>NC_141686.1:51797595-54306761 GCF_964263255.1 Lissotriton vulgaris
TTTGCGGGCCTTGTGAAAGGTAATAGGGGTGTGTACGTAGTAAAACTACTAAACTGCCTTCATCTACAGCTTCTAGTATCCCAAACTACATGGTTTTCTGTTTCCATCTTCTCTCTTCATTTCGGTTAGTGTACATAAATCACCATCACAAATTCCCCTTTCCCTGCACTCTATTGTCACTTTTGGATATGCCTATAACAAGCTTTTGAAGAGGTTCTGAGAACTAACACTTATGAAACCATTATTGTGCAATTAATATCATTGTGCATTTGCTGTTATGATTAAAACTTGAACTCATTTAAAGGTCCTGGAAAACAGCATAATGAGAGAAAATGCTCTGAACAGTCAAGCATGAGAAAATTACTTAGGAGTCCCAGTACTTACCCACTCACAAGGTCAAATAAAGGCACTCTGAGCTCTGGTTTGTTGCAAAAACATAAGTCACTGGAGATGCCCACGTCTGGAATATGGTCTAAAAAGTGACTGTAGCACCGTAATGTGAAATGTTCTCCCACAGCAAATCAAACACTCCAACTCCTTTGCAGACTTCTACTTTGAGGAGTGTTAGCAATCGAATGTTCTTTAAATTGGTTCACTTCTATTGTCCCACTGCTTTCCAACAGTGATGGAAGAGAATAAGTGCAGATGATGTTTTTAAATGATAAGTGACATATATATCACCTAAGTACAAAAATGGGGGGGGGGGTCCTAGGGGATGTTTACCGACCATGCATTGCTTCTACCCCTGACATCTATATCTACCAACAACAAATAGCAATGGGTCACAACAGAACTAACTAACTCTATATCTGTAGGGGTGTGACCTCAATGGTAGAGGTACGACAGCGAAATCGAACCTAGGGTACTTTCTCAAGGAGAAAAAATGTTCCTATCAGATTACCGACTTGTACCACCCTGCATCATTTGGGATCCTTCACCATGAAGGTAAGTAGTTGTACCCTCCGTAGATTTGGCAATCCTCAGCCTAATCTCTCAAGTGTGGTGTGTCTCCGTATCAAGCGGTGATCTGACTAGCAGTGCTGAAAAAGTGAAAATAATAAGTGGCTGGTGTGAAACCTCATAAAATTGGGTAATGAAGAGGTTAAAAAGTATTTTAATGGGTATCTATTCACTCCCAAAGATAAAAACAGTGCATAGTAGTATAAACAAATGACTACTAGGGTAGATGTTGGGTCGTATATATCACCTCCACCAAAATCTTGTGAGCCGGCAGTAACCCGGTAGCGGCTGCTACCGACCAGGTGTGGTGGGTTGGGGGAAGGGGACTGGGGGAGGGAAATCATTTCAATAAAAGGACTTACCTTTTTACCGCTGACCACCGCCTCTTATTTCTCTGTCCTCCTCTGCACGGCAGGAAGCACACACACTGCCTTAGCAGCATTGTGATTGGTCTGAGTGCCTGAAGCGTTTTCATATTCAGGGGTCAAAACCTTGTCCCACTCTCATGCTTTTCCTGCAATTCATTCCCGTTTCAAAATGCGGAATGGCCTAAGATACTACAACTACCAGAAGGCCAAGGGGCAAAAGAGAGAGAGGAATGGGGCGGTCTGGTTATAAGCACCTCCTGCGCAATGGGAAGGTGCTTGACAATCTTCACTGCGAGAGAAAGGAATGGCGGATGGTGTTCCCCGTCGGATTCCAGCGTGAAGAAGTAGCCGTGTTTATCGTTTCCAGCTGTTCCAGATCAGCAACGTTTCCCATGACATTCTGCCTACCCGAAAGAGCTTCTTTTGTTGCCAGGTAACGGTAGAAGTGCGAGACCGCCTCCACCATTGTGACAAAACTTCTCATGCTCTGTAGGGATTCTAGTGAGCATGTTGCTCGTTTACCTATTACGCGACTTTTTCAGGAAGGAGATTTAAGCGTTTTTGTGTCTGCTCTTCCAAGCCTAATTTACGCTCTGAATGTGAACCGAATTCCTGACGGTTTAGTTATTCTTTCTGTTTGCCTTTTTGCTTTTGCTTGTACAGGACCTTGTGTGCAACTCATTTTTATCGTGTAAGGGCACAGAATCTCACCGTGACTTTCCTTCCAGCGTCGAGGGAGAGTATTTATGATCTATAACTTTTGTGACAGAACATTCTGTAATATCGTTCCAAGTTCAGTGTTGTGGCGCGAACAATACCAATTGCTGAATTCTAGGATAAGACAAGAGTTTGGGTACAATTGATTTCAGACTAGTTCTTGTCATTTACGTGCCTACTACTCTGGGGAACATTCATCCTTGGATATATTTGGCATGCATGATTATGTTTAAGTTCCTAGCTGTATGTATTTCTGGTGAGTGTAAATAACAGATAAGGTTACATTAGTTGTGACAATAATACCTCTAAGAGTACTACAGTTCTGTTGTCCTGTCTTCCTGTTCTGCAGTGTGATACCATCCTTCCTAAGGCCGTGCAGCTTCTTAGACCAGACCTTGAAGAGAGCATGGTCAATACAGATGGTTTATTATTTTATCCACTTCCTTTTTCCCCTTGGTCACAATTTCACGCAGATGGGTTGCCTTCCTCTGTAGGGGATTGTGCAAAGGGGAATTGAGGGGACTCACATCAGGCATCGTCTCTGCTGGTCACAAAGAGAAAATGTTAGTGGTGTTTACTTATTCTTGCGCTGCTGACGATCGCGACAGTGCCGTGGTTCAGTGCACAGACAGGGGCTGGCAGGCTGTGCATGTTCTCAGTGCAGGCTGTAAAACAGCCTGCGTGGAGAACATGCAAAGTGTGCATGACGATTTGGCTGGCCGAGACAGCCGGGCAAAGCATTGTGTGCACTTTAGGTGCTGCCACCACTCCTACACCTGTGAAGTGAGGAGAACCCCGCCCACCTGGCTTCAGCTGCAGGCTGGATGCAAAAAACAAAATGATAATAAGGAATGCCTTAGTGAAGGAGCTTTTGTGGACAACGAGGACCCTGAATTAGAATCAATTTCCTGGGTCAGGATAAAAGATACAATGACAAATAACCACCCAGTCAAACTAAGCTACGACAATGTAATGTAACCAGCACATGAGAAATGACACTGAAGTAAGATAAGGATTTATCAAAACAATCAGGATATTTAATAAATTTCAAATACATATATATTAAAACATATAAAAAACATATGTATGTTTTTGATAACAAATAATAATACAATCAAGGTACATTAAATACAATTAAAAACAGGATGGTAAAGTTGAGGCAGTGACGATATCTTCAACGCGTTTCGACACAAGGGACAAACAAACTTTTTACCAGACATTCTGAATCAAATAATAGATTCATAAACAGATACTGATCCAGGTATGTTATCTGCGTTATTTGTTACACCAGACTAGCGATTATTCTGAAACATGCCATCATGTAATAGATGATGTCATTCTGTCTCTCTTACATTCGATATTAATAGAATCCACGCCGAAGAATGAATGGCTACTAAAAAATAGCTGGAAGTCGAAATCAGACTTTATCCTTAACTCAATGTATCATCATTTCACTTCAAGTATAAGAGGCACTCAATTAAGCTAACTCTCACACGCAAATGTTAAAAATTAGGTAAAGACTTTTATTAGTTTAAACTTTCAGACATAGGCCTTTTTAAGTTGATATACTCAAAACCAAAACATGTCCCCTCAATTAATCAACACTCATTTCCTTGTTTTCCACACCTTAGTGGTTTTCTGTAAATTATTTGTTTGTCTACACTAAGATGTCCAAGTTGACTATATTCTGTTTGATGCTGGGCTGTATCCACATTTAACCCAGGTGAGACCGCTTGTCAATCATAAGAAGTGTAGATAGTGTTTTTATGTTCTCTACGGCCCTCTGTCTGACTATTATAAGCATAGTTAATTCGTGGCTTATTGCCTACTTTTAGAGAGGCAGTACTGCCTGCAGTTATCATAAAAAACAGAATTTATGCCACATCTTTTAAACATCTCTTACTTTGCCATAGTACCAATACTGGCCCCAAATCATGAAAAATGTTCTCAATCTAGCGAGGCAGTATTAGTCGTAGTAATTAGATGACAAATTGTTTTTAGGCCATAATTACATAAGGCCTATAGTCCATCGCAGTATTAGACTTAATATTATCTGTTGTACATCCATCAATTGAAACATCAGCAAGACAGCTATATTGCACTCAGTTCCATCATGTCAGCTCTTGGCACGCATATCCTGTTTATTCTGTCATCTTTACATCTTCTTTTCTTGTTTTCAACTCTGTTTTATAGTGCATGCTAGAGCTTCCTCTATGTATACAGAAAAACGGCTATGTTATATAAATCGAAACACTGACAATGTCTGTACCAGCGCTTTATTACTGTTTATGGAGATTTAGTACTGAATTTTGTTTTGTTAAAAGATTGTTTATTTTATTGTAGACAATACACTTGATGGTACTCTCCTGACGAAGACACTTAGTGTTGAAACGCGTTGAAGATATCGTCACTACCTCAACTTTACCATCCTTTTTTAATTGTATTTAACGTACCTTGATTGGATTATTATTTGTTATCAAAAACATACATATGTTTTTTATATGTTTTAATATATATGTATTTGAAATTTATTAAATATCCTGATTGTTTTTATAAATCTTAATCTTACTTCAGTGTCATTTCTCATGTGCTGGTTACATTACATTGTCGTAGCTTAGTTTGCCTGGGTGGTTATTTGTAATTGTTAATGGAGGAGCTGCCACTGCAGTAACTTTGAGGATAGGAATGAGGCACTACACTGTTAGAAAGTCACTCTTTTGGCCTGTGCACCCCCACTTTTTTGGTGCTGACTGGTACTGACTCTGACTGTGCCCTGTGCCCTGCTAATCAGGGCCAGGGCTATTTTAAACACACAGACATGCATTGAAATACACTTACAATTGGCATGACCTACTCTATAAGTCCCTGGTAGATAATAGGGCTAGGGGATTGAAAATACATATAAAACCCTAGTATATTATAGGGCATGGAAGTTTAGAGGGCAGTAGCCTTTGTTGTACTTACATGTGTGCACTGCTGAGTGCCTGAGGTCAGTGTAAAAGCAGTCCTGCTCTGCAGCACTGCTTTTAAATTGGACTGATTTTAAATGTAAATTGTGCCCAAACTCAACTTTGGTAGTAGAGGCACTTATAAAAATGTTAATCTACTTTTATTCTTACATATTAGGTACCCCAGGTGTCACAGGGAGGGCTGGGAGCATGTAAATACAATCAGGGTACTTATAAAAGATGTTTTATAAACCCTGGTGAGGGAAATCTTACCATTGTACTTTTTTCCCCATTGTAGATACTTGGCCCATAGGCTAATATTGCAATATTTTATGCATGCATAGTTAGTGGATAGTTAGTGCTAAGAAGGAAATGAAAATATCATTCTAAGACTTAAAAGAAGGGTATTGATAAATTCAAGAGATTAACATTGTTGAATTTATCATAATTTGTCCAGAAAGTAAGTTATAAGACTTTCTTTTCTATAAACCAGAATCCAGCCTACCTACAGTCTACTGATTGGTCAGTGCTAACTGACTTAGCTAGGCTTTCTTGATTAGGTGATAGATAAGCAGCTCTCCAGGGGAGAGGCTATCTGCTGGACATTGCTATTTATTGGACTTGGATCTGTGTGAGATGTTATCTGCCATCTATTTAGTTCACATCCATATCTACACTTAAGGAATTTAAAGTACTGCAAACACAGCAAATAACTATGATGCTACTAAGTAATTTGCCTGTTGTCAAGCCTATTTAGTGAGGTGGCTTGGCATCCTATGCCTCCTACTTTAGTTGGAAGGCATCCAGACATGCATGTTGGTAGCACATCTTAGCAGTGCTCATGGGGTATGCCACTGTCTGTATATCTCACATTTTGGCATTAGGATCTTCCACTCTGCTGCCTCTTTGACCAGATTCAACACTAATTTGAATTCCCCCCAAAGGGCTATGGAAGGACTGCAGATTTAACAGTCTATGTCATGCTCCAAGTAGACTTGCATTTTCCAAACAGAGACTTTATACAAGCTTCAAAACAAGTGGTTCTGTATGTTAGGAAAGCATGATAAAATATTTCCTAATTCTTTGGCATCATACTAGGCTCCTCTCTACTGAGGCTTCTAAGAGATTCTATTTGATCTGACCATTCTGGTCTGTGCCACCTATATCTTCTTAATAAAAGTCTAGATTCATTCCTTTGCATTCAGTGATGTGGTTCACACAGTGTGAAAATGTTTGTATCAATTGACTTAATGCATCTGGATAAATCCAGTTTTCCAAACTAGAGTTTGTCGAATGTATTCCCTCACAAACTGTAAGCCTTATGAAAAAATTGCACTATATCCTAATTGTAAGAAATTGGGCTATTAATTGGAAAGGATGTGAGTGCTCCACATGTAACACAATTGTCTTATTACTGAGAACGAAGTACTCTATTGTAGGACTTGACTATCTTAGGGTAGCGAAGCAATTCAATTCTTACTCATGGGAGGTGATGTGGGCTAATAATCTCAATTCACAGGCATGCATTACAATACTCAATAAACTGTTGTTTAGTGAGTGCTTTTTCTTTTAAAAATAAAAAGTATTTTTATTGCAAACATGTTTCCAAATACTGTGTGGCCAATCAATTACAATGATGTACATAAGGTAAATGGAAAAACCTCTAGTGACACCCTCATATCATATCAGTTTAAAAAAAGGCAGGCCTACTGGCTTTGTCAATGGGTCACAACATTAATAATTAGCATGATATTCTTGGTCAAGTTAACATAATATAAGGGGTGTCAGAATATACATAGAAAACCTTCTGGCTTTGTCAGGGTGCCACCAAATTATTAAACAAATCTACAAATATGAACCTTAGAATCTGTCATAAAATCTGTGAAACTAATATTAATAAGCATTCACTATAATGTCAAACGTTCATTGTTCACTTTCATGTCATCAATAAAGTATTTGATTTCAAAACACATACATGCCTTAGTCGCTCGTTTACTTGCTACAGGCCACTAAATATAGCCACAGAACTAATCATTTTCAGGCAACGCCGTGAGAATCTGGAACTCACTTCCGCATCAGCTCCGGACCACCACCTCTTCCCAGGCCTTCAAAACTGACCTCAAAGCTCTCCTCCTTCAAAGACACTTCCAAATTTAATTCATGCCCTCTCTATTATCTGAAGGAAGTCCTTCCATTATTGGAAATTCTGTTCTACATGACTATAGAAGTGCCTTCCCAATGTGTTCTAGCAGTTTGAGAGGCTGCCATTTATTGCAGTATTATACTTCTACTTGTTTTGTGTACTCCTTTGTAACATGCACACGCCACTTTCCCTCTTGTAATGTATCGTTTGCTACCTCTTATTTTGTTTGCTTTTGATACATACACAATTGCCACCATTGCCTCATGTTACGTAACGTTTGTTCTTGTGTTTTGAGTATCTGCCATTTAGTGCAGTATTACACCTCTATTTGTATTTTGTACGCTTTTGTAACTTACACACGTCACTTTTTTCCACTTGTAACGTATCGTTTGCTACCGCTTGTATTTTGTTTGCTCTTGATACATGCACAATTGTCACTATTGCCTTATGTAATGTAACGTTTGCTTTTGTAACATGCTCACTTGTAATTTCTCCTCATGTTTCACTACTGTTCCTATTGTCAAGCGCTCTGACACCTTCGGGTAAAGTCTGCGCTATATAAAAACACATAAAATAAAATAAAAAAATTAAAAAATTGGGAGACTGAGATCACCAGGGCCAATCAGGATTCAGGGGAGGGAGCCTCATGCACATTAGCTGCTCAAGAAAAAAAACAAATAATACTTTTGCACTGACCTCCGGCCCTGGGCAACCACAAGGGTTTATAAAGAAAAAGTGGTGGACCACTATTCACCCTTTTCCTTCATTTTGCTTCTTAAAAGGTCACATTTTTCAAGTTGCATAGCCAGCAGGAGCATTTTCATCATGTATTCCGGCTTCTAAAGGGGCACATTTAGTGGGGAGCTTGATGGTCAAGCTCACTGCGCCATCCTTCACCTCTGCTTGGCTCCTGGTGCTCCTTGCCTGCCAGAGGGGGAATCTGACATAGCCCCTTCGCAACCAACCAGCAGGACACCATACTGGCTGTCTAGCAGAACACCTGGGGTGCAGTGGAGTCCATGCAGGTTCAACAGGTCCTCAAGGGCATAAGGGGGCCCACACCACTGGCCCTGAAGAGCTCCATCCTAGTACTGGGAGTCAGCCAATGACAAAGTCTTTAGTCCATCTTTGCAGGGCATCATGTGGCTTTGTTTTCCGGCAGGGCATCATGTCCGCAGTAGTCGCTTCCCAGGTCCAGGCTCTTCTCATCTGTGTCGCCCTTGTACAAGAGGGTTAGGTGAAGGTAGAATTTTCTAGATGACAGGCACTCCTGGCCAACCCTAGAATGCCACAAAATCCCTCCACCCTGTTCCGAACCTCCTACACAGTATTCTGGGACAGTCCAACATGGTGACTTCAAGTTTTCCCAGAAAATAATTTCTCTGGGGGCCTCAGTTCGGCCACTAGCTGACATCACTGCCTGACCTCTTCCCACCTAATCGGATTATGAGCTGGACCACAGAAATATAAGAATTCCTGAAGTCACATAAGATGTTGATGTAATTTTTGTGTACTGCAAATTCAAATTAGGCATGCATGTTTTACCTCAGTTTGATACCTTGCAGAACCCAGTAGGCCTAAGTGGCGTGAAACTGTACTTTGAATCAGATTTCACTTATATGCAGAATATAGTGAAAGCACTACAGATTTTTAAGTAAGCTCTACAGTCCTACACTATAGATGTCCACTACTATTATAAGGCCTGTTGGACTTGGCCCTTTTTACAGGGTCATCCCTGAACTTTTTGCCTTCCTCGTGTATTTTTTCTGACCTGTTGTTGGCTGTTTTATGACTTTGGGCACTTTACCACTGCTGATCAGTGCTAAAGTGCATATGCTCTCCCTATTGTAAATTGATTAGTGACTCAATGATTGGCTTGTTTGGTTTATTTCCCAGACCCTAATACAGTGCACTGAGTGTACCCAGGGCTTGTAAACCAAATACTGCTGGTGGGCTTGCAGCACTGGTTGTGCCACCCACAGAAGCAGCCTGTAAAAGTGTGTCTCAGGTCTGCCATTGCAGAGCCTGTGTGCTGTTCGATACTGCCATGTTGACTGGACAAGTGCACCCACTTGCCAGTCCCTAAACCTTCCCTTTTTTGCATATTACTCACCCCTATGGTAGGCCCAAGGGCAGTGTGCATTGTAGGTAAAGGGTAGGACTTGCCCTGGTGTGTCTGGCATGTTGTAATAATGAATTACAGCCATTTTCGTTTTTCACTATTGCAAGGCTATCTGTCCCCCATAGTCCAGAATGGGCAGTTTGATTATTACATCTTATAATCCTAACTGACTCAGGGAACTAGATAGAAATTCGAGTTTAGAATGCCTGAACTCAGAATTATAAAATACATCTTTTAGTGAAGTTGGTTTTAACATTCTGTGTTTGAAAATAGCACTTTTACAAAGTAGGTATTTGCTTTTCTAACCATCCAAGCCTGCCTCTGCTAGATTGTGTATTCCTTGTATGGAGTTTGAGTGACAGGGGCTGGGGGAATCCAGGAGAAAGGGTGAGTCAGCACAGGGCTGAATAGAGAGATCTGAATGCAGATGGGAGGGAGGAGTTGCACCTGGGGCCTGAAAAGGGCTGGGCCTGCCTTCCGCAATGCTGGCTCTACCTCCTGTGGTGCATCTGATGTCCCTGGCCTACACTGTGAAAGGAAAGAAGAAGTTTTGTCAACAAAGTACTACAGAACTGACCAGCAATGGTTTGGACTAGGCAAAGGCTTCTCTGCCTTCAGAGAACAAAGGGAAAATGAGTATAAATATTGGGACCCAGACCCAAAAACTTTAGATCACTTTTGGGAAACAAGAAGAAACCTTTGCTGAGGAGAGGAATCAGCGAGACTGAGGAGAGACTATCCCTAAGCATGCGGGATAGGCCTGCAGTGGTTGCCTGACTGCCAAAGAGAGGAGAAAGGACTTTAACTACTTTTATTCAACTTGTGACGTATCTCCAAGGGCTTGAGAAAGAGCTTGCCTCCTGCTGAAGTCTCAGGGAAAACAGACTTCACCCACCACCTCCCCAAGAGTTCTTTGGAAGGGCCTGCAGTTGTGTTGGGCTTTCTGAGGGACTGTGTGTCGCAAGGAGCTGGAAGCGCGACTCACGAAGAAGCAGGATGGCGCCGCTGCCGCTGTTTCTTCACAACGCGACAGCGCCTCGCATCACTGGAGAAGAGGATCGACGTCGGACCAGACACCACGCTATCATCGAAGAAGCGTGTCGCAGCCGCCGTCGTCGCATCGCTGGGAAAGCGTGCTGCTGCTGCAGCTGTCGGCTCGTTGCCGAAGCGCCTCGGATTGCTGGAGAAGAGGATCGATGTCGCATCAGACGCCGCTGCATCACCGGGAAGCATGTTGCAGGGCCTGTCGCAGCTTAGAAGTATCGTTGAGTCGCCACACGGTCTACCTTTATTCTTAATTCCATATAGGATTAAAGGTAACTCTACATTCTGAAATTACCAACTTCCTTAGGTATTTCTAATTACAGGAGCTGAATTACATTGAATGTATTACCGCCTATACTTGGAATATGGGCATTACCGGTAACCTTTTCTACAATCAAAAACCGAGGCTTCAGGAAATGCCACTGACATGGAAAGGAGAAACTATTTTTGGGTCTTCCATCTGTAAATGTCCTCTCCAATAAAAAAAGAAAATTTGTAATGTAATACCTGCAAATGATCAGTCATGACTGGAAGGCAGGGAAGGTTCAAAATGATGAAGTCCTCTGAATGAACAGATTCTTTATATTAAGAACTTGTGCTGCAGCACTATTTTGCTAAACCTTTTTTTAGTTATTGAGATATGTGTGGGCCTTCTTTGCTTTATGTAAATCATTTCCAGTGAGGGGACATTGCCACACTGAATGCATGTCGGTTTTGTTATGAGAACTGTTTATTTTATTTTGATGAGCTGCTGTGAGAACAATCCTAAAGAGTCACACATAATCCGATTATTAATGCCCATGACAAGAAAAACATGACCATGAAAGATGGGGAGGCAATTAAAAGCAGAAATCAATTGCATCGTACAAGTTCTAAGATCTTTGGAAACTGCAAGAAACCTAATATAGACAAATAAAAATATATATATGTATCTCAATACAGTATGTTTCAAATACAAATGTGAAAGCTCCTCTTGGCGTAAGTAAATGCTTTGTGCACATATGCAGCCTCACCTTCTTCATCCTGCCTTTCTCTTCCTCAGCAGCTTGAAGTTTGAGGTCTAGATTTGTAATTACTTGCTGCAACGAAGCCTCTGCCCGTTTTGATTCCAGTGGTTCTGCATCCTCCAACACGTTAGCCAATGTCTCCACCCCAGCATCTTCTAGAACATTCAACGAAGAAACTGGGACTTCATCCAAGGTAGCACTCTCAGTTGCCAGGACCTATACCATGTACAATGTTGTAAGGATTTAACCAATACAGATTCAGTCATTTCCGGCAATTCAAACTTTCTAGCATTCAAAACAATATCACAGTAACATTGCATACAAAACAAGCATTAGAAATGCAATAGGTCTCGCAGCATTAGAGTTAGTGCTTTTAGAATTGTTTATGGTTTTTTTTGTAAATCTTTAGCATGAGGTTGAGGGTGAGTGAGGGTGAGTGAGGGTGAGGGGTTGAGGGTGAGTGAGGGTGAGGCTGAGGGGTTGAGGGTGAGGGTGAGTGAGGGTGAGTGAGGGGCTGAGGGTGAGGGGTTGAGGGTGAGTGAGGGTGAGGGGTTGAGGGTGGGTGAGGGGTTGAGGGTGAGTGAGGGTGAGGGGTTGAGGGTGAGTGAGGGTGAGGGTGAGTGAGGGTGGGTGAGTGTGAGTGAGGGTGAGTGGGGGTGAGTGTGGGTGAGTGTGGGTGAGGGATTGAGGGTGAGGGGTTGAGGGTGAGTGAGGGTGAGGGGTTGAGGGGGAGTGAGGGTGAGGGGTTGAGGGTGAGTGAGGGTGAGGGAGGGTGAGGGGTTGAGGGTGAGGGGTTGAGGGTGAGTGGGGGTGAGTGAGGGTGAGGGGTTGAGGGTGAGTGAGGGTGAAGGTGAGTGAGGGTGAGGGTGAGTGAGGGTGAGTGAGGGTGGGTGAGTGTGAGTGAGGGTGAGTGTGGGTGAGTGTGGGTGAGTGAGGGTGAGGGATTGAGGGTGAGGGGTTGAGGGTGGGTGAGGGGTTGAGGGTGAGTGAGGGTGAGGGTGAGTGAGGGTGAGGGGTTGAGGGTGAGGGGTTGAGGGTGAGTGGGGGTGAGTGAGGGTGAGGGGTTGAGGGTGAGTGAGGGTGAGGGGTTGAGGGTGAGTGAGGATGAGGGGTTGAGGGTGGGTGAGGGTGAGTGAGGGTGAGTGTGAGTGAGGGTGAGTGAGGGTGAGGGTGAGTGAGGGTGAGGGTGAGTGAAGGTGGGTGAGGGTGAGGGGTTGAGGGTGATTGAGGGTGAGGCGTTGAGGGTGAGTGAGGTTGAGGGTGAGTGAAGGTGAGGGTGAGGGTGAGTGAGGGTGAGGGGTTGAGGGTGAGTGAGGGTGAGTGAGGGTGAGGGGTTGAGGGTGAGTGAGGATGAGTGAGAGTGAGGGTGAGTGAGGGGTTGAGGGTGAGGGGTTGAGGGTGAGTGAGGGTGAGGTGTTGAGGGTGAGTGAGGGTGAGGTGTTGAGAGTGAGTGAGGGTGAGGTGTTGAGGGTGAGGGTGAGGTGTTGAGGGTGAGTGAGGGTGAGGGGTTGAGGGTGAGTGAGGGTGAGGGTAGGTGAGGGGTTGAGGGTGAGTGAGGGTGAGGGTGAGTGAGGGTGAGGGTGAGTGAGGGTGAGGGTGAGTGAGGGTGAGTGAGGGTGAGGGGTTGAGGGTGAGTGAGGGTGAGTGTGGGTGAGGGTGAGGGTGAGTGAGGGTGAGGGGTTGAGGGTGAGTGAGGGTGAGTGAGGGTGAGGGTGAGTGAGGGTGAGGGGGTGAGGGTGAGTGAGGGTGAGTGAGGGTGAGTGTGGGTGAGGGTGAGTGAGGGTGAGGGTGAGTGAGCTACATCTAATGACTTCAGAGGACTGCTTATAGACTGTTTAAATTACAACCACTGTCGATAGTAAGTACTATTGACCCTGATAACACCCTAATATATGTCCAAAGTCACAGTTTGGTAGGACTGGGCCAGACCAATGTATATGTTTCTATAAGTGTAGTCAGGACCATACAAGGGTTAGTTGAATAGCCTTGGCGGAAAACCCTGCTTCATTGTCTGGGAAGATTTTATTTAAATAGCTCGTTCCACATTTAGCTGTAACAACTTAGGAGAGAGCCTTCCCCACCCACATCAAGGAAGATAAAACCTGTAAACGGTGCTACCTGACGGTAGAGCCCCTTTGCAAAACAGACATCAGGCAAAGAGTTATGCTGTTACTCTTAAATAGAGTGTTATGATGGAATGCACATTGAGCCCCCCGGCCTGGGGGCGTGAGGCGGGAGGGGCTTGGCTGGGCTCCAGCGTGTGTAGGATTCCTGCTTCCCTGCACGGGGGTCTCCTCTCTGCCTGCAGCTGAGGTCACATCCTGCCCTGCCCGCCGCTCCAGACATCCATACAACTCTGCCTACTTTGTTGTGGTGCGAGCAGAGCAGGCGCGAGAGAGGCACAGAGAAACCCTGGCACTGCCAGCTGCAAGGGGCACGGGAGCAAGATCACACGGAGAGACGCAGCGGCGCCCGGGACTGAAGGGAACGGGTCCTTGTCGTTGAGCGGAAACCGAAAGAAGAGGTACCTCTGTCGGCCCCACGGGCTGCAGAGCACCAAGAAAGGGTGGAGGGGGCAGGGGAGGAGGGGGCCGGGGAGGAGGGAAGGGCCAGAGGGACTTGATGGGAGTGGTGGGGGGGAGGGGGAGGGTATAGAGAGGGAGAGGAGGAGAGACAGGACAGGGGCAAGCAGCAGAGATGGAGGGGTAGAAGATAACGGGAGAGAAGCAATGAAGGAGGAGGAACCCCTGCAAACGTGTGTGTGTACATATACATTAGTGGACTGTGTGTGCATGACGAGGTTGTCTGATAGTAACCTTGTGTAGGTAAGTGCACACATTTTAGCGAGGAGTGTGTGTGGTGTGTACGTTTTCTCCGTGTAGCATGTGCTGAACCGCAATGGGACAACAAGCGAAAGGATCGGAGACACGGCGGGTAAAATAAACAAACAAAAAAGAAGCCGGAGGGAAGAGAGGGGAGGAGAAATGCGACACGGCGGGAAGGGGAGGGGGCGGAGCGGGTCAAATAAAGAAACAAGCCGGAGGGAAGAGAGGGGAGGGGGGAGGAGAAATGCGACACGGCGGGAAGGGGAGGGGGCGGAGCGGGTAAACAAAGACGGACGTGCACGCGCTTTTAAGCTCAATGCGCATGCGCATTGAGCTTAAAAGTCACGGGCACTGCAAGGAATCGCCACGATTCCTTGCAGTGTGGATAAAGAGCGGATAAGTCCCAATACTCTCGCCTTGCTCGATGCGCATGCGCATCGACAGGCGAGACCTAAAAAGGGGAGAAAAAAGTGATATGTCTTTGCCTAAGACCAGATTTGAAAGCAAATAAAATAGATCTTCTTTTGAATTTGTTCATGTACAATGTGTGTAGACAGTACTGTCAGGATGGAGTTGCTGGTGGGGGGGCGGGAGTTGGGGGGTGGTACTAGAGCTCCAGCTGCAAGATGGCCACAGGTTAGAGCAGTCCTGCAGGGTGCAGTGCATTTCTTCTTTAAATATCCGTCAGAAGGAGGGCAACTGTGGCAGAAGACCCCGGGACAGATAACCGTGCACCCTGATAAGAGTTTTCTGTGAAATCATCACCTGTTCCATGTTTACAGGAGGCACAGGCCGAGAACAGCATGGGGTGGCTTGGAGACCCAGACTGCAGTTCTTCTGCAGCTTTGCTGTCCCTGCAACCTGAGGAGGA
Organism: Lissotriton vulgaris; assembly: GCF_964263255.1. Taxonomy (NCBI): domain Eukaryota; kingdom Metazoa; phylum Chordata; class Amphibia; order Caudata; family Salamandridae; genus Lissotriton; species Lissotriton vulgaris. The sequence continues at coordinate 51,812,601 of NC_141686.1, forward strand.
ATAGTAGCTCACTCTGGCGACTGTGCTGATGGACTAGACAGCTTGCAAGGAGAGATAAGATCTCGGGCTGCATTCCCTCTCTTCAGATAAATGCCAAGAGTGGCAGCTAAATCCCAGAAAAGAACAGAGCGCAAAACAACAGCGTGTTTTGTGTGGAAGTACATTGTGGCATAAAGCAAAATACATCTTTAAGGTAACGTGTGGAAAGCAGAGGACGGTCTGCAACATGCTTGTGGAGTTCTAGCTTTCCCCAATGACCACCAGTGACACCAGATACTATTTGCAGGAGTGTTCTTTATTTCTAAGATACACACAGAGAAGAGCGCCGGGCGTCTTACTGTAGCCGCGCTCCGATCCGCTCTGCAAAGGCGCGAACGCGCACTGCCGTGCGCTATCTCCGAGTGCGTGTTACGTCACATGCACATCAGCGCGACTAGAGCACTGACACCACAGTGCTCATTCTAACATAGGAAAAACTACAATGGGCCTGCACAGGACTTATGACAGACCCAAACCACTTCCTAGTGGTCCTGCGTGCCCCTTCATAGCTAAAGTGCTAAATTACAGGAATTGGCACATTGTACTTCGCCTAGCAAGAAAGAAGCGTAAGCTACCTAATCAAGTCTATGAAGTCACTTTTTTCCCAGACTTCACTCTTGCAGCCCAATCTGCACAGACTGCGTGCCTACCAGTAAAACATCAGCTGCAAAAGCTGAACATCAGCTACGCCCAGGGCACGAGTCGGGGTACCACGCGGGTGGACGGCATCCCCCCACTTATTTCCGAGGGTTGTTCAGGGTGGACGCCGTCCACCCTGCTAAATAAAAACCACGTCCACCATTAAAAAACGGGAGCGCGGCGCGCACAAAGTAAATAAAGCATTCCCGCATTTGTCCGTAATTTTAAACGGGCACAGCTTGCCCCCACCTCCCTTCTTGACTCCGATGCTGTATAGAAGCTCAGACCCCCAGCAGCACTGTAGAGGCACAGCGGGATGGCTACCCTCACACCTCCAGCCCTTGATGAGCTGTTAAAAGGTGCTCGAAGGTGACAGAGGGAGGGCGGCAGCTTCGGAGCAGCGACATCTATTCACATGCAAACAGCCCTGAATGCGTCTTGTATCTGCGATTTAGAGGGGGGCTCACACATTCCATTTCCACCCAGGGCCCCAAACATCCGAGACTCGGCCAGATTACACCCCGGATTACACCCAGGCACCACGTGGTTCTCTTCACATAGCTTAATTACTGTCACTAAATTGTAAGCAAACCTCGGTTCTTCAAACATGCAGGCTATAATGTAAGAAAATAAAGAAATGGCACAATCGCACCCACACTGAATAACAAAGTATGGAGGACAATCAGTTCAATCAGTTCTCTCGGAGTATCTCCTGTAAGTACAGTACATCACAGTGGGGGATGGCATTTTGAACAGAGAGCCTGTCTTCTCGTTGTCTTGTGCAGGAGAGGAGCCCATTATGATACTAGAATGCTGCATGCCCACCCCTGTGCTCCCTCTCCTGTGATGGTTCCTGCCCTCCCCTCAGTGATGGCACCTGTCCCCCCATGTTGTGGCTCCAGTCCACCCCCACCTGTGGTGGCTCTTGTCCCCCCCTGTGGTGGATCCTGTCTCCGCCCTGGGTGGCTTCTATCCCAGTCCTGGAACGGCCCCTGCAGCGAGGGTGAAGTTCTTGATGGGCCTCTTCTCAAAAGGGCTCAGCTCAAAATTAATATGGAAAGGTGGGCGTGTAAGTAAGTGAAGGGATGTGTGAATGGCTGGATGAATTAGTGAAAAGGGTGAATGGATGAATGAAAGATTGAATAAATGGATAATGAGAGAGGATAGATGGATTGATGAGTGAGGGGAAGGATGGAGAGAAAATGTAAATAGCTGGATGTATGGGTGGAAGGGTAGCTGGATGATTGATGAGGGGAAAGATGGATGAGGGGAAGGATGAGGGACGGAGGGAAAGGATGGATGGATGAGGGGAAGGATAAATGGATGAGGGGAAGGATGGATGGATGGAGGGGAAGGATGGATGGATGAAGGGCAGGATAAATGGATGGGATGGATGGGTGAGGGGAAGGATGGATGAAAGGAAGGATGGATGAGGGGAAGGATGAAGGATGGATGGATGAGGGGCAGGATGGATGGATGGGTGAGGGGAAGGATGATAGATGAGGAGAAGGATGGATGGATGGAGGGGAAGGATGGATGGATGAAGGGCAGGATAAATGGATGGGATGGATGGATGGGTGAGGGGAAGGATGGATGAAAGGAAGGATGGATGACGGGAAAGGATGGATGATGAGGGGAAGGGTGGATGGATGGATGATGAGGGGATGGATGGATGGATGATGAGGGAATGGATGGATGATGAGGGGGTGGGTGAAAGGATGGATGGATGATGAGGGGAAGGATGGATGGATGATGAGGGGAAGGATGGATGGATGGATGATGAGGGGAAAGGATGGATGGGTGATGAGGGAAAAGGATGGATGGATGATGAGGGGAAGGATGGATGGATGATGAGGGGAAGGACAGATGGATGGATGGATAGATGATGAGGGAAAAGGATGGATGGATGATGAGGGGAAGGATGGATGGATGATGAGGGAAAAGGATGGATGGATGATGAGGGAAAAGGATGGACGGATGATGAGGGGAAGGATGGATGGATGATGAGGGGATGGATGGATGGATGATGAAGGGAAGGACAGATGGATGGATGGATGGATGATGCGTGGGTGAAAGGATGGATGGATGGAGAGTGGGTGAAGGGATGGATGGGTGGGTGAAAGGATGGATGGATGGAGAGTGGGTGAAGGGATGGATGGATGGATAAGTGGGTGAAAGGATGGATGGATGGATGATGAGTGGTGGGTGAAAGGATGGATGGATGGATGATGGGTGGGTGAAAGGATGGATGGATGAGTGGGTGGGTGGATGGTGGATGGGTGAAAGGATGGATCAGTGGATTGGACGGTGGGTGGGTGAAAGGATGGATGAGTGGGTGCGTGGATGGTGGGTGGATGATGGGGGGTAGGTGGATGAGTGAAATGATGGATGGATTGATGGATTGATAAGTGCAAGGGTGAATGAATGGACATATGAGTGAAAGGGTGGGTGTAAGGATGGATGAGTGAGTGAAAGGGAGGGTAGATGGAAAAAAGGATGAATAGATGTGTGAAGGAGTGAAATGATAGATGGATGAGTGATAGGGGCAATGGATGGATTCATGAGTGGATGAGTAGATGGATGGATGGGTGGGTGGATGGATGGATGGAAGGAAGGCTAAGTGAAAGGGTCGATGGAGAGAGAAAGGGAGGATGGATGGATGACTAAAAGAGTGGATGGGTGGAAGGATTAGTAAGTGAAAGGATGGCTGGATTGGTGAAAGGGTAAATGGCTGAATGGATGAGTGAATGGATGGATGGGATGAAGAGTGGATGGATAAGTGTACAGATGGATAGGGTGAAAGGGTGGATAGATGGATGGATAATGGAGATGAGTGAAAGGATGGATGAGGGGATGGATGAAGGGATGGTTGAGTGAAATGATACATGGGAGGATACATGATGGATAGGTTTGCAAATGGTTGAATACTTTTGGAAATGGCTGGGCTTACTTATATACTATTGCGCGACCTCTGATGTGTCTGTAAAACGTACCTATTGTCCTGAAGTTTTGTCCTAAATTTTGACCTCCTGTCCTGAATTTGTGTCCTGAATTTTGACCCTTTGTCCTGAATTTTTACACTCACCGTCCTGAATTTGCACCAATGCCAGTTGGTCACCCTAATTCTTTGTGCGGTAGAACCGAGGCTCTTTAACACAGCAGCATGAGAGTGACGAGAGAGAAACCTGGCAGAGTGCTGCCAAAGAGCTCTCCCACTCAGAATATTTCATTATTCAAGTGATCGTGAACAATTAAGGGTAAACTGAGATGTGAAAAACTAAACACAATGCGATGCGGCTGCACGAGACTTGAGGAGTTAATTAAGTATTAGTACTAGCAAGTGTGCTGTAAGTTAAATTAAAACATTTTACATGCACTGTGCGCCTCGTGCGTGTAGAATCAGAGTACCACTAGACCCGGCCCTGCCAATTAAGTGCCGGCGCTAAGCACTGGCACAAATTAAGCCCTGCATTGAACAATTGACACCAGGCTACAAAATGTAAGTAGTATGATGGTGTACCCTTGTGTGTTCTTCCGTGTGTCGCTGTTTCCACATGGAATGTTTAATGATGACAGCAACGCCCCCTTCTAGTTTGTGTTGTCGGTCTGAATTGTATAATTTTGTGGAATGGGGAGGTGTAGGATGGCGCTGGATTGTTCATTTAAACATGACTCCATGATGACGTCTGACTTGGCATTACGTATGTCAGTATATTTTTAATTTAGGCTCAATCCTGTCAGTGTTTGGATAATTGCACTACTGGATAGGGGGGCACAAAGTTTTGCAAAGGTTCTGCCCGCTTTCTTCAAGCGGTCCCCACAAAATGACATCATGAGCTAGGCCCACCCCAATTTTATAGTAAGTAGTCTCTGTAAAGGGGGAAACAACCATTACAATGCATGAGTCATAATCGGCCCTTTTTTTAGGAATTATCACAAAAATAAACAGTATTAATACAAAGTAAAGCAATGTTTATATTTTGTTGCACTGAAGTAAATGAAGGCAAATAAGTCAAACTAAAATATACCAAAACTAAATACATTTCCTAAAATAAATAGAAATAAATAAATCTGCTAAAATAAATACAATGGCCAGTTAATATATCTAAAATTTAGGCATTGACCCAAGTAAATGCCCCGGCAGCTCCATTGTCTTCAACCAAGATTCCCAATGTTAGACTAATGTTCTGATTTGTTACCTTTGCTGCAAATTGTAAAGCGTTCTGATATCCTTCAGGACCAAGTTCGCGCTATATAAAACTTTATAAATAAAATAAATAAATCTAGCCACAGCTAGAGAGAGGCAGCTGGGACAAAACTATGTAATACAGAGTCGCTAGTTTACAATAGGTGGGGAGATAACATATAACACTCATCGATAGAATAACGTGAATATGGAGCCCTAGTGTGTGTAATAGTCATTGTCGAGTGTGGGAAGCAGCCTCTCTGGGAACCTGTAATGTGTACAAAATCTTGCAGTCAAACTTTCCTGTAGTGTTTTGAAAATGTGTTGATGTCACCTTCGCCAAACTTCATCCACATTTGGGCTGCTAATTCCTCCATACAGGGACTTTAAGTCACAGGCTTAAGTACCAAGCAGCTTCAATTGTTAAATCTTGCATTATATGCAAATGATAGATCTGCCTTACATGTGATGTCACTTCCTGTTGTGATGTAACTTCCTGTTGTGATGTCACTTCCTGTCGTGATGTCACTTCCTGTCGTGATGTCACTTCCTGTCGTGATGTCACTTCCTGTGACCACGTCTACCTTGGAGAGTCCCCCCACTTCTTTTTTTAGGACTTGTGCCCTGGCTACGCCATGCTCTATCCCATATGTCTTCATATAAAAGCTGCAACGGGACACAGCACCTCGTCACTACCCCTCAGGCAGCCATGTCCTTTCAGAACACCCTTAACAAGCAGTGCAAGAATACGGACACTATCGACCATGACACAGAGGTGTCACTGGATGGCACTGAAAAATGAGTACATAGGTATCAATGAAACACTCTTGTCTACACATCATAACTATTTTTGGACTAATACTGGACTATCTGTGGAGGGACTGAGTAAGTCCTGCGGGCATACTGCAGATACTGGCTCCATTGTTTCAACCCGTTTTAATTCTTGATCACATTGCTGCTATTGCCACATTTATTTCTAGCCTATTTGCACTTGGGGGGGCTTTTAAATCTTTTGTCACGCCTGTTGCATACCTTGTATTGCACCTAATCACGCCCCGGTCCGCCGCAGCTGTGTGCTGTTTGTGCGGAGGGCAAGGTGATCGTGCAGACAGTTCCGGCGGCTGAGCCGAGTTAGGAACCACTTCTTCCGGTGGTGAGCAGTCTAGTCTTCCCGCCACCAGCTTATTTATTTCACGCATGCAAAGGACGAGCAGCGGGTGCTTCGGCGGCGCGCCAAAGGCAAGCCCGTATGCGCACGTCCGCGCCCGTCCGCAGCCAGAAGCCAGGGACCCTGGTTTTCATATAGAACACAGCCATCCTACACAATTATTATATACCAGACAAGAGCTGTTGAATTTACAGACCAACCTGCCTCATAATACCTGTAAGATAGAGTCTTGGCTATACCCTGAAGGGCCTTTCTCTTGTCGAGGCTGTCATTTTCAAACATCCCTCGACCGAGTTAGCTGCCCAAATGACCCCCACCCAAAGACCTCTTACAAAGTGTGAAAAAATATGCTGTGTAACATCAGGTCCCTGCCAAAACATGCGTTCGAATTCTTTGACCTAGTGTCCTCCGCCCAACCAGAGATTGGCTTTTTTAATGAAAGCTGGATGAAACCCCACACGGCCCCCACTATAACTTTAGGCATACCAGAGGGATACAAAATGATTAGATTAGATAGGTGTATAGAAACTGGGGGGGGGGGCTTAGCTATTGTACACAAAGACGGCATAAACATATTGGTCATAGATCAACACAGCGATGCGACTGTAGAGATGCTGATTTTTAGAATCGATCAGCCAAAAGCAGGATAGCTGGAAAGGGGCGCCAGTCTATCGTCCTCCAGGACTGCTTTTGGACTTCTCCTTACAACTGGTGGAATGTCTTACTCCTCATATAAAAGGGGGAAGTAATTTCCTATTATTAGGTGATTTCAATGTACATAGCGAATGCCACTCTAATCATGACATCCAGACCTTTCTGGCGGACCTATCCCTCCTAGGCTTGTGTCAGCTTAATGAGGGGCCGACTCACATAGCGGGCCACACTTTGGAAAATCTTTTCTTCCAAGATAAAGTGTAAAGCTCCTCAACAACTCCCCTGGTCAGATCACTTAGCCATCGAATTTGACATCCATTACCTTAATAAACCTAAAATGCCTAATCAAGCTGTACCGTATCTGCGGAGACAGTGGCAAAAGGTGTCAGCAGAAACTTTTCAAAGTCGATTTATGAAACCGCACTTCCTTGTATCAGAACATACTGAGGAAGCACTGTCAAAATTTAATTCAGCGGTTATTATAGCCATTGACCATACTGTGCCGCTCAAATCCTTTCTGAGCCGTCCTAATCGTCCGCAAGCTGCCTGGTTTACACCTCTCTTGCGTAGTCAGAACTATTAAGGAAATTGGAGAGAGCATGGAGTGCATCACACAATGAGGCCGATAGGGAAAAGTATTGTGCTTCCCTAATCATCTACCACAAAAACAAAGGCAGCGTGCAAATTGCACCTTTTTTTTGTAAAATTTTTATTTATTCAAGATTTTAAGCAGAAAAAAAGGAGGAGAAAGAAAGGTGAGAAAAGAAGAGAAGAGAATAAAGGAACAGGCGACATCCCGCCATAAAACCCCACACAGGGGGTGCCGAAGAACAGTGCTGCAGAGAAAAATCAAAATTACATAAAGGAAGACGGCTATTAGCTTGGCAGATATAGTGCAAATGTCATTGTTCGCCAGTCTCCATCGATGGGAGGGAGCACCAACGTCGCAGCAGACAGTCCAAAGTTCTCAAAAGCAGGTGGTGTCCCAACCAGGCTCACAATCATATAGGAAGGCCGTGCAATTCGTCTTCACGTGCAAATTTTGTTGCAACCAAAAGTAGATCAACAACCCCAACCTAACAACCCCCTCACCCCCACCTCCCCCCCACCCCCCACCCTGTCCCCGGTGGTGGCGACCATCATGCATTCAAAACAATGTCATACAAGCAGGTGGTTAAATTTGAAAGAGATGTAATGCACGAAGAGCTGAGGGGCAGACCGCAGATGGCAAACCTCGAGACAAAAACCTAACCAAGGGGCCCCAGTGAAATATGAAGTTTTCTAAAATTCCCCAAGAAGATATCTGACAGTCTCTTCATACTCAGTAGGCGCCATAACCGTGCATGCCATAAAGAAATGGCCGGAGCTGTCGGGCTTTTCCAAGCGGCTGCCAAAGTCAATTTGGCCGCTCCCAGGCACAGCCATATAATGCGTTTGTCGGCCCTAGTTTGGTGTTCCAACAGCGGGTCTCTAAGCCCCAACAGGACATACTCCATTGAATCCGGAATTGGATAGCCCATCACATCCTTGATGTGGGATAGGATCTCAGACAAGAATGGTCGGATGGTAGGACAGTCCCACCAGATGTGGCGGAAGTCACCCAGCATACCACAGCCACGGCAGCACTTATCGGAGGTCGTCGGAAATATCCGATGTAACTTAGATGGATACAGATACCAGTCAAATATAAGCTTCAGATGGGCCTCTCTAAGATCTGTTGAATGATTATGTGCCGCTACATCTCGCCAAAGGCTCCTCCACTCGTTGTCAGAAATGTCCCTACCCAATGTGGTCTCCCAGTGGTCCATGTATCTAGGTCGGGGGGACACCGTGGTGTCTAGTAGCATTGCATAAATGAAGGAAATCGTTCCCTTCATGGTGGATGTGCGAAGAATAAAAGCCTCAAACTTCGTCAATGGTCTAATAGCGGCATCCACCACTCCAGGCAACGTCGCCCAGTGTAGGAGTTGGAGGTGCCGAAAGCGCTCAGTAGGCAAAACCCCATAATCCCGCATACAGTTATGGAAGGTAAGAGGCGCCGTACCATGAAACAGGTGAGTGAGGGCTCTGCAACCACCCTCTCTCCAGACACCAAAGGGTCCATCCGTCAGGGTCGGAGGAAAGGCCGGGTTGAAGTGGATGGGAGTAAATGGGGACGGGAAGGTGGTCCACCGGTCGTCGCCACTGACCGTGTCCCAGACCTTCAACACCGTGCTGATGGGGATGCTAATATATGCGTGTCTGGGTCGGTCCGCCTTAGGTTTCCAGGCCAGGTCCCAGATGGATCTTCCGGCCACACTCCAATCCATATGGAGCCAGTGCTTCTCTGAGAGCTGTTGGGACCATTCCACCAGCACTCTTAATTGGGCAGCTTTATAATACAAGTGCATGTCTGGGAACCCCACCCCCCCTTCCATTCGTGGACGTCGAAGCACCGCATAGGAAAGTCGCGCCCGGCCGCCTTGCCATACAAATTTCAACATCAGGGTCTTCAGTCGACGGAAATAGTCCAGTTCCATCGGAATGGGCAGTGCCTGGAAGAGATATAAAAGTTTTGGTAGGAGGACCATTTTAAGCGCATGAATCTTACCCAACCACAAGATGTACTTCGGCTTCCATCTCTCCAGCTCCGCGCGTATCGCCGCCAGCATCGGGGGAAAGTTGGCCTGGAACAGTGCGCCTAGAGTAGAGGTCAGTCTCACACCCAGATATAATAGGGACGAAGTCGACCATGATAATGGTGTAAGCGCTTGAGTCCGGTGCACCTCCTCGGGAGGTAGAGTTAGGTTCAGAATATATGATTTGTCGAAATTGACTCTGAATCCTGCCACCGTCTCAAATCCGATAGTACTGTATGGACATGGGGTAACGATAATGCCGGATCCCTAACTGAAAGTAACACGTCGTCCGCGAAGAGCGAAATCTTATGTTGTTCACCTAAGAAGGGGAGGCCCAAAATGTGTTCGTTCTCCCGAATCGCTAGGGCCAACGGTTCAATGCTTAAGGCAAAGAAGAGTGGGGAGAGCAGGCACCCCTGACGAGTCCCGCAGGAATGGTGGAAACTCCCGGATCTATGGCCATTAATCAGCACCCGAGAAGTGGGGTTGTTATAGTTAGCCTCAAGCATTCTTATGAAGTGGGGTGAAAAGCCGAAGGTCTCCAGCGTGCGATGTAAAAAGCCCCAATCGACGCGATCAAAGGCTTTCTCCGCGTCAAGCCCTACTAATACCGCTGGTATGCGGAATCTATTAGCCTTCTCAATTAGATGGATCACGCGCCTCAAGTTGTCATGAGTTGGCCGACCCCTTATAAACCCGGACTGGTCTCGGTGGATAAGGGCCGGCATCAAATCCTGTAGCCTACCAGCAAGAATAGAAGAATACTACTTAGCGTCTAGATTAAGGAGCGCTATCGGGCGATAAGATGCGCATTTGGCAAGATCCTTCCCTGGTTTGGGGAGGACGGTAATCAGAGCCTCGGCCATAGTTTCAGAGGTTCTCCCCTCAGATGCCATTGCATTAAAGAGAGAAACCAGGTAATCGCAGAGGTCCGACGCAAACGTCTTGTAGAACAGGGCGGTGTAACCGTCAGGGCACGGGGCCTTGTGGAGTTTCAGAGCCTTATCGGCGTCCAACACCTCCTCCCTAGTGATGGGGGAGGACAGTAAGTCATTCCATTCCCTGGAAACCTGTGGTATAGGGAGACTATTCAAGAACTCAGATTGGGCATCTGGGTCAAGGGCGTAGCTCGAATAGAGATCTGCATAAAAGCGGCCAAAAAGGGCTGCTTTGTCCGCATCCCTGTGCCGAACAGAGCCCGTATGGTCCTGTATGCCCCCAATATAATCCTTCTCGCGTTTATCACGAAGCTGCCGGGCCAGGTGACGCCCCACCTTGTTCCTCTGAGAGTAGGAGACGCGTCGAAGGCGCAGGAGGGTAAACTCAGCCCGGTTGTTGTAGTGGGCTTTCAATTTTCCTCTCACCGCCGTTAACGGTCGGAGGGTCACCCTAGAGGGGTTTGACTTGTGCGCCTGTTCCAAAGCAGCGAGTTCTGTCTCTAGGGCTTCCCTCTCCTTCCTCCGAAGCATGTTAAGATTCGCATTGAGGGCGAGGCATGTACCCCGTATTGAGGCCTTGCATGCGTCCCATGTAGTATACACTGATGTATCAGAGGGCGGGTTAAGAGCAAAAAACTCTCCCATAGCCCTTCGTAACTCCTTACAAGACACCTCATCCCGTACCAACGCTGCTGGGAAGTACCATTTCCGCCAACCACCCCCCCACCCCCCACGGACCAATGCAACCCAAGAACTACCAGGCTATGGTCAGATACTGAGAGTGGGAAAACCCTAGCCAATCGGACATCCCCCCTGAGGGCCTGGCTAATAAAAATATGGTCTATACGAGAGTACGAGCGGTGGACATGTGAGAAAAATGTATAATCCTTGGTCTGGGGGTATAAGAAGCGCCAGCTGTCCACCAATCCAAATCTCCTATTTGCCGCTGCGTTTCTTCTGAAAAGACCCCAGAGTCTGCCCTGCGCGCCCCGAGTTATCCAGATCCCTGTCCCACACCATATTGAAGTCCCCCAATAGGAACAAGTGCCCTTCTATAAAGACCCCCATCTTGTCCATCAGGCCTTGTAAAAAACCATTTTGTCCAGTATTAGGGGCATAAACCACCACAAACGTACATTGTCGGCCATATAATGACCCCTTCACCATTAACCAACGACCCTCCTTATCACTACTCACCCCCAGAGGTTGAAAATGGAGAGACGCCCGGAACATGAGGGCCACCCCTCTATGGTTGGTGGATGCTGACGCCCTGTAAATAAGGGGGAAATGTCTATGTCGGAGCCTTAGTTCATCTTTCCTAGCTAAGTGGGTTTCCTGGAGGGCAACTACATCAAGATGGTGATCAGACAAGTACTTCCAGAGTTTCTGACGCTTTTGCGGGGAATTGAGACCCTTCACATTCCAGGTACCTATACTAACAGGCATAATGATGGTGGGAAACTCTGCTGTGTGTGCTTGGTAGAAGGATCAGAGCCCAGTCCCCGGTCACACCCCTGGGCCCGACCCACCCCCCAACAACCTCCTCCAATCCCCAGATCTCCCCCTCCCCCCAGCAATTCCACATCATCAGACCTCCCAAATCCAGGCAGACAAGACGTCCCGCAAAGCACCGTACATTGAGAACAATCGGATAAAGTCACCAAGAACAATGTCCCAAGCACCCCCTGCTCATGGGGAATAGTACACACCCCTTTCCAAAGTTCCCGACAGCCCCTCCCCATGCAAACATCAGAAAATGTATACTCCACATTAAGGCTCAAGATAGCGATCGCAATGAAGAACATCACCCGGGCAAACAATACCTCACACACACAGTTTTCGGTCACCACCACACGTCCCTCCCCCTTCGGCCCAACCCCCCCCTGTACCCCTTAACCCTGAAACCCCCCACCTTCCACCCCCCCCTGCAACCAAGAACCCAACAAGGCATTACTCAAAACACTGAACCTGAACAGAGTAACCAGCAGTTCCAATGGACCATAGTTCACAAGGCCCCCATCGGACTGGAATCGGGGTGGGGGCACCAACTCCGGGACCCCCAGGGCCACGGTCCAGGGTGTCTTCTCCAAAAGTACAATAGTACCCCGGGACCTTAGGGCCAGAGTCCCTTTGGCGCCCAACCGTCATGAAATCTGAGATCACGCTGCTCCAGCGCTTTGTTGAGAATTCGCTACTGTGGCCGAGGCCACCGATGCCACCGCATCCCCTCTTTCCTGCAAGCTGGCAGCGCGATCCGGTCGCCGCCGGTTCGGGGACGAACCAATTCCATGCCAGGAGGAAGACCGGCGTCGTCTCCTCGATGGCGATGAGCGTGTTGCTTGGGAGGGAGAAACGTCCTCCAGACCCAGAAGGTCCTTTGCCACCTGCAGGGAGCGAATTTGTGCCAGCCGGTTTTGCCACCGGAATATGATACGGAAGGGGTGCCCCCAGGAGTATGAAATGTTGCGTTCCCGCAGGAAGGAGGTTACGGGGCGGAATTCCCTCCGCTTCTGGAGTGTCGACGCCGCCAGATCCCTGTAGAGCTGTGGGTGGTGGTCCCTGAATTGCAAGGAAGTGATGGCTCTAGCCTTTCGCAAGATGCGCTCCTTCACCTGAAAGTCATGCACACAAACGAGGATGTCCGGAGGGGGACCCCCTCCCCTTCTAGGCAGGCCGACTCTGTGTACCCTATCCATTTTAATTTCCTGCACATCTTCCTCATCTAGAATCTGTAGGAACAGGGCTTGGACATAGCCACGGAGGTCCCCACCTTCTCCGTACCATGGGACCGCCCTAATGCGAATGTTATTCCTCCGGCAGCGATTCTCTAAGTCCTCTGTGTGAGCCTGCAGGTCCAAATTCTGTTCAGTAAGACGGATGATATCCTGTTGTAGTTGGTGCACGTCGTTCGCTACACTCAGATCATGATCCTCCAACGTCGCCACACGTTCACCAATTCCATCTACCTCTCTCCGCACCTCCCGGAGATCCGATGCCAACTGGGCGCGGAGCTCAGAAATGTCCTCTTTAATAGAGGTGAATAGCTCAGTCATAAAGGCCTTGGTAGCGGGCGCTTCATCATCCGACTGCTTGGATGAACCACTGGCCCCGGGGGAGGCCGGCTGCTGCGTGGACTTAGAGGTGCCGTCTTTTCCTGGCCTTCCCTTACGAAGCGTGTTAGACATCTTGGATTTCCGGCTGTGGTGTGGGACCAGGGCCGTCGCTCACTCCCCAAGAATAAGGGGCGCTCAGGTGCAACGCCAGACCTCACTAGATATCTAGTCCCGGCTCCCTCGTAACTGCGCCACAGTCAGCGGCTGCCCAGCCAAGATGGCGTCGTAAAAGCTTCCCGCCAGGAGGCGCCTTCCAAAGTCAATGCAGTGATACGGGCGACCGGCAGTCAAGGCCGCAGAATGCGCTGCGCCCGTCCCTGGGACCTCCGCTACTGTAGATCGGGGCCACCAGTACGGACCCCCCTGCTCCGGCAGTGCTCCCCTGCACTCCTCTCAGGGCTATGTCACGGCCTCCGCTGGAGGAATAAACCAGGCCAGTTCTTCAGGCCGCAAGGTGATGTAGGCCATACCGCTACTGTGGGCCTTGGCGTGTCTCTGGCCGCCAGACTCCCCAGCCCTCTCTCCTAGGGAACCAAATGCTGCGTCTCGGCTCCAGATGGTAGGCAATTCGACCAGGGGGTCCCGAATCTTCTAACCGCAGAGCTCCGCGGTGTCCTCAGGGCCCGGGTCTGCTCTCACTCCAGACCGGTGCTCTCAGGTCCGGGCCTGCCCCTCGTCACCAGCCGTTTCACGCTGTGGTCAGGGTGCCAGAAATCCCAAAGGTGCTCTGCAGTAGGGTCGTCCCCCTCCTCCAGTGGCTGCAACCAGCACCTCCGGTGTGCTCCTCCAATGGCCGCTCCCAGCCTCTCTCAGCTCCGCCGATATCCCGACCGCACTCTCCACGTGGTTGGACGGCTTCCAACTCCCCACAACCGACTGTAGCCGAGCGTCCCAAACCGCCAGGCCTTCTTCGATGGTGTGCCGCAGAACTGGTGGGCCTTATGGAAGGCAGATGGAACCCGCGGCTCCGCGGTTCTTCGACACCACGCCCAGTCGGCGCCGGGTGCCTCCGCACGTCAGGGCCGGTCTCCTTCTCACGCGAGTCCAGTGCTTACAAGGCCGGAAGTCGCCTCTCTCCCAATGGCGTTCTCTGGCCTCCCGCTGCCCCGCTGGAGGCGCCGGACCGCTCCACTCGATGTCAGTGGCCTCTGCAAGTGTCCGGAGACCGATCCGCACCCTGTGGACGATGCTATACAACTTTAAGCAGGTCGGGCGCCGGAGGGACTCGAAAGTGCGTCTTACTCCGACGCCATCTTGGCCACGCCCAAATTGCACCTTTTAACTCAGCTGACTCAGGCAGGTAACTCCTCAAAAATATTGTATCAAATCCTCCATTCCTTCACTAATCCGAAAGCATGTGAAAACTTTGAGAATCCCTCCCAAAAATTGTGCGATAACATTGCCTCACACTTTGCCCAGAAGATTGAACTCATATATGAGACAATAACAGCTGATAATCCATCATGGATTCCTATGGCTTTGGACCATTTGGAAGTGATAAATCAGCAAAAGCTAGACAGAGTGTTTTCCTTCCATCCCCTTAGCAGAGGTTAAAACCCTGATCCACAGAATAAAATCTGGATCTCCTACGGATCTCATTCCAGCTAAATGTATTCCATCCTTGGAGAATCAGCTTTCCCCCATGGTGCAATCTATTATCAATCTCTCTCTGAGAGGGAAATGTCCCACGGGAATGGAAAGTTGCCCAGGTCAGACCCATCCGCAAGAAATCTAATATTCCATGGACAGATCTCTCTAACCTTCGTCCCATCTCTCTTCTTCCATTCTGGAGCAATAATGGAGAAACATGTGAACACTCACTTGTCCAACTATGTCGAACTGTCTGGATGTCTAGCTCATTCCCAGTCCGGTTTTCGGCCCAAATACAGCACTGAATCTGCGTTACTTGAAGTAACGGATAACATCAGAATGACCCTAGATAAAGGCAACTTGGCGATTCTGGTGCTGTTGGACCTATCCGTGGTGTTCAACACGGTTTCCCATAGGGTCATGCTCAGAAGATTGGAGGAAGTTGGGTTGAGAGGAGCTGCCCTGTCTTGGAAGAATAGTTTCTTGTCAGATTGTTTCCAGACTGTTAACCTGGGCCTGTATCAGTCGGCGCCGGTGAGATGAGGGCTATTTCGCTCTGGATGCGGAATAACTTCCCCCAATGCAACATAGGAAGAACTGAGATCATGCTTCTGGGAGAAGCCCCCCTCCTATGGACACCGGACTGGTGGCCAACGGATCTGTCGATTCTAGCGCTATATAAACAAAAACAAATACAAATACAAACGTGAGTCCTGGGAGTCTAAAGTCGTGTTTCGGGCACTCATACGCATCAACACTGCCGTCTCGGCCACCTCCATCTACTTAGAGGGTTTGCTGTCACACTATAAGTCCCCTTATTAGTGCTCATCATCATAAGAGTTTGCATATATTATATATTATCCTTCGGGTTGGATGTTGTTTTTTTAAGTTAGCTTGATCTGAGTTAGTTTTGGGAGGGAAAATTGCAGGTGTATTTGGGCTACCGGTGTGGAAGGAGGAAACTGGAACTGTTATTGCACTTGTTTCGTTATAATGTAGTATTCACATCAGAGGCTTCTGGAGGGTATCTCCCCTTATACATGCACGCCCCTAGGGACACTCTTGAGATGGCTGTGGGCTGTAACACGATTTCCCTAAATAAGTAGCTCACAACAAATGACAACCAACACACTTAGCAGAAGGTACAGTTGTTCTGTCCAGTATGACCACAATATTGCTTCTCATTACAATTGAATTTACAGATTATATCAATCTACAGAAAAATGTACAAAAGAAAATTATTGGGACGGAACACATGGGACAACAAGGGTACATAAACCACAAGTGAATCAGGTTTGTTGGGTGACAAGGTATTTTTATATAAATTGCATCATTTATACTTTCACCCATATACATGTAATTCTTTGTAGCATAAGAGGCTGCCAACACTGTGAAAGTTTAAAGTGAAATGTGAATGAGTGACATGGTGAAGTAAGTGACACAATGGGTGCGTAATATGTATTTATTTATTATAATAAATTTAATTGTAATGAGAAGCAATATTGTGGTCATACCCGACAGAACCACTGTACCTTTTTATACCCAGGTTCTCAGGGACACAGGGTCACTCCATTGTTTACCTAACAACCAAAATACTTAAGCTGTTAATTTGGAACATCAGAAGTCTAAACGATGCACGCAGGTACAGGTATATCTGTCCACACATAATGTTGCTGTGACAGTTCATAAGGAGAATCGCCTTGTCAATCCCATGGAGAAGCAGCTGAAGAACAGGTGAGAGCTTAGGTGTTTTTCTGCACCTTATTAATTCTGCTCTGTGGGGGGCGTAGTTCTTATTCACAAAAGTATCAAATTTCAGCACTACACTACCATAGAAATACACAAGGGAGATACAATATTGTGCACGGCATGATGGAAGAGCAAACACGTAACTCTTATTAATGTTTCTATACCATGTAAATACCAATAATCCTCTGATTTTCCAAGAATTATAGGGCAATGTGATAAAGTTATCACCTAAAACGATCTTTTGGGGGTGGGGATGCTTAATCCCAAATTAGATAGATCGCAGGAACGGCCCAACTAATTGGCAACTGCAAACAGAGCTCTGAATGGGATCATTAACAATACTTGGTTGACAGATATATGGAGATGACATCAAGTAACACTTAGAAGGCACATTCTTGCAGTTGGAATACTACCTGTCCACAGGGGACAACCAGCACATGGGCGGTGGGCACTGCCTACGTTGAGCTGGAAATCACCAACAAAGACATGAGATCCCCATCACAACATTGGAGGTTCCAGCCTAAGGCACTTAGGGTCAGATGTATCAAGGGTTTTCCCTTTCGCCATTTGCGAACTGGAAAAAGCCTTTTGGGATGTATGATCCCAAAAGACGTTTGCAAAATAGGGTATCGCAAAAATTGTGATTCCCTATCTTGTGAATGCATTTAAGGAATCGCAATTTGCAATTCCTTAAATAAAATGCAGGAAGCCAGAAAAATGTGTGACCTGCTTCAAAGGATTCACAAATTAACACCAACTTCTTGTTGGTGGCAATTTGCAAATTCCTTTAAAAATGCACTTTTAGGCATTTTTCTACGTGGCATGTGGTGCACATACATGCATATTTCAGGGGTGCAACAGGGTGTCCTTTTAGCACCCTTGAAATGGCATGCGCAATTTACGAGTACTTATTTAGTACTCGCAAATTGTGAATGCAATCCTGTTCATTCCTATGGGCCTTTATTGCAATTTGCTATAAAGGAATATGTAAGATTTGCAATTTTGTTTGCAAATCCTACATACATTGCATTTTGCTTTTCTTAAATAGCGAATCAGTAAAACTTGCTATTTAAGAATCGCAAATGCAATTCTTGGTACATCTGGCCCTTAGAGACAGTGTATACCAATCTGAGTTGAAATAATAAAATTCCTTACAACCAACTTAGGTTCTGCTGATAGTATACCTCAGTACGGAGACTTTCAAGGTAACTGTCCTTAGGATCTCCATCTCCAAACTAAATGGGGTTTTCAGATCACTAAGGTAACATATGGGAATGCTTGAATGGGAGGAAATGATCGCAGTAATTTAGAGTCTCCCACCTGGGAAAGCTCTTTGTATCGATGGACTGCCAGGACAGTGTTATAAAGAGTACAGTCAGGGCCTGGTGCCCCACCTGTTAGCACTCTTAGAAGAGGTATATGTTAAGGAGACACTCCTGCCTTCTTAACAAGAGGTTTGTTGAGAACTCTAAGTCTGGCAAATCCTCAGAACAACTAAATTGGTACCGCCCTTTATCACTGAAAAATTGCATTGTTAAATTTCTGGCTAAACTAATTTTTAATAGAATGTTTGCTCTGCTGTAGCCAGGCCCGTCCAGAGCATTCTGGCTTTGTGTCGGGCTACTCCACCATGCATAACACGTGCGCACTTTTCGCCCTTCTGCATCAAATCAGCCTGACCACAGAGTCGGCTGCAGCATTCATGGTTGGCACTGAGTCATTCAGCTCCATTTATTGGCCATATCATTTCACCATACTGTTTACAATGGGTTTCCCATTCTCCTTTATATGGTGGATTCAACTGATATACCAACACCGCCAGCTTGGGTTTGATTGAATGGTCTATTGTCCTCCCTGTTTCAGCTCTTAAGCAGTACTAGACAGGGGTTCCATCTCTATCCCTGATATTTGTATTAATGTCTCAGACTAGCTACAGGGGAACTACAGTTGGATTGCCCATCAATTCAGGACCCACCCCATACTAGTTTTGCTATATGCTGATAACATGACTCAGAATAGGTTCCTCAGAATGGCAACTGGGCTTCCACAATCAACACCTTCCATACCCCTACAGCTCGACTTAGGTGTTAAACCCATTGAGGATGTGGCACGGTATAGACCATTGGCGTTTTGGCGTCGTCTGTGGACTACACCCAAATTATCTCTGTTTGCCGAGGCTATCCTTGAAGTGAGGGGGCTTGAAGGGGCCCATAGGTTACCCTGGTTCTTTTATCTAAGAGAGCTCCTGAAAACCCTGAGCTTGGAGGTGCTATGGGTTGATCCAGCTAGTGCTACCTTCCCATCAAAAAAGGGTCTTAAAGATATCTACTGGCACTGGATCGGAGAGAGGAGATCCACTTTGGTTGTTGGCCCTATCATGTCTTTGGAATTTTTGGTTATTAAGGATGCCCCCAGATACGAGGCCTATTGGGACTTAATAACCAAGCCGAAAGATCGTAAATTGTACCATCAATTACGAGTTGGCTCGTTACCTGTGCGGGGGCTAACGCACTCCTGGTCCTCGGGGGGCAGTGATAAATGTCCTTTCTGTGTAGCAGCAGTAGAGAACATCGAACACATATTCTTCTGCTGCCCCATTTATTTGGTACCCAGAAAAATTTGGCTTTCACCGGTTTGCCGCTCACTGGGTACTAGATCTGCTATTGCAGCTACCAGGATCTTAAAAACTGATACTACTCCCCTTATCGTTATTGGTGTAGCAAAATTCCTGAGCTGGGCCTGGTCACTCCGTAGTCGCAATTTTGGAAAATGAAGTTTCTATGTTATTCGCTTTTATGTGTTTTTAGCTGCAATTTAGTATAGCTTATAGGTCATCATGGGTCTTCTTACGTCATTGTTTAAATTTAATACTTTTTTAACCTGGTTTTAAACTGCAAAGTATTTATTATCTTATATACTAATCTGTATGAACTGTATTTTTATGCATATTGTCTTTTATGATGTAAATCGAATAAAGACCTGTTTGACTTTGACTTTGATAACATGACTTGGTACTTACAAGATTTCACTAAATTCAAGGGTCTGTCTGGGGCAAATCTCTCATCTTCCCTCTTTCCTCATGCCTAACCAAATTTAAGTCTAAGTTCCCGTTAGTGTGGAGCAAGAAACCTATCAAATACATAGGTGTTTGGATACATTATGACACTAATATCATTATCAAAGAGAACTATGAAAGAGCTATCCAACGTCTAGAGGACAGAACTGAAAGATGGATCACTATTCTTCATGGCATGCCGTATTGCAATATGCAAGATGGGAATCCTCCCCCCAGTTTATATATTATTTCACAAATATACCTACTGCTCTCACAAGTTTTAGGTCAAGCCTTGGCAGCACATGTGCTGTCTCCAAGACCTGTGGTAATCAACAGAATTACTTTTTTCCCGCCTGCTACTCACCAAACACTAACTCCAGTGTTCATCTTGTTTGCTGCCTCCTGACTGGTTTCGGCAAATGATAAGTCACTTCCTTTGAAGGTTGAGGCGCACCGGCCAAGTACAGTTTCCTTACACTTTCAGGGCATATCTGTTGTTTGAAGAACTCTTTTTTTCTACTGCTGCCCTTCCCTGCACTATAAGCCCAGCTACTGTCTTTAATGCTTCTGCTAGTCCCCACCTCAAATGTCTGTGACGTGCACTCCCCCACCACCACCTCCCGTTGCTGTTTTTTTTCTTTGTGCAGTTTCACCCTTTCAGAGGTCCGCACCACGGACGTGTAGGATGAAATTTGGTTCAGTGATAACATCAGCAAGTTACAGGTTCTAAGTGAAGGTTCTGTGTAGTTTTATTTTTCACTTTTCTTGGAGTTTAACATATGAATGTGACGGTAAATGTGTTATTTCATTGGCAAATGTGTCTCATTATTACAATTATATCCTGTAATCTGTGTGCACCAGCCCGTTAGTAACAATGTTATGTCTGGCATAACTGAAAAAGTGCACATGTTAAAACATCTAAAATTATTCAGAATGCTAATGAACTGCAAATCAGGAAGTAAGGAAATGCATCTCCACTGCCCCCAGTAAGTTTAACATCAATAAATAACAAGCATTTACAATGCAATGGTCTCGGCATTGTTAAAGTTAGAGCCATTGGCATTGCTAATGACATTATTTTTATTTATGTTTTTGTTTTGAAAACATAAATAAATGACATTGTCATTTACAATGCCAATAGCTTAATCGCTCGCAAATGCGAGACCTATTGCATTTGCACCCACACAGAGCCACCCACACACACATACAGAGCCGCCCACACAAAGTCATTCACATAGAGCCACCCACACACACAGAGCCACCCACACAAAGCCACCTACACAGACAGAGCCACCCACGCACACACAGACAGAGCCACCCACGCACACACAGACAGAGCCACCCACACGCACACAGACAGACAGAGCCACCCATGCGCACACAGACAGACAGAGGCACCCACGCACACACAGACAGAGCCACCCACATGCACACAGACAGAGCCACCCAGGCGCACACAGTAGCAAGTAAACAAGAGTGCCAATAAAGCCAACTAGAGGTAAGCAATGGGCTGGCTCCAAGTCTAAGCCCATTTAAAGTTGTCGGACCGCACGTGGAAAGCAAAGCAAGACTTCATGCTATCTGTTCGGAATCTTAGCCCGAGGAAATTCCAACTCTAAAATGAGGATCACCAGCATGGAGCGAACGAAGCAATGCGGAAGAAGAGGAGTCCGTGTAAATGCAAACTCCATGGAAACATGACAGAAACAATGCAAAAACCAAACACAAAATACACTGGTTTTAACAGTGTGTCAATTAGACGGTACTCACAGTGGCAGGGCATGAGGTAACAGCAACAAACAAAAGCAGTGGCAGCACCGAGACATTTTTTGCCACAAATCAGATATCTATTTATCAAAATAGTACCACCGTATTTATACTAATACCACTTGTTAACCTTCATGTTTTTATAGCTTGCACAGTGCTTTGCGATTTTCTTACATCAATGTAGCACCCACGTGGCTTTATTTCTAGTGGCTATTTTGGTGAGTCCAATTATTTCTCCATCCTGGGTTCAGGTTTTGTCATTCTATCTCGTCACAATGTACCTCTGGCAATCGGATACTTTTGCAGCGTTCTCTTCGTGTCTTCTTGTTGCCAAATTAACTTTTAAGGTGTTAAAGTGCTATTGGTGATAATGTTTCGGAGACGAGTCCTGCCTCGGATTTCCAAAAGGCGCTTGCATGCCACCCTAATTGAAGTCTGTGCGCAATATAAGTGCTATTTAGCAATAACATTAAAGGGTCAGGCTGTTGGAGTGTTGTATGATGAATATTGCAAAGTCTGACACGCGCATGCGTGCGAAAACAAAAATCATTGCTGAGCATTAGGCCGACGAAAATATTAATGTGCACAAATTAACACAGCGCTAACAACTTTCTACTAGTAATTCCCCAGCGCACACATCATTGTCACAGGAAAAGGGAGGCACGTCTTGCAACTTAAAGAAGCCTGCTTGAAGGGGCAGCCATGCTTGTGTTATCAGCGCCGCGCGCTGGTATGCAGACTCCCCCTGCATTCCATCAGGCGCGCTCCACAGCATTGGCATGCTGTGGAGACAAGACCTGGCCGCGCGCACAACGTTATCCTATGGGGAAACGCTGCTCGCGGCCAGGTCTTGTCTCACTTCGGTGTTCTCAGACTGCTGACAGGCAGACAATAGTTCTCTGGCGAGAACGCGCTTTCAGCGCGTTATAGCCGAGACCTAAAAAAGACAGACCCCAGCCTCCCACACTGTTCAGCGCTCAGATTGTGTGAAGCAATTTATCCGAGGACACTTCACAAGTCAGAGCTTGGATACACAGGATAGTGCCTCGTGTGTCGCAGGTGAATGGGTGGAAGAACTTTTGATCCAGCTGACCTGTGGGGGTCAAGGTGCTACAATAATCTTTGCTGGACTGGCGCGTGAGGTGACCACTGTAGGCGCTTTGGAAATATGATGCTATAGATCATTATTACTTTTGTGTAATTACTGTTTACAGGAGCAAATTTGAGCTTGGCTCTTGAAAATGTGCATTTAGATGTGAACATTGTATTATTTGGAAACTTTATGCGATATGTCATAACAAATTTTTTTTTATAAATCATTGCAATTATATAGCAACAAGTTTTGCGCTAGTGAAAAGCGCACATTGTATTCATGCAACAGTTCTTTGTTCTCATGCTACTTTGATTTATTTACCTGACAGGAGCTAGTCAGGGTAACAAGGTCTGCGCCACTAAAACTATTGATTAAATAAGATAGAAGTTTATATTTGCGGTGTTCAGGATATAACCCTCTTATTGAGCTTTGTAAATAATGTCATCAGAAGGCTTTTCTCAGTTCAATAAAACTCTGTTGACAGATGCGAACTGCACTCGAGAAGCCACATGTAGGCCTGGCAATGCAAGCGACCAAGAGGGAGCTGGGGATCCCTAGCCGGGGCTGGAGGTGGAGACGACCGTGCCTATAGAGATTCCTGCAGCTTTGCCCTGCACTCACTGCTCGGTTATATATATGGCTGTTGTCCACACTGTAGTTCATCAAGCAAGCCACCTTAGCATGCACCAGCGGTTGTACATGTATATCCTTATGCGAAATGAAGGGTCAGGGGTGATAGGAAGATGGTGGTGAAATGCACACAAATGCTGTTGACCTTTCAAAAGGAAAACAACCACGATTAAAAGGCAGGCACAATTCGGGCACGCCGACATTATGGCCTTGCACACAAGGGAGGGCAGGGAGGGCCGCGCACAACAGTGACGCTGCGTCCTGCCTCCCCTGCACCAACCGACCTGATTGGCTGTCCGGCAGTGAACCGGAAGCACTTTCAAGTGCTTCCGGTTTACGCGTCGGACCAAAGCGGGGAAAGCCAGTCAGAACTGGCTTGCCTGGCCATAAGGGGATAAAAGGCTGGGGAGCGTGAAGGACGGTCTCTGTTTTCCGCTTCCTAGCCTCGCAGGACACATCCGGTAAGGGCCTCGGTCTGAACCTTTTTACTTTATTTCCCCCCTTTTTTGTCTTTACAGGGTCGACGGAAGGCAGCTGCGAGTGGCGCATTGGGATGCCAAACAGCTGCGATAACGCGACAGTGGGGAGAGCGGAATTTGGTTCTTTTTTTCTATTCCCCTGCAGGTGCGGATCAGCTGTGTGTTCGAGACAGAGTGGAGCAGCGGCCCAGAGAGCGGCTGGGGAGCTTGTCAGCAGTTAGTGGTACATGCAGGTGGCAGCAGGTAGAGCGGGGCGGTGCGATCTGAGCTCCGGGCTTTAATTACCGCCAGCGGGTGGGTCAAAAACTGAGCGCAGGCGTTTTTTGTTGTGTGATTCAAGCAATTACATTCTAAATCGCTTACAGCGCATATTTCGGCAGCGTTTGTCTGGGCAAATATCAGTAGTGTTTTGAGAGAAATACCAGTATTTGTAAAGCGCACAGCTACCTCCGAAGTGATGTCCCGGTGCTGGGGGCCCTCGGGAAGATTAAGCAAGCTATTGCCCAGAGTCACATGGTCCTGGGCTAACCTGCTGCCAGCGCCGGGGATCGAACCGTAAACCCCGTAGTTCGGAGTCAGGCACCCTGTCCGCTACGCCACACCTCTTCCACTAGAGGCATTATTAAGTGCTTACAGTGCGTATTTCGGTGGAGCTTGTGTGTCGGCAATACCAGTGAATATAATCAGGGCAAATTAAGCGTTTACAGCGCGTTTTTTCAGCAGCACGTGCGTCTGGGCAATATCAGTGGAATTTTTTAACTGCAAATGGACAGCAACAGGAGGAGCGTGTGTGGGGGGCCTATATATTAAGTGCCATATTTTCCAGGTAGCATGACAGGAAGACAACAAGGGGAGGTTAAGCTTCCCCCCCATTTTTCCTTGATTATTTATTCCTCTGCAGTGGGAAAAAGCTGTAGACACGCACCGGTCAACAGGAATTTGGCAGCATCACAGGGAGCAGGTCCCTCAGAATCATCCAGCTAAGGCAACACTGGCAGGCCTGCATTACCATCGCTTCTGGGAGCCACACAGGTTTAAGTTTACTCACCTGACTCACTAGACTAGCTGGTGGGCGTGGCTCTATTTGCATGGGTGCATTGGCCGGCTGGTGGTTGCTACCACTGTAAGGTAAGGTTTGAGACAGGCAGTGGGTCAGAGCTAGAGCACTGGGAATTTCGGTGTGTGCCCTTTTTTAAGGGAGGTTGTGATCTAAAGGGTGGTTTTTTGCACCCTGTTGCAACCTGTTATTTAAATTGCTACTACAAGAGAGTATTAACTGTGTGTCAGGACATTTGGTTTTGCCTACAATAATGGCCCGAAGGAGAAGTGGGATGACCTGCATTTGCGTATGGATATTTTTATGGCTACAATGATGAGAAAAATGGGGGCGGTGGACTCCATGGTGAAAAACTGTGGATGAGATAGGGCTGGCATTAGCAGCTCTGACAGAAAGGGTTGAGGGCCAAGAGGGGGCAAAGGACAGGCCCAGGCGTTTGGGAGATTGCACCTAAGGCAGCCTTTCCCCCAGTTCCAAAAAGGAGTAGAGCTAAGAAAGGCGGGGCACCGTGACCTAGTGAAGGGGAGGGGATGGAGAGTGCCCCAGCTACAATTCCTAAGGGGTTGGTGCCCAGGGTTGTGGAGTCTCTACCAGTCCCACATACCAACTTTTAACCTAATATGGGTGTTGGGGGTGATCCGCCTAGCAACGAGGGGGCAGGAACACCAGGAGCAGCGGTATGCAGCCCACAGGCCCGCTGGTCTCTATGACTGGGGGCCCATCCGGGAGCATGCCAGGCCAGCCAGATTTAGTAGCTAACCTAGGAGCAATACTTCCTTGGCTGGGTAAGGTGGTAAACTGGTCCCCGGCAGCACGGGTGTCAGGGGGTGGGGAGGACGCATTGGATAAAGCCAGACAGATAATGTCACAATCAGATGAGGTTCAGCGTGTAGGTGTTCTAGCGGTACAGCTTTGGCGCGACAGGGTGAACACAGGGCCAAACGGCGGAGACCCCACCAAGGTCACCCCACCAATGGATCCAGGAGCAGCAAAGTCAATGGTGGCAGCAACAACCAGTACACCACAAACACTGCCACCTTTGGGTTTTGGGGAAGTCCGCCCTGGTAGGGAGCACCTAGGCCGACATGTGTCTCAGGAAACTAAAGAAAAGATTTGGAAGAGCTCCTATGTGAATATGTTTTCCCTGTTGCTGGATGAGTCAGAAAGGGAGGAGGCCAACAAGAATAAAGAATGGACACACCCAAGAGAGTGGGCGAACATGTTGTGGAAGTTTAGGGTTGAAGAAACATTGGTAAGTTGGATCAAAGGTTTCAAGGTATTCACACCCATAATGGGCAAGCGTTTCCCAGGCCTTGCTTCAGAAATGGCCTGTTACCAAAATAGGATTGCTTGTACGCATGATACTTATGGTGGCAGTGAGTGGTAGGATTATGACTAGGATTTCAGAAGAGCTGAGGCGTCGGACCCGGCTCTGTGCTGGAATCAGATTGATATGATCACATACCTGACACATTTCAGAGGGGGTCTACAGGAAGCCACCCGGGGTCCAGCACATGACACTTTCAGGAGTCAGCCCTTTTGCCCAGGCCACCCAAGTGGCTCAGGGGGCAGGGGAAAAGGTAAAGGGGCATGCTGGGACATTAACAGGCGCTCGGGTAACAGAGCAGTGGGTACATGTAAATTCAAACACGCACGTTCTTTCTGTGGGAACTCCACACATCCAGAGTCAAAGGAGGCAAGAAACATGGCTGAGAGTAAGTCCCTAAGTAAGGCCAGATCTCCCGTTATGACCAGCGCTTTGTTACCATGGTTGAACAGCTACAACTGCCCTAAGTCTGCAAATATTCTGTTAGAAGGTTTCATGAAAGGTTTCAGGATCCCAGCGCCTGGTTATGTAGGAGTGTCACACTGCCAGAATCAGTTATCAATCAGGGCTAATAAAATGGTGGCAGCTGCAAAAATTGAGAAAGAGGTTCGGTTGGGCAGAGTAGTTGGCCCATTCGAGGCCCCCACCAATGCAGGATTTTGTCTGTTCCTCATTGGGGGTAGTGCCCAAAAAAGAACAAGGGGAATTCTGATTGATTCATAAACTTTCGCCCCCCAGAGGTTTGTCACTGAATGACGCTATTGATGATGACCTATGCAGTACGCTTCTTTTGATTAGGCGGTTGAGATACTCAAAGGTTTAGGGAGGGGCGCGTGGTTAGCTAAATCAGATATTGAGTTAGCTTTCCACTTATTGCCAGTGCACCCACTTGATTTTCACATACTGGAGTTTCAATTCAGGGGGAAGAATTACGCGGACAAATGTATGCCTATGGGATGTTCAGTGTCTTGCGTAAATTACGAGAAATTCAGCTACTTTTTGGAATGGGTTTTT
This sequence comes from Lissotriton vulgaris, assembly GCF_964263255.1. Lineage (NCBI taxonomy): Eukaryota > Metazoa > Chordata > Amphibia > Caudata > Salamandridae > Lissotriton > Lissotriton vulgaris. Next base: position 51,839,717 of record NC_141686.1, read on the forward strand.
CGGTGAGCAACTGGGCACCAGTGGGTATTGCATTACCTTGATGACTTCCTCTTCTTGGGTGCACAAGATTCACAGGAGTGCGGGTGGGCAATGCAGAAGTTTTGTGCAATCATGTAGAACTTTCGCGTGCTGTTGGCACATGGCAAGGCTGTGGGACCAAGCACAGAAATTCAGTTCCTAGGGATTGAATTGGATTCATTACAGGGAGTGTCCCGTCTAGGCAAAAAAAGCGTTTTTTAAGGCTGTTTTCCATTAGTACAGTTAAATCAAAAGGAGGGGAAAAAGAAGGGATGGTCCATTCAGATTCCAAGCGTTAATCAAAAAATCAATTGGGAAAATGAACCATTTGTCCTGTGTAACTAGGGTTTATTCAATTGTATTTCCTTATTGAAAAACCCTCATATATGTACACAGGAGATAGGCGGTATATCTTGGTTCTCCGCCTTTCGGTACAATGATAGTATCATCATAGGGTTTGATTAATCATGCTAACCTCCACCGGGAGGATGACCAACCCTTCTCCGCATCAAATATAAATCATTGCTTAACAGCTACAAAAAAGCCATTATTTCGGCAAAAACAGTATACTTTTCTGAAAAAGTTGCCTGCTCCTCTAACAAATCCCGAGAGATCTTTTCACTTGTCAAACAACTCGCCACATCTGATCGCACCAATGCTAGTTTCGCCCCATCCCTGTCGTTCTGCCTTTCCCTCAACAATTACTTCATCAATAAAATTACCATTATCAAAGCTAACATCCCCGCAGTCTCACAAACCCAGGTCATCCCCCCCGCCTCTTATATTAGATCACTTCCCCCCTATTTCTGCTGTACAATTTTCCGATCTGCTTGTCATGGTCAAGTCAGGATCACCAGCTGATTGCGCGCCGGCTCGGATCCTACAAACCCTTTTCTCTCACTCTCCTGGACCCCCCCCTTACATTACTTAACTCATCCCTGGCTCTCGGATCTGTTCCTTCCTCCTTCAAAGCTGCCACTGTTCTCCCTATAATAAAAAAACCTGGCCTGGACCCTTCCTCACCTTCCAGCTTCAGGCCCATTTCCCTCCTTCCCTATTTGGGAAAGATTGTGGAAAGCCATGTCACTTCCTGCCTGTCCTCACATATTGAGAAGCATGGCCTTCTGGCTTCCCACCAGGCGGGCTTCCGCCCGGGTCACTCTACCGAGACTGTTGTCACCGCTGTCTTGGACGAGCTTAAGGGCAAGGTCGACTCCAATCTCCCCCAGGCGCTGGTGCTCCTCGATCGGTCGGCTGCGTTTGACACGGTTGACCATGCCATTCTTCTCGACCGTGTCAGCGCAGCCGGCATCAGGGGGGTAGCACTCTCCTGGCTGAAGTCCTTCCTCCAGGATAGGTCCCAGGCAGTCCAGCTTGCTGGTTTCTCTGCTCCCCCCTGCTCCCTTGCATGTGGGGTCCCCCAAGGTTCCTCTCTTTCCCCCCTTCTCTTTAATCTTTACATCTACCCTCTTATTTTCGCCCTCCGCGAGCTGGGGGTCTCCGTGTACAACTACGCTGACGACCTCCAGCTCATCTTTGATCTTTCTACCCCTGATTCCTCTTCCTTTTTTAGTTCCACTTTAGTCTTTATTTCGGACTGGATGACCACGAACCACCTCAAACTAAATCCTGACAAGACGGAGCTTGTCCTCACTGGTGGTCCCTCTAATCCCTGGTCCCCTACTTATTGGCCCCTTTCTCTTGGTACCCCCCCTCTTCCAGTCCCTTCTGTTCGCACCTTAGGTATCAAGGTCAGCAGTGACCTTTCCATGCACTCCTAAGTTAGTTCTGTAATTTCATCTTGTTTCTTATCCCTCCGTCTCATTCGCAAAATTTCCCGTTTTTTTACCACTGAAGCCCTCAAATCCATCATTACAGCCCTCATCACCTCTCGTCTCGATTACGGGAACGCTCTTTACTCCGGCATCCCCGCCTTTGAAATGCGCCGGCTTCAGGCCATCCAAAACCAGGCCGCCCGGCTCATTTTTCACCTCCCCAAATTCTCCCACGTCACGCCCGTCCTGAAGTCCCTCCACTGGCTTCCTGTACGCTTTCGCTCTTCTTTTAAATTAGCCTGCCTAGCCTTTTTAGCCTTCACCCATTCCGCCCCTCTCTTTATCGTTTCTTTGATCACTCCCTATACTCCCTCTCGCACTCTTCGGTCATCTTCTCAACTCCTTCTTCAAGTTCCCCGCTACCGTAAAGCCCGTATCGGTGGCACCCGTTTCTCGGTTCTGGCTCCCCAGTATTGGAATAGTCTTCCATTATCTATCTGTTCGATCCCCACTTACCCAGCTTTCCGAAAGGCATTAAAAACCTTTCTTTTTCTTCAGGCCTTCCCCGGTTAGCCCCTCCGGTTGCAGTGCAAAATCCGTCTCCCCCCCCCCCCTCAGCGCCAGGAAGCCGCTCGGCCACAGTGCGCTTTATTAAGTTCTTATTTCATTTCATTTCATTTCATATGACAGTAGGGTCCAGAGATGAAAAAATGTGTGATTGTGCTCAAGGTGAAGTGAATTGAATTAAAATTGCCTTCACCTCTTTGAGAGGGATATTTATTCAGAACATAGAGGTGTGGAAAATTAAAAACGAAGTGGTGCGTGCTTAGATCCAGTTACAAATCTTGGTTTCGGTGCCATTTTAGGTGAAGCATAGGTGGCACAACGCCGGCCAGCGTGGTGGGTGGAGACTGGCTCACAACAAACATAAGCTTCCTGGAGCTTTTTCCCTTCCTGGTTGCATTGACAGTTTGGCCCGATCAACTGAAAAATCAATCAGTGGTTTTCTGGTTCAATAACATGCAGGTGGTGGAAAGCATAAATAATCAAAATGCTAAATGTAAAATGATCCTGCGTTTACGGAAGGAAATAATACTTTTGTGCATGAGGATGAATCTGATTTTTAGAGCCAAACGTGTGCCAGGAGTACTAAATCACGCCGCTGATGCTCTCTCTTGCTTTAAAATGCAGGTATTCAGGTCTCATAACCCAGGGTCGGTGGTGAAACCAAAGCCTTTCCCAGAACAGCTTTGGCAGCTTGGTGCCCCCAGTTATCGGACCTCATGGCAGCTAGCCTAGCATCTAGGACCAGGAGGGCATATGAAGGGGCTATTTTCTGGGGGACAGGTGTATGAAAAATGACACTCAGTCTGTCATTTCTTACTTGAGGGCCCTGAGGGATGATGGGCTCTCAGTAGCATCAGCAAGGTGGCATATGGCAGCCATTTCCTTCTTTGCAAAAACTAAGGAAAGGAGGGATCCCACTAGCACTTTCATAGGGTGGAAAGCCTTAAGAGGGTGGCAACGCCTACAGGGGGGACAGCCGGACGTAAGGAGACCAATAAGTATTCAGACACTGGCCACAATGATGGAAGCCTTACACCAGGTGTGCACTTCAGCCGGGGAAACACTTTAGTTCTAGGCAGCTTTTGTGTCTTGCATTTTATGGCGCTTTTAGGATAGGGGAATTGGTAGCAAAAAACAGAATGAATTTGCAAGGGGGGCTTCAGTTGGCCCACGTGCTGCTTCAAGGGGACTCCCTATTGATATCTATACCTAGGCCCAAAACGGATCAGGAAGGCAGGGGTGAAGGAGTGGTACTGCATAGAGCTGAAGGGAGTACTTGCTGCCCTGTTGCTAGCTTTGAGAAGATTCTGGCGCAACGTCCAGGGGCCATGGGGGGACCACTACTAGTGCATGCAGATGAGACTCCCCACACTATCTTCCAGTTCAAAAGGGTCATGGGCCTAGCCATGCGAAAGGCTGGTTTTGACCCAGGCAGCTTCGGTTGGGTTTCTTTCATGGTTCTTGCAGTTTCTACATCCTTTGACACAGGGGGGAAGTCTGCATCAGTCCTCCGTCCAACAAAGCCACCAACTTCCTGTCAGGCAGGAAGACAACGGTCAGCGGATCATCATCAAGCAACACACCTTGCAGACCAGGTGCACGCCTGGGACCGCAGGGAACAGGTGTGGATAATCAGCCACTCATAGGTAAGGAGGTAGGAACATTTGTTTGCTGCAGGTTCCTATAAGTACAGAAGGCAGGCGCAAAAATCTAATTTCACAGACGGGGGGTCTGAGACTGAGCCAATTCAAGGCCCTGGTGGCATGCACTTTGGAAAAATGTGTGAGAACCCTGCGGTCTGTATTTTGCACTTAGGGGGTAATGATTTAGTACACCTTGGGCACAGGGGCAAAATTGAGGGTCTGCTGACCGTGGTAGGGTGACTGGCAAAGAGATACCCCGAGTCAATGATTGTGTAGTATAGTATGATTTCTAGACTGGAGTAGCGGGGAGTGTGTGGGCTTTAAATAATTAAGTTAAACAGATTAACAAGAAAATAGAAAAGTTATTCAAGACTCTGAAACTGGGATCTATAGGTCTTGGGTACATCCTAGGGGAGCAGTTTTTTCTGCGGGATGGGGTCCATCTCTTGAGTCATGGCAACCAGATCTTCATGGAGAAAATAATGGCATGGTTAGAGAACGCAAGGCGCAGGGCATGACCTTCACAGTAGGCAAAGGGGAGATTCCAGATAGTCGGTCCACTATACTGACCTGTAAGGTCATGATTGGTGAGCACAGATTTCGGTCCTTAGCGGGCATCTCCATTGTGAAATGGGGATGCCCGAGGGGGAACTCGCATAGAACTCCAGGGGCATTTACAGCCAGTAGGCTGGAAGGGTGCGGGGGGAAGGGAAGTCTCGCTTCCAGTAGGCTGGTTGGCCAATCCCCACACGTGCATGCACTCAAGGAAGCAGGAGGCATAACTGCTGCGCCACTTTATGAGTTTTTAACAATGAGGGCGTAGGGGGGACCCGGGGGAGGTATCCATCCAGAAAGCTGGCCCCCTGCGCAAGGCCGCGCCGCTAAGGAGGTGTGGACCTAGCTGGATTAAGGTCAGGGGCCGCCAGTCATTGACCTTGCCGTAGGCTCCAACAGGGATGCACAGAAAGATTATTTTACCGCTTATTTTACCGGGTGGACGCCGTCCCCATGCTCACAAGCTGGGCTTTCTATGTTGCGTCCACCCACGTGGTACCCCGACTCGTGCCCTGCGCTTTCAAACTTTGTTCTACGGTTTGATAAAGTGACTCGGCAACAGCGACATTTTAGAGCACAGATTTCGGCCAGCGGTCGGGGCTGTGGTCGGGTGGCGCCAGCTGCTAGGTGGATGATCAGAAACTGGGTCCCCGGACGCCACAGCCTTAGGCGGAGGGAGGTGCCTCGGGGGCGCGCGCTCACAGTCCTCCGCTCCGCTGGAAATCCCTTAATGCACCCTGCTTTTCATTTATTTTTTTTGCTACTGGACATCTGAGAGCGTTTAAGAAAGATATTTTTTTTTTCTCTGAGTAGTTGCTAGATGGATCACACTGCATCAAAATGGTTTTCCGTCGGTTGCGAAGGACAGAGAATTAAGACTAACATCTACAGTACAATTAAGAAAATGGGAGTCTTTATCTGATAAAATGGTTGTGATTCACAAAGAGTGTGTGGGATCTTTGTAGCAGTTGTAATTCACTCGTTTGAAAATCAATGAGACATTTAGCAGATTCTGTAATTCCCTATATGACACAAATTACATTTAAGAGTAGGTCTTCCACAAAGTAAAGGTTACGCAGTATACAAAATTATATTAATAAAATAAATAAAACCATTTTTTTAACTGGATATCGCTCCCAGTACAAGGCTGGCAGCGGCTCTCGGTACTTTAAACTGAATAGATTAGTGCTCAAAGGGCTCCAGCCCCTCTCCCCCTGTAGTGTGAGTCAGCCTGGCTGAGACAGCTTCCCGGGCACACACACAGTCCCACCCCAGTACTTCACAGGTCTTTAAAATACCATTTGCTTGTGAATGAGGCTTTATTGTGTTTTCACTCCTTCTTAGAGCCCCTGCAGCTCCACTCTGCTGATTGCTAGAAGAATTAGCACCACCATAATTACACTCTAGTTGCGCCTCTGATTGTAAATGTACACCATACTGTTCAGAAAGTAAAAACACCTATTCCCCTCGATTGCTTGAAGAACACTTTATTGGTTGATCATGAGCTCACAAATACCAAGCACGTTAGTTTAATAGGCACTTTACTGTGAATGCCTGGGGAAGCTGCGAAACCTTTATTCCTTCATTAACAGTAGACTGAATTAACCTTCACCTCTGTTGTTTAATTTGTGCATGATGTAGGCAGACCTGAGGAGTATATATAATGCAAGTTCTCCTATAACCAATGACGCATTAAGGGGACAGGGAGTGCACCCACCACAGTTCTATGTAATGCATCATCATGTTAATTAATAGTCTCCGTTTCTGTCAGTTAGTTATTCCCCTAGTTAAATTCTCGGAATAACTGGAGAATCACATTACAGAAAACCATGGATTTTTTTTTTACACTGGAATAAGTTTAAGAAACTTTTTAATGGCCGGTAGTGCAATTTTCATCTGAATAATAATGTATAGTTCTCATTGTGGTGGGCACAGAAAACTGTATATCGCTTTTAATTGGCTGGCTTTTAGAAAGTTACATTTTCCTTGCTTGAAGCATGTGTAGGCTAATCAGTATTTGCTCTCCAATGTTTCACTACTATTGATTGCATTTGAATGTGTGAACATGGTATGAAACACAACTTTTTTTGCCATGCATTTTGCAGCCGTTTCAAAATATTGTAGACCTTCAGGTTGCTGAATAGGGTGCAAAGACTGATATATGTAGCTTATTTTTCTCTGAGTGGCAAGGGTCAGTCTAAGTGTCACACGTACACACTGAAATCATGCATATGTCACATATAAGTAGGGCTCCCAGTTCTATGCAATTTTTTTATTTATATTTCTGTCTGTATTAATCCATATGTATTTTTTGCCCATTTTATCTGTATTTAACTATATTTGTTTTGTGCTTTGCCTATAAATGAAGTTGCCAAACTGTACATTTCCATATTTATTTACCTGATAGACACACACTCATACTTTGATGTCTGTCGTGTATTAGCTATTTGTGCTGGCAAATATTACATAGCAATACTTCCACTGTAAATACTGACATTATACCATAAATGTATGTTGACATATGCCATTACTTTAAGAAATGTCATCCTGTTTTTTAATTTCCATGCTGTCCAGCTGCTGGCCTATAATTCATGAAAGACAGCACAGAGAGTCACTTAAAAGTAGGGCAAATTTCTGTATTTATCCACTTTTAAAAATAAATGCAAGCAAAAAACACATTGTTTTCTGTCTGTATTTATCTGTAAAAAACCCTCAAAAATTGAAAACGGGGAGCCTTACACATAAGCATCCTGAAAACTTGGCAGCTATTTGTATTAATTCGAATTATGCACTAGTCTCCCATCACTTTGCGACATGGAAGGCCATCCTAACTGAAATACACCATACCTACCTTGCATGGGAATCATTTCAACCCATTTTGTGCAGCTGCGCTTTACAAATTTCAGCACAATGAACTTGATAATGTCACCCATACGAAACTGGCTTGGTATCGGACCCCTTTCCTCATTAATGTTTATAAACATCATGGGACCTCCTCGGCCTCTTTGGAATCCAATGCCGTATGTGAACAGGTGGTTGATTGCTCAACGTCATGCAGATGATACTCAGTCTAGAAAGGTAGACCCTACAGCCCAGCACAATAAAAGATATGGAGACGCATTGGGGATTTTTAATTTATGGTTTTCAATGCTGTAAGCGGTCTCACAAATTTTCCATGGTCATACATCCTGTGGCAATATAACATGTCCCATAATGTCTGCAATAACAGATGTACAGAGTATCAGGTTGAAACCGTACAGAGTGCACCTTGAATTTTTTTTCTCATGGTCACAGTGTATTAAACTTGTCAGTATATTTAAATGTGGTGTTCTAGGTAGCGTAATACATTTTATAGTTTTGATAATCACTATTGTAGTTTCTAGCATGTGGTTTTCTTTGGGTTTTTTTCAACGCACAATCTCTGCTTTTGTTCATGGTGCCATGTTTTAGTATGCCTCGCTTACAGCATTTAATGGCATGACTAATGTAGTTGTACTCCAAACTTCATCCACATTTGGGCTGTTAATTCCTCCGTACAGGGACCTTAAGTCACAGGCTTAAGTACTGAGCAGCTTCAATTGTTAAATCTTGCAATATGTGCAAATGATAGATCTGCTGCACATGTGATGTCACTTCCTGTCATGTGGCCACTTCCGGTTGTGCTGTCACTTCATGTTGTGCTGTCACTTCCTGTTGTGCTGCCACTTCCTGTCGTGATGTCACTTCCTGTGACTCCACCTAACTTCGAGAGTCCCCCCACATCTTTTTTTTGGACTTGAGCCCTGTATACGAGCGGTTCAGAGCCATGGTAAGAGCGCATGTTCCTTGTTTCACCCAGGAACCACCTAGTTTCCAGCTGCTGGAGTTGTTATTATCGGCAATCTGGAAAAAAAACAAGTTAGGACGCCATTTTATTCAACTCACCTCAAGGCTCCTATCTACTCGCCTGCTTCCAAGGCCCCCATTATCTGATCGCGAATAAGGGTACTGCTGAACTCAGACTGCTCTAATATCATTTAGTAGCACTTTTAGAATGAGTTATTTTAAGTTTTTACATTTGCTATAACATATGTGATAGTATTTATGGAAAAGGGGGCTCCGGGAAAACTCAAACTGTATACGGGTTTTTGGCATTTAGCCTGGGCGTCCCCTCAAATACGTCACTGCTGGATGTACTCTCACGGACCTAACTGGGGAGAGAATGTTGGGGGATGCCAAACTGGCTTTACTGGGTTATGTTTCATCTATCACGAAAGTGAACAGAAAATGAGTGGCTCTTTTACTCTTAATTGCTAAACGTCTGGTTGCGAATTGCTGGAGCAGGGAGGCGGCTCACACGATTAAGCAGTGCACAGCAGCCTTAATTCATTACAATGAGCAGTTGTAGTCAAACACAGAGTTGTCACCGGCAGACGGCTCAGTCGAAAGACCTTTGGGCACCTCTTAAACCTGGTGTTACGCCGGCACGTCAGCACCCTGTACCACACTCCCAGGTAATTGTCTGATGATCATTTATTGCGGTGTCGTGGACTCCTGGCATTCTTTGCTAACTCTGGCATGTTTGCATGTGCAATGCTGAAGCTAACACGGGTGGAGCTGGCCTGTGTTTCCATTCTGGCTGCGTCCTGCCGCATCATAAAGCAGTTTTATGGGGTGGATGTATACTATTATTGTGATATATTCTCTGGTAGTTGTGACTGCATGTGTTTTCCTTGCCCATGGAAGATGGATTTGCGCCAACATCTCAATTCCTTTGCTAATCAGGTAACCAAACATCTTATCCATACTTTCAACTTGTGCATTCCTTGCTCTCTTTTGTTGAGTTTCAACCCCACTTTTCTGTATCTTGATATGGTCGTTGTTCTCTTCTTAAACCACTACATTGCCTGCTCAAGGTTCTACACTTATTTACCTCTCTGCTCTATTTATACATTATTTATTTGTAAATTAAATCCCTCTTTATGAGCGATCTCAAAACTGATGTCTTAAAATATTAATTTAATTGTCCCGTCTCCCATTAATTCCCAGGCCCATCTCCAGTGCCTCCTGTTAAATATCTCTAAGAACTGCTCTCACTCCTCACACTGAAATGCAAATTTAACAGAACTTCTTTGCAAATATCCCAGACCATGTGTCAATGCACAATTGATATTGCTGGATTTAAATATTACCAGTCTTAAAAACAATGACTGGGTTGACTGAACACCATTTTTCAGGCCTTGATGGAATGGCAACCCCTCGAAAACATAAACGGAATGTTCAATATATCAAGGGCTCATGCTACTCGATTTTCTTTTACAAATATATGTTTATATTATGAGCAAAACCTCTGTCAGCTCTGACACACAGGGCCTACTCATTAAGGTGAACTTACATGTGAGTAAATCTACATATGCAGGTTTACTCTTACCCTTGTTAGTAGCTCTGCTACTTTTAGCTATTCACCATTTACTCGAAAGTGTCTCAATGAAGCCTATTATACAAGTATAAAGTGACTACAGCCAATAGGGAGTAGTAGTAAGTTCAGCAACACCATCCCACATAAAATAATGGAGGCAGGGACTTAAAACAGAACCTCATAGAAAATAATGTTAAATGTAATTCTCTCAAATACTTACAAATATACAAAATGTTAATTTAATATTAAACAAAATCTACAAATAAAACATGTTTTGTTTTCTTTTAACATTTTAACAACCTTTTTTACATTTTGAAGGACTTTATGTTATTGAAATACAATTGCATTACATTTAATTAATTGCATACTTTTAATTATTATTAAAACATAACCCATTATATTATTTTACTTAAGGTGGTATTTGTTTAATAAATAATGCTAATTTAATTACATATGTTTAAATTAAATATTTAATTCAAAATTAAGTTAATAGTGCTGTAGTTTTTGATTTTCTTCTACATTTAAGTTAAAATATATGGAGTTAATTCAAATTAATATTGAACATAAACATATTTTTACAATTTTTTCCCAAGTTTAATAAACTTTTAAAATTTCCCCATACTTTGCAACAAGGAGATCTCTGCTACTGTGATCCTTCACTGTCTCTAATTTGCCAAAAGTGGACGAGGGTTCAGTACGTCCACATGACTTCCTTCCAGAGCAGTTATAACCTCTAAAATCCTTACCTCTCACTCCCTCTTCTGCATGAATAACTGGCTATTAATCTCCCACTGGGCTCTCCATAACTGTAGTTGTTTCTATAGATGGTATAAAGTCATGCAAAGTGGTGTTGATGCCTTTAGTCAGAGATATTATTAAAGATCTTCTCCCCAAAAATAATTAGGCCTTCATTCTTAGCAGTATAAGGGAATTATATCAATAATCCTGGATCTAGACTGGCTGTTACAGTGTGATTCAGTTATTCTGGGATGAAATGCATTGCCACTTTACATGTAATCCCCTGAGAAACTGGGAATAACCAGAATCAGTGTCTGTGCATACAATTACCACAGTAATTCCTCATGACTGTGGGTTTGCCAGGTCAATTGTTCAGGTGAAGGGAAACATCAGGACTTGAGTTTTACCACTTTACATGTAATTCTGATTCAGCCGTTAATTCCTAGCAGAATTAGAATTTACCACCATTTCATTTGTTAAAAACAACTCTCAAGAGGGAGTGACCAAGGAAGAGAACTGACAGCAAGCGTCTCTCCTGAGCTCCATACACCGGGACCCTACTCTCCCTCCAATGGCAGGTTGTTGGCTGTGAATTGCCCCACCCACAAACCCCCTCTACTTCAGGAACACAGCGGGGTGCCTATGGTTGAGAGACAAGTGGAGGAGACAGCTGATCGCCCTGAGCGAGGTGATGTCGTGGCCATTTTAACTCTTGGCAGAGTGTGGGTCGGGTCGCTCCTGTGGCAGGAGGGAGACTGCAGAGTGATAGTGGCCCACTAGCCTTGTTATATGGGAGCCACGCTTGTTGGACCCACCAGCTTCACCGTCTTTTGGCCCAGCACCTGTGGCAGAGCTGCGGGGGTGTCGGGCATGCAGCGGCGCGGGTGCAGGTTTGGGCCTAGGCCGGGTGCACCACCCTCGCATTGCATCATTGGAAGACCAGCTGGTTTGCACGCTGGCCTTCTGGGACAGCCACCTTCTCTCTTCCTTGCTGCACAGGTACTGGGTTGCTGGGTGTTCTGCGGCTCGGGGGCCGCATCGGGCCTAGATTGCATGCTACCTGCTACACCGCAATGCCTGGAGGCTGGTGGGTGAGTGTGCTGGCCTCTCACAAGTGACCTGGCTGCCTTTCTGAAATATTGGCAGGCACTGCGAGGGTGTCAGGTGTGTTGTGGGTCAGGATTCATGTCGAGCCCCCGTCTGCCATGGTGAGGTACCGATGGACTTTGGGGTCGACACAAGGGCTCTCCCTGGTTGGGCCTACTCTCCTCCTTGTCTTGGGCAGCGACCCTACACCGTTGTCACCCAGAAACTCCTCAGGAAACTACAGAATGATCAAAACGCAGAAGCCAGACTAGTTCTTAACATCCCCAGCCGCAGCTACATCACCAAACACCTTGGAGAACTCCACTGTCTCGCAGTCAAGAAAAGAATCACCTTTAAGTTCCTCACACATCCCTAAAAAGCTCTGCACGACTCAGGACCAGCATATCTGTACCACCGCCTCTTATTCCACGTACCCGCCAGATATCTTCGCCCTGCCCGATTGGCCCTGGCCACCGTCCCACAGATCCACAGGACCAGAACCAGAGGAAGGTCCTTCTCCTATCTTGCCGCCAAGACCTGGAACACCCTGCCTCTCCACCTCAGGCAATTCCCCATCGCTGACTCAATTCAGGAAGGATCTCAAGACCTTGCTCTTCAACTGAACACTTTGCACCCAGAAGGATCAGCAGACCGAGACCCTTATGGGTGAGTAGTCACACTATATAAACCACTGACTGATTGATTGATTGACCACTGGGGGTATTTCCAGTGACCCTTTGATACAGCAGAAGGGGCCAGAAGGGGGTGGAAGCCCCCTCTCTTGCCCCCCACTTGCGCCCCTGTAAGCAAATAGGCCCTGCCCTGAGATAGTCCCTCCAGAGTGGTTTTGAGAAATGTCATCAGAGCTGTGACTGGGGGTTGGAGGCTCCCCAGCATTTCGGTGACATCTGGAATTTTTGACTGACAGCCTTTGTGTCAGACTTAACTGGCGTTGATTTCTGCGCAATGTAAATTGCACCACCACAGCTTTGTTGGGGACACTTAGTCTTGAGGCATTAGAGTTGTCCTGCCTTACGTTTGTGACCATCTTGCTCTTGGTTTTGGCAGCAATTTGGCCCTCTGCTGCCTGGAGCAGCAAAAACTGCACTTGGATCCTAAATCTCAGCAAGGGCCTGGTCACCCAACTCTATGGGACCACTACCTGTGCAGAGGATAGATGGGAATCCTGATCCCCTGCATGGTTAGACAACGGAGGCGGTGAGTCGTGGGGTCCAAGTCTGACAAGGACAGACCATAAATGTAAGCCACAGCATTCTTCCTCCATTTGCAACATGCTTCAATAATCTGATCCGCCTAGCTCGTCGGGGGTGCTTCCCAAATCCTGCCTTCCGCTTCGGGCAGATCCACACACTCCTGCTACTAAGGAAGACATTCAGCTCCTGCTCGCTGAATTACGCAAGGACCTCACATCTTTGCATCAAGACTTCACCAGAGCCATCTCTGACCTTGATCAATCTTTGCATCAGACAGACGCCCGCCTGACCACGGTTAAATAGAGGGTGGCGGATCACATCCTGGACAATTTGATAGGACGGCCCATATTGAAAAATTGGAGAGGAGACACCTCACTTTACAGGAAATGATAGACGGCCTGGAGAATCGCTCCAGATGCAATAATATCCACGTTCGCTGCTTCTATCTCGCCAGCTGATTTAGAACCCAAGTTCAGGCTTTATTTGCTCACCTCTTCGAGCTTCCACATGATTCTCTGGTTCTCTTAGATTGTACCCACAGGGTGTACTCTGCTATCCAGCAACAAAAGAACTTGGCTCCAGATACATAGACACAGGTTCACAACTTTCATTAATATGAGCTGATCTTGTGGGCCGCATGCCAGCAGGAACCCATTGTCTTCCGTGGTGATTCAATATACCTATACCAGGATGTCTCAGATCACACGTTATCCCATTTCAAAGTCTTCAAGGACATCACCCAATACTTGCAACGTAACTTTAAGTAGGTGGTAAACCACTTGCAAACAGGAAGGGGTCCTGAGGGGACCCCTTCCTCTTTGTGAGTGTGTGCAGAAATATATTTTTTAAGAGCAGTGAGTGATCCCAGGGACCACTGACTGCCCTTAAAAAATGAAACTGAAAAGTTTAATCTTTCTTTTTTAAATGCATCCCTTTTTCCTTTAAGAAAAACTGGCTGCATTTAAAAAGAATTTGATATGAACAGTGGCCCCTATAAGTACAATAAGATCTATAATGTGTTGTCCAGCCGGACAGACATATTTATTATTCCAAATATATACAAAAAAGACAAAACAATAAAGTGGAAACACAAACCCTGCGATAATTAAAACATGAAAGGAACATCAGGCGTTTCTTGGTGCTTGAAAGAAATTAGGGGATTGTCAAGCATAAACTAAGGAAAACACCTTAGCAAAAATCAATAATGCATAAAACAGTGTCAAGGTGTTTCAGAGTTAAAAAGCAGTCAGAGACATGCTGGTCTGCTGACCCCAGCGGACCACCATCCCTGTGAGTGCTAGCCATTCCCAATGGGGTCGCAAATTGCGCTTGTCTCATAAATATTGATGAGGCATGCAACTTGCAACTCCATTGGGAATCGTAAACAGTATCTGAGACACTGATGTACATTCACTTTAGGGAGTCATAAATTGCGCGTCGCAATTGGCACAATTTGCAATTTGCTCCTTGCTGAAGTGAGGGTCATTCTTCTGGCCCAGTATCCCAATTCCTCCGATGAAGACACACCGCCTGTTTGACTATCCTTGTGGTTGTTTGCTTGTTATTTCAAAGTCTCACATATTTGCTATTGCTCACGCTTGTACTTTTCTTCTTCATTTATCCCAGCTTAATGTTTACTTGTTTACAGATTGGTGGACGCCAGCCTTTTAGTTGCCGGGGACCGTCATTTCCGTCTATTGCCAGATATGTTTCTTGTTACTTTATTTTTGTTATTGACACATTTCGGCATTACACACTTTTCTAGTTTGCGAGAGCCACACATACATCATGCGTCCATAGATGCACTGAGAGTTTGCATAAATAACTACTTATGACCTCTCTACACATTGTATCTCTTAATATTCAAGGCCTCAACACCCTGCTAAACGTAGGGCGTTAATAAATTGGTTACGCCACAAGGAGGAGGATGTGGGCTTATACAAGAAACTCACCTTCTACGAACTGACACTAAGCGCCTCCGCTACTATTGTTATCCCACACAATTATATTCCTGCTACAAATGCAAATCTCAAGGGGTGGCCATTCTGCTTTGCAGAGACCTCTCCTTTACCCTAGATAGCACATATAAGGAATATGAGGCAAACAGATAGGTAACAGCGGTATCTTCGACTCAACACAACGGTCCATTGTCTCCCTCTACGGTCCCAATGTAGAAAGAGATAACTTTTACTCTGACCTTTTTCCAAGAGTTCACCACTTCCATATGGTTGATATTGTGTTGGGAGGGGACTTTAATGTTCCCTTGGACCCAGACTTGAACCGCTCTCTTCCCCAAAGGGATGAGTATGGTTAACTTGACTTTGTCCAATGCTTGGCGCCACCAGTACCCCTAAGAACGGACTATACATTCTTTTCAAACGTCCACAGAACTTAATCAAGAACTGACTATATTTTGATATATCAGTCCTTATTGCCTTGTCGACACAAAAATGTATGTTGGCTCTATATCTGATCACACGCCAATGTGGCTGACTCTTAGTTTAGCACATCCAAAATGCTTGTTACCATGGCCATGGATTGTCAATGAACTTACACTCAGGGACCCAGCCCTTCATGATCGTATTAAAGATACCATTCAACATTACTTTCCTGAAAATAACACAGGGGACTTGTTTTTGGGTGTAGCTCATCTCTCTTCTCTGACACTGCAGCGTTTGAACGAGCAAACAAGCTCCAACAACAAGAATTCGAGACTCAGATACGACAGTTGGAGGCATGCTATAGAGAAGGGGACTCCCACAGGACTTTGCGGGACTTAGGTAAGCTGCAAGGTGAGCTGGAATCTCTCTTTTTTTCCTTCTAATTTTATTTATTGAATCTCCAAAATTACAAAAACAGTAAAGAAAAAGTATAAGAAGCAGTACAATACAGTGGAGCGGTACATGTGAAAACATAGTACAATAGCATACACAGCAGTACATGTGGTGTTGACATAACTATTATAAAACAGCAACAAGTATAAGTGGTACACTAACAGTTTATGACAACAGACAAAAATGCGTTGAAGTTGAGGAGAACAAAGGAAACTCATAATTCTGTAGTGCTGTCACACATCCACAGGCCCTGTGGACACAGGTTGTACTTGAAAGAGGGAATCAGGGTCAACCTGTGTTGCCAATGAATAGTTTTGAAACGGTTGCCATAAATGCACAGGTCGGGAAGCCTGTGGCTGCAATTGTGCAAGAAGGATCGCTATGGCAACAAAGCGGCACTTGGACTCGGGAAGATCATGAACATAACCCAACAGTGCCAGAAGTGGGAATTACGTAATCTTGACCTCCACCATCTTCGAGAGTTCTCCAAAAATGGATCTTCAGTAATTCTCTATTCTAATGCATGTCCATGTCATGTGCGCGAAGTCGGCCTCCGGCAATTGACACCTCAAGCAAGTGTGCGGGCGAGACGGGTCCATACAATGCAATCTACAAGGGGTCATGTATACCCTCCACAGAAACATAAGTGGAGCAGCTTGTGCTGGTGGTTGGGGTACACTCTGCACGTTTGTGAACAACACCAACCCCACTGTACATAAGTCGGGGAAGCCAAGGTCTTGCCCCCATGCAACCCGCACACCCGAAATGCCACCACGTCCCTGTACATCTAGGCCACTAAGTGCCTCCCGTCCCCACTCTCAATAACCACAGTTAAAATTGTTAAGTCGGGTGGTTCCAAAGGATAACTATCCATAGCGGCGCGCAACGCCCGCTGTACTGTCAGCAGCACAAAGTGGTCCATTGGGGTTGCAGTGCGAAGACGAGGGTCATCGGTACAAGAGAAGATGTGGCCTTCAGAGAACTAGTTGCCAAATGTGTACATCTGAAATTTGGTCAAGGTGCATTTCACTAATGCCTCCTGTAAGATGGGAACCTAGCTGTTTCCATCCAGTGGCAATGCTGGAGAGTATAACACCGGAGTCCCCATTACACGGTACAACTTGTACCATGCCCAGCTAGTCGTGGACACTGTCTGTATGTCTTCCGGGTGTCGGGGAAACCCCTCTGACAATAGAGTGTTAAGCTAGGACGGCAGCACTAAATCAGCCTCAGGACTATAGCATGGAATCTGTCTATCTTCACAATACCAGTGCCGCGTGAAACTCGCCTGTGCCACCAAGTAATAAATCTGCAATTTTGGTATGCCAAATCCTCCCCTCTCATATGGAAGTATTAAGGTGTCCCAGCCAATGCAAGCCTGTTTACCACTCCACACCAATCGTGTTAGCAATGTGCAGAGGTTAGAAAAAAGCTATTATATAGTGGTATGGGAATGTTTAGGAAGAGGTACAGAAATTGTGTGAGCTGGAATATCTCTTGATGAACTCAGAGGCTCAAAGATGCTTTATATTAACCAGAGATATTATGAGAAAGGGAACAAAGCGGACAGACTCTTAGCGCATAAATTAAGCATCCATTTCACCCAGAATCACATCTGGGAAATGGTAGATGAGGAGTGTTGCGTTGGCCATGAGACAGAGGCGATCCTAGAGATTTTTAGTAACGACTAAGGTGCTCTTTACCAAGTTCAACAGCTTAACACTCAGCGACAAGATGATTATCTAAGTACCTATAGGCCTTCGGATAGAACAGAAGAGTTGTGCCTTCTGGAAGACAATATCAACCCAGATGAATGAAATTTGGATGGCAATTAGCAGCATCCCCTGTCACTTTTTATAAAGTTTATGCTTCTCTTTTGTTTGAGTCTCTCATGCGTGTTTCTAATTTGATTTTAACATGTTGGGTGGTCACCCTCCTCAACTGTTATGTGAAGCTGTTATCTTCCATTCGGGTTACTCGCCTACCTCGTGTTTGGCCGACTACAGTTGCCCAACACAGTTGGGCTTCATTCGCAATAGGCAAGCAAACGATAATACCCAGCTGGAAGTGGCTGTTATAGTAGTAGCTGATGACTACACCACCCTTTGGCCCTTCTCTCTCTCTCTCGACCCTGAGAAGGAGGTTGATTGGGTAGATTTGAGCTATCTCGCTGAAGTACTGGACAAAGTACATCTAGGCCTCAAAATGAAAAAGTTTATTTTGGCTAATTTTGAGAAACCTACCGCCAAACTCAAAATCAATAGTTCCTTCTCTCAATCCATCTGGCTCTCGCGAGGTACCTGTCAGGGATGCTCACTCTCCCCTTTTAAATGTGCTCTTATGATAGAACTATTAGCAGTAAAGATACAAGCCAACCCCCAGATTACGGGTGTGACAGTGGATGGCATTGAGCATAAGCTTGCTTCATTTGCTGATGACATCCTCTGCGTTATTAAAAACCCTGGTACCACGGTCCCTGAACTAATGGGAGGAGTTGTATGCCTTCTCTCAGGTGTAAGGCTTCAATGTTAACTTCACTAAGTCACGGCGTATGGGAGTTGCTGATTCCCAACATAGTCTAGAGGACCCCAATTGACTGCCAGGCTTTCAGTCAGCCAATCCCTATTTAGGGATCTATTTGTAACCTCAAACAAAGTACTTATATGCCTGCAATGTCCCCCTTCTCATTGCTCTTTTTAAGGACCTGTATCACTAGAAATCTCATGGTTGGGTAGACTTAACAACCTGAAAATGAATTTTCTGCCCTGATTTTTATACGTTCTTCAAACTCTCCCACTTGCCCTCTCTCCTTCAGTACATAAGCATATGCGGGTGAAAACGCTGGCTTGTTTTAGGGGGGGTTAATCTCTGAGAGTGTCAGGGGCAACCCTGAGCAAGCCAGTCTTCGAGGGTGGTTTGGGGTTCCCAAACATTATCACTTATGTTTTGGTGGCACAACTCTGCCCCTCCTTGGACTGGAATCATAACCCTGGCAAGAAACATTGGATACAGGGACAGCAGGCCTTTTCTCCTTACCTCCTGTAGGTGTTATTGTGGCTACTGTTGTCTTTCCCAGTACAATTTGCCCCACTGCCTTTGGCGTTGTTGCTCTTGTCCTATTGGGGAGAGTTGCGCCGATGTAGGGCATTCTCGACTGACCCGATCCGACTGACCACTCTGGCGAACAATCCTGACATCGCCCCAGGCGCAATTCATCCCATTTCTTTTGGCTGGAATCAGGGGCGTTCCCCCATCCCCGGATATTTTGCTGACAATGGATTTGTGGTCAAGGGATTATTTGATTGCCAGGTTTGCCCACACCCGCCGACATGACTTCAAACTGACACAGGCAGATCACTAGGCAGGCAAACCCCATGTACGTTGAGCTTGTCAACGTGATGCCTCACATATAGAGTCTCTCTATTTGAATGATATGCACTGAAAAGGCATCTTGTGGGTATACTGATATCTATTGCAGCTGCCTCCCCTTAAAGAGCATGCTTATGTGTTACAGTGGGAGAGTGATTTGGCTACATAGATATCTGATGACACTTGGGGGGGCGATCTGGCAGCGAGTGGCTCGAGAGTTGGTCTGTATTTGTTATAAAGAGAATGCCCATAAGCTACTGACTCGCTGGTACCCAAAACCTGCTCTTTTGGCCAAGATGTTTGGGGGTTTGGATTTATGTTGGAAGGGATACAGTGAGAAGGGAAAATGTTTACATATTTGGTGGGCATGGCCTTTCATTCAGTCTTTCTGGGTAGAGATACAGAGTATAATGCGGCCCATCATCAATCTCCCCCTACCACTTGAACCCCAGATGTTTTTATTGGGCGATCCGGGGGGCGATCCCATTTTTCCCTCAACGACCTTCAGGGCCGCCTTATATCAAATAGCCCCTGACATTTGTTTCGTCACAGAAACTTGGCTGCACGAGTATGCCTCTCCTGATGTGCACATTCCCTTTCCGTCTCAATATAAGGTAATCATATTGGATAGGAAAGAGACTAGGGGCGGAGAATTACTGATGGCATCCACCAAAGACTTAAACATCTCTATCCTCGAAACTTCGATTTCAAGCCACATAGAAATATGTATTTTTAAGATAGACAGCCTTTTAAATGGTACCTGGAGAGGGGCCTTAATCTACAGACCCCCAGGACCAAAAGGTGACTTTTCCGATAAATTATTAGAGACCATTGTGCCGCATGTATTGGCCTCGGATTCAGATACTGACCAGCTGATCACAAATATGAACACTCTTGGCCTCGTTCAGCTGGTTGAAGATCCGACTCACAGTGCTGGTCATACTCTTGACCTCCTTTTTACTAATTCCTCTGATATCACAGCCGAATCCCCAGTTCCATTACTATGGTCAGATCACCATTTATTAAAATGTGCTATATCTATTAGTGTGACCAAATGCGATTATAAAACTGAAACAATACTGCACAGGTCATGGCGCAAAGTCACCCTGCCTCTCTTTTTTAAATATTTTCGTCTAGACTATCAAGATCCAGAAGCAAGCGTAAACCAAATGGTATATGACTTTGATAAAGCGATTTTGACCGCGCTGGACAAAATGGCCCCTCTTACCCACACCAAAATCAAGACAAGGATCGCTCCCTGGTTCACCTTTCAATTAAAAATAACAAAACTCTCATGTAGAACCGCAGAGCAAAAATGGCCATGAAATATATAAAAAAAATCCATCATGACTATATGACCAACATCATACTGGCAAATAAATCATTTCTTTTGTAACGGATAAACATGGCAAATATTCATGTAAGGAACTTTATCAAATCTTGAAAGAATTTTCAGTACCTAGCAATCAGCCATCATTTCCCAGCTCTTAAGAATGGATTGATTCTTTTTCTAAATTCTTTGAAGATAAAATTGCAGTCATTCACCACTCCTTTCCATTACAACTTAACAACATCCTCTCTGAAGATGTGCCCTCTGACCCCCCTCATATTTTGAGCGAGTTTGTCAAATGTGACATTAAGTCTGTTACAACTGTGATGCAGAAGATAAAATCTGGTTACCTTATAGATCCTGTATCCCCCCAAAAAAATTCCATTATTGCACCGGTATTATTGGAAAGTTTAACTGGTCTACTTAATAAATCTCTCTCACAGGCTGATTTTCCCAAAACATGAAAAGCTGCCAGGGTAAGCTCGATTCTAAAATAAACAACTGCAGACCCTAAACTACTTTTAAACTACCATACCATCTCTTTACTTTCCTATTTTTGAGAAAATGCTAGAATCCATCATAAACCAACAGCTCGTTGACCATCTTGAGAGCTATGGGCTTTTCGACCCATCACAGTCTGGTTTCAGGGCGGCGCACAGTACAGAGGCAGCATTGGTCGAGGTAACAGAAAACATTAGGCTGGCCTTGGACAATCATCAGTCAGCCATCCTCGTCCTGCTCGACCTGTCCGCTGCCTTTGACACCATCTCCCATAGCAGCTTAGAACATCGGCTCTGGCAGACTGGTGTCAGAGGAATTGCTCTTAACTGGTTCAAGAGCTATTTAGCCGACCGAGTAACAACTGTCCAAATTGGTAACAACATCTCGTACGAGAGACCGGTCAAGATGGAAATACCACAGGTCTCCATTTTGACTCCGACTCTTTTTAATCTGTATATGACCCCACTGGCCAAAGTGATCAAATCCTATAGATTTGATGTTATATCGTATGCAGACGATACACGGATCCGAATCATTATTGGCCCAGACCCTGTTGAAACTAAACAGCGTTTCCAAAAATGTATAACTCATATTGACAGTTGGATGAGCTTCAACCACCTTCAATTTAACGGTGGCAAGTCCGAGATCATGCTTCTTGGTAAGGCTCAGGAGCATTGGGCACACAATTGGTGGCCGCCGAACATGGACCCTTGCCCAATCCCCATAGAAACGGTACGCAACCTAGGATTCTACATGCACAATCAATTGTTCATGAAGAACCAGACTAGTCACATCATTGGAATCTGTTTCAGAATGATGTGCAGTCTGCGGAAGGTTTTTAAATGGATCCCCACTGAGGCCAGGAAACCATTGGTCCAGGGTCTCATAATAAACCAAATGGACTATGGAAATGCTTTATTGGTCTCAATAAATGAAAATCTCTTGAACAAACTCCAAATCCTGCAGAACACTGCTGCTAGGTAAATTGTAGATCTTCCACCGAGATCTTCCTCTTTTCTTTGTTTAAGAGCCCTTCACTGGCTTCCGATGAAAAAACAAATCCTTTTCAAGACCCTCTGTTTGACACACAAGCACATGTATGGAAATGGCCCGAAATATTGGTAAAAAAAACTATGTTTGTTATCAGCCACGCAGGGTGCTCAGATCCAGAAATGAATCACTACTTACCCCTCTCAGAATCTGCACCGCCAGAAAAGGAGGCAGGTCTTTCTCTTTCCTTGCACCGGCATCATGGAGCAAAATCCCTTTACATTTACACATCATCCGCGATCATAACTGCTTTCGTAAAAGCTAAAATCATGGCTATTTGATAACTAAGCGAGCATCTCTATCGCAGCCGTCTGCAAGCGCCATGAGACTCCAAAGTGATGTGTGCGCTATACAAATGTCCCTGATTTGATTTGACTTGATATCTCAGTAACTCCTTGCAGCATGGCTATGTGTGGCACAGCTGTGTAAACAGCCACTCTCTCCTACTATAACTATGTGGTGGAGGAAGGTTTGCGCTCTCTGTGCTACGGAGAAGTTGACTGCTCTTAACTGGGATAGGGTGGCTAGATTTGATGCTACCTGGCGCCACTTCACCACCTATGTTAATCATTTGCAAAGAACAGGAGGCCTCCATATGTCAATGTTGCGAACATTGCACACATCTGATATTCATATTATGCCTTCTTCTGAATCAGACAAAGGCCCAGTTGAAATGTGAACATTGTGCGGGGGAATTGGGTAACAATTGCTTTAGCTAACGCTTCCCTTTGTTTATGGATGTATGCGATGTGTTGTTCCCATTAGGTGTGATTCTGATTTATTATCTATGGCGACTCTGTATGATGTGTCTTGTTTATGTTTTCATCTGAAAAGGCAAAATAGAATTGTTAAAAAAAAAACTCTCAACAGAGTAATCTTGTATTTAGAAAGGTATCAAATAGTGATACCCACTTAACCTCTGGCTTTTCTCCATTTGTATTGAGCTTTTCGCAGCAATGATCAACTGTGATCAAAATGTTTTGAGACCAGCTCTTAAGCCTTGGTTACTGTCCCTGGCATTTTACGCTGATGATCTTTCACAATACAGAGCTAATCTACACATAGAGCAGCAGGTATATCAATTTGCAGAGTTTGCAGAATATTTTGTTACCGTAAAGCAGAGATTATGTCCTTAAATTAAAACCTGCAGCTACAGCTACATTAACATTAAGTACCTTGGGTTTAGTTTTCAAGCTATTTCACGAAAATATACAGGTTATGTCTTAAAGATGAATTGAATACATTTTAAAAGGAAATATTTAGCATTGCTAATATGAAAAATAAAAATGTATTAAATGGATGAATGACATAAAGCTGATAATGCTTTGCAGATTTTTGTTTATGGGGATATTCACCATCAGTAGTATGCCACTACCAGATTAAGGGCCTGATTAGGATGGCGGGCAGACGTGACAGATGGAGACAGCCCGACATAGTGTCGGCGGTCCCACAGGACAAATTACAATGCAACCTCCATTGTGGTGAACGTATTGTCCAGGCTTTCCATTGTGGCGGGTGCTGCAGGCTGCAGCACTCTCTGCAATGGAAAAAAGGGATGTGTAACATATCCCTGTACTACGTGACAGGCACCATGCGGTGCCTGTCACTTGGTACAGGGATCTGTTGGTGGGCACTATATGTGCCCCCCCACACCCACAATCAAGGGCCCTAGATGAAGGGGGCCTTCTGCGGGCCCCCAATGTCCATTCTGCCAGCCTTTACATGGCGGGTGAACCGCCTTGAAAGGTCTGGCAGGGAGGGACCATCCTAATCCTTACGGTGGTGCCTGGTAGGCACCACCACCATGTGAGTGATAGGAAGGCCTCTGAGACAATGGCGGGCTGCGTGGCGGTCGGGGAACCGCCTGCCAAATTTCAATGGCAGGCGGTTCCGTGGGGGTCCTTACAATGGCGGTGAGACCGCCACCGACAGCCTGATCGGAATGAGATCCTAAGGTATAGAGTTTCTTTCACATAAAAAAATAATTAGAATATCTATTTCAAAGCCATCCAGACATGAGATTAAAGGCTGAGATATCCTTATGTTTAATTTGTACTAAAAGGTAAGTTTGTCTTTTATGGAGGTACTGGTTACTAGTATTATTATCCATGCTTCTATGAGGTTAGTAACTGAAACTGAAGACCCAAAGTGAATCCTCAATAGAAACCACCCTTGAGTCACAAAACTTGCAATTTCGAGCAGCAGTATGGCAGGGCAAACTTCAGCTGAATCACTCCTTCCTGATTAACAAATATGCTTCAATTACTGGAGCACTGTTTTTCAATAATAAGAATTGGGTTACATTCATTGAAGCAGGATAGGTTAACATTAACCAAATAGCAAAGGAAGAAAGTTGTTTATTACTGGATTCCACCAAAATATGGATCAACTATAATACTCACAGTGTCAGTTTTATTTTTGAACAAATCTAATTAATGTATCGCTCAATAGAGGATATCATTAATGCAGACTTGCAAACATTAAATATTATTAAGCTATTATTGAAAATTAATTAAGGAAGATCATCAAAAAGATGTTATTGATAGAATACAATATGCTGAGGACCTATTAAGTATAAGAATGGAAGCAGAATAGGTTAAACACCAAATACAGCAAGTATAAGAGATCTCAGGCACTACAGCACAATCATTATTTTACATGGTACCATCTGAATTTCATTACATTCAGACATTACATTTAATCTAAAAATCACTCTAATTCACAAATATTGCACCACTAAGAAACCTTACTGTACGTGGTATATGAATGCATTAAGGTCTGTCAAAATATTAGGGACCAATCAATCAAACATTAGGTTTTGTATTCAAGCAAAATGTAACTTCCGAAGAGAATATTTTAATGGCCACTGTGTAAGTCATAACATTATGCAGTTTGGATAACAACAAGTGCCTGACTACGAAATGTTGTGCATTGGCCTTCTCTCTATAGTTTTTTAAACTGGGCTGAAAATATTAAAAGCTCATTTAAAATAATATGTCATCCCTCGAAAATTATCTATGGGCGAAGAAAATATGGAACTGCTTTAGAAAAACCCCATAACATTGGCTAGATTTAAAACAGACAGAGCAACCTGTAGGAATGCCGCTCTACCACGTGAAGAACACACAGAGACTCACTGATGTTCAACTTCTTTTATTCTCAGAGCGCCGGGGCAGCGCACCTCTCTTAATCCGGCTCGGCGCCGACACAAAATGGCCGCCTTCCGGTTCCCCTCAAGCTCTTCCGGTTCCGGCTCTCGCTAGTCGGAAAGCTAGACCGTCACCACATATCTCCCCCCCTTTAAACAATTCAACAACAAGTACATGGTGCAAATAGTCTTACTTGATGCACATGGAAAAGTTCTCAAACTTCTTAGGGACTCTTACGATTCTTCCTGCTCTGGTTCTCACTGCTTCAGCTCCCTTCACACCTCCCTGGATCATCGGGACTGTGTGTGGTCCTAGTCTCTCACTCTTGCTACCTTCAGCCACTGCCTGTTTCCCTTTGTTCATTTCTTCCTCACTTCCCATTACACCTTCGACATCTCCAGTTCCTCTGATCTCATCACCTGCAAAATTTCCATTCTCTGTTTCATCTACTTGCTCTTCCATTGTCTCTACTTGCTCCTTCCTTCTTCCACTAATTCCTTGGCTTCTCGATTCCTCCTCCACTTCCATGTCACCTTCTGTTTCCGTCTCCCATCTCAGGATTTTGTTGCATTTTGCCATCCTGTCTTGTGACCATACTTTGCCGTCGCTCAGCAACGCGGATCTGGCATATGGTTCTAGGACTTGAAGAGGCGGCGTGAACTTACGTTCTCCTTTCCTTTTCAATGTGGCTACCTTCACTCTCACCCAGTCTCCTTTCTCTAGGGTCACCTCTCGCACATTTCGTCGTTTGTTGTAGTGCTCTGTATATGCCTCTTGTGCTCTCTCTAGATTCCTTTTCACTATCGCAGGAGACCAGCTGCTTTGCACTACCATCTGTCTCCACACAGTGTTATCCTTTGTGAACGGTTCTCTTCCCCTCAAGACCTTGAAGGGACTGTAACCTGTACTTCCTGGCGTGATGCGATAAGCCCACAGCATCTTGGGCAGTTCCTTTTCCCAATCTTGTCCGTCGCTTATGGCTGCTTGGATGGTTCCCATTATGACTCTGTTGAACCGTTCGGCCAGTCCATTCCCTGCTGGATGATATATGGGAGTGTGCTTCACCTCTATTCCGTTTCTGGACATGAATGCTTCCCATTTGGCGGATACAAACTGTGGTCCATTGTCACATGTTATTATTTTGGAGATACCCTCCTTCACAAATACCACGTTGAGGAACGCCAGTACTGCATCAGTGTCCACAGTTTCCTTAATCTCCACTTCAGGCCACTTAGAGTACCTGTCCACCAATACTATGGCATATTTATGTATTCCCTTCATGTTCAGGATGGGCCCAATTATATCTATGGATACCATTTCCCATGGGCTGCTGGGCACGGGGAACCTGCCCAATTGTGGTCTTATCAGGATTTGGGTTTTGTCTGCTCTGGAGCATGAGTCGCAATTTCTCACGTATCTCTCCACTTGAGCGTCAATCGCTGGCCACCAATACGCCTGTCTTGCCCAGCCATGGTTTTCATGATCCCTTGGTGTCCTTCATGTAAAATCGGCAACAGGTGTTCTATCAGTCCTTGGGGAGGAATAACCTTGTCTCCTCTCATTAAGAACATGGGGTTCTCTCCCAGGGATAATTCTTCTCTCACCTCCCAGTATTTCTTCATCTTTTCGTCCAGGTGCCTTTTCTCCGGACATCCATGAATCACATATCCCTTGATCGCCTCCATGTCATCATCTTGTCTGTACGCTTCTGACCATTCCTGTTCGCTGATGACCTGTTCCATGTCCTGTATGGTCGCCACCATGTAACCCTCCCATCCCGGGGGTTCCTGCTCGTCTACTTTCTCCTTGGCTGCTGCTCTGCTCAAAAAATCCGCAACCTTGTTCCTGGGTCCTGGCAAATATTCCACCTCATACACGTA
This sequence comes from Lissotriton vulgaris, assembly GCF_964263255.1. Lineage (NCBI taxonomy): Eukaryota > Metazoa > Chordata > Amphibia > Caudata > Salamandridae > Lissotriton > Lissotriton vulgaris. The sequence goes on from NC_141686.1 coordinate 51,866,824, forward strand.
GTCCAGGAGTCTTAATGTCATTTTCGCTATCCTCGGGGTGGCATGTGCATGTCCACTTGAAGTCAGTACCTTTATTAGTGGTTTGTGGTCCATGCGAACTAAGAATTTGGCCCCCCACAGAAATTGTCGGAAACATTCCATCGCCCACACCACGGCCAGCATTTCTTTTTCGATGACACTGAATTTTTCTTCATTTGGTGCCAGGGATCTGGATGCAAAACAGACTGTTGATGCTTCCCCTTTGTCTGACCTTTGCATCAATACAGCTCCCAGACCTTGGTCGCTGGCATCAGTGGTGAGTATGGTTTCTGCTGCTTAGTCAAAGCCCTTGAGTGGTATGGCCTCGCTCATTTCCTTCTTCAGATCTTCGAATTCTTCATGTTCCTCTTTGCCCCACCTGAACCCGTTTCTCTCCTTCAACAGTTGACGCAGGTGGTGTGTCTTGGTGGCAAAGTTAGGGATGAACTTGCTATAGAACTCCGCCATGCAGAGGAACGACCTGACATCTTCTTTCTTCAAGGGGGCTGGTGCGTTCTTTATCGCCTCCATGTTAGCGCTCTTCAGTTCAATTCCCTTCTCGCTTATTTCGTGCCCCAGGTACGTCACGGACGGCACCCTAAATTTGCACTTCGCCCACTCCGCGGTGAGCCCATTGTTTTGTAGCACTCTCAGTACGGCGTGCAGCTTTTCGTTGTGCGCTGGCTTGGATTTTCCTATTATGATAATATCATCCTGGAAGTATTGAACTCCTTCCACCCTTTTGAACAGCTGGTGCATAAGTTTTTGAAACCCTGCGGCTGCTGACGCCAATCCGAATGGCATTCTCACTAATTTATAACACCCAAAAGGTGTTATAAAGGATGTGAGGTGGCTGCACGTAGGATGGAGTGTCACCTGATGGTACGCCGAGGACAGGTCCACCGTCGAGAACCACTTTATTCCTTTGGTCTTCCAGAGCATCTCATTTATTTGTGGAAGCGGAAACTTGTCTATAATAATGTTCTTGTTGAGTTCCCTGAGGTCCACACATAGCCTCACCTTCCCATTGGGTTTTTGTGCCACCACCAAGGGCGACAACCAGTCCGCACTTTCGATTGCCTGAATCACGCCTCCTTTTTCCAACCTGTCCAGTTCTTCTTACACTGCCTCTCTGCAGCGGAACAGAATGTTCCGAACCTTGTGGCTCACCGGTTTTACTCCTGCCTTCAAGCGTATCATGTGCTTGAATTTTGTTAATTCTCCTATCTTCCCGCTGAACACCTCAGGATACTCTCTTTTCCATGCTTCTCCCTCGTGTCCTCGTTCCGTGTCCATCAGCATCACTTTCTCTATTCCTCCGGGATTCAGTTGGATCCCTAACGCGCCTTTATCTTTCCATCCCATCACTGAGGGTCCCTTTTCTGCCACTTACAGCTTACAGTTGGCTTGGCGTCCTTTAAATTCGAATGGTAAAGGGCAATACCCTAACATGGGTATCCTCTGTCCTGTGTAGGTGACTGGCCTCAAATCCATTGGTCGTAGTTATTCCCTCAGTTTTTCTAAGAACTTCTCTTCCCACACTTTTCTCTGTACTATCGTGATGGGAGCTCCTGAGTCGGCTACAATGTCGATCCTTACGCCCCCTATGCTCATGTTGAGTATCAGCTTTCTGGACCCTTTGCAGTCCACTTCCAGGACCTGGGCATCTGTGTATAGAACTTCTTCGAGATATTCCTCCTCTGCTTGCACTTCTTCCTCATCTGGGCTGCCCTGGTCGATATACTTGACGGCTGCACCTTTGGGCTTCCGTCTGCACACTTTCTCATAATGTCCGAATATGCCGCAGAAAGCGCACTTCCCCCTGAACGCCGGACACACTCTGTCGTTACCTACGTGTGAGGTGCTTTCACATCTGTAGCAACTTGTTCTTCTATCTCCACCTGTCTTCGGGGGCGCTCCTACTTTCTGCTGGCTTCTCTTGGTATATTGGTTGCTAGGTGGTCCGTGTTGTTTGGTTTTGTAACCTTTGTTGTGTACCATCACTCGGCATACTGCCTGCGTGCTCCCCGCGTCTTTCCGGGCTGCTTGTGCACATCTTTTAGATAACTCTGCTTTCTTGACCAAGGCCCATACCTCCGTGAGGAGGGCATCACCGTTCACCCACAGCTTTTCTTGTACTGTCGAGTTCGACGTGTGCATGATGATTTGATCCCTTACTAGTTCGTCGTGTAGGTCGCCAAATCTGCACGTTAACGCTAGTTTTTGTAGCGCTGCGACGTATTCATCTATGGTCTCTCCATTCTCCTGTTTCCTCTGGAAGAAGATGCACCGATCTATAGCCACACACACCACCGGCCTGTAGTGCGCATCTAGGTCCTCTATCGCGTGTCGGAACACATCCGTGTCTGTCGCGTCCCTTGTGACCTTCACTAAGTTGTCGAACACTCTTAGACCTTCTGGCCCTAAATTGTGCAGGAGTATCTTCTTCTTCCTCGGACTGGAGTATTCTGCATCGCTTTTTTCTTCTAGTGCCTCCAGGTAGTTCAGGAAATATCTGTTCCAGTCCTCCCATGGCATCGTGGGTTCTCCTCTCTTTGGGAGGAAGGGTACCATGTTTGTGAGGGACGTGGACGGGGTCGCCATCCTCTCGTTGCCCCTTGGGACTGCTTGGGCGGGAACGTTACGGCTGGGTGGGCTGTCAGGTGCCTGCCTGGCGTCCGTGTCCTCCTCTTGGTCCTGGCCGCTATTCTCTCCTCCCGCTGCCCCTCTGGGTTCCAGGTTTGCTTGTCGCCTTTCCTTTTGTCCTGTGCGGGGCTTCTCACCCGTTCGAGTCTAGCCGCCAGCGTACTGTGGCTTCTAGAAGATGGCGGGCGCTTCTGCGCGCTCTTTTCTTTTCCGTCGTGTGCCCGGTGCAGGCCTCTGGTATGGCCCTTTCGCGCCTTTTGCGGGTCGTCCGTGCCTATCTCCGGGTGTTAGCCCACACGCCAGGAGCTTCAGCCTTCCCCCTTTGTTCTGCGTACACTGTCCGTGCCTGTCACTTTACGTGACTACTGCCCTCTGCTGCGCTCCGAGAGTTCTATGTTTTATTCCTGTGGTAGCGTGCTTCTTCCCCCTTGTTTTCGCTCCAGCATTGTTATTTACTGTATATTTGTTTTTATTTATTTTTTTACTGTTTCGCATCCCGCCTCGTCTCCATTGTAGGAATGCCGCTCTACCACGTGAAGAACACACAGAGACTCACTGATGTTCAACTTCTTTTATTCTCAGAGCGCCGGGGCAGCGCACCTCTCTTAACCGGGCTCGGCGCCGACACAAAATGGCTGCCTTCTGGTTCCCCTCAAGCTCTTCCGGTTCCGGCTCTCGCTAGTCGGAAAGCTAGACCTTCACCACACAACCTATTTATGCATTCACTGAATGTTTGAGTTTGTGATGGTTTAAACCTTTCTGTGATCTCACACAAATACGAGAAATTCAACATATTATGAAAGCAAAAAGTGCTGCAAATGTTGTGTTCCATAGCTAAGCATAACTAATCTCGGGCTCAGAATCAGACGCTCTCCTTTCCTGCACAGTTTCAGGAGGAACCTCAAGACCTGGCTCTTCAACTGAACCGGAGCTGCAACACCCCCTCTCCCCGCCCCCCACCTCCCACCCAGCACCTTGAGCTCCTCACAGGTGAGTAGCGCGCTTTATAAACCCCTGAGTGAGTGATTTATTGAAAGGAACGGGTTTATTATGTTGAATCAGACTAATTCATGTGTGATACGATCACCTACTAGTGTGCTATTAAAAAAGAAATACAAATGTAAAAAAATGTAGATGGGTGGAAAGAGTGATTTATAAGAGTAAGGGGTGTCCTAGGATATGGAAAAAGATATGGGGGGCGTGGAGGAGGTATATAGGGGAAGTTTGGTATACCCAGGCTGCCTCTTTACAGTCCTGAGGCTTTTGTAGGACTTCAGAACTGTTTCTGTAGAATCATGATGTTCATATTGCTTGGTATGCATCTGTCTGTTATATGCATGTACACCTGCCATTACCTACTATGTATAACGCCATTCTCAGGAGAGCCTATATTCTGAATAAAAAGAGTTAAAAAAATGTAGATGGCACATACAGAGGATAGGCAGATGTGGCAGGAAAATAGTAACGTTGAAGATCTAGTAGCTTAATCTAGTCAAATTTACCAGCATTAAAAGGATTCAGAAAATGCCCCAACACACATATAGACGCCTCCAACCACACACATATCAAAGAAACTAGTCAGAATATGCTTAACACAATTTTTCAATATTTCACTTATAATGACAGCAATGGAGTGTTATGAAATTCAGGCTAGGTGATGGATTATTTCGGTTCTCGGAAATTGTTTCTTACAATCAGATTTTTCTGTGAATGCACATTATACTTGGAAATATATCAAATATTAACGCAATAGAAACTATTAGGAATTCATCCATCTTCCCAATGAGCCAATTTGCTGTTTACTTTGCCAATATAATGATGTCTGTCAATGCTAATTGGGTAATTGTTCTTAAAGGTTATTTAAAGTCATTCTGGGAATTAAAAAGTGTGGGTGTAAATGTGCATGCCAATAGCTAGAGGAGAGAGTTGCCCTGTGAGCACACTGAAGTTCTATTGCGTACACCAGTTTTATATTTGCACTATGATATACTGCAAGAGATGTGAACTTTGCAAAGCAGAGACTTGGATTGGGTTTGTTGCAGCCAAAGTAAGTAGGTAAAAACGTCTGGTGAATTAGGAAGCCGAAGCGTTCAATAACAAGTCATCTATGCTTCCAGCGCTGCTCCCTTTGCCAATGCTATTTCAAAAATTAACAGCTTTTTAAGTATCTGACATAAATGATACTATATTTTGGTAAAGCAATATGCAGTAGAACAGATTCGTTTCTATGGATACTAAGTCTGAAAACTTATAGGAAAGCCAAACCATAGGCTCACGCTTAGCTCTTTGAACTCAGTCAGAGTGAATACTGTGTTATTAAAAAGCTGGCTGCTGAGCAAAACCACAGTCCACACAGATCTCACCAAGGTTTGCTTGCAAATTAAAACAAAACCTGCACTGTGGAGCATAGAGTGATGGTCTAGCTCACAACTCCAGTAATATTCATTGGAATAACACATCCATGGTACATTTCTGTGGGTAACCTGAAGGTCACCGGTTCGATTTCTAGTATGACTTCTAACCTTCTCGGGTCAATAAAATTTGGTACCACTGAGTTAGGGAATAATTAACACCAGCTTTTGTCTAGAATTGATCAAAAACTGTACAGTATGTTATGTAAGTGCATTATGACAATTTGTGTTAATAGCAGCAATAAATATCAATCAATCATCAATCATAAAATTTGTAAAGCGCACTACATACCCGCAAGGGTTTCAAGGCGCTAAGGGGAGGAAGGGGGTGCTGTTGCTATTGGTTGAACAACCAGGTCTTGAGTTGTCTCCTGAAGGTTAGAAGGTCTTCGGTTTGTCGTAGGATGAGGGGGAGGGTGTTCCGAGTCTTGGCGGCACGGTGGGGGAAGGATTTGCCTCCATCTGTGGTTCTGCGGATGCGTGGGATGCTAGCCAGGGAGAGGTTTGCGGAGCGGAGATTCCTGTTGGGTACGTAGAAGGAGAATCGACTGTTGAGATAGGCTGGGCCGGTCTTGTGGAGTGCCTTGTGTGCATGGATCAGGAGCTTGAAGGAGATTCTTCTGTCGACAGGGAGCCAGTGCAGGTTCCTCAGGTGGAGGGTGATGTGGTTGCAGCTCTGGACGTCGAGGATCAGGTGTGCAGAGGCATTCTGGATTCTTTGCAGTCTGTTGAAGAGCTGGGTCGGGGCTCCGGCGTAGAGGGCGTTTCCATAGTCAAGTCTGCTGCTGACTAGGGCCTAGGTGACTGTTTTCCTTGTGTCTGTCGGAATACATCTGTAGATTTTGCGGAGCAGGAGGAGGGTGTTGAAACAGGAGGAGGAGACAGCGTTGACTTGTTTGGTCATGGTGAGTTTCTAGTCGAGGATGACTCCCAGGTTGCGTGCGTGGTTGGTGGTTGCAGGGGTGCGGGGGGCCCCAGTAATGTGGCCCACCACGAATCGTCCCACGATGAGGGGTTGGGCCCGAGGATGAGGATCTCCGTCTTGTCTGTGTTCAGTTTAGGGTGGCTGTCTTCCATCCAGTCGGCGACTGCCTTTATTCCCTGGTGTAGGTTGGATTTGGCAGTGAGGGGGTCCTTGGTGAGAGAGAGGATCAGTTGCGTGTCGTCGGCGTAGGAGATTATGTTGAGGTTGTGATGTCGGGCGATGCGTGCGAGAGGCGCCATGTAGACGTTGAACAGCGTTGGGCTGAGGGAGGATCCATGTGGGACACCGCAGATGATCTTGGAGGCTTCGGATTGGAACGGGGGGAGGCGGACTCTCTGGGTTCTGCCGGGGAGGAAGGAGTAGGTCCAGTCGAGGTCCTTGTCTCGGATCCCTGTGTCGTGGAGTCATGTGCATAGTGTGCGCTGGCAGACGGTATCGAAGGCGGCGGAGAGGTCCAGGAGGATGAGGACCGCATTGTCCAGTAGTATCCTGATGTCGTCTGTGGCGGCGATGAGGGAGGCTCCGGTGCTGTGGTTACTGCGCAAACCTGACTGGGAGAATACTGGGTTGGATCCATCACATGAATGAACATTAATCACTTCCAACACTTACCTTGATCATTATTCTGTAATGATGTAATTCTCTGATGTAACATGCACTGGCAAAGCCAATAGGTTTCGGTTTATTGTGAAAATGCATGCAAACACAGGCATTCAGTATGCTTTCATCCAAAAGTACATTAAAACCAGGACTGCTGACTTTGCTGATGCTTGGTAGCAGGACTGGTGGTGTTATACAAACATCTGTTATTCAGTGCCAAGATACCCTAATGAGTAAACGTGTGGGGCGGAGACCCTCTGTAAAAACAGTGACAATTTACTGTGTGGGATCACGGATGAAAACAATGACCCGGTGACTCATTTCCCCCACACCCCAGTTGGGCTTACTTTTAATGAAATTTTGGGTGGTTTGTATCTTACTTTGGTCAATGACCAGGTAAATCCCCCAGTCCCTGTTGCCCCTACGTATAATGGTAGAGGTCGGCTAAGTACTATAGATTTTATATTCATGTCAGGGGCAGCAGGAACAGCTCTTTTACACTGCAAAACGCATGACATTGCCATTAGCGACCACTACTTAAACAGCATTACCCTAAAAGTCCACAAGGGCTATCAGAGGCCTAATATTGAAATCCTCCTAGCCCAGAACAACCTTTCAATGGACAGAACCAATGGTTATTCACTAAAATGGGAAAAAGTGGATTCGCAGGCCATTATAACAACCCTGGTCACTAACTGTAGACAGGAATTCGAAAATTGTTTAGACCCTGAGACTACCAGCGAGGGAATACTGGTAAACTTTTTAACGTTACTGACAGCAATTAAGGAAATCCTTTTTTTTTTGTGAAAACAGGGAAATCTAGAACTAAGGGGTGGTTTGACAGCTCATGCACCAAAGCATACCGGAATCTAAAAGTAGCTTTAAACAAAAACGATAGAAACCCCAAGGACATCGCAGTTCTTAGAAGGACCTATAATCAGGCCCTAAAGTCCAGGAAAAAGATCCTTAAACAAGAACTCTGGATGCAACTACATAAATCCTGCACCATGAGGGACAGTGCTGTTTTTTGGAGGGTGGTGAAGTCTCCCTTTTTAATAGACACTACAGATAAGCCCAGCATGGACGTAGCGATCGACGAGCACGTGTGGGTTGAGTATTTTGAGCGGATATTCGGCTCTTCGTTAACTGCAAATCAACCTACCCCATCTGGGAAGGTTCAGACGTACTTCCCGCTGCCCATTCACATACTCCACGGGGAGGTGGAATTTGCCCTTAAGGCAAGTAAAAATGGTAAGGCCCCATGCCCCGACGGGGCCCCAATTGATCTCTTTAAGTCCAATTTGGACCTTTGGTCCCCATTATAACAAGGGTCCTGCAGGCTACTTGCGATTTGGGGCTCATAGATTCCTGGTCCCAGTCAATCCTTGTACCTATTTTTAAGAAGGGAGATCGGCAATCTCCATCCTGTTATCGCCCAATCTCCCTCTTCGATTCACTAGGGAAAGTGGCTGGACGCGTCATCTTAGACCGCCTCCAATCGTGGGCCTCAGATAACAAAGTTCTTTCTGACCTGCAATTTGGGTTCCCTGAGGGGTTAGGAACTACTGAGCAAGCACTTAACCTATCCGTACTAATAGGGAAATACGTAAATGCCAAAGGAGGGGCTCTTTGTATGGCATATGTTGACCTCTCCGCAGCTTTTGACTGCGTCAACCACAATAAGCTCTGGTCAATCATGGCAGACATGGGTATAGAGTCCCCTATTTTAATGTTCCTCCGCGAACTATACTCAGATGCAACTGCCAAAGTTAGATACGGCACGGAGGGTGAACTAACTAAGTCGTTCAGAGTGGACCGAGGGGTAAGGCAGGGCTGTGTCCTGGCCCCATTATTATTCAATTTGTACACAAATGGCCTGGAAAAGGCAATGTTGACGGGTAGCCGGGACCTCCCATCAATAAAAAAATCGCCCAATCCCGGTCTTACTCTATGCTGACGACGCAGCAATTCTGGCTCGCACTCCCATGGAACTACAGCGTGCTCTTACTAGGTACAGCACACACATGGCTAGCCTCGACCTAAAGATTAACATCAAAAAAACTTTTGTCATGGCTGCAGGATCGAGGATTCATAACATCAAGCCAGTGTTTGTCGATTCAGAAAAGATTGAGAACACCCCCACGTATCCTTATTTGGAATAATATTTGATCAGAAAAGCTCTTGGAAGCCTGCCATAGAATCTAGGAAACTCTCCTTTCTTAGGACAACTGCTGCATTAGTTAAGTTCGCGAATAAACTGGGCAGGCGCCCTACTGTAGAACTACTAGAAATTTACAAAGCCAAATGCACATCAAGTGCACTCTACGGGGCAGGTGTTTGGGGACATGCCAAAATTGATGAGGTGCAAAAGGTGGAAAACACCTTTCTATGCTTCCTTCTGGCAGTACCGCAGGGTACATCCACATATGTTTGCCACTTGGAACTGGTTATCCCCTATCTATCAGACTTGATCCGGATTCAACCCCTTCTCCTGTGGCATCGCATTTGGTCAGCATGTGAGACGACCCTCTGCAGGGAAATCATAGAGGATCGCATCTACCTCGATAGGTCACAAAAGATCAGCTGGATCGCTTATATCAGAAAATTCTTTAGCGACCTAGGCATGATCAAATACTTTCAATCGCCCACCACAATAGCTGTAATCCCATGCAAGAAGTTTAAAAAGATCTGTCTGGCACATCTAGAATCTCTCCGACTGGTTAGTGAGTTCTCGAAAGTTAAGATCCAGCACTCACTCCAGATCCAAACTACACCCAAGGTTCAGCCCTATCTAATATTCAACCTCACGGGCTATGAGGCACCATTGGCTTCTGCCAATCCTCAAGATCATGGGCCTGCGTAGGTGCCGCCCGGCTTATCTTGCTCTCCAATTCCTAGACTCCGAACCCTTTGCTAGAAGGGTAGCGACTTTCCTGAAGCTAGTCATCAAACACAGGCAGAACCTGGGCTGAACTAGGATTGTACTCCCTCCTCAACTAGCTTCCTTTAATGACTGTCAGTATTGTAACTTCCTCACATGGAGCCAAATTTTAGAAATCTTTAACCTCTTTTTAGCCTTTTTTTATTCCTTAATACACAAACATTTTTATTCCATTTATCTATCTAATAGCTTGTCTTCAGGCGAAACCGTATCTAATACGTAAACGAAATTATTTGATGTACAGCACAAAATTTTAACTTTTTGTAGTTTGTCTACCCTTGTTTTTACCAGTTGTCTTTTTAATGAAGAAGAATCCTATTGAAAAATGTTTTTGTACATGATTTATATTGTGCTTTTATGGCTGTTTCTCTTACACCCAAATAAAGCTTGATTTGATTTGAGTAAACGTGTGCTTTACATATACATGTTATTTTAGGTTAATATTGATAGCGATCACACTGTAGGTGAGGCTAATTGTATTAGTGGTATTGTAATCTAACTGATGGTGATGGTATTTGTGGAGTAGTGTACTGTTGGTGGTGGGTATTGGTGGTGGTGATATTGGTGAAGTAGCAGTGGTGGTGTGATAAACAGCAATTAGGAGCCACATTAGGGTCAGGCTTGCAGGAGGCATGAGAAATGCATTAAAAAAATACAAGCTGCAAAAAGAGTGCTTCCTGTATACTATACATGTGAAAGGTAACTGAATGGAACAGAAAGTGACGGCTGAGTGCAGCTCTTGCATTGTTATACAAACACTTCAGAGGAGGTGGAATGATGTACCAAACAGCTACAAGAGGAAAGTGAGTAAGGTAAATACAACTCTAGGCTCATCTAGAATGTGTAACAATGCCACAAAAAAGGCTGGACTGGCTGATCCCAAATTAGATGATAGTGTAGGGGATCGACCAAAAGCCCACTGCAATCCTGGGTGGTCAACTAGGACCTAAAAATGCAGGTGATGTACAGTGGCAATACATATTTCCTTCCTCTAGATAAATTCAAACCAACTGACACCAAATGTATACGACCCCTACTGTGCCTAGTTAAAAAAAACACTTCACAGTATTGTTTAGCGTAAAGAGAGGCACTCGTCACTTTTGGACTAAGAAAGTTGTGTTCAGTTGCTGTACACTTTTCATCTAGTCATTGCACCAAATGACTGTTGCATAGACAGTTTATACAACGATCTATTGCTACACAAACACATCAATTTAATTCTCATTTCATGTTCTGTACTATTCCTGTACTATTATTGTAGGGGATAAGGGCGAGCACTTGTGCATTCTCAGGGCTGTGTATGCATCACAGTACTGGAATAGTGGGATGCAGAAACTGTGAGTTAAAATACTGGATTAATAGGGTGTAAGTGGGGAATGACATGCATCGGTATAGCTGTGTGTGCGTTCCAATACTGGAAAGGAGAGATGTAGCAGGCCAGGTATGAAATGGATTGTGAAAGCTGTGTGAGAGTCTTGAGAATGCAGTCCCTGGAGGCAGGAGATGAGAAATTAAGTGTTTTGGCGATTAGTGTGTGGTAATCCCAGATCTAGAGTAACATTGGTGCTACAGATCTGAATTAGATGAACTACAAGGATGCCAGCATAAAAGTTTGGAGGACTGGGGCATAGAAATGAGATACCCTCTGTGGTTGCTTACATTGGAATAGCAGGTGTGATGTATAAACGAACTGAGGTGTATTATCAGAAAGTTACATGGGGACATGTCTAAGCATAGTTGATAAAAAAGAGCTTTCTACTTGATGTTGCTTTTGGACCTAGGGGGTTTGATGCCACAGTCAAATGTATCTGTAAAGTCCTTGGCTTGCAAGTGCAGGGATGAGGGTTTAGTGATGTGTGGGCAATGTGTCACAGACCAATAATGTATTAAAGTTTTTTGGTCCCATAAATATGAGGACCTTCTAGGGTCAAGGTCTCTATCCATCCAGAGCCCCCACAAGGTGTTGGGCAGTCTAATCCCAACTGGGCAGCTAGTTCTCCCACACAAGATGGAGCCCTTAGTCAGCATTTTATGTCTAAGGAGGCAAGATAACTGCCACTTGCAGGTAATATGTAGTCCTCGGATTCAAGTGGATAACAGGTGTCAACTTAGGGTTCTTCACCAGCAGGATTCCTCCTTCTGATGAGTCATCTAGTTGCCGAATTGTTCAAATTAGCTGGGTAAGTGGTGCCAATTTTATTCATAGCACTAGCCAATGATTAAGGTTCTGAACCACTATCTGGTCCCATCACCCGACACCTGAGCTTTGCATACCCTACTGTCTTGATTGTCTTCAAACTATCCCAGAAGCCTTGGTCAGGCTCCCATCTCTAGAAAGCTTGACCCCTCACCAGTCAAGCCATATAGAAATGATAAACCATCCCCTCGTAGGATGTGATAATGATTCCAACCCTACAGCGACCATGAAAAATGTTTGACAGTGTTTCGCTCTTGACAATCGCGTCAAAAACGAAGCCTTAGGCTGGACACTCAGTTTGACCATCCATTGCTGTCAACTCCTAAGTCACTTGTTCCCAAACAAGTGAACATCAATTGCTTCTGCCCATCGTTATTGTGCTCAGCAGCAGTCATTGTCAGCTATTCGCCATAGGTACATAGGGAATGGGGCGTGGCTTGGGCGCCGATGGCGATGGTCGCCTGAGAGCTCGGCTCCGGGACTAAGCCCGGAATTATCCTGAAAATCGGAGGCTGCGGGGCACCCCAGACCCCGCATTCTGCTGAGCGTGCCGACGGAAACCTGCCGGGGCCCCTGGTGAAGCTCGGACGAGGGTTGTTCCGGAGTAAAACCGAAGTTTGCGGAGTTGCGGAGTGCGACCCAACATGGCGCCCGGACCCCTTTGTCCCCCTATTCGGAACTACTGAGTCGAAGAGGTGCCGCGGGTGGCGACTGGCGCCCTGCTTCGCCATCCCCGGCTGTTCTGGACATTGGACATTACTGGATTGGACCTCTTGCAACGGATTTGCACTCGGTTGGACGGCCGGGCGGGTGCCCACGCAGTGGAGGGCACCGGGAGCGGACGCCCTGTGATCCAAGCGGTGGCCCGCCTCGCGACTCCGCGACTAGCTACGTCTTCCTGGCCAGTCCACCTACATGGGAGGCGCGACACTCTGGCGCCACAGATCACCCGAGGGAGTAGGTGGCCCTCACCCCGGGGTTATAGTGGGTGAACGGGTCTGCCCGACTCGACGACGGCTGTCTCCGCCCCCTCATCGGTGCCCTCGGACGCCGTGGCGATGGCGTGAGCCGAAGCGGCGGAGTCTCCACAGGCTCTGGAGGAGGAGGTCGCCCGGACCCGAATTGAGGACAAGCACCCGGGAAGGTCGTGGTCGACACCCGCACACGGAGACGCTTACTACGGGACCCTCACGGAGTGCCCCTGGAGGCATGGGGAAACCCAGAGGAGCCAAGGGATCCACCCAGACAGCCTCGGACTCTGAAGCCCAGGACAAAGAGGAGCATGGGGACCCAAAAAGTTCTGGTGGCGCGCCGATGCAGCAACAGTTCGACCGTGTCCTGGAGGCGATAGAGACTACGAGATCAGCCCTCCAACAGGACATTGCTCAGGTGGCGACGAGCCTGGGCCTCCTCAGGGCGGACCATGGCAAACTTTCAGACCGGGTCAAGGAGGTGGAGGGCACGGTGAAAACCTTGGAATCGGCGCAGCGAACCTTGGCTGCGACGATGAAGGACGCCCTATCCCGAATTGAGACCCTGGAACGGAGGGCGGAGGATGCGGAAGGCCGCAACAGGAGGAACAACATCCGAGTGGTGGGCCTGCCAGAAAGGATCGAGGATGGCGACATGGTGCAATACTTGGAGACCTGGCTCCGAGACACGGTGGTCCCGGAGGGACTGTCCTCCTTCTACACTCTGGAACGGGCCCACAGAGTCCCAGCACGGCCCCCACAGCAGGGACGCACCCCGAGGCCGGTGGTGGCGCGGTTGCTGCATTTCCGAGACAGGGACTTAATCCTCAATGCCGCCAGGCACAATGGCCCGTTCAAAGTAGCGAACAGTCAGGTGAACATTTTCCCAGATTACACCTACGAGACGCAGCGCAAGCGGTTCTCCTTCCTGGCGGTTAAGCGCGAGCTCAAGAGCGAGGGCATTCAGTATTCACTCCTATATCCTGCAAAGCTCCGCATCATTGTCGATGACAAAACCCAGTTCTTCGACACCCCGGAGGATGTCTGTGTCTGGCTCGACCTATATAGGACAGGGAAAGATGGCTTTGGCTCCTCGTCCCAACAAGCAGATGAGCCGGAACAAAGGCGGCGATCCAAGAGGGTCAGGAATCGCCGCGGCCGCACGGGAGGGCCCTCGACTGCGGAGACATCATCGGAACGGAGGGGAGTGCTGGAAGTATTGTCGGAGTTGTCGGGAGCAAGGGAGGAAGTCATCGAGGAGGAAGAAAACCCGGGTGATGAGGGAGCACCATCGGACTCGGAGGGTTCAGTGGCAGATAGTGCCCATACACCGGTGATCACACCGAAATCGGTGGAGGACCTTTTGGATGGACAAGGGTAACGGGGTATACTGCTTTGTTTTGGGTGGGGGCCCGGCAGGGGGGAGGCGGTTGCCGTTCCTTACTGATGACAACGAGGGGGAGAGGGTTGGGGGGCCTCTGCTTTTGCCCCGGGAGGTCTTGGCACTGTTTGGGGCTTGTTATAGTCCTGGTGGCCTGGGCGACGAGGGCCCACTGCCTCCGCCCAGCCCGCACCTGGCCCATAAGGCCTTCCTACGGTGGCGACCGTAGGATTAGAGGGGGTTCTGGGGTTGATGGAGGACGAGGTTTGGATGGGATCTAGATGGTGCAGTTTGGGTCCTGTTCTGGGGTGGGTGGGGGGGAGTTTGGTTGGTTTTTGGGTTGCTTGGTTTGGGTTGGGGAAAATGGCCGCCATCAGCGCTGGGAGGATTGATGTCTTTTCTTTGAGGGGACCCGGATGGGGGGACTGTGCAAGAACAATCTGGGACAATGGCTGATGTTGCTAACTTGAAATGTGTTACTTGGAACGTAAGGGGGCTTCACACTATGTCCAGGCGCCACAAGGTCCACGCTTATTTAGTGCGTAGGGGAGTGCAAATGGCGCTGCTACAGGAAACTCATCTGAACAAGGCGGAAGGGGCGGCGCTTCAGCGTAGGTGGCGGGGGCAGGTCTTTTCCACGTCGTACTCTGCTTATGCCAGGGGGGCGCTAATATGGATCAGGGCAGGGGTCCCCTTCCAAGTCACGAGGACAGTATTGGATCCAGAGGGGCGTTTCGTGGCCATCTCGGGCACTCTAGGGGGGAGGGACCTGAATGTTTGCTGTGTATACGCTCCTAATGTAGACCAGACTGCCTTCCTTTCCAGGTTATCGGGCTCGTTGGCCCACTTTTTCGCCGGGCCCCTCCTGCTGGGGGGAGACTTTAACTCCGTAGTGGATGTGGACATAGACCGCTCGCATCCCCCGCTTCCCGATTCCCCGGTCCGTCGCAAGGCTAAGGGTCGTCAGGATTGGCAGACCCGCTGGGGTTTGACGGACATTTGGAGGGCGCATCACCCCGCAACTAGGGATTATTCATATTTCTCGAGCCTCCATGAGTTGCATGTCAGACTAGATGGATTTCTTGGATCGCCCGAACTGGTTTCGGCAGCGGTCCGATCGGAGTACTTATCGAGGACCATCTCGGACCATAACCCCCTCCTACTGGACCTTCGCTGGTTTCCGGGGACGCCGGCGGTGCCCACCTGGAAATTGCGACCCGAGATCCTCGAGGACAGTGTCTTCAAGGCGGACTTGGGGGAGAGAATATCGGATTATTTTGTGTCCAACGGCGGCTCCGCGAGTACTAGGGCGTTAGAATGGGACGCTTTTAAGGTAGTGGTGAGGGGCTACTGTATCTCCAAGAAGGTGGGCATGAGGCGCGTCATCCTGGCTGATCTAGACACAGCGGACCGGGAACTCCGCGAATTTGAGATTCGACACCCCGGACACCCGGAATTGCAAGCACAAACGGCGGAGGCGAGGGAGAAGGTGGCAGTGGAGGTCGAACGGCTCCGCTGTTTTGATTATAAGGCCTATACGGTCCGGTCTATCGCGGAGGGGGACCGGGCGAGTGCGTTGTTGGCGTGGTTGGCCAACCCTACGCGCCAGTCCCAAACGACGACAAATATGCGTGGGGCAGACGGAACCGAGGTATGCACCCAACCGGAGATTCTTAGTTGCTTCCGGCATTATTATGAATGTTTATACCGCAGTCGCTCCGCACGTGACCCAGACCGGATTGATAATTACCTTCGCCCACTGGAGCTCCGCACGGTGGAGCAGGAAGTGGCGAAAACTCTGGGTTCCGACATTGAATTAGGGGAGATCCGCGGGGCCATTAAACGGATGGCGAGAAACAAGACCCCGGGCCTAGATGGCCTACCAGTGGAGTTTTATGCAGCTTACGCTGACCTACTAGCCCCTCGATTACTGGTGGTCTACAGGGAGGCGAAGAGGCTGGGGCGACTCCCGAGCTCGATGTGTGAGGCGCTGGTGGTTCCTCTCCTCAAACCGGGCCGAGACTCATCCGACCCGGGGTCCTACCGTCCCCTATCGATGTTGACGGTGGACTACAAAATACTGAGCAGCATTTTGGCCTCGAGGCTGCTGGGACACATGAGTTCTCTGGTGCATGAGGACCAGGCCGGTTTCATCCCACGGCGGAACACGACTATGAATATTCGTAGGTTGTTCCGTTTGCTGGGGGAACCATTTGTGGATGCCCGTCCCCGGTAGTCTTATCGGTGGACCTGGAGAAGGCTTTTGATAGCCTAGAGTGGGACTACCTCTGCACGGTGTTACGGAGATTCGGCCTAGGGGAGGGATTTGTCCGATGGACCACGGTTCTTTATGCTTCTGCTTCGGCCAGGGTCCGAGCGGGCCCATTGATTTCATCGCGGTATCCGGTGGAACGAGGCACGCGGCAAGGGTGCTCCTTGTCCCCGCTTCTTTTTGCGCTGGCGGTGGAGCCACTGGCGCTGCACCTTCGCTCGGGAGCCCACTATACGGGCTTATGGTCGTCTGCGGGCCCGCATTATGTCTCGCTTTATGCGGACGACCTGTTGCTCTTCCTAGAGGACCCGGTCGACGCTTTACGGGGAGCGGAATTAGCGCTCACGGAGTTCGGAGAGGTCTCGGGCCTCCGGGTGAATTGGTCTAAGACCTGTCTTTTTCCGGTACGCAGGGGTACCCCCGCCCCTGCGCTGAGTAGGGAGATTAGATGGGAGCCCGACTGCTTTAAGTACCTTGGGGTATTCGTTTACCACGAACAACCCGACCTCCTAGATGGAAACATTGCCCGCTGCATTCGAGCACTCCGAGGTTGCTTGGACTTTTGGGCCACGCTGCCGCTCTCAGTGGCGGGACGTATCGCCCTGCTCAAAATGGTGGCGCTTCCCCGGTTATTATATTACTTCCGGACTTTGCCGATCTGGGTCCCACCGGCCACGTTCCGTCGATTACGCTCTATGGTGGTCGGATTCCTATGGGGAACGGGCCGGCGGCGGGTGGCCCTCAATACCTTGATGAGGCCGAAAGACGAGGGGGGGCTCGCTGTGCCGGACTTCGAAAAGTATTATCTGGCGGCACAGCTCCAGACCTTCACCCAGGAGATCGCCAGGGAATTCCGAGGCCCGGAAGACGGAAGAGGGACAGGTATGGCCAGGCATGTTCTCTCTTTTATAGCGCTGCGACAACGTTTAGTCCTGCGGGACTTGTCGATGGAGGAGCGGACTGTCCGCCTGTGTTGGAATCGGGCCCACGCCCGAGGCCAACTGAGAACACCATATGCGCCTGAAATACCGTTGGGGATGCTGACGGCCCTCCCCCACGGAGGGGATTGGTCACGTTTGGCGGCCTGGGAGGATTCCGGCTTACAGCTCGTTGGTGATCTGTACGAGGACGGCGCGCTCTTGTCCTTTCAGGATCTCATTGACCGCTTCGGGATCTCCCGAGGTGACTTTCTGCTGCACTCGGCCATTGTACGAGCGATCCAGGCACACTGGAAGAACGGGCAGGAGGAACCCCATTTATCTCAGGTGTCCCAGTACGTAATGATGTCGGCGGGCACGGTGAGGGCGGTCACTTGCCTATACGGCAGGTTGATTACCGAGGGATTGGCTCCTCTCACCACTTTGAGGACCCGCTGGGAAGAGGACATTGGTAGGGAGATCCCGGAAACGACCTGGTCCCAGTTGGTGAGACGGGCTTGGAAGGGCACACGCAACGCCCGTTTCCAACTGGTCCACTATTATGTTCTCCATAGAGCGTACCTGACCCCGGTGAAAGTCAGGCGTTATTTTGCTACGGCCTCGGCGGAATGCCCTAGATGCCCGGCTCAGGAGGCGGACCTCCTACACATGTTATGGGCCTGTCCAGGACTGACATCCTACTGGCAGGAGGTAGCGGCGACCCTGGAGGAGGTGACAGGGAGACTCTTATCATTGGATGCGGCGGTGGGGCTCCTACACTGGTTTCCCCATACCCCCAGGAATAAAATTTCTAGTAAGTTTATCGACCTGGGGCTCCTCCTTGCTAAACGAGAGGTGACTAGGAACTGGAAGGCACGAGCTGGTCCGGCGGGCAGCAGATGGCACAGTGAGCTTTTGAAGTGGGCGGCGGGAGAGAGCGCACTGAGATATCAACTGGCTTGGAGGCAGGGTAATGAGAAGGCGCAGGAGGCCGCGTTGGAGTGGGAAATGTTGGTGCAGGCCCTCAGGGATTATAGTGCCCCTAGCGACTCTGAAAGTGAAGAAGCGACTCACCCCGAGTCCCGGTGAACGTTAGTACTGACAGTCCTATTGCCTTCCCCGTGGGTCCGATAGCAGATCCTATGTTGATAGCTCCCCGGCGCTGGTGGTGGGGGGGGGGGGGGTTTCTCCTAGTTAGTAGACATTTATGGGGAGGGGGTTTATTTTGGGGGTGTTAGGCTTGTTTGGAAAAGCAGATGACGGACAGTGCATTATCCGGACCAGCTCCAGCATCCTACTGACCCCATTGCAATTCGCCGCCCGACCCCAGGGTTGTGGGCTGGTTGGCTGTGTACAGACTTTATGGAGGGGGGCCAGAGGGCTTTATTCTGTTACTATTGCTTATGATACCATGCTGGTCGTTACTGTACTGATTTACTGATTCCTGCAATAAAAATATATTTAACAAAAAAAAAAAAAAAATAGGTACATAGGGAATATTTTTCCTTAATATTTCAATCAATCAATCAATCATTTATAGAGCGCACTACCTACCCGTAGGGTCTCAAGGCGCTTGGGGGTGGGGGGTGCCGCTACTGCTCGAACAGCCAGGTCTTGAGCTTCTTCCTGAAGGAGAGGTGGTCTTGGGTCAGGCGCAGGTCGGCCGGGAGGGAGTTCCAGGTCTTGGCGGCCAGGTAGGAGAAGGACCTTCCTCCTGTGGTGGGTCTACGGATGCGTGGGACGGCGGCGAGGGCGTGGCTGGCAGATCGGAGGTGGCGTTTGGGAGCGTAGAAGTTGATGCGGTTGTTGAGGTAGCTCGGGCCTTGATCGTGGAGAGCTTTGTGTGCGTGGGTAAGGAGACGGAAGGTGATTCTTTCGTTGACCGGGAGCCAGTGCAGGTCTCTCAGGTGTCCGGAGATGTGGCTGTGTCGTGGGATGTCGAGGATGAGTCTGGCTGAGGCGTTCTGGATGCGCTGGAGTCTCTTCTGGATCTTGGCGGTGGTTCCGGCGTAGAGTGCGTTGCCGTAGTCCAGTCGGCTGGTGACGAGGGCCTGGGTGAACATTTAATATCTTCCATTTATATACACTGCGAAACCAAGTCTGTGAGCTATAAATCACTTTTAAGGGTGAATTTTCTGATGTCTAAAAATATTTTTTTTGTATATGGCAAAACAATTCCTCTGACAATGTCTTGCAAAAATACAGATTTTTTTGAATGAGACAAAACTACCAACAATGACCGGGAGATTTAAATGTGCCCTTTGCACAATGTGCCCCTTGCATGTGTGTAGAAAAAACAAAACCGAGAATGAGTTAAGTTGAATCACCCAGCACCGTAAAAGTATTATTGGTTCGTTAGAGAAAGGTAGAGTGAATAAACATAGGGATTTTGAGATACATTTTATAACTGATTACTTAGATGTCCTGAAAATTAAACATGAAAACTTAGCACTTCTTGCCGAGTGATTTGATAACATATATTGGTGCAAAACTCTTATGTTACATGTTAGAGCTTTGACATTTTTAGTTTAGATGAATAATATTATGTAAATTCTAGATTTATTATAATGATTTTGGTGAAATGCTTAAAAAAATACTTTACATTATACTACTTTGAGAATGCAGTAGTAGGCCATAGTCACAGTTGCATATGTATGTGTAATAATCACTGACAAACATTACAGGATATACATGATATATTTGAGTAATTTTATAGTGCTCTTTACCATAAACGAGGAGTTTAACAATAAATGAAGTATGGGTTTAAAGATGTTTGAATTTCTCTTTAGGCAGTGTCCTTTTCCTTGACTTGATGCAAAGAACTTTGACACATTTTCAATTATTGCTTATTTGTTCTGATCATGCCACATTCCTTGAAGGACAAGTCGGACACTTCTTCTTAATTCTCCTTTGTGTGAATTTCATGATTACCTAACCTTTTGACCCAGTCCATGGACAAGCAACAATGTAGACGCTTTTTGTTGAAAAACCGGTCAGGATGCAATGTACTGTTCTTCTCATGATTCGTATGAGAATATATCCTGGAGTAAAAATGTGTACCTGTTATACGAATGAGTGATCACATCAGCAAGATTTGTAGAGCGCAGCTTATCACTCCGGGGGGATCCAGGAGCTGGGATCACTCCACAGTGGACTGATAACAACGTCATGATGACAAATATGCACTATAAAGACTTTGTGTGTGCGACTATTGGAATTAGGAGAAGTAAGCTGGAGTCCCCCACGTCTTCGTAATGTCTCTCCATTATTGGCTTTGCAGCCTGAGGACTTTTTGCGATGCTCTTGGGAACTGTGGCTGTTCCTATGTTCCATCACTTCCTTGACTATATCCTGCCTGCTGAACTATCTTGTTTTTTCTATGCCTTCCGCTAATATACTTATCTGCTGGACTATTTGGAGCCGTCTGGTGAGAATCCAGAGTTGAACATTTTGGTTAATATTTCACTTCCTTTTGTCTATACTTATGGATTTTTCCCTAGCAGACTTTAACTTGAATCATGTGTCCTTATTGAGAGAACTTTGCATTGACCATCATAGCTGAGACACTTAACTCCTCCATAGAACAGGCCACAGTTCCAGCGCTATGGAAACACGCTATGGTTAGTCCACTGCTTAAAAAGCCGGCGGCTGACCCCACGATACTGGCCAATTATCGTCCAATATCGTTACTTCCTGCTTTCTCTAAAATTTTGGAGAAGCACATCCATAGTGCCCTCTCAATCTACGTGGAAAATAATGATCTGCTTCATTCTTCCCAGTCCGGTTTTAGGACTGGATATTCCACAGAAACTGCCCTTCTTGGGGTCACAGAAAAGATCAGGGAGCTAATGGATGATGGCCAAACGGTCGCATTGGTTCTGCTGGACCTTAGTGCGGCGTTTGACACCATCTCTCACTCCAGACTGCTTGTCAGGCTGGAGGAGAATGGTGTTGGTGGCACGGCACTGAATTGGATCAGGTCTTACCTATCCCTTCGTACCTTTCAGATCTCCTCTTCCTTGGCATGTTCTGATGTGCTCTACTCCCCCCACGGTGTGCCACAGGGCTCAATCTTGAGTCCTCTATTTTTCAACTTGTACCTCCGTCCACTTGCTGACCTTGCAGAGAGTTATGGTCTTGCTTTAATGACCTATGCAGACGACTCGCAAATGCTTTTCTCACTTTCCAAATCTGATCCGTCTGCCCCATCTGCACTCAAAACAGGCCTTCAGGAAGTTTTTAACTGGATATCGGATAACCAATTAAAACTTAATGGGGAGAAAACGGAGATCCTCCTCTTAGGGAAAAGCAAGGATCTCTGGAGTGATCCCTATTGGCCGACGTCGTTGGTTAGGCTCCCGCCACCAGCCACCCAGGTTAGAAACCTTGGGGTTATCATAGATGATGGACTATCTATGACGCAGCAAGCCAACAAAGTGGCAGGCATGTGCTTCACTATTCTTAGATGGCTACGCAAAATTGTCTGGATGTTACCGCCTATTACCCAGAAGACCGTAGTCAATGCCTTAGTTACATCTCGGCTTGACTACGGGAACATCCTCTACCTGGGCTCCAACAAAGCAGTGATAAGACGCCTGCAGCTTGTGCAAAACTCAGCTGCTAGACTGCTATGCAGAATCCCTAGATCTGCTAGGATCACAAAACATCTTAGGGATCTGCACTGGCTAAGGGTAGAAAATCGGATTCGATTCAAAGCCCTGAACTATCTGTTTAAAATCAAAGCTGGCACTGCCCCCAGGTACTTACAAGATCTTGCCAAGCCCTATTTCTCCAACCGCAACCTTCGCTCTTGTACAGCAGCAAATTTTGCTGTTCCCAGGTACAAACTGGCCAGAATGGGTGGGAGATCCTTTTCCTACCTAGGGCCCACCCTCTGGAACACCCCCCCCCCCTCCCCCCACATACGCAAAGAAGAAAATCATCTGAGATTTAGAAAAAGTGTTAAAACTTGGCTGTTTGACAAATAGTTGGCTGCTGACTGTCTCCTCTCCTGTTGTGTTTTGGGCTCTGTTATCTTGGCGCTGGGAAACCCTTTGTGGGTAGCTGCGCGCCTTATAAGTGCTATAAAATAAAAATAAATAAATACATTCTATTGAACCATCCTTAACTTTGGAAACCATCTTTTGCATTCTTTGCTTTCATTGACTAAGTGTTTAGATTTTTCTAGCCTGCATTAGTATGCATGAAAGAATTGTTATGAAGGTTATTTACGTGTATGAATTTTGAATCTCTAATACAATAATTTGTTTATTTCAAAGAGCTGTTGTGAGTAATTTATTTGACATGTAATGTTCTTTCTTCAAAAGTGTGCTTGGGAGTTGGCCAATGGTTGTTAGAAATAGGGGCATGCACCCTGTCCAAGTAGGAACCCTTCCTTCATGTCAGAATAAGGGAGTTACACACCATAGATAACCCTGGCTCACCCCCTTATTAGCTTGGCACGAGCAGTAAGGCCTATTTTAGAGACAATACGTAAAGCATCTGTCCATAAAACACACACTAACACAGTGAAAACACTACACATGGACAGCAGGACAGTTTCGAAAAATATCCAATCTTTATCTAAAACAAAGAAGACCAAAATGACCAAACTCCAACATACATAGGCAGAGATATCACTTTTTAAAGGTGTAAGCAAGTTTGTCTATAGAACTCTATGGATGCGTCGATCTTAGCACCAAGTACTTTGGTGCAGCAAAATCCAAGACGAAAAACAGCCAAAGAGCAGGGAAGAGTTGGACAACACAAGTAAGGAGAAGTGATGAGTTGATTTCCAAACATACAGCCTCCACTCCTTACGGCTTTGCTGGAGACTTGGCGCACAGATGCAAAGCGTGGAAAATCCAGGTGCGGTGGGTCGATGCAGCAGTGAAACAGGAGCTGAGTTGATTTCCACAACCGCGGACAGGTTATGCGTTGATTCCTTCAGCTGAACAGCAGAGCCTGCGCCGAAGTCAGAGCAGGGGTCTCAGACGTCGGAGACACAATGCTCAGGACTTGGGCTGCAGCGATCTTGAGGTCATGCGAACAGGCGCTGTGTTGATCGTACGGCCACAGCGTAAGGCGATGCGTCGATTTTCAGTCCTGGAAGTAGCAAAACCACCTCCAAGGACCCAGAACGGGAATTGGCACCACTTTGCAGGTAGGAACTCCTATCAGAGAAGTTCAGGGAAGCTGCAGATGAACAGGAGGCAAGCACACACACAAGCCATTGGAGAACATTGGTAAGCAGGATAAGAAAGTATAGTCCAGTCCTTCCTCTGTCCAAGACAGAAGTAGCAAACAGCAGGCCAGCATAACACAACACACCAACAGCAGAGGGGCAGTTTTCCTACAGCTCTTCCAGCTTTTCTTCATGGCAGAATCTCCTCTGGATCCACAAGTGTTCTAAAATGTGGGGTTTCAGGTCCAATACTTATACTCCTTTCTACTTTTTATATAGGCATACTTCAAAGGATAGTTTTGTAGTGTGCAGATCCTGCCTTGCCCTAACCTGGCTCCAGGCACATTACAGGGGAGGTGGAGACAGCATTGTGAGAGGACAGGCACAGCCCTATTTAGGTGTCAACTCCTCCCACCACTCTAGCTCAGGAAGGCCCATCAGCCTGGTGATGCAGGGCATACCTCAGCTCCCTCTGTTTGAATGTCTGGAGTGAATGAGAAAACAGCCAAATTGTCAGTCTAAACCATACATGGATTCCACGGTCAGGCAGGGGTATATGATGTAAAGCAAAAAAAAAAATGCCCACTTTCTAAAAGTGCAGTAATCAATACAACACAATAGGGGAAGTTTTTGTCAACGTCAACTTCCAATTACCAATATGTTTGCCGTTACAGATGAAAACACACCGAAAGACATTAATTAATTCACTTTAGAAATAACATTGACTTCGTTTTTAAAGAGAATATATGGCTGTCACATAGGCATTTTTATCACAAGATAGAAAAAGTGACTCTTGTGAGTGAAGTGCAATGAGGTGATAAAGTGATATCATAGGTGAAACCTCTACAAAAACATACAA
Source organism: Lissotriton vulgaris (assembly GCF_964263255.1). Classification (NCBI taxonomy): domain Eukaryota; kingdom Metazoa; phylum Chordata; class Amphibia; order Caudata; family Salamandridae; genus Lissotriton; species Lissotriton vulgaris. Next base: position 51,891,206 of record NC_141686.1, read on the forward strand.
TTAACACAAGTATCTCCTACAAATAAGAGTTTGTCTGTCCTTTCTTAATTCTCTAACACATGTTTTCACTTGAACCCGCTATCCTTTTTATGGCCTTGGAGTGACGAAACTGGTGGACATGAACAGAAAAGACGTTGACGTTTTGACCCAGAGGTATGCGCAATTAACAAGCGTCACAGCAGTGGGTTATCCTAGATTCCACCAATTACTGAGACGAAGAAAGGTCTATCAGAGGATCCATGCCTCAGTGGTAAAATTTAGGAATAAGATTGTGAAAATTCAGCACTGCTTTGGGCCCGATTCTGGACGACTTTTTTTTCCTGTAAAAAGTGGTTCCCCTGCTGAACATATTACCTCAGTATTTCAGGCTACAGGCCAAAATGGTGAATCTGGAGTAATACCGTTACAGTCAAACATGTGGGTGACACTTATTCAGTTTTGCAGTGCAAGCAACTCATTGCAGAGAATAAGATTAAAGGGGAAACATCCAAATGGCTTATTTAACTTTCCAAGGATAAATCGGCTCAGCAAGTGCACCAGTTCTTTAGAAATTAAACGTACAAGCCTAGGAATACAAACTTGAATGGAAAGCTGTGTTTTCACCCGAATCAGTAATTGAAAAATACGTAGAACAATGGTCTTAATTTAAAATAACTAGCCTTAGAAGGTACTGGAGCATTCGAGATATCTATACTTTACTTTCCAGACTACAAAGGGGGAGTTCATTAGCACATGGTGTCAGTCCACACATTTCTAAGTACATTTATGGTCAATATGTCACTCAAACAAATTTGCTTTAAAATATAAATGTTTTCATTTTGTGAAGTAATTTGTCAAATTTAAGGTTTAAATGCAACATTAATTGTATCTGCTTTACCTGTTCTGTTAGAGTGGAATGAATGCCACTAGGAGCAATAACTTGAGTTGCGGACAATGAACGGTCTCCTGATGTCATAAACATCTCTGAAGGCAACAGGCATGCAGTAGATTGTGGCAGTTCCAAAAGGCTGTCATCAGCGCCTGTCTTGGATCCAGGAATGCCAGAAACTAAGGATTGAAAAATCACACAAAAAATAAATCTGTGAAATAAGGCAAACCAGTCTTGATTACATTAGTGGACCGACAAATACAGAACCATGATTTCCAGAAACATTTTGTAGGAAATAATCCACAGGAACAAATAGAATGTAGCTTTATAAGGATATTGCTAACACTGTCTGTTACTAAGAGGATTCTCCATTCCTAAGATACAAAAATTACAAACAAAATGTGAATCAATGCAAAATATAAATACAAAAATGGCTTGGTGTGCTATGGATCGTTTACAATACTATGAAATGAAATGACAGAGTTATAAAACGCACAATTACCATAGGGCGTCAAGGCACTAAAGAAAGAGTGCTCTGAAGGAAAAAGACAGAAATAAAAACTCCAAGCCATAGGAAAACTGCTGGCCATAAATGAAAGAATAAAAAGCCAAGTCTTCATTCTTTCAGAAAACTACTGTGCTCCTTTAGATCACTAATGGCTCATGGAATAGAATTCAAGGGTTTTGCTGTGGCCACAGAAAAGCCCCATCTCCCCACCTCCCTGGTCTTCCTAAATTTGGGTATGACTACAAAATTCGAGCTAGCCGACCAAAGATCTCTAGTGGGGGTATACCTCTGGAGCACCTTTGTCAATCAGTGCACTTTGGAGATCCCCACTGAGACTATTTGGTATTTAGGAATTCCAAGTATCAGTCTTGTGGCCGCATTTTGTACTAACTGTAGTTTAGCAGTTGCTGATGTATTGATCCCCAAATAAAGTGCATTGCAATAGTCTAGCCTAGAAAAAGTCAAGGCAAGAACTAACTGCTTGCATGCTTTCAGAGGGAAAAAGGGAAACACCTTCCTCAAGGTTCGGATAATCGAAAAACAAGTCTATACCATACAAATGACCTGGAGGTCAACCAATAATTTGGTATCCAGTAGTACTCTGAGATTTTTGGCAGAGTCTGCCTGGGTGGGCAATAATTAGCATATCTGGCAACCAGGAATTATTCCAGATGGCGGGACGGTGCCAAAAATTAAGACCACAGTCTTGCTCTCATTCAGTCTAAGATAGTTGCTACCCATCCAAGATGCTGTATGCATTGCCTGCATACATTTCTTGAAGTTGGCAGCCGTGGTCTCTATATCCTTGGTGATAGACACAATGATTTGCGTGTCATCAGCAAAGGATAGGACCTGCAATTCAAATAACTTTATAAACCTAGCCAGCGGGGAGATATAGAGATTAAAAAGAGTCAGACTCAGGGAGAAGCCCTGCACCCTGCATGGCATAGGGATGGGATCAGAACTAAATTAGTTCATAACAACCATCTGGGATCTATTCTTCAAAAAGGAAATTAACACGTCTAATGCTGACCCAGAAAGTCCCAGGTTCTGCAGCGGGCCAGCCAGCTGAGTTACTGTAACAAAAACATTGAAAACTGTATTCGCCAAACCCCAGTCTGCGAATACCATACTCCGTAGACAAGTTCAATGCTATCAATAGCTTTCTGACTGAAAACTACTATAAAAACAAAAACAAAATATTCATAACATCAAGCGCAATACTGTGGGGCAGTATTCCTACCTGTGTGAAAAAATCCTTGTCCTGGACTCATCAGCTGAATTCCACAATCCTGTATTAGACAGTATTGAAACAGCCTTTCTACATGCATGAACGTAGACCACACTGTTTACAATTGTTCGGATCCTGCCTAAAGAATAATCAAAATAATAAGGTATGCTGTTCCTAAAGGGGAGAAAGGGCAACGGGGAGTAGGTCAGAGAAAAGGAGCCACTACAATGGGACTACTTCCTTATTTGGAAATGAGGCCCTCACACACCCTTGTGGGTGTCATGCTTCATCATCGGGCTTGCTTCTTGTGGGCCCGGCGCTGTAATGCATGACAGGCACCCTCAAGAGATCTTTTTCCAAAGCTGTGATGTGAAGTGCAGGCTGAGGAAAAGTAGGTGTCGATGTAGTGATTAGTGACTTAAAAAAGGCTAAGGAAGTCTCAAATAACTTTTTAATCCATGAGTATGAAAGGGCCCTTAAAGTCACATTGCGGTTTTGGAAAAACATCTTCACTGAAAAGCCCCCTTGAGGGTACCCATCAGGCATGGCAGCACCGATCCGACGAGGAGCAAGCCCAATGACAAAGCATCAAATACACGAGCGGTGAAGACAATATCCAGCTCTAAATGAAGGCCTTAATAAGCCACAATATCAATCACAATAATGACGGCCTCACCCTAATCCATTCTTGGGTTTCCATAGCTGAACCTTTCAAATACTGAGTTCATCCTCATTGCCAAGAGCACCAAATAGCCCTGGGTTAAAAAACAGTTCAAATACATAAACATGAAGTAAAAGCTTCCTCTTATCCGCAAAAAGACAATATTATTCATATGTTGTCCCTCTGCAATCACCTCATAGAAAGAAATATTAGGCTTTTAATCATGGTGAACTAACTGTACTTGGATGACTCTTACTAGATATACCACCATAGTGGCCCATTGTCCCTCAAAGTTCAAGTGTTCCTCTTTGACATTAGTTTTAAGGTGTTCCATGGCTATGTCCCACAGGCAACTACAGCACGGGAAAATGAAAGGAGGATCATTTCTCTTCAACCACATATTTATTCCTGATTTCTCTGCACCCCCTCCAAACAGCTAGCTCATCATTGCTCGACACATAATTAAGCTCGGACTGTGTCAGGCTCAGCAAAAACAGTGCTGGGGTAAACGGCAGAAGGAAGCACAAAATCTCGAAGTGTTATCGCAATCTCTGTCCAGAAGGGCTGCATGTTTGGGCATTCCCACCAACTTAATACATTTCTTACCCACAATCTTGCTAAAAACATGGAGCCTCATTCATGGACATCACTTGAAGGGAACACCTACCCTGCTATTAGTTGTGCTCTCTCCCTTATTCATATGTTCAACCCATTGTAGCTTTGAATCTAGGTTTTGACTACTGAAAGATACATCTCATGAAAAAACCCTGGTTAATACAATTTAAAGAAATATGACATGCACCATCATATATGATATTTATTTCTGAAAGACCCCTAACATTACTGAGTTCCTACGGGTACATATATATTCCATGAACAATTTTGCAGGATCCAATTTAACCTGATTCACTACAGAGCCCTTTACATCTTTCCATAGGAAAGTCTATTTCTTTATGAATACTTCACATCAGGGTCCAACATTTAAAAGTGTAAGCTTGTTGGCAAGCATACCAATAGCCAACATAAGTGAATGTAGATCATTCAGTAAACACGCCACACAAACGTGCAGGGGTATTTAAAACATATGTAACCTTGTCTGAAGAGTTAACAAACGTTCGAAATAGCAAATTACAAGTTAGACAAATCGGTTTGTAAAGGGGTACTGACCAATATTTTGTTGTGAGAATAGAGTTACAAATATACATCGTTCATACTTTACCAAATATTTATTTTTTCAGGTCACACAATATGCTCAAAATTTACACATATTTAATTTAATTTGCGTGTTTATATAGCGCTAGAATCACTCCCGGGGGAGTATCTCTGCGCTTCGACCGCTGCGAAACCCTTCCTGGCTTCCCTGAGAGATGGTCCCTTAATGGGTATCTCCAGGGTGAGACCAGGCATCCCCGGCGGTCTGGTGGGGCCGTTAGTGAAGATGAGGCAAGCTAATGCCCAGAGTTGCCGAGTGTGATCACTGATCAGAGTGGGCACCGAGGCGAGAGAATTATCGAGTCCGCTGACCCTGGTCCAGAAACCTGCCGCGCCGGGAATCGAACCCTGGTCCCGGGCCGTCCTCTGCTCTCGGGTCTGCCGCCTCTAACCAGTGAGCCACACTACCTCACAGTTCACTAGACTACTGTGGTCACACCACATTAGACATGTGATGTTCTTTAAATTATCATAAAAGCACACTTGTAGATTTTCTCCTGTGATTGGAGTACATTTCCAATTTCTTTAGCAATTCACAAATGTTTGCCTGGAGGACAGTGACAGTTACAAGTTCCTGGAAGTCAAAATGGCCCAGATTAGGACAGAATGGGCAAGCGTTATGGACAACTATGCGGTAGTGGAAAAAGGCAGTATATCAAGCAAGGTGCTGCTCCATCAAACAGAACAGGATTTGGGGTCCCTGGTGGAGTTACTCGGGTCTCAGGACATGATGAGTGCCTTCTGACTGGCCTAGAATAAAATGATTATTAATCTCTATACCGAACTGTCTTTAAAAGCTATCTCTAAAAGGAAACTGCATACCAAAAACAAGAGTGGTCCTAGAACACTGTAATCCTGGTTATATTGTGCATTAAAACTATAAAAATGTACAACAACAAAAAAAATTCCCAAGTGTGGTCCTAGAAAACATTTGAGGATTCCTGTGTACAGTAATGGGAACGAAATTCTATATGCCTAAATGTTTGTAATGTATATTTTCACAATGGGAAATGACTCATCAGAGAGCAACTTTTATTTATTCATGGAGGGCAGACATGTTGTCCCCTGAAGTCCCTAACTGTTTAGAATATTAAATAGTATTAACAGATTTATAAGGTCTATATAAAAAAATAAGCACAACGTCAAAAAACAAATTTGAAAACGACCTGTAACAAGTGAGGGAATGTGAAATTGGAGACTTAAAATTAAGTTTGTATCCTCAGATTGATTTATGGAAGCAGCACAAGTAATACAAACAGACAGTAGTATTGAGGATCGATGTCCTCAGTTGAAATAAAAAATTCTATTTTTGATATTTGTGAATTAAATAAAATACTTTATTTGTGTATTTGTTTGATGAATGCTTGTTTTTGTATTTGTATGAATACTTTTGAGGTTCAACTACTTGAACTTGAGTCGAGACGGTTCCCAGCTTCGTTGAGTGCACGGACTCCAACCATTATTCAGGGGGGCTGCCCAGATTCTGGTAATGATTAAGAGGGGTCCACAGAAGTCAAACAGTTAAGAACCGTTGATGGAGGGCATTCTCACCCATGAACATTTATTCCCTAACTATGTCAAAAGGTTTACTAACACAAAAGCTGATTAGATCTGTCTAGCAATATAAAACCATACATTGTTAATCATAAATGTTGTTTGGTACTATTATTACAAGCACTGATGAAGCCAAAAGGTCTTGCCTTTATAATGAGAGTGCTGAGCCGTTGGATTTGCCGTACTCGTGGAGGAGGTCCGAGGTCCGATCACCACCATACTGCGGGCCCACCTGCAGTATTATGAGTTTGGGAGTCGGATTACTACAGGACCGCTGGGGATCCAGGATCCTATGGCGATCAGGAGCCACAATATACTGGCGGTGCGCCACTGCGTCACTGCCAAGCATATTCTGAGTTGGCTTTCCATTGCCCCTTTCAAGGATTTGAGCCCGTCATGAAAAGTGTATCAGAGAGGCAACTAAGAAGTGGGCCCAAAAACAGCCCCCTATCGCTCCTGGGGGTGCATGCAGGGGGCCACAAGTTGTGCTTCCCTGGTATTGCACCCCCAGGTCCTGCACAGTGTGGCATGCATGCTTTGGCGGTCCGCCAGCAGACGGTACGATGCTGCCACGGCTGGAGGACCGCAAAACTCGTAATAAGTCCCTTAGTGTGCAAAGTCTGCAATTTCGTGCAATATGTGGAAAGCAAGAGATGAAACCGAAACAATTATTAAACTCTGCTCTTCTGCTATGCAGCCAGAACAAATATCCCTACTGCTGTGCTTTTATAGCAAACCTGGGAGGAGAGGGTAGTAACACAGTGCAGGGGCTTTTTTGATGGGGGAAGCAGGACACAAGGGAGAGGGTAAGAAAACACATGCACTCTCAGACTGGTCAGTGAAAACTGAAAAACGAGTTCCCTAAATATGAACAGTAGAAGGATACAGGTCCACCAGTCAAAGGGATTATAAAGAGGCAATGCCCCCTGGGAGAGGCAAACACTTGGAAAGGAAAGCAAGCCATCAAATAAGCAAGCAAATGAGACCGACAACCAATGATAAGCAATCGGTAAGCTGTAAGTTCACAATGGGCCTGTTGCAACGAGACAGCTTGTGCTGCCTCACAGGCGAGAACTAAAAAGGTCATTTACAGATTAACACTGGTTACACATGCAAATTTCTTTGAAAATCAGGCTGACAGTATATGTCACAAACTTCAGCCTTCATTGTTATCATCTGCTTGCTCATTTTTGTGTAAATAGGAGTGTAAGGTCGTTCTGACACTGGCTTTCACAAAATTCTAAGGAAATATTTTCAACCCGTCTTCGTCATTGGTATTTCATTTAGAGCCTCTAATCAAGATAGTGATACTGACAGACAATAGCTGTCACTAAGCAGGTTACCAGGTTATCTTCTTGGGCTGTTACCCATCACTCACCTGGTCCGCTCACGCATACACAAGAGTTTTACACTGTAACCCCAAAATGTTTTACACTCTGGCTTTACCGGTTGATGGGCGAGTAGTTAAGTATGAATTAGCTTACTATATATGCAAATCAAGTCTTTGTTTCATTAATATTTATGCGATGTAGAAAATGTCACAATATTTTACTATCATCTGTGTTCATTAATGTAGAGTCTGCATAACCAGGTGGCTGCTGCAGAGAAATAAAGAAGCGAAAGAGGGGAGTCAATAATATTTTTCTGAATTTCATGCAGGGGAGTCAACAATGTTTTTTTGAATTTAATGCAATCAGTTATGAACGGAAGATGCTGTAGTTAATAGCTGCAGATAGACGGTTGATAAACCACCATAGCAAATGTACTTAGTCCAGCACATGACCAGCAGGTGTTAGGTAGCTAGTACAATACTCTGTCAGTTGGAAGTGTAATAAAGCCCAAGGAGGGAGAAATCTGAATGGTAGAAAGCGCAGATCATGGGATCATTTAGAATAAAACAACTAAATAATATGAATTTTGTTCAGATGTCAAATATGCACTCGAAAACTGGAAATGTAATGCATATCAAGAATACACAGATTTAATTCTGTAATGGATGACAAATCCAGGTCTGGAATTTTTAACTATAATACATTTTAGGAACTATTTAAGGCATCAATTAGCTTTAAGTTTTCTGCTTGCACAGCACAGCGTTATTAGGAAACCCACAATATTCCAATCCACTCTGGAGACTTGCTTCAGTCAATACACCATCAGGATCTTACATAAAAGAAGGGGCTTTTTCTGCCATGAAGACTTCATGTAAGAGCTAAACTCAAATAATCAAACATCGTAAGGGGGAGAAAAGAAACATGTATCTTTATTCATGTACACTTTATCCCTTGAAACCATGGGCCTGGGATCAAGAAACCTTTCAAATTTATCGCCATGGGCTAAATACTGAAAATATTTAGTAAAATATCCTATTATGAATTTAAAATATTTATACAATAAACATATCTGAAAGGAAACTTCTTGGATTTCTTTTTTGTTATTATTAAATCAACTATGTGGGCATCTTGTGGGAGCCAAAACCACTGCGTTCACAATCCACACTTGTCCAGACAGGTTAAAGAAAAATGATTTTCATATTCTTTAAGTCAAAGAAACCCCTTTCTCAAATAAATGCAGAGAAGTGTTTGTGGGTTGAATATTCTTTGCAGGCATCATGTGGCAGAAGGTTACTTAAAAGGCTGAGGTTGTCTCAAATATACCCAATGCTTTCCTCTGTTTATGTTGCTGGCATCACCACTTTTAAATTATTTTATTCATCTTCTGCCTTATTCTTTACTTTGTTTTGCAGCAACTAAATGACGATCTTTGATTTGTTTTTTTGTGCCTCTAAAGTCATGTTCTCCAAAGTATACCCGTTTTTCAAGGACATGTAGCATTATATCCATATTTTGTTCTCATTACAAATAAAGTTTAAGGTCTTGTTGAACCGGGTGGTGATAGAAAATCCTCACATTTCTAGATGACAGACCAAAACCGGAGGAATTGTCCACATCATTCTAACCAAATGGTGGAAGACAGTCCAACAGTTCATTTGCCCTTGATGTAACCACCAAGTAGAGATACTTGGGGATTTTACGTTGTCATTCAACATAAAACTAGGCCCTTTTTCTTTCTCACTTTAGTCCCACAAATGTGGTTGTGATTATTCAGTAGATTTCTCTCTTGTGTTCACCATTTCGTTCATTTGCTTTGGTTGTTCCAACTATCACAATTTCCACAAACTCGACGATCAATGAGTACAATCAGCATTTTCTTTTGCACTTCATTCCAATTCAAATTATGGTGTGGCAAGGAGAGCAAAGTTGATCCATTCCATATGTTTTACAGTCTTCAGTTGGTATGTTATTGGTATGTTATTTGGCGGACAAATTGCAGATTGAAGTTTCAAGAGAATTTAGTCTTATTCCTAGCTTTTCCAATTTAATAAACAAGTGATCCAGAGGAAATTTCTTATCTACGTGTGACCAAGTTTCCATATTTGCCAAAACTGATTGACAATGCTGTATTATACAAAAAGAAATTCCTTTTACACTTCACCATGCTGTTTTTTCCATTGCTCAACTAGATATTTCAATTTTCCATATTACTTGGGTTTGCAGAAAACATCTTTCAAAAAACGGTTGAAAAAAGGTCTCCTGAAAATAGCCCACACTCAGCTACACTACTTCCCTTGAGTCAGCCATAGTCCAATATAATCACTGAGAGCTTAACAATACAATTATAAGAAAATTATTGGATTAAACATTATCATATATTCAGGACAGATCTGCAAAGCTGTGAGGGAAAGTAAGTGTGGGAGGTAATAGCATCAAATGGTGTTACATCAATGTCAAGCAAATAAATATATAACTGAAGGAATCTTGGGGACAAGCAATTTACTATTGCACGTTCCATGACAACATTTAAATGATGATGTAGTAAAGATTAAAAGTCTGACTGCTTCCGTTAGTTTCATTATCTCCTCACGCCTACTGTGGTTTGACTCTGCCATCCAAAAGATTGAAATGTCTTTCAAAAAGCACAAAATAGCTACTGAAGTAAGCCAGTGGTGCTCCCAATCCTTGCATCAACTGTCACTTTGATGCTGATCCTCAGAAAAGTGTGAGGGCCACGGGCTACATAATTTTAAATTCTTTGAAAACTTGTGCCTATGCCAAGGACTTGGATCATTTTCAATGAATGGACAAGTGCATTAAAGCTGCACAATGGTACAGTGGGTTGTGGTGATGTTAATGGCATCCTCTTGCAAGCTTGCTTCCCTCTTCACTACCTACTTATTCATAATACATTTGAATTAAAAATTACGTAAGGTAATTGCAATGAACATCAATGGCTGAGTAAAAAGGGTGCAGTTATGTTGATGATTTGATTATGTTTGTAAGTAAATGTGAACCTTTTTCCCCTCAGATTTTGCAAATAGCAGCAATAATTGCACCAATACTACTACTAATAATAAACGTAACTTTTTTTATAAAGAGATCAATAGTATCTGCCTGCCTTTTCCAAGCACTGTAAATAACAAATCAATCAATCAGGGATTTACAGAGCGCACTATTCACCCATGAGGGTCCCAAGGTCCTGGATTGGGGCGTGGATGGTATTCTGCAACTCCGAGGTCATCCGAAGTGCCAGGTATTGAGGTCCGTTCTGAATATTTACAGTTTAGGGCTTCATCTGATGATGAGGGGAGTTCATTCCAGGTCTTGGCCGCGATGTAGGAGAAGGATCTCCCCACTGTTCAGGCTCTGTGGATGTGGGGAACCTTAGCCAGGGATAGGTCGGCAGAGAGAAGGTTCCTCTTGGGGGCGTGGAAGGAGATTCTTTCGTTAAGGTATTAGGGTCTGTTTTTATGGCGGGCTCTGTAGGCATTTGAGAGCAGTTTGAAGGTTATTCTCTTTTCGACAGGAAGCCAGTGGAGGTCGCGGAGGTGCTGGGAGATGTGGTCGTGTCGTGGGATGCAGAGGACGAGTCTGGCTGCGCCGTTCTGGAGGTTGCGAAGGAGTGTTTTGCTGATTCAGGCGTAGAGCACGTTTACGTAGTCCAGCCAGCTGGTGATAAGTGCGTGGGTGACAGTCTTCCTGGAGTTGGGGGGATCCATTTGAAGGTCTTGTGGAGTAGGCGGAAGGTGTTGAAGCATGTGGAGGACAAGGACACACCATTGAACTGGCGTTTCATGGTGAGTGAGGATTTGAGTATGATGCCAAGGTTGTGGGCGTGGTCTTTTGTGGGTGTGAGGGTTTCCGAGGACGGGGGGCAACCAGTTGTTGTCGCATGCGGAGAAGGTGGGTCCGAGGATGAGGACTTCCTTTTTCTCTGAGTTGAGCTTCAGGCAGCTTCTGCTCATCCAGGATGCAACAATGTTACTGATACCTACTTTAACAGTCTTTGAAGGATGGGTGGCTTGGTCTACTTTGCAGAGATTCAAACCTGTGTTTTTCAGAAAACAGTATTGGTCAGTGTTGAGTGTTCTATTTATAGAGTTACCCTTCCAGCTCATAGATTGAAAAGTTTAATACTAGACTCAGGGAGCCGGAGAACAAAAGTTATACTCGGTGGCAGGTACGGGCCTGTGAACGGGACTGAAGCCGGGGCCTAAATTGAATGAGAGTACCCAGGTGCCTGCAGGGAGATCGCCGGATAACGCAGCAGCCGGAGGAGAGGAGAAAAGGGTGTGCCTGCCGGGAAGCGCGCAGAGTGACGCCGCTGGCTGCTGACACCGGAGCAGAGAACGGGGGGCATCGGCTGCCCCGCAGCTGTGTGTAAGGGCACTCCATACGGTGGAATATCGGGATGGCCTGCTGAACCGGCCTGCCACCGCCTTTTTCCACTATCAGGACTTGGAGGTGCCCCGCAGTAATCAGTGCCGGGGGAAGTACAAATGCCCCAGTAAAACGGCCGTGGAAATGCCAGAAATATATATAGGGCACACGAAGTGTATTTGAATGCAGTTTAGTGCTAAAAGGCTCATTCAGGATCCTGGGGAGGCAAACAGTGCATTACACCATTGAGAGTGGAAAAAAAGACTGTGCAGCGCGATCTATACCCTGTGGAGCAGAGACTACGAGACACATAGCCTGAAGGTGAGACTGTGCTGGTGGCACAGAAACACAGTTACGCCAACAGCAGGGGAAATAGTGCTATGTTGCTGTGGATGGTGCAGACCTGAGGCTTCCCGGTGATCCCCGCACCCACAGAGACACTGCTGCTGCTGCGCGGGGTGTAAAACAGCGGAGCATTGAGGCGCAGGACCGGGGTAGGATCCCCCCGTGATTTTTTGTCGCAAATCACGCGCAAAGATCAACTATTCCACAGTAGAGAGACGGGTGACCCTGCTGTCGACATAATGAGTGGAAGAGGACCTTGTGCAAATCAACAGGGTAAATTAGACAAATTTGCGTACGTTAAAGACTTCCCTCCACTATAGGATGCTACAGACAAAATGAACAAAGATAAAGAGGCAGCAGCTGGCACCAAGGTGACGTTGGAAGACATTATGGCGGCCCTTCACATCGTGCAAACTACGGTAGGCTTCATCTCAACGGATATCACATTCTTGCGCACCGACTTTCAGAAAATGTCCGAAAGGGTTGCGGAGGTTGAACAAGTGACAACAACACTCTCAAAAGACTCAGCACTCCTAATCAAGAAAGTGACACGGTTGGAGGAAGAAAATAGGCGTATGGGCGGCGAAGATAGATGACCAGAAAGGACGCTCCCGCCGCAATAACGTTCGAATCACTGGGCATCCGTAGACGGAAGTGCGCCCTGCAATGGACCTCTACGTCAAGGAACTCATAAAATCTTGCTTGTAACCTAAAAGACTCTCCACCTACTTTTCCGTAGAGTGGGGGCATAGGGTGCCGGGTGGACGACCAAAGCCAGGAGCACCTCCAAGACTGGTGCTGGCCCGTATCTTCAACTCTCGGGACAGAGATGCAATATTACAGACGGCCCGGGTAGCACCACCAGTCCGGGTTCATAATTCTGTCATCTCCTTCTTCCCAGACTATACGGCAGCAGTTACAGCACGACACAGAAGCTCCTTAGAGGTTAAAAAGGCGCTGAGAGCCCGTGAAGTGCCGTACTCCATGCTCTTTCCGGCAAAATTACATGTTGTGGCAGATCGCAAAACTTGGTTCTTTGAAACACCGGAGGAGGCCCATGAGTGGTTGGAGGGGTGGAGAGTGGCGAGGAGAGACGGCAAAGCACAAAAAGGAAGACGGCATAATGGGAGAAATGAAGATCCTGAGGATACTGAACACAACCGTGATGACACCAACCAGTAGCAGGCGAGAGCAGAGGAAGATGTGGGCTGAAGTGGAATTAGGCCCTCCTTGGTGCTAAAATGACAATGCAACTGTTGGGCATGGAGAAGATACGGTCCGCCTTGGACTTCCCGCTCCCATACGTGCAACTAATGGTTAAGGAGTTGGGTATTAAGCACTCTGCTAAGTTGGGGTGGCGGGCAGTTTTAAGTCCGCATTGCAGGAAGGCAGGGAGGGGAACGGGGAGGTTGGGATTGTTAAATTTTTGTTCTCAAGAGGTTTACTATATGACTCAGTACATAGTCAGTTATGCAGTAGCGCAGAACTCGGAGATATACTCCCATTTTAGCCTGGCCAATTTCGAGAGTTCCATCGGACATGTCAGGAATGCCACCGAAAGGAACGGTGCAGGATGATGCCCGGGTAGTCCCTAATATCACATGGCCTACTCTTTCACTGCTTACATGGAATGTGAGGGGTCTAGGGGATAAAACTAAACGAGGCATAGTTCTACAGTGCATCAAAAGAGCCGGCCCGGCGGGGGTGCTGCTGCAAGAAACACATCTTACTGGTATGTCCAGTAAAGCGATGGATAGATGGGGATACAAAATGGTGGCTCACTCAGAGTTCACATCAGGTTCAAGGGGAGTGGGCATACTACTAAAGAAGCAATTCCCACTGATTGTGCGTAGTGTGAGATCTGATGCACTGGGGAGATTCACATCTATAAGTACGCAGTGGGAGGGACGAACCCTTAACATAGTATCTGTCTATGTTCCCCTGGCATAGCATACAGTGGCACTGCCGGATCTCAGTGAGTTTTTGCTTGGCCTTCCAGAGGGAGAGCTCCTTATTGGTGGGGATTTTAATGCAACCGTACACGACCCCTTAGACAGGCTCCCAACCAGACTGGGTACGTCTGGAGGATCACGACTGGGAAGTTTCCTAGAGGCGATGGGCCTTATAGATATATGGAGGAGACACCACCCAACGGAACGCCAATTTACGTATCATTTGGGGGTTCATGACAGTCTGACCAGGATAGATTATTTCTTGGGATCCTTGGGCAGTCTTAAAAATGTTGACACTATAGAAATCCGACCCCGGGGCATTTCTGACCACTCCCCAATATTGCTTAAGTACACATACTACCAATAGAAAAGACGCAGAATCTATCCGATCCGCCCCGGCTACTTACAGGTTCCAAAAATCCGACGGGACCTTAAAAAAGGAGTAGCTCAATACTTCCAAGAAAATACAGGATCAGTGGCCTCACCAACTACCCTCTGGGAGGCATTCAAAATGGTTGTCAGAGGTCGGGCCATTTCATCCATCTCAGCACATAAAAGGAAAGGGCAGGTAGAACTACAGAATCTAGAGTCCGAACTACATGCAGCAGAGGCCCTACACTCGGGAGATCCCACCACTGACACATCTGACAACCTCCGACTTCAACAGCACAGACATAAAGAACACCTCGCAACACTGACTAAACAACAGATAAAGACTATGCGCCACAAAATATATGAAGTTGGTGACAAAGCAGGGAAGTTATTAGCGTAGTTAGACAGGAGAGAAAAAAGTGAAAGATGGATAGCACAGCTAAGTACAGCGGAGAGGGAGAGTACAACTGATCCACACACAACAGTAGACATGCTGGCACGACACTTTCAAAAGATTTATTCCTCCGACTCAGAAATGTCCTTGGGGGAGGCGATGACGTATATCAAAGATCTTTACATGCCCAACCTGACGCCGGAAGCGGCAAACGAACTCGAGAGCAACCTAACAATAGACGAACTAACGGCTGCTATCGAGGTGCTGCAGTCAGGCAAAGCTGTAGGTCCGAACGGAATCCCGATAGTTTAGAGAGGGGTGAACTACCCCCGGACCAACGCACGGCCACAATAGTGGCGATTTTAAAACCCGGTAAGCCGGCAGATAGATGTACCTCATACCGGCCCATCTCCCTAATAAACGCGGAAGCCAAAGTCCTCGCAAAATTGTTGGCTAGACGACTAACGCCGCACCTAACAAGACTCATACATCCAGACCAGTCTGGATTTATCCATTATTGATAATGGGGAAGCCCCTAAAGTCAATCTGGACCTGGGCGCAATACTGGAATGAAAACAGTGGTCCGTGACCAGAATTCGAACCAATTACAATTTACTTCGCAAGTAACATTGAAGATGAATTAATGAATAACATATTGAAGATAATGATGCGTGCACAAAATACCTATTTTTGCATCAATTCAATAAACCACACATGAAAACAAGCGCCACACTATATAATAAATTTCACGTTATTTAATATAGAGCCAATCAATTGTTATTGTAATGACCATAGGTTGCGCGCAAAAGGAGAGGGGAAAGGATAGAATAGTGATGTTGGGAAGTGAGCTGGTGAATCAAAGATTAAGGAATAGACAATTCAAAATTTTTCAATACTGAGGGGGCGTGGCCGAGACAGCGATGTGAGCGGACGCGTCCTCTGCGAGCTCCGTCGCCCCGCTGTGTAATAAGCCTGATTCTGCAAAGTTCGTTTTTTTTTCCTGGGGTCCCCCCTGTGTGCTGCAAGCCCGGCCTGCATTGTGCCCCTGGAGTGAGTCCTGGCTGTTGGGGATCCCGCTAGAGACGCCTGGAGCTCCGAGGCCTCCGCGACCGACCCCTGGCCGCCATCTTGCTGACGGGTCCGCTGCTGAGACGCCTGGCCCAGCTCCTTCCGAGCGGGGCCGATCATCGACGTTGGCACAGCGCCGGGGTTGCCTGTGCCCCGCCTGAGGCGGACCCCCTCCCCTGGGGACGGATTGCTGATCGAGCGGCAATATCGAGGCTGTCGGCGCCGGGCCGCCCCTGCCGGAGGGCGTTGCAGTTGCCCGGGCGCTGCCGCCGGGAGAGGCCCCGGCTTTAGCGGGAACAGGAGGCCGAGCCTGGAGAGGTCGCCGGAGGACCCCACCCTGCGAGAACTGACGCCCGATCCTTTGACCGCCGCGGGATAACTCCGGTGAGCAGCTCTCCTTGTACCATCCTCCCCCGTTTGTCACCAGCGTTGTCCCGCCATCGGGGGGTCCCACAGCGGTGCCGGCTGCCATCTTGTCCCCCTTGTCGGCTGCCCGTGGGGACGCACCCGGGTGAGGCGGGGGGACTCCTCGCCTGCTCACGCGGCCCTCTGCCCACGAGATCCCCCGCTGCCACAACGTGGACTGTCGAGCACTGCTGGGACCGGCTGGGGCGCCCTACCCCCTGCTTGCGGGGACCCCTGCCGCACTCCGCCATTTTCTGCCCTGAGGTTTGGCGCCCTCGACCCCAGGCCCAGTATTGCTTGGCCGCTGGGACCTTAGAGAGCAACGACGCTGCGCCTGGACAGGCCGCCTGTGATACGGGACACAAGCCAACCCCTCACGTACATCCCATTCCCGGACACTCGCCTTTCACAACAGCCCGTGAGGTACCGTCCTGGGACACCAACCTGACGACCAGCTCCCCTCCCCTCTCTGTCTTCCAGGAGCCAATCAGGAACGGGCGATTCCCGGAACCACAACCACCTGACCCCGGAAGTCCCGCCTCGGAATCACCACCGGAACAAGTTAAAAGCGGATGCAAGGACAGAGACGCCGTCGGAGCAGCGATCTCGTGGCAGGAGGCTCGGACCAGCGTTGAAGCAGACCAGACGAAGGAAGAGGCAGAAGAGTGGAGCGAAGACTGGTGGAGTCCAGAGGAGGAGGCTGAAGAGCGGCCGCAACTCACCTGGGAGTTGCGGCGGAGCGTGTGAGTACTACCGAACCCACCTCTGTAGCACATTAGGTGCTTTGTATATAGTGTTCGACCCTCTCTCCTTAGTTGCACAAAGCCTGGCCTGCACTGTAAAGATTTGTATAGCACGTTCTCACTTGTACAGCACTTTTGTACATAGGCGGAACCCTCACGACCCCTCATCTACACCCTGTCTTTCTTCTCCTTCCGAACCCGTCCCGCTACCCTTCCCTCACTGTCTTTTTTCTACTCCCGTACACTCCCGGTGCTGGTTGTAGAATAGTGTCATAGCGAGACAGGTTAGACTAACCGCTCCTTGTCCTCTTTCTCTTCCCTCCGAGGACCACCCAGTACGTATCCATCCCGGCGGACCCCATTCCATCATCGGAGGGAGAAGACAAGAAACCATCGCGGACGACCGTTCACCGATACTATCTTTTCCATCACCTGTATTAACTGTGTTCTTGACGCTATTAAAGATCCACCATTGCACACTACATACGGCCTCCTCGCCTGATTATCCGGCCCGCCCTAAGCCCACGTTCACAGGTGGTGTCAGAAGTGGGATCAGCTGGAAGCATGGAGGCCGTCGTCAAGCAAATGGCGGAGACCCAAGAACAGTGGGGAGCGTTAATAGAAAAGTTCCTTAAAACAGCAGAAGACGACCGCGGCCAACTACATGACGTTCTCAAGGTTCAAGGGGCCGCACACGACCAAGCTATGGGGAAGTTAAGCGAAGCCCTGGGTCAGCAGAGACCGGCTGCCTCCCTCCCATCGATTGTATTGCAGAAATACGTACCAGGGGAGGATCCGGACTATTTTTTTACCAATTTCGAAAGACTTGCACAGGCAGCCTCATGGCCACCCGACCGATGGGGTCAATATCTGGGGCCGTTGTTGACCGGCGATCTCCAAGCCGCTTACCAGCAAGCCAATATTCAGGGGAACACACCCTACGCCGATATCAAAACTTGCATACTGGAACGCTTGGGTATCGATGATGAAACGTACAGGGTCAAACTGCGGCAAACTAAGGAAGGTCCGCAGGAAAACCCCAGAGCTCTCTCTTTCCGCATTAAAGACTTGGCCAACAGATGGTTGAAGCCCGAGACCTCTTCAAAAGAAGATATCCTAGTAAAGATTTATTTAGAACAATTCTTGGCTTCACTACACCCCGCTACTCAGAGATGGGTACGGCAACATGCCCGCCTCACCCTCGACACCGCTGTCGAGATAGCCGCTGCCTTTAACCGGGCTCAAGAATTACAAAGAGGGCGGGAAGAACATCCCAACCGCCCACACAACTCGGGTGGAAATTGTCCCCCCAGACCTCCTCTGCCACGCAGACCAGAACCCCCTCCCTTTATACCGGCTCCCATATTGTACCGACCACCCCACCAAGGGCCACCCCAACAAGGACCCCAATGTTATAACTGTGGAGCCTATGGCCACATTGCCCGCATGTGTCCACAAAGAGAGGAACCTATGGAGGTGGGCCTCATACGGAACTATGTGTGTGTCAAACCGGGAGCCAGTCCACCTCCCTTTCATATTCCAGTACACATCGATGGCCAACCTGTTCTCGCCCTAGCAGACACCGGATGTAGACAAAGTGTCTTACGACCTCAAGACATGAGCAAACCCGTTGGTCCACACGTGGGTATGGTCGACATTCAATGTGTCCATGGCGATACGAGGAGATACCCGACTGCACGCATCCGGGTACAGCACCCCGCTGATCCTGGAACCGACCTCACAGTCGGATTAGTTCCAAACCTCCCAGAACAGGCGATCTTGGGGAGTGATTATGCCGGACTCCCCGGCTCGTACAAGAGACCACCGATTCATTTTCCCGTTGGTGGAAAGAAGCACCTTTTTTTCAAGAGCAGCCGGTAAAGACTTCGGATCCTTGACCCAAGAAAACACATACCCAACGACGACAAGAAAAGAAGGGGTACTCCACTGCTTACCCTGTTATACCGGCAGAACACCCCTGGCAGACTGACAGAGAGTTCAGGGCAGCCCAAAGGGAAGATCCTCTCCTACGGGAAGCATGGGCCACAGCCTTGGATAACGAAGACCCTTTACATGTAGGTCCCTATTTTCTTAAGAAAGCAGGACTGTTATACCGGAAAGGAGGGCCTCAGCAGAATGCCCAATTGTTAATCCCTGGTCCCTTTCGCGACAAGGTCCTGTTTCATGCACACAGCCACCTCCTGGGGGGTCATTTCAGTGACGAGAAAACGAGTCAGTCTATCCTAGAGAAATTCTATTGTCCGGGTATATACCAACATGTGAAGACCTATTGCCGGGAATGTCCGGTTTGTCAGAAAAACAGCCAACACCATCCCCCCAGGGTTCCACTACAGCCGCTTCCCCTCATTGATGTTCCCTTTAGTCGAGTAGGGATGGACATCATAGGACCCCTGATACCCTCCCGAAGTGGTTGCCGTTATGCCTTGGTCCTAGTGGACTACGCCACCCGTTTCCCAGAAGCCGTTCCCTTACGACAGCCCACCACTCAGAGTATAGCCAAAGCGCTTATCGCTATCTTCTCCAGGGAGGGGTTTCCCCGAGAGATCCTTACGGATCAGGGCAACCTTTTTGTTTCCCGCCTGATGCGACAAGTGTGTTCCCAACTCGGAATAAAACAGATTAGAACCGCAGCGTATCACCCCCAAACAGACGGGTTGGTAGAACGCTATAACGCAACCCTGAAACAAACCCTAAAGAAGCTATTGGCTCTAGAAGCCAGGCGTTGGGAGGAGATGTTGCCGTTGGCCTTGTTTGCCATCCGGTGCAAACCCCAAAGCAGTACTGGCTATTCGCCTTTCGAACTCTTGTATGGTCGGCCACCCCGTACCCTTCTGGACATGGCCCAAGAGGCCTGGGAAGCCGAACCTGACAGAACCCAACCCCTTCCTGAGTATGTGGAGAATCTCAAAACCCATCTGGCAGTCATCCGAGACATTGTACGTCAAAACATGGAAGACGCACAGAACCGGCAGAAGAGGCAATACGATAAAGGCACCAAAACCCGTACCTTTTCTGTCGGAGACCTGGTCCTCTTAATGATGCCATCATCTGACCAAAAATTACTGGGTCAATGGCAGGGTCCCTACACAATCCTCAGGCAGGTAACCCCTGTTACGTATGAGCTGGAGTTGGACCCCACACGGGGTACGACCCAAATATATCATGTCAATCTCCTTAAGAAATGGGAGGGACCCCGACCTGTCTTGACAAGTGAACCTCATCATCTAGCACTCTCATTTGAGCCTTGTTTTGATCCCGCTCTAAATGAGAAACAAAAACGAGCTCTACAAGAGGTCCTTCGACCCTCGAGCCACGTTTTTTCCTCCTCTCCAGGGCATACCACGATCACTGAACATGCCATTCATACGGAACCAGGGAAGGTGGTTCGGTTAAGACCTTACCGAGTCCCCGAAGCCCGACGGACTGTCATTCAGCAGGAAGTCAAACAAATGCTACATATGGGAATCATTGAACCCTCCACGAGCGATTGGAATTCGCCGATTGTCCTAGTCTCCAAACCTGACGGATCGGTGAGATTCTGTATAGATTTCCGCAAGGTGAATAAGGTATCCTCCTTTGACACGTATCCCCTACCTCGCGTTGATGAAATGGTCGAGCGGATAGGGAAGGCCAAGTACATCTCCACGCTCGACCTTTGTAAAGGATATTGGCAGATTCCCCTTAGAGAACAGGACAAGAAAAAAACGGCTTTCTCCACCCCGGCCGGGCTATACCAATTCACTGTTTTGCCCTTCGGCTTACATGGTGCCCCGGCCACCTTTCAAAGAGCCATGAACCAGATATTGAGGCCCCACTCCCTATACGCAGGAGCATATCTTGATGATATCATCATTTTCAGTGACAGTTGGGAAGAACATCTAGAGCATTTGGGGCACGTAGTTACATCCTTGGGTGCCTATGGGTTTACCATCAACCCCGCCAAAACCACCCTAGCAGCCCAGACTGTCAAATACTTAGGCTTTCTATTGGGAGAAGGAGTAATCAGACCCCAACAGAAAAAAGTAGAAGCCATCCAAGCCATTCCTTTTCCCCGAACCCGAAAAGACCTTCGAGCCTTCCTGGGACTCCTAGGCTATTACCGACGGTTCGTCCCTAACTTCTCCCAAAGAGCCGCTCCGCTTACTGACTTGCTTAAAAAGACAGCCAAGACCGAAGACGCCTTGCGTAACCCTACTCCTTCTCTTTTGAGTACCTTCCAAGGACTAAAAGCATCCCTGACCTCTGAGCCTGTTTTAGTCAGTCCAGACTACTCTCAACCCTTTCTGTTACAGACGGATGCATCAGACCAAGGTCTAGGGGCCGTACTCTCTCAGACAGACGACAAAGGAAACGAGAGACCGATTCTGTTTTTGAGTAGGAAGTTGTTTCCCCGCGAAATGAACTATGCAGTTGTAGAGAAAGAGGCTCTTGCCATAAAATGGGCTGTCGAGAGCCTCCGGTACTATTTGGAGGGGCGCGAGTTCATCATCTACACCGACCATGCTCCCCTTGAGTGGATGGCCCGGAACAAAGGACACAATGACCGGGTCCTCCGTTGGTTTTTGTCCCTCCAGCCATTCCGCTTTAAAACAGTTCACCGCAAAGGTTCTGAACAAGGAAATGCCGACTTCCTTTCCCGATATCCCCTCACTCCCACCCGTACAAGAAAGACAGCTAGGGGAAGGGGATGTGATACGGGACACAAGCTAACCCCTCACGTACCTCCCATTCCCGGACACTCGCCTTTCACAACAGCCCGTGAGGTACCGTCCTGGGACACCAACCTGACGACCAGCTCCCCTCCCCTCTCTGTCTTCCAGGAGCCAATCAGGAACGGGCGATTCCCGGAACTACAACCACCTGACCTCGGAAGTCCCGCCTCGGAATCACCACCGGAACAGGGTAAAAGCGGAAGCAAGGACAGAGACGCAGTCGGAGCAGCGATCTTGTGGCAGGAGGCTCGGACCAGCGTTGAAGCAGACCAGACGAAGGAAGAGGGAGAAGAGTGGAGCGAAGACTGGTGGAGTCCAGAGGAGGAGGCTGAACAGCGGCCGCAACTCACCTGGGAGTTGCGGCGGAGCGTGTGAGTACTACCGAACCCACTTCTGTAGCACATTAGGTGCTTTGTATATAGTGTTCGACCCTCTCTCCTTAGTTGCACAAAGCCTGGCCTGCACTGTAAAGATTTGTATAGCACGTTCTCACTTGTACAGCACTTTTGTACATAGGCGGAACCCTCACGACCCCTCATCTACACCCTGTCTCTCTTCTCCTTCCGAACCCGTCCCGCTACCCTTCCCTCACTGTCTTTTTTCTACTCCTGTACACTCCCGGTGCTGGTTGTAGAATAGTGTCATAGCGAGACAGGTTAGACTAACCGCTCCTTGTCCTCTTTCTCTTCCCTCCGAGGACCACCCAGTACGTATCCATCCCGGCGGACCCCATTCCATCATCGGAGGGAGAAGACAAGAAACCATCGCGGACGACCGTTCACCGATACTATCTTTTCCATCACCTGTATTAACTGTGTTCTTGACGCTATTAAAGATCCACCATTGCACACTACATACGGCCTCCTCGCCTGATTATCAGGCCCGCCCAAAGCCCACGTTCACACCGCCACAGCTAGACTCCACTGAGCTGACCCTCGCCACGCGGCCTACTCCCCACGCAGCGGACTGTGGGGGCCCCTACTGGACACTTTATTGGCGCGGACCGGGGGCCGCTGGTGTCGGATCACCCCTCCTCACGTTGCTGTGCACCTGGAGCGGACAATGACCCGTGGCAGGGGGGGCAAGACAGACCCGCCGGCGGCGACGACCAAGGGCACATCGGTGGCTGCCATGTGGGGCAAAGCGGGCTCGCCGCCTTCCTCCGGAGGACCGTCTTCATCAGGGGGACAGTCACGGTCGCCCGCCGACTCCCCCCCGGTGACCCAGGCCTTTATGTCCTCCTTCATGACTGATTTGAAAACCGAAATTGGGTCCCTCAGATCGGAGGTCCACTCATGTGTCAAGGAGCTGCGTAGGGAGGTCACTGAGCTGGGCGATAGGGTTGATGGCCTTGAAAAAACTGTTGACTCCCGCACTGAAGATCTGGAACACTATGGCAGAGGGTGGCGACCCTCGAGGAGCAGCACATTCAGCTCCAGATCAAGCAGGAGGACCTTGAAAATAGGGGACGCCGAAATAACCTCCGAATACGGGGAGTGCCGCTCGGAGAAGAGGGGACTGACGCCATGGCATATGCGGCCCAACTCCTACACGAGGTGTGGGGCAAGGACGGCGCTTCCCCACCGCGCCTGGATCGGGCTCATCGAGTCTTCGGGCGGGAGGCAAGGCGGGCCTCCTGCCTGATATCGTTACCAGACTGCACTATTTCACAGAGAAGGAGGCCATTTTGAAGGTGGCGAGGGACAACCCGGACCTGCGCTACGGAGGACACAAGATCCAGATCTTCCAAGACCTGGCTCCTACCACACTCCACAGGAGGAAGGTCTTCCGCCCGATCACTGAGAGACTCCGGGTCCTCAACATCTCCTACCAGTGGGGACACCCCTTTGCCCTCATCTTTCGGTGGGAAGACAAACGCAGGGCCCTCCGGTCCTACCGAGAGGCGGCCCAACTGATTGGCATGCCGGAATCCCCGGACCACAGCCCATCCCGTTCTCACCGCCCGGAGAGGGCCCCTCCTCGCCCGGACTGGTCCACAGTGCGCAGACATCGCTGAACCCCCCCCCGGTGGATAGCTGCACCACTTCTCAAGCCAAGCAAGACATTATTGCGCACATACGCTCCCTTGAGGGCGACCGCGAAGAGCAGGCCTCCCAGCTCCTCGCCTCTGGCACTGAAGGAGATGATCGACCCCTAACTCCAGAAGGCCATTGAATGGGAAGGACGTGACTTATGCTGTTTCGGAGAATAAACTCGACCTCCGGACATTTGGGTCCACCCTGTCACTCCACAGTGGCCATGTCCTGCTGTCGATGGCGATGGGGGCCTTTTCATCCCTCGTGGGCCGCCTCCGCCCCCCCCCGGTGGGTCGGAGGACGCGGCCTGTGACATCCGCCCTCTTCGGGCCCTGGCCCCCACTATTGAGTTTTGGGGCCCTCTTGTCATCTGCCTCAGCCTTAAGTGCCTCCGTGGAGTCCCAGCTCTTGCTGCCCCCGGACTTGCCCGAGACAGCGGGGCAGACGGGCAGCGGGGCGACCAGATTTCTTCCTTTCGGACCTCCACACCCTCACTTTGTCCCGTAGGAAGTGACATTCCGGTGTTCATCGGAACCCTCGGGAAGAGGATGCCCGGTACCTGGGACAATGCACTGCGGCCCTGTTGGCCTGTTATGGTTATGTTCTCTCTCCGTGCTCTCTATTTTCCTACTCTCTTTCTTTTTCCTACTTTTCACCTGCGCAGCCCCTGTGGCCTGGTGGGAGCCGCGGGTGCTGGCGCGATGGGGGCGGGGGGGAGGCGACCACCGCCCTGTCTGCGGGGGGGGGGGGGCGGCGCGGGGGGTGACCCATGGGTGATTGAGCGGCCCGACCCCCTTAGTGCGATGACGACGAATATCCCCGCGCCCCTGAAGGTCCTGTCACTCAATGTCAAAGGGCTCAACTCCCCCAATAAGCGGAATCAGGTATGGCGTTATATCTTACATCACTCCCCTGACATCATCCTCCTCCAGGAGACGCTTCTTCTGAGGGGGGACACCAGGCGCATGGCGCACCCTAGATACCCCACGCAATTCTGGGCATCCACTGACACTAAAACGGCGGGGTGGCAATCCTCTGCAGGGCTGGCTTTAGACGGGGACCCGCGAAACCCTACAAGAGTGCTGACGGGCGTTTCCTCCGAGGCACGGTACAGCTGGGGAGCGCGCAGTTCACCCTGGGTTGCGTATATGCACCCAACCAGTCGCAGGATACATACCTTCAAGCGCTTCTGCTGGACCAGTTTAACTCAGGTGACTCCCACACGATCCTGGGTGGGGATTTCAACCTAGTGTGGGACCCGGAGCTAGATCGCGCGGGGGCTGCATTCAGTGGCACGGGAGCAATGTCTTCTGCCCTTAGAGCGCAGATCACGGACCTGGGACTCGTGGACGTGTGGCGCTACCACAACCCGGGAACCCGGGATTATTCCTTTTATTCACACTCCCACAGGACGTACTCCCGTATTGACAATCTTTTCACTTCCCTTGAACTGACTCGAGATTCACTGACGGCCACTATCTCCGATATCTCACTGTCGGACCATGCGCACGTGGAATTTCTGCTGCAAGATCCGCTGGCTCATGTCACTCGGGAGCGGAGATGGGCCCTCCCGCCGAGCATCCTTCGAGACCCGGAGGATGTCGCCAGCATCCGTGACGCCATAGACTCGTACTTCGCCATTAATGATACCCCAGACACGCCCTTCCCGACGGTCTGGGATGCCTTTAAGGCCACCATCAGAGGCCACATTACCTCCCTGGCGGTGGCGCGAAGACGGGAGGCGTTTAAACTGGAAACCAACCTGGCCAGCGAGATCAAACAGGTGGAAACCCGGGACAGGGACTGTCCCTCTCAGGCGTCTAAGAGAACGCTCGCCAACCTCAGGGGGCAACTCCGAGCGCTGCGCACTAACAAGGCGGAGCGCTCCCTGCTGGCGCTCAAACAACGATACTACGAGGGTGGGGACAAGGTAGGACGTCTTCTAGCGGGTAGACTGCGGGCACGTACAGCTAGGGCTCACATTGCCAAGATAAGACGGCAGGATGGCACTTGCGCCACCACTGAAAAGGCCAAGCAGGAGGCCTTCGTTGCTTATTATTCAACGGGCGGATAGAGTCACTTTTTCTCCTCAGTCTACCCTCTCTCCCATGCACTATACTGCCTACTCTGCAAACCTTACCCGAGCACCCTCACTCCAAACCTCTACACCTCCGAACGACCCACATCAATTTACCCAGTCTTTACACTTGACTTTGGTGACGGTACCCTTCCTAATACAGTCGTGAGTACTGATCACTATTTTCTCTTTATTTTTGAGCCACTCCGGGATCTGAACCATAAGAACCCCGTAACAGGTTTCTTGGCCACCTAGAAGACCAGCCGACCAAGGTCCTTTCCAGACCCCGAAGAACTGCTACAACTCGTGGAAAAAGACCTGTGGCATTCGTGTTTTGGACTCCCTAGACTGTTTTTTTTTCTCTAATATTTGCCATAAATCTAAATAAACCTTTTCACTATTGACCCCATACACTATTGACCCCTTGCTTCTGCTTCCGACCATCCCTCCGACAATCATGCACTCCGAGAGACGTGGAGTTGCAAACTTATGATGATGATGCTGATTTTAAAATGGTCAATATGAGTTTATGTGCAGAACTGTTCGTGGTTCTCACAATCGAGGACTCACCATATGACTTAAGAGATTCAGTTTCACCGAAGGTGCGGGATTTCACAGGTGAGGAGATTGGATTGATTCGAGGTGTTGAACATGTGAAGATACAGGTCAAGCCCAATGCTGAATTCCCCCGGATCCCTCAGTATAAACTGACTCGAGGAGCACTGGCTGCAATACGCCCTGTAATTGAGTCCATGATTTCGCAAGGCATTCTGAAAGAGATAAGCGGAAGTCCCTGTAATTCACCTATAATGAGACTACAGAAGCCTAGCGGCAAGTACAGAATAGTACAGGATTTGTGCGGGGTCAATGCAATCGTGATCCCATGTTGTCCTGTGGTACAAAATCCAGCTATTACACTATTTCAGATACCACGTGAAGCCGAATGGTTCACAGTCATCGATTTGTGCCAGGCATTTTTCTCCGTACCATTGCATGAAGATAGCCAGTATATTTTTGCGTTTAGGATGGACGACCGTGTGTTAACATGGTGTAGAATCCCTCAAGGGTATACAGAAAGTCCCTCCATCTTTAGTCAGTGTTTGAAAAAAGAATCTCGAAGAATTAGTAATGCCCCAAAACTCAGTCTTGGTCCAAAATATCGATGACCTATTGGTCACGTCAGAAACTGAGGATACTTGCAGGATCGATACAGCAGCTTTGCTTAATCATTTGGCAGGGAATGGACACACGGTGTCCCCAAACAAGCTTCAGTATTGTCAAATAGAAGTGCAGTATCTGGGTCATCGAAGTGAAAAGGGAAAACAAAGGGTGTCACCAGATCGCATGGAGACAATTCTGGAAACGGGGACTCCGAAAACACAAAAAGAAGTCTGCATGCTTTTGGGAATGGTCGGCTATTGTCGACAGTGGATCCCAAACTGTTCCTTCCAAGCAAGGCCACTTTTGAGGTTGACTCGAAAGGACATTAGTGATCTTGTACCATAGGACAATGACTGCTTGATAGCCTTCCATGAGCTGAGACAGAGCATATGTCTCGCTCTAGCTCTGGGAATGACAGATTACAGCAAAGCGTTTTCGCTCTTCTGCTGTGAGAATGAAGGATGTGCTCTAGTTGTCCTTGTACAGACACATGGGGGTGCTCGTACACCAGTGGCTTACTTTTTCGCTACATTAGATCCTGTAGCTTCTGTGTTGGCCGGATGTCTCAAATCCATTGCTGCAACAGGTGTCAGCATTGAGAAATGTGAGAGTATAGTAATGGGTCACCCGCTCATGGTGTATGTGCCACATTCAGTAGAACTGTTAATGACAAAAACAAAGACATAACAGCTAACAAATAATAGGCTTACAAAGTATGAACAAGTCATATTGGCTTCTGAAAAAAATGTTACTATAAAGCGCTGTACTACCTTGATCCCTGCTGCACTGTTGCCTCTTCCACAGGAGGCAGGAGAAGATGGAGAAGAGCATGACTGTCTGGATGTTACTGAAATATCTACCAAACACAGACCTAGCATTGTTGATGAACCACTGCCCAAATCTGATTTAATCCTTTTTGTCGACGGTTCATGCCTAAGAGACAATGAAGGGTGTCTGAGAGCAGCTTTTGCTGTATGTACCATTATAGGGGTGGTTGAGGTTGCTTGTCTGAACAGAGTATACTCTGCTCAGGAGGCCAAAGTTATTGCTCTGACACGTGCCTGTACCATCGCAGATGGGGTTCGAGTGACCATTTATACGGACAGCCAATATGGGTTTGGAATGGTTCAGGATTTTGGACAGTTATGTTCTCAAAGGGGATTTTTAGCGTCATCATTCGTCAGTTATTAGAGGCCTTACAGAAAACCAAAGCCATAGCAGTAGTGAAATGTGCAGTTCATGGGAAAGGAGAAGATTTTGTCACCAAGAGTAATAACTATGCTGACGAAGTAGCTCGTTTTTGTGCACTACATGTTTGCATTTTCAATGGAGGATATGTAGGAGAAAGCACAGAAGAGACCAAGCTCAACATGATGTTGGCTGTGGCTGATACATGGAATGAGGTGAAGCAGCTGCAGAATGAGGTCTCAGAGGAGGAAGCTGCATCATGGGTCAGAGCAGGCTGCGAAAAGAGAGATGATGGCATTTGGGTATCAACAGATGAAAGGGCAGTGTTACCTAACTGTTTATTGCGCCCAATGGCGAGGCAGATTCACGGAGAAGTTCATCTTGGAAGAGATGCCATGGTGAGACTGTTCAGGCAAACGTGGTTTAATCCCCGATTTCGTGTGCATGCTGAAGCTGTCTGTCATCGGTGTGTTACATGTCAACAAATGAATGTGGGAAAAAGAACTGTAGTTGCGATGAGTCACATTGGAAGGTCAGGAGGTCCTTTTAATAGGAAACAGTTGAATTTCAAAGAGATGCCAAGATGCAATAGGCTGAGATACGTGTTAGTGTTAGTGTATATCTTTTTACGTTGGGTTGAGGCATATCCAACTAGACGATATGACAGTCTCACAGTGGCAAAACTGCTCTTAAGGGAACTGACACCGCGGTTCGGATTTCAGACCTCGGTGGAGACAGATGGAGGAACACACACCCATAGCGAACTTATGAAATTATTATGTGCAGCTTTGAAGATTGACCAAAGATTACATTGCAGCTACAGGCCCGAGGCTTCAGGTTTTGTAGAACAAATAAATGGCAGCTACTGTCAACGCTCCGCCCATCATTTCCTTTGGCTTTGTTTTATGCGTCATAAGTTGGCAGGGTATGCTCAGATGTGAGTCCCTTGCTCACTTTGCCACTGGTAAGTTTGAGTCCGGTCCAGGGAAGGCATGGCTTGGCAGTTTGGGCTGGACTGTTCCCATGAGGCACAGGGTCAGACTGATTTGCATATGGCCATGTCTGAACTGGGGTGGCAGAGTGGGCTAAAGAATGGTGATGGATTAAACCCAGATCAGTTGACTGGGGGTTAGTGCTTGTATTGTCAACGCTCCGTCCATCATTTCCTTTGGTTTTGCATGGTGCCAGCTACAGCATTGATAAACATCACAGATGATTTGGTTATGGATTATTGTAAGGGACTGGCTGATGTGATTAATTCTGTGTCTCACCAGGTCGAGGCTGCCACTGCATCACCTCGAGAGACCTGCTGCATGATCTAAGGCCTGGTGACTGGGTGCTTGTCCCAAAACATGTGAGGAAGAGTTGCCTTGATGCTCGCTGGCGAGGTCCATACCAAGTGCTTCTGGTCACAAGTACCACGGTGAAGTGTGGAGGATTGCCAAATTGGATCAACGCTTCACAGAGTCCCAGAACCTGTAGAGGACACACCTCCTCTTATCCTGAGAAGTGCAATCAAGAGTGCAACAGAAACAGAAAGAACAAGCCCAGTCATGAGAACTCTCAATGAAGTGGAACAATCACCCGAGCAAGGGTGATTCAGACTCAGAGATAGACGATATTGTGGAAGTGAACTTTGAACCAGAGCAGAGTGAACAGCCTGGTGCAGAAAGATCAGATCAAGAGGAAGAGCGGAGAGCAGATGCTGCAGCAGCAAAGAGGCCAACAAAGAAAGAAAGGCTGAACTTAAGACTTGCATCTGAGAAGGATCTTGCTCCAATTCCTGAAACATCTAAATCCGATAAAGTGAAACTGAAGAAAGACTGAATGGTCTAAGGCGATCCAGAAGGGAGAGAGTATCGTCTCGAAAGTACGCATCTCGTGAGTGGACGTACTTGACTGCAGATGTAGAGACAGGAGAGATCTGGGAGGCTAGGGACCGGCACAGTGAGTCACGGAGAGAGCACTCTGACAATTCACCTTCAGTTAATAGACCCCGAATTGATGCCTTTGGAATCCTGACTCTGACAGTCCCCGATCCACAAAGGTTGAGTGGGTTACGCTTTTTGATCCTCAACCAAGTTGCTTTCCCTACTTTTGGTCGAGAGACAACTGCACAAGCAATGAGAGAGGTTTATGCTGAAATACTACAGCTTGTTCTTGCTTTGCTTGGTTCTAATATTAGAAATGATGAAGAGTGAATTGTGAAAGACATTCATTAGCCTTAGAAAGAAGATAACCTAGCCCCAAGAGGAAGAAGATTTAAAATTAGGGACTTTCAAAAAAGAAAAGAATTGAGGGTTAGGGCTGACTACGTCTCTTCAATAGGTTTAGTATTGTTGAACTGAACATTGGTAAAAATCACATGGAGAAAGGAAAATAAAGGACATTTTAAAGAACCAAAATAAGCAGAGTTAAGAAGACCAAAGACTTTGTTGAATGCAGTTATGTTTCGAATAAAAACAGTGATTCAAAATGGAGTCCGAAAAGTCAGGACTCAAGCAGAAATGCATAATTGGTACCCTTATTGTCAGGATGCTTATTGTCATAACTGTGGTGATTGTTACGGCTTTGGTTGGGTCTCTCGATGCTGAAAAGAATTAAATAAGACTAAGGAGTTAGGTCCTGGTGGGGTACGGGGTAGGCTGGACCCTATTAAACCGTAAATCACAAAAAAGTGCCTACACCCAACATGCTTAACCAAAATTATTTATATGGATGGGACAAGCGCAGTGTATGAGTTTGACCTGGTATTTTTATTTATACCTATTTACTTTATCAACATTTTTTTATACCTTTTTCAAAATTTCACCAAAAAGGAAAATACATTAATAATATTTACATTACAGTACATGACTATTTACAACCACATATTTACAAATTTCATACATTCCACAAACAAAACTTTTTACAAATACACATGAAAAATGTATAATTTCTTTAAAATCGAATCAATCACAATCAAAGGAAAAAGACAAAGTCAAAACAAAGGAGCAAAGCCAAAATATGGAGATAACTTGTAAATCAGCCTTGACTGATTAAAAACTCTTAATGATATTGCTTGCTCCTTCTGGTGTGCACACCAGAAGGAGCAAGCAATATAATTAAGAGTTTTTTAAGGTATAGTAAGGTATAGTTTAAAGTAGAGGAGGGAAGGTCTACCAGAGACTTGAAATAGTTATTTTCAGATGTTTGGAGGATATTTGATGTTACCCGGCCCCATACTCCCGCTCCATAGGTTGCTGCAGCCTTGACCTTGGCATGATAAATGTTTTTTAAGGGGACCAGTGGTCTTACACCCATTTTCTGTGCGAGGGTTTTTAGTGCTGAGAGGCTTCTCTCCATTCCACTCTTCCTACCTTCCACCAGTTTTAGCCAGGATGAGTCTTTATCAAAAAGGACCCCCAAATAGGAAAAAGTGTCAACCACCTCCATTTTCTTTCCATCTACATGTAAGTATGGTGTGTTAACGCTTTTCCAGGCCCCGGCTATGATGGAAAAGGACTTTGTGTTGTTGACCCTTAGATCCAGGGAGCCCATAAATGATATATACGTATTTATCAGGCTTTGGAGGCGCGACCTGTCCTGGCTATCACTACCGCGTCATCCGCTTATGCCAAGATGGGAAGAGCTTGGGAACCAAATATAGGGACATCACGAGAAGCCTTAATAAGTGCTTTTTCGACACCATTTGTGTAAATGGACAAGAGGAAAGGGGCAAGGATGCAGCCTCCATCAACTCGAAGAGGGCGTGTACAGTCGCCATTTTTGGTGTATTGGACCATTGCCATTGCATTTGAATACATTTATTATGGCATGATCAGCACCTGTCTCCTCCAGTATCTTCCATAGCTTTTCATGGACAACACAGTCATACGCTGCCGACAAGTACATGAAAGCCATGTAGATTTTTCCTCCCTTCATTCGAACGTATTTTTCAATGGTCATTTCTAAATTTAAACACTTGTCCAGAGTACCCCTTCCTTGCTGGAACGCATACTGGGCCTGGATTAGTATATCATTCTCCCGTGCCCAGCCTTCTAATTTGGAGAGTAAAAGCCGTCCATCCATTTGGAGGTAGTATCTAGCAGCGAAATTGGTCTATAATTTTTGGGGTCTGCCCTGTCCCCTTTTTTATATATCGGGACAATGACACCTGTGGACCATGAGGGAGGGGGGCCTATTTTAGCTATAGAGTAGAAAACATTTATAAGCAGGGGGACCTATAAATCTGGCAGTTCTTGGAAGAAGTCGATTGGGACTCCGTCTGGGCCGGGAGCTTTACCTGGGATGCATGAGCTCAGTCCTTCCTTCACCTCATTTAGTGAGAAGGAAACAACAGTAGGAGTACACTCTACTATGGTTGGAGTAGGTATTCCTGAGGGAGTACTAAGGGCAAAGATGTCTCCGAAATGGGTGACCCATGCTTCCTCACCTACATTGCTACCAAGGGAGGGATCCTTAGTGTTTTTAAAATGTGGAGCATTCAGTATTCTCCAGAACTCCGTGCTGTTGCCTGTTCTGGCTGCCTGGTCTAGATCTGCCCAAATTTCGTTCTTCATATCCTTTTCTCTATTCTGTCGAGCTAGCTTATACTTGGCCTTTAATACCTTTATTTGTTCAGGATGTCTGGGGCTTGTTTTTTGGGCATATATCAGTGCCTTCCTGGCTTGGGTACAGGACGAATTAAACCAGCCTTTACCTGCTTCTGGATTTGACACTCTATGGCATGTCTGCGACGTTTTTACTTTCTCTGGTATGCTGCAAAAGGCCATTAACATCTCACCTGGCTCGGTATCTAGTTCTAGGCATAGTGATACCATTCTCCTTGTGCTTTTGGACGATAGCTGAGGTCAGTTTAGGTTTGTCAATGTGAGCTCACTTTAGCTGTATTCCATTTCTTCTAGCTACTAAAGGGGTGCCAATATTTTGCTTACGAGGGGGATTTTCTGGGAATATATTTAATTGCAATCGGAGGATGGCGTGATCACTAAAGCTTGAGAACAAATTCTTAGATCTGGTGGCCCTTAGACTGATTGGGGTAGTGACTAATATATAATCAACAATTGAAACTACCCTATTTCTCTGAAATGTGCCCATCAGAATGCCGGTTACTGGTTCAGGGTCATTGGTCATTTCCATATTTCTGGCGGATAATATCCTAATTAAGGCTTCGCCATATTCATTGTGGGTGAAGTGAAGCAAATGATTTTCCCCCAGATCCTCTGACCCACACACGGGAGCTGTATTATATAAGTCCCCTAGCCAAATAATATTTGGAACCTCCTTTCTGGAATTTCCTATGATAAGATTAAGAGTCCTGTCAACCTCACCCACAATGGAGTGGATATTCCTGCCAAAACTATTATTGTAAGTGTTAATCAAGATCGACTTGCCTTCCTGTTTTATCTCCTGCGTTTTAGGAAGCGGTTAAAAACTTTTTTATTCAGGGAGGCACTTGAGCCAGCTAAATAAATCTTACTACAGGTCCCGGACTATCTTTCTTTTTCACGTACTGTTGTTTGTTGTTTGTTTTTAAGTGCCTAGAGACCTGTTGGTGAGTTGGCGCTATAAAAGACCAAGTTAACAATAACAATAACAATCTCAAATAAGAGAATGTGGAAATTTGGATTGGCAGGAATAAACTTTTTATCACGGAAATCATTTGAATCAGTGTCAGAATGCCCCCTTTTGCCCTTCCTGAATCTGAGAGTTCAGCTGGTGTTTAGAATGAGCGGTAACCATTTATAAATATTGGTTCAGTGGACCAAGTCTCTTGAAAACAGGAGACATCATTTTCCTGCCAGAGTTAAAGCCAGTTGGTGTCTCCCAGTTTTAGATGATATACCAGCCACATTCCATGATGCTATTTTAAACCGATCTTTGTTGACCTGCCTCGGGGAGATAGAAGGATGGAGGTGCTCTCTAGTGGCGGGGCCTGGGATGGCACAGGTTTCCCTATTTGCTGTAATATTGGTACTTAATTTGTACAGTCAATCGCATGCCTCCAGGTCAGATAGGGGGGCAAATCTATTTTCCAAGTTTGTAACAGGGATCCCAGGGAGGCCCCCTTGTTCCTTCCATGTCAAATCCTCCCTTTGATAACAGTTAATTCTGGGCACCACCCAACGTGGAGGCCTATAAAAATAATCTAGGGGAAGCACAATGATCTGCGATCTCTTTGTTGAACCTCCCCTTATAGACTCTAATAAATATCTGACACCACCTTCATCCTTAAAGTTAAGGGCCACACAATCTCCTATCAGCTCTTTCTTAGCTGGCCCTATCCAGGGTGTCCTTCTTGCCATAATACGTCTGTTTGAAAGATTTCTGCAGAAACCCCCTGACTCTCTCAATCTCTGAGTCAACCAATGTAATGCTTTGGTTATTAATTGCTCCCTAGTCTCCATGTGGCCCTCCTTTAGCTCAGAAGCATCCCCCAACACTAATACTAAGGGAGCGGATGCGGGGGTGAGATGAAGTAACTGCGATCCATGGGACCATTGTCCGGTAGTCGGTCTTTCTATCCTTTAATTACCGGGCTCGCTGCCCCCCCACTCCATGGCCCCCCCTTGACCCACAAGTAATGTTTCGGGATTAGTGCTCCTGTAAGGTCTTGGGTCCCTTGACCCGTTCAAATGATGCTTCTGGAGCTGGCACAGGACTGCTGTGTTGGAGTATGTCACCAAGTTTGTGTTCATGTTTGGCAGGGTCATTAATGTAACTATGTGGCGGATTAGACCTTGCAACGGGCATAGGGGTTCATTATGCACTGGGAAATTTCGATTGAATTTTCTCCATCATGTGCATCACATTTACCTACTTGTTCCTCGTTACCATTTTCCTTTGCTTTTACAGCTCTGGGATTTTTTGTAGGTTTATTATTCTGTGGGCCACCACCTCTTTTTCTCTTGCCTATGTTCCCATTATCCGGCAATTTCTTTGCCGCCACCACCCTTGACGCTGGTGGTGCAGGTTCTTGGTGCTCTGGGGCCCCGCCATTCCATGCTAGTATTTCCGCTTCCTGTGTTGATGGCGGGAAATCTATCAGGTCAGAATCAAAACCAGGAATCCCTTGTGTCCACCCCTGGACCAGCACCTCACCGTTTGCCCCCTTGGTCTACTGCCAGATGCTGGCTCCTCTCCACTGGGGGGTCCTTACCAGCTTCCGCTGAGTGAGTCCTTATCAGATTCTTTAACCGTTCCTTGGACTTTCGCAGGACTTCAGTTTACTGCGCCGTGGCACTGCAGCGCCTGCTTCCAAACTTCAGCCCAACTCCAGCTCCAGCCCGCACTCTTAGTTTTCAAAGTCAATGTCAAAGATTTATATAGCGCGCTACATACCTGGAGGGTCTCAAGGCGCTTGAAGAAGGGTGGGGAATTACTTGTCGAATATCCAAGTTTTAAGTTGCTTTCTGGATGCCAGGTGGTTTTGAGTGAGACGAAGGTGAGTGGGGAGTGAGTTCCAGGTTTTAGCTGCGAGGTAGGAGAAGGATCTACCTCCCATGGTGGTTTTATTGATGCGAGGTACCGTAGCAAGCGCTTGGTTGGAGGATCGTAGTTGGCGGGAGGGGGTGTAGAAGGAAAGTCGTGTGTTGAGGCATTCGGGTCCAAGTTCGTAAAGTGCTTTGTGTGCGTGGGTTAGGAGGCGGAAAGTAATCCTCTTATTGACGGGGAGCCAGTGGAGGTTTTTCAGGTGACTAGAGATGTGGTCTTTACGTGGGATGTCTAGTATGAGTCTGGCTGATGCGTTCTGGATGCGTTGGAGTTTTTTCTGGAGTTTTGCAGTGATACCGGCGTATAGGGTGTTTCCGTAGTCCAGGCGGCTGGTGACCAGTGCATGGGTGACCGTTTTTCTGGTTTCGGTGGGGATCCAGCGAAATGTTTTTTTGAGCATGCGAAGAATGTTGAAGCAAGATGATGAAACGGCGTTGACTTGTCTGTTCATAGAGAGTGAGGAGTCCAGGATGACGCCCAGGTTCCGTGCGTGGTCCGTCGGGATGGGAGCTTTTCCAAGGGCTTCTGGCCACCAAAAGTCATCCCAGGCGGAGGGGGAGGTACCTAAGATAAGGACTTCTGTTTTGTCTGAGTTAAGTTTCAGACGGCTGTGCTTCATCCACTCGGCTACATCTTTCATTCCTTCATGTAGGTTGGTTTTGGCTGTGTTAGGGTCTTTGGTGAGTGAAAGGATCAGTTGAGTGTCATCCGCGTAGGAGATGATGTTGAGGTTGTGTTGGCGTGCGATGGTCGCGAGGGGGCTCATGTATACGTTGAAGAGGGTGGGACTGAGTGAGGACCCTTGTGGTACGCCGCAGATGACTTCAGTGGCCTCTGAGTGGAATGGTGGGAGGCGGACTCTCTGGGTTCTTCCGGTGAGGAACGAGGTGATCCATTCCAGTGCTTTTCCTTGGATTCCGATGTTTCTGAGGCGCTGTAGAAGGGTGCTATGGCAGACTGTGTCGAAGGCTGCGGAGAGGTCGAGGAGGATGAGGGCGACTGTGTCTCCATTGTCCAGTAGAGTTCGAATGTCGTCTGTTGCTGCGATGAGGGCGGTCTCTGTGCTGTGTTTGGCGCGGAAGCCGGACTGTGAGGAGTCGAGGGATTTGTTGGTTTCGAGGAAGGCGCCGAGCTGGTTGTTGACAGCTTTCTCGATGACTTTGGCCGGGAATGGGAGGAGCGAGATGGGGCGGTAGTTTTTGAGTTCGGTGGGGTCAGCTGTGGGTTTTTTCAGAAGGGCGCTGAGTTCGGCGTGTTTCCTGCTTTCTGGGAAGGTGCCGGATTTGAGGGAGCAGTTGATGACGTCTCGGAGGTGTGGTGCTATGATGGAGTCTGCTTTGTTGAAGATGTGGTGAGGGCAAGGGTCTGAGGGGGATCCTGAATGGATGGAGTTCATCAGGCGAATGGTGTCCTCAGTGGAGATTGGGTTCCAGTCATTAAGGATGTTCAAGGGGGGTGAAGGTCCTGCAGAAGGTTGGGTGGGTTGGTCTCCGGGTCGGTTGTCGAAGCTGTTGTGGATGTCTGCGATTTTGTTGTGGAAGAATGAGGTAAGGGAGTCGCAGAGGGCTTGAGAGGGGGTGATGTCGTTGGAGTTGGCTGAGGGGTTGGTAAATTCTTTGACGATGTTGAATAATTCCTTGCTGTTGTGGGCGTTGTTGTCTAGTCGGTCTTTGAATGCGGCTTTCTTGGCAGATCAGATAAGTTGGTGGTGTATGCGGGTGGCGTTTTTGAAGGCGTCCCTGGTGCTGGTGTTTGGGTCTTTTTTCCAGGCCTTCTCGAGGGAGCGACAGAGTTTCTTTGATTTCTTAAGATCATCGTTGAACCAGGAGGCGTTTTTGCTGACTAGTTTGATTTGACGTTTTTTCAGCGGTGCTAGGGTGTCGGCGCTGTTGGATAGCCATTGGGTAAGGTTAATGGCTGCTTGGTCGGGGTTTGAGGAGTGGGCAGGGGGGTTTTGAAGAAGCGATGAGGAGATCTGGTCGATGGTGATTTTGTTCCAGTTTCTTCGCAGAGTAGGTTGAGGATGGTTGTGAGTTGTGGTCTTATTGTAGGTAAAGTGTACGCAGCTGTGGTCCGTCCAATGGAGAATAGTGGTGTGACTGAAGGAGACATGTTTGCTGGAGGTGAAGATAGGGTCGAGTGTGTGACCTGCGATGTGGGTGGGCGTAGTGACAAGTTGTTTAAGTCCGAGGTTGGCGAGATTGTCCAAAAGGGAGGTGGCGTTGCTGTCATTGCTCTTTTCCAGGTGAAAGTTGAGGTCTCCCAGTAGAATGTATTCCTCGGAGGGGAGGGCGTGTGGGGTGATAAAGTCAGTGATAACGTCTCTGAATTGTGCACGGGGTCCTGGAGGTCGGTAGAGGAGTGTGCCTCTGAGTGTGGTCTTGGGGTCGGTGTGGATCTGGAAGTGAAGGTGTTCGGCGCTGGCAAGGTTGACGTCTGAGCTGGTTGAGATGCGGATGGAGTTCTTATGGACGATAGCGATGCCTCCTCCTGTTTGGTCGGTGCGGTCCTTATGGATGATCTTGTAGCCTTCCGGGATGGCAATGGTGATGTCTGGGGCTGATGAGGCGTTCATCCATGTTTCTGTTAGGAAGGCGACGTCGGGAGAAATGGAGTCTAGTAGGTTCCAGAGGTCGATGGAGTGTCTGTGGACTGAGCGGGTGTTGAGCAGGATGCATTTTAGGTGGTTGGAGTCAGATATCTGTTGTGCGTTCATGGATGAGGAGTTTATCTTGGTGTCGTCGAACTTGCAGGAGTAGCATGTGAAGGGTCCATGGGTGTGTCCGGGAGCGGCTTGGGCGCAATTGGAGAGTCGGCCGGGGTTAAGGGCTAGGAGGGTGGAGGCGTCGTATGTAATGCGGGAGGGCTGGGCATTGCATGGACCAGGGGGTCTGGCGCTGGGCGCGGCATTGGCGTGGACGGGCGTAGACGGGCTTACCTTTGGCGCACCTTCGGCGCGCAAGGGGCGCGATCGCTGCGCGTGAACGCTGCACGTAGGTCCTACTGACATAAGTTGGGAAGTGGAGGGGGGCGGAGCGTGGGAGGGTGAGCTGGGAGGCGTTAGCGAAGGGGGAGGGACGGGCTGCAGGCACAACAAAATGGTGGGCTCACAAACAACAACAGGACGCTATGCGAGGGCAATGTAAATACACATCAACAAATGCGAGGACTCAAAACAACAGCGCTATGCACACAGGTCAGCTATTAATATTGTAAAGCCTGAAATGGTCAACTACAGTAACCAGCGCAATGCACGTAGGACCAAATATCTGCAATTAACTACGCAAATGCGGAGCGCTACGCTGGAAACTGGGCGCTTAATCAGGAATGAAAATGCCAATTAGAAATGATAATGCCAGTGGATAGTCAGCGCTACGATACCACAGTGGCGCTTGTAGGTCGGGAGGTGGGCAAGAGCAACCGCTTCACGTGGAGTTCAGCTGGTCACAGGGGCTCCTCAGCCGAGTTGTTCCTAGTACTTCGTGGGTGGGAGGGCGAGCTGGGAGGCGTTAGCGAAGGGGGAGGGACGGGCTGCAGGCACAACAAAATGGTGGGCTCACAAACAACAACAGGACGCTATGCGAGGGCAATGTAAATACACATCAACAAATGCGAGGACTCAAAACAGCAGCGCTATGCACACAGGTCAGCTATTAATATTGTAAAGCCTGAAATGGTCAACTACAGTAACCAGCGCAATGCACGTAGGACCAAATATCTGCAATTAACTACGCAAATGCGGAGCGCTACGCTGGAAACTGGGCGCTTAATCAGGAATGAAAATGCCAATTAGAAATGATAATGCCAGTGGATAGTCAGCGCTACGATACCACAGTGGCGCTTGTAGGTCGGGAGGTGGGCAGGAGCAACCGCTTCACGTGGAGTTCAGCGTGTGTGGAAGCCGCGAACCGTGATCAGCCGCGGCAATCCAAACACCCGCAACATCCGCAGGAATCCGCGGCATTCCGGAAAATCCAGCCAAAATCCAGCTAAGAGGCTGGCCACTGGGGCAGCAAGCCACCAGAGCAGAAGCGTGAGTGGGGGCATAGGCCGCACACCGTATCCAGCCACTCAGCAGCGAACTTAGTGAAACATACCGACCAGCTGCCAACCGCTCCCACTCTCCCACTCAGTCCGCTCCTCTCCGTCCTCCCTCACTCTGATCGGTATGTGTCAATCCATATTTAGGGCTATGCCTTAATACACAGCTTCTCTTTCTCACTTCTCATTCATTCACTCATTGTCTCTCACTTAACTTTTTCTGTCAACTTCGCTCATTCTGTTCCTTATTAACTTTGACTCACCCTCAACAAAGAGTAGTTAGTTGTTGGGTCACCACAAGCAGTCCCATTACTAAAAAAAAATGTTTAAATGTGTTTTGCGGGGCGTGGCTTGAGGCGTCAAGATGGCAGTCACACTCTAAGAGTGCTCTGGACCACCTCCGTCATCCGCCTCAGATCCGCCCGACCACAGCTGCCATCGAGCCCTGTGAACATCTGCTGTGGCTCTCTAATTCACGTACCCTGCTCTGGTTTCCTTGTGGGGCTGCCCGATCCCTCCGTGGGCCTGCTGGCTGCCCGTCCTCCTGTGGCCTTGCGCACCCAAGATGGCGGCCCTAGCTCCTGGGCCTGAGGTTCCTGCCTGGGGGCATTGACGTGTTGTATGTCCTCGCTGCCTGTGACTACCCTGCGGCGGTGGATCGGGTGGCAGAGGGAGCCCGGCGTGGTGGAGTACGGCCCACTCCTGCAGAGGAGACCTGGGAGACACAAGGAGATGGACGAGGCCCGACTCGCTGCGGGCGCTGCCTATGGCCCTGCGCTGATCGGGCCTCTGGAGGAGGATGCGGCCCAGACCCCCGTCGGGGGCATTGACCCAGTGAGTGAGGGTCTCCGCTCTTCGCTGCTGCGGTCGGAGGGGTTGGGCTTCCCTCCGACCTTCATCTACTCATCCCCTGACCCCGGGTGGAGGCAGATCCATGCTGGCTTGAGATGCTGTTGCTACGGGTCCCCCTGGGGGCCGAGGCCCCAGGCTCCTAACCGGCTCCCGGACTGCGGGGCTTTGTGTTGGTGCCCCCGACTGCTTTGGCCCGGATCGGCCTCCTGCGTTGCCCGCCTTGTATCAGGGGCTGGCCCTGCCCCCCCCCCTTGGTCGGGGTTCCTTGATACGTGGACCCCCGCTGGTGGGCGGGGCACCTGGCCGTCCCTAGCCCTGGGATACGCTCTGGACTGGTGGCCGCCCGTCCCGAGAGACCTGTGGCGATGCTGCTGTAACCCGCCTAACCTCTTGCCCAGGCTGCTGGGGGCTCCGCCGTGGCCGGCGTGAAGGGGTGAGTCGGCCATCACATTGGGTGGCGTGCCGTGCCCACCCCCTCTCTCCCTGCCTGCCTATCTGGAAGGTGTTGGTGTAGCTCCGGTGTGGTGGGGACTGCCGGGGCTGCCCGGAGGGCGGGCACAGTGACTGACTTCTGGGCGCAGGTGTGGACTTTCTCCTGCTTTGCTGGGGCGGTCGCCCGGGGCCCACTCTGTACCTTCTGCGGCCTGGCCGATCCCCTGCCCTCCGCAGGCTGCTACAGGTGAACGCCTCCTTAGGGCCGGGCCCCCTGCGCGGACTGAAGTGTACCCTGCGCGCCTCACCCTACACCGGTGTGGGACCCCGCTGAGTACCCTGATCTCCCCCTGTTGATTACTGCTGTCTCTCGCGCCCTCCACCGTCTGTTGTCGGCGGTTGGGCTCCCTGGCGAGTAGCCTCCCTTCCTCAACGTCGGGGTGTGGGAGAGGGACCGGCCACTACGCCGGGTGGCAGGGGCTGAGGCCGGGACGCTGGTGTGCCCCCTCCTCCGGCAACCTCAAGCAGATTCTTCAGGGACATGGGTTGAACCCGCACCACCCAGACCCCCATTCCCCCTACTCAAACAAAGATGGATCAACTTACTAAGTCAGATCGAGACCCGGGTGGCGGGCCGCCGAATGCTCCTGGGACCCCAAGGGAGATCTCTCCACCATCCTACAGGCGATCAGCACGTCTCAGGCCTCAGTGGAAAGCAGGATTGGAGAAGTGAGGGTGGACGTGGCCCTTTCGACAGGACCTCCGTAATGCCACGGGCGTATCACGGAGACAGAGTCCCGTATCTCCACGGTGGAGGACGACGTGGGCGCTCTCAATTCACAGATGGCCCACCTCCAGACACAGACCTCGGAGTTGCAACGCAGGGCCGAGGATGCTGAAAATAGAGCACGAAGAAACAACCTGCGCCTACTAGGTTTTCCGGAGGGAGTGGAGAAAGGTTGCACGGGTACCTTCATTGAGGCATGGATCCGCTCATGGATACCCAAAGAGAAATTCTCCCCTTGGTTCGCGGTGGAACGAGCTCACCGTTCTCTCGCTCACAAACCCCCGCCCCGGAGCACCCGCCCGTCCCATCATCCTACGAATCTTCAACTTCCGAGACAGGGACGCAATCCTAGGGGAGGCCAGGGATCTGAGTCCGTTGCACTTCCGAAACTCCAAAATCATGGTCTTTCAGGACTACTCCAGAGAGGTGCAGACTCAGTGCCGGTCCTATGACGAGGTCAAGCAAAAACTCAGGGCTATGGGTCTCCGCTATGGTCTCCTCTTCCCGGCCTGGCTTAAGGTACTCTTCCAAGACAAGACATTCTTCTTGGACACCCCCCAGGCGGCGTGGACCTGGCTCACAGAGGAGCGACCCCTTCTGCCTGGTGCGCCCCCTTCCCATGCCCGCAGATCACCGACGGAGCCGGGCCAGGCTGCGCCCATGGCCCAGCAGCGTCGAATCAGATCTCAAAGACGGGGCAACCGCCGAGGAGGGAATTCCCGTTCACTGGAGGCACAGTCCCAGCGCCCCCCAACTCAGACCCCGGACCAGAGAGCCTCTTCCCCCACCTTGGCCTCTTCCTTGATCGATATGGGTTGCATCCCCGGGTCGGATGTCACTCTGCGAAGGGCCATGTTGGACTCGGACCTGTCTGGGAGCCCCGTGGGCGTTAGCTCTGGTGGGGAGGAGAGGGTGTGACTAGGGCTGCAGACTGTGTGACTCACACTTCACCATTCAAGACTCTCTGCAACGGGACTGCTCGTGACCCCCTGAGCGGGGGCCTACCTGGCTCCACTGGGCGGCCGGATCAGGGTTTGCCGGTCCATTACAGTCCCGGGCCTGACTCATCCTATTAATCTCAAGTTAACCATTTCTTGTTTTTCAGCTGTTGCCATTTATCCGTATACATGGAGGGGGGTCCAATTCAGCCACACCTTTGATTGATTGTTGGTTGCTAACCGTTTTAGATTAGCGAATCACCTCTTAGTGGGGTAGTTAAGGGTTTGGGTTTTTTGGGGCGACAGATGCTTCCACTTCAGAAGTGTAGGGTGGGGGGAGTTGGGGGGCAAGGGTGGGGGGGCCATTGTCTCTCAACAGTTTGTTATTTTTAGCCGCCTACGGGCCGCTGTTTGTTGTTTTCATTGGCAGCCGTGATTCCCTAGTTGTGTCCGCAGTTGACAAGCAGATCACCACTTTCCATGTCTCCTTTCCTAGGCCTTGGACCCGGGTAGGTGCTTCCTCAGGTTGGATCAGCCCCACGTCTACATCCGCCCCTTCACACATCATTCCTCTAGATGACCTGCGTCCTCAATAGGCTGATCCACATCCTCTCCTGGAACGTCAATGGCGTCCTTGATCGAATTAAGCAGATAGCCGTCCCCCCCCGCTGCCCACAGCCACACGCCGGACATCCTGTTCCTCCAAGAGGCGCACCTCCTGGGTACACAATGTAACTTCCT
Organism: Lissotriton vulgaris; assembly: GCF_964263255.1. NCBI lineage: Eukaryota > Metazoa > Chordata > Amphibia > Caudata > Salamandridae > Lissotriton > Lissotriton vulgaris. The sequence goes on from NC_141686.1 coordinate 51,934,716, forward strand.
AGCCCGATATGGATTTGACAGGGTCTGGCATTCTGGCTTTGCACGGGGTTCCGAAGGGTGGCTTTTTTACTTAGAAAAGGGCTTCCCTTTGCCCTGGCTATGACCGAGACTGATGCTCAGGGCCGGTATGTGACCGTCTCTGGAACGATTGAGGGGCGCCCTATCAACCTCCTATGCACTTACATTCCCCCTTCACTTATGCCCTCCACCCTTCGACATCTCACGTCAGTATTCTCCTCTTTTCCACAGGGCTTCACAGTGGTTGGGGGGGATTTCAATGCCGTCCTGCAGCCCCTGCGCGACACGACGGAGACCCCGTCGGACAGCCGTCTCGTCTCCATGAGGGCCCTCTCCAGTTGGTCTTCGGCCCTGGGCCTTTGTGACGTATGGAGGGTCTGGAACCCCCGCAAAGAACAATACACCCACATGTCGGCGGCCCATCATACTCACTCCCACATAGACCTCCTCCTGAGGCCTGCCACGGAACTGCCAACTGGTATCTGGGGCTGCGATATTGCCCCGGGGGATCTCGGATCACTCTCCTGTCTCCCTTCATCTTGGGAACTCCTCAGCGGGTCCACGGGCAACTTGGTGGCTGAACGCCTGGTTCCTGCATGCGCTGGTGGAAACACTCGGGCAGGACTGCGTCAGTACTTTTCCACTAATACTGGCTCGGTTCCCTAACCAGGGACGCTGTGAGAGACCGGCAAGACTGTTGTTCGGGGGATGGCCAGGGGGCTGGTCCACGCGAAGCGGGTGGAGCAAACAGCCAAGCTTGTGCAGCTTGAATCTCAGGCAACACAGCTGGAAAGCACCCAGCTAACTAATGGTCGCAGAGACTCCTCACGGCAATTGGCAGTGATCCGCGAAGAGATTCGCCGGATCTCATTGGAATTCGCAAAAATGCTCTGGCGTTCATCGGTGGCACATATTTATGGGCGGGCGATAAAAATGGCGAGCTCCTCCACAACCTAGTGTCCTATCCCAAGGTCAACTGCGTTATTCCTGAAATCCGTTCGGATACGGGGGCCCAGCAGGTGACGTCCTCCGCCATAGCACAAACTTTTGCTGATTACTACGCAACCTCATATGCCGCTCGCCTTCCCGATGCTCCGCTGGCGGACCTGCTGGAGAGGTTTTCCGTGTCTGCCCCGGGAGACCGCGGAGGCTCTGGACCACCCCTTCACCCCGGAGGAAATTCGCGAAGCGATTTTACTATTGCACCCCGGGAAAACGCCTGTTCCGGATGGTTACCCCCAAGAGTACTACGCAACCTTTTGCGAGCTTCTGGTTCCCCATTTAGTGGAGTTATTCAACCATGTGGCGGAGGCAGGATCCTTCCCACCCGAATTCGACGTGGCCACTATAGTGGTCATTCCAAAAACGCAGCCCCCCTCCCTGGATTGTGTGCACTACCGCCCGATCTCGCTGATTAGCACGGAGCTCAAGATCTTTGCTACCGTGATGGCTCAGAGACTCCGACCCCTTCTGCAGGACTTGGTCCATCCCGACCAATGCGGGTTCATGCTTGCCAGGGGCACTCTTCACTGCATTCGTCGCCTCCACCTGGCTATGGTCCACCGTAGTCGCCTCACCCCGTATCTGGCGTTGCTTCCTATCGACTTCGAAAAGGCCTTTGATACGGTGGACTGAAGCAGATGGGCTTTGGCCTCCCCTTCCGCCACCTGATCAGGGTCCTTTATACTAACCCCAGAGCCCGTGTTCTCATTAGCAGCGAGTTTTCCGAGACATTCACAATCCAGAGGAGCACGTGTCAGGGGTGCCTGCTCTCACCACTTTTGTTTGCGCTGGCAATGGAGCCCCTGGCGGCGTTCATCTGGCAGGACCCCCTCATCCGGGGTTGGGCGTGGGACTTTAGTCAGGTTGATAAGATAGCCCTCTACGTGGACGGCGTCCTGCTTTACCTGGCGGACCCGGACAGTTCTGGTCCCAGATACTTGGAGGTCCTCTCCATTTCGAGCGGGTATCTGGACTCCAGCTCAACCTGGCAAAATCAACTTTGGTCCCTTTACATCCCTCCCGGGCTTGCTTCGACTGGCAGACGAATATCCCCCTTCTGAGGCAATCGTGCAAATATTTGGGAGTCTGGATTACCCTTCTGCCAGAGCTCGAATGGGCTTTGAACGTTGCACCTTTGGTCGCCAGGATGAATTCAGACCTCAACCCCCTGGGCAGAAGTGAGCTCTTTAAAATGATGACCCTTCCCCGCTTTCTTTACATTTTGCAAAACATCACTATCCATCTCCCGGGGAGATGGTTCAGGGAACTAGACGGCGTTCTTACCCGGTTTCTCTGGGGAGGTGGGAGGCCGCGTTTATCCCTGGCGCTCTGTCGTATCCCCCCCTTCGATGGAGGCATGGGAGTAACTAATCTCCACCTCTACTACTTAGCCACGAGGCTTATCGTGATCCATGATTGGTTTGCGGGCGGCTGGTCCGACCCAGCATAACGCGTGGAACTCAGCACAATGAACTTCACGATGATCCAGGCGTTCTTATACGGTGCCCCGGTGCCGCAGGCTCTACCCCCTATCACGAGGATAGTGCTCGATGGGAGGAGGGCTGGCGAGACGCCCTTATGGCACCCAAAACCCTGACCACATCCTCTAAGCTGCGCCTGGTCCAACTTTACTACCTTCATGCAGCCTACCTCACTCCGGCACGCCTATTCCGGTCCCATATGAGACCTTCCCCAGCATGCACGCGTTGTGACTCCGCCCCAGCCGATTTCTATCTCATGGTATGGCAGTGTCAGGCTTTAGCGCCGTTCTGGAGAGGGGTTAAGCTCGAACTCAAGCAGGCCCTGGGATGGGAGGTTCCCCATGATCCAAGACGATTGCTGCTGGGGGTGTTTGACGGCCTGGATGGCTCTAGGGCAGACAAGCGCTTTCTAGGGACGGCCGTGGCGGTGGCAAAAAGGGATATAGCTGCGCTTTGTTCCCAGGCTAAGACACCAACTGTGCAGAACTGGAGGAGAGGAGTGGATTGGTGTGGAATACAGGAGGAGTCTCTCTTCGAAGCCCAGGGCTGCCCTGACTTATTTGGTAAAGTGTGGGGTAAATGGTTTAATCTGTTACCAATGTGATGATCGGTCTAATTTTATTTACCTGTAATGATTATCTGAGCTGCCTTACCCAGCTCAGCTGGGCCGACCATGCCTTGTTATCTATGCATAATGACACGTTCCTTCCAATGATAAATGATCTGCTGTCAATTAATTTTCATGCTTTTGAAAATCCAATAAAGTTGATTATAAAAAAAAAATATGTGTTTTTCGGTGCGGGGTGCACTTGAGCTGGAGAAAATCTATTTTGATGGAGCAATGTAATGCCTTGCACTGTGCCTAGTTATTTTATAATGAGAGCTCCTCCCTTCTAACGAATACAGCCAGGAAGACAGTCAGAAAGGATGAATATTAATGAGCGGATACATGAACAGCCATAGAAGAGAGCAGGCATAGAAGCAACCTCTCTAGCAGTGACTAGCAAGACTGGACTGTGCCACAGTCCTTTTGAAAAATATTAATGCAAGGTGTAATGGGAGAGGTGTCACATACAGCAGGAAAACTAGGCAGGAGATAAATAGTATGATGGTCAAAAATGATCATGGAAACTGAGTTAATACAGGCAACCCTAGTCCAAGTGCAGAAGGCTCCCAAGTGGCCCAGTACATTGCTAGGAGAAAACAAGTACATTTGTACTTGGCAGAGGGCCATTATTCATCGAACATGTAAAAGGCTAAACACTGTAAATGTTGAGGAAATGGGAAGGGCGCCAGATTCCAATAAAAAGGGGAGAGGTGGATTTATTTAGAGGTCATGGAATCTAAAGATGAAACCGAGGTATTCATTTACTAAAATGGTGTGTGGGCGCAACGCAAAATACATCATCAATGTACTTACCATTTTAAAAGCATTTGTGCTTAGCACCAAATTTTGTTGTGTTCAGCAAGCAACCGTATCGTGGTGATGATGTAAAAAAATATGAGCTTTATCTAAAACAACCTTTTTCAAGACTAAAACTCCGGCTTTTCCAACGCCCCCATCCATCTTTATAAAATAATTTATTTAAGATGGAGAGCATGAGCTTGCTCTTTGAAGAAATAAACAGCACAAGAACGCTTTCCATCACTATGCAGGGCTCTTCCCTCACAACTCTCTTCCCCAGGACCGAACATTTCAGCTCTGGCAGGCACTCGTACGTTCATGATTCAAAATTGAGCGCGCGGGTGGATTTCATCTTGATGGCGTCTGGCTAGATCGTGCCTGTTTCGGTGGAAGGCAGCCAAGCGGCGCTGCAAAAAAAAAAACCCGGCCGAGCTTGTTTTCAGTCGCTGGGGTTTATATAACAGCCCTGGGAAAGGACAGCTTTTGGTTTCTGAAATGGAACATGTTTTTTTATCAGAGGTAGTTCAAAGCTCTCTTGATCTCTTGAAATTGGTGTGTGCGGTTTCCGGGTCAATGAGCAGACAGTGGGGTGGCGAACTGTCTTTTTCCGAGCGGCGCTGCAGTTAACAGTGCGTAATATTAGACCTTTCGTGAGCAGGATAATGAAAAGAAGAGGTGACCGGGTAAGCGAGACAGTGTGGAACGAAGTGGGTGGGAGGCAGGAAGTGGAGACGGCTAAAGGGGAGGAAAGCAACAGGGTAAAGAGAGATTGCTAAAAGTCAAATGCTGGTAGAAAAACAAGGAGCTATTTCAGCCCGGCATAGGGGTGGAGAAAACAAACAAACAATTAACAGTGCAGCGCTCATGACGAGCGCCGTGCTGAATATGTATGATAAACAAAGCAGGACTCGTGATGAGCTCCGTGTACAATATCTATGGAAGTAAGTATGTAAAAGAAAGTTACCCTCACTCATAATACAGGAAAAGCGGAACAAAATAGTAGTTAGGCGCTGCTGCTTCCGGACTAAATGGAAGTCAGTATTGGATCAACAGCCAGTGAAAAGCCAGATAACAGGAGCCATGCCAACGTTAAACAAATGACACACGGCAGGAGAAATTACCTACTAGCCAACACGAGAGATACCAGAAGTCTGGTATCTCTCGTGTTGGCTAGTACTTAGTTGGGGGACAAGGTACCAAAGCAGTCTATAAATACGATCCCCTCAGGCCTTGTGTATTTTGAGGAGAAATTACCTGGCAATAGGCGGAGTTTCTCATAACATACAGATTACTTGATGTCTCGGAGAGACAGCGCATGCGAGCTGCCTAGGCGAGACCTAACCAGTGAAGTGAAAGCGCAGAATGGGGCACTTATACAAAAAAAAGCATTTGGCTTTCAACTTCACAAATGCTTTTTATTTTGTAAAAGTGCCCCATTCTGCGCTTTCACTTTAATAGCAGCCGCGCACCTTTCTTCTAGTGGCACTTATAGTACCACAGCTGCCATTAAACGTAAAGAATGGAAAGAGGAGCTTGTAAGAAAGCAAAAATAGTCCACTAATAAATAGATAAAACCTACAGAGTAAGTAAACTGTAATTGGCTGGTGCTCTTGGTTTAAAAACTTAAGTGATTTATAGGGAGCACCGGCCAATAAGAAGCAGCGATACAGCAGTCAGCCAATGGCAAGCAGCAGCTGTAATTACACTTCTGTGGAGTGATTACAGCAGGTCTTGCAGGCAGTGCATTCGCACTGATGCTCGACCTCAAAATGAACCCAACTTTGCAAGCTACTCTGAAAGTATCTGGGAGCTACTTGTAGCTCCTGATGGACTGGTTGGAGACACCTGTTAATGTGGTACTTACTTACAATGAAAGTATAGGTCTCTGAGGCCCTAGTATGCTTTAATGAATATGAATGAACATGATAAATATAGGAGCCCATTTTTGTTTGTTGGCACTTGTTATTATCTCGTTATTTATACCACTAGCAGTACAAGATAACCATTTTAGTATATCGAAGCAACATTGACTTTTATTATTCTCTCTTGATGCAGCCGATGTGATATTTGTAAGTGGCGATAGTCGGGCGATACCCATTTTTAGAAGTGGCATAATCAGAATAGGTGATGTGAGAAAGGCAAATATGACATTTTCTGGAACGACAAATACTCTGTTCGTAGTACAGATAGGGATGTGTTTTAGAGGTATGATGAATACAGACAAGTGGTGAAAGCTCCATCAGTTTCACCCGAAGGCCGGATTCTGTCATTACCTTGTCGGTCCCTGACTCCCTTATACCCTCACATTAAGTGTTCTGCTGTGTAATATTTTCCTAGAAATAAAATACTGTCAGTTAAGACTTTCCTAGTTCCCAAAAGATAATAGATATAAATATTCATCTCGGTTTACGATCTACCTTCATGCTGTAATGTATGAAGTATTGATTTTGCTTTCTTGTTCTATAACTTGAAGCTTCATACCTCCATGATGTAGAGAGGTTAGGTGAAGGTTACCCCGTGTTATTACACGTTTCACTTTTTGATGATGATGAATAGTGATGGTAATCCGGTCTGCAGTAGTCTCGTTCACATTTGGTGGATCCCAGTGGGATAGCAAATACTCATTTTCAGATTCTATGCAGTCGGTTTAAATTTAACTTTTCTACTCGAGTTACAAACATTAAAATGTAAATCAAGATAATTTAGGAATTGACAGGACTCTATAAGTTATTCACAGAAGCAAAACACAGTATAATACTAACATATTTATTACACGTATTAGGGCCTCCTGGCTGGGTGTTGATGATGCGAGGTCAACCAAGCGGTTGCTTAACAAAAAGAGCATTTGTTCTATTACATGTATTTTTAAGGCTACAGTGTGCACGCTCAAATACTCAAAAGGACAGGCACCTTGTTAGTAAATTCTCGTTATACACGCTTGGACTGTAAACTGTGTAGTGTCAGTCAACTCAAAAATAATCCTTCAGATAAAGAAGTTGCCTGAACTGAAATCACCATCCGACCCAAAAATGTAGGACCATCTTGACCAGATAACTTGTCACTACATAGGAGAGCTGATTTGGCCTTTACAAGTATGGGAAGCAGTAATATAGGAGTACTACATCCTGCACTGATAAATCCCTTTCTAAATTAACCCAATGGTGTTTCAAGTTTTTTTCTTAATTAAAAAACAAAGTTTAAGTTTAAGTTTAAGTTTAAAGTATTTCTAAAGCGCGACATACACCGAGCGGTTTCTTGGCGCTAAGATAGCAAACTACCAGCGGGGGTAGAGTCAACCACTAGGGCATAAACTGAAAAGGGGTTTTAAGGCAAAAAGGCCTGGGCAAACAGGAAAGTTTTCAGGGATTTACGGAAAAGGGAGAACTGGGTAAGGGATCTGAGGTCGAAGGGAAGGGAATTCCAAAACACAGGGGCCAGAGTAGCAAATTTAGAGCCACCCTGTTTTTTTTTCCTGAATCGTGGGGCTACTAGTAGGTGTTGAGCTGAGGAACGGAGGTCTCTGCAGGGAACGTAAGTTTTGATGGCTGAAGATATGAAAAGGGGGGCCAGACAGACCTGGCCTGAAAGGCCATGCAGCCTAGTTTGAATAAGGCGCGTTCCCGAATTGGGAGCCAGTGAAGGGTCTTCAACAGAGGAGAGGTATGGTGGAATCTGGGGAGACCGAATGCAAGACGGGCCGCCTGGTTCTGAACCAGTTGGAGCTTACGCAGGCTGTACTGTGGGATGCCGTTGAACAGGGCATTCCCGTAGTCCAGGCGGGATAGGACCAGTGCGGACATAATCAGTTTGAGTGCAGGGAAGGAAAAGAAACGAGAGATAGTGCGGATAGTACGGAGAGTAAGAAAGCAAGAAGATACCACGGAGCCTATCTGGGAGTGCATGGTGAGTTTATCGTTGAGCTTGATACCTAAGGTCTTAACTGAGAAAACAGGAGTGGGGGGAGAGCCAAAAGAGGGGGGCCAAAATAACGAGTTCCAGGGACTGGAGCAACCACCCGTAAGCACCAGTTCTGTCTTATCGGGGTTGAGCTTCAGGTGGTTGAAGTTCATCCAGTCCCTGATGAAAGACAGAATAGATTGGAAGTTAGATATAGAGTCAGGGGAAGAGGAGAGATTAAAGATGAGCTGGAGGTCATCGGCATAGTTATATACCGTGACCTCCAGCCGCTGAAGAGCAAAGATGAAAAAAGTTTTGAAGAAAGCGAGTATATGAATGCTTGAATGCTTCCCAAATCTGGTTTAGGTTCATAGCAGAAGATGGAGCTGGCCACGGCTTGCAGCAGTTGAACAATGACTAAATTAGTGGAGTTCTATTTTTTGTGTAAAATACTGGTAGATGTAGAACCTAACATGGTTATTTACTGCCCCCAAAATAATGGTATACAAATAAAGTATGTTGGAAGCTGATGGCAAGCAATGACAACAATATGCTGACATCATTTAGGTCTATCCGATTTTCTTAAAGATTTGTGTTCGCTCATGTGTCCAGCGCTCACATGCTTACCTTGTGGTGCCGCATGTTGTTTCCCGCCAGCACTGTTAATATCATCTTTGTTGATTCAGCACCCAGAGCACATGCATCTGCGTTGGCCAGCTCTACTATGTCTGCAATCCATGCACAGTGTTTCCTTGACCTAGCCTGAACTCTGTTATAGCGCCAGGTGCCTGAGATAATGCTGGTTTGAAAATCTGCGCAAACACGTACCTTACGAGTACAGCCTACTGTCCTGTCATGTCCAGAATGCAAGGAGCAGTTTACCCATGCATCTAATGCTGAAAAACATACACAACTCTTGTGAGGGAACAACAGGAGATCAGGGAATCTGTGGTACAGTCTACAAAGGATTCGTCTAAATGACAATAAGAGCAACTGTCTTTGAGCTTGTAGCACTGGAGGACTGAAGAACTAAGCACAACATTTTAAAAAAGGATGAACAGAACAGCTACAAAACTGGTGTGGTATTGGAGAACGAAACAGAAGAACTAAGTGCGGTTAAGTCCTCTGCAATGAGGAACTTCAGTCAGTACAGTGTGAAATGTCTCAGGCGAGGCTATAAAAGTAGATATTCAGGAGTGATAGACACTACAACCTTTTACATCTGCAGATGCACCACCTTCAAAAGGAGCAAGGATGGCACGCCAATACTAACCACATGACCGACCCCTCACTGAAGTCTATCACGGTTGATGAGTTTCTCGTATCAGTTTGATACTCTGAGTGTAAGGTAAGCTTTTTGGTGATGCAGATGAAAGCACAAACAAAGATAATCATCTGAATTCAGCTAAGATTCAGGATGCACATCAGGAGCCAGTGTCATAAAAGAGGATAAGAGCCAGAGCAACAAAATTAGGAGTCACAATGTCGTACAACTTCTACTCCCTCAGTAGGAACTGTGCGCTTGTTGGACAACGTAAACGTTGGGATGGTGCCAGACTGATTCTAAGCACCCCCTCAGGATACGTGGCCCTATAGCCCTAATAGTTCACAGTCCCACCATAAGTACCTCTAAACCTGGGGAGGTATCAGAACCTTTTCACTCAGTCACTTGTGCATATCCAGAGAGATACACAAGAAATGCACAAAGAGGCATTTCAATATTTATCGAACCATTGTGATTCTTGTAAAAAATATCATCCAATCGGCAGGCAGGAGGTGGAGCTTGGAGGCGGGGCCAGCCATCTAAAAACAGCCTCAGCACAGGTAGCGGGCAATTGCTGTTTGACTGCCGCGTGGTCCTGGCTTGTTAGAGCTGCCTTTTTTAAATCTGTTTGTGCCTTCAGAATCACTTGTTGCACTCACTCCGAATCACGACTGTATGTTTTTTTTTTTAAATTGAAGTCCTATTCACTTGCCGCACCCCTCTCACTCGTCCAGCTCCCCACCTTAGGCCTCATCCAATCGGCCGGCAGGAGGTGAAGCTTGGAGGCGGGGCCAGGCATCTAAAAACAGCCTCCGCACAGGTAGCGGGCAATTGCTGCTTGACTGCTGCGCGGTCCTCCTGGCTTGTTAGCGCTGCGTTTTTAAAAATCTGTCTGTGCCTTCAGAATCACTTGATGCACTCACTCCGAATCGCAATTGTATTTTTTTTTAAATTGAAGTCCTATTCACTTGCAGCACCCCTCTCACTCGTCCATCTCCCCACCTTAGGCCTAATCCAATCGGCCGGCAGGAGGTGGCGCTTGGAGGTGGGGCCAGGCATAAATGTCCATTACAGCGCGGAGGCGCAGCGGAGGCGCAGCGGATGCGCGCAGCGGGCGCACCGGCAGCGTGCCAAAGGCAAGCCCGTCTGCGCCCGTCCGTGCCCACCCGGGACCTGGGGCCAAGGATGCTGCTCAATCTATCACCTATTCCCAGGAAGCACTCCGAACGCTTATATCACAGCCATCCTCTCTAGACCTGTCCACATACAACCGCATTCTGACGAATGGTATCCTGTCAGAACAGGCGCCTTTTCCAGTTCCCTCCCCCCTTCCAGTCTTAAGTAATGAGACCACCCTTCGGGTTTTCTATCTGAATACCCGTTCTTTTGATATATTGATATATGTAGCCTGAATACTGTGTTAAGTTAGCATGAGCTTTTTAGGAGTTTAAACGCCATTTTACCTTTCTGCTGCTTTTGCACACGGCACATATCTACTGCTTTAGCATTGAGCCTAGTACAATGTTTTCGATTCATGCGAGAATAATATGTTGTTGCACTGATATCAGTCTTGCTTGGCGAGCTGTGTCTGTACAGTGAGTGCTGAAACCTTCAAGGATATCTCAACACAGTAGTTGTTGTGAGCACTGATCTTCGCACGTTCCTCGACATTACATACATGCAGCTGCAGCCAAGTTCTGGCTTTAGGCGTGTTTTATATTGCTTTGCACAAGAGCATACAAACACACTTGATGGTGCTTCGCATGCAGAGAGCTGGTTGCTGATGATGTGATCCCTTACCACTAGGATCTTGAGGTATGGGGCCGCTCTGCTAAAACCCACAAGAGGCCTTCTTAGATATAATATAATATACTAGCAAGGGAGGGTGAGAATTAGGTTTTGTTAAACCCTATTAATTTTAGCATAATACTATGCTTGCACCATTTGTGTTCTATGGACTAGTGACTATGCTGATTACTTTGTTTCTTATGATATGTTTGCTTGTATTAGCTAAGATACTGCGTTTGAGAACACTGCATTAGTGAATAAACATTTCAAATATGCATGTGTCCTCTTTTACTCCTTGTTCTGGATTGAAATGATTGTATAACGAAAGAGTGTTCTTGTGTTCCACGTTACCTGAGGTGTACTAAGTTCATGTTCTGGTTTGTCTAAGCATTGGGAGTTTGTGATAACCAATGAGACACTGTAGCTAGTCTGGTAGGGGATTTTTGGGTACTAAGGTGAGTGTTGGCACACCCTAATTCACTGAGGTTCCAAGCCTCTATGCACAGTTCTGTCTGAGCACGGAATCCCTGTGACATGGCGCGCAATCGTTGGTGGTCTTATAGCGTGATACTTGAGTAGTACATCATTCAGTCCTTAACACCTTCACTATTGTTTCCGGTTAATGGTGGTGTCGGACAAACCTACCTATATTAGTATAGGTCTTTTCAAGCTTGAATCTTTCTGAACGGTTTCCTTGAATTACTACCCAGTTGTGCTACAGGGTTGACTTTGTACCTTTTTCTTTCTGTGTCACTATGGCCGCGGTGGACATTCCGCAGCATAGTCGCATTGCGGTGCGCAATCATTTGCAAAATTATAATGTTCCCGTGGATGGCATGACAGTAATAATGGTGGTGAGTGCAGAGGTGGCTTACCCTTACGAAATTTTTTATTTGTGGGTGACCTTCCCGGCGGTGGACGGAACTTCAGGTGTGTTCCATACGTACACTCCCACTGCTGTGCCAAATGAGTATACTCCGTATAGGGCACAGGAAATTCCTATTGATACTTGGCAGCACCGCGTTTGGTTTAATGGCGCCCTACCCAATTCGTTATCAGCTCCGAGGTTAGGTCCTTTGTCCATTCCAGGCGCAACTTGGCCTGTCTTGGCTGGATTTACGCCTCATCCTCAAAACGGAGCTTGTCCCGTGGCTGAAATCAGACGACTACATGTAGTCGCAATTAGCGTGATTAGGTCGTTAGTGCAATACATCACCCGCAATCTCCCGGGCGGTGCCCCGGGTGGTGCGGCGCTTCCTGCCGGACAGGGCGGTATGAAGCTCAGTCCCGTTATGGTCAAAGCTGTGATGGGCAAGCGTCCCCAGGAACAGGATGATTTTCCTTTCTGGCTTGCCGAGAAGTTTGACCAGCTGGAAGCTGTATTTCCTAACACGTCTCCTGGTGAAAAACACAGGATTCTGACAATTAGCTTACCTAAGGATTTGACCCCCGAAATCGGTGACTGTGAGACCTGGAGTAAAACATTTGCGGCGGTCTACGCGAGGTGTTACAGCACCCCGTCAATGACTGTCCTACCGACGGTCCTTAAACGTGTTCAGGATGACCACGGACCGGAGGCTGCGGTTGAATTGGGTATGCGTCTTTGTGGCACCTTTGATGTGGTTTCCAATCTCATACTTGCTAATGTCAAGGGAGATGCGGTGAACTTTCAGGTTGCCAATGCTTTGCAGGCGATTCCCGATGCCGAAAAACCCAGGCAGTTGGCAAGGATTATTGTGGCGGCTTATAAAACCGTGGGCCGCAATAGTAGGGGTCTCAAGCCTTTTTCTACTAAAGAGAAAAACCAACCCCAAGGGCAGAAGTCGGAATCCGACGAACAGCCCAAGCCTAAAAAACAAAATTGGCCTAAAAAAGAAAAACGTGGAAAGCAACAGCAACAGCAGAAATAGGAGTCACGACCTGCGTCTCCATTGCCTGTGCCCACAGAACGTGTTTATGACTTGCGCGATCGCGCGATGATAAAATCACCTGATCGTTTTCAGGTTTCTGATCAACGCTCTCCTCATTCTTTTCAGGAGTCATCAGCTTTTTCATCCGGTGGTGGAGGAGGCGGCAAGGGTCGGGCGGCCATCTGTGGCCTCTGCCACTGAAAATGGTAAAGACTCTAATCGTTCAATGTGTAACATGGAAGAAGAAGCATCTCTCATGGAAAGCAAACATTGTTTTTCGGTTAGATTAAAAGGTGCAAACAGAGAGGTGACATTAACATACGTCCAAGGCACTTTTCCATTTTTCAGCGTCTGCAAGGTCCACGCAAACTGCATAACAGAACGCAATTGATTTTGTCCATGGTACAAAACAGACACTTCATATTGTACAATTTCAACCACAGACGACACAATATTATCCAATGTGTAAATTCGGGAGGAAAGGGTGTTAATACTGTTATCCACAACAGCAAGCACTTTTTCCAAGTTAGCTTGGTCAATAGCCCTAAGGCGGATAGCCGCTTCAATCTGTGATGTTTTCCAGAGTTCATTATAAACGGCATAGATCCATCTTTTAGATCTACCTTTAGCCGGGCCTTTTATGAAATCATTTAAGTCAACCTCGTCAGTCAGTTTAGAGAAATGTAATTTAACTGACACCAATGTAGAGTGTTTGAGCCAATTCTGACACAATTTGCCTACAGAATTAGTGGTAACTGAATGGTCACTCTCAAATCGTGGATCTACTCTGACCTGTATAAAACCCTCAGTCAGGCACAGAAAACAATGCTGGCAGGAATCAGCACTTCTGTGCCACATCAACCAACCCTTTGGATCCAAATCGGATATGTTAAAGGATGAATTTAGCAAAAGGGTCTGCAACTCTCTAATCAAACATTTTGTAGAATTTTCCCAACCCGAATATTCTTCCAAATCAGGGAAGGAAGGAGTGTTTAATTTTTTAGAAGTAGCCAATCCAAGGCATGTTGTCTGTGAGATGGTAGAATTCAAAAACAACATATGATTTGGGATCAGACATGCACGATGCAAAGCCTCAGTGCTTTGTACCTGCCAACTTTTAGAACGCCAAACCGATTTAAGGTCAATAGTTTCCTTCCAGAACTCGTAGCCACTAACAGCCAGCTGGTCTAGAAAGGACTTCGAATACAATAACTTAGTATCGGTAAGTCTAACTTTGGACATGGATTTATCTGTTATTTTAAAATAAAAGGAGGAGGGATTGGTCTGATTAAAGTCAGTAAAATAAGTGTACTTTTTCAAAAACGTGTTTGAGCTGCCTCTCAGAGCAGCTGGGTAATGTTCCCACTGGGTATAATTCACAGTACTCCTCCCAAAATTGGTTTTGTGCAAGTAATGATTGCCAAAATGTTGGAAGCAAAACAAACCACCATAATTAGCAGATTCTAAATACAAATCTTCAGCATCAAATGCAGCATAATACTTTAAATCAGCAAACAAAGCCTCTACGGCCTGAACATCCCAATCATCAGAACGTATGTTTTGTTGAACCGCATCCCCATGTTAACTCTAAGTACCTTAGGAACATTAATAACGTCAGTCGGAACATGGATTTGAAATTTAACTGCATCCCAGACAATTCCATCCAGGACAGGCCACGCGGTGATGTTAACAAAGGCCAAGTCTCTTTTCAATCTGTGGGCTGAATGTGATGAGGAGTGGGGAGCAAATGTTCCATTCAAATGTCTAATGCATGTTCTCTCCTCGACATAATGTCCATTTATAAATCGAAAAAAAATAAAACACAAAACCAATTGACATAAAATGATAGAGAGCAAAAAGCCCCAGCCAAATGTAAGTCCAAGGAGGAATTAAAAAATGTTTTTTAAACAATGTCACGTAGGCTCTCAGCCTTGTGGGCTTCTCTGAAGTATGTGAAATAGTGTCAAATGAAAATCTGGATTCTGTGGCTAAACGAGTTTGTAAATCAGGCATCGATAAAACAGTTGGGTAGGTGTAGTCTGCATCATCAAGGCGAGTACCAGGCAAGCACTCAATAAAGGACTTTAAACTGCAGGCATCTCAAGGACCACCTCCGGTGCACGATCCGAAGCAGTGGCCAAAACAGAATTTCTCACTATCGATGGACATGAGACTGCCGGTGTCATGCTAAGAAGAATCGGCCACTCTGTGTATTTTGACATTGTCAATGGAGATAAACCTGTTCTCCTTACCACCTGGAAGGGGTGGTAAAATGACTGTTCTTGTGCCCTTCACTCCAAGCACGGGAACCGGAGCACGGTATGAGGGACCAAATTCCATTTTGTTATCGATCTTCTCCCGAACCAGTTCTCCAACTTGGGGTAGCCAGCCAACTACCGGGATCTGCAACGCATCATCCGAGGTGGAGGGCAAATGTTCCTTTGCAAGACTGTCTCTGGTCTCTTGTAGAGTCTGTAAAACATTGCAATGTTCATCTATGTCATAGGAGGCACCCGAACCGACCGAGTCTAGACGGTCAAGGTCCGGGACATACATCTTGATACCAAAGAGCATTTCGTATGGGGTCCGCCCACCCAGAGACTTTCTAGGGAGATTATTAAGAGCACGCTGCACGCCATTGAGATGGGCCAGCCAGTTTCTGCCAGTGCCTATAGCTCGAGCTGTCAGTGATTGCTTTAAGTCACGGTTCATTCGTTCCACAACACTATTACCCTCAGGTCGGTATGGAGACGAAAACTTGACTCGGATCCCCATCGAACTCATGGCATCCCTATACGCCTTAGAGGGGAAAGCAGGACCCTGATCCGAATGGAAGGTACCACAGGCAAAAAATCCTACAAAGACACGCAAATCCCTGATGACAGTGAATCAGCGCTGCGATGAGGCCAGACCCAAACAAAGCTTGTGCATGAATCAACTGCTACTAAGATGTACTTATACGTAGTATCAGAAGAAAAAGGACCGCAGTGATCTAAATAAACACAACCAAATGGCTTATTAGAAATGAACAACTGTGTTTGGGGCGGACGCGTAGCAGTTGAAGACTTAATCTGCTGGCATATGTCACATTGAAGGACAAAATCATGATTCTGTTTGTACTGGCCCCACCACCAAAAATGTTGTTGTAACTGAGACACAGTAGCTGAAACGCCCGCATGCGCAGACGCAACCCCTTCATGGGCCGCCGTGATCAGTGAATGTCTGCGATCCGAGTTGGGAATCAATCTCTCTCCAACTTCAGGTATTTTCACATAAGGAACCTTATCGGGACTTACGAGGCATGTGTACTTCTAAGGGAAGCCCAGAGGATATTTATCTCCCTTCTCAGTGGCAGCAACAGCCGCCAAGATGTCGTCATCAATCTTACTTTTGGACCGTGCCACAGCTGCAATGTGGCTAATCCACGGGTTGATTACTTTACCTTTTGCACTTTTCCAGTTTACAAATTGCATGAAGTATTTTGCGATAGGCATGTACGAAACGCTAGGCACCTCCTACTTACATGAAGCCCGGTCACTCCCCTTCACTTATAGGTGTCTTAGAGATGGGAAAGAGGTTTATCTGAAAGGTGATGAGTTTACAGAAACACCAGATCACTCATTGATGTGTAGACACATGGAAACCACTGACCCCACTTGGCCTCTAAGAGAGAGGTCGGCGTTTATAGTGATCTCTAGACTTTTCACAAAGAGTGAAGGGATGGGAGGAGGACCAAAGTCCCTAGGCCAGAAATGCGATCTTTTTTAGGCTGGTGAGCTGTGTTAAATTGGAACCATAATGGTTAAGTAATGCCCAAATACTTTAGGCTCGATACTTGCTTTAGAGCCATATTGTTCATGGGAAATTTGAATTTGTTGAAGGTATTATTGTCTCTAACTCCACATAACATGATTTTTGTATTTGAATGACTGGCAGCTAATTTTCTTTCTTGCAATACAATGTGAGTGCTTCCAACACGTCATCTGAATACTAGAGTCAATGAAGGTGGGTGCCCGCAAATTTGGGAGGGAAGGCACAGACTGAAGCTAGTGTGTTATTTATGCCTGCCAGTTAAAGGTTAAGCAAAACTTGGGTGCATCCTAGTTTTGTACCAGCACTGGTCCAGATCTTATGGGTTTTGACACTGTTAGCCGATATTTTTACTTTATTTATTGATATGAAGGTTTTATATAGCGCGAACAAGACCCTTGCAGGTATCAGAGCGTTTTAGATGGCAAATGACGGAAACAGGTACAAGCATAAAAAAAACTAAATATAGGTGATTCCAATACAAGGTGCTCAATAATACAGACTAGTAATTATACTACAGTAATAAGTAAGTAAATCAAGTGAATTTAGCCATGAGAATCGCTTTCACTTCTTTTTTGAATGAGGCCGTGGAAGGGTTCCGTCTTGTTTAGGAGGGCAAAGCATTCCTGATCCTGGGAACCACTCCAGAGAAGGACCGGTTGTAAGTTTTCTTCTTGTCAAATCGTTGTGGTCTCAGTAGAAGATTCCTGGAGCCTCTACTACCACTTTCTGAGCTAGATAGCATAGCAATCAGAAAAGAATTGATGAGGAGGACGGTGCTGAAATTATTGAAGGGATCCAGTCACACGCAGCTCCACAATCCCTGATTTAGGGCGACCCGCCTACAAAATTCGGTGGCTCCCTTGACCTGCAAACCCAGTATTGAGTTATATCAAACAGAAGCACCCAAGCGTAAGAGGGTGACTCGGTGAAAAATACCCTCTAATTGACCACAGAGGTGGAATTCATTCCCCATTTTCTAACAAATAAGAACATTGTCCTGATGAAGGTGTTATTGCACAAACCGAAACGCTGCATCGACAACCTGTATTTTATTGTTCTTTATGTGAATTGACACACTTTTAATCTTATTGTATGGCACTGTAATTTTGTATTCATTAATGCATTATATGTAACAAATTGTACAATTTCTATATTGATTTATTTTATTTTTTATATATTTGTACTATTTTTTGGAACGTGGTTGCCAATTTGTTGGTATCTTGAGTTATGAGGGGGTATACACAATAGGTTGTTCCCTTAGGGAAGCAGTGGGACTTCTCCCTCTTTGATCACATATCACTCCTTGTCCCAGATTGAACTTGTAAGGAGACCTCCCTTCTTTTTGACAATATGTGTCTTTAATATACATATTAGTGCAAGATATTATCTAAGATATACATAAAAATATTATATTTGTACTTATAATAAACTTATACTATTTTTCAATATATTTTAGCGAAGTCGCGTCGGGTGCGTGCTTCGTAAGCGCAGATCCCATGTAACCTCAAAAAAAAAATTTCATTGGTTCATACCATTTCCCACTGCAACTATTGAAGGACCCCACCCATTTTATTCATTTTTGTTGGAGCATCTTTAGAGAGACATCTCTTTACCTACAAGAACCCTTTTTAATTGGTTTTTTTTGGTGTTTTTCAAAAAATATCAAACAAAATGGCATCTGGAGAGCAGCAGCAGCAGGAGGAAGTATCTTCTGAAGAAAATTTCTTGCAGGAGGCACCACATCCACAGAGGCCGGAATCTGTCATGTGGAAATTCTTCACTTTTCCACCTGGCCAGAAGAAAGTATATGCGAGAAATGTGATGTGCAAAATTTGTGACCGAGTCCTGTCAAGAGGCAGTGAAAAAAATACTCTTGTGGCACTGCTTCTATGTACAAGCATCTCCGCACCACACATCCTCTCAATCTTGCTCGGGAGGAAATGAGACAAGCAGCTTTAAACCCCTCACCTGCTGTGGAAAGTACGTCTGGAGCGTCCTCAGGAACACCTGCAATGGACATTTGGCCAGAATACGCCTTTCGCGCGTAACACTGCGTGAAGTGTAAGTAACTTATATGCTTCGGTGAGCAGCCAGTGGATGCAGTTTGTGCTGCACAACGCAACCATCATTGTTAACTTTTTTTTTGTTGCTTTTGGAATGATAAGTAATTCCAAAAGTTTCATGTTTTATTCATTCTTATTTTTGTTCATTTTTTGAAAAAACAACCAATACATACAAAATTGTTCCAAAAAATAAAAAAAATACAAAAGAAAAAAGAAAAGAAAATCTTATCAGAACTACCTTATCTGGTTAAAGAAAGAACTATAATTGCAAGGTAATGTGTGAAAGTTTGGTTGAATATATGTATACAGCATGTTTGACTGAAAAATGCAATAGTAGTGTATGGTGAATTTATAGGTGAAGATTTATGAGGAAGTACTGCAGCGTGACACTGCAAGCTGTTTAGCTGCACTGCACTGTGGCACTTCCGAAGCACAGGGATGTGACATATGTAAATGAATATGTTGCAACTCTGTGCTTCCCTCTGCACTGCTGCACAAACTGCAGCCATGCGGTGACACAGGCACCCTTGCACCATGGTGCAAGGATGTTTGTGTCGTGCAGAGATTGTTTCTGTGCAGAATGGGACATATTCCTGCACAAAAACAATCAGTAAAGGCATTTTTCTCTTTCAAGGTATGCTGTGAAATGCAGCATGCATTGAAAGAGGAAGAAATGAGGAGAAATG
Source organism: Lissotriton vulgaris (assembly GCF_964263255.1). Lineage (NCBI taxonomy): Eukaryota > Metazoa > Chordata > Amphibia > Caudata > Salamandridae > Lissotriton > Lissotriton vulgaris. The sequence goes on from NC_141686.1 coordinate 51,954,043, forward strand.
AAAACAATTCTCCTCGTTGCGCCTTGCTACACCAACTCTAGGATGGCGCAGCATTCACACACATCTCCAGATTTACGATTTCTCATAAATCTGGAGAGGTAACTTGTTCTATGTTTGTTGCGTGGGAACACCCACAGCAACACCTATGGACACACTTTCAACGCAAACTTCTGTGTATGAAGGGGTCATATTTACAAGGAGAGGAAAAACCATGCAGAGTGGCTTTTCGTCTCCTCGTAAATATGAAGGAGTGCCTTACAAAAAGTGAAGTACTGGTGGAGCAGGGTGCTTGTAAATCTGCCCCATCAGTGCTTTGGTATTGGCAGACTGATACAATAAGAACATAGTGCGGTATGAGTGATTGAAGAATTGCATGAGACTGACAGGAGGTATCCTACGAATACTTCAGTTTAATGGAGTGGACCAATAGTATGTATCTGCTTAGAGATTTGTAGGGAATATGCACAGAATATTTTATGTGTACTTGTGTTGGTGCCTAGGTCATTTTATAAGATTACCACTAGTAACTGGAATGATGACAGTGCTGCAAACAGAGTGGACACTTAATTTATAAGTGCTTACGTATTGGTGGAGTGATAGGATAAGTAGATAGTGGTAGATAAGTGATTAAAGAAGTGCATGGGACAGACTGGACGATTCCTACACTGCATGAGTACTAACTGGGTATTTAGAAGAGTGTATCAATAGTATGTAGCTAGTCAGAGGTCTGCTTGGATAGTGCACAAAATAATATAGCTGTACTTGTGTTAGTAGCTAGGCCATTCCATAAGTTTATGAATAGTAACTAGAATAATTACAGTATTACAAACAGATTTTATAATGAATTTATAAGTGCTTATGTATTGGTGGAGTGATAGGAACCAGAGATAGTGCTGGATGGGTGAATGGTGAAGTGCATAAGACAGACAGTAGGATTCCTAGACTGCATAGGTACTAACTGGATATTTAGAAGAACGTATCAATAGTATGTAGCTGGTTAGAGGTCTGCATGCATAGTGCACAGAATATTGTACCAGCACTAGTATTGGTGTGTCTATGGTTCGAGAATGGTAGTCTGTATTTTAGGGTGTGAGGAGGTGCATCAGATGAACACGTCGATGATGTCATCAGTGATGTCAATTTAAGATGTCATCAGTGATGTCACTGACCAAGTCATGAGTGATGTAATATGTGACGTCATCAGCAGTGCATTGCAGGGGCAGGAGTTATAGTTAGCACAACTAACTATAACGGACAAATTTCTCTTGTTTTGTACGAGTGAAATGTACAACTAACTAGGATATCCATGAAACCTGTGTTTTTTCAGAGAATTTCTGAGGTTTTATAAATGCTAATTTCTAACTCTATTGTCCCTGAAAGTTGTGATTTTTTCAGTGAATTGTATGTATATGTATTTAATCTCCTCTCACTCTTACAAGAAAAGAATCAGCACTCAAGTTGTAGTTTGGAAGTATTTAATCTGCAAAGGACGTGATCCACGCGTTTCGGCTCGTCCGAACCCTAATAACAATACAAGAAGTCATTGTAGCATCCTTATTTAAATGTACAAATGCCTAAAGTTGCCAACATTAACAAAGGTCTACATATTACTTCAATCCAAAAAACTGGCGACCATATTGGCCTCGTCATGATGTGAAAATTCAGGAATTGATAGAATAAAGAAAAGAAAACAAGTGTTAATATGCACACAATCTCATTTCAGCATATCTTGCCCCGTGACTGCCATACCTGTATGTTCGTCAACGTGACTTATTCATAATAAACATAGTTAGGATTGCAAAGATCAACAAAAACAATGGACTACACATTACTTTATAGTGTAAGGCTATCGGCCATATTAATCTGGGCATGTTACGTATTATAATGGTTCTTACCCGAAAGAAAAGAAAAAAAGGGATGTTAATATACACATAGTATCCCTAAATAAAGTTCTAGCGATTATAGTTCCATTCCATTCACAGCTCATTTGAGATGTCATGAGTGATGTCATAAGTGATGTAACTGACCATGTCATGAATGATGTAATGTCTGCGGTAATTAGCAGTACATGGCGGGAGGGTAAGTTATAGCTAGCTTAGATAACCATAACAGCTGAATTTTACTGGTTGTGTATGAGTGAAATCTGAGTCCAACTATACCGTCCCTGTAATCTTAGTTTTTTCAGCAAATTTCTAGGTTTTTTTTAATGTTAAGTAAGATGCATTACACAATGGATGGTGGGGACTTGGAAGCAGGGCCTGGCATTGTGCTGCCCCCACCCAAGCTTGCTGCTCCTGCCTTCCCTCCTCCTAGCCTTCCATTGTCCAAGTCCATGTCCCTGCTCCCTTATTACACCCCTGTGTGGCAGCTATTCTGCCACTGGCCTTCCCGCCTTCTATGAACAGTTAGCTTGCTGCCCCATCCACCTCCTATCTTTCCTCTGTTGTCTGAATCCATGGACAAGCCTCCTACCTCCTGCCATGCATGGTCTGATGTGCTGCCAGTGCCCTCCATTTAGCATGATATACCAGTCCACTCTTCCTGTCCTCCATTGCTCAATTATATGCCCCATCATTGACCTCCTATTTAGCCTCTGTGCTTAGCTTGCTGCCCCTATTCTTCTTCCACCTGCCTTCCGATGTCTGTGTGCATGCCCCTGCTAAATTATTTTTGCCCACCATGTTCCATGGATCTGCCACTCCTATATACTCTGAGTGTTCTGTTGAGCTTCCACTCCCCTCTCATCTACCTAGCATTGTCAGATAACTGTAACCTGTCCCTGCCACTTCCACCCTGCCTGCCCACATTCCATGCCCCTATCCCCTTCCTCCTGCACCCCATGGTCTATTTTACTGCCACACCCTTCTGCCCTGATGCCTGCCCTGTAGGGTAAGTTTGGTGCACCTCTCCATGTCCCTCGTGTCCTCTATTATCTGAGTCCATGTCCCTACCCCAATTCCTCCCGCCTTCCATGATCCAATGTACCATACTTGCTAACATTTTGAACTTGGTAAGAGGGAGATTTTGAAAAAAAACTGGGGTACTGATTTTCCCCTTTAACTTAAATTAAAAAAGAGGAGATTGTAGGCAGGAGACATATCAAATAAAGCCCATTTAGGGCTTATAAACATTGGACGTTTCCTGGCTGAATCGGGTCTGTTGGCATGTATGGTTGTACTACCACTGCCTCTTCCTTCTGCCCCACAATGGTCTATTATATTGCCACAGCCTCTCTTGCCACTACCTTTCCTGCCTACCCAGAGTTGTCACGTTTTTGCCTCTGCACCCTCCTACCTGCCTTCAATTTTTAAAGTCCGTGCCCCTGGCCTCTGCCTCTCAACAGTATCCTAATGAACTTTCAATATTTATTACAAAAGTGTGGAATACCTGGCGTCATCTTGATGTAATCAAAACTGTAATACCTACAGCATTTACTTTAGAAATTACATATAAGAGAGGGTCTTATTTGCATAAAAATTATGGTTAGTGCTCTAAAAACCTAAAATGAGGACATATTTTCTGAGTTTTCAAATAGCGACAAAGCACTTTTAAATTATTTGTTATTTTTATGTTTTTTATCCAGTTGATCACTTGATTGAATATTGCACTTAGGGGAGAGGATGTGGTGTAACTTCCAGAGCTGCAGACTTTGCAACTCAACTGGGGAAGCAGGTTGGAATTTCTGCTTCAGCTCGACATTCTGTGATTCTGGTCAAATTACTTTGGGCCATATGCATCATCAACCTGTTTTGCGATTCTAAAATAGTGATTTTTAAGAAACCGCTATTTGAGAATCGCAAATAGGTATGTATGTGCAAAATCGCATTTTCTTTGCAATTTTTAAAATTCCTTAATTGCGATTCGCAAATTGCGAATCGCAATTAAGGAATACTTTCCCATTAATTTCCATTGGCCAGGAGGCCCATAGGAATGAATAGTAAGTTATTCTCAATTTGCGATTCGCAATTTGCTAATCGCAAATTGAGAATAATTTCAAGGGTGCAGGGGTGTCCAAAGCAAACCCTGTTGCACCCCTGAAATATGCATGGGTGCACATGTGGCTCACATACATGCCCTGAGGGCATGTATGTGTGTCACGTGGCACATTGTAAAATGCAAAAATTTGCATTTTTCAAGGAATTTGCAACTTACCACCAACTAGAAGTTGGTGGTAATTTGCGATTCCTTATGGACATTTTGCAATTTTTTTTTGCTTCATACAAAAGAAGGAATCGCAAATTTTGCGATTCCTTGTTTTGCACCAGATTTAGCTTTATACATACCATTTAGCAAATTTGCATTCGCATAGGCCGAAATTCTGCGAATTGCAGCCTTAACGAATGCGAATTTGCTTGATACATAAGGCCCTTAATCGCCCCATGTCTAAAAAACAAAACACATTTTTTCTTGTGTTATGTAACCAATGAACATGTAAAGCACTCCAATACCGGACAAGTCTGCACTATATAATACTGCAAAAACACAAAAAATAAAAAGTGTTTGGCACACTTCTGTCATTGGACTACATGTGAGCTACATCTGGGTGATATCTGTGCTACATTTGGGCTCTTGTCTCTGGTGGCCATCTTGGTAGACTTATTTGTTATGAAGTTTCCTAATTTCCTCATTTACTGCAGTCTAATCAGTAGGAAATACTTTCAGTTTTGTACTTTGATGCCATCAAGAAGGCATTCAGATGTGTCACACATTTGCCATAAATTCTAAATGTTAGCACTTTAGTTGCTCATTAGATCACTGTAGTAAGGCTACTGTTCACCAGGGAAGTCTGCTGCTGGTATTCAAAGTGCATGTTTCAGTTTGCATGCCAGAATTATTTAATGAAATAGAAGAGGATTTGAGAAGTCAAAATGTGCCCTAGTTTTTCTTTCTGCAGCACTAATCATACTTTCTAGGGCAAAATGAACCCCCTTATTTTGTTCCTTTTTAAATTAAATGTTTTAAGTGTTATCAGTTTATTCCAATCAAGATGGCTTCAGGTGTGCCATACTTTAGTCATAAGTAAGACTGTTAGCTCTCTAGTTGTTCTTTAGAACACTCTGGGACATTCTGTTGTTGGACTTTACTTGGGCTACATCTGGGTGATATTTGTGCTACATTTGGGCTATTTTGTCTCTGGTGGCCATCTTGGGAGACTTATTTGTTATGAAGTTTCCTAATATCCTCATTTACTGCAGTCATCTCAGTCGTTCTTTAGAACACTCTGGGAAGTTACAGTAGAACACAAAGGAATCAACTGACAGTCTCTGTCCTTGTTGGATGTCCATGTTTTACTGAGAATGTCAGACTTCATTCTCACATGACTGAGAAAGATAATGTGAATTTACAGAAAATATGCTCTCAGTTTAGCTTATAGATCACCTTCCAAACCTCTGTGGGAAAAGCATGAGCAAATAGTTTTCTCTCAAACATGATTCATGATATCCCAGCAGAAGGCTTTTTCACATGGTAAAATCACCATTAGAATACACCACAATACCTACATTGAGTATGGTACCATCAACAAATGATTTATAATGTAACTAAAGTCGTAAAACCTTCTATTAACTGGAATGCTTTTTAATGAGGTGCTATCATGTACATTGGTCCCAAGATGGCTGCCAACACTTTTTGGATTAAGTGCTGACAATCAATCAGATCTCACGATGAGATGTGTGGTTAGGCTCCGCCCAGATATATATATTTCTTTTTCCATTATTAATTAAAAAACCATTTAACTAATTGAACCATTTAAAGAAGGCACAACTCTGAACCAAGGGCTACCTTTTTACAAATTTGGTGTAATTCCCTTCAGCAGTTCGGGCAGTAGCAGCGACTAAATATTCCTAGGGGAAATTGCATGGGGAAAACACATTTTGGGATCCCCTTTTTTCTCGGCCCCTGCTTGACGAATCACTGTGAAACTTTCATGATAGGAGCGGACCGGAGCGCCCCACGAGTTCTGAAAATTTTGCAAAGAATCGTCAATCGGCGCCAAAGTTACCTACTGGCGACCGCCATCTGTGTGTGTGTGTGTGTGTATATATATATATATATATATATATATATATATATATATATTTATATTTTTTTTTATCTGTGTATCTAAACACCTATTCCCATACAGGGTTACACTATCTATTCGCATATGCACACACAAATAATTAAGGGACGGAGGAATTAAGATAGCTTTGAACATTGATGATTGTAACATCCGATGTTTTAATTCCCAGAACACCGATATAAATATAAATTTTGACAGTAATGTGCACTATATAATTTTCTGATGCTCCCAATGTGAATGAATTCAGAGTAACGGAGGGCATCTCTTAATGATGAGCACATGGAAACAACAATGGGGAAGGTTTTGATGCTGATGTGAATGTTTTATTCCTTCCAGGTGTCCCCCAAAGGCAAAATGAGGTATATGCGACCAAATGAATTGTTATAATATCAATTTGGATATTTCTATGTTTTTAATTGCACGAGCACTTTTTATACACCATCTAACCCACCATGTAAAGTTTGAAAAACGATACTCAATATGACCTTGCATATTGTAAGATGGCCGCCGATTAGGCGAGATTTAGTCCTCTTTCTATGTTGTGGAGGAGGTGGGGATAAAATGGTGTTTCTCACTTCAATCAGGTTGACACTGACGAAGCCCTAGTGATGAAACGCGTTTGTCGAGGGGGCAGGGGGTGTGCCAGTAAAATTATTTTCTTGGACAAGAGACTTTGGAGTGGCGTCTATATTTCGTTTGAAATAGCGAAGTGTGACGAACATTAAACGCGGCTCACCACCGCACGACTGAGCACCCGGGAGAAGGAGGACCGACGGCAGTGGCGGAGCTGTTTATTAAGTTAATTTGGCCGTTTGCCCCGAGGTGGACTGTGAAAATATAACTAAGCATCCGGATTGCGGGAGCCTGGAAATATCAAGGTACGGGGAAATCTGCACGCCACATACCGGAGCCGTGAGGACGCTGAACGCTGGCTGGCCGACGCGACACTCTGGCAAGGGTAAGTGCTAAATGCACGAATACCCGGCATATCAAACATTTATTTGAAACCTCTGTCCCGCCCTATAAGTCGTCCGAGGCAGACCCCCTAGAACTTTTGCTGTGCCCCCCCCAAACAATACCTGTAATAACAGCGCAAAGTGAGTGTGCTAAACCCTGCCCTGCGATAATGTCCCGCACAGCCGTAAGAGAGAAAGAGGCTGCCTATATCTTTAAAAGCACGAACACAGCTGTAATAAGAACGGATGGTGCAACAACAGCAAAAGCACCCATGAATAATTTGCAAACACTCTTCCAGCAACTCGAGAGAATGCAAGAGCAGGAAATTCGGAAGTGGTGGGAGGCCACCTCGTTGCAAAACTATGTAGAATGCAACAGGGTCCCAAGGGGGTTGAGAATCTTTACAATACCCTCCTATGAAAATCCGGACCCGCAACTCTTGAAAGATTGGGGGGCCTATACCGCAGATATGAGCAAAGGGATGTTGCTAATGTTAATTAAATATGCTTGGAGCGATAGGGAGAAAGCCCTTGCCGAAATACAGAGACTGGAGGACCTAATTAGCAAGGAAAAAGATACCAAAATGGCGGAGGATTTGCGCGAAGCAATGATGAAAAGATTAAAAGACTATGAGAGTGGCATAAAGAAACGCAAACAAACCAAATTCCAAAGGGATGAACAGGATTACCTGACAGGCAGAATATTAACTTTTGCGAAAATGTTTGACGCAACAAGGAAGAGGCTTGCGCTGGGGACCCTGGCCACAACAGAAACTTTAACTTCTGAATCAGACGCATCTGTGTCGGAAGACGAATCATTAAGAGGTGAAAAGGGCAAAAAGAAAGGACCAGCTACCACAACTGAGGTCCCTCATTTAGACGAGTACCAGGTCCTGAAAGAGACACGACACCGCCCCAAACCCAAACGCCACATAAATCCCAACAAAAAAGAGGAAAACAAGGCGGGGCAGGAGGAAACACACAAGCGACGCAACCAATGGTAACTCGCAGCAGGGGCAGGAGAGGGAGATGGTAAAGGATGAGCAAACCATAGTGAACCTCTCCGAAAGAAAATTAAATGCCCATGAAGAAAATGTCCTGAAAAGAGGACTAACTTTTTGTCCTACGTCAAAATTCGACCCGGTGCAAACACGAATAGACATATTTAAGTTTGTAGGGAAGTTATAATTGCAAAAAATATTTGCACTGCAAACCCAATCTGGAATAGAAAGGCCTCTCGAAACAACTGGGGCCACTGGTACCACTCTCAGGGACAACGACTTGTCACTGCTCGTGATCACCCATGACCTGGCTGAAGCAGGGGATGTACCCAGTACAATGGAGGTACTTTAGAGAGAAGAGATTGTGCAAGTCAGAGATCCCAGCAACCTGAAACGTAAATCTAGATTCTTACCTCATACAACACATGACGCAATAGACGTCTTTAATGACGCCATCCTACAGGATCTGGAGAAAATGTCCAATAAAAATCTGGAACTGAACAGGAAGAACTCAAATATTTCCCTGCTGGAATGGGAAGCAATCAAATCACTGAAGGAGGATACAGCGATCGAAATTAAGCCCTCGGATAAGGGGGGGAAGATCGTGATCAGCAGTAAGACCAAATACAAACAAGAGGCCCTGCGACAACTACAGGACAGGAACTATTACACCATCATCAACAGGAAAGACTTTGTAAAATGCACCATTGACTTTCACGCTTTATTGAAGGGGTGGAGGGATGAAGGGATGCTTAATAAAAATGAATACGAATATCTACATTGTGAGCACCCAATAATTCCCACATTTTATCACCTCCCCAAGGTGCATAAGGACACGAAAAATCCACCGGGGAGACCTAATGTCTCCTCAATAGGAAGTCTTCTGGAGAACACTTTTAGGTTTATAGATACTTACCTAGCCCTTTTTGTTAAAGATCTACCCTCCTACATCAGGGACACCCAGGATTTTATAAGATTGATTGACGGTATCGAGTGGGAGCCGGATATGCTTCTGATTACCCTCGATGTCGCCAATCTCTATACCTGTATAGATCATCAGGAGGGTGTCTCTGCGGTGAAATGGTTCCTTGGCATGAAAAATATAAAGTACCACCAACATAACTGTATGCTTTTACAAATGGCAGAGTTTTGCCTCAATAATAACATCTTTCTTTTCGCAGAAAACATGTACAGACAGACCAGGGGGACCGCCATGGGCACGTGCTTCGCCCCCAGCTACGCGAACTTGTTCGTGGGCTGGTGGGAGAAGCACGTGGCCTGTGGGGGGACCAATGAAAAATGGTTGGACCGGATCATGATCTGGTTAAGATACATAGATGATTTGTTTGTCGTATGGCGGGGCGATAGATCCTCTGCTGAGGAGTATATTGCGGCTCTTAATGATAACCATCTTAATTTAAGATTTACCTGCATCATCAGCGACACATCTGTATACTATCTTGACCTGGAAGTCTTCGTGAAAGGGAGCTCCTTACAAACAAAACTGTATCGCAAGCCCACAGCGGGCAATACCGTATTACATGCGGATAGCCACCATCCAAGGAGTATGATAAGAACTACTCCGCCTGAAGAGGAATTGCACAGATCCTAAAGATTTCTCACAGGCTCGGGATGAAGCTGTATGCAGTTTTCAAGACAGAGGGTACTCGAAGGCACCATTAGCGAGTGCAGTGAGTAGAGCTGACCTCCTGGAAAGAAAAGATCTGATGAAAACCAAAGTAAAGGAGGTAGAAACGGAGGGAAGTGCCAGAATGATAACCACCTTTAATATGAGATCCAGTGAATTGGTGGCAATATTTAACAGAAACTGGCATATTTTGAAAACTGATCCGATAATGAAAAACACGCTACCCCCCCGACCCTCTGTAACTTACAGACGATGTAAATCCGTGAGTGACCATCTGACCAATAGCCACTTTGAAGACTCCCCCAAAGCATCAAATAAAAAACCGGTATGTGGCTTCTATCCTTGCATGCACTGTAAGGCGTGCAAGGATAGTAAGAAACGAACGAAATATGAAGGGAGACCCAATGATTCACGCCCCATAAGAACTATCACAAAATTACTGAATTGTAATTCGGAATATGTGATTTACTGCCTGGAATGCCCGTGCTCCAAGAGATACAATGGCAGTACAATCAATCAGGCCAAAAAACGTATCCTGGAGCACATGCGTGCCATAACAAACAGGGACAAGAATTACCCCGTGGCACGCCACTTTGAAACTCACCACAATAGCAATAGGGACCTATTGTCAGACTTCCTTATCGACCAACTAGATAGGAAGGAACGTGGGGGTGACAAAGTAAGATCGCTGCGGGCATTGGATTCCAGGTACATCATTGACCTCCAAAGCATGCAACCGAGAGGTTTAAATAATGACGAAGAATTATGGGTACACCTGGAATAAGAAAGGGGAGAATATGTGAATATTACTATTGTTCTGTAGAACAGGAACTGCTCAGCTGTGCATGAGTACTTGCCCATACAGGGCCTAATCGCAAAGCAGGGATCTGTGTGTCTAAACACCTATGCCCATACAGGGCTACACTATCTATTCGCATATGCACACACAAATAATTAAGGGACGGAGGAATTAAGATAGCTTTGAACATTGATGATTGTAACATCTGATGTTTTAATTCCCAGAACACCGATATAAATATAAATTTTGACAGTAATGTGCACTATATAATTTTCTGATGCTCCCAATTTGAATGAATTCAGAATAACGGAGGACATCTCTTAATGATGAGCACATGGAAACAACAATGGGGAAGGTTTTGATGCTGATGTGCATGTTTTATTCCTTCCGGGTGTCCCCCAAAGGCAAAATGATGTATATGCGACCAAATGAATTGTTATAATATCAATTTGGATATTTCTATGTTTTTAATTGAACAAGCACTTTTTATACACCATCTAACCCACCATGTAAAGTTTGAAAAACGATACTGAATATGACGTTGCATATTGTAAGATGGCCGCCGATTAGGCGAGATTTAGTCCTCTTTCTATGTTGTGGAGGAGGTGGGGATAAAATGGTGTTTCTCACTTCAATCAGGTTGACACTGACGAAGCCCTAGTGGTGAAACGCGTTTGTCGAGGGGGCAGGGGGTCTGCCAATAAAATTCTTTTCTTGGACAAGAGACTTTGGAGTGCGTCTATTTTTCGTTTGAAATAGCGAAGTGTGACGAACATATATATATAAATATATATATATATATATGTATATATATCCCTTGCAAAGCTGCTCGAGTGGTTCCCCGCCTACAATCTTGATGCCGTTGGTGGCAGAAGCGGCCATCTCGTAACATGAAAATTCCTCTATTCCATAAATGATTCTCTGGATTCAAGGACGGCACACCAGGAAAACGGCACAGAAAACTTTATTGTGGACTAGTTAGCAAACTAGTGCACAATAAAGTTTTCTGTGCCGTTTTCCTGGTGTGCCGTCCTTGAATCCAGTGAATCATTTCCGGAATAGAGGAATTTTCACATATATATATATATATATATATATATTTATATATATATAGTAGTTTACATCTTGGGAAGGCTGGTTCCTTCCTGCTGGGGGTTAGCGCGCTAGCGCTTGTTCCGCCACTCGCCTACTTAATGCTCGCTTGGAGCGTAGCGGTCTAGCGCAGCGGTCGCGCCTTCGCTACGCCTGAGTCTCGCCAGAGTCCTGCCCGTCTGCGCCCGTCAGCGCTAAGGCAGGGCTAGGGCAGGGGACTCTGGACCTCCTAGGATGATATCTGCAGAGAACCTGCGTCTTTTGCGACACCAGGTATGTGACTGCTGCCTTGGCTCCTTGGATCCTCTCAGTGGTCCTTTCCAATGCCCCACTTGTCCTTTTAAACTTCCTATGCCTTTGTGCATTAATAGTCTCCAGTCGAGGCCCTCGGTTGACAATCAACCAGCCGATATTACAGGCACAGTTAATCAATCTACTCTTAAAGTTATGCATTTGAATGTTAGATCATTGTCTTGTCACTCCCAAGAAGTCCTCTCTCTGATTTCTGATGATAATCCGGACATCTTTTTTTTTACGGAAACCTGGCTGCATGACCAGTCCATGGCGGTCATTAATCTAGCCCTTCCTGCAGGCTACATTATGCACTCTCTCCCTCGCAAGGCCAGAGGTGGAGGTATTGCAGTTGCGGTAAAAACTTGCTACCCCTGCATCTGGAAACCTATCACCATAGCAGGTTGCGAGAGTGCTCTTTTTAACATCTCAGTGAATCCCCATTTCACCTTCACGGGACTTCTAATTTATAGACCTCCTGGGCCTGACGCCGCTTTTCGTCAAAGCCTTCCGGAGGTAATTTCCTCCTTAGCTTTAAAAACTGCCAACTTTACGATTATCGGCGATCTCAACCTGCATATGGACGCTCCACTTTCCAACTCGATCCATAGCTTGTTGGCTGATCTCGAGGCATTCCAACTGACCCAAATGGTACAATCTTCAACTCACACAGGCGGCCATCTACTAGATCCCGTTTTGATGAATCTTTCTACGAATATCTCAGTGCTCCATCCCAGACCCATGGCATGGACTGACCACCATCTCATTGAATTTCGTATTACAACTTCCTTTTCCCTTCCTAAAAATAATCCCTCAGCTAGTCTTAGACGCCCTTGGAGAAACTTAAATTTAGAGCATTTCCATCAGCTCCTGATGAAATTTCATCCTCAACCCCCCACTGAAGTTTCTTGCGGCTACGACAGCTTTTGTGAGTGGCTAAATCACTCATTAGATTTACTTATTCCGGCTAAGTGGAGTAAGACTAGATCTAGTCCTTCCAACCCCTGGTATAATGAATCCCTTAAAATACTCAAAATCTCCTGTAAAAAGGCAGAACGCGCGTGGCGCAAAACTTATGATACTGACCTCAAGGCGGCCTATAGGGCTTGCACTAGAGTGTATCATCGGGCCATATGCGCGGCTAGGGCTGCTTTTTACTCTCAGGAGATAAAGAACAGCACCAACCCCACTAAGGTCATCTTCAGGGTGTGTAAGGACCTTACTAGTAAAAGGATTGATACTGCTGCTCTTCAACCTTCTATGACGCACTGTGAGGACTTAGCCTCATTTTTTGTCGAAAAGGTGGAGGCTATCTATAAGTCATTCGCTCAGCTTTCTATCGCAAAGACTAGCCCTACGTCACTGGTTCATAAACCATTATTGATTATTCCTAGTCCGACCTTAGATGAATTCCTTGCCCTGACGACAAAAGTTAAATCCGGCTCCCCGGACGACCCCATGAGACCCATTAAATTTCGGGAATTTGCTGAAGGCTGCTACCCTGCTTTGCATGGCCTTATTAATTTGTCCTTCAGCACGGGCAGTGTTCCTAAAGCTTGGAAACAGGCGACGGTTATTCCAATTCTTAAAAAACCCGCCCTTGACCCTACCAAGCCTGAACACTACCGACCTATTTCCCTTCTCCCTTGGCCAGCTAAATTAGCAGAAGCTCATGCTAATGCTATCCTATCTTCTCACCTGCAGGAAGCGAATATATTGGATAATTCCCGAAACGTGTTTCGTGCAGGCCACAGTACAGAAACTGCCCTTCTGGCTGTGGTGGAACACATCAGGCATCTGTTGGACCTGGGTCAGACGGCGGCACTGATCCTTTTGGATCTAGTGCCGCATTCGATACGGTGTCTCACCAGATTCTTTTACATCGCCTGATGGAAGCAGGAGTTGGAGAGGTGGCACTCGAGTGGTTTCGCTCCTTTCTTAAGGATCGAGCCTTCAAGGTTTCCACACCCCCTTTTGTTTCTGCTTCTCGCCCCATACTCCAGGGTGTTCCCCAAGGGTCGGCCCTAAGCCCTACCTTGTTTAACTTATATGTTCAGCCATTAGCGGAGGTAGCCCACAGTTTTGGTCTCTCCTTAGTGTCATACGCCGATGACACGCAGTTGGCGGTGGCACTTAATGGCGACTCCAACATGGATGCCCCCACCTTTCAGTCAGCTTTAAAAGCTGTGGCAGGCTGGATGGCGAACAATCGGCTCCAACTTAATGCCTCTAAGACCGAGGTCATTATTTTTGGTAGGGATAGTGAATTATGGGGAGATCAGTGGTGGCCTTCTGATCTTGGCCCCGTTCCTTCCCCCGTGACTGAGGTTAGAAACCTTGGGGTGTGGTTCGACAACAAGCTCTCTTTCACTTCCCACACAAAACGTGTGGCCGGCACTTGTTTTGGTACTCTGCAGTGTCTTCGACCAATCTTTAAGTTCTTCGATGCGGAGACCAGACAGATTATTGTCCAAGCTCTGGTTCTTACCAGACTGGATTATGCCAGCTCCCTGTTTCTGGGCCTAAACCAGGCCGAGCTATCTCGCCTTCAGAGAGTTCAGAACGCGGCAGCTAGGATGCTTGTTGGCCTTCCGAAGTTTGTCTCGGCCCGTCGGACTATCCAGGATCTCCATTGGCTGCCGGTGGGGCAGAGAATTAAGTTTAAAGCTCTTTGCTTACCTTTTAAAATTCTCAAAGCAGCCTCCCCTCCTATCCTTGCACAGACTATCCAGCACTATGTCCCTGTCAGAGCTCTTCGCTCTGCCGGATCTAATTTGGCCATTGTGCCACGTTTTAAAAAATCTAGGATGGGCGGACGCTCTTTTTCAGTGTTGGCGGCAACTCTTTGGACCTCTCTGCCTGCCTCTTTGCGCTCTATTCCTGAGTTGCTTCCTTTCAGGAAGGCACTTAAAACCTTCCTTTTTACCACAATCTAGGCCCATTTTTTCTTCCTTTTCTGTCGTGTTGTGTTATTATTCTCCAAAGCGCCGGGACGCCACTTTGCTGCGGCATCCGTGCGCTATACAAAATCATATAACATAACATATAACATAACATAACAGCACTTTAAAAGAAAAATAAGCTGCTATGTTTCTTGGATTTGAACATCATCCAGGACTTAATATAACTCATCTCATTCTTTAAGTATAGTTCAGATCAGTTTTAAATATTAAAACATGATCCTGTTTACAGCTGAATGACACTTTGAATTTTTTTAAATTAAGGTACTGTTTATTAGAACAAGAAGCACTTTAAGTATAGCACCTTATACATAATTAGACTACTAGGCTATTGCTTGAGACAATTGATTGAATCTAATTTTTTTATCTATCTGATTATTTATTGGGAGGTATACTCAACAAATAGATGGAAGGACAGTGCCCTTAGACTTGTACTAACTTAATTGAATTGATAGCATTTGACAATTGTTGGAAGAGTTTCTGATTCCTAGATTTTGAAATCATTAGATTTTTAAATCTTTAAAAAAAAGTTATTATTTTAATTCTAAAGAATGTTTTAAATTCTAATGTATTCCAAATCATTATTCTCCTGAATACTTCCTCATTTCTTTTTACATTCGCCTATAATATATGGTTTGAATGTTTACTTGCACATTTGCACACCTCACCCCCTGCCCTAATCTAAATGAAGTGAAAAGAACATGTTTAAATTTAATTAAATATTAAAATTAAACCTGTATTTTCCTCGCTTTTTGGAAAAATCTTACCAGACTTATCTGGGAGGCAATTATCAAACGGTATGTGACCCACATATTGGTGATTAGTTAAGTTGTGGTCAAATCTGTACTTTACCTTGACTGAACAACAATCTTAACTTGAACTAAGGAAATGATATGTGATGATTAAGGGTACTTAACCGTAATTGGGAAACCATCATAACATAAAAAAATCAATGACCTAACACAACCAAACACTAGAAGAAGGAAGAACTAAAACTACCATAAGTGGGTCTATCACACATATTTTTAGTATCTCAAATGTATGAAAAGTGCATGAAAAGTGAAAAAAAACAATGTAAAAATACATGAAAACAATTACCATCTATGAATCTCTTTAAATGGTGAAGGTAATCTTGGAGGGAACTTTCCCTTTAAAATTGTTTGTCTACACATACGTACTTATGACCCTGTCGAAGGCTTAGGCGTAGGTCTCCCACTGCTCTGTTGGTAGCTTAATATAAAATAAAGGACTTACTTTGAACCTGTAAGAACCTGGCTGTGCTGTTTTTCTTCCATGCCCTTGGAGTGGGGGCTACGAATGGTAAAGATATATATATATATATATATATATATATATATATATCCAACCAAAGATTCTCCCATATGAAGAAACGTACAACGACACACCAGGAGTTGCTGTGCTTCAAGTATTTAATCGGCAGCAAAAAAACAAACAACGCGTTTCACCTCACAGCTTGTTCACGTTTGTTGTGAACTCAAAACAATAGTCCTTTTACATTCTCAATGAATAGTCATAAAAGAAGGACTTCCTGTGCACACCCCCAAGTGAAATAAGTGCAGTGGACATATTGGAAAAGAATTTCGGCATTGTAAATAAGTCCATTAATGAAAATTGATACTTCAAATTAAACTATGGCAACAATTTACGAACATCTTTCGTGCTCCAATGTTATGACTGTTGAAAATAACATATACAATGCATTTTCTGCATAAACATAAACTTATAGTGTTATAGAGAGAACCAAACTCATTATGCTCGATGTCAACTTAGCTCATTCAGTTCATGGAGCCTAGCAATATATTTATATTATCAGCCATTTTCTTCACATCCTGCCCAAGTGGGCATTGATACAAATACAGTTGAAATGAAACTAGTTGGTATTGTCGAGATAAGCAAGGCAAGTAAGTACTAATGAAAAGCTGATATCATTTCATATCTTTGAAATTAAGCCCAAGTGGGCATAAGATATTTTCACTATCAAATACGTACATGCATAATTGTACACAAATAAAGTTTATAATAACGACAACATGGAATCTCGCCCCCAAAGGTCCCAAAAAGTTGGCATGATATGTTCTTATCATCAAAGAGTTTTTGGCATCGATGTTATATAGTTGATTATAGTCTTAATCTCTCCTGTTTGTACCATGGTTGGTAAGTATCTCGAAAAATGAAAAATGAAAAATGAAAATTGGTTATTGATTTCTTATGCTTGAAAAATGAATATTTGTAGAATGATTCTTAAACTGAACAGCTGTCTCACTTAAAGTCGTCTTTTTTAAACTGTATACTTATGTTTTAATTCACAGAATTGATTTTGCACTTTGGGACAGTGGAACATTAATAAACAAGAGAGTCCATTAAACTAATGAGGCCAAGTGGCACAGGAGATACTTACTTATTTTTTTTCCCCATGGTTCGCGCCCCGGTACGCTCCCCGGTGCGCGTACCGGGCGCTCCCCCCGCGCAAATCAAACCTAGGGGGTCAGGGAGGGTCTATCCCTGCCCCCTTATGGTCATTTCCCCCTTTTTTTCCACCTCTTGTGTCTCTTTCCTACCGAGACACAAGATGGCGGCCGGTCCGGACTGTTTCAGATGTTTACAGACACCCGAGAGCCAATCAGCTTTTCGTGCGCATGTCGCGTGGCGCGCCCTGGGCGCTCCCCGGTGCGCGTACCGGGGCGCTGCCATAGATATATATATATTTTTTTAACCTAAAATCCACTGGAGCACATATCTTGAGACATAGCAAAGGCACATCGGGCTACCAGTCCCTACAATTTTGCCAAGTTTGGTGGAAATCCATTCAGCCGTTCGGGCTAAAAGTGAGTTTGACTGCCCTATGGAAATTAACATGGGGAAAACACGTTTGGGACCCCTCTTTTATCTCGGCCCCCGCTTGACGAATCCGCCCGAAACTTTCAAGGAAGAACCGGAGCTCCGCGAGGCAAATTTGAGGAAATTTTCAGGCAGATTCGTCAACCGGCGCCAAAGGTATTCCAAATAGAATTTTGAGATTTTGCATTGAAAAAAATCCTAAATATAACTACCTACTGGCGACAGTAGGTAATATATATATATATATATATATATATATCACATCAACTTCTCCTTCCCTCGCGGTCTGAAGAAAACAAAGGACACACCTTAGCTTGCAGGGGTGCTTTATTCGGAATACAGGCATAACCGGTTTCGGCGGAATGCCTTCATCAGATGCCGCTGTTCCGTTACGTGTCTCCCACTCACAGTTCTTTTAAAGCTCCTCCTCCCAGTGGTTCGGAGCATCACCTGCATCGGATTTACTTGCCTGCGCCAATGAAAGGGACTACCAGTCCCAGGGTGCTTCACGCTGGTGATCCAATGCAGTGGGGAGACGTAGGTATTGTTAGTACGTTTCACAACCTCATGCTGACTTCTTTCAGCCATCCACCCCTGTATCCGCTCAACATTCTAATGGGAATAACTTTGGCGCCGATTGAGGAATCTGAGTGTAATTTTCCAGAATTTTGGCCAGCTCCGCTCCGCTCTTGCCCTGAAAGTTTCGGGGGGATTCGTCAAGCGGGGGCCGAAAGGGGGGTCCCAAAACGTGTTTTCCCCATGTTAATTTCCATAGGTACCTTTAGACACGGTTACAGCCCGAACGGCTGAATGGAATTACACCAAACTTGGCAAAATGGTAGGGCCTGGTATGCAGATGTGCCTTTGCTATGTTTGGTGAAAATCCCTCCAGTAGTTCTTGGGAAAATTGAGTTTGAAATTTTTCAAATGGCATTTTCTAAGGGACCTTTAGACACGGCTACAGCCCGAACGGCTGAACGGAATTACACCAAACTTGGCAAAATGGTAGGGACAGGTATGCAGTAGTGCCTTTTCTATATTTGGTGAAAATCCCTCCAGTAGTTGTTGAGAAAATTTAATTTGATTAAATTATATATCTATATACGCTCACTGTACGCGCACCGTACGCGTACAGTACGCGCACCGTACGCGGGCGAGTTTCTGATTGGCTGGCAGTCGACTGTCAACATTCCAAACTGTCCAAACCAGGAAGCGTTGGCCACCATCTTGTTTTTCAAGAGAACTGCGGCACAAGAGAGCCCAAAACAAGAGTGTAAAACACAAAAAGGGGGGAGGGTAGACACCCCCAACCCTCTAGCCCTTCTTAGGGGGTCCCAAAAGGACCCGCAAGGGCAAAGAAAAAATAATAATAATTGCGGGGTACGCGCACCATACGCGTAAGGTACACGTACTGTGCGCGTATCCCACGATTTAAAAAAAAAAAAGGTGGACTTGGTGGTCCTTCTGGGACCCCTTGAGAAGGGCTAGGGGGTCAGGGGGTCTCAACCCTACCGCCTTTTCGCGTTTTCCACTCTTGTTTTGTGCTCTCTTGTGCCTCACTTCTCCTGAGAAACAAGATGGCTGCTCAGGTGGTCCCAGAAGGATAATAACATATATAAACGTTATCCGCTAATAGAATTAGCATTTACAAAACCTTTGAAATTTATTGAAAATAAATATAGGTTTCACGCCTGATATAGTTAAGAATTAGCATTTAAAAAACCTTGCAAATTCACTTAAAAAACCATAGGTTTCAGGCCTTATATAGTTGGGAATTAGCATTTTAAAAACCTTGCAAATTCATTAAAAAAACCATAGGTTTCAGGCCTTATATAGTTAGGAATTAGCATTTAAAAAACCATTGAAATTGCTCCTATATAGTTAGTTGTACTAACTATATTTCGCGCACCCGCAATCCACTGCTGATGTCACATATTACATCATTCATGACATGGTCAGTAACATCACTGATGACATCACTGATGACATCTCAAATGACATCACTGATCACATCACTGATGATATCATTCATGTGATAATACGATGCACCTCCTCACACTCTAATATAACCTTTGATACACCCAGTGTTAAATACAGACTACCCTTCTTGAAACCATTGACACACCAATACCAGTTACTACATTCGCACTCACTGATTCCTAGGTCTACACACACATTCACTCATTCACCCATAGAATGACTCATACATACAGTCACTCATCAATACAACACTATCATATGCACTCATACACCTATACAGACACTCACACACTGCCACTCATCCATGGAGTTACTCACACACCTAGTCAGTCATGCAAAGAATCAATCACACTTCAATTTCCTCAACTATACAGTTATACACACAACACCTTACTTATTCAAACATATACTAACAGATACTTACTCTCTTATACAATCACTGATACAAGTACACAATGATCCATATAGCCACTCGCACATTCACTGGCTCTCATGTATAGTCATTTATATATGCCAACTCTCACATGCACTGTGTTTTACATATGTACTTACTTGCACATGTAGCACTGAGATATCCATTCACTCACCAACACACCCATGCACACAGTCAACCGCCCATATAGCTGTTTCCACATGCACTCTTGAACTCATACACCTAGTGAATCAACTGCTCACACATCTATGCACAAAGTCACACACCTCTCAGCCACCCACACACACACTCAGTCTCCCATTCAAATACTTGGGAAACCAATCAATAACCCATATAGCCACTCATATAGCTACTGATCAACACATGCAGCAGCTTACACAACAACAGACATACTAATGCACACATTCAGACAGTTTAGTCACTAACCCATGCATTTAGTAAGACACATTTAATCACTCACTCATAAAGTCAGTCACGCACCTACTAAATCCTTCATCCAGACACTTATACATCCTCTCATTCTTCAATATGTAAAACAAATGTAAACTTTACAGAAACACACAGTCACTGGATGATGTCATCAGTGATGTCATCAGTGATGTCAAATGAGATGTCATCAGTGATGTGATTTGAGATGTCATCAGTGATGTCACTGACCATGTCATGAATGATGTAATATGTGACATCATCAGCAGTGGATTGCGGGTGCGCGAAATATAGTTAGTACAACTAACTATATAGGGGCAATTTCAATGGTTTTTTAAATGCTAATTTCTAACTATATAAGGCCTGAAACCTATGGATTTTTAAGTGAATATATATATATATATATATATATATATATATATATATATATATACGTGCGGTGATCTTCTAGCCGAAAGGAAGAAGCAGGACCCCAGGGAAACAGTTGAAGGCTTTTATTCAGTGTTTGTGGCGGATGCATTTCTGGCTGTTGATATGCCGTCGTCAGCGCCTCTAGCCTTCACAAGTAGTGCAGCACACCGTAGACTTGAGCCCGCCCTTTTGTAGGCCTTGTTGTTTAAGGTCAGCTCCACCCCCTGGTGATCCACGCAGCACACCTGTGTAGCAGTCCGTCTGAAGGGAAACTACACATCCCAGAATCCTTCATGTACAGGACACCGGGAAAGTTGCTGCGGGGGGTTATGATGTAAATATTAACACCATCCAGCTTGCAGGTGCGGGAAGCCACAATGTGTCCAACACGCCTTGGTGTGTCAGCTGGAAAATCCTGAACAAGGCCTCCTCTGTTCCCCAGTGACGCTTCAGCCTCAGGTGCCGGGGGTAGAGTAACAGGGACTGCTGCCCAGCGCGAGGTGGAATACCTCGCTACTGTTAATGTTCGTCCCGGGTTCTGTGGCGGGCTGCGGACTTTTCAAATACCTTTGAAGAAAAACGGGGAACTGGAACAGTTCTGCCAGTAAAGTCCAAGTCCAAATTGAAGCGGAGGTCCTGGAAGGCGTCTCTGGCTGACGCGTGAATATGTGCGGTGATCTTCTAGCCGAAAGGAAGAAGCAGGACCCCAGGGAAACAGTTGAAGGCTTTTATTCAGTGTTTGTGGCGGATGCATTTCTGGCTGTTGATATGCCGTCGTCAGCGCCTCCAGCCTTCACAAGTAGTGCAGCACACCGTAGACTTGAGCCCGCCCTTTTGTAGGCCTTGTTGTTTAAGGTCAGCTCCACCCCCTGGTGATCCACGCAGCACACCTGTGTAGCAGTCCGTCTGAAGGGAAACTACACATCCCAGAATCCTTCATGTACAGGACACCGGGAAAGTTGCTGCGGGGGGTTATGATGTAAATATATATATATATATATATATATATAAAAATAACTTTCTCCGCGTCAAGTTATCAGGAATCCTTCCTCAAACCACGAACCACAGACACGTACCAGAAGGTAGTGCAATTCAATTTATTGTTCCTTACATGCCGTCATAACATTTCGGCTCATCCAAGCCTCGTTCACATGACATTGTACTCATGTTGAGCTACCGTATTTAAAGTGAGAGTGCATATTACCAACAATCACGTGAGAGGAGTGGTCATAGACATAGAAAAGCTGTTCAATTCATTTTCTATTACATGCAGGCTAAAAAGACATAAAAACCATGTGAATAAAAGTTAATAATACAAACTTAAAATCCACTGTTAAAAATCATTAGTGCAAAGCAGCAAAAAGCAGCAAATAATATATGTGCAAATACAATGCTGGTCTGTAGAATATGCTTATGTGCCATTGATCACAGCCTAAATGCCTAATATTTGGTTTTGATGAATGTCCACTTCGGATAATATATGTATTTTTTGTACCCCCTAGATTGGAGCAAAAAATTGCTGTATTCCGGATTAAATCCCCTTGTCTAGAGTACCCTGCATGTGACAATTTACAAAATATGGCCATGTTGCAACCTCGAGTGCATGTACGAAAATTAGATCTAGTGATGAAAGAATCCTAGTGCGAGTGACTGTTAAACACTTCAATGCTTCATTTAAGACAGTTACCTGATTCATTAATAACTTCATTGCAGTGTACACGCAATCATGTATCCAAATTGCGGTGTGTGGACCAGCTTATTAGCTGACCCAAAGATTTCAATATTGTTGCAAATGACCTCCTAGTCAAGTCTTAGGAACGGAACACCCACCTATATGTTACTAAACATGTTAGAAGACACAACTCCTACCTCAGACGGCTTGGTTCACTATTGTTCAACTTAAGCCGATATGATGTGGGTCCCTGTCACTTAAATGTGTTATTGATTACACCAACATGGGAATCCCTCCTCCTGCTAACATATAAATATATATAAATAGAAATATAAAAAATATATATAATAGGTATATAAGTATAAAATTACCCATAAAACAAGTTCATAATCCCATGACTGTATTAGCATTAAAGTAAAAAGGGTCAGTGCCTCCTGGTCTAACATTGTGTAAACATCCAAGGTTAACTAATTGGTGTCTATCGATATAATTCATTAACCCAAGCAAGTGTGTAAGTCTTTCATGACATTGAGGCCACCCGGGGTCTTGGAATCTAACTGAAGGATGTATCTTGTCTGCAGTTTCCGTAACTTAGATTCCCTGCCACATCCCCTTCCACTTGGTGCAATCGCATCAACTACAAAGTATTTAAGCCCCCCATTGTTGCTGTTAGGGATCTCCCTGAAATGCCTCGCCACTGGATATGTGTTATCCTGGTTGGATCTGTCACGAAGATGTTGCAGGATGCGCTAACTTGGTGCTACCCACATACTTGAGCCCACAGGCACAGATGAGTACGTATACAGCATATTCAGTTTTGCATGTGAGGAGCTTGTAGATCATATGCTCTCTACAACTGAAGGGGTCTGTGTATGATTTAGTATTCACCCGTGGAGGCAAGCCTTACACATTTTACACTTGAAAAACCCACTGTTGGTCTGTAACCAGGTGGTTTTTTCAATCATCTCGGGATTAGTATTAACCAACATGTACCTCATGTACGGGGCCCTACTGTGCGTAATGAACACCCTGCTGGCAACGTCGGTCCAATGACTGGGTCATAAAGCAAATTGGCATACAATAAAGAAGGAGGGTCCCCTGTAGTATATGACAGGGAGGGGGATCTGAAAGTTAGAAAAACTGTTGGGGTACCTGTCTTTATTGCGATCGGTTAGATGCATTAACCGTATCTCCTAAATCGGGTTTACCTTTGAACATTAACGTAAATCTTTATAATCTTGTAATAAATGAATGGCTAGTGAAACTCGAAAACCAAAAGCAAGTGCAAAGTAGACAAGAACCATGGGGTCACTCAGGATTAATAACACTAAGCAACTTAAATTTATCAAAATTAAAACATGAATTTTATTTACCTCCCGGACGGGTTACAATCTAAAACATATTAAAAACAATTAATAAAAGCCACAGACAGTGGCACAGTCATATATTTATATGTGAACCAAAATAAAACAATCATGTACAGTCAAGTAAGAAAAAACAGTCGACGCGGCGTTTCGGTGCTTTGTCTGATCTTCACACCTTCTTCAGGACATTAAGAATTGACTTGACATCTAAGAAGTTAAAAATAAAAGTAATTTTAATACTACTTGTCTACACAATAGGATAACTCTTGCACCTGCTGCACTATATACCTGGCTACTCAATGAGACATAAGATGATGACTCATTACTCTATTCATAATAGTCACTTACACAGACAACTTTAGCAAATGTGTGTATTATTCTTGTCTACTTTGCACTTGCTTTTGGTTTTCGAGTTTCACTAGCCATTCATTTATTACAAGATTATAAAGATTTACGTTAATGTTCAAAGGTAAACCCGATTTAGGAGATACGGTTAATGCATCTAACCGACCGCAATAAAGACAGGGACCCCAACAGTTTTTCTAACTTTCATAAAGCATATTGGGCAGATTCTTATTGATGATTCTGTGGAGGCTAGTATGTTGCCTGCAGTAGCCCATGATTATTCTAAATGGGTTGGTTGCGCCTCTCTCTCCCACTTTGTCTGTTTCCCTTTCCTGGGACTCATTGTGACCCGCCTCTCTTTTGTCAATAAGAAGCTTGTCCCTGCTGTGCCTCATAGATTTCATAATGGGGCTATTGATAACACACTCAGAGTATCCCCTCTCTCGAAATCTTTACTTTTTGTGCAGCTATGCCTCCCTCAGATCAGATTCGTTACTACATATCCTCCCATAGGGGATACTGTTGATGAGGTGTGCCGGATGTGCACTGCTTGCATGTATGGTGTAATTGCCAGAGGTTTCCTTTCTATAGAGTCTTGTCTCACTGTTGTTGTTATGTATGTATACCTGTGTCTAAAAATGTGATGGACGATTGGCTCATAGAGACTGTAAAATGGAGGTTCAGATCGTTAACATTCATTTCTGCTACAAAATCTTCTGCCTGTTGTTTGGTATCATTCCACAAAACAAATAAATCATCAATATATTGCAGCAAAATATTCACATTGGCATCAAGTATTTTACCAAATTGGCTCTTAAGGACCAGTTCCTCCCAGCTGCCCATATGCAGGCAGGCATAGCTCGGAGAGAAACTGGCCCCTATAGCTACACCCCTCGTTTGCTGGTATAGAAGATTGTTAAACATGAAATTGTTGTTTCTGAGGCAATGTTCCAGCATCTCCAAAAGCATGTCCTTGTGATCCTTATATTCAGACGGTCTTCAAGATAAGTAATATTGTACTGCTCGTTTACCGTCTTTGCGTCTGATGCTGGTATAGAGAGATGTTACATCCAAAGCCAACATCCAGTAACCCTCCTTCCAAACCACTTCTTTTATCTGGCGTAGAAAATCCCTGTGTCCTGAACGTATGATTGTAATGCTTTAACAAAGTCATGTCAAAAATAGTCAAAGTATACAGATGTCTTTTCCAGGATCCCATCTCTGGCCGATATAATTGGCCTACCAGGTGGTTTGTTAATGTTCTTATTGATTTTGGGGATAAAGTATATTGATGGGGTTACTGGGTTGTCTTTTTTTAGAAAATTATATTCATCGTCAGTGATAAGTTGTTTGTTCTTCCACTTCATACATTTTTCTGTGGTAATCACTGTGTGCTACCTTCATGGTAGCAGATGTATTTCGTAAGTAACATTCTCTATCATTAAGTTGTGAGCAGGCTTCTCTTTCATAATCCTCACACGTTAGAGAACAATATTTCCTCCTTTATCACTGCCTCTTATAATCATGTTCTTCTCTGCTTTCAATTTTTGGGTAAGAGCCTCATATTGTTGAATCTGTTTATTGTATTTACGCCGCTTATTTTGTGTTTAATTGTGTAATTTTTTTTTAATATGGGCGGTGATATTTTCGTGGAAGACGTCCAATGAATCACGAGGCATAATGGGGTTGAATGTGGATGGGGGTTTATATGGTGTCGATGGAGCATTTTGTCATGGGCATATGGTATCCCCCCTGAATAAGTTATGTTGCCTGTTAGAAACATCATATCTTGCCCCTTCAGTTTCCCACAATTCTTGCATCTCCATTAGAATAGGGGTATCAGATTATGTTAATCCCCTGATTTCTCCACTGTTTGTTATTTCCTTATGCGTTTTGTTCAATATATGGAATTTCCTCAATATCAAAACAGCTTTGTAGATGTCTAATATTGTGGAGGCGTAATCAAAGTCAATTCCCAGGGCAAACGATAAACCTAACTTTACAATATTTTCTTCATCATTGGTAAGTTTTGTTTGTGTGAGGACAACAATGGTTCTATTGGTATCTGAAATCTGAAAAAAATATATATATATTATATATATTATATATATTTATATATATATATATATATATATTTTATAGACCAATTTTATTGCATTTAAATTGTGTACATGTAGTAGTTATGCAGTGAGCATAGGATACATAGAGCACACACTACAATATTAACATGTTACTTAAGTTCTAGGCAGTATGCATGCCTGCAATATGGCAAAATAGTAGAAAATATACAGAAAATAAACTGAGCACATATGTAAATTTAAATGTAAATGTAAATGTAGTAGTATTTGTATAGCGCCCGAATCGACCCCCGAAGGGGTATCTCAGGCGCTTGCACGCATACCGCAGTGGAACTCTTCCTGGCTTTTCCCTGTGAAATGCCCACTCCTGGGCACCCCCAAGGTGAAGCCAGGCATCCTAGCGTTGTTGAGGCCGTTGTGGAGATTAAGCAAGCCCAGAGTTGCAGAGTGGGACCCATGATTAGAATAGGGACCGAGGCGAGAATTATCAGGTCTGCGGAAATAGAGCCCAAGACCCGCCGAGGCTGGAATTGAACCCTGGTCCCGACTAGACCTCTGCATCAGGGTTTGCCGCTCTAACCATTGAGCCACACTTCTCCAATATATACTAAAACAAACAGAAAATGGAGTTATGAGACAGGTAAGATGCTCTGATGCATTTGTGATCGAGTTATATAAGTGTGCATCTGTGGTTTCAACTTGCATTCAACACCATTGCATTTGGTTTTGCTATATTCCGCAACAACCTTTCTTATAGTTTTAGCTTTTAATAATGCTGACTTCCATTTGCCTTCCGTTATTATACCACTGGTAACTTTGCACACACTCACATCTTCTTCAACATCACTCTACTGGTAGTTTATACAATCAACATTCCCACTGAATTGGTTCCACCAACCATGACCAACAATTAGCTGGCTGATTTTGTATACCTGGACCATACTCCACTGTGAACTCAGAGTCCTGGAGGAGATTTGATCTACGCCTTTCTTCAAAAACACCTCTCAAAGGTTTATTATCTCAGTGCTCTTTAATTGCCATGCCCCACCCAAGATTTCAGAAAAATTGCAAATGCTTCCCTCTCAATTTCCGGAATAGTTGATCTCAGCACCTCTTGAACACATAGAAGCACATGTAATTAAATGTTCTATTCCTCCCCTTTTCTGTAGAAAAATGTCTCTCAAGCCCTTGGAACTGGCATCTATAATTACAAATATTTTATCCCCCGGTACAAAAGCTTGCAGATCAGGTGCATATTTTACTCCTCCTTTAGCACTATAAACTCTTATGAACAGGCTTCAGACTACAGAAATTCTGCTTTTTCTAATCAGCAGTTTCCTTAATGAAACAGATTTTTCTGCATATCCCTTAATAAACTTGCTGTAGTATTCCACCACTCCCAAAAAGAAAACTAGTTCCTGGTTGGTGCCTTTAGATTGAGAATGGTGTTAACGAATTCATTTTTATGTGACACTCCTGCGCTAGATAGGTGGTGTCCAAGATAATTCACCTCTGTGATGCCAACTTTACCTTTATGCTTTCTTAGGAGTGCACCTGCTTCCATCAATCTGTCCAACACCATATGGACTCAGACATCATGCTCTTCTTTGTTTTCTCCAAATATCTACAAATCTTCCTGGCAACACCGTACCCCTTCCACTCCTTCCAACACCTTTCCTATGACTCACTGAAATATGGAAGCTGCTGATATCAACCCAAAAGGCATCCTTTCGAACTTAAAGGCTCTGAATGGTGTTATAAAGGCAGCCAATTCATGTGATTCTTTGTCCAGTTCTATCTGGAGGTATGCAGAGGTCGGATCATGGGTTGTAAAGTATCTGCCACCTTTAAGAGTCAAACATTTCATCAATATTTGTTAACGGAAACTTGAGCACCACAACCTCACAATTTAATGCTCTTAACACACACAACCGTATAGGCTCACTGGATTTCTTTGCAACAACAATGGGAGCTAACCATTATGTGGCTTCTTCAGATTCAATTAGTTCCATCTTCACCAATTTCTTCAATTCTCTGTCCACACAATCTTGCAAACTCAATGGTATGTGCCTTACCTTTGCAAAGACAGATACAGCATTTGTCTTTAATTTGATATGGTATTTGCAACCTACCAAACAATTCTCAAATAACCTGCTGTACTCTTGTTCAAACTTATAGGAGTCTTGCGAAACAAACTGACAAGTTTGAAACCCACCTGCTGCTGATGTGGTCCACATGTCTACTAATCTCCTCTGTAGAACACATCCTTCCCCCATGGTTGAATGTGTACCCAACCCAGCCTCAACAGAGCTACAAAGTAACCCATCATTTTAATCGAAAGTCCACCATACCGCCCTGGATTTATATCCATCTTGTTCAATGTAACATGTTTCTCAAAGTTTTCCTCAAAGGTAAGCTTTGAAATGATTGTGAGATAAGAACATGAGTCAAAACGCATCAGCAGACTAGTCTGTTTAATTTGAATCATTTTCAATGGATTCATCTCATCAACTTGAAACATAACCTATTGTGTTACCTCCTTTTCATATCTTGGTACCAATTTTGTATTGCTTCTATTTTTGCAACACTTACTAAAATGACCTTTCTTTTTACACATATTGTAGCTTGCATGCACCGCTGGACAGCTGCTGCAATTCACCTTGTGACCTGTCCTGCCACATCTGAAACACTCTCCGAAAAAAGTTCTTACATTCTCTTTACCTTTTACCTTTCTCTTCTCCGATATACTCACATTGTGTCCCACATTTTTCTCTTTCTGATCTAAGTTCTTGGCTACACTCAACTCTACCACACATTTTCACCATAAGTTCCACTCTCTTTGCAAGATGAATAACTTCAACAAGAGGTAGTTCGTCTTTGAGAAACAATTCCTTTCGTATCTTGTTATTACTACATTTTAACAGGAATTGATCGCTTATTTTCTCTTCTACTGCTGCCCCAAATGTTTAAGTAGAGGAACGTTTTCTTAGAATGGTGACGTATCTCTCTGTTTCCTCTTGTCCCTGGGCTCCCAATCCGAAATGGTACCTCTCTGTTATAGGGCTTGTACATGAAAGAGAATGTCTGTTATTTTTGAGAACACAAATCTTAAGTTAATTCAGATTTCATTCCTCTTCAGGGCTACTCTCTGGTAGGTTCTCTAACACTTCCTTCCCATCTCCTCCCAGCACTACTGAGGAAATAACTATTATAATAATATTAACTGAAAAAAATATTTGCCCATTAACATAAAGATGCATCAAGCATCCATTCTGCGAATTACAAATTGCAAAAAATAACGTATCGCTAGTAAGAATTCGCAGAATGGGATGCAACATCAAAATCGCGAAATATTTGCGATTCGCACCCTGCCGCAATCGCCAAATGCGAATTCGCAGAAATCCTTCCAAAATCACAAAACCGGCTCTTTCCAACACCCTGATTGCGAAATCGCAAATACCGATTTCGCTAATAGCGATTTCGCACATTGTGAGATCGCAAAAATGTGTAGTCGCATTTGGAGCTCAATGATGACATCACTACCAGGAAGTAGCCTGCTCCATGCATCATTCAGAGCACAGAGCTGGATACAGGAGGAGGCAGAGAACTGAGCTCCAGGAGCCACACCCTGCAGTGCCCCTACAGGAGTGGAAATAACACCACAATGTCCAAGGAAGCTGCAGGAACAAGTGAAAAGGCAGGCAAGCGCAAAATCAAATTCAGTAAGAATGAACTTGAGTAGCTCATTGAAGGAGTGAGCAGGGACCATGATCAACTGTTCAGGAAGTTGTCCCAGAAGGTGCCCGAGGCAACCAAGAGGCGCATCTGGGTGTTATGTTATGTTATGTTAAATGGGACTTTTATAGCGCAACGGCTACTCCAAAGGAGTGTCCCGGCGCTTTTGTGCTCCAGACCAAAGAAAGAGCTGGAAAACATAACAGTAAAAGAACAGGGGCCTAAAAGAGGGGGCAAATTATCCAGTGAACAGCCAGGTTTTTAAGTCTTTTCTGAAGACAAGCAGGTTTGCGGTGTTTCGCAAGGACACCGGTAAGGAATTCCATAGCTGCGGAGCAAGGAATCTAAAGGACCGGCCGCCTAGCCGAGCCCTTTTGATGCGTGGCACCCGAGCCAAAGCCAAAGCTTCTGACCTGAGGGATCGTGCAGGACGATAGAAGTCCAGCCTCCTCTGAAGATATTTGGCACCATTGCCATGCAAGGCCTTATGGGCGAGAGTCATGGCCTTGAACAGTATCCTCTTCCGCACCGGAAGCCAGTGAAGGGATACAAGGAGATTGGAGGCACTGGTGCGGCGGTGCAGGCCAAAAATAGCACGAGCAGCAGCGTTCTGGGTAACCTGCAAACGCTGGAGGAGGTATTCAGGCAGACCCAGATATAGGACATTTGCATAGTCCAATCTGGACCCTATGAGTGCCTGAACAGTGATCCTCCGATGTTCCTCCGAGAGAAGGGGGAAGAACTTGCGTAACATTCTAAGAATCCCAAAGCATGTTCCCGTAAGAGTAGAAACCTGGGATTTGAGCGAGAGCTCGTTGTCAATTTTAACCCCCAGGTTATTGGCCCACTTAGAGGACTGAGTGGGAGGGAACATGTCAGCAGGCCACCATCCCTGCCAATCTGGTTCTGATGGGCATCCGAAGAATAGTATTTCGGATTTGTCCGAGTTGCACTTGAGGCTGTTGTGTGAAAACCAGCTAAAGACAGCCCCAAGGCACTCGCGGATCCTTTCTCCATCGAACTCTTCGCTCTTACGACAGGTGAAAAGAAGCTGGGTGTCGTCAGCATAAGAGACGATCCGGGCCCCGTAGGACTCCGCCAATGTCGCCAGAGGGGTCATAAGGATGTTAAATAGAGTGGGGCTCAGTACAGAGCCCTGAGGCACTCCGACTCCCAATGGCGGCATCTCGGCGGACCCGGGTGGGACCCAGACCGTCTGCCGGCGGTTGGCCAGAAAGGAACGAAACCAGTTGAGCACCGTCCCCCCTAGACCGATGTTATGAAGTCTAGTGAGGAGATCCTCGTGGGGGACGGTGTCAAACGCCGCCGACAGGTCTAACATGACTAACATCACCCTGCCTCCCGTGTCCAGCACCTCCTTAACGATCTCCGAGACTTCCAGGAGCGCCGTCTCGGTGCTTAAGTTGGAACGAAAGCCTGATTGGGATTCATGAAGTAACTCATTAGACTCCAGGAAGTTAGAAAGCACGCTGTGCACGTGTTTCTCCAGGATCTTGGTCAGTGCTGGAAGGAGCGAGATTGGTCTATAATTCGAAGGCGCCTCTGGGTCAAGATTGGGCTTCTTGATCAGGGGGATGACCATGGCTTGCTTCCAGGCCTGGGGCAGAAAACCCTGACTCAGGGATAAATTGAGGATAGGATTAGCTATGGGGTTGATGACGTCTGCCATTTTCGCTAAGAATTTTGCTGGGCACGGATCTAACGGTGAGCCCGATTTAAGGTTCCTCATCAAGGCTAAGGATGCGGCAGCCGGAAGGGGAGGAAAGACTAGCAAAGCTGGGCCAGGAGGAGACAGAGAGGCTGTCTTCGTCGGCAACATAGATAAGTCATCTAAAGATCTCGACGGGAAAGAATCCTGAATTAGCCTGATTTTGGTGGTGAAGAAATTGGCAATAGTGTTCGCCCAGGTCTCAACCGGAGCACCCTGAGTAGAGATTGCCCGGGGGCTGGTGAATTCACGCACAATTGAAAAAATCTCCTTGCAGGAGTTAGCTGCGTCTTCAATCCTTTTGGCGAAGTAACATTTCTTGCCCTGTAGAATAAGATCGTGGTAGGACTTCATCATGATTTTATAGCGTTGTTTGGCCTCAGGCTCATACTGGACTCTCCACGCCCGCTCAGCAACTTTACATTGCCTACGAGCGTGGGCTAAATCCTCCGTAAACCAGGGGGCAGAGACCCGCAGGGCAGCAGACCTGGGTGGCTGTAGGGGAGCGAGCTCATTTAGTCTGGCAAGAAGCCAGGATTGCAGGCTCTCCAGATCTTTCTCCAGGTCGCCCGTACAGGATACAGGGTGATCTACCAGAGCATGTGTTAGCATGTCTGGGGTCACCCGGTGGAGTGCCCTATAGCTGCTGCCCTGCTGCCTCATGGCACTGGCCGGAGAGGTCGCAGTAGATGGTATTTCAAAATGGGCAAGATAATGATCAGACCAAACGACTGGCAGAAGAGTTACAGCCATGATAGGTGTGGTGGAGAAAACCTGATCAAGTGTGTGGCCTTTGTCGTGGGTCGGACCAGAAAGATAGGGGGAAAGGCCTAAAGTGGATGCGATATCCAGCAATTTGATGGCGTCCTGGTCATTGTGGTCGTCCATATGGAAATTAAAATCTCCCGCCAGTAAGCACCGCTCCGATCTAAGGACAAGGACCGACATGGCCTGCTGGAGATCATCAAGAAAGGATCCCACTGGGCCCGGAGGTCTGTAAACAATCAGACCCTTCAACGCTTGTTGCGGCGATAGGGAAATGGTAAAGGCTAAAGAGTCCGCCCCTGCGATGGTGTGGATATGCGTGACCGTGCACGGAAAGGATTTTTTCACAACCAAGGCAACTCCTCCTCCCCTACCCTTGTCTCTGTCCTGTCGATGGATGGTATAGTCCGTGGGAATGGCTGCCACAATGTCCGGGTGGGAGGAATCATTAAGCCATGTTTCAGTGAGCATCAGACAGGTAGGACTGGTCGTCGAGAGGAGATCAAAAATCTCATGAGTGTGTCGGTGCAACGACCTCGTATTGAGGAGTAAACAAAGGTGTTTTATGCTACACTCCTTAGCAGGGATAGGGGAAGGGAGGGAGCGAACAGGATGCCAATGACAAGCAGGGCACGTATGTTTACCCCTATATCGGCCAGGAAAAACCGAGTGACACGACGCATTCCAGTTGCGCAAAGAGTAAAGCTCCTGAGCGGAGTAGGAAAGCATAGTGGCCAGAGGTACCTGCCACGCCAAACGCCTCCGGGACGCTGACGGGCAGGACTCTGGCACGACTCCGGCGCAGATCCGGCGCGACCGCTGAACGCGTCCGCTGCGCGGAGGGAGAGGATAGCTTTTTATAGCGCTGCTAGAGCGCGAGGGTGAAGAGTCCTACCCCCAAGATGGCGGCCAAAGTGAGATCCCAGCCCTCGGCGTCAACACTCAGCCGAGGGCGGTCTCAGAGTCCCAGGCAAAGGAGGGGAGAAGGCGAAGCGCTTACAAGCGCTGGGAAGTCTAATGGCAAGCAGCGCTGTGCTCCTACACGCTTATAACACAAGCGCGAGCACGAGCTGCAAAAGGCACACAATTAAAATAACAGCATGAAAGTCTCACACGCTAAATTTAAAAAGCCAAAGAAAAGTAAGGAGACCTCCCGGCTTCCGCCTCAGGAGGGAAAAGGTAGGTAGCAGTTGCGCATCGAGGCAAAGGTGAACGCGGTGGGAGTCACCCACGGTCCATCGATGATTTAAAAAAGAGGTGGTATGACCTCAGAGGCCGTGCCAAGGAGATAATAGCTAAGAGATTGGGGGAGAGATTGGCTACGGGAGGGGGACACTCCACAGTCCCTGAAAACATCTGCATGGAGGACCTAGTGGAGGACACCATACACCCTGAAGCCTGCGTGGGCGTCACCCAACTGGACACCTCCCGCACCACACAACAATCTCAAGGTAAGAGGCATGCTACTGCGACCCCGTACCCGTACCCTAACAATGCCCATGCCCCCAATGCAATCCATATTTGTGAGCACAGTATTCCAGTCCCTGCTCCTCCCAAACGTCCAAATGCATTGTGGAACCTGTAGTGTGTAAAGGTGGCTTGATAGCCAAACACAGCCAGATTAGTAAAGTTGCACAGACCCCTAAAGTCAGCCAGGGAATGCAGACATTAACCAATAGCGAGCCTGCATGCATGTTGCAACATCCCAGGTGCCTTGATCATTCCAGTAATCATGCACTCATCCACATCACAGGTGCAGCGGATACTGACACGTCTGACAGTGACATCCTCCACATCGCGGAGACACCTGAAGAGATGGAGGGGGAGAGGCAGCCTGCACCGAGACAAAGGGCCACCCCTGCAGCTACAGCCGGAGCACAACAGCACGTCCCGGCACATAAGGAAGTGGAGCAGACCCCACCCAGGAGGCAGACACAAACCACAGCAAGTGTGCTGGCCTACACCAGCAGCAGGTCAAGGTAGCAGCGCTCCCTGCCCACAACAGCAGCCATGGAGCAAAACACACACAACGTGGGCCTGGGCATTGAGGCTCAGATGTGCACCGCAAACAGGCGCACCACATGGCAGCAATACAGCTGCAGCTGTACAAAACAGCACGCAACATCAGTCTGCTCACAGAGAGTGTGCAGGAAGTGACCACAGCGGTGAGGGAGAGCAAACAGCTGATGGTAGCACAGCAGTACGTCACCCGCAGACGCCACAGGCAGCTGCTCACACGGCTGTCAGCCTACACCAGTTCAAATCACCTGATCGGGAACGCCACATCCCAGCTCTCGAGAAGATCATTGGCCATGCAAGTCCAGATGATCCAATGCTGTGCTGACATAGCGAGAGCCCTGGAACAGGTCACCAACGCTGTGGAGCACCAACAGGCGGCAGACCATAGCAATGCAGGGGGGGGGGGGATAATGCCAGCGAAGAGGCATCTAGCCTCAGCAGCCTGTCTGTGCGGGTGCAAAAGGACAGGAGGCGCAGTGCCCGGCCCAACACTGCATCCCAACAGAACCAGCCTAACGTGGAGGGTGAGAGGCGACAGGGTGCGCGCGGCAGGAGACGCTAGTTCCATCACATTTCAGGCTGTGCCGTGGTGAGGCAACCATGCACAACAACTCAGGTTACATGACCTTGTTTAAATGCCGTACCCTTATTTGTTGCTGATGGAAGCACATTAGCACATTGAGACTGTGTGAAATAAACACAAGCTTTATTTTGAAAACAAATCACCCACACGTCAATCTTTGATGTGGTTTCCATGAGTGCAGTGTTGTGTGAGGGGTATGGATGCACTAGAACTAGTTCTGTGTGATGTGCGCATGGCGCCTGTGACCTTCAGCAGGATTCACCCTGTGTGCATGATGCACATGTGCAGGTGGCAGGTTGTCACCCTCCGACTCACGACCAGACACCTCAACAGGTATCCTCCGCTTGGTGGCAATATTGTGAAGCATGGGGCACAGGGCTACAATGCGGCAGCAGATCTCGGGTCGGTATTTGAGGGCCCCTCCAGTCTTGTGGAGGATGCGGAATCTACTCTTTAACATGCCAAATGTTCGCTCTATCACATTTATGGTGTGTATATGCACACCATTGTACCTCCGTTCCTGTGGTGTTGCTGGGTTGAGGTATGGGGTGAGGAGGTATTTATGGAGAGCGTAGGCGCTGTCACCTGAAGGGAGGAGCAGAGGGTCAGTGCCAGTTATGCGCAGCAACATGGTCTTAACATACTGTATGTGGGCATGTGTACTTACCTAGGAGATGCCCCTCGCCAAAATCCCCCCTGGCCAAGCGGGTGTGTATACCGCTGTGCCGGAAGATAAACGAATCATGCGTGCTCCCTGGGTATTGTGCCACAATGTCTGTAATGATGGTCTTTGCATTGCAGACCACCTGAATGTTAAGGGAGTGATATGACTTGCGGTTCCGGTACATGTATTCGGTCTCTGCGGGTGGACAGATGTGTATGTGGGTGCAGTCGATGCAGCCAATTACATGGAGGAAATGGGCGGTATGATAGAAGTCCAGTTTAGTTTGCATTAGGTCATGTTGGGTTGTTGGGAAGGTGATGTAGTGATGTACCCGATTCGGCTCAGCATGGCGTCCAGGAAACTCTGTAGGCAGCGTGAAAGTGTACTCTGGGATATACCCCCTGTAACTGCGACTATCCCCTGGAAGTTGCCAGAGGCCAGGAGGTGCAGGCAGCACAGGACCTGGACATGGGTGGGTACGGCATTGGTCCCCCGTGTTGGGTGCTGCATCAAGGGGTCAAGGTATCTGACAAACCTCTTAGTCATCGCCCCATTGAGCCTGTATTTGGAGTAGATATCCTCTTTAGTCTGTCCCAGTAGTGTAATCCGCAGCCGGAAGATGCGTTCATGGATCCTGCGTCTATTCTGGGCTGCAGCCTGGAGCCTCAGCCGCCTAACCACGATGTATAGACCTGCCATTGTGACTTTCCTCATTCTCCTAATGAGTCTCCTTAAGTGTGTTTGATTTAGCCAACACCTGTTTGTTATTTCCTAATGTATTTATTTTTTTGCCAATTTGACTTCATGGTTACCACCTGGTTTGGCTTCTCCTTAAATTGCAACACGTATTTTGCGAATTATGGTGTTTTCGCTATTTGCAATTACTGATGCATGTGGATAGCATAGCGATTTGTTTGCGAATTCGCTATTTGACTGCGAATTCTCTATCAAATTCGCAGATTATGTGGGGAATCGATTTTAAGGAATCGCACTGGGGGTTTGGATGTATTTCGCGATTCTTTGTATTGCGAATTTGCAAATTGATGCTTTTCAACTTGTTGCATTGCGGAAGTGGAATTTGCAATTGCTGTTTCGCAGCGATTGGGATCGCTATTTCGCTTGATTAATCTATGCCCATATTCCTACTTAACTTTCGTGTGCCCTTCACCGATAAGACCATGTTTTCAGTCATAAAATCGCACCAACTGACAGACCACCATTTCAGTTAGGTGTGCTTGCATGTATCAAGGTGTGCCCATCACCGTTTAATACAATTCCAGGAATGACAGATAGTATTTCACAAAACTAGGTGTGCCTATCACCAATTTCACCAATGATAGGCATATCTTGCGTTGTATATGCATGCCTATCATAGATTTCACAAATGACAGGCAGCCCTTCACAATGCACAGCGTGCCTATCACCGATGTAACCAATGACAGGCCACCTCTAACCAACAAGCAAGGAGTGAGTTGTGCCTTTCACCGTTGTCACCTTTTTTACTGATGCTAATATATCGATTCACAAACTTAAAACATTGCATACATGTCTTCTCCTTGTAAACGGGTTGTTTGAAGTTGAAAATTCGATATGACCTCCAATGTTGAGCTTTTTCCTTCACACAACCACTCAACTTGTGCTTGTTCGACTTTAAAATGGCCTCCAACAATGTTAAGTCTATTTTTTAAGGGAAACTGGGTGCATTCTTTCCTACAACCCCTCACAGCTACTTTACCTACGTAGGCAGGGCACACTACTAAGCTAACTCACACTCTCTAGTGTATATTCAGCTGATGGGCCCTCTCCCGGGTCCTTGATTTTATGCATACCTGCGCCTGAAAAAACGCCTCCACGTGTGAAACGCAGGTGTGTTTCATGCGTCACGGCCCGTTTCACTGGTCGCAGCCACAACAATCATCTTCTCTTTCCCCTGGTGCTCTCCACTCTCGCGCACCACCACCCAAGAACTTCTCACATCTGCTGATGATCTTGGGCTAATTCAGAGTTTCACCAGGATTAGGGCAAGATGTTATGATCTACAGGAGACAGTTGTTACTTTTCATTACATACTGTTTGCCATCCTCAGTCGCCAGTCTGACGTTGAGATAAAAGGTAACGCAGGCAATTCATTGAAGATTGGAAGAGTAGTTTATTAATACCCCAACTGGCTTCCCGTTCTGCTCCCAACTGCCACCCAAGCTCTTGAACACATTCCCTCAACATTCTGTATTCCAAGATCATGATGGCATTTCGTGATTATCCTTTATCATGAGATGCCCAGATTTTTAGGGCTCGCCTGCTGATGCGCATGCGCATAGCTGGCGAAGCTCTAACGTGGCTTATCCAGAGTTTAACAACACTGGCGATTCCATGGAGTGCATGTGCTTTTTAGGTCATTGCGCAAGCGCAAGCCCTAAAAAGGGCGTGCACAATGCCACCAGCCGCCTGCCTGCCTGCCTCGCATTACCACATCAAAGGCAGCCCAGCCTCCCTCTCAGAGCTTCTCTAATTATTCACGGCAGGCTGGCCGTGCTTTCAGTTTCACGGACGATCTTCAGTTTACATTCAATCAAGGTGAACCGGGACTACATAAGTGAGTGCATTGTTGTTTTAAGTGAAAACTGCCAGTCGAACAGTCCGGTTTAAGGGCCCCTGATTTTTGTAGTAAATTTGCAGAAACAGTCTTAACAGTCATTTGAAAAAAAAACTCCCTTCACGGGGTGTGGCACTATGGAATGCCCCTTTGCCCTTTCATCTCCTGGGACGTTATTACCTTACGTTGCCACCTAAAAACATTCGAAAGCTGTAATTTTCAAACCTGTTTTCTAAACCATGCTTTTCTAAAGCTCTTATCATCTAGTGTTGTTTCCCATTCCTGAAAATTCTTGCAGTCATATGTTTCAAGCATCGTCATACCCACATTATAAACTCCTATTATACATTCAAGAGCACACCAAGGAGAAAGCAATGCTGTATTGGATCGATAAGAAGCCGGATACACTTCAATAAGTATCATTCCTTTTAAGGTTGTAGTGGCTTTAAGGATGTGCACCCGCCAAGCATGGAGTAGTCCAGGGAGTAGGAAGCTCGGGCAACCAAGACTGATTACTGAAGCATCTTCAGTCATCACGCACGTCTGAAACGGACTGCTTAACAACATGGAACTATTAAGCATTCTTAAGTGATGAAATAAAACGGAACAATAACCATATTTTCAACGTGCTATTTTACGTTTTTTTAAAGCAGTTCCTGTGACTGTATGTATTCCTCTGCTTTGCATTTCCCTGGACTAGTACTGTAGTGTAGCCTTGGAAAGCAGTTTGTTCATGCTAGTGAATGTTTTTGTCTGCTGTGCCTCTTCTCTGTGCGAACACTGTCGCCATGAACTTTATTATATATAATATTTGAAAGTATTGCTTTTTTTCAACAATGTGCAAATACACTTTGTTCCGGATACAAATGCAATCTTTACTAAACATTGCTCATCATTCAGGATGACACATTAGCCAAGGACTTATTTATTGTTTAAAACCCTTTTCTTTTTTTCAACGTGAAATGTTACTTTTTTTTTTAATAAAGCTTTTAATGTTAATGTTCACGTAAAGGAATCATGGCGCTATATCCCAAGAAGTCAATGTACTGATTATGGGAACCATCCTTATACAAATGCGCCAAATGCTTTCTTAACACCTTGGCTGCTAAGGGTTTTCCCCTCCGGTGCTGACTTTTTTGAAAGCTCCTTTATTCATGACAAGCTCAGCTCGTCATAAGCACAGCTCAACCGTGCCTCATGACGAGCTGAGCTCGTCATGAGCATGGAAGGGGTTAAACAGCCAGATTTTCAATGCATGTCTAAAAGTTTCCATTTTTGTGAGAAAGCAGTATGCGACAGAAGAGAATTCCAGACCTTAGGAGCAAGTATTGAATACCGCTGTCCTACGATTCTCCACCACACAGCTCCACCGACACAGCTCCACCGATGCACCCACCACACAGCTCCACCGATGCAGCCACCACACAGCTCCACCGACACAGCTCCACCGATGCACCCACCACCCAGCTCCACCGAGGCACCCACCACACAGCTCCACCAAGACACCCACCACACAGCTCCACCAAGGCACCCACCACACAGCTCCACAGATGCACCCACCACACAGCTCCACAGATGCACCCACCACACAGCTCCACCGATGCACCCACCACACAGCTCCGCCGATTCACCCACCACACAGCTCCGCCGATGCACCCACCACACAGCTCCACCAATGCTCCAACTAAGCTCCACCAATGCACCCACCACACAGCTCCACCTACACAGCTCCACCGATGAACCACCACACAGCTTCACTGAGGCACCCACCACACAGCTCCACCGAACGACCCACCACACAGCTCCACCGATGCAGCACCCACCACACAGCTCCACCGATGCAGCCACCACACAGCTCCACCGACACAGCTCCACCGATGCATCCACCACACAGCTCCACCGATGCACCCACCACACAGCTCCACCGATGCAGCCACCACACAGCTCCACCGACACAGCTCCACCGATGCACCCACCACCCAGCTCCACCGAGGCACCCACCACACAGCTCCACCAAGACACCCACCACACAGCTCCACCAAGGCACCCACCACACAGCTCCACAGATGCACCCACCACACAGCTCCACAGATGCACCCACCACACAGCTCCACCGATGCACCCACCACACAGCTCCGCCGATTCACCCACCACACAGCTCCGCCGAGGCACCCACCACACAGCTCCACCGATGCACCCACCACACAGCTCCACCAATGCTCCAACTAAGCTCCACCAATGCACCCACCACACAGCTCCACCTACACAGCTCCACCGATGAACCACCACATAGCTCCACCAAGGCACCGACCACACAGCTCCACCGAACGACCCACCACACAGCTCCACCGATGCAGCACCCACCACACAGCTCCACCAATGCAGCCACCACACAGCTCCACCGACACAGCTCCACCGATGCATCCACCACACAGCTCCACCGATACACCCACCACACAGCTCCACCGACAC
The DNA here is from genome assembly GCF_964263255.1 of Lissotriton vulgaris. Lineage (NCBI taxonomy): Eukaryota > Metazoa > Chordata > Amphibia > Caudata > Salamandridae > Lissotriton > Lissotriton vulgaris. Next base: position 51,994,979 of record NC_141686.1, read on the forward strand.
AGCTCCACCGATGCACCCACCACACAGCTCCACCGATGCTCCAACTAAGCTCCACCAATGCACCCACCACACAGCTTCACCTACACAGCTCCACCGATGCACCCACCACACAGCTCCACCGATGCACCCACCACACAGCTCCACCGATGCAGCCACCACGCAGCTCCACCGACACAGCTCCACCGATGCATCCACCACACAGCTCCACTGATGCATCCACCACACAGCTCCACTGATGCACCCACCACACAGCTCCACCAGCACAGCTCCACCGATGCACCCACCACACAGCTCCACCGATGCACCCACCACACAGCTCCACCGACACAGCTCCACCGATGCACCCACCACCCAGCTCCACCGATGCACCAACCACACAGCTCCACCGACACAGCTCCACCGATGCACCCACCACACAGCTCCACTGATGCACCCACCACACAGCTCCTCCGAGGCACCCACCATACAGCTCCACCAAGACACCCACCACACAGCTCCACCGATGCACCCACCACACAGCTACACCGAGGCACCCACCACACAGCTCCACAGATGCACCCACCACACAGCTCCACAGATGCACCCACCACACAGCTCCACCGAAGCACCCACCACACAGCTCCACCGATGCACCCACCACCCAGCTCCACCGATGCACCCACCACCCAGCTCTACCGATGCACCCACCACACAGCTCCGCCGAGGCACCCGCCACACAGCTCCACCGATGCACCCACCACACAGCTCCACCGATGCTCCAACTAAGCTCCACCAATGCACCCACCACACAGATCCACCAATGCACCCACTAAGCTCCACCAATGCACCCACCACACAGCTCCACCGATGCACCCACCACACAGCTCCACCGATGCTCCAACTAAGCTCCACCAATGCACCCACCACACAGATCCACCGATGCACACACCACTCAGCGCAACCACAGCATCACTCAGCACCACCACAGCATCACTCAGTGCAACCACAGCATCACTCAGCGCAACCACAGCATCACTCAGCGCAACCACAGCATCACTCAGCGCAACCACAGCATCACTCAGCGTAACCACAGCATCACTCAGCGCAACCACAGCATCACTCAGCGCAACCACAGCATCACTCAGCGCAACCACAGCATCACTCAGCGCAACCACAGCATCCCTCAGCGTAACCACAGCATCACTCAGCGCAACCACAGCATCACTCAGCGCAACAACAACATCACTCAGCGCCACAACAGCATCACTCAGCGCAACAACAGCATCACTCAGCGCAACAACAGCATCACTGGTTCAAATATGTTCTTTCAATGTTTCAAGCTGTTTTCAAGCTTTCATGCTTTATTACAAATCACAAAAAGATGTTAATATTTCACTTCTGTTCTTCCAAGAACATAATCTTCACAAAAGTTATTTACAAAAGTTTAAGCTATTGCCATTACAAATTAAATAAATTATTTAAGTATTAATTATTTTAAAAAATTAAAAGCCATTGTTATTTGTAATATCAATACATCTAAGTCACGTAAATACAAAACATGTTGCATTACAAATGCTATAGGTGTTTGCGAGAGTTATAACTATTGGCATTGTAAATGACAAAGCTATTAATTTAGCTATTTTAAAAAATAACACATAAATAAAAAAAAATCATTTATAAGACCAATAGCTCAAACTTTCCTAATGCGAGCCCTATTGCATTTCAAATGCTTGTTGGTTCATTGTGTACTTTTAAAGCTTCGAATGTGAGCAGTGAATAATTCCACCAAAGGTCTGCGTGAGTTTTAGAAGGCCTCTGTTCTTCTGTTCATGTAGATTAAGGCTTCCACTCATGGAGCAGTTCTCCTACTCTATACACCTGTGATTCGGCAGTGGAGCAACTGAGGAGCAGCAGGACATGGCTATGCTCCTCCTTTCCACCAGCAGCACCGGGTAGAGAAATGTATTTCCCAGTTTGTTCGTTTGAGGTAACTCAAAAGACCTAATAAGCAGAGAGTGATTCAATTTGTTCATTTGGGGTGATTGAAAAGACCTAATAAGCAGTGTGTGATCATTGTAGGTTAGTGCATTCTAACATCTTTCAGTACCTCAGTCACATTTTCCCAGTACCTATTGATGGGTATACACCTGTTACAACGCATTTGTTACAACGCACTACCGTTACAACGCGACTTTTACAACGCATACCATTACAACGCATTGCGCTGGGGGGCGCTCTAGGATAGGGAATAAGTATAATTTACTATCCAACACCTTCCCTAGGGTCCACGGGGACTGGAGTTAGAATAGTAAATTATACTTACCACTATCCAGCACCTCAAAGCGCTATGCGTTGTAATGGTATGCGTTGTAATGGTCGCGTTGTAACGGTAGGTAGTTGTAACAGTATGCGGAGTAACATGGTACATCCCTATTGATGACAACGCAATGTCCACAACCCGTGGAAGAAGCTCAATGAGCGCACATATGGAGAATGATAAACGTCTATGCATATAAAGTCTTATAGGCGTTAAATATGTTCAGCTAGTTTTGTCATGTAGGAACTTATGCAGCCACGTGACTGGTCTTCTGCTCTCACCAAGGCGAGTGTCTCAGATTCTTCTCCTCTAGTCCTATGCATGCTTATTGGACTGGTAAGGGGGCATATATCACAAGGAGATCTGCTGGAAGTTTGCCTTCCTCTATAAATTGCTCCAGTGTTTTCACCCCTAAGTGTAGCTGTCGCCCACTGTCCCTATCCCCACCTCTGACCAGCCCCATGCTGTGTGCCCATGAAGTGACCCTGAGAGGTCGCTAGGCAAGAGAACAGATGTGGCAAACATTTCGAATCGTTTAGTCAATGTTTCATTCCTTCTCCAACATGTCAGCTCTGTCCAGAGGAATTTTGTGTTTTAGGCAGGCGTACTACCATTACTCAAAAGAAGGTCTATCAAGAGAATACCCCCTAAGTCAGGGTGCCCCCCAGGCTGGCAAGTCGAAATATATCAGATATAATGCTAAAAGTCCATGCTGTTGCAGCAAGTTTAACCAATAAAAGCAAGAAGAGAATATTATTAATGGTATAAACCAATTGCCTCCCGTGAGCTTCAAGTTCATCTGACTAGTGCAAGTTTTACAGGGAAGTAAAGAGTTTTTCACTATGTAATAATAATGCAGAGATACATATTGAAGAACAGCTTATTTTGCATTTTGATGTTTTTAATGCTGGCAACTCTCAATAGGACCTTCCGGAACGCCTGACTTTTTAGTCATTTGAACTCTGGATGCTAGAGATTGGCAGAAAGGGGCTGGGGGCAGCTTTTGAGGTTGCGTGCACTTCTGCCCCCGGCCCCCTCCCGCCCCCTCCCGCCCGTGTCCCGGGGATCCTTACCTCAGCCGCCGGTCCCGCTCCAGGCGCCCCGCCCGCACAGGCTGCCACTCTCCAGGCGCCCCGCCCGCACAGGCCGCCACTCTCCAGGCGCCCCGCCCGCACAGGCCGCCACTTCGCACAGCAGCAAGCAGGGCCGCGGCAGTCCTCCCAGCAGGTCACGATCTTTGGTGCCATTTCCGGAAGTGTTGCCAGGGAGCGCAAACGCAAATGATGTCATCACGCACACGTCGCGACCGGCGCTACTTGCAAGGGACTACTTTATTTTTATTTCGACATTTTTTAAACAACGTATATTTTTTATTTTTAATAGCCTATGTCCTTCTGCTTGCCCTGGGGTTTTCAACGATGTCTTGGGTGTTTTGATTGGTGGTGCACTTTTCGAGTTTACCTGGCTCAAACGTTTGTGTTCTCTCTTTATAATAGTAGTATAGATTAATTTAAGTGGGGCAGTATGCAGAGTGCTGATGGATAAACAAAACACACTTGGTGAATGTGACATTCACGGTATGGGGCTAGTTGGCAGCTATTGTACGTGAATAGCTTTTGAAATGCTTCAATACAAATCTCATAACTAATTATAGTTAAATCGTAAACTTACTACTCCGGTTTAATCGCATCGCCCTTACTTAAGTTATTTCACACCTTTATTCTCAAAATATTCGGAATTAAGTTTAAAAATCACAGAAAATTATGCACAGGAAGTCAATAAGAATTCTGATATCCCCCCAAAAAAACTGAAGCCTGTTTGTCTCTGCAGCGCTTAACTCTTAAAGTAAGTAACCGGTTATACACCCTGGGTGCTAGGCAAGGCAAGCCGACTAGTAATTATAGAATTGGAAGCTAACTTGAAGCAGCTTTTTTGTACTGGTACATTATTCATGCCACAGTCAGACGTGGTTTTATAACCTTAATTGCTGTACGTGACTTATTCTGTAAAATGCTATAATAATAGGTAGAAACCATAAAGTCCTGATACTAAGATTAAATATTCGTTTTACAAAGAATGCCAAAAAGTGTCTGTTCGTCAGTCAAGAGAACAATTTTCAATGGTAAGAGGACATGCCAAACCAAAATGTCTTTTTAATCTCATATGATACAGCTAATTTGACTTTACTTGTGAACTAGTAATAATAGAAATTTCGAGAATGGTTTACACCTTGAGCTTTGTAATTTAGCAGCCTTTGTACTGCGAAATAGCTTTCCCACCATGCTCGTAAGTGAAGTGCACAGTGTCTGCTTTATGTGCATTTTTTCTTAATATTCTTTTGCTGCCTTGTCTATTGTGCAAAATAAACAGATTATATACATTGTAATACTCATTACGCTCTCTCAGTAACCATTTTAGTACAATTCTGAAAGTACACGTTATTAACGTTCGGTAATGGATTTTCAGATCGATACTCTAAGTGCAAATTCCACATCTTTAGAACATCCCTAGGCCCAAGACAGGATCCAGAAGATTTAAACAGCATTGCAAACATGCGCCAGTAGGTGGTCGTGTGCGGCTCCCTATTGACTTTGTTCCTCGCCTGATGATGGAGATGCATATAAGCACGTCCGTTTCTTTCTTGATTGTCCCTACCCTCGGACGGATAGCCCAGCAGTAATCTGAGATACCACTGTGCAGGTCTCTAGTTTGGGACCTCTTTTTAGATGAGAATAGAGACCATTTTACAGAACAGGGAGGTGGATGGGCAGTGAGGAATCTGCAGCTAGATAAAGTATTCACCAGAAAGAGCAAGTTAAAAGTTCTTTTAATAGATGCTTCTAACCACCGAGTTCTCACCTTTAGAATAGATACTAAAGCAGTAGCTATCCATGTGGTGGGTCTGTGGAATGGCTTAGACCAAAAAGTCCTTCAGGAGTGAACAGTTAAAATGTCCTTCCACACGGACATGCCTATCAAGGTAGTAGTGCTTCATAAACTGTTGCACGATGCCCACATTGTGCCCTGAAAGATGTCAAGGAGATGTACTCCATGTGCCAGCACATTGGTAGCAACGTTGGCTTTTTAGGTCTCGCGACCTATCAATGCGTGCAAGCGCATTAAGCGGAGCGAGAATTCAAGTGCTCAAAATCCTCGTCAAACCAAGGGCTTCTTGGTGCGGTTTTCTTTAAGTTCCAAACAAGCACGCGCATCAGCCTCCCTCCCTCCTAATTGCATTTTTTAACGGCCGCACAGCACATCAAAGGGCTTCGCCCAGCGTGCGCTCTGCGGCTTCTCCTCCCCTAATTAATCATGGCTGGCCGGCCGTACTTTCAGTTTCCCGGCCGCTCTTCCTGTTCACACAGCCGTTCTCTCTCATTTCACGTCTTCGCTATTGTCACGCATTTACCTTTTTTACCCTACTTTCCCTCATCACTCCTCACATGTATCTTTTTTTCTATTGTTTTGTCTCCCTGTCTCTCACTGTCTGTTCATCATCCCCTCTACTCCAGTTCCTCTCTACCTTTCTTTTCACATCTCCAAGTATCAGCTCTTCTCTCCTGTCTTTGCTCTTGTATTTTCAAGTGTATGATCTCGGTGCAACAGCTCGATGTTTAGGAAACCTTGCGCAAAATGCCGAGTAGTGTCAAAGTTGATTTTAAGAGGTCTTGTTTTTTTGGCGTAACTGTTCGTCTGATGTCATTGGGGGCGTGGCTTCAATGTTTTTACTTATGCGACATCTCGACCACCATCCTGGACCTTCTGGGCTTACGTCCTCTGGAAGTTGCTGAACAGCACGCATTGGATGGTTGGAGGGTCCATCTGTAACTGCCTTTCTTTAATTAACTGTATTGGTATTTGTAATGTTAACACGTGATGGTTCGTGAACGAGACACTTATCTCAAGAGTTTACACAAAAAAACACTTTATTAGCATGCACTTTTGTAATGCCACGTCGAATTATACTTATTCGGTCAGGCAAACACAAAGTATCCAAGGGGGTCACACGAGCGATACAATCTTTTGGTAAACTTTTACCACAGCTCTTAAAGTGTAGCTCACCCACTTAAAACTTTGCAAATGCCGAGCCAGATGGAATAATGCAGCACGTTCCTACCAGAGTTCATATATTTAATGCGCCCTCGTTGCATTTCATTCAACCTTGGAAATACAAAAGTCAAAGCGGCAAAATGTGCTTTTTACATTTCTTTATAGCTGTATATTTACACACATTTATAAGCATTCTGCGTGAAAGGGATATGCATGGTGGTTTGATCATTTATAAACATTACCCTTTAAAGCTTTTTTTTTTTTTTACATACCATTAAATTGTTTAGAGGCTGTATAAAAAAAAACTTTGCAGTGCATCTAAAAGACTGACGTAGTAAGTGAACTATTATTACATATGCTCAGTTTGCTTATTCTGATATTTTAAACGACTTCAATAAATCACATCTATACGCATCCAAGTGTGTCTAACTTTTGTCCAACTGAACAATAATGCCAGGAGCGGCAAACTAGTGGTCTGAATATCTTCGGGCTTACAAGTTTCACTGGGAGAATTTTGTCACCTGAACTTTTTTTTTAAAGCCAACTGTATTGCAATGCTATAAAGAAGAGAAAATATACGTTATACACAAGCAAACCCAACCAAGTTGCTTGTACAACGTAAATAGACCCAGGGAAAACTTTTTTACAAAAACAAAAATAAGCCCGGCGCTCTTAAGAAATCAATTATTCTTCCCGAATTTCTGACAAAATATTCACGTGGTGCGAGCGAGAAGAGATCGTGAGAGTTGATCAGTGAAAAACTCTCAGATGTTTATTGTTCTTACAGTTCTGGCAGACAGAAGGGCCAGGCGCGGTCTAAAGTGCTAAGCCAGGGGCCTTGAGTTTGAGTTTGAGTTTTAAAAGTTTTATATAGCGCTCTTTCACCAGCGGTTTCATGGCGCTGTAACTGGCAGATCTCCACAAGGGACAAGCGGTGGAGGACAGGGGAAAGGAACTAAATGAAGATTTTACTGAAAAAATAAGCTTTAAGTTTCTTACGAAACTGGGAATATGAGGTAAGGGATCTGAGCTCCAAGGGTAATGAATTCCAGAGAGCTGGGGCAAGGGTCGCAAATTTTGACCCCCCCCCACTTTTTCCGACGAAACCGGGGAACTGTCAGCAGAAATTTGGAAGAGGATCGGAGCTCCCTGGCTGGAAGGTAAGGGACAATCTCCGAGGAAATGAAGGCAGGGGCCGTGCCCAGTCGAGCCTGGTAGGTGATGGTCGCAAGCTTGAACTGGACACGTTCCAGAACCGGGAGCCAGTGTAAGGTTTTCAGGAGGGGAGTGACATGTGAGGATTTGGGAAGGTTAAAGACCAACCGAGCCGCCTGGTTTTGAATCCTCTGCAACCGCCTGAGACTATATGCAGGTATGCCTGCATATAGGGCGTTGCCATAATCCAGGCGGGAGATGACCATCGCAAGGACGATCAGCTTCAAGGCCTCGAAGGTGAAAAATCGAGAGACCTTGCGGATGGTACGGAGAGAAAGAAAAGAAGAAGAAACCACAGAGCTGACCTGGGAGTGAAGGGTGAGGTGTGAGTTGAGTTTGATGCCTAAAGTTTTGACCGAGGTAGAGGGGACCGGAGGGAGAACAAGGGATTTGCTCACTTATGACCACACTTTCTTATAATTTACAATTCATCTACTTCTTCCCTTGTACAAAGCAGCAAAAACCTTAAAAAAAGACATAGCAATCGCATCTCAAGACGCTTCATAGGAGTGGGTCTTTTGGACAGAAAAATACATTTAAAACCACAACAAATCCCATTTGTTTGAGCCTCAGCAGAGCAGACATTTTGAGCGAACGGAGAATGCCCGTAGTTTTAGTGGCGCTGAGGAGTTTATAAATGGCGCCTGAGAGTCAACCTCCCAACCCGAGCCCTGCTTCCTTCACCTGTTTCTGTGTTTAGCTTTTGGTAATCAGGATATTTTACACCGAGTGTAAGATCCCCCACCCCCGTTTCCTTCCTAAACTCTACATTCTGTACCCCCTCCCCCACCCCACCACACACGCTGCTGAAGTGCCACGGTATTGATTAACACTTTCAGTGCTAAAGATTGGGTTTCTCTTTTTCCAAAAGGCTAAGTTTGCCATCTGAGAGGAAAGAAAGGGGCATTGTTGTTCTGCTCAAGTGCCCCCTCCCAGACACGCAGGCCTGGCTTGGGGTGTAAACTTCAAACACCACCAGTTGTTGAAATGGCAAACTGGGCCTGCCTGATTGAATGACAGTGGGCGAGGCAGTGACAGCTTTCCCTTCCAATCGATACCCGAGATCCAGGCGTGAATGGTGCAGTCAGATGTTTGAATCACGACTCACTTTCCCGAAGTTTGCACTGGGCAGTAACAACCCTTTTTATTTACAACACTGAGAAATAGCAGAGAAGTGGTATCTTGGCCCGAGAGCATCAAGGCTCCTTAGCCGAGCACCAGTTACATTACACAAAGTCATGGCGTTTTTAAAGCACGGGGAAATAAAGTGATTTGCCCAGGATCACAGGATGTTGAGCCGTAACCGGTACTCGAACCTGGTGCCCCAGTTCAAAAACTGGCAGGTCCGTCTCTTACGCCACATCTGCTCAGTATTTACTTTAAATGCTAAATTAATAGAACTGTCATTCTAAGATGTTTGGCAAGCCTCACAGGAGGTTGGTTAACATCAGGGAGACTGTGCAGGCCTGCCGAGCCTCTCTGGGGCCCATAAATATCCTCCTTTTGGAGGACACGCCCCATTCGGTAAATGCATTTCTCACACAAAGTACACACTGTCCTCGCGTGTGAGCCTCTGTATTAGAAGCCACAGTTCATGTGACACATCTCATCCCATTGGCTGCATGCACTCAGACAAGAACCCGGCCCCAATCTACACTCCCTGCTTCACGCTTCCAAGTGCAGATTTTCAGTTTTCCGGGAATCCCGAAGCTTACTGGAGTGTCCCTGGAAAAGTAGGGGTGAACTCCCTTTATGTTTATGCCAAGGCATGTCCTCTTACCCAGACCGGTGAGCGTCATGCACACGGAAGTGAGTTTACATTGGTGCAAATGCACGTCAGGGTTTCTCTAAAAAAAATTTGACCTACGCAAAAACCCTCATCTTTATTATTTGGGTTTCCAAAGTCAGTAGCTCTGTCCGCTACGCCACACCCTAACCCACCCAGCTCTCCCCTATCTGTTTCCTCCTCTACCCCACCTTTCCATGGTCTCTGCCTCTCTCCCCACATGCTTTCTCTTTTTTATTTGCCCTTCTAACTGTTTCCTCTTTTCCACCTCCTCTCCACCGCCCTCAGCATATTTCTGCATCTTTTTCACGCCTTTCTCTGCCCCATCTTATCTTAGTCTTTTCTCTCAACTTTCACCATCTGTTCTTCCTCTCTCTCAGCTGGCCGACCATGCTTTCCCCCTTCTCTCACTGTTCACTCTCACTGTTCCAACACTCGGGCTCTCCATCTCTGTTGATATCCTTCCGTCCTCCTTTCTCACCATCATTTCTCACTCAGTTTCACTCTCTAGCAGTGCAACAGTCTGTGAACTCTAATTCTACGTCCATAAGCACAGCGATGCTCCTGGCACCATCATTCAAGGTCAGCAGTCACATTCTGCTGGGGGGGTGTAGGTTTGCTAGTTTTTTCATCATTAAATACGTTAAATATGTGAATGTTTGCTCAATACTCCAATGTGGAATACAACTACAGAACATAAATCTATTTTGGCTTGCACTTCTGTCAGCTGTATATTTTATAATCGTGCGCCCTCCTCAGATGGGTCTGTAAAAAGGACCTTTAGTCCTGAATTTTGACCCTTTGGCCTGAATTTATACTACCACAGCTGCAGTTTTTCTACAGAAATTTACCAGTGCTCTGCAGAATGTCAGTGAGGAAAGTCAGATGTGATAATTATAAATTAGTATTCAATGTTGGGTCAGAATTTCATTGTGTTATGTACCGATGTCATGAATGCATTTCACTATTTGATACGCGTGCATCATTCTTATATACTTTGTCGTACAAAATGTAGTAGATTCTATTTACACATCTTTCCGGGTACTCGTAGTGGACAGTTATTCCACATTTTATCATGCTGGGGTGCGATTGATTTCATGCACATCTTTTCTGCAGCTAATACCTCGTTTCCACGAAGTTCAGTCCGGAAATGTGCATTTTGTTAATTAGTGGGTTGGGTTGTCATTGTGATATGTTTGTTAAAGTGGTGTAACAAACTGTGGAGAGGAGTCCCTTGCACTCCCAAATCTTCATAAGGCTGATCTAAATTTTAGACTCCTTAAATGGTAGGGCTCCATTGCACCCCAGAAGCTTGACCGTCCTCACTCTACCACTCTACCGCCCTCACTCTACCACTCTACCTCCCTCACTCTACCGCCCTTACTCTACCACCCTCACTCTACCACAATACCGCCCTCACTCTACCACTCTACCGCCCTCACTCTACCGCCCTCACTCTACCACCCTCACTCTACCACCCTCACTCTACTACAATACCGCCCTCACTCTACCGCCCTCACTCTACCACTCTACCGCCCTCACTCTACCGCCCTCACTCTACCACCCTCACTCTACCACAATACCGCCCTCACTCTACCACTCTACCGCCCTCACTCTATCGCTCTCACTCTACCACTCTACCGCCCTCACTCTACCACTCTATCGCCCTCCCTCTATCGCCCTCCGTCTATCTATCTATCACACTCACTCTATCTATTGAATCACCACAGCATCACTCATCACCACCACAGCATCACTCAGGGGCACCACAGCATCACTCAGGGGCACCACAACATCACTATGTGCTACAACAGCACCACTGAACACCACTGCATCACTCGTTGCCACCACTGCATCACTCGTTGCCACCACAACATCACTCAGCGCCACCACAGCATCAATCTGTGCAACCATTCAACAACAACTGGTTCAAATATGTTCTGTCAATGTTTCAAGCTTTATTACAAAATGTCATAAAAAGATGTTGCATTTTTTCACTTCTGTTCTTGGATTTTCATCACAATAAAATACACTGAACATAATCTTCACAAAAGTTATTTACAAAAGTTTAAGCTATTGCCATTATAAATTACAATACCTTTTATTTAAGTATTAATTATTAAAACAATTAAAAGCCATTGTTATTTGTAATATCAATACATCTAAGTCACGTAAATACGACATATATTGCATTACACATGCTATAGGTGTCACATTTGCAAAAGTTAAAACTATTGGCATTGTAAATGACAAAGCTGTTAATTTTGCTATTTTCAAAACCAACACATAAATACAAAATTTGTCATTTACAATACCAATAGGTCAAACTTTCCTAATGCGAGACCTATTGGCAACACTAGTGCTTGTTTGGAATGGGACCTTAGTCCTTCAGAGGCTGTTTCATGTAAAGTGTGTAGCAGATCTTAATGCAGAGGACTATCCGTTTTGACAGAATTCATTTCTGCACTACCTTGCCTTTCCATGCCTCAGAGAACCCCACAAAAAGCTGATTGCGTACCTACTGATCATTTGTGCCATCGATGTAGATGCTCAAAGCTCTTCTGGGGTACAAATTTTGGAGTCTCTCGCCTTCCTTCGAGGGGTGAGGAGAACAAAAGAACACTGGAAGAGTGAATGATTGTCCAATGTTAAATTCAGTTGCAACTTTTGGCAAAAAGTTCACCTTGGTCCTCAACATCACCTTATCTGGAACAAAAGTTGGTGCAAGGCACTTGCAGTTCACTCCTGCAATTACTTAAAATTACTGTGACCAAGAATACAGACTTCAGAGTCAGGAGCAGTAGTGGATAGCAGTGCATCGGTTTAAAGTGAGTGCACATGAGACATGAGAAAAGTGAGGAACAAACTCAGTTTCTGCTGTGGCATCACAAAGGGTGTGTGGGGAAACTTATGTCCATTCTTTGAGAAATGTCATCACAACAGGTGACTTGAACAGGGACAGTTGGTCAGGCAAACACAAAAAACAGAAAGGGCAGACAAATAACATGCTAGGTCACAGAATAAACAAACAACGGGACAACAGGCAGTGTTGCTTGTAGAGGATACTTATTGAAGATGCCACACCAGGCCACAAACTTTCCCAGAGCCCAGTATACACACACTTTGTAGGATCCCTGGCAGAAAGGATGACATATACAACTTTAGGAGGAAGGCCAAGTGCATTCAAGTGATGCAGCTGAATCTCCATACATGGAGGTGCAGATTGGCCAGGTTCGGGTGCAAGACCGTGCCTTGCTGCTGCAACAGGAGATACTCGAGAAACAGAGGTCTGATCAGAGGACAGATGCTCATGCCAGAAGTAATGGGTACCACACTCTGCTTACCCAATCCGGAGCCACTAGTATGGCTGAACCCAGTCATTACTGAACTCTGGTCAGGGGAGGCAGTGGCAAAAAGGCATACATGAGACCTGTGCCCCACTCACTCCAGAATGCAAGAGAGCCATCTTTGAAACTCCACTGCACAAACATTTTGACATTGAGTGTTCTTGACTAAGGGGAGAAAATCTAGACAGGGTTCTCCCCACTGCTGGGAGATTCCCTGTACCATTTAGGGATGTAATCACCATTCATGATCCACTAGGCGCAGAAAGCAGAGTTCACCTGCCCTGGCATTCAAAGATCCCGCCAGGTGGTTCATGACCAAGGAAATGTCTGTCCACTTCAGCCAACTCCAGAGGCGAAGAGCGTACAGGATCGCACCCCTCCATACTTGTTGTAGAAGCAATTAAAATTGGTTTTGTCTGTGAGTATCTGAACCAGCCTTCCCCTGATGGACAGAAGAATGGCTTTCATCGCCAGGTGAATGGCCCACAGCTCATACAGTTTGACAAGGAGATGGGTCTCTGCTGGAGACTAGGTCCTCTCCAAGTAAACTCCTCAACTCTGGGTGGGGCAGGGAGAGGGGTGTTCTGCAGGTCCAATTACAACTGAGTAGCCAACACTGCAGTTCTTGTGTGGTCTACTTCGAAACCTGCATGAAATCAGAGTGGTTCCCTGGTGCTGGACCCACTGAGACTTCAGGTTCCATTGCAGAGCCTGGCATAATCGACGAGCAGAATGCAGGATGCCATAACATAATAAGTAAAGAGGTTAGGTTCACTCGTCTGGAGGTGGTCTATGACTGACTGTAGCCTTTAACAACCAGTCACTGAGGTAAGACAAAACTGGGATCCTCAACTTTCAAAGTGAATACCACCATCACTTTTGTGTACACCTAAGAGACACTGGTGAGGCCAAAGGGGAGTAGGTCAAACTGAAAAAGCTTGTGGCCCACCTTGAACCGCAATTAGCACATATAGGGCTGCAGGAATGGTACAGGAAACCAGGGGTCCTGCAGGTCCAAAGCCACCATCCAGTTGATTGGATCCAGGGCAGACAGACCCTGGGCCAGTGTGAGCATCTTGAATCTTTCTTTGGGGAATGAGCCATCCAGAGGTTGGAGAACTAAAACAGAATGGATGCATCAGTCCTTCTTCAGCATGAAGAAATAATAGCCAGTTCCCATGTCTGGGGATAGGATCCTCTCTGTGGCTCTTTTGGCCAAAAGAGCATGAACGTCTGGGAGCAAAATGCACATGTGCTGCTCTAAATTATGCCCTGTGGCTCTTTTGGCCAAAAGAGATTGCACTTCTGGGATTACAGTGGACAAGTGCTCCTTTGAAATACGTTCTGATGTAGGTAAAGATGTACAGAGTCGAAAATCAATCAATCAATCAATCAAAGCATTTATATAGCGCACTACTCACCCGGAGGGTCTCAAGGCGCTAGGGTGGGGGTCCGCTACTGCTCGAACAGCCAGGTCTTGAGCTGCTTCCTGAAGGCGAGGTGGTCCTGGGTCAGGCGGAGGTGGGTCGGGAGGGAGTTCCAAGTCTTGGCGGCGAGGTAGGAGAAGGACCTTCCCCCTGTGGTGGCTCTACGGATGCGGGGGACGGCGGCGAGGGCGTGGCCGGTCGATCGAAGCTGGCGTTTGGGAGCGTAGAAGTTGAGGCGGTTGTTGAGGTATCCTGGGCCTTGGTTGTGTAGGGCTTTGTGTGCGTGGGTGAGGAGACGGAAGGTGATTCTCTTGTTGACCGGGAGCCAGTGCAGGTCTCTCAGGTGTCTGGAGATGTGGTTGCGATAGGGGATGTCCAGGATGAGTCGTGCTGAGGCGTTCTGGATCCGCTGGAGTCTCTTCTGGAGTTTGGCGGTGGTTCCGGCGTAGAGGGAGTTGCCGTAGTCCAGACGGCTGGTGACGAGGGCCTGGGTGACCGTCTTCCTTGTCTCGGTGGGGATCCACCGGAAGATCTTACGTAGCATGCGCAGGATGTTGAAGCACGACGAGGAGACGGCGTTGACTTGTCTGGTCATGGAGAGGGAGGAGTCCAGGATGAAGCCCAGGTTGCGTGCGTGGTCTGTTGGTTTGAGTGCGCTGCCTAGGGCGGGGGGCCACCAGGAGTCTTCCCAGGCAGAGGGTGAAGATCCCAGGATGAGGACTTCCGTCTTGTCCGAGTTCAGTTTCAGGTGGCTGTTCTTCATCCATTCGGCTACGTCTTTCATCCCTTCGTGAAGGTTGGCTCTGGCGGTGGCGGGGTCGTTGGTGAAAAGGAATAGCAGGGCATAGCCTCGTTGAATGACCTGAAGGATACACCTGTCAAACATTGTAATTTCCCACTCTTGGGAGTAATGTCTGATTCTGCCTCACACTAGGTGGTTGTATACCACTAAGTGCAAATATTAAGTGGCTGGAAAGTCAATTCCAGAGGGGTTAGGTACTAGGAAGGTTGCTGCCTCTAATGGCCTGGACAATGTCTGATTGACCCCCCTATGAACCAGAAAGAAAGGGGTGCCTGTTGCAAATACGGTGGGCTTTGGTGTTGTCGATATACCAATACCCTGGTGTAGCCTCAAAAGGGGCACAATTATTGATGATATTGTCAAAATTGAAAGAACAGCCTAAAGAATGTGTTGTGGCCCAGCTTTCATTGAAGGATTCCAATGCTAAATCAGCTTACTTCCCAAACAGGCAAGATCCATTTAACGTTATGTCCATCAAAGAAATCTGCATGTCACCAGGGAAGCCTGTGTATCTCATCCAAGTGTGCAGCTGAAGCATGGTGCCTATTGCCCTGCCCAAGGATTCAATGGTGGCCAGTTATGAACAGATGATATACTTGAGAAGATAATACTGACCATCCTGGATTGCTTCAGCTAGATTGGGCCGAATTACATCGGTGAATGCTAGCAAGATTTTGCCAGCCATGTGCCATAAAGCATGGGACTATCTCCCCAGCGTGGAGCTGGCATTGACTGACTGAATACTAGGCTGGCCGAGGAAAACAGCCCTTTCCCAAACTTTTCTATCAGTTTCAACTCTATCTGGGGGAGTCATTAGGAATGAATTGGAGTTCACCTTGCTGATGGGAGCATGAACCACCAAACTTTCTGGCAGGGTGTTTTGTGAAGAAGTTAACATCACCTGGTACAGGTCTGTGGTGCCTAGCAACCTGTTTTTTCACCAAAAGCAGGTGCCCATTAAAGTGTTCGTCAGGGCTTCACTGAAATAAAGGTTCAGAGGAGGTCTGTCCAGCTGCAAGTCCAATACGTCCGCTGCCCATCTCATTACCACATCAAAGGCGGCACTCTTCCATTGACAACCCAGTTCTGGTGAAGTGTCCACCCTAGTGACCTCCTCCAAGTCCATTTACAGGTTGTCATCAGCATAGTGCTTGAGAAAATAATCCTCATCTCTTTGGTCATCTCCAAACGCTGGTTGACTGTAAGCAGAGTGGGAATAGAAAATTTGTTGGACAACTGGGGTGCGCTCCATGACAAAGGTATGGTTCTGTATGAGTCAGATTGAATGGGGGTTGGGTGCATCAGTACTACTTCGGAATGCAAACCTAGGAGCCAAGATGGATTTGGCTCAGATTTGGATGGGACAATTAGGATGGATTTTTCGTCTGGTGCCAGCAGCACCAGCATCTACGTCACAGGAACCAATGGGGATTTTGATGTCAGAATACAAGTCGGCTCCAGCATTGGAGCTTAACGCGAGAGGAGTTCACAGATGGCGTCAAGGGCAAACCTGCTGGCCGTAACCCAACTGGAGCCAACCAGGGACCCTTATGGCCCAAAGGCACACCAAAGGAAGCTAGAACAGAGCCAAACATTTGCAACATGGCCTCTCTAAAGGCCTTAACCTTTTGTGATGTCGCCAATGGACCTGGAAACTGGGAGTGCATCGTGATCAGTTGTATAATCGGCACATCTGCGGAGGACCTGGAGCAAGATGTGAGGTACCCTGACATCCTTGCGATTTCTCAGTGTGAGAGTGGCATAATTGAGACAAATCTTACTTGGCCTTCTTGTGTTCCCACTTTAACCTACCGGAACACTTGGACCATGATGAGGACCTGTCACAGGAACAGCCTAAGAGTGGGAACACGTCCATACCCTCGACTTTGAGCAGGAGTGGGACATCCAATATGCTTTTCAGTGTTCCTCGATATATAACTTCACTTTGCATTTCCAGATTGCATTTAGATTCATAAGGTCACACTCCTCACAGTACTTGCTCCAACACCAAAAACAAGACGCACACATCGTGGGGATTTGTGAAAGACATTTGTTTGCGACAGTCCATGCAAGGCTTACACCCTGCAGTTTTAGGAGGAAATATAGTTTGCTTGCACACTTGAAGGACTGGGTTATTCTAAGACCCAGCGGTGCCAGGGGACAACACCTGAAACCTTCGTGGGTAACCTGTTCCGGCGTACAAATGACAGAGACACGGGACACTTCCTTCGGCGTCAAAGATTCGAGGTTTATTACTGCAGGGAACACAGAAGTCACAAGAAGTACAGCGTGTGTAGGTTTGAGGAGACTGCTTCAAATTGCTACTGTAGGTCGCTCCTTTTATACACATTTCTCTCATAGGTTAACATTGTACACAAAGGTTTACAACTCGGTTCCCATCGTAATCTCCAGGAGGGGTTGCTTTGATGCATTCAGGGCCCGGAACATAAGTACGGAAACATTTGGTGGTTCCAAACTGTAAAACCCATCTTCCCACCATTAGTACATTCCAATTGGCAGTAAACAGATCGAAGAAGGAACAGAAAACAGGTGCAGAGGAAGACAGAAACAGTGGGGAGATTGGAAAGGGTGTAAAAGGGGTGGTATCGGGAAACACGAGCTACAGGCATCAAAGGGACGTGCCTAATGAGATGCACGGCTGAGACAATAGAGCGACACGGCAAGATGAGCCTCGAGCGGGGCCATCTGCCTTACAGTGTCATCCCCCTCATCATAAAGACACTGTCAAAGGAAACGTGTCTTCCGCAAGAGTCTTGGGAATCCCAGGGTCGCGAAGCGGACAGCGTCCGTTCGCTGGCTACTTGAGGGCAAGAAACAAAATGGATGCCGTATCTAAGATGGAACCCGGGGGTACAGATGGCGAAACCCACGAAACAAACGAACGGCTTAGGCTAGCACAGCGAAACTGCGCACACCCACTAAACTCGTCATTTGCGGTTCATAGATACCAGACTCGACCATATTAGTGCGAGTCAGAAACACCACTTACGATCGTTACGGAACCTCAGACGCTCCTTTTGCCCTCATGTAGGCAAGCACTAGTCGGAATCATATTCGATATTCATCAGACCATCTAGATGTTGCTGCAACATAACCCTGTCCATCTGAGCTCCTTTGGTAACAGGCGGCTGTCTCATACACGTTGTAGCACAGAGGCCACATAAGGCAGGACCACACTGCACACAAAGGCAACATGTGAACAGGAACGCTGCGACAACTCCGATAATCATCAGAATTTTCCAACCCCAAGTCGACATCAAGCCCCAAAACCACCCAAGTAGCGTCCAATCCCCTACGTCCACGTGTATGGACTCAGAGATCTTATGCAACTTTGAGATGGCTTGATAGACAGTCGGAGCGTTATCTGGAATGAAAATACAGCAGCTCGAATGGATCACTTTACATACTCCACCTCGATCTGCAAAAACAACGTCTAAAACCATACGGTTTTGTAGCGTCATAAGCCTGTCCGCCTGAAGTTCTGCGGTGATATTACCAAGGGCACTGGCAGTGATATTAGCGGTCGATTCCACCACTCGAGTCAACTGTCTCAGGTTCCTACTATTGACCATAGGCCCCCAAAACGGAAAGAAACCCTTGAAAAAGTCTCCTGCCTCTTGACCGGCAGTGTCCTCTTCGCTAATCACGCCCCTCACAACTCTAGTCTTGTGGTAGTCTGCATCAACGGTAAACGTCGGAGGCAACAAATTTGCAATATAACATGTGCCCGCAAAGTCGGAGGGCAACCACGTATACGCACGATCATGACAGACAAAGTACGTACCCTTGGCAGTCAGAAACACAGGGGTAGAGAGCATCGGCAAAACATACGTCTCGGAGCAAGCACTCTCTCCAAGATATGCTCTCGATCTTCGGCCACGACCTTTTAGACAGAAATTACCAAGGTGGGGTACGATCCATATTGGAGACGAGCTTCTAAGCTGTCTTTCACCCACGAGCGCACTATACTCAGCCTCACTCAAGTCCCTATAGGCTCGCACCTCTTCCTCTGGAATGAGCGACGGCTCATAGATATCCCTATCTAGATCAGCGATCGCTATAGCCAAAGGCTTGTGGTACGGACCAGGACCAAAGTGCGGAGGACGTGGCTCTCGATTGGGGTAGGAATCTAGTGCACTGCGAAACATTGTTTGTAATGCTCGAGCTGAACCCTGGGAACTATAAGGAAGGACCAGATAGGGAATTCCTTTATCTGTGGTATGTGGCATTAACCCACACACCCAACAATTGGTAGTATTAACCACCAACTGGTGCTGATGAAGGAGCTGAATGAAGGAATTATTTCTGAATTCCGCACGTCTAGCCTGTTCGTGTTGGGGTAAGATATGGAAGGAATGAGGGGACACAGTGGAGGTAGTTTTAGGTTCAGAAGTAGGAGTAGGTATGGCAGAAGGTAGGAAGTACTGTATCATATAATACACCCCACCCGCCAATAACGAGGAAACAATTAGAAACAGAAGGAACACCTGAAACATAAAGCATTTTGTACAAGTAGTCTGTTGCAGTTTGAATCTTTGGGCCTGAGCTTTTTCCAAGTCCATCAGCTTTAAAAACGCCATCCTCTAAAACCGTCCGCAACGTTTCTTGACGCACTTCGTTCTGTGGAGCAGTAGTCAATCCCCAGGAGTTCCCAGGAACCGACGGTCTCTGACCTAGTGTCTAGACCTACTAACCAGAAGGAAGTACACGCGCGGCCCTACGGCTCACCTGGATGCAAGGTATTCTAATTCACAAATATATACAAAGTCTCTCAGCTGTGGAAGCAAAAACACATGTAGAAAAAAACTCAATATTTACAAAAATCACAGTTGTACGTGTGTTTAGACTGATCGTGGCAAAAGGGGTAACGACGTAGATGTCGAGGGACAGAAACGAAAATTTATTTGTCCTTGGTATTAGATCGCAAAAAGTAGCGGCTTCTCCCAGGACGTGTCTGTTCATCAAACAATGGATCCGATGAGGGAACAGAGTTCTGTTGATCAGTCAATTGTTCAGATCTTGAATCTCGTGATGGCAAAGGTTCGACAATGTCTTTCTGCTGCACTGGGGATTCTCCGACAGGCTGAGCGTCGCTGAAAGGTACAAAGGTCTGCGATGCTTCAGTTTCAGACGAGGCAATGCCCTTCCTCACCCACGAGTCCGCTGGTAAAGGTATTGGAACCTTTTTGGTATGGGTGGCATGCACCCAGTGCTTTCGGCCTTCCAGACGAACAGCAGTTCTCGTGGCAAGGAGGACTTGGTAGGGTACAGTAAAGCGAGGTTCGAGATTGCGTTTTCTTCCAAAGTTCCTCGTCACCACCCAGTCTCCGGGCTGGAGCTGGTGGCCTGGACCCTCCGTCTGCGTCGGCAATGCTTCAAAAACCTGTTGGTGAATTAACCTCAGTTTAGCAGTCAGATCATGAAGATAATCGATCAACATTGGATATTCGAGATCTGAAAACACACTCGGTCTAGGGACCCCCCAAACATTCGCAGGACGGCCGAACACTATTTCGTAGGGACTGAGCCCTACTCGGGAGTGTACAGTCGCCCTTGTTGACAACAGAGCCAGAGGCAAAGCGTCAGGCCACGAGAGACCAGTCGTAGCCTGAATCTTCGCTAGTTTTAGTTTAAGGGTGCCATTATACCCTTCGACTAAACCTGCTGACTGGGGATGATTGGCGCTATGGAATTTTTGAGTAATTCCAAGGCCCTTACACACATTCTTCATCACACTCCCCACAAACTCACTTCCATTATCAGACCATACAATCCGTGGCATTCCATACCGAGGAAAGTATTCCTTCAGTAGGATTTTCGCAGTGGACAGAGCAGTATTGTCTTTGAGAGGGTAGGCTTCAATCCATCGGGAGAATGCGCAAACCACCACTAAAACGTACTTCAGGTTATTGCATCGCTCCATATGGATGAAGTCTAGCTGAATTACTTCAAAGGGACATGAAGGGGGAGCAAAATGGCCAGGAGGTGTAGGGGTTCCCTTACCAGGATTGTACAACATACATATCATGCAATTCTTGACCAATCTCTCAGCACATTTAATAATACCGTCATTCTTCCACACAGGGGACAACAACTTGCAGATACCTTTCGCACTGATATGCGCTAACCCGTGTGCCATTGTCTCAACAGCTAGCACATACGCATCTGGCAACATCCATCTCTTATGCTCCGACAAATCAATCCAACAACCATTCGCATCCAACTTTCCCGTACTCTCTTTCCACTTCGTCTTTTCAGTCTCAGTGGCCTCATTCTGTATCGCTTTCACACTCTCTATGGTATCCTCACACATACCAGTCTCTGTAGGCCACCTAACCGAACTCGTCACATACATTCTCGTGCTAAGGTTCCGGGCAGTCTCCTTAGCAATCTCATCCGCAAACGCATTCCCACGGCCAACATCATCCGTCACCTTACGATGCGCACTACATTTAACAATCGCTACCTGCTTAGGCAAAGTAAGTGCATCCAAAAGATCATTCACAAGCTGTCCATGCTGTATCTTAGTACCATGCGACGTCATAAAACCTCTCTCTCTCCACAATCGTCCAAAGCTATGAGCGACGCCAAAAGCATATTGGCTATCGGTAAACACATTCACACGTTTCCCGTTCGACAACACACACGCTCTAGTCAAAGCGATCAACTCTGCAGCTTGGGCAGAATTCTGATTCAATCTCGCAGTCTCCACAACAGTATTCAAAGTTACCACAGCATACGCAGTTGTCACATCACCATTCGGCAATTTAAAACATGAACCATCCACATACAAGGTCCCATCGGGATCTTGCAAAGGAGTGTTTTTAAGGTCCACACAACCTTTTGTTTCCTCCTCAGTCCGCAAGTAGCAGTCATGAGGTGTTACTTCATCTGATTCCATACTAATTGGCAACAAAGTCGCCGGGTTCAGGACATTACAACGTTTTATCTGAATATGACTTGCCAAAAGCGTCAACTCATACCCAGAAAACCTTGCACTCGTCAAGTGCTGAGTTTTCGTACGATTCAAAAGAGTGTCAACTGCATGCGGAACCATCACCGTAAGCATATTATCCATGACCAACCCTGCAGATTGTCGGATGGACACCGCAGCTGCCGCTGTTGCCCTCAGACAACTCGGCAATGCTCTTGCTACTGGGTCCAAGGTCGAGGAAAAATATGCACATGGACGCTGCTTACCACCGAAAGGTTGCGTCAAGACACTCAACGCACAACCTTCCCTCTCATGCACGTATAATGTAAACGGCTTGCTGTAGTCAGGAGTGCCTAACACAGGAGCCGAACACAACGCGTCACGCAATTCAGAAAAACTTTTCTGACATTCTTCCGTCCATGGCAAAGGAGTTGGAACGTCCTTGCATGTAAGAGCTACCAATGGTTTCGCTAGCAATGAAAAATTTGGAATCCACTGCCTGCAGTATGAGGTGATACCTAAAAAGGCACGCACATCTCTCTAAGTTGTTGGCACAGTCATTCGCGCAATCGCTGCAATTCTCTCTGGGGTCAACCTTCTTCCCTCCTTTGACAATAAGTGACCTAGATAGGTTACTTCTTGACAACAATATTGTAGTTTAGAAGGTGACACCTTGTGATGTAAGTCACAGAGATGTTGCAACAACGACACCGTTGCAATTTTGCAAATGTCCTGAGTGTCTGCGGCCACCAATAGGTCGTCGACGTATTGGATCAAGGCTGCACCAGCCGGCAACACAAATGCATCAAGTTGGCCCTTCAGGGCTTGACTGTATATCGATGGACTCTCATAGTAGCCCTGAGGAGCACGTTTAAACCGGAAGCTGCGGCCTCCAAGAGAGAAACCAAAAAGGTCTCTACTCTCTTCAGCAATCGGAATGCTGAAGAACGCATTCTTCAGATCGATCACTGAAAACCAAGATGCAGAAGCTGGAATCAGAGTCAGTAGAGCTGTAATGTCAGGCACCACAGGGAACTGAGGAATCACAATTTTATTCACCTCCCGTAAATCGATAACAAAACGATAAACAGGTGGTTTCGAAGGGTCAGTACGTTTCAAAATGGGCAGTACAGGGCTGTTGCACACATTTCCCCGTGTCTCCTCGATAACGTCTTTCTCAATCAAATCGTAGATGATGGCTAACAGTGCTCGTTCACCATCAAGGGAGATACGATACTGGGGAATACGTGGCAGTCGCACGTTAGATTTCAAGTGAACAACATAAGGGGAGATGTCAAGCAGGCCAACGTCATTGGGACCTGTTGCCCACAAAGATGCAGGAAGCGAGCTCAATTCCGGTGGAAGCTTATCGAGAGACAAGTACATTGGAGAGATTACTCTCTCACCCAAAGTAAGCTTTACTCCCGCAGGAGAACAATACAAAGTCGCATACAGACGTTTCAGCAAATCCAGACCCAAAAGATTTTCACCACAACCAGTGGTCAAAATCAGCGGAGCTTGCAGCTCACGAGGCCCAATGGTAAGAGGCAAAGGGCGTGAAACTGGATTGCTATAGGGGGCGCCAGAGAATCCAACTGAAACATTTGTTAAGCCAGACAAAGGTGCGCCAGGGAGTTTCGAATGCATGATGGAACTTTTCACTGCACCAGTGTCCAACAGAAAAGGCTCAACGACGCCCGAGGTGGCAACTGCGACGTAAGGCCCTCTCTGATCAACCGGAACTGATACTACTCCCTCTCCTTGTCTATGGCTGTCCTAGTAATTACCGTCGTTAGTTTCCTGATCGACGTAATAATCATCTACATTGTACTGCGCAGATCTACCTTGCGATAATCCACGTTGATCAAAACAATTGTTTGAATCTGTCGAATTATCTGAACGATCATTTTGAGTACCCCGACCCCGACCACGTGATGCCTGTTGCGGACCACTATGACCTCCTCTAGATGCACTGCCACTATTTCGATCACGTAAGACTGGACAATCGAATTTCAAATGACCCTCCTGTCTACAATAAGCACACTGATTGTACCCCAACGAAGATCTCTGCGTAGAGGAGTCATTTCGAGATTGCGGTCTATTAGACTGAGACTGCGATCGATTACGCTGTTGCGAATCATTCTGATCCGAACGCGGAGGATACGCCTGCTGCAACAACACTTTAGTTTTGAGTTCTTTCGTCTTCTTATCAGCGCGATCATTCTCTTCTTTCTCCCTATTCTCATAATATTGTGCTGTGGCCAATATTTGATTTAGAAAAGGGGGTGGTGATGAACAGAGTGTCTGAGTTAAACAGACCACTCTTACCCAGTCCAAAGATCAGGGCTTGATCCATCACCGTTATTTATCTCACTGCCCCATCCCAGCTCAGAACCTGGCTATATGCAAATCAGTCTGTCCCTGGCCCAGTGCATCATGGGAACAGGGCAGACTAAACTACCAAGCCAATTCTTCACCAGAAAGGAGACAAGCTACCGGGGACCGGTTTCTGGCATTTCAGCCTTCTTCGGCCCGGCTTGCTTGAATCCTGATGGAGCAGTGAGAAAGGGACTCATGTCTGAGTATACCCTGCCACACCTATAGTGGCCAAAAACTATTTAGAAAAGGGGGTGGTGATGAACAGAGTGTCTGAGTTAAACAGACCACTCTTACCCAGTCCAAAGATCAGGGCTTGATCCATCACCGTTATTTATCTCACTGCCCCATCCCAGCTCAGAACCTGGCTATATGCAAATAAGTCTGTCCCTGGCCCAGTGCATCATGGGAACAGGGCAGACTAAACTACCAAGCCAATTCTTCACCAGAAAGGAGACAAGCTACCGGGGACCGGTTTCTGGCATTTCAGCCTTCTTCGGCCCGGCTTGCTTGAATCCTGATGGAGCAGTGAGAAAGGGACTCATGTCTGAGTATACCCTGCCACACCTATAGTGGCCAAAAACGATTTAGAAAAGGGGGTGGTGATGAACAGAGTGTCTGAGTTAAACAGACCACTCTTACCCAGTCCAAAGATCAGGGCTTGATCCATCACCGTTATTTATCTCACTGCCCCATCCCAGCTCAGAACCTGGCTATATGCAAATCAGTCTGTCCCTGGCCCAGTGCATCATGGGAACAGGGCAGACTAAACTACCAAGCCAATTCTTCACCAGAAAGGAGACAAGCTACCGGGGACCGGTTTCTGGCATTTCAGCCTTCTTCGGCCCGGCTTGCTTGAATCCTGATGGAGCAGTGAGAAAGGGACTCATGTCTGAGTATACCCTGCCACACCTATAGTGGCCAAAAACGATTTAGAAAAGGGGGTGGTGATGAACAGAGTGTCTGAGTTAAACAGACCACTCTTACCCAGTCCAAAGATCAGGGCTTGATCCATCACCGTTATTTATCTCACTGCCCCATCCCAGCTCAGAACCTGGCTATATGCAAATCAGTCTGTCCCTGGCCCAGTGCATCATGGGAACAGGGCAGACTAAACTACCAAGCCAATTCTTCACCAGAAAGGAGACAAGCTACCGGGGACCGGTTTCTGGCATTTCAGCCTTCTTCGGCCCGGCTTGCTTGAATCCTGATGGAGCAGTGAGAAAGGGACTCATGTCTGAGTATACCCTGCCACACCTATAGTGGCCAAAAACGATTTAGAAAAGGGGGTGGTGATGAACAGAGTGTCTGAGTTAAACAGACCACTCTTACCCAGTCCAAAGATCAGGGCTTGATCCATCACCGTTATTTATCTCACTGCCCCATCCCAGCTCAGAACCTGGCTATATGCAAATCAGTCTGTCCCTGGCCCAGTGCATCATGGGAACAGGGCAGACTAAACTACCAAGCCAATTCTTCACCAGAAAGGAGACAAGCTACCGGGGACCGGTTTCTGGCATTTCAGCCTTCTTCGGCCCGGCTTGCTTGAATCCTGATGGAGCAGTGAGAAAGGGACTCATGTCTGAGTATACCCTGCCACACCTATAGTGGCCAAAAACGATTTAGAAAAGGGGGTCCCTTGCTCATTGCACCATCAGGATTCAAGCAAGCCGGGCCGAAGAGGCTGAAATGCCAGAAACCGGTCCCCGGTAGCTTGTTTCCTTCCCAGTGTAAGAATTGGCTTTTGTAGTTTGGTTTGCCCTGTTCCCATCATGCACTGGGACAGGAACAGACGAATTTGCATACAGCCAGGTTCTGAAACTGGGATGGTGCAGTGAGCTAAAAAACGGTGTTGGATCTAGCCCTGATCTCTTGACTGGGTGAGAGTATTCTGTTTAATTCAGAGACTCTGTCCCTCACCACCCCTTGTTGTAAATATTTGTGGCCAATATTTGAGCAGAAGTGGAAACAGCCCAAGCACTTTCTGAATTACGCAATTTGTTGCTTAAGTCAAGCAGCAAGTTAGAGACAAATTTGTCCACGAACAACCTCTGACCACCCTCGGTACCCATATCCTGACCACTATGATCGATGAATGCCTCCTCAAATCTCGTAAAGAAATCAGAGACACTCTCGTCCTTCTTCTGTTTGCAAGCAGACAACTTATCCCAATTCACTTTCATGGCTGGCATAAGCGTTTACATTAGGGTAATGATTCTCTGAGGGAGAGCGGTAATAAGCTGTTCAGGTTTAGCCCCACCAATTTGTCGTGTATCTGCCGCAATAAGAGCAGCCCAATCACCACCCAATTCTGCCGCATGGTTTTCTTGACGAATCTTTGCCCATACTGGTTGCGGAACGATATTGCCAAACAGCATGTCGATATCGACAAGATTCATTATCGTAGCATCTACGAGCTGCGATAATTCTTTATAATACCCTGCAGGATTTTTGCGAGGGTCAGGCAAAGATTGCTTTACCTGCAAAACTTCTGATCGTTTCCAAGGAAGATGGATCCACACTCTCTGAAAATGCGGCAAAATCGGTGGAACTTGAGCATTATCACCTGGCATCCACACTGGTGGAACTTCACGCATGGGATACTGACCAGGTGCTTCTAACGGCCCCTCAATGTCTTCTACGAACAATGCTCGGGGCATTAGAGAGGGACGAAAAGATAACAGCTGCTCAACAGCGCGTCGGACATTAGAACCTACTATCATTCCGCTCGAAAACTGAAGCTGTAGATTAGTCAAAGCAGTCATTACATCATCAGATGCATCAGCCGATATTTGGTCGGTATATTGAATTGACCAAACGTATTCAATACCGAACGTGGAGGATTCCTAATGGGGTATTGCATCCAAGCCATCGCCATATTATACAGTGCGGCTCGTTCCCTATTACCGGGAAGCTGACTACGTCTTTGAGGACCGTCCGAACCAGCGGACTCAGAAATAGGTCCAAGGGAATTAGAAAAGTTAGCAGCAACTAAAGGAGTACGACGTCGGATAGATGGAGAAGTATAGCATAAGGGATTAACAAGAGAGGAGTCGGAAACAGAAGGAACGGTAGGAGTAAGTAGAACAGGAGCAGCAGCGGGAGCAGGAGTATGAGGAAGTACAAGCGGAGGAGCAGTAGGAACAGAAGTAGGCAAGGGAGCAGGAACAGTCGGGAGAACGGGAACAGGTTGAGGAACAGGTTGAGGAACAGGTACAGGAACAGGTACAGGAGGAACCACAGGAGTTGTGGTACCCTGTGCGTACGGAGGTGGTGACTTCAGAAGATAGGACAGTAAAGGATCCTCAACTGATTCCTCTTTCTTATCCGACTCCGTCGGCAAAGCAGGATAACATTTATCTACAGACATGCGCTGAAGTCTATCGAAAACTTCCTTTTCCTCCTTATCTCGCTGAAATTGCTCCGCTTTTCTTACCGTAGTAGCAACTCCATCTCTCTGATTACGTTTGAACAGTCTGATTTCTCTCTGTTTGGCTTCTTTACGCCATAACCGAAAAGCATCAAACATGGCCGGCCTTGATTTTTCTTAAACAATTTAGCCTCAAGGTTATCTAATATCGGGGTCTCGAAGCTACCATGAGGTGGCCAACTAAGGACACCATCCTTTTTAGTATAGCGAATCCATAAGTTGGAGTTCCAACCGGAGGTATCGGACACGAGTCCTCCAGTCGGGAATCCGTACCACAATGTCTAAAACAACTGAACAAAGTACTGCGACCAGGCATCTTGCACAATAGCCGAGTTTCACAAACTTCAAGGGTTACGGGATTTACCAAGTCCCTGCAAAGAGCAAAAACCCTCGGTTTTTGGCGGCTGCAGACGTCAAATATCACAACAAAGAACCAAGTAATAAGAACCACAAATGCAATGGAACCATGCAACAACTAAGCAACCACAACTAAGGACTCTGGGAGCGACCCACAAAATACTTAACTCAAAGATCGATGGCGTCACCAGGAAGGCCCGTCAATCGTCTCGCTGTACCAAGGTCTACGCCAGGCGCCAAAACAGGTCTACAGTCAGGGCAGCAGTCCGTCGCAGCCGTCAGGAGGCGGGAATCTTCGCGGGAAAAGTCGTCGGGCCACTTATTTCGACAACAGGATCGATGAAGCGGGGTGCACCTTCCCTCGGAGATTTCACACGAAGTTCCTCACGATGGTCGGGCTTGGACCGGTACCACTGATGCAGCCCCATGTTGGGCGCCAACTGAAGGACTGGGTTATTCTAAGACCCAGCGGTGCCAGGGGACAACACCTGAAACCTTCGTGGGTAACCTGTTCCGGCGTACAAATGACAGACACGGGACACTTCCTTCGGCGTCAAAGATTCGAGGTTTATTACTGCAGGGAACACAGAAGTCACAAGAAGTACAGCGTGTGTAGGTTCGAGGAGACTGCTTCAAATTGCTACTGTAGGTCGCTCCTTTTATACACATTTCTCTCATAGGTTAACATTGTACACAAAGGTTTACAACTCGGTTCCCATCGTAATCTCCAGGAGGGGTTGCTTTGATGCATTCAGGGCCCGGAACGTAAGTACGGAAACATTTGGTGGTTCCCAACTGTAAAACCCATCTTCCCACCATTAGTACATTCCAATTGGCAGTAAACAGATCGAAGAAGGAACAGAAAACAGGTGCAGAGGAAGACAGAAACAGTGGGGAGATTGGAAAGGGTGTAAAAGGGGTGGTATCGGGAAACACGAGCTACAGGCATCAAAGGGACGTGCCTAATGAGATGCACGGCTGAGACAATAGAGCGACACGGCAAGATGAGCCTCGAGCGGGGCCATCTGCCTTACAGTGTCATCCCCCTCATCATAAAGACACTTTCAAAGGAAACGTGTCTTCCGCAAGAGACTTGGGAATCCCAGGGTCGCGAAGCGGACAGCGTCCGTTCGCTGGCTACTTGAGGGCAAGAAACAAAATGGATGCCGTATCTAAGATGGAACCCGTGGGTACAGATGGAGAAACCCACGAAACAAACGAACGGCTTAGGCTAGCACAGCAAAACTGCGCACACCCACTAAACTCGTCATTTGCGGTTCATACTCGACCATATTAGTGCGAGTCAGAAACACCACTTACGATCGTTACGGAACCTCACACTACAAAAAAAAAATCACAACTCAAAAATTATAAGACAAACTTGGCAACTAATAAGGAGCTACTCCATTACTTGCAGGGTATCCGGGGTATGGCGAAGTCAACACAGAGCTCTCTAGCTCCACCTACTGGTACATGGTAGAAGTGATGTTTAAATCTTTCGGGTTCTGTCTGGTGCTCAAGGATGCGGACAATCCCAATTTACCTATTTAAATATACAAAATTAGTGGTGCAAGTCCTGATTATAGTAATTACAGATGAAGGAACAGCTTTCAGGTTGAACTACACTGATGACTCATCCATATTTCTTGCTGTGACTGTAAATTTACACACATTTACATATATTTATAATATACTTAACATACACTAAATTATTGATAGTAGTTAATGAGGTAAAATTTGAAACATCATGTCTGTAAAGAGAAACCCTTGAAAAGCACAACCTTTTACTAATTTTGGAAAGCTGGAAAACTACGTGTTGTACAGATTGGAACTTACTAATCATGGTCAAAAGAATAATGTTGAGATATAAAATAGTGGCAACCCTGAATTGTTTCGTGCATGGTACAGACAGAATCAAAAGCCAGGAGAAACAAGACAGTCCAGGCTGGCAGGGTGTGAATATAGTCTTTAACCTCGTCTTATTTCTTTCTTTCAATGCTCAGAATCTTCAACTGCAGTGAGGCGAATTGCTGGCATTAGAGTTAAAGTGGTGAAAGACTGAGTCCTGGAACTGTATAATGGAACTATCCCATGCCAGCACTGTCGGCCACCAGACCCTTCAAAGGGAGAAGATAGACATTTGCACAAAGGAAATAAAGTCGCATTGGCCTGGTATTACTCTGCTTTTTTCCAGGTGGTATCCTTCCAGCCCATCTGCAACATGCTACCCCATGGTATCATGTATTGTATTGTATTGTAATTTGGCCTTATAAAGCGCACTATCCCCCAACGGGCATCCTGGCGCTAAGTACCCTAAACTAGCCGTGCACGAAAATGCCTTAAATGCTTAGCTGATAACAACAACATTATGCAGTGACAGTGGGAAAAACCCAGGTCTTTACTTTCTTCCTAAACTGCAAGAGATCTTCTGTCTGTCTAAGGCTGAAAAGTAGTGTATTTCATATTCGGGCGGATGCCACGCTGAAGGCTTTACCTCCCAGTTTAGTCCTTTTAAACTTTGGTACTGTTAATAATTTAGCAGAGGACGAACGCAGATTTCCGTTGGGGACATACCAATTAAACTTTTGCTGCCATGGTTTAGGCCCCATCCCATTGTTTTACATTACCTAGGATTACTAGTTCTAATGATTTTTGACCACTAGGTTTGATATATAGGAATGTACTTAGCATAAATTATTTTTCCTAATATCATTGAAAAATCTTTTGCAGACTGTGGCATTCTCCATTTTCAATTCCCTGTATTGTACTGTATATATATACTGTATTATATGCTTTGTGTTTCTTCTTCAATTGGTTGAGTGGTATTGTTTGGTTGTGATATGCATGTAACTATGAATGAATGATCGATGTACAGTTATTTTTCTAATGTCTTATGTGTCCTTTTTGAGATTTTCCCCTTTTGTATGATGAACTGAAAAATCTGTGTGTAATGTTTTTTTCAAAAATTGTTAAAATAAAAAGCTATTAACTAGCAATCCCCGTTCTTGAATGCCTCTTCGAGTCCTGGATGATTATTTGTTTATTTAAATCCACTCATATCAGTACTGGCACTTCTGTTTGTTCTTTAATGATTTGGGCTCAGCCTTACTGATTGGAGCCAACCCCTAGTTGTTTCTCGCTCGCCATCCCATTGATGGCCTCAAAGACCACACACAATGACTTAAACTGAATTCTCTGTGTCATGGGGAGCCACTGAAGTTCCCTAAGAGCCAGGGATGCTAATGATCTACGTGGTTTCTAAATGGCTAACTTAGCTGCCATTGTCTGATATCTCTGAATCTCTCAGTGAGATACTTAGGGGCCTCCAGCAACAAGGCTTTGCTCTAGTCGAGTCACGCTTCTGACTACTTGTGCCCTGGTTGCGGCTGGCAGCATCAGGAGGATCTTACGTAGCACCCTTATGAGGGAGAGACTAGTTTTGGCTGTTTTGCTAATTTGAGATTCTATGCTCAGTCTAACATCAATTACTACTCCCAGATTACATACTGCTTTGGAGGGTGTTAGTGGCTTGTCCCTCTGATAATGGCCAAAAATGTATTGGAAGTGGACATGGGATTTTCTTAGAGGTGCAACAGACAATTTCGGTTTTCTCTCCATTAAATTGAAGAGCATTCTCTTTAAGCCAGCATGCGGTATCCTGCATACAAGCATGGAAGTTATCCAAAGATGTTGCTTGATCCACCTCCAGTGACAAGATGAGCAGGGTGCAGGGTGTCATCCGCATAATTCACCAAGCTGACATTGTGTGATTTAATAATAGCAATCAGGGGACTCATGTAGATGTTAAACAACATCGGGCTAACTGCTGAACCCTGCGGAACGCCCTGCTGGATACTGACAAAATCTGATTGATATGGAGGCAGAGCCACTGCCTGTTGTCTGTTTGCCAGATAAGATTGAAGCCACTGCAGTGCCATACTCTCCACCCCCACATCACTCAATCTCTTCAGGAGGATTTTGTGGTTAACTGCGTCGAATGCGGCAGACAGATCTAATAGGATCAGTATGACTTGTTATCCCTTGTCTGCTCGCATTCGAAGTTCATCCAGGACAGTCACTAGCGCCGTTTCCGTTCCATGTCCTGGCCTGAAACCAAATTGTACATCCTCTAGTTTGTTATGTCTTCCAAGAACTTTGAGAGTGATTTACTGACCAGACGCTCTATAATCTTCACAGGGTAAGGTAGAAGTGAGATTGGTCTGTAGTATTTAGGATTTAGGGGATCGAGAGTGGTTTCTTCAGCAGCGGTGATACAATTGCTTGTTTCCAGAAAACTGGTACAGATCCGCTGCTTAAAGACTGTTCGCAAATTTACAGAAGCGGCAGGAAGAAGTCTGTCTTTAGTTCTTTTCAGATTTTAAGGGGTAGCGGGTCCATTGGGGAGCCTAAAGAGATGCTTAAAGCTAGCTTATTAAATTCCTCTTCTGACGGCATATCAAAATGATCCAGAATTGCTGGTCGTTCTCTATCTGAACCTATATCCTTTTGAGGCGGTGGCGGTGAGCCTTTGTAAGTGCTCCCAGGGTCTTCCACTTTATCTGTCTCAGCAAATCTGATGCCATCAATGATGTTATTCATTTTTTCCACAAAGAAGACTGCTAACTTATCACATAACTCATGTGTCGCTGTAATCTTACTTTTTGTGCAGTCTGGATTGGAGAGATCTTTTACCATTTTGAAAACACTCTTTGCTCTATTAGTGGCCTTTAATATAATATCTGCCTAATATTTGGCTTTAGCCAAAGTAATTTCACTTTTATAGTTATTTCTGGCTTTTCTTAGGGAGGCTTTATCCTCCTCTGTATATTTTCTCCCCCATCTCCGCTCTGCTTGCCTGCAGCCCTTTTTTAAGTTTTTTTATCTTTCATTACACCACGGGGCTGACTGCCGACCAGATTTTTTGAGATTTTTCAGAGGGGCAACCTGGTCTAACATATTACTTATTTGGTCACAAAACATTGTGTAGTTTTCATCCACCTGTTCATTTAAGTATAGTGGACCTAGCTCAGGGCAGATGGAGGAGTGTTTTACTTTTTCCAAGAGTCCCTTCCAGTCTCTTTTCCTACCAATGTTTACTTTACAAGTGGTGGAGGTATTGAGTCTAGGTACAGATGCCAGAATTTCACCAAGTAGTGATTAGACAAGTCTACCAGCAAAATATCCTGTAAGCCTATGACATTTTCCGCAAGAAGCTCAGATACAGTGCATGCCCTCCCCCATGTGTTGGGTCTGTTACCCACTGTTGCATGTTCAAGTTCTCACAGGATTGGAGAAGGTTATTAAAGGCAGTATCTAAGCTTCCATTAGGCCACAGACAAAGGTCCCCTAAGATTATCAGTCTTGCATGAGTAAGCGCCATATTACTGAAGACATCAATGAGTGCTTGCTGCTGATGACTCACTAAACCTGGAGGTCTATAGCAGACAATTCTGGTCAATAAATGTCCTTCGTGGTCCTTCAGAGAGAATCCCAATAATTCTGAACCCTCCACCTCATCAATATCCATTGAGGTAATATTCCATTTGTCTTTTTGAAAATTACCCCAACCCCACCTCTTCTACCACATTTCCTAGGCTTATGGAAAGCTTTGTATAAAAGTGGACATGCTAACCCTAGTTCAAGGTCTGAGTCCGGGCGCAGCCAAGTTTCTGTTATAAACAATATATCTAGATCATATGTTTCCAAGGTTAGTTGGATCTCCAGGTGGTGTTTCACCAGAGATCTAGCATTAATTAACCCACACCTAAGCGTATCCTCCTCCCCCCTGTGTTTAAGCTTGCACATATTATTTTCTGGCTAACCCAAACTCCGGAGTTGTTTGCTTGAGTAACAGAGGCGTCTATCCCCCTTTGTACTTCTGTCATAACATGCGGCATGGCTGGCGTGGTTCGCGGCCAGTGCGCGGACGGGCACAGATGGGCCTGCCTTTGGCGCTCCGCTGGCACGCCCTCTGCGCGCGTCCGCTGCGCGTTTGAAGTATCATCCGTTTAATGGACAGTGTATTAGGCAGCTAGACTTCCAACTGCCCTTCTGGGACAGAAATAGTCCTAATCTCCCTCCACGCAATCGGGATGAACCCGCGGTGGACCGGGGAGTAGTGGGGTATCAGTGAGTAGCCCACAGTTATGAATTACGAGACAGTTTTTAAAATACATTATTGTGCAATTTAAATTCAAAGTGTTAGACAATTCAACAGTTTAAAAGAATATCGTGCGCCAGCTAGTCTGTGGTACAGCAATCCTACTGGAAAGCATTGGGCCTGTGAGATGAGGATGCTAGGAAATATAGAAGATTTTACTGATCTCATTGCGGGTGTTAGGCAGCATGCAATTGGGTCTACAAGGACCAAAAGAAGCATACTGTAACAGCAAACCAGATTTAAAGGAAAAACAACTAACTAACCAAAGGAATATCTATTATGTCTGTTTCACACACAGGTACCACTAAGAAAACTAAAATGCTCATTGACTCATAAGCATACACATTGTGTGAAAAAACACTTCCTAGTTTGACTAACAAGCTTTGAATTACATGCATTTTGGAGAAAAAAATATCACACATTGTAGCAAAATGCCTCAAGCTTTATTATATGTTATGTTTACTTTTTTCATTTTTCTTCTGATGTTTATCACATCTTGTGTAAGGTTGGTTGGGATTACGTGAGCATATAAAGTGCTTCTAGGGTTTTGTGAACTGAAATGTAATGTTTGTACATTTTACGCTGCACTATACATGACGAGATCTTTAAGTGGTTGCACGTATATATAGAACTGCAGTCATATAGTATTTTTTTGCAGTTTTATGTATGTCGTCACTTTATAATGTCGTTTTTAGATGTTGCATGTAACAGACTGAAGGTTTTATACTTCTTTTTATTGTTGTTCTTAATGTGTACTACATACCATTGTATTATTAATGTTTTATGCTGTGTGGACCTCCGTGGGAGTGCCATATCATAATAAAGCTAACATTTGTGAATTTGAAAAAGAAGAGAAACAAGCATTTGCAACGCAATAGGCCTCGCATTAGTGAAACTTTGAGCTATTGGCATTGCAAATGCTGTTTGTATTTTTTGTTAACAAATATCCCAGCAAAAGCATAAGTAATAAAACAAGC
The DNA here is from genome assembly GCF_964263255.1 of Lissotriton vulgaris. Lineage (NCBI taxonomy): Eukaryota > Metazoa > Chordata > Amphibia > Caudata > Salamandridae > Lissotriton > Lissotriton vulgaris. Next base: position 52,030,157 of record NC_141686.1, read on the forward strand.
ATTTGCAATGCAATGGGTCTTGCATTTGGGACCTTATATGTATTTAACTATGCAGCACATTAGCCTGGGTGCTGAAACATCTATTGTTTTTTAACATGGAGGGAAAGTAAGCACTAAACTGCGTGATACGCCAGGTATGGGAACACATACACAACACTTCTGAAGGAGGAACAACGTCTTGGAGAGCTTGGCGAGCAATGAGGTTGCCTAGCCCTAAAAGTATGCGCCTCTCCGCAAGAGCAGTAAGTCACCATTCACTCCAGAGAGCTACACCACAATTGTCCATATTGTCTATTTTTTTTATTAGGTTCTCTCTGCAAAGCCTTGGAGTAGTCAATTCACAGATGGGCAGAACAAAGATAAGTGCCAAATATATTTTTGTTTTATAACTATGTTGTTTACATCCACTGAACTAACTCAGCAAATCGCAAGTATGAATGTGTTGTCACACCAAATGATCACTATTGATGCAAATTAGCCAGCTTAGATCTCCATTTGTGTGGCTTTTATAAGATGACAGCCAGGCCCGGACTGGCAATGCCGGGCACAGGGCAATCCCCCGGTAGGCTGCCAGGGGTGGGGGCCGGTTTTTGGCCGGGGGGCCGGTTTTGTTGCAAAAGGCCGATTTTTTGTACGCTCAGTACAGCAGTAGTCACTTACCTACTACTGTACTTTGCTGCGTGCCTGCATTTCACTCTCTCCTACCTCCAAGTCCGTGTGGAAAAAAAAGCTATTTAATTAATTTCTGCGGGATAAATAATGCATTGCAAGCAACAGTGCCAGTTTTGGAGGTGGGTGGGTTGCGTGCGCACGCAGCGCGCAGATGCCTCCACCGCCGCGTCTGCGCGGCCTGCTTTTAATCTTCATCTTCAATTCACCCACTTTAGGGGGTGGGGCTGGCCGGGCGCGGCCGCTGGAGGTGACACATGCGCATTGGGGCTCGCGCAGGACCGTGACGACGAGAGGCCCTCTCTTTTGCCACCCATAATTTAATTATTTCTAGCCCCCCCTGCCCTCCCCTGTCCCAGTGTCCCTGCTGCCGAAAGTGTGCTAGTGCTGGCCGCCGGCCGCCAGGTGAGTGTTGTTTCCATTATTGCAATCTCCTATGCCATGGCCTGGACTTGTACTAGACTGTGAAAGAGGCAGTGGGGCCTCATTACCGTGCGAGTCGAGTCCCAGACCACACACATTCCCAGATGAGAGTCATCGCGGCTGGAGGCCTGTAAAGGTCCATCACAGCACTCACTCAGGTACCTCAAAGTATACCTTTTAGAGCAGAGCACGTCTTTATTCCTAGGCTATAACAGTACACTACAGGCGCTTAGTCACAGCCTGCTGCTCGCAGTTGAGTTCAGGGTCAAGGCTGTGCTTCCGTACCAGGGCAGGCAGGGGCCAGGTAGGCGCTGTTGCGGGCATAGCGGATTCAAATTAAGCACTGGATAGACGTTTTGGCATGACAGTGTACTACACTGCGCAGTGCTGCCCTTAATACATTTAGGAGGCACGCGAAGGTCAGGCCGCCTGGGGGAAAAGGGGGGCGGGGGGGGGGGGGAGGAGGGCCTGGGCTGCTGAGTAGTCCCTGCCCTGGGTTCACGTAACAACACGGCGTCACTCATGACTGCTAAAGTGTGTTCATTTTATGAGAGAGGGGAGCCTAGTAGTTAAGTTTCTCCTGAGCTGGGCGGGGCTGCGGTGGAGTTACACGTTTATTTAGTTTTAGTGGCAGCCACTACTCTCACCGCGCTGCCTGTGCCCACTTGGTCAGTGTGCCTCATCATGCTGCTGTCCTGTGACCGGACTTAGTCGGAAACGAAAGGTCGCATTTACCATTATAGACTGACAGTGTTATCACGGAGAGGCTGCTGTGTGGGTCACTGATGTATTAATCGTTTTCTAACTTTACAGCCTTATAGACACTGAGCCTGTAGCTCTGCTCACTGCTCTCCCAGGCTCAGGGTGGTACCGTGGCGTGTTAGGCTCCATTCAGCTCTTTATTCATTTATTTAATTAAAGCACTAACTACAATTTAAATATAATTTCGGGCCCTGGCTGAGGGCCTCCAGTCCATGGGCGACCTCTCAGTGCTACTCTGCTGTGGAGGACATCGTGCGCACTGACACCAGGCAGGAATGTTTTTAAGTCCTACTGTGCCACTGCTGCCTTCCCAGTCCCTGGTCCCCAAGCAGAGATTCCCGTGGTCTGGGCAGGCCTGTCATACTAAGCATTCTTAACCTGCCCTGGCTCCACGTGTGTTCCGGAAATGATCTGGGCACTTGTGTCCGTCCAGGCGAGTGATGTGTTGTATTATTTGAAGAGGCACAGCAGACCACAGCCTGTGACTTCTTGATGACCTGAACTAGCAGCTGGGAAGGTGGATTCTGCAGCCTGTCAACTCTTTAATGCAGCACTGAGCCCCCAAAGTCAAGAGAGGCCCAGCGTCTGCTGCTATTAGACCAATGCCAGCACCAATTCAGGCGATTGGCAATTTAGTAGAACCCATTAATCCCAATAGTTGGTTAGTGTCCTGTGCAGAAGGGGCTCTCAATCCATGCCCACAGAGTGACGTCTGCAGTTGGGAGAGTGATGTATAGTTGTGAAATGGTGCACGCAGTACTTTAAATGAAAACATAAGAAAAGTGCTGTTGTTACTTATCCACAGTACATATTTCCTCCTCTGGAGTGGTTCTCCCATTAAATCTTACAGCATTGATGAGAATTACAGATGCTCTCCCATTTAAATGAAAGTAGTGCAGGTACTCAGTGCCACTTACCATCTGCCCAGTTACAGCAGCAATAGTTTACAGAAGGACGTCTGGATTTAATGATCACTCTGGTAAGGTTGTATAGCATGGAATGGCAATTTTACACTGGGTGGAGACATGTCCATGATCTGCTTTACTGTAGTGCTAGCAAGTATAAAGTGTAGGATTAGAGGAAATTATGCTAGTGTATGAGAGCGTTTTGAAGAGTAGAGTTGGTGTTTTGAAGGAGTATGTGCGTGGGAGAAAGCTGAAGGATGTGGTATTGTTTTTGGCACATGTCGAGGAGGACTGACCCTCCTTAGCCGATGCTTTGCAGCAGTTTAAAGATAATCTTAGAGGTTCTCGTTGCTCAAATGGGTGTAATTTCTGAAATTTATATGTTTCCCTCATCGCCGTTGCTTGATTTATGTTCGCGAGAAAATGTCACTCATAATTACAGTGAAATTCTGAAAATGTCACACATATGTAATCTGAAACCTTGGTAGCTATGCATCAATGGTACTGAGTGCGAATGTATGTGTAAAAATATGTTTGTGACTTCTACAGCCTGTGAGTGGAAGTGTGAGCAAACGGGTGTGTGTGGGTCAGTGTGAATGAGGGTGTAGGCCAATGTAGGAAAATGCCAGCATTCCCGAAAGCCTCCATGTTTGTACGTTGTGTGAGAGAGGGATTGTCTGCACGGGTGCAAATGTGTGAACGTTGGTATTCATGAATGGTACTGAGTGCGAATGTATGTGTAAAATTATGTTTGTGACTGCTACAGCCTGCTGTGAGTGGAAGTGTGAGCATATGGGAGTGTGTGGGTGAATGGAAGTGCGATAGAAGTGAAGTGTGCTCACACTGAAGGGTAGTCGTGTGTAAGACAGCTATTGAGTGGGAATGTGAGTGAGTCGTGTGAACAAATGCAGGTGTGAGGAAGTGATCCGTAAGAACGCAGGTATCAGGCCTGCGCTTAGGCATCAGGGAAGCAGTAGGAAGCAGGGGAAGGGAGAAGGGGTCCTTGCACAGGAACAGACATAAGGGGGCTCATGCTGCGGTACCATCTATCATTAATTGACATACTTGCTACCATCATCAGGCTTTATGAGATGACCATGATGAAAGCAGAAAGTTTTCTCCTCTCCTAAATGGTCACACCACTACAGCGAATGCTGGTTCACACAATAATTATTTATCAGTTCACTAAGAAAATAATACCCTTGAAACCTTGTGAACGCCCTGCTTGCCCAGGTGTATACCCCAGGAAGGCAGAAGCAAGTGTAGCTGAAAGGGGCCCCATGTCAAGGCATGGGCGTATGAAGGGCTGCAAGTTTCAAAGGGTCCCCTATACTCAGGTATGAGCACCAGAAGTCATGGGTGGGGGTGGTTAATGTATGGATTAGACTCCTGCCCTTCTGCAGCAGCAGAATGCCTTTCTTGCCTAGGCTGGTGTCCCTTTGTGGTGCGTGTTTTCCGGTGCTCAGCACGTGCCCCTTTCGGTGCAGTCTCTCAGCACATATTCCTGAGGGTGCTGCAGGCAGAGGGTCATTGCCCAGGTACACTCAGGTATGGACACCATCAATAGCTAAAGCAAATAAAGGGAATGTAGAGTTCTTCTGGCACAGGTATGGACAGCAGCAGCACTGCAGCAGAATGGGACACACAACCATATACTGGCCGTCTATGACATATCGTGTTGTCCCCCATGCTCACATACACCACCAGGTTGGTGCTTTCTCTGCCCTCAAAATAGACCTCCCCAGTAGATGTACTACCCTCAGTGTACGCTTACCCTGCCAAGGCTGCAGCTGACCCTGCACGGGTGGATATGCACTCACGGCACCTGCCTCCTGTGGCTGCCTAGCCAGTCTGAGGTACACTTGGCATGCACAGCGCGGACGCTCGAAGTGTGAGGGGGCTGTGAGAATGAGTCCTGCGGGTGGTGCCACATGCTTCGAGGAGGATTATGTGGTTGTACATGCTGAAGCAGCTCATTGATTGATTCAACAAGATAATCTATGATCTACCCCGAAACAGTGGCTTCTATTTCCGCACTGTTGTTTATCTCATGAGTACTGCTATCTCGCTCAGGCCGGCAGTCAAATATGTAATCAAACAAATACGTGAACTCTATAGCAATTTTACACTGACTCACTCTATTTTGCCTTCCACTACAAAATGATATAAAGAGACCATCATGCTGCAGTAAGGAGAGCCTGAAGTCAGAGCACATTCATCACTTAAGAGGCATTGATTGGTACAGGTACTGTACAGAAGCAGAAAACACGTAGCCTCGTAGAAATAACACCGGCCTTCCGCGTTGTAGTTTCTTCCTAACTTTTCAAAACGTTCCCATTACAGTTTGCATTGCATTGCATGCTCAGCCACCTCGTTGCTATCTCTGAATAATTGTAAAACTGATCTATTTAGATTCGGACCAGATTTACTGTATCACACTAACTGCCCTCCACTGCGACCCCCCAACACACGAGATCACTGAATTGTACTGATAAAGCAGAAAATAATTGTACGTTATGGTTACAAGGCCGGTGTCATGTGTCTAAAACCCAGTGACACCATTAAAGCCAGGAAATGCTGGGGAGGAGGCAAAGGAAAGGGGGGAATAATGGAAATTTGGGGGGGAGGAATTAGGGGGAGATAACAAGAAAGACGTTGTGTTCACCCATAAGCTTGATAAAGGATCCATTTTGCCCTTTATGAGAAGGTCCATGTACACCATTGTACAGTAACCAAGGTCTGTGAGGTGCAGCACTCATAGATATTTCGTGCAAGAGAGTTCTCAAAATGCATTTGTGAGAAAATTCATGCAGGGGCCCCACTGCTTCTCAAACTGTTGTGGCTAATGTAGCTAAAATCTTCTCCATGATCAGGGTGTGGGACAGCTTGTGACGCCAGTCAATATCTTCCGGCATGTCGCCCATACCCCAATGACAGTTCACTGTTTGCATGTGCATTACAGATGCCCAAGTTGTAGGCGTGGAAACAGCTGGGCAGAAAAGGAGAAGCTCCAGAAAAAGTCCCAGCGCCATTAGCACATGTAAAATGTTTTTTAGCTACATATTGTTCATACTGACTGCTGAGACATGGTTAGATAAGTCCCTGTCGTCCTCAGATTCCTCCAAATTAAAATCCAGTTACATCAAAACAGGTGATTTTTGTTGGCTCTTAGGGCTCAGTGCACTTTACCACCACTAACCAGTGCTAAAGTGCTTGTGCTTTTTCCTTTCAAACATGGTAAAATTGGCTTACACCAAATTGCAATTTTAATTTACTTGTTAGTCCCCAGAATGTGGTTCTACATGTACCTAGGGACTTTACAATAAATGCTGCTAGTGGACCTGCAACACTTATTGTGCCACCCACTTAAGTAGGCTGTTTAAAGATGTGTCATGTCAAGGCCAGGGCCTTTGTGTTAATTTTTCCTGCTTTCTGGCCAGGGTGCCATTTGAGACATTTCCATGCCTTGTGACAGCCAGGGTGCTTATGTGTGACGTTTCCATGCTTTCTGACCTGGGTGCTTAATTATGTGTGCTATTTCCATAGTTTCTCGCCTCAGTGACCTGGAGCTAGAGGCTCATGTGTGACATTTCCATGCTTACGGCCTGGGTGCTTATATGTGACCTTTGCATGCTTACGGGCCTGGTGGTGTGACCAGGCCTGGGTCAGTGCCTAGGTGCTTATGTGTGACATTTCCACAGTTTCTGGCCTCAGTCAGTGGCCTGTGTGCTCATGTGTGACATCACACCAGTGCCTAATGTGTGACAACATGAGTAACAATTTACTATGCTTCAAAAGTTAATACAATCTAATATGTAATGAAAAATGTTTTGAAAAATGTTTTTTTTTTGGCCTTTTTATCTCTCAAATTTTTTTAGGGGGGAAAAGTTCAACCCCCCAAACTACCCCCTAGTAGTGGTTGCTCACTGCGCTTGCTCGCTACACGCCATATGGGGGGCTGGTCTCAGTGTTACTTTGTTCTCTCTGATTCACTACTTGTGTCTATTTTTGGTGCTCTCTGAAAGAATGTCTATGGGTACATATGACTGGGGGGGTAACCTGGTGCTCTTTAAGGTAATCACCCACTATTTACTGTTCTTTGAAAGTGGATAAAATTGAATATGTAATGAAAAATATGCTGTAAAATTCACCATTTTGGTCTGTCGTTTTCCAAAATTTTCTTGGGGGGAGAACCCCCCAAACCCTCCTAGTAGAGGTCTAGCTCGCTCGCTACGCGCTGGACGGGGGCTGGTCTGCTGAAATTTGCCAGGGCTGCTTTCAGTTCCCAGTCCGGCCCTCTCCATACGAAGAGGTTATAATTCTTCATCCCAAATACTTTGCATACTGTACAGTCCTTGGACGCATGCTGCTCCTATAACAGTACCAGATGCTAAGCAGAAAATTAAACAACATCAGAAAGTTTACAACTATATAAATGATAGGGGCCCAACTGACTCGCAGGCCAGACCGTATGTTGCTTTTCAATGGATAAACAAAAAGTTAACATCCCCAACCAACGTGGTCATTACAGCAGAATCGAGTAAATTGTAAAGACCTGAAATTTTGGCAAACTGGTTCCCAATATGTAAATCTTTGGGTGAATGCATACATGTTCTTCACTTACTGCAGTCTGTGGTTAGGATGTATGCCACAAATGCTGGGACAGTCACCAAAGCGTCCTATTCGAACCACAATTGATGGGATAATAAACTCACCAATTTAACAAAACTGATCTCTTAGGAGAATTGAAGTCCTAGGAGATCCTAGGATGAAGTGTAAAACATGGCTGCTGATGTTGGAATTATGGTCTTGGTTTTAGTACTTACCCTCTCTGACAATCCATTAAGTAGTAATTTCCATACAGACATACACATATATTTTACGCACTTCCATCGAATGCAACATGTTTGCAGGGGTCCTTCCCTCCCAGTCTAAAGGGGCAATTACAAAGCCATTAACGGCCGCTGCTGTATCCCTGACAGATGGCAATAGTTAGTTAAATTAATCAAATCAGTTTTGTGCCAAGAAGGGGGCAACAGCAAATAATGCCCTGTTTTGTTCATGTAGATGGTTTTGCAGCAAACATGGGCCAAGTGAAAGCGCGCATAAAGGCCACCAGAAGGAACACAACTGCTAAGTTCAATGCAAGTGCCTTGTGGAGCAGGGAGTCTCTGAGGTGCAGTGTCAGTGTTGCTGTGACAGCACTGACTTGCATCCCAGAACACCGATGCTGCAGCTCACAGCATGCACTGTACAAACATCCAGAGAGGTGAAACATGTTGATGGGCATCGTCTAGAAAGGAATTGTGTGCGTGTTTTGCAGCCTTAGAAAAAAACCTGGCATGTGGTGGCCTAGTGTAAAAACTTGCAAAGAGTGTGGACTGCAATGGAAAATATAAATACCGACTGTGATAAGGAGAAAACCAGTCAAGGGCTGTTCAAAATCTGAAGATAACGAAAAAAACAAAACAAAGGGTCAATGTACAGAATCAGTGGGCCGTCCGAATATGTACTGTAAACATAGAGACCCTACTAGTAAAGTTGATATGCGAGTCCGACACCTTGAAACCCTCACTGTTTTATGTAATATCCTGTACATTGATTCTGACGTGTGTGTGATTTACTGTATAATGTGTGTATGTGAAGTATAGCGCTCTGACACTACACTGGGATGAGTAGCGCTATAAGACAAATGGAAGATCGTGCGCTCTCATCAGAGTTAGTGTATACAATAGGAGCACATCAGTGAAACAGAGTCTAGCATGTAAACCTGATGCCCGTGTTTCTCTGCAGTAGACCTCCCCGCCCCCCTTCATGTCTTTGGGGGTCGAGGCCCTGAAGGCAATCACCCACCCTCATTAGAGCCTTAAGCCTGCCTGGATAGCGGGGAGGGAGATTCAAACTTGCACAAAGGACAGGCTGCCCTTGTAGAAGCTCTGTTGAGTCCTTAAACTAATTTACGGACCCTTCGCAAGAGAAACTAGCTGAACATGTACACCAGGGCACACGTCCCAAAACAAGGAAGGGCACCACAGGGGCTCACAGTGAAGACGGGGGCCTAATTTTTAAACCTTTCTCTGCTGCATGCGTAATTTAAAAAATGTAAAAGCCCTGCGCTGCTGTAGTGGAGACGGTGCTGTGCTTGGGCAAGAATAATATAACGGAGCTCAGAGCGGAGCAAGGCAGTGAAAGTAACTAGTTAAAAATGAAAGTGATGTTAGCCAGCCGCGCTCTCAGTGCAGTGGCACATGAAGGAGAGTGGTATGTTAAGTCGCGTTGGGAGGCAACTGTATTTTATCAATGCAAACATACAGACTCCAGGGGTAGCCGTAGGCCACGCTGATAGACCAAGCATGGGGAGGCACGCTGTACACAAACTCGTATAATGCGAGTTCTTAAAAAAGGCAACATTAGCTGTTGTTTCTAACTCCTCTTTTCCGGCCCTACCATGGTTGCCGGAGCATGGGGAGAAGGAGTGCCCACTCTGCCTGGCTTAGTGCTGGAGGGGTAGGCATAGGATGGGGGCTTGAGCACGTCTGCTGCTGTTCACCACGATGTGCCGGCTGCAGCAGGATAACGTGCGCAGCCAGAACAGAGGCTTTGTCAATGGTGGCACGGTGCAATGCAAAAAAAAAAAAAAAAACACGCGCCGCCATTGCCAAAGCCCCTGTCCTGGCTGCGCACGTCAGAGAGAGCACGTAGGAGACGTACCAAAATTAACTATTCACAGCGTGGCGCTTATAACGAGCGCCACTCTGATGTGAAACAAAGTTCCCGGGAAACAAGAAAGTAGTCCCTACATGGCTACATAACATCGAGCAGCGGAAGGAAACTGTAGTTAGTCACTGCTGCTTCCAGAATAAGGAAAGCAAAACGGAAGTGACTCATCGGATTCCAAGCCAATGATAGACCTGCTAACAAAAAAAATGCCAGAGTTAACAAATGGCAAGTGGCAGGAGAAACTACTGGCAATAGGCAGAGTTTCAACCACAACACAGATTACATGATGCCTCGTAGAGGCAGCGCATGCGCTGCTCTTTACAAGACCTAAAAATGTGTATGCTTCGTTTGCTGCGGGATTCCACAGCCCCACCACTGCCCGCACTGGGTAAAAGCGATTAAATGTAAATGTCAAGGTATTTGTAGAGCGCACTGCCACCAAGCAGTTTCCTGGCGCTATTACTCATACCGCTGTGGAATCCTTCCTGGTTTTCCCTGTGAAGTGTCCACTCCTGGGCACCCCCAGGGTGAAGCTAGGCATTCTAGCGCTGTTGTGGCTGGTGTGGAGGTTAAGCAAGCTATTGCCCAGAGTTGCATCATGGGGCCCATGATTAGAATAGGCACTGAGGCGAGAATTGTCAGGTCCTAGGAAATTGAGCCCCAGACCCGCCGAGGCGGGAATTGAACCCTGGTCCCGGGCCAGAACTCTGCATCAGGGTCTGCCGCTCTAACCATTGAGCCACACTCCTCCACAAAATACCTATCAACGTGGCCCAGGCCATGAGCACGCCCAGCTACGCATGGGATGTGGCATCCAGCACCACGCTGAGCATGCTCATAGTCTATCTCTGACCAAGCACATCCTCCGACAAGCCCTGCTCAGAAGTGTGACAGAAAGGGTGAGTGAAAACAGAAAACCACTTTCATTACAACATGCACTAAATCCATTTAGAATAGGATACTGTTTTGTGGAAAGTCAGTATTGAATAGTAGACCCTGACTTTTAGGCATCTATCTGACAAACGCAATGCTGTCGCAAAGTAATGGGAGGTGGATGATCTTAAAAGTAGGTATTTGTTTATTGGTATGTATATTTTAGGGCTCCATGTTTATGCCATTTCAATAGTTATGCAGTTCTCTAAATCTATGCCCCTCATCACTAAATGCATGATTATGGTTGTTTCTAAATCTCGAGCTCTACCAACCTGTTTAAAATGAACAAAAATAGAAGCTACACATAACTAACAACTCCTTCCTTGATGATCATAAACATGTAATCCACTGTTCTAGTGTGTTCCTCATATATTGTCTGCCATTACTGGAGCCCTGACTGCTATGAAGAGAAAGAACGCATAAAACAGGCTATCTTTAGGACTATGAACCGGATAACCAAAATAAAGAAACTACTACAACTTGATCATCACTGTACATCGCTGGCACCTCTCCTCGGTCTTTATCAGTTGTTTTCCCTCTGCTGCAGTGACATGGTAGATGTGCTCTTAATCATGTGGTTTAACTTTCATCTTTTACTACATTATCTCCTGGAACTCCTCTTACTTTGTTAAATTGACCCTACTGTATACTGGGGTGATCAGAGACCTCTGCGGCAACCACTTTTTGAGGATGCCCCACAATCCTCTGTTCTTGGCCTCATGATACACCTCTTTGAGGAAGAGGCCAAAAATCTTCTCACACCCTTCAGTCAGTCCCTTAATTTCAGACGTGCATCACTGACTGCCCTGTGGCATAGAAATGCACTTCTGATCACTTTCCTTAAACAAGCATGTACAATGCAATGGTTTCGCCTTTGGAAAAGTTAGAGCTATTGGTATTGTAAATGACAACATTTGTATTTATGTTGTGCTTTCACATGACCACACTGCAAGTACATGCCCTTTCTAACCAACCTCTTCCTCGCCTTGTAGCGTGATACCAATCCAGAAGAGCACTACAACCCCCCCGTTCTTCCTCCCCCCCGTTCTCCCTCCTCCCTCCCCCCCGTTCTCCCTCATCTCTCCCCCCCAGTAAGGGACATGAAACGTTATACATAGGAAGTTTCGATTGCAAGAAATCCGAGAAGAAAAATGCAATGTATGTGCCCAGTGATGCAGAAGCGCGTGGTCTGAGAGGGCTTGTTTCAGTTCCCATTTTTCACCTTAAAAAAGAAACTGACGAGTGTGCACACTCAAGCTAAGGGAAGTGGGCGGCATCTTTCGAACTAACAAGACTTAGTGCAAAACGCTAAAATGCGCCTACTTTGAAAACACGTCCACATACGAGGATGAGGGCGAATTAATAATGTAATGTTCCCTCGTCCTCTGTAGAGTCCTTCCACCCACCGCTCTAACCTGCACCGGCCGTTCCTGGCTAGGCGTGAGGGTACCCCTTGTTTGGAAACGGACACAGGCTGTCGGAGTGCTGCTGTGTCGTCTGCCTCATTCCTGGTCCCTCAGTTGAAAGCAGTACCAGCTAGGATCTAGATTTGGCTAGCCTTGTAACATTACCTTGGTGCTGCATTCTGGGCTCCAATTGCATCATGACGACTGATGCTTTCTAAAGAACTCGTTTTTTTATTGTATTAGCTTCTGCTTGCTGTTAGCAGCATCCTTGCCCAGGCTCACGGTATCACTCTGTCGCCTTTACTGTTGCCTGGTAAGTACGAAGCATGGATGCCCTTGGCAGTTGTCCCTCATAGTAGGGCGCACCGGAGTAGGTGTCTGTCAAGCTGCTGCTGTGTATGTGAAGGGCTTCTCCGTCAACCAGAGCACAGATGCTGCTGTGTCGGGTGTGGGGCGCCTGGTTTGCCTTAATGTAAGGAATGCAGCTTAATCCGAGTGCAAGGACTTTCACTGGCACCCGCGTAGCCCCGTTTCCTTCTCTCTGTAGTTGGCAGGTATCGGGGACAGTACGGTTACCCCATCTCCTCCTTTCGCTTCCACCGGTGTGCCCCTCCGCTTCTGAATTCCCCCCCACTGATGCTTGCGCTCTGATCCCATTTTACCCTGGACACACTTTGTCATAAGGGTTCAGTGTCGGTGGGAGTTTTTGGGTTATGCTCGCTGGAGGCACATAGGTTCCAATCCATGGCTTGCACTGTTACTGGCCCCTGCACACCATAATGCGTCCTCTAAATGGTTGCTTCACCCGAGCCTTAGCGTTGCTCTCGGTAACCTTTAAGCATTGACACACGGAGAGTTGGAGACAGACCCTTGTCTGCTGTCTCCTGGACAAATCGAACGAGACCCCCACAGGGCTGCATAGACTACCTGTGACTAGCTGGCCCCAAGTCCTGTATTCTCCTGTGTGCTAGATGAGCTCCCAATGCTGCAGCGGTCTGAATATTCATCGCTCTGAATCAGTAATCTGTTGAGAGAAAAGGCCTACGTGTCCTGAATGGGAGTTGCGAATGCTAAATTTGCCGCGATCAAAACAGGCAGCGTGGCTTATGCTAGCGGAACCGGGTTTCACTTCAGTGCTTTTGTATGCAGTCTGGGTATCTCACCGAAGAAAGGGAAGCCACAAATTAGTCGCGTGGTAATTGTTGCACGATTATGAATATGTAAAATCGCTACCTTTCTGCTAATCTAGAAATAGTGATTAACTAAGTCATGCCGGTGCTCAGACCGAAATCGTTTTTTTGCACTACTGGACCTGATTACCAGCCCATACCCCTGACGGCCCCTCTGGCGCCTGCTGAACAGAGCCTGGTGGCGATGGCGAAGTGGCCGGCCCGACTTGCTTCCTTGGGAAATGGATCCAAAAACAAAACAAGTGGGGCCAGGGCCAGAGACACGGACAGCTGAAGGGGGGTGGGGTGGGAACGGGCATAAGGACAGCGGGAGGGGGAGCGGGAGGGGGGGGCGGGAACGGGAACGGGCACACGGACAGGGGGGTCGGGAAGGCCGCAGGAAAAACATGAAGCACACGGACAGGGGGGGGGCGGGAACGGACAGCGGCAGGGGGGTCGGGAAGGCTTCCTCCGTTGGCGGTCGGCCGCGGAATGGCCAAAACAAACCTGGACAACAACAAAAAATAAACCCCGCCCACGGCCGCGATGACGATGCGAAAAGGGTGGAGGGGGAAGAAATCGCGGGAACGCCCACGAATCTGGTCCCGCCATGACGGACAGATCTCTGTTCCAATGGCTAGCCTCCATTTATGGAGCTAGCCAATGGAACAGAGGGCGTATTCCAAAGCCACATACTGTTCTCATTAGGTTTTCACCTTCGTGAAAAGCCTGCGCAGTGCGCAGGCTTTCACTTAGGCGAAACCTAAAAAGGACCTGTCATCTTGTTACCTGTGTCTTCAAGTTTCATGCCTACATGGTACAGAATATGTATCTCTCCTCGTTTGCCATTGTTGACTTTTACCGGACTCAAATGATCCAACAAACTGAAAAATCTGCTCTCATGTCCTTCCCATTCAGCCAAAGCCTACATCAATGTAAATTGATATTTCGACAAGGTCACCAAGGAGATTGACAAAGAACTTCTTCTCGCGGAAAAGCGGGCTGACCGTCGCCGGTCCATTGAACTTTTGAAACAAACATTGTTGATCTCTCAGCCTACATCCAACAATTCCCAAGATATGGTAGTACAAGGGAAAACGGTTATTGATCTGGACGTAACAAGCACTGACCAAATTCCAAGTATATTTCGTATTCCTAATTGTTCTCCTGTTTGCTCCCCTATGAATAGCGAGGGTTGTCAGATTAGCCCTTATCTTGCCCAGAGTTATTATATTGACTGTACCGATCATGTTGAGCAGATTGCAGCCCCAAAGTTACAGTCAACCCTAACTAATCACTCATGTTTAAGTGTATCTCAGGGAAAGAATTCGCAGACCCATTCTAATATTGTTTCTAAATCTAAATCCAATACAAATGTACGAGCTGCCTGCCCCCCACCCAGGAAGAAAAGGAAAAAGGGGGGGTTTAAAAGAAAAAGTATAGTTCAACAAACTTGTCCCCCCACCCAAAATACGCAGCTAACCGATTTTTTCGATACTTCCTGTTATTTAGGCTCCAGTTGGGTCTCCCCATCCACCAACGCCCTCAGTGGATACCAATACTGGGTGCAACAAGGAGTGTTTTGATATCTTTGAGAAACTCCTGAAATCCTATATGCTACCCATCCTGGAACGTGTAAGGCTATTAGGTGAAAAGATGGACCAACTTCTACTCACTGGACTTCCACCTTTACCAACGAGTTCGGCAGGCCAATCGGCCCCTCACTCAAAGCCCAGCGTTACTGCTGCTCCCTTGAAAACTCAATCTGGAGTTTCCACTAACAACATAACACATAGTAAACCTAAAATACAACAAGGGCCTTCCGCTCCTAAAAATGCTTCCAATATTGTTAAAGATAAGCCGAGTGTACAAAATACCAAGTCACCGGCTGTGGGGAGTAAGGCTTCCAACAATGGTAAAGACAAGCCGAATGTTCCTAGTCCCAAGCCACCGGCTGTTGGAAATAAGGCAACCCACAATACAGGAGTAGAGAGAGAAAAACTCTGCTTTATTTAGACCTTAGTCTTTAAAACCAAATCGAATAAAATTCAGGATAATGTACATAATTAGTTATTAATAAAACAGTGTACAACTTTTGTTAAAATCTTTAAAAAAGTATAAAACATACAAGACATTCTACTTAAAATCCGAATTATCTTAGACTTTTAAAGTCAGGGCTGTTCATTATCTTCATCAGTCCATCATTGCTATAAGGAGATTAAAAGGTGTTAAAACCCATTGGACTTATCCTGCCTGAGTTACTCTTCTTCATTTATTGTATACAGGGTAACTGGAGTTTCTCACTACACTGCTTTGAGCTTTCCCCTGACCATTTGATTAATTTCTTTCAGGTAATAACCCAAAGCTATAGCTATTTCTAGATATTCAATTCTTAGCACTAAATTGATTACTTGGGCTCTCACTCTTGTGTTATATTTTATGAATATAGGTCGCAGAATCCGTTTTCTCACTTCAACATACCTGAGACAGTCAAGAAGAATGTGCATTATCTCACATTTAGACCCCATACCGCACTTGCAAAAACCATCTGGGTACATCATTTCTGCCGTGACTTTCTCCTCCACTCTCCATGGGATAATGCCAATTCTCATTTTTAAAATATCCCACCTAAATCCATAATTCGGAAGTGCTTCTAGGTATGGATATCCTATATCGGTTTCCCACACTTCTAGCATGTTTTTTACCGATTTTTTGTTTCTTAAATAACCTAGGTCCTGTGACCTCGAGTACTCCCTTCCTTTTTGTCTTAGTCTCACTTTTGTAAAGACTGCTTCTAAGGGGTTTTGGGTCGTACCCACATCTAGGCAACAAATTGTCTCTTTTATCTTCTTTTTTGCCTCAGCTGCCCATCTTAGATTGCTAAGTTGTATTTCCCCACTACACCAATGTGACACCTTTTGCGCTTCATCTAGAGATTGCCGTTTCCAAAATCTAGCCACAGCCATTCTCGTCTGGGTATTCCACCCTATCAGTCCTGTTTCAAGTCTAATTGCCTGTAGCATGGCTGACTTTGGCAAGGACAATAGTGTTTTTACCGCTTTACCTTCCTCCCGATTCCAATCCCCTTTACCACTAAGGAATAGGACCTCTGCCCCATATAGTACTCTTGGGGGGACCATGGCGGAGAAAGCTTTTATCATGGGTTTATGTGACATATCTCCGTAGGTTTTATTAATTTTTTTCAAGCCACAAATAGAGGAAGAAGCTTTTGCATTTTGATTTTCTACATGTTTGTTCCATTTTAAGGATGATTAGAACCATAGGCCCAGATATTTATATTCTTTTACTGTTTCTAATTTAGTTTTATCTAGATACCAGCAAAAGCACTTTGGCTTTTTACCAAAGCACATAACCTTTGCTTTGTCCATATTTACTATTAGCAGTTTACTCTTGCAGTAATCGTTGAAAGCATTTAATTTCCTCTGTAGCCCCAGCTGTGTCTGGTCAGTAATAACGAGATCATCTGCATACAGTAAGCATGCTACTTTCTTACCACTCATTCTGGGGCAAGCACTCTTCTCCACCTCCAATGTTACCTGCAAGGCTGCTAGAAAGACTGAAAAGAGTAGAGGAGCTAACACGCAGCCCTGTCGGAGTCCATTGTCTATTGCTATTTTCCTTGTGAGTGCCCCCTGTGTATCTTTTACTACTTGGGCCCAGTTTCCTCTATGCAATTCTTTTAGTATCGCTAACAGGTCAGTTGGGATATTATATTTAATCAGGCACTCCCAAAGTTTCCCGCGATCCACTGAGTCAAAGGCTGCCCGGAAGTCGACAAAACAAGTTTCCCCTTTGCTCTATCGACTTCCGGGCCAGCGCCCAAAGGGCATAACAGTGGTCCATTGTGGAATACAGGAGTACAATACAGGAGTAGCCAAGCCGGTCAAATCCATCTTCAGACCCAATCTAAATCGTAGAAACATGGTTGATCTCCCACCTGACTCAGCCAACTTCGTCATCATTATGACGGGTGTGCCTCCTCTTCTTAATGGTAACAGGGAAAGTAATGATAATCTAAAGAATAAGGTTATCTTTTGGTTGAAGACTAACAGACCACTTCCGGCCCATCTTAATGGTGATATTATTTCTGTTCGTAGATGCAAGTGGGTAGGTCCCCGACCAAAAGATATTGAGGGTGATATCGTGATTATTAACTTCAGGGACCACAGGGTAGTGTCCCATCTCACTGACTGGTTTGGGGGAAACTACAATGGTGGTATTTCCACAAAAAAAGTTATTTCTACCCTGAGTCACTGGTTAATCCACAAGGCCAATTACAAGGTCAACCAAGCCTGTTAAGTAAACCACACCCCCTCAAATGGACCAACTTCAATCATAGATTTAATGGGCCCCAGTTCAACCCTGAAGCCATGTACCAAGCTTATTCACAATCAGCATACAACAGTTATACTTACACACCATCCAGGGCTAATTTTAATGTATACCCTCAGCTCTTGGGATATCCTACACCTCTTGATTTTCCAAACCCCCGGCAACAGTTTAGCCACCCTTCAAATTTCAACATCCCTGGAAAATTCTTCCAGCAGAACGAGTTTTGGAACATCCCGCTGAGGAATCTGTACGAGCCCCTATCAGACCTGAATCATATTGATTGACAATCTACCTTTGCAATGGCTGATGTGGGCAGTCTGGAAATCCCATGGGATGTAGTTTCTAAATCTAAATCGAAGGACTCATGTATAGTTATAGACCCCAGGGGTCTTCCTGCTCAAAAAGTAACGGTAGCTTCTATTGAACTGTATGGGTTTAGGGATTCATTAGTGGTGCAAGACCCCATAGATCCAGTAATTGCATCCATAGAGTCTGGAACCCCAGCAGTAGGTACTTTGGGTGAGCTTTCTGGCTCAGGTATATGTGATGAACTGGGTGACAGTGTTGTTATAATGGGAGCTGCTAGCATGCAGACAGTTGCTATTCTAAATGATAATGTTGAGTGTCCTCTCGAAAAGGGGATATCTAATGCTCTAACAAATGTCCATGGTACGATTCTGGGTAGCTGGAACATTGCAGGTCTGGAGTCTAGATTGTCTATACCGGATTGGGTTAGCTTCATTCGCAAAGGGGATGTTTGGTCATTCCAAGAGACCTGGTCACTGCAACCACTGTTTCTTACTGGTTACTTGTCCTTTAGCAAACTGTCTGTTATTGGACAAAAAGGTCGTGCCATGGGGGGCCTGACAGTGTGGGTTAGGCAGAAAGCGGGCATCATAGCCGAAGAAGTCTTTATTGACAGTCCGGACATACTACTTGTTAGCATAAAATCCACAAGTGGTTTGGATATCCTGGTAGTTAATATTTATGCCAGGGGTATTCAGGGAGGTAAGATCTCTCCATCCCTCATCATCCTGGATGATTACTTAAGTACAGCCTCAGATCTAGGGCTAAAGGTGGTAATGGGTGATCTAAACTCTTGCTTTGAACCCCTGAGCCAGGATGACGGTTCTTTTGTTGATCCCGAAGACCAGGTGTGGGGGATCCCACAATTGGATCTAGCTCCGATTAAAAGGTGATCCCAGGTGGCTATTTTTATCAAGGGTATCTGTTTGGATCATGGCCTGCGCGCCCTTAACGGTAGAACAACCTCAGATAGGTCAGGCAAGGTCACCTTTAGTAATGGTAGGCATAGTAGTAGAATAGACTATGTTTTACTGGATGTTAAATTGTGGCACTTGTTGGAAGATATGGAGGTAACATCTCGCCCTGAAAGCGATCACGATCCTTTAGTGGTAGCATTTAGGGACACAAGTTTCTCAGGACTAGAAAATCATGTCCCCAATGTCATTCAGGACAACGTTACACTCACTAATGACACTAGAAGAGTACGTTGGACAAAAATTAGTGCGGATCCTGAAGCCTGTAAAATTATCAGAGCTGTAGTTTCCGATTCCCTGGATAACATTTCAAAATGCGAATCTCAGGAGGTAATTAACACTATGATCACTGAAACACACACTCATATGTTTGGGTCTTTAAAGAAACTGTTCATCAAATCCCTGACTAAGAGGGGGGGAAGGAGGTGTACAAAAAGGTTAAATTGGTTCGATGATGAGTGTCGTCGATCCCATGCTGATCTGTTTAAGGCCCTAAAGCTAAAGGATTTGAGCCGCATAAAGGATTGTAGGAAGGCTTTTAAAGTAGCAAAGTATAGAGCCAGGGTGAAATGGGATGAGGAGAGGTGGTCCGCATTGGCAGATGCATGTAGCTCCAAGAATTTCCAGCAGTTTTGGCATTTACTTAGATGGGGCTTGTCTCAGGATGATCGGCCGAGCCCTTCTTCGGTGGGTGAACAACAGTGGGTTAGTTATTTTGGGAACCAATTTAAGGGTCCGGATTGTTGCCTAGGTAACATCTGTTGGCCTTTACCAGCTGACCTCCTAATGTTTACTTCAACTGAAGTGAAATCTGTCTTGAACTCTATCCCAAGAGGGAAGGCTCCTGGACCAGATTGCATACCAGCCGATTTATTCCTCCAGGACCAAGATCTATGGGTACCATATTTGGTACAGTTAGCTAATGCTCTGGCATCTGGTGCCAGAGTCCCGGATTCTTGGGCCGGGGCGGAAATATTGCCCATATACAAGAAAGGTGATAGGTCGATTCCCTCTAACTATCGGCCTATCAGCCTAATAGATGCAGTACAAAAAATTATAGCCCGTCTTGTCTTAGTCTTAACTGCCGCTCCCTCCCCAAGCATGCGCATGAAACCAATTTGCTTATACAAGACCATAGCCTGGATGTACTGTTTCTTACAGAAACCTGGCTATCTGCAAGCTCTGACTCTGACATCGTCAACACTCTCCCTCCGGGCTACCTGATCCAAACCCTGCATAGACCTAAAGGGAGAGGAGGGGGACTGGCAATAATCCATAAAGAACGCCTTGTCTGCAGAACCAGAAATGCAAACATTGAAGACTGCGAAAGCTGCCACTTCACTCTCCAAACTTCCCCAGCCCACTCCATAACCGGACTGTTGATATATCGACCGCCGGGTTTACCAGGAAAATTCATCAACGCCCTTACGGAGACGGTGGCACAACTAGCTTCCTCCGCCCCCAACTTCCTCCTAGTGGGCGACCTTAACCTCCACCTCGCAGATCCGACAGACTCCATAGCATCTGATCTACTGCATGACCTGTGGTCATTTAACATTCGGCTGGTCAACAATGGACCCACCCACGACAAGGGACATCTCCTGGACCCCGTCCTGACCAATATCACGGACATTACCACTGGTTCCCCCCTTCCTCTCCCATGGACAGATCATTTCCTAATCCCTTTCTTCTGCCATCTAGGCACAGCCCCCCCACAACCCTCCAAAACCCGAGTCACCGATCGACGCTGGCACAAGCTTGTCCCAGAAGATTGGGCCAACACCCTTGCTAATTCTGTACCGACTCTTTCCGGTGACCCTATCATCGCCGATGACCAGTTCAATTTCTGGATCACATCCTCACTGGATCAACTCCTCCCCAAAACGACTACTCTCAAACATGCCAAACGAGTTACCCCGGCTCCCTGGTATACTCCGGAGCTTAAATCCCTACGACAGGAATGCAAGAAAACAGAACGTTCCTGGAGGAAGGATAAGGCTAAAGATAAAAAGGACGCCTATCAAACCGCTCTACAAACTTATAAAACCCCCCTTCGAAAATCCAAAAGTCTATTCTTCCAAAAAAGAATAGAACATTCTGCGTGCTCCAGCAAGGAATCCTTCACTATTCTAAAAGAACTCCTTAAAGTCCCCGACTCCGGACCCAGAACCCCACCAGACCCCAAGGCTGATGAGGAAAAATGCTATAAACTAGCTAACTTCTTCACAGATAAGATCCAGAAAATCCTCGATTCAATCCCAACCACCAACTCGCACGAGGAAAGAGAGACCAATAACACTCCTATCGCCCCCTGTCTCACCTCTTGGGGACAAGTGACCGACGAGGAGGTCGAAAGCACGCTCAATAACATCAAAAGCGGCTCCCCCATAGACCCTACGCCGTTACGCTTCCTTAAGAGAGTAGCATCTACGATCGTCCCCTCCCTCACCCAGCTCATCAACGCTTCGCTGGAACAGGGAGTCGTCGTCCCCAACTGGAAAGCGGCAGTTGTCAAGGCGTTATTGAAGAAACCTTCCCTCGACCCCGCGGATTTGGCCAATTACAGGCCAATCTCCCTCCTCCCGGGAACTAGCAAGGTCGCCGAAAAGCTGATAAACAGAAAACTCTCACAATTTCTGGAAACCAATGACCGGCTGAAAAGATCGCAGACGGGATTCCGTCCAGGGCAGGGCACCAACATCGCCCTCCTGGTGGTGGTGGAAGAGGCCAGAGCACTGCTTGACGCTGGAGGATCAGTGGCAGTGATCCTCCTCGACCTCAGTGCGGCCTTCGACACCGTCAACCACCAACTCCTGATTCATCGTCTCAGGAGTGTCGGCATGGAAGGAAAAGCACTGTCCTAGCTAGCGTCCTTTCTGGGCCATCGGTCCTTTCAGATCTGGGAGAACAACACCCGCTCCTCCGAAAAACCCCTCCAATGTGGTGTACCTCAGGGCTCCTCCCTGAGCCCCACATTGTTTAACATCTACATGTCCCCACTGGAGGAGGTCGTCATCCCTTTCGGAGTGAGCATAGTCAGCTACACCGATGACACACAGTTAGTGGTTTCCCTATCTCACCCAAGCCAACAACCTGCGGACCTCTACAACTGTCTGACGCAGATACAAGGATGGATGAACCGATCCCATCTCAAACTTAACGGTTCAAAGACCGACATCCTTCTCCTGGGTCAGAAGGGACTTTCCCCGTCACAGAACATCTGGTCACATAACATCTGGCCACCCTGTTTAGGCCCGCTCCCAGACCCTAAACCCGAGGTCAAGAGCTTAGGCGTCTGGTTCGAAAAAGACCTATCGTTTGCAACACAGGCAAAAAAAGTAGCCGGAACATGCTTTGGGCTCCTCAAATCAATTCGAAAGATCCTGCCCCTACTCCCTCCTACCGCAAAAAAATTACTGATCCAAGGCCTAATACTCTCCAGGATCGACTACAGTAATTCCATCTATCTGGGCGCTCCTGAGGCCACCCTGAACCGGTTACAGAGGATCCAAAATGCGGCTGCCCGGATCGTCACCAACACTCCTGCCAGAGCCTCAGCCAAACCGGCTTTGAGGCTCCTCCACTGGCTCCCGGTCAGGGAGCGAGTGCAGTTCAAAGCCCTTTGCCTGGCCCACAAATCGCTGCAAAACAAAGGACCTCCGATCCTAGCTAAATTCATTAAACCTTACAAAGCCCCAAGATCCCTCCGTTCCGATCAGGAACATCTCATCACCATCCCCAGATCTAAGAAGGCCCGCACGGGTGGAAGACGCTTCTCGGTTCATACAGCACGTCTTTGGAACGCCTTACCCCGTGAGATAAGAACAGAACCCAATTATCTACGTTTCA
Source organism: Lissotriton vulgaris (assembly GCF_964263255.1). Classification (NCBI taxonomy): domain Eukaryota; kingdom Metazoa; phylum Chordata; class Amphibia; order Caudata; family Salamandridae; genus Lissotriton; species Lissotriton vulgaris. Next base: position 52,052,626 of record NC_141686.1, read on the forward strand.
GAAAGCGTCTGAAAACCCTCCTATTTCCATAAATCCCTACCACACCCCCTTGCCCCTCACTCCCCTCAGGTTTACTGTTCCTTAGCGCTGGGATACTCACGGGTGACTACGCGCTCTATAAAATTTATTAATAATAATAATAAGTTAGGATTCAAGATTGGATAGAATCTGAAAATACTCTGACTCCATTACAGGCTGGATTTAGGTCCCACATTAGTACTTTAGACCAGGTCTATCGTTTTATGTTACTATTCTGGAAGACGGTCTTTTTAGGCAAAGGCACCCTTTTTGCTGCATTTGTAGATCTTAGGTCTGCTTTTGACCTTGTACCTAGGGCTGGTTTATGGAAGAGTCTCTTAGATATGGGCATGCCGACTCCTATTGTCAACTTGTTAATTAGTTTACACAGGAATACCTACGCCCAGGTGCGTTGGGGCAAACCTGGGGAAGTGACAAACAGGTTTTCCGTGGCAAAAGGCGTTAGCCAAGGCTGTGTTTTAGCCCCTACCCTTTTTTCCCTATATATTAATAGGGTTGTCAACTATTTTGCTAATCATCGCACAGATGCCCCTTCATTAGCAGGGATAAAAATACCTCTACTCATGTTCGCTGACGATACCCTTTTAATATCTAAAACCAGACAGGGTCTTCAGCGGGCCCTTTCTAGGTTTGAGTTATTCTGCCACGAACATGAGTTAGAGGTAAATGTCTCTAAGACCAAATTTATGGTCTTAAGATGCCACAATCAGATCTCTGAGAGGGTCACAATGGGGGGTCTGCCCCTTGAACAATTGAAGTTGTTCACTTACTTAGGAGTTACATTCAGCGACACCCTAAGCTGGACCCCACAGATTGAGCTTATGGCTTTGAAACATCTCCAGGTTGGAGGTGCGCTGATTAAAGAGCACAAAAGATCCTATACTCGGCCCATCTCGCCACTTATTAAAATCTACGGATCCAAGGTTCTTCCCTCTATTCTTTATGGGGCGGAACTTTGGGGGTATAGCAACCTGGACCCTCTGAGACTAGCCCAAAATAAATTTCTCAGGGTAGCCACAGGGTTGCCGCAGTCAACCCCAAGGATCCCACTTATGTACGATCTAGGGTGTCTTCCGGTTGAAGAGCAGGCTAGAATCCGCCCACTGGCGTTCTGGAGGCGCCTATGGACGACGCCGGAGCTTAACATGTATGCAAAGGCCTGCCTCGATGTTAGAAACATCCCTGGTTCATCGAATATAGGTTGGTTTAGAGATCTCAAACTGTTACTCTATGCTCTAGGGTTAAGTAAACTTTGGGTGGCCCCTGATTCGGCGGATTTTCCTACAAAGAAAACATTAAAAGCACTGTATTGGGACTGGGTGACCTGAAACCGTCATCAGCGATTGCCTTCTAACAACCTTTCTAGTAAGTTCATTGAACACAAAGATGCCTCTAAGTTTGAAAAATATTGGGACCTAATTACTAAACCAATGGACCGTAAGTTGTTCCATCAACTTAGATGTGGCACGTTGCTTTTAAGGGTATTTACCAACAAATGGTGTTCAAGGGGGTCAGAATGTTGTCCTCACTGTCAAGTTTTAAGCGAAAGTGTTGATCATTTTTTGTTTGTCTGCCCACTTTATGCAGCTCCCAGGTCCAAATGGCTCGGCCCAGTTTGTAGAACTCTGGGTACTCGCTCAGCTATTGAGGCTAGTAGACTCTTAAGAACTAATCTAACCCCTCTCATTGTCACTGGTGTGGCGAAATTTCTCGGATGGGCGAGGGTGATTAGAACAAATTATATAAAGAATAACCAGTGCTAGGCTTGCCTTTATATACTCAAATTGTAACTTTTAACGCTGATCTTGATCTTCCTGGTTTTATATTGTATTTTAATCTATCGTACTGTACCCATTATAAGAATGTCTATACCAACTGATTTAATACTTTTTAATGTAATAATTAATTATTGCTTTGTACCCATTATATGTATGTCGGTTACTTCTGTTTTATATGAACATGCTATTTTATTGTGTATGTATGTCTTTTAAGATGAAATAATCGAATAAAGACTTCTTAAATGGAATGTACTAGCTTGCAATAGGTGGATTACTGCAATGTGCATTCCTAAATGTTTCCCCTTTTGAATCTACAGAAACATTCTTTAACTTAGAAACACAAAAGTTCTCCAAATTCCATTAAGCCCGACCTTCCAAACACCTTCGGGAAGTAGCTATCAAATCAAAACAAGCTGTTAGTTAAATGACTGACTCTCATTTAACAATTTTGAAATGTATCCATAACCTGGCTCCTCTTCACCATATTCAAACTCTTAAACTATCCCGCACTTCACTTTCACTAAACTACAAACCCTTCCACCCACGACACATCTAAAATGCCTGTGGCTTTCTGTACTTTTCTGTTTCCATCTTATCAAATTTAGAAATGCTGCTTTTTTAGGTTGACAACATTCCCCCCTTTCAGTTAGGTTTATAAACAAGTGCACCTTTTTTTCATTCTTTTGCCCATTCGTCTCCACCTAACTCAATTTTCTTTGTCTTCCAACCGAAATGCCTAATGCTTTTCTCCTCTTTCACACATACTGCATGCCTTCCACTATTCATGGAGGCCTATTCTCTGGTTTCTTACATCCTATCCTCACCTGGTGTTTGCTTTCTTTCCTGTTACCTAGCAGTGTTACTTTTATTGCCCATTTACCATTTGTATCCTGCCTCACACCCTATTGCCCTACCGTTCCATTATTTCTTTAGCTCAGTAACATAACTCTTTCTCTTGGCTTTGGTGTTTTTCACTTTTTCCCTTAATTTTCTGACACCCAATATAACTCTTCTTGCTCATGTGGGAACCACAGAGCACAACACGAAATTAGTGAAGCTTGCCAACAATTCGCTCTTGCATTGGCACTATTTGTGTTTTTCATGCATCATTTTTGTTAACTGTACAGTTTCAAGTTGCTGTTTGCTTCAATTACATTTGCAAACCGAGAATTCCTGATGGAAATGCTAAAGCAAACACAAAATAAATTCCCGATCAACACAGTTGTAAATTCAGGATTACAATCACGGTAAGCCATTGTTACCTAAAGACAGAGCAAAGTAATTGAATCTTTGGTAAGCCAGTTCTACCTTGAATTGTTAAACAGATGCCAACACAGCAAGCACGAATTCAAATCTACGTGTCAATAAAACATTTTAGGAATCACATTTGTGGTCTTTCGGACACTCTGGGGGACTTTTTGAGTCTCCCAGTGAACGATTACTTTACCTCTCTGAATTACTAAACCTTAGTTTTGAATTTAATCTTCTACCTTATAAATTATAACTGCATTCCTTGTCTAAACCATGTGGAAAAACACACTTCCTCTACTTGATATTCTTCAAAATGCATTTGTATGTTTCTTATACCTTTGAATTACAAAATATAACTCTACCCTTTAATTACTGCGCACATATCTCTACGTAAATAACTCTTGAGCTGAACCTGGATGGAAAACAACAGAACACTCTATAAAACACAGGAACAGTTGGTGAATGCGCATGCCAGTGGAAGGTCTCAAGGTAGGAGTTCTTGGGCACTATAAGCTGAGCTTTAATGATGAATATCAAGTTTCCCCTTCAAGAGGGGTTTCAGCACATTTCTGAAGTGAATGAGTGACAGTGATATTCGTATGTACCTTGTGATTGAGATAGAGATCCTGAAGGACTACCCGAAATGGTTTACTTCGAGTGGTTTTGCATGTATTCTTCACCTTCAGACCTCTTGTGTGGTGTCGTCTCTAGAGCTTTTCTGCCAAGTAGGACTGAGTGCTGCTCATTACAGCACTGCACATGATAAATCCACTTTAATGTCACTTGTGCCCTTATGTGGGCAACAGAGCTTGGAGGACACCTTTCAGTGGGGCCAACATTGAGCTTGGGATGTGGTAAACTAGGACAGTGTCACCATTCAGGTGAAAGACAAACAAAAATTCGCTGTTCTTTTAAAGTCGGTCTCAGGCACACATGGTCTTAGTTTGTGTAGGAGACATAGCTTGTACCACACCGCATATGTCTTGCTGTGACCATTTAATGTAACCTTACAGTTTCTCTGGGATTAATTAAGTAGTTGATGAACTAGATCTTGACAATTAAGCGTAAAAGTAACACAGAGGCTCTCTCACTCAACAATTTTAAGCAATGCAGTCAAAGCACAATATTCAAACCCAAGCCACAAGGATATACAATTTAAGGAAATACCAAAAAATACACATAACTTGAAATACCTGCTGGAAATGCTGCCCATGGAATAGCAGGGGATACACTTTGCGTTTCGCCATCTCCACTACCAAAAGTTTCAGCAGCCTAAAGAAAATAACATACCTTTAAGCAAAAAAGCAAAGGCACCAAATGTAGTTCCCCCTGCTGTTTTTCCACACCCAACTAGAATACCCCAATTACAGATGTACATGCAAATGTAAACATATCTGAAGTTAAACTATACTTTCAGACTGTAAACACATTGTTTTTAAATGTTTTTATTGACAGCACATTTTGCATGTTACAGCGAATATCAATGGAGTTCTCGTTGTAGGACGTACAAATACATTATGACATCAATAAACAATCCAGCATTTACAAGACAGACAAGGGATTTTGGGACCCACCTGTGCTGGGTGAGGTTCTCTGCAAAAGAAACAATTGATAGACGGAATGCTGGACAATGCAAACATTCACCCCCAGTCACAGCGATCTGGGTTTAATCCATCATTCTTTTGCTCACCACACTACCCCAGTTTGGAGCCAGCCATATGCAAATAAGTCTTGACCCTCAGCCAGATTCATCAAGCGAAATTGCGCTCGCAAAGGGCCAGATTCAGAGAATCTGGCCCTTTGCGCGTGCAATTATTGCATTTGGGATTCATCATCCCAAATGCAAAATTCGCTATTTAAGAACTCGCAAATTTGCGAGGAATAGCATTTAAGGAATCTCTATTAGAGATTCCTTAAATGCTATTCTTGAAACATTTAAAAATTGCGAATTCGCAATTTAGAACCGCTATTTACCACAAAGTCAAACCTCATGGTAAATAGCAAAAACTTAGAAAAATGCATTTAATGCATTTTTCTAAGTTGCATGTTACACACACACATGTCCTTTGGACATGTGTGTGTGTAACATCTGTGTGAATTTACATTTCAGGGGTGTTATAGGGTGTCCTTTGGACACCCCTGCACCCTTGAAATCGCAATCTCATTTGCGATTAGCTAATTGCTAATCGCAAATAAGGAATGACTCCCCATTCATTCCTATGGCCCTTGCAATCGCCTGTAGGCCCATAGGAATGAATAGGGAGTCATTCCTTATTTGCGATTAGCAATTAGCTAATCGCAAATAAGGAACCTGTAGGAATCACAAAAAATATTGCGATTCCTACATGAATCCCGTTTTGCGAGTCTGGAATAGAGATTCCTTATTAATCGCTATTTCAGATTCGCCAAACTTCACAATGATGAATCGGGCTGCCTGTTTCTTATGGGAACAGTCCAGCCCGAACTGCCAATCGCAATCTCATTTGCGATTAGCTAATTGCTAATCGCAAATAAGGAATGACTCCCTATTCATTCCTATGGCCCTTGCAATCGCAAATAAGGAATGACTACCCATTCATTCCTATGGGCCTGTAGGCCCATAGGAATGAATAGGGAGTCATTCCTTATTTGCGATTAGCAATTAGCTAATCGCAAATAAGGAACCTGTAGGAATCACAAAAAATATTGCGATTCCTACATGAATCCCGTTTTGCGAGTCTGGAATAGAGATTCCTTATTAATCGCTATTTCAGATTCGCCAAACGTCACAATGATGAATCGGGCTGCCTGTTTCTTATGGGAACAGTCCAGCCCGAACTGCCAAGCCAGGCCCTCCCTAGACCGGCAATAAGCATCCTGGGACCGGTTTTAGACCAATGCCAGAGGTTCTCTCGCACTGGTCTCCTAGGGCCCTTCCTACCATGGCTCTCCCTGGGACGTAGTGTATGAAACAACTGCTCAGATTTCAACAACTAACAGCCACAACTAGCTCAGTGCTCATCTTTATGTGAGAAGAAAGTATTTTCAATCTCACTAAAGAACTCCATACTACACAATTCGGTGACTATGTAATACACTGTTGTAAACCAAATTGTGCCCAGCAGTACATTTGGTGCTTATTTTTGGCAGGTGGTTGCAGGTGGGACCATCCGCCATGCATTTTTGGGAAATACTTTGATCTAGAACAAGAGAGAGAAAATACACAAGGGGAAATAAGGTGTAACAAAGAGAGAAAGCATGAACCTGTAAGAGTGAGATGAAGGGTCAGGAAGAGTCTGGCATGGATGCAAAAGGAGGAATAATGATCATGCAGCCTTGGCATTTAGCACGCCAACATTCAATAGCACCAGCAGTGGGCTTCTGAGCAAAACTTTGGGCCCGGCACTTCATTTACAAATTAAGCACGGAGTTAATCGATCCAAGCAGTGGCGTCTTTTCTCCCCACTATGGTTAGGATTGTGTGTCTACAATCTTCAACATGCAAATGATTATGCAGCTGTATAATTGTACTAGTATTTACTATTCATAGAGCACACAATACAAATCAAATAGTTGTTTTACACTTAATAATAGACCTCAATTACTATCCAACTTAATGTCATTGTTTTATCTGCATCCATTTGAATGGGAATGAATAGTGTGACCAGACCTTTTTCTCTGTCAGGGAAAGGCGAGGGTACTGGCTCCTCTCGTGATCAGGTACGGATGCAGACAGGCTCAAATTCTCCGTGAGGTCATATGGAACTCAGTTCAATGTCTTGTACGCCCTCTGGCATAAGTTTCAAGCTCGCATGACAGACTCATCTGCATACATTTGTCTCTTATCCCAGGTGCTGGTTAAGGCATGTGTTCGCCTCTTGATTATTAGTGTAGCTGTAGCAGTATGATGAATGTGTTTCACACTCATGCCGTCATGGCTACAGTTCTTCTCCTGTGGGTGGCCGTGATGGCAGCGTAGCTTCGACTCAGTTTTCCTGGGATGAGATCAGTACGGTGGTGCTTTCCTACCCATTTGCAAACAGGGGGCTCAGATTCAGCATTTGCGGCCTCCAGGCAGAGTCATCTGTTGTGGTGAAGTTCAGCAGCTGGTCTATGGGCCATTCAGAGCCTCCCGCTACAGCAGCAATGAGACTTTACTCTCGGTCATATGGGAAACACCAGTCTTTTGAGCCCTCAGCAGACTCCTAGGCATGACTGTGGTACTTGCACAGCAACTCTGTTTAAGCGCTGAAAAGCTCGCTTACTTATCCAAAAAGAACTTAAGACTGGAAAAAAGTCAGTGGTTTGGATCCAACTTTTGTACACATTCGGTGTTCAGACAAAATATTGGGAAAAATATTTGTGTGGACAAATTATCACGTCAAGAATATCGAGGTCAAAACTTTTGTGAGGGTAAGTTTCTATAGATAAACAAAGTTTTACTTTAAATAACTCCAGAGCAGTCCCTGTGTATGCCACCTGGCATGTGCAATCTGGGGACAATTGTTGGAGTCTGGAGGTAGCCACGAGCTGTGTGAAGGAAGTGAAATAACACAGCAACCCACTGGGGATGGATTCAGTTTTTCATAACAGAGACAGCGCGCCAGCTCATTGTAGCAATACTATGTGCAACTACAGAGTCCAGGAGGCTGTGCGGTTGGCCACGCCCACTGGGGCTGGATTTCAGATAAAAAAATCAAGTTGCACCTGTGGCGGTGCTGACCTTTTGAACATTGCCTTGAGAAAGTGCTTTGCGCACGAAACGCGTCAGGCTTTTGTTTTAATTTGAGCCGTGATTAGTTTCACCCGTCATTTCAGCAGCCTCCAGTAAATGATTTCTTGATACAGAACTCACTTGTGTGCTGGCTCTTTCGTTGAGGAAACTTTTGTGTTGGATTAAATACAGCTGGTCCTGGCCGTGAAAGAGCCCCGCTGCGAAGCAGTCCCTGTATATGCCACCTGGCATGTGCAATCTGGGGACAAGTGTTGGAGTCTGGAGGTAGCCACGAGCTATATGAAGGAATTGAAACAACACAGCAACACACTGGGGATGGATTCAGTTATTTATTACAGAGACAGAGCGCCAGCTCACTGTAGCAATACTATGTGCAACTACAGAGTCCAGGAGGCCGTGCGGTCTCACCACGCCCACTAGGGGCTGGATTTCAGATAAAAAAATCAAGTTGCACCTGTGGCGGTGCTGCCTTTTGAACATTGCCTTCTAGAAAGTGCATCACGCACGAAACGCGTCAGGCTTTTGTTTTAATTTGAGCTGTGATTAGTTCCACCCGTCATTTCAGCAGCCTCCAGTAAATGATTTCCTGATACAGAACTCACTTGTGTGCTGGCTCTTTCGTTGGGGAAACGTTTGTGTTGGATAACTCCACATATATGCACTTTGACAATATATACATATCTTTGGCTACAATAAAAATTGTATCATGTTTTAACTAATTGTGAAGAAGTTCATGGAAAAAAAGACTACCATTTTATATTTCACAATGGATCTTCATGTGACTGCAACAGGACTTCTAAGTTTGCCTACATTTTCTTGTTACTTTCACTTTAAACTTGGACCTGATTGATATACCATATATAGAGAGCTGAACCATATTCTATATATCTTCATGGTATGTAGATGTGGAGATAAGAATAGTAAATCCATACTTACCTATATGCACTTATCTTCTCAATATTTTAGTCCTCGATATTTGTGACACGATATTCTGTCCTCACAATATTTTTATTTCTGATATTCTGTTAGTTATCCTACAAATTTTCCAGACAGTTATTGGCTCACTATCAAAGGCTTCTGAACCAGTGTGTGTTGATTCTGTTTCAACTGGTGCTCTTCAGACACTGCAATGGGGAAGGCTCCAAGCAGGGGCATCGAAAACGTGACAAAATTGAAGCACAAGATCTCTGCACAAGACTGTCAGGAGATTTCCTGAAGCACTATCAGAGATAGAATGATGGCCAGGCCCTGCCTAGAATATCCTCACCTTGAAGAACAGAAACTATAGTACCTCGCCTTACCCATACAATCAACAAACTGGCAGGGCCTAGAAAGAACTGCAGAGAAAGTGTCTGGAACCATGTTGGAGGGAGCTTCCAAATTATCCTAATAACAAACACTGTCATTAAATGTGAGGGTCTCCCCAATTGGTTGTATGCTGCTGATACTCAGAAAGTGGAGTGTCACCTTGATGATGTGACAGGCATCTTACTGAAGTACAGACAAGAAATGGGGAGCACCAAGAATTAATCAAGTGGACCACAGAGAGTAAGCAGGAGCCTCAAAGTTCAGTGGCAGTCCAAAAATCTGCAGCAGCACACCCTTGGCCCGAGGGAGGACTTGTTATGTCGGCAGCTACCTGTGCTGTTTGTTTGTGGAGGGAGGCAAGCGGCACAACTTCCTGGTTGCTCCATCGGAGGCGGCCATATTTGGTGGGTTGACGCGCTAGTCTCCCACTCCGCCCTGATCACAAAAGGGCCGGTTACAAGCGCGCTCGAGAATTGACTGAGATTCTAGTAGCGCTGGCGCTTGGTAGCAAGTAGGACTGCTACAAGCGTTTTTCTTCTTGTATTCCTGCTAGCCATTATTTTAGCTTGATTAGAAAAGCGATTTTTAGTGTGTACTGACTTTTAAACTGTACTTGTGTAATTTACTTACTTGCTGTGCTCGCTCACTCCCCGGTCCACCGCAGCTACCTGTGCTGTTTGTTTGTGGAGGGAGGCAAGCGGCACAACTTCCTGGTTGCTCCATCGGAGGCGGCCATATTTGGTGGGTTGATGCGCTAGTCTCCCACTCCGCCTAACCTACTTAGCTCTCATTTACTCGCGCAGCGGTGACGCGCAGCGGTAGCGCCGTAGACGCGCCGGAGAGGCGCCAGAGAGAAGCCAGTCTGCGCCAGTCCGCGTCCTGTCGCTCCGGCGGACCGGCAGGTAGACTGGTTTGCCATGACTCTCCCCTCCTACACTCATGATGTCTCCTCATTGCTTGCCTTACGCCCTCCCTTACGCTCTCATTGTGCCCATTTGTTTCATCCGTCTGATATCAATTATCTTTGTAGGAACTGTAATTGGAATCCCTCTATCCTAAATATAGGTATTCCACATCCTTCTCCAGCTCTGGAATGGAGATTGTATCTCCTTAATTGCAGGTCCGTATGTAAACACCACACGGAATTACACACAATGATTGAAGAGCTCAACCCCCACGCACTTTTCCTAACGGAAACTTGGCTTCACTTAGACAACGATCCAGCGATTGGGTGGGCCATTCCCCAGGGCTTTACACTCAAGAGGCTGGATCGTCAGACTGGGAGGAGCGGGGGACTGGCTATTGTCTATCGAGACAATTATAAATGCCGTATTACCCCTACCACCTCACCTACCTGCGAAAGTGTTCATTTTTCGTTAGAATTCTCCCCTACTACTACCTTTTCAGGAATATTAGCCTATCGCCCTCCTGGTGCTTTAAAAAACTCCATCGCTCAAATAACTGATCTTGCTGCTAGCATTGTGCTGTCTTCACCCAACTTCACTCTACTGGGGGACCTTAATCTGCATCTTGATGACCCTCACAATACAGCAGCCAATACGCTCCGCTCTAACCTTTCAGCACTGGATCTTCATCAAAAAGGATTTCATATAACCCACAATAGAGGCCATCTTCTGGATCACATTTATAGCAACAGTGACGATCTTACAGTGCTAACCCCGATTCCGTTACCATGGACCGACCACTTTTTGGTTCCTTTTATCTGGCATACATATTCTCCCATCCCCACTTGTCATCTTGCTAAACAGCGAGGTAGGAAGTGGTCTTCACTCCCCCTCTCTGAATGGGAAACTGCACTGGCCAGAGACCCCCCGAGAAAAGCCCTGAATGCCAATATCGCAGCCAATAATTTCGACAGCTGGATCTCTTCCTCTCTGGACATGGTCCTCCCTGTGCGAGTTACCAATGCCACTAAAAGACTGAGACCTGCTCCTTGGTTCACTCCTAACCTTAAATCTAGGAAACAACTCTGTCGGAAATATGAAAGAGCCTGGAGACAAGATTACTCCCAAGACAAGAAGGCTAGTTATAGAGCGGCCATCAGGCTCTATAAACTGGAGCAAAAAACAGCACAAGCCTCCTATTACGGCAGCAAAATCGAGGCTGCCGCTAATGCCCCAAGGGAAATCTTTAAAATCGTAAAAACCCTTATCTCTCCCCCAACTGAATGCCCCTCCGTGGAGGGTGCCCAGGATCGCTGCATCAACTTGGCGAACTTTTTCTCCCAAAAGATTCAGACTATATACTGTTCTTTTGGAGAAGCCGATAGCACCCCGGACCCCTTTTCCCCTACTTTCCTGTCCACTGCTACTCCTTGCCAGCTAAATACCATTCCTCTTTTAGATATGCCTACTTTGGACAGACTTATTTCTCAAATTACCTCTGGTTCACCCAGTGACTCAGCATCCCCCCAGACCCTTCTGAAGGTAGTGGACATAATCCGCCCGGTTATACTGGACGTCCTCAACACCTCCATCACCACAAAATCTGTACCCCTGTCATGGAAGTGCGCAATGGTGAAGGCTCTGTTGAAGAAGCCCAACCTGGACCAGGACAACCTGGCGAACTATCGCCCTATCTCTTTGCTCCCTTGGCTGAGTAAACTACTGGAGAGGCACGTGAACAACATCTTGATGAGCCATTTGGAATCAAAAGGGCTCCTGCGTGCCTCCCAAACAGGGTTCCGCCCTCGACATGGAACCGAAACCGCTCTCCTAGCGGTAACGGAGGAAGCTAGAACTGTGTTGGACCAGGGTGGAAAGGTCGCCATTATCTTATTAGATCTAAGTGCTGCGTTCGACACAGTCAACCATGTCACGCTCTTACAACGCCTGGCGGACATGGGTGTGTCGGGCGCAGCCTTAGAATGGCTGACATCCTTCCTGGCTGACCGCTTCTTTCAGGTCTTCGAGGGCGAGGTGACATCCCCTAAACACCCTCTCAGATGTGGGGTTCCTCAGGGCTCCTCCCTGAGCCCCACTCTGTTTAATGTCTACATGGAGCCCCTAGACAGGATAGTCCATCCCTTTGGTGTGCGCATTGTCACCTACGCAGACGACACCCAACTGGTGGTCTCCTTAGACCACCAGGAGGGATCGTCCAGCACCTTAGGCTCCTGTCTGGAGGCGGTTTCCAGATGGATGCAATCCTCATGTTTAAAACTCAACGGGGAGAAGACAGACGTCATCTTGCTGGGCAATTCCTCCCCCTCGGGCTTTGCATCCTCCTGGCCCCCATGTCTAGGCCCACCCCCTACGCCCAAACCTCAAATAAAAAGCCTAGGGATTTGGCTTGATACCGACCTGAACTTTTCGGTACAAGCTACGAAGACGGCGGCTACCTGTTTTGGGTTGATGAGGATGCTACGGAGGGTGCTCCCTCTGCTCCCATTTCAGGCAAGGAGGATCCTGATCCAGGCCCTTATACTATCTCGCCTGGATTACGGGAATGTCCTCTATATGGGAGCTCCTGCCTATACCATCCATAGGCTCCAAGTCGCCCAAAACAGTGCAGCCCGTTTACTCTACAACCTTCCCCGTTGGCAGTCAGCGAGGAATGCTTTGAGGGAACTTCACTGGCTTCCTATAGCTGGAAGAATACAATTTAAGGCCATGTGTATTTTACACAAGGCCTTCCATCGCACTGGCCCTGCAATTCTTCAGTCCCTGGTCACTCCCTATGCTCCATCTCGTTCTCTTCGGTCCAGCTCCTCCCAGTTGGCTACTCCCATCAGAGTCAAGAAGGCTCGATGGGGTGGCCGCTCCTTCTCACACACTGCGGCAAAGCTATGGAACATTCTTCCTCTGCCTCTGCGGGAAACTTCAAACCATCTCTCCTTTAGGAAAACTTTAAAAACACACTTGTATACTACATTCTGTTGACCTGCCCTGAGCCCTTGCTAATTGAGTTTCTGTCATAAGCGCTACGAGGCCTCCGGGTAGATAGCGCTATACAAGTATTGCTTCATTCATTCAAGTCAAGATGGAAAGAGAGTCTTGGCTTAGAGTGCAGGTGGAAGCCGACATCGATCCAGACAAAGGACCTAGTGGTGTAATCAGCCGCACTGGAGCTGGAGACGATCGCAGAGTAGGCAAGAGGGGGAGAAACCAAATTTGCCTGTGGAACGTATACCACATATTGTCCCAGAGGGTATTGACATTTCTGATATAAGTGGCAGTAAAGATGAACAGTCTGCAGTCAGGAGATCAAAGACAGCCAGAGAGCCTTGTCGGAGGTATTCAATCCCTGAGTGGAAATATTTTGTGACAGATGACAGCGACGGGTTGTTTTGTGATTTGGGCAATAAAAGTGAGGTATACGGTGCACCGCCGTGAGTCTACATATGTTGTGGAGCCTAGTTTTGAACTTATTTTACCTCAAAGTTCAGTTGAAAGACCATATTAGACACAGACATTATGGTCTTTCAACTGAAAGAATCTAATGAACTTATGCTCAAAAGAATTAGGAAGATTCCCTAGGCCCGAGGTTGTAGAAGGAAGGCAAGGCTGTCATTTTAGAAGAAGAAGGGTTAGAGAGCACTCACGTAGACTTTTCTACCGACGGTCTGATTTTAGTGAAGTCATGGAAACTAGTGACCATAGTACACGTAGGTTTATAGTAGCTGATGTTAGTGGCTATTGTTGCAGGAATGTTCTGCCTTTAGGATTATATTCGCCCAACCCTTCCACACCAACTAGACCTTACCCTACCTACTCTTAGTATTTCTGTTCCCACTGATAGTAGTTTACGCACCTTTGATTTTAAGACATTGCATGTAGATTCATCAAAGGGAGATTTTACTTCAAATTATTATTTTAAGTTGTTTCATGAATATATTGATACCATGGAGGCTAAGGACTGTTATGTCTGCACACAGTTGTCTTTTTCAGCAGTGTATCACCACATTCCCCTCACCTATGCTTTGTCTTTTATATGGATAAGGGCACTTCCAGTATTATTTTTCAAATTATGATTTAGTTCTTTCTGAGATTTCTAAGTTTAAACATTTGAATCCCCATCCAAATGCTCTGAAAATGGACACTACCATTGCGAAGTTAGATACCGCTAATGCCCATAGGTACAATCTGACCTGGTACCTAACTGAGGTTGAGAAGAAGTTTTAAATTTGGGGGAAGACCGGAGAAGGGCGATGGATGAAAGGTGGAGGACGGGTAAAGATCAAAAGCACAAAAATAAAAGGGCTAAGGAAGAATAAGAGCATCAGAAGTCAGGGGTTTTGCCCTCGTTAACTGTAGATATGCGACACAAGGCAAAGCTATATGTGATTAGAGGAAAAGCTGGTGTTCATACTCAATTAAAGTGGAGGAGCAATTGTGAGCTCATCTTTGTATATGGAGGAAATTGGGATCAATTTCTGGGAGGAAGGTACCCTATTATTCCCAGAGTTTATTATGTTTGTGGGGAACAAGCATATTTGACATTGCCCCAAGGTTGGTGTGTGTGGATCATATACTAGGCCAAAACAGTACTAGTAGTACTTCAGAAACAGCGAGAGCTATATCTCTCAGAATAAGCTTAGAGAAGGCAGTGCACACAGCGCTGCTGGTGAAACCCATTCCGATTTTAAACCTGCTCAAACCTGTTTTATCTTGTTTTTTTAACACTATCTGTGGTAACTTTTATATTTTTATAAATTCTACTTGTCTGTTTTCTGCCGCATGCACTTTAACTGGCTCATCTCCTTCAGGGGTCCCCTATCGCTCCGCTGCCCGGCCCACCGCAGCCGCTAGGCTGCTGTTTGAGTGGAGGGAGGAAGTGGGTTTTCCCACTACCCTTGGGCCACTATACGGCGGCCATTTTGGAGGTGAGACCCTCTAGTCTCCTGCCAACTCCCATTTGGCTTCCGAGTATAAACTTAGCCGATGGTGCCGACGTGTAGCGGATGTGTCCAGCGGGCACTGCGGATGTGTCCAGCGGGCACAGCGGATGCACCCAGTGGGTGCACCAGCGGAGCGCCAAAGGCAAGCCCGTCTGCGCACGTCCACGTCCGGCCATGGGTCACCGTCCCACTTGCCGGTTTCAATCCTCACCACCACTTATATTCCCAAGAGCTACTCAGGAGATTAAGGATATCTCCTAATAAGAACTGCCTTCACTCCATGTGTCCATTTACGGACATTTCGAGTTGTCCTCAATGTTCTTATACTTTACCTCCTCCACCTAAATCCCACCGGGTCCCTGCCTCCTCAGTCTACAAAATGCTGTCTATAAACTGCAGATCCTATTCCAAACTCGTCACACTAATTTCTATCTTGCTTCAAGAGGAATGCTCTGACGTGCTATTCCTCATGGATACGTGGCTCAATGCTGAGTCAGAACCTGACCTAGTCTAATGTCTCCTACCAGGTTACTATATCCGGTGAAAAGATCAGGAACCGGGGAGGGGAGGAGGCACTGCCATTCTCCTAAAAGAAGGTTTTAAATGCCGCATTATCATTCCTGACGGTGAGAACTTCTCCTAATCCATCTCACTTTCTTCAACTCATACCTTCTCAGGTATCCTTATATATCGCCCTCACGGACCCCATGGACAACTGATTAAAACTCTGCCAGAAGTTGTTGCCAACTTGGCAAGCTCCCCTTCTAATTTTACTGTACTGGGGGATCTGAATTTGCATTTCAATGACCCCTCAGATCCAGTAGTGACCGAACTAACCCAAAATCCGTTGGTTCTTCAGATAAAGCAAAATGTTACTGAGCCCCACTCACAAAAAAGGGCATTTCCTATATCCCGTTTTCCCCAACTGCAATAAACTTTCTGTCAGAGACCCAGTCCCAGCACCATGGTCTGACCACTTCCTAGTCCCATTTTCTTGGGATCTATCAAAACCCCCACTCAATACTGGGACGACTAGTAGCTGGAAACGACCCTGGTCCAACCTCCTGTTGGACTCCTGGAATGCAGCTCTGATAAACTACATACCTACCCTAGATCCCTGCCCCACGGTTGCGAATGACCAATTTAACCAGTGGATTAATTCCTCCCTTGACCTAGTGTTACCTAGGAAACATATCCACACAAAAAACAGGAACAACCCCTCTCCATGGTACCCCTCTACACTGCATGAGTACAAACAAATCTGCAAAAAACCTGTGAGGAAATCGAGAAGAAATTAAGATACAACAAGCAAACAGATCTATAGGGACTCTATTAAAATTTACCAATCCAAAGTGAAGGAGGTACAAGCGTTATACTATAAGGAAAGAATCATCTTTGCCTCAGACGCCGCACGTGAAATTTTTAAGATCGCCAAGCACCTCCTAAAACTAACACTCAGGGATTTTCCATCTGACAGCTCAAACGCACGCTGTGACGAACTTGCAGAGTTCTTCTCCAATAAGATCAAGGATATCTACAATTCCTCCCCCCTTGTCCCATCCATTAATCAGAAGCTTACGGAGTACTCCGTGTCCGGTGAGCACTTTCTCAGGGAAATTCCCTTGATGAACTTGGACACACTAGTGAATATATGTGCTTCAGTCAAATCTGGCGCCCCCA
The DNA here is from genome assembly GCF_964263255.1 of Lissotriton vulgaris. NCBI lineage: Eukaryota > Metazoa > Chordata > Amphibia > Caudata > Salamandridae > Lissotriton > Lissotriton vulgaris. Next base: position 52,069,256 of record NC_141686.1, read on the forward strand.
ATGACCCAGCACCTCCCCAATTTTTAAGGAAGGTCGGAGATTCAATCTTCCCAGTCTTGCTGAAGCTGATAAACTCCTCTATTTCAACCGGACGAGTAGCCCCACCCTGGAAACATGCCATGGTGAGGGTGTTGCTGAAAATATCCAGTCTTGACCTCGATACACTTGGAAATTATCGCCCTATCTCCCTCCTCCCCGGGATCCGCAAAATGCTAGAAAATCATGTTATCTCAGCTATCTGTGCCTTTATCAAATCTAATAACATTCTTTACCCGTCGCAAACTTGATTTCGCCCCGAACACTGGGCTGAAACCGCATTACTCAAAGTGGTTGAAAAGGCCATAATGATCCTAAACAAAGGAGGATCGGCAGCCATTATCTTTTTGGACCTCAGAGCCGCTTTCGGCACTGTTAACTAGGTCATCCTGATCCGCAGATTGAGGAATGTTGATCTAGCAGGTAGTGTCATCACCTGGCTACAGTCCTTCCTCAAGGAGAGGAGCTTTCAAGTCTTTGAAGGAGATAACTTGTGAGATCAAATCCCACTTGGCTGCAGCATCCCTCAGGGTTCATCCCTTAGCCTAACGTTGTTCAATGTCTACATGAGTCCACAGATTGTCCTCCCCTACATACACCAATGACACCCAACTAGTGGTGGCCCTAAACCATCCAGGATCCACCTCGACCAGTCTAGGTCCCAGCCTGGAGAGAGTCGCCAAATGTATGGAATTCTCCTTTCCCAAACTAAACTGAGATAAAACGGAGCTCGTGATGCTGGGCAACTCACCCATTTCTGGCATCTTCTTAGCATGGCCAAGCCCTCTTGGCTCCACACTCACACCCAAAAATCAGATAAAAAGTCTAGGCATGTGGTTAGATCAGCCACTTACTTTTGATCATCAAACTAGCCGCATCCTGCTATGGCATCCTGCGAATGTTCTGTAAAGTTCTTCTGCTCCATCCTTTTTCAGCAAGAAGAATCATGTTCCAGGCTTTAATCCTTTCCCGCCTTGACTACAGAAATGCTTTGTATCCAGAAACTTCTAGGGCTTCCACAAATAAACTGCAAGTCATCCAGAATTGTGCAGCACGGATGCTTTTTATGATCCACAACAGCAACTCCGCAAGACCTGCTCTAAAAACCCTGCACTGGCTCCCGGTTGCGGACAGAATAAAATTCAAGTCTCTATGTATTGCCCACAAATCTTTCTAGAAGAAAGGCCTCCTCCATCCTCCAAGCCATTGTTTCCACTTACCACCGTAATAGACACCTTTGATCATCCAGTCTCTACATAGCTGCGGTCCCCAAACTTAAGAGGATGAGAAGTGGTGGTCGGTCCTTCTGCGTTACTTCCGCAAAGCTCTGGAATACTCTCCCCCTCCACCTACAATCAGAACCAAATCTCCTTCCCTTCCATAAACTTATGAAAACTTGGTTTATCCGCAACCCCACCTATTAAGCTGTCGTGACCTGCCTCTCTTTCGGCAAGTTCTGGGGCGCCTTCGGGTAGCCATGCGCTCTACAAATATCCATAACATAACATATCTGGTGCAAGAATTCAGTCTATTGGGGTGCGCCTGAATAATCTCAAGATTAGAAAGTCACTGTTAGCCATTAACACTGAGATGCTAGCTATCAGGTCTATGGTTATGCAGAACCCTTTTGCATTAGACATCCTTTACCCGAAGGAGGGCGGCGTCTGTAAGATGTGAAAGATTCAACAATGTTGCACCTATATCCCTTATAAGAGTTGGAAGCTACAGGTACTTTATATATTTTTTTTATTTGAGGAGTTTTATATAGCGCTGGGTAGACCCGGAGGTATCAGAGCGCTTTACATGAGGATCGTTGCGTTACAAGTTACAAATTACATCCGTTACAAGAGCACAGGAAAAACACAAGAAAAAGAACAATGTTACAGTAGTTCGTAGGAGGGGGGTACATGGGAAACAATTGGAAATAGATTTACTGTAGTGGGCAGGTGGTTTAGGAATTTGCGTAGTGGGAGCTTAGGTGTTACACTGAGACCCCTCACAGTTATGGCCATCTGTGTGATGTGTTTGTTTTTCATTTTCAAGGGGTACAAGTTACGGGTGGGCGGAATTTGCGTAATCGCGTTACGCAAATCTCCGCGAAACGGTGAAGAATCTCCTCAAACACGCGGAATTGCTTGTTCGCGATGCTTTTTTCCTGTTTGCAATTGCTGTTTGCGTGCTCGGGGAGAAATATTGCGCAAACTCGCATTTTTGAGAACGCAAACAAGCAAAAAATGCTGCGAAGTCACGGAACGCAGAATTTTGGGAAATTTCGCGTTCTGCGCGGAACACGAAAGTACCCAGATTCCGCAAATTCCGCGAACGCAATTTACCGCCCAGGCCTACTACAAGTGCCTATAATTAGGGAGAGATGAACAACTTGGAAGGGGACTGAAAAAAAAAAAGTGACATAGAATTTAAAGACAATCAGTGTAGGTTCTATGATGAGATGAAAAATCTGGAAAACACAAGACTTAAGATTGGTTTTGAGTTGGTCTCAGGAGATACAATTCACGTGAGATTGTGATGGCTATCTTGGCCATCTGGGAGGGGGATTGCAGCAGCATAATTCAGCCTCCACCTTTTTTGCATCAGGAATCCATATCAAAATACTGATCTACGATCAACTTGCTATTTGATTTCGTTAACATGTGCATTACATTTAAACTAAGCAATATAGTATAACCATTACAAAAACGAAAGATATATATTACCTTGTTGCGGCCTCTGCTCTCTTCTCGTGAAGGAGTTTGCTGGATATATATAGATATATATATGATCAAGGCCTCTCTCTGGAGGCCGAAACGCGTCATGGCGGTGCATGGTGTCAATGGAAATAAATTAAATCATGCACTCAACGTACTGGGTCCGTGCTCAATTACGAGCGCAAGCTGCATGCTGATTGGCTGTCAAGTGTCTGTCAACACTCGAAACCAGGAAGTGTTGGCGGCCATCTTATGCCTCGGTAGAACCGAGTCACTAGAAAACAGTAAAACAAAGTTGAGAAATAAGGGAAGGGGGCAGGCTAGAAACATTCTGACCCTATAGGCTTGCTCAGGGGGTGGTACATGAATCTTTAAGCTCAATTTTTTTTTTTTTCATAAAAAAAAAAAAAAAAAAAAAAAAAAAAAAAATCGCTGGGTACTAGTGCAGTACTCGTACGCGCTGGAAAAGGTGAAAAAACACTAGAAGTCAGTTTAATTCATTACATCCCGGGGGGGGGGGGGGGAGAAATTACGGGGGCATTTTCTTTCCATAATGGGGGGCTTGTTAGGTGCCCCGAGCACTGGGGAAACACCACTCGTCTGGTTTTATATTGAAGTATGCAGGGGGGGGGTTACGGTTCTACTTCCCGCAGTCTCTGGGAGCGGCACCCCTCGGGGCTTTTTAAAAAAAATATGTTTTGAGCTCTCTCCCCATTTCGAAGCCCACTTTTTTCTTTTTCTTCAAGTTCAACAAGCAAACCTTTCTTTAATACAGGTATTAAATTTGCCACTTTTTTTTTCTGGGTCGTGTGTGTCATCCGCTGCTGTACTTTTGTAATATATTAATAATCATACTTTATCTATATTTATTTGAAACTTAGTGCTGAGGCGCCAAATGTTGATTACGAACTCCGTCCACCGCCATTTTAGTAGTTTTTCCCCGTTATTTTTATTATATCTGTTACTTTCATTTTACCGTCCTCCTATTTTCTCTGTGATCGATGAGATTTCCTGCCACAGACACCACGTGTTTGTCCTTGGCCTCTGATGTTATCAGACTTCGTCACATGTATACATAAAAACTAATTTGAAGGACGTAAGCCACAGCCATTACAACGTGTGTCCGTCAACACAAAGACATTCTTAAGATTATGTGTTTATCATGCGTGGTAAATGCATAGTAGTTTTAAAAGCATGCGTGGTAAAGGCATGCGTGGTAAAGCTATATGTGTGCCAATGGCTTCGTGGTGACGATCACGCGTGCTTATGACCGCATTGTAATGGCTGTTCCCCCCCCAGGATACTGCAGCAACCGGGTCTGGGCGTCGTGGACTCCAGGGCAGTAGGGGGAGGGCCACGCAGCCCCTCGTACAATATAGAAATCTTTGTGGGGTGATTGTTTCCGTGGTTTGAGGGGCGTGATTGAGGTCCACACATTTAATTTTGTAGTGGGGTAAGTTTTGCACAGAAAAATGTGGCATGAGGTTTGTAAATGTGGTACACATTGTTTCGTATTATTTTGTTTTCTTTTGTAAATTGTAGTCAATCCAGAGGAAATATAACTCAGTAGTTTTCAATCCTAGTCTTGAACATCTTACTATAGTATTTCAACATTATTTTTATCGTGGACCGTCATTCCCCCACCCCCCACCAAAATAAAAGAAGTATATAGTTTTTTTTAAAAACTTTTATTAAAACAATAACTGTAAGCGAAACTTAATTACAACTATTAGAAGCAACTAGAAAAATAACTTAAAAAAAAAATATTATAAACAAATTGTGAAATGGACTCCAAAAAATGTCCGATTGGTAATCTGCAAAACAAAAAAGAAAATTAGAGTTTCGAATTATGTAGATGTGAGTAAATGAGCTGAAGCATTACAAGTCAAGGTAACTCTACGGTTTTACGTGTGCAGTATGCTTGGTACAATTCACTTCTGTTATAATGCCGCCTTTAAGTAGTGTCTATATGGAAGTGCCTACTGCGTTACTGACAGAAAAGTGGCAAAACAGGATTGTAAAGATGCGCACATATTTGTAATGCATTGCAATGAAGGCTTTGTAGATCTAGGCCTCTGTACTTACTGTTGTATAAACACTGCGGCCAAACACTTCGGCCAGTTGAATTCACAACTTCTTTTGAACAATTCTTCTACACGTCCAAGCAGACAGCAGTGTCTATAAGTTTAAGAGAGAAAGAGAAATGATGTCACTGAGAGTGAAAGAGAGAAAACAACATTAAAACTGTCTCGCAGAGTCTGGAGTTGACATTTTTTCTTGAAAAGTCAGACGTAGATTTACAAGCTCCTTGCGTCACTTTCCCCATGTTAAAAGTGACAGAAAAGTGGGGTAATACGTTTGTAGATCTGTTAGTCAGACAGTTGTAACCTATCTGTTGTCACTGCTCAGAGGAAATTATTCATTTTAGACAGAGAAGCTGCTGCACACTACGCATTCTCTGCTTTCAGAAATAAAGGTAAAACTACGGTTTTACGAGTGCAGTGTGCCTGGTACATTTCACTTATTACAGTGGCGTGTTGAAGTGGTATCTATATGAAAGCGCCAACTGTGTTACTGACGCAAAAGTGGCACAACGGGATTGTAAAGATGCAGATTTATTTCTAATGGTTTGCAATGAAGGCTTTGTAGATCTAGGCCTCTGTGCTTACCGTTGTATAAACACTGCGGCCAAACACTTCGGCCAGTTGAATTCACAACTTGAGTTGGGCTGTTCTTCTACATGTGCAAGTAGACAGTAGTGTCTATAAGTTTAAGAGAGAAGGAGAAATTATGTCACAGAGAGTGAGAGAGAGAAAGAGAGAGAAAAGAACATTAAAACTGTCTCGCAGAGTCTGGAGTTGAGATTTTTTCTTGAAAAGTGAGAGGTAGATTTACAAGCTCCTTGCGTCATAGAATAGATAACAAGCAACTGCATAAAGAAAGGTTAGTAGAAGAACACAAGGAGATTAATAGTATAAAAATTAGACAATAAACTGAGAGGGCTAGGTTAATGAATGTTCGGTAATTATAGGTTATAAGCAGAGAGAAAGAGAGAGAAAAGAACATTAAAACTGTCTCGCAGAGTCTGGAGTTGAGATTTTTTCTTGAAAAGTGAGAGGTAGATTTACAAGCTCCTTGCGTCACTTTACCCATGTTAAAAGTGACTCAAAAGTGGCGTAATAAGCTTTTAGATCTGTTTGTCAGACTGTTGTAACCTATCTGTTGTCACTGCTCGGAGGTAATTATAAGTTTTACAGAGAGAAGTTGCTGCATACTACGCATTCTCTCCTTTCACAAAATAAAGTTAACACTACAGAGTGCAGTGTGCCTGGTACATTTCAGTTGTTATAGTGCCTCGTTCAAATGGTGTCTATATGGAAGTGCTTACTGCGTTACTGACGCAAAAGTGGCACAACGGGATTGTAAATATGCCGACTTCTTTCTAATGAATTGCTATGAAGGCATTGTATATGTAGGCTGCTGTGCTTACCTTGTATAAACAGTGCGGCCATCGGACTTCACAACTTGACTTGAACTCTTCTTCTATACTTCAAAGTATATTCAATACATTGCAGAGAATTCCATTGCTGCTGCTCGATAGGCCGGGATTGCTTCTGAAGGATGTTTGGTGAAGGAAACAAAAGGACATTTTGATTAATCATCGTAAACTGACTTGCGAAACTACTGTCAAGAGTGAATTTTAATGTGGGTTCTTAATATTCCGTACTGTTGCAGCCCATTGAGTCGCAGAGTTTGGAGTTGAGAGTTTTTCTTGAAAAGTCAGACGCAGATTTACAAGCTCCTTGCGTCACTTTCCCCATGTTAAAAGTGACAGAAAAGTGGCGTAATAAGCTTGTAGATCTGTTTGTCAGACTGTTGTAACCTATCTGTTGTCACTTGTCGGTGGTAATTATACATTTCTACACTGTGAAGCTGCTGCAGACTACCTAGTCTTTACTTTTACAAATAATTTGTTGTTGTTTCGGAGAGAAAGGGCCATATTATCAAGCAAGGGCGATACATTATCGCCTCTGTTATCGGGAGGAAACTGTTGATAAATGGCGATAATGGGCTTGGTGATATGCCCTTGTGAATTCCCATAGCAGCCCCGGTTAACACAAGAACCTGGGCTTCTATAGGAATTCACAAGGACATAATATCAAGCCCATTATCTCTGCTTTATCTGCAGTTTCCAGACGATAAAAGCGGCGATAATGTATTACCATTGCTTGATGATATGGCCCTCAATTCTTTGTCACCTAGTGCCATTGGGTGATTGAAAGATGGTGCTGTATGTGTGGAAGAAGTATTCACTGTAATCAAGATAGTTAACTACTTGAATTCAGATAAGGTTGTATACAGCAGAGTGGAGATAGTATCGTCGAAAACTAATAAAAAAAGGAAGAGAAACAATGTGAGAGAGTAAAAAAGAGAAAGAGAAAAAAGGTCTTTAAAACGTGGGAGACACACACACACGACAGGGGGGGTGTACGTGAAGCCAGAGGCGCAACCACAGTCAAAAGTTTCAGGGGGGGCTTAAGTTAAAAAAAAACGAAGAGTGGAGCTGCAGGGGCTGTAAGCGGAGGGGGGATCATCAAAGCTTCATTAACAAGCAAAATGTCTTTAAAAGACTGTGACTGTGTGTGGGCGCCGGAAGGTATGTCAACCTTGTGCTATTGCAGTCGTCATTGTTACATGATCCATAGTGAAGTTGTGCATCTAAAAGGAATTAAAAGAAAGAAGTTATGATTGATAATTGTTGCTATATATATTTGGAGTTAGATAATCGAGGTTTTATAGAAGTTAATTGTAATATTTGTACATACCAGGTGGCATATTATCAAGGACAGGTGATCAAATTATTGCCGTTTTATCGGCAAGAAACTGCTGATAAAACAGCAATAATGGGCTTGATAATTCGCCCTTGTTAATTCCCATAGAAGCCCATGTTCTGGTGTTAACATGGGCTTCTAAGGGAATTAACAAGAGCGCATTATCAAGCCGATTATCGCCCTTTTATCGGCAGTTTTCTTCCGATAAAACTGCGATAATTTTAACACCGGTTCTTGATAAAATGTCCCTGTTTGTATTGTGAATATATTCCGGACATTTCAGCGATTATAAAAACGTTAGTGCTATTGCGAAAAAATTATACATGTAAATTAATACATTATATATGAGTGTGTTCGTCTAAAATATTACGTCGCATTTTTGTATGTAGTCAGCAACAACCCTTTCACTCCTGATGCGTACTCAAGTGTCACTGCTTACCTTTTGGGGAAACAACAGTTTCTTCATGATGTAGTCACGATCTCCAACAAAGAAGTCTCATATATGGTGCTGAGTCTTGATATCTCTATGGCTAATGACATACTTGTGCTTCCATCATCATCATCGCAGGTTCTTGACCCGCTCAGTGCTTCGGGCACTACTAACTCCGTGACCAAAGAGGCCACGCATGTAGTTGTGGGCCCCTTGTTCGGTGCTTTTGGAACAACTCAAAAATGGCGTACAACACGTGCGCTCCGTCTTTTTTATAGACAGGGTCACGTGTAGTGACGAATGCGCTGGATGGGTGTGGTGTGGGTGTATACCAGCCATGAGGGAGTGTGTGTATCGATCTGACAACTAGACCTGCAACTAAGAAATCACTACAATGGAAGTTTGGGACTTGTACTTTTGTTGTGTTTTCCTAGTAGCGTAAGAGCGGCCTTTTTTTTCTATGTGACGTTATAGAGTCAGCATGTATGTAGCCTATTTTGTGACACATTTTATTGTACAATGCGTTTCAAAAACTAGCTGTGGTAGGGTGCTTTTAAATTAAACTGTGTACTCTGCTTACGCATTTGTTGAGTGTAGAAGTATATATATTTTTTTCTATTTTGTATTCTATCATAATTGTGCTGACTTATCTGCTTTAGCGTGCAGTACTATATTATTTTATAAATAAGAAACTGTTGAAATCATGTTTGAAATTAGAATGTAAGCTGCTCTCTGTGAGAAATAGCAATGCCGGCTCCCGCAGGAAGTGGGGAGCCGGCTGGGATCGTGGAGGCCTTCGGGCTGTTTCCACGGTCCGCAACGTTAGATTTGAGCCCCAGGAGATGGGGTCCTCGGGAATTATAGAAAATTAGTGATAAAGGTTATTGTTTTATATGGTAGATTTATCGTACGTGTACCAAGCACGTATGGACGACGTGCAGCTGGAATATTGGAACTCGTCCAGTAAGCGTACGTAAGCAAGAAAAATAAAAATAATTTTAGCTATTTATGAAGTGTATTTCTTTATGTGTTGTGTGGCTCTAAAAAGAGCCCTTGTGTTTATTGGGATATTTTAGTACCTACAAATAAGTACTAATGCAGAGTCTTAAGTTTATGAGGAAGACTCTGTTCCCCTCATCTGTAAAATGTACACCATCTCTCCTATAGATGTCATGCATATTGAAACGCAGATTGTTGTGGTGGATGGACCCCATTCGATAGTCTCGGAGAAAGGCAGAAACAGATTTATTCACATGTTTCCTAGCTTTTTCAATCTGTTGACAATAGTGGTTGGACCAGTTCCATTTCTGCCTTTGGCATATATTAGAATAGACAAAGGCAGTTTGGGGGAAAAGTGCCATCAATTCTCTAAAGGTGTCCTTCATAAGCATTTCCAGACCTACCCCAGTCAAAGTGCCAAGGTCATTGCCACCACAGTGCACAATTATGAGGTCAGGGTGTTGGAGATGTAAAAAGGATTTTACCAATTGCATCAATTGATGCCACTTTAATCCTCTCTGTCCAATCCATTTAATGTCTACATTTGGTAAACGTAGGTCTTTGTGAATTCTTTTCTGTTGTGCGTACCTTTGACTCCAGAAAATATAGCTGTGTCCCACGATCCACACTGTAAGCATTTTTAAGAGAGGTCTGGATGTACTCTGATGGTCTCTGTAAATGAAATGGCAGTTTGAAAAGTAAAATTTTTCGAAAATAGTGGACAACATGCAGTTTTGAAAAAAGAGAAGAAATGATTGGTTGTTTGACAACATTTTACAAAAAACTAGGGTGCATGTTTCTGATTTTTAAAAGCCTTCTTTTAATTGGTTAAGAAAAACTGATTGAACAGAACTTTACATAAGATAAGCTGGTATATTCTCAAGTCAAGCATACTTGCTGTTTTAATTTGCAACAATGTATGATGAAATTTTCACCTGTGTGCTGAGTTAGGTGTTCTCTGAAGTGTTTCTATGGTAACTGGCAGATTGTGGGATAAGGGAAGGGTTGAAAGTTTTGTCAGTTGGAAAGGGTGCAAAAGTTCAAGCAATATAAAAGTGTGTTTCTTTTTTAATTTAATGTGGGAATAAATGTGATTTTTTATTTATTTGTATATGTGTGTAGATTGAGTGTGTAGTTTGATCTGAAAAGTTTGCTATTTGCTATAGGACTTCCTGATCCCATAGGACTGCTTAGGGGGATTTACAATGATCCCCAAGGTCAAAATCTTTGATGGCCTTTGTTGAGCCTTTGATGCAGGGCACAGAACGAAATTCGTTTTATTAATTTAATTGTTTACTTACCTGCAATCATCCAGATTCCGTTGTTTATCACCCCCCACCCTGCCCTTCGCCCGCCCCGCCTGCCCCACCGCAACTCCCTCAATGGGCCGCGGCTGAAAGACGCGGTAGCGATTTAGTCATTTACCACATTAGTGAGCGCGCGCCTCACTAACGAGTTCGCACTTCACCGAAGACGTTCCGGAGTTCAGACTCGTTTTCAATTGCTCCTTAGACATTCCTGAAGAGAAAGTGCAAATATTTCTGAGAGAGTTAAAGAACGTTGTATGACAAGTTAGTGAGAAAGTAAACTTACCTGACATTATAGACAATAGTGAATGTATTCAGTCAATGTATTTTCTATAACTTAAAACAAGAAACGATAACATTCGTTTTAAGCAAGGTCTTAAGGGAAAAGAACACATTGAGTAAGGAATACTAGACAGACTTTTGAATTAAGAAGAAACATTAGTGAAAAACACAAGATATTCGAGGATTGATAGAATAGATAACAAGCAACTGCATAAAGAAAGGTTAGTAGAAGAACACAAGGAAATTAATAGTATAAAAATTAGACAATAAACTGAGAGGGCTAGGTTAATGAATGTTCGGTAATTATAGGTTATAGGCAGTGAGAAAAATAAAGAACCGCAAGCTACAAGGTTGCAGATAAATACTAGAGGGGAGGCTAGTTCGAAAGTCGAAGGGGTAGGTAATTAGTAGGGTTAGACTAAGTTATAAATGAGGAATAGAGATAGAGTAAACACATGAAGTATTCACAAACTAGTGTGATAATGATGTCTAAATATACACAGATACACAGTGTTATTCTGGACAATGAATAGTATATTTTGCACTTTAGTAAAACATATTTAGTATTTTGGAATGGGTAAGGTGAATAGACATATTCTACATCTTTTTATCGTGTATTTTACTATAACATCCTGAGCCTTTTCCTATAGTCATAAGGAGTGACTTGTTTCAAAATTTAAGAAAAGCTAAGAACAGGATATCCTTATAAGTAATTATATTTATATAACTTTGCAAAGGACTAAAACACTACTGATGGAATGTTATTAGATAATAGTATTTATATAGTATTTTTAAGAGGCCAAAATAGGTGAAAACAGTTTTGTATTATATATTACGAAAAGTGATAACATTAACTGTTTATATTTTTATACAAGGAGCGAGAACAAAGGAAATATTATGGAAAGAGAACAGCCTCTTACTGAGGACATTTCGGATATTTCCTTGAGTATAATTGAAGAACTAATTGTATCTGTCACGGGCAATGAGAGTGAAGAAGGGGAAATTAGTGCTGGAGACATGATGTGTGATTTCGTAGAGGAAAGCTTGGATGGAGAACTTCTGGAAGTATTAAATTATTTTGAAAGTTTAGAACAAATTAATTCAGAAACTGCTAACAAGGGAATTGATCTGTATGACATATCTGATGAACTTCTATTGGAATGTGTGTTCAATTATGAGATGTTAATAGAATAAATATATTGTTTAAAAATAATAAAGGTTTGAGCACTATCTACTAATGTATTTATTGTACTAAAAGTGAAGCACTTATGGAAAGGGGCGACCACTCGGTCCCCCCGCACGTATGGCGGAGTGCCTCGATCCCCCCGGGAAGCCATTTTTGGGCGGGAGGCGCGTCTCGGCTGGTATGCCCGAAGCGGCGTAGCCGGGGCGCGCTTTTTCCCGCCCTAGAGTGGGCTGGCCTAGACACCGACGTAGCCAGCCCCGCCCCCGGGGCGGGCAGGGGCGGGTTTACGCCCGCCCTGAAGACGGATAAAAAGAGACGCAAGACCAGAAGACGTCCTCTTGTTCTTGTGCTCCGAAGCTGCACCTCCTCGCTACACGTGAGCTCGGGACAGAACGAAGAGCCAATTTTGAGCGTTTTGATCTTTTTCTTTGTCTTCTAGATACTTCGTCGGAGAGATGCCCAAGAAAGGAGCAAAGAGAATGACGACTGAGCAGATGGTTCGGGCCCTTTGTAAGGATATGTCCGACATAAAGAGGCGGCTGGCGGAGCGAGACGGGGAGGAGGGATCGGGCCAACCACCGGCTGGAGGGAGACCTAAGAGGCCGAGAAGGGTTCCAGCCGGGGGCGATGTCCCGGCTCCCTCTGCCCCGCTCGAGGTGCCGACCCCGCTACCGATGGAGGGGAATCCAATCCCCGTTGTCATCACCCCGACAACCAACGAGGATATGCCCCCCGAGCTGGCAGCACAGCTAGCAGCATGGTTGGGCGATAGTACTGGGGGCGCCACGACTGCCGAGGCACAGGCGCTGATAAGCAAGCTGCGTAAGGAGAAAGAAGCAGCCAAGGTGACCGCACCGGTAGCAGTGATAGAAAAGCCACAAGTGGCAGAAACAGCATCCGGTTCAGGTAAGCGGCCATTGCCGATCGCAAGGGACGAGTCAGCACCCTCTCGTAGAGAAAGATTGGGGCAGCATGTTCCTTTAGCAATAAAAGAAAAGATTTGGGCGGGGGAATACGTGAATATATTCTCCCTGCTTGTCGATCATTATGAGGTAGAGCATGTCAAGAGTCAGAAGGACTTAATGCATCCAAGTGTTTGGCGCGCAAAAATGGCCGCCTTTAAGGTAAATGAGAACATTGGCAACTGGGGCAATGCATGGGGTATTTTTACATCGATCTTAGGGGAACGTAGGCCCGAGTTGCTTCCCGAATTTCCCATTTATCAATCACGAATTATGGGTTACTCGACAGCGTATCAAGGTAACCATTGGTTCTGTTATGACAATCTGTTCAGGAAAGAAAAGGAGCATAACAAGAGTTTGACTTGGGATTGTTACGATTCTGTGACATGGGATAAAATGAAGGAATTTGGAATGTTAAAAATGCCATTGGTTGGGAGCAATGTTGTTGATTACTCCCGCCAAAATGTGGGGACGCCCTTTCGAGCAAGTACGAGCACCGACGATTATTCGAGACCCGCAGGCAGTACAGGGAAAAAGGGTTTCTGTTTTAATTTCAACAAAGGGAAATGTACTAGGCCTCCGGGAACTTGTAAATTCAAACACGAATGTAGTACTTGTGGGTCATCCCATCCCGAGTCATCGTGCAGAGCCAGAACGAGTGAGAATGGGGGGAAGGGTGGCGCCAAACAGGTCTAAGATAGTCCGAGGGGCGCCTCTACCAACCCCGATTGATACCTTGGCAATGATTCCCTGGCTCAGCGAATACCCGGATCGTACTTCTGCCGGGGTGCTGCGGAACGGTTTTACACATGGTTTCCGCATCCCGGTGGGGGACTTTCAGGGTGTAGGGACGTGCAAAAACCAACTGTCCGTTTTACAACATACATCTGTAGTGCATGAGAAAATTCAGAAAGAGGTTAGCCGGGGACGGGTCGCCGGCCCGTTTAGTGTACCCCCGGTACCGGATTTTGTCTGTTCTCCGTTAGGGGTAGTCCCCAAGAAGGACCCAGGTGAGTTTCGTTTGATCCATAATTTGTCTGCTCCGCATGGTCTTTCGGTGAACGATGCAATCGATCCGGAAGTTTGTTCGGTGCGATACGCATCGTTTGATGAGGCAGTAGCCATCTTGAATCGCCTGGGGCCCGGGGCGTTGATGGCGAAATCAGATATCGAGTCAGCGTTCCGGTTGCTCCCGGTACACCCAGACGACCAGCGTCTTTTGGGATTCGGGTTTCAGGGGTCATTTTACATGGATAGGTGTATGCCAATGGGATGCTCTATATCATGTGCTTATTTTGAAAAATTCAGTACTTTCCTGCAATGGGTGGTCACTAAGAAAACGGGTTTTCGCAATGTAATGCACTACCTTGACGACTTTCTGTTCCTTGGTCCCGCCGGACATTCCGAATGTGCCCAGGCCTTAGCTGAATTCTGTGTGTTGATGGGTCATTTTGGCGTGCCATTGGCACCGGGTAAAACTATGGGTCCCACGACTTGCCTCGAGTTTTTGGGGATCGAGTTGGACTCAAGGGAGGGGTGTTTCCGTTTACCAGCTATCAAAGTGTTGAAATTCAGGACAGCCCTCCAAGTATGTTTAAATGCATCTAAGGTTACACTGCATCAGTTGCAACAATTGGTGGGAAAGTTGAACTTTGCCTTGAGAGTGATCCCAATGGCCCCCCCCTTTTCCCGCTCAATTGCCCAAGCGATGGTTGGCCTAAAGGAGGGTCATCATCGTACGAGGTTATCGGCCGAGGTCCGCCAGGACATGCGAATTTGGTTAGCATTTTTGGCGGACTTCAATGGTCGAGTCGTCTGGAACAAGCCAGCCGTGTCCTCCGAAGAGCTTGGGCTATGGACAGATTCAGCAGGAAGCATAGGCTTCGGCGCCATTTTCGGCACAAAGTGGTCTGCACAAAAGTGGCCCCCGTGGTGGCACAAGAAGGGGCTGACGAGTAATATTGCTTTCCTTGAACTATTTCCCATCCTGGTGGCCCTGAGAACCTGGCCTGAAGGGTTCAGAGATCATTCTGTCGTGTTCTGGTCCGACAATATGACCGTTGTAGAATGCATCAATAGTCAGGCAGCCCGTTGTAAATTGATTTTGAGGCTGCTCAAAGAAATTGTCTTACTGTGTATGCAACTGAACGTGGTTTTCAGAGCAAAACATGTCCCGGGGGTGATGAATCAGGCTGCTGATGCACTGTCTCGTTTTCACATGCAGGCTTTCTCGGGTTTCCTTCCTTCAGCGGACCCAGAGCCGGCACCCTTCCCCGAAGCTCTCTGGTCTCTCGGTGCCCCGAACTTCGTCACCTCGTGGGAGAGAGTCTAGCACCCAGGACAAGGAAGGCATATGAAGGGGCGTTTCAGGCCTATTTAGCCTTTTTGGGGGCTGAGAGAGGGGGACTTTGGGGTCAGGAAGAGTGGGTAGTACATTTTCTGATGTCCTTACGTAGGGCTGGGAATTCGGTGGCTACGGCCCAAAGGCATCGTGCCGCCATTTCCTTTGTTGCCAGGGCCCACGGGATCCAGGACCCGACAGCGTCTTTTTCAGTACAAAAGGCGCTGCGTGGGTGGCAACGCCTAGAGGGTCGCAGAGTAGACGTAAGACGACCGATAGGTCTGGATAGGTTGTCCCAGTTACTGGCCACACTCCCTAACACATGTTCGTCTCCTTTCGAGACCTGTTTGTTCCGGACTGCATTTACGCTGGCATTTCACGGGGCTATGAGAATAAGTGAGCTGGTTGCAAGGAACAAACAGGATGTGGCGGGGGGCTTGTGCAGGGAGCATGTTCAGATCAGGGGCGATGCGATGATTGTCTCCTTTCTCAGGTCCAAGACCGACCAAGATGGGAGGGGGGACTGCACGATCATTCGCAGGACCCCCGGGTCCTCCATGTGTCCGGTACAGTGTTTAGAAGATTACCTAGCACGGAGGGGGGCATCATGGGGGGGGACATTGTTAAGGCATGCAGACGCCACCCCACTGACGAGGTTTCAGTTTCAGCGGGTGCTTGCAATGGCCATTGCCGCAGCGGGCTTGGACCCGGGCGAATTTGGGACCCATTCCTTTCGAATAGGGGCTGCCACTGAAGCTACAGCCAGGGGTCTTAATGTAGAACAAGTGAAACGAGTGGGGCGTTGGTCCTCCAATTGTTATAAGAGGTATGTGCGATTACACATGTTGTGAAGCTGTAATCATGTACTCACGCTTCTTGTCTTTTGTTTGTTTTCAGTTGCGCAAGCCTACGCGGCAGGGCGGACTGTGCAGTCGACCCAACACCAGGCCAGCGGTCGCACATCACCGGCTGTGAGAAAGGAGGTGTGGGTCGTGGGCCACTCATACGTGAGACGGGCCGCAGACGTATTCAAAGCAGGTGACATGATTCACGTACCTGGGGAATACGGGTACAGAGTGTCCTTCTACGGAAGGGGCGGTCTCTGTATTGACCAGTTTCAAGCATTCTTTGAGGGTTTGTTAGAGCGGATGAGGTCACCGCCGTCCTTAGTCATAGTACATTTGGGGGGCAATGATTTGGTCACCACCGGTAGACGACTTCTCCTGGAGGCTATGCTTTCCACGGTAAGTTGGTTAGCGAGGAGAGTTCCGGGGTGCATAATTGCATGGTCTCATATGATCCCACGAAAAGTGTGGCGGGGGGCTATTTCGACCCCTGCTTTGAACCATTCTGTTAGGAAGCTGAATAATAAAGTGAGTAGGTTGTTCCGTTCCAAGACATTGCATTCGATCTCGCATAGTTGTATTAATGATGACAGTATGTATTTGAGGGATGGTGTGCATTTGTCGAGGGTGGGGAATGAGTTACTCATAGGAGACTTCTTAGCTTGGTTAAAATCGTTAAAGCATGACCTTTAGGTAGGAGTTTTGTGGGGGGTCCGGATAGCCGGTCAACTATCCGGACCTGTGGCGGTAAGGTCATGATCGGTGAGCACTAATTGGTAGATCCCTATGAGTGGGCGTCACCCAACACGGATGGGAGCGCTCGGGAGAGGTGGCCATTGGCCCCTCAATGGGGAGGCGGTCCCGTCTAAGGGCGGGTCGCCGGAAGTAAAGGAAAGGCGGTCAAGGCCCCTTCCTTTGTAGGAGGGGTTACAGCCCCCTCCTGGGGAATTTCCCGGGGCCAGTGTCATCTGCGACGGCAGATGCGGTAAGTTGTGTGGGGTGGGGGGAGGTCCACGATACCTTCTAGATACCACACACAAGTCTTCGAACGACCTTTAAATGGCGTCGAGTCTTAAGTGCCCCCGTCAAGTCAAGGGAAATTGTTAGTAGTTGCACTTGAGGTAAGCCTCTGTGCTGTCGCCCCTCCCAAGTGGGAGGGGTAAGTCTGGTTAGGGATCTTGACACCGGTTATGACCTTGCCGTTGGCCCTTAAACGTTAGGATGTACAATTTCAGTGTTATAGAGAATGTTTTGTAGGATGCTAGTTCGGCTAGGAGAACCTCTGTATTAGAGAATATGTTAAGGTTAGCCAAACATCGCAATGTGATAATGAAATTGTACATAACATGAAACGTTTAATGTTTAATTTTTTGTTTTAATAAATACGGCCGCGGGAGGGTCACTCCCTCCCACATCCAAAAACTTTCAAGAACTGTTTCCGGTTTCCCTCCTTTTTGGGATCGTGTTGAGAGGGGGTGGCGGGTATCTCAGCCATATGGAAAGGGGCGACCACTCGGTCCCCCCGCACGTATGGCGGAGTGCCTCGATCCCCCCGGGAAGCCATTTTTGGGCGGGAGGCGCGTCTCGGCTGGTATGCCCGAAGCGGCGTAGCCGGGGCGCGCTTTTTCCCGCCCTAGAGTGGGCTGGCCTAGACACCGACGTAGCCAGCCCCGCCCCCGGGGCGGGCAGGGGCGGGTTTACGCCCGCCCTGAAGACGGATAAAAAGAGACGCAAGACCAGAAGACGTCCTCTTGTTCTTGTGCTCCGAAGCTGCACCTCCTCGCTACACGTGAGCTCGGGACAGAACGAAGAGCCAATTTTGACCCACCCACCAGCCCCTGAGGACAGCAAGTTGTTGTGCAATAAAGTGAATTTTATAAGTATGTTTTCTGTTTTGTTTACAGGCTGTGAAAGTATCAGTTTGTTGTTGATCATAATAAAGTATGGTGAATATCGTGTAGTTTGTTACAATAAAAAGGATTTGATATAGTGTTGCATTTTAAGCATGCTCTTTCGGTCGTAGCGACCAATGTTTTCATAGATTTGAGTAAAGAATTGTCGTATTTATTTTGGTAGGCGGTAAGGTCATGATCGGTGAGCACTAATTGGTAGATCCCTATGAGTGGGCGTCACCCAACACGGATGGGAGCGCTCGGGAGAGGTGGCCATTGGCCCCTCAATGGGGAGGCGGTCCCGTCTAAGGGCGGGTCGCCGGAAGTAAAGGAAAGGCGGTCAAGGCCCCTTCCTTTGTAGGAGGGGTTACAGCCCCCTCCTGGGGAATTTCCCGGGGCCAGTGTCATCTGCGACGGCAGATGCGGTAAGTTGTGTGGGGTGGGGGGAGGTCCACGATACCTTCTAGATACCACACACAAGTCTTCGAACGACCTTTAAATGGCGTCGAGTCTTAAGTGCCCCCGTCAAGTCAAGGGAAATTGTTAGTAGTTGCACTTGAGGTAAGCCTCTGTGCTGTCGCCCCTCCCAAGTGGGAGGGGTAAGTCTGGTTAGGGATCTTGACACCGGTTATGACCTTGCCGTTGGCCCTTAAACGTTAGGATGTACAATTTCAGTGTTATAGAGAATGTTTTGTAGGATGCTAGTTCGGCTAGGAGAACCTCTGTATTAGAGAATATGTTAAGGTTAGCCAAACATCG
Source organism: Lissotriton vulgaris (assembly GCF_964263255.1). NCBI lineage: Eukaryota > Metazoa > Chordata > Amphibia > Caudata > Salamandridae > Lissotriton > Lissotriton vulgaris. The sequence goes on from NC_141686.1 coordinate 52,087,832, forward strand.
CAATGTGATAATGAAATTGTACATAACATGAAACGTTTAATGTTTAATTTTTTGTTTTAATAAATACGGCCGCGGGAGGGTCACTCCCTCCCACATCCAAAAACTTTCAAGAACTGTTTCCGGTTTCCCTCCTTTTTGGGATCGTGTTGAGAGGGGGTGGCGGGTATCTCAGCCATATAGATTCAGTTATATATTCTTTGAATGTTTGTATTGATTTAAAATATGCAAAGTGGGTCTGAGGGTATGGATTGCTTAAAATCCGTATGGAGTTTACATGCAGTTTTGTATGCGCCTGTAAACTTGAGTTTTATGCCTTCAATTCCCCAGTCGGTATCCTTAAACTTCCTCCAAACACTCTGACACTGCTGTTTTAGTATTGTAGTGAGCCAGTCACCAGTATGTTCTTTTCCTTTGTACTGTGGTAAAACTGAAGCTGTAATAAATTTAGTGAGGAACTTTCTATGCAGAATTGTAATGATCCAGTCAGTATCTAGATACTCATGGATTAAAAGAGCCTTAGTCCATAGGCTGTTTCAAACCTCTATAGATTGTGCATGCACTGTTCTATGCACCAGCAAACTTATGTTTTATACGTTAAATTCCTCAATGTGTATCCTTATACTTCCAGCAAACATTCTCACACTAGTGTTTCAATATTGTAGTAAGCCATTCAGCAGTATGTGTTTATCTGTATACTGTGGTAAAACTGAGGCTGTTATAAATTCAATCAGGTTATTTCCTTGCAGAGCTGTAATCATCCAGTCACTACCTAAGTACTCGTGCATTAAAATAGGCCTTAGGGCATAGACTCCTTCAAACCCTTATAGACCATGTATGTAGTCTTCTATGTACTTACAAATTTGTCTTTTATACATTCAATTTAACAGTTTGTATCCTTACACTTCCACCAAACACTCTGTAACTGTTGTTTTAGTTTTGTAGTGACTCATTCATGGGTATGTAGTAATCCATTCACTACATTAAAACACTAATGGGCACATATACAATAACTGGAATATCCACAGGAATATGACAGTTATTGTGCTCCTTGACACCACCACCATGGATGTGCTGTATTTACAATGCAGTGTACCATGGGACAAAAATGGCACATATATGTGATGTATCTGTGCTGTAAAGCTGGTACTTTGTTTGAGTTATGTTGCAAGTGGAACGTATCTCCAGCAATGCTCTGGGGGCCCTATGCTCAGACAGCTGTGTCAATCCTTACACCTGCTTCAAGGTAGTGCAGAGTTTTGACACAGCATGAACCCAAAAGTGACAAAGTGAAATCTTGTATATTTCAGTCAGCCACTTTTAGGAGGTGTTCCTGCGCCGGAACGCCCACCCCCTTACCCATGTAGGAATGTCTCCTTCTAGTACAGGGTTTTACAATGTGACGCACCTCCCAGATACGTCACATTCTAAATACCACATACCATGGCGCATCTTTTGCACCACCGCTTCATCTGAAAAGTGATGCAACGGCAGTGTAAAAGAGGCACAAGGGTGTTGTAAATCAGCCTCTAACAAACACTTATAAATTCACCCAGGAAGTTTCACTAACAGTGCATTCTTTTTTAATTTACTTTTGTTATTATTTTACATTAAATATATGAAATGTAACTTTAAAAAGTTAAATAAATATAAGTATTTATAATAAAAATGTAGGAAACTACTATAAAAAGAAAGAAATATATTCATTAGTATACTTTAAAATTATCATTTATTAAACCTTAGAAATTCACTGAAAAAACCATAGGTTTCAGGCATGTTATAGTTAGGAATTAGCATTTTAAAAAACCTTAGAAATTCACTGAAAAAACCATAGGTTTCAGGTACGTTATAGTTAGGAAATAGCATTTAAAAAACCTTAGAAATTCACTGAAAAAACCATAGGTTTCAGCCACGTTATAGTTAGGAATTAGCATTTAAAAAACCTTAGAAATTCACTGAAAAAATCATAGGTTTCACCCATGTTATAGTTAGCTGGACATTTCTCTCATAAAAACCATTGAAATTCCTCCGTTATAGTTAGTTCAGCTAACTATAACTCGCGTGCCCGCAATGCACTGCTGATGACGTCACATATTACATCACTCATGACATGGTCAGTGACATCACTCATGACATTACTGATGACATCTCAAATGACATCACTGATGACATCACTGATGACATTATCCTTGTGAAAGAGTGGCAGACCTCCTCTCAGCGTAATATAACCTTTGATACACACATTGAAAAATAGAAACGAAAAATTTCAAAACAATGGAGATACCAAAACCAGTTACAACAATCTGTTCAGTAATTGCAAGATCTGCATACACATCCACTCATTCACCAGCAGTTCTATATAGTCACACATACATGTACTCACTCATCATATGTACTCATACACCTATACATCCTGTTACACATGATACTCATCCATAGAGTTACTCACACACATACTCACACATGCAAATAAACTATCAAACATTCATTTACTTGCATATATAGCTATACACACACCACTACACTTACTCTACAGAAACATACACATACTTATTCTCTTAAACAATCACTTATAGAAACACATACTTATTTGTAAAGGAACTCTTCCAATCTCACACTCTCACACATACTCACTTATATACATCAATACTCATATATACTAGTTTAAAACATATGTAGTTACTTGTAAAGATACTATTGAGACAGTCGTTCACTCACTAACACATCTATACACACACTCATCCACCCATACAGTGCTGCACACATGCTGTCTTCAAAATATATACAAACAGTGAGTCAGCCATTCATGCATCTGTGCGCTAAGTAATACCCCCATCTAACCATACAGAAACTCATTCTCATACTCAAAAAAAACAACTAATAACCCATATAGACACTCATGTATCTACTCACCAACCCATGCAGCCACTTATACACAAAGTGAGACACTGATACAGATATTTACATATTTAAACATTACTCGCTAATACATGTATTCACTAAGATATACTTAATAAGTCAGTTATACAATACATTTTACAAAAAAAACCATCGTTTTAGACAGTTATTTGCCCATTTATTCTTCCCTCGACCTTTAGATATTCATATATATAAAACATATTTTTCAGAAAGACACACATTCACTGAATGATGTCATCAGTGATGTCATCAGTGATGTAATTTGAGATGTCATCAGTGATTTCATGAGTGATGTAATATGTGACGTCATCAGCAGTGCATTGCGGGCGGGCGAGTTATAGTTAGCTGAACTAACTAAAACGGAGGAATTTCAATGGTTTTGTATGAGAGAAATGTCTTGCTAACTATAACGTGGCTGAAACCTGTAGTTTTTTTCAGTGAATTTCTAAGGTTTTTTAAATGCCAATTCTATGTCAGGACCGGAGGCTTCAGATTATGCTATATCTTCCTTCGCTTTATTAACATAAAGACTCCACAGCAGCTTAGGAAAAGATATATAATAGTAACAAAAAATGCTTTAAAACCTAAAGCATTTGACGGAACTTTCAACAGATCAAAACAACAACTCCCAAGAGTCTCTTTGTATAATGACAGTCCATAGTCCTTCCACTCTGTCCATCACCGCTATAAACCCGGTCTTCTCTTCCTCTTCCTCCTCTTTCTTCGCTGCTCCCGCAGCCAGATAAGTGCTTTTCATGTTTTTTCCCTTATTGTGTTTACTGATTGTATTGTATGTACGATCGTTGGGGGACTCACCCCATGGTTTATTTTTTCCATTGCAGAGTCCCCGGTCGCGGGAACGTTCTCGTTCCTACGCGATCTTTCTTCCCCATTTGTGTGCGGTGAGTGAGTAAGCCGCCAGGGGGCGCCCTAACGTCTCGCCGACCCCTCGGCGCGCCTCCGCAGTTACAGGAGCCGCGCCGTGGAGTCTGCTTGCGCAGGAGCCAACCCTCGCGTACCCCTCTGACACCTGGTGCTCCGGGTCTGTACCTCCCTGTTTCTGACGCCCCGTTGGGGTCTGTATTGCGGCGCTGACCGCGAGAAACGCCTTCGGGTGATTTTTGTGCACCTCTTTGATTGTGTGTGGCTTGCGCGCTTGAGGGGTGCGGAGACTCGGTCCCGGTGAGGAGAGTCTGCGCGCTGGGGGGTTGGTGCAGCCCCACCTGCCACGTCAGTTGGCCCACAAAGTGATCGCAGCCAGTTGGTCTGCCCATATCCGAGACTTATCTCGACTGACGCCCTCCAGGGTGCCCCGGAATTACTCCTGTGCTTCAGGATGGAAGGAGAGTACGAGGAAGAACCCTACTCCTACCTGCAGGACGACGAATTCTACCAGGCAGTGGATAATTCGATTTATCGCTGCGTGACGGAGGTGGTAGGGCCTATGGAGGACCGCCTCTCCGCCCGCATCGTGGAGGAATGCGCGAAGCTAGCGTCCGCGCATGTGACTCCGGCCCCCGACCTCCCGGGGACATCCGGCGAATTGCCACCCGCACCGAAGAGGCCCTGCAGGGAAGGCCCATCCACGGAGGCCCAAGGAGTGGACAGGGGCGCGTTTGAGCGTCTCCGGGACGCCTTCCTGGCGAAAGCAACGGCAGTGCCCCCTGCTCCCTTGGCGGATCCGGGTGCTTCAGGGGACGTGTCGACGACCCCCGCCTCTCCTGTGTACGACTCCCCGGACACCGACGACGACGGTGAGTCGACCCGATCCTGGCTTCCGGCGCCCTCGGCCAAGGAGATGCCACGAGATGAGTCGGGCATGCTGGACCCGGACGAGATCGTCCACCCCCGCTCCGCAGCTTGGACACCGGGGGAGACGGTGGCGAAGTTCGTAGCGGGCAGGCTGCGCAAGCCGCTGGAGAAGGAGGCAAGGGGTTGCCTGCGTGGGGAGTGCCCTAGACCGACTTTGGAGGGTAAGGTGGCCATGACCCCGGAGTTGGATGCCAAGATGGCCACCTTCTTGGCAAAATTTATGAAAGATCCCAGGAAGGGCATCGATCGCTCCTGGCGAGCCTGCCAGGATGAGCTGTTGGATGCGGTGGGGCCTGCCACGAAGATCCTCGATATGGCGGAGGAGGCGAAGGCAAATGGCACCGTCATCTCACCGGAGGTGCTTTCTAATTGGGCCCAGAGGGTGATCGTGTTCTTGGGCAACGCCAACTGCGCCCTATCTACTGAGCGGCGGCGTTCGCTCTTGATAAAGTTGGATCCGAAGTTGGGGGACCTGGCCTCGTCGGAGGCGGGTGCAGTTGCTCAGGGAGGCCCCTTTGGCGAGCCCTTTATCCGAGAGCCGGGAAAATTTGTGAACACGTTCACATCGCTGGACAAGGCTCAATCCAGCATTAAAAGGGTGTTTCACCAGCGTTTCTCCGGAGGGGCCGGTCGCGGTAGGGGCCGTGCGGCCGGCCGTGGCCAGCAAGCCAACAATAAAGGACAAGGCTCCGGCAGAGGCCAATACCAGACCTCAGCCAACTTTAACAACTTCTACCCCACCAGAGGGCAACGCTTCGGCGGCAGAGGGTTCAGGAAGAACTCTGGACAAGGGAATGCCTCCGGTAAGTGTACTTTGTTTGGATCAAGTTCCAATTGGGGGGAGGCTGGCAACCTTCTACGAGGAGTGGGAATTGCTCACTGCTGACGCTTGGGTCTTGCAAACTGTACGTGGGTTCCACATAGAATTCTGCGACCAGCCCACGCAAGCGGTGCCCCCACGTCCCATGGTGTTTTCAGAGTCCGACGCGCGGTTGATAGACGGGGAGGTCTCCGAACTGCTCCGCAAAGGGGCCATCCGTCTATCAACGCGCCATCCTCACGGGTTCCTCAGCAATGTCTTCTTGGTGGACAAGACGGATGGGGGCAAGAGACCTGTGATCAATCTCAAGGAATTCAACGGATGGTTGATCTATCGACATTTCAAGATGGAGGGTATCCACCTCCTTCGAGACGTGCTCCTCCCGTGAGACTGGATCTCAAGGACGCCTATTTAGTCGTCCCCATCCATCCCCTGCATCGTCGTTTCCTTCAGTTTCTATGGAACGACAGGGTGTTCGAGTTCACCGCACTGCCGTTCGGTCTGTCGTCGGCCCCCTGGTGCTTCACGAAGGTTCTCCATCCGGTAGTGGAGTTTCTCAGAAGTCAGGGGGTCCGAATGTTGGTGTACTTAGACGACATCCTCCTCATGGGGCAGTGCCCGGAGGTGTTGGCGGGTCAGCTTCGGCAGGCCGTGCACCTTCTCCAGAGACTGGGGTTCGTGATCAACGGCTCCAAATCGGTTTTGGTTCCCACTCAGAAGATCACCTTCCTAGGTTTCGTGGTGGACTCGGTGCAGGCGGTCTTGAGCCTGCCGGGTCGGAAAGTCGCGAAAATACGACACCTGCTTCGACAGACGATCGCAAAGGATCGCACTTCCTTGCGCCATATCGCCAAGGTGGTAGGGCTTCTGTCGTCCTCCATCCAGGCGATTTTCCCAGGCCCCCTGCATTACAGGGCGCTCCAACGTCTAAAGGCGCAACACCTACGTCGTGGGATGAGTTACGATCAGTGGGAGGACGAGATGAAGGAGGAAATGTCCTGGTGGCTGTCTCACATGGAGGCATGGAATGGTCGGGCGATCTTCGGTTCGGCCCCGGACCTGGTCATAGAGTCCAATGCCAGCAGGTCGGGCTGGGGCGCCCGGTGCGGGGATTTCTCCACCGGCGGCGCCTGGTCTTCAGAAGAACAACGATTGCATATCAACTGTTTGGAACTCCTAGCGGGCTCCTTCGCAGTCCGTTGTTGGACCAAGGATTCGGTCAAGGCCTGTGTCCTTTTGCGGATGGACAATGCTTCGGCGGTTCGTTATGTGAACCATCTAGGGGGTCCTCGTTCCCGCGCTTTGGCGGATCTGGCAAAGGACTTCTGGGACTACTGCCGGCCGCGTCACATTGCGGTGACGGCGGAATATCTACCGGGTCAGGCCAACCAAGTAGCGGATTGGCATTCCAGACACCTCAGCGAGACGCCAGTCAGTGGAAGCTGGACCCGGAGGTCTTCCGGTGGTTACAAACCCTCTGGGGTCCTTTTTCGGTGGACCTGTTTGCGTCCCGTCTCGACCACCAGCTGCCGCGTTTTTTCAGCTGGAGGCCGGACCCTCTGGCGGAGGCCACGGACGCCTTTCTACAGGATTGGAGTCGGGAACAACCGTTTGCGTTTCCCCCGTTCTCCATGATAATGCGAGCAGCGGCCCAAATACGCCGTCAGGGAGCGGAGTTGGTGTTGGTTACACCGCTCTGGAGGTCTCAAGTGTGGTTTCCGGTTCTTCTGGAACTTTCTTGGGATTTTCCAATCCTACTCCCCCTGTTTCCACTGCTCCTGACAAATCCGGATCGGGAACCGCATCCTCTCATCACGCAGAGCTCTCTCCGCCTCGTGGCATGGAGGCTCTCAGGAGACGCTGGTCGCTCCCAGGCCTTTCGGGGTCTGCTGAACACTTGCTCTCCAAAGCATGGGCCGATAGTACGACGAAGCGCTACAGATCCGCTTGGCTTAAGTGGATGCGTTGGTGTCTACGAAGGGATTTGGATCCCTTGGTCGCAGGCCTCGTTCCCGTGCTGAATTTCCTGGCTCACCTGGCCGACAAGGGCTTGGCCTATAGAACGATCAATGCCATTCGATCGGCGATTTCGGCAGGCCATGACAACATCGATGGCCACCCAGTAGGGGAGCATCCTTTTGTTTGCCGGCTCCTGCGGGCTATTCGTCTCGCGTTGCCTCCGGAACCCAGGTACTCCGTCCTTTGGGACGTCAATTTGGTTCTGAACTTGTTCTTGTCCTGGCCGGCCAACTCCTATCTGTCCCTCAAGGAACTGTCGGCGAAGTTGGGCATGTTGTTATGTTTGATTTCTTGTAGACGCGTCTCAGACGTGCGCGCGCTGGATATATCTGCACGCATTTTTTCCCCGGATGGGGTCACTTTTACCGTGGGCCGACGCACGAAAACGTCGTCGCGATCCATTTCCTATCCAGCCTTTCTTGAAACTCCCAAGTTGTGTGCTGTGCAATGCCTCAAAGCATATGAAGATCTGACCTTGGAGTTGCGCCCCCCGGGCGAACGTCAGTTGTTGATTGCCCTGCGGAAGCCACACAAAGCTGTCTCCTCCCCCACTATCGCTAGGTGGGTGCGGTGGGTCATGCAAGAAGCGGGCATCAATACTACTCTCTTTGGAGCACACTCTGCCAGAGGGGCCATGTCCTCTAAGGTGTTCTCGGTGGGTGCTCGCTTGGAGGACCTAATGCGAGCGGCGGATTGGTCTTCGGATTCCACCTTTAAGAGGTTTTATTTTAAGCCGGTGGTGGATTTGGCCCAGTTGGTGGTAAGTAAGCTTTGAACTAGCATAATCTGAAGCCTCCGGTCCTGACATAGAATCGAAATTTGCCTACCTTACGTAACGGTAAGTTTCAATTCTATTAAGGACACGGAGGCGAGGATTATCCCACCCAGGCTACACAGTGGTGTTTCTACCCACCCGTATGGCAGTAAGTAAAGCGTTTTCCTTTACGTTGTCTGTACTGTATTAGTCACTGAATGCTCCTCGCCTTATTGTTGCATCCCTGGGACACCTCGCTTACGCGGTCTCTTTTTCGACAGGCAACGAGGGTGCTAAGCAGGATCAATGAGGTTCAAGCGTGATCTGCGCGAAGAAAGAGGAGGAAGAGGAAGAGAAGACCGGGTTTATAGCGGTGATGGACAGAGTGGAACGACTATGGACTGTCATTATACAAAGAGACTCTTGGGAGTTGTTGTTTTGATCTGTTGAACGTTCCGTCAAATGCTTTAGGTTTTAAAGCATTTTTTGTTACTATTATATATCTTTTCCTAAGCTGCTGTGGAGTTTTTATGTTAATAAAGCGAAGGAAGATATAGCATAATCCTCGCCTCCGTTTCCTTAATAGAATTGAAACTTACCGTTACGTAAGCTAGGCAAATTTCGATTCCCAACTATAACGCGCCTGAAACCTATGGTACTTTCAGTGAATATATATATATATATATATATATATATATATATATATATATATATATATATATATATATATATACTGCAATTATCCAAGCATTGACCGCCTCCACCAAAACGAGAGTTGCGTCGTCACCATAAGACTCCTTGGAGTGAGTCTCTTTACTCCATTATTCAAAACGACCACGCCATGTGAGATTTTCAGAATTTCTTTATTTCTGCCGCCGCCAAACGCGTTTCGACTACGCAGTAGCCTTGATCACTGGTAACGGTTAAGAGAGCGCGCGGCCATTTTTAAAGAAATAAATCAGTTCATACTACGTCATTGGTACTACCCATCAATCGACAGGAAAGACAAACTTAAAATTCATTTTCCGTTGCATGTTCTTTTTTCTACACATTAGCTTCAACATAATTTGATACATTTATACAAAATGCATAACGATTACCGATTGTATCACTTCATGAACAACCTTGTATTCTTGATAAAGTGCTAGGTGCGAGCATTCGTGATTTTCAACTCCCTTTTTGAAAACTTTATTGACAATGACGCGAATTTAAACAATTGCGCGTTGTATATGCATGCTGTGTACCCATTGTCAATATAATTCACAAGTTGGAAAATAGCGCCCATGTGGGCATAGCCTAAACATCTATCGAATTATATAGTTCAATATCAGTTATTCTCTCGGCTACCAAATACTTGATGAGTTACAGTCTCATACCCATCTTAAACATTGCACAAAAATAGAGCTCAAGTGAGCAAACACACCGGTTGTACCATGCATAGAAACAAATAGATAATATACCTAATCATTATAATTCATGTTGTCTGCCAAGTGTGAATATAATAAGAAAAAGTACTGTCCACAAAATGCTAATCATGATCAAAATTAATTTTCAAACGCTTTTGTTAGCAGAAACCACTTGTTAATCACCAAGAATTAATATCACAGGTGTCTATGTAAATCTTCTTCAATATTAAGACCGTTTGGCTGCTTGGTGTTCAGCTTGATGATGTATCTTGATTCAAGTTTTCTTAGCTTATTCAGTCTATTGCCCCCTCTTTGACTAGCTGGAATTGAGTCAATTACACAATATGTCAGTCCTTTTACATCCTTATTGTGCATTAGTTCGAAATGCCTGGCTACAGGATAGGCCCTATCGGCATTTTTAATTGCACGTAGGTGCTGTAAGATCCTTTTGTAGGCTTCGTTGATTGTGCTACCCACATATCGGAGCCCGCAAGGGCACTCGAGAATGTAGATGGCATAATCAGTTTTGCATGTATATTTGTTGTTAATCTTTTCCATTCTATTGGAAAGGCCCAATCTGTATTTGCTACAGTTCATGCCATAATTACAAGCCTTGCACTTTGTGCATTTCACGAAGCCATTTTTATCTAGCCATGTTTTTTTCGGTTGGGGTTTTTTAAGCATGTTGCTTACCAAACAGTCTGTGAAGGATTTCGCTTTCTTAAATGTAATTTGTGGTCTCTTGGGGACTTCTTTTCCCAGCACAGGGTCATTTTTAATGATATGCCAATGCTTGTTGAGTATTCTTCTCACCTCAACATGTTGTTTACAAAATCCTGTTATAAATCTGCAAAGGTTTTTTAAATGCTAATTCCCAACTATAACGCGCCTGAAACCTATGGTACTTTCAGTGAATATATATATATATATATATATATATATATATATATATATATAAATATATATATATATATATTACAAGCCGTAATGGTGAAACGCGTCGTGACTTTTTACTTGCCGAAATAAAGGATTACAAGCAAGCTCCGAGTGTCTTGGTGATCTTCTTGGAACGAGAGGCGATTTGGAGCGAAAATAGAGGTCTGCCAGTGACCTGACCCGGACCGCTCACGACAGCCGCAACGCTCGTACTGGTATTGGTGGAGTGTTATATATATATATACACGCAAATTCGCCACATTAACTGAAGCAGCCGCCTCAGCCCTGGAATCAAAAATGACGAAAGAACAGACCTAATGATGAGTGCTTAATCAAGGTGATTTATTTTTCCAGCAAGCCTGCCGCCGCCATTACGCGTTTCGCCTTTTACAAAGCTTGATCATAGGGCGAGTTGCTGAGAGCCAATGGACAGATGATATCATTGGGTCCGACATTTCCACGGGACCATTAATAACCTTTCGAAAAGCTCGTTCCCTGAAAGATAGTCTCATTCATAGCCATCTGGCAGATCTCACACCAGATCAGGTACCCTGAGCGAGATGAGGGGATTCTTTCCTTGCGGCAAGTGCAAGGCTTGTGCCTTTAGCAGAAGAGATCTCTCATAGAACATCAAAGGGTTATCAACAGAGAGAAAGATAACCACGTTTATGACCTGTCTAACCACTCACGCTGTGTACTGTTTGGTTTGCCCCTGTGGTCTCCGTTACATAGGGAGCACTATCCACAGTGTCAAAATCAGGGTGTTAGAACACATGCGGGCCATTGGTAAGAGGGACCTGAACTATCCAGTAGCCCGTCACTTTGCCATCAAGCATGGGGGTAACAGGGATATGTTACGTTACTTTAGCTTGGATTGTATACCCAGTGATGCCAGAGGAGGTGACAGAGTACTGAGACTCCGGAGATTGGAGTCTTGGTACATAATAGACTTACAAACTAAATCCCCGAATGGTTTGAATTCAGGAGAAGAATTAATGGTCCATTTGGGAAGATGAATTTCACTGTCAATGTAGAATTGTTTAAATACTGTGTAGAGTTATTGATTTATGATTCATGAATTGTATTACATTTTGCTGGTTGATTATCTGGTTTTGATTTGAACATTAAGATTACCATAATGGCTGCCGATACACGGCTTGATTTTGGAAATGTGGACATTTGTTAGCAGCCGACATTTAGGCTGCTTATGCCGATCCACGGCAAGATCGTTTAACGTTGGGTACATGCCATTTTAAGAGTCTGTTTTTGCAAGGACATTGCTTTGCATTGTGTGTCTCTTAAACTCGCTTTGTTTACTTTCACTGTTAACAAGAGCAGGCATGCTTCGTTTGTCTTAATTTTGCGTTTGGAGATACTAGCACTGTAAATACACTGACGAAGGTAATCTACCGAAACGCGTCTGTAAAATAAAGCTGCTGCTGCTACAACCAACCCCGCGAGTGCTGCATTTTCTTGCATGATTTGGAGAAATTTGGAGCGTATATATATATATATATATATATATATATATATATATATATATCCCAGAGAAAAGATGCAATAACATACGCTCTCAGGAATCAAGCTAAGACCAGAAGTATGTTGAGACCTTGGTTTTAATCACACAACGCGTTTCGGCGACCTGCCTTGATCACGTGTGACATCTTCGTGAAAAAAAGGTGTGCTATTTACAAACAATTACAAAATCGAGGTAGGACTAGGTTATTCTCAGCACGAAAAAGCGTCAGACATATTGGAATGTTCATCATATGTAGACACAGTTTGAAATAACAATCCATCATATGGAATACTTGCATGTAGTTCACATTGAATAGGTGAAATTAAAAGCCTCCCAAAGTCAGAGAAATTAATAATTAAACCAGCATATAGCAGCCGTATTAAATGTGTATGCAGCATAAACATAAACTTAAAGAGTCGGTACTCCATAAGTATTCCATAAACACGCCCAGGAGGTAGCACAAGTAACAGGCCCTATTGACTTATTCATCTCGCGGGTCCATGAGACAATAAACCAGAGCATAGCCCTGATGGAGAAGAGAGTATCATTAGATCTCATGAGTGCAAACGCGAAGCGTTCTTCATTAGGCGCTATAGCAAACGCCACCTCTCCCATCAATCTCAACACACTAAACTGTTCTCTTCCAGTGACTCTGTCAGTACCAGATTTAAACACAGTTCCGTCGGTAGTAGATCTGTCAGTTACACATTCTGAGTCAGATCTCTCCATAACATTCGACGACCTGGAAGCAACCCCTGATCTAGCCGGTTGTCAAACTCAGGGGGACGCCCAACCCAATGGAAACCTCCCCCCGAAAGATGATAGGGAAGGAGCAATCCCAAAACACGTCCAGTAAACAACGAAGAACTACCTAGCGTACCATGCTCGGAACACACAACAACTCATTTAAACTCCACAACGTCCCATAGCACACTACTTCTCCCAGAAACTATCCTCCCACACAAGGCAATCTCTAATGACTATATTGAAAATCAATGTAAAATTTGCAGAATCACCTCGCAAGTTCTTACCACAACAAAAGACCTGTTATATCAATATTTAAAGCCCATACAACTCAGCATCAGAAATCTCGAAGCCCAACTAACCATAATTTCGGCCACCCTCCTAGATTCAAACACCCGTATAGAAATAAAGGGGCAGCGTAACACTCCGCAGCCACCTAAAAAACAGAATCAAGCACACACGCAGAAAATAGCCAACCACACAAACCCAACGTCCCTAGCACAGAAAAACCCCAAACAAAACACCACAGTTCCCAAACCGGCAGCTAAAACGTCCCAACCTCAGAAAGAGAAACCTCCTGCTATAACTGTACAGCAAACAGTAAACACAGATACAGACAAGATAGATACTTCAGGCCCAACGATAAACACAGACACCAGCATAGCCTACTTAGAAAAAAGGCCCGAAACTCTTCCACTGAAACCACTGCCCCCCCAAAAGACTCCTAAAAACACACCCAAAAAACCTCCATCAACCAGACGTCCTGCCCATTTGCCCCCGGAAGCTACTCCCTACACAATAGTCCTCACAGGAGTACCAGAGCTAACCGACGATACACCAGAAACTGCATGGTCACTTAAAAATAAAGCCATGCAGGGGTTAAGCATCAATAGACCTCTCGAATCCCACCTATCGGGAGGGATCACCACAGCCCGTAGGGTAGCCTGGATAGGCAAAACGACAAAATCAATACGCGGAGACTGCATCATTGTAACGTGCAGAGATCCCTCAACAGTAGATTATATTTGTGCTTGGCCTCAGCTCGACAAAAAAGGGGGGATCGATGCGACATCTTTCCTTCTTCTATCCCCCAGCGAAACAACAGCGTAATCCTCCACCCTGGGCATGGCACCAGCTCCCCAAAGACCCGTGGAACCAGGAGTCATGGTACCAAGCGCCATGGAAACAGATGGAACACTCATATGACTATATAGTTAGGGGCGGACCGAGAGAAAGGCCCAGAGAACGCCAGAGGCCAAATTGGCAGGACAGACCCTATCAAACCTACGAAGGATGGCAGGGCTTTCCAACCCAAAACCGTTTTGATTGTCTCGAAATGGTCGACTGACCAACCCGGGACAAACCTAGCAAACATATACCCGATATCACTCCGCAAATAGCAATCGCTAAGCAACATACAACATCTCCAGAGTCTACACAGGCGAGGCACGAAAATACGACGCAGGAACCTTCTAATATCCCCTTCATCACAACCGAAAAAACTCCCCATACCTCCGAGGCACTATCTGTACACCCAAATAAGTTTCCACCAAACATCCCTCCAGCAGAAGTTGATATCAACATGGGAATGTGCATCCAACAAGCCGCAGCTAATATTAACAACCCGACAACTCCCGCAACCGCGAAGGAACCATCAACCCTGACCTTGGCCATTGCCTACTGGAACGTTGCAGGCTTAACTTCAAAAATAACCTGTCCTTCATGGCTCGACACAGCAAGGAGCCAACAAATTCTGTGCCTGCAAGAGACCTGGTGCACGACTCCACTTCATTTAGCGGGCTACAAAACATTCTTCACCAAAGCAGTACCTAGTACTATGGGAAGACCAAAAGGTGGACTTACGATTTATTTTTCCAATACCGTTCCACTCACTGTGAAACTATTAAAGGAAACATACATCTTCCAAATCATTCAAGTCACACAGCCAACGGTCTCAAAGAGAAACTTACATATATTCATAAACTACTATAATAACACCGGCACTTTGGAATGCTGCTCACACCTAGACGAAATAGCGGCATATCTATTCTTACTTCAAAAAACAAATCACAATTCCACACTCAACTACATCTGGGGAGGCGACTTCAATTTAACATTGTGCCAAAACTACAAAAATGGGAACTGCGGGCTCCAGAACGAACTCGGAAATCCCATCCCCCACTTTGTGCACACATCGGGTGGTAACAAACTAAATGAAATCCTCTTCACCCTAGACCTTGACTTTGTCAATGAACTAGTCAATCCTGTGCAGGACTTTCTACCCACCTTTCACGGGCGAGGATGTCTGTCTACCATCGACTATATTTTAGCCTCAAACTCCTATAAAGGGCAACTAAAAAACTACAAAACAGGGTCTAATCCAATTAGCGACCATTATCCTCTTAGCGTGGAAATCCTCATGAAGAAAGCTGGAACACTCTCTCCAAAAGCTAGCTCCCTTGACCAACAATCGCTGGCCATGAGGAAGACGAATGGCTACGCAATTAAATGGTCAAAGATCGACCCGGAAGAGATAACACAAAGGGTCCTTGAAAAAACGCATCTCTGGTTAATGAACTGTCTGTCCCCCGAGGCAACTCCAGAATTAATTATCACCTCTTTTTATAACATCCAGGAAACAATAAGGGACGAGCTATTCATAAGCACAAAAAACAAGCCAAGACTTCCTACCACGAGATGGTTCGACACTGACTGCCGGAAGGCCCTTACATCTCTCAAAGAAGCCCTAAGACAGAAACCGAGAGATCCCGAAATAATCTCACAACGGAGAAAAATTTACAATAATGCCCGGAAAAATCGCAAAAAGCAGATAAAGCAAGATCTATGGCTTCAACTACACGACAGTGCATCAAGGAAAGATAGCACTGCTTTCTGGCAGACCATAAGATCACCCTTTCTGGCTAACATCACCGACCCTAACCACCTCGATGTGGCAATAACTGAGGACGACTGGGTCTCCCACTTTTCAAACATCTTCGGAATACCAACGGGTGCCGCTCAAAAAATCCAAGCACAAGACTCTGAACCAGCCAAGAGAAATATCTATCCCATTAGGTTACGCTTTACCCTCAATGAGGTCAGAAAGGCTATTAAGGCCTCAAAACCTGGCAAGGCCCCCGGCCCAGACGGGGTCCCCATGGACTTGTTCCTACATAATGTCGATTATTGGTCAATAATAATCACACGGGTAATGGCAGCAGTCGCCGAAACCGGTCTCTTCCAATCATGGTCAACATCTACACTAGTGCCCATTTTCAAGAAAGGGGACCGCAACGACCCTGCGTGCTACCGACCGATCTCCCTTCTGGACTCCACGGGCAAGATTGCAGGTCGAATACTCCTGGACCGACTACAATCATGGGCCCGGGAGAATAACATCATTACTGACCTGCAATACGGTTTCCAGAAGGGGCTCGGAACGGTGGAACAGGCCTTAATCCTCGTCCTTCTGGCTGGAAAGTACGCGCGCGCTAAAGGAGGCAACATCTATCTGGTCTATGTAGACCTAAGCGCGGCATTCGACTGCGTACAGCATGCAAAGCTATGGCAGATCCTGGCAAACCTCGGAGTGGACCCTCCCATACTAGCCTTCCTGAGAGAGCTATACACCAACGCAGAAGGTCGAGTTCGTTTCGGCATTGGCGGTGAACTATCACGTCCCTTTAAAATATCAAGAGGAGTAAGGCAGGGGTGCGTGCTGGCTCCCTTCCTGTTCAATCTATACACAAACGGGCTTGAACAGGCCATGCTGGAAGGGAGCCAGGACCTCCCGCAGATAGATCATCGCCCGATACCCATCCTTCTATATGCCGACAACTCTGTCATCCTGGCACGGACATCTAACCAACTCCAGCGACAGCTAAATAAATATGTGACTTTCATGGACTCCCTGGGACTAAAAGTTAATATCAAAAAAACCTTCACAATGACCATCGGACCAAGGCCAGGAGTCTCCAAGCCCATATTCATTAACAACAGCAGATTAGAAAAAACATCGGTGTACCCATACTTGGGCATTTTAGTGGAAGACACAATGACCTGGCGTAAGGCAGTGGAAGCCAGAAACCTTAATTTTCGTCGTGCAGTATCAGCATTAAGTGCTTTCTCAAGGAAACTAGGCAAACCAGCTCCAGCGGAACTATTAACGATATACTATGCAAAATGCCACAGTGTGGCTACGTACGGAGCAGGCATCTGAGGTCATGGATGTATCGACCAACTCCAGGTTACTGAGAACGCTTTTATCAAATACATCCTAGCTCTCCCCCAAAGCTCCCCGATCCTAGCTTCACATCGGGAGCTGGGTATGGAATATATGACCGACACCATACGATGCCAGCCCATCCTACTGTGGCAGCGTATATGGTGTAACCCCGAAAGCCACATCACCCGCTCCCTCATCACCGAATGTCTCGGTCTAGCGTACTGGAGGAAAATACCTTGGCTCAATTATATTCACAAATTCTTTCTAGATCTTGACTGCGAGCACTACTTCCTCGAACCCCCTTCAATAGAAGATGTCTCGAAGAAACAATTGAAGGAACTATGTATGGGCCATTTAAGGGAACTCCGCAACCAAGCTGAGATTATCAAAACACAAAATGGAAAAATTTGCACACTGCAGACAGGGAAACTCATAAAGCCATACCTGACATACTTCCTCTCAAACTATGAAAAGTTTTTAATTACAAGATTCCGGTTCAATCTTTTTTTCCGTCTGGTCTCATTTCCAGAAATGAAGAACTGGTCCAGAAATCTGTCGAGATGCCCTTGCGACGGAGTTTCTGAACAATCGACGATACATGTTGTCCTTTTCTGCAAATACTACAGACTAGCAAGGAAAACATGGATTTTGCCCCTCCTCCGTTCAAGCGGTCTCAGACAATCATACTCAGCACTCTCCCACTTACAATCCCCGAAATCCCCGCATGAAGCAAAAATGATAGCGACCTTTCTTAAAATAGTAATATCAACTCGTCGCAAAGTCAACTCCTAAACTTGTATCATTTCCATAACAGTAACCCACTTCGACATTTTTTTGTTCGGTACAGCGATGCTAGTTCTGTGATCAAATGCATATTGACTTTTTCTTTCTGACTAGGTTTTATTTCTCTGTTTTAAAATGTACTTTTTATGATTATACAAGTCTATAATCGAATAAAAGTTGATGAAACTGAAACTGAAACAGACATCACTGATGACATCTCAAATGACATCACTGATGACATCACTGATGACATCTCAAATGACCACTGATGAAATCACTGATAACATCTCATTTGACATTACTGATCACATCACTAATGATATCATTCATGTGATAATACGATGAACCTCTTCAGACTCTAATATAACCTTAGGTACAATCAGTGTAAACAGACACTCACAGACTGTCACTCATCCATGGAGTTACTCACACACCTAGTCAGTCATGCAAAGAATCAATCACACCTCCATTTCCTCAACTATACAGTTATACACACCTTACTTAATCAAACATATACTAACACATATTTACTCTCTTATACAATCACTGATACAAGTTCACAATGATCCATACAGCCACTCACACATTCACTGGCTCTTATGCACAGTTATTTATATATGTCAACTCTTACATGTACTGTGTTTTACATATGTACTTACTTTGACATGTAGCACTGAGAAATCCAATCACTCACCAATACACTCATGCAGACAGTCAACCGCCCATACAGCTGTTTCCACATGCACTTTTGAACCCATACATCTAGTGAATCAACTGCTCACACATCTATGCACAGAGTCACACACCTCCCAGCCACCCCCACACACACACTCACTCTCCCATACAAATATTTGGGCAACCAATCAATAACCCATATAGTTACTCATATAGCTACTGATCAACACATGCAGCAGTTTACAGAACTACAGAAATAATGATGCACAAATTAAGACAGTTTAGTCACTAACCCATGCACTCAGTGAGACACATTTAATCATTCCCTCATACAATCAGTCATGCACCTACTAAATCCTTCATCCAAACACTTATACATCCACTCATTCTTCAATATGTAAGACATATTTTACCTTTACAGAAACATACAGTCACTGGATGTTGTCATCAGTGATGTCATTTGAGATGTCATCAGTGATGTCATTTGAGATGTCATCAGTGATGTCATCAGTGATGTCACTGACCATGTCATGAATTATGTAATATGTGACATCATCAGCAGTGGATTGCGGGTGCGCGATATATAGTTATTGCAACTAACTATATATGCGAATTTCTATGGTTTTGTGCGAGTAAATTAAGGTTTTGTAAATGCTAATCCCTAACTATATATGGTCTATAACCAATGTTTTTTTCAGTGAATTTTCAAGGTTTTGTAAATGCATATTCCTAACTATATATGGTCTATAACCTATGGTTTTTTCAGTGAATATATATATATATATATATTCACTGAAAAAACCATAGGTTATAGACCATATATAGTTAGGAATTCGCATTCACAAAACCTTATTTTACTCACACAAAACCATTGAAATTCCATATATAGTTAGTTGCACTAACTATATATCGCGCACCCGCAATCCACTGCTGATGATGTCACATATTACATCATTCATGACATGGTTAGTGACATCACTGATGACATCTCAAATGACATCACTGATGACATCTCAAATGACATCACTGATGACATCTCATTTGACATTACTGATCACATCACTGATGATATCATTCATGTGATAATACGATGAACCTCTTCAGACTCTAATATAACCTTAGATACAATCAGTGTAAACAGACACTCACAGACTGTCACTCATCCATGGAGTTACTCACACACCTAGTCAGTCATGCAAAGAATCAATCACACCTCCATTTCCTCAACTATACAGTTATACAAACTTTACTTATTCAAACATACAATAACACATATTTACTCTCTTATACAATCCCTGATACAAGTTCACAATGATCCATACAGCCACTCACACATTCACTGGCTCTTATGCACAGTTATTTATATATGTCAACTCTCACATGTACTGTGTTTTACATATGTACTTACTTTGACATGTAGCACTGAGATATCCATTCACTCACCAATACACTCATGCACACAGTCAACCGCCCATACAGCTGTTTCCACATGCACATTTGAAACCATACATCTAGTGAATCAACTGCTCACACATCTATGCACAGAGTCATACACCTCCCAGCCACCCACACACACACTCAGTCTCCCATACAAATACTTGGGCAACCAATCAATAACTCATATAGTTACTCATATAGCTACTTATCAACACATGCAACAGTTTACAGAACAACAGACATAATGATGCACAAATTAAGACAGTTTAGTCACTAACCCATGCACTCAGTGAGACACATTTAATCACTCACTCATACAGTCAGTCATGCACCTACTAAATCCTTCATCCAAACACTTATACATCCACTCATTCTTCAATATGTAAGACATATTTTAACTTTACAGAAACACAGTCACTGGATGTTGTCATCAGTGATGTCATCAGTGATGTCATTTGAGATGTCATCAGTGATGTCATCAGTGATGTCACTGACCATGTCATGAATGATGTAATATGTGACATCATCAGCAGTGGATTGCGGGTGCGCGATATATAGTTAGTGCAACTAACTATATATGGAATTTCAATGGTTTTGTGTGAGTAAAATAAGGTTTTGTAAATGCGAATTCCTAACTATATATGGTCTATAACCTATGGTTTTTTCAGTGAATTTTCAAGGTTTTGTAAATGCTAATTCCTAACTATATATGGTCTATAACCTATGGTTTTTTCAGTGAATTTTCAAGGTTTTGTAAATGCTAATTCCTAACTATATATGGTCTATAGCCTATAGTTTTTTCAGTGAATATATATATATACATACATATATAAACATATATCATCTGTATATCTATATAAATACAAACATAAATGCATGCATACATATACTTATATGCATACAGATGCATGTTATTTACATGAAAGTTGAAAAAACACTAATAAAAGCAAAGCTAAAAAGCCACCTCATTACAAACAGAATGGCTTTAACTTAAACGAGGGCGAGATCTATTGCATTTTCAATGCTGGTTTACTTTGGTTCCATCAAGAAGGCATTCAGATGTGTCACACATTTGCCATAAATTCTGAATGTTAGCACTCTAGTTGCACATTAGATCACTGTAGTAAAGCTACTGCTCACCAGGGACGTCTGCTGCTGGTATTCAAAGTGCATGTTTCAGTCTGCATGTCAGATTTTGTTTAATGAAATAGAAGAGGATTTGAGAAGTCACTCAAAATGATCCCTAATTTTTCTTTCTGAAGCACTAATCATACTTTCTATGGCAAAATTAACCCCCTCATGTTGTTCCTTTTTAAATTGAGGGTTTTCAGACTTACCACTTCATTCCAATCAAGATGGCTTCTGGTGTGCCATACTTTTGTCATAAGTAAGACTGTTAGCGCTCTAGTTGTTCTTTAGAACACTCTGGGACATTCTGTCATTGGGCTATACTTGGGGTACATCTGGGTGATATTTGGGCTACATTTAGGCTCTTTTGTCTCTGGTGGCCATTTTGGGAGACTGCATGTCAGAATGTTTTAATGAAATAGAAAAGGATTTGAGAAGTCACTCAAAATGTGCCCTAATTTTTCATTATGCAGCACTAATCATACTTTCTATGGCAAAATATACCCCCTCACGTTGTTTCTTTTTAAATTAAATGTTTTAAGAGTTACCACTTTATTCCAATCAAGATGGCTTCAGGTGTGCCATACCTTTGTAATAAGTAGGACTGTTAGCGCTCTAGTTGTTCTTTAGAACACTCTGGGACATTCTGTCATTGGGCTATACTTGGGCTACATCTGGGTGATATTTGGGCTACATTTGGGCTCTTTTGTCTCTGGTGGCCATTTTGGGAGACTGCATGTCAGAATGTTTTAATGAAATAGAAAAGGATTTGAGAAGTCACTCAAAATGTGCCCTAATTTTTCATTCTGCAGCACTAATCATACTTTCTATGGCAAAATATACCCCCTCATGTTGTTTCTTTTTAAATTAAATGTTTTAAGAGTTACCACTTTATTCCAATCAAAATGGCTTCAGGTGTGCCATACCTTTGTAATAAGTAGGACTGTTAGCGCTCTAGTTGTTCTTTAGAACACTCTAGGAGGCTGCAGAAGAACACAAAGGAATCAACTGACAGTCTCTGTCCTTGTTGGATGTACATGTTTTACTGAGAATGTCAGACTTCATTTTCACATGACTGAGAAAGATAATGTGAATTTACAGAAAATATGCTTTCAGTTTAGCTTATAGATCCCCTTCCAAACCACTGTGGGAAAATCATGAGATATTAGTTTTCTTTCAAACAATATTCATGATATCACAGCAGAAGGTTTTTTCACATGGTAAAATCACCTTAGAACCCACCACAATTCCTAAAACGAGTATGGTACCATCAACAAATGATTTATAATGTAACTAAAGTCCTAAAACCCTCTATTAACTACAATGCTTTTTAATGAGGTGCTATCATGTATATTGGTCCCAAGATGGCTGCCAACACTTCTTGGATGAAGTGCTGACAGCCAATCAGATCAGATGTGTGGTTAGGCTCCGCCCAGATTTATATCTTTTTTTGAACCTAAATTACTCAAAATCCACTGGAGCACATATATTGAGACCTAGCAAAGGCACATCGGGCTAACAGTCCCTACAATTTTGCCAAGTTTCGTGCAAATCCATTCAGCCGTTCGAGCTAAAAGTGAGGCCAACCGCCCTATGGAAATTAACATGGGAAAAACGCGTTTTGGGACCCCCCTTTTTTCTCGGCCCCCCCTTGATGAAACCCCCCCAAATTGTCAGGGGCTGCTCAGAAACAAAATGTTCCATTTTCCTGAAAATTTCAGCCAATTCCGTCCACAAACGCCAAAGTTATTAGACATAGAATTTTCAAAAATCCCATAGAGAAAAAATCCTAACTATATATACCTACTGGCGACCGCCAGTAGGTAATATAATTTTTTTTTCACTTATTATCACCCTCTCATGTTTCTGCGGATTTTTATGCGTTTCTGTTTTAGAACTTGTGAACATTTTAGTATAACTATTTCCACCTCACTGTCTTGCAACTATCATGCACTATGGAGTAAACAATTCCTGTCCCATTTATATGCCTATCATATTGTAACATTTCAACTGTTAAGCTAATCATTTATTTTTTTAAAAGCACTTACCTCGAAACCGCCAAATTCATCATCGTCCATTGCTCTAACAATCTCCTGGAAGACAGAGTGGAACATAGTGCATTGTTAAAATACAAAGTTGCCTCTTCAGCCATCAATTACAAGCACAGTCAGAGACAATAGACACAGAATATGGATTACTAATTATCGTCAGTGTGTAGCTATGTATTGGCATTTTATAACCCAAACAAAACTAGCAAGCCACACCATTGTGTCCACAGTTTTATGAATAACGAACAAGGAGCGTAGCTAGAGCTTGCGGCGCCCGGGGCTATCCCTCAGACTGCTGCCCTTTTTTTGGGGGGGGGGGGGGCGTGGCTTGGAAAAAAGACAGCGAGCACTTGAAAGAGGTCTGAGAGTAACATAGTTTTGCCGCTAATAGTTACCTCGATCATGCAAGTTACAAGCACATACATGACACGGTCCAAGGCTACACAGTTGAATACACCGGTGACTGGCACAGAAGGAAGGAAGGAAAGAAGAAAAGACTAAAGGAAGGAGATAGGAAAGAAAGAAAGATGGAAACAAATAAATAACAAAGGCAAGAAAAAGGAAGGAAGGAAAAAAGGAAGGAAGGAAAAAAGGGAAAAAGAAAGCAAAAAGGAAAGAAACGATGGTTCAAAAAAGGAATCAAAAAGGAGAAAATAAAAAAGAAAGGAAAGGAAGAAGCCAAGAAAGAAAAAAGGAAGATAGCAAGACAGAAAGTAAGAAAAAAAGTAAGCAAGAACAAAAGCAAGAAAGAATGAAAGCCAGCAAGAAGGAAAAAAGGAGGAAAACAGTTAATTTCCACGTGACAAACAACAAATGAATGTGTCCTTCTAATGTAACTGTGGTGCACGTAAAGGCCTCCAATACCATTGGTCGCCTTCGTGCCGTATAAAACTGCAAAAGAAAAGATGCCCTGGGAGAAAAGTCCCAGAGTGTTTGGAAAACTAGCTGAATAGTGTCAACTAAATAAGGCCCCGCCTGAAACCTCCTTCACTTTGGGGATCTCGTGAAAAAGCCAAGTGAATTACCAGGATACCATTGTGAGTGATGGTACCCTTTCCAAATACAAATACAAATCTCCACCGCGACCGCGTGCCACAGTAGATTAGGGAACACTGAAAAATATCAATAAAAGTACTCACGTCGTTTGAGAGGTGAACTCCAAGTTGGGCACGAGGTTGAAAGGTGAGCGTTGACAGGTACTCAACACTTCAGTAGCTTGGCAAGTCTGAATGAGGCCCTAATTATTTAGAAATAGTGAAGGTGGCTGGAATAATTAACAGCTGAACTAAAGGCACGGTGACAGCTCGGGTCGGTGCGAGGTGCCTGCAGCAAAGTTATGAACGCCAGCGCCATTATTTTTTAATTTGAGACACCACCAGCAAAACTGCCAGCATGGAGGCGCGCACCTTCCTCACCTCCCGGCCTGCTCCAGCAGCAGGATGTGACCTCCCCTGCGTGGCTGCAAAGTAGCACAACCTGACAGGGCCTGGCATTCTAGTCATTGGATCATGACGATAGGCTATCGTCAGAGGCACGCAGCGGGGGAATGATTTCAAGAGTGAGTTGAGGCTGCCAGTAGCTCCTGACCTTACAGCTCACGCAGTGTACAACACTGGGGGCGCGGCGCGCACAGCAGTTGCGACTGTGTGCTTGCTCTTCAAAACATGTGGCACCCTTTATAATTTATTTGGGGACACTGACACTACTGTGAGTGTCCCTAAATAAATTATAAAGGCCAACGCAAGGGGCCATCAGTGCCGCCAGCCGCCACCCCTTGAATTGTGCCGCCTGGGGCGGTCCGGCCCCACCGCAACCCCCTAGCTACGCCGGTGAATGACCATGCAGTCCGGTGCGGACCCTGGGTAAGTTACAACATAATGAACAGAACGTCCTAGTGATTCACCATACAAACAACACAGCTGACCTGCTACTCCTGGCACATGAGTATCCCGACCGACACACAGCATCTGCACCGCCTCAGGAGAGGGGCAGGCCTGCGGTTGCCTTTCTGACAACGGCACAACTCCCTGCGCTGATTTTGTGGCTTTTCTGCTCCATGCCTCGGCCCACCTGCACCTAAAATGGCAGCAACCCGGAGGTGATGGCATGCAGTCCAGATTTACACTGCCGAGTACTGGGCAATCCACACTCCCATAATCGGATTATCTCCATGTGGCTCCCCAGTGCCACCAGTGAAAGCGCCCGAAGTGCACACACGTGGTGCACATGGCTGACTGGGTGCACAGCAAGCGGGGTGTTGTATATGGGTAGTTTGGTAAGTTGTTTTCTTTTACCTGTTTCATAGTGTATGTTTTTATTGGTCTTAATGGGATGTGATATGGCTGGAGTACTACAAACACTCTACATTCCAGGTACTCTGTATTTGTATTGAAATGAATGAAATAAAAAGACCATTTGTAGAGCGCTGTAGCTACCCTGAGGCGTCCTAGCGCTGCAGACAAACTGCGGGCAGTGAGGCTGTTAGGGTCTATACAGGTTTGTTAAAGAGCAGAGTTTTAAAAAGTTTACGGAAGGGTGGCAGGTTGGGCTCTGCCCATATATGGAGAGGGAGAGAGTTCCATAATTTAGCTAAGTTATAGGCAAAAGAGCGGCCACCACACCTAGCTCTTTTGATCTTCGGGACTAGGGCGAGGAAGGACGATACTGATCAAAGATGTCTATTGGGTTGGTAGGGAGTGATCAGTGATTGGATAATGGCTGGGCCAGTCTTACAGAAGGCCCAATGAGCATGCACAGGGCCTTAAAATATATTCTTTCCCTGACCGGGAGCCAGTGCAGGCTCTTTAATCCTGGATTAATTGAGTGTCGGCGGGGAATCTGAAGGAGTGTGCTGGCTCACAATTTTGGATAATCTGGAGTCTGCGAGTGGTGGATTGAGGGGTCCCTAGATAGAGGGCTTTCCCATAGTCCAGGCATGATAGAATGAGACCTTTGGCCATAATTTGTCCTGCCTGAAATGGGAGCAGGGGAAGGATTTTCCGTAGTAATCTGAGTAAACCATAGCAGGTGGCTGAGAGTTAGCTGGTTGGTGGTTAAAGTTGAGGGAGTTATCCAGCCAGATGCCCAGGCTTTTAATTTCGTTTTTTGGAACTGGAGCTGGCTGAGGCAAATAGGCCACAGTGAATTTGTATTGAACGGGGGGAGGGGGTTTCCTAAGAGCGTGAGATTGGTTTTATCCCTGTTCAATTTTAGACAGGAAAGACTCATCCAGTTGGCCACCTTCTCTAAACATTAATGTTGTGTAATGCTGCATTCATTCTTGGCAGCACCACTCTTCATATTGTACATGTCTCCGTACGACATTAATAAAGAAGCGTCACCAGCAAACTCTTGAAGAATTATTTATTTGGCGACGATTTGGGATACAGATTTCTTTCTTCAAGACTCTCCTAGCAAGTACTCTACAAGCTACCTCTAATCTTTTCTCCCTTTGAATGACTTAAATTTCAAGTCAAGTTAGAGGCATCTATATTCTTCAATTTAAGGTGTTACTACACTGCTTTTACTAACTCGCCGTCGCCTTAACTTTGTGGAGATCTTTATTCATGAAGAGCCAGTTAATTTCTGCAGCTGAAGACAGCCGTGCTGGAAATTGAATTCACCTCAATGGTGAGTTTTGTGGATGCGAATTAATGAGAGTTAAAAAAAATAAATTGGGGGGGGGTTGGATTGGTTGTGAGAACTTACAACCTTTGGGTCCTCGCGCTCACACTCCTGACCAACGGTTGTTTTACATTTTAAACCATTACAACCTTACCGGTTTCAACAATCCTTCTCGTTCCTAGTTGCTTTGTTGCAGCTTCCAAGCATTCACGAGCTGTCTATTCATCGCAAAGCACCTTGGGAAGAATCGTGACATCATTGGGTCACGCAACGGAACCTCTAGGTGGCGTGCATGCCACCATCTTTTCAAATTTCTTATCTTCCGATCCGATTCACAAGCTCAACTCTGTACTGTGAGCTTCTCTACTGCAAAACGTAGGCGAATTACTTACTTTTACTGCAATCTATTTTCTGCTTCTTGGTTCTTGGTAAATGTAAGTGATTTACAATTGTAAAATATGTTTATGGCATTCTTTGTCATGAATGTAGTGACAGAGCAACTACTTTGAGTGGTGCTATTAGGAAAATCAATATTAATTTAAGTACTTCTAAGGAATTTCTAACAGCACCTGGTGATCCCATTATTAAATGGAAGGAATATTTTTTAAATTATATAGCTACTTTAGAAGAAGATACTGGAATGCTGACTCCTGAAAGAAAATAATTATTTTACATTGCTTAGGTCCAGAAGGTTTGAGAGTCTATAATCAAATGCAGAAACCTGATAGACCTGGGGACATTGACATTTTTTAAGCAGCTATTTTGGATCTTTCTAAGCATTATTCTCCTACTGTATGCATAGGCGTAACCAGATGTGCTTTCTTTAAAAGGAAACAACAACAACATGAATCCGTTGAAGAGTATGTTTCTTCATTAAAAACTTGAGCTGCATCTTGCAAGTTTGGTGCTTTGCAGTAGGAACTGATTCACAATCAAGTAGTCATATGCACTAAAAATAATGGTATCCAAGCTAGGTTGTGGATAGAAGGTGAATCCAGTTTATAGGATTGTATTGCCTTAGTCAAAAAGCAGAACTGTCTGATAGGAGTTCCAAGGCCTTATCAAAACACGATGAACCTTTTACTGTCAACAAAATTTCAGAGCACAAAAAAGGAAAAGAGTTTACTGGGAAGACCAAGAATATTTTTAACAAAACGTTTAATTCTAGAAAATTTTATAAACCAAAAATTAATCAATACGACTCTTCAAACTTTTGCGTATTATCACTGTGATAGCAAAGCACATAATGCAATTTCAGATAAATGTCCTGCTATATCAACAAAATATTTGGAATGTGGGATTTTAGGTCAGAAAGAGATCTAGACAAAAATCGAAGGAAACTTGTCTCACAGAAGCAGACTAACTCTTCAGACTATGATTCTGAATCTCACAATTCTGAGCAGATTTTTACGGAGAACAAGAAGTGTAATATCGTTCTCAATATCAATAGTACGGGCAGAAAGTACACCTTTGTGCATAGTAAAATTTGGGGGTATTTCTTTGCAGGTGGCAGCGGATTCTGGTCCTCCTTTTACTGTTATTGCAAAAAATATTTGGGATACTAAATTTGTAGATGCCATTGGTTCACACCTAGAACCTACTGATGTTCTTCTTGAGAGTTTCACAGGTGACAAAATTGATATGTTAGGTTACCGTTCTTTAGTTTTTGATTTTAAAAATCGTACAGCCGTTTGTACACTATGTAGCAACTGAGGCTCTATCTTTTTTGGGTTGGAATCAAAGAGCTCTACATATTATTCTTGATCCTAACAGCCCCGAACAGGTTCTGGTTGCTTGTGAAGGTGAAAGCACGAAAAATTGGGTTCAAAAGGCATTTCCTAATGTGTTTAGGGGTAATATTGGCAAACTCAAGGGATTTTTTCAGAGCATTAGGGTGAAGAGTAATGCTATTCCTAAGATTCATAAAGGATGAAATGTTCCCATGATTGTTAAAGATGAAGTTAAAAAAGAATTGACCAAATTACAAGACAGTGGTATTATCGAACCTGTTGAGGCCTCAGAATGGATTTCTCCATTGGTCATAACTAGACGTGGCAATGGAAAAATCTGTTTATGTGTCGATCTGAGGAGTCTCAATGAGATTTTAATTCTGGATCAATATTCATTACCCAGGATAGTTGAAATGTTATCTCTTACTCGTTGTGCCAAATGTTTCTCTACGATTGATCTATCTTCAGCAAATCATCAAATTTTCTTGCACCATTCTAGTAGGGAATTGGCTGTGTGCCTTTTGTGCTAGCTTCTGCTGTTTTTCAAAGACTTAAGTCACAGTTATTTGGTGATATGCCAGGGATTACATTTTTCCAAGATGACATTCTCATAATGGGTTGTGACTCCCATCAGCATGATGCTAGACTGAGGAAGGTTTTAAGTGTTTTAAAATGCAATGGTCTTACTTCTGAAATTTCTAAGTGTAAATTATCAGAAAAAATGTAATCAATTTAGGCCATGAGATCAGCGAGCATGGGATCAAACCTAAGACAAAATTGATTAGAGCCATCATTGATGCTCCTGCTCCTAAATCCAAGGATGATTTGAGATAATTCTTGGCATTAGCTGAATTTTATTCAAAATTTTTGAATAACCTTTCTGAAAAAAACCCATTTCATGAGGAATTTGCTCAAGAACAAGGTTGTTTTCTCCTGATCTGAAGAATGTCAGCAAGTGTTTCTTTCTATTAAGAAAGCAAATTGTAGTGCACCTACTTTGCAAGGATTTGATCCTTTTGCTCATACCTTTGTTAATACCCATGCAACTAAATTTACTTATATGACCCAAGAACTTGTGATTGCCTTTGCATCCAGGTCTCTCACTCCTACAGAGGAGAAGTACTCAGTTATTGAGAGGGAGACTTTGGCTGTTGTTTGGTCATTAGAACACTTTTGCTGACTGGGTCGATGGGTCCTGGTACTGCAAGGCCTTCCTCCACTCGGCAGGCTGGGCATCAGAGCCCTAGGCTCCATATAGCCTCACCTTGCCAGCTGGAACGCCCTCCAATTGGGGTAGGCCCATTTGTGAGCACTATTAATTGATGAGCTGCTGTTGGGTGAGCCTGTCAGGTTAAGCTGCCCACAACCTAAGGTATTGGGCTACCACCCGCTCGGTGTTGGTATCATCATGGTAAGTCCATGAAATACCAAGAAAGATGCCTCTTTCTTGGTATTTCTTTTCACCAAGCCAGTGGGCAAAAACCCAGATCAGCATGGAGAAACCCCCCCACTCTCCTCTCCCCCCAAACCCCCCAGCCTTGTCTGTGGCAGATTGCACCGGGTCCACGGCAGCAGGTGGAGATGAACCGATCACTCATGCATTCCTGGAGACTCTCTTTGGCATCCTATGGGCAGATATCGTGACCCTCAAACAAGAAATGGCGGCAGACACCAAGGGTCTCCCAAGAGAAGTGATTGAGTTGGGGGGGAAGGGTTAGCGGCATGGAACAAACAAGTGACTCACACGGAGAAGAGCTGGAGGCCCAACGCCGCAAATTGCTGTAGCTGCAGGACAAGAACACAGTGCCGCGCTACCAGGTAGAGGACCTTGGAAACATGACCCAGAGGGTGAATATATGAATCAAAAATGTTCCGCTTCAGGGTGCAGCATGTGGCTTAGAAGATTACGTCCGTAGGCTCTTCCACTGCGTCGCACCAGACTCAGACCGGCACACATCGTATTGGACAGAACGCACATAGTGGGTTGTCCTTCTGAATCTCCTTGCATGCTCCAAGACCGCTTAACATGCCTACACTACTACAAACAGAAAGAGTATTATGACAGCTGTATGAGACCGTAACGTCATAGACTTTGAGGGTAATAAGATATGGTACCATGACCTTTCTCTCAATACCCTACAATGTCATCATCTGCTGAGGCCCATCACAGAATGTTTATAGAAGGAATCCGCTACAGATAGGGGCACCAATTCTGTCTCACCTTTGTGTGGAACAACGAGATGTAAAGTGTAGGTGCATTGAAGGAAGCAAAGGAAGTGCTAGCCATGGACAAACAGCAAGAGACCAAGACATCTGGCTCACCTCCGCAAAGTTCCTCGCACTTCTCAACGGGCTCAAGATGCTCTGCGTGATCAAAGATCTGCCAACCTACAAAGGTGGAAAACCGTCAAGAGAGATTAGCCCTTGTCTGTCATCTTAAACAATGGGAGAATGCCCTTGACCCTGAAACTGATTTACTGTGGACTTTTTTACAGCACATCTATCACCAGCCCGCTCTTCTGGCACCCACAAAATTGAACGCTCTCCTGTAGTAGTCTTATTACATATGCAGGACACTGCTCCATCAAGCTGGTTTGTTCTGTGCTGGCAGCGGGGCTCTTTATTATTATTATTATTATTATGTTTCTTATATAGCGCCTGAATCAACCCCCGAAGGGGTATCTCCGCGCTTGCCTTGGGAACCCGTCCTGTCTTTTCCCTGTGTGATAGCCCCTACAGGGAATCCCCAAGGTGAAAGCCAGGCATCCTGCCGCGGGGGGGCCGTTGTGGAGATTAAGCAAGCTTAATGCCCAGAGTTGCAGAGTGTGAACCCATGATTAGGTCAGGCACCGAAGCGAGAATTATCGAGTCCATGGACATTTGAGCTCAAGACCCTGCCACGTCGGGAATTGAACCCTGGTCCCGGGTCTGACCTCTGCTTCAGGGTCTGCCTGCTCTAACCAGTGAGCCACACTTTGCCTCGAAGACTGATGTATGACCGATACTGGCTGCTGCGACATGGACCCCAACCAAATTGTTTGGTGGGATATCTGAGAGAGACAACTCTTTTTGCTGTTTAATATTGTTTTCTATGTTATTTTACCTAATATCCTTACCTGTCCTACCCAACTCACGTTCAGTACACACTATAGCCTTCATGCATCCACGCTTCACAGACTGCGACATGGATTCACTGCAGCTCCACCATATCTGGACCTTTCAACAGCACTTTTCCACAATGTTAACGATGGTTTGCATACTTAGCTACAACATTTGAGCGCTCAATGCGCCAGCGAAACGCTTGGCATTCCTGTCTATGTTACAGGAGTTCAGGTGTGATATCTGTTTACTCCAGGAAACACACCAATTTAAGGCGGATTGGAGATGCCTGTAATCCCGATGGTTCAATCTCCAGTATTTCTCCTTCTGCACTAGAAAAAGTGCAGGTGTAGCGATCCTCTTGGCCTTCCACTTCCTCTGAAGGGTTGTTCAGATGCAAGCGGAAGCCCCTGGTAGACTCCTGGCCCTCTGGCACTGATACTACACCCATTTTTAGTCTATGTGTGGGTGGTACAATTGTCCATCCCTTGAAGTCCATCATCACAACTAGATAGATTATCTGTTCTACCCTTACCCCAAGTATCCCTTACTCTTTGCCTATCCTTTTCTATCTCCTCTCTTCCTCTAATTACAGCTCCTCACAAGCTGGTGGATGTAGGGGAGATATTTTTTGTACTGTCTTCTTCACTATTAAAACCAATGAAAAGATGTAAACCTAAAAATGGTCTGTCTTGTAAGCGCACTATGCAACTAACAATTAATTAACCTTGAGAGATCTCAGATCCAATCAGAAGATACAACAATTTGTTGTGTAGTTCACAAGTATAGGTAAGTGCAGGAAATGAGCAAGGTGCAAAAGTCTCAGTCCGCATACAGTGATCAAAAGTGTCTAATTCTTCCACTTGTGAGATAGTTGACGTTTCTAACCTGACGTGCAACTCAACAGGTCATCATCGAGACAGAGGAAACTGGATAGATCATTGGCTTTTTCAAATTAGTGAAATAAGGGCCGGCCAACTCCCCCTAGAATTGTTTTTTTGGGGGGGGTTTTCAGGGGGTCTTTTAAATGTTCTACTTTTTTCTATAAGTTACAAAGTTCTTGTAGGATTTTTCATCAGCTGTACCGTCCACTTTGATTCATTTCTGTAGTCTGCCCCTTTCAAGCGGATTGTCACTTATATACAAACACTATTAGGCTGCGCATAGAAGATGCATTACTTATGATGAGCTTAAAGGGGAAGACCTCAAGAACCAAGTGTATGCATTGATAAAGCCACAATATTATACATCAACCACACGCAACTGACGCATAACATTATAACATCAGCAATAAGTGTACTTTGTTGGTCTCCAAACAGCAGCATGTCATTTTTGACAACAATTCACTTCTGCCCTCAAACAAAATCTTGTTTTTCTATTAAAATGAACTACATTTCCCCCAAAAATCTTATTTTTATTTTTGTGAAAGAAAATATTGTTTTCAAAGATTAGCTCAACAATTTTTGAAAATGCAATAATTTTACCCTCAAATATCAGTTTCTAAATTTGAATAAATACACAACTGTATCCCCAAATGTCAGCTGACCAATTTTGTGAAGAAACCCTCATCTGCTACTGCCACATGCCAACAGGTACTGCCTCATATTTTCGTTTTGTTCCATCATTTGCCAGGGTTCAACCACAGCTTCATATTACTGGCTTAAAGGTTACATGCATCCCCACCCCATGATAAAGGTATTATCCACCATATTCCAAGGACAGCTAACGCTCCCAGGGATGGCCACCACATATCAGGTATTGTCTTCCTATACCAGGGATTACCACATTATTCCAGGGATGTCCATCAGATTTCTAGGCGGGGTCACCATGTTAGAGCTACCCACCTGATGCCAAGCAAGGCATCTGGTGGGTATGTCAGGGATGTCCATCATATATGGGTAATACCATCATATGCCCTGGCATTCTAACACTCCAGGCACATACTGACACACCACCACCCACACAAACAGAAACAAGCACACACATATATTTTGGTATTGCAGAAAAAAGCTGTGTTATTTTACAACCAGCCAATATTAACTGATTTGACTAGGGTGGCGCCAAATAGCGTGCATTTATTTCTAGAATGCCTCTAAAAGTCAAAGTTGGTAACAGAAGAAGAAAGCAAATTTAAAGTAGCCCGAGCCATTCTCATAAGAGGAAAAGCCAGGAGAAGTAAAATTAGAAGTCGAAAATGTTGTCTCCTTCTCATAATGTGTTGAAGATAAATGTAAACCTGCATTGAAAGAGTTGCATGACTTGCCACAGGATCTCAGAAGTGAGGTACAGGTGCAAATATCTATGTGAGTCTCTGTAGAGAAACATCATGAAAGATGCCAAGTCAGGACAAAAGTGAAGGTTATGAGTGAGGTGAGAGTGTCTTCGGAGGATAGTTATTGGAGCCGGCTTTTCTCAATACTGGAGTAGAAGGAGATGCTGAAGGCCGGAAGCAAAGTATAAAGAATTTTAAAGGGATCATAGTACCAGAATGGCAGGGTGTGCTGAAAGGTATGAACAAGCAATTTATAAGGTTCTGTGTCACAAGGATTTGCTGAACATCCGGACTGTGGTAGACTAGGTAGTTGTTGTAAGGCTTTCCCCATGGGTGATAACTGGCAGACATGTTATGTTGTTCCCTGTAGGTATAAATAAATCATCTAGGTTCTGCTTCTACTTTACATTCTGGTACTTACAGTGTGATATTTCCCATCCATCACAAAACGCAGAAAGCAAAGCTTAAACTGGAATAGATATTCATCTAAACTGGGTAACTTGGACACTCAGAGATGTCCTTTCCTAAAACCACTTAGAATGCCTCCTACCAAAGAACCAATTTCTCTATCCAAGCCTAGATCACGTCACTGCCCACACTTTACATTAGTCATGGCTGAGCACGTCGGTCAATGTAACGTTGACTGAGATAAAAAAAAAAACACCAGTGCTGAATGTGCATTACTGTGTAATGACCGGCCATGAGCCACGCTGTAGCATGTTATAATGCAGCCCAGCACTCTTTTTATTGATAGCGCAACTTCACAAATGGAACACTCTGGCAATAACCTACCTTGGAAACAGAGCATTGCTTTATCTTCCAGTGATCTGTCTGGTGTGTTAGTTTAGGTGGGAGGTTATTACAAAGAGTGGCTATCGGCACAGTGAATGGTCTCACTGGAATGTTCCTCATGGTGCCTTGACAAGGTAAATCTCGGATAAGCTTAAGGTTGGGTGGGTTATGGTGAGAGATGTGGTGTGTATTGTGATGTGGCGTGAACATCTTTTGACTAGACTGCATTTGCAATTGTGTCCACTTCCCTGTATCCTTCACACAAGGCCACCAATGTAGAGATTCCAGCAAATAATGTAGATTTCCAAATGCTGGAATTTCATGATTTAGCTGCCTCTAGTTCCTAAGGACCCAGTCTGGAGTCTGTTAACGGTGCACTTGGGTAGTCCCAGACACAGCATGTTGCTTAGTCAAGTTGCACGGGTACTAGAGCTGTTACTGAAGACACCTGTGCAGGGTGTGACAGGGCATATGGGTTAGTGGGAAATTAAGTTGTACTACTTTATATGATATGGTCTTACTAGCAAATCTCGTAAAGGTATTAACGTTTCTGAAGTGTTGTTGCTGCCTCCATCATTCTTTGTATACAATGTACGTTTTTAGAACTGAATTTCTGAAATTAGAGTCAGATTTGGTATAATTGAACACTAGGCAGAATCTAGAGAGGTGTTGTTAGAAATTGGGGTCTCTAGTTGGCAGTGGATTGCACCCAGTCCAAGTAGGTCCCCTTCCTTTTAGTCAAGGTAAGGGAGTTACACACCCAAGGGTCAGAAAGCGCCGGGACACTCCTTGGAGTAGCCGTGCGCTATATAAGTCACCCATTAACATAACATAACATAACATAACATAACATAACAGATAACCCCTGCGTATGCCCTTGGCAGCCTGACACGGGCAGTCAGGCTTATCTCAGAGGCAACATGTAAACTACTTGTACATAACATACACAGTTACACAGATAAAACACTACAAATGGACACCACACCACTTTAAAAAAATAAACAATCTTTATCTAAAGCAAACAAGACCAAAAAGACAAAACTCCAATCACATTTTAAAGCAACTCTGTCCATAGAACTCTATGGATGCATTGACTTTAGCACAAAGTACCTTTGATGCGTCAACATTCAAGCTGAAAAACAGCAGCAAAGGAAGAAAGAGTCAGAAAATACAGATAAGCGCTGGTTCTTGTGTCCCAGAGGAATGGATGCGTCAGTTCTGATGTACAGAGGAGAAGTGTTGCATCAATTCCTTACAGCAAGATAAAGCAACGCCTCAATTTCCATAGACGACTCCTTTCGGCGGGGCGATGTATAGGAAACTTGGTGCACAGGAGCGATGTGTGAGAAAATCCAGGTGTTGCAGAATAATGAGGCAGCGAAACAGGTGCTGCGTAGATTTCCACTCCCACAGTCGGGTAATGCGTTGATTCCTTCAGTCGCATAGCAGGACCTGAGACGAAGCAGGAGCTGGGGTCTCAGATGTCTGAGACTCAGTGCGCTGGACTCGTGCTGCGGCTGTTCTTCAGGCTGCGAACAGACACTGTCGACTTTTCAGCCACACCGCTGTGATATGTCGGTTTTTCAACTGCACAGCAAGCTTGCGGCAAGAAAATCGTCACTGAAAGGTAATGCATGAATATTTGAGTCTTGAAGCAGCAGAATCACCTCGCAGGGCCTAGAACTGGAATTGGCACCACTTGGCAAGCCACAACTCCTAGCAGTGGTGCTAACAGATGCTGAAGATTAATTATTTGATGGTCCTGAGACTTCCAGCAGGAGGCGAGCACACTCAAGCCGTTGGAGAACCTTGGAAAAGCAGCATACAAAAAGCACATTCCAGTTCTTTCACTGCCCACAGACAGAAGCAGCGATTGCTGGCCAACCCAGCACAGTAATACACAGCAAAGGGGCAGTACTCCTCCTGACAGCTCTCCAGCTCTTCTTCTTGACAGGGTCCTCAGTCCAGAAGTGTTCTAAAGATGTGGGGTTATAGGTATAATACGTATAGCCCATTTGGCCTTTGAAGTAGGCATACTTCAAAGGAAAGTGTTTGTTGTTTACGAGATCCTGACCTGGCTCCAGACACACTACAGGAGGGCGGAGAGAGAACTGTGAAAGGGCAGGCACAGCTCTACTCAGGTGCCAGTGACCCACCACTCTAGCTCAGGAAGACCCATCAGCCTGGTAATGGTCCATCAGGACATACAGGACACTCCTCAGCTCCCTTTGTGTGACTGTCTAAAGTCAATGCACTGTCTTTTTTGGAGCAGCGCCACCAGAACTTTGGACAACCAAGGGGAAGGGGGAGAGGGAGGGGCAATTACAACTTCCAACCCCAATTCCTTCAACGTCCACGGACAAGAAGTCAGAACACTTGGGATTAACTAAGACACAAAAGGCTGCAATAATCAGTCTCTCAGAACGCATTTTATCCCCAGTTGAAACTAAATTACTCGAAAAAGGTTTAGGTTTCGCAATATGTTCGCCTATTGATAGATATTCATTGGAAAGAGACCTACAGAGTTTTTCCCGTAAAATTAGACTAAATATTTTCTTAGAAGGCATGGATAGACAATCTATGCCTAATAAATCAGGCCTTAAGAATAAATCATCATGGACACCCAATTTGAATATGGTACATAAAGACATTGAAGCTTTTGAACGTATAGTTGATAAAAATGTTGATGACCTCTTAAAACAGAAAAATTGGATTAGCTGTAATCTCAATAAAGATTTGGTAGCTGCCTTAAAAGACCTAGAACAGAGTAATAAAACCAGCCGACAAAGGCGGAAGTATAGTCCTGATGGAGACTTTAGATTACAATAAAAGGATGTATCTTTTATTAGATAATAAAGATCACTACAGGCAATCTAACACAAATGAATGGACAGAACTGAAAGAGATGATAACTAGACTACTCAATCAGGCCAAAAACGATAAGGTTATATGTGAGGAAGTGTTTGTTTTTCTAACTAACTCTGATCCTAATATAAAAGCACTATATGGTCTCCCAAAAATTCATAAGGACTCGTCAAATCCTCCTATGAGACCAATCGTATCCAGCATTGGTTCTTTAACCGAACCCTTAAGCAAATATGCAGATGTGTTCCTACAGCCCTTAGTCATTAAACAGAACGCATATATCAAGGACACCGCTGCCATTATTAAGAAAGTAGAGTGCCTCAATTTTAACCCTAATACACAAATCCTTGTTACATTAGAAATTGAGGCACTCTATACAAATATTCCTCAGGACATCACGATGGAAATTATTAAAAACCTTCTGAGTTTTGAGAAAAGAGATCTGACTGCCCATCAAACCTTCATTATAGACTGCATCACAGTGGTTCTGAAAAACAATATTTTTCTGTTTAACAAAGACATCTACAGACAGGTCAAGGGGACCAGCATGTGAGCCACCTGTGCTCCCAGCCTGGCCTGTCTGTATGTCTCTCAATTTGAGGACAAACATGTATTCAATCGATCTGCACCTTACTACGAAAACGTATCCGAATGGTCAAGGTACATCGATGATGTCTTTTTTATCTGGACAGGAATAAGTGACACACTCACAGAATTCATCGAATGGCTTAACCTAGGCGATGAGAACCTTAAATTTACGTCACACAGAGATCGTGAGAAATGTGAGTTTTTAGACATTGTAATCAAGCACACAGACGGCTTTACACTAAACCAACAGATAGAAATACCATGCTTCATTTTAATAGTAACCATCCACCATGTCAAAAAAACAATATTCCGTTTGGACAATTCCTAAGACTTAAAAGGAACTGTACCACTTTACAAGATTATGATAAGCATTCTCAGGTTTTAAAACAGAAATTTATAGAGAGAGGATATCCTAGAAGTATGGTTCGCCATGCCTACAAACGAGCCAAATATTTCAACAGAGAGAATGTATTTGATAAAAGGGAGACATCTACAAATGAACCCCCCCAATAATTTTTGGTACAAATTACAATCAAGTTAGTAACAAAATAAAAAACATTGTTAACAGAAACTGGCATTTAGTTACCAATAATCAAAAAAGAGATTGCCCAAACCTATGTTCTCGTTCGTATCTTATGTTCTCGTTCAGAAGGAACCGTACCATCAGAAACAGCTTAGTGCACACATTTAGAGAGAACAAAAATGTGACACAACCATGCATCAATAATGCACCTCTGCCTACGGGCACTTTTCCATGTACAGGGTGTGTTAACTGTTTAAATATCATTAAGGGCAGTAGTATCACTAATAACAATGTTGTAATAAATATTAAGAGCTTCATGAATTGTAGAACAAAAAATGTGATCTACTTAATACAATGCCCCTGCAAACGTAGTTATATAGGCGAGACCTCAAGAGAGGTACGAATTTGCCTAAACGAACACAGGTCCGCAATTAGAAATAACAAAAAGGGCGCCCCTCTTACTGAACACTGGAAAATATCACCACAGTATTGAAGATCTTAAATGGTGCTGCTTAGAGAATGTCTTGATGAATACACGAGGGGGGCAATATGAACATTAAAAGAAAAAACTGGAGCAATTTTATATGTCCCGTCTAAACAGCGTCGGAAGTGGTCTCAACAGTAGAGAAGATTGGGAACGCATTATACAACAAGGACACAGCAACAGTCTATTTTTTATCATGTTGTACCTTGTTCTAGACTAGGAATGTAGATGCCGTTCAAAGGTGCGTGTCTACTTTTTCTCACGCATCTTTAATACTAATTTAGATCATCTCCATTCAAATAGAAATATATGCTCTTTTTGTACTTAGTCACCTGAGTACATTTAACCAATATGTAGTTTTAGTACCCTATGCTTCCACTGCATAGCCACGCCCATAGCAAGGAAATATATGATGTATAGCTGTATACACCTTCAGTCACATGTCAATGGGACAGTACTCCCGCTGACTGGCACTGTATTTTCTATGCTCAGACTCATGTGTTCCATGTATTTGAATAAAGAAAGTAATTCCCTCCACTCTGGGTTGTCCCCAATCTGCTCAGTATATTTACCCCATACTAATTTGAATTGAGCGACATTGATACAAGGGACTCCGCCGAAACGTACTCGCTTTTAGGGTGCATGAAATAGAAAGAGCGTTTACATCTTGCACATTTATTAGTATAACTGATAGCGGTAGTTTTTCCGGGCAATCAGCATTAAAAGGATCCAGGATGTGCGTCTCCGTTGCGTTAGTAATGCGGTAATGATTGGCTGAAAGAGAGCCAATGACGCGCAAAGTAACCCTAGCTCAAGATTTCGAGGGATTTCGTTATTAACACCTCTTGATATCTACAATCCAAATGCACATTCAGAGCATGAAGGAGGTGCATTTAAAAATGGTTTTGACTCAGTATAAACGTACCATTCATATGTGTAAAAAAAGCTTATATCCTTGGTACTATTAGGAACACAAGTGCGTTTCCGTTACTATGGAGAAGTGTTCATCATTGGATGATAGACAACCAATGACACTGTCCCTTAGGCTTGTCCAATGAAAACAGAGCTAGTATTTAAGCCGTGGATTTTGGATAGCCTGTATTCTTCTTTTCTTACAACGGAGAGAAGAACCAGTGATTCTGTCCGGAGAGGAGCAGGGAGGCCGAGCGAATTTCATAAGGTGAGAGACGATATAGACCGCAGACAGTTACTCTTACTTTTGCCTGCCACATATCCTTGGGAGGTAGCGCTCTGGTCCCGCGTCAAGCCTCTGTTTATATTTATGATTAGTCTTGACGACTCGTACTCTGTTATTAATAAGGGATGTCCTGTACTTACTTCCATGAAAGATAGCAGAGATCAAGTTTTTCAAAATCACTCTGCTTTATAAAACATATTTAGTTCTCCTGTTAAATTTTTATTCTCACTAAAGTCGAAGTAAATGGGTATATGGTTAAGATTGATAATCACAATGACGAATATCCATTGCCTTGCAGGATACAAATATATAAATGGAGGTTTTTGTGTCTTAAAAGCCAAGCCAAAGAGAAATAGATAAATTGCCAGTATAACACAACATTACTAGCATCTCCTAACACAAAAAAAACATTATTTTTACATAGTGGTATTTTAACTCTATAAACAAGGGAGGTCAACCCCCAAGTTCTATGAGCCGGTAGACGCAGCAAGAAGACGATCTACTGTTACAGCGATTCCCATACCATATAATTGGTGAGTGTCTAACCCTAGGACCCTGCTCATTCAAGAAACATTGGGCAGACAGATTAATTGATCATGCTGATTACTTTATTTTCAGAAATACAATTTAGAAGTATTTCCAAATGACCGGTGGCTCCCCCGGACAGTGTGTATACCTTCCGTACACATTGCTTTTAAGGTAAAGGTTGATCAATTAGGATTTACAAAGATAGGACAAGAATATGACAACTAAACTAATAATTTATTATCTGTTGCTCCACAGTTATCTAAATTCTGATTAAATGCCCGCAGATCCATAGATTGAGACAGGGATCCGGAGGCGGTACGAAACTCCAGTATACAACGGAGTTCAAATAAATTAGTTTTTAATTTCAAGGTATGTTCCAGTTCTAAAAAATTAAAAAGTATTGGAATGGGTAGTGAGTACTCTTTAGATAGAATACCGATCTGTAAGAAAATTAGTATAAGGTAACCCTAACAGATAGATACAGGGAGAGGCAATAGAGGTTTCTGATGTAACTTTATTTAGCTGGATTAAGTGGGACATTCAGTAATGAATTGTTTAGAATTGTATACAAGGAGGGCATGTGCAATAAAGAGTGACAAATGCGTAGGGTAATATGCTACAACTGTATATGACAAATTAAGCACTGTGACCATCACTGTTTGGTAATTTTGTGTTTTTTTAAATCCAGAATCTGTCCTGAAGAAGGTGTCTGTATTGAAAAAAATCCGAAACGCTGTGTCGACATTTGTTTTCTTGATTCTGGTTTTATTTTACAAATTGTGTATTGATTGTTAAATTTTGAGATCTGTATATATTCATGTTTTTAATACACTTATGTTTTTAATGTATTAATTTTACCAAACTGTCTACCCAAATATATGTAATAAAAATATACATGTGATTTTTACACTCAAGACAATAGCCTCTTTGTTCGTAGTGTAAAAATTGTGTTGAGCTTCAGATATGACCTTGTCCTTCAGTAACATCAATACCACTTGCCTCTCCCGTAATTAACAGAATGATATTTTTTGATTATATAGGATAGCGCATTGTTTGCAATACGGGACATTCTCTTGTTTCTCTAGAGTGAATGCACAAACATACCAGCTGTCAGTCTAAACCAGGCGTTGGTTAAACAGGCAGGCAGAGACACACAATAGTAAAGCAAGAAAATGCCCACTTTCTAAAAGTGGCATTTTCAAACACACAATTTAAATACCACCTTCACCAAAAGATGTATTTTGAAATTCTGAGCTCAGGGATCCCAAACTCCAAATCCCTATCTTTTCCCAACTGAATGTTATGCCTGTAAGATGTTACAAGGCAGCTCCAATGATAATCTATGGGAGAGAGAGCCCTTGCTCAAGTGAAAAATGAAATTGGCAGTATTTCACTATCAGGACACACCAGCACATGTCCTACCTTTCGTATATACCGCACCCAGCCCTTGGGGCCACCTTGTGCCCACCTTAGGGGTATTGTACATGTAGAAAGGGGAAGGTTTGAGGCCTGGCAAGTTGACAATCTGCAGACAGGAGGGATGAAGCAGTAATAGTCTCCCCTTTTC
Organism: Lissotriton vulgaris; assembly: GCF_964263255.1. Taxonomy (NCBI): domain Eukaryota; kingdom Metazoa; phylum Chordata; class Amphibia; order Caudata; family Salamandridae; genus Lissotriton; species Lissotriton vulgaris. The sequence continues at coordinate 52,130,324 of NC_141686.1, forward strand.
AACACCGTCTTTAATCTTTTGATTCTTGCCAGGAGGTCCATGAATAAAAGTATGTAAGACTCTCTCGAGCTAGTTTTAATCATAGTTTTGTTGTAGTTCTGCACAAAAGATCCCTTAACATATGTGTATATATTGTCTTCCCTATTCCTTTCCTCCATTCTAGGCATTGGTCTGCACAGGGATGTTGTTATCACACCCTATGACAAAGCGAGCTACTACTCGTAGTTGAGGACAATTTTAACAAGCTTTGTATTTTTTTGTGTGACACCCATACTAGAGATTTATGTCCTCCTTTTTCCTTATGTGTGTGTGTGTTTAATGATCTAGGAGGGTGGATTAGGAGAGAGACCTCTTTCCCCTTTGTTTTGTGTGGGAAAGTGGACGCACTTGCCAGGTCGAATCGGCAGTTTAAAAACTGCATCACACACACTGCAATGACAGGCCTGAGACATGTTTATAGGGCTACTCATGTGGGTGCGCAATAAGTGCTGGAGGACTACTAGTGGCATTTGATTTACAAGTCCTGGGCACGCACAATGTACTTTACTAGGGAATTGCCAATAAATCAAACTTACCAGTAAATGAAACATGCCAATCATGGATAAATCAATCACCAATACAACTTACACAGAGAGCATATGCACTTTAGCACTGATTAGAAGTGGTAAAGTGCCCAGAGTCCTAAAGCCAAACAAAACAGGTCAGAAAAATTAGGAGGAAGAAGGCAAAAAGTTTGGGGGCAACCCTGCAAAAAGTCAAGTCTAACAGGTGTATTTTTCAAGATATGTACTATTATGTCAGGACGTAGATAGTGGACAGATCACACATTTCTTACATTCCACTACAGATTATTGCAATGCCAATGCAGAGCTTCGATTACAATAAGTTGTTAGTGAATGGTCTTTTAAGAGCAAAGGGGGTCTATTAAAACCTTTATGCATGTAGCTGCTTCATCATTTTCTAACCGCCGCTAGACCAATTCCTAGAACAGTCAATTGTGCTTTTCAGTCCAGAACTGATGTTGCAGTTGGTATCTCGATTATACACGGACACCGCCATTGCAGTGACGGATGCTTGAAGGGTCTTAGTCCCCTTAGCTCACCACCATTCCTTTCTCCCATTGAGCCCCATGTTCTAACTTCTGTCCTCATATCTCCTGCCTACGTACCCTGCTGTGTCATGGGTAGATTCTACTCTCGGCTCCACCACAGCATATGTGGTGTCATCCATGGCTGACAATTACATGGACCGTAACTACAAACTTCTCGGTTACATCCCAGCAGCTCACTTTGCCCCTAGCTCCTTGATACCAGTACACTGCCTACCTGTTCCACTATCATAATGTATTGTTCCTTGTGCTCTCACTGCATCAAAATAGATTTCTCAATTCCAGGACGGTCTTTTCTATTTCCTCAAAATATTCAGCAAAAGGAATGTGAAATGTTTTCAGTTTTAAAATACAATGGAGGGGAGCGTGGCCAGGATGGTGACCTGAGGAGACATCTGTTCGAGAGGCTCCTCGTCCCAAACCCCCATTAGTGCCCTTTTATAACTCATTTCACTCCCAACCGCCTCGATTGCTGACTGCGTTTGAGGGACACATAGTGGCTGCCTCGGTGTGGCTGGGCACAAGAACGTGAATCGCCCGAGCCCGTTGGCGACCGAGAGCGCTTTCCCTGGACCGGGGAGTGAGAACATGGCGGCCGGGCCCGGCGAGTGATCGCGGACGGCTTGGTCCCCTGCAGAAGGCCGACACACGCCGCTGAACAGCACCGCAAGGGACGCCAACCCGCTACTATGGGGGAAGAGACGCGGAAGAGCGGAAGGCGAAGCGGGAGGCCTGCGGCGGGGAGCGACTGAGCCGGCAGGGAGGAGAAGTACCCAAGGCCTCGGTCTGGGCCTACACGTGACACGACAGACAGGCCCCCCAGCGCCTCAGGGGCCGGAGAGAGCGGCAGCCGGCCGAGCCGCAGCCCACAGAGTCCCCCACAGAGGTGAGGAGTGCAGTGCTGGGCTGATCTGGGTCTGGAGCTCGGGACCATTCACTCGATTCCCCGGCGTGAGGCCTAGCGGAGCCTATCAGGCGCGGTCCTCCGGCGCACTGCGGGGAGGCCAGGGAGCGAGCCATTCCACGCCCAGGCAGGTGCAGAGTCAGTGGCCGATTCCGGGGACACCTTAAGAGCACTGGCCGCGCCGCAGCACAAGGAGCTCCCGCATAGGGGAAGAGAGTTGCACCAAGCAGGGGAGGACCCAACGTGGCCTGTCAGACGTGGTCCTCCAGCGTGCTGCAGGGGGGCCGGAGAGGGTGCCCTCCAGCATCCTGGCGGGCGTAGAGTCAGGGGTAGGCCTGGGGACACTTTGGAGGTGCAGGCTGCGCCGTAGCACACAGGGCCCTCTGCGCAGGTGAGGAGGGCAGCACCAGACCGGCGAGTGCCAAAGGCTCGGGGGGCGCTAATCGAGCTCCCGGTGGGGAGCCTGGTGGGGCCCACCACAGCTGTGACTTCAGCGCAGCGGCAAAATAGCGGTGCGGGCGAGAGAACTCAGCCCACACGAGTGACCAGCATTGGGGACGACTTGCCCTCCTCCCCTGAGCACATAGATTCCTGCTCGGGCCCGCTCTCGATAGTGGGCCCGCTGGAGGAAGAGGCCGACGCGGCGGGGCGCGCTGGGACCACGCCCGCAGTGAATCATGTCAACCGCGAACCGCAGAGGGGGCCACACCATCCCCGAATGCTGGCTAAAGGCGCCCCAAAAGGAGAGAAGAGCCCCGAAAAGTCAGTACCGGCGGATCATCCTAAAGAGAAGGAGCGAGAAGGGGGAGAGGCCCCTATCACAAAAGCTTTCATGGAGTCCCTGTTCAACTCCCTCAGAGAGGACTTCCAAACCCTCAAGCAGGATATGACGGGAGAACACAGAGAGCTGCGTCGCGATGTTGACGGCCTCGGAGAGCGCGTAGCGGCGATAGAGGACACTGAGCACGCTAGGAGCGAAGAGGTTGAATTCCTACAACAGGAGATTATCAGGCTCCATGAACAACAGACAGACCTTCAGGCACACGATGAGGACCTCGAGAACCGCTCCAGACGTAATAACATATGGGTCCGGGGCATGCCACCCAAATCGGAGGGGGACAGTGTTATGACTTACCTGCAACGATTGTTTCAGGAAATACTGGGTGAGCCTGAGGATTTCGAGATCCTTATAGATAGGGCACACAGACATCTTGACTTTCCTGCCCCACTACCCCTTAAAGGAACGTATTTCGAAAAGTGGTGCGCCAAAAGCAACCCCTCCAATTCCAGGGACACCCGGTGGGGTTATTCCAAGACTTGTTGGCGATCACATTACAAAAGTGAAGGCCGTTCTAGGTGGCCACAACTTTCCTGCGAGACAATGGAATCCCGTACTCCTGGGGCCACCCCTTCAGGCTCATTTTCAAATGGAAGGGGGCCCTCCACCAGCTCCGGTCCCTATCCTAAGATAGTGCGCGTTGGTTCCCCCATATGCGCTGCATCAAGTCCCATTTTTCGTGTCTTTGGAGACTTCTTGTATCGCCGCTGCATGTTCTTGAGCCATGGTCTTGGGGTCCGGCCTAAGGCTGCCTCTGGGTTAGCTCCGGTGTCCCAAGCATTGCCAGCCGTCCCCTGATGTCTGCGGGGATCTCGTCTGGGAATGTTGCATAGATGGACCCTCTTATATAGCGTCCCCCCTGCGCAAAACCCTCCTGCAGCGCCCGGATTTTACCAAGCAACTTCATAAGTGCATCACTGACTACCTAACCGTTACAGACAAGCCCAAACGTCGGCCTCGGCCCTGTGGGGGGCCCTGAAATAGGTGGCCCGAGGCGAACTCATTGCGATCCCAGCTGCAGAACCCAAGGCCCGTAAGGCGAAACGAGAGGACCTCACTGCCCAGGTTTCTGAACTTGAGAGGTTTCATAGCCGTACCGGGGCTATGGTTGTGGAAGCAATTGAAAGCGGCCAGCGCCCAATTGGCCAGCCTAGACACGGACAGGGCGGAATTTGCTGCTCTCCGCCTTCGCCACACTTACTATGTCGGAGGGAACAGGACCGGCCGCTTACTTGCCAGCGCGCTGAAGGCAAAGACACAACGCTCAAAGATATCAGGTCTTAAAGATGAGAACAGCGTTGACATTGAGGGGGAGGCACAGGTCGCAGAGGCGTTTAGGAACTTCTACGCCTCATTATACCGCGCCGACACGGTCTCAGGCAGGGACATCGACACATACTTAGAGACTGCGGGGATCACCGCGCTTTCCCTGGAGGCACCCATCCGTACAGACGAGGTGACGGCTGCTATATCTCGCCTCCGCCCCCTCAAGTCCCCTGGACCAGATGGCTTCTCAGTCAGTTTCTATAAAACTTTCAGCCAGCTGTTGGCCCCTATTCTCACCCGGCTCTTCAATTCCTTCAGCGGCCCGGGCTCCATCCCTCCGGATATGTTAGAAGCCGAAATTGTGGTGCTGCCCAAACCTGGCAAAGAGCCCACACACTGCTCGGCGTTTCGCCCCATCTCCCTCCTCAATTTGGACCTGAAACTCTTTACAGGCATCCTGGCCACACATCTTGTTTCATACATGCCTGGGATTTTGGAACCCGACCAGTCGGGCTTTGTCCCAAACCGACAATGCAGTGATAACACCAAACGGATACTCCACCTGGTCGACAAGGCCCACTTTCAACAATCAGACTCAGCTCTGCTGGCCATTGATGCTGAAAAAGCGTTTGACCAGGTGGACTGGACCTTCCTACAACGGGTCCTGACGCGCTTTCGGCTAGGGGACCGCTTTCAATCTTAGATTGCGAGTTGTTATCACCACCTTCAAGCTCGGGTTCGCCTGGGTGGCCTACGCTCGAGACCATTCGAGATCCAACGCGGTATGAGGCAGGGGTGCCCACCCTCACCTCTCCTATTCGCTTTATATGTAGAGCCGCTAGCGCAAAAGATCCATGATAACCCCTACATCCACGGCATTACGTTCGGCGGGGAACCCCACACGATCGGCCTGTACGCCGACGACATCATAGCTGCTCTTGACCGTCCAGAACACTCGATTCCTGCCTTTATGGAGGAAATAGAATCCTTCGGAGACATATCCGGCTTCAAAATAAACAGGGGGAAATCCCGGATACTGCCTCTGGGCAGAAATGCTCACTCCCCCGCAGGCGTACCGGCGTATGGCGGAGGCCTAAAGACAGCTACACAACTCCCATATTTGGGTATCACCCTCACCTCCTCCACAGACTCGACGGTTGCCCTCAACTACGCAACTCTTACATCCCGGGTTCGAGCCGACTTTGCGCGGTGGTCCAAACAGCCTCTCTCCCTGCTCGGGCGAGTTGCGGCAGTGAAGATGTCGACTCTGCCTAAAATGTTGTACATCTTTCAAACCATTCCAGTACTACCCCCGGCTGGCACTATCGCAAGTCTACAGACTGCCCTTAACCATTTCATCTGGGGGGGTAAAAGACAGCAATTACATGAACAACTGGCATATCGGGGCATAGATGAGGGGGGTCTTGGGATCCCCAACCTCCTACAATACTTCCAGGCCACCCAAATCCGCTACCTGGTGGAGTGGTACAGACCGGAATCTGAAAAACGGTGGTTGCTTCAAGATAGAGCGATGGCCCAGATATCCCTGTGGAAGGTTCCGTTCCTCCTCCGGCACAACAGGCCGCGGTACCTCCATAGGTCTCCCATCACCCGCACCATCATGCGAATCTGGGATGCGGTTGACGTTAAGAGGGGTCTTACGACCTTTCCCTCTCCGCTCACTCCCCTTCTAGACAACCCGGAGTTCCCTCCGGGCAATGACCCTTGCGCCTTCCCACAGCGGTTGTCTACTAGGCAGAGCCTGAAATTGGAAGCAACGCCAATGGCTAAAGAGGGCTGGTCAGCTGCCAATTTTATGTATGCTGTTCTGATGGACTGGTGAAGTGAGCTGACCCAAAAAACAATTTCACTAAGTAAGATTATGTATTATTTTTGAGAAAGCGTGAGGCTGATGAGACAGTTAAAACAGTCTTTTGGTTAGACTTAAAACACAGAGAAATTGATACAAGAAGAAGAAGCACAGGGGTCTTTGTCTTATACAAGCATACAGTAGCAGTCGAAAGCATCACAGTCTCCCCTAAAAAGTATGGAACAAATGTGGCACTGTAAAGTCAGTCCAAACATCCTTCAAAAACTGTGGAACTGCAGGACCAGTGCAAGCTTCCTTCAAAGACATGGAATAAGACTGGTACTGCAGGGCCACTGCAAGCTGCCTTCAAAGACACGTAAATGTGTGGCACTGGGCAGCACTATTTAACTACTCCATCAGATACAACAAATAATCAGCATTTCAGATTTGGTACAAATGTAAGGAGGACCAATTGGGTGTAAGTTGACCTAATTTATAGCATAATCTACAAGATGGCCAGCAGAAGTACAAGCTAAGATATCCTCACATACAAAACAGATATCATATTGGCGGCAGCACCTAAGCTTATTTTAGACACCGAATACCTAAAGTACAGAGGTGAACAAGACACAGAGGATTCGAGGCAGATGTCAATCTCTAGTTGGATTGACATCTGCCTCGGAGGGCTCAAGACAAAAATGAGCTGCGCTTTCAAGTGGCTTGGCCTGCTACCCACGCTCTAACCTCATACACTCAGTATGAAAGACAAAGAATTAAACTTTCATGTCAAACAGGAGCCAGAAAAAGATACTGATCTCGGCAATTAATTTATTTTATTGTGCCTCCTATTTTTTTAATATTGCATATGGGAAAACCTTAGCATACTTGAGGATGTATACAACTCTGTCTTGTGTTTCACTTAATTACTATAATGGTGCTCCATTTAAACTTAGAATATAGCCAACATTTAAAGTGCAGGTGAGAGCGGACTTGCCTCTTAGTTTACTAATTGTATGTTATAGAGGTGGGGGTTGCAGAAATAAATGTTTCAAATTTCATGTTTAAAAACCATCTCTTTAAGAAACTGCCTCTCAATGCAGAAATATCAAATGAAAAACTAAGGTGAAACGATTGGCGGAATTTGTAACGCAGAGTGGCCAAAATTCCGCCAGTTCTGCAGGAGAAAAGGAACATTCCGCTCACCTCTAGCTGTAAATTCGTTCGGATGAACTGACAGGTGGACAAGAGATACTTCTCCAAGCATTGAATTGGTACATAATGGTGCGGTGCGGTCTTTTCTGGTAGTTTAAAATTGCACACTATCTTTTTCATTTATTTATAGCTGTTGTGTGGAACGCGGCAGAGATGGTGATGTCTGGGGCATGTGCATATTTAAGGGTAATTGCCTGTGAATTGTGATCACTTTCCCCCCCTTGAAATCACTACACACATATTAAAGTATGAGAAATGAAGCATGGTAAAATCTATAGAAGAACTTGCGTTTGGTGTAAGAATCATCTTTGGGGCGGGTTATTCATTCAGAAAGCGCCTGCTGAGACAAGGAAGTCTCGATTCTGCTATAAGGTTTTCAGAAGTTTTGATTTCTGATAGTGGCTTTGTGCTATTCTTTGAAACATGGTCGGGGAATTAAAAAAGGTTCATCTGGCTCTTCTTGGGAAGTTTTCAAATCTAAAAATACGTAGAATAATTAGTGTTACAATAAAACAAAAACTAATTATGTGAGACAGGGTGGGAAAACCCGATTTAAAAAACTTCATGTACATGTTTTATTTCTATGTATAGGAAGGCGCTTCTAGCCATTATTGTTTGCATACACCTTACCCCAACGTGTTTCTTAAGCGAAAGGAGCTGTTACTGAAGGACCTTACCCAAACTATAACCAAACTAAAATTGTTCCACCCATGAATAGGGGCTCAAAGAAAGTCTTGCTATTTTTTTTTTAAAGCATGTATTATATTACAAAGTGAATCATTTCTGTGTTCGTTTTCAAAGTCAAAACTCACCGCACTTTCGGATTGAGATTAGCCATTCAGTGTTTATTAACCAAACTCAGAAAAGGAAATCTCAAGTTCACAAGAGGTCAGCAGCGCAAACTTAAAAGGAAAGGGAGGAGAAAAATAAGGATTGTTTTTACATGAAAAAGGATACTACATCACCAATTATAGTACTTAGCACAATTTTCGAAAACGGCACGTTTAAAAAAATGTGCACAGAACTTCCATTAACAGACCTGGGTTCTGTGCCAGGATTCGACCTATAATGTAGGAAATGAGACTAATTATTTCCTGAGAAACGGTCGAGTGTTTCTTACTTATGAATCTTGGGTAGGTCGCACAGTTTCTGAAAAATGATACCTGTAATGTTTTTGTGGTGCAACTAAAGCTAGGTAGACATTATAAAAACAATTTAGAAGAAAAGAAAAACCACTTTATTCTTTGGGACAGATTCATAAATAAGGAATGAGAGAGTGCCCCATTTCTACTACATATTCGAAATATGAGCACTGAGCAGCCGTCATCTGATGAGCAGATCTTGATAGCCCTTGGCGACCACACAGAAAGTTATTAAGGCACTTCTAATCAAACTCATAGTTTGTATTTTAAGAAGCAAAAGACAATAATACCAAGAGGAAGAGCTGAGACTCGTTTATCATACGCAATGGCTGTACATTTTCCATTAACAGTGTGGCAGACTGCAGCATGGAAGAGAGAGAGCAGCCAACTTCTAGGAATGGCCCAAAAGAGATTGTGTGGACAACAAAAATGCATCAATTTCCCATCTCACAGGCCTGTACCGCAGAAACTGGTGGCAGCTCTTTGCTGCCATGAAGGGGAAAGAGCGACCAGCTACATGTAGGGAGCCCCCAACGTCGCAAGAAGGACCTTAGGTGTTAAAATCTCCTTTACGGCAATGGATGCATTTAACTCCATGTATATGTCACCTTCATTTGATTCTATTGCTCCCTCTTCTGCCCAGAAGCCTATCACAGTTATTTAAATTTTGCTGAGGAGGTGGCGCTGCTAGGAGTTTGGGGCAAGAGGGTGACATAATGTTGTCTTTCTAGCACTCTCCTGGTACCAAAAGCCAACAAGAGTCTAAGTGGACAGTGGAGCAATGAGGTTCAGCCACACCACTGTATGGAGCAAGTGCAACCTCCCAGCTTATCTCTAGGCCTGGACATGGAGGGTGGGGGAAGATGAGATGAAGGTGGAGAGGTGGCAGAAAACGATGCAGATTGGCTGCAGAGAGAAGGATATCTAATTTGGGGAAGAGTCTAATCATTCAAACTGAGAGATAGTACGGGAAGAGCCTCCAATATGAAATAATATTGTGATCAATGATTAGACCATGCTAAAAAGAGCTAAATATGCCGGCAAACTTGAAAACATGCATCTGTCCTCCTACTGTTGAAGAAACCCTTCGCAAACTCTTTAACACTTGCAACTACAGACCAATCTCCCTGCTACCAATCCTAGTCAAGGTCTTAAAGAAAACCATTAACAGAGAACTCACCGTATACCTCCATCTCCTAAACATCCCTTAGTCTGGTTTCACAGCACAGAAACTGCCCTCATCGCTACCACAGATAACGTCTGTGGGACCCTGAACGGAGGAGACACAGAAGCCCTCCGTTTCCTGGACCTCTCAGCCACAGTTGACAAGATCCCCCACTACATCTTGTACCAGCACCTACCTGATATTGTAGTCCAAGAACACGCACTCCGATGCATCTGTTCCTTCCTGACTAGTAGGACCCCGACAGTTAGCCTGGGACCATACACTTCGGACACCCACAGCCTCATCTGCAGTTTTACATGGTTTCTCCCTGATCCCAACCCTCTTCAAAGCATATATGATCCCTCTAGCCAGCATCATCTGCTCTCATAACATTAACGTCCTCACCTATGCAAAAGACACACAGTTCATTCTGTCACTCACTGACAAGATACCCACTACCCAGATCAAGTGCAATGCCTGCATTAGCAAAATCGCCCGACTGTCTGAAGCTGAACACGGACTTCAGAAATCAAGTTCACCATGAGACTCTGCCTGGTTCGTAATCTGCAAGAAATAGGGTACACTGCGGCGGACATAGATAGTGGAGGTCTACATGCAGTCTTATTACCAGGACATAAAATGCAGAGAGATCTACTTCCCTTGCTAGACACTGCACTTAAGTGTTGGAAGGCGGTGCTAAGATACACAAATGCACCCCCTGCATACACAGGCAATATTCCATTGCTGGGAATCTCGCTTGAGAGTAGCATACTCACCACGCGCAGACTAGCACCCTGGGCGGAAGCGGGTGTCAGCCGGTGGGAGATTTATTTAGTAATGAGACACTCCTGGACCACGACGCCTTCGTACATGAGACGGGTGCCCCGGCCCACCTGTACTTAATACACGCTGCACTGTTACACTATGTGAAAAAACACTGGGCACCACAGAGGAGGGAACTCTCCATCAATGAGCTAGTGAAGATGGTGCACTATATGGGGAGAGGTAGACACTTAATCCGTTGATTGTACACTGGCATTAGCGCCCACACAAGGATATCACTGCAAACACTAAAAATTGCTTGGTCGGAGGATATAGGTAGAAATATGTCAGAGAAGGAATGGACAGCCATAGTAGAACATCCTAAAAAGGTATCGAGAAACTCAAAATTCAAATTTATCCAAACGATGATACTGCATCGTGCTTACTTGTCCCCGAGTAGATTAGATAGAATGTTTCCTCAAACACAGCATGTCTGCCCGCGATGTCAGACGGAAGGGGCAGACTTGTTACACATGATATGCGTATGTCTGGTCATAAGGGGCTACTGGGACAAGATTAGAAGACTAACCGGGACAGCAGCACAACACGAGATCCATGATACTGTGGAAGAATGTATCTTGGGTTTGCACACACGTTTGTCAAAATACAAGGTCCAATACAGTTTCATAGACCTTGCATTAATACTAGCCATTAGAACCTTCACTATGCGCTGGAAGTCGAGCAAACTCCCAACTATATCGCACTGATGTACAGAGATGATACGGTGGAGTACTGCAGAAGGTGCAGCACTGCGCAGAGAGGAAGTAAGAGGGTTACGTAAGGTACTGATATCGCTAGAATGGGAGGCTATGTTGGAGGGGTTGAAACAGCTGATGTAGACCAGGCTGACTGACAAGTTTCCGAACTGTTGTAAAATGGGTTGCCCATGCCTTGAACTCAGGTGTAATAAGTGAGAAGTTATATGTATACATACGTGAGATACAAGTTACTGTAACGATAACAATGGTTCTACCAATGTGCCACAGCTCAGGAACTGTGATCGGAAAGTTGTTGGTGGGGGGAGTTAAGGGGGTTAGTTTAGAAATGGAGAAATTTTATTATGTCATATAACATACGAACACAGGTATATAATTCGTCACTATAATGTATATGTATTGCAATTCACTGTAAGAGATACTATGCCAACGCTGCCTTTGTATGTATATTTTACCAAATATTGAAATTGCCAAGAACACGTGGACAATACCAAAATAATGTGATATCTGTAGTATGATCCAACGAAAAACCTAATAAAATCTGTTTTAAAAAAAAGAGACTCTGCCTGGTGACCAAAAGACCTTGGACACACCCCAACCCTGCCAATACCACCAAGAACCTCAGGATCATAATCAACAGCGAACTGGACATGGATGCTCAATTCAAAGCTGGACTGCCTCATGTTTACATACCCTGAAATGCAGAGGTAGTTTTTCAAATAACTCCCAATTAGCGCCCGGAAAACAGTCACACATGCCCTCGACACAACCCAGCTTGGCTATAGGAACACCCTCTAGGCTGGGATCAACAACATATTAATCAGAAGGCTGCAGAGCATTAAAAAATCAGCAGCCAGAATCATTCTCACCCTCCCACACCGCACTCACATCACACTAAACCTGAAGAAGCACTGAGAGAGCGCAATTTGAATAAAACGTATGTATAGGCCATATGTACAAGCACGTTGCGTAAAGTTAGCTAAAGTAACTAGAGAAATGAAGAAATGTATCCGTATGTACTCATGAGTGTTTTATTAGAAATAGAAAGCCCCTATAGAATATGGGTTATAATAGAAATGTGTGGAAACGCTTAGAAATGTTAGATGTGTTAATCAGGTTCCATGTATGTAGCTGCTAAATGAAGAAAGATGTTAAATGTAAAATGAAGAAACGTGCAGACCACATGGCACTGTGTGAGAACGAAATGTACCATTGCATCTTTTATACGACATGGATTCATTATAATCAATGATTTTGCTTACATATATATATACGTTAAAGGCAATATTTTATAGAAGTGTTTTGTATAACTTTGGTGTGGTATGTTAGCATATTATTTTAAGCTGAAGAAATAAGAGTTCAGAGAGTGCAGACCACTGCACGTAATTTAGTGGGCCAGGAGAGATAGTGGGTTGTCTTTGATCTGCACGTGTGAGCTAAAAGTCAAAAGCCTCGTTAAAATAAATTGCCAATGCTGGTCGAAGTTTTACGGCCTAGTAAGATAAGGGGAGCCTGGAATTTGGGGCCCTGTTTCGAAGTGTCTGTTTGCAGGTGCGAGGGGGGTACCAATCAAAAGCTTGATGAATAGAGCTCTGTTTGAGGAGATAGGCTCGGGTCCGGAGGAGTCGACCGGAATGTCATGGGGGTACCGGCACGATGGAGACGGCGCCTGGGAAGCAAGGTCAACTTAACAGACGATCCAAAGAAACGAAACTATGGAAAAAACCAGAAGCGAGACCACGTGAAGTGTATACGTGGTGGGCGTCCCAAAGGGGCGTTCCACCCATACTGTGATTTTGTATTAGGGACAGCACCCCGGGGAGGAGGTAGAGCAGATGGCCTGAGGACCCTTAGAGAGCGGATGGGTAGGCAGAAAGGGTACTGCTTCACGACATAGGTTTCCATCTGAGACTAAGAGAGATTGAGCTTCTTCGGAAGTCCAATGGCTGACACCTTTTTAGGTAAAGAATCTGTTAAGTAGGGATGTCATCTAGCATAGAGTAGGGACAGTTTAACCTGTTTCATTTTCTTTCTGTAAATGACGCTCCAGATTCATCTGGTGTCAATGATATTCAACTTATTGATTTTTGAATTTGTCTTGGTAGTTTTCTTCTGTCGATTGAGATCTCTTAGAGAGTTCATGTTCATTCTATTACCTGTATACCTTTTGAACCTTATATTGAGGTGTTTGTACTTGCAATTGATTTTGGCTTTATAATAAATCTTTAAACTTTTTCAGTCGTAAGTGGTTCTTCAGAGTTGCGTCAGTCTATGGGGTTGATTTAACCTATGTGGGTTTGCCTTTTACTCAAGGACAGTCAATAACCGATCCAAAAAGGGACTCAAGTGAGATAAGGATCAGGGTGATCTGATAAGAGATCAAAATCTCATTCCCGCAGTTGGTAGCAGAGAAAGATGGTTGGCTTCTTGAGGAAGGCAACCTAGGTTAGGTCCAGATTACCCCAAGGCCCCTAGTCATCGACGACCAGAAGAAGAGCTACCTGCCGAAGAAGGTGCTGACGGTGCGAGAGAGAAAAAAAGCAGCAGAGTCGGTCGAGAGTGAGTATAAGGGTCATGTGTTGCCAGATTGCGGTGTTTTGTGTTGTACCTGTGTTGTAATGTCAAGCGGAGTTGAATGCCTGTAGTGTGATTGAGAGACGGTTGTGAGCGCGCGCAACCGGTGAAAATCTTAAGTCCAGGGAAGGGCTTAAGTGGTTCGGGTGTATCGGACATCCAGAGTAATTGTCTACCATGAGGTACCATTGATCGCCCGTAGGACCGTGATAGGGGGAACGTAAGTGTGAGTGTATGAATAAACGGACGCTGGTCGGACGTTCACTGTGTGTAAGTAACCTATCAGTAAGGCGATCGTCTGACCGTTGTGAAAGACGCTTCGTCAGTTGAGGTGACAATTACAGTTAGACTGTGGACGTACAGTCAAAGAAAAGTGATTGCTTGGTCGGAAGTAGTCATTTTTCGGTGTATGAATGAGACGCATGCGGGACCGGGAGACGAGCTGAGAAAGGAGGGGAACTGCTGCGAAGGGGACGAGTGACGTCAGAGCGAGCCGCGCTGGGATAGGCTGGTTGGTGTAGAGCCGCGCTGGGATAGGTTGGTCAGCGAAAGCCGCGTAGGGATTGGTGGTTCACCATCGGGAAGTAAAACAAGGAAGAGAATTAAGGAAAAGCATAGATTCTTGAAAATGAAGTGTTTTAAATGTTTAAGAGGGATGTTTAGGAGAGAAAATAGAGAGGCGATGAGCGGGGAAGAGGCCCCACCGGAGGGCACACCAGCTCATTACATGGCCGTGAATGTTGGGTTACATACTATATTGTGGATTTCTGAGTGGAGCAAGTTAACAGAGGGAAATGAGGAACTGACGTTTCCGAGATACGGAACGTTTAGGTTAGAAGCATTGAACCAGCTGAAAGCAGTAATGCTCGCAACGAGACCTCTACCCAGGTGCCACAGGCGCCAAGAAAGAGTGAAACGATCGGTAAGGGCAGTGCAGGATGCCAAATGGGATGATGAAGCTAAAAAGTGGAGGGTGCAGAGAATAGAAGCAGATAAACTGTACCCAGTGATAGAAGTTACAGGAGAAAAGAAGCCTCCAGAGGAGGATGATGAGAGCGAGACGGGTGATAGTCTGATAAATAGGCTATTATTAGACAGACCACCTCCGTACAATAGAGAAGCCGAACGTCCCGAGCTCCAGCAGGGGGGCGGGGCCGGAAAAGGGGAATATAGACCGCTCCCCATATCAGATTGGGAACCAAAAAAAGGCGAGGAAATACCTCAACCTAGTCCAGTACAGAGAGTAGTCGGAAGGTTTGTGGTACAAAAGGTGCCGGAAACAGAGTGTGCAAGGTCATATCAGCTGCCGGACGCTCTACAAGTACCTGTTACCATAGGTCCTGTAGTGTCGATTTACAACCCAGAGAGAGCACGAGAGGAGGAACAGGCACGATTGGACAGGGAAAGAGCAGAGATGGAAAGCAGGAACAATACGATTAATTCACAAAGGCAGTTGCTAGGACCGAGAGGTCGGAGTACCCCATGGGATTCAGTAACGGATCCCTTAATAGAGCAGGGGGATCAGAGAGGGCTGATGCATCTAAGGGGACCACGACCGAAGTCCCATAAGGAGCTAAGGGAGTACTTGAAAGAATGGGATGCTGCCGTAGAGACTCAGAATAACAGAATAGAAACGGAAGCGGAATGGAGAGGCCGGGATAACAGAGTCCTCTCCCACTGTGGAGCTGGCGAAAGCAGTCCAGAGTGGGACGGCAGGAGTCAGGAAAGCAAAGGAGATACCTGCCATACCACCAGTGGCAATAGACAAACGTGTGAAGACAAGAGTACAGGATGTGTGGGGGTGCCTCGCCCTATCCTCAGTGAGGGAGATCGAAGGACACAGGAGTACAGGGACAGTTACAGGTGCACTCACCACACACCGGGCGAAAATGTGCAACATTGGAGTCGCGGGAGTATGGAGAGTCGCGAAGGGTCTCACCATGTATCCAGTGATCACGGACGAGATCGCGGGAACATGGAGAGCCGCGAGGGACCTTATCGTTTACTGAGTGACACCAGACAGCAAGGGAATTGCGGAGACTTAGAAAATAACGGGGGATCCTATCATGTGTCTAGAGAGACAGAGCCGAAGAGACAGAATGGAGTGGTGGGAAATAGAACATTGTTCCACCATAAACCTAGAGAAGATGGAAGAGCATGGGATTTAGAAAGATGGGAACAAAGGAGGACTCCTCATAGCTCACCTGTGCCTAGACGTAGGACTCGGAGTTGGGACGAGAGGGATGTAAACGGACCATCTCGGAGTGAGGTACTGAGAGCTGAGGTAAAGGCAAAAAGACTCGATGTAACCAGTCTAAAATCAGATCTTGATGAAATAATAGACGGCACATTGCCCATGGAGAGAATAGACCTGTATGAACAAGATGAGGTACTGTTTATGGCAAAGGATGTTACTCGGAAGGCGAGGTCAGTACATGAAAGGTTATCTGAGTTGGCAACCAGGTACATGATAGACTTATCCAGAACTAAAGCATTACAGGGTAACCATAGGCTGAATTGCACGGATCAGGATCTAGACGAACGGAGGACGATTGGGTTGAAAATACACATAAAGGAACTGATCTTGGGCATAAGAACGTGGAGGGATTTGGATAAATGGGAGGAAAGATGGTCCAAGAGGGGGACCGTCAGAAGGAGTACAATTGGGATGTCCCCAGAGGGAGGGCCACCGCGAATGGAAGCTTTCCCTTTGCGAGAAATCGCGAATGGAAGCTACGTACATGTGCCCTGGAGTAGGGGGGATTTAGCGGCATTTACCAATTCCTTTCCTAAGCTGAGGGAGAACCCCGTGGAGTGGTATAAACAGGTAGAGAGGTTTGTAAAGATCTCCAAAGTACTGTGGGTCGATTTGAACACCCTGTTTGACATTGTAGTACCAGGGGATTTGTGGACGGCATGCAAGCTTAGTGTTGAATGGCCCATTTCTGAACCGGATAGGGACGCCCAGACGAACGGGCCATCAGAGAAAGTCATGGAAAAATATGAGAGGGTAATGGCATGGTTGAAAGAGAAGGTGCCGTTGCAGGACATAGACTGGGTTAAGATAGATCGAACCACTCAGGAACCTAAAGAGACTGTCCATGAGTATTATGAGAGATTGCTGAAAGCGTTCAAACAGTACAGTGGGTTGGATGTGATGGATCCAAAAGACATAGGGCAGTTTGTGTCAAAATTCGTTCTGGGTCTGAGACCTGACATCAGCTTGATGATTCAGCAGCATTTAATTTGTTGGCAAAACAAACCATTAGATGAAATTCTGAGATATGCAAGGTACTGCAGCGATGAAATAGACTCAAAGGCAAAGAAGCTTAAGGAAAAACTGATGTTGGTACAGATGCAGTCAGCTGGAAAGGGTGGACAGCGGCAACAGGGAACCGGAACCCTAGGGAAAAAGCAGAATAATCAAAGTAAAGACGATGAGGAAAAACAGAGACCTAGGATAGATATTGCGACATTGAAAAAGACGACTAGGTGCCACCAGTGTAACGAGGTGGGACATTGGAAACGCGAGTGCCCCTATAATATCGAGACCGGAGAATTAGAACCTGAGGAAGACGATGTCCAGAACAGTCTGGTGAAGGGAACAACGATACCGAAGGGAAAGTTTATCAAAGGGGGGACTCTGACTCCTCGAGCCCAGTTCCCTCAACCATCTCGTATTGCGAACGGGGGAAAAACCTATAGACAACTGCCACTGTTCGTAGGAGGAGAGGAATGCTACTACGTTGATCCCCTTACGGGACAGCGAGTGAATAGAGAGGAAGATTGTACCCTAGGAGCAGCCTTAGAGGTAGACCAGAGGGGACCATACGTGGAGGCTGAAGTGGCAGGGTGTCGTCCGACCTTTTTGGTGGACACGGGGGCCACTCGATCCACTCTGAGATCAGCGGTGGTCCCAGGTCTGCCAATGTCAGGAGAAACGATCCAGGTAGTAGGAGTCGCAAATAGGAGAATGACGAATCCTCTGACAGAACCAGTGTCGGTGAAAATAGGGAAATACAGTGATGAGCACCAGTTTGTGGTTTGCGATTCCAGTCCTGTGTGTCTGTTAGGAAGGGACCTGTTATGCAAACTGAATTGTACGATATATTGCACACCTCAAGGAGTAGAAGTGCAGACTAACGATGATGATGCCGATTTTAAAGTTGCAAACTCACAGGTATGCGTGGAGCTATATCCTACCTTGACGGTGGAGGAGCTTCCATGGGACTTGAGAGGTGCGGTGTCATCTGAGGTGTGGGATTTCACTGGGGAAGAAATAGGACTGATCAAAGGGGTAGAGCCAGTAAAGATCATGGTAAAACCAAATGCTGAGTATCCAAGAACACCCCAATACAAGTTGACTCCGGAGACGATTGCAGGAATAAAGCCTGTGATCGAATCCATGATTAAGCAGGGAATACTGAAGGAAATCGTGGGAAGCCCATGTAACTCCCCGATTATGGGTTTGCAGAAGCCTAGTGGGAAATACAGAATAGTGCAAGATCTTCGAAAGATTAATAATATAGTTGTTTCATGTTGTCCAGTGGTACCGAATCCATCAGTGATACTGTTTCAGATACCATTCCAAGCTGAGTGGTTCACGGTGATAGACCTGTGCCAGGCCTTCTTTTCAATCCCCTTAGATGAGGAAAGCCAATATCTTTTTGCTTTTAAGCTGGAAAATCGCGTTTTAACATGGTGTCGTATCCCACAGGGGTATACAGAAAGCCCATCGATTTTTAACCAGCTGCTGAAGAAAAATCTTGAAAGTCTAGTACTGCCCATGAACTCGGTTCTGGTTCAGTACATAGACGACCTACTTGTGGCGTCAGAAACTGAGGAAGCTTGCAAAATAGACACCATCAACTTATTAAATCACTTGGCAGAGAATGGACACAAGGTGTCTCCAAGCAAATTGCAGTATTGTTTGACAGAAGTGCAGTACTTGGGTCACAGGATTGAAAAGGGAAAACGGAAGGTGTCACCAGACAGAATAGAGGCGATCATGAAAATGAATTCGCCCACAACACAAAGAGAAGTCAGGATGTTCCTAGGAATGGTTGGTTATTGCAGGCAGTGGATAGCTAACTTTTCACTGAAGGCAAAACCTTTACAAAAACTGACGCACAAGGGGGTGAGTGATCCAGTACCATGGGACAAAGATTGTTTGATGGCGTTTCTGCAGCTGAGGGAGGACTTGTGTCGTGCCCCGGCTTTAGGAATGCCTGATTACGAAAAACCATTCTTACTTTACTGCTGTGAAAGGGAAGGTTGTGCTTTGTCAGTTTTGGCTCAGATACACGGAAATGCCCGTAGACCAGTTGCATACTTCTCGGCTACCTTAGATCCAGTAGCCGCAGCGTTGCCCGGATGTCTCAAATCCGTTGCTGCAACGGGTGTCAGCATTGAAAGGTGTGAGAATATAGTGATGGGACACCAGTTAGTGGTGTATGTACCGCATTCTGTTGAACTGTTGATGACCAGGACCAAGACACAGCATCTGACGAATAGCAGGCTCACGCGCTATGAGCAAGTCATTTTGGCTGCCGAGAACGTGACCCTAAAGAGGTGCTCTGTCTTGAATCCCGCCACTTTGATGCCACTTCCAAATGACATTGATGATGATGTATGTACAGATCATGACTGCCTTGATGTGACTGAACTATGCACCAAACCAAGACCAGATATCGTAGATGAGCCATTGACCGACCCCGATGAAATATTCTTTGTTGATGGCTCATGCGTAAGAGACGATATTGGTCAGCTGAGAGCAGCATATGCCGTTTGTACCATTACCGGAGTTGTGGAAGCCGCCTGCCTGGAAGGAGTACATTCCGCTCAGGTAGCTGAAATCATTGCTTTGACCCGTGCCTGTTTAGCAGGTAATAAAATTCGAGTCACCATTTACACCGATAGCCAGTATGGTTTCGGGGTAGTTCATGACTATGGGCAGTTATGGTCTCAAAGAGGTTACATGACCTCCTCAGGCTCTCCTATTAGGAATGGAGAATTTGTTCGATTATTGTTAGAAGCACTACAAGGTCCAGCAGCTATTGCCGTTGTTAAATGTACAGCACATACAAGGAATACGGATTTTGTGTCACAAGGCAATAGGTATGCCGATGAAGTCGCACGTTACTGTGCGGAACAAGGGTATTCCTTTACAGAGGTAGAAGTGGGGGGAATACAGGAAAGGACCGAGTTAACTATGTTGTTGGAAACTGTAGACACTTGGGATGAGTTGAAATGTATACAAGAGAATGCACCTGATTTCGAGAAAAAGGCATGGGAAACAGCTGGTTGTACCAAGAGTGAGATGGACTTTTGGATTTCTGCAGATGGGAGGGCAGTGTTACCAAACGAACTCGTCAGTCCAATGGCAAGGAGATTGCATGGACCAGCACACATAGGTAGAGATGCCATGGTAAGGGTATTTAGGCAAACGTGGTACAACCCAAAGTTTAGAGTAGCGGCAGAAGCAGTATGTCAACGTTGTGTGATCTGTCAACAACTGAATGTAGGGAAGAGAACACCAGTCACATTGAGCCACATAGGGAGGTCTGGGGGGCCATTCAATAGAATGCAATTAGATTTTATTGAAATGCCAAGGTGCAATCGCCTCAGATACGTCCTAGTGATTGTCTGTATATTTTCCAGATGGGTTGAGGCTTACCCCACACGTAGGTGTGACACACTTACAGTAGCAAAGCTATTGCTTAGAGAACTGATACCGCGCTTCGGGGTGCTGGCCTCTTTGGAATCAGATAGAGGAACACATTTCAACAGCGAAATTGTGAAGATGCTATGTTCAGCCCTAAGTATAGACCAGAAGCTACACTGTAGCTATCGACCAGAAGCTTCAGGGATCGTGGAGCAAATCAACAGCACCATTAAGTCCCGACTTGCCAAAGTTTGTTCGTCGACATCATTGAGCTGGCCTGATGAACTTCCACTGGTCCTTATGAGCATACGTAGCACACCAGACAGAAGGACAGGTCTCTCCCCACATGAGGTGCTAATGGGGAGGGCTATGAGACTGCCATCCGTTCCAACTGCAGCATTGTTGAACATCACAGATGATTTGATCCTGGACTATTGTAAGGGACTCTCTGACGCCATTCATTCTGTGTCTCTTCAGGTGCAGGCTGCTGAAGTTCCATCGTCTCATGACCTGTGCCACGATCTGTGTCCAGGGGACTGGGTCCTGGTGAAGAAACACGTCAGGAAGAATTGTCTGGACGTGTGCTGGCGTGGACCTTTCCAAGTCATATTGATCACGAACACTGCAGTGAAGTGTGGGGGCTTGCCCAATTGGATTCACGCCTCACACTCCCGAAGAGTTCCAGCACCTCCGGAAGAAGCAGCTCCTCTCTCGGATGAAAATCCAGCTGAAAACGGAGAAGCCACAGAGGGGATCAGCCAAGCTGCAGAGGTGTCAGAGGAGACAGAGTGTGTCTGACCAGGCCGAAGACGGTCAATGCACCAGCGAAACTGAAGCTGCTACAGAAGGAGAAAGTAGCTGGGAGTACGAATCAGACACTGATCAAGCTGCAAGTGGTCAAGAGTCAAGTGCAAGAACAAGGAGCAGGAGGACAAGGAGTGGAGAAGCTAGCTGGCCGGAAAGAAGGAGAAGGCCAAGCCTGAGAGCGAATCCAGAAAGAACTCTTGTCCCGATTTCTGAAGACTCAGACCTAGACGAAGGTGCAGTAGACTCAGACTCTGAGAGTCCAAGAAGATCAAGGAGGGTACGTGTGCCCTGCAGAAGATACGCCACCCCTGAGTGGACCTACCTGGCGGCAGATGTCTTGGGGACAGAGATCCGGGAGGGTGAGGGAAGTGCAGGTGACCAACCTCGATCCAATTGTAACGGTGGAAGTACGGCTGTTGACACCTGGAATCGAAACTGAAGGGTTGCTAACGTTCACACTCCCCGTCCCTCTGTATCTAAGCCGGATCAAAGACTTTTTTAAGTAAGTAAATGCTTTATTGTACAGTTAATAAAAACCATTACAAATAGCTTTTAGCAATAAAAGAAATGGTCAGTTAAAAGAAGAAGGAAACAAATTAAAAAGGATCAAAGACTTGGTACTGAACAGATTAGAATTTCCAACCTTGGGTCATCCAGTACCAGAACATGAAGAGAAAATTCTTCGCTTAGAATTGTTGGAATATGCTATTAGAGCTGCCGGAACCAGAATTATTGTAGATACCTAAAGACTTTGTAAATAAACCAGCAAGAAAGAAGATAACCTAGCGCCTAGTGGAAAGAAGAAGAAAATAGGGATTTCATTTAGTGGATGGAGAAGGGCTAGGGTTGTCTGTTGCTGAATATAAAGATACTTTGTTGAAAAGAGACTTTGTCGTTTAAGTGTGGTTCACAGACTGAGAAATCAAATGTAAGCCGAGTGAAGAAATCAAAAGAGACTTTTCCAAAGAAAAGCTACACTGTCTGATAACATGGAGACCGGCCGTTCGAATCGCAAAGC
The DNA here is from genome assembly GCF_964263255.1 of Lissotriton vulgaris. Lineage (NCBI taxonomy): Eukaryota > Metazoa > Chordata > Amphibia > Caudata > Salamandridae > Lissotriton > Lissotriton vulgaris. The sequence goes on from NC_141686.1 coordinate 52,152,370, forward strand.
AAAATGCATAGTAGGCACACTTATAGCAGTAGTAATTTCTCTTATAGTCATAGTAGTTACTGTATCATACATAGTGGGACATGCAAGTGTAGCTGAGACAACAGATGTAAAGCCTGTAACGACTTTGAAACCTGTTCTTGTTGGAAAGAAGGAGGAGAACAATGTAATACAGGAAAAGGCGTTATTGGCAGCTGAGGCCCGTAGGTTACACATAGATGAGTCGCAGGGAAATTTCAGAACAAACGCATATGCCAAACTATTGTATGAGTATATTGACGCCATGGAAGCCAAAGATTGTTATGTCTGCATGCAATTGCCGGCTTCAGTAGATGAAGGCATTCGATATCATCATCTTCCATTGACATATGGGATAACATGTAGTTTATTGCTCAGTAATTTTATGGTCGAGAGGGGTTTGAGTACTACTTTTCAAATTATGATTCGGTACTGCCCGAAGTCCCGAATTATAAACAAATAAACAAGTGGGACTATTACAAGAAGGAAGATAGATTGGCTAAGTTCTTCCTTCCTTGGGATACATTAGATACTTCATATGCACGCCGAAAAAACCTGACTTGCAAAGTGTCAGAGATTGAGAAAAAGTTTATTGGACAAGTTGATGACCGTTACAGGAGGCAGAAGATTTTAAAAATGTCAGGACAATGGAAAACAGATTGGACCGAAGAGGAAAAGGCACACAAAAAGAAGGGTGGTAATGGTCCAATAGCTTTAGATCGAACACAGAAAGGAAAGTTATGTCTGACCCGAAGCAAAACGTATTATGAGAGTGTATTTGTACGTGAAGTTAGTTGTGAACATGCTTTCCGGTTAGAATATTATACGAAAGATTTCTTGAAAGGGATGCAAGTGATTCCTAATGTATATTTTGTGTGTGGAAGAAATGCCTATGTAAAAGTGCCTGACAATTGGTATGGTTCATGTTATTTGGCAATTGTCTTCCCCAAAATATACCATGCAAAGGATTTAGAGATCATAGAGGGAAAGGCTTCGGCAAGAGGGAAAAGGGATGCAGGAGATGCAGAAGTAGTTGGAGACGTATTTGGCGCCATGTTTCCTCTTTTAGGTTTGATACTTAATGATGTCAAGATCAGAAGATTGGCTACAGTTGTAGATAGGTTGTCTGCCAGTACTGCAAGGTCATTGATGCTGGTGGAAGGAGAGATGCAATCGATTAGGGCAATGGTCCTTCAGAACCGTCTTGCTTTAGACGTTCTGCTAGCAAAGGAGGGCGGAGTCTGTAAGGCTTTGAAGGTCCAGGAATGTTGCACTTACATTCCAGACAATTCAAAGCCTCTTGAGAAGGCTATACAGAATATTACTAAGATACATCAAGAAATTGAAGACCTAACAAGGGTAAATGTTTGGGAAAAAGTAGGTCATGGAATGGGTAAAGTTGGAGGTTGGTTTGCCAATCTCGGGAAGAGCTTTGTCTGGTATATTCTGAAGCCTATCTTCATAATTTTGATTTGCATAATCATATTGTGGGGTTTAGCGAGACTGTACAAATGGTATAGATCAAACAGGTTGCAAAGGTCCATGAGAGAACAGGAGCGGAGATTAGCTGCTATGCAAGATCATCAGTATAGGAGTTTGAGAGCTCTAGAAACGATCAAAAGAGGGAGCCTTGCAACAAGTTCTGTGTAACACATTCAAATTGGTGTATTAGTGATGACCCCTAGAGGTCATCAAAGGGGGGAACTGAGAGAGCGCAATTTGAATAAAACGTATGTATAGGCCATATGTACAAGCACGTTGCGTAAAGTTAGCTAAAGTAACTAGAGAAATGAAGAAATGTATCCGTATGTACTCATGAGTGTTTTATTAGAAATAGAAAGCCCCTATAGAGTATGGGCTATAATAGAAATGTGTGGAAACGCTTAGAAATGTTAGATGTGTTAATCAGGTTCCATGTATGTAGCTGCTAAATGAAGAAAGATGTTAAATGTAAAATGAAGAAACGTGCAGACCACATGGCACTGTGTGAGAACGAAATGTACCATTGCATCTTTTATACGACATGGATTCATTATAATCAATGATTTTGCTTACATATATATATACGTTAAAGGCAATATTTTATAGAAGTGTTTTGTATAACTTTGGTGTGGTATGTTAGCATATTATTTTAAGCTGAAGAAATAAGAGTTCAGAGAGTGCAGACCACTGCACGTAATTTAGTGGGCCAGGAGAGATAGTGGGTTGTCTTTGATCTGCACGTGTGAGCTAAAAGTCAAAAGCCTCGTTAAAATAAATTGCCAATGCTGGTCGAAGTTTTACGGCCTAGTAAGATAAGGGGAGCCTGGAATTTGGGGCCCTGTTTCGAAGTGTCTGTTTGCAGGTGCGAGGGGGGTACCAATCAAAAGCTTGATGAATAGAGCTCTGTTTGAGGAGATAGGCTCGGGTCCGGAGGAGTCGACCGGAATGTCATGGGGGTACCGGCACGATGGAGACGGCGCCTAGGAAGCAAGGTCAACTTAACAGACGATCCAAAGAAACGAAACTATGGAAAAAACCAGAAGCGAGACCACGTGAAGTGTATACGTGGTGGGCATCCCAAAGGGGCGTTCCACCCATACTGTGATTTTGTATTAGGGACAGCACCCCGGGGAGGAGGTAGAGCAGATGGCCTGAGGACCCTTAGAGAGCGGATGGGTAGGCAGAAAGGGTACTGCTTCACGACATAGGTTTCCATCTGAGACTAAGAGAGATTGAGCTTCTTCGGAAGTCCAACGGCTGACACCTTTTTAGGTAAAGAATCTGTTAAGTAGGTATGTCATCTAGCATAGAGTAGGGACAGTTTAACCTGTTTCATTTTCTTTCTGTAAATGACGCTTCAGATTCATCTGGTGTCAATGATATTCAACTTATTGATTTTTGAATTGGTCTTGGTAGTTTTCTTCTGTCGATTGAGATCTCTTAGAGAGTTCATGTTCATTCTATTACCTGTATACCTTTTGAACCTTATATTGAGGTGTTTGTACTTGCAATTGATTTTGGCTTTATAATAAATCTTTAAACTTTTTCAGTCGTAAGTGGTTCTTCAGAGTTGCGTCAGTCTATGGGGTTGATTTAACCTATGTGGGTTTGCCTTTTACTCAATGACAGTCAATAACCGATCCAAAAAGGGACTCAAGTGAGATAAGGATCAGGGTGATCTGATAAGAGATCAAAATCTCATTCCCGCAGTACCATTAGCTCACCACAGACAAACGAGCACAATTCAAACTCCTCACCTACACTTTCAAAGTACTACATAACACTGGCCCAGCATACCTTAGCAATCACATCTGCTTTCACAAACCTTCCAGAGAACTCTTCTCGTCCAGACTATTGTACACATCCCAGGCATATGGGAAACCACATCTGGTAGACAAACTTTCTCCTACATTGCTCCTAAAGTGTGGATCGATCTGCCACAACACATAAGACCCTCCTCCTTACTTCTGCAAGAAGCTGCAAGTAGCTGAAGAACTGGCTTTCTGAGAAGTCCTACAAGGCCATAGGTTTGGCTAGACTCGCATTTACTCAGCGCCAGGATATCCTCCTGTGTGATTGTGTGCTATAAATCTCCACACTGTAATATAACATGCAAAAGCGGTTATAGCCCCTTTGTAGTTATATTAGGTCTGTAGCCACTAAAAATGCATTTTTGTTAACATTGCCACTATTTGACAAATCTGCACAAAACTTTCCTGTAAAAAAACGTTGTCAGATTTGAGATCAACTTGGCAAGTTTCATGTACATCCCTCAAATGACAGTTCCGATTTTAATTCCCATATGATTCTTTGCACCCTGATATAAAAGAAAAACCTCAATTAAATTATACCAAGCTTGGCATGAAAGTAGAACTTCACGCAGGTGTCTTTGCATGGTTTGGTGTACATCTGTTCAGTGTTTTTTGAGAAATTAGCATTTACAATTTTTTTCAGTGGGCTTTAAAGAGTTACATTATAGAAATATCTGGATAGTTTATGCACAGAGGTTCACAGAACCTACGCCAACCCAAAAGTTTTAAAAATTCAAATCAGATTGGAAGAGAGTTTTTTCAACTGTTCTCCATTTCACTGAGTAGCTAGCCACAACTTGAACAAAAACGGTGTAACTCCTATAACAGGACGTGGGAATCTTCTTCCTGAGTCATGAAATAAAAAAATGAAGCAGCCAGAAGGAAGTAGACCCCATGTTTCAGGTGAGGGTTTTCAAGAGGGCCATCCCTTAAGCAATAGTAAACAAAAAGCACAGATCTAGAGGCTGGTTTATGCAGCCCATGACTTGATTTAGGACATCTAATATAGACCTCGACTTTTGTGATTCCTAGTCAAGCCTATGTGAAGGCACAGCAAGTGTCTTGGATGCATAAAAGTCCTTCGGCACGGTCCTTGGACCTAGTTCCGGGTTCTTAAAGACCTCATAGAAGTTCTAGCATGGGTCTACAAGTCAATAAGGGATAAAACATGCACCAAGGTCTGTGAGCCCTTAAAAAAAGAGAAGAAAAATAGTACTAGGCCAAAGCAGGGCCTGAAGCCAAACCCTGCTGCGTAGACCCAAAGGTCAAAGATAGTAAGGTCTTGGCACCAGTCCTGGGCAAACGCAGGCTTTAAGCCAAACCCGATTCACATGGCCAAAGGCCATGCGCACTTAAGTTGACCACCAGAGGTCCACTGAAAACAAGTTGAACATTAAGATATGGTTAGCCCTGGTTATAATATCTGAATGCAGGTTTAAAGAAATATACAAAATTCACTGGAAAAAGTTAATATGAAGTTATCAGTCAAAATCTAAAACCCTCAAACCTAGGCAAAATAACCATAAATAGCACCCCTTTCATGCACTATTTATGATCTTATGTGACATCAGTCATAACGTTAAATCAAATCACTGATGACATATCTGATGTCATCTCAAATGACATAATCAGGGGGGATCTGTGAAAGCCAGAGGGTACTGATCCCTCAAGAGAATTCCTAAACACACAAAAGTCTATCTGGCTGTGCATCAACAAGCTGATAAGAAATGAAAAATAGAGTCTATGTAGCGTATAGGGAGAAGGAGGGACAAGTTCCCTTCAGGACAAGAACCCTCACTCACCGTTTAGGTGACATGCTTCATCATATGAATTCCCTTCTCACACCGTGGTGTAGGCTAAGACTCCCTGAGGGGTGGAGCTGAGGTTTTTTCTCAGACGGTAAGCGTAGGAGAATACCAATGAATGAGGGACAGAGTGCAATGAAAGTGAATAAGTCATTTAAAAATGTCTCTGGATCCAATGAAATTTAATTAGGTGGTCACAAGGACATGATTAAAAAGCAAGAGGACTAGGGATTCAGCAGATAGACCACCTAATAAAAATGCAGTGGATCCAGGGAGCCTTTTCTTTTGTTTTCTTTAAGCCCCCATGCGGGCCAGGTTCCGGGGGCAATGATAACAATAGATGTGCAGCCCCAGGGACAGCCACTTCCCCGAGGCTATGTATATTTAATGAGGGGGGCCACGCGCCCCCCACAGCCCCAGGACCGCCACCCTCCTTATTACCCCTGGAGGTAATAGGAGGGGTAGTTGGACCCCAAGGATGTCCTTGGGGGACAATTACCCCTTAAATTACCTCCAGTAAGTCCAACACAGTGGGATTGGTAAGAGGTCTACAGTGGCCACGTCCCCTTAGTCCACCACTCTGCAAATGCACCTCCTGGCACACTACTAGTTCGGGGATGAAGTCCACTTTACTCCAGAGGGGCCTTGGCAACCAATAAGCCGTTCTTGTACTTCCTGTAAGTCCTACGCAATGAAATTCCAGAGCGCAAGTTGGAGGCCCAGCCCCCTTTCTCCACCACTCTGCAAACCTGACTGCTAGTTAAAAAACCTTAGAAATTCACTGAAAAAAAACACACATTTCAGGGACGTTGTAGTTAAAAATTAGCATGGAAAAAACTTTAGAAATTCACTGAAAAAAAACACAGGTTTCAGGGAAGTTATAGTTGGAAATTAGCATTTAAAAAAACCTTAGATATTCACGCAAAAAACAAAGGTCACAGGAACTTTATAGTTAGGCTGACATTTCACTAGTACAAAACCAGAAAAATTAAGCCGTTGTAGTTAGCTGAGCTAACTATATCTCACGCCTCCGCAATGCACAGGTTATGACTTCACATATTACATCACTTATGACATGGTCAATGACATCACTGATGACATCACTTATGACATCTCAAATTACATCACTAAGGTCATCAGCGATGATATCATCCACAGCATCTCTGATGCTCCCACCCACACCCCTATGGGGTCTTTTATATACACATTGCCACTCCCACACAACTATTCACAAACCCATTCACAGAGCCATACCAGTGCTTACACATCCACTTACTGATTAATTGATCTATACACACATCAACTCGCTCACCCACACCACCACTCATAGACCCACTCACTCACTAATACAGCCATTGCCATTTCCACTCATACAGGTGCTGACACACTGGGTGAGTCACCCATAGAACTACTCACACACCTAGACACTCACCCATACAGTCAATCATACAGCCACTTACTCACCCAAACAGTTACATTCCCCCACTTACTTACCTATATAAATAGTAATACATACTCACTCAGCTATACAGTCACTGACAGAAGCATGCACTCATCCATAGAGCCACTCTCACATTCACTCACTCGCGCATACTGTCGCTCATATACCCAGTCACTCATGTATACTGCGTTTCAAATACTCAGTTAGTCACCCATACGGACACATGCACTCAATCATCGAAACAGCCATACATACACTCACTCGCCCGTACAACTTCTCACACACACACACAACAATACTCAGTTCAGTTCAGTTCATGAAGCTTTATTCGGTACATATAAAATGACCATAAAAGCAATACAACCACTGACTCACCCACTCATTGATCCATACAGGCAGTCAGACACCTCCTCACACACAAACACAGGCAGTCATAGACCTATTCAGACAATCAATCACCCATATAGCCATTCAGGTACCCACTAACACACTCATACACCCACTTAGACATTAACGGACAGATACACACATTCACAGTCACTCACCCATACATTCGCTGAGACACATAATCACTCACTTATACAGTCAGTCACGCACCCACTGAGTCATCCCTACAGTCACTCATACACCTACTGATTCACCAATACACCTCGGTATATATATTTATCACTAAAACTCAAACACTCACAGTCACTGGATGATGTCATCACTGATGTCATTTGAGATGTCATCAGTGATGTCACTGACCATGTCATGAGTGATGTTATATGCAAGGTCATAACAAGTGTATTGTGGGGGCACGAGTTCTAGTTAACTCAGCTATCTATAACAGCTGAATTTATCTGGTTTTGTACAAGTGAAATGTCAGGCTAACTATAACGTCCATGTAACCTTTGCTTTTTTCTGTGAATATATATTTATATACACACATACATACATATATACAAATCTAAAACACTGAAAGCGATAACACAATTGTAGTTATAGTTAAGTCAGAATTCCAGAGGAAAGGCATTTTTGGTCATCTTGCTAATCTTAGTGGATTTTGACAAACATACACAAAACTTTTCAAAAAAAATGTAGGTGGGGAGCCAAGAAAAAGAGGGCCCCCAAAAGTGTGATTTACTATTATAATTCCATTAGGGTCCTATGCGGTTTGATGTAGAAAAAAAGGGTAACGCCATTACATGAAACTTGCCATGAAGTTAGACCATCACTCATGGAGTGTGCTTTTGTTGGTTTGTTGTAAATCCATTCAGTAGTTTTCAAGAAATTAGCTTTCCAAGAGGTTGCGCAGGAAGGGGTTACATTTCATAAAACATTTGATGGGGGAAAGTTGTGTTTTTGATTTGCAAATAATTTGAGGTTTTGTTCAAGAAGTTACATGAAATTTGGCAGCTGCTTAGCATGTTTAGCTTGCTCTTTGTATTTTTGAATTAGTGCAGATTTGTAACGGGGCACTTTTAAAAGGGGGTCAAAACATATGTAACAGTAGAATTTGATGAATCCTCAAGAAATTTGGCAGATGTGTAGCATGTTTAATTGTAGCTCTGACACTTTCTGCACAAATCCATTGGGGTGAGTGCTCTGTAAGGAATCCTCATGAAATTTGATAGGCTCTTAACATGTTGAGCCCAATTCAAGAATCTCAGGTTTCATGCAGATCAAAGATGGTGTTGAAGTTAAACAAAGGGCTTGGAGGGGGGCAGCTAATTATCCTTTGCCATTATCTTTGTTTACATTTTTACAAATCTGCACAACACTTAGCAGACACCATATTTATCCAACTTGTGATATTTTGAGTTTCATGAAACGATATAAGGATCTACACTTAGAGGTGTTGTCAAAAAGCAGAATCTCCAATGTTAACTCTACTACAGAACCAAATACCTGAAGAAATTACAGCACATGTGGAATAAAACTAAAACCTTATTCTGAAAAAGTGCTGTTGCTTGGTAAATCCATGCAGTAGTTTTCATGAAATTAGCATTACATTAATGTGTTACTGGGTTTACAAGGGGTACAATCTACATATATCTGGACCATTCATGTGCAGAAAGGGGTCCAGGTTTGCACAATGCCCGTGAACCTACAATAGAAAAAAAAACACCAATTAGACAAGGAAGCCTTTAGCTCCCATTATCTATTTTGAATCCACAGTATTAAAGGTTTGTCTACGAATAAAATACCTGATCATGCTAGACCTACAGTCAACACGTGCCATGGATGTTTAAAGGACTTGCACAGTAGAGGTTGTCAGTCGGTAGTAGGTTAGAAAATTATTAGCAAAATAACTCTTTTTTGCCCCTACACAGAACTCTGCCCTCTCTTGATGGATTTGCATGAAATTCCAAAATATCAAATAAATAATTTTTGACCTTCGTGCTTGCTCTGTTGGATCTGCCTGAAACTTGAGATTCCTCTACTGGGTTCCACTTACTGATATTAGGCATAATAATTTACCAGCATAAAAGTTATTTGCCAATGAATAGGTTTTGACCCGTTGCTAACACAGTCCTCCTTGATTGATTTGAATGAAAATCAATAGATCAAGAGAAAGGTAAACATGACGAGCCGGGCTATTTTTCGTGCAGATCAGTCATAAGGTATCAAAGTTATTAACATATCAAAAAAATATGACCCCCCCTCTTTTAAATGTGCTCCCCTTTTATTGATCTGCATAAAACTTGATCCATCATGCTAATCACTTGCCATGCAGTTTCGTGAAACAGTAAGGGAATTGCCATGGGGAAGGCCCACAAGTTTTTAAGCTTTGGTTTCAATGGTAGTTTCCGCCACGATCCTTTCACTCAGAAACAGCTTGTAATATCAGTGTTCCCAGAGTAAAAAAAGTTAAATGGGGCGGGAGAAGTTTTACTTGCAGCACTTCCGGTCTCTGGAACAGCCTCCCTTCATTCCTGAAAAAGGAATCAGACCTTCTCTGCTTTAGGAAAAAACAAAAAACCTGGCTTTTCAATCTCTAGGAGTCTCTATCCCTCGGCCAGCCTCATAACCTGGTACTGCCCAGTTTGCAAGCTTGCGCGCCTAGACACCGAGCGCGTTTATTGTAAATTTTTATTTCATTATATATATATATATCTCAAAACCAGAGTCCTTTGGCTTCCCCGTCTAGAAGGACACGAGCCCACGTAGGTCAGTAAAGATTCCTTCCTTTATTGGCAGTGCAAAGATAGGCAAAATGCATTTTAGCGAAATCGCCTTCCTCAGATGCCTTTGATCACTTAGTCATTCACTGTTCACCATTTAAAATTCTGAGTGTCCCTTTACGATTGGTAGAGGCTCACTTTCACGTTCTCATGGGCGGGTGCCTCAAAACGCAATGTCTTAAGCTTTCAAGCTACAGCGGCACCTGTGGAAGTATATATGTATATATATGCACTATTCCTCTGGATCTAGAGAAGAGTCTGCACTTGGGCAGCGCGAGTATCCTTCTTCATTTAATTGCAGCCATTGTTCAACAATGATCCAATTCAGCAACATTATTTCACATTCAGGACGCGTTTCGATTTCCCCTGCAGCCTTTCTCAACTGAAAAGAGCGTTAGCAAATATATTAGTGTAGAGCCTGCACGTGAGTCCAATCTGACTGAAATAGCAAAAATACTTCAACTCTTAGCACCAGTCCATCATTGACTAGTGTCACATATCTTTTGATCTCGTCGTGGTGCGAGCAGAAATAAAACTCACTGTGCATAAAATTAATCATTTCAAAACAGGCATTCTTTGGAATTCATTGCGGTTTTTACATTTAACATTGATTCTAGTTCCTGCAACTCGCTGTTGTTTTTTTCACTTACGCCTCACCACTAGGCTTTTATCTTCTGAGGCACCCAGCTCCGAAATACCTCTGTCCTCAGACAAATATATACATTCACATTTGTATATATATACATATACATATATTCATACATATATACATATACATAAATATATACATATATGTATATATTGCTTCCTCCTCGTACGATCAGTTACGCTATTCACTCCTTGTAATGTTTTTCACGAGTCCAAGAAGCTTGAAAAGATTGATTTAAACATCAAGCCAACGTATCTCTCTCTCTCTCTCTCTCTCTCTCTCTCTCTCTCTCTCTCTCTCTCTCTCTCTCTCTCTCTCTCTCTCTCTCTCTCTCTCTCTCTCTCTCTCTCTCTCTCTCTCTCTCTCTCTCTCTCTCTCTCTCTCTATATATATATCTATATATATATATATATATCTATATCTATATATATATATATATATATATATATATATATTACCTACTGGCGGTAGCCAGTAGGTAGTTATAGTTAGGACCTAGTTTCCATAGGAAATCCGCAACATTCTATTGGAATAACTTTGGCGCCGGTTGATGAATCTCCACGAATTTCTCAAAGAAGATGGCTCGCTACGCTCCGCTCCTTCCCTGAAAATCTCGGGAAGATTCGTCAAGCGGGGGCTGAGAAAAAAGGGGGGTCCCAAAACGTGTTTTCCCCATGTTAATTTCCATAGGACCTTTAGACACGGCTACAGCCCGAACCGCTGAACGGAATTACAGCAAATTTGGGAAAATGGTAGGGTCTGGTACGCAGATCACGCTTTTGTTTAAATGGTGTAAATCCCTCCAGTAGTTGCTGAGAAAATTAAAGTTGAAATCAATTATATATCTATAAGCGCGCACGGGTGCGCGCACCGTGCGAGCACCTTGCCGTGCACGAGCTTCATGGTGATTGGCTGCCACTGTCTGTCAACACTCTAAAACAGAAATTGTTGGCAGCCATCTTGTGCCTCGGTAGACTGAGGCACAGGAAAGCAGAAAAACCAAGGTGTAGAACTCGAAAAGGGGGCAGGGTAGAAGCACCCTGATCCCCTAGGCCTGCTCAGGGGGTCCCACAGGGTCACTTACCTCCCCTTTATCATCCTCAAATCCCCTTCCCTCACCATCTTTCCATTTCTTTTACCTTCATTCCCCTTACCCTACTCTATGTATCTCTCTTTGTCCCTTACTCTCCTTCCTTATGTCCATCCTCACTCCCCTTCTGTCACTCCTCCTCCTTTACTTTCTTTTCCATACTGCTCTTCCCATAATTTTTAATTTCCCTTAACTCACTACCCTACCTTTAGACACCTTGGGGCATATTTACAAGCCCCTTACACCTGTTTTGCGCCGCCGTTGCGTCACTTTTGTGACGCAGCGGTGGTGCAAAAGATGCGCCATGGTGTGGGCTATTTACAACGTGACGCATCTGGTTCCGTCATGGCCGCGCCTGTTCTTCAGATCGTCAGCGCAGACGCGAAATCAGCGCCGCGCAGGCCTGTCGGGCGGGCCATTACGGAACCACTCCGTCACCAGCGCAGCCCACCCAAGGGCTATGACGGAGCGGTTCCGTCATAAGCGTGGGAGGGGTTAAAGGATTGTTGTACATCAAACAGCCAACGTCCATTGTATATCAAGAGAGATGAAACCATGCACACATTCGAACACAATTGTACAACACACGGTATAGTTAGGAATTAGCATTTACAAAACCTTTGAAATTCACTGAAAAAACCATAGGTTTTAAACCCGGTATAGTTAGGAAGTAGCATTCAAAAAACCTATGAAATTAACTGAAAAAACCATAGGTTTTAAACACGTTATAGTTAGGAAGTTGCATTTAAAAAAACCTATGAAATTCACTGAAAAAACCATAGGTTTTACACACGTTATAGTTAGGAAGTAGCATTTACAAAACCTATGAAATTCACTGAAAAAACCATAGGTTTGACACATGTTATAGTTAGCTGGATATTTTACTCATATAAAACCAATGAAATTCCCCCGTTATAGTTACTTCAGCTAACTATAACTCGCGCACCCGCAATGCACTGCTGATGACTTCACATATTACATCACTCATGACATGGTCAGTGACATCACTCATGACATCACTGATGACATCATCCTTGTGGAAGAGTGGCAGACCTTCACTCATCCTAATATAACCTTTATTACACACACTCAAAAATAGAAAATAACATTTTCAATACAATAGCCATACCAATGCCACTTAGAACACACCTATTTAGTAATTTGAAGATCTATATACACAACCACTTATTCATCAACAGACATATACAGTCACTCATATATTATATACAGTCACTCCTATATGTATTCAGTCATCATATGTTCTTATACACTGATACATCTTGATCATCCTGTTACACACCGACACTCAACCATAGAGTTACTCACACATAACTTATATGTACTAGTTTAAAACATATGTACTTACTCAGAAATACACTAATAAAACAGTTATTCATTTACTTAGACAGTCATATATACACTCATACAGAAAAAAAACAAATAACCTATATACCTACTCACCACACACACTCACTCACCCATACAGTCCAGCATATATGCTGCCTACAACACATACAAACAGTAAGTCACTCATTCATGCATCTATACACTACGTAAGATCTCCCAACGAAGCATATTGACACTCAGACACTCAGACACTCCAACTAATAATCAAACAAACAATAACCTATATAGACATTATGTATCACTCATATAGCTACTCACCAACACATGCAGCCACTTACACAGAAACTGAGAGATTGATACAGATATGTATATATTTAAACATTACTCACTAACCCATGTACTCATTAAGATATACTTAATCAGTCAGTTATACAATCTATTTTTCACCTAAAAAGCAGCCATTTATACACTTATATACTCAATTCTTCTTCCATCAACCTTCAGATATACATATATAAAACATATTTAATTTTCAGAACTAACCCATTCACTGGATGATGTCATCAGTGATGTCATGAGGGATGTCACTGACCATGTCATGAGTGATGTAATATGTGAAGTCATCAGCAGTGCATTGCGGGCGCGCGAGTTATAGTTAGCTGAAGTAACTATAACGGGGGAATTTCATTGGTTTTATATGAGTAAAATATCCAGCTACCTATAACATGTGTCAAACCTATGGTTTTTTCAGTGAATATATATTATATATATATATACACACACACACACACTAGTGGTGGTTGCCACTAGGTAGTCATAGTTACTTTTTAGTTTGCTGGTAACTTTTACTCCGTTTGACAAATCTTCCCAAAACTTTCGAAAAAAAGTTTAATCCACTTCAGCACATTCTTGGAAAGTTTCGGGGTGATAATTAATCAGGGGCCAGAAAAAAAGGAGGGATCCCAAACAAAATCCCCAAGCATTTTTCATAGACTTCTTTAAGAAGGACTACAGCAAAAACTGCTGCCCGGAACATCACCAAATTTGACAGGAAGCTAGCTCTTCGTCCACAGAGTGTGCCTTTTAGGTCTCGGGCCTAGCGTACACTGCGCAAGGAGTGTCGCGCAGCCAGAGTTTTTTTCCTGGGGTTTTGAAAATGGACCGGGAAATTCCACGCAGTTCGTGCGTGTTATTTCCTAGGTCCATTTTCATTGGCCTTTGCGTGCTAGTATTTTTAAAACAGAACACGCAAAAGGCCATGGGCGGTTACGTAGCTTTGCCCATGGCATATTGGTGTCTGTTACGTGCACCATAGGCCATTTTTCTTCAATTATGTTTGAAGACATATGGGCTTTTGTTTTTTACAAAATTTCGTGATCGCTTTCAGTGCTGCTTTTTTTTTTTTGACAGCATGAGAGACAGCAGTGAGAGTGACAGCAGAGTGAGAGACAGCAGAGTGAGAGTGACAGCAGAGTGACAGCATGAGAGACAGAAGAGTGAGAGTGACAGCATGAGACAGCAGAGTGAGAGTGACAGCAGAGTGACAGCAGAGTGAGAGTGACAGCAGAGTGAGAGTGACAGCATGAGACAGCCGAGTGAGAGTGACAGCAGAGTGAGAGTGACAGCAGAGTGAGAGAGACAGCAGAGTGAGAGAGACAGCAGAGTGAGAGTGACAGCAGAGTGAGAGAGACTCAGCAATGTGAGAGAGACTCAGCAGTGTGAGTGTTCCAGAGAGAGCAGGGTATGCTTGTGCGCTTACACGGTGCACTGACACACAGGAGCTAAAACAAAGAAAAGCTGAACAAGTGTCTTGGCAGCTTCATGGAGGCAGCCGGCCCTCTGTGAGGGGAGCAGCAAGGAGGGGACTCCCCAACCAATCAAGCGCAACTACTCACAACCTACTGTACGATTACAACACAGGCCAAAAGGCAGAGCTAGGTCTTTTCGCATTACGTAGGGTGAGCAGTGTGTGAGTGTGTAGGGTGAGCAGTGTGTGAGCGTGCAGGGTGAGCAGTGTGTGAGTATGCAGGGTGAACATTGAGTGAGTGTGTAGGGTGAGCAGTGTGTGAGTGTGCAGGGTGACCATTGTGTAAGTGTGTAGGATGAGCAGTGTGAGAGTGTGTAGGGTGAGCAGTGTGTGTAGCGTGAGCAGTGTGTGAGTGTGCAGGGTGAACATTGTGTGAGTGTGCAGGGTGAACAGTGTGTGAGTGTGTAGGGTGAGCAGTGTGTGGGTGTGCAGGGTGAGCAGTGTTAAATGAATGAATGAAATGAAATGAAATTTATAAACGCGCAACTAAGCCCGAAGGCATCAAGGCGCCTAACCAAAGGAAATAATAAAAGGCAAATCCAGAGCTAAGGGTAGGCTTTGGCAAATAGCCACGTCTTGAGAGCCCTCCTAAAGGCTTGCTTTGAGGGAAGTGATTTAATCATAGCCGGCAGAGTATTCCACAACTTTGGAGCCAAAGTTGAAAAGGCTCTGCCACCCCACTTGGCTCTACGAACACGGGGGACTGATAGCAAGGATTTATTGGCCGAGCGCAGAGTTCTGGAAGGGCTATAAGGAGCCAAGAGGTCCCTTAGGCCTCCAGATCTATTTGTAGCCAAAGCCCTATAGATCAAACATAGGGACTTAAAAGAAATCCTGGCCTCAATCGGAAGCCAATGCAATGTTTTTCTGGCAGCAGTGGCAGAAGCCCGCTTAGGTAGATCCAGTACAAACTTAGCGGCGGCATTCTGCACCATTTGAAGTCGCATTAACAGACCCTTGTTAATACCTAAATATAAGGCATTACAATAGTCAAGTCTTGAGCCTATTAATGCTATTACAATTTGCTTTCTGGCTTGTGGGGACAGGTAATGTTTAATCTTCCGCAAGATGTTTATTATGCCCCAACATGTGGAGATAGTCCTGTTTACTTGCTGACCCATCCCCAGAGTAGGATCAATCATGACTCCTAAGTTCCTGGCCAGGGCAGTGGGTGTCGGACACACGCCCAGGGATGAAGGCCACCATTCCGCCGACCAAATGTCCTCCTTTCCTCCGAACACCAGAATTTCTGTCTTCTCGCCATTAAGCTTCAATGAATTGCAAATCATCCATTGAGCAACTGCCTCCATACAGTGTCTAAAGTTGGAGGCAGGAGAGATGACAGGTTGGGCGAGAGACATCAATATCTGCGTGTCGTCGGCATAGGAGACTACCTCCATCCCATATGATCTGATGAGCCTGGCAAGTGGGGTCACATAGATGTTGAAAAGGGTCGGAATTAGTGCCGACCCCTGAGGGACCCCACAATGCACAGGAAGGGATGGAGATAGGAACGCAAAAAATAAGAAGGCGAGTAAGGCAATGGTCAATGGAGGCTCATATTCGGCTCCGGGAAGGGTACGTAAGCTGAATCATAGGTGGCGACTCCCAGTATAATAACCGGGAAAACAGCGACAAGCACACCGTCAGTGCACGCTTTCACCGGGCACAAACACCACCAGCCATCAGTGCACGCTTTCACCAGCCACACACCACCAGAAGTCAGTGCACGCTTTCACCAAACACACACACCACCAGCCATCAGTGCACACTTCCACCAGGCACACACAACACCAGCCGTCAGTGCACGCTTTCACCAGGCACACACACCACCAGCCATCTGTGCACGCTTTTACCAGGCACACACACCACCAGCCGTCAGTGCACGCTTCCACCAGGCACACACACCTCCAGCCGGCAGTGCACGCTTCCACCAGGCACACACACCACCAGCCATCAGTGCACAATTTCTACAGGCACACACATCACCAGCCATCAGTGCACACATCAATTGTTTTTTTTTTTTTATATCCTCATTTGCGTGCATGGCTCCAATCTATCAAAACTAAAAACCGCCACAGAGCAATAGAAAAAGTTAGGTTGTGTTTTGGTGCTATCTCAGCGTATAGCTGGCGGGAGATTTATTGAGGAGGGGGGGAGAACAATTCCCGACAACACATCAACACAGGCCACACAAGATCTTGCTTAGGGCTGTAATTTAGTAGATAGTGCCCGAGTTACCGAAGCCCCTGTAACGCCATGACACTTTGTCATGAAAGCAAGGGTAGGCAATGCGCGCATTAATCATAGGACCTGGGGAAAAAAAAAAAAAACCCAGGTTGATACCTTAGCATAGTCCAGAAAGCTCTTCTACTAGGATTTCCTACCCTGGCCAGGTCCAGTTTGGAAATTTGAAGACGCGATGACCGCCATTTGTGCACTGCAGGCGGTTGGGCATCTTTCCAATGTCTGCATATCTCCCTACGTGCCGCCAGGATGGCATATAATAGCAGATTAGTAGCGGCATTGCGGGCTTTGCTTCTCAGGCCAAAGATGACAAGGACAAGGTCTATGGAGATGTGTTCATCCAAGGACTGGGATAGCTTATTGCCGATAGCGTCCCAAAATTCGGATAGGTTTGGACATTCGTAAAACATGTGGATGTCAGATGCTGCGATGAACCCACATCTTGGGCATAGGACCGGGCCCGTTAAAGAAAACTTTGTCAGCCTCTGTTGGGAATAGTATGCCCTATGTATTGTAAAAAGGTGGTTCCTGCGGAGCCACGCAGGTTTAACTAGGTCCCAGAGTACTGCGCAAGAGGAGGTCCAAAGCTCATCCACGTCTATACCTGGCATTGAATCAGCCCATAGTGATGTCGGCAAATCAAACTTGCTATCCATTTCATCGATAATCTTATTATACCAACGTGATATTTCTTTCTTTGCCACAGGGCTACCTAAAAGGCAAGTCACCAAATCGCTATTACCGCCTATAGGTAGACTATCAATTGTTAACGCATCCACAATTAACTATTGTAGCAATCACAGTATGGTGCACTTTACTTTTAAACATATTCATCTACAGCGCAGAATGCCACCATTGCTACAATTCCAATCCAACCCACATAATTCCACTACACACCACATACATACACTCCATAACACATGGCTAAAAGACATTGCCATTTACAATGCCATTAGCTCTAACTCAAAGAAATCCGAGACCTATTGCATTTCCAATGCTTGTTGTGATTTGGTGTTCAGTAGAAATTAAGGGAAAAAAATAATTGTATATCTGGAAGGTTGGGTCCATGAGAGTCCTGCGAGACTCTTGCAGGAGCGCCAATTTAAAAATGGACCATTTTGACTCTCCCAGAGAGTTTAATTCCCTTGGACCATCAAGCTGCCGCAGGAGTCAGACTCCAGCGGGTGCGAGTGCTCTGATTAGCTGCCAGCACCATGAGAAAAATGATGCTGGCAGTCATTACAGGACTCAGGGGCTTAGTGCCCTGTACTGACATTAAAAAAAACTTGTATAAGCGAAAGGGTAGAGATAGTCTGACTCCCTAGGCCCCATGGGTGGGCCCAAGGTGACACTCCCTGGGACCAAAAACAAAAATCAATTGGAACAAGATGTCGCAATCCAGCGAGACTCTTGCGGGATTGAAGAAAGAAAAAAAAAGAAAATTGCAAGCAGGCTGCATTTAAATAGGTTATGCCCCAGGGAACCCACCCCCAGGGCTGAAGCAAAACAAGCACATGTACATAGGTTAGTACCTGGTGCACACAGTCTTCTATGTTTGGTAGAAACTGTCATGCTTGGACAATTCTGTCAATAACTCAAGGCTGCTTACAATTCTTAGCATGTAGTACATAGAATCTTTGCCCTGTTGGAAACTTTTAATGCAGTGCCAAACAACTTGTGGGACATAAAGAAACCCCACTGTTGATAAAAAATAAACCATAAAAATACTTTATGGTGGGATCCATAGTATTACAGTGGAGCCGAGGAGGTCCCCACGTATGATTTTGAGGTATAACTGTGGTCCCACCAGAGCAAGCTTTCCGGTCATAGAGCTGAATTCTGTGCAGGATTCCATACCATGGTGTCGGATCTGAGATTCCAGTTCTTGCACCAGGGAAGGAAGCTTGCATGACACCATAGATTAGAAAATAATTTTTTTATCGATGAAAAAAAAGGAAGGCTAGGTTTTCAGATTCGGTAGTGGGTAGTGGTCACACAAGGTTGGGCACAGGGTGTGGTCAAGCCCTGCTGCCAACCTATGCTATGCACAGTCAAAGGTAGTGGGTAGCGGGGGCGTCGCCAGACACACACACAGTGGGTTGGATGCAGGGTTTACTGGAAGCAAAGTCCTGTGGCCAACTTCCGCCACGCATGTCAAAAGCAGGGCTTGGGCTTCCACAGAGGAATGGCCACATGTGGAGGGGTGGGTGCAATGCCTTGCTGAACATTAGGCATAAACAGAGATGAGGTACAAAAAGACATTAATTCAGAATATGATACAAAACACAGAAATTCCCTGAAAAACACAAGGTCAAAGTGACGTTATAGTCAGGTGTGGTAATGAGATCTTATAAACGTTAAAAAACCTTCAGAAATTTACTGTAAAAACACAGTTAAAATGTAGTTCCAAAACAAGCTCTTAACATAACTGAAGTTTGATAGTCATTCCTCAGTTTAGTAAACTATCATTTGTCATGCATTGCTTACATCACTCATGACATGGTAAACCATATCTCTGAAGACATCATCCATGATTCTGTTTTTCAAGTAACTCCATAAACTCTTCCAACAATTTTAAAAAAAGAAAGAAAATTAGTAGTAATGAAGCTGCAGTAATATGCAACTTACAGTTACTGTGTGTACTTGTGTAGGTTCATAGAATGGACATAGGGTACACCCTACAGCCAAGTGTGGCTGTGTTACACTGAAAATACCACAGGTGAAGTGCAGTTAAGGTTACAGACTTAAAACTGAAAAAATAATGAAATTATATCAATAGAGTAGTGCTTGAGCAATTATTATATGGTCTATTCAAAGGCACATTATGTAATTTAATAGTTCTCTAGTAGGATTAGTTGATATCACTTGAGGACCACAGTGGAGTAAAACCCACCCTCGGAGCTTCCATTAGCCATCCGAGATCTCCTACATTCCTATTGGTCTAAGCTTGAGAGAGCAGAGTGACATTAGATTGTGTACAGGAGCTTTCTGGCACTCCCAAAGCCTTGTCTGAACATCCTGCAAGGCTGAGAATCGATCAAGGGCCGTGCTGAAAGCAACAACACAATGCAGCTGTGAACCAAAATGGTGCAGCGGGCCGACTGCTTCTCCACATGTGAAGCGTTTAATAGTCAAGGCACTATTTTGCTGCTGAATAATTCTTGCACACAAACATGTTATAACATTACGCATGTGAATGAATGGTATGTATTATTTTTAATCAACACCATTGTAGGTTCTACTACTTAAAATATTGTAACAAACTAAATATGTTTTCTAACTTTTTCCTTTTCCTCAGACTCCATGGCATTTACCTGATTGTATGTGATTTCATAGAAAAACAATGTCATGGAATACCATTACTGACAAACCATTTAATCTAAACTGTTTAATGGAAATTTTCAGAATGAATGGCATTTACCTTTTTATAGAAACCAATTCATAAAATGTATTTTTGGTCGAAATTTGCTTTTGAACGCTTATTTTTTAAGTGTAAATACAATGGGTACAGGTTTTACTTTCAAATGTTTTTATCAGAGATATTTATTTCAGTACTTCAGGGGAGATCATTTCATATTTATATCTTTACATAGTCAAACAATTACTTTGGATGCTTTTATTTTGCTGACCCTTCACCACCAGTGAAACACCATCCACCGTTGACCCCTCACAACCCCTAAACACCATCAATCCTTGCCATCTAAACGCTTCACCACATTTAAACTACACTCATCCCAGAAGCCTAAAAACCCTTTCTTCGCCATAAATCCACCATCTCTGACCCATAAAATCACTCAGTACCCTTAACTCCACCTACTCCTGAAGCCTACAAATCCCTTTCTTCACCTAAACCCCAAACATCCCCCTTAAAACACCTCAGCACAACAAAACGCCACCCATCCCTGAACCCTAAAAAACCCTCACATCCCTTAAACACCAGTCATCCATGGCCCAAATTAACTCATTACTCTAACTACTAATCTCTAAACCCTAGAAAACCCTTTCTACATCTAAAGTCCACTTATTACTCAATCCTTAAAACTCCTCACCAACCTAAACTCCACCCCTCCCCGAACCATAAATGCTCTTCAGCATCCGAGCCACTGCCCATAACTGAACCTTACAAACCCTCACCTGGACTATATGCAGCTAGTACCGGAGGCAGCCAGGTCCAGGCAAAAGACCATACAACACAAAGTGTATGAGCTGGGTAACAGAACAGGCAAACCGTTGGCCTGGCTGGAAAAGCATGACTGGACCCACAGATGAGTGCCCCTTCTAATGGGAGAACAGGGAGAGGAGTTGAGGGACCCACAGGAGATCGCAGAGGCATTTGCCTCTCACTTTGCGCAAATATATACACCCGCTGCCACCGCCACAACCATGGACTCCAGAGAACTGCTTGCCACCATCCCAGTTGCCTCCTTAACCATGGAGGATTGAGTGTCCCGGAAGGGGGTTCTTACAGAAGAGGAATTAGCAGTAGCCATACGGGTAATAAAATCAGGGAAAGCCATAGGACCCAATGGGCTGCCAACAGAGTTGCTTAAGTTAACGGCCTCCAAGACAACACCCCCCCCTCCGAGCCATGTAGCTAGAAAGTTTTGAGAAAGGCTCCCTCCCAGATGACCTAAGACTTGCTTCAATAGTTGTGATACACAAGCAAGGTAAACCGACGAAGCAACACAGTTCCTACCGGCTCATATCACGGCTTAATGCAGAAACAAAAATTCTGGCCAAAGTACTTGCCAACTGCCTAATACCCATTATTAACAACTCTGTACATTCAGATCAATCGGGCTTCATTGCTGGGCGAAGCACTGCTCTTAATCTCCGCTGGCTGCATGGGGTGCAAGGAAGGGCAGAGACAATCCAAGAGGACGTGGCCATATTATCACTTGACGCAAGTATGGCATTCAACACAATCAAATGGCCTTATTTATTCACTGTCTTTGAGTGTATGGGCTTCGTCTCGAAGTACATAAATAAATCAAACTCCTATATACCGACCCAACAGTGCAAATAGTTGTCAATTGCCACGCATCATGGCGATTCCGCCTGGGTAGTGGAACCCGACAAGGATGCCCCCTGTTGCCTATTATATTTGCCTTGATGCTAGAACCACTGGCGTCATGGGTGCAGGGAGACCCTTTGATCAGAGGGCTGAAATGTACACAGCAGCAGGAAGACAACATTTCCTTATACGCAGACGATATATTGCTATATGTTGCGGTCCGACAACCTCAATCCATAGGATCCTCCATATATTTTCGAACTTCGACAAGCATTCAGGCTACACTATAAACTGGACAAAATCCACACTGTACATGCTCCGCGGCCCAAATCTGCTTACACCGGCAGACTGTAGGGTCACTGTGGCGGCTGCGGGATACCTATACCTCGGAATCCTCATAACAGCTAATCCACTCCTTTCTTACAACACCAACCTTCAGGGCCCAATGACGAGGCTTCAAAACGATGTGCCACATTGGCGAACCCTTCCCCTGACTCTTTTGGGCAGAGTGGCCCTGTTTAAAATGCTGGCATTGCCCAGTTTCCTATAGGCGTTACAAAATACCCCTTACAAGGTCCCAGATACATAGTTCACTTGTGTAGAGTGCGGTAAGGACCCTAAATGTGGGATGGAACAAAACCCTGCTTTGCAACGCATAAACTGATGAGAGGGTGGTATTACAGCGGGATCACCTTACCCGACCTTAAACAATACTATTGGGCTTCCCAATTAGCTGTAACCAATCAATGGGTTTACGGTCCACAACTCGAGCCGGCCTACAGGATAGACAAATGGTTGATGAGCCCGTGTGGTTACCAAAGAGCACTCCACACACACGCCAGATATCACCACCTCACGGGTCCTACGGCCCAGACCATAGCAATTTAGCATCAAGTAACTAAAAAACTGGGCTGGCACAAGAAAATAACGGGTCGCTTGTGGGAAACTGGGCACACTGAGCAATTGCCCCGGGTTTGATAAGTGGGACACAATTGGCATTTCAACAGTTGGCGATCTATGGGAAGGTGGCGGGTGATCACATTTACTGGGTTACTAGCAGAATACCAGTTAGCAAATTCAAAGGCCTTCAGGTACCTACAAATAAGTCACGCCATAAAGTCTGCTGACCCAAGGGCGGAGGCTTTGCCCGAGGTGTCCCCGTTGGAGGACAGGCTGCTAACAGAAACTATGATCTGCAAGGCAATATCCCCGACGTATCGAAAATTGGTAAATAATCGACCAGACCCACTAGTGCACCTTAGACAACAAAGGGATTCAGACATAGGGAGTTTAGAAGTTGAGGAATGGCAGAAAGCACTATCCTCCCCATGAGAAGTAGCTATTTCAATGGGACTGAGACTAATTCAACTTAAAATCCTTCACTGGTCATATCTCTCGGGGGGACCCTGGTCAAGATGGGGAGGAGAACAGACTCAGAATGCCTCAGGTTTTTTACTCAGGAAGGTCCTTTCTTCCATACGCTCTGGGAGTGCCCAGTGATTCAACCCTACTGGGAGAGAATCATAACCAAACTAAAAGTGGTCTGTAAGAAAAAGATCGCCAACTCCACACGACTTTGCCTGCTCAATATATGAGAGGTCAATTATTTGACCCACATAGAACTATCCTGGGTGTCCCTGGGCTTGCACTGGATAAGATAAACATTGCCTAAAAATTGGGTGCAGGCGACAGGCCATCGCTAGGGGAATGGGCAAAAGACATGGATAGATCCATGATTGTAGAAAAAGAGGTATTGAAGAACAGAGGTTGCCCAAAAAAGTGGAATAAAAAATAGGCTAAATGGAACGTATCTCGCGGTGGACTTTGCATATCCCCCACAGATGAACTGTGAAGCGAGAGGGTTGGGGTCAATCAATTACAACTGTAAAGTGTGACAAATGCATGTGATGAGCTGTTCCCGGGACCTAGAGAAATAAACTGTAATTTGTACTACCAACATGACTTGAGACTTACCTTCTAACTTGTTATAATGCAGAGATTCTCTAAAATAAAGAGTTTAAAAAAAACCTCACCAGCCCTACACTTCACTTATCCTTGAACCCTAAAACCCCTAAACACCTTTACACTCCACCCAACCCTGAAACCTAAAAGCACCTCACACACCTAAACACCACTCATCCGTTAACCTTAAAAAAAAGGCACCAACCCTACACTCCACCCATTTCTGAATCCTAAAAATCCCTTTCTATACCCAAACTCCAATTATTCCTGACTCCTACAAACCCGTCATCACCCTAAACATTACGCTTATCTGAACACAAAAACCCCACAGTAGTCCAAAACTTTCATTCAATTTTGGGCTTTTCCTTTAAAATCTTTTCTTTAATTTTTTGTATTTCCTTTAAATGTGTTTTCTATGAATTGGTTTCTTCTATTTTCGTTTCTCAGTTGTCGGTTTCCATTAGTTCACACACATCGCATTTACCCTTTCCGCTCCTAATATGTAAGGAAAAGGAAAAAACACAAAAAAGCTGCAGAGATCACTCTCATCTGAAAAAGCACTGGAAAATGTACTGAGAAAATTTTGTTGGCATTAACAATCATTCGAACTAGATGCCCCTCTCGAGTCAGATGCAAAGGCCTAAAATGTTTTTTATGAAGCTGCAGTACTCTGGAGTCAACTGTTTGATGTTTTCACCAAACTGTACTACCTCAATTTATTACAAGAAGTTTGTCACAAGTCAGATGCGACGACTTCAACTGTTCACAAGCTGAGGGGGTGTGACTTCAACATAAAATCTGCATACACACTTTTGATATTTTAAGGATTTGCGCTTATTGCCCATAGGATAAATAAATTTGCCAAAGGGTAGTCTATACTACTATTATAAAGGAAGAACTTTGAACCTTTGAGGCGGGTAAACTCGGGAACCACAGCGCCAATCCAAACACCCGATACATCGTTGTAATTGGCAGGGTCTGTAGATGGACATAGTCTATATAAAAATAAAAAAAATACGTCATTTAAAATATTTACCTAAAAAAAAAGTAGTCCCTTGGAAGTAGCGCCGTCCGGCCGCGACATGCGTGCTGACATCAGAAGCCAGGGAGGAGCGGCGGACATCAGCGCGGGGAGGAGCGGCGGGGAGGAGCGGCGGACCGGCCCGGGATGAGCGGCGGACAGGCGGGGAGGAGCGGCGGACAGGCGGTGAGGAGCGGCGGACAGGTGGTGAGGAGCGGCAGACAGGTGGTGAGGAGCGGCAGACAGGCGGTGAGGAGCGGCAGACAGGCGGTGAGGAGCGGCAGACAGGCGGTGAGGAGCGGCAGACAGGCGGTGAGGAGCGGCAGACAGGCGGTGAGGAGCGGCAGACAGGCGGTGAGGAGCGGCGAGGAGCGGCGGAGAGGAGCGGCGGATGAGGTAGGTGAAATACAAAAGCTACAGGCGGGGAGGAGCGGTGAGCGTAGGTGAAATACAGGCGGGGAGGAGCGGTGAGCGTAGGTGAAATACAGGCGGGGATTAGCGGTGAGCATTAAATGAAGCAAAAGAGGTAGCAAATCGTGCATTACAAAAGTGAGAATCGTGAGCCAACAAAATACAAGAGCTAGCAAACGGTGCATTACATGAGGAAAAAGGGACACGTGCAGGTTACAAAAGCGTACAAAGGAAACATAGAGGTATAATACTGCAATATATGAAGGAAGTCTCCGGGGGACCCACGGACATTACAAAAGTGAGTGCATTACAAAAGTGAGAATCGTGAGCCAACAACATACAAGAGGAAACAAACGGTGCATTACATGAGGAAAAAGTGGCGGTGAGGAGCGGTGAGCGTAGGTGAAGTACAGGCGGGGAGGAGCAGTGAGCATTAAATGAAGCAAAAGAGGTAGTAAACCGTGCATTACAAAAGTGAGAATCGTGAGCCAACAAAATACAAGAGCTAGCAAACAGTGCATTACATGAGCAAAATGTGACGTGTGCAGGTTACAAAAGCGTGCAAAGGAAACATAGAGGTATAATACTGCAATATATGAAGGAAGGATCCCGGGGACCCACGGACAACGTCGGGGCGGGCGGGGGCCCTGAAGCATGATTGCTCCCGGACAAGGTCGGGACGGGCTGCTAGTTTATGATAAAGCCTCACTTTAATGAAATTCCATGAGTTTTCTCAAGCTAAGTGAAGACACCCTAGTATACTTAGGTACTAGCATTCACTGGTAAGTACATGTGCCTTCAAATATTTATCTTGGTTTCGGGGTCTGTGTGCTTTTGTTGGATATATAGAAGTGTACTATATATGCAATGCCTCAAAGTGAATGTACCCAATGGCTGAAGTGATTGACTGGGGTGACAGAGCAGAATGTGTTGAACAGCGGAGCAGACTGATGGATAAAGATGGTTGACTAAAAGCCCGCTTGTTGGAAATTAAATCTTTTGTGTGGTGTTCCTCTAGATCTTGGCCTTTTTTTGCTGAACCTGTTTTTGTTGGCTGTAGGACACGTCACATTTTACTCCTGCTAAACAGTGGTAAACTGCTTATACTCTTCTTTTCAAACCTGTTAAAATTGGTATGCCTGATTGACACATTTAATTTACTTTTAAATCCTTAGTATATGGTTACCCGTCCATCATATTACAATTCCATTATATCCTATGGAACTTGTAACCAGGCTGACGGGGTATCCTTCACATTTATGACAGAGTATTGCATCAGCCAAACTCATAATCAGGCCCTATGTTCCAATATAACAGTTAGTAACGCTTAGCTTCAGTGCAAAGAAGCTTTGTAAAAACATATCTCCAAGCCTGCCAATGCAGCCTGGGTGTGCAGTTTTCAAATTTCATTTCGACCTGTCAAAATAACCCTTTTGAGAGGCTTAAATCTTCCCGTTCAATAATTATCAGTCACTTCACAGTAGACCTTAAATGTTCATAGGGCAGGGTGCACAGTGTATAAAAGTAGGACATGTATGTTTAATGTTTTACATGTCCTGGTAGTGAAAAACCTCCAAAGTCTTTTTTCACTGTGGGAAGGCTGACTCTCCCCTAGGAAAGCACTGGTTTTAATTATTACTCTTAATAATGCTAAATTCAGTTTGGGAATAGCTGGAGAAATATTTCTAAGACTCATTATGATAGTAGTTTAAAATCCAATTTAATGTTAAGATCAGATTTTATATTACTATTTTGAAGAAGGCATTTTTAGAAAATTACTTTTTTCCTGCCAAATATCAGCATGTGGTGAGTTGTGCATTGCTCCCAGAGAGTGAGCAAAAGGTTCTGGGTGTGGAGAGTGAGTTGTCATCCTTGCCAGGATTGTCTGGGGGTTGTGCCCTGTCCCTTTCTGAGCTTCAATGGATGCCTACCCTGTCAGTGGCAGATGAAGGTTATACGCAGTCGTTGCTAGAGGTCCCTCTCGAGTTAGATGTGAAATCCTCAAAATTCTTTCACAAAGCTACAGTATTTCAAATGGTTACCAGCTGTCCCTCATGTGTCATATGCATCTGGCGTCTTCACAAACCTGCAGTACCTCATGTCATTAAGAGAAGTTCCTCTCCAGGCAAGTGCCAAACCACGGGGATTCTTTCCTGATGCTTTGGTACTTCATGTGGTTATTGGGTGTCAGTCTGAAGTCAGATGCAAGTACTCAAATGACCTTCACAAATCTGAGGGGGTGTGGCTTGGTAATGGTAAGCGCTGACACCCAAAGTCAATTTTGGTATGGTCCAAAATAGGCCCTTTGATTTAGATTCTAGGCGAGATATAGGGGGAGCAGGTGTAGGGCGCATTACAAAGGCCATTAGGTATGGGTAAAAATAAACTCCTCAGTAAGCAATATAAAAGCTGATTCAGGAACGCCTCATAAGTCCTGGACTCTATCCCAGCCCCATCTCCTTTAAAAGATACTTAAACCGTATTAAATCTTCATGTGGTACTCCTCTTACCCATCTCAATCGTAGACTCAGAACGAAGAAACGCTAAATTCCCTAAGACCAATGTGGTATCACTAATGACCCAGCCACATCAGACTTTTCAGAAACACTGGATAGTAGGGAAGTTGGTCCTTATTAGTTCTACCCTCAAACTTTTCTGATGTTCATTCACGAGTTTTTGGGGACTTACAGCTAGATTCATGAAGCCAAATTGCGATCGCAATAGCTGCGAATTAGCAATTGCGATCGCAATTTCAATAAAAGGAATTCATGATAGTGAAAAAAACAAAATTGCGAAATCGCAAAATAAAAATTGCGAGTTCGCAAATAAAATCGCAGAATCCTGGAACAAGCCCATTAGCGATTCTGAAATAGCGAGAAACCATGGATTCTGCCAAATAATTTGCGAACTCGCAAAATAATCGCAATTCATGAAAAATCGCTGAGTGCGAAAACCCCGAAAATCGCTATTTGCGACGCGCAATTTAAGGAGAACCCAAACAGGTGGTAACCATTAAGGAAAAAAAATGTTGTAAAAAACTTTAGCAAACTACCAAAAGGTGCAGGCCTGACCAAACACGCTTAAGGACAAGCAGCTGGAGCCTGGACTCTACGTGGTGGTCAGGCGGCGAAGGCTACAGCGAGCAGCACGGAACAGACGTCGGATCCAGGAGCGGATATTCTATCAGCAGGTCACCCTTCTGGGCCAAACCAGGGAGCAAATTTACGCTAAGTACCGCCTAAATGGGGCAATGATCATCAAGCGGATCCGGGACCTAGACCCCCTCCTGCAGCACCCAACAAGGAGGACCAATGCCGTTCCCACCCATGTGCAGGTATTGTGCAGCCTGCACCTACTGGCCTCCGGAAGCTTCCAGGGGATAGTCGCTGTTGCAGGGAGGATATCCCAGCCCACCATGTCCCGCTGCCTAAGGAGTTTCCTGGAGGCCATGCTGACCCGCCTACACCACAACATCTCATTCCCTACCAGCCAACAGGACTTGAATGACACCAAGCTGCAATTTTACAATGTAGCACAATTCCCACATATAATAGGATGCATTGACTGTACCCACATCCACATCTGCCCACCAGCACAAACGGAATACATGTATCGCAACCACAAGTCCTACCACTCCCTCAATATCCAGATGGTGTGCAATGCAAAGACAATCATCACGGACATAGTGGCACAGTACCCGGGGAGCACACATGACTCCTTCATATTCCGGCACAGTGGCATTCACACACGACTGGCCAGGGGAGACTTTGGTGAAGGACACCTACTGGGTAAGTACACATGCCCCACAATATTACACTGTGATAATGTAGCTGCGCAGCACAGGCACTCACCCTCTGCTCCTATCATTCAGGTGAAAGCGGCTACGCTCTCCGTGAGTACCTCCTCACACCATACCTCAACCCTGCAACACCACAGCAACGGCGTTACAATGCAGCACACATACGCACAAGAAATTGCATTGAGAGGACATTTGGCCTTTTGAAGAGCAGATTCCGCATACTGCACAAGACTGGTGGGGCCATCAAATACGAGCCAGAGGTCTGCTGCCGCATCGTGGCCGTGTGTGCAATCCTCCAGGATACCTGTAGACATCTCTGGCAGTGAGTCGGAAGGGGACAACCGACCACCTGCACATGTGCGTCACGCACGCGGTGAGAATCCTGCAGAAGGACACAGGCGCCGCAACCAAATCTGCATGAACTATTTCTAGTGCACCCACTCCCCACACCCATTACTCAACTCATGCATGACAACATTGATAATGACATGAGTCAGATTAAGTTAGTCAGAATTTTGTAATTGTTACAGCACAATAAACTGGGCATTCTGCTAACTGGTACATGAATGACATATTGCGTCATATGTCTGTTCGTCAGGAGGGCATGCTTGTAGCGGCAGCATGTACCCTCATGCTAATGTTCTACTGTTCAGTGCTGCCTCCGGGTAGTTGCTCCCAACCTCCTTTCAACATCCTCCTCCTGATTCGGCCGTGAGGCAGCAGAGGGCCTGCAGCTGCGGTGGGGTGCTACCACCGGTGGAATGGACTGGCTGCTATGGCTGGATGTAGCCTCACTGGTGTCGTCAGCCACCCCCCCCCGCCCGCCCGCCCCTCCTGGCCATGGCCGGTAGCCTGCATGCCCTGCACTGCTGTTGACACCTGCTCCAGAGCTCCCGCGACGTCCTGGCAGCACTGGACCATTTGGCCCTGCGTCGCGAGAGCTGGGATGTCGCGTTCCCAATTATGTAGTTAGACCGCGTGTATGCTGACAGGCGGGTCAGCAGCTGGCGGTGTCTGCGGCAGTTGAGATCCAGCTGGCTGACCATGGCCTGTGTGTTGGCCTCCAAAGCAGCTGTCATCCTATCCATGCGGTCTGACATGTGTGCTACATTACGGGCGGTCTTGTTCATTTGGAGGTGGATGGCCGCAAGATGACGGGCCTGGGTTTGATGCACATGTAGCATTCTGCGCTCAATGGAGAGCCCACTTGGACGCACGTTTTGGCCCCTGCCAGCGCGGGAATTGTTGTTGCGCTGCTCCCTCACCAGTCCGCTTGTCTGGCTCCTCACAGCCGCAGGGCGGCGGGTTGGTTGGCGAACTGCTGCTGGTGTTGCAGGCCCCACTGGTGGTTGTGTGACGCGCGGTGGTACTGCAGCGCCTGTTGGCACAGGGGTGGCACTGGCCACAGGGGCAGGTGGTGGGATGACCGCTGGTGCGGCAGCTTGCCCTGATGGTCCGGGCTGTGGGGTTAGATTTGTGTCTCCCTCTGTGTCCTCCGTGATGTCCTCAATTACCAGGGCATCGCTGTCTGTGCTGGGGACATCAGCGCCACCTGTGATGTAAAGTGGACGTTGATTAGTGACAAGTTTCTTACACATTTAGGCTTCCTACATGCATGCAGACTACCATTCCCTGACTCGCTACAGGGTTGTCTCTCACTGAACATGTCTAGCTTAATGGGCAGGATGGTAATTGTGGTCAGACTACATGTCCCACAATGCAATAGCACTTTAGAGGTGTGCTTTGGCTGCATGACTGGGGTTTGATATGGGATGCTCTGGAGTCAAGGACATTGTTAGGGAACAGGGGGTCGCAGTCGCATGGCACTTACCTGGTGTGTCTTGGGTGGGTCGGGAGGAGTCCAGCTGGATCACACCCACGCATGCCTGTGGATTGATGGTGTCCTCCACTCGGTCCTCCAGTGGTGTGTTCGGTGGGACAGTGGGCTCCCCTCCACCTGTCGCCACACGCTCCCCCAGCCTCTCCGCAATCTTCTCCTTTGCCCGCCCTCTGAGGTCATACCATCGCTTTTTGAGCTTGTCCACGGAGCGCGCTGGGTCACCCCCACAGAGTTCACTTTTGCGCGGATGTGCAACCATATCCGCCTTTTATCGGTCTCAGGCACCCTTCTGGAGTCTTTACCAAAAAGCCGATTGTGGTCCTTGCTGACTCCTTCAATTAAGAATTCGAGCTCTTGCTCTGAAAATGTTATTTTCCTCTTCCTCCCACTGGAAGATCCTCCTGCTGCTTCCTGTGACATGCTTGCCACTGGGGTGTCTACTGCTATACTCCTGTAGGCACACTGGAGGGGAGCTCTGACACTGCTGCTTCTACTTCAGGCTCTCTCTGCTGAATGAGGGTGGAACCTGCCTACTTCCTGGTTGTGATGTCATCACTGTGCTCAGGATGCGACTTCCCGTTTTTGCAATCTTGAAGTTAGCGAGATCACAATTTGCGATTTCGGTAATTGCGAGATCGCAATTTCAACACGGGTATCGGCCGATTCTGCGAATATTTACTGATTTTTGGGGACTCGCAATCGCCGATTGCGGCCGACTGCGATTAGCTTTTTTTTCTCGCAAATATTCATGAATGCCATTCTGAGATTTCTAAAGTGCGATTCGCTTTTTCTCGCAATTTAGAAATCGCAGTATTTGACATTGATGAATCTGGCTGTTAGTTTTATAATGGGGTCAAAAGAACTAAAAATTTAAAACAAAAACCTGGTTTGGCTGCCCTACTGGCACGTAAACCTAAAAAGTAGGAAGTCTTGCTAATGGTATTCAGTTTATCTAGCCAGCAGGATAAATGAATGAATTTATACTGTCAGGCTCCCTACTTTATGCAAACACCTCTGTTGCACGAATATCCACTAGTGAACCTTCTTCAGCAGAATGGACTACAATTTTTATTTTATCTGTGCTTTACCCAACTCTATAATTTTAGGGGACTAAATTGCACAGATAGATTTTTACAACAAATTATGAAATGAGGCATTTTAAATTTTGTACAAATTGGCAACGATCACATTTTTCAACATATCGGTAAACAAATCTAGGTCACAGTATCGAATACTGGATTTTCATTTTCGATATAACCGTTCAGCCTGGAAATTACAGACTCGATTTACATTATTAAATTATGCATAATTTAATTAGTATTGCACTAATTCATGTTTATACAATTCGAATAAATTTGGTTTTATATCGAGATCATATCTTTATAAAAGATCTCACCTGTTGATAAGCGTTGCATTAAAACATGCACAATAACATATATTACATCTGAAATTCGCTCCCTTGAAAGAGTGACGGGTATAGTAAGTAGTTCATTAAACAAAATATATATATATATGAGTGCATTCCATTGGCATCCGATCAGGTAGTTAGCGTCTTCCATAAATTGTTAATACAGAAAGTTTGAAACATGCAACTGGTACTCCTCACTCATCACAAGGTGATAGGCTGTGAACCACCGCTGCTTAAAATGGCCACATATTTTTCATGGGCCACTAGTGTTGACTGTGGAACTCGTTCATAAGAAGGGTTCTTATATGTTTAAATGATAAAAAGGTCCACGCATTCAGTCATCCAAAAATCATTTTAAAATGTAACCCTTCGGAAAACACAGACAAAGGAAATTCAAAGCTCGGTCATTTTTGGAGGACAGAGCACACTGAAGCGTGGAAATCTCACACCAGAATAACGGACGGGATGCAAAAGAGAACCTACATTCGTGTGTGGTGTGGTGTGTGTGTGTACTTTTTTCAGTCTCCGCACTGTGGTTTTGTAATCCAAGACTAATAGGGCTGGGAGGGAACAATGACTGGTTTAATAAAGGCTGCACAGTAGCCCCTACTGTAAAACGTTGCTGCTGGCATTCTATCCCTCTCGAGCTTTACCAACTCCAGATGCTCAGCAGCTCTATACAGGGTTTGACCTGGCTAAACATAGCTGGCTAAATTCTTCCATAGAATTCAGTGCTGACAGGCGCCAATAT
Source organism: Lissotriton vulgaris (assembly GCF_964263255.1). NCBI lineage: Eukaryota > Metazoa > Chordata > Amphibia > Caudata > Salamandridae > Lissotriton > Lissotriton vulgaris. The sequence goes on from NC_141686.1 coordinate 52,185,437, forward strand.
AAAAGGAAAAAACAGTTATTATCTGAATAACTACAACATGCATTTGTGATTTTAAGTTAAAGCTTGCCAACAAGCTGCAAGATAAAAATACATATTTTTGACTGCCATATCCAATTATATAAAAAAACACAACATCATGAATGTGAACTCTCAGTTCTGTAAAATAACATTAAATGAGCTTGCAATGTCAGGTTGGTAAAATATATTACATTTCATAGACTTCGGCACTACTCCTGAAACACGACTACCGGGGATAAATTGTTTTTTCTGGTCCATTTTTAAAAGTGGCATACTACTGTACAAAAGCAGAATCCTTTTGCTAATCAGAAATAGCACGTGTGCACTTTAGACAACAAGCAATAGCCAAGCAAATATGTCTCGCCTATACAAGAGCTACTGGCTTTGCCAATGTGTTTTGGCCATATTGTGCATCAGCGTGGCTGCTGTTCACCATGGCTAAAGGTTAGTGTCGTGGAGTGGAGTGTTGTAAAGTGGAGTTGCATAGAGTAGAGTAGAGTGGCATAGAGTGTCGTAGAGTAGCGCATATTGGAGTGGAGGTTTGTAGCGAGGCATACAATGGAGTGTTCTAGAGTCTCATTAAACAGAGTGGAATGTCAGGGAGTGGAGTGTCATTTAGAGTGGAGTGTTATAGGGCTGAGTTGTATAGAGTGGTGTAGAGTGGAGTGGTGCAGAGTGATGCTGAGTGTCAGAGTGAAGTGGCATAGAGTGGAGTAGAGTGTCATATAGTGGAGTGTCAGAGTCGAGTAGAGTGTTGTAGAGTGGAGAAGAGTGGCGCAGATGGAGTAGCGTAGAGTGTCAGAGTGGAGCCTGGTTGAGTGGAGTTGAGTAGAGTGGAGTGGCATGGAGTGTCATAGAGTTGAGTGGCGTAGAGTGGAGTGGCGTACATTGGAGTAGAATGTCAAAGTGGAGTGTTGTAGAGTGCGCTAGAGTGGCGTAGATTGAAGTGGCACAGAGTGGAGCAGAGTGTCAAAGTGTTGTGGCATGGAGTATAGTAGAGTGAAGTGGATTGGAGAAGAGTGGAGTTGAGGGGTGTACAGAGTAGCATAGAGTGGAGTCGAATGTTGTAGAGTGACGTACATTGGAGTATGCACGGTGTGGTAGTGCGATTACAGACAACACATTTTCCTTTGAAATGACCAGTACATTTGCACAGGGATACAGTTTTACTGATGAAACTATACAGCACACAAACAATGTGTGAAAATTCCATCACGTAGTTTATCGATCTGTTTTGATCATATTAAAATTCTTTCCAGCACACTTTAGAATTACAAAAGTGTACTTGATTTGTGTCTTCCTAATTCTGAAATATTTGCACAGACATTCAAATTTTGTTCTGTACTAGAGAAAAGTCTTTCCTTTCACACCTCCAGATTGTCAGAGAAATCGTCTTACTTAAGTCAGAGAAAGAAAAGTAAACACCAAGCTTCCCCAGAAGAGAGCGCCTGTCATTTGACCTCTGTCTTTGTAGGCACAGCAAATGAGACCAGATAAAAATTAAATTTAAAGGCTGGTTTACAGAAAGTGAGCACTCGTGAAAGAATAAAGTAAACAGGCTATGCTCAGTGCCACTGGAATTATGCAGCAGCGAAGGGCCAAATTATGCAGCAGGGTCGAGTAAATTATGCAGCAAAAAAGCCAAATGATGTGGCGTAATACGGCATATATTGTTATAGTAATACTTCATTATTTTGTCCTTTTACACTTGCTAACACGGTCTGAGAATCGGTTGCACCTTAATGGTATTAGTTTAGAACACAAATATAGCAACAGGTAACAGAAAAGTGACATGCCACCGTTTCAAAGGGCTTAGTAACTTTTAAACCACTTGAGCTAGAAACTTCTTTTGTTACAATCTGCACATTATGCAGCAGGTGATGGATTATGTAGCAAATGTGGCAAATCTAGGACTATGCCAAAAACACTGCTTTCGCATAATTGCATAATTCCAAAGGACCTGGCTATGCTCCTCAGGAAGGACAAAAGACATGCTGGGCAGCCTAAAAAAGATAAGGCCAAACAAACCATAAAGTAAATGGTAAGCAATTGTTAGAAATTGTTAGAATTCATTCCTAGGTTAGTATGTACACTAGTGTTTATCAACCAGACAGCTGTGCAATCTGGCAGGCTGCGACATAAAAGGAAGTCCTGGCTAAAACATAGCGCCTTTAGGTGAAGTAGGGTTAGCTCTTATTTTTTTAAGTCTTTTTTTTATTAATTTCAAACACTAAAAAATCACAAATCATTTGCATGCACATTTTTCAAGCATGTTACATCATGTAGCTGTGTCCAAACATTGTATATTCAATTATTCCTACAAACCAGATATTTGATTTTTGCGCCCAGACATGTCCATTTCGACAGTTGGGGATATACATATCCACCCTCCTAATTTTTATCGCATTTCAGGGCACCCTCTAGGTTTATACACTTCTTTTTCAGCTACCATACATTTGCCCCTTCCCATCTGTGGCGTAGGAGCGGACAGTCCCACATAGTGTGAAAAAAGGATGCCTCTTGATGACAAACTCGCAGACATAGAGCACTCTGCCTGATTGCCTTTTTTCTAGGGTCCCCCCCCCCGTGAGGTATGTTCTATGAAGGACTTTTAGTTGGATTAGTCGAAACGAAGATTATTAGCTGCTTCTCTTGGAGACACCAGTGCTATCTGTCAGTCCTCGTCCTTAATTTGTCTTAATTTGTCCTATATCTGCTTGCCACCTGTTTCGCAGAGCCTGAAAGGGATCTGGCAAATTATCAAAAAGTTTCCGATAAGTTAGTGATATGGCTTGATCTGGAATGGACTCAGAGAGCAGCCGGGCCTCTAAAGGGGATGATTCCTGTAGGGCATCTAGGTCTGGAAGTGCTGTTGTGAGTGTGTGGCCGATCTGCAGATAGCGGAATATCTCCCCCTGAACCAGGTTATATTTTTGTTGTAATTCACTAAATGTGAGGAGTTTGCCATTCTTCACTAAATGGCCTCTGTTGAATATTCCAATTGTGTCCCATTTATCAAAGCCTGGTTGATAGCACAGGAGCCCAGGTTTCTGAGTAGACTATAGGGGAGCGGCCAGGGTCAACACCCCGGTCCAACCCAGACGTTTAGTTGCCTGATGCCAAATTGCAACTGTCTGCACAGTTGGGCCCAAGTATCTCCCCCTGCGGACCTTTAAATACAGAGCTCCTTAGCACCCCTCTCTTCCTATCTGGTATCAGTCAAGCATTTATGCAGGGTCTTTCGGGGAACGATACAGCCAGTGGTTTATAGCCACTAATTGTGAGGCCCAGTAACAAAGTCTTATGTTTGGGAGTTCGATCCCCCATCATACCACCCTTTAGATAATTTGTGCTGTGCAATGCAAGGTGCTCCCCCGTCCCATAACAGCGATCGGTCCTCACAATGAATACTTTTAAAGTACGAGTCAGGGACCTTGTAAGGGCAGTTTTGAAGGATATATAAGAATCGTGGGAGAACCAGCATTTTAAAAAGTGCAGCCCTGCCAGCAGAGAGAGAGAGGCAAAGATCTCCAATATTTAACATCATTGCACAATCTGTCTAGGGGGAGGGACAGATTTTTATCATAAAAGAGCTGGGGACCGGTTTAATATAGACCCCTAAGTATCGGAATCCATTGGAGGCTATTTTAATCTCACATGCCAAAGGAAGCCTGGGGACCGGACCCCGAAGAACAAACAGCACCAATTTGGACTAATTAATGGCATACCCCAAGTATTTGCCGAAATTTATGAAAATATTTAAAAGGCTACGTATTGAAGCATATGGGGATGCTAAATATACCAGGATATCATCCGCATACAGCGAAATCTTATTTTCGTGTCTCTCCGCCCATTTCAGTCCTCGAGTTGAGACGTCCCCTCTGACCCAGGATGCCAGTGGTTCAAGAATTAAGTAGAAAATCAGGGGGATAGGGGGCAGCCTCTACCTAACGGGAATATTCTGGACACGCCTTTCTGCGAAATCCTCCATCTGCGTATTGGGCCGCATCAGGGGACTTTGGGGATGTCTGTCTCTATGGTCATTCATAGTCATATTAAAATCCCCTCCCAGAATGAGTGTACCTATGGGGAGATCTACCAGAATTTTCCCTAAGTCAACAAGTGCCTCTCTACCCAATGCAGGGGGAAAATACGCCAAGACCACAATAAGTGGTCTCCCCTCCCATCTGGCCTCTAAAACTGCAAACCTTCCCTGAGGATCCGCCCATGTTCGGGTGGGAGTAAGTGCGAGGTTTTCCTGAATTAAACTACCAGTACCCCTCGAGCCTGAGGTGAACCCCGCGTGAACCAACAATTTGTAACCCCACCTTGTAAGGGCCTTAAATTGTTACCCACTAAGTGTTTTTCTTGCATCAAGACCAGATCAGGGGCCTATCTTTTAAGATACTACAACACCACCCCACGCTTTATTTTGTCCCCCGACCCGTTTACATTCCATGTTAGAATGGACAATGACGATTCTATCTGAGCCCCAGCCATAGATCTTGTCTACAGAAAATAGGAAAACCTGTGGGCACATCATGAAGGGCAGCCGCCTCTTAACATTTTCACAACCAGGTGGATAGACATACAAGAGCAGTCAAGTACAGTCCGGCGAGAGAACCACAAAAATGCATATTTTGCTTTTGAAATGAAAACAGGGATATTTAAATCGGACTGTCGGCGCTTTGTGATGGAAAAACAAACATAAAACATTAACACTATATCCCTCTCCCCAACTTCCCCCCTCCCTGCCCTCCTGCCAGTGGATTTCAAACTACCCACTCCCCAACAAGGCAGCTTGCCTCTCGTCCCACCCCCTATTGAAGAGGTGCTTGGTTGCAGCCATGCCCCTGCCGTGTTTGAGGATGAGATCACATAACAATGAATAACGGGGATAGACCTGGCCCCTTTACCTGCCGCGATCCTAAAGCTACTGATAGTAAATTCTTCATATCATTACTTGTATAATGACAACACAATCACACAGTATGGTCCAGGGGAGATGCCCCAGTACGTTCCACCGGAACCAGTGTCCTACCTTTTTAGCCCCATATATGGCAACTGTGTCCATACCAACCCCATTAACGCAGTGTTTTAGCCACGTGTCGTGGAGTCTATTTCCCTCCGGACTGGGTCACAGCACTGCCCGGCATTGTGGTCAGGTCAGGAAGAACAGGGCCCCACGTTGTGGTCTTTTTGTGGCTTCTCCACCCTCCAGCCAGTCCCACGCGTCTTCAGGGAAAGAGAAGAACCATGTCTTGCCCTCTGATTCAATGTGGAGTTTCACAGGGAAAAGTATGGCGTTTTTTATCTCTTTATTTATTTATTTATGTGATTTGTAAAGCGCCCGAATAACCCCCATCGGGGGTATCTCCGCGATGTGACTGTTCGTGATCAACTCAGGAGAAGATTTAGAATCTGCAGTTTTCTGAAGGCCAGGAAGTTGGTACTTTGGCACAACTGGACGGGGAGTTGGTTCCAGTAGTGTGGGGCAAGATGAGAGAAAGCTTTGCAGCCCATGCGGGATGGTTTGAAGCGCGGGGTCTTGAGAAGTGCTTGGTGACTCGACCGCAGTGGCCAGGACGGTGAATCTCTGACCAGTTTTTCTGACAGATAGCTTGGGCCCATGTTGTTTAGGGCTTTGTATACCATACAACAGACTTTAAAAATAATTCTCTTTTTTACTGGCAGCCAGTGTACTTTATGAAGTAGTGGGGTAGATGTGGTTCTGGGAGGGGCAGCAGTATTTTGGACGACTTGTTGTTTTTTGAGGCAAATTTCCTTTGCAGAAATCAGAAGGGCATTGCAACAGTTTAGGCGGCTGATGATCAGCGCACGATTAAGGTTTTGTGTGTGGCTAGTGGCAGGAGTGGGAAGTGGGAAGACCCTTTGGAGTGGGCTGAGTGTGTGGTAGCATGCAGCAGCAGTAATGTTCACATGCTCCTCTAATGTTAGTTTCTGGTCTAATTGCACTCCTAAATTCTTCACCACCTGTTTAGGGGGAGCCGAGGGGGCAGGGGGGAGAGGGGGGGGGGGGCTGAACCTAATTACCCAGGCCACCAACTAGGGGACCATCTCACTGGTGCATCGCCGAACAACATAATTTCGGATTTTTCAGTGTTAAGGTGAAGGAAATTTTCTCTCATCCAATGCGCAATACCCTCCGAAAAGGTGGATTGAATGTTGGGGACGGATTCATCGAAGGAAAGGAGGAGATGCGTGTCATCGGCGTAAGAGATAGGAATAAAGCCTAATTTCCTCAGTAGGCCAGCCAAGGGGGTAACATAGATGTTGAATGATGTGGGGCTCAAGCAGGAACCCTGGGAACCCCGTTGGTGACTTTGGTGGTCTGTGAGCGGAAATAACCTAGATTGATGGTTTGGGTTCTATCGGTTAAGAAATTGGTCATCCATTTCAAGGCCTTGCCTTGGATGCCTATGTCCTCAAGACGTTTGAGCAGGATCTTGTGAGAGAGGGTATTGAAAGCTGCAGACCGGTCAAGCAGTACCAGAAGCACTGCCCGACCCCTGTCTGCTAGCATTCGTATATTATAAGTGACTTCCACCAGCGCCAACTCAGTACTGTGCCTTGGTCGAAATCCGGATAGTGAGAGGTCAAGATGGTTGGAGGATTCGACAAACTCGTATAGGTGCTTGCTTATGTGCTTCTCTAAGAGCTTACTGTGTAAAGGAAGCAGAGAGATGGGACGATAATTAGTAACATCTTCTGGAGCGGCTTTAGGGTTCTTCCTGATGGAAATGATCTGAGCAGCTTTCCACTCTAAGGGGAGGATGCCTTCCTTCATGGATCTGTGGAGGAAAGAACAGATGGGTGCAGCAAGTGTTTTAGATAGTGTGGCAGAGGTCTTAGGGTCAAGTGGAGACCCTGATTTGACTGTTCCTAGGAGAACATCCACTTCGCTAGCCGTAGGAGCTGGGAAGTTTCTTAGGGTTAGAGAGTCGGATGTGATCGAAGGAGGGTCTATGCTAGGGAGGTGGATGAGGTAATCTTTCAGTGCCTGTTTGACCATCATGAAGCTGCGGCGTTGAGATTGGACCTTTGTGGTGAAGTCCAGGAAAAAGGAGACCACACTGTCAACAAGTTTAATCAGAGGATTAAGGCGTGATGTCTCGAGTATGATGTTCCGATCTCAGAAATTGAAGACTCGAGCTATAATCGGCCTCGGAGGGGCCCCTGGCCCAGGTCTCCCCCAGGGACACGGTATGCGAGCTCGAAGGAAAAGTAGTTTGAGAGCCGTTTTGGTTGCAGCTGTTTCAGAATGAGGTCTTCAACTAACAGATCCACCGCAGGACCTTCCGCCTGCCCCGGGAGTCCCAGGATACATATGTTGTTTCTTCAGGCCCTACCATCATACTCAATGAGTAGCCCTTCCATTTTAATATGTTGATGTTGCAAAAGGCTCACTTGTGTCTTAAGTAGGGCAGTGTCTTTATTTAACACAGTTGTAACATCCTCTTCCTCCTTTACTCTGGAGTCCATTTTTCTGAGGTGAGTTCTAATAAGAAACACCTTAATATTGACAGTGTCAATGCGACTCTCCAGGGAGGTCCATACTCCTGTAATGGATGCCATAATGTCCTGGAGCGTCAATTCCTGCTGCAGAGGTGGGCCTTGTTAGCTGTCCGCGGCCTCTTGAGAGGCGGTGTCTTAATTATCACTTGTGTTAGACCAGGCAAATTTTGCTAGTTTATTTTGCGCAGGTGTCTTGGACCCTTTCCCACTTGCTATTGTTAGGGAGCAATGTGCGTCATATGGCCGATATGTCCAAGGGTGGTCCCAGTACTCGCCGCCGCCTGCCCAGGAGGGAAAAAAATTCCTTGTCAGATTTCCCAGTCCACCAACCTTACTGCCTTTGGGGGGAGTGGGTAGGTGCCCAAGTGTGGAGTCAAGCAGGTATTACTCCTCTGCTACTAGAGGCCCGTAGGACACTTGTATGGTGGCATCATCTCACCCACAGCCCCCTATGTGCTGCACGGAGTCCAGATTGAGTACAAGGCAGAAACAGGCCAAGGTTGCGCCCTCAGTGCACCAAGCAATGTACTCAGCAACTGTGAGTTCAGGTGGGGAGTAAGAGGGCCCTTACGTCCCCTATGTACACCTCCTTTCAAAGTCCTAGCACTTGATTGGGGCAGACGTCACAGGACTGTGCCACTAATTTGTGCCTCTTGCCTGCGCCAGTGGATTGATTGCGCTGGTGTTTAGGCCTTCATGGACCCACAGTAGCTCAGAAGTGGCGCAGGAAAACACCCCTGGGCCACCACTGTTGTTATTAACTGCTTTGCCCAAGACCTAAGCCGGATCTCTGTGGGGCTCAGAAGGGCAAGCCTTGCGCCGCTTGTGTGCCAGGCCCTGCACCCCCAGCACGCAGCGAATCAAGGTGCACTACAGCCTTCGGCCAGAACTAACTCTTCAGGGGGCCGATGGAGAGAAAGGGCTTATGTGCGCACTCACCACCAAGGTGCTGTCCTCTTGGTTGTTGTTTAAGGCCCCCAACTTAGTGTCTCATACGGCCCAAAAAGCCGGGGCCTGTAATATTGTGATGCATTCTAGTAGCTGGGAGTGGGCGGAGCTAGGGGGCCAGAGGAAGAGGAGGAGCGGAGACAGGAAAGGGGCAGTTAGAGTAGGGACAGGGACACGAGCAGAAGCACAGAATAAAGCTCTCATAAATATAAGCATTTGTCTGTCATCATTACTGCCACGACACGACAACTGGCGACGAAGGTGGGATTGGTGTAGGCCCCACCCACAGAACCCTGAAGGAGTGTCCTGTCCCGGGCAGCGTAAAGAGAGGAGGAAAATGCTATCGTGAAAAACGAGGCCGCCACCCACATCCAGAGGCCAGCGGTAGCTGCCCCTGCTCCACAGTCCGGCAACTGTGTAGAGCCCAGAGGGAGCGAAAGCAGTAAGCGCTGGTGCGTTTGGAAGAGGTGTGCCTGGTCGCGCCAAAAACGCGACTCACCCTTATGCGTGCAAGTTGGCACGCGCTGCATGAGGAGAGGTCGGGAGCCCACCCCGACCCTGCCTGTCGCTCCAATTGACGAAGGAGCGCCCCTGATGCTGCCTGGTGCCCCAAAAAAAGCCCCACTGATCAGCGCTATCGAGCGCCAAAGAAGACTGAGTTTGAGCGCCACTCGGCGCTGACATCGGGAACTCACCCCCGATGCGTGAGACTTGGCAAGCTGTCGCCGAGTAAGCGCGTGACCCAGAGAAGCAAGGCAGGAGCCCACCCCGACCTCACCTGAACGTGGCAGCGCTGGAAAAGGTGTGGAGACCTGGAGAAGTATTGCTGCCTCTGAGACCGGCTGCCGGTGAGTCCTGTTTGAATCGGCCCTGGTTAGAATAAACAGAGAGGAAGTCTCGTGTGAATTGAGATTTCAGTGACGGCGTACATCTTGAAGTCAGGCAGCCATAAGGACAGAATCCATGGGGAAATTATAACCGGCCATTTTGAGGTCAGGCAGTGTAAGCCATTAAGAAATAAACACTGGTACATGCAAAACAAGCATTGCTACATGCAAAACAAGCACTGGCAAAAGCAATGAACACAGCAAACACTGGCAAGTGCAAGATATGCATGAAAACAAGCACAAGCCCGGACAAACCTCGAATGCGACAAACACAAGCAAAGGCAAGTGCCAAAGTAAACGTTCAGCACCACGTGGAGACAAACAACTCAAAAGTAACAGAGGCTAATAAAATAAATGATCCAGAAGTATGAGTAGATGAATGTCGAGGAAGACTTCCCTCATCAACAAAGCGATTGAAGGACCTGTACTAATCCAGAAGAGACGCATGAACGAACAAGATATCAAATGTGCCAGGCACCATCGCGGAAGAACTATCAACCACCTGCAGCTAGCATGCGACTCTAAGGAAAGGGAGCCACGAGTTACGTATAGTGTAGCGGAGTGGTGGCCAGTCTAAACTCAAGAAATCAAAGTTCACTCACTGGCGCATACTGAGAGAGTTGCGAATCTTACCAACCTCAAAGCAAACTACCAGACCAAGGATCTCGGCTGAAGAGAGTCAGCAAAGAAGATGGGAAGCAAAGTGAACAGTCCTGTGCCTGTAGTAGATCAGAATCTTCCTCTCTCATGGTGGTGGGAGAAGTAACACAACGGTCCAATCCCTGCATTGACGTGCCGCCCCCAGTGACACAGACTGACACTCGGAGTTTGGGTCTCAAATGGAACCGGTGGCTGGAATCACTGGAAGATTTTCTTGAAGCAATTGGTGAGCGAAGAGATAGAAAATGTCTGATACTACTCCTCCAGCTGGTAGGTCATGAGGGCCGACGCTTAATCAGAACATTTCCTGAAAAGGACACAGAGACCTATGAAAGACTCCAAGAGAAGCTACGTGCCCATTTCCATGCACAGGTAGACGTGGATCATGCTCGCATCGCCTTCACCACAGCACGGCAGAAACCAGGAGAACCATTGACAAAATTCATCACCCGGTTGCAAAGTTTGGTACCATGCTGCTACTTCAACACATTTACAAATGAGGAAGCAGTTCGGCTCCGGATAATCGAAGGCTGTTCAAATGCTAACACGAAGCGCAAGATCCTTCGAGGACAGTGGTCACTTAAGGAAATCATCAGAAAGGCCGAAGCTGGAGTGCGGGTCAAAGCAAAAGACATATCAAAAGACGTGCACTCGAATGCAAGACACAAAGATACCCGGAAAGAGACATCCCTTATGTCTGGGAACAAAACCCAAGAAACAAACAAAACCAGAAAGAGGGAGGGTGAAGGCAAATCAGAGCCAATACAAAACGAGAGACAAAGTGTCATGAAATACTCCGAGTCAATAACACACAGGACCAGGATGAGTCAGGGTTGCGATAGAGGCACTGATACAACCTCAAGGAGTTGTTCAACCTCAAGGAGCCAGTCAACATATGGTGCAAACGGTTCTGAAGCAGATGAAATGTCAAGTGAGACAGATCGCACCAATGGACCAGATGACAGTCTGCCCAACAAACGCGCAAGAAAGGCAAAATATAAAAGACTGGACCAGTCACGTCAACACTGGAAATCGGTACACGACCACACACAAGCACCTCACTGTTCGCCAAAGTCTAGAGACGAGTGCGAGGAGACATCAAACAGGAGAACATATCACACCGGTAGCACAGATGTCAGTGCACCAAACAAGTGTGAAGAGGAAGCGAACTACATAAGATGGACTGATTCACTCAGACAATGTAAAGGGGAAGACAAACGCATTCATGACATCCGCAATAATGAAGAAACTGAGAGGAGGTCATTACCATCATGCGAGAGAGGCAGAAATGAAGCACCCTGGGATCAAACTCAAGAAACAAGTATGTGGTTATCGAACAACGTGTCCAGTGAATTGACAACGAAGACACTTCGAGAAAGATACTCGGAGAAACAACCCAAAGATAACTCTGACGTGAAGAGCAGCTCGTCACGGACGACCCACGGTAGAAATCCACTCGCTAAGACATTCTCAAAGGAACGTTCCCGAAGGAAATCGACAAAGAACTTCTCTGATTCAGAAAGCATGTCGGTCCGATCCTTAGAGTCGACCGAGTCGTGGTCCCGACAACGGCCATGGCGTCAATCATCCGAACACACCAGAGAACCATCAAGAGCAACCGTCAAGAGCAACATGTCTCACACCAATGTCTCTGAACACTCAATCATTCCACAAGACAACCTGTCATGTCGGTCACAGGTGTATCAAGACGTAAATAATACACCGTCACCTCTGATGGAGTCAGCGAGGCTGACTCAAAGGGCCCACAAAAGGAAAACAGATATAGTGGACCTTACGCACCGGATGGAAAAGGACCAGCCAGTCAATCTGCAAGGAAAGCCAGACGTGTCAACAGAGACAGATCATCATCGGACGAGAAAGAAACATACATATGCCCAGATGTTCCAAGGGCTCACCAGTCCCGAGCGGGAGTGGATGAGACAACCGGAGGTAGTAAATGAGTCCCCAAACCATACCAAGACGATCTCTCCAGATCGTACCTTGGTATGGTTTGGGGACTCATTTACTACCTCCGGTTGTCTCATCCACTCCCGCTCGGGACTGGTGAGCCCTTGGAACATCTGGGCATATGTATGTTTCTTTCTCGTTCGATGATGATTTGTCTCTGTTGACACGACAGGGCCTATGTTGTGATCAGGGCCGATCTGCAGCTCTTGCACCCGGTGGTTGAATCCTGCTTTCTAAAGAGCCTGTACTCAACTATGTTAGTGCTGTAATCGGGAGAATCCCCGGCCCGCCGCCCATCTGCCAAGTGCACCGCGGATCGGGGATGTCTCCCGCAGAGCTCCCACGATGATCACACCACTACGCCGTCCCCTCATTAGGCCGTGGAGCGGGGGTGCACCGCCTTGTTTCTCCACAGAGTTCCGGCCGCACCAGCGGTGTTTCGCTGGTTTGTCGGTGTCCGATCTGAATTTCCTCCTCACACTACTCCCCAGGGCTCTGGGGCCGGGATCTCACTCCCTCCTCAGAGTTAGGCACAGGATTTTGGCCGGATTGATGCAGGATAGGAGGATTCGGCTATAGAGCCGTGTTAGTGTGGCCATTACCATCAGCTGCTAGCCACTCCCCTCGGTTAGCTCTTATTAACAGTCAGCTGGTCACATGAGCGAAGAGACTGACATGTTAACATACATACACAGGAGTGCTGAGGTATAGAGTCCTCAAAACTCTATGAAGCCCAAGCATAAAGTAACAACAAGCGCTGGCATAGCCAATAGGTCTGACTTATGCAAGATCTATTTGATTTGTCAATTTTATTTTGTGACGTATGGTATGGTAGAGTAAGGGTTACTAGAATTATGCAATTGTGCGTTCACTGCATTTTCCGCATATTTATGGGTGTGTTGCATTTGTCACACATTCTACTATTTGCTGCAAAATCTGCAGATTTTACCAAAAAAGTGTTGCTTGTAGCTCAAACGGATGAAAAGATAATAAAAACACTGCTGCTGCTATTGCTCTGTGGAAGTGCCTTCACAAAGGTTACCTGGTCACCTTTTTTTGCTTATTGCTGTATATTGGAGTTGACTATCACAAAATGTGCTGTAAGCCTAAATGTAAGGACTACACGCCTGCTATCCCCTATATTCAATGCCCTATTAATGTTAGATATCAGTGTAAACATTATTGTTACTTAATCTCTATGTTTAGCATACCTCATATTTGTTGTGCGAATCTCCCTTTCTTTAACTGCTCATGGCATGCTATAACGGGTGCAGTAATTACTTCTTGTGCACTAGCAGGACACTCTTCAGACACTGATCCCTAGGTTGGTGTGGGAAGTCACACAATAATATTCACAAGTGCCAATCATCAGCAATTGTCCTGTCCATTTTGGTTCAGAAAAGGGGGTGGTGATGAACAGAGTGTCTGAATTAAGTAGACCACTCTTACCCAGTCCAAAGATCAGGGCTTGATCCATCACCGTTATTTATCTCGCTGCACCATCCCAGCTCAGAACCTGGCTATATGCAAATCAGTCTGTCCCTGGCCCAGTGCATCATGGGAACAGGGCAGACTAAACTACCAAGCCAATTCTTCACCAGAAAGGAGACAAGCTACCGGGGACCGGTTTCTGGCATTTCAGCCGTCGTCGGCCCGGCTTGCTTGAATCCTGATGGTGCAGTGAGTAGTTTGGTTTGCCCTGTTCCCATCATGCACTGGGACAGGAACAGACTAATTTGCATATAGCCAGGTTCTGAGCTGGGATGGTGCAGTGAGCTAAAAAACGGTGTTGGATCTAGCCCTGATCTCTTGACTGGGTGAGAGTATTCTGCTTAATTCAGAAACTCTCTCCTCCTGCCCATGCCCACAACCCCCACCAAGTTCAGTGACCGAAATTTGAGTAGGGCAGAACCGAGAAATGCAGATGGGAGTGAAAAAGTGCAATTTGGTGAAAAGCAGCTTGTTAGCCGAAAAAGGAGGGACAGCTTGTTAGCCGAAAAAGGAGGGAGGGGAATGATGGTGTCTAATGATGTGTCTCTGCCAGCCTTTCTAGCCCCCGCTGCCAGAGGGCTGCCCTTATCTCCACAATCAGTGACAAAGACCTGAGAAAGGATGAACTGTTGCGGCTCAAGCCCCCCTTTGTCGTCCTCCTACTGAAGAGTAGTAGTTATACTACTGCAGCCTCTATAAGCAGCACTTAATTTAAATAGTATCCCCGTAGGTCCAGTCAGTGAGAGGAGATAAAGGGGCTGAGCGAGAAGAGCAAAGTCAAAAGGGAGGAAGATACAGAAAGGGAGCTTTCTTGGTTTAATTGGCACAGAAACACGAGTCATAAATTAAGCCAATGAAGAATACAAGCACTGGGTAGGACTCCAACAGTAATCAGGAGATCTGTGCTATGTACTAGTGGAGAAGTGTGGCTCACCGGTTAGAGGAGGCAGACCCGGACCCAGAGGTCATCACCAACCCTTGTTGTTAAATATTCTGTCCATTTTGGGGCATAGCCACGGTCTGGTTCAAGACACACATGTCTGACTGGGAGCCATGTATTTTCTTTATGTTCTTGTTGTCTGTCATATGTATGTCATTCAGTAGGCACTTCGAACTACACAGAATGGGTATGTGGGCACAGTCACCTGCGTATGGAACTGCAAAGTTTCAAGTATCTCTGGTGCAATATGGCATGCCCTAGGACACCCTAGAGCTCGAAGGGCATGATTGACAGCCTTAGAGACCTGCCGGTATTAAGCACTCTACAAATCGCAATTAACATTAACAATGCTGATACCGTCTGGGGTTTTTTGTGAGAGCTGGGGACACTGGAAGCTCCACTGAACCTCAACTGAATAATATCCATGTGAGAGACTTGGGCCTATTGTTCTAAGGTCAAAATATTCAGGTGAGAGGCTGGGTGACGTATCAACACAAGCGCATTCACAAGAGAATTCTGGGCCTTGGGCGTCCTCACTTTCAAACAAAAGATCGCTGCTGCTGAGGTTTAGGTGCAAAGCTGAGCACCTAGAACTTTGCACTGTTAAAATACACCTATATGTTAGTTAATCACTATTATTACAAAAACCTACTTTGAAACTGTGGAACTAGTGTATAACAAATGCCAACATACTCACACCTAGTCACACAAACGCGCACTCATACATAATCCACACATGGACACACCTATTCATGCGCATGCAAAGACTCACTTGACATTTTTTAGTTTTGTTGCAGTTTTCTATAGTGTGACCTCTACCCAAAGGACCGCTTTATATGGAAACCATTTACATTACACAAGATGACATTCTCACAGACACATCATACACAACAATAACACGCTTACACAGAAAAGCAACGAATAGCTAAAGCTCTCAGCCCCTGGCAGGTTGAAGTAAAAGAAAAAAAAACTTGCTAAATGTGTACACTCTTAACCGAGTGTGAGCACTGATGGGCCTTTTACAGCTGACCGTGCGATTCCCAGTTAGTCTCCTCCTGCCCATGCCCACAACCCCCACCAAGTTCAGTGACCGAAATTTGAGTAGGGCAGAACCGAGAAATGCAGATGGGAGTGAAAAAGTGCAATTTGGTGAAAAGCAGCTTGTTAGCCGAAAAAGGAGGGACAGCTTGTTAGCCGAAAAAGGAGGGAGGGGAATGATGGTGTCTAATGATGTGTCTCTGCCAGCCTTTCTAGCCCCCGCTGCCAGAGGGCTGCCCTTATCTCCACAATCAGTGACAAAGACCTGAGAAAGGATGAACTGTTGCGGCTCAAGCCCCCCTTTGTCGTCCTCCTACTGAAGAGTAGTAGTAATACTACTGCAGCCTCTATAAGCAGCACTTAATTTAAATAGTATCCCCGTAGGTCCAGTCAGTGAGAGGAGATAAAGGGGCTGAGCGAGAAGAGCAAAGTCAAAAGGGAGGAAGATACAGAAAGGGAGCTTTCTTGGTTTAATTGGCACAGAAACACGAGTCATAAATTAAGCCAATGAAGAATACAAGCACTGGGTAGGACTCCAACAGTAATCAGGAGATCTGAGGCAGATCTGAGGCAGACCCGGACCCAGAGGTCAGACCTGGGACCAGGGTTCAATCCCCGACGCTGCAGGGTCTTGAGCTCAAAATGTCCACGGACTCGATAATTCTCGCCTCGGTGCCTACTTGAATCATGGGTTCACACTCTGCAACTCTGGGCAATAGTTTGCTTAATCTCCACTACGGCCCCACCGCGATGGGATGCCTGGCTTTCACCTTGGGGATGCCCAGTTGGGGTTATCTCGCAGGGAAAAGCCAGGACGGGTTCCCAAAGCAAGCGCCTTGAGACCTTACGGTGAAAGGCGCTATATAAGAACGTATGATTTACGATTTACTTAACAAATGCCTGCAAACGTTGGCATGCAGCTACTTCAAGGGTGATCTGGAATCAAGGATGGGGGGGGCTTTTACACAGCAATCTTTCTTATGCAATAGCCAAGACACTGATTCTGAGTTGCATCTCGTCACATGTTGTTAGCCAGTGGTTGTTTCTTCCTTGTGGTTTTAGCATCCCTGTTGAACTTATTCTTCTCTGCAGGGCCACTCCCAAACATTTTGCCTTCACCCCACCTACCTGTTTTTGTTGGCTTTAGGACTCTGCCCACTTTACCACTGCTAACCACTGCTAAAGTGCTTTTCTTCTCTCCTTAAACATGGTAAACCGGGCTTACACCCAATTGGCATATTCAATTTAATGGTAAGTCCCTAGTAAAGTATTAATACAAGTACCCAGAGCTTGTAAATTAAATGCTGCCAGTGGGTCTGCACCATATTTGTGTCACCCACTTAAGAAGCCTTTTTGAAAATGTCTTAGGCCTGCCATTGCAGCCTATGAATGCACTTTTAAATTGGCATTTCGACCTTTAATACATATAAGTCACCCTTCGGGTAGGGCCTAAACAGACCATATGGCAGGGTGCCATTATATCTAAAAAATTGGTCATGTACGTTTAAGTTTTACATGTCCTAGTAGTGCAAAACTCTTACATTTGTTTTTCGCTACTGCAAGGCCTACCTCTCCCATAGAATAACATTGGGTTACCTTATTACATTTAATGAATGGTAACTTTAGTGTGGGAGCAGGTATGAATGTCGTGTTTGGCATCTGAGGAATTGTAATTTAAAACCCTCTTTAATAGTAAAGTCAGATTTTAAGTCATAATTCTGAAAATACCCTTTTTGGAAGTTGGCATTTTCTTCTCCTAAACATTTGGTGCCTGCAGCCTATTCCCAGATCACATGGCTAGGTGTTGTTCAATTCAAATCAATTGTGATCAATTCATTTTTATTTTAGGATTCAGAACAACGATGGAGGTCTACACAAAAAACAATATAAAAACTACAAAGTTCGATAAAATATTCCAACGTATAAGATTTAAAAAAACATTAGCAGATTCCCTGTCATTCAGAAGGAAAAAGTGATGTTGTGCAAAGTGCAATCATAAATTCAACATTCATAATTTACAAACTAATGCGAAGAAAAACGTCAGTGCAGTTTTAAGAAACACTGATGAAGAAAAAAAACTACTTTTAAAACATCCCTCACATTGAAAAGGAAAACTTGACATTGTGCAAAGTGCCGTCATAAACTCAACATACATGCTGTCAATAGAAGAAGGCCAGGCAAGTCACCAATACAAATTTAAACACTTGGAAAAAAAGATCAAATATTTGTGACCAGCATTAACATGCCTCAAATACTAATTGTATATTAAAATGTAGGTACAACAAACTAGAAGTGACACGTGCTAGTACAAGAAGTGTGCGAATTTTACTAAATTAGGATCTCAGATATAAACAATGCATTAATCACAGAGTCTCTCCTCCCTAGGGAAAAGTGAAATTGCGCAAAAAGTGATCATGTATTCTAGCCTACAAAATTGCACTGAAACAATACCAAGCAATAATCAGTACAAGTTGAAAAAACATTGAAAAAAGTAATTTCATTAGGGGGTGAAAACAAACATTGGTATGCCTCTTGCACGGACTGTACATTTTATTTAAAAAACACTGGTCTGAAAAAGTGACACAGTGAAAATTGCAATGAAGTAAATTACAAAAATTACATTATTTGCAAACTCTCTCACTCCTCAGGACAGCGTCCCAGATGCCTATTACTATCTGCTATTTGCAGAGGTAATAAATGTACTCCCAACAATAAAATTGTTCTCCATACCCCATGTGGGGGTATTCCAAGTAAGATAAAGTTGGCTTTTTTCCATAGACAGCTTGCTTGTTTAACTACATTTTTCGTGTGGAGTTAACATAGTAACATATCCAAATTGAAACTTACTTTAAAAGAAGATTGTTTTAAATTACTTTTAGAAAAAGATTTAGACACAGGAAAACTATTATTGTGACCTAACTCAAAAAAGTACATATCTGTTAAAAAAGAACAAAATAATGCACTTTTCTCTTTTCTTAAGGTAAAGATTTCATGCTGCAAAGCACTACAGACCCCACTTCCCTGCTAAGCAGATAGTTCCAGTGGTGGTCGGCAAGGATCAGGGTGGCGAGGCAGTGAGCGGGGAGGATGGGTGTGGGAAAAGCATGGGTAAAAAAAAAAAAAAGTACCTTCTTGCGGCTTACTCCTCACATCTCTTCTCCATAGTCCCTCGCCCCAGCCAGGACAGAAAGCACACCCAGGCTCTACATAGCCAATCACGACAGTGCAATGACGCGTTGTAATTGGTCTGAGCGTTGTGGTTCGGCGCTCAGACAGGCAGTGTAAGCCTGGGCATGTTCTCCACCCAGGCTGCAATACAGCCTGGATGGGGAATATGCAAAGTGTGCATGAATCTTTGGCCTGCCCATACAGAGTGTGTCCACCACGGCTCTCCCTGTTCTTGGAGCAGATCAGCCCTGCCCCTCAAAGCTGCCGCAGAAGGAATAAATAAAATGATAATAACTTTGAGTTATCATTTTATTTCACTGCCAAAAAAGGCAGTGGGGTAATGCTCCTCCACCTTAGTGGAGTAGCCCCCAATTGGGTAGTACCCCACCTCAAAACAGACGCTAAGCTGTAACTCAATACCTCATATCCATTACCTCACAAGCATAGCTTAGGGAAGGAGGAATTTTTACCCTAAAGACTGATAATACATCTGCAAAATGTCTTTTCCCACAAACATTATATAATCTATTAATAGCGCTAGCTTGTGACATAGCCTTACTTCAATAGTGTTTTATATGATCATATTCTCCACAATTGCTAGATATTTGTTTATCTAAATAGGGATAGAGTTGGAGCTTCTCCATATTTTCATGTCCTAAACATCAACTTACCTTCCCCCCTAATCTAAAGCCCTTCTTCCCAAAAGTCAAAATATTACTCTTTGAAATCTTAATTTTCAAATAATGTTTCTCTGCATAAAGTTATAATGTGCCAATGAGTCTTTGGAGACTAACAGGACTTAAATCCATTCTAACATCATACGTATACATGAGACAACATATGTTCATATTAACAACTTTCGTACCATCACCATTTACCTTTCTTACCCAGCATGGGCGATCATTAATATATAAAGAAAACAACAAAAGCGCCTTGGTTTAGCATATTATGCGTTAGAGCTTTTTATGATAAACCATAATTCCCACCCATCAACACTTCTCAACAAATGACTGTATGCTCAACAGAAACAACTTTCTCCACAGCGTTGTCCAACAGTCAGCTCTATCGAACGCCGTGGAGAAGTCAATACTGCAATGTTATCTAAAGTACTACAATACCTCCTAAATCTGGCCTGTTCTGGGGGAATAATATAAGTTTGAGTTACCCATTGTTGGAAGTGTCCTACTATTCTTTTGGCAAAAAGTCTGCCACCTGCAGTTAATAACAATATTTGCCTGTAGATTGCAGGAATATATTTTGGATCCTTTTTGTATAAAAGCACAATAAGGCTACCTGACCAAAACGAGGAATTATATCCTGAAAGATAGGAGTAAAAAACATAATGAGCACTCAAAAGCTGCCCAGATTGTATCCGCCTGTTTAATAATTGATATCGGATTTTAATTGGGGCCCATTTCACCCTATGCTCTGGGGCTCCTGATAAACCCTATGATCCCCTGGGCTGAAGGAGGCAATTCATACAGCTCTGCATCTACTCTTAGATCTAAAGGGCCACTGACACTGATTATTGGCTTAAAGATTGGAAATATAATTTGCCCAATCAGCATCAGAGATGGGAATTGCTTGAGTGCTCACTCTGGAATCACAATACAGTGCAACTAGACACAAGTACTTTCTAGGATCGTTTGAAGCTGCAGCTGGAGATGAAAAAAAGGGAAAATGGTTTCCTTGCTAGCTGATTTATTCCTGATTTACTGCCTTGGGGTTCTGATTAACTTTCTTCTTATGTAGCAAAGGGTTTCCACCACCTTTTCACGTCTGGATAACAACAACTTTCACATACTTTTCATACTACATTACTGAATCCCTACATGCTATCACCTCAATACCATTAGTAACCTCCAAAAGTCTAAAGCCTTTACACTGTTGGAGGCCCATAAGGTGGGCCCATTCGATTATTAAAGGAGGAGAGGTGTGGCGCAGCAGCCACAGTGGCTGACTCCGGAGCACAGGGCTTGTGGTTCGATCCCAAGCGCTGGCAGCAGCTCAGCATCATGTGACTCTGGGCAATAGCTCACTTAATCTCCCCTACGGCCTCCAGCACCTGGATACTCTTAGGGGTGAGAAGTCAAGCTTTACAAATCTTGAATTATTAATTATTATTAAACACTATATGATACCTCAAGCAGTTCCATAGCTCTGAGATCTGCATAATTGATTCAACAATCCTACTCAAAACACAATGTTCACTCAGAGCAGATGACTGCACATTTAAATTAGAACAAGCCCCATACATCTGATACGCAACAATTATGTCATCAATCAGGAACTAGACAGGAGGAGAAAGTAAAGTAAACGATGCAGAGAATAATTTGGGATACGCCCATTAAAAAAACAGCAATAAAACAAAAACACCTGTCTGTCCTATTCTTAGAGGGAGACACCACCTAAGGGATTGCCCAGGCTTCTTCAGTTTCCAAATCTGCAAAAGACAAACATGCCGAGTTGGAAATTCCTGCATTTACGTCATCTATAATTATTACCTTAAAACAATCCTCTAAAATACTAATATCCAGGATAAACGGGAGGATAGAGCTTACAAGAGGATAGTACGTTTTTTCCGGCGGGATATATATGTTAAATAACAGATAAAAAGGGGAAGCCCTGAACCTTCGTTTCTGGCCACTTTTAGTTTTTCTAAAAAGTGTGATAGCTGTGCACTGCTTACGCATCCCGTGCTAGAGCAGTGGAGGGAGGCAGATGTCCAGACGCTAGGAGATCTCTATAGAGATGGTGCGTTAGTGGCGTATGAGACGTTGGTCTCGGAGGATGGGCTTCCCCCAGGGAGTTTCCTGCTGCATCGTTCCCTAGTGGCGAAGATGACGGCCAGGTGGGGAGACGTGGCGTCAGAACCTGAACAGCACTTAACCATGCAGTACCTTCACGTCATGGTGAAGGGCAAGCACCTAGTCCGCTGGTTTGCTGGGTCGCTCAGGGTACACACCGGGACTAGTCGGGACCCGCTTCAGGGGAAATGGGAGCGTGACATGAATAGGCCGCTCACTGATAAGGAGTGGGAGAGAATCCTTAAAAGTCCGGTGCGCATCCCCAGAAATATGCGCTTCCGCCAGATACAACTCTATGTTGTTCACAGGGCCTACCTCACGCCTGAGCTAATCAACAAGTATTTTCATCGCGCAGATGCGTCCTGTCCCAGATGCGGGGAGTTGGGTGCGGGGCTCCTTCACCTCCTGTGGAGCTGTCCTAGGCTGAGCTCTTACTGGAGCGTAGTGAGTGAGCTGCTCAGAAAGATTACTGGTCGTATTATACCCTTTGATTGGCCGGAATACATTCTGCACCATTTCAGGAGGCCACCCAAAGATGAAGTGTTGTCCCGCTTTTTAGATCTGGAGATGGTAGTGGCGAAACGCCTCCTTACGAGGTGATGGAAGATGCGCGACTCACCTGGCGCACGGGCGAGGACCTCCTCCTTTCAAGTATGGGCCCGGGTGGAGTGGACAGCCATACGCAGGGAGGAAACGATGGGGCTCCGAAAAGAACCAATAGCGGAGCGGTGGGAACACATGCTCAACGGCTTGCCAGGGCCAGGTGAGGTTTCCGGAGTGGGAGTTGTAGAAAGTTAGGAAGCGCCCCCCCGGGGGGGGGGGTCGGAGCGTGCCGTGGGTTGTTCTTTAGTCTAGACAATCTGTGGGATGTCATTATCAACTCCCGGAGCCATGCAGGTGTCATGTGCAGGCCCCACTGGGGCGAACGCGCATGGGGGGCTGACAAGAGGGGAAGGGCGCGAGGGAGGGATGGGGGGTCGAGAAAGGGATTAGTGTATGTCAATGCCTGTGGTTTTTGCCGCTGTTGTTTTCTTTCTTTCTTTGCAGTTGAGGTATGAAAGTCATATTTGTGTACCAGTCCATGTTGGAAGGATCCACCCTAAATTCTGCTTATGTTCTAAATTTAGCATGTGGACAGTCATGGACGAATATGGGGGCTGCTCCCCCCTGGACAGTCCACGCTCTTGCCAGCTTTGGGCGCATATCCTTTTATTATGAAACACTGTGCCCGTGACATTGGGTCCCTCAATTGTTATGGTGAAATGCGTATGGGTGTTTGTCTGGCATGCCCAGATTGCTCAGCTGATGTTGTTGAACTGCCTATTGTACCATGAAATCTTTAAAATGCTAATAAACAGATTTGACCAAAAAAAAAGAAAAGAGGTTTGATGCGTATATTTTGGCTTCTTCGTCAATAAGAGCGATCAGCCTATAGTTCGCCGGGTCCGATCTAGCGCCTGCTTTAAATATTGGATGCAAAAGGCTCCCTCTCCAGGATGATGGTATACTTCCCGTTTGAAAGGTGTGGTTGTACAATGGGGTAAGGTATTCTGCCCAGAACAATTAGTCGTGTTTAAAGATCCCATTTGGTACACAGTTTGGGCCAGGTGCGCCAGTGGCTTGTTTTTACGAGGTACTCCTGACCCGGCCATTATTCCTGTATTAACTCTGCTTTCTAATGGTAGTTATCTTATTTTGAATAACCACGACTGCAGCTTGAGAGCTGGCATCCCGTATATAGTACTGGTTTCACAACTTTTTACATGTTGCATCAATATCCTAATTCCATCCCCGCCTGAGATTGTAGATAGTTCGCTTTGGCCTTCCATTCCAACTTTGAAAACAGATTTCAATAAACTAAGCAGACTCAAAGCGATATTGTTACAACAGAAGTCGTTCTCACATAATCTCATGAGACATTTCGAATTGCAGGTGGCAAGAACTGCAAGCGAGATACACTCGCTGCTAAACATAAACCTCCCACTCCATTTTGGAGAGTTAATACACCAAATATTTAATACGGCTGATACGGGGGGCCTTGCTCACTTTTTTAAACTTGTGGGATCCAGCCTTGTTTTTTCCTTTTAGGCTATTTTTGGATTAATTCCAGCCTTTATTCATTCGATTTTTCCAGCGCCTTCAGAGGGTTGCCCCTGGTGCTCCTATTGGTTTGCGGGGTGCTGGTTCTCCTATTATTGCTTCACAATGGATGCTCGATCTGTGGAGCTGCCAAACCCGGTCCAGTTGCAACTGTACCGTGATTGGATGTGGCAACTGTTTGGCTCCATGCTAGTGGAGTCTTTTGCCATCGACTACTGGCTTACCTTCCGTTATGCCTACTTCATTTGCGTGCAACCTGTGTTTCACTGTCTCCGGTGCCCTTTTCAATGGGCCATGGATGTCTGCCTGTCCAATACCACACATGCTGCCCTGGAATATGATCTGTTAATGGGTCCATTGAAGGCCCATGACCAGGTATGTGCCAGGGGCAGGCGTTTGGTGTGCGATCCTCTACTTGGGCCAACAGCAGACTAGAGTACTTGTGCTCTTGCGCAGTGCCTCATAGACCACAGTTTCATTGAGATTAACGCAGGTTGCCCTCATATGTTCCTGACCGCTTCCGGATATGAGGAGCATGTGTGCTCGTTCAACCTACTCAACTGGATGGCATGCCTTTTTACAATGGGAGGGACTGACAACATTCTGGAATTCGTGGCATTCTGTTCATCCTGCAACATTTTTGTATCTGACGACTAACCATGAATGGATAGCATTTTGGAGCGCCCAATTAGCAAAAACTTTTGGAACCGCTATACCTTTGCAATATATGAAAATATTTTTGGGGGTGCTTCAAAATTACACCAATTGGATTACACCTAAGACGCTTGGTCTCTTTACCTTTGATTTTTGTTTTTCACATAGGGCTAACGCCCTGGCCAAGGGGAGGGTGTAACGTGGTCAATTAGGGACATTGTTGTTTTTCACTAACTTAGCATTAGCACGCTAAAGCCTGCCTGCTACTTTCAATGATTGCTTTCACATGAGAACTCATCGCTGTGTTCACTCTCTGCAAGTTCCTGGGATGTTGATTGAACATTATGTGCAAGTTCCAATTACAATGCCCCTTATTATTTTGTTCTGGCCAGACCTTAGCCCTTAGATGAAACGTACATATGCAGCTGTTGTTTGGACAACATACTTGGATTTTTAGTGGGGTACAAAAATAGGGGAAAGACACTTGGAGAGGGACCTTTCTAGTGAGAAGAGCGAGACAGAGCTTATGATGTAGATCTACCGTCTATAGGCTAAATAATGGGCTCTGCAGACAAAGCCCAAAGATCTTCTATTATATAATATTATATAACAATACTTCTTCTTAGCAAAGGGAGGGAGGTTAGGCACTATAGACTTTTCTCCATTGTCTTTTTCTGGTGACATCTCCCTTCATGATTTATGGACTAGCTGCTATGCGAACTATATTTGTACTATGCATTTTCCTACTTGTTGTGGCACATATATTGCATGTTATGGCACGTTAGTTAAAATAAATATTTTAAACTAGTCTGTGTCTCTGTCAGATCTTATTGTGGATGAGTACAAGAGTGCAAGGGAAAGGGTGTGTCTTGTTACCTTGATTCCTGAGAGATCTGGGAGTCTTGTGTTCTGGGGTGTCTAATCATTGGTTTGTCAGTAAGTGAGTAGGCGAGCAAGTGAGACAGTATAGCTAGTCGGTCCTGGGTTTGTGGGTACTGAGGTGGTAGGAAGACCCAGTCCCTATAAACTAAGGTCCCATAATCCTGCGCATAGTTCTGTGTTTGTGCAGATTCCCTGCAACACAACAAATGAGTGTGAAATCATACAGAATGAGTTCATAGAGAAGGGGCTGAAACGTTTTTTGGACTGCATCAGTCAGTCTAATAGAAGCCTTGTTAGGGCTTAATATGGCGTCTATAAATTATCACTGGGAATTTTCTGATTTTAATGACACTTATGAGCAAATCTCACAGATAAGGCTATGTATACAGGGATTTAAGCTATGCATATAAAAGATTCTTTTGAAGCACAGCTTAAAATAATAACAGCTGAGCAGTTTTCAAGCTGAAAAGACAGAATGAAAACTTTGCAGTACTGATCAAACTAATATGAATCTTCTGTATTTGCGAGTGACATTCCATTCTGTATGTGGACTAAGTTGTTCTAGCAAGTCACCTCTCCATATTTATTTTTTAGGGGTGCGCATATGAGCAACACCACTTTCCCATATTTTCAACAATCAGCCAAATCTGCAATGCAATCCAAAAAGCAGGCGATAAGCTGAGTTAGCAAAACCAAATAAACATCAACCTTTAACTGGTGTAGGAGGTTGACTATCTACTGCGTGAGTTGGACCCAACTCACAGCCACATCTAAACACCAACATGTGATAGAGCTACTGATCATGAAGCTCCGACACCCAACAAGGCCACAACACCCAGCGCCACCACCACCACAACCACCCCCCCTACTACCACCGAGGCAGCGCAAAACAGGACAACGGACCTTCCCAAAACGCCATGCTCCTCAGCCACACAATAGCTGAATGTTGGGAGATGTGGCAACCAACTATATATGAAGGAGGCAAGTCACCCATCAATAATAAAGCACACAATGCCAAGTGTAACGCTGATGTGCTGCACAGACCTCACTATGCAAAGCACAAATCTCTCCATGTGGAGATACACTATTGATACTAGTAGTGTAGTGCACAGTGGACGCAACCATGTTACCTCAGGCAGTGGGGAAAATCTCGGTCATGTAGCTGTGTTGTCCCCCCCTGTAAGTGGTGTGGACTGCTCCACCGTACGCCACTCCAGTGTAGCAGTTTGAATAAATAGGCCAGGCCCTAGGTGTGGTTCACTTGTAGGAAGACCAACAACTCTGTCAGAGCGGGAGCCCTCACCCTGGCACATGGCTGCAGCCATGACCTGGCAGGGTGAGGGAGACACAGGCCCCCTGCGAACCCAGCGGCACAGCACCGCAGACTTATGTCTGTACCGACTACTGTCTTCGATCTACAATGCGGACAGCAGGACTCACAATTCAGAAGTAGTGGTGAGTGCACATGATACAGTCCAGTTCGCAAGACACGTTGCTCCCAGTGCGGCACCCCCGGACCACGCATCATCGCAGGGTGTGCCCACGCTGTGTGCTTCAGGTGCTACTAACTCACTGCACCATAAATCATCGCCACGTGGCCTTATGAAGGCAGAATTCATTAGACAAAAGACATTGCTCCCAGTGCGACCCGTCTGGACCACACATCCACGCAGATTGCACACACGCTGTGGGCTTCAGGTGCTACTAACTCACTGCACCATAAGTCATTGCCACATGGCCTTATAAAGGCAGAATTCATTAGACAAAAGACATTGCTCCCTGTGCGGCCCGCTGGCACCACGTATCATCGCAGGGTGCGCACACGCTGAGCGCTCCAGGTGCCACTAACTGTAGCTCAACTCAACGCCACGTGGCTGTGCGCCCATCCTGACCGCTGCCTCCGCTCTACACTGGGGTTACACAGTTCACAATTCAAGATTAGTAGCGACGCAAATTGTGTAAGAGACTATAATGGGTTGAGAAGATCAAATTCTCCCAATCTGTGCAGCTCAAGTCAACGTCACCTGCCTGTGGGCCTTTGCTGAACGCTGCCTCCCGCCTACACTGTGGAAGACTGGCAACACATGGTGCCAGCTAACCCTGTTCAACACAAGCAGATCCCACATGTGTAACTGTGACCTGAGTCCTGAATGGCAGCGAGCTTAGCACCAGACTCCCTTCAAACAGTGAGGGACATTTGCATATGGAAAGCCGGTGACACGTGGTGCCACTGAACCTGCACTACGCAGGCTGGTGGGGCCACCAACGTATGCACGTGGCTGTGGGCCCTTGCTCACCGTTACCTCTGGCCTATACGATGGAAGACCGGCGACACGTGCTGCCATTAAGTCTCTTCAACACAAGCCGATCCCACATGTGCAACTGTGTCCTGAGTCCTGAACGTCAGTGACCCAAACTTTGTGACAGTGACCACAGCTCCACACTCCCTTCGATTAGTGAGGAGTATTTGCATATGGAAGGCCGGCTAAACGTGGTGCCACTGAACCTGCACTATGCAGGCTGGTGGGGCCACCAACGTATGCCCGTGCTTGTGGGCCCTTGCTCATCGCTACCTCTGGCCTACACTACGGTCAGCACACCTCACAATTCAGATAGAGTCCTGATTCCACATGACACATTCTAGTAGGCAAGACACATTGCTCCCAGTGCTGCCCGTCCACATCTAGCATCATCAATGGCTCATACAGTCTCAGTGCTTCTGGTGCCTCTAACCCTCTTAAACACAAGCAGATCCCACATGTGTAACTGTGTCTTGAGTCCTGAATGACAGTGACCCCAAGTACGTGGCAGCGACCACATCACCAAACTCCCTCTGATCAGTCAGGCATATTTCCATATGCAACGGCAGCAACACATGGTGCCACTAACCCTCTTTAACACTAGCCGATCCCACATCTGTAACTGTGTCCGGAGTCCTGATTGACAGTCAGCACAACTTTGTGGTAGCGACCACAGTATCAGACTCCCTTCAGTCTTATTTGTTGTTCTTTTCTTTAAATATTTTTTTTTATATGTAAATATATACATGACTAAGATTCTTCTTTGTCCAACTGCATAGGGACACTTCCGAGCCAAGAAGGTTGTTGCGGGTATGTTGGTAATGTGGGAAGAGGGTGTATTACCTGCTGATGAAGAACTCAACGCCAGCTGACGGAATGAATCATAAAATGATTTTTCAATACTTATGTAGTGTGAGTTATAAACAGTTCGCACCCAGGCTTGCAGAGGAACAGCTGCAGCCTGTGCGCTCGACTCACACACGCAGTACTACGATCCGTCCGCGTCATTGTAGCTATCCTTGCCCTGTTCCGTCGTACCCCACGCCATGCCACTCCAATTACAGTCCGACGTTGCCCCCACATAGCTACCTGTCGCAGGCGTACTTGCTGTTGGTGTGCAGGTTAGTGGTCTAGTACTCAAAATCTCACGG
Organism: Lissotriton vulgaris; assembly: GCF_964263255.1. Classification (NCBI taxonomy): domain Eukaryota; kingdom Metazoa; phylum Chordata; class Amphibia; order Caudata; family Salamandridae; genus Lissotriton; species Lissotriton vulgaris. Next base: position 52,213,985 of record NC_141686.1, read on the forward strand.
TCACTCCCTGAGGGAAGGTTTGCACACACACCACACCCATCCGGCACATGCGTCACAGGCCATGTGACCACCCAAATATAATAGATCGACAATGTCACATCCTTTATTGCCGGTGCTGACTAGCTGGCTAATGATCCACGGGTCTCAATCATAAAGAGTCCATGAAAAGTTGGGCAAAAGGTTAGTCGCACCCTCAGCTGTATGGCCGTCAGCGGCCTACCATCCCCCTTGGCACGGACTTAGTATGGATTGGGTTAGTGCCACCCAAAACTCATGTGGCCATCAGGGGCCTACCACCAGGTGGCACAGACTTGAATTCCACAGGCTTAGCATTACCAAACCCTGAGGTAGTCTCCGCCATTGACGACTCAGCGACATGTGTGAGATCTGCCGGGCTGCGGAGAAGCTGATGTGGTCTCCACCATTCAGGACTCAGCGACATCTGTCAGATCTGCGAAGAAGCTGATGTGGTCTCCACCATTCAGGACTCAGGACTCAGCAACATATGTAAGATCAGAACAGAATCTGATGTGGTCTCTGCCATTCATGACTTAGGACTCAGCAACACCTCTGAGATCAGCGGGGTTTTGACGGGCACGTGCAGTCCACCCACTGCGGCACACACCGCTGGCACCAGGTAATTATTTGCTTATGGATACGCAGAGGCGACAGTCTCTCTCTCTCTCACTTCCCTCTCTTCACTCTCTCTCTCTCACTCTCTTCATTCCTTTCCTTCGATCTCTCTCTCCCTTCCTCACTTCCTTTCTTTCCTTCCCTCTCTTTTTCTCTCTGGCTTGTTTTTCCTTCTCTGTTTCTCTCAGTCCTTTGATATACGCACTATACACGTCTTTATTTTGTGCTTTATTTTCCAGGCTCTGAGGTCTACATCCATGTTCCCCACAGGATTCTTCCACCTTGTTGTTTTCTATTATTTGTGTACATTTTGTTCATTGGTTTAATATATATATATATATATATATATATATATATATATATATATATATATATATATATATATATATATATATATATATATATATATATATATATATATATATATATATATATTCACTGAAAAAACCATAGGTTTCACACCAGTTATAGTTAGGAATTAACATTTAAAAAATCTATTAAATTTACTGAAAAAACCATAGGTTTCACACCAGTTATAGTTAGCTGGAAACTTTACTGACATAAAACCATTGAAATTCCCACGTTATAGTTAGTTGGACTCACTATAACTTGCGCGCCTGCAATGCACTGCTGATGACGTCACATATTACATCACTCATGACATGGTCAGTGACATCACTCATGACATCACTGATGACACCATCCAGTGAATGTGTGTCTTTCTGAAAAATAAATATGTTTTATATATGTATATGTAAAAGTCAATGTAAGAATAAATGTTTAAATAAGTGTCTAAATGGATGTTTTTTTAAAAAAAAATTGATTGGCTAACTGGCTTATTAAGTGTATCTTAATGAATACATATATTAGAGAGAAATGTTTAAATATTTAAATATATGTATTAGTGTTTCACTTTGTGTATAAATGGCTGCATGGGTTTGTGAGTAGCTACATGTGTGTGTATATGGGTTATTAGATGTTGCTTTTAGTATCAGTATGAGTGTCTGTATGGTTTGGTGGGGGTATGACTTAGCACATAGATGTATCAATGACTGACTCTCTGTTTGTATGTGTTTTGAACACAACATATGTGCAGGACTGTATGGGTGGATGAGTTCCTGTTTAAATAAGTATGTGTTTCTATAAGTGATTGTTTAAGAGAGTAAGTATGTGTAAGTTTCCTTAGAAGTAAGGTGGTAGTGTGTGTATAGTTGTATATGCTAATACATGGATGTTCAATAGTTTATTTGCATGTGTGAGTATGTGTGTGAGTAACTTTTGGAAGACAGTCGGTGTGTAAATGTAAATGTAAATGTACAGGAATTTATATAGCGCAAATCACCGAGCGGTTTCTAAGCGCTTGCTTAGGGAACCCGTCCTGGCATTCGCCTGTGAGATAGCCCCGGCAGGGTATCCGCAAGGTGAAAGCCAATCATCCCGCCGCGAGGGGCCGTTGTGGAGATTAAGCAAGCTATTGCCCAGAGTCGCAGAGTGTGAACCCGTGAATCGAGTAGGCACCGGAGCGAGAATTGTCGAGTCCATGGACATTTTTAGGACTCAAGACCCCGCCGAGCCGGGAATTGAACCCTGGTCCCGGGCTGACCTCTGCTTCCAGGTCTGCCTCCTCTAACCAGTGAGCCACACTTCTCCAACAGGATGTATATGTGTATCACTACATATGATGAGTGAGTTTATGTATGAGTGACTATATAGAACTGTTGCTGAATGAGTGGATGTGAATATAGATGGTGGTATTACTGAATTGGTTGTTGTAACTGGTATGGGTAACTCCATTTTTTTGAAAATGTTAGTTTCTATTTTTGAATATGTGTTTCAAGGGTTACATTACACTGAAAGGAGGTCTGTCACTCTGTCACAAGGATGGTGTCATCAGTGATGTCACTGACCAGGTCATGAATGATGTAATATGTGACGTCATTAGCAGTGCATTGCAGGCGCACAAGTTATAGTCAGTCCAACTAACTATAACGTGGGAATTTCAATGGTTTTATGTCAGTAAAATTTTCCAGCTAACTATAACTGGTGTGAAACCTATGGTTTTTTCAGTGAATTTAATAGGTTTTTTAAATGCTAATTCCTAACTATAACTGGTGTGAAACCTATGGTTTTTTCAGTGAATTTCAAAGGTTTTTTAAATGCTAATTCCTAACTATAACTGGTGTGAAACCTATGGTGTTTTCAGTGAATTTAATAGGTTTTTTAAATGCTAATTCCTAACTATAACTGGTGTGAAACCTATGGTTTTTTCAGTGAATTTCATAGGTTTTTTAATAGCAAATTTCTATATCTATGAAATGTAATATTTTTTATAATGAATCCTATAATGTATATTTATGTAATACTATTTTTTTAATGTATAATGTTAATGTTTTTTTTTGCCCTGTAGCGCTCCCGGTGCGCGTCCCGGTGAGCGCACCGCAAAGCGCAGTCTTGCGGCGTGCCCCAGGGCGCGTACCGGTGAGCGTCCCATTAGCGCTTTTTCCGCAAACGAAAACATCATTGTGACGTATCGCGTAGCCGCGTCCGCGTGATACGCACGGCGTAAACGCACCCGGAAGCACTCAAGCGCATAAGATCGCGCAACGTAAGCATCCGACGCGCTTACGCGACGTGCCCGAGGGCGTGTAGCGTAAGCACGTCAGTTCATGTGACCTAAAAATAACACTTTTCATTGGTTCAGGACAGTTTTTTTTTTCCTAATGATGAAAGCCTCCACCTTTTTTCCTCATTCTCACTTTGTACTTTGAGTGAAGAAGACCTGTTGAAAGACCTCTCTGTACTTTTTTGGACTGAAAAATGGCTTCAGTAGTAGCAGCAGCAGGAGCATCTCAGCCACCACTACCACCACCACCACCAAGAGGACCACCACAACACCACACTGGTGGAGATGAAGAAGAGGAAGATGAGGAGGAGGAAGAGGAGGGGAGGAGGACATTCCTGCCAGAAGACAATACACCATATAGGCCAAAGCCACACATTGTATGGGAGTTTTTTTCCATCCCAAATGGCCAAAAAAAGGTGAATGCGCCAAAGGTGACTTGCCTAATCTGTAACATGGAACTTTCAAGGGGGAACCCTAACAAAAAATACTCATTTGGCAATAACACCATGATTCGCCACATGCAGCGCAAGCATCTCAACAACTATGCTGCGGCAGAGGTGAGAGAACTGGCCAGTAACCCTCCCCAATCTTCACCCAGCACCTCAAAAAGAAAGCAACTCACTCCATCGGGACCAGAGACAAGAGAGATGGTCCCAAACATTCAACCCCAGTTTGGGAAATACAAGATCACTTGTATTTTTTGTGGGAAAACCAACACCTATGGTGAGCAAAACATAAAGCTCATCAACCGTGCTGGTGACAACCATAAATGCCCCAAAAATCCATAATTTTTTACTGTTTTTTTTTGTTGCTCCAGTTGAGCCGTTTTCAATTCCTTGTTTTTTGTTTCTCCCCAGAAAAATAACAAAAAAAATATAAAATAGTTCATAAAAGCCAAAAAAAGTACAAATTGTTCAAAAAAACATTAAAAAAATATAAAACAACAAAAAGAAGAAATAAAACTGTTCTTTTCAGAACTACCTCCAATTTATAAAAAAAAGCTACATTTTAAAAAAACTCTGTCATTCTTTTTCCCCCATGGTACGCTCCCCGGTTCGCTCCCCGGTGCGCGTACCGGGCGCTCTCCCCGCGCAAATCGGAAAAAAAAAATGTATTGCCCCGCGGGGCCCTTTTATGGCCCCCACATCAAACCTAGAGGGTCAGGGGGGGTCTATCCTGCCCCCTTTTGGTCATTCCCCTCTTTGTTTTTGCCACCTCTTGTGTCTCGATCCTACCGAGACACAAGATGGCGGCCGCTCCGGACTGTTTGGAATGTTTACAGACACCTGAGAGCCAATCAGCTTTCCGCGCGAGAACTCGCGTAGCGCGCTGGTTCGCGCCCCGGTGCGCGTACCGGGGAGCGCTTATAGATATATATATTTTTTTAACCTAAATTACTCAAAATCCACTGGAGCACATATCTTGAGACATAGCAAAGGCACATCGGGCTACCAGTCCCTACAATTTTGCCAAGTTTCGTGGAAATCCATTCAGCCGTTCGGGCTAAAAGTGAGGTCGACCGCCCTATGGAAATTAACATAGGGAAAACACGTTTTGGGACCCCCCATTTTTCACGGCCCGCGCTCTACGAATCCCCCTCAAACTTTCAGGCAAGGACCGGAGCGCCGCGAGGCAAATTTGAGGAAATTTTTAGGCAGATTCCTCAACCGGCGCCAAAGTTATTCCCAATAGAATGTTGCGATTTCCCTATTGAAAATAATCCTAAATATAACTACCTACTGTCGACCGCCAGTAGGTAATATATATATATATATATAATTAAAATAATAACATTTGAAAATAGTTTATGGTTTATATAAGTTTATAAAAAATAAAGCTTGACAAAAAAAAATTATTTATCTTTTTGGTTGTTTTCTAACTGCTGTGTGGCTCTTTTTGTTCTTATTACTGTTATTTGCTGGTATCCACCATGGTGTTAAATTTTCGGGCATTTATCGCAGGAATACTGGTGATCTTTGCAGATTGCCCCAACTTCTGAATACTGTGTTAGATTTATCTCAACTTTAGTTGCATTGAAGTGCTGATAATGAAATGCAGAGTAGCCGTTCCCGTGCAAACAGACATGAGGTGCACCGTTGTGATTTATTATAAATACTAAAATCCTGTATTGAATTGCACTGAGGTAGTGCCTGCACTTACAGTGCACACACAAAATCAATGAAGAAGTCTCATTGTATTTATATTGATTCGGAATAGTCGGTCAGGTGCTGGATTTTGACGGGATACACTGCCCAGTTCTGCACACGAAAAAAAATCACATCACAACCTTCCCAACAACTGCAATGCGAAAGAAATTCTGGCAATAACCCACGTTACCACCAGGGATTTTACACCTGCTTTCTGCTGGTGTTAAGCAGGACCACTACCTGCAGCATGTAAGGAAACACAGCCAAGAGCCACACCAGAACACCCACAGGTGCCATAGAGTCAATGAGCATGATACAGGGATACCCATGAGGGCCACAAGACTCATCGCAACAACCCCAGGACCGCCAACGCCCCCCAAACCCGCATCTGAGCAAGTGTGTCCGTGTGGTCATTGTGTTAGCATGATGGGCACGGGCACGGTAACATCACAGTGTACTGTCTTCAGCAGACGTTACCATGTAAACTCAGGGTTGGCAGTGACCCTGGACATTAGCTATGCACACATCCTCCTGCATGCACAAGCAGAGTTTGCTGATCCGGCTCACACAGGTCAGCGCAGGGGTGTGCCTATCCGGCAAGGGAAATGGGGTGTTTTTCCAACATGTCCGTGAGCAGGAAGTGCAGTAAGTGTGTCTCTGTGTTCTGGTGTGGCCTGCCACAAGGGCCGCAGCAGACGATGTTGTAAAGTGGCATGCACCACCACCAAACGGCACTCTCATGGTGTAGTTGGAATGCCGCAGGACATGCCCGAATAGGCATTACATTGCTGTGCCGTACGAGTGCACGGGATAAAACAGCGCACCGTACAAAAGTGTTGGCGCTTGTGAGAGGGAGGAGCAGCTGTTTGGCGACGTAACACACAGTGAACCCGCCCATGTGCCATGTGCTGGGCATCTCATCCATGATGACCACGGTCGCAGACATCCCACAACACCCACGACCGGCCTTTTGTACACATCCTGTATGAATGCAGTCTGGTTTTCACTTCTATGCTCGTTCAGTGGTTTGATGTTGGCGGGTTGTATAACTGATGCTCCTTGTTGGTGTGTTTCATTTTGCCCATTGTTTGTCTATACTTGTGCTGTACTTGATTGTGCATTTATGCCATTGTGCCCATCTCTCTCTGTCCCCCCACTCCCTGCTTCTTCCTCTTCCTGGTGTTCTTGTTTATATAATTATGTTCCTCCACATATAAATACATGTAAAGAACAAATTAGAATACTTCCTTGATTCTTTTAAGTTTCAAAACTTCTCTCTATTAGTTTCCTTTTAATTTTCCATATAAACAGTTTTTTTCATAATCAACGACACATAGAAGTCAGCAGTGCAACGAATTCTTTCAACACACTTTCTAGAACATTCTACAACACGTGCAGGTTAAAAGTTCATCCATTTTTTTAAACCTAAGGATATTTTTTTGCAACACTTTCTCGAACATTTAACGGCATGTGCAGGTTAAAAGTTCACGATTGTTTCAAGTTCGAACAGTGCCTTCCTAATGCAAGTAGGAGGTGTGGTTGAGTTGAGCAAATTTTATCCTATAATATTTACTCCACGTTCAAACTGCTTTTTCTTAACCAATCACAAAGATGCTTTTCCACAAAACGAATGTGCCTCCTACTTTTAAAAAACAATGCTTTTCATCTCCTATTCAGGTATCGTTTTGTATGGCAAAAAAAAGTACTTCCCCATCTTTGACATATCTCTTATTCTACGAAGGAACTGCATGAGCTACAGACATCTTTCCATACCTTCCAGCCATACCTTCAAATTGCTAGTGTGGATCGTAGGACATAGCTATATTTTCTGGTGCAAGAGGTATGCAAGACAGAGATATATTGACTTAGACCTAGGTTTACAAAATGTGGACATTAAATGGATTGAAGTGGCACCAATTGTTGCCTTTGCTTAAAACCTGTTTGCATTTCCAACACCCTGACCCCATGATTGTGCACTGTGGTGAAAACGAATTAGGCACATTGACTGGGATAGGTTTGGAAATGCTATTGAAGGACACGTTTCGACAATTGATGCTACTTTTACCTGAAACTGTCTTTGTATATTCCAATATATGCCAAAGACAGAAGTGGAAATGGTCAAAACAATTTTGTCCTCCGATTGAAAAATCTAGGAAGAAAGTCAACAAAGCTGTGTCTGCATACCTCAAAATGGGGTCCATCTACAACAACAACATACGTTTTGATATGGCTGATATCTACAGAAGTGATGGAGTACACGTCACAGATCAGGGAAATCTAGTTTTCCTGAATAACTTGAAGCTGTGCATCTGCACTTATATGTAGCTCCAACTAATGACCACAAGGGCTCTTTTTAGAGCCACCTTATAACTTCCAACTTAGGCCCGCTATTTTAGGGCCAGGTAAAGACTTCCTGGACCCTCGCCAAAATGTATTCTCCACACAGCTGTGGCGCGGAGGTCGGACCATCTGACTTTGCAGCACAGAGCTCTCGATTTGATCACCGGCTCCACTCATCCACAGGGGTGAGTAGTTTGCGCTTTACAAATACCGTATTCATTTACCTTCGCACTCCCTGTACAACACCACCTAAGCACCATATACAAGTTGGATAGGTGTGGCACAGCACCCAGAGCACATGACTTCACAGTATAGCACACACAGTTTGGGCTCACAGTTTCATCCCAGAGTCCAGCAGCAGCTCAATTTAGCAGTATGACACACTAGGCAATACCTCACTTAATTTCCGTACCCCGCACTTTCAGACCGTTAGGGGTCAGTAGTTCAGCTGCTTTATCCCAGAGTCCAGCAGCAGCTCAGCTTATACCCCCTGCGCCATCAGACCCGTAGGAGTGAGTAGTTTGCACTTTACAAATACCAAATTGATTTTACAAGCAAATTTACCTTTGCACTCCCTGTATAACACCCCCTAAGCACCATACACAAGTTACAATGTTCGAAACAAAAGTTCCTCTGAGTAGGTAGAACTACATGCTCACACTACTTGAACAGATGTAGCACAGCGGCCAGAGCACATGACTTCACAGCATATGACTGTTTTCACAGCATATGATAGTTTGGACTCACACTTTCATCCCGAGTCCGGCAGCACCTCAGCTTAGCAGCATGAGATTCTAGACAATACCTCACATATTTTCTGTACCCCAGTACTTTCAGACCAGTATGGGTCAGTACGTCATCCTAGTAGGTATAAACACATGCTGACACTACTTCCACAGACGTTTTCATCCTGAGTCTGGCAGCACCTCAGTTTAGCAGCATGAGACTAGACAATACCTCACATATTTTATGTACCCCAGGACTTTCAGATCAGTACGGGTCAGTACTTTGTCCTAGTAGGTATAAACCCATGTGACACTACTTCCACAGACGCTTTCATCCCAGAGTCCGTCACCACCTCAGCTTAGCAGCATGAGACTCTAGATAATATCTCACATATTTTCCGTACCCCAAGACTTTCAGAGCAGTACAGGTCAGTACTTCGTCCTAGTAGGTATAAACACATGCTGACACTACTTCCACAGCTGTAGCGCAGGGGCCAGGGCACATGACTTCCAACATAAGACACACAGTTTGGGCGCACGCTTTTATCCCCAAATCCCGCAGCAGCTCACCTTAGCAGCATCAAGCTTTACGCAATACCTCACTAAATTTCCGTAGTCCAGCACTTTCACACAGGTAGAGGTGAATACTTCACTTCGCACCCACTCTATAGCACACCCTAAACACCCCACAGAGGTTACAGTGCTCCTACCCTCCTCTTTCCAACTTTTTTCGCCCTTTTTTCCACTTACTCGCTTCAACTGAATCACAAAATGGCGGCCAACACTTCCCAGTTCCAACCGCTCGCAGCCAATAAGCAGCAAGCTCGTGCTCATAACGCCTCAGCCAATCAGATGGCAGAATTCCCTAATATCGATATCTGTAAATTTTGATATTTCTAAAGAAATATTGAACGGATTTACACCAAATAAACAAAAGCGTGCTTTCTAAACAAAGACTCATCTCCCTACCACAATTGGGGTAATTGCGTGCACCCATTTGACCTGTAGCCTTGTCTAAAGTTTCCTATGGAAATTAACATGGAAAAAACACATTTTGGGACCCCCCTTTTTTCTCCCCCTCCGTCCCCCTTGACGAATCGCCCCCAAACTTTCAACATAGGAGCTGATATGAACAAGGAATTAGTTTGGAAACTTTCATGAAGATTCATCTAATGGCACCAAAGTTATAAGCAAAACAAAAAATGCTCTTCCTGTGGAAACTTGGTCCTAAATATAACTACCTAAAAAACTACCTCATTCAGCTCCAGCTTTCCCCTGACTGCTATTGCTCCTTCACTTCAAAATGCTTCACATATGGGTTGTGGGCCACACCATATCTATTGGGCAAAAAAGGCTTGAATAAGAGGTGTTGACAGGGACCTGGGTTTGCCAAATGTGCAGATTACTTGGTTTGGCCAGAGAGGATTAATTTTCATCAGTTGCTGGCTTTGGATAAATTTATTGTGGATTCCCAAGCTCCTCACCTCATGATTGTGCACTGTATTGGCAAATAGCTAAGCACATTAACTGGGGTTGGGTTGGAAACCCTAATGAAAGAAACCTTTGGCTGTATTGGTGTACTCTAAGTTGTGGTCGTGAATTTCCGAGATGGTGGGGTCCCTGTTTGAAGAACTTTTAAATAAATACGTTGAGCCTCCCAACTATCTGGATGAGACCATAACTGCTGTCTCACTCAGATATTTTTACAATTCAAAAATGAGTCTATACACAGCAAAGCCAATATACCTCACAAATCTGACCCATTCCGGATACACCTCATGCATAATAGGTTTTCCCCCTAAGAGGTTGTAGTGAAATCGATTGACAGAGGGAGAATGCAGAGCGACCATTAGATGGTAACAATGATCATATTTCCAGTAGAACCACAAAAATTATTGCTAGTAGTCTACCATCACTTGGGTTTCTAACTACCATGTTTGGAATGTCACAGGGGTAAAAAAACAAGTTAAATGACGGGGAATGGATAAAAACATTACAGGACTGTGCCTTAATTTTGTTACAAGAAACCTGGCATGCCGAACCTTTTTATATTAATGGGTTCAAAATGATCTTACATAAGCAATATCTTCAAAGGCGGGGAGAGCTAAAGGAGGCTTAGCGGCCTTAATCTCAGTAACCTCAACACTAACCTTAGGGAAAGTCCATACCACATCACAGTTTTTTCAGTTTTTATGTTTTTGTTCCAAGGGGAAACAGTGTTTAGTAGTAATAAACTTCTATAACAATGTCTATGATAGCGCAAGCCACAGAGTAATTGTGACATTAGAAGAAGAGTTAGATGACTTTTTAAAGGGGGTAGGCGGAGATTATTCAATTATTTGGGCCGGTGATTTTAATTGTGAAAAGTGTAAAATTTTAACCGGAGAATAATGCGGTCATAGTGATCAATATGGTGACCCTATCCTTCATTTTCCACATAACACATATAGTGAAGCAAATAATTCAGTAATATAGAAATATAATCTAGAAATCAAGCAGCCGGGTGAACATGATGGAGAGACTATTACTCAAACATATGAAGAGCGAGATCCTCTTTGAATATTGATCTCGCCATAGTCTTGTGGAATTGTAAGGGTTTCATGGATTTTTTTTTCTTCAGGCAAGCACTTTCAGCAACCACCACCCGTTTTTCCTGATCCTAAAGCTAAGTCTGCCCCAACAAGAAAGGAGGTGGGTAGCTGAAGTAAACATTAAAACACAAGGAGGAAACAGAATTTCTATTAAATGGTCGGATGTTATCCCAACAACATTTATGGAAAATCTAATAGAGAAAAATCAAAAAGACATTAACACTTGCCTGGATAGATCTTCCCTAAACACAGATATTGTAAGTGCCTTTCATAACATCACAGCCAAAATCTCTGGTGACTTAAAACTGAAAAATAAGAGAAATAGTGACCATAATCCCAGATGGTTCCATCAGCAGGGCTCAAAGATAAATAAGTAACTAAAAGCAGCCCTAAAAGTTAAACCTAGGGATAGTGAAAGGATCCGTATATTACGGAAAAACTACAAATGTACCCTTAATACAAGAGAGAGGGTATTAGTAATTTTATTTTAGTGGACACTATTAAGATAGCATCTATTACCCTGGATGAAATGAAAAATGCCATAAACAAAAGTGCAAATGGTAAAGCGGCAAAACCAGATGAGGTACCTATTAACATTTTTAAATCTAATATAGACTTTTGGACACCGATTTTACTAAGTGTTTTTAATACTCCTATAAGAGTAGTGTTACCTGCAACGTGGGTAGAAAGCAAAAATACTTCCTATCTTTATAAAAGTTGACAGAGGGAACGCAAAGTGCTACCGCCCCATATCCCTCCTCGAACCCACATCTAAACTGATGGTCAGAATAATGCTGGGAAGACTGGAAAGTTGGGTAAACAACATTAATATCCTAACTGAGGAATAGTATGGATTTAGAAGGGGAATTGCAATGGTGGAACAATGTGTAAACCTCAAGCTATTAACAGGGAAATATATCCTAGTTAAGGAAGGTCAGTTACACCTTTGTTTTCTTGATCTTTCCAGTGCTTTCGACCTGGTCAACCATGCTAAATTATGGCAAACATTGAAAGGCGCTCCAAACGACTATATTATTTATTCATCACCAAGATACACTTTTTTAACTTCAAGAGTGCAGTTTGGGAGGGAGGAGCCACGCGCGTGACCAAGATGGCCGCGTGAAGGCTTAGCTCCAGAGACTCCGTCCCTCCGTCGAACCTATCGTGAATTAATCCTGATGCCGGAACCCTGTAATCCGTAGGGGAAAGGAAGCTGGTCCCTCTGGTGAAATTTGGGAGTGAATCGAGCATCCCTACCCATCGGAACATCGTCTGGTGTTTGGAGGCCTACACCCCATTTCATCCGGGGACCATGGTGCGTCATCCACCCGGATTCTAGTTGAACAACAGCGGGTCTTTTATCCAGAAGTTGCGGCCCGCATTCGAAACCGAAACTCACCTGCTGAAGATGCGATGAACTCGGGTGAACGTACGGCGAAGATAGTTGGGAGCCGCGTTCCGATCTGGGCTTGAGTGTTGGTGGTGGAGCCTCAGTGGTGCCCTGGGGTGCTGAGGGGGCTATTTCGGCTAGGTGTGAAAACTAGGATGGCGTCGAAGCCAGACACCGAGAAGCTTCCACCGAGGTCGGGGTGTGGGCTGAAGAATGTGCAGACTCAAAAAATAGATCGTTACATTCAGCCCAAGTGGTCGCCCTTGGAACAGAGGAAGACTCCGACGCGTGGAGTAGACCCCACCAAGTGAATCGCCTGAGCCGACAATGACAGATCTCATGGCAGCGATAAACAACGTCCAGTCCGCCATGGTCGGGAAATCGACACGCTAGATGCTAAATTGGACACTGTAAAGTTGGAAGTCAACCAATTTCGGGCCGATCACGCCAAAACAAGCGAAAAGGTTAAGTCCCTTGATCTAAAGACTTCCAGCTTGGTGGATGACATGGCGGAGTTGCAACGAGAAGTCCGGGCCCTGCAGGCGGCACGGGAGGATACCCGCCGAACGTTGGACGACTACGAAGGTCGCGATCGGCAAAACAACGTACGCATCCTTGGTGTACCGGAGAAAGCAGAAGGCCAAACTCCCGATCTATTTGTGGAGGACATTGTACTTACCCACCAGAAACCGAGGGGCCTCAGTAACTTTTTTTTACAATCAAACGTGCACATAGGGTGCCAGGAGGTCAGACAAAACCAGGTGCACCAACCCGCCCGATGATAGCTAGGGTGTTGCACTTCGGTGACAGAGATGCGATTCTGCAATGGTCACGCTCCTCGGGCCCGCTGCATTATGAAAATACTATGCTTTCCTTCTTTCCAGACTTTACACAGGCCGTGCAGAAAATGAGACTGAGTTTTCTTCCGGTAAAGAGGAAACTAAGGGACAAGGGACTGAGATACTCGATGCTCTTTCCGGCGAAACTCAGGGTGGAAGCAGATAGTAAGGCCTGGTTCTTTGATAACCCGGAGGTAGCGTCAGACTGGGCGGACAGCAGAGCGTCGGAACATCCCAAAGAGCACCATTGTGTGGCTGAAGAAGATGGACAGGGATGAGAAAGCTGTCGATGGCAATGGTGTTTTACGCTGTGGACTTGGGTAGTGGACTAATGTTGTACTCAGGGGGACTCTGCAGTTACGTATAATTCGGGAATAATACTGTGGAGGGGGAGGGTGGGGCTAGGCATTGGGTTCCCCCGTTACTTCTTTTAGTTACCTTAGATTAGTAGGGGGGCGACAGGCACACTGCGAGTTGGGGTGGGGCTCAGGCCTGATGCAGGGATGCAGGGTGGCAGGGTGGGGTTGGGGGTTGGAGGAGATTGTTTTTGTTTTTTGTTCAACCTTTTTAAAATCATTGAGTACCTGTGTATGTTCACGTCGGGTGCATACGATCATGGGAATTGGGTAAATGTCGCGAGAAGGGAAAGGATTGGGGATGAAGATACTGAGCTGGAATATTAATGGGTTAGTCTACAGGATCAAGCGGGGGATGGTGAATCCGTTCATACGAAGGCACTCCCCGGACGTGGTATTGTTGCAAGAAACACACCTGATTGGCAATAGATGTATGGCACTGCATAAAGGAGGATATAAGTTAGTGGCACACGCGTGGTTGACCACTGGTTCGAGGGGGGTTGGAATATTGTTAAAAAACTCCTTTCCCTTTGAGATCCGATCAATGTGGGCGGAGCAGAGAGGCAAGTATGTGGGTGTTTCCGGTCAGTTGGAGGGTAAGACAGTTACATTCTTGTCCGCGTATGTTCCGCCCGGCCTGCAATCTGACACCTTCCGAGACCTAGGCGCTGTCTTTCTCACGCTGCCTCTGGTCCCTCTAGTCGGGGGGGTGACTTCAACGCAGTGTTAGATGGAGAGCTTGATAGACACCCAGGGAGGGTTCTTCGTCAGTCCCAGCGGTGGCTACCAGAATTTTCAGAAACATTGGGTCTGGTAGATAGCTGGAGGACACGGAACCCCACGCAGAAGCAGTTCACTCACGTCTCTGCTGCACATAGTAGCATGTCACAGTTAGACTATATTCTTATACCGGCGGCGGAATCAGTGACCATCAGGGAAACCGGGTTTATGAGCAGAGGTATATATGATCATTACCCCGTGTGGTTGCGATTAGACAACGGTAGTCTGTAGGCGGGTAGAATTGCCCCCATTAACGCGTGGTATCTCAGAGACCCGTGCGTGAAGAAAGAGGTTGTACGCCTCTCAGACCAGTATTTTAATGAAAACGTTGGCAGTGTACATTCAGCAGGTGTGCTCTGCGAAGCCTATAAAATGGTTATCCGAGGTGAGGTTCTGTCCCTGGTAGCGAGGAATAAAAGGAAGCATCAGAAGGAAATTGTAAGAGTGGAGACAGAGGTGATGACCTTAGAGAAAGAAATATCGGAGTCGCCCAATCAGAATGGTCTCCACCTTTTGAAACTCCGACAGGACGAGTATAGGGGCTTGGCCCGAGAGAAAGCTGTTGCTCAATACAATGATATACAGAGTAGAATCTACGCATGGTGATAAGACGTTGAAATTCATTGCATGGCTTGAGCGGGGGAGAGAGCCTCCAGACTGGTGCCTGAGTTATTTGTTAGAGAAGCGTGCAGTGTTACTGATCCACAGGAGGTGGCGGAAGAGTTTGCCTCATATTACAGGGGTGTATACACCTCGGCGGCTTTTTACATCGAGGAAGAAAATAGTGCCATGATTAAAGATATAGCGATGCCGACTCTATCTGACAATGACAGGAAGTATTTAGACTCCCCCTTCACTGACGACGAAATAGCGCAGGTAATAAGGCACGAAGTCCGGGAAAGCCACTGGCCCTAACGGGATACCGATTGAATTGTACAAACTACATGCCCAGAGGCTCGCGCCCTACATGCGTGCGATGTTTCTGGAGAGTAGGAAAGAGGGTGAACTCCCCTATGACCAGCGGGTTGCCAATATAGTTTTCATCCACAAGCCAGGGAAACTCAAGACGCAATGCTCCTCTTACAGGCCTATTTCCCTGCTTAATGCGGAGCCTAAAGTACTTGCCAAATTGCTGGCCGTGAGGCTGGTTAAGGTGGTCTCCACTCTAATACACCCTGACCAGTCAGGATTTATGCCACGCCATAACACTGCGCTAAACCTGCGTCGATTGCATGGGATCCTTGGTCGTTCTTCGACCTTGCAGAATTTAGTGTCACTTGATGCCACCATGGCTTTTGGCAGAGTAGAATGGCCTTATCTGTTCGCGGTGCTGGCAAAGATGGGTTTTGGTGAGGAATTCATAGAGTGGGTGAGACTTCTCTATGCTAAGCCCTTGGCGAGAATGACGGTCAACAACTGTAAGTCAGCAGACTTTTTATTACAGAGGGGCACGAGGCAGGGGTGCCCCTTGTCCCCGTTGCTCTTTGTGCTGGCGTTGGCGGCGTGGGTCCGATGGGACCTAACGATACGTTGTCCGAGATGGACACTGGAGTGGGAAGACAAGATCTCACTTTACGCAGACGATATTATGTTGTACCTCACCAAGCCCAGAGCTTCTCTGATATGTTTTTTGGACGTCCTGTCAATCTTTGGTAGATACTCTGGGTTTGCGATTAACTGGTCGAAATCTGTCCTATTTGTCTTGTCCGGGGAGCACCAAGTGATGTCATCTCCAGATAGATATGGTGGGATTCACTTACTTAGGCGTTTATATAACATTTGATGCAAAGCTTAGGTTTGAGCGCAATCTGGGTACCCCTCTGAGCCAGTTGAAAAGAAATGTGGTGCGCTGGAGAGCTCTTCCGCTCTCATTGCTTGGAAGGGCGATGTTGTTCAAAATGATGTCCCTTCCTAGATTTCTATATGCACTGCATAATGCGATGGACCCATTCCCCGTGTCCTACTTTAAAGAAATAGAAGGGTTGCAGAGGGAGCTTTTATGGGAAGGTAGACCTAGGATATCCTTTCTGAAGTTGACCCTTCCCTGGTATGACGGGGGCATTGGACTCCCTGATTTGAGGAAATACTACTGGGCATCCCAACTTGCGGCCATTAATCAAATCGTGTACGGACTTCCAAGAGACCCTGGATATGCCATGGATAGAGAACAGGCACCAGGGGGAGATATCTGTCGGGCGTTGTACGCCAGGATCGGAAGATTTCAGTTAACGGGACCCACTGCCCATGCGGTATAAATTTGGCACATTGTCAATAAGTCTTTGGGCTGGGAGGGGAAACTAAGTCTAGCAACACCTTTGATTAATTCCGAGCAATTGGGGAGCCTGTGGAAATCAAAGGGATTTGATAAATGGGATTTGATTGGTATCTCCCAGGTGAAGGATGTTTGGAACGGGGTGGAGAAGCGCACTTTTGAGTCACTGAAAGCAAAATATGAACTGAATGATAGTGAGCACTTCCGCTACCGCCAGGTTCGACATACACTGATGGCCCGAGTCCCGAGGGGTGAGGTGCCCCCTGAGGCATCGCCTCTTGATGACCGGGTGCTCGATGGCCACCTCCCAGAAAAAAACTGTTTCCATAATATATAGGAAGCTCGTAAATCACATGGATGATCCTTTAAGGAGGCTATGAGAAAAGTGGAGCGAGGATGGTCTGATATTAGATGATGAAGATTGGGTTGAAGCGGTTTCCCCCCCCCAAAGGTGGTAGCCATCCAGATGAGACTCCGGTTGGTTCACTTAAAAATCTTACACCGGATCTACATCACCGAGCCTCGATTGGTGAGGATGAGGCAGGGAGAGAGTGGTGATTGTAGGAGAGGTTGCAGTGAGGTGGGAACCTTCCTTCATGTACTATGGCACTGTGAGAATGTAAGTGTGTATTGGCTTAAGATTCATGAGGTAATGACGGAGGTGATGGAAATAGATATTCCTTTAGAGGCCCTTAGATGCTTGTTGAATGTGTGAGAGCCAACTGACCTGAACTCCTCACAGAAGCAGTGGGTGACCCTGGCATGTATGGTGGCAAAACGGAATATAGCACAACTGTGGGGGGCCACTTGGGCTCCAGACCTCACCAAGTGGTCTGAGTACCTGGATTGGTGCATGATGCGTGAAAATAATGTATATATAGCCAGGGGTTGCCCTGGCAAGTGGGGAAAGATCTGGGGGCTCTGGAATACGTTCAGGGGTGGCCTTTGCGACCACCGACTATGTCTGACTCCCCGTTATCCTAACTGTGATTATTAATGTAATGTATCCTGTGACGCGACGAAAAACACTCATGCTGTGTAACTCACCCGGCGTGCACAGAATGTTAAAATATGTTTTCTTTTGTTTAATAAAAACAATTATAAAAAATAAAAAATAGAGTGCAGTTTGGCACATAAGGTGAGTGTATGCCCGGTTTATGAGTCACCCGGGGGATACGACAAGGATGTGTTTTATCGCCCCTTTTATTCTCCCTATATATTAATAATGTTGACCTGTTCTTACAAAACCAGAGTGCTGATGCCCCCAGCATTAGTATACGCGTAACCCAAGTACTCCTATATGCAGATGAAGCACTCCTACTGTCAAGGACTGCGAATGGCTTACAAGTCCTAATAGAAAAATTCACGTAATTCATGACCGAAAAAGATTTACAGTTGAACTTTAGTAAAACTTTTGTCATGACTTGCGGGAAAAGTAGATTGAAGAACAGGCAACATTACAAGGGAGTTGTCCGAATTGAAAGAATATCATATTTTACTTATCTGGTCATTCTTTTCAATAGGAATGGTACTTGGGGCGCACATATTAATTTATGCAAGCTGAAATTCCTGCGATCATGTGAGGGCATTTTTATTCTTTATAAAAAAATAGGTAATAAACTGATATGGGAAATCCTTACACTGTATAGGAGTAAGTGTATTACAGGCTCATGCTATGGAGCAGCTGTATGGGGGAGGGCTAATACATCCCTTTTATAAACCTAGGAAAATAAATATTTAAAAAGGGTCTCAGCCATTCCAAGTTCTACTGCCTCATATATAGTTCACAAAGAGCTCTGAGTACCTTATAGTAGCGATTTTATTAGCATGGCATCCCTTACATTGTGGCATGGAATTTGGACTAAAGATGAGAGCAATGTCACTAAGGATATAATAAGGGAATGCCTTGCCCTCGACCAAAAAAAGTAAGAGTATATTTTTAACCTCCTAAAAGAATGTAAGGTGAACTTTGATCCTTATGATCCAATGTCCATCCAGGGTTATAGCAAAAAGGATTTAAAGATAAGACTAGCAACTTCTAGGAAATCTGTAAGAGATGTGGAAGCTGGTTTTAAACAGAGTGTTAAATCTTACTGCGAAGGCCCACTTTTGATGGGCATCCAACCGTCCCTCATCTCGGTAAGAAATATCCAGCATAGATTCTATTTGACAAGGTTAAGGATGGGCTCCTTGCACTACCAAATAGCCTTCCCCAGAATGGGAAAGTGGAGTCATAACCTCCCAAACTGCCCCTGTGACGGAAAGTCCCCACAGACTACGCTGCACTTTATCCTTTTTTCCAGTTTTTATCGGGACATTAGGAAATTCTGTTTTAAAACCTTTATTTTTAGCAAATAAACTGTATTCTTACAAATATGCTTTTAACTATATTTCTAGTTTGGAAAATGATAACATCTGCAATACAGTCATTGTTTTTTTACAAATGGCAATCAGGAGAAGTAAGGATAACTCATATTTGGAAGCCTTAACGTATGACAAACTAGTAGACCTCTGAAATACCATAAAGCTTTATAAACTTCCGACTGAAATTAGCCATTTGTCACTTTAGCACTTTTGTTTACCTAAGCATCGTGAACATAAATCTAGATAAATGCATTATGCACTGTTCCCTGATTGCGAGTCAAAGTTTTTTATAAAGGCTGCTTTTAAGTGTAATGATGTGTTTATACCTTTAATCCGAGTATTAGTATACTATATAATATTTGTGATTAAGATTGGAGCAGCAATATGCTTTGTTTTTTATAAGTGCACTTTATTATTAAATATACACTGTGATTGATATTGGAGTAATAATCTTTATAGAAAATTAAAAATTGAGTGTAAATATGTAATGATCAGTTTGAGAACTATGTTAGTGACTAATAGCGATGTTTTATTTCAGAATGCTTCTATGGTTGTACATTATCTACCGAATAAAGCTTTATTGAATTGAATTGGGTACTCTAATATATGCTAAAGACAGAAATAGAAGTGGTCAAATCAATTCTGTCCATAGAATGACAAAGCTACAAAGCATGTTAATAAAACTATTTCAGCATTCCTTGGAGACCATCGCATGGGCTGTATCTGTAACAATCTGCATTTTGAGATGCATGGAATTTTTAGAAATGATGGAGTGCACTCTACAGATGAAGGCTACAGGGTGTTTCCAAGCAACCTGAAACTCTGCATCCGGTCTTATGTATAGTAGCCATATACACACAAGCAATGCAACAGCTCTTGCCCTAGTACCAGAAATAATGAGAAGGCTACAGGGTGTTTTTAAGCAACCTGAAACTCTGCATCCGGTCTTATGTATAGTAGCCATATACACACAAGCAATGCAACAGCTCTTGCCCTAGTACCAGAAATAATGAGAAGTTTTTTTCTAAAGTGTTTTTTGGAGGATAGTCGCAACAACGTTGTAATCCCCGCGGACACGTCGTGAAAATGAAAAACTAAAGCAGACATTCAATGGCCAACAACACATCCAAAAATAATATTTAAAAATATCAAGTCTATAACTTGGAAAATACTGGGGTCCCTGTTTATAGGATGAAATTACCCATACCAAAAAATGTATACTGTAGGGTACTTTAACTATTTATGCGGGCAAAACGATCTAGATCATGTTGCACACACACAGTTGTTATATAGAAAAATAAACAATATTGACAGTGACTAATATCATTCAATTATTTTTTATCATATGTTTCAAAAATATTTTTCACAGGAATAAAAAAGTTTTTTTATATATTTTCCATGTCGCTTTTTGTTAAAAAACTTTGTTGGTTGTCATACATGCCAGTGAATACATGAAAATGTGTTCATGGGTGATACATTCATACAAAAGAACACTAAATATTTTTCAATTCTTCTGAACAAAATTGGAACATCGATTAATAATGCATGATTGTTGATTGTTACTAAAACACAGTACACATATTGAAGCGATGTGAAGAAACTGGCGGTTTGTTGACAACCCGTGCATTTTGGCAAAGCCTTCGTCAGGTCTCCGTCACAGTATACACTGAAAAGGATACAAGACAAGAACAAGACAAACCTAGATGCTTATGCCAGCAGCTTTTATGATGCAACAGTTTTTGTCATAAGACAAGATATAAAAGGGAGATATCAATCAAAGAGTTGTGTCACTCATAAGAATACTAAAAATGTGCTTTAGAAACCACATACCCAAACAATTCGGAGATTGCATGCATCTATAAAAAAGGAAAGAAAAGAAGATACTCTCCGACCAGTATCCCTACATTCAAAGCGCAAATGGGATGCAAGAATTCCTAAGTGAATTGTTAAGACCTAAGATAAGAAATAGAAGAAGAGTGAAAACAGGCATGCTGGACAATAAGTAAGAATGCTGCGAGTGCTCAAATGGACTGTAGTGCAAAAATTACAAGCTATTTTCAAATAAGTTGAAAATATATACCCATGTAATGTTGAAAAAACTGGGTATGGCAGGATATAACAAGATTGGCTGAGTCAATAGCCAAAAGTGCAAACCATACCTGAAGTAAAATGAAATGGCACATGTTGGATTTTATTACTTAAGACATGTGTAGGGATTCAGGTCGAAATCTAAAACAGTTTAATCTACACTGTGTTACCTTGCATAATAATGTGCTACAACTCAGGCTTGGTAACTTCAGTAACAGTGATCAATAGGCCGTCTCACTGGAAGGTGGGTGGACTCTTTACAGTAGAAAAATGGAAAGCAGCTGTTCCCTATGAATGACGGTAAAATATCTGAGTAAGTGCCAACACAAGATACTAAGCTAAATTAGCTATAGGGGCGATGATGATACTGACCTGTTAAATTTTATATTTGGTGTGCCTGGGGATTTTCGGGACCCCTCCGGTACTCCGCTGTTGGTAGCTTTTGTCTACCACCGACAAATAGCGGTCCTATATGTTTAGCAGTGAAAGGCCACTATGGCCAGCTGACTAAAAAATAAATAGGAACTCATGTTAGGACTCCACGTTTGGATACAAGGATGTTATATCATTGCATCCACATGCCGAATTGATCTAGCTATAGGCTGCCAATATATGTAGGATGGACCTCATGGCCCTATCACACCAATGGAAAACGTAGGATAAATGCAAGGTCTAACTTAGGGACATACATGGTCCTGACAGCGCAGCCTCATATATTAAGACTTGCGCAATGCTTTACAGCGTACCTATCTTGGTCAAAGATTATAGAAGACTCTCAGATCATGCCATCGCTGTTCTTTCTAAAACATGTTGACTCAATTGAATACATATTAGGCGCCGACATGTCAATACATTCTACCTACTGACCTGTGATAAGTTCCTTCTGACTAGGATAGTAATTAGATGTCCAAGCCATAGATTATTGAAGACTCAATGTAAATGCTTATCAACTGCCCACATGTCAATGCACCCTCACTACTAACCTGTCAAGAGTTCCTCGTGACTAAGATTGCAATGGAGTACCCATACTAACTTACTCACTCATGTTTTCCAGGATTGGTAAACTAACGGGACATAATCCAATGCTAAAATGCCCCATAAAGAGTATTGCATATATGCTTGGTTTGCCGGGTAAATGCCGATTTAGTAAACGCCAGATGTTTAAAAATAGCTTGGCAGTTCGGGCTGGATTGTTCCCATGAGGCACAGGGTCAAGGCTGATTTGCATATGGCCTTGTCTGAACTGGGGTGGTGTGGAGTGCAAAAAAACGATGGATTTAGGCCCAGATTTCTGTACTGGGGTGAATGTATGACATTGTTCTGCATTCTGTCCATCAACTGTTGTTTTTGCATTTGTCACCCCGAGTGGGAAGGGTATGCTCAGACGTGAGTCCCGTGCTCTCCACACCACTGGAGTCAAGCTATCCTGGCTGATGACGGCTGATAACCAGAAACCGGTCCTAGGATGCTTGATTCCGGTCCAGGGAAGACATGGCTTGGCAGTTCGGGCTGGACTGTTCCCATGAGGCACATGGTCAAGGCTGATTTGCATATGGCCATGCCTGAACTGGGGCGGTGTGGAGTGCAAAAAAACGATGGATTTAGGCCCAGATCTCTCTGTACTGGGGTGAATGTATGACACTGTTCTGCATTCTGTCCATCAACTGTGGTTTTTGCGTAAAAATAGCCTGGAGCAGCCACTGACTAACTCTCAAACACGAGAGGGAAACAAACAACATTTTCAAAGAAGTCTAGAGTGTGGCATATACGCTCTATTTGTAGGTTGGCTACTGATATAATACACACCAGAGATTAGAAGTCTACAAATAGCCTAACGCAGCTGCTAACTGACCCTCATACGCGAGAGCGAAACAAACAATATTTTTACAGGAATCTGGTGAAATAACACTTGCCTCTCTCGTCGGATGGCAGGGTTGACTTAATTCCTTCACGTGTATTCTAATACTGCGCCAAAAGGCAACAACACAGCGGCCCTTGTCAGAGACACAATGGTACTCGAAATATTGTGACTTTTTTCTAAAGTGTTATTTTTCTTAAGTTTTTGAGGATTGTCGCAACAATGTTGTAATCCCCGCGGACACACAGCAAAAACGAAAAACAAAAGCAGACATTCAATGGCCACCCACACATCTACAAATATTATGTAAAAAAATCAATTCTGAACATTGCCCTACACATATTACTATATACATGCTTCTTTCAAAGCATGTTTAAACTCATATTTTTGTTCTAAGTTTCTTTAAAAACCATCTTTTGGACCAATTTTCGTTTTTCACTGTTATTCGGAATGTCGCGATTCCGTTGTCAATAGCACCTATCGCGCCTTTTCTATAAAGTGAAAACACATATAAGCACAAATATTACAGTATTTTACACACTAGGCGTTTCTTACAGTATTCTCTAAAGTCTTGCTTTTCTAGTGAGTTTCGATAAAAACCATCTCTAAAACCTATTTTCTGTTTTAGCGGTGACACCAGATATCGCGATGACGTCGGTAATCGAAATCCCATGGACACGTCGTGAAAATAGAAAACAAAAGCAGACATTCAATGGCCACCAACACATCAAAAAATAACATGTAAAAAAATCCATTCTAAACATTGCCCTACGCAAATTACTATATACATACTTCTTTATAAGCATGTTTAAACTCATATTGTTGTA
This sequence comes from Lissotriton vulgaris, assembly GCF_964263255.1. Taxonomy (NCBI): domain Eukaryota; kingdom Metazoa; phylum Chordata; class Amphibia; order Caudata; family Salamandridae; genus Lissotriton; species Lissotriton vulgaris. The sequence goes on from NC_141686.1 coordinate 52,237,818, forward strand.
CTAAGTTTCTTTAAAAACCATCTTTCAGACCCATTTTCTGTTTTCACTGTTATTCAGCACGTCATGATGACGTTGTTACCTACGACGATCACTCCTTTTCCATAAAGTGAAAACACAAATGCACACATATAACAGTATTTTACACACTAGGAGTTTATTACTGTACACTTCAAACTCATGTCTTTCTAGTGCATCTCTAGAACAACCATCTCTAAAACCTTTTGTTCCGTTTTCGCAGTGAGGCTGGATATTTTGATGATGTCGGGAATCGCGATATCCTTGTGGTTACGACATAAAAGCAGAAAGCAAAAGCAGGAATTTAATAGCCTCCACCACATAAAAAAGCTATAACTATATGATTAATTCTAACCATCACAGTCAATAACTCTATAAAAACATTTATCAAAATCTCAATATCTCTATAACAATGCATGTTGATTCACTGTGTTTTTTTTATATTTCCACCAATATTCGCAACAACGTTGATAGTTGCGATGTCCATGCGATGATACACGGGGCTGCGCTGGAGGTCGCAGAGTAGTCACAAATATCGCACGCAATTAAAAAAATTAATTTTGGATGCATAACTTGTGTCACTAACACCCCCATTTCTCAACCAAGGGGTCAGAGTATCTCCACCCTGACCCCTTAAGTGGGCTTTCACACAAATTTGCAGCCCCAGGATTGGTTCCCGATAGATAAAATGGTGGCCGCAACTTTTTGTTCAGGTTGCGTTCAGCCAATCAGCATATCCCAGTTCGTACGTGCATACCCGATTCATTGTGAAACCGTTGTGATATATCCACGACCAGAGATATCACTATAATAATAAACTTACATTTCTCAACAACTACTAAACGGATTACACCAAATAAGCAAAAGGCACTTCCTTGAACCGACATCTACCTCACTACCAAATTTGGTGTATGTCGTTCAGCGATTCGGGCTGTTGGTGTGGCTAAAGTTTCCTATGGGAATTCACATTACAAACACAACTTTATTTCATGCTTCAGATTCTCAGTTTTCACTGCACGGATCACCCCCAAACTGTCCATATTAGAACCCACCTTGGGGAAAATTTCATGCAGATTCGTCAAACAATGCCAAAGTTATAACCAAGTCAAAAAAACTTCCTATGGAAACTAGGTCCTAAAATGTGTGGTAAAAAATGTGTGGTAGAGACATGCAAAGTAATTCCCAGCATTTTACCGTCATACAAACCAACAGGAGATACTCACACATTCAATAAATGTGGCACTTATGATGATCCTTTCAAATTCATAAAAAGACCAACTGGCTCTCACTAACAGTTGATCAGACTCTGTAGCGGAGATACCATAGTTGGGAGGGCTGGCTCTAACCTACTGGCAGGAATTTTGTATGTAAAGTGCAATGTGATTTTTATTTGTGCTGTATGTACTGCCTTTTATGATTTTAACAAAAATCGAATAAAGCGTATTTTGACTGACTGACTACTGGCAGGCAACAGACTAAAGTTTGGCATAAAACTTTTTCCCATGAAATGGAGAATAACTGCTAGGACCCAGAGATGTAAGAGGGTTGCCAGTAGAGAATGCGAGGGGGAGATAGGAATTCAGGATTATAGGCACAGTTGTGCCTGTCCACAGTCCAGGAGTACTGGAGGGGCAGGAGACAAATGTACTAATCCCAAATGTCCCTTAACCCGGAATTAGTGGGTCCAAATTTTTCGAACCATATAATTCCAGGCCCGGAAACTCCTAACTGCAACTTGGGGTATTCAGTTGGAGTTATTGCTAAGGGTGAAATACCCAAACGAATTGTACTTCTTTTGTGAAAATTGTAACTAGGATTTTGTAGAAGTGGCAGCTCATCAGCTTAAGAAATTGGTCCGGGCCCTTGAACACCTAATTTAGTGGGATTTTGTCCTTCCAGGAAGTTACACCACAGATGGTATGGGTCAGATTGACAAAAAGGATAAACAAGTGATGACACTAGCTGTTAGAAAGGATTTCACTCTGTGTTAGTGAGCTACAAATGGTTGTATGACGTGAATTAAAGAATGGGCCTAGGTTCCAGTTTGGTGGCATATATGTTATCACAATATAACACCCCACTCGTCACAAGTAAACCTAAACTGTACTCCCACCCCACTATCTTTGTGAAGTTCGCCCCGGTGGGGTTTGTAAAGTGATATTATCAGCTCCTCAGAGGTTAATCACCCAGTTTAGCCAGCAGGCATAGCTTGCCTTTTTGGTGTCCTTCCAATTATTTAGAACTTTCACAGCTGCCGTAAAGAGGAGGTTAAGGAGTGCCCTGTCTATTTCTGGGAGTTGGGTCTCTTTAGTAAATCCGAAAATAAGATAGGGGAGTTCCTGGGCCGGTGAGATATTAAATACTTTGTGGACGAAGTCAAATACCCTGTCCCAAAACAGTGAGACACAGTGGCATTGGAGTATAAGGTGTTCTAGATCTCCTTCTGCACGCTTATAGTTCCAGCAGAATGCGTCTGGGCTGAGTTTATGTGCATATAGGCGAGCCGGCGTCCAGAAGACTTTATGCATGAGCCAGAACTTGGCTTGTGATAATGTAGGGCTTGTGATAATGTAGGGCTTATTTTATGGCTTGTGCAAGATCTCCACGCCGTGGAGAAGGAGGCGACTGACGACCAGAACTGCATTGTTTTGGTATTCAATGTTGATGATTGCGGGCTCAATAATTTGTATAACCTTGAGACCTGGTGGCCTATTTTATTTAGGGAGGAGAGGAGTGAGGGAAGAGCTGGGTGTTTGGATGTCAGTCCCGCTTTTGTAATGGCAGTTTTAACGTTGAGGAATATGTAGAAGTCGGAACTATCAATCCCAAAGTCGATTGGATTTTCGTAAAGGGTAGAGGGTAGCCATTGTCATAGAGTTGGTGGGGGAAGAAGATTCCCTTCTTGATCCAGGTTGGGTTAAATAGTGGTTTACCTTTGTAGGTGATTGAGGAGTTTTTCCAGATCGCTACCCACCTAGATTTCCTTATCGTCGAGTCTAACAGTTTATCTACTCTGAGTAGGGCTATTTTGGTGTTGGTAAATATGGGTTTAGAACATGGGATCTGATTTGCTTTCATTGAAAGGATCGAGATGGGAGGCATGCCTTCCAGAAGCGCTTTTTCGACATCCAACCACTCCGGCGAGTAGTCCATTGGGGGGGACAGCCAATAGGATCCTTGTTTCGCTAAGAAGGCAATTTGATATCTTTTAAAGTCAGGGAGGTTGACTCCACTCATGGATTTATCTAGTTTCAGTTTTTGCAGGCTGATACGTGCTTTTTTCCCTTTCCAAATGAAATTGTTAATAGTTTTATCTAATTTATTATGAAATTCTTGGGACAGCATTAAGGGGAGCATGGTAATTAGGTAGTTTACTAGTGGTGTAATCATCATCTTGATGGTCTCCAGCCTACCCCACCAAGGGATGAAGCGGGGTGACCATCCGTCTAGTTGTTTTTTAATTTTTTCGAGAGTGAGTTTCTCATTGTGTAGTAGGGTTTCTATGATGGAGCTTCCAAATTCTATACCCAGGTATTTGATGTAGTTGTTTTGCCAGACTAGACCTGATAAACCTAAAGATTCTTTATTAGTGAATATGTTGAGGGGTTTAACTTCAGATTTATCCCGATTCAGTTTGTAGCCTGAATGTTTAGAGTATGATTCTATAGAATCCATCAGTGAGGTTATAGAGGTATCAGGGTTTTCAGTAACTATCAGAATATCGTCTGCGTAAGCAGCAAGTTTTACAGTTTTATCCCCGAAGTTGATGCCACTAACATCTGCGTTCTGTTGTATGTCGCGGAGGAGAGGTTCCATTGCCAGAAGGAATAGAGAGGGAGATAATGGGCAACCCTGTCTAGTTCCTTGTTCGAGAAGGAATGGTTCTGATAATGAACTGTTGATGGCAATTCTAGCCGAAGGGGAGGCGTACAATGACATGACCATATTAATAAAAGTCTCACCCATGTTGAATATGTGCATGCATTGGCGGAGGAAGAGCCACGACACTCTATCAAACGCCTTCTCCGCGTCCAGGGTGATTGCTACAGCGGGGGCATTTGAGATTTTCGATTTCTCCAGTACATGACATAGGAGTCTCGTATTGTCATTAGAAAGGCGATGTTTCAGGAACCCCACCTGTGAGTTATTTATTAGGGCAGTTAAAACTTAGTTTAGTCTGCATGCTAGAGCCTTCGCGTAAATCTTGCAGTCCAAATTTATGAGGGATATCGGCCTATAATTCTTAGGAAGTAGGGGGTCCTTCCCATCTTTGGGGATCACTATTATTGTCGCTTCACTCATCGTGGGGGTAATTCTGTTTGACAGTGAAAATGAATGGAACAGTTAAAGGAGTCTTGGGTTAAGTTGTCCTTCAAAAGTTTTATAAAAATTGGCCGTGAAGCCGTCAGGCCCCGGAGCTTTATTGTTCTTTAGTATTTTGACTGCGGAAGAGATTTCTGCTATAGTCAGTGGGGCCCCTAGTCTGATTTTGTCAGGTTCGGTTAACCGTGGGAGTCTGATTGAGTTTAGATATTTGTTACATTCTTCCATGTCGAATTGGTTATTATTTTTGTAGAGCTCCTCATAAAAGGACTGAAATGTGTGAAGAATGTCTCTGTTTGGTTTTGGTGTTATTGCATTGGTCTCTAATCGATGTTATATGGAATTGCTTCCTTTTGTGTTCAAGATAGGAAGCAAGGAGTTTCCCTGCTTTGTTACCCTCACAAAGTCTTAATGCCTTGAATTTGTTAATCCATACTCCTGCTCTTTTACTAAGAATGGCGTTGTATTTATATTTCAGGTTCGTCAGTTGGTCGACGGTAACTTTATTGTTCAGATCACGGGAGTGTTGCAACTCAAGTTGCTTGACTGTTTTCTCTAGAGAGTCCAGTTCGGAGTTTAATTCTTTATTCCTCCCAGACCCTACTCCTGAGGCACAGCCGGGAGCGCTACTTTTTAACATTGTATAATTGTGATTTTAAAACTTGATTGCACTATTGGCACTGCCACCCCTTCTCTCACCTGATTGCTTCTCAGGGAGACCACGCTCGTTTACTCATTCACCCACACAGCAGAGCTAAGCTGCCGAGGGAACGCCCTAATCATCGGCGCCAGCGCCAGCAGCCTGTGAGCCGGTCTTTCGGCCACGCCCACTCGCTCGAGGCCACGCCCCTTTCGCCTTTATAAACAGAGCAGCGTTTGAGCTCTGACCAGACCCTACTCCTGAGGCACAGCCGGGAGCGCTACTTTTTAACATTGTATAATTGTGATTTTAAAACTTGATTGCACTATTGGCACTGCCACCCCTTCTCTCACCTGATTGCTTCTCAGGGAGACCACGCTCGTTTACTCATTCACCCATGCAGCAGAGCTAAGCTGCCGAGGGAACGCCCTAATCATCGGCGCCAGCGCCAGCAGCCTGTGAGCCGGTCTATCGGCCACGCCCACTCGCTCGAGGCCACGCCCCTTTCGCCTTTATAAACAGAGCAGCGTTTGAGCTCTGACCAGACCCTACTCCTGAGGCACAGCCGGGAGCGCTACTTTTTAACATTGTATAATTGTGATTTTAAAACTTGATTGCACTATTGGCACTGCCACCCCTTCTCTCACCTGATTGCTTCTCAGGGAGACCACGCTCAATTACTGATTCCCCCTAGCAGCAGAGCTAAGCTGCCGAGGGAACGCCCTAATCATCGGCGCCAGCGCCAGCAGCCTGTGAGCCGGTCTTTCGGCCACGCCCACTCGCTCGAGGCCACGCCCCTTTCGCCTTTATAAACAGAGCAGCGTTTGAGCTCTGACCAGACCCTACTCCTGAGGCACAGCCGGGAGCGCTACTTTTTAACATTGTATAATTGTGATTTTAAAACTTGATTGCACTATTGGCACTGCCACCCCTTCTCTCACCTGATTGCTTCTCAGGGAGACCACGCTCGTTTACTCATTCACCCAGGCAGCAGAGCTAAGCTGCTGAGGGAACGCCCTAATCATCGGCGCCAAAGCCAGCAGCCTGTGAGCCGGTCTTTCGGCCACGCCCACTCGCTCGAGGCCACGCCCCTTTCGCCTTTATAAACATGTGCGTCCCACGTACGCGCAGCGGACGGGCGCAGCGGGCGCGCCGTCAGCGCGCCGAAGGCGCACCAAAGGCAAGCCCGTCTGGGCCTGTCCGGGCCCAGACGGACCCAGGCCCAGAGACTCTGTCGGATGTCCCTTATGACCGCGTGGTGTATACCGGAGACATGCTCCGCGCACTCCAAATCTTGGCCTGCTACCACACGCACACTGAAGGTAACCCCTTCTCTAACTGTATGCGCTGCAATCCGACCCCCATGAGCTCAGCAAAACCCGGACTTAAGATAGGAATTCTTAACTGCCGCTCCCTTCCCAAACACGCGCTCGAAACTAATCTGCTAATTCAAGATCATGATTTCGATCTGCTCTTCCTTACGGAAACGTGGCTATCAGACAGCACCGACTCAGACATCGTTAGGGCCCTTCCCCCAGGGTACCTCTGTCAAGCCCTAAACAGACCCAAAGGGAGGGGAGGGGGGGTAGCTATAATCTTCAAGGAACAACTTATTTGTAGAACCTCCAACGCCCATATGGAGGACTGTGAAAGCTGTCAATTTTCCATCCAAACCTCCCCAGCCCACTCCCTGTCAGGACTACTGATCTACCGCCCCCCGGGTACCCCTGGGAAATTCCTTAATGCCGTCACCGAATCAGTTTCACAATTAGCATCTTCTGCCTCCAATTTCCTCATCCTAGGAGACCTGAACCTACACTTCAATGACCCTACGGACCGGATAGCCTCCGATCTCCTTCAAGACCTATTGTCACTCAATATCCGACTGGTCAACAATGAGCCTACCCATGAGAAGGGACACCTACTGGATCCCGTTCTCACTAATGTGGCAACCTTCACCACCATGCCACCCCTGATCCTTCCATGGACGGATCATTTCCTTGTCCCTATCTCCTGGGAAATACCCACCATGAACCCCCAAACCACCAAAACCCAGGTCACTGATAGACGGTGGCATAAACTCGCATCTGGGGAATGGGCCGCCGCCCTGGCAGATTCCACCCCTGAGCTCTCCACCGATCCTACCATAGCCGATAAGCAGTTTAATGAGTGGATTACCTCTTCTCTAGATACACTCCTCCCCAAAACTTCCACCTTCAAACATCCTAAAAGAGTATCCTCGGCTCTATGGTACACTCCAGAGCTTAAAGGCCTGCGCCAAGAGTGCAAGAGAACGGAACGCTCCTGGAGGAAAAACAAATCTAAAACTAACAAAGATGTTTATTCCACCTCTCTCTCAACTTATAAAACTACCATTCGAAAAACCAAAAGCGCTTTCTTCCAGGAAAGAATAGAGAAAGCGGTATGCTCCAGCAAGGAATCCTATGCCATCTTAAAAGAACTTCTGAAAACCCCAGAACCTGGACCGAGACACCCCACAGACTCCAAAGCCGACCAGGAAAAATGCCAACAATTGGCGAATTTCTTTCATGAAAAAATTCAAAAAATTCTCGAGTCAATTCCCCCTGCGATTGCGTGCGAGGAAAACGATCTCCCGGACTCCTTAACACCCAGTTGTCTCTCCTCTTAGGGTCAAGTTACGACGGAAGAAGTAGGGAACACGTTAAAATCCATAAAAAGCGGCTCTCCCAGGGACTCCGCCCCGCTGCGAATCCTTAAGGAGGTAGCTCCTACGATTACTCCTCCCCTGACTCAACTGATCAACGCCTCATTCCAACAGGGAGTTGTACCCCCGAGCTGGAAGGCGGCAGTCGTGAAAGCCCTACTAAAGAAACCCTCCCTCGATCCCGAAAACCTGGCTAACTACAGGCCCATTTCCCTACTCCCAGGAAGATTGCTGAAAAACTGGTTAATAAAAAACTCTCCCAGTTCCTGGAGGTCAACAACAAACTAAAAAGTTCCCAGACGGGCTTTCGTCCAGGGCAGGGCACGGACATCGCCCTCCTGGCAGCGGTAGAGGAGGCCAGAGCTCTATTGGACGGAGGAGGATCAGTGGCAGTGATCCTCCTCGACCTAAGTGCGGCCTTCGATACCGTCAACCACCAACTTCTCATCAAACGACTCAAGAGAGTTGGTGTAGAGGGCTCCGCCCTATCCTGGCTTTCATCCTTTCTGGCTCAACGGACCTATCAGATCTGGGAGAACAACGCACGCTCCTCCGAAACTCCCCTCCAATGTGGCGTGCCTCAGGGTTCCTCCCTGAGCCCCACATTATTTAATATCTATATGTCCACATTGGAGGAGGTCATCACCCCGTTCGGAGTGAGCGTCGTCAGCTACGCTGACGATACACAACTAGTTGTATCACTATCTCACCCCAGACAACAACCAGCAGACTTATTTAACTGCCTTACGCAGGTCCAATGCTGGATGAACAACTCAGCCCTAAAACTAAATGGATCGAAAACTGAGGTTCTGCTCCTAGGCCCGAAAGGACTCACACTCTCCCCGAACATCTGGCCAGCCTGTCTGGGCCCCCCCCCTGAACCTAAAGAAGAAGTAAAAAGCTTGGGTGTGTGGCTAGACACCGACCTCTCGTTTACCGTGCAGGCAAAGAAAGTAGCCGGGACTTGTTTCGGGCTCCTGAAATCGTTAAGGAAAGTCCTGCCCCTTCTGCCCTCCAACTCCCAAAAGCTGCTAATTCAAGGCCTAATACTTTCGAGGCTTGATTACAGCAATGTGATCTACCTGGGCACCCCCGAAGCGACGCTGAACAAGCTTCAGAGAATTCAGAACACTGCGGCCCGGATTCTCACAAATACCCCTGCCAGAGCTTCGGCCAAACCTGCCCTAAAACTCCTCCACTGGCTTCCTATAAGGGAGCGGGTCAAATTCAAGGCCTTGTGTCTAGCTCACAAACTATTACAAAATCAAGGCCCCCCTGTTCTTAGGAAACTTATCACATCCTACAAATCCTCAAGACCCCTCCGCTCGGACACTGAAAACCTCATCTCTACCCCTAGATTCAAGAAAGCCCGCTCAGGAGGAAGACGTTTCTCAGTCCATACTGCACGTCTTTGGAACTCACTCCCCCGCGACCTGCGACTCGAACCACAATACCTTCGCTTCAGGAAGCGGCTCAAAACTCACCTCTTTCCGCACTGAACCATGCCTGTACGCAACCCTGATCTTCTGTGTTCCCCCCCCCTTTGTTTTTTTTCTCCCTTGTCCCACTGAACCTAAGAGGTAGGATCTTTTAGCGCTGGGATACCTCCGGGTGACTACGCGCTCTATAAAAATAAATAATAATAATAATAATAATAATAATAATTCATAGGGCCCTGATACCTATCAGTTTACCTCTTAATGTGGCCATGAACGCGTCCCATACTAAGGCGGGGTCTGTTTCTGGTTGTGAGTTTATCTGGAAATATTCTTGTATGCATTGTTCTATGCTTAATTTGTTCTCTGGCACTGAAAGTATCTCATCGTTGAATCTCCATCGTCTGGGGGGATAAGAGAATGGGAGCCTGCCAATTTCATATGGATACCCGCATGGTCCGACACCAATATGGGGGCTATATCAGTTTCGTCGATGAGGTGTGTATGAGAGTCGGATATCAAAAGGTAATCAATTCTTGAATAAGAATCGTGAGGAGGGGAGTAGAAAGTGTATTCACGGCCATCTGGGTGTTGGAGGCGCCATGAGTCATGTAGGTGGAATTTGGCACACATTCGTTTCAATGCCTCGTGGGCGCGTGGGGGGTGGTATGTACTTTTGGATTGCCTGTCTAACAAGGGATCTAATGGTAGGTTAAGGTCTCCTCCGACCACTAGTAGTTCATCTTGTGGAATATTTTCAAGTTCTTTCGACACATATTCCCAAAATTCAGGCATGTCTGTATTAGGGCCGTATATATTTGCCACATAGATATGGTCCTCGTCTCTTTGAAGGTGTGCAATACTCAGTCTACCCTCTGAGTCTATCGAGTGTGATATCAGGGATAAGTTTGCCTTTTTAGCAATCAGGGTGATCACCCCTTTTTTCTTTTGATTTGCGGGGGAGCAAACTGTCAGTGAGATCCAGTTTTGTTTAAGATTATCAGCATCAATCTGGGATAATTTGGTTTCCTGCATGAGTATTATGTCTCCTCTAGTCTTGGCTAAGTAATTTAAGATTTCTTTGCGCTTTACTGGGTGATTAAGCCCCTTAACGTTTAGCGAGACAATATGTAGAGAGGCTGCTAAGTTCTTATATGAAGCCATGGATATTTGTTCGGATTATTGTGGTGATGGGCCGCCACGAGATATTGTGTGGATATGGTCTTACTGTAACGTGGATTTCCGCACACCTAGGTAGTCCGTGTTCTATGGAAGCTCCAATAGATAGCGCTGCGGGCCTAGTAAGGCTTTGGGACGCGTTGCACACATCGCGGTGGTAGAGAATAATTAGTAAGTAAGAGGAAGGAGTGAAAGTGCGAGTAGATAAAGAAAGGAAAGAAAGAAGAGTAAAGAGTAGATGAAGAGTAGTACATCGCAGAGATACACCTGAAACAACCGTTTTTTCAACCCTAGAGCCCTCCCCCCCAACTGAGTCAACCCCTCCTTGCACCCCTCTCCCCACCCACCCCAACCCCCCTCCCCAAAACTCGAACTGAAGAGCTGCGACAGCAGTGCTGTCGGCGCCCGCACAGGGACATATGTAATAAAGATGATAGATGACCCATAGTACGGTATCCTTCTGATATGTTTTGTATTCAAACATCTTGGTAAAATTCTGATAACATTAAGAGATAAAGAAACTTAAGTACATTCAACTTTTATCATTTAACCATTTGACTCAGTACTTCGGGCACTCCGAAGGATGTCTGAAGTAACGCCATATTTGAAGAAATTTACAAAGTAACCGTAGAACTTCTTACTTAGAGAGCCCCTCTTTTTTGCATATGATAGCTAGAATTACTGCTAACAGTTTCGGTTACATCATAACGTAAGGCTAAGTGCAAACAATCAAGCGTGTGTCGCTTGTTTAAAGCTAAGTAAAGCAACAACCTGGTAAATCAACCTCGTTTTACAATCGGCTCACATCAAGGTGTCGGTGATATTTAACGTACAATAAAACTCATCGACTTATAGGCAGCCAAAGTGTTAAGAGGCACAAGATAGTCGATCACTGTAAGTAGTGCAGTGTAGTGCTGGAGCCCTCTCCTCCTTCATCTCCCAGCGTTCAGACATACCTGTCTCAATATGACTGTATGTAGACAATATATTGTAAGTCGCTTGTTTAGTCCCACAGCAGAATGTCAACAGGCTATCAGTAGTAGCTGATGGTCATAGGTACTATAGATACTTATAGCTAGTGATAGTTAATGATTGCTAATGATGTGGGGCGCAACTCAGTTAAGCCCTGCACGTACAGAAGACCATGTTTACAGATTACATAGTACGATCAGTGAGGCTAAGTTTCGTCTATGAAAGACAATGAGAGTCTAGGGCATGCCGTTAAATGCCGTTGAGGCTGAAGTGGCAGGCCGCCTGTATACACAGTTCAACATTCGGACATACCTGTCAATAAGATCATTGAAGACAAGGGCTATAGATAGTTTTAACTGCCTTTTTCTTGGACATCTGTTTTTCTTTTATTGGATTGACCCCCAAACGTGTCCATTTCTTGTTGAGGTTTGTCGCTTAGGTAGCATGCTAAGTCGTGCGGATTGGTGAATAGATGGGAGCGGCCATGGTCTGAGATCTTGAATTTCGCTGGGCCTGCAAAAGAGAACTGAATATCTTTCGCCCGTAATTTCTCTCGTAGTGAAAGGAAGCCTTTCCGTGTTTCCACCTTTTCCCTTGAATAATCCTGGGTAAATGTGATTCTATTACCTTCCCAGCTGATGTTGTGGTTTGTTCTAGCATACCTTAGAATGGCTTCCGCGTGCTGGAACCTCAGTGGTTTGCATATGAGAGGTCGAGGGCCTCTCATTGTGCGGTGTGGGAAGGTCGGCACTCTGTGGGCTCTGTCTAGCTCCAATCCGTGCTGGAACTGTATGCCCGTAACAGAGGGAATCCACGCTTCCAGAAAGGCTATGCACGAGTCAGCGTCCTTTTCTGCATTTTCTGGGATCCCGAAGATTCGCACATTTCCTCTTCTGTTGCGATCTTCCAATTCCGAGGTTTGGCGTCTGAGATCGTTGGTGGTTGTTTGGAGATGTTGCATAATTTTAGCGCCCGTCGTGGACTTGTCTTCGATATCGCTAATTCTTTGCTCTGCTTCGTCTTGGCGTAGAGATAAGGAGTTCATGTCTGCCCTGATCGCGGTTAGTTCAAGCTGCATCGCGTCGGTGTTGCATTGCGTCGATTTGGCTAGCTCATGCACGTCCGCCAGCTTCCTCAAAATCATGTCTAGTGTGCTAGCAACGTCACCCCTGTTTTTGATAGGTGAGTCTGAGACGGATGTTTCTGGTCGTACCTTCTTCATGTTTTTGGAGTCCCTGTCCGCCATTTTCGGTATTTACTAGGTGTCCAATCAGTAGGAAGGTGGCTCGATAGTGATTGAACCACGGCTGACTGCAGAATCAGAGTCAGACTTATGTATTCAAAGGCGGGGAGTGCTCCTCTTGTAGTATTGCTTCCTTGGCCCACTATTTTCATGAGATCCTATTTTGTAGTGTGGCACTAGTAACACTGCTCAGTAGGCTGGTTGCAGTTGTTATAGTGTGGGGCTAGTGTGACCTTCTCTCGGTTGCTGGGCAGCGTTGATTGGTGTAGCTTGTATCTACTGCTGGGCGTTATTAGGCTAAAGCTGGCCGCTTTTATGATGGCTGAACACTGATGAGATGGCGCTGGAGCAATGTTTCTTTCAGTTACTGGACGGCTGGCTGCAGTTGTTATAGTATGGGCTCAGTGTGTCTTCCTCTCAGTAGCTGGATGGTGTACCTACTGCTGGCGATATTGAGGGTGAGGAGCAGTTATGGGCTGAAGCTGGCCGATTTTGTGAGGCTGAACGCTAGTATGACTTGCCAGAGGAAAAAATCGCCGTCTCAAAATGTGTGTAGGTCCGCCATCTTGAGGTCAGGCGTGACGTGCTGGGCGATGGTCTGGGAGCCTCTTTTAGCGTGTGTGTTGGTTGATATTAGAAGGCGCGGCAGACATAGTATGGTATGGGGACATTTAGGCAGTCCCGAGAAGCCTCGAGCAGGATAGCATGTCGAGGAGGCAGGCTGCGTTCATTGCAGGGTCTTATCAGGGCGCCATTTTGTAGTCAGGCAGCATTGGCGCGTGTCCGGTTAATCTGCCTCCCGTTGCCGTGGCAAGTCATCAGGGCCAACCGTGCGCTGCTCTGAGCATGGGAAAAGCAAGCGCTTACCTCCGTTGTCGAGACCGCACTCTATCCGGGATTTGCGAGCACCTCCGAGTCAGGAGCGGAGATCGCGATCACAAGATGGCGGCTGGTTATCGGGTCCCCGGACTGTCAGCCCGATCGGTCATAAACTCCTTTCATTGCCGTAGCGGGCCGCAAATTACATTTCCTCGTGCACCAAATCAAGCGGCTGCAGATGTCATGTAGCTGAGTGGCGCTCGGGCTCTGGGTCACACTGTAATGGGATCCGATTCTGTCCCTGTGCGGAGCGGAGACAGATTAGGCGGCCATTCTCACCGCCGTCCAAGATGTGGAAAGTGAACCAAAGTGAGTGATGATAAAACAAGACACATGGAGTATGCGATCTCTACAGGTAACTGAGAGTTTTATGGCTCTATGCACATATTACGTGTTACTAATATAAGTTAGATGAATTTCATCTGGGGCAGATTTCAGAGATGAGGAAAAAAATCTGAAATATAGCTGCTTGTAAGTAAATATGGTCAGAAAAATATACGAAGCTCCAATTCTTGAGAATCTGTGGGAAAAGTGTTACTATTAACTAAAAAAATAATAAGTAATTCAGATAAGCTTAAGTTGGCATGGGCATTTCTAGGCCAGAACCAGCTTGCATTGATAACTATTTATTGCAAAATAAATAAAAAATGTACACTTTTATTTTATGTCAACAAGCTTTTTCAATGTGCATGTTTGTCTTCTGAGCTTTTCCAGTTCAGAAAATTAGCAAAACAGAATTTTAATTCATGGTCCCTGTATTAATAAATTGTACTAATTCATGTTCTTCTCGAGGAAGACATGTTCAGGATGTCCAGGCTTTGAAACTGTCAAGGTCCTTTGCTTGAGCCTTTCTTGAAGCCCATTCACTAGTTGAACTGTCTACTGTATTTCTGTGATACAGTCACTGTCTGTATTTCCTATGCACACATCATTCATTAATAGGCAGTAGATTAGGTGTTCCTGAATGCATCTTATTTGTTGTATCTTATGTATTAAAATAGGGGCTGGTCTCTTAATGTGTAACATTATTAGTACAACCTATTGTGCCATAGTTCACCAATAAATGTGTGTGGCGACTGTCCGAAACTCTATAGAAGTTGATACTTTGGGATGTGTACCAGACTTTCTTTGCCTTTCTAACTGTGAAAAGTCTACTCTAGTCTGTCTATTGATTTGTACTTAGTATGTGAAACAGGGGGGAAAGTAAAGGGCACAAACTACCAATCTGTGTTGTAGGCCTTGTCGTAGTCCTTAAAATGGTGATTCTGCCCGAATTGTCTATAACTTTGTAAACACTTCACATTGTATCTTGAATGTGAAGTTTACAGGTATGGTTACTAAATTAAAGAACAATATCCGGCCAGGTATGTGCCAGGTTAACATGAGGAATACGGCAGAGAACATACAATGGGGGTGGTCTCACAGTTCCTCAACTTACTTGGGCCTTTCAGCGCTGTCACATTTCTTTGTAATGGAAGCTCTGTCAGTAATCAGGATAAAAATGGAAACAGTGGTAGATACTGAACTGAAACACCTGCCATTCACTGAAATAGAAGAGTTTATTACACTTCTTACACCATGACTTACAAGCCTCAAGAAAAGGTCAAGTTTTTCAAAAGATTCACTGATACATCCTATCACATTCTGCAAGACTATAATTGGTAGCCATCAATTGTTTAACCAATAACTTATGTTCTATGCACACAGGAGAAAACAAACATCTGTCACGTTCTATAAAATGTCCCAATGAAGAGGATTTGTTCCTCGTGCACATAGCTTTACAACTGGAAGCTGTTGAATTAGATTACTTAATCAAAATAAATACATGAATAAAATAAAAGGATTGGGAACAGCGAAAAGAATTGAAAACACATATCAGAAAACACAGATTTGGGGACAAATGGAGGACAGCCAGATGGTCTGGTAAACCCGAAAGCCTATTTTAGAAAACAGACTGCCGGTGTTTGTTTTTCCTTAAGTTTGGATGACCTCGAATGAGGTGGGGGCGTGGCTTGGACGCATGGCGGGTTAGACGCTGGTTAGAGCAGCTCCTGCCCCATAAGTCCGAATCCTGCTATATCCTGGCGGAATTGCGCCCATTCCTGCAGAAAATGGGTCGGAACCCCCTCTGGTCCCAAGAACCTGAACCGCGAGAGGTCCCGCTTGATAGCCGACCGAGAAACCGGCTTGACTTTCCTGGAGCGGCGGCCGTCGCATTACACGTAAAATGAGGCTCCTGATCTTTTAAGAAGAGTCCCCGGGGGACATTGAACCCGTTGTAAAGTCCCACAGGCGCCATCCTGCTGGAGTCCCCAGGAAGGGATCCCACGTGACCTCAGGGCTTTGAGAACGCAGCGGTGGGCCTCTGTAGACAGAACTTCTTGTTGTGAGGCCCGAGGCCGCAGGGACGCGGTCCACGGGGGTAGACCATGCTGCATTAGTTGCCTGAACATCCGCCGGGGCCCCATTTGCTCCTGGAGACGGAGGCTGGGACTGAGCCTTGATTGCGAAATCAGCGCAGCGGAGGCCAGATATGGGCCTTGTTTAGTGAGGTGCTGCGGAGGGGACTTGTTTTTTGGAGAAGTGAGACGCATTCCTCTGCTGACCCAGTGTGGTTGACGATGCCTGGGGGTGCGCTCTGTGCGGATGCAGGACTTCGGCTGGGGGGCCTGCCTGGGAAGACGACTAGAGGCCTTAAGTGACCACGGTGAGCCATCTGCTGGCCAAGGGGGAAGGGACCTCTCCTTGCGGGCGGGCTCCCTGGGGGTCTGATCCCTACACTCCTGAGAAGGACTTCGAAGGTGGGGGTCGCCCATAAGATTGGATGTATGACGTTACAACGCATACTTTTACAACGCATACCATTACAACGCAATTTTTAGTACGCAGGATCCTTAACAACGAATGCCTTTACAATGCATGACATTACATAGCAGATGCTATTACAACGCATACCATTACAACGTAAGTATAGGTAAGTATATAATATTTTTAAAAAATGTAATTAATAAATATTTAAATAATTTAATTTATTAAATATTTTTTTTAAAGAATTTGAAAATATATATATATATATGTTAAAAATACCCCAGTACCCCATAATCCAAACCTACCCCTGAACCCTAAAAATACCCCTATACATCAAACCCCAAACCTAGCCCTGAACCCTAAAAATACCCCTGTACCCCATAACCCAAACCTAGCCCTGAACCCTAAAATACCCCTATACCCCAAACCCCAAACCTAGCCCTGAACCCTAAAAATACCCCTATACCCCAAAACCCAAACCTAGCCCTGAACCCTAAAAATACCCCTGTACCCCATAACCCAAACCTAGCCCTGAACCCTAAAAATACCCCTATACCCCAAACCTAGCTCTGAACCCTAAAAATACCCCTATACCCCAAAACCCAAACCCAGCCCTGAACCCTAAAAATACCACTGTACCCCAAAACCCAAACCTAGCCCTGAACCCTAAAAATACCCCTGTACCCCATAACCCAAACCTACCCCTGAACCCTAAAAATACCCCTATACCCCAAAACCCATACCTAGCCCTGAACCCTAAAAATTCCCCTATACCCCAAAACCCATACCTATCCCTAAACCCTAAAACTACCCCTGTACCCCAAAACCCATACCTAGCCCAGAACCCTAAAAATACCCTTATACCCCAAACCCCATACCTATCCCTAAACCCTAATTTATTTAATTTATTTTTAATATTTATTAAATTAATTAATTTTTTTTTAATTAAATAAATGTTTAAAAAAAAGATAAACTTACCTATACTTACGTTGTAATGGCATGCGTTGTAATAGCATCTGCGATGTAATGTCATGCGTTGTAAAAACATGCGTTGTAAATACACTTGCGTTGTAAAAGTTTTGTTGTAATGGTAGTGCGTTGTAAAAGTTGCGTTGTAAAGGTTGTTCACCATAAGATTGGTGTGACTATCACCCTGAGTGCACGGTGAGTGGACACGGGGGGCCTCGGCTGGACCCCAGCTGGAGGACGGCCCCTGCGAAGGCCCGTGGTAGCCTTGGGACCTACCGTTGGAAGCGTGGTGGGCTACCTCTTAGCGTGTCGCCCACCGACTAATACACCAATGAACAGTTGGTGGTCCACACACGCTCCTCGTGGGCCCGGTTTGACCTGTGTAGGACTGCTGAGCCGGGGGTGGCAGAGTGGAAAAGCCCCAGAAGCTACCCTGATACGCCTGCACTGGACATGGGTCGGCATAGTCCCCTTAGGGGAGCACAAGCGAACAAGATCATGCAGTATACAGTGCCAGGCCCAACGTCGAAGGAGGGCACTAGACTGAACCCTGAGCAGGGACCGCCGCAGGGGTCAGCGGCCCAAGACAAGGCAGATATCCTGGAAGCCTTTAAAGACTCCGGTGCGAAACTGGAGTCGAAGATGAATAGTATGGCCATGCATATAAATCACTTGCGCCTGGACCTAAGGAAAATGGCGGATCGAGTCACTACCACGGAGGGGTACCTGACCTCCTTGCAGAGGGAGGTCCAACACTTACAAGCGACGGTGGCTGCACTTAGATAGCATACCTCCCGCATGGAGGACAGGGCAGAGGACGTGGAGGGGTGCTCGAGGTGGAATAACCTTCACTTTTTGGGCTTTCCGGAGAAGGCCGAAGGTCCAGCCGCAGACCTCTTCCTGGAAGAATGGATCGGTTCCGCCCTCCCGGGTCTTCGCCTGTCCAAGATGTTTGCGGTGGCATGGGCCCACCGCTCCCTTGGACCCCTCCCAAAACCGGGGTCGCCGCCTAGGACTCTGATTGCTCGCTTGTTTAATTTCAGGGACCAGGACATGATCCTGCGGTGTATCCGCAAGAATGGTCCCCCCAGGTTCGAAAACAAGGAGATCCATATTTATCCGGACTACACCAAAAACGACTTCCTGAGGGTCAAGCGGAGACAGAGGGATCTCAATATAAAGTACAGCCTAATGTTTCCGGCCCGGCTCAGAGTACAATATGCAGATAGGGTCCACTTCTTCAATGCCCCGAAAGTGGCCGTGGACTGGATGGAATCGATGGGTATGGACGGGCAGGACCAGCAACGTGGTTGGCAGGAACAGAGGAGATGGAGCAGCCAACAACGAACTCCGCATCGCCGCGATGGTGGACAACGATCCAGGTCACAGGGGGAGCCAAACGGAGGTCGCATCATGGTGGGACCGGATGGCACCCTGAGAGAGCAGTTGAGGGGCATACCGACACAAAACTAGTTTTCCCCGCTGTGCCTAGTCCAAGAAACTCAATGGGAACCGGAAGTCACTGCTGATCCACTAGCGGATGGCTCGTGAGATACATAGCTGCAAGTATGAGGGCTGCTGTTGGGTGGATGGTGGATGGTGGGGTCGCATTGGTTGCTGTGAGTGCGGACTTGGCCGCGGCGGCGCTCTGACTTTACTATGGACCACCTGACGGGGGGCCCCCCTTTCGGGGACTATTAAGGGGCAGTGCTGAGGGGTGGGAACGTAGCTGTTTGGGGGGGACGCTGTTCCGCCACACTGCAGTTCAGGTGTCCAGACTGTGGTGTGCTGTGGTGGCTCAGCTAGACCGTTGGTCGGGGGGGCTGCGCAGCGCCGGGCATTTTTGTTGTACAACAAGGACTAAGATTCTTTCTTCTGTAGCTTATAATTGTTGTTTGCATTGTTTCTGGGGGTCCTTATGAGGGGTGGTGGCTGTGGGGTGAAGTACTGAGTTCTCAGGCTAAGGTTGAGCTGTGCAAATGGGGTTCTACTGCCTGAGGGTGGGGTAAAGTTTCACATGGTTTTCCTTTTTTGTTCTAAGCCGGGTCACCAGAGGTCATGGGAGCCATCGGGGGGGGGCGGAGAAGGTCCCAATACTATACATTACGATTCTTCCCACTCCTGCATCTGTTGTTGAGGTTAGCCAAACTTCTATTCCTATGGCATGGGATCGGCAAGCCTATAAACTTATAAGGTGGAATGTCAGGGGGCTCAATAACAGGGTTAAACGGATCCGGAGAGTACCATACCTTAGGGGGTACAAGATTAGCGTGGCCTTTCTCCAAGAGACGAATCTTTGGGGGGATTGCCTGAAGTATGTCGAGCGGCGGAGGCAAGGCCAGTTTTTTGCGACCTCGTACTCGGGGTTTGCCAGGGGGGCACTTATATGGGTGGCACCTGGAGCCCCCTTTAAGGTTTTAAAAATGTTGTCCTGACTCTGACGGGAGATATGTGGTGGTGGAAGGGATGCTGGACGGGAGACATTTGTGTTTAATAAACGTATATGCTCCAAACACGGACAACAGGGAATTCTTGACTAGTGTCTTGGGGGCTTTGGACCGGACATGGAACTCATTGTAGCAGGGGACTTTAATTGCGTCTTAGATGGGGAATGGGATAGACATCCCCCAAAGGTGGATGCTAAACACAAGACGTGGGAAGCCATGCGCCAAATGATTAGCAACTATCACTTATTGGATATATGGCGGCACCGCAACCTTGATAGTCGGGTTTACTCCTGTTACACTCCGGCTGCCAATACCTACAGCAGACTGGACTACTGCTTCATACAGGAAACGGCGGCCGGGCAGGTTCTGGAGAATCAGTACTTGGCCAGATATCTGTCTGATCACTCTCCCTGCTGGTGGCCTATTCTTTGGGCCGCCCGCACTCCACAGTTCCATTGTGGAGACTTAACACTGAGGCTTTGACAGACCCGGTATATAAAGAGGTGATCGCAGCTGGGTTAGAAGGTTATTTTGAGCAGAACTAGAACACTACGAGCTCCAGGGCGTTGGAGTTGGACGCAATGAAAGTGGTGTTGAGGGTGACATGAATGTCCACAGAGGTGGGGGTGCGGAGGGTTTTAGAACGGGACCTAAAACAGCAGGACGAAAGTTTAAAGACCCTGGAGACGGACCTTCCCACAGATCCAGAGGGACAGGCCAAATGGACAGAGCAGCAACAAAAGATTAGGGAGATATGGGAGTCGTTGGGCAAATACAATAGGACCCTGAGCAGGCGTCAGTGGTACACTGAGGGTGACAAAGCCGGGCACCTACTTGCACGTTTGATCAAGGTTGAGACATAACCTCTCCCGATATTGGCCCTGCAGACAGATGGGGGCCGACTGGTTTACACTCAGCATGAAATTAATAAAGCCTTCACCGCACATCTACAAAAAGTATATTCAAGAGCCCGAGTCCAATGTCGCCCCGCAGGCTTTTGAAGCCTACCTTACTGAGATGGGAGTTACCTTGCCTTGACCCGGATAGTCAGGAATCTCTGGGGGTGCCTTTAAGGGGGGGAGGAGGTTAGAGCGGCGATTGCCCATCTGAGAACAGCTAAGTCCCCTGGAATGGACGGCATGGCAGCGGAATTGTATAAAGAGTTTGGGGGAGTCCTGGTCCCTAGGCTCCTAGACATAGGTAACGAGGCAGAGGAGTCAGGCATTTTACCTGCCTCCATGCATGAAGCACTGATAGTGATGATCCCCAAGCCTGGGAAGGACCCCTTACTACCAGCCTCTTATAGACCAATCTCAAAGCTTAATGTCGACCTTAAGATCATTAGTCAAGTCCTGGCCAACAGGTTACTCCCCTACTTTCGGCAACTGGTCCATGACGACCAGTCCGGTTTTATCCCAGGACGGAACACGCTGCGGAATATCCGCCGTCTTGCCCATGTCATGCAGTCACTGGAGGGCATAGCTGAACAGAATACTCTGGTATTTCTCGATATCGAGCAGGCGTTCGATTCACTCCGGTGGGAATACCTGTGGCGGGTGCTCCTGAAAATGGGGATCGGTGAAGGGTTTTTTAATTGGGTGAGACTTCTCTATACTCAGCCGGTGGCGAGGGTCCGCACGGGGCGCTATGTCTCAGATGCAATATTGATAGCCAGGGGGACGCGACAGGGGTGTCCGCTCTCCCCCTTGCTGTTCACCCTGGCAATGGAACCACTGGCGTGCCGCCTCCGTAGGTTCCTCCTGGGGAAGGGTATCCAAATTGGGGCCCGGGAACATAGAATATCACTGTATGCGGAAGACGCTCTGGTGTATTTAAGGGAGCCAACCCACTCGCTTCCGCTACTGATGGCGGCCTTGTGTTGGTTTGCCGAGGCATCGGGGCTACACGTCAATAACATCAAATCGCAACTATACCCGATTGGGTCGGAGGCTGAGAGAAGCGGGTCTCCACTCCCAGAGGCAGGGATTCCGTGGGAGTTAGATACACTATGCTACCTCAGGACCTGAATCAGTAGAGACAGAGAAGTTTTTTACCAACACAATATGGAGAGGATACTTCGGGGTCTCCGCGGCAGTATCGACTTCTGGAACACGCTCCGGCTCTCGTTGATGGGGAAGATCGCCCTGATTAAAATGGTGGTGCTACCTCGCTGCCTTTACACAATGCAGGGCTCATTCTGGGAACTCCCGTACCAGGTCTTTCGGGACCTTGATGCCGTGTTGGTTCAACTATTGTGGAATGGTAAAAGATGTCGGGTGAGCCTAGAAGGAGTAGTTTCTGTCCTGTAACTCCAGTTCTGTAGTAGGGGTATCTCTGTTATAGTCATAATCTAGTGACTAGTCCCGCCCATGTGCGTGGACCCCGGCAATCAAAAATAATCTCTTAAGTTGTCAAAACATGCAGAAACTGCAAAGACACTTAAGAGAGAATTTAAAGACAGATAATGCAGCCTATATCCACAGGCTACACTTTCCAGTACTTCAACTAGAAATTCCACCAAATAACACCACACATAATACAGCCAGCCCAGTTTCTACCATAGAGAAACTTGCCTCCACCATTAAAAGACTCTGGAATGATAGAGAGGAAGGCATGGACAGAAAAGCCCCATAGGCTGCCATTATGTGGCTTAAATAGGATACTGTGCCTTTAAGAGAGCCTTCTAGAACTTTCTCCCAGTATCCCAGAATGCATAGCAGGACCCTCTACTTTCAGTTCTTTTTGACAGGCGTAGCGCGCCAGACCTGTAGCATTCCTTACATTAATATTCACCTCCACCTGGGGAGTAGGGCGGGCGCTTATGACTATAACAGAGATACCCCTACTACAGAACTGGAGTTACAGGACAGACACTACTCCTTCTGTAGTAGGGGATCTCTGTGTATAGTCATAATCTAGTGAATAGAATGGCAAGCCCATCCCCACACCAAAGCGGCGGTGGAGAAAGAAAATAACGCCACTACTGTGCGAACAAATTCCGCAGCGAAGCCTGCCTAACCAGAGCGTCTGCCCTGGCGTCAGTGTCCAGGCAGTAATGCTTAGCAAAGGTATGAACCGACTTCCAAGTGGCTGCCTTGCAGATTTCAGCAATCGGCACGTTACGGAGCAGAGCCGTCGTGGCAGCTTTGCCCCTGGTGGAATGAGCCTTAGGCTTACCTCCTAAGGTCTTATTAGCCTTTTGGTAACATAATTGTATGCAGGACACAATCCACCTAGAGATGGACTGCTTAGAGGTAGCAAGACCCGTCCTGACTGATCCATAATTAATAAACAACTGGTCAGACCTACGAATATCTTTGGTGTTATCCAGATAAAATTTCAACACCCTCCCAACATCCAGGGAATGGAGAGACCTCTCCGCTGGAGACGAAGGGTTCTGAAAAAACGTAGGCAAAGTTATGGTCTGGTTGACATGAAAATCAGAAATAACCTTGGGAAGAAATTTAGGGTGAGTACGCATAACAACCTTAGCAGCATGAAACACAGTATAAGGTTCAGTACAACACAACGCCTGAATTTCACTCACCCTGCGGGCCGATGTAATGGCCACGAGGTACGCCGCCTTCCAGGACAGGTACTGCAAAGAAGCCTTATGAATAGGTTCAAAAGGTTCCTTCATCAATCTGGACAGCACCACGTTCAATTCCCATGAAGGCGAAGGAAGCCTGACAGGAGGGAATACTTTCTTCAATCCTTCCAGAAAATCTTTGATCACAGGGATCTGGAAAAGGGAAGTCTGTGAAGGGCATTTCCTGTAGGCAGTCAATGCAGCAAGATGAACCTTAATGGAATGAACATTAAGGCCAGACTGCGCCAAATGTAAAAGGTAAGGAAGATGACATCTTCCTTACAGGTCGTAGGGTCATGGTTCTTAGGCTGGCACCAGATACAAAACCTCTTCCACTTGTAAGCATATGAAGTTCGAGTGGAAGGCCTCTTAGACTCCTTCAGTATGTCCATGCAATCCTCAGGCAGATTCAGATGGCCATATTGCAGGAGCCATGCCGCCAAACTCAAAGACGAAAGGTTGGGGTGTAACATCTGGCCCCCGAACTTCGTGAGAAGTTCCGGCCTGCACGGCAACCGAATGTGAGGAAGGAGAGACCGGTGAAGTAGGTCCGTGAACCACCACTGCCTGGGCCACTCTGGGGCAATGAGTATCATCCGAGCCCTGGACCGGGCCAGCTTGATGAGCACCGCCGGAATCAGGGGAATGGGAGGAAAGGCGTACAGGAAGCGGTTCGTCCAGTTGACCCATAACGCATTCCCCAGCGTCCCTTGCTGGTAGTACCTGGAGGCGAAGTCTCTGCACTTGCTGTTTTCGGCGGTGGCGAACAAATCTACGTCTGGAGTTCCCCACCTTGCGAAGACTTCTCCTAGTACTTCGTCGTTTATGACCCATTCGTGGTTTTCCTGAACCAGCCTGCTCAGTGCGTCTGCCTGAACATTCTGCACACCTGGCAGATGAGTAGCCGTTATCGTCAGTCCTCTGGCTAGGAGCCAGTGCCAGATCGCCTGCGCCTCCTGAGACAGAGTGCGTGATCTCGAGCCCCCCTGCTTGTTGAGGTAGTACATCGTGGTGGTATTGTCCGTCTGTACAAGCAGAGAGTTGGTCTGGAAGGATGGAAGAAAGGCCTTCAGTGCCAAGTGAATAGCTCTGAGTTCCAGGAAATTGATGTGATACGTGGCCTCCATCGGTGACCACGTTCCTTGAATCTGTAGGTTTCCGGAATGCGCTCCCCATCCCAGGAGAGAAGCATCCGTCACGACAGTCTGCGAGGGAATGTCCTTGTGGAAGGGAACCCCTCTCAGGAGATTCTCCGACGAACACCACCACTTCAGAGACTGAAGAGCATGCAGAGACAGTCGTATCTTGTCGTCCCAAGACCCTGTTCTCTGATCCCACTGGTCTTCCAAGCACTCCTGCAGCGGTCTCATGTGCAGCCGTGCGTGTGGCGTCAGGAAGATACAAGAGGCCATCGATCCCAGTAGAGAAGACACCGTCCTCACTGTCGTAGATGGAGTTGTCATAACAGCCTGAGCCTTCCGAAGGAGAGATAATTGTCGCTCTTCCGAAGGAGACACGCTTGCTGACAGCGTATTGATGGAGGCCCCCCAAGTACTGTATGCATTGGACCGGAGTCGGGACAGACTTGGCCATGTTGATGTGCAACCCTAGCTTGTTCAAGAGAACGCACGTCTTCTGGAAGTGTGCTCGCGCTTCCGAGAAGGAGGATGCCTTGATCAACCAATCATCCAGGTACGGGTAGACAAACACCTTGTTCTTCCTTAGGTGTGCTACCACCACCATGCACTTCGAGAATGTTCTCGGCGCAGACTTCAGTCCGAATGGGAGTACTGTGTATTGACAGAGATTGGCGCCGACTTGGAACCGCAGGGACTTCCTGTGTTTGTGTGCAATGGGCACATGGAAGTAAGCATCCTGTAGGTCTATGGCACACAGTCAGTCTCCTTGTTGCAACTGAGGGTAAATCTGGTGCAACAACAGCATGCAAAACTCTTCCCTGCGAATCCATTTGTTTGCCTGTCGCAAGTCCAGAATGGGCCTGAACTCGTTCTTGTCCTTCTTGCGAACCAGGAAGAACCGGGAGTACAGGCCTCTTCCTCTCTGGGACAGAGGCACGTCTTCTATCGCCCTTTTCCTCAACAGGATATCGGCCTCCGCCTGGAGCTCGCGCAGCTGAAACTGTGAGCTGACCGGAGGAATCGCCGGAGGAGGGCTCGTGAACCGAAGACTGTATCCATTGCAAACAATATTCAGCACCCACTTGTCCTGAGTAATTTTTTCTCCACTCTGCCAGAAAAAATTGAATGCTTCCCCCTACCGGAGTGGGTAACAGATCCGGAGGAAGTAGGTTCCTAGGGCCTAGACCCAGCCTGGCCCTTGGGCGCCGGAGCCGACTGCTGGCCTCCTCTGCCCTTCTGGCGCTTCTGGAATGGCTTATGGAGCTGTTGTTGTTGTTGCGACTGTCCCCAAGCCTGGCCACGTCCTCTGCCTTGCCCACCGAACCGCCGTTGGAACGGGCGGTACGACTTCTTCGTGTCTTTAGGCTTCTCCAGGCTCACAGCCGTGAGCGTTTCGGCCTCCGCCTTCATGCGGGCCATCTCATCGTCCGCATGCTTCCAGAAGAGGGTCTCGCCGGAGAATGACAGGTTGGCTACCCTCTGCTGTGCGTCCGGTTTCAGGGACGTATGGCAGGTTGGCTACCCTCTGCTGTGCGTCCGGTTTCAGGGACGTAAGACGGAGCCAGGCGTGACGTCGTTGGTTCACCCCGTGGCAAAACCCATGAGCTGCCAACAGGGAAGAGTCCGCTGCAGCGCTGATAATCTGGTTGGCCACCAGCATCCCTTCATTCAGCACTTCTTGGAAGTCCTCACGCTTCTCGCGAGGTAAGAGTTCCGCAAACTGCTGGAGGGAGTCCCAGAGGGCGCGGTCGTAGCGTCCCAACAGCGCCGTGGCACTCGCAGCCTTCATGGAGGTAGCCGATGTTCCACACACTTTCCTCCTTGCTGAATCCATCCATCTGGATTCCTTATCCGGGGGAACCGTGGATGACGGGGTGGTGGCATGTTGTTTGCGGGCCGCCGTCACAATTACAGAGTCCGGAGGGGGTTCCGCCCTAAAAAAGGCCGGGTCCGAATCAGGAGCCCGGTACTTCTTCAGCAACCTCGATGGAGCCACCTTCGTCACCGCAGGGGTGAGAAAAAGGGCCATAGCCGGTTCCTCCAGGCCCGGCACCAGAGGCAGGAGTGGACGAGACAGGTGTTTTTGATGCAATGTCTCAAAGATGAATGAAGTTTTAGGAGTAGGCACCGTCAGGGATATGCCCAACTTCGCAGCGCCCCTTAAGAGGACATCATGGAACGCCACCAAGTCATCAATCGGGGACACCCTGGTGTCTGGTGACTCTGACAAGGTCGGAATATAGTCCCTGGTACCAGAGGACCTTGTGCGAGAGCGAGATTCGCGCCTCCTATGGCGGCGTCTCGACCGCGTGGACGATCTGTGTCGCAATCTCTCCCTCCTCCCAGAGCGAGAGCGAGACCTGCCAGCCCGTGGCCGCTCCACCGGTTTCCGTGGTGGGGTCTTCCTTGGTTCCTCTCGGGGTTTAGGTTTTGGGGTCCCTTTAGGAGGTACAGGCAAAAAAGGCAGCGAAGTGGACCTCGGCGGAGGAACCACCAGCCGAGGGGCGTGCCCATGTGGAGGAACTGGTGGCGGTGGATCGCCTGATGGAAGTGGAGGGTTGGGGGGAGGATCCTCCTTAGGTACAGGTGGAGGTGGCGACCTGGGCCGAGATGGCGTATACACCTCCGAGTACACCGAGCCCGGTGACCCCTTAGGCGAAGGGGGCTGAGATCCAGCCCCATCAGCAGGTGATCGCTTCCTCTTGCGTCCTCCACTAGAAGCAGTCTGACTTTTGGGACCAGAATCCCTCTTGCGCCGTTTTGGGGAGGCAGAACGACTCCTAGACGCCGACCTCTTCCTTCTCGACGCTGAGCGTCGCTTTTCCGGCGTCGAACGTCGCCTCCGCGACTCCGGCGTCGAACGTCGCCTCCGCGACTCCGGTGTCGAACGCCGCCTCCGCGACGTCGACCTCCTCTTCCTTGACGTCGACCTCCTCTTCCTCGACGTCGAACGCCATCCCCGCAACGTCGACCTCTTCCTCCGTGACGTCGTACGCCGCCTCCGCGACGTCGAACGTTCCGTCCTCGACGACGAGCGTCGATTCTTCCGTCTCGATGCCCTCGACGTCGAGGAGCCCCTCGACGTCGACCGGTGCTTTGACGGCGATCGGCGGTGTCGCCTTGACAGCGAGCGCCGATGCTTGTCACTTCGTCTCCGACGTCGATAGGAAGACCTTGATGTCGACGATGACGTCGACGGTGGCTTCGACGGCGACCTCTCCAGGCCCTTCGACGTCGAGCCGTCACGCCGTCTCGACCCGGAGCCCCGGGGAGAAGGGGAACACACCGCCGTCATCCCTCTCGACGTCATCGTCGATGCAATCGACGTCGACGGAGACCGGGACCGTTTGCTGGACTTCCTGCCTCTGGGGAGCCCCCCAGAGGCCTCAGCAGAGGCAGAGGGAACCTTCCCAGCCTGCCCAGACCCACCTGCAGCCTGCAGACGCCTCTCCTCAAGGCCAGAAAGCCTAATCTTCATCCTGTCCCTCAGAGTCCGAGCAGTAAACTGCTGGCAGATGACACAGTCCTCAGGGACATGATCTTCAGGGAGGCAGACGATGCAGACGTCGTGGGGATCACTCTTGGCCTTCTTCCTCCCACATGCTGGACACTTATCAAAAAGACCAGGCATTTTAGAGCACTAAAACGCCTGAACCAGCAAACAAAAGAGAAAGAGAACACCAAGAAAGTAAACTGAAACACTTTTAAACCACAAAAGTGCCAAAATATCCAATAAACCCTTGAAACAAGGGAGAGCTCAATGCCAGGGTCCTGTTAGCAGGAGCCGGAAAAAAGAACTGAAAGTAGAGGGACCTGCTATGCATTTTGGGATACTGGGAGAAAGTGCTAGAAGGCTCTCTTAAAGGCACAGTATCCTATTTAAGCCACATAATGGCAGCCTATGGGGCTGGTCTGTCCATGCCTTCCTCTCTATCATTCCAGAGTCTTTTAATGGTGGAGGCAAGTTTCTCTATGGTAGAAACTGGGCTGGCTGTATTATGTGTGGTGTTATTTGGTGGAATTTCTAGTTGAAGTACTGGACAGTGTAGCCTGTGGATATAGGCTGCATTATCTGTCTTTAAATTCTCTCTTAAGTGTCTTTGCAGTTTCTGCATGTTTTGACAACTTAAGAGATTATTTTTGATTGCCGGGGTCCACGCACATGGGCGGCACTATTCACTAGATTATGACTATACA
Organism: Lissotriton vulgaris; assembly: GCF_964263255.1. Taxonomy (NCBI): domain Eukaryota; kingdom Metazoa; phylum Chordata; class Amphibia; order Caudata; family Salamandridae; genus Lissotriton; species Lissotriton vulgaris. Next base: position 52,266,340 of record NC_141686.1, read on the forward strand.
CAGAGATCCCCTTCTACAGAAGTAATGAAACGTACTTGAGGGTAGAGGCGGTTTAGAAATCCCTGACCTTGAACTTTATTATTTTGCGTCCCAATTACAGCACGCAGTGGCCTGGCTTGATACGGACCCATCATGGGAGCGGTCACTCCTGGGGGACACGTACGGGGATCAACAGCTGGGTGCTCTTCTTGGACTTACGGGGCGTTGGGTCCAGTGCCTTCCACTGGGCCGACTACAGGCTGCTATCTGGGTTAGGTTGGTTAAACGGCTTATACGGGTGCGACCGTTTGCCCCAGAAGCAGATTTTTGGTTGATGCCGCCTTTCGCGCTCATTGATCGGGTCATGGCTACCGACAAATGGAAGGCGGAAGGTTGTCTTATGTTGGCGGACCTGTATCCTGAACAACGGTTCATAACGTACCAAGAAGCAGTAGACTCTTTCGAGCTGGGCCCGGGGCAATTCTTGCAATATGCCAAAATAGCAGCAACAGCACGACATCTATGGCCCACATTCCCAGATGCCCCTGACCACACACACACTCTAGTCACAATGATAGCTATGGCGGGAGGGCGGAAACTGGTCACTCATCTGTACAGGGCACTGCGGGAGGGCAGAAAATGCACACCTCTCACACTAGAAGATAGGTGGCGGGAGGTGAGTCCTCAAGAGATTACACCACGAGACTGGGAGAAAAGAAATAACAGAGGTGGGCGCACTGGGTTACTGAGTCACACCAGGGTGTAAGAAGAAGACACCCGAAGAAGAAGCCGAGGGAGGGATGGGGGCAGCGTGGACTGGGAGGGGGCTCCCGCATCCCTGGGGGTGGTTAGGGTGGGGGGAGGTGAAAGCAGCAAAAAAATACAAGTACAGTAGGGTTGTTATTTTGACTATCAATTTTGGTTGGTACAGATTATGTATAAATACTCGTAGATGCAGTGATGAGATTTGATTCATGTAACATCCTGTCCATTAACGCGAATGGGCTACTTAATAAACAGAAATACGGCTCGCTTTTGATATGGACAATAGCCCTAAATCCCCAGGTGGTCTTCTTACAGGAAACACACCTGAAGACTAACTCTCCAAAGTTGTTTTTGCCTAGATACTTCTCGTATGGGTTTTTCTCCTCAGCGGGGATCGCCCAGAGGGGAGTTGCTATCTATCTCGCAAGGAATCTTCCTTGGGAAATTATGCAGGTGCGAAGTGACTCTAAAGGCAGATGGCTCTGGGTGGCAGTAAAACTGCTGGGGAAAGTATTAAATTTTGTGAATTACTATGGCCCAATATTTGATGATATTTCAGCCTTGACGGAAATTTGTGAAATCTTGAGGGACACTCCAGGACAAATCGTAATAGGAGGCGATTTTAATTATATCCAAGATTTAAAAAAGGGACACTTCTAATAAGAATAAGAAGCAACTAAAACCAAAGACAAAAGGGGTGCTGGAAGCTCTTATGACAGAATACCAACTGCGGGATTCCTGGAGCTCCCTAAATCCCAATACAGAGTCCTACACTTGCTATTCTAATAGATTTCACACTGCCTCTAGAATAGATTTCTTTTTAACTTCTATGTCACTTCAATTTGCTAATGCATGGATAGGTTGCAACCCCTTTTCAGACCATGGGAGGATTGAAGTTGAACTGATGGTAGAAGGTACAAAAAGGGAACGTCCCAGGTGGCAGATGGATCGTACCCTTTTACAGAATATGGAGTGGGTGGAGGGTTTTAAAGAATGGATGTAAGAATTCTTTTTAGTAAATAAGGATTCAGTGGAGCCTTTCTCTATATGGGGAGCATTTAAAGCAGCAGCCCGGGGGCAAATGATAGCATTTTCCAGTAATAAGGCAAAGGTTCGTAAGGAACAAATCGCTGCCCTTCAGAGTGCCGCTGAGAAAAAATATGCGCTAAAGCTTAACCGATTGCCTAATAAATGGGAAGAAGCAAAAGCATTGCTTAGGGATTTCTTCACCCTCGAAGAGATAAATAGCTCGAAGGCCTTCCAGCAAAGGCTTTATGAGGAGAGTCAATTGATGGGAAAGCTCCTGGCTAATTCAATTAGAAAAAAACAAGAATCTTCCATCATTGTAAAAATTTTAGATCCTCTGGGTGGAATAGAGACTCGGAGTGAGGGAATCGCGAAAGTGTTCCTTGATCATTACGAGAGAATTTACTCCACAGATATTCAGGCGGAGGGAACACTGATCAAGGAATATTTCGAAAACGTAGATATTCCCAAAATCTCTGAATTCAGGAGGAATCAATTAAGCAGTGAAATAAGCGTACTGGAAATTCAAAATAGTATGAAAGCAACTGCGGGAGCAAAAGTATCAGGCATGGACGGGTTTCCAATTGAATTTTATAAGGTATTTTTAAAGGAACTGGTGGATCCCTTGAAAAATGTATTTAACTTTAACAGAATAGGTGGCAAGGTTCCCTCTGAGTTTAAAGAATCTACTATTATCAGCTTTGTAAAGAAAGACAAGAATCCAGAGGATGTCAATTCTTATAGACCAATTAGTCTACTGAATTCGGACTATAAGGTTTTTATGAAAATCTGGGCCCTAAGATTTGTGTCTGCAGCACAGGAAGTAATCCATCAAGATCAGACAGGGTTTATAGCTGTTAGATCTATGGCAGCAAACACAGAATATTTGATACAGGCCTTAGATTTTTTTTAATATGAATTCAACTTCTGCATGTAACTTAATGATTGATGCAGAAAAAGCATTTGATTTAGTTAACTGGTCAGTGTTATTTTTTACGTTGGATTGTTTTGGATTCCCGGCCCCGATCATTAGTATGCTACAGAACATGTATGAAGGGGCATTAGCCCAGGTTATAGTCAACACCAGGCAAGCAGGGAAGATTAAAATAAATCGAGGAACTAGGCAAGGCTGCCCTATATCCCCCCCGCTTTTTACCTTTTTCATCGAACCGCTGGTTATAAAAATAAGGAACAATGATGCAATAATACCCCCCATTGGCGGAATGTCAAAGTTAAAATTGTTTGCCGATGATATTGTTCTGTATTTAGCTTCTGAAAAAGAAAATATTTTACATCTTATGAAAGAGCTTAAGGAATACGAGAAGATTGGGGGATATAAGATCAATGAGAAAAAAACGGAAGTTCTTATTTTTAATTCTAATTTAGATTTTCTTCCATTACATCTTCAGTCTCAAGCAGAAAAACGGGATCCAATAAGATATTTAGGAATTTATGTGACTAGAGACTATCAAGATCTTTTTAGGTTGAATTATATTAAGATGAAAAACAAAATAAAGAACATGCTGGAACAATGGGATGCATTGCCCCTGACTTTGATTGGTAGAGTTGCATTGATAAAGATGAATATACTCCCTTTGGTTTTATTTCTGTTTAGCAATATTCCAATAAAAGTTAATATGGCCTTTTTTAACGAACGTGAATCTATAATGAGAAGATTTATTTGGAATAAAAAGGCCTTAAGAGTTAAGCTCTCGGTGGTACAACTTTCCGTAAACCAAGGTGGGCTGGCCCTCCCCCATTTTAAAACATACTATTAAGCAGCCCTTTTCGATATAGTGGCAGGACTATTGAGGTCCAGGCAGTCAAGAGACAATTTCTTTTTAGATAAAATGTTAGAGGAAGCAGGCTCTCAATTTGTTTTCTTTTTAAAAACTGCAAAGTTGCCTAAAAAAACGAGATATAAGACACTACTAGAGTACTCCTCAAGATTGCAGCTTCTCTATATAAAATGTGGCTCAAAAGTGTCTAGTTATTTGAAATTAATAGAATGTGGTAAAATGGGACTGAAGATATCTCAGAATCATCTGCTACAATGGGAATCCGCCGGATTTTGTGAAATAAGGCACTTATTTTTTCAACATAAGATAATTAGCTGGCAAACAGTGGTAGATAGAGCATATCCAAGGCGGCTTATGTTTTTTGACTATTTACAACTGGTTTATCTGATAAGAAAAGAGATAGGGGGTTCTGACACTTTACCTAATGCCTTGTTAACAGCCTTATATGGGGAAAAACAAAAGGGTATAGGATTCTGGTACAAAAGGCTACTCTCTTCAGGACCTCCTCAGGTAATTCTTAACCATCTAGATAAAATAAGCCAACGACACAGTGCGTTTTGACAGAGAAAGACTGGGAAGTAATAAGTCAACTAGGAAACAAAACACTCCGGGCAGCTAATTATAAACGAATGTCCTTTCTCTCCCGCTGGATGGCGTATTATACCCCGGAGGCCTTGCATAGAATATTCCCTGAATATGAAAAAAAATGCTTTAGATGCAAAACCAGTGGTCAGGGTGGCTGGCATCATATTTCTTTCTCCTGTCCTAAGCTAGAATTTTTTTGGAAGGGGATTTTCACTGACATGGAATTGGCAATTGGGAAAACACTGCTACCTGAAGCAGAAGTGGCCCTTTTTGGCATTTGTAAAGACAGGAATAGGTTTAATAACTCTGAAGAAGCATTTATTTTTATTTCTACTATTGTAGCAAGGTCTATGATTTTACAAAATTAGAAATCCGAGGTAATCCCATGTCAAATAAAATGGGTCAATAAAATGAAAAGAACATGCAATTTTGAGAGCGCTTATGCAGGCAGGGTGGGTGCGATCAAAAGATTTGATAGGAATTGGAAATATTTAGAGAAGTTGGAATCTATAAAAGAAAATTGAAGAAGGTTTACTAATGCTTCATTCTTGCTGCTACTGCACTTCATGCACTTTACCCTGTTACTTTGCACTTTCATAATTGAATAATAACTCTGCTGCTTTAATTGGTGGGTGCGATCAAAAGATTTGAAAGGAATTGGAAATATTTAGAGAAGCTGGAATCTATAAAAGGAAATTGATCGTTTACTATTGCACTATTCTTGCTGCTACTGCACTTTTTGCACTTTATCCTGTCATTTTGCACTTTACTGCAGCAGCACTTTAATAATTGAATAATAACTTAAATGTGCTGCTTTAATTGGTGGGTTTTGTATTTTATTATACCAGCATTTTAAGAACCTTATAATATTACCGATGTATATTTTTGCACGGTCACTTCAGACTCATATCATTATTATACTGGATGTTTTTGTATTTTAAACTATTAGGGCTTTAGGAACTATAATAGAGATTTGAATGTTCTATCTAGCCTTCCTTGTATTTTGCTAATTTTGCACGTTCTTGCACTTGCACTTTAATATGGCTATGGCATTTATATAGTTTCAAATTGCAGCTCATTACACTTTGTTTTTGATAAATTATATAGCAATTTTGTTATTTCTTATCAACTTTTCATTAGTGGTTGTTATATTGTTTAACCATCTATGTTTCCGCTCCGGCACCTTAAAGAAGAGTAACGATATCTTCATTGAGCTAATTTGCTTTGTCTGCATACACTATAACAGGAATCTTGACGTATTGGATTAATCACTTTCCTTACACCATTTTGCTCTAGTACTTAAAAATTGGTTTATCGAAGTATTAGTTATCAATAATGAATATGCTTGGTTTGTCTCTGGTATACTGTATGGAAATTTTATCTAAAGTCGAAGAATCAAATGTACCAATGTTTTCCTACTGTCTTGTTTAATAAAAAAAAAAAAAAAAAAAAAAAAAAAAAAAAAAAAAAAGAGACTGGGAGAAAATCCATGGGGGTGTCCGTAAAGTGGCGGTTTCAAACAGATTTAAACTGATACAATACAACATGGTCCACATGACTTACCTCTCACTCAAACGCCTCCATGTCATAGATAACTCGAGAAATCCACAGTGCCCCAGATGCGATTGTGAACAGGCAGATTTCCCACATATGGTTTGGTTGTGCCCAATAATACAGACCTGCTGGACTTGCATAGAATAACGGGATGGAGGGTTGCCCTAGAGATACGTACATGTCTCCTTGGACTGATTCCCCGGGACCCGAAACATAAAACCAGCAGGAAGTTCCTGGTGTTGGGACTTGTTATAGCCAGGCGACGAATAGCAATTCACTGGCTGGCACAGAATGGGCCGTTGGTAGCGAACTGGAAAGCAGATCTGAAGGAATGGGCACTAGCAGAGGAGGGACACATAGGTAGCATTAGGAGGGATGCCAAACTCCCGGAAGTATTACAGGCATGGGGGCTAATGATCCAGGAGATAGGGAGGAGCTCCCCGGATTCTACACAGACAGTGTCATCTGAAGTTAGCCACGTGGGGACCGCATCCCCCAGGCGGGGGAGGAACGGGAGGTTACCCCTGATTGAAATGGTGTTAGAGATTCCTTTGGGTGTGTGGGCCCGGTAGGGTGGGGGGTTAGGGGGACGACGTTGGGAGGGTGGGGCGGATTTAGTTAAAAGTTTGTATGGTTGATGCAGCCACTGTTTGTACTAATTGCTGGGGCCACTGTTTGTACTAATTGCTGGTTTGGTATAAGCTTCTGCGGCAAATCAAATTGGACTACCTGTTGCTGTACAGGGATTGCAAGACATACTGCTCGGAGTTGTCTGTAAAGTATTATTGTCTTATCATGTGCAGTGAACCTTGAAAACCGTAAAAAAGAAATTAAAAAAAAAAGTTTTGATGACCTCTCGGAAAGCAGTGAATGAGTGGGGTAAAGAAACAAAGCCAAGATGGAATCAAAACTTATTTCAATTAAACATTATGTGTCTATCCCATTCAAGCTGTAACTGTAATGTTTGTTAAGCTCACAATTTTAAAATGTTCTATTGTGAATGATGAAATACATTTTTCTCTGGAACTGCCCAGTCCAGCCTCAGCAGCCTTTCTACTAGTGTGAAATAGGAGGTCACTCAGATTGAAGCAAGTGATGTTGGGCACTATTGATACAGCTATCCAGTCACACACTAGACCCACTTTTCACCACTGGCAATTGTCCTTCAAATTGTGTTTCCAGGAAGCTGAGATGATAATGGGCCAAACCTGACACCACATTCCTTCACATTAGGCTTTAATTAATATGACTCTATGGGAGTCCAGTGAAACATCACCATTAAGAATTTAAAAACTGGATGGAGAGTATCTTTATATACAGAGTATTGAGTATACTGTTGTGCTTGAGTTTGATATTTTTTTTCCGCTCTACTATTAAAGGTTGCCAGTTCTTAAAAAACAAATTAAGGAGAGTTGAGCAGATGAGGCAGGCTAGAGCCACAGTATAGCTGGCTTGAATTAGTGACACGATATCTGCTACCTGTTTTGGTGCCACTGGAATCAAACCATTACTGAGTGGTTCTGTGTTGTACACAGTGGTGCTGAATTCCGAAGTGTTCCTCAGCCCTATCACATTTTTTTCACCATGTTAGAGTGTGTGCGCAATGCGCGTGGTATCAGCCAGTGGGTGACTCATTCTTAGCTGCGGTGGCCTGGCAGGAACAGACACGCAAGTGGATCAGACAAGGAGTAAGGAGCCCAAAGGTTGAAGGCCCAAAGCTTCACCATAGCCATGGGTTACCTAAGATGGTGCATAGGTGGAGCTGAGCCGCAGGTGACATTGAAGGCGCAAAAGACCCACCCAGTGTGAAGTTGCAGCCCTTCATCTCTAAGTTGTGTCTAGAGGAATGCATGCCTTCTGTTCTAGCTCTGTAAATACAGGGGGCGAGGTAGCTGCTGTGTAAACTCAGGCCAATGCCCCATCACAAAGGCTGACTAATCCATGAAGGAACAGGGCCAAACTGCTGGGATCCAAAAGGAGAAACTGGCAAAAGTGAAGTCCCTTTGGTGGTCATATCATTGGAATTCCAGATAAAAGATACTACAAATCTCCTTTATAAATACTCGGCATTGTTTTCACAATATACAGGGCTCACCACATTAATACAACACGATGTACTGACTAAACTATACAGAGGTTTGAAGAGCTGAACTACAGAAAGAAAAGTCAGAACATGTTACTAGTGGGATTATAGAGCTTTTCTGCAGTTCATGAAGTTTTGTGTAATTTGTTTTCATACAATAAAGTATTGTTTAATCCGTCTCACCTCCTTATGTAAGACTTTAGCTGCGCTGACTCGCTTCTCCGAGTCAAGTGCTTGAGGGGATTACTTGGTTAAGCGGTTTGGGGTCCAATAAGGGCCCTGTAGTACTATGCCCCCAAGACTCTAGTGGTGATTCCAATTGATGCAACTGGGGCCCAATAACCTCTGACTGCCCCAGGAAGTCAGTCAGCACACCTTGTAAAGGCATATGTGGACTCAAAATGGTTAGTAATATGCTACTCCCAACATTAATAAATGAAAAATACCATTGTTGGCTTATTTCCAGAAGTTTACCTTTTCATCATTCTTTGAATAACTATTTGGTTCCAGCAAGACAATACAGTCTGGTTTTGATGTTTTGTGTCAAATAACAACAAGATACTTGGAAGCAGCATATGCATGTTTTAATTTCCAACTGCTGTTATAATAATATTAAAGTTGATTTCAAGTGAAAATGGTATTGGATAGGGCAACAATTTGAATAAATACATTCTAAATCTAGCTCACACATGGGCTGTCATAAGAATTTCTGCTCTTCAGAAGTACATTGTGGTTGGGCGTATGCACAAAGTCTATGAAATATCGTTTAGGTTTCCTGAGGCTTCCTCGATTTCTTTTTAATAACTAATATGAAATGATGGCGAATAAAGATGCATTACATTCAACCTAGGACATAATATGCATACAGGAAGAATGTAAAACTACAGCTGATAGAAAAATGAAAGAGGAGACAATAGTGTCAACGGCAAAAGTTGCCGTTTTGATCAGATTTGCTGTGGAACAAATTCATCTACCTAAGGCCACATTAGGAGTCTGGCAGTCCTCGGACCGCCAGACTCATGGCGGCGAGGTGGTGGCGGAACCAGTCACTGCCGCACCCGCGGTCCGACCGCTGATTACGATTTGGGCAGTCAAACTGCACTAGGACTTCCGGCTCCGCCAGGGAACAACCGTTCCATGGTGTAGGAGCGGTGGTCAGAGGCTGCAATATGCTTGGCGGGATCGCCACAGTTCCACAAAGTATATTACGAGTTTCCTCTCAGCCAGACTTTTTTAATAGGGGTCCAACTGCCATGAAAAGCCTGGCAGAGAGGAAACAAAAGGAGTCCTACAGGGCCCCTTCTGTGCCTCAGACATGTGTGGATGCACACAGGGGGGCATAACATTTCCCGCCCTTTGTGCAAGCACATAGGTTCCTACATGGCATGGACTTACGAGTTGTAAAACCCAAAAGGTTTTAAAAGAAGGACAGATGTGAAGGGTAAATCATACCTTTTTAAAAATAATTATTTTTATTAAACATAGTGAACCAACAGCTCATTTTACATTCAAGAGGAATTAATTCAGTAATTACAATGGAAAGCATTTCATCCACCAAGAACAGCACAATAGTACTATAGGGTTACATTGTTCATGGTGAGGGTGGATCTTCAATAAGGGGATTATTTGGGGGTTACAGATATTCCCTCGGTAGGGGTTTCAAGCGCTCCAAATCAGGGACCATTTTTGGGGGCAGCCCGTGCCACATATACCGACTTTTCCCTGAACCTACGCCAGTCCAAGTCTGGGCCTCTACTTTGGGTGGATGTGCCGCTCCCCACAATTGTGCAATGATTCTTTTTGCTAACATTAGGCCAAGAGTGACCCAGAGCTTAGTCTTACTTGTCAGGTCCGTTGGCTCCCACACGTTCAGAAGGCAGGTCTTTGCCTCTGGGTGGATGCTGAGCGTGAGCACCTCACTAAGGATATTGTGTATTTTGCACCAGTACTCTGAATGTGTTCACATTCCCATAGTATGTGCATAAAGGTGCCCTCCCGACCACATAGCCTTCTGCGATCCCCCTCTTCCGTTTTCCCTATTCGGACCAGACAGGGTCCGGTGATATACACTCTATGCAGAATTCTAAGCTGGGCCTGTCTTAATCTGGCCGAAATTGCTACCTCTCTAGGTGAGGCTATTGCCATCTGCCACTCTTCATCGTCTAGTTCTAGGCCATCCCTTTCCCATTTCTCTCTGGTTTCTTGAAGGGGGTAAGCTATGTTGTTGACCAGTTTATAGGTCAATGATATGGCTTTCTCCGGTAAGTAGCCGTCAAGTAACCGATCTTCGAGGGGTGAGGATTCGGGAGAAATGGACCCTTTTGGCCGGTGTGTCTGTAGTACATGCCAGACTTGCAGGTATCTAAAGTATTCCGCGTTAGCTAGTTCATATTCCTGTTGAAGGGAGACAAACGTTTTCACGTTGCCTTTCACCAACATGTCCCCGATTTTTGAGATCCCTATTAGATTCCCATTTGTCAAACCCTTTCGATAACCACAGGTTACCTAGTTTGTCAGTATTCCATAGGGGGGTCGCCAGTGTAAGTTTTTGTTCACACCCCTGACTTCTGTTTGCGGCGTGCCAGATCTGAACTGAGTGTTTAGTTGGCCCTGTTAGGGTCTGGCGCTGGGGTTTTGAATACAGTGTCCTGTTATAGTTCCCACCTGGCAGGAGCCACCTATCCATGGCGCAGCCAGGGTCATCTGCGTGTCTGTAGGTTCCACGATTGATGGCAGCAAGGTGGGTGGCCCAGTAGTATTTCTTGAGATCTGGGAGGCCGATCCCTCCGTCGTACCAGGAAAGGGTCAATTTAGCCAACGCTATAGGGGTTTCCTGTTCCACAGCAAGTCTCTCGCAGTCCTTCAATTTCTCTGAAGTAGCTTGCGGGAACTAGTTCTGGGGAGTTTTGGAGTGCTTAAAGAGTGCCGCTCTGCCCAACAGCGAGAGAGGGAGCGCCTTCCAGCTTGCTATGTAAAACATACTTTTGATCTTAGTGAAATTAAATGTATACTATTCTTACATAAAGGGGATTTAAGCCACCTCTCTTCATCCATTGGTCTGTTCTCGTGTCATTCACATTTTGCTTTTGCCCAGTACAGAACACAGCTTGGTGCAATGAGTCAGCCTACTTCAGCCACTGACTAACTTCACTCTGAGTGACTTCATTTAGCTCTAACACAAAAACATCCCTTTAGTAGCAAGGTTTTTGTTTGAACTTTTTTTGTAGAGCCTGGTGTGATAGTGTTGCAGGGATTCTGCTCAGTCACAGAACTGTGCACAGAGACTCAGGACCTCAGTGAATTAGGGTGTACCAAAAACTCACCTTAGTATCCAAAATCCCCTACCAGACTAGCATCGGTGTCTCATTAGCTCTTCGTCCCATAGCAAAGTAACCAATGATTAGACAACCCAGAACATGCGACTTAGGATACCTCGGGTACGGTGGGAAACATGAGCACTCTTTCGTTATACTCTCATACTGTCGTAATTTGACGATGGCCGAGTTAGCGCTTAGCTGTGCTACACGTTGCCCGCTTAAATTGGCCATATTTGGAAACACCATTTTGTGTGTTACGGCGGCCATCTTAGATCATAAGCGGCCTCGTGGCCAGCATGGCCTTTAGTCCGTTGTCCGTGCCATTGACCACTTGAGTTTGCCCAGCAACAGGCTATTTTTAGTACTGGTCAAGCCTGTACATGCGCAGTCCCCATTGACCAGTCACCCCTCTGGAATGTGCCGCCTAAACTGACCAGCAGAATTGTAACCCCTCCAATGAGCTGGCGGTGTTCCAAAGATGACCTTATATGTACATAACGCTTGTAACTTTGTGCCGCCCATTGTTTTATTACCTGTAAACTGTATAAAAGAGTAAGTCACACCGATGTTCGGTGTTTTACTTCTTGCATTACCGAAGGGTGCTGTAGGAATGTACCACCACCCCATGGGGTCTTAATAAACTTGTTCTTTGCATTTTTCAGTTTCCGTGCCAACAGTTCTTTCGGTGTAAGTGGGTTATCTTCGGAGCATGTAGGCCTTGGGAACCCAATACCACAAATTGGCGACTCTGGTGGGACTCATCGGCGCCTCGGATGTCCGAAGGAGAGGTCGTGACGAAGGTCTGGATACTCGCCATGGACGCGCGCTGCCACTGAGTGACCCGAGTCTTGGCACCCACGGTGTTTTTTCCTTTCCTTCCGATCTGACCTTCCAGGTGGCGCCGGTCTCCGACTGAGTCCTCGATCGTCCGTGTTGCTGGATAAAGTGCCGTTTGGCTGATTCGATTACAAGACCTTGGCAGTTGGAAACTGGACTTTTGAGGCTTTGGGTAAGATTTGTGATCGGTAAGGTAGTCCTCGGACGCTTGCCGAAGTCCTATGATTTTGATTTGAGTTAGCTAACATTTGTGAATTTGTGAATTTGTGAATTTGTGATCTTTGAAAAAATATATGTGTAGTGCACTTCACATAGGCAGGCATGTAGAGATGTTTCTCTAATTTTGTTTTTTTTCTTCGAGCGGCACGTTTGTGTGAAGTACTGTAAGTGCCATTTTTCTACGGTATCGCGTTTTCGTGGTACCTTTTGAACATGCCTGTTTTAAGCACACTCCGAGGGATGTGCTGTCTTGGAAATGGTACCACAATTAGGTTAGCGGAAGCACAGCCGGCTCCCCCAGAGGGAACACCAAATAGGGACATGTATATAAAGCATGGCCTTCCACCTATAATGTACAGTAAATTATGGAATAAGTACACCAAGTCAGATCCTGAATTGCAATGGCCTCTACATGGGTCGTTCGATTTACGCAAAGTACAGTTTGTGGAGCAATGTTTGTTTCAGCGAAGGTCTAGACAGAACATGTTTGATTGTGTACGAATGTGGGAGAAAGCGGTGCGCGAACGAATGAAGCGTGAAGTTGCCTTGGCGGACAAAGAGCAGCGCAAGGCTGCTCGGGATAAGGCTTTACAGCTGGAGGAAAAGGAGGAGCAGGAAAAGAAAGAGAGGGAGGAACGGGAACGTAAATTGCAAACGACTGGTCAATTCCCTATTCGTCGACCGCTTTATCCTGTCCTTAATAATGAAATTGATGATTTTTCATTGCTAGATCGATCACCGCCTCCGTACGTTTCGCCTACGGCTCCACTTGCAGAATCGGATGAGGACGGACAGGATAAGTCGGGAAAGAAGGGTGTATCTGGTCTCAGGTTTTCGGCGGAGAGATCCGCACATTTACGTAGTTGGGCTCGTAGAGTGAACACGAAGTATGTTTCTCAGGCTGAAGTTATTTCTGAAAGGGGTACTTGGACAGACCAAGAGTTACTGTATTTTATGGCTACTTTGGCAGATGAAGTTGTTACCTCATATCGTAAAATTTCAGATACGCTAGAACCTAAGGCTGTGTCAGTTCATCGTGAGAATCTAGATACAGGTGTATTTGTTCTTGCAGATGTCGATGCCTTTTACAATCAACTGATCCAGCTGCGAGATGAGGCTATCAGATTGCGGGACGAGCGGAAAAGGAATAAGGAGTCCGGGCCGGAATCTGACGGGCAATCTAAGGAGTGTTCTCTCCGGGGTTCAGATAAGAGTTCTGCAATGCATGTTATGCCTATGCGTGAAGCCGCACCTTTGTATGTTCCACCGAAGGGGGAAGGTACAGATGATGATAAAAGGTCAAAGGATGCGAAGGGGTACTTTGTATATAATTGGGTGTATACGCCTTGGAATAGAGCGGATGTTATGGCATTGAAAAATTCTTTACCCGACCTTCGTAAAAATCCGGCAGCATTCTATGAAGGGGTGGAAGGGGCTATTTCGTCTTGTGTGATGACTCTTGTTGACATAGATTTGTTTTTTGGGTTAATACTTCCGCCTGACATGTGGAGACAAATTCGTAAAAATAATGATGAGACAATACTTGGGGGTAAGTGGAAAGAGATAAATCAAGCTGACTTAGAGAGGAAACCGGCATGTAAGCCTTGCCAGTTGATTTTAGACCTCCCAACGGCTATTTTGGTTAAATTAAAAACGCTCATACCTTCTAAAAAGATAGATTGGACCATGTTAGCTTCGTGTAAACAAAAGCCAGATGAAACGGTTTCAGATTTCTTTACACGCTTCGAAGAGGCGTTTCACGATTACAGTGGTCAATCTTTAACAGACGATACAGGTCGGCATTTGTTTGTAGATAAGTATGTGGCTAATCTCCTGCCGGAGATTGCAAAACGATTGAAATCGAGTGAAAGTTCCTGGGCCACGGCGACCCCTGCGTCTTTGTTGACTATGGCTCAGTATTATGAGCGGCAGGAGTTGGAGGCTAAAGAAAGTGTTGATAAAAAAGCGAAAGAATTGAAAACGAAGGTGATGTTGGCACAGGTTCGTGGAACACAGGGTAGAGGGAACGACAGAGGTAGACGAGGTGGAGGAAATACGTTGTATGGTCGTACGGATATTGCGGAGGATCAATGTGCTTATTGTAAAGAGTTTGGTCATTGGGCTGAGGATTGTCCGGTACTTCGGGAACAACGTAGCCAGCGTGGTCGAGGAGGTGGTAGGTCGCGGGGCGGTTATACGGGAGCGAGAGGTAGCGGAGGTGATCGTGGAAGGGCTGAGCAAGGGGGCCGTGGCCAGGATGAACGAAATACCTTTGATAGACGGAACCAATATCAGATTTCAGAGGGTGAGAATGTGGAGCACCAGGATTATGTGCATGCATAGAACTGCGTAGGATGGGGTGCGGAACCAATTGAAGTGCCGGTAGATCAGGAAGGTCCATATGTAACAGCGGGCATTTTGGGTTCTACTGATCAATTCCTAGTCGACACCGGAGCTACTCGTAGCGCTTTGTCAAAGAAATTGGTTCCGAGGGCTCCCCTGTCTGGCGAAATGATAACATGTGTAGGGTTCGATGGCACACCCTCCCCTAGCCCTTTGTCCAAACCCCTTGCACTTTGTCTTGACAAATTTTTTAGTTTCGGTCAATTTTTGTTATCTCCCTATACACCAGATAATATCCTGGGCATCGATTTGCTTAAATACTTTCGAGCAACGATACGGTGCGCTCCTGAATGACAGTTACCCTGACCCGAACAGGTTCTATACCATATCAGACATTCCAGCTTTGGCCTCTCTCCCGCACACGTTATGGGCGACCTCAGACACGGATGTGGGGGAGATGCGTATTCCACCTATTCATATTACTGTTAAGGGGGGGGCCTCTTTGCCACGGGTGCCACAATATAAGATTTCGAGGGAAGGTGAAATTGCCCTGACTCACATTGTCCAGGATTTGATAACTGCAGGGGTGGTGGAAGAGGTTCCTTATAATGTCTGTAACAGCCCTATTCTTCCGATCCTTAAGAGAGATACTGACGACAAAGTCTATCGCTTTATTATTGACTTGAGAGAGATCAACAAAATTGTCATTCCCCAATACCCGGTGGTGTCCGATATTACGACCTTGCTTACGCTGGTACCACCAACGGCAATGACCTTTAGTGTAATTGATTTGAAAAACGCTTTCTTTTCCATCCCTGTCCATCCCGATAGCAGATACCTGTTTGGCTTCACGTTAAATAATAAATCGTGTAGATTTTGTCGTGTTCCCCAAGGTTACACTGAGAGCCCGAGTATCTATAGCCAGGCTTTGAAAAGACAGCTTGATTCCTTTGAGTTGCGATCGGGGGTTGTTCTGATCCAATATGTGGACGACCTTCTGCTTGCTGCTGATTCTTACGCGCAATGTGAGGAAAGTACGATTGTGTTGCTTTCCTTTTTGGCACAGAATAATCACAAGGTTTCTAAGAAAAAGCTACAATACTGTAGACCCAAGGTGACCTACCTCGGTCATCTTTTGTCTAAGGAGGGGCGTGCATTGACATCAGATCGTATTCAGGCAATATTAGATACACCAGTCCCCCGCACACAGAGAGATGTACGTGCCTTCATAGGGTTAACGTCTTTTTGTAGGCAGTGGATCATGGGGTTTTCGCACATTATAAAGCCTTTGTTAGCGTTACTGTCCAAAACTACACCAATGCCCCTTGAATGGACAGATGAATGTCAAAATGCTTTTGATCAGCTGAGACAAGCCCTTTGCTCTGCACCCGTGTTAGGTACACCAGATTATACGAAGATTTTCACATTGTACGTACACGAGAAAGATGGGTGCGCGTTATCAGTGTTAGTGCAGACACACGGGGACAAGCAGAGGCCATGCGCATACTTTTCTGCTATTCTTGATCCTGTAGCGCGAGGGTTACCTGGGTGTTTCCGAGCAGTTGCAGCAACAGCAGTAGCGATACGGCAGAGTGAGGGAATAGTGTTATCGCACAAATTGTTGGTGTTAGTTCCTCACGCAGTAGATGCCCTGCTAAATCAAACAAAGACCCAATATCTCACGAGTGCACGGTTAACAGGAAATGAGCTTACACTATTGGCGCCACATATCACACTAAAAAGATGTGCTACTCTGAACCCTGCCACTTTATTGCCCTATCCGGTCGAGGAGGGTCAGGAAGAAAAACATCATGACTGTTTTCCTGACCGAGGAACAGACAAAGGGTCGTGTTGACCTACAGGATATGCCACTTCCAGATGTGGATGGGGAACTGTGGGTTGATGGATCATGTTTGAGGCTGCTAGACGGCACGACTTCCGCAGCCTATGCAATAACGACACTTAAGACAGTGGTGGAAACAGCTAGAATACCACAGAAATCGGCTCAAGCAGCGGAGCTGATAGCCCTGACAAGAGCCTGCGAATTGAGTGCTGGCTTATGTGTGAACATATACACAGACAGCCGGTACGCCTTCGGAGTGGCACATGACTTCGGTCTACTCTGGAGAGAGCGTGGGTTTTTAACTTCTCATGGAGTACACATTATGCACGGAGAGTTGGTGCGTGATCTCCTAAATGCGTTGCTTTGCCCAAAGAAAGTAGCGATCATAAAATGTAGCGCCCATAAAAAGATCACTGATGAAGTGGGAAAGGGAAATGCCTTTGCGGACAGCATAGCGAGACAAACGGCTATGTCCCGAGCTGACTCCCCCATGTATGTGACAAAATCCCAAGCAGAGCGATGGAATGATGCTAGAGCGGAAATATTAGACATTCAGAAATCAGCTACTGAATCAGAACTTGCGGCATGGGCAACTGATGGGGTGCTAGACGATGAAGGGTGTTGGAGAAGCAAGGACATGGAGAAATGGAAATTGCCTGCAGCTTACTTGCAAGCGATGGTCCAGATGACACATGGGTTAGCGCACGTGGGGGCTCTTGCAATTACTCGATTTTTAACTCGAGTTTGGGAGCATCCCGAGATTGCTAATACTGCTAAGAGAGTAGTGCAGACCTGTCTGATATGTTTGCAGCACAATCCTGCTAAGGGGACCCATACTCCGAAAGGAGGGTTCGTTCCACCTTCTGCACCATTCGAGGTACTCCAAATGGATTACATCCACCTTGAACGCTGCAATAACCTTAAGTATGTTCTAGTGGTGGTGTGCGCTTTTAGCAAATGGGTTGAAGCCTTCCCCACGAAAGATAATACAGCTTTAACAACAGCTAAGGTGTTGCTCAAGGAGTATTTTCCTCGCTTTGGAGTTTGCAAATTTTTATGGAGCGATAATGGGCCTCATTTTGTCGGGAAAATTGTGGAATACGTGCTGAAGGGGTTAGGGATCCAACAGAAGTTTCATGCTGTGTTCCACCCTCAGTCGGCAGGTCTCGTTGAGCGGTATAATGCCACGTTGAAACTAAAGCTGGCTAAGATCGTGGCGTCCACGTCATTGAAATGGCCGGATGCCTTACCGCTAGCATTACTCTCTCTTAGATCAGTGCCCCACTCTCGGACAGGCCTCACACCATATGAAGTGGTGTTCGGAAGGCCTATGAATATCTGGGGGGTGCCTAAGCCGCGATTGATACATGATGTGCCTAGCTTAATGATGAACGATTATTTGGCACGATTAACAAATGATTTGCTTTCTATTCATCAACAGGTTCAAGAAGCGCTCCCTGATAATTCTAATGGAGAAGGCCATGATCTCCGCCCTGGCGACCATGTTATGATCCGGTCGTTTGAGAGGGCGAACAGCTTGGAACCGAGGTGGAGAGGCCCCGAGCAGGTCCTCCTTGCTACTCGAACAGCTGTACGAGTGACCAATAGGAAGCGGTGTATTCATTCGACACATTGCCGTCGTGTCTCTCCTGATCTGGTGAATCCTGCGGTGTTGACCGACTTCCAAGAGATTTTGGAGAAAGAAAAGAGCCCAGCTGTGACATCGGCCGAAGCTGAGGGAGCCTTCCCGGACCACACTGTTTCTGGACGAGAGCACTACAATCTGCGGCCACGATAGGAAGATTTCTTTTGGTTTTTCGAGACTGGTTGGTTACCGCTCTGGGGTTTGTGAAACGGAAACCGGGAATCTCAAGGGGGGGGGGATCAGTTCTGCCAAGAGTAGCGACACCCGTCTTGACCCCGGAGAAGAAAACAACGGCTACCTCGGAGCTCAGCACCTTATTTTTCCTTTTTAGGTGTAATACACACATATGTACATTTGAGAACTTGTGAACTTTCTGAACATTTCTGAACTTTTAAGACTTTGAACTATAATTGAACTATGGCGTCTTCTGCATCACGGGATAAACGAATACTTGGTGCCATCCTTTTTGTCCTAACGATTGTGGTGATAGCAGTAATAGCATGGGTAGTTGAACTTGTGGTGCCTGCACGTGAACATTTGCTGCCGACTACCCCGGCTCCATCTGAACATTTTCACTTCACCTTGCCTTACCATGAAGAACGGCACCGACAGACTTATTTGAACAATAGTTTTATTCAGATCCTGCATCATACACATAACATGACAAATACGTCAAATTGTTGGGTGTATGGGATGCTGCCCGGGCACCAGAAGAAAGGGGGCACTCCACTCATTCCACTCCCGTTCTCACATAATGGATCCTGCAATGCCTGGTACACTCTACCCTTCACTTTGAGATGGCCAACAAAAGGGGGGGGTGAATTTCCGTTTGAATAAAGTATGTTATCACGACCGGGATGGGTATCCGCGAGCTGAGGGTACTCGATTTGAATGGGAGGAGTACCGCCCGACAATATATCTGCCCCACGTGTTTACAGCAACCAACGTAACATTAATGTTTCCAGCTCACATGTTATAAATGTCATTGCCACAAAAGCTGATTTGTGTATACGTAATAAAGGTACGATTTCGGTTGGGAAAAGTGAATGCAATACTACAATAACGTTTGACAGCCCGAATGGTATATCGTTTGTAGCATCACGAAATACGTATTTTATTTGTGGAACAAAGGGTTATCATCAGCTCCCGTTGGGATGGTTAGATACTTGCTATGTATCTTTTGTACTACCTCCTGTATTCATTGCCCCACCAATGTACCATAATGATTACATTTTGTACCATGATTTCATACTGAACCGTGTTAAACGTGCCGTTGTTTTAGATGACATTGACCAGACAGACACTGCTTTGCAACAGTATGTGGATTTCAATTTTGGACTGTTTTCCTTAGTTGGGGCTGCTTTGAATAGTCGGAAGATACGACGACTGACCCGTGTAGTTGAGGCTGTGGCGAATGATACTGCTATTGCATTGGGAAATATTACTGAGGAACTTCAGATTTCTAGGATTGTCACGCTACAGAACAGGATGGTTCTAGACGTAGTTCTAGCTGATCGTGGGGGGGCATGTAGAATCATCGGGAGCAGCTGTTGTGTTTATGTACCTGACAATTCACCATCCGTTTATGATGCCATTTCGAAACTGCATAAGATAGCTGCGGAAATACACCCGGATAATGGAACTTGGACTCTTTCAGGGTGGTTCTGGTCAATGCTTACCACTTGGGGTTGGAAATTGCTAACGATTCTATGTATTATTGTGGGGATACTGTTTGGCGTATGCCTATGCATTCAATGTGGTCCAGCTTTGTGTTCTATGTGCCTATCGGCTTGTATACCATCAAGACGAGCTCTTGCTCATGACAAAATGATGCTTCATAAAGAAGTAACCCAAATAATGTTGATCGATATCGAAGATGAACACCCAGATTATGTTCACTATGAGGTAGCTTCAGCTAAACGCTGAAAGGGTCGTCTGTCGTAATTGGACGATGGCCGAGTTAGCGCTTAGCTGTGCTACACGTTTCCCGCTTAAATTGGCCATATTTGGAAACGCCATTTTGTGTGTTACGGCGGCCATCTTAGATCATAAGCGGCCTCGTGGCCAGCATGGCCTTTAGTCCGTTGTCCGTGCCATTGACCACTTGAGTTGCCCAGCAACAGGCTGTTTTTAGTACTGGTCAAGCCTGTACATGCGCAGTCCCCATTGACCAGTCGCCCCTCTGGAATGTGCCGCCTAAACTGACCAGCAGAATTGTAACCCCTCCAATGAGCTGGCGGTGTTCCAAAGATGACCTTATATGTACATAACGCTTGTAACTTTGTGCCGCCCATTGTTTTATTACCTGTAAACTGTATAAAAGAGTAAGTCACACCGATGTTCGTGTGATACTTCTTGCATTACCGAAGGGTGCTGTAGGAATGTACCACCACCCCATGGGGTCTTAATAAACTTGTTCTTTGCATTTTTCAGTTTCCGTGCCAACAGTTCTTTCGGTGTAAGTGGGTTATCTTCGGAGCATGTAGGCCTTGGGAACCCAATACCACAATACCAGCCCAGAACAGGGAGTAAAGGGAGACACGAGCAAGTTTAAAATGTTTATTTTAACGCCGTGATCTCAGGTGCAGCATCTTAGCTAATCGAGCAGACATATGATAAGAAATAAGATAGTCAGCATAGTTACTATTCCATAAAATACAAAGGGAGAAAGCATGTTATAATGCTAAATGGAAACAGGTTAAATAATACCTATATTTCTCCCTCCCTTGCTAGTAGGTTATTTTATAACTAAAGGTCTCTTAGGCTTGCATAGGCGACCCCATACATCAGAGATTAGCAGGAGTGAATCACATTGAGTTCAGCACAAGCTCTCAGCATACGAATGTTCTCCAAGTGTGTTATATCATGCCCACACAGTGTATTATTAAAGGCACCAATATCTGAGCTGTCCACAGCTGCAATATGTTATGTCTAGAACGTGCACTGATCAGTTCGAACAACAGCAACAGTGTTGATAACCTTGAATGCCTCGGCACTCACTGTTCAGACTAAGCTTACAAAGCAAGTCTAGCAATGTAGATAAACAAGTTATTCTCATGTGAAGCAAAACCCTCAGCCGAACGGAAAACAATATCTAACGTGTGTGCCGTGTGCAAAAGAAAGCAAAAGGTAAAATGGCGTTTAAACTTCTAATAAGCTCATGCTAACTTAACACTGTATGAATGCAAGGCTCAGCCCCACTACACCCTCCCTTGATCGGAGCACAGATAACAAATGTGGGCAAAGCAGGAACGCAGAGTTCAAGTTCGAGAGATAGAATCAAGTTCAAATTTGCCATAATGTAAAAAGCGGGAGCAAACTCCGTATTATCAAAAAATTTCAAATTAGTAATTACTTTTGGGCACAGCAAAGCCGATAGGCGCAAAAAAAATAAAAGATAAAAAAAAAAATCTGATGTCCAATATGTGACTCCAGTCATGAATAAGAGACAACAGGAAATGCACCTCAGTCCAATAGTGTATATGCAAAGTACATTGCAACAGCCTCCAACAGGAAGTCATTGTTCTCATCTGCAAACATTTCAGCAGTCCAATTTAATAATGGGAATGAACATATATGTTCCTCATGAAACGGAGCCTCTAGTACCATCAGAGGATAACTCGGATCAGCTTCAATATAACTGTGTGCCAAGAAATCATGCGCTGCTGAAATATATTCCAATATCGCAGGACTCCATGCATCGCTGCAAAGGCCATAATCCCGCTGCCAGAACAAAGCAATTCATGAGCGACTAATGGGCTCATCAGTTGATAATAATCTGCGTTGGGAGACACTGTACTGCAGAGACACAAATCCAGAGCCCATTCGAAATCGCAGATCAGGCAATGAAAGACAGGCTGGACGCATGTGAAAACGGAAAATCAAAACAATAATCCATAAGCTGCATTCAAGCAGCGCTCCATAGTAATCAAGCATTCCGTTGTGGAGCAGCAACAGCCGGGGCAAATCATCTCGTGGCACAGGATGTGCATCCATTTTGAAATAAACAAAGTAGTAAAAGCACCCCGGCAACGAGAGCAATCATCAAGTGAAATCCACCGAAGAGGCTGGAGAAGATCGAATAAAAAATGCCGGGAACACACCGAATATAGATTGGAAAGAAGTCACAAGGCCACTACTAAAAATATTACAAAAGTGAGCCAGCCCTGTGGTCATGGAGGCATTAAAAATAGTGTGAATTAACTCCCCGAATTGCTGGGGCAGATCCGTATTTAATAAGGCATGCACTTCTGTGCGGGTGTTTGCCACGTGAAGGACAAATGTTTCACGGGCAGAAGTAAGGGCGACTTCTTTCTGGGACAAAAGAGCTCTTATTCGACTCATCTTGTTGAACTCTGCTTTCAAGGTCGGAATTGACGGCAAGATGGAAACATCCAGCTTCCTATGTGGAGGAAGAAACATTACGTTTTTACAACAAACTACACGTTGGGAGACCGTAACGATGTAAGGAATTCCTGCCAGCATCCCACAACAATAATTTATTTAAAAGTAAATAACTGCAGTATGCTGGTAATATGAACGTGGGTGTGAAAGCAGGCATCGGTGTACCTTTTAAGACACAGGCCAAGTTAGGCGCATTCTGATTACACGAGCCATGCAATTGGATATTCCTACACACTAACAAGTGATCAGGTGGTGTTGTGCAATCTTCACCATTCAAATAAACCTCTTTTCCCTCCCTCAGGCACCTATAGGTAAATGGTAGTGACCAAGCTTCATGGAGATAAGCGGTACCCAGAGGTTCAAACCTGCCAATAGCATAGTACTTCATGCAAGCTTCGAACTTGAACAGAGAGAAAGGTAATGTTATTAGCCCATGTACGAACCACACTGCAGAATTTGTCTCGGCCACAGAAAACGGCAAAGGTTCCATCTTTTCAATATGTAACATAGAAAAAGTAGCATCTTTCCTAGACATAAATTGCTGTTTGTCAGTCAGATTAAAAGGGGCAAACAATGAGGAAGTGGTCATGTAGTCCCAAGGCACCTTCCCTGCCTTTAAAGTTTGTAGAGTCCATGCAAACTGCATAATGGAACACAATTGATTTTGACCATGGTACAAAACAGAGACATCTTCTTGCACAATATCAACAACAGACGAAACAATATTATCTAATGTATAAATGCGGGAAGAGAGTGTGTTAATGCTATTATCTACAACTGCTAGAACTTTTTCTCAATTAGCCTGATCTATAGCTATTAAGCGGGAAGCAGCCTCAATCTGGGACAGTTTCCAAACTTCATTGTAAATAGTATATATCCACCTTTTAGATCTGCCAGAAGCAGGGCCCTTGACAAAGTCATTCAGATCAACATCGACAGTCAATTTAGACAAATGAAGCTTAACTGGAGCTAAAGTGGAGTGTTTGAGCCAATTCTGATACAGCTTGCCTACAGAATAGGTAGTTACAGAAAGGTCACTCTCAAAACGTGGATCCATCCTAACCTGTGTGTAGCCCGGGGCTAAACCCAGAAAACGATGTTGGCAAGAATCTGCACTTCTGTGCCACAACAACCAACCCTTAGGATCCACACTGGTTAAGTTAAAAGTAGAATTCAGCAACAGGGTCTGTAATTCCCTGATAGAAATACTGGTATTATTATCCCAACCAGGGTACTCTTCCAATTCTGGAAAAGAAGGAGCATTTTTTTTAGTAGTAGCCAATCCAAAGCAGGTGGTTTGTGAAATAGTCGAATTCAAAAATAATATATGGTTCGGGAAGAGACACGCACGATGCAAAGCCTCTTTGCTTTGCACTTGCCAACTTTTAGAACCCCAAACAGATTTAAGATCAATTTAATCTTACCACAGTTCATAGCCCCCAATAGCCAATTGATCAAGAAAGGACATGGAATATAATAATTTTATGTGGGTAAGTCTAACTTTGGAAGAGGACTTCTCGGTCATCTTAAAATAAAATGCATAAAATAAGTGAATCTCTTTAAAAGCGAAGTTGAGCTGCCTTCCACAGGAACGGGGCAATGTTCCCATTGCGTATAATTAACCATATTCCTTCTTTTGTTCGCCTTATGTAGGTAGTAATTCCCATAGATGTTGATAACAGAACAAATCACCATAATTAGCCGAATCCAAGTATAAATCATCAGCATTGAAAGCAGCATAATATTTCAAATCTGAAAACAAAGCCTCTACGGCTTTAACATCCCAATCATCAGAGCGTATATTTTGTTTTATCACATCCCCCATAGAAACTCTTAGTACGTTAGGGAAATTTATAACCTTTGTGGGACCATGTATTTGAAATTTAACAATAGCAGTCCTCTAATCAATGTAGTGTCCATTTACAAGTTGGAAAAAATACACCACAAATCCAATTGACATAAACAAAACAATTGAAAAAAGTACCAACGAAATGTAAGTCCAAGGAGGAATCAAAAAATGTTTTTTAAACCATGTTGCAAAAACAGAAAGTTTTGAAGGGGACTTCGATGTGGTAGAGTTAGTGTCAAATGAAAATTTGGAATCAGTTGCCAAACAGGTTTGTAAATCGGGCATCGATAAGTCTGTGGGTTAAGTATACTCAGTATATTCAAGTTGAGCATCAGGTGGGGTATTCAATAAAAAACTTGAAACTGCAGGCATCTCGAAGGCAACATCAGGACTGTTAGGAGCCAGAGCCAAAACAGAATTTCTCAGTATCGATGGACAGGAGACCGCAGGTGTCATACTATGAAGAATTGGTCACTCTGTGTAATTTGACATGGTCAATGGAGATGTACCTTTTTTCCTTTCGACCTGGAAGTGGAGGTAAATGACTGTTCTTGTGCCCTGAATGCCAAGTACAGGAACTGGAGCTCGATATGAGGGACCAAATTCCTTCTTGTTCTCGACCTTCTCTTGGACCAGTTCACCAACTCGGG
This sequence comes from Lissotriton vulgaris, assembly GCF_964263255.1. NCBI lineage: Eukaryota > Metazoa > Chordata > Amphibia > Caudata > Salamandridae > Lissotriton > Lissotriton vulgaris. The sequence goes on from NC_141686.1 coordinate 52,291,238, forward strand.
GTAGCCAGCCAACTACCGGAATCTGCAACGCAATTACAATGTTCATCTATGTCAAAGGGGCCAGCAGCCCCCGCCTGGTCTAGACCTTCAATGTCAGGGACAAACATATTGATACCAAAATGCATCTCGTATGGGGTCCGCCCACCCAGAGACCTTCTAGGGAGATTATTGAGTGCAAGCTGTATGCTACTGAGATGGGCTAGCCAGTTCCGACCAGTACCTATAACCCTAGCTGTCAATGATTAAGTTACGGTTCATCCGCTCCACAACACTATTACCCTCAGGTCGGTATCGAGACGAAAATTTGACTTGGACTCCCAATGAACTCATGGCATCCTTGTACGCCTTAGATGTGAACGATGGACCCTGGTCCGAATGGAAGGTGCCACACGCAAAAATTCCCACAAAAACACGCAAATCTCTTATGACAGTTTGTGAATCAGCACTTCGGTTGGGCCACACCCATACAAAGCGCATGCAAGAATCAACTGCAACTAAGATGTACTTATACGCAGTATCAGAAGAAAAAGGGCCGCAGTGATCCAAATAAACACAACCAAGTAGTTTATTGGAAATGTACAACTGTGTTTGGGGCAGACGCGCAGCAGATGAAGGCTTGATCTGCTGACAAAAGTCACATTGAAGGACATAATCATGCGTCTGTTTAAACAGTCGCGCCACCAAAAACGCTGTTGTAGCTGAGATACAGAAGCCGAAATGCCGGCATGTGCGGGCACAACACCCTCGTTGGCAGCTGTAATCAGCGCTGACCTGCGGTCCGCGTTGGGAATCAATCGGTCACCAACGTCTGGTATTTTTACATAAGGAACTTTATCAGGACTTAAATGATGAGAATACTTTGAAGGAAATCCAGTAGGATATTTACTTCCCTTCTCAGTAGCGGCAATTGCTGCCAAGATGTCATCATCAATCTTACTTTTGAAACGTGTAACTGCTGCAACCAAATATGTAAAAACTGCAGTCTTCGCGGCCTCATCGGCCAAACTATTGCCAACAGCGTGAACTCCCACACGTTGATGACCAAGAGTATGAATTACATACACGAGTGGCAGTTGCTCTTTAAGTTCAGCCACTCGAACCCAGATAATTTTGTGTTTTATTGTGCTACCTTTGGAGTCACAATAGTCATTTGAGTCCAAAAGAACAAATTGTCATTGTAAAACTGGATACAGTAGTAAGAGTCACTTACAAAATTAGTAGTCACACCATGGTCTGCGTACTCCAATGCAAGCATCAGAGCACGGAGCTCCGCTAACTGGGCGGTACAGTCCCCTAATGTCCGTGTATGCACGACATCGGACTTGAATTCTCCATCCACCATGGTACCAACCACAATTGCACAAGCTGAGACGTAGGCGTGCTTAGACCCATTTGCGGCTTGCGCCGAACCATCAATGAAAATGATACAATAGAAATCCTCCAAAGGGTGCATAGTCAAAGGGGCAGGATGAACAAATTCATACTGCAAATACTCCTGCAACCGAAAGGAGGCATCATTAATGAAGGTGACATCCGGAGACGTCAATAATGTTGCCCAATGTATCCACCGTGGGTGCAAAACTTTAGAATTAGGTATACTGGCTTTCGTCACTGCCTCCAAGGCAGGATACGGGATAACAACCAACATGCGTTTTTTCCAGCTACAGTGCGCGTTCCTTTAGAATCGCCATTTGCACTGCTGTCAAAACCTTTTCCACAGTGGAAAACCGCATTCCAGCCGAAGTGTACAAGTGTGACTTGTAAGTGATGGGTACTGTGTCACCTTCGTTAAAAGTAAGGTACATGAAACCCACCCGCCCAGGGACGATTCTGATCACCAGGTTGGTGTGGTTATCACGAGTCAGTAAGAATTTAGATTCAAGCAGATCAGCCTGCAAAGATTGCAAAATGGCTGAATGTTCAGGCAGCCAGCACGATTTTGTAAAAGTTGGTTGTATCAAAGCATATAATGGCTTGGTACACTGGGCATATTCAAGAATGTAAGTACGCTTGAAATTCAAAAATTGCAATTTTTTCAGTGTTGTAGGAGCGCACAGTTGTGCGCATTTCTCCAAGAGGTGAGGAGCCAATCCTCAACCTTCATTGTTGAGCTCATAGCCCAGGAACAACACTGTGTACTCTGCAATGTGAGACTTGGCAAAGTTAAAATTGTGAGCGAAGTCCACAAAATTGCAAATTATGCGGTCAACGCGGCACAGATGCGCCCATATCTCGTTGTCTGTGAGATAAAAGTCATCCATATACGAACACGCATCTGGGTCGATTCTCTCTAAAAGAGAAACTTTACGGGCAGTAAACACACCTGGACTATACTTATAGCCCATTGCTAAATGTTTGAATTTTTTCTGTGTGTCACCACTAGTGAAAGCGGTCCATTAACTACTTAATTCAGATAGATTGTGAGCAAAAAAACATTGGATATGTTTAGCAGAAAAAGGGCTTGACACCTAAACTATTACGGCCTATGGTCTTATAAGCCGTGGTAATAATTCTTGGTATCTGACGGGGTTTATCGGCATCGGGTACCTCGCGCAAGGCATTAGACACTTGGAAGTTTACTGCATCTCCCTATATATTAGAAAGGACGAGATCGGAAACTACATCAAATGAGCCAACAAGTCTCATTCCCAATTCAACCGCAGCCTCAGGTCCATGTTCATCCTGAACACGTTCAATGACCGTCGGCAGGATAGCCATTGACGGAGTGCCGAAGCACTTCTTGTACACCGCCGCAAAAATTCTACCCCATGACTTGCAATCACCGGCTTCCGGTACCAAGTCCTTGGGCAAACTAATTGTAAGAATCCGGTGTTTTTCCACAGGACTTTAATTAGGAAAAACTGCTTCCAGCTGGTCAAATTACTCGGCAAGCCAGAAAGGCATATCATCCTTATCCTGGGGACGCTTGCCCATAACCGCATTAACCATGACAGGACTAAGCTTCATTCCGCTCGGTCCAGCTGGGAGTGCCGCAACACCAGGGGCCCGCCCTGGAAATTGTGGGTAATATATTAAACTAAGGCCCTGATAACTCCAATTGCGGAGGTATATGGGGCCTCAAGTCAGTAACTGGGACTACCCCTGCACGAGGATGCGGGGTAAATCCAGCCAAAACAGGCCAAGAAGCGCCTGGAATGGACAAAGGACCTAATCTAATCGCCGTTTAACTGTGGGGAAGGGCGCCATTAAACCAAACGCGGTGCTCCCATGCAGAAATCGGAATTTCCTGTGTCGTATAAGGAACGTATTTCACGGGCACGGCTGTGTGAGTGTAAGTGTGAAACACCTGAGTAGCTGCATCCACAGCTGGAAATGTCACCCATGAGTAGAAAATCTCAAACGGCTAAGCTACCTCAGCACTTACCACTAAAATAACCGCCATGCCTTCCAAAGTGACATTATAATCCTGCAAATGATTGCGGACCGCAATGCGACTATGCTGCGGTATGTCAAAGTCACCCATAACGACACAGACAGGAGAGGTACAATATAAAACAATGTAGCACAACTGGGTAGAAGGAAACAGTTTTGAAAGATTCAAGCTTGAAAAGACCTATGTAACTATAGGTAGGTTTATCCGTCACCACTGTTAACCGAAAACAATAGTGAAAGGGTTAAGGACTGATATAAGCACTACTCAAGCGTCATGAAATAAGACCACCAACGTTGGGCGCCATGTTGCAGGGATTCTGCTCAGTCACAGTACTGCGTACAGAGACTCAGGACCTCAGTGAATTAGGGTGTACCAAAAACTCACCTTAGTACCCAAAATCCCCTACCAGACTAGCCTCAGTGTCTCATTAGCTCTTTGTCCCATAGCAAGTAACCAATGATTAGGCAACTCAGAACATGCGACTTAGGATACCTCAGGTACGGTGGGAAACATGAGTACTTTTTCGTTATACTCTCATACCAGTCCAGAACAGGGAGTAAAGGGAGACACAAGCAAGTTTAAAATTTTTATTTTAACGCCATGATCTCAGGCGCAGCATTTTAGCTAATACAAGCAGACATATGATAGGAAAAAAGATTGTCAGCATAGTTAATATTCCATAAAATACAAAGGGAGAAAGCATGTTATAATGCTAAATGGAAACAGGTTAAATATATACCTATATTTCAGCCTCCCTTGCTAGTAGGTTATTTTATAACTAAAGAAGGTCTCTTAGGCTTGCATAGGCGACCCCATACTTCAGAGATTAGTAGGAGTGAATCACATTGAGTTCAGCACAAGCTCTCAGCATACGAATGTTCTCCAAGTGTGTTCAATCATGCCTACACAGTGTATTATTAAAGGCACCAGTATCTGAGCTGTCCACAGCTCAATCAATCAATCAAAGACACTTATAGAGCGCACTACTTACCCGTAGGGTCTCAAGGCGCTGGGGGAAGGGGGGTGCCGTTACTGCTCGAACAGCCAGGTCTTCAACTTCTTCCTGAAGGAGAGGTGGTCTTGGGTCAGGCGCAGGTCGGTCGGGAGGGAGTTCCAGGTCTTGGCGGCCAGGTAGGAGAAGGACCTTCCTCCTGTTGTCGCTCTTCGGATACGGGGGACGGCGGCGAGGGCGTGGTTGGCTGATCGGAGGTGGCGTTTGGGAGCGTAGAAGTTGATTCGGTTGTTGAGGTAGCTCGGGCCTTGGTCGTGTAGGGCTTTGTGTGCGTGGGTGAGGAGGCGGAAGGTGATTCTTTTGTTGACGGGGAGCCAATGCAGGTCTCTCAGATGTCCGTAGATGTGGCTGGTTCGTGGGATGTCGAGAATGAGTCTGGCTGAGGCGTTCTGGATCCGCTGGAGTCTCTTCTGGAGCTTGGCGGTGGTACCGGCGTAGAGGGCGTTGCCGTAGTCCAGTCGACTGGTGACGAGGGCCTGGGTGACGGTCTTCATGGTCTCAGTGGGGATCCACCAGAAGATCTTCCGTAGCATGCGTAGGATGTTGAAGCACGCCGAGGAGACGGTGTTGACTTGCCTGGTCATGGAGAGGGAGGAGTCCAGGATGAAGCCCAGGTTGCGTGCGTGGTCTGTCGGTTTGGGTGCGGTGCCCAGGGCGGGAGGCCACCAGGAGTCGTCCCAGGCGGAGGGTGAAGAGCCCAGGATGAGGACCTCCGTCTTGTCTGAGTTCAGTTTCAGGCGGCTGGTCGTCATCCACTCGGCTACCTCTTTCATCCCTTCGTGCAGATTGGCTCTGGCGGCGGCGGGGTCGTTGGTCAGGGAGAGGATCAGCTGGGTGTCGTCGGCGTAGGAGATTATGTTGAGGTTGTGTTGGCGTGCGATGGCCGCGAGGGGGCTCATGTAGACGTTGAAGAGGGTGGGGCTCAGCGAGGATCCTTGAGGGACGCCGCAGATGACTTCGGTGGCCTCTGACTTGTACGGTGGTAGGCGGACTCTCTGTGTTCTTCCGTCGAGGAAGGAGATGATCCATTCCAGAGCCTTCTCCTGGATTCCGACGTTGCTGAGGCGCTGTACTAGGGTGCGGTGGCAGACAGTGTCGAATGCCGCGGAGAGGTCTAGGAGGATGAGGGCCGCTGTTTCTCCGTTGTCCATCAGGGCTCGGATGTCATCGGTGGCGGCGATGAGGGCGGTCTCGGTGCTGTGGTTGGCTCGGAAGCCAGACTGTGAGGGGTCGAGGGATCCATTTGTCTCGAGGAAGGCGGCCAGCTGCTTGTTGACGGTCTTCTCGATGACTTTGGCTGGAAACGGGAGGAGCGAGATAGGGCGGTAATTCTTAAGTTCGGTGGGGTCCGCTGTGGGTTTCTTGAGTAGAGCGCTGAGTTCGGCGTGCTTCCAGCTCTCAGGGAAGGTGGCGGTGTCGAAGGATGTGTTGATGATGTCTCGCAGGTGGGGTGCGATGACAACGTCGGCCTTGTTGAAGACGTGGTGAGGGCAGGGGTCGGTCGGAGATCCGGAGTGGACGGAGTTAATCGTGCGGACGGTGTCTTCGGTGTTGATCGGAGTCCAGGCGCGGAGGGTGGTGGTGGGGGGTGGTGGTTCGGTCGTGGTGTGCGTTGGTTGGTTGTTGAAGCTGTTGTGTATGTCCGTGATCTTGTTGTGGAAGTATGAGGCGAGTTGCAGAGGTCTTGCGATGGGGTGATGTCGTTGTTTCCTGCGCTGGGGTTGGATAGCTCTTTCACGCTATCATATATGTTATGTCTGTTATGTTATGTTATGTCTAGAACGTGCGCTGATCAGTTCGAACAACAGCAACAGTGTTGATAACCTTGAAGGCCTCGGCAGTCACTGTTCAGACTAAGCTTACAAAGCAAGTCTAGCAATGTAGAAATACAAGTTATTGTCATGTGAAGCAAAACCCTCAGCCTAACGCAAAACAATATCTAACGTGTGTGCCGTGTGCAAAAGAAAGCAAAAGGTAAAATGGCGTTTAAACTTCTAATAAGCTCATGCTAACTTAACACTGTATGAATGCAAGGCTCAGCCCCACTACAATAGCAGGACACTTTCTACCAGAAGAGAGAACATGGCATATTCCAGCTTTTTTGGTTCACTGCAATGCTGTTGTAAATTCCTTTTGAAGTGGCCTTTATTTATTTGACTGGTGTTTTTGACACCATAGCAGACGCTCGCATGAACTCTGAATATAAGACTCCTGAGTGTGCTCTATCTTTGTAACCATGTTTTTCTGTCATGCCTTCTTTCTTTCTCTTGCATTTCTTTCCTTCTTTCTTTCTTTCCTTCTATTCTCTTTCTTGTCTTCCTCTTTCTATTTTTCCTTCCTTCTTTCCTCCTTTCTTGCTTTCCGTCTTTCTTTCCTTCTTTCCCATTTTTTTCTTCTTTCCTTCTTTCTTCCCTTTATTTTGCCTTCCTCTCTTTCTTTCATTCTTCTTTTCCTATTTCTTTTCTTCTTTCCTGTTTCTTTACCTTCTTCTTTCCGTCTTCCTTTCCTTTTTATTTATTTCTTGCATTCCTTTCTTTTCTGATTCTTTCCTTTTTGTTGCCTTCCTTTTATTTTATTGCCCTTCTATTTCTTTTTTGCCTTCCTCTTTCTCTCTTCCTCACTTGCCTGCTCTTTCTTTCTTACTTTGCTCTTTCTTAATTTCTCACCTTGCTTGCCAAATGCAAGAGACTTTTTTCAGTATGTGTTAGCACAGACCTATTGATTTCTCTAAAATTATGTGTATGCAATACTTAAATGTAGGCGTTTTAGCTAGTCTTAGCCCATTAGTCTGTGGTTTTCACATTCACATTTTTCTCTCCAGCATGCATCCAGGGACAAGTCAGCCTAATTCAGTCATTGGCTGACTTCAATATAAGTTACAGCTTGCTTCCCTTCACAAGGAGCTCATCGGCACACAAAGTATTGCCTGGCAGTACTATTGCAATGTGTGCTTTTTTTAAACCAAAACTTACATTTTTCTTTTAGCCTATGTTTTTGTTTAGAGTGATGTAGGGTCGGCACATTTCTAAACAATAAAGTTTTACAAAAACTATGACAAAACTAAACAAAAATTGTCTAAAGACTGGTGGTCATCACTAGACCTATTGACTTTGCCAATACTTGTTTATAAGCAAGAGAATTCCAGAGCTAAAAGTAAAGTTCTCCTCTGGAGTTAAAAGAGCAGAATGGGCAGAGCTTGAGAATAAGTCTCCTATCTTGTGGTGCTGATAACGCTAGAAGAGCGCATACAAATGTGGAGAGAGCATAGGAGTCTAAAGGTTAGATGTAAACAAGCCATCAAAACACTAATGTCCCGATTACGATGTCCGTCGGAGTTGTCTCCAACTGACAGCGTTTTGGGGAAGGAAGTACAGGTCAGCAGTTCCGACAACCCCATTAGAATGCGACCACACATGGTGAGATCACAAACTTCAATTTCTCAATGTGAGCTTGTGCGGGGGGGGGCGAAACAACTCATAGCACAAGCTCCCATTGAAAAATGGAAGTTTGTAAACATCCACGAGGTTCTTGCAACACAGTGCAGGGATGAGGGCCAGAGGCGAGGGGGCCCTGCTAGGGCCCCCCAAAGTCAGTTTCGACAGCCACTCTATGTTGGAAAGGCCAACATGGATTGGCTTTCGGAAAAGACCATCATAATCCCGGTGGCGGAAACGTCATCCTTAAGGGATTATGAGGGCTTTCTGAATAGTTGACAAGCTCCTCGAGTCATCATAATACGGCGGTTACACTTTAGACCTACCACCAGTCAGAGTCTTTCCGACAAAAATCTTAATCAGGCCCCAAGTGTCTAGAAATGGAGGAGGAAAGGTAAATTATAATTTACTGAGAATTCCAATTTAAGTATAATTGGAGAAAAGCTTATTAAAAACAAAGGGGCTGATTAGGATGGTGTGCACCCTATCGGAAACGTGACTGCCCGACATTGAAATATGGCAGGCGGATAAGATAGTTCGAATGGTGGTGGGACCGCCATCGACAAGCTGTGCGTGGTCCCGACATTGGCATTATGGTGCAACTGCCACCACGGCTGTCGCAATGCCTATACTTTGCATTGCCGCTGGTGCTGCTAAAAGCCCTAAAAAACAACAACAAAGACATAAGGGGGGTAGGGTACAGATACCCTGACCACCCTGGGCGTTGCTGTGTTTTTCATTCATTTTGCCACAAATTGGCGGAGGATATACGAATCTGCAGCAATTTTTGGGGGGCAGGAGGCGTGCCTGGACGACTCACTAGCTATGTCCTAGGGAGCCTGTTGGACCAGGCCCTTTTTGGCAGGTTCACCCTGAAACTTTTTGCTTTTGCCTAGCCTGTTTCTGTAACCTGGGGTTGGTGATTTTAGGTCTCTGCGCACGTTTTCACTATGGTCCAGTGTAAAGTGCGTGCGCTCTCTGTGTGTGTGGTGAGTGACCTACCCTCCCATAGGAATGCATGGGGAATATGTTTGACCATGGTAGTTCCTGATGTGTGGGGAGTGCAGGGTCGAGTTTGGTATGTGCGAACTCGTGAGATTGAATGCTGCGCAATGATGTATGCGGCATGATTGTGTCTAGTGTAGAAGTGCCACTTCTGGAAGTTGGCATGTTTGTGCAGTGAGTGTGCTGGCACATGATTGGCTGGAGCTGGCTGGTGAGCCTGGCTCCAGGAGTCTGGATGGATCTGCCCCGGTGGTGAGTGGAGAGATTAGCATGCTGATGTGAGGGAGGGGTGCACCTGGGACCTGTATAGGGCTGGGCTTTCCCCACACAATGCTGGCTCCGCCCCTTGTGGTGCGACTGATGACCCTAGCCGGACTAGTGATTGGGAGGGGTGGCTGAGTACATCACAGTGCTCCAAAACCAGCTGCGCCTGGTTTTGCCCCCACCCTGAACCTTTAGACAAAGGACTGTGCTGTATAAGAAGGGTGCTGTGACACTCTGAAGGTGTTCTTGTTTTTAACTGGAATCTGCCAGGGGCGTGCGGCTGCTGGGGCCCAGGGGAAGGCTTGCCTCCATGGGCCCTGCCCAGCCCCTGGATACTGGAGGACTCTGCCTTAGTCCTGGGACCTATTGCCTCCATTCTGGATTTTACCAAGGCTTATTACAGCCTTCCTGCGCCTTATTTTTGGGCTTGGGCGCTTGGATTTAACTTCCCTGAAAAAAAGAGAGAGCCTGGGGGCTGAGCAGTGCGGCGCAGCAGCCCTGACTGAGGGAATCCCCCTCTGTTCGTGGGCTTGTTGCGGGTGTCAACCCGCTTCTGTAATTATTTATATTCCGAGTGGCCACCTCGATTTATTGTTTATTTCAAAGGAGCTGGTGCCCACACGGCATTTGCCCCAGTTGTTGTGTGCTTCTCGAGGGAGCCTACCCCTCTTACTGCCGAGAACTTCACCGCCGCTGGCCCGGGATCCTCGGGGACACTCCGTGACGTCACAGGCAGCGCCGCGCTGGGATTGGTGCGGGTGCCGCGCTGTGATTGGATGGAGTCCCCGGCTGCATGGAGAAGCCGCCCGGAGGAACGGGGGATGCGCCGGTCTGTGCGGGGCTCCCATGGGTGAGGGAGAGCCCCGCAGGCACCACAGAGTGCTGCTGGAAGGCGGAGGGGGCTCGAGGCACATTGCCGGTGTCTGCCCCCACCGGGTACGCTGAGGAAGGCTGGTGTTCCGCGTCGGAGTCCCAGTGAGTGGGGGCTTCTTGTTGCTTGGTGCCTTCGAGGCACCGTGTCCTGGCCTAGTCCTGAGTGGCCCCGTCTGGCAGCGGGCCGCTCCACCGATCTGGGGGCACACTTTGTGTAGAGCCCCGTGTGGCTCCAATGTTGGGGACAAGCTCTGAATGGGCCGTCAGTGGTTTATAGTCCCTGTGAGGGGCTTGGGGCCCCATTAGTGTTAAAAGAGCCCGAGACATGTCTTCAGGGCGGCCCCGGATGGCAGTGGGTCGCCCCAGCATGTTAATGGTGATTTCCCGAGCCTAGATGGCTCGTAGGGGGCCGAGTTCCTCTTTTAAGGCCCCAGTGCGGGGGGGACCCATGTTGTTTCAGAGCGCCAGTGCGCTCCACCGAGGGGGCAAGTTCTTCTTCCTTATTTGGGGCAGAGAATTCATAGAGCCAGATAACTCCAACGCCCCTCAGCTGTTTGAGAGCCTGTGTGGCTCCAACCCCTGCAGCGCAGTTTGTCCTAAGGGCCAATGAGAGCCCATGCCGCAGTTTTCCTTCCAGCTGCCCAGCAAGTAGTGGGCAGCTGCACCGGTTAAGCGCAATTTGAGAGAGAGAGTCCTTGAGAGGGACAGAGATGGCACAGTGGTGCCAGGCCTGCTACAGCTACGCAGCACTTTGTGCCAGCTGCAACGTTTAGGCCCAGTTGTTGTTCCCAGCTGCCCAGCAATTACTGGGCAGCTGCAACGTTTAGGTTTGCGCCGGTGGCGCACCCCTGACTGGCCTGCATTGGCAGCGCGCCCTGACATTCTGGACACAGGGCATTTGAGCCCCTTCTTGAGATGGCCAGTTGGCCAGGGGGCTGGTATGTGGGTAGGGCGCAAGGCCCTAATGTGATTTTTGCGCAATGTGGTTTTACTATGTTTATAATGGTAATTGCCTAATGTGATTTTTGCGCAATGTGATGTTACTATGATTATGAGGTTATTTTACCTATGTAGGTTAATGTTAGTGAGAGTTTACTTCACTGTGAGTTACGCCCCTAAATGTGATTTATTCTTAGGAGGCAGAGTCTAATGTGTTTAGACTAGTGAGAGATTGCCTACTGTAGTTATACTGTTTAGGCCTAAATGTGATTATGCGTAATAGGCTTTGCCTTTATGCTTGTGTTAGACTTCTAAGGGTGCTTATGCCTAGAAGTTTGCTTTGCCTAGTATGCTATACTAGAGAGGTTGTGTCCATGCGTGATCTAGGCCTATGGTTATTAGTATTGCGTAGTGTGTATCTACCTGTTACCAGTGGTTACTGGTTGTGATCTTTAATTGCTATTTGATGTTTAGACTAGTGAGGCGATTGCCTACTGTATTTTTACTGGTTAGGCCTAAATGTGAATATGCGTAATGGGCTTTGCCTTTATGCTTGTGTTAAGACTTCTAAAGATGCTCATGCTTAGAAGTTTGCTTTGTAAGTATGTTATACTAGAGAGGTTATGTGTCCATGCGTGATCTAGGCCTATGGTTATTAGTATTGCGTAGTGTGTACCTACCTGTTACAAGTGGTAACTGGTTGTGACCTATAATTGGTTTTTTGTGCTACACTTATTCTAAGTTCTAGAAGTGCTATTTCTGCTAAGTGTTGATTCTGACAGTGGCCCATGTGGCCCTTTCCTGGTGTAAATAATCCCTTGTGAATATTGCCCGTGCCAGTTGGCACAATGTATATTGTGTGATTACTATCTGATGTGTTTTGACAATACAAAAGTTATTTATATAACCTTGTGTGGAGTTCCTTTTTTAGTGTGCCTAGGATGTTGTTGCTGTTGTGTGCGTGCGCAAATGCTTTACACATTGCCTCCGGGATAAGCCTGTCTGCTCGTGCCAAGCTACCAAGGGGGTGAGCAGGGGTTATCTTGGCGTGTGACTCCCTTGCCCTGACTAGAATGGTGGTTTCTGCCTAGCTTTGGCGTAAGCCTTAGCCAACCAGAAATCCCAGTTCTAACAGAGCCCAACACAGGACATAGCGGTTTCATTGCCTGCAGTGGTGAGGGCACGGAAACCTGTGTTTACTCCTGCTTGGTGGGAGCATTTCTGAAGTTGTTACGACTTCCGCTTCTGTCCTGCTGCAGGTTAGCAGTCAAGCTCTCTGACATCCTACCGCTTCGCGTCATTTGGCAGGCGGGCTGACTGGCGTCCAAGGTATAATAGGATGATTTTTCGTACATGCAGCGGACACGCCCGTCTGCGCCCGTCCACACCTGGACCGGGCCTAGGGCCACCCCCTGAACCCCTTCGGCCATATAAACAACAACAAGCTGCTGGTATACTCTTCTGAGCAACTTAAAAACATTAGAGATAACGGAAACTTGCATACCAAGTTCCATAACCCAGATCACAGAGCTCCAATTTCTCCATTTATATCATGCCATCTAGACTGCTTTGCTCACGTACCTTTTCATAAATCATCCTATTCCCTAGAAAATAACATACATGCGGCCTTGATAAATGCCCACTCCCTTCCCAAACGAATCCAAAGCTTCATTGAGAATTATAAATTGGATATTCTAATGATAACTGAAACATGGGACGGTGCAACTGCTGGACCTGATTTCCATAAAGCAACCCCAGTTGGATACTCAGTCCTCAGACACGACAGACAAGGGAAAAAAGGTGGAGGCCTGGCCATATTATACAGGAACAGCTACTCGCTTAAATCAGCAGTAGTTCCTTCAAAATGATGTGAAGCCTGTTGCTTCACCATATCAATTCCATAATCGCCCCCTTTTAAAGGCATTCTCCTTTATCGCCCCCCAGGGTCGCGTTCGCAATTCCTGCTTTCCTTAGATACGCTATTAGAATCAGTTGCAGGTGAGAACAACTACTCTATTCTAGAAGATTTCAACTTTAATTTGGAAGCACATGGAGACCAAGATACAATAAGTATTAAAGGCCGAATTGGAGGCAGTAGGCCTGTCACAATTAGGTACTCTTCCTACTCATACTGCGGGACATATTCTTGATGGAATTTTCTCTAATAACCAAAATCTGACTGTAGAAAATAGTTTGCCATTAACTTGGACGGACCACCACGCAGTTTTCTTTGACATTCACTATAAAAATAATCAGGCTCCTCGTCCTACCACCGTGCTTCCTAAACAGTTTAAAGCATGGAGCAACATCGGCTCCTGTGAATTTCATATCTCGTTGCTCACCAACCAACCTGATATTTCCATTATGGACCCTGATTCAGCAGCCATTGCGTATAGTAATTGGATAAAAGATGGTGTTGATAAGGCGGTTCCCACTAAAAAGAGATCTAATAACATAATCATGCCTTCTGCCCCATGGTTTAATGAGTCCCTTAGACGGGAAAAACAAAAATGCCGAAACTTAGAACGCAGCTGGCGTTTGAATTATGACCCCTCCAAAAAAACAATCTATAAGCAATCTCTTGTCATCTAAAACATCTTTTAATCACAGCAAAAAGCCACTTTTACTGTCACCAGAGCATCTCTGCTAAAAACTCTGCTAAACGGTGGTATTGGATTGGTGGTATTTGTGTTGGTGGCACTGGTGGTGGTACTAGTGGTGGAGGTATTGGTGGTATTAGTGGTGTTATTAGTGGTGGTGGTGTTGGTGGTCCTGGTATTGGTGGTGGTATTGGCAGTGGGTTTGGTGGTATTGGATTGGTGGTGCAGTGGTAGTGGTGGTATTGGAATGGTGGTGGTACTGGATTGGTGGTGGCGGTGGTATTGGACTAGTGGTGGTGGTGACATCAGTAGTATTGGCGATGATATTGGTGGTTGTAGTATTTCATTGGTGGTGGTAGTGGTGGTATTGGATTGGTGGTGGTGGTATTGGACTGGAGTTGGGGCGCCGGCGGATGCGGGGTAAGCTGCTATTGAGAGGCGAGCGGCTTTGAGGGGGGGGGGGGGGGGGGGGGGGAGAGACTCCCTCAGGAACGGGCCGTTTCCACTCGGCGGTCGAGTCGGACCGCTGGAGCCCGGTAGACCGGGAGTACTTGGGGGCTCCTGTCTTCTCCCCCCCTCCCAACCCCCCTCCCCCGGCGGATGTGTGTGTTGCTGCTGAGGGTGACGGCTCGGTGTATGCCCTGTCCGGGCCGTGGGCAGCTGCAGTGCACCTAGGGTGCCCCTCACTCGGTGGCTAGGTCGAGCCGCGGGGCGGACCCCTCCCCGGGGAGCGAGAGTGTTTGGGAACTGACACCTGGGCCCGGACGGTGGACTGGGCGACTACGCTTGGAACAGCCGAGGTGGGATCGGATCATCTCCCGCTGCCTTGGAGCTGGCCGGGCGCGCGTGCCTCCGCAACTTTGCGGTGAAGGCCCTTAACAGGGTCGCACAACTTTCTAAGACGGTCATCAGATCTCGGACTGCAGCCTGGTGTGTGTCCGGCGCTGGGGGACATACTATTGCAAATGGCACCAATAGATGGGGGTGTCGCCGTGGTGGAATGAGATGGTGAAACAACACGCATAGCCACACCGACATCCTGGGAAGCTGAGACGCGACCCCCCCACTGGACTCGAGAGAGCGGGAGAGATCCCTTTCAGAGATCCCCACCCGGGGTGGAGAGAGCGACTGCCCGGCAACCCCGCTGCCAGTTTGATCCCTATACTCGCGCCCATGGATCATCATGACGAGGGGCGGCAACAGTGGAGGCACTACGAAACAGGGCCCAATCGCCAAATTCACAGGGCCAAGCAGTGGAGCGGCGGCTTCCGGGGGTCAACAGGGACTGGGGCCGGATAATGTGGCCCTTATGGCAGCTATAACTCAATCTAGAGACATGCTGGATGCAAAAATTGGGGCAGTTGGGGCCGATGTCACCTTGCTCCGTCAAGATTTGCGTAATGCTGTGGCCCGTATAACTGAAACTGAGACCAGAATCACGGGGATGGAGGATGATGTGGCGATTCTCTCGGAGGTTGGAAGCAGGAGCAACTGGAATGAGCGTTCTCAGAAGCGTCCGTCTCCCCGAGATGAGGCGACGGGGGACACCAATGCTGCTGACGCTCCAGCTCAGGAGCCAGGAGGCCCAGTGCTACTCTGAAACTCTCTAGCGCAAGGCCCTGGATGGATGCTGACGGACCATGATTATACCGGGAGCGAAGATAACTCTTGAGACTCACCACCAGAACCTTTGCTTAACAGTAAATGTATAGAGGTGGGACGTGGGTCGGGAGATGCCTGTGGGAGGGCGGACATAATCCCCGAGGGTAGCGAAGTTAGTTGGGTAAGGGGTAAGTTGGGATTGGGTGGGTAATTTGTGGGGATCCATTGGAATAGTTGGTCTTTAGCCTCCAGTTGGGGGCTGGAGATAATCTATACTGCAACAGATACTTCAATGTTGCTGAGGTGTGGGGTGGGGGGGGAGTTGAGGGCATGGTTGGGGGTGAGGTAAGGGTAGGGGGGCTGTTAGGGGGTGCGAGATGGGGGGAGGGGGTTGGAGGGGGGGTTGGTAGGGTTGGGGCAGTTTGTACCAACACAGTATCCATTCGAGTCCAGTTGGAATTTTATGTATGTGTGTGGCCCCAGGCACCCAGGGCCCTGATCTATCTGCCCATCGATGGCGGTTGACACCCACGAGACAGGCCTTCCACGGGCGTCACTGCGTGTAGTGAGTTGGAATGTGTGGGGAATGCTAGACAAAATAAAGAGAGGCGCAGTCATGTGGCTAGGGAAGAGAGAAAAGGAGGATGTGCTACTCTTACAGGAGACGCACCTCCTAGGCACCAAAACCCTTGGCTTGCAACGGTATGGCTACCAGCAGGTATTTCATGCAGGCTTTGTGAAAGGGTCACGGGGGTCGCAGTTCTAATACATCGCAGACTGACCTATGTCCATGAGAAGCAATGGGTTGATACCCACGGCAGATTTGTTTTCATTAACGGAATGGTGGGTGATGAACCAATGGTCTTTGGTAGTGTGTATGCCCCGCCCCCGCTGTAAGAGGCACTCATTGAAAAGCTGTTTGACGTGTGGGCCGAAATCCCGAATGTGATGGCGATAGTGGGCCGTGACTGGAATGATGTAATGAATGGGCGAATGGATCGTTATAGGCCCGGAGGGGGTCTGATAGCAGATGCCCCCACTAAATTGAGTAGCATGGTGCAGGGGATGGGCTGGATAGATGCATGGCGATACCAACATACTCATAGCCGCAAATACACCTATGTCTCTGCGGTACATAAGTCCTTTTCCAGAAATTATTACCTGTTTATTCCCCATACCTGGATAGGTAGGGTGGCCTCCACGTCCATGCTCCCACGCGGCCTGTCGGATCATTCCCCAATAACGATGGACTTGCATCTAGATAGGAGGCGGAAGCCTTTTAGGTGGCGCCTATCCACGTGGCATCTACAACAAGACAGCTATCAGTCGCATATGAGGGAGGCCATAGCTCAGTATTGGGACAACAATAATAGGCCCGAAACTGATGACGTGACCCTTTGGGAAGCTCTAAAACCCGTGCTCCGCGGCGTGGATATTGCCTGGTGTGGGGGATATAGAGGAGGCAGCGAACCGGGTCCGGGACCTGGAGGAGGAGTGCAGTACAGGGGAGGATGTAGATGCCGTTGGGCAGCTGCTGCTGATGCAACAGCCATATACCTCTCTGCTGCTGGACGAGGCTCGTCAGCTGTGGTTGGCTACACAAAGTAGAATATATCAGTGGGGAGATAAGTCCAGCACAATGCTTTATAGGCTTTGTCAGGGTACCTTCCAGGCGCAATTCCTACCAGGACTTCGTGATGAGGTGGGGGATCCTGTGACGGCCCCGGCAGATCTGGCTGCCAGCCTTGCGCAATACTATGCTGCCCAATACGCCCCTCGGGAGTCTATCCCAGTGGAGGATGTTGACAAATTCCTTGTGGACCTCCCACCACGGGCGCTTTCAGATGAGGGGCGTGCTCGGCTGGAGCTCCCGCTGTCGACTGAGGAACTGGACGCGGCGCTCTGAGAACTGAACACTGGTAAGGCCCCCGGGCCCAATGAATTCCCATGTGAGTTCATAAAGACATTTCATCTCCAGTTGGGGATGCGCTACAGAAGGGCACTGGAGGCGGCCAGAGAGCGTGGTCGCCTTCCGGCGGACTGGCGACACGCTGAAATCGTAGTCTTTTGTAAACCTGGGAGGCCTCCTGAACAGCATGCATCATATAGGCCAATATCGCTCCTAAATGTTGAAGTGAAAATACTGGCCAAAGCCCTGGCCAATCGCCTCCTCCCATACATTACAGATCTGGTCCACCCAGACCAGGCTGGGTTTATGCCCTACAGGGCGACGAGACACAATATCAGACGCGCGCAGGTTGTGGTGGTGGAGGCGGCTCGGGCTGCCAAGATTCCGGCGGCACTCCTCCAGGCCGACATTGATAGAGCATTCGACTCGTTGAGTTGGGTCTATCTCCGTGCGCTCCTATCTCGCCTGAACCTTGGACCCCATTTCCTTTCATACCTGCAGTTGCTGTACAAGGAACTGACGGAGTCAGTGAGAGTGGCGAGAGCGGTGTTCAGCCCCTTCCTATAGGCCGAGGCACCCGACAGGGCTGCCCCCTCTCACCTTATTTATTCGCCCTGGCCTTGGAGCCGCTGGCGGCGTGGGTACGAATGGACGCGCAGATGCAAGGCGTTGAGTGGGAGGCGGGACCATCCAATAGAATTGCGCTCTATGCTGACGACGTCCTTTTCTTCCTCACGGACATAAATAGATAGGGGAGCAGGGTCCTCGAAATAATGCGGATATTCGGTGAGGTGTCCGGCCTTCACTTAAACTTACAAAAATCTACGCTGTGGGTGCTGGGAGAGCGCGGGGGCCTAGGATCCTGGGCGTTAGCGCTGCAAGAGGCGGCTGGCGGCATTAAGTACCTGGGCGTATTCCTGACGGATGTACCTGGGGTCTCTTGGGCACGCAATGTGTTGCCTGTTTGGGACCGCGTACGTTCAGACATGAAAATATGGTCCAGAATGCCCCTAATTATCTATGGCCGCTCAGCCATACTCAAGATGGTGGCTCTCCCGCGTCTCCTTTATCAGCTGCAAAATCATCCATATCCTATTTCGCCACAGTGGTTCAGACAGGTGAACTCGGCATTGAGCCAGTTTCTTTGGGCCGGAGGGGTGGCGATAGTGGCACTCCGCACTTGCTTCCTCTCCGCACATTGTGGGGGCTTGGCAACATCAGACATTTTATCCTATTATCAAGCGTCTCATCTCTTGGTACTGAACGAATGGTGGTATGGGGACCGGGGCGACCCGGCCTATGCCCTTGAGAGATACATGATGGACCCAGACACGCTGCACACCATTTTGTATTCGGCGGCCATAAGAAAGAGGCTCCCAGTGGTTACCCAGGTGGTTTTCCAGGTGTGGCGTGGAGCTCTACGCCGTATGGGGTGGTGGAACAAATTAACGAGGGAAACCCCACTGTGGCAAAATGGGCGGTTACCGGCACTGGCGTACTTACAGGGATTCGGCGGCTGGGATGCGATTGGCATATCGGCGTTGGGCCACGTCATGAAAGGCACGACCCTCAAATCGTTCCAAGAATTGAGAGAAGAATACGATATGCCCCGAACCCAGTTCTTTAAATACCTGCAGTTCCGGCACGCCTTATCCCCCTCCTTGGTCGGCCTGGACTCCTTGCCCGAATTTAGCCCCCTAGAAGCTAAGGTGTTTATGGGGGAACTGGAAAATAAGAAAATATCTAATATATATCAGACACTAGTTACGCACTGTTCCTCTCCCCTAGACAAGTTACGATCTGTATGGGAGGGAGACATAGGTGACTTAGAGGAGGAAGACTGGAGAGAAGCCCTGGAAGCTCCGAGAGGGGCGGCGGTTGCAGTGCGCCCGCGCTTTATTCAATTCAAGTACTTACATAGAGCCTACTATACTAGGTACCGATTGTGGAGAGCTGGTCTGATTGCCTCCCCTGAATGTCTGCGGTGTGGTCGTGCGGTGGGCACATTCATACATAAGGTGTGGTCGTGTGATAAACTGACGATGTTCTGGACCGGTGTATGGGATTGCCTATCTGAGGTGTTGGGCTGGGACCTCCCCCGCTCACCGCAACTGGGCCTCCTACATGTTATGGAACAGGTGGGAGGAAATATTTATAAACGTCATCTGCTGCTCCTGGGCTTCACGGTGGCCAAAAGAGATGTAGCTCGGGCCTGGAAGGACCCCAAGGCTCCCTTGGTAGGGATATGGAAGAAGGGTTTGGACTTTTGTATGGGGCTGGAGCGCCCGATCTTCGAGGTCAGGGGCTGCCCCTGAGAACATTTTAAAATATGGAAGAGATGGGCGGACTATAGAGGACTGTGGCTGGAACCACCAGCGCAACGGGATGCTGATGCAGAACAATTGCTTGTTGACTCTGGGTGAAAAGGTGTACACACTGACTGTGTTTTTGATAAGCTTATACTTTTGGACCACGTAGACACTGTGCGAGGATGGGGGTGGGATCCGGGCGGGGGGACAAAGGGGCGGGCATTGGGGGGTGGGGGGGAAGGGAGTTCGGGGATGTTCATTTATATCAAAATGTTGATTGAACTGCTTGCATGTGATGGCTACTTATCTGCTCACTGGCCCTCTGGCTCCCGGAGAGCAGTGTCCTCTTTGTAATCCTTCAACAACATAATAAAACTTTGTTCTGGAAAATAAAAAAATTCCACGAAGCCATGGATGGCGGAATTTTTGGCAATTTTGCGTTCTCCGCAGAAACGCGAAATTACCCAAATTACGCGAGCGGAACAGAATTTAGCGCTCAGGCCTAGTTGTAATGCAGCCCTTCAGCAATCAATCCATGTGGTATAACCCTTCTCTCGATTGGTAGCTTATGTATCTTTATTAGCAATGATATCCTATGGAACGAGAAGAGTGTGATTTGTTCTTGGCTCTTGATTTGATATAAAATTGTGCAAACAATGCCTCTTTGTAGAAGTATACAGGAGAAAACGCTACACGTTTATCTTTCCTTTCAAGACTAATCCCTACAAGATCATCTTCCCTAGCAGCAAAAGTTACAATATGTGCACCAGAGAAGTGGAAAGTTTTTCTTCTCCGACTTGTTAGTTTGAAAAGTGTGAGAAAATATGGAGTTGCTAAATAAACAAGCATTTGCAATGCAATAGGTCTTGCATCACACAAGTTATAGCTATTGGCATTGCAAATGACTATGCCTTTTATTAATGATTTGGCTTTTAAAACATAAATAAAAGGCATTGTCATTTACAATACTAATAGCTTAAACTCTCACAAATGCGAGACCTATTGCATTGCAATAATTGTTCTTCTCCACCGCTTGTTAGATTGTGAATATTTCAGAGGCCATCAACGTGTTCAAAGTAGTGATAAACAGTACAGTAAAGAAGATGTATAAGTGTTGTAAATTACACAGACACAAAGTGTGAAGTGAGAGCAACGTATGATCCGAGCTGTAAACACTAACAAAGCGCTCCAACACCTTTTGCTTTGTGATCACACTGTCGCGGCTCAGGAGGAAGAGCGGAAGGGGGGCTGTATCCTTCCCTCTCTGTGATTTGAGTGTGCAGGGTTTCATTGTGTAATATCATTACTATCTTTGGCCTAATAAAAAAACACTCCAGCTGAAGTAGGGCCATAGCATCACCTCCTGGTGAAGGGTGGGCTGTGCTTTATGGCAGGCATGGGGAGAGGGAGGGAGGTATGGTCTTGGCTGCAGCTCTGGCCTCGTACAGGGCCCCTGCTATTACTAGTGAGTGAGAGGCGCAGAGGTGGTGGTATTGCTATTGGTGGTGATGGTATTGGTGGTGGTGGTGGTATTGGTGGTGGTGGCATTGGTGGGAATGGTGGTGGTGGTATTGGTGGTAGTACTGGTGGTACTGGTGGTGGTGGTAGTGGCATTGGTGGTATTGGTGGTGGTGGTATTCGTGGTGGTGGTATTGGTGGTGGTGCTAGTATTGGTATTGGTGGTGGCATTGTTATTGGTGGTGGTGATTTTGGTATTGGTACTGGTCGTGGTGGTGGTATTGGTGGTGGTGGTGATTTTGGTGGTGGTGTTGGTGGTGGTGGTGTTGGTGGTGGTGATGGTATTAGTGGTAGTGGTGGTATTAGTGGCATTGGTGGTAATGGTGGTGGTGGTATTGGTGGTGGTGACCTTAGTGATAGTGGTATTGGTCGTGGTGGTATTGCATTGGTGGTGGTGGTATTGGTGGTGGTACTGGTGGTAGTAGTTTTGGTGGTGGTATTGGTGGTGGTGGTAGTATTAGTGGTATTGGAAATGGTGGTGGTGGTACTGGTGTTGGTATTGGTGGTGGTGGTATTGGTGGTGGTACTGGTGTTGGTGGTGGTGGTATTGGATTGGTGGTGGTAGTATTGGAATGGTGGTGGTGGTATTGGAATGGTGGTGGTGGTATTGGGGTTGGTATTGGTGGTGCTGGAGGTGGTGGTATTGGTGGTGTTGCTATTGGTGATGGTGGTATGGGAGTGGTATTGGAGGTGGTGGTAATGGTGGTGGTATTTTACTATTGTACTATTATTAATGTTGCTTCATTGGTGTACATATCGTGGAAGAGGTGTGGCGCAGCGGCCAAGGCGACTCACTCCGGAACACGGGGGCTCACGGTTTGATCCCTGGTGCCGGCGGCAGATCAGCCCAGCACTATAGCTCGCTTAATCTACCGGACGGCCCCCAGCGCCTTGACACCTTCGGGTAACTGGTTGTGCTTTACAAATATTGGACATTTACATTTAATAGAAAGATCAGAATGATGAAGATCATTATAAATAGACAGATAGTATGCAGATCACGCAAATGTTATGGACACCCCACCCGTATTTCATCACACATTCCTATGCTGCTAGTCTACTCTCTACCCAAAGTGTCTAAATGTTGTCAGCTATTCAACTTACATGGCTGTATTTATTTACTCAGCCTAAACTATGCTAAGCAATATTCAGCTTCTATACATACCTTAAACTGCTATTGAGTCAGTAATCGTAATGCAGCCCTTCAGCAATAAATCAGTGTAGTCTAACCCTTCTCTGGACTGGTAACTTATGTATCTTTATTAGCAATGACGTCTTATGGTACGAGAAGAGGGTTATTTGTGCTTGGCTCTTGCTTGATATAAAATTGTGCAAACAATGCCTCTTTGTAGAAGTATACAAGAGATAATGCTAAATTCCAAGACTAATCCCTACAATATCATTTTCCCTTGCAGCAACGGTTACAACAAATGCACCAGAGAAGTGGAAAGTTTTTCTTCTCAGCTTTTGTTAGTTTGAAAAGTGTGAGAAAATATTGAGTTGCTAAATAAACAAGTATTTGCAATGCAATAGGTCTCCAATTCGTGCAAGTTATAGCTATTGGCATTGTAAATGACAATGCCAATTATTTATGTTTTGGGTTTTAAAATATAAATAAAAGGCATTGTCATTTACAACACTAATAGCTTAAACTCTTGCGAATGCACAAACTATTGTATTGCAATAATGGTCCTTCTCTACCATTTGTTAGATTACAAATATTTCAGAGGAAGAGACCGTCCAGCGATGTGTACAAAGTAGTGATAAATAGTGCAATGAAGATGTGTAAGTGCTGTAAATTACACAGACAAAAAGTGTGAAGTGAGAGTTACATATGATCCGAGCTATAAACACTACGAAAGCGCTCCAACACCTCTTGCTCTCTGATTAGACTGTTGCGGCTCAGGAGGAAGAGCAGGAGAGGTGGGCTATATCCTGCCTTCTCCGTGATTGGAGTTGTGCAGTATGGCATTGCATAATGTCATTGCTATCTTTGGCCTAATAAAAACAGTCCATCTGAAGCAGGGCCCTGGCTTCACCTCCTGGTGCAGGGTGGGCTGTGCTTTATGGCAGGCATTGAGCGAGGGAGGGAGGGAGGGATGGTCTCTGCTGCAGCTCCCGCCTCGTATAGTGCCCCTGCTATTACCAGTGAGCGAAAAGCACTGAGGTGTTGGTATTGGTGGTATTGGTGTTGGTGGCATTGGTGGTGGTGGTATTGGTGATGCTGGTATTGGTGGTGGTGGTATTGTGGTGGTATTGTGGTGGTGGTATTGGTGGTGGAGGTATAAGTGGTGGCGGTATTGATATTGGTGGTGGTGGTATCAGTGATGTTGGTATTGGTGATGGTGGTATTGATGGTAGTAGTCTTGGTAGTATTGGTGATTGTATTGGCACAGGTGGTAAGGGTATCGGTGGTGGTGCTACTGGTAGTGGTGATATTAGTATCAGTGGTATTGGTGGTGGTGGTGGTATTGGTGGTGGTGGCAATATTGGTGCTGGTATTGGTGGTGATGGTATTAGTGGTGATGGTATTAGTGGTGGTGGTATTGGTGGTGGCAGTATTGGATTGATGGTGGTATTGGTGGGGGAATTGGTGGTGGTATTGTTGGTGGTGGTATTTGTGATGGTGGTATTGGTGGTAGTGGTCGTATTGGTGGTGACATTGGTGGTACTGGTGGTGGAATTGGTATTGGCGGAGGTATTGTTGATGGTGGTATTGGATTGGTGAAGGTGGGATTAGTGGTGGTAGTGGTGGTGGTGGTATGGGCGGTGGTGGTGGTATTGGTGGTGGCAGTATTGGTGGTGACAATGGTATAGGTGGTCGTGGTATTAGGAGTAGTATTGGTGGTAGTGGTATTGTTAGTGGTAGTGGTATTGGTGGTGGTATTGTTGATGGTGGTATTGGTAGTGATGGTATTGGTACAGGTGGTGGTGGTATTGATGGTGGTGGTATTGGTGGCGATATTAGTATCAGTGGTATTGATGGTGGTGATATTGGTGGTGTTGGTATTGGTGGTGGTGGTGTTATTGGTATTGGTGGTGGTATTGGATTGGTGGTGGTGGTGCAATTGGTGATGGTATTGGTGGTGGTATTTGTGATCGTGGTATTGGTGGTGGTGACAGTGGTACTGATGGTGGTATTGGCAGTGCTATTGTTGGAGGTGGTGGTGGTATTAGTGGTAGTAGTATTGGTGGTGGTGGTATTGGTGGTGGCAGTGGTATTGTTGGCAGTGGTATTTGTGGTGGTGGTATTAGTGTTGGAAAGGTGGTATTGATAGTGGTACTGGTGGTGGTGGTGGTATTCGTGATCATGGTGGTTCCGATATTGGTGGTGGTGGTGGTGATGGCGGTGGTGGCGTTGGGGTGGTGGTGGTATTGGTGGTGGTGGTATTGATGGTGGTATTTTACTATTGTATGATTATTAATTTTGCTGCATTGGTGCACATATAGTGCATTAGAAAGATCAGAATGATGAAGATCATTATAAATAATTACACAGATAGTATGCAGATTACGGCAAATTTTATTTACACCCCAACTGTATTCCATCACACATTCCTAATCTGTTAGTCTACTCTCTACCCAAAGTGTATAAATGTTATCAGCTATTCAACGTACATAGCTGTATTTACTTACTCAGCCTAAACTATGCTAAGCAATATTTAGCTTCCGTACACACCTTAAACTGCTATTGAGTAAGTAGCTGGAATTAGAGGTGGGCGGAATTTGCATAGTCGTGCTATGCCAAGCTCCGTGAAACGGTAAAAAATCTCCGCGAGCACGCAGAGTTCAGCAAACACACAAAATAGCTTGTTCCGCCCGTTCGTGGCACTTTTTTCCGGTTCGCGAATGCTGTTTGCGTGCTCGGGGGGAAATATCCCACGAACACACATTCTGAAAGCACGAACAAGCAAAGAATTCCACAAAGCCGCGGATTGCGGATTTTTGGCAATTCCACGTTCTCCGCGGAAACGCGAAATTACCCAAATTCCGCAAATTCTGCGAGTAGAACGGAATTTACCGCCCAGGCCTAGTTGTGATGCAGCCCTTCAGCAATCAATCCATGTGGTCTAACCCTTCTCTCCACTCGTAGCTTATGTATCTTTATTAGCAAATGATATCCTATGGAACGAGAAGAGGGTTATTTGTGCCTGGCTCTTGCTTTGATATAAAATTGTGCAAACAATGCCTCTTTATTGAAGTATACATGAGAAAATGCTAATTTTTCATTCCTTCCTTCCAAGACTAATCCCTACAATATCATCTTCCCTTGTAGTAATGGTTACAACATGTGCACCAGAGAAGTGGACAGTTTTCCTTCTCAGCCATGCTAGTTTGAAAAGTGTGAGAAAATATGAGAACATATGGAGTTGCTAAATAAACAAACATTTGCAATGCAAAAGGTCTCGCATGTGCGCAAGTTATAGCTATTGGCATTGTAAATGACTATGCCTATTATTTATGTTTTGGCTTTTAAATCATAAATAAAAGGCATTGTCATTTACTATACTAATAGCTTAAACCCTCACAAATGCGAGACCTATTGCATTGCAATAATGGTCCTTCTCCACCGCAAGTTAGATTGTAAATATTTCAGAGTTAGACACCCGCCAGCTCTGTGTTCAAAGTAGTGATAAACAGTACAGTGAAGAAGATGTGACACAAAGTATGAAGTGAGAGTTACATATGATCCGAGCTATAAACACTAACCAAGCGCTCCAACACCTTTTGCTCTGTGATTACACTGTCGCGGCTCAGGAGGAAGAGCAGGAGGGGTGGGCTATTTCCTACCCTCTCCGCGATTTGAGTGTGCAGTGTGGCATTGCATAATGCCATTGCTAACTTTGGCCTAATAAAAAACACTCCAGCTGAAGTAGGGCCCTGGCTTCCCCTCCTATTGCAGGGTGGGCTGTGCTTTATGGCTGGCATGGAGAGAGGGAGGCATGTATGGTCTCTGCTGCAGTTCCTGCCGCGTACAGTGCCCCTGCTGTTACTAGTGAGCGAGAGGCACTGAGGTGTCGGTATTAGTGGTATTGATGGGTGGCACTGGTGGTGGTGGTGGTATTGGTGGTGGTATTGGTATTGGCGGTTGTTGGACCTGGCCCTTTTTGGCAGGTTCACCCCGAACCTTTTTGCTTTTTCCTACCCTGTTTCTGTAACCTGGTGTTGGTGATTTTAGGTCTCTGCGCACTTTTTCACTGTAGTCCAATGTAAAGTGCGTGCGCTCTCTGTGTGTGAGGGGAGAGTGACCTGCCCTCCCATAGGAATGCATGGGGAATATGTGTGACCATGGTAGTTCCTGATGTGTGGGGAGTGCAGGGTCGAGTTTGGTGTTTGCGAACTTGTAAGATTGAATGCTGCGCAATAATGTATGCGCATGATTGTGTCTAGTGTAGAAGTGCCACTTCTAGACATCGGTGTGCGTGTGTAGTGAGTTTGCTGGCACCCGACTGCCCGGAGCTGGCTGATGAGCTGGCTCCAAGAGTCTGGATGGGTCTGCCCCGTTGGTGAGTGGAGAGATTAGCATGCTGATGTGAGGGAGGGCTGCACCTGGGACCTGAATAGGGCTGGGCTTTCCCCACACAATGCTGGCTCCGCTGCCTGTGGTACGACTGATGACCCTAGCCTGGCCAGTGAAATAGAGAGAGGGGCTGAGCTCATCAAGAGAGCTCCCAAACCAGCTGCGCCTGGTTTTGCCCCCACCCTGCACCTTTAGACAAAGGTTTGGGCTGTATAAAAAGGGGCTGTGTCCACTTACAAAATGTTCTTGTCTTGCTACTTGAATCCTGCCAGGGGTATGCTGCTGCTTGGTCCCAGGGGAAGGCTTGACTCCCTGGGCCCTGCCCAGCCCCTGGATACCTGTGGACTTTTCCTGGAGGACTTCTTTCGGGGGCCCTTTCTGCCAAGCCTGAGGATGGCTGGGAGACTTTACTTGCCCTAGAAGCCTTGTCCTGTAATACCCTGCTTGCTGCTGGGACCCTCCTTGCTGTAGGGGTCCTTTCTGGGGCCTTTTTGTGATTTTTGGGCCCCCCAGCGCCTCGTGGGCGCTTTATCCTGATTGCTGGGCAGAGCGCTGTTGTCCCTCGGGGGGGGGAAGCGCTCCTGCCCTTTTATTCCTCGCAGGTGCCTACCCCTGCATTATGCCTGATTATCGCTATTTTTATTGAAGGATGCCACCCAGTTTATTTAGTTATGTCACGGGTGCCCACCCCGTTGCTGATGTTATTTTATGCACCAAGGGTGCCCACCCCTTATTTTCCGCCGTGGAAATCACCGCCGGCCGGCCCGGGACACCTCCCCCCCAGTGACGTCATTCCCCGGGCCGTGCTGTGATTGGCTGCCGGCCCAGGACCTGACACGGAAGCAAGGGAGTAACAAACATGGCGGCGGTAGCAGGGCTCCCATGTGAGGGGGAGAGCCCTGCCAGTGTGCAGTGAGGCCCCGGGTCCCAGGAGGGGGCCCGGGTGAAGAGGCTCCTGTGAGGGAAGAGGAGCCCCGCCTGCTGCCCCGGGGAAGCACCGCGTGTGCTGGCAGCCGAGACCAGAGAACCCGGTGAGTGTCACGGGCTGGGGGAAGCTCCGGGGATGCTTGCAGTGCATGAGAGAGGCACAGTGTCTGGAGGCGGGTCGAGCGGCCCCGTTTGGTCAGTGGGCCGCTCCCACAAGAGGCACCTTTTCTGCACGAGTCCCCGAGCGGGACTCAAACGTCCTAAGGGCATTTGTTTACTTAGAGCCCACGAGCAGTTGCTATTTTCGAGTCGGGGACTCCAACAAAGGGGGCCATTGTTGTGAGAGGGGGCGTTGGGGCACTTTGCCGGTGCCCGCCGCCCCTCCTGCCTGTGCTAGCTTGGTTTCTGGGCATTCTTTCCTTTGAGTCCACGAGGCTCCAGACCCCACCGGCATGGGTTTACTTAGAGCCTGCGAGGCTCTCCTGAGGTCCCCAGTTCTAGGGGGCATACTTGTTTCAGGAGCCAGTGTGCTCCTAGAGTGGTAATTGTATTTCAGAGCCTAGTGGGCTCCCCCAAAATGCCCCTGAGTTGTTCAGAGCCTAGGGGGCTCCAACGTTTTGGCGCAGATGTCTTCTAATGGGCCAGTGAGGGCCCTTCCGCAGTTATGCTGATACACAGCTGCCGAGCAATTAGTGGGCAGCTGCACCGTTTAGGCGCAATTTGAGAGTCCCTGGGAAGTACAGAGATGGCACAGTATATTTACACACTTATATAATATTTACACACTTATATAGGGCACGACTACCCGGAGGCATCTCGGCGCATGTACGAATACCGCTGAGGAACCCTTCCTGGCATTTCCCTGTGAGGAGCCCACTCCTGGGCACCCCCAAGGTGAAGTCAGACATCCTAAGTGTTGTTGGATCCGTTGTAGAGATTAAGCAAGCTATTGCCCAGAGGTGCAGAGTGGGGCTCATGATCAGAATAGGCACAGAGGCGAGAATTATCAGGTCCGAGGAAATTGAGCCCGAGAACCGCCGAGGCGGGAATTGAACCTTGGTTCCGGCCAGACTACTTCATCAGGGTCTGCCGCTCTAACCATTGACTATATTTAACAAAGAGGGGAGGTAGAGTATCAAGTAGGATTCCTACTCCACGGGCACTGTTACATAAACAAGAAGAATCCTACCACTTATTGGGAAGAAAGGTGAGGAAAGGAAGGGGGACACTCAGTGTTGTGTAAAATACCCCTCACACACCAACAGGCCCCTTGGTGTCATGCTTCATCATCGGGGTCTTCGCACCCCGCTAAGGGGATGCGGCACGCTACGACCTACGACTACGCGGGAGCGTTGACAATTCAGTCTATGTGTGGTGTGTGTTGAGTGCAAGTGAAAGGAATAGGATGTGAGTGGGAAGTGTAGTGAGAAAAAAAATTAAAAAGGACCTGGCCAGTGGGTAAAAGGAAAAACTTTATTCTGTACCTCTGGCTGGTACTATTAAAAAAGTGCTAGATGGCGAGGTTTTGTGTCTTAGTAAGGGACAGAACCTCTGGTGTGCGTCGACATGTTTCGGTACATACGTACCTTCTTCAGGACGGGGCACAACTCCCAACCCTACTCACGTTTCTCTACAGAACAAGATTATTGTTCTAACTTTCCTAAAAAAGTGATTACATTTACTGAAGACAAATACAATGTGCCTACAGCGGTTTTACTTGAACATGTAGTTACATGTCCTGAAAAAAGAAAAAAGAGCGTTAGGTTTGGTTACCATATAGGTTGGCTCATACAGGTGCAGTCACCTGGAGCCCCAAACGGTTGTTTTAACCTGTAATGGGAAAAAAAGACATACAGAACACATGACACACAAACTCACACACACTTATGACAGACTTAGGGTTCAGTGTTTTCAAACATACTTATTGTATAAGCTGATTAAAGCCTCATGAGCAATTTCAGAACATCAGGGTAGGTAGGTAGGTGGATCCACAATCTATAGGAATAGAAGGGTGGAATCAATGTTGTTATCTCTACTCACTTGTTGGACTCTGTAATGTGCCCACAGAGTTTAAACTCCGTTTCAGTGAATACTCACGAAATCCGCCTCAGTCGGCCTCTTTCCTCCACCCTGTGTTGCTCCGTCGTAAATGATGTACGGCTGAGCTTGGTGGTATTTAAAGGTGGATGAAGTGCGTTCTCATTGGTTAATTAGTGGAAAGGCTCATGACCATGCAAGGGTGATAACCCTGTTGACGCCCCTTCCATGCATGTGATTTGTCACATGTACCATGCATATCACTGTCATTCGTTAATTACCGGGTTTTAACCTGTCCAAATATGGACTTTCCGCTTGTTAGCCACTCACACTCTGTTATTTCTGCTCGCGTTGGGGGCCCGTGTGATGCAGCCGCCGTTCTATTCCTCGCGCATGCGTGCTGCCGGGTCTCGAAAGTACCATTGCGCATGCGCGCAGGCGAGACTTTGGCGTTCCAATGCGCATGCGCATTGGTCGAGTGTGGTTCGCGCATGCGCGCTTGCTATTTCGCCCGGTTGAGTCATTTTCATTATTTTTGGTAGTGCATTTTGGAAAAGCAACCAGGTGGAACACTGGGGTTTGTTGGATCATGTGGATCTGCTCTTATTGACATCACCACGGAGGTGGTACCATACAGTTTTTCGTGATAGTATGGTGTAGTTGACCATGCCTTCTCATGTCATTAATTCAGATGGTGGTACCCAATGTTGGTAATAGCGTCGCTATTTTGCCCGGTTATTCCCTCATTGCTATTCTCGATATTGCGTTGTGAGAGGGACCAAGTGGATCACTGGAGTTTTTGGTTCAGCTCCTTTTGACATAGCCACGGAGGTACCGTTTGTAGTGATATTATGGGATGATTCGATCATACAATCATAAGTCATTTATTCAAACGTTGGCACCAATTGTTGGGCTAGCTCCTATGCCAACCAATTGTTATCCCTTATTTATATCCGGGGGTCTTTTAGGAGACTTGGCTCCATGGTATGTCATCATTAAGTCCGGTGACATGGGTTGCCAGGCGGAACACCCAACGTTGTTCCTTTTGGAACAGACCTGTCTCGGAGGGTAGTCGTTCTATGACGGTCCAACGGAGGTCGTTGACGCAGTGCTGATGTGACAAAAAATGTGTTGCCATCTTAGTTGTTGTCTTCTTACAGCGTATATTACTTTTGTGTTCCCCTATCCTTATCTTGACGGGGCGGGTGGTCATGCCTACATATTCTAGTCCGCATGGGCAGGTGACTAGGTAAATCACATTCCTTGTGTTGCAGTTAGTAAAGTGGCGTTGCTCCCATGTTGTGCCATTTCTGAAGTTTAGGTTTTTACTTTTTTGAGTTTGGTGGCAACAACTGCAATCCCCGCAGGGGAAGTGACCTTGTACAGCAGTTACATTGGGTCTTTCCATCTGGTTTGTCCGTGGTCTGGTATGGACCACAATGTCCTTTATGTTTCTGCCCCTTCGGTGCGCATGCATCGGTTTCTCAAATGATAAACCTCCACAGTTCAATATGCCCCAGTGTTTATCAATGACTTTTGACACCTGATTTGATATGGTGGAATAGGTTGTTACACAGATCGGCCTCTTGTTCGCTTCTTTTACATGAGGATTATCTTCTATGAGTGCCTCCCTATGATTGTTTTTAGCGCGCTTCATCGCTTTATCGATTGTTCTTGTGGGGTATTTCCTTTGTGCAAGTTTGGTTTTGAGATCTTTCGCTTGTCGGTTGAATTCACTCAACTCTGTACAATTTCTCCGGAGTCTCAGGAATTGCCCATAGGGTAGATTCTCCCTTAGGTGTCTTGGGTGGAAACTGTCGTAACGTAACAGACAGTTTCTGGAGGTCGGTTTGAAATGTGTGGTGCTTTTTAACCTTCCATCCTCACTGTAGATATTTAAGTCGAGAAAAACCATTGATGTATTTGAGAAGGTGCTTGTGAATTTTAGGTAATCATTCTGGGTATTCAACCAGGTTACAAAATTCACTGCGCTGATGACATCGCCGTTCCAGATGATGAAAATGTCATCGATGTATCGTTTCCAGGTGACAATCTGGGGGCGGTAGGGGTTACTTTCATGAAGGATCTTGTGTTCCTCTAGGTGGTAGACGTAAAGTCCGGCTAGGCTCGGAGCAAAAGTACTACCCATGCTCGTTCCGTGGGTTTGTAGGTAGAGTACCTCCTTGTACTGGAAAAAATTGTCTTTGAGGGCCATGGTAATGCACTCTAGGACCAGACTTCTCGGTGTTTGGTATTTCCAAGTGTTACTGAAGAGTACTTCTTCGATGATCTGTAATGTCTCTTCATGGGGCAGGCTTGTGTATAAGCTTTCCACGTCTAAGCTTATCATTAGTTGCGTGGTTGGATCAAAGGTGGTATTTTCCAGCAGTTGTAATACCGATTTGGTGTCCTTCAGGTACGTATCTGTAGCCTGTACCATCGGTCTTAAAAAGGCATCTGAGAATTTCGATAGGGGTTCCAGGATGGATCCAATGCCGGAAACTATTGGTCTTCCAGGTGGATTGTCAATGTTCTTGTGTATTTTGGGGATACAATAAAAATACGGTATCCTAGGGGTCGGTTGTTGCAGGAATTCAGCTTCCTTTTTGCTGATCCAGTCGTGGGCAAGTCCTTCCTCCACCATCCCCCCAATCCGTGTTCTTAGTCGTTCTGTTGGATCACTCTCCAATCTTTTATAGTTCCGTTCGTCGGACAATAGACGTTGGCATTCTCCATCATATTTCTCAAGGGATTGCAGTACTATTGCTCCCCCCTTGTCAGCTGGTTTGATGACTAACTCGCTGTTAGCCGTTAATTCCCGGAGTGCTTGTTGTTCTTCTCCACTGGTATTGTGGAAGACATTCCTCCCTAGTGAGTTCAGTTTGAGCTCTAACCATTGAGCCACACTTCTCTACGCTGATACACAGCTGCCCAGCAATTAGTGGGCAGCTGCACCGTTTAGGCGCAATTTGAGAGTCCCTGGGAAGTACAGAGATGGCACAGTGGTGCCAGGCCTTCCACAGCTGCGCAGGACTTAGTGCCAGCTGCAACGTTTAGGCCCTGTTACTGTTCCCAGCTGCCCAGCAATTACTGGGCAGCTGCAACGTTTAGGTTTGCGCCGGTGGCGCACCCCTGACTGGCGCTGCATTGGCAGCGCGCCCTGACATCCTGGACACAGGGCTTTTTGAGTCCCCTTCTTGGGATGGCCAGTTGGCCAGGGGGCTGGTATGTGGGTAGGGCGCAAGGCCCTAATGTGATTTCTGCACAATGTGATTTTACTATGTTTAGAATGGTAATTGCCTAATGTGATTTTTGCGCAATGTGATGGTACTATGATTATGAGGTTATTTTACCTATGTAGGTTTATGTTAGTGAGAGTTTACTTCACTGTGAGTTACGCCCCTAAATGTGATTTATTCTTAGGAGGCAGAGTCTACTGTGTTTAGACTAGTGAGAGATTGCCTACTGTAGTTATACTGTTTAGGCCTAAATGTGATTATGCGTAATGGGCTTTGCCTTTATGCTTGTGTTAGACTTCT
Organism: Lissotriton vulgaris; assembly: GCF_964263255.1. Taxonomy (NCBI): domain Eukaryota; kingdom Metazoa; phylum Chordata; class Amphibia; order Caudata; family Salamandridae; genus Lissotriton; species Lissotriton vulgaris. The sequence continues at coordinate 52,324,121 of NC_141686.1, forward strand.
AAGGGTGCTTATGCCTAGAAGTTTGCTTTGCCTAGTATGCTATACTAGAGCGGTTGTGTCCATGCGTGATCTAGGCCTATGGTTATTAGTATTGCGTAGTGTGTACCTACCTGTTACCAGTGGTTACTGGTTGTGATCTTTAATTGCTATTTGGTGTGACAGTTATTCTAAGTGCTAGTTCTACTAAGGGCTGATTCTGACAGTGGCCCACATGGCCCTGTCCTGGTGTAAATAATCCCTTGTGAATATTGCCCGTGCCAGTTGGCACAATGTATATGGTGTGATTACTATCTGGTGTGTTTTGACAATACAAAAGTTATTTTTATATAACCTTGTGTGGAGTTCTTTTTGTGGTGTGCCTAGGATGTTGTTGCTGTTGTGTGCGTGCGCAAATGCTTTACACATTGCCCCCGGGATAAGCCTGCCTGCTCTTGCCAAGCTACCAAGGTGGTGAGCAGGGGTTATCTTGGCATGTGACTCCATTGCCCCGACTAGAATGGTGGTTTCTGGCTTTGGTGTAAGCCTTAGCCAACCAGAAATCCCAGTTCTAACAGCGGTGGTATTGGTGGTGGTAATGATATTGGTGCTGGTGGTATTGGTGCTGGTGGTATTGGTGCTGGTGGTAGTGGTGGTATTGGTAGAGGTATTATATTGGCGGTGCTATTGGTGGTGGGATTTGTGATGGTATTGGTGGTGGTAATGGTGGTGACATTCGTGGTACTGGTGGTGGTATTGGTGGTGGTATTGGATTGGTGGTGGTGGTGGTATTGGTTGTGGTGGTGGTATTGGTTGTGGTGGTGGTGGTACTGGTGGTAGTGGTGCTGGTGGTATTGGCAGTGGTATTGGTAGAGGTATTGTATTGGTGGTGCTATTGGTGGTGGTATTTGTGATGGTGGTATTGGTGGTGGTGACATTAGTGGTGCTGGTGGTATTGGCGGTGGTGGTGGTATTGGTAGAGGTATTGTATTGGTGGTGCTATTGGTATAGGTATTGGTGGTGGTACTGGTGGTGGTGGTGTTGGTATTAAGGTGGTGGTGGCATTGGTGTTGCTGGTGGTGGTGGTGGCATTGGTGTTGCTGGTGGTGGTGGCAGTATCGGTGGTGGTATTGGTGGTGGCGGTATTAGTGGTGGTATTGGTGGTGGTGGTATTGGTGGCGGTATTAGTGGTGGTACTAGTATTGGTTTTAGTGGTGGTATTGGTACAAGTGGTGGTAGCATTGGTATTGGTGGCATTTGTGGTGGTGATTTTGGTATTGGTGGTATGTTGATATTGGTGGTGGTGACACTGGAGGTGGTGGTATTAGTGGTGCTGTTGGTGATGGTATTGGTGGTGGTATTGGTGGGTGATGTATTAGTGGTAGTGGTGTTATTAGTGGTTGTTTTCGTATTGGAATGGGTATTCTTATTGGCAGTGGTATTGGTGGTGGTGTTATTGGGGTGGTGGTATTGGTGGTGATGGTGACATTAGTGGTATTTGCGTTGGTATTGGTATTGGTGGTGGTATTAGTGGTGGTATTGGATTGGTGGTGGTGGTGGTATTGGTGATGGTGACATTAGTGGTATTGGTGGTGGTAGTATTGAATTGGTGCTTGTGGTATTGGTGGTGGTATTGGTAGTGGTACTGGTGGTGGTGGTAATGGTGGTGTTGGTATTGGTGGTAGTAGTATTGGTGGTGGTACTGGTGATGGTGGCATTAGAGGTATTGGTGGTGGTGGTGGTGGTGGTATTGGCGGTTGTATTGGTGGTGTTATTGGATTGGTGGTGGTGGAATTGGATTGGTGGTATTTGTGGTGGTGGTATTGGTGGTATTAGTGGTGGTGTTGGTATAGCTGGTGGTGGTATTGGTGATGGTGGTTGTGGTATTGGTTGTATTGAAGTGGTATTGGTGGTATTAGTAGTGGGGGTGGTATTGGTAGTATTAGTGGTGGTATTGGTGGTGGTGGTATTGGTGATGGTGGTATTGGATTGGTGGTGTTGGTGGCACTGGTTGTGGTATTGGTGGTGTTGATGCTGGTATTGGTGGTGGTGGTGGCATTGGTGGTCCTATTGGTATTGGTGGTGGTGGTGGTGGTGGTGGTGGTGGTGTTGGTATTGTTGGTGGTGTTGGTTTTGGTGGTGATATTAGTGGTGTTGGTATCAGTGGTATTTGGTACTGGTATTGGATTGGTGGTGGTGGTATTGGATTGGTGGTGTTGGTGGCACTGGTTGTGGTATTGGTATTGGTATTGGTGGTGTTGATGCTGGTATTGGTGGTGGTGGTGGATTTGGTGGTCCTATTGGTATTGGCGGTGGTATTGGTAAGGTGGTGGTATTGTTGGTGGTGGTGGTGTTGGTATTGGTGGTGATATTAGTGGTGTTGGTATTGGTGGTATTTGGTACTGGTATTGGATTGGTGGTGGTATTGGGGGTGGTATTGGGGTGGTATTGTGGGTGGTATTGTGGGTGGTATTGGTGGTGGTAGTATTGGTGGTTTTGGTAGTGGTGTTGGTATTGGTGGCTGCATTGTTATGTTATGTTAATTTAGTCTTTTATAGCGCACGGCTACTCCGATAGAGTGTCCCGGCGCTTTTGTTGACAGCCAGAAACAGACAAACACAACACAGTGAAATAAAAACAGAGCAGTAAGAATAAAAACAGACCCAGCAAAAGAAAAAGAGCAAACTAAAGGGCAAAGAGCCATGTTTTGAGGCTCTTCCTAAAAGTCAGTAAATTAGATGTGTTGCGCAATGCCAAGGGCAAAGTATTCCAAAGCTGTGGTGCCCGCACCATAAAGAGCGCCCTCCAATGCGGGCCTTTTTTACTCGAGGAACCACAGCAAGGAACAATGATTCAGATCTCAGAGATCGGGCCGGATGGTAAAAGGCAAGCCTCCTTTGGAGATATTTAGTTACCGAGGCAAAAAGAGCCTTGTGAGCCAAGGTCAAGGCCTTAAACACTATCCGCTTCCGGATGGGCAGCCAGTGGAGTGACTGCAAACTTACATTGGTGGTGGTATTGGTGATGGTACTGGATTGGTGGTGGTATTGGTGGTGGTGTTGGTGGTGTTGGTATTGGTGGTGGTGGTACTGGTGGTATTATTGGTGGTGGTGGTATTATTGGTGGGGGTGGTGGTATAGGTGGCAGTATTGGTATTGGTGGTATTGGTGGTGGCGGTATTGGTATTGGTGGTGGGATTGGTATAGGTGGTTATGGTATTGGTGGTGGAGGGAGTGGTTGTGGTCATGGTATTGGTACAGGTGGAGGTGGTATTGGTATTGGTGGTGATGGTGGTGGTATTGGTGATATTGGTAGTGGTGAGATTAGTATTGGTGGTATTGGTGGTGGTATTGGTAGTAGCGGTATTGGTGGTGGTATTGGATTTGTGGTGGCGGTATTGGATTGGTGGTGGCGGCATTGGTGAAGGTATTTGTGGTGGTGGTATTGGTGGTGGTGACAGTGGTACTGGTGGTGGTATTGGTATCGTCGTGTTCTATTGTTGGTAGTGGTATTGGATTGCTAGAGGTGGTATTGGTGGTGGTGGTATTAGTGGTATTAGTGCACTATCACTAGTGCACTAGTGGTGGTGGCGGTATTGGTGGTGGCAGTGGTATTGGTGGTGGTATTTGTGGTGGTGGTATTAGTGGTGGTGGTGAGATTCTACTATTGTATGATTATTCATTTTGCTGCATTGGTGTACATATAGTGTATTACAAAGATCAGAATGATGAAGATGTTTATAAATAATTCAACAGATAGTATGCAGATCACGGCAAATGTTATTTACACCCAAACTGTATTTCATCACACATGCCTATCCTGGTAGTCTCTTCTCTACCCAAAGTGTCTAACTGTTGTCAGCTATTCAACTTACATGGATGTATTTATTTACGTAAGTTAAGACAATGTCACGATTGCAATAGCCTATTACGGAGCAGTCGCCCCGTGGCACCCACGCCACATGGGCCACCACACTGCAGGGTCCCTATGGGTGGGCGATGGTTACCAGCTCCAAACTTGACCAGGGTAGTGGCCCCATGACTTTCTGGGCACGCAGCTAAACAGGCAGTGGGCCGGCCTGACGGCCACTCAGGCCTATATTTCTCACCCCCCTGGGAGGGCACTCACGCCTTCACGCTCAGCAGACACTCACTAGACACTTGGACTGCGTGATGGGCAGCAACCCCCCAGAATGGATTGTTCGTACTTTTTGTAGAATGTTTGGACGGCTGCACGTTTGGCAACCGACCCGATGGTATTCCCCCCAGTTAATGTTTACCCTCCTTTTCCCTATTGTGAAACGCTGCATGCATGACCTACAGGGGTGCTCGCTGGACTTTTCCGGGTGCTGGTCAGACAAGGGTGGGGACGCTCTGAAACTGGATGATGGAGGGCCCCTTGAGGAGGTGCTTGGAACGGGGGGGAACGGGGGGAGAACGGGTGTGATTGGCTTGTTGTATACTGATGGCTGAAGTCATAATGTGTACCTGGAATGTACGCGGAATACACACACCCGCACGCAGGTACATGATTTATTCGTACTTGAAGAGACACAAGGTGCAGATAGCACTCCTTCAGGAGACACACCTAACAGCCCCTGAGGTACACACCCTGCGCAGGCGGTGGCGTGGTCAGATCTATGCGACTGGGTTCTCCTCTTACGCTAGGGGGGCACTGATATGGGTGAGACCAGGGCTCCCGTTTGAGGTTGAAGACTCACACATAGACAAGGAGGGGAGGTTTGTGGCAGTGAAGGGACGCCTGGATGGGCGGCCGCTGGTGGTGGCGTCGCTCTATGCCCCCAACACAGAACAACAGGGCTTCCTCGAAACAGTGTCCACAACCCTAGCACACTGGCATGGGATCCCCTGGATATTGGGGGGGGATTACAATAGTGTATTGGATACCACACTGGACCGCTCATTCCCACCACTACCCAATGCGCCAGTAGTGGGTGCCATGAAAGCTCTTATAGCCTGGGCCTCACACTGGAACCTGCATGATGTGTGGCGTCACCGGAATCCAACGGCCAAGGTATATTCGTACTATTCAGGAGCCCACACCCTGCACACCCGATTGGACAGATTCATGCTCACGGATGACCTACTCCCGCTAGTGACGGAAGCGCATTACATGGGTAGAACACACTCGGACCACAACCCACACATGTTAACTGTCTCATGGGCGAGATCTCGCCCCCCTGTCCCCAATTGGAGACTGCAGCCGGACCTCCTATTAGACGCGCCCTTCCGGGATTCACTGTTTACACACATAGTGCATTATTTTGAGGATAATGCAGGCTCTGCCACCTCTCTACAGATGGAATGGGAGGCGTTCAAAGTGGTCATTAGGGGACAGTGTTTAGGCACACAGGGGAATCTCAAATGACAGGTAGAGAAGGACCTACATAGGGTAGAGGAGGAACTTGGTCGACATGAGGGGGACTCGGTGGGAGGGAACATCGCTGGGCTACAACATGCGCAGGCGACCCACGAAAGGCTATTAGAGAGGCTCAGATGTCTGAATTTTGCGGCTCATGCGGCGCGCACACACGATAGGGGGGACAAACCCGGTAAGCTGCTGTTGTGGCTCATCGCCAGAGAAGACCGGGCGAAACCAGTCACAAAAGTGCTAGATGCGAATGGGATGCCCTTACACACGCAGTCAGAGATTCACGGAGCATTCACCGCACATTACAAAGCACTGTATCGCTCTTGTCTGCCCTCACCCGCCCCGGACACAGAGGAATATCTCCACCAGGTGCCGCTACCGGCACTCACCGACGCCCAACGAACCGTCCTAGCGGCGCCCATTGCCCCTGAGGAGCTCCGGGAGGTCATAGCGGCGCTTTCCAATGGAAAATCCCCTGGCCCCGACGGACTCCCAGCGGAGTTCTATAAAGCATACCAGGACCTCCTGATCCCTGAACTCGTTAAACTGTATGAGACGGCACTGGAAGACTCCTCCCTGCCCCCTTCTCTGAGCGAGGCCACGCTGGTCTCCCTCTTGAAACCGGGTAAAGAGGGGGCGCTTATGGGCTCGTATAGGCCACTCGCCCTCCTAAACACAGACTACAAAATACTAGCCTCTACACTACCGAGGAGACTGGCCCAATATACACCCACCCTGGTCCACCCTGACCAGAACGGGTTTGTACCCACGCGCAGCACATCGTTCAACATCCGCCGGTTGTTCAGGGTGCAGGAGTACGCGAGAGACCCTTGGCCACAATCGGGTTGCATAGTATTAGACCTGGAAAAGGCATTTGATTCGGTGGAGTGGCCGTATCTCAGAACGGTTATGCAAAAGTTTGGTCTGGGTGACGCTTATCTGGACATGGTGGGACTCCTATACCAAACACCTACCGTTCGGGTCCGGATATGGGGCCTGATATCGGATGCCATACAGGTGAGACGGGGCACGCGACAAGGCTGCCCGTTATCGCCTCTACTCTTCTCGTTGGCCATGGAACCGCTGGCGGAGATACTGAAGATGCAGGGCGCCGAGTGGGGCATCCCATTGATAGACGGGGTACACGCGGTTTCCCTATACGCCGACGATCTACTCCTCTACGTCAGAGACCTGACACGGATACCCCCGGGGCTCACCGATGCCCTTCGCGAATTCACAACACACTCGGGACTGAGGGTCAACTGGGGTAAGTCTCGGGTTTTCCCCTTTCACCCAGATATGCAGGAGTGCGCAGTACAGCTAGGGGACACGACACTGACATGGTATGCCGGCACCTTCAAGTACCTAGGCATTCACATTTACAGGAACGCGGCGGATATATTGGATGGCAACCTGATTCGAGCCATAAATTCCTTGCGGGCACAGATCCGGTTCTGGGGCACACTCCCGCTTAACGTCCCGGCCAGAATCACCCTGTCCAAAATGATAGTCTTACCTAGACTTCTGTACTACTACTCGAACTTACCGGTGTATGTCCCAGCTCGGGTCTTCAAAGACCTGGAGGCCGTAGCACGAACACTTATATGGAATGCGGGGAGACCGAGGGTGGCCCTGAAGAAATTATATGCTCCGGCGTCCTCGGGGGGACTGGCGGTCCCGAACCATGAGCATTACTACCTCGCCGCGCAGCTCCAGTGGGTGGTGGCCTGGCTCGCGGGTAGAAACCTGAACGACACGGCCTCAACAGTCCCAGCCATGACCCATGCGGAGGCCCTAGCACTGTTTCACCCTCTTAGAGGCGCGACACACGAGACGCAACTGCACGTAGCAATGGCACTGCGATGCTACAAGCGTGTACTAAAATTGACCAAGGAGACTACACCCTACGCCCCAGCATTACCACTGGAGGGACTGCCCAGGCCTGGGGGAGTAGTGACTGCAGCGCGCCTGCACGACTGGGTGCAGGTGGGACTTGAAACAATGGCGGATCTATATGACGACGGGACCCTGGTACAGTTCGAGGGGCTAGTGGAGAATCCTGGACTGCCAGCGGGTCAATTCCTGATGCATGCATCAATGATACGGGTCCTCACGGAACACTGGGGCGATATGTCCACGGAACCCGAGACACACCTCTTAATTCAATACCTACACGTTATGGGGGCAGGGTCACACGTCGTACACTGGCTAACGCAGGCGCTGAGGTCCCACACAACGAGCTCCCTACAGCAACTCAGGGACAGGTGGACTACTGACAGGGGGGAGGACTGGTCGGATAAGGAGTGGGAAAGGATTCTAGAGGGACCGCAACACATTCCCCGCAACTCGAGATTCAGAATCATACAGTTCTACATCACACACAGGGCATACCTGTCGCCGGACAAGATTAACCGATACTTTGGACTGGATACCTCCAAATGCCCACGATGCGCGCTACTGAACGCAGATCTCCTACATATGCTATGGGCATGTCCCAAGCTGCGGACGTACTGGCACGATGTCAACACGCTGTTGACGAAAGGGACGGCGCTGGGCGTTCGTCACGACTGGGATACCTGTGTGCTGGGCCTCCTCACCAGGACGAAACATAACAAGGCGCACATGAGGTTCTGGGATCTGGGGCTGATAACAGCCAAAAGACTCATAACTCGCCACTGGAAAGCTGCGGAACCACCCCTGACGAAACACTGGAGTGCCTCCCTCATCTACTGGGCGACCGCAGAGGGCACGGTGCTGCGTAGGGAGGAGACAGCGGGGCGGAGGGCCATACCGATAGCCCAGATATGGGAGGGCTTCCTACGAACATTCACCAGGGTCTGCCACGATCAAGGGGTGATGTAAGGGGATGGCTCCTCCCCAGTGGAACGGGGGGACACGTCCGGGCAGCAGGCAGCGTAGTGAGAAAGGGGAGAAACGAGAGCCGCGCGCAGACAGACATGAAATACCATCCCTGCGACCCATCGCTCGCCCCCCTTCCCTTCCCTCCCTCCGCTCGCCCATCCCCCTCCCTTTCCCCCCCCCCACTTCTCCGCCCACTCCGCCCTCCCCCCCCCTCCACCTGTCGGCAGGGGCCACACACACAGTCGACTCCACCAACGCACCCCCACCCCGGGACTTAGAGTTACCACGCACCACTCGTACCACCTCCCCGTGAACACTTGAGGCCGGCACCCTGCGGGACCACTCCACCCGGAACTATCAAGACAGGGCCCACACTGCAGCACCCCCTCCCCGAGTTAGGGTTCATTACACCCTCACTTTCTTTCCTGTTTTTCCCCAGATTGGAACAGTGGCACCCACGGCAGAGGTCGCCCCCCAGTTGACCACGCTAGTTCTGCCTTTCCCACTCACACCTTTTACTTTTAACGCACGGCGACTAAACACACACATGCAAACCACTGCCGCAACCCTCTACCCCATGGCGACGAAATACTGAACATCCTAGCCGTCCACAGCACACATACACGTTGCCCGGAACCGGGCCTGGTTGGTTATTCACACTGTTGAGGAACATCACGCTTCATCACTAGCCAGAAGGTTACGGACACCGGGGGGGCGGCTGGCCATTAGGCTGCCCGCCTGGACGGGTAAGGTCAGACACCCTGGTAGGATCGGCACTGCGAATTACACTGTGATATAACAATGGAATGAACGGTCTGGTGCATGCAATGTCCGCCCATATGACAACAGATGGAGTTCTTTTATTTACAAGTGCATTTATTGGATTTTCAACCGTCGCCAACATTCGCTCTGATACTGTACGAGCTACTCCAATGGTTGTTTCCCCTTTGAGTTATGCACACAAGAAATGTAACTGTACGTCAAGTGTTTCAATAAAACAGATTTAAAAAAAAAAAAAAATGGATGTATTTATTTACTCAGCCTAAACTATGCTAAGCAATATTCAGCTTCAGTACATACCTTAAACTGCTATTGTGTAAGTAGTCGTAATGCAGCCCTTCAGCAATCAATCCATGTAGTCTAACCCTTCCCTGGACTGGAAGCTTATGTTTTTTTATTAGCAATGATGTCTTATGGAACGAGAAGAGGGTTATTTGTGCTTGGCTCTTGCTTTGATATAAAATTGTGCAAACAATGCCTCTTTGTAGAAGCATACAAGAGATAATGCTACATTTGTATCCTTCCTTCCAAGACTAATCCCTACAAGATCATCTTTCCTAGCAGCAACAGTTACAACATGTGCACCAGAGAAATGGAAAGTTTTCCTTCTCAGCCTTGTGAGTTTGAAAAGTGTGAGAAAATATGGAGTTGCTAAATAAACAAGCATTTGCAAAGCAATTGGTCTCGCATTCACACGCTATTGGCATTGTAAATTAAAATGCCTTTTATTTATGTTTTGCGTTTTAAAACATAAATAAAAGACATAGTCATTTACAATACTAATAGCTTAACCCCTTCTGTGCTGAGGACGAGCCCAGGCTCGTCATGTAGAATGGTGCTCGTGTGCTGGTGACGAGCCTGGGCTCGCCATGAGCCGTGGAGCGCTCACACGCGGGGATAATTCCCCTACTGTGCTGAGCGTTCCATTGCGCGGGCGGGCTCATGACGAGCCCAGGCTCGTCACCAGCACACGAGCACCGTGCTGCATGACGAGCCTGGGCTCGTCATCAGCACCGCGGCGCCGCGCCACGGGGGTATTATCCCCGCGGCAAAGGGGTTAAACTCGCGTAAATGCAAGACCTATTGCATTGCAATAATGGTACATCTCGACTGCTTGTTAGATTGTTAATATATCAGAGGCAGAGACCGGCCAGCAACGTGTTCAAAGTAGTGATAAACAGTGAAGTGAAGAAGATGTGTAAGTGCTGTAAAATACACCGACACAAAGTGTGAAGTGAGAGTTTCATATGCTCCGAGCTATAAACACTAACAAAGCGCTCCAACACCTTTTGCTCTGTGATTACACCGTCGCGGCTCAGGAGGAAGAGCGGGAGGGGGGCTATATCCTGCCCTCTATGTGATTTGAGCGTGCAGTGTGGCATTGCGTAATGTCATTGCTATCTTTGGCCTGATAAAAACACTCAACCTGAAGTAGGGCTCTGGCTTCACGTCCTGGTGCAGGGCTGGCTGTGCCTTATGGCAGGCATGGAGGGAGAGAGGGAGGGAGGGAGGGATGGTCTTGGCTGCAGCCACAAACTCATACAGTGCCCCTGCTATTACTAGTGAGCGAGAGGCGCTGAGGTGGTGGTATTGGTGGTAGTGGTGTTGGTGGTGGTGATGGTGGTGGTATTGGTGATGGCAGTAATGATATTGGTGGTGGTTGTATTGGTGGTGGTGGTATTAGTGGCAGTATTGGTGATCATGGTATTGGTGGTGGTCGTGGTATTTTTGGTGGTGGTATTGATGGTGGTATTGGTGATGGTATTGCTGGTGGCATTGCTATTGTTGGTGGTAGCGGTATTGGTGGTGGTGATATTGGTAGTGGTGGTATTGGTGGCGGTATTGATGGTGGTATTGGTGGCAGTGGTATTGGTGGTGGTAGTATTGGTGGTGGTATTGGTATTGGATTGGTGGTGGTGGTATTGGAGGTGATGGTTTTAGAGATGGTATTGGTGATGGAGTTGGTACTGGTGGGGTGACATTAGTGGTAATGGTGGTGGTATTGCCAGTGGTATTGTGTGTATTGGTATTGGATTGGTGGTGGTGGATGTACTGGTGGTGGTGGTATTGGTGGTGGTGCTATTGGTGGTGATATCAGTGGTGGTATTGTTGGTGGTGTTATTGGTGGTGGTATTTGTGGTATTGGTGGTGGTACTGGTGGAGGTGACATCAGTGGTATGGTGGAGGTATTGGTGGTGGTGGTATTGGATTGGCGGTGGTGGTGGTTTAGGTGGTGGTGGTGGTACTGATATTGGTGGTGGCGGTAGTATTGGTGGTGGTGGTGGTATTGGTGGTGGTGGTGGTATTGGGGATGGTGGTGGTATTGGTAGTGGTATTGGTGGTGGTGGTATTGGTGGTGGTGGTGTTGGTGGTGTTGGTATTGGTGGTGTTGGTACTGGTGGTGGTGGCTTGATGGTATTGGTGGTGGTATTGTTACTAGTGGTGGTGGCGTTAGTCGTATTGGTGGTGGTATTGGGCTTAGTGGTGGTGGTATTGGTGGTGGCATTGGTCATGGTGTTGGTGGTGGTATTGGTGGTGGTATTGATGGTAGTGGTGGTGGTGGTGGTGGTATTGGTGGTGATGGTATTGATGATGCTATTGGTGGTGGTGGTAGTGATAGTATTGGTGGTGGTGGTAGTGATAGTATTGGTGGTGGTGGTGGTGGCACTGGTGGTGGTAGTGGTATTGGTGGTATCTGTGGTGTTGGTGGTGGTACTGACATTAGTGGTATTGGTGGTGGTGGTGGTATTGGTGGTGGTGCTATTGGTGGTGATATCAGTGGTGGTATTGTTGGTGGTGTTATTGGTGGTGGTATTTGTGGTATTGGTACTGGTGGAGGTAACATTAGTGGTACGGTGGAGGTATTGGTGGTGGTGGTATTGGATTGGCGGTGGTGGTGGTATAGGTGGTGGTGGTGGTTCTGATATTGGTGGTGGCGGTAGTATTGGTGGTGGTGGTGGTATTGGTGGTGGTGGTGGTATTGGGGATGGTGGTGGTAGTGGTATTGGTGGTATTGGATTGTTGGTGGTGGTTTTGGTGGTGGTGGTATTGGTGGTGGTGGTAGTGGTATTGGTAGTATTGTTCGAGCTGGTGGTATTGTTGGTGGTGATATTGGTGGTGGTATTGGTGGTGGTAGTAGTGGTATTGGTGGTGTTAGGGGTGGTGGTATTGGTGGTGGTACTGGTGGAGGTGACAGTGGTAATGGTGGTGGTATTGGATTGGTGGTGCTATTTGTGGTGGTACTGGTGGTGTTGGTGGTGGCGGTGGTATTGGTGGCATTAGTGATGGTATTGGTATTGGCGGTGGTGTTGGTATTGGTGGTGATATTGGATTAGTGGTGATGGTATTGGTGGGCTACTGGTGGTATTAGTGGCGGTGGTATTAGTGGTGGCATTGGTGGTGGTGTTGGTGGTATTGGTGGTAGTGGTATTGGTGGTGGTATTGATGTTGGTATTGGTGGTGGCATCGGTATTGTGGTGGTGGTATTGGTGGTGTTGGTAGTAGTGGTATTGGTGGTGGTGTTGGTGGTATTGGTTGTGGTGGTAGTGGCGATGGTAGTGGTAGTGGTGGTGGTAGTGGCTTCTCTCCCATATTCTACTACAGCAGTCTCATAGAGAGAGTAGGGTATGCGCGCTGCCGCTAGGCTGGACTTAAAAATAGGGTGATCGAGCAAAGTCATTTGTTAGCATTACCATTTAGATAGTTTGCTTCTCTAGGCCCTACGCCTATTAAACACATTCTGTAATATTAGATGAATTCATGTTTAAATTCAAACCATCCCACACACAACAAGACCAGCAACAACTTTACTGAAAACATGCATGCTCTTGAGTTTCAACCAGATAGGGTGGTTCAACATACAGCTGGAGCTGGACGCACACTTCATGTAGCCCTTACATAAAACATAGTTAGTCTGAACCTAACGGTGGAACTCCAGAACTGGCAGGACCAGCCTTGTATCTCTATCTCACAAATGTTCGATAGGGCCATTCGCTATTCACATCAGTTACTTTAGAAATCAGACTTCTATGAAACCAACAAAAACACATGCATCAAATAATACAGACCAAAATGATATGCCAGAAACCCCCTTCAGCAATATTTCCAACACACTAGTGGAAAATAGCTCTGCCCAGAGCAAGAAAGCCAAAGCTAGTTGAAGTGAAATTAAACTGCCATAACTTGGAATGCCAATGACAACAGTCAATGAGTGGTTCAGCTGCAAGTGGCAGAGTGAAGGCTTATTATAGAGCCAACAAAAAGACCATATAGTCACTTGTGAAAAAATGCATCTGCAAGACCTCCAAATAAATAAGGCTTGACCTTATATACAAAGCACTAAATACCCAGATGCCATAATAAATAACCTCATTGTGTACATACAACATTCAAAGACTTGTTGGAATTTGCTCTGCCTACAATAACTGAAATGTATCATTCCAGCTACACAGTCTGGCACGCCTAAGAAATCGGTCCTACCCTATCTACTGTTACACATTCCCATACACACAATGTTTCAGCGCTTAGAACAATATTAGTTGAAATTCCAGCTGTTCTGGGGCAGTCCTTTTTTATTATTATTTTTTTTTAGTTTTCGTTCTTGCTTACTTCTGTTTTCTTCTGCTAAGCATCTACTGTTTTATAGCACTGGATTTCTTCTCAATCACAGCACCGAAACCGCCCTCATCACTGCCACGGACGAGATCAGGACCATGCTGGATAGCGGCGAAACCACTGCCCACATTCTCCGGGACCTCTCGGCTGCCTTTGACACCGTCTGCCACCACACCCTACTTACACGCCTCCACGTTGCAGGAATCCGTGACAAAGCCCTGGACTGGACCTCATCCTTCCTCACCGACAGAACCCAGAGGGTCCGCCTCACTCCATTTCGATCTGAAGCCACGAAAATCACCGGCAGCGTACCCCAATGGTCTTCACTCAGCCCAACCCTTTTCAAGATTTATATAATACCGCTCGCCAACCTCATCCTAGCACACAACCTCAACATCATCTCTTACTCCGACGACACCCAGCTGATCCTCTCCCTCACCAGGGATCCCGACAAAACCAACCTCCGCAAAGGAATGAAGGCCGTCGCCGAATGGATGATGAACAGCCGCCTGAAACTGAACTCCGACAAGACAGAGGTCCTCATCCTTGGCTCCACCCCCTCCGCCTGGGACCACTCTTGGTGGTCGACCGCAATGGGAGCCACATGGACACCCACTGACCAGGCACGCAACCTGTGGTTCATCCTGGACTCATCACTCTCAATGACCCAGCAAGTCAATGCCGTCTCCTCCTCCAGCTTCAACACCCTCCGCATGAAAAGATTACAACGCATACAGAATGCCTCGCATGACTCGTCCTCGACAACCCCTGCCGCACCCACATGACAGCTCACCTGACAGACCTGTACTAGCTCTCAGTCAACAAGAGGTTCACCTTCAAGCTCCTCACTCACGCTCACAAGGCACTCCAAGTCACAGGACCAGTATACCTCAACAACCGTCTCACCTTCTACACTTCGAACCGCCAGCTTCGCTTCGCTCCGCTGACCGGGCCCTCGCCAATGTCCCAAGCATCCACAGGACGACCACGGCAGCAGATCTTTCTCCTACGTTGCCGTTAAGACATGGAACCCCCTCCCCACCCACCTGCGACAGACTCAGGACCTGCTGACCTTCAGGAGACGACTCAAGATCTTGCTGTTCAAGCCGTAGTTGTACCTCTCCCCCCCCTCCCCTCAGCGCCTTGAGACCCTCACAGCTGAGTAGTGCGCTCTACAAATGCCTCTTTGATTGTGCCATGCCACAGGGGCAAGGAAATATTTTTTAACTGGACTGGTCAAACCTTTTTTTCACTTCCTGGTAGCTGCACTTGCATTCTCTTGGTGTAGAGAATTACACATTTTTTTCCTATTAGTTTGCAGCAGCTTTACCAATCAATTTTTAATCTCTTTATTACATAGGAATGGTCATGTTTGAGTCACTGGATATCAGCCAGCTCGGTGTTGGAAAGCCTGAAGGCCCGAAAAGCTTCTAAAATGGGCAGTGTTATCAACTTTGACACTATAACAACCATTTCTACACAATTAGTTCTTCCTCCTCCACTTCCCACTTTGGAGCATTTCTCCACAAACATTACATTCAATGTAAACCTTACGACTGAATTCTCTGTCATCACAGATGCCCTACCACATTGTAATACCACAAACTACAGAGCCAGCTGTTCTACACACAAAGATTTATCTGCTCAAGGAACTTCAGAAATAACCTTCTCTCAACCCATTAGCCTATCTCCTACACATCGCATCCAAAGTGCACGACTGTACTGTAGAAGTCTAATGCAACTTCCATATAACCCCTTATCCAAAGCATGGACCTTGTTGCTATGGCAATTATGAAAACATGGATCTGTTCACCCCTCAAACCACTGTTGTACTAGTAGGATGAAACAACTTCCGCTTAGGTGGGAGGGAAAATACCAAAGGCAGGGTTATCTTATCCAGAAGGAGCCCCTTAAATGCAAACTGTTTAACTCAATATGCACCTCCTCATTCCAAAGCCTCAGTGGAAATTACAAACCCAACATTTAAACCACTGAGAATAAATATCAGATATACCTCACATGTAGCACTAAAATGTTTTATCAATGGTTTCCCTGATTACATCTCTGATCCCCTGTTCTTTTTGTTGGTGCTCTGTCTGGCGCTTTTGCGGGCCCCGACCTGGCTGCACACTTCAACCTGGTGGGACCTTAGTCCCAGGGTGCACCATCTGCTGTTGCCCACCAGCCCCAAGGATGCTGCACACCCTGGTGGGACCCCAAGTCCCAGGGTGCATCTGGGCCCACTCCTGCTGCCTCGGAGGGGGAGGCGCCAACAACGTGCATAAAGCCCTGCCTCATTCCCTGCGGTGCGGACAGGCACAGGCCACGTCTGGGCAAAGCCTGGGCCAAGGGCGGGCCCGTCCTTGCCCATCATTGCCAGGAAGAGACATTGATCCGTGGGCGTCCAAACCGTGAGTCACAATGTGTCCTGTCTTTGACTTTGACTTTGATCCCTCCTGGCTGCCACAGCCAGTTGGGTACCGGGCCCTGGCCCCTTAAGATATTTGACTTACTTGGGTTGTTTGGGTGACTGCTTACGGACTCATGCCTCAGTTTTAACATAGAAACCAAATAGGGTTGAACTTTCATTAGGCAGGTGTATGTCAGTTGCATACGTTCCAGCTGGTTATTGAAATTGTAATTGTGATCTTTAAGTTGTAAACAGGGTAAATTAGCTTATATTAGTTTTTCTAGCAAGAAGGATACAGGGAGTAATTTTCGCAGTACTCTAGATTTGTAATAAATATAGTCCTATGAACCACTATGGGAAAAAGGAAATCCAGGGACTTCGAAAACGTGGTGGAGGGGTGCAACTGAAACCTAAGAAGACCGATAAAGTACGCAAGCCGGCAGGTGGCAACCATGTTCTTGATCGCATAGATCTTCTTCTGGAGTGTGAAGATATTTTAACCCCGTCAGCCAACTTACCCTCGACACCTTGCTCCAATGGCTCACTTAACAACTCCAGTAGTGCTAAGTCTTGTCAGCCAAAACACATCCCATCGATGAATAGAAAGCCCATAACACTCAGGGCAAAAAATTATTCTCCCAACCATACATTAGTGTCTCACAATTCTAACACTGTTGTTGAAGAGGTAGAGGAGGTGTCAAGTTTTGACCTCCCTGTTAAGGCTTTAGATAATGGTTCAGCTGATACAAGTCTAGCTACTAATCTTACCCTTTCCAATAGGTTTCTCCCACTCCAACTTATGGAAGAGCCCCCGGTGACAGTGGGGGTAGGGTTATGTGAGTCTCACAGCTCAGATGAGGGGAGGCAGGAATTGAGTCGACCTAGGGCCTCTAGGTACTCCAGCACGATCCTCTTGCGAGTTTACTACTATTGACCAGGCCTTGAAGGATCAGGATACCCTGAAGATTATAGTTGATCTGAGATAGATTCTTTGAAAAGGTCAGTCTAAGAGCTAACGGAGCTAATCGATTGGTTAACAAACAAAGGTATTAATGAGACCCAACCATTCAAGCAGCCTCCTGTAAAATCGCTGACCCGCACTGCTGCCTTCGATAGCCCGACTGTTCCAACTCTAAGATTGGCTACATCGCCCACTCGGAAGAATCCCTCTGACCCTATGTCTAGGAATACTACGTCCTATGCCAATATTGTCTGAAGTCGTACACCAGGCTTGCTACCAACTAGCGGCCCCAAATCCCTCCCCCCATTGATGATCACTTCCGTCGATTCTTACTTGGTAAGCCAGTCACACCGCAAGGGTCCCCCAAGAGTATTTTCCTGACCAACGTTCCCAGATTGCCGTCGCCCAGGAGTCACGAAAATGAAGAATCCCTTATCAATAAATGTATGCAATGGATACATTATGTGAGGGGCTGTCATTCAATAATTAGAGAGGATATTTGTGAGGATAAATGGAGTTAATTCCTTGACATTCTGTATAGAGCTGCTCTTTGGCAATGCAAACCTTGCCCATGACCTAATCGCACTGGAAGTTAGGTTCACTCCTTCAGCCTCTACGGGGTACAGATGAAATATCGCCCATTAATGTGCCCACTGTTACCAACTACCCGCAGCCTGCAAAAGAGCCCTGGTTCACTTTTAGATATAAATCATTGACCTGTACACCAAAATCCACACTCCATATCACAATCTCCATCTTAATTTCTCAACCTCCTGAGACTACCTACCCTGATGCTTCAACCCTACTCCCCACAGCCTTGACCCTTCGCACGGTGGCCGGTGAATGGTGCTTGCAGGCAGCCAGTGGCTGCAGTGGGTGGGGGCAGTCTCTTGGGACACCGGACGGGAAGCCAGGGAGGAGTACTGTGAGAGGGTGAAAATCCTTCCGCTATAAGTACTAGAGATCATACGATATTGTCATGGAATGTTGCCAGGGCGAAATCAAAAGTCTCAGTTGCCTACTGGACTCAATACATAGAAAAGCACAACATCTGTATTCTACAAGACAAATGGTCCCCCTCCCTTATCTTTATACCTGGGTACACCACATGCCATTGCTCTGCGATCACTGATAAATTGGGTCGTTCATTTGGGGGTTTATTGATCTTAATTAAATTAGATCTCTACTGTTATGTTAAAGAACTCAAGACCAACAGTCCAGATATACTAGCGGTCCAAATAAAGGCAGAGTATGGGGTGGGGGTAGATCTTTTCAATGTATACGCCAGAGGGACAAAAGCAGGCACCACATTATCCACTCTCCAGTAGTTGATGAACCTTCTAGACGCTAGAGATACCCAACTACCATTAATAGTCGCAGGTGAGTTTAATGTCACCTTCGAACCACTTGGGCAGGAGGATTTATGTGGAAGTAGGGAGGAGGAGGAATTATGGCTTATTCCACCTTTGGAACTCACTCCCATCAAAACATAGTGCCAAAAGGCACTGCGACTTAATGCAATAACCCTTGAATTTGGCTTAAGGGCTACCAATGGGCGAACCAATTATTTTTTTTGTTTAAAAGTTTTTATTGGGGTTTTTTCATTACAGTGTGCCATTTTAGACAGCAGACATATCACAGTTTAACCATCATTCGTGTATATTGTGAGCATCCGTAACAGTTACAGATAGCAATGTCATTTATTTTCTAGTCCGCAAAATATATCATCGTATCATGACCCACATGTCCATTACTGGTTTGTCTCGTTGTGTGGTAATGTAGTCTGCTGAGTCTGGTCTACTGTGTTACATGGTAGCGGAGGATGGTATATCGCCCCTTCAGCTGTACTTATATGCCGACCCCTTTTGGGGTGCCTGGTCATCTATTCTGCACGGTTAAGTTGGCTTTGGAACTGCCGGTGGGAGTTTTAACTGTGAAATGTGGGTAGGAAAAAACTTGGGGTTTGGGGAGAACGCATAGTGCGGGCAACAGTGATCAGTCGTGTCGAGCCATGTGTTGACTAGCTACATGTCTACTGGGTGAGCCCTGGTGCATTGAAGGGGAAAAGAGCGGTCATGGGGGTAGATGAGAATCCCAGGAGCACTGTCCATCTAACCCACTTGGCGAAGTGCTACTCCGCTATGTCAGGGGTCTGCGTCGTGGGAGATACGGGGGGTGAGGTGGGAGCTGCGTGGGTTTCAGGTGTTTCTCCAGCTGCCGTCTAATGTTTGAAGTGAATTAATAACTACGCCCATTCCATGGATACCGGATGTTTTTGTGTACCCTTTACTTCCTCCTCTCTCAGGGTCTCTTCCTCTGCTGCCCCCCATTTGTTCATTGCGCCCACCCAAGCTGCCTCCGGGGGCCTTGTTGGAGTTCTCCAATGCATCGCTATGCTTCTTTTTGCCAGGAGGATGGCTAATGACGCAAAACGCCATTGTTATTTTTCAGACTTCTTTTTCCGGTGAACACCCAGGGCGCATGCCTCCCATGTGGAAATGTTTGGGAGATTGACTAACGTTCGGAGAGTTTGATGTACCTTGTTCCAGTATTGCTGTATGTTGGGACAATCCCAGAACATGTGCAAAGTTTGCCTCACATGTTTGACATCGGGGGCATGTAAATCGTGTGTCGGGGTAGAAACGGTGCAGTTTATCTGGCGTGAGATAAGCGCGGGGCAGAACATTGAACTGTATGTTTTTGAATCGTGCATTTCTGGAGACCTTTTTTGGAAATTCCAGAGCTTGGACCCATTGTTTATCATGAAATGCCCGGCCTACGTCGTTCTCCCACTTCTGCCGCAATCTGTTCAGGAAAATGTTAGTAAGCTTCTGGATCGCTTTGGAGTGCCAGGTAACCAAGTGCCTGCCCGCTCACATTCGCAGGATCTTGTGCAATACTGGATGTGTTGGGGGCTCCCCATCCCAAAGGCCCCAGTGTTGACGACCGATGTTTAAGAGTTGCCTGTGTATTAAGAATTGTCCATGAGGGAGGTCATACCACTCGACCATCTGGGCATACGTCTTCAGTTGCCCCTCATGGAACAGAGCCTCCATTTCTGTTACGTCATGATCGGTCCAAACCTGGAGGGTTCCCGCAGTGTAGTAGTCATTCCTCTGGGGGAACCCCACGAGGGGAAGAATAGCGGAGTATAATGGTCGTCGCTTCGACATGCGGTGTATCCGCATCATACATTTGTGGGCTACGGGGACCTGCAGCGGGTGCGTGCGTACCGGTTTAGTGCCAGGCAATAACATCCTTCTAATAGCGGGGAGGGGTAGTGTGCCGTCCTCAGTTATTGTTTCTCCCATTTGCTTCTTTGCTGTCCAGTGTGACAGCCATTGAAGTTGCGCTGCTAGAAAATATGATTCGAAGGATGGAGCTCCCAGTCCCACGCGAGTCGTGGGCAGGTGCAACGTGCGCAGAGCTACTCTATGACGGCCGTCTCACCATATCAGAGCTGTAAGTAGTATGTCAAGCTCCCGAAAAAAGGAGCGCAGTGGGATCACAGGAAGATTCGTAAAGTGATAAAGCATCTTAGGAACCATGATCATTTTGGCTATGGCTACGCGTCCGATGGGCGCCAGAAGTAAAGTTTTCCAGATACCCACCGCTGTTCGTAGGCCCGCTAACACTTTACGATGATTGCCCTCGTTGAGATCCTTCGTCGGAGTAGTATAGCCGCACTCCCAAGTACCAGGGAGCCGCTGTGCTCCACGCTAGCCTCTGGGTGCCCACCGTGACGTCCAGGGGTGCCAGATGGGGGCTGAGTGGAAATATCGTTGATTTTTTCCCAAATGACTAAGTCCTGAGGCCACTCCGAACTCCCGCAATGCCTCCCATATTGAGGTAAGATCGTCCATGACGTCCCGAACATGAAATTAGAACATCATCGGCGTATAGAGACACGCAATGTATGATATCTGCTATTGAGATTCCCCACGCCTCTCCCTCCCATCGTAACCTTATAGCCAATGGCTCCACTGCCAAAGCGAAACAGAGAGGGGAAAGGGGAAAGGGGGCATCCTTGTCTGGGCCACCGGGAATGGGGCAGATATAAGTTTTCCAATTCTTACCCTAGAAGTGAGACCTCTGTAGAGGAACTGTGTGTACGCCATGAATAACGGTGATGGATCAAGCCCTGATCTTTGGACTGGGTAAGAGTGGTCTGCTCAATTCAGACACTCTGTTCATCACCACCCCCTTTTCTGTATCGTTTTTGGCCACTATAGGTGTGGCAGGGTATACTCAGACATGAGTCCCTTTCTCACTGCTCCATCAGGATTCAAGCAAGCCGGGCCGAAGACGGCTGAAATGCCAGAAACCGGTCCCCGGTAGCTTGTCTCCTTTCTGGTGAAGAATTGGCTTGGTAGTTTAGTCTGCCCTGTTCCCATGATGCACTGGGCCAGGGACAGACTGATTTGCATATAGCCAGGTTCTGAGCTGGAATGGGGCAGTGAGATAAATAACGGTGATGGATCAAGCCCTGATCTTTGGACTGGGTAAGAGTGGTCTGCTCAATTCAGACACTCTGTTCATCACCACCCCCTTTTCTGAATCGTTTTTGGCCACTATAGGTGTGGCAGGGTATACTCAGACATGAGTCCCTTTCTCACTGCTCCATCAGGATTCAAGCAAGCCGGGCCGAAAACGGCTGAAATGCCAGAAACCGGTCCCCGGTAGCTTGTCTCCTTTCTGGTGAAGAATTGGCTTGGTAGTTTAGTCTGCCCTGTTCCCATGATGCACTGGGCCAGGGACAGACTGATTTGCATATAGCCAGGTTCTGAGCTGGGATGGGGCAGTGAGATAAATAACGGTGATGGATCAAGCCCTGATCTTTGGACTGGGTAAGAGTGGTCTGCTCAATTCAGACACTCTGTTCATCACCACCCCCTTTTCTGAATCATTTTTGGCCACTATAGGTGTGGCAGGGTATACTCAGACATGAGTCCCTTTCTCACTGCTTCATCAGGATTCAAGCAAGCCGGGCCGAAGACGGCTGAAATGCCAGACACCGGTCCCCGGTAGCTTGTCTCCTTTCTGGTGAAGAATTGGCTTGGTAGTTTAGTCTGCCCTGTTCCCATGATGCACTGGGCCAGGGACAGACTGATTTGCATATAGCCAGGTTCTGAGCTGGGATGGGGCAGTGAGATAAATAACGGTGATGGATCAAGCCCTGATCTTTGGACTGGGTAAGAGTGGTCTGCTCAATTCAGACACTCTGTTCATCACCACCCCCTTTTCTGAATCGTTTTTGGCCACTATAGGTGTGGCAGGGTATACTCAGACATGAGTCCCTTTCTCACTGCTCCATCAGGATTCAAGCAAGCCGGGCCGAAGACGGCTGAAATGCCAGAAACCGGTCCCCGGTAGCTTGTCTCCTTTCTGGTGAAGAATTGGCTTGGTAGTTTAGTCTGCCCTGTTCCCATGATGCACTGGGCCAGGGACAGACTGATTTGCATATAGCCAGGTTCTGAGCTGGGATGGGGCAGTGAGATAAATAACGGTGATGGATCAAGCCCTGATCTTTGGACTGGGTAAGAGTGGTCTGCTCAATTCAGACACTCTGTTCATCACCACCCCCTTTTCTGAATCGTTTTTGGCCACTATAGGTGTGGCAGGGTATACTCAGACATGAGTCCCTTTCTCACTGCTCCATCAGGATTCAAGCAAGCCGGGCCGAAGACGGCTGAAATGCCAGAAACCGGTCCCCGGTAGCTTGTCTCCTTTCTGGTGAAGAATTGGCTTGGTAGTTTAGTCTGCCCTGTTCCCATGATGCACTGGGCCAGGGACAGACTGATTTGCATATAGCCAGGTTCTGAGCTGGGATGGGGCAGTGAGATAAATAACGGTGATGGATCAAGCCCTGACCTTTGGACTGGGTAAGAGTGGTCTGCTCAATTCAGACACTCTGTTCATCACCACCCCCTTTTCTGAATCGTTTTTGGCCACTATAGGTGTGGCAGGGTATACTCAGACATGAGTCCCTTTCTCACTGCTCCATCAGGATTCAAGCAAGCCGGGCCGAAGACGGCTGAAATGCCAGAAACCGGTCCCCGGTAGCTTGTCTCCTTTCTGGTGAAGAATTGGCTTGGTAGTTTAGTCTGCCCTGTTCCCATGATGCACTGGGCCAGGGACAGACTGATTTGCATATAGCCAGGTTCTGAGCTGGGATGGGGCAGTGAGATAAATAACGGTGATGGATCAAGCCCTGACCTTTGGACTGGGTAAGAGTGGTCTGCTCAATTCAGACACTCTGTTCATCACCACCCCCTTTTCTGAATCGTTTTTGGCCACTATAGGTGTGGCAGGGTATACTCAGACATGAGTCCCTTTCTCAATGCTCCATCAGGATTCAAGCAAGCCGGGCCGAAGACGGCTGAAATGCCAGAAACCGGTCCCCGGTAGCTTGTCTCCTTTCTGGTGAAGAATTGGCTTGGTAGTTTAGTCTGCCCTGTTCCCATGATGCACTGGGCCAGGGACAGACTGATTTGCATATAGCCAGGTTCTGAGCTGGGATGGGGCAGTGAGATAAATAACGGTGATGGATCAAGCCCTGATCTTTGGACTGGGTAAGAGTGGTCTGCTCAATTCAGACACTCTGTTCATCACCACCCCCTTTTCTGAATCGTTTTTGGCCACTATAGGTGTGGCAGGGTATACTCAGACATGAGTCCCTTTCTCACTGCTCCATCAGGATTCAAGCAAGCCGGGCCGAAGACGGCTGAAATGCCAGAAACCGGTCCCCGGTAGCTTGTCTCCTTTCTGGGGAAGAATTGGCTTGGTAGTTTAGTCTGCCCTGTTCCCATGATGCACTGGGCCAGGGACAGACTGATTTGCATATAGCCAGGTTCTGAGCTGGGATGGGGCAGTGAGATAAATAACGGTGATGGATCAAGCCCTGATCTTTGGACTGGGTAAGAGTGGTGTGCTCAATTCAGACACTCTGTTCATCACCACCCCCTTTTCTGAATCGTTTTTGGCCACTATAGGTGTGGCAGGGTATACTCAGACATGAGTCCCTTTCTCACTGCTCCATCAGGATTCAAGCAAGCCGGGCCGAAGACGGCTGAAATGCCAGAAACCGGTCCCCGGTAGCTTGTCTCCTTTCTGGTGAAGAATTGGCTTGGTAGTTTAGTCTGCCCTGTTCCCATGATGCACTGGGCCAGGGACAGACTGATTTGCATATAGCCAGGTTCTGAGCTGGGATGGGGCAGTGAGATAAATAACGGTGATGGATCAAGCCCTGATCTTTGGACTGGGTAAGAGTGGTGTGCTCAATTCAGACACTCTGTTCATCACCACCCCCTTTTCTGAATCGTTTTTGGCCACTATAGGTGTGGCAGGGTATACTCAGACATGAGTCCCTTTCTCACTGCTCCATCAGGATTCAAGCAAGCCGGGCCGAAGACGGCTGAAATGCCAGAAACCGGTCCCCGGTAGCTTGTCTCCTTTCTGGTGAAGAATTGGCTTGGTAGTTTAGTCTGCCCTGTTCCCATGATGCACTGGGCCAGGGACAGACTGATTTGCATATAGCCAGGTTCTGAGCTGGGATGCGGCAGTGAGATAAATAACGGTGATGGATCAAGCCCTGATCTTTGGACTGGGTAAGAGTGGTCTGCTCAATTCAGACACTCTGTTCATCACCACCCCCTTTTCTGAATCGTTTTTGGCCACTATAGGTGTGGCAGGGTATACTCAGACATGAGTCCCTTTCTCACTGCTCCATCAGGATTCAAGCAAGCCGGGCCGAAGACGGCTGAAATGCCAGAAACCGGTCCCCGGTAGCTTGTCTCCTTTCTGGGGAAGAATTGGCTTGGTAGTTTAGTCTGCCCTGTTCCCATGATGCACTGGGCCAGGGACAGACTGATTTGCATATAGCCAGGTTTTGAGCTGGGATGGGGCAGTGAGATAAATAACGGTGATGTATCAAGCCCTGATCTTTGGACTGGGTAAGAGTGGTCTGCTCAATTCAGACACTCTGTTCATCACCACCCCCTTTTCTGAATCGTTTTTGGCCACTATAGGTGTGGCAGGGTATACTCAGACATGAGTCCCTTTCTCACTGCTCCATCAGGATTCAAGCAAGAAGGGCCGAATACGGCTGAAATGCCAGAAACCGGTCCCCGGTAGCTTGTCTCCTTTCTGGTGAAGAATTGGCTTGGTAGTTTAGTCTGCCCTGTTCCCATGATGCACTGGGCCAGGGACAGACTGATTTGCATATAGCCAGGTTCTGAGCTGGGATGGGGCAGTGAGATAAATAACGGTGATGGATCAAGCCCTGATCTTTGGACTGGGTAAGAGTGGTCTGCTCAATTCAGACACTCTGTTCATCACCACCCCCTTTTCTGAATCGTTTTTGGCCACTATAGGTGTGGCAGGGTATACTCAGACATGAGTCCCTTTCTCACTGCTCCATCAGGATTCAAGCAAGCCGGGCCGAAGACGGCTGAAATGCCAGAAACCGGTCCCCGGTAGCTTGTCTCCTTTCTGGTGAAGAATTGGCTTGGTAGTTTAGTCTGCCCTGTTCCCATGATGCACTGGGCCAGGGACAGACTGATTTGCATATAGCCAGGTTCTGAGCTGGGATGGGGCAGTGAGATAAATAACGGTGATGGATCAAGCCCTGATCTTTGGACTGGGTAAGAGTGGTCTGCTCAATTCAGACACTCTGTTCATCACCACCCCCTTTTCTGAATCGTTTTTGGCCACTATAGGTGTGGCAGGGTATACTCAGACATGAGTCCCTTTCTCACTGCTCCATCAGGATTCAAGCAAGCCGGGCCGAAGACGGCTGAAATGCCAGAAACCGGTCCCCGGTAGCTTGTCTCCTTTCTGGTGAAGAATTGGCTTGGTAGTTTAGTCTGCCCTGTTCCCATGATGCACTGGGCCAGGGACAGACTGATTTGCATATAGCCAGGTTCTGAGCTGGGATGGGGCAGTGAGATAAATAACGGTGATGGATCAAGCCCTGATCTTTGGACTGGGTAAGAGTGGTCTGCTCAATTCAGACACTCTGTTCATCACCACCCCCTTTTCTGAATCATGAATGTGGGACCGACATATATTTTCCGCAAACAGATATGACCACGTTAGGGTATCGAAAGCTTTCTCCAGATCCAAGATCAGGCATGCCGCTCGTTTGAATTGGAATTTTGCTCTGTCCTGGATATGAAACAGCCTACGCAGATTATGCAAGGTATTACGTCATGGAACAAAGCCACATTGGTCAGGGTGTACCAAAGCTGGAAGGATTTGACTGTAGCAATCAGCCAATAGATTCCCGAGAATTTTACAGCCCGTGTTTAAGAGCGTTATCGCCCTCTAGGTCCATGTTTTTTGACAGTTCTGCCAATTTAGCCTCTGCGTTTTGCATCACCCTCTCCAGTGTTCTCCGCACTCCCACCACCTGTTGACTACAGTTTCCCCTGGCGCTTACCTTAAAGGCGTCCCATTAGATTATTCTAGAGGATGTCGTGCCAGCGTTCTGTAGAAAGTGTTCCTGAATGTACTCTCCATGGATTTAGCAGACCGCCTGGTCGGTGGGGTATTCCTGGGGTAGTTTCTACATTGGAACGGGGGATGGGGTGGCCTCCACCTGAGCGTTACTGTGTGTGCATGATCTGACGCTATCCTGCCCTAGTAGTCTGTGTGTTGTACCTTGGGTAGGAGTACTGTGGAACACAGAAACCTATCTAGCCTAACTCTCAAGTTGTGGGGAATGGAGTGAAAGGAGTAGAGTTTAGTGGTTGGGTTCCGTGCTCTCCAGGCATCCAGTAATGCCCACTGCCCATCGCCGAAAGTGCTCGGACTGCTTATATGCGGTCAAGTGTACCGGCTGGGGATGCGATCTTCTAGGTGTACATCTAATATACAATTGTAATCTCCCCCTAGGAGCCACGGGACCGATGTGCGGTGAGCCAGTATGCCTGTGAGCTTATCCCAGTATTGATCTTGCTCTACGTTAGGGGCGTATATGCTCCCTATGAGTAGTGGTTGACCCTCTAGGAGCCCTACCGCTAGTGCGTATCGTCCATCCTTATCTATTAGTCGTGTTCGCTTCTTGAATGGCACCCCTGGTCTGATCCATATGAGTGCACCTCTGGCGAACGCGGAGTACGTTGTGGCGCAGATGAGGCCATGCCATGTTTTGCGCAGACGGTCTACCTCCGCCCTCGTCAGGTGTGTCTCCTGTAGGAGAGCCACTTGGGCTTGTTGCCTCTTAATGTATGCTTAGACAGAGTACTGTTTGTTGGCTATATGCATCCCCCTGACATTTAATGGAAAGAGTTTTATGTCTGTGTTAGGGATCTTGGGTGTCATGCGGCACAATGTTGCGTCTGTTTTTTCTCGTCGTGAATCCACCCATCACCCGCCGCCCGTCATTTGCAAGTAGTTGGCATTGTCTGCTTCCGTTTCCTCGCCCTCCTGGGGACTCCTGGGTAATAAGGGGGTGGGTAAACGTTAACACTGGGAAACATTCTCAACTCGGGGGACCTATCGCTCGGATGATACGTCCAAACTGCTTGTCATATATAAACTTTAGTTCGTTCCTTTGGGGTCTTGGTTCTGCATCTCTCCGGTCTCCGTTGCTACGACCGCCAGTCTATAAATGACATGAGGGAGGTGCCCACTAGTACCACTTCTCTTCATGGCCATCTGTTTCGGGCTGAAGTATTGTTCTTTGCTACTAATGATGTGGCGCAGACTTTAGCGTCGCGATATCCGGATTGGATGCCGCTCTGCTTACGTACGCTCTGCCTTGAGGCTATGTCGCTCTCTGTGTGCCTCTGGCTGCCGCTGTTTCATTATATCAGTTGTGTCTGCCGTTTGAGGGGTCACTATCGGGGATGTCATTAAACCCTTTCGGGATGTGGGTGCATCACTACCTTCATCTTCTGAGTTGAACAAGTGTGGGCCTCTTTCTATGTCCAAACCCTCCCCCGTGGGGTTTAGTGTCGCCAATGCTTGTATTGCTTTATTGCGTTCTGATATGATTTGTGCGAGGTTCGGGGAGCTGGTAGTGGCTGAGCTGGGCTGCATGCTGAGTTGAGTGAGAGTGACCGTTCTGAATCGTCGTCCAGAGCATCTGGGCGGTCGCCCACCCTGTGTGACGGTGGCGTTCGGGAGGTGGGACAGGTGTTGTTCCACCGAGTTGCTTGCATCGATTGGAGCTGTGAAGAAGTGAGTGATACCGTTGTGAATGATTTTGAGTCTGGCAGGGAATAGGAGGGCGATTTGTATGTTCTTTTGACGCAGGGTGCGTTTGATTGCTAGGAAGGTGGCTCTTTGTTGATGGACGGCTCGAGAGTTGTCTGGGAACAGCATGACCTGTTTGACTTCTACTTGTAGACGTCCATGTTGTCTAGCTATCTTGATAGTGCAGTAGCTTCAAGAGAAATGGTCGCGTGGGAGGCCCGGTTTTGGTCTGCGTGCTGAGACTCGGTGCGCTCTCTCTACAGAGAAGTAGGGGGTAAAGTCTTTTGCGGACGTAAATGTTGTGATCCAGGTTGTGATGTATTTGATTGGGTCAGTTCCATCTGCCCCTTACGGAAGATTCATAATTCAGACATTGCTCCGTCGGGAACGACCCTCCAAATCGTCCGTTTTGTTTCCCAGTGTCTTTATCCGTGCTTGCAGATCTTTTATAGCGTTGTGGTGTTGCTGCATCTGTGGTTCCATAGTTTGTATTGCTTTTTCTCCTTGGGTGACTTTATCTGCCAATTTCCTTTGGTCATCACAGAGAATATTGAGGTCTGTGGCCAGTTCGCTGATTTCTTTTCCTATCGTTACTCTAGAGTGTTCTACGGCCACGAGGACCTGGTCTAGTTTTCTGGACATGGAGTCTTCGCCAGACGGCTCTACTCCTGGTAGGATTACGACTGGTGTGGGGGGAGCTGCCTCCTGTTGTTCCGGGGCATGCAACGCCATTATTGCACGCTGGCGGCCCATGGCGGGTGGTTCTTTTCGTATCTTTTAGTGACCAGTCTCCGTTCTCGGCCTTGGGGACAGCCGCCGGGCAGATGCACCTGACCGGATGCGTTTGGCACTCTCCCAGCCGTTATGATCGTTCCTCGCCATCCGTGGGGGCCCCTCTTGCAAGTCGGCCCTTCAGTGCGTGCGATGCGCAGTTCAATTGTCTCCCGGGTGCAATCCGTTCCAAGCTTCCTCAATGCTTCTCGTTTTTACCCTCGCTACTAGCACGTGAGGAGAGCAGTCCGTGGCATCCTGGTGTGTTACCCTGGTTCTGAGACAGAGTGCCCGCATTCAGGTAGCGATCTGCGGCTCAGTCAAGGCCGCAGCAATGTGGCTGGGGCTTAATCCACTTGGTTTATCCAGCCTGCACCGGTTTT
This sequence comes from Lissotriton vulgaris, assembly GCF_964263255.1. Lineage (NCBI taxonomy): Eukaryota > Metazoa > Chordata > Amphibia > Caudata > Salamandridae > Lissotriton > Lissotriton vulgaris. The sequence goes on from NC_141686.1 coordinate 52,353,468, forward strand.
GATCTGTGACATTGGGGTGGTCCGCGTTCGGCCTCTCCACCAAGCAGAGGGCACACAGGCAACGCGCTGGTAGCCGGTTACTTTCCCGCTCCGGGTTCCACTGTCACGTAGCAAGGGGCGGGGGCTTTTATGAGGTCACTTTAGTCCCTGGGACAGGGATGCGTATGCTACCGGCCACTAGTGTGTGCTTCAATATCAGGTTTCTGCTTCTCTTCTACGCACCTCTACGCACCTCTGCGCGCCTCGAGTCCCTGCACCGTGCGGGGCGGGGAGGGGGGTTTGAGGGGCTGGAAATCGCTGTGTTTTAGATCCTGGCTGCTATTCGCGGTATGCAGACAGGAGTGTTCCTTAGCTCACGATGTCTATCTCCACTGTGTGGTCTTCACAGTGGGAGCTTTCACCCCTCTGCACAGGCCGGGCGTCGTGGGCACCTCCACAAGCCCGATGGATACGTGGGTGGGGGGATGGATACGTGGGTGGGGGATGGTTGCAGCCCCTAGGATCAGCCCTCACCCTTCACACCGCTCCCCTTGGACAGAATGAAACATGAGGCTGCACTCCCCAGCAGCGTGGGGTCCCAGGGCTGCAGGGTAGGCGTTGCAGGACAGTCGCCAGGTCCCGGGGTTCGGGGTCCTCTGCTGTCCCAGGGCCTCTCTGGTGACCGCCGCGCCCTCACCTGTCTGTTAACTGCGGTGTTCCCGCTGTCCGGACCTGGTATGATTGCGTCGTAGCGTGCCGCATCCCCTTAGCGGGGTGCGAAGACCCCGATGATGAAGCATGACACCAAGGGGCCTGTTGGTGTGTGAGGGGTATTTTACACGACACTGAGAGTTCCCCCTTCTTTTCCTTTCACACAGGCAGTAGGATTCTTCTTGTTTATTTATCAGTGCCCGTGGAGTAGGAATCCTACTTTATACTCTACCTCCCTTCTTTGTTAAGTATAATCTTTCTGCTGCCTTCTTCCTCCGGTTGTGCAGGCCCCACACCAGGATATCAGCGCTCGCTCCGTTGCTTAGTGAGCTGCCTTGATGTGCGGCGGGACCGCCATCTTGTCCACTGGTCCCGGGGAGCTCATGAAGGGAGCACGATTTGGGGATTTGAGCCCACCTGAAACTCCTCTGCGCTAGCCAGGCCCAGGCTCTGCGTGTTGTGCAGTTTGCAGGTACATGGGGCTAGGATTCATGACGATTACACGGGCCGGCGGTCGGAGCCTCAGGGAGATGTGTCCGTCATGTTGGCAGGCTTGGTCACGCCCCTATGGGCGAACCAATTCTGATAAGTTAGGAGCAAATACTTTTAATCGGACCGCCAACATGAGCCGAATTGACTATTTTTTGATGGACCTGAGATTATGGCCCAAAGTTATTGACATGGTTGAAGGCTGTACTATGGATAGCGATCACAATCTCCTCAAGCTTACTCTAATCTTTCCTTGGGCCAAACACTTACATTCCTGAGACACTACTCTCGCCACCAGGGTGGTCTATTCTACTAATAGTAATAAGCATTTTAAATGGACATTTGTAGCAATGGGCACAGAGAAAATTGACTCAATTAACACCAACATGGAGGCTAGCATTAGCGAGATGTTTCGTTTGCTACAACACCCGAGTGACTACACCAAGATTGCTGATTGTCACACCAACTTTTTTAACTTGCTCGCATCCTATTTTAAAATCCAAGGATGCCCACCAGGTAGGACAAAAAGCTCAAATCCACAGTCTGCTTGGTTTACACGAGAGTGGAGGAACCCTGGAACCAAACTGGCCACTGTAATTCGACTAAATAAACTAATTCTAGTGAGGGAAATTAGGTGTACCTATAAGAAAGCTATTCTCAAGGCCAAAAAGAATTGGCTAATGGAGTGCTGGTCACTAATCAGTGACGCTTGCGTCAAAAACGATACACAATGTTTCTGGCTTTTAGTAACTAGGAGAGATGAAAAAAAAGGTCCCAGTCGCCACTTCTCGTCACTTTATACTGGAAAGCCTGACCACGCCAACGAAAACCCAACAGTAGTCTATGACTGCACTCAGATTGATGGGTTTTTCTCCCTAGCTGAAATAAGATCCAGTATCAACGCAATTATTAGATCTAAAGCCCCCGGGCCGGACGCCATTCCTGACGATGTATTTCTTAGCAACATCGACAACTGGTCATTGTATATTCTGGCCCTGGCCAACGGAATAGCTGCTGGCTCCCCTATTCCGCCCTCATGGAAAGGGGCTGAGGTAATCCTAGTGTTCAAGAAGGGTATTCGCTCACTGCCCTCGAATTACAGACCCATTAGACTGATCGACAGTGCTCAAAAGGTCTTTGCCCGGGACTTATTATGAAAATTCATATATTTGAAAAGGTGATAATAATATTTTGTCTCCCTTTCAAGCCAGGTTCAGACAGACAGTGAGCACTTTCGACCAGGTCTTCCGCTTTCTATTATAAGCTTGGAAAACTGTGACAATCTCTCAGGGTAGTTTATACGTAGCTTTCATTGATCTACAGTCTACTTTTGACCTCATCCCCAGATATAAACTTTGGAGTGTCTTGAAGGAAATTGGCATCTCTTCTGAAATTTTTGCATTGCCCGTTCGCCTGCATGAGAATAACTATGCAGGGGTCCGATGGGGTAATCAAGGTCAATTGTCTGACCTGATCAGGATAGGCAGAGGGGTCAGACGAGGGTGCCTAATGGCCCCCACCCTTTTCTCACTCTTCATCAATGGAGTTGTCCATTGATCCCAGCTGCACCGACCCTGGAGGTGGGGTTAAAGTGACAACCTTACTCTTTGCAGACACACTGTGATAGATAGTCTCTAAGACCTCGAGTGGCCTGCAATCCCTTCTAAAACGTTTTGAGTGTGCACTAAGAGGCCTTGTGATAAACACGGAGAAGACCAAACTTCTAATGATTAATCCTCACAGATCATTCAAGGGGAAGTTGTCCTAAAGGGGAAACCACTTGGCAGAGTGAGCACCTTTGGTTATCTTGGTGTCACTCCCTCTGACGACCTTTCCTGGAGACATCATGTTAAGAGGCAGAATGTCCAGCTAAGGCGTATCTAAGGGGCTCTGATCAAAGAGCACAAAATCTCAGGGAGTAAGCCAATAGCTGCCCCCCTTTGTATTTGCGATCACAAAGCAGTGGGAGCAGCTCTTTATGGGGCAGAACAATGGGGGTTGGAAAAATTGGATGCACTTCTTGTGACTAAAAAAAATAATAATAATAAAATATCAAATATACCTCACATGTAACACTAAAATGTTTTATCAATGGTTTCCCTGATTACATCGCTGATCCACTCACCTCCACTTGAAATCAGATTTTCCTGGGAGATTTCAACCTCCACAGGGTAAAAGACAGACACCCAAGCACACCTCCTCAAATTCTTCCCATTGGATAACAACCAACTACACAGCACTGCACCTACCCTTCACTGGACCTAATTTCCATAAAGAAGCAATTAAAAAAGAGTACTCAAACAGGTGCTAATCATTCCAGTCAAACTCTTAAGAAACATCGTTAATTAAGTAACAAACAGATGTGTATGAAATATTGCAAAAAACAAACAATGTGGTTTCGTAAGATATTACAAATATTCGTATATGTTTAAATGAAGCAATTCCACAAGGGGGTGCCATCGATAGTAGTGACGGAAAATGTCACAGCGCATTAGGACAATGTAAGTTAAGTAGCTGGATTCTTATGAGGAAAGAGCACACATTCAGTAGAACAGGTTGCAATGCTAAACTTTTATAAATGTTATTGTAGTACATAAACAGCGATTAAATGATTAATTATAAGTTGTCCCTAAAAATTTTCAAAATGAGCAGTTTGATCGTTTCTAACCATAAAATCAAATTAGTGGGGTCTTCGTCAAGACGGGTGGTCTGGGACAATTAAACGACACAGGAACGTTGTGACACCAGTAGCGGTGGGTGACATTTCAAAGTGGTGGGGCGGCAAGTGATTTGCATACAGCACCGTAGCGAGCGAGCGAGCGAGCGACCGTAGGGCGTGTCACTCCCTCCCTCTGTGTCACCCCCTCCCTCTGTGTCACCCCCTCCCTCTGTGTCACCCCCTCCCTCTGTGTCACCCCCCCTTCTCTGTGTCACCACCTCCTTCTCTGTCACTCCCTCCCTCTGTGTCACTCCCTCCCTCTGTGTCACCCCCTCCCTCTGTGTCACCCCCTCCTTCTCTGTGTCACCACCTCCTTCTCTGTCACCCCACCTCCTTCTCTGTCACCCCCTCCCTCTGTGTCACTCCCTCCCTCTGTGTCACTCCCTCCCTCTGTGTCACTCCCTCCCTCTGTGTCACCCCCTCCTTCTGTGTCACCCCCTCCTTCTGCGTCACCCCCTCCTTCTGCGTCACTCACTCTTTCTGTGTCGCCCCCTCCCTCTGTGTCACTCCCTCCCTCTGTGTCACCCCCTCCCTCTGTGTCACTCACTCCTTCTGTGTCACCCCCTCCCTCTGTGTCACCCCCTCCCTCTGTGTCACCCCCTCCCACGTTCTGTCCCGCTTCCCTCACTTCCTCCTACTGTCCTTCACCTCACACGTTTCTCTTCCACCCACCTATCTCTTCTCCCTTGCTTGGGTCACTCTTTCCCTCAACCCCCCCCCCCCCTATGTTTCACATGCTCTTCCTCTTCCTTCGTGCCTGCCCTCCCCTCTCAGCAGTGACCTAGCTTCTCTCCGTAGGTGCAAGGGGGAGAACAATTCTCGTATGTAATAACTGCCATGTTTGAAGCCGTCCTGCTCCTCAGCCGTTGGGTGAGAGCTTCTATTTGAATTTCAAAATGAAAGCACGCAATAACATATATAGGGTGATATTTAAGTGCTGCGCGGTGTTTATTAAATCATTTAAAAAAGAAATGTGTATGCTGGTTGATGTAAATGTCGGTATTTTATACATAGGTAGGGAAATTGCTTAATGCCTTTCACGGAGACAATATTTGTCCTGCTGCACTACTGTGTTCAAACTCAGTTGATTAAATTCAGAGGTGTAGTCACCGAGAGATAACACTCTCCCCCTCCCCCCCCCCGCCCACCTATAAAGCCTGACAGCATGTTGCTATAACATGTATAGGAAGCCAGTGTGCCCGTCTCCCCCATGCTTTAATGACCCCGGGGCCGCCGGCCCGCATCCATTGTACTTGTACTAACACAGTCACAGTGCTCATAATAAATTCTTACTTTAAACCAGGCGTCTTTCTGTACCTCTCAATCCCGGAGTGCCTCACCACTCACGCTGTGACCCTCGCCAGCCGACAGACACACCATATTCCAGGGAGCTCTCCTTCCACTCAGTGCCGCGGCCCCTCAGACTAGCCTTCCTCAACATCTTAAGGCCGAACGACGTGACGTCTCCACTCGGCGCTGAATGCACCAAAAAAGAATCAGGAAAAAACGGCCGAGCTGCCTTTTGTGCATTTAAAAGAAAGAAATGTCCGATATGTTATAAATCTGAGACGCTGACCACAGGCCGCCGCGACAGAGCTCTCCCTTGACAGGATGTCCCACCCCCACCACGCGCGGCATCCAATGATGGATGCTGCGCGGTGGACCAGCCAATCCTGGCTAGGGGGGGGCCCATTTTCTGCTCGCCCTGTCGCCCTTTGAAAACCCCGGGCTCTGGCAGGCGAACAAGGTCCCGCTGGGGACCTTACAGTGCGGTGAGTGCGCTGTGCGCATGCTTGGGCAAGTTGCAAACTTATTTGCACTTGCGCAGTACGGTCTGCTGCAGCCGGAGTGTGTGGACTGTCTGTCACTCAAGCTGCAGCAGGCCACCCCCCCTGGCCCCTGCGCAATTCCCGGCGGCTGATTATTGAATGTTGCAACTTGCTGTTTATCATGTACTTTTTTTTATTTACATAGGATTGCGGCCGCGATGCGGGTCCATGTGGCTGGTGGGGCTACGCCCCCACGCCCCAATGGACGCACCGCTGCTGTGTGACACTAACTAGAAAAAAGTGCGACAAGTCTCCTTAAACAATAGGCAATGGCCATTCTACAAATATCAACAAAAATACAGTTTAAAAAACAAGTCACATCGTACCAAAACCTGTATAACTATGGTTCAGTTAAACATATCGTAATGGAAATCAATATGTGGTCTAAATGGGGCAGGAGGAAGGCTGTAAAATATAGAGGAGCCAGCATGGGAAGACTTTTAATAGTAGCAAAACAATACAACTGAATAGTTTGTAAATGCAGCTTAAGAAGGCTTACAGAGGAGACTGAATGGACAGACTCTCACAGCCACAAAAAATCTGACAAACACAGACTGCAAAAAGCACACCAATGAGACAATGATTTACAAAAGGATGTCAATTGCAAAGGAGTCTCAAATACCCATCGAAAAAAAAAAGGCCAGCAGGAGGAACTCACAAAATCTTACTGTGAGACGTTCGGAAGGGTAGCTTACCTGTGCTAAGACCTGTGTGACCAAACAGCAATAAAATAAATTAATAAACAATTAAATCAATGCCACATCCTTGTGAGATTGGCTGCGTGAGACAACACGCATTGGTAATGCCAATAGGTCAGGCTTAGGCATTAAAGTGCCTTACGTGTCACTGATGGGTGTAGACACTAAATAAGTCTGCACACATGCACTCATCTCTGCACTCATGCATCTATTCATCAAACCACTGAATCATCCTTCCATGCAGACTCTGACACCGCCGCAATGAAACTCACAAAAATTAAACAATATAAGCAGGATAAATTAAAAGAATACAAGTAGAAAAAAGAAAGTATGATGCCTTCTCTAGACTTGTTTGCATTAACAAAGCCAAAGATAACAGCAGATGTCTCTCTTGCAAAGGTATTGTAAATAGTCTATGATTTTTGGAAAGTTCAAGCCTGTCTAGTATTTAGAACCAACGTGATGGCCATCTTGGAATGGTAAAACAATGATACACTAAGGACAACAGCATTCCATTATGATCTCCTGGTTTAGAGGAAGTTCCCACATGTAATGCGGCACACTGCAAGTTAAATGAGTGGCAAGCAACCCATTAACGCTGCCTGTAGAGCTGCAGTTTCTTCTTCAGACACATTACAATAAAAAGATGAGAAGAAGATGTGAAAACTGAACTATAAAAGAAGAACTTTTTAAAACTGAAGAACCCATCCAGCCCGAATACTGAAGCACACTAATTTTCAGGTGGATATACACACACGCAATTAGAAAATGTCATCATTCACAGGGTAAAAGAGCTAATTACTGATGCAAAATGAATGATTACCCCATGCAGTTTGCGGTCATGGATGGAAGTAAAAAATGACACTCAGACAGACAAAAGACAAGACCGAGTGTAATCCAAAGGCATGTAGCTGTTATCAATGACTTATCACAATAACTAACTGAGGCCTCTTGCACGGAGCATAAGATTTTCCACAAGGAAACCATCAGGCATACAGTCAAAAAATTACACCATATACAAAATTATAGTAGGCAAAGCAAAATACTATCTCTCCTAAGAAGGCCTAACAAGGATTCTGAAAGTACAAATCTACTACTCCCACAATTTGTCTGAGGAAGGAAGTAACCAACCCCAAAATACTGGCCTACTATAGTAATTTGTGAGATTCCATGTAGCGAAATTCCTGTCTGTAGGCTTAAGTACAGAGTAGCAATCTACACTGAAATTCCTTAAATAAAAGTGACTTGAGCGGGGGGAGGAGCTCGAGCGCAACCAAGATGGTCGCGTGAGCACAGGGCTCCCGAGACCCACGTAGCCTCCCGAATATATCCTGTCAGTGATCCTGTTCGCTGTTGAACCACAGGAGAAGCGAAAACTGAAATGTATTTCCCGATCAGACCACGGAGACCGGAGTTGTGGCGCTGGAAAGTTTGCGGCCTTCGCCTCTTAGATCCCCAGCGCCCGAGTTGGCACGGTGCCCAGGGCGCAGTTGAACAACAACGGCCTGAGGCAGCCGGTCTGGTTCCACTTTCACTTTCGTTTTTGTCATCTGGGTTGGAGCCCGGGCCTTAGGACGCCTCAATCGCTTCGAAAGCTTGTATCCTGAGCAGTACTTGGGCGTGTCGAACAATATTCAGAGTTTTGGACTTGGACTGCACCATAAACTGTCTTTTTGTCTATTTGTTCCTTCGCCTGAGGGCCTTTTTGGACTTTCGCTTTCTCGGCTCTATGCTGCTCTAGCATCTTGGTCGACTTCCCCTACAGCTGGGTGCTGTCTACCGTTTTTGGGTTGGACCCCTTCTCTTGATTTTGATAATACTTGTATTGTCACGAAATGGCGAACAAATTGGAGGGGGACAAACAGAGGTTTAAAACCACCAGACGGGGTGGCTATACCCAAAACAACGTGATGGATCGCTACGCTCAGGTTAAGGGGTCGCCCAGTGGACCCATCCGATCGTTGGAGGAAGCGGGGGATCCATCGACTCCGGCGACGGAACCGACTTTGCAGGATGTGATGGCTGCCATCGATGGCATCAAGTCTTCCCTTGGAAAGCAAATGGGGACCCTTGCTCATAAGCTGGATACAGTGGCGATCAACGTTAATTTGATCCGTACAGACCTTACAAAAACCAACGAAAAGGTCAAATCTCTGGACAGAAAAATGTCGAGCTTAACCGCTGATGTCGTCGAGCTGCAGACCGAAGTCCGTAACCTGAAATCCTCCAAAGACTTTGCTATCCGCAGGCTGAGGAACAAGCTGCTGACCTTTTTGTTGAGGACCTTCTTATCAAACATCTAGCCCCCAAGGGACTGAGCAAGTTTTTTGCTGTGGAATGAGCTCATAGGATCCCGGGTGGCGGACCGAAGGTGGGAGCCCCGCCGAGGCCTATGATAGCACAGAACTTCAATTTTCGGGACAGAGACGCTATTCTACAGGCCTCGAGGGCGGGTGGACCCTTGAAGTTTGAGAACTCTTCTATCAGCTTCTACCCGGATTTCACGCAGGCGGTCCAGAAACAGAGGCTCAGTTTCCTGGGAGTAAAAAGAAGACTTTGAGATATGAGACTCAAATACGTCATGCTTTTCCCGGCCAAGCTGAGGATCGAATACAACAAACGGGTTCACTTTTTTGATAAGCCCAAGGTGGTAGCCGACTGGTTGGACACTCTGCCAGCCAGACAGGAACCAGAGAGTCAGCCTGGTGGAGCAGAGGGAGGACTTGGGATGCAGGAATGAGTGCCGTTTGTCCGGTTTACGGGGACATTTGTGGGATTGCTACTGTGATGGATCCAATTAATGACATGTATTTGATTGTGGGTTGAACGGGGGGTTGCAGGAATATCGGTGGGTCTTTCTCCTCCTCAGCTTTACTTCTCGTAGTTTAGTTTAGATGTGGGAGCGACAGGCACACTGCGAGTTGGGGTGGCTCTTTAGTCGTATGCAGGGGTGTAGGGTGGGGGGGTTGTAATGGGTTGTTTGAGTGGGGGTGGGGGAGGTGTTTGATTTCTGGTTACTGTTCTTGCAAGGCGCTCTATTGCTGGACTTTCTCCTTGATGTGCTGGACTCTGCTTGGGGCGGTATCTTTTTTCTCTTTCTTGATGAGGGGTAGGGGGTGGAGGTTGATGAGTTAGAATGTTAACGGGCTGGGGGATAAGATTAAGCGTGGGGTGGTATTGCAGCTCTTGAAACGTCACTCCCCTGATATTGTTCTATTGCAGGAGACCCACTTGGTAGGGAACACATGTCATGCCATGAACAGGAAGGGGTATCGTCTAGTTGCCCATGCCGGGTTCTCCTCTGGATCTAGGGGTGTTGGAATTCTTGTTAAGAACGCTTTCCCACTTGAAATAGACTCCACGGTCCTTGATGATAGGGGACGCTATGATGCTATTTCGGGACGGTGGAAGGGCCGTACGCTTTCCCTGGTCTCTGTGTATGTCCCTCCTGGCCTACAATCCAATAACTTTGCTGATTTGGGACGGGTTCTGCTAGATCTTCCTGGGGGGTCTCTGATAATTGGTGGGGATTTCAACGCTGTGGTTTCCGGTTTGCTCGATAGACACTCCCCTAGGGATCCACCGAGGGCGCTTGGAGGGCTGCCTGACTTCATGGACACTCTGGGCCTGGTCGACTGTTGGAGATTGCTTCACTCTGATCAGCGGCAGTATACGTTTCACTCGGGCGCCCTTGGTAGCCTCTCTAGGATTGATTATGTGTTGGTGCCGGCTGCACAGGCGTTTTGTATTAAGGAGATCAGGCATATGGCCCGGGGCATTTCTGATCACTCCCCGCTGTGGCTTCGGTTGGAATTAACATTGGGTGCCACGGGACGGGTAGCCCCGATCAACCCTTAGTATCTTCGCAGTCCCAAGACCCGCAGTGAACTTGTAAAGGCTTTGGATCACTATTTTCGGGAGAATGAAGGTTCGGTTTCCTTCGCGGTCTCCTTGTGGGAGGCGTTTAAGGCTGTTATCAGGGGTCAAGCTCTATCATTGATTGCTGGAGTCAAGAAGCAGAAAGAGGAAGAAGTGGTAAAGATAGAGACTGAGATCGATGACTTGGAACTAGCGCTAGGGCGGGAGGTGACCCGTTCTGGATTGCATGTCCCGTAATTGAAGCAACTGGAATATAAGATGTTGGTGACGGAGGCTGCGAAGGCTCTTAGTCGGGAACAACAGGGGCGTCTTTATGATGTTGGAGACAAGGCAGGCAAGTTGATAGCATGGTTAGATAGAAAGGATAGAGCGAGTCGGGTGGTACCGGAGATTGTGACAGTGAGTGGAGCTGTTGTGACAGACCCACAAGAGATAGTGGCGTGTTTTACGGATCATTTTCATACTGTGTACTCTTCCGTGTCTGATAGGCCGGAGGAGGACTCTGGCTTATTATTATGAGATATTGCCCTGCCATGTCGCTCTGTGGAAGACCGGGAATTTATAGATGGTACAATTACTGCCGGTGGCGTTAGCTATGCGTTCTCTGCGTTCCGGTAAAGCGATGGGTCCCAATGGTCTGCCGATAGAATTGTACAAGCTCCGGCCTGACAAGATTGCTCCATATTTAAGGGACATGTTCCTAGAGGCCCGGGACCGCGGTTTTCCCCCCCACAACCAAAGATTGGCGACGATAGTTGTAATACACAAGGAAGGGAAACCGAGGAATAGGTGTGCCTCATACAGACCGATCTCTCTGTTAAATGCCGAGCCTAAAATTCTTGCCAAGCTACTGGCTAATAAACTGATCAAAACCATTAGTGCTCTAAAAAAAATTTTTTACAAAATTTTAAAAAAGTCACTTGAACACTTTTTCATAATCAATTTTTCAGGCCTACTGCCTTCATTGTAATTTTTCATTATAAACAATCAAGCCTATAACTTTTATATTTGGCTTGTCATCATAAGCAATTCAGACCTGCTGTGTTGGTTTATAAGCTTCCCCTCAAAGCATACCATAACAACGTAATCATCATAACATTACAAAAGTGTACAAAATACACCTGTCAAAAATCCATGCTAATAGATCCTAATATGGACTTCCGTAGTGTAAATAGTCTATCCCCATGGTTTGTTCAGGAGAGTCACCTGCACCAAACCCTCACCTACTACAGTAATCTGCGAGATACCATGTAACAAATGCCTGCCTACAGGCGGCTTTAGTGCAGTGTAATATCAATCCACCCGTAAAAGCTGTCTTTCTTTAAATACATGCATTTCACAATAAATAAGGCCCACTTGCTTTGCTATAACTTCAAGGAATTTGATATAACTTTTCCAAGCGAACTTGTAATGCATGAGAAACAGCATAACCCTTGCCTGCAATAGTAATCTCTTAGATTATGGGTCACCAAATACCTTCCAATGGCATGTAACATTTATTTACTCACTTATTTCTTTATGAAGCTCAAACTAATACCCGGAGGAGTCGAAGCGCTGGAGAACCTGAGGTGAATGCTAAAAACTAATGGCCCTCAATAACCGCACATATCCACAGGAAGCCAGTGCCATAAGCTGGCAACACTACACTGTGGCAGGCCTACTGCTTTAACCATATGATTTGTACTATAAATAAGCCATGGCTACTACCTTTGGAATAACTTTTCATAATAAACATCAGGCATAAAGTTTCCCTGTACACCAATCAAGCTTATAGCTGTTAGCAATATAGGTTAATGACAGCTCTCCTCCCATCTGTGCTACTGCCAGAGAAAACCACTGTAAATTATCTAGTTATCTACGACACATTAATAGCATTACAATGTCATGTGTGTGCCCCTCAAAGTTCAAGCGCAGGCAACTGGATAAACAAAATTATCACAGTTGTGTGAAGGGAAGGAACTTTTTTGAGGGGAAGAACACAATTTCTGCCATTCAAAACATTTACTCTTGGCTCCCAACATGTGGGTTGGTGGCAAAGCCCCGTACTGGTGGCTCTCACATAATTGTCTGCTGATAGCTGGGCTGGCTAGCCAGACCATAAAAAAGAGATATCCTTGAAAATGTGTACTCAAAACAAAAAATAGCTCTACAAAAGCAGGCCACTTGTGTAGGGTGGGTAAATCAAATTCATTTAAAATTTTCAAGGAGGCATAAAAGGGAAGACTGACTGAGCCTGAGATATGCTATTGGGGCACACATGCATAAAAACGTATTTGACAATATTATTTGGGGGCAGAACCGATTATGTAATAACAGGGGACTAAATTGTCAAAATAATTGTTAGTCACTAGGGAAAGGAATTATCTTCTAAAATACAGAACAGAGGAGGCCATGCCCATCTACTCAGTCAATTATAGTGAACACATCAGTAAGTCCTTGGCGTTGCCCGTATCTTGCTATTGGTTCTTATTTTTAACTATTTTAACAAGCTGCTGTTGCTTAGCTCACCTAGTCTGCGCGCGTACCGATCGGACTGTGTTTTACGGCATTATGAGGGTGTTGGGCGGGGTTGTTGTTACTCACTGTGTGCTTGATTGCTGGGGGGGCTTTGATCTTGCCTGAGGGTACTCTCGTCCTGGTCCGCCACGGCTGGTGCAGTTTGTACGGAGGGAGTTGCGATGTACCTTCGGCTTTCCGGCTCTTTCCGGCCACCCCACTTCCAGCCGCAGTGTGTGTGGCGCTGGTGGAGCCGTCTAATGCTCCCAGCACACACACTATTTAGCCCCATGTTGAAGCGGGCGCACATTCGGGCACGCCGCCGGTGCGCCGATGGCAAGCCCGTCTGAGCCCATCCGTGCCTGGATGGCGCCAGGGGTCAGGACCCCTGGTTCTTTCCCAAGGTATATAGGCTGCTACTCCTCAGCTGAGATGTTGGCTCTCAGAAATGACTGTCTACATTCTATCACGGTGGGCACCGGATTGAAGGGCTGTAGGAACTGTAACTTTCTGTTAACGTCAGCTGCAGAGGAAAGGAAGAGAGGGGAGGCATTGGGATCAGTGAAAGACTCCTTACTCTGCCTGTCTCTGAGCTGCAGGTCTCTGAATGAACATAGACAGGAATCTTTATTAGTGGACCAAAAGACAGTTGAGCTATTTTTAGTGGAGACTTGACTCCATGAGCAATCGCACTTGATATTCTGGATGCATTGCCCAAAGGTTGTGCTATACTGAGGGTCGACAGATCCGGGCAGAGGGGGGTGCGGGCTGGCTTTGATCTTCAGAAAAGAATTCCAGTTAAGGATGTCTAAACTGCCGCTGTCTGGCTACGAAGCAGCCATTTTTAACAGGACTCTTAATAGGAAAGATCAGTTGTGGGTCTCCTTATCTACAGACCCCCAGGTCCTGCAAGAGCATTTATTGGCGCTTTGGCTGAGATAGTGCCCTTCTATACCATCCGCTACCCAAATTTTATAATTCTGGGGGATCTGAATTTACTGGATGATAAAGAGAGTCGAGAAATTGGGGAGATCACAAGGGGACTACAAGCCATGGGCTTAAAACAGTTGACGCACATTAGGGGCCATTTTTTGGACAATATTTTCTCTAACAGTACCCAAATAGAAGCACTTTTACCTATGCTTGTAGTCTGGTCCGAACACTAGATTCTCCCTTTCAGGATTGTGAATCCAAGAAAGGCCCCTAACAATCTGGGAAAACGATCAGAGCCCATGATGATCCAGGAAATGGGCTTCACTCAGCCATGATATCCTTAGGGATAAGTTGGTTTTAGGCACTCCGGAATTAAGGGCTGAAACTCAGATGACAGAAAATCAAGTCTCTCTATGGATTAAGGAGATAGTGGACTACCTAATACCTATTAAACCTTGTACGAGTGCCCATCTAACTCCATCGGCGAAATAGTTCTCAGAGGAACGGGCATTATTGAGAACTAAACGCAAAAGCTTTGAACGCCACTGGAGGAACTATTTGAATGGAAATAAGCTGAAATACTTAGAAGCACTCAAGTTATATCATCAACGCAATAGGAAAGCACGTACAGAGTTCTACACTGAGCAAATCTCAGTAAAAAAAAACTCTAAAAATATTTTTAATGTTGTCAAACAACTGACTGCCTTAGAACGTGTCACAAAAAACAATTTGATGGACAGAATGTAGATCAATGTCTTACATTCACCCCAGTACAAGGATCTGGGCCTAAATCCATCGTTTTTTGCACTCCACACCACCCTGGGTTAGATAATGGCTTTATGCAAATCAGCTCTGACCCTGTGCCCCATGGGAACAGTCCAGTCCGAACTACACAGCCATATCTTTCCCAGACCGGAATCAAGCATCCGAGGACCGGACCGGTTTCGAGGTAACACCTCTCATCAGCCCGGCTAGCTTGACTCCAGTGGTGTGGAGGCTCTGGGACCCACGTCTGAGCTACCCCAGTACACTCAGGGAGAAAATTACAAAAAAACAATTTGATGGACAGAATGTAGATCAATGTCTTACATTCACCGGCGTTTCCAGCCTACTCTTGCGAGTGACTGGGATATCGAGTCCTGGAAGGAGATACAAGACCTCCAACATTCTATTCCAGAGGTATGGTGTTGACTAAACCCTTAGAGAGAATTCTTGAAGCAAACCTTGGCAAAACCAACTTATCTTAAAGCTACTTACTTACTCCCTCCCACGTATTAGGCTTAGGTCAGGTACACTGGGGTAGGCATAGTTAGAAGCACCAGTTGAGTACGTTAGCCTAATGTATATATGAATGTATATATGTTTTATTCATTTTAAACCATTGTATGGCTAAGAAACCATATCAATGCTTTTACAGTATTATTTCGCAATCCTCATTTTACTGTACGCACTTTTTATAATAACTAGTCTTGCAATTGTGGCAATTCATTTCTCTTGTATGAGAAGAAAGACTGTTCTATAAATAATACCTTTTTATTGAAAACGCCCGTCTCTCTATTCTCTGCATATTGGTGAAAGTAATCTGCACAAAACTGACTGAGTAAAATAACTGTCTATTGTTTCACACGACTCTAGAGATTGACTCTTATTCTAAGGAGCAAAGTTGTCATGTTTATGCGGTTGTTGGAAAACTGAATCCCTTCTTGTCTGTACCAGGGAAGCTGATCACTTCCTATTCAGTCAAGAAAGTTTCCAGTGACCTCTGAGCTAGTTGGTAACAAACCCAATTAAGTTTACATAGTCAGTGGAGACCTGGAAGATCCGCACTACTGTTTATGTTATTCCAATGCGCAGGGCCTATTGGGAAAATAGGAACTACACTACAATGTTACCAATGCAGCAATCCAACGTTTGGTAAGGCGATAAAACTAACGCAAGACGTTAGAGTAACTCAGTCGTGCATTTTTCACACAGACCCCTTTCTACCGTAAATACTCCAATAGACGTCTGGAGTGGGTGAAAGGTTAAAATTCGCCCGACCTTAGTAGGAAGAGATTCCTATGTAAAGCTCTGGTTTATTCAACGTTGAAGGATACAGTGTTCCAAAATATTGTGCACCTAATCGTTGTCTCCTTGGAGACCTGCTCTGCAAAACCTTGCATTTATACAATGCCACGAGAAAAACGAAACCGCTACACCTGCAGTAAATGCGACTGAGCAGGGTCCCGACGGTACTACTGAACAGGGTGCAATAATCATCCCGGCACGTCTTCGTGATAGAGGCACAAGAATATCAGCAGACAAAGGTATTCTATTCATGGATAAAATTTCCAGCGGCAAACACCGCAACACACGAGTTCCACTATTACAAAATAGGGGATCCACCGGAAGAGTACGCTCCTTTCGAGGAGATTGAAATCCCATTAAAATTCCAAGAGCATCTGCTCTGGTTTAAAGGCGCCCTAAAACATAATGATCATATTACCAGGCTCGGTCCACTAGGTAGACCAGGAGCAACGTGGCTGGTTCTAGCCAGCTACACACCATATCCGGACATTGCAAAAAACGTCTAGAGAAGAACTTTTAGCACAGCTAAAAACATTAATTAAAATACATAGACAATTAGTCCAATATGTAATGCGGACTGCTACAGTCCAAACAGCTGTTAATGTACCACAGCTGACCCCTCATCAGGGGAACACCAATAAAATTACACCACAGAACAAACAATCATGTCTTGGTAAAACACCCATAAAACGGGAACAAATTCCTTTCTGGTTAGCGCAGAAAATTACTCAAATAGAGGCAGTATTTCCGAATACTACCCCTGTTGAGAAACACAGGATCCTGACCATCTGCCTTCCAATGGGGGTCGCACCACACGTGGAGGACTGTGACACTTGGGGTACAGTCTTTGCTTCCATTTACACAAAAACACGTGGTGTTCCGTCAATGGCGGTAATACCAGATGTGCTAAAACAGATTCAGAATGAATACGGTCCAGAACCTGCTTTAACTCTTGGTATGAAATTACTGAAAGACTTCAAGCAGGTCTCGGCTATATTACTAGCCAATATAAAAGGAGAAGCAGCATCTGTGGCGATCCGCCAGAAGTTGAAGGAAACAGATAGAACAGATCAACCAATTGAGCTTGCCAGAATCATAGAAAAATGTTATGAAGAACTAGGTAGAGACAGCTTGGGTGGAAAACCAGTAAAGCCCCAACTGCTCGAAAATCCTGAAAAATTATTTATTAAAAATAATTCAAACACTCCTAAAAAGAGCTGGGATGGAAATAAACAATCCACTCCCAAGGAAAAAGTTTTCGAGTCCAGAGGAAGATCTCCTCGACGGAGGGAAAGAACTCCGACTCGAGAACACCAGTCTCCCCAGGGAGCCCTCTGAGAAAAGATATAACCTTAGAAATAGGGATAATTTGAAAAAGCCTGATAGATATCAAAGTATTGATACACGTCCCTCTCGATCTTGTTCCCAGAAATCGGAAAGAAGAGGACGGTCAGACCCAGGAGAGCACACCAAGTCCAAAGACAAGGAATCTGCTCAAAGTAAAAAGTTACAATTTCCAAAAAAGAAGGTAGCCAGTATTAGAGTAATCGAACATGCTGAGAATACTGAGGACACAGTTGAAAAACGGGGAGTGGGCACAGACAATGCTAGACAGTGCAGCAGAAATCAGTATAGCTCGCAAGATCCTGATGAGTCATCTGGAGACAGTGGACACGAATGAATACATTCAAGTAGAAACTGCCGACACCAGAGTTAGCGAGCCCCATAAGATATACGAAATAACATTGCGTATAGAGGGTGATAAGATTAGGAAAATAAGGGGTCTATTTTGGGATAAACTCTCAAAAGGCTATGATATTCTGTTAGCTGAAAAAGATTGGCCCCCAGAGTTTGTCAGGGAGTGCCCTCGTGGCGAAGAAATGATTATGCCTGCCTTCTCGAATCACATTCCGATTCACAAAAAATATACTTATGCAAGGAAATGGGCAGTAGCCCAGGCACCAGCATTATATAAAAATCATGTAGGATGGGATGAGGACTCTCCTCCTCACAAAATCCAGTTAAAAAGTCAACCGACTGCACAAAGGCAGTATCCCATTAAGCAAGAAGTTAAAAAACAAGTCAGGGAGATTTTAGATCAACTTGAATACCAGGGGGTGATTGAAACATGCACCTCTCAAATGAACAATCCTTTGTTTCCTGTCTCCAAACCAGACAATTCATATCGTCTAGTTTTGGACTACAGACACCTTAACGCATGTTGCAAAACTTTTGTAGTACACAATTCGCATAGTGCTGCACTAATGAACAACATAGTTAGGAAAAAATATAAAACGACATTAGACATATCTAATGGTTTCTTTTGTCAAAATATTGCACCGGAAAGCAGGTACTTGACCGCTTTCTCAGTAATGGGGTCTCAGAAAATTTCTGTAGGCTCCCACAGGGATTCAAGAACAGCCCAGGACTATTCTCAGCCAGAGTAACAGAGTTACTACAAATATATGATGATGAGGCATTATCTTATGTAGATGATATCTATCTCACAGATGACGACTTGGAGACTCACTTGAAAAGAGAGAACACCATTATACTTGGGTTCGCAGCAGAGGGTTACAAATTCAACTTTAAAAAGTCAAGAATTGCCCATCTGACAGTAATATTTGTAGGATACGAATTATCAAGTGAAGGAAAAAGCCTAGCGGACAACTTCTTAGAGAAGTGCGCATTACTCCAAGCACCAAAAACGCTGAAGAACTTACAATCGATTGTAGGTTTTCTGAATTTCGGAAGAACTTGCATTCTAAATTATGCGGAGAGGGTTAAACCTCTCTACGAACTAATTAAACCTGATTTTAAACAAATCAACTGGACTCAAAAACACACAGAAATTTTGAGATCACTGCAAACAGATATGTTAGCAAAAACAAAATTAGACACACGTGACAACACACGCAATCTTGTAATCCGAGTCATCCCAGGAGGATGCGGATTCACGTACCTGACCTCTAATGAGGGAGAAAAGGTACCAATTTCAATTAAATCTCACTGGTACCAATTTCAATTAAATCTCACAGTGCTCTCGAGCTTATAGGGAGGCCATGGCCAGCATGGGCGTTGGCTTGCGGTATTCTTGTCCGTCACACCCCGAAGGGAACAGTGTGATAGAAAGAAAAAACCGGGACATAAAGCAATCTATAACAGCGAAGGTATTAGGTTCAGGTGCTGGGTGGGTCAAACATTTAATAAGTGTCCAGTTAAGTCTTAACAATTTGCCAAGAAATTCTCTAAAAGGTTTCAGCCCATACGAACTATTGTTCGGCACTAGAATGCGAATTCAGGACTTAGATAGTCCAGTATCAGTGGTAGAAGATAAGAAAACAGACTTTGACATCAAAGATCGTTTGGCTGTTTTACAGGACTTGAATGAAACAAGAAAATCCTTAAGCAACATAAAGTTAAAACAACAGCCAGCTACCACTGACGAGGCACCACCAGCCCCAGCAAGGCCTGTCTGGATTCCAAAGATTGGGGATCTAGTCAGAGAAAAAATAGCGGTGAAGAAGGAATTTGGGCCTTCTTACAGAAAAGCAGTACCTGTCTTAGCAATCAACGGAACAAGATCAGTAGTACTACCGCCCCTTGCTGGTAAAAAGGAGAACAGAGTTGTATCAATCGACCTGGTAAAACCACAAGCATGTGGCCTATAATCAACAGTAGGCCCAGTGGACTCCCGAGAAACAACAGAATACCCAAACTTGCAACAATACAAGAGGTTCAAACTGAAAGACTAATCACATTCGATAAGCCTGCAGTGCACAGAGAGGGACTATGCAATAATGCCATGGAACTCGTGCCTCTTGAGACACAGATTGAAACAGTTCGTCAAGAAACACCAGTCTACAATGATGTGGCATCAGAATGTGCTACCGAAAGACAAATTGAAAGAACAATCCCAACAATTGACAGAACTGCCTCTGGCTACTTCATCAACTTCGATAACTTTTCTGAGGATCAAAGCAACCCCGAAGTGATGCCAGAAACAAAAAAGGCTTTTAAAGAAAAAGCAACAGAACTCTTTCAACAAATCAAAGAAGTATATCTGGATGCACCATTGATTGAGCATTGGATTATTTCAGGGGTATTCATACTCCTACTATGCCTAATTTTAGTTTTCATTTTAGGAAGGTTTATTACAATACAATGGACACAGCAAGTCAGAACATCAACTTAGTCCTCAAACCACACAGATCATCCCACGTAAAGAAAAGAGAACTGTCAACAGTAAATGTCACAGCCATTCCAATATCCGGCGGGGTAGTATGGGACAAAACTGACTATGAAATATATGGCCCGGTCGAAATCCTGAAGTATCCTCATCAATTCAAGGTTTCCTTAAGTGACTTTGTAAAACCAAGTACATTTTCTGATGATTGGGATTTTGAAAGTATTAATAATATGATGTCTGATTTAGTAATGTCAGCTAAATTCACAGAACAAGATTATTTACAAGGTTTGTCTAGTTATGAACAGATGTTCTGCTACACACACTATGGTGATCATTACTTGCATAAATCTACACAGCCTAGAAATGTTTTTAAGTATAACCAATGGAAACATTGTGCTACACCACCTAAAAGCAGTTCTAAAACATTCTATGAGAAATTCAGTACTTCTCAGGGTTGAACACCAGTGATGCAGAAACGTTTTATTATAAACTGTTAGATAAAACAGGGTTGAAAACAATGCTGACAAATACTAAATTTATCTATATTCAGAAGCATTTTATGAAAAAATGATGACATTTGGTTTTGATTATTGGAAAAATAACATTGAAACAAAAACAATCTGGGGTACAAAAGAGTGGCAGGTACAAGGCCTAGAAGCATTATTTCGAGCCTGCATGATCCCAGAGCAAATAATGTTTTTAAATGACACAATTCATCAAACAACCTGTCTTGGCCTAGCTAAGATTAAAGACATTAACAAACCATCTATTCCAAAGCCAATACCTGATAATGCTACAACAGATATTGAAATAGACGTATCAAAAATTTAACATCTAAACAAAACACATCCTGATTGGAAAAAGTGGTTAATCTGGCCTACTGACACAAACAACTGTCAAGATAGATTCCTGAACAAAACACAGGGGTTAACAATGACCAGACCAGACCCTAGATACTCCCAGAGACAACATCCAGGGATAGTAACAACATATAGTGTAGGTAAGCTGTGCCTTGAATGGCTAGAATCATCCACACTGACTGAAATTAAGCAACACTTATCTTTACTTAAAGATGGTGCTGATTTGCGCGATTTCATTCTGGGGCCACGCAAACAGCGTCAAAAACGCTTCATAGCGGCCAGCATCTATGCGGCATACAACGAGGCTTGGAAAGTCACACAAATTGAAACAGCTGAAAAAATACGAGAAATTGATCGTATTAATTTGGAAAAATCGCTTTCTGTAGTGGACAATGGGTTAATGACTCTGTCCTCCAGAATATATTCACTGGACAGTATTGTATCATCTGCCATATATATATTAGACAAAGACTTGCTAATGTTACAGCATGGCCAGTCACAATTGCGTTTCCATTGTACAGTTAGGCTGGACGCTGCAAAATCTTCGTTCAGGCTATGTGCCTTGGCGTTTAATCAACACAACGTCATTGTTTTCCATCTTTAACCTTACTGATAAACAAATCAGCTTGGCACAGAAAGGAGCAGACTATACAATCCTGAGCATCGAAAAACTTGAGAGATTACCTTTGACAATGTCAGAAAGTCCTGTCATTGAATGGATAATACACGGGATTATCACAATTCCGATAACAACTTTCCGATTTAAAAATTGCCTTGAATACATACCTACTGGCCAGTATGAACGATTGGGTAAAGGATACATTAAGTCAACATGGAAATTACCATACACACACACATGCTATAGTGACAGCAACAAAAATGTATTTTTTAGTGGTGAAAACTGTAAACATTCACTAAGCGGTATACTTTTGTGCCAGGGTGTTAATTTACACGGAGCCTGTGAAGGAAATTCTAACAACCTTTCATGCCACCAGCATGTCACACCTGCAACGCAGATAGAGCCTTTCTTTAAGCAACTCTCGAACGGGAGTTACATTCTAATAACTGATCACAGCTGTTGTGGCCTTTTGCCAGGGAAAGCATATCTCGTAAGCGTAACTTCCATGGTCAAATGCTGTATGCAAGCATTGTTTCCAAACGGCCCTGGAGACACTGAGACTCCCATATGGCCTTGTTTGAATTTCTCTTCTATATGAATTGATACTTTAAGCAGAATGAAGTCTGTGCTTTTGCAGACAACAGTGCCCATCACATCATCAAAAGAGACGTATGATCTCCAAGTTGCAAGGACAACATCAGAGATTCATGACTTTTTTCAACAAATTGCCCCGTGCATTTCACAGAAATGCTTAGCCAACTCCTTAACATGTCTAGTGCCACAGGCATCCCAGGCATATTTAAGACAATTTTTACGGGACTATTAACACCATTCAAAGCAATTCTAGGAATCATTCCTAATTTTGTCCATTCAGTCTTTGGCGGCATACCCCTGATTTTGGGACTTGTAGTAGGCATTTTATTTTTGACCCTCCAGCTCCGATATGGCAAGCCAAAACTCAGACATGACTCCGACAAGGATGGAAGAAATGATCCTAGCAATACGCTACCGGGACCGAATAACTAGAGTCCTTGGATTGGCCAGGCTGAGAGATCTGAGCATGACCTGGTTTCTTTCATTCAGACCGATATGGCAGACCTGTATCTTACCTGTGCTTCGATGTATGCTATGCGGAGATGAGTGCGTGTTGGACATCTGTCTTGCACTTCCATCAGCAGTACCAATGGATATCAATACTTTGCTAAGTCCTATAACGGCTCACGCATTGTGTTGTCCCCAGCGGCTACCAATCCTGATGACGGCATTCGTTGAGACTCCTGTGCTATGACTAGGTGGTAACAGTGGAGCGAAAAATAAAAGCAACATCACCCAGGTACGACCTTCTGTGAGCATTGCTGATCCAGACTTTGATGATATCATGTGACCTTATGCCCCTATACGGCTATAATCCATTTATACCCATATAATGGCATAAACGATCAAGAGTGATATTTCAGAAACTCGTCTCTGGCCTAACACGATCAGACGTCTTTGTAGTGGAGCGACATCTCACCCCAAATGTGGGGGAAGGGATGCACACTTTCTTTTTGACCAAACCAATCGCACTGCGTTGCTGTGCCATCCTAGGCGACATCTATATACATGTACTCCTTTTCATTGCAACATTTGTCCTCTCTTCCTTTACTCATTTTTTTCATTTCTTGACCTTATTTAAATTCCACACGCGGAGTGAAAATGCTATTGCTAAAACACGATCAGAGCCACATTTCAGAGCCACATTTCAGAATCTCTTCCTCTGCAGCTTCCTCTGCAGCTCATTAGAGCAAATGACGGCATTCGTTGAGACTCCTGTGCTACGACTAGGTGGTAACAGTGGAGCGAAAAATAAAAGCAACATCACCCAGGTACGACCTTCTGTGAGCATTGCTGATCCAGACTTTGATGATAGCAATCATTCTCACACCTGCCAAGTTACAGCACTATCGAACTTGGTCGAACTGTCACCTGATTTTGTAGACCAATTCTTTGAGAGCCTGTCTGATATGATGTTCTCCCCTGAACAGAAACAATAATTTTAGAAAAGCATTCCGACACACAGCGTTCCCATGAACTCTGAATCCGACCTTCAGTTTTGATCAACAAAAACTGCTGAAAAGCGTTATAACTCTATTCCCCCGTTACACACAAATTTTTTTGAATTGAACACTTTTAAAAAAATATTTACCTTTTTCTGGCACAAAAATTCTTTGCTTGAAGTAGACCTATTCATAAAGAACAGAGGCTTCTATTTTTAAGTAAATCTAGAGACATAATAACTTTACATCAGCCTCTAGCACATTTTATAACGAATGCATTTATATGTGATGAAATTATCTCGCCCTTCTTTTCTGTATTAAGAGATATTTCATGTGTAATTTTTTCGCAAAATCGTTCATTGATTACATATGCTAGAATTTTGAATGATTTCTATGCTTAAAAACGTACAGTACCAAAATTACCATGTATTTCAGATACACCATTTCAAATGCATATATGTATTTTGGGGTGGGTAATGTTACACATGCATCTTTTGCTATAGTTTTTAGTAAATTGATGGACATAAATTCGTGGAGTGGGTGTCGCGTTCTAATCTAGGACCCCGATCAATACTGTGACCTTATGCCCCTATACGGCTATAATCCATTTATACCCCTATAATGGCATAAACGATCAAGAGTGATATTTCAGAAACGCGTCTCTGGCCTAACACGATCAGACGTCTTTGTAGTGGAGCGACATCTCACCCCAAATGTGGGGGACGGGATGCATACTTTGTTTTTGACCAAACCAATCTCACTGCGTTGCTGTGCCATCCTAGGCGACATCTTTATACATGTACTCCTTTTCATTGCAACATTTGTCCTCTCTTCCTTTACTCATTTTTTTCATTTCTTGACCTTATTTAAATTCCACACGCGGAGTGAAAATGCTATTGCTATAACACGATCAGAGCCACATTTCAGAATCTCTTCCTCTGCAGCTTCCTCTGCAGCTCATTAGAGCAAATGACTCAGCAGAAGCCACTATCTAAGATTCCTAGATTACACTCCGAGTTCTTCAACAAGATAAAACTCAGCAACCTGGGAAATCCCCGCTTGCTATGTTTTGATTAGTAAAAGAACTCTAATGAGCACTGAGAGACGATCACTTCCTAGTGACATCTTTATTAACGTCTTATGTCCAAAAACTTACGACAAACAAGGCACCTTTCAGGTATAAATATTACCAACGTTGCCTTAAGCAAACGCTGCCTCAACGACATCGATGATAGCGATGGTGTGGTGAACATAGGAGCAGAACAGCTGTCCCCCTGCAAGCTGCCCCTCCTCCTCCTCGACGCGCTGATAGAGACGCTGTCTTTTCTCCTGCCGAGAAAATCCAGCTCTGGCGTTTCCAGACTACTCTTGCGAGTGACTGGGATATCGAGTCCTGGAAGGAGATACAAAACCTCCAACATTCTATTCCAGAGGTATGGTGTTGTCTAAACCCTTAGAGAGAATTCTTGAAGCAAACCTTGGCAAAACCAACTTAACTTAAAGCTACTTACTTACTCCCTCCCACGTATTAGGCATAGGTCAGGTACACTGGGATAGGCGTAGTTAGAAGCACCAGTTGAGTACGTTAGCCTAATGTATATATGAATGTATATATGTTTTATTCATTTTAAACCATTGTATGGCTAAGAAACCATATCAATGCTTTTACAGTATTATTTCGCAATCCTCATTTTACTGTACGCACTTTTTATAATAACTAGTCTTGCAATTGTGGCAATTCATTTCTCTTGTATGAGAAGAAAGACTGTTCAATAAATAATACCTTTTTATTGAAAACGCCCGTCTCTCTATTCTCTGCATATTGGTGAAAGTAATCTGCACAAAACTGACTGAGTAAAATAACTGTCTATTGTTTCACACGACTCTAGAGATTGACTCTTATTCTAAGGAGCAAAGTTGTCATGTTTATGCGGTTGTTGGAAAACTGAATCCCTTCTTGTCTGTCCCAGGGAAGCTGATCACTTCCTATTCAGTCAAGAAAGTTTCCAGTGACCTCTGAGCTAGTTGGTAACAAACACAATTAAGTTTAGCATAGTCAGTGGAGACCTGGAAGATCCGCACTTCTACGTCTATACTACTGTTTATGTTATTCCAATGCGCAGGGCCTATTGGGAAAATAGGAACTACACCACAATGTTACCAATGCAGCAATCCAAAAGCAACCAGCTTATTCTAGAAGTGCAACAGCATGTGGCTTTGAAGACAAACAGTTCTCGGGGAAACCTTCTGGTCCAGACGGGATTTGACATACAAGTGCACAGGTAGATTTCAGGTACACATCCTATGCAGAAAGCAGTCAGGTCTTACGAATTCTAATACAGAATTTAACAATAATGTACTGCAGTGACCCACAATTTCATTCTGCAAGACTAGGCAAAAAAGCAGCAAAAGTAAATTTCTGACAATGAGATAGAGCAGTCATAGCTCCCTGTAAAGTAAGCAAAACGTACGAAAACACAGTTATGGTTCAATTTCTTCCATACATAAGTCCAACTCGATGAAGCCTGGGACAATAATGTGTAATACAGACTTAGTTGATATTAACATAGCCCTATCTTTAGGTATCGATATTGTTAGGTTATGGTCAAAGTAGCCTGACTTCTAACTTCAGGTCTCTGAAAAGAATATATTCAATTAAATACATACATTTTCACATATTAGTTTATAGCATCACAAGCTATTTTAAACTTCTTTCCCTCCTCTGCACAAACAGTAGCTAGAAGCAGCAGAGTAATCTGCACTACTTTTCCTCACTGTAAACTACAAACTGTTCAAATAAGGATTTTAAACTATGGAATTGCTTCAATTAAAGGAGCAATTGAATCACATCGAACTTGAAAGCTGGGCACAAGTTGTTTGTCCACTGAACAGATAAAGTAGTCACACTTTGTTGATATTGCAGCTGTCAGTTATGTTAGCAACATTAGCCAAAGTTCTAAAGTTACAACATTTAAGTCTTAAAATTGTGGAAAATTAACTTTACGGTATGAATCTGAATATATTTTGACTATGTGGGGGGTATGACATTCCCTCGGATTACTGATTTAGAACTGGAAAAAACAGAAATGCCACACCACCTGCCCGAAATATGTCATGCAATAAACGCAGCACCGACTTTCATTACATTGACTGCCTAAGTAGAAAAGAGTTTAAAATCTATGGAGACGGTTTACAAACGCTGCAGGCAAAACGTTGACAAGCTTATTTTGAACCGTTTATAGGAACATACGGCTGCCAGAATGGAGCAACATGTAATGAAGAGTTAGATACTTCTGCAAGGTTTGCATGGGTTCCTCAATGTTTCCTAAAGAAAGTGGTACTCAAGCAGTTCCCAAATATTGCACTAAACGCATATTTTCTGAAGAACATGATTTTGTCATTCAAACAAATTCAATAAACAATTGTGACACAGTCATTTAGGGCACATGAACCAGCAGAAGTTGAATGCCACTCATTTAGGGCACATGAACCAGCAGAAGTTGAATGCCACTCCTTGTTTAGGTCGAGCTTAGGCGGCCACCACAATGTCCTTGCATGTTTCACTATACTAATTCAACACTAATCCTCTATGGCTCCCGGAGTAGCGTGCTACCCGCCGAAAAAGCGCTTCGACGTCTCGTCAGGGGTAGTAAGCACTATATAAATGCAATTACAATACAATACAATACATACTGCATTCACTTGGTGGGATTACAGCCCCATCACATTGCCATTTTATTCGTCCCTTTGATGGTCTTTAAAAAATGCTTGCGTGCTAGTGTTTAACCCTTCCTCTTTGTATTTCCTTTTTAGGTCGAGGACTCCGTCTCACTGCTGTAAGCAGTGTGGGCGGAGCTCTGAAGATTTAATGTTTTTAGTAAGGGGCTTGAACCCGCCCCTCTTCTCCATTGGCTGGCTTCCTAAACGGAGGCCAGCCATTGGAGGAGAGGGGCGTCACTCGGTTCAAGCCCAGTCTTTTTCGGATTCGGGGGCGTTTTTTTAAGCTTCTTTCTATTTACTTTCTCTCCTCTTCCCATTGTCTGGAATTTTACCTTCCAGCCAATGGGAAGAGGAGAGAAAGTAAACCATGCCCCCGAATCTGAAAAAGACGTTTCTGAGGCATTCCTGCCTCGCCTCGGAGAAACGTGGTTGTGTGTCTTCTTGCTCTGCAGGCACTTTATATTTGTTATTGCTATGCTCTGGCTTTATTTTGAAGCGCTCTGATGCCTCTGGGTCATGTCCGTGCTATATAAATCTTAACAGCGTCGATGAACCAGCTAAGCAGCATTATCCCCCGACATCTGAACTGCAAATGTCCCATATGTGTGAGCGCTGAAATCGCCCTGTCTGCAACACGCTGGCCCCGGTGCTGAGAGGTGCCTCAGGAGCTTAGATCCAGAGCAGACCGGCCGGGGGGGTGGGGGGGCAGGGGGTACGGGGGGGAAGAACTACACACGGAGCCTGTAGTGCCTCGGGCGGATAGAGGTTGAGTCTCGAGATGGCCCACACCATTCCAGAGGCCTCACGAGGGACAGGGCCCGCGATATGCCTGCAAGCCTCCTGACGGCCGGCGGTCCGGGTTCGTTTCGCCTGGCAACTCCCTTGGGTGCTACCAAGAACGAGAGACAAAACGAAGCCTTGATTACTGTTAGACACTGGAGGAAAATGTGGACTGTGACTAAGATGGCTCCTTCTAGGAAGAGCGGAGCCAATGAAAGGTGGGGTACCACAGAAAGGTCAGAACGCCTCTTGCATGACGACTTCCTCCCCTGGCACCGCTCCGCCACTCTCTTCGACACACTACTTTGTGGCCTGCCGAATTATAAACTCGCCCCAGTCGGTGTGCCTTTAGGATGGATATGGACATACGAGAGGATGATGATAAAACACAACCCGGCACGTTTTATTTCATCAGAGAACGAGATTCCTGTTCCCTTGTGCCCGAGTCGCCACGTCTGACACATCTCACATTAGTTCAAGATACCTCGTTCCACTTCATTTATCATCCCATGCTATATGCTCCACTGTGATCCCAAACATGCCCTCCTGTGAGGCGAGCTAGATTTACAGCAGAAAACAGCGGAGAGATTAGCTTTCCATTCCATTCACGCCTGATCTGTAATTTATATAAGCAAAGTATCCAGGTAGGAATCGTTCATAGCTATGACACTGACAAATGTGAAAGAAATATTTTGATCACTCAATTTAGGAATAGCAACCAAAGGGTTTCAGAAACAACAATACTGAGTGGTATCAAAAATATATATTTATTTTTTGATTCTCAATATTTAAATCATTTGTATTTATATTGTTTATCCAGGGATCAAAAATCTATGAGACACGGAGAATGTTTATGTTTTAATGTAATGTATAGTCACTCTATTCTCTGTATTGAGCTGCGCACAATCTCCTTGTACCCTAGGGTTTCTCTTATGTTGTTATGTTATTATGTTTGTATTAGATACTTCTGTGCAACTTTTTCTGTCCTGAAGATGGTCCTACGGATCTGTCTGACCACCATGGACCGAAACGTCGACGCCTAAACACCTTTATACAAACATTCTGTACAATTCACTTGAATTATTATTTGTGAATTAGGCTGCATATGTAATAATGTGCATGTGGTTCCTTTATTGTATCCACAGTTTACGTTAAAGGTGTTTGTTTTCCACCATATGATTTGTGATATATGGGTTGGTGGTTTTATGTTGCCAGATTTTTGATCCCTGGATAAACAATATAAATACAAATGATTTAAATATTGAGAATCAAAAAATAAATATATATTTTTGATACCACTCAGTATTGTTGTTTCTGAAACCCTTTGGTTGCTATTCCTAAATTGAGTGATCATAGCTATGACACTGACAAATGTGAAAGAAATATTTTGAACGATTCCTACCTGGATACTTTGCTTATATGATTTATATTACCCAGTCTTGGTGGGACTATTGGGTGGCTCTGTTCTAGTACTATTGATCTGTAATTTGGCATTTTCCAACTAATGTACATTTTCGCTGCACGCCAGAAAATTAGCTCTATTACAGAAAACCGTGGGATCCACAAACAATACAAGACGGTTTCTTCTGAAGCGCCCCTCAGATTCCTACGGAGTTGTGTAAGACAACGTGTTGATGTTAAGCGTGTGCTGCTGCCTCGTGTCTTTTTCATTGCTCTTACAATTACAAGCTGTCAAGGGCGATGAAAGCCTCATCAGAGCGGGGAAGGCTTTCAGCTGTTGTGGACATTGTTGTCTACCCTTTAAAGCAGAGGCAGGGTGTGAGGCGAGCGCATAAGTGCGCGAGACAGTATACACAAGCCAGGTTTCTGATATTATTTCACTCAAGTTTTTAGATAGCTCGAGTCAAAAGCGAAAGCTATGCCACAGCTGGCCATAATCGGGAAACACTGCTCAGCAGCAGTTCTCAGTTTTATTTAAATCGTCTCTCACGGTGGAAAATCACGCTCTTGCTTCCTGCTTGTTCTGTGTTGTTCTCTCCCTTGTGTGCTTCTTTTTCCCCCTCTCCTCCTGACGGCTTTTAGTTTTAATACATTTCCCACCTCCCACTCTGCGCCGGCCCCCCTAAAACTTTTTCCATTATTTATTTATTTTCGGTAGAGTGATCACACTTTGTAACTGAACCACTTCTCCAAAGACCGAAATCTACGAAATGGCAAACTGCTGTAGCTTCCAAGAGGCATACATAGAACAGGCACAATGGACAGACAAACGGAATTCCTGTTTTTTTAGTCAATGGCAACCCACAGCTACAAATCTCATACTCTCTCTAGAAAAGCAACCCTTAGACTCATTACTCTGAAGAGACTCAAACGTCTTACATCGTAGACCCATCCAAAGTCTCCGATACATAACTGCTTAGTCAGTTGATGCTGATCTGGGCTCACGTTGCCCAAAAAGACCCACACGAACTCGACATATAAGAACGCAGTTTAACAGGAAAGACTGTGGAGACCGAAAGCACGTTTGTCACCAACTGTTGCTTGACACACAGGAGGGCTGTTTTACTGGACAATGTAGCAGGATGCAGTTCATGGAAAAACAGCAGCTGCTTTTACCCTTTGACACCTTCTAGTGGATGGTATAAAAAATGTTCTCTTTCCACTCCTCTGAGAGAGAGATATTACCAGCTCCTTATCTACCCACATAAACGACGATGACACCATACAAATCAAGAACATCAGCCACTCCGGCTCTCCGTCACACCCATGCCCACACAACATCTTCAACAAAGCCAGCGAGACCATTGCACCTCATCTTCGCAAGGCCATCAACATCTCCTTTGAGACCGCGACCTTCTCGGAGAGCTGGAAGCCCGCCAAGATCAGCGCCCTACTCAAAAAACCCAAGACTGATCCAAAGGACCTCAAGAACTTCCAACCCATCTCCCTGCTCCCTTTCCCAGCAAAGGTTATTGAGAAGAAAGACAACTGGCCGCTACCTCGAGGAGAACAGCATCTTGGACCTGTCCCAGTCCGGGTTCCACAGCAACCACAGCACCGAAACTGCCCTCATTGCTGCCACCGATGACATCAGGGCCCTACTGGACAATAGCGAAACCGCAGCCCTCATCCTCCTGGACCTGTCAGCCGCCTTCGACACAGTCTGCCACCGCACCCTACGCACACGCCTCCAAAACGCAGGGATCCTAGACAAAGCCCTGGACTGGACCACCTCCTTCCTCTCCAGCAGAACCCAGAGCGTCCGCCTCCCACCTTTCCGATCCAAAGCCACCGAGATCATCTGCGGCGTACCCCAAGGATCATCCCTCAGCCCGACATTGTTGAATATCTACATGGCACCACTCGCAAAAGTCGCCCGACTGCACGACCTCAACATCATACGCCGACGACACCCAGCTGATCCTCTCCATCACCAAGGACCCCCTCACCAAGGATCCCCTCACCGCCAAAACCACCCTCCAAGAAGGAATGAAAGCCGCTGCAGAGTGGATGAAGAACAGCTGTCTGAAGTTGAACTCAGACAAGACGGAAGTCCTCATTCTCGGCTCCAGCCCCTGGGCGTGGGACGACTCCTGGTGGCAGACTGCACTGGGAGCAGCACCAACACCCACCGACCACGCACGCAACTTAGGGTTCATCCTCAACTCAACACTCTCCATGACCAAGCAAGTCGACGCCGTCTCGTCCTCCTGCTTCAACACCATCGGCATGCTCCGCAAGATCTACAGGTGATCCCCACCGAAACAAGAAGAACGGTCACCTAGGCCCTCGTCAGCAGCAGACTAGACTATGGAAAAGCCCTCTACGCAAGTGCCTCGGCCAAACTCCTGAAACGACTACAACGCATACAGAACACCCCCGCACGCTTGATCCTCGACATCCCTCGCACCAGCCACATCACACCCCACTTGAAAGACCTGCACTGGCTTCCCGTCAAAAAGAGGATCACCTTCAAACTCCTCACTCACCCACAAAAAGCACTCCACAATACCAGACCAGTATACCTCAACAGACGACTCACCTTCTACACCCCTAACCGCCAGCTCCGCTCCACCGACCTCGCCCTCGCCACCGTCCCCCGCATCCGTTGAGCGACCACCGGCGGCAGATCGTTCTCCCACCTCGCCGCCAAAATCTGGAACACCCTCCCCATTCTCCTACGACAGACCCAGGACCTACTTCCCTTCAGGGGGCTATTCGAGCAGTAGCAGCACCCCTCCCCCCAGCACCTTGAGACCCTCACAGGTGAGTAGTGCGCTTTACAAATGTTATGATTCATTGATTGACTCACACTAGCACACTGCAGCAAGCCATTTCACCCAGCTCTCAGCAGCTTTATGCCCGCACACTCATATTACAGAGACCTCACTCACCACACCATGCACAGTGATTATGTTGCACACCTCTCACCTTGCACTACCACTGATCTGCCTAAACTGACATATAGCTCACCCGCACCCCTCCACATCTCATTCACCCTTCACTAAAATCATCAATGCATGTTTTACTTCAAACTACAGGCAGCATAGCATAACACATTTAACACCAGAAATCATACAAAGGCATTCACTCTATGAATTAGAAACAAGACAAAACATTCTTTCAAGATGTGCCAAGTTTAGGTATATAACAATGAATGTAGATTAGCACAGTCAAGTATCCTGTACTGATCTCAAACTCCTAACTTTATTCTGAAGTTGAATAATTAAAGGGATGTTGGAAAGAGATGAGACTGCAATACAACAACAGATTCCTGCCGACTGTGCTCTTTTCCATCTGTGCGCTACCAGAAAATTACAAGCACCATAATTATCCAGTTATCTACGACAAGTTGTTTAATGGCATTGCTGTGCCTCTTATGTGTCCTAATTGGTAGCCTCCCTCCCGTATGAGCCAGTGATCCTTCTCAAACGGAAATAAAACACAAACAATAAAAAAAACACAATGATCACAGCTTCTTGGAGGTTTAGCGCTCTTTCTGTGGTAGTACACAGTAGTACCGAATCATAAGCTGTATTCAGGAAAACCAGCCCCTCTATGTAGTTCTTCTGAAAACTCTTTTCATTATCACATAAGGTGAAGCGACAGCTGCACTGTTAAGCCTGGTCTCAAAATAAAAAGGCAAATCGAGCAGGGTTTTTTAAAACACTGACAGAAAAGAAAAACATAGCTTATTTTGCAAAACATTTACCTTTAAACATTTTCACCATCAGCTTTGACCCGTTACCTTCATACACATTTTGGTTGAGAATGATTGTGGAAGAGCATCTTGAAAATTATAAAATTCATCAGAAAACTCACTGTTCAGGCACACAATGCTAAGAATATTTCTGTGGTAATTGTTAGTACCAGTTCAGAATCCGGGCAAATTCAGAACAGATCAAGCAGGCTGAATAAAGATAACAGATCCGTATTGAGAAATAAAAGTCTGGCAGGTATGCAATGCAACTTAAGCTGCATTATATCATATTTTGGGGACAAAGCACAAAAGCCGTTATTCAGAACCATGCATTTTTGATGACAGAAAGCCTTCTAATAATATTATTTTATTTTTTTAAGGCTGGAAGCAACCAAGTTATCTTCAGTGATTTTTAAGTATCCGCTGATCAACAGTATTTGTATGGAAAATGCTAGGGATGGTAATACCCAATAGATCGGTTCTGTCATTTCTTTTTATTGAAGGCTAATGAGGATGGTGAATACTAATAAAGATTCTCCTATTAGTGTTACTGTGTTTGCCAATGTATAGAGATTGGCTAGACAAGCAAAATACATATTTAACATAATCATTCTTATTAACAAAAATGCTAACAAGCCTTAAGCAACAATGGGCACAAATAATGATATTTCTTATATTATCTAAATAGCGTGCAACACCTATTTCAAATGTCTACCATGGTCGACAATGCCGAGTGGTATTGTTTATCAGTGCCCCTGCTGCCTCTTGATCTTCACCTACCTAATCCTTTACCTGCAACATGTGAGGGAAATCCTCCAATGATAACTCTAATATGCCCTCTATCAAGTGCTGTTAAATAATCATCCTCGGAGATTTTGCATTTTTCAGTCTGAACTACATCAATGCTCAGTGCACACAGTTCCTCATCTGGTTAACATGTAAATGTTCCTGCTCTGGGGTCATTTCATATCCTGTTGTGTGGTTTAAACTACTTCTACAAATGTCTTTAGACACACAGAGCATGAATAAGAGAAAATAACCACTCCCTCTGAGAGTTTCTCAGCAGTCACCAGTCTTTTCTCAACCAAGAGATGCTTGTTTATCAAGTAGCAGGGCAGATGTGGCAAGCCCTACTGCCAAAGCACATAAAAAGACCATCAGGAGAGAGCCAAAGGATTTTTTTTAAATGTGAAGTAGCAGTAATGAACTATCAGTGGTCTCGCATGATGGGCAACAAAACCTTATACTCTGAGAGTGGGCCAGACAGGCATCGCAATAGATGTCTACAGTCTGTTGCCCCATATTCCCTTCGACTGAGGCTATAAATGGCACTCACATTGTGTAAACCCTCCAAACCCCTGAATAATGAAGATTTTAACAACAACACTTCAGTTGAAGCTGATGCAAACCAATAAGATCAGACAAGGAAGTAACACTCTTAAAATGCAATGGTGCTGGACAATTTTGTCGAAGATGCCTATACCATCAGTTATGATCATGGCACCAAAAACAATAAAATGACACACAAGAAGAACGTGGGAAAGACCAAGGTAAAAAGAAAGAAGTTTAAAAGAATGAAAATAAACAAGTACACACATATGCACAAAGCAAGTGGAAAAAAATGATGAGAAAAAGGAATGTTTGAAATTAAAGAAGTACATTTATAGGAAGGTAAAATAATTAAATTGGAAGGTTGGGGGTGCCGTTTGAGGTACCAATCACTAGGACAACAAATGAAAGTAGCAAGAATAGCCATGTGCGGGACTATCTCTTTTACAGAAACAAGAGGATCTAGTGAGCTCTGTACGAGTACATAAAATATTTTTTTTTGCATAATGCGTAAACCCAGCCCAAAGGTATTGGACAGCTTTACATGAGCACCAGTTACATTATCCAACAGGGCTCCAAAAACCATAAAATTGTTACCAGAACTGCAGGTCAAGGGACTTAAATGTTCTAATCGACCTAACTGTAATGCTCTTGACCCATAAACTGGTCTCAAATTATGAGATCCTGGGCAAATATTTTATATCACTGAGTCGCCATTTTCTTCATTATCACATGATAGCACAGGAGGTCTGCTGTACAAAAACTCTTTTGTTTGATTTAATAGACTAAACTGTTGTTATATATATATATATATAATACAAATCTAGCTGCATATAAGATACATATGATCCCTGTCTTGCTTCTTAGTTCATTAACAGCACTGTCATCAGGGCGGGGACAAGAATGTTTCTCAAACTAAAACTAGAACTTTTAATAAATATGTACCTAAAGCATGAACTGGTAGCACACTTTCATTAACAACTAGCACCTTTTCCATTGAAATAGCCACAGAATTTTCAAGCGACATGAGGTTTTTACGATAAAATTATATAGTGTACAAACAATAATGTTAGGAATTCGAGTTTCTGCAAATATTTGTCATTTGCACATCACGAAGTAGAGTGTTCTGATTTGTTTTGCCCTTTTTTATTTAAATAATGTGGGTTAAAACTGACATCCTACAGCCTTTTATTTCCCACAGATTGTCAGACAGCTCACTTTACAAAATCTTCTAACTATAGTAAGAGAAAGAAAACAAAACACTATTTTCCAGGAAAAGATAAGCAGCAATTAGTAGAAAGACAAACTGACATTTGACCTCTGTCCTTGAATCGACAGCAAATGTGTAAAGATAAAAACAAGATTCAAGACAACTTTATTACTCATTCACTTTCTATATGAACAGAATACTTATTCCTTTGCAGCTCAAGTTCACTTGTCAGAACTGACCAGTAGGTCCTAAAAACAGCTTGACCTGATCAAATCAGACTCGCTATAGGAAAATCAGCCTCGCCCATGGGAGTGGGCGAGTAGATTGTTCAAAGCCTGCACAAGAACACATTCTTTTTTTTTTGGGCTGGCACAGGGAAATTATGTGATTTGTTCAGAATCACAGGATGTTGAGGCGACAAGTGACGCAAAAATTGTTCTGCAGTTCCTAAGTTTGAATGCTACTCCACACCCCAAAGAATATCAGAAAACACAAGTATCATATTAATTGGAAATGCATTGAGAGGTATGTTAAACGCTAAGGCTGCAATGAAAGTGTGGATCTGAACAACTACCTTCCCTAATTTGGTTTTTATTCAACTAGGAGTCTTTTTGGGTTCGCAACATTTACTCCAAATACTGAAGGGAAAAGACCTGCTGCTCTTATTGAGACAAGAAATGTGTGCACTTTATAATTATTTTGGCTGCATAAGGTCTTTAAGGAATCTCGCTGTAAGGCTAGCATTACTGGAATAAGTGTAGGGCAGCTGTGTTCCATAAAATAATTTCAGGTTATAGTTCTCTGCGAAGGGCAGGTCTTCAGTTTCCCACCAGGCTTGTGCACTCAATGATCTTTTAGATATCACTTTCTGCACAATCGTACCATAACTAATTACCTAATCTTGAGGCGAAAGCAGAGAGCAGGACTCTTAAATTCTAAGATGAAAACACCACCTTTCTTAAGTTATGCCTTTCCATGCCCTAGGTTCTAGAAGAATATCAATCAAGAAAATGAAAGATTTTGCACAAGACCCAATACGCAAACAATTTACTCCTGCATCTAACCATGGCACACCTCAGCATTGCTAACACGATTTAATGTCATCAGGCTTTTAACATATGCTGACACCCCAAGCACACTCAAACAATATAGCACCAAATGCAATTTACGTGTCAATGTGTTGGTTCCTGTTAGATATGGCCTCTTTTGGCATGTTTCCTTTGTCTTTCTGCTTTCTGACCTTCCGGTTTTGACTCTGTTTTTGCTGGTTTAGTGCCTCTGCACACTTTCTCACTGCTGTTCAGTGTTAAAGTGCAGGTGCTCCTGTTGTAAATTATGTTATTGATTGGTGTTTCTATGATTGGCATGTTTGATTTACTGGTGAAGTCCCTAGTAAAGTGCACTGAGCGTGCCAGGGTTGGTAAATGAAATGCTACTAGTGGGCTTGCAGCACTGGTTGTGCCACCCACAGAAGTAGCCGTGAAAAGGTAACTCAGACCTGCCACCGCAGAGTCTGTGCTCAGTTTGGGTCTGCCAACTTGACCAAGCAAGTGTACCCACGTATCAGTGCCCAACCTTCCCTTTTTCTACATGTCAGGCACCCCTAAGGTAGCCCAGGGTACCCCTGTGGCAGGGTTCTGCGTAAGTTAAAGGTAGGTCATGTACTGAGGTGTGTAACATGTCCTGGTGGTGAGTTACAGAGTATTTTGATTTTCACCATTGCAAGGCTGCCTGTTCCCATACGACAGAATGGGAAGTTTGTTTATAATATCTAATAAACATAACTGGCCCTGGGGACAAGGTAGAGAAATAAAGTTTAGTATGCTTGAACTCAGAATCTAACTATGCATCTTTTAGTGGAGGTGATTTTTTACATTCTGTGTTTGAAAATACCACTTTTAGAAAGTAGGTATTTTCTTGCTCAGCCATCCAGTAGGCCTCTGCTGGGTTTGTGGATTGGCTGTCTGGTTTTGGGATGACAGGGGCTGAAGAGGAGCAGTGGCTACTGAATCTAACCATGGCACACCCCAGCATTGCTAACACGATTTAATGTCATGAGGCTTGTAACATATGCTGTCACCCCAAGCACACAAACAATATAGCACCCAATTTAGGTGTCAATGTGTTGGTTCCTTTTAGACTTGACAATTTTATTGGCGTGTTTCCCCTTTCTTCTTGCTTTCGGACCTCCCGGTTTGGACTCTGTTTTTGCTGGGTTAGTGCCTCTGCACACTTTCTCACTGCTGTTTCAGTGTTAAAGTGCAAGTGTTCCTGTTGTAAATTATGTTATGGATTGATGTTTCCATGATTGCCATGTTTGATTTACTTGTGAAGTACCTAGTAAAGTGTACTGAGAGTGCCAGGGCTGGTAACTTAAATGCTACTAGTGGGCTTGCAGCACTGGTTGTGCCACCCACAGAAGTAACCCTAAAAAGGTAACTCAGACCTGCCACCGCAGAGTCTGTGCGCAGTTTGAATCTGCCAACTTGACCTAGCAAGTGTACTCACTTGTCAGGCCCCAACTTTCCCTTTTTCTGCATGTCAGGCACCCCTAAGGTAGCCCAAGGTGCCCCTGTGGTAGGGTGCTGTGTAAGTTAAAGTTAGGACATGTACTGAGGTGTGTGACATGTCCTGGTGGTAAATTACAGTGTATTTAGTTTTTCACCATTGCAAGGCTGCCTGTTCCCATAGGACAGAATGGGGAGTTTGTTCATAACATCTTATACACGTAACTGGCCCTGGGAAAAGGTGGAGAAATAAAGTTAGATATGCCTGAACTCTAACGATGCATCTTTTAGTGAAGGTGATTTTTACATTCTGCGTTTTGAAAATACCACTTTTAGAAAGTAGGTATTTTCTTGCTCAGCCATCCCGTAAGCCTCTGCTGGGTTTGTGGATTAACTGTCTGGTTTTGGGATGACAGCGGCTGGCGAGGAGCAGTGGCTCTAGACAGTCTAGCTGGGTCAGGGAGGGCTGATTAGACCTGGGCTTAATTTAGAGAAAGGGGGGAGGAGATTTCCTTTCACCCGAATGGGCCTGGTATGCCTCTGACAATGCAGTCTTCACCTCCTGCCAGGAAGCTGCACCAGAGAGGACAGAACTGGTTCTGGCTGGGGACAGGCACTCTGTGCCTGAGAGAACAAAGGATTTTGGGCTATAAAAGTTGAGCCCAAAACTTTAGAACTCGCTGGAATCAAAGAACCTGCCAAGGAGGAGAGCTGGAAGAGCTGCCAGGAGGAGTACTGCCCCTTTGCTGAGTTGTTGCTTTGTTGGGTTGGCCTGCAGTTGCTGCTTCTACCTTGGGCAGTTTAAAGGACTGGACTGAACTTTCTCTACTTTTGCTGAGTATCTCCAAGGGATTGAATCAGAGCTTCAGTTGCCTCAGAGAAGGGAACTGCAACCGATTCCGTCGCCGACTCCGTCACTGGCTCTATGTCTTGGCGGCACCGCAGAAGGCACCATCCGCATCTTGCACCGCAACCCTGGTCTCACAACGATCGCCGCTGGCGCCACCGAGCGCTGCTTGGACCGTGGCCTGTGGGCAGCGCAATCTGCACTGCCTCGCTTCACTTCACCATCCTGGTCTCACGGACGTTGTCGCAGCTGCTGGCTTCAAAACCTGTGACAACATTGTGGCTAGGGGCACTGCTCGTAACATTTCTCGATGCATCACCTTGTCCCACACAGCAGTCTGGGCCCACCGAAGCCAATTCCCACCAACCGCCACTGTCGCCTGAACTGCAACCTGGCAGTACCGCATCGAACACCGTCTCGCCCTGCACCTTAAGGCATGGTCTCATCAACGCCGTCTGGACGATCGTCACCGAGCGAATGCCTGCACCGCATCGAACGGACACCGCGCCCTTCACTGCTTCCTTTTTGCAACGCAACCGCAACAGTTGCCAAAACCGGCTCGCACCTCCGTATCAGCCGCAACGAGTATGGTACTGATAGAGTCTGTTCACACTTTACCTGG
Source organism: Lissotriton vulgaris (assembly GCF_964263255.1). Classification (NCBI taxonomy): domain Eukaryota; kingdom Metazoa; phylum Chordata; class Amphibia; order Caudata; family Salamandridae; genus Lissotriton; species Lissotriton vulgaris. The sequence continues at coordinate 52,393,148 of NC_141686.1, forward strand.
CTCGTACCGACGCTGTCGGCTGGAACTGTTATACTCTGTTTTCAGCATCACGGTAGCCCCAGTCTGAGCGACCGACTCAAACAAACTTTGATTTTCAAGTATTCTTGCGGAATACACATTTTGAAATAACGTTTTGTGGATTTTCATTGTTTTGGTCTTGTTTTAAATATATAAAATATTGGATATTTTTCTAAAACTGGTATGGTGTCCATTTGTAGTGTTTTCACTGTACTGTTGGTTCTGAGCAAATGCTTTACACACTCCCTCTAGAATAAGCCTGACTGCTCGTGCCAAGCTACCATGGGGTGAGCAGGGGTTATTTTAGGTGTGTAACTCCCTTTTCCTAACTAGGAAGAAGGATCCCTACTTGGACAAAGGTACCTGCCTCTGCCAACGTGAGACCCCCATTTCTAACAGTTCCCACCACTCCAAATCACAATAGCTCACAGCTATACAAGTATAGTTTTTCACACAATACATAACAACCTAAAAAACACACTCTGGTTCATTTGAGGCAATTGGGATGTTTAAGTGTAAATCCCCACTCTTCTAGGGTGGTTTCATTTTCAGTTGAGTTATTCATTTTATTTACATACATTTCTCTAGAAACATGTAGCAAACAAAGACTTATGGAAAACAACCACTTCCTATAGGATGTTCTCTGTTGCATACCATTGTTTGTAATACAAATACAGATTTGCTGCAAAACCCAGTCAACATGGCCCAAAAATACTAAGACACCTTAATAATGGAAGAAAGCATATTTGAATAGTGTACAACATGAAGTAACACATGAGACCTTGGAGCAGACTTCTATACAGCAGTGGGAACTAGAGGAGAGGAACTATGGTCCACATTGCAGGCAGGTCTCAAAAATTGCCTAAATTGCGCACCGACCGTTCTCAGATTTTGCAATGCTACCAATCAATGTATTAATAGCTTCAGTTGCAAAATCTCTAATCACAGGATGACCCGGCCTAATGAATGTTTGTGACAACACGTAATTGGGGGCAAAAACAGAGATGGTGGCCTGCAAGGAAAAGCATATCACCATTCCACTGTTTGTATTTTGAAACTGGAAGCTATTTTTCCATAAAAGAACCAGTGCAGCTTTAAACAAAAATTGTTTCCCATTTGAAAAGATAAATGTGGGAGGAGGCTGCCTCCTCTTTCCAAGATTATCTGACACGCTTCTCAAAGGGGAACATCATTTGCAAATAAGTTACTAAATTCTTTGAGCAGTCGGTAAATAGTCAACGGTTTGCAATTTTAATTTCGGTCACAAACCATGTACACAAATAATGTTTATTTACCATTAGGAAGGAACGCCTTTTTTATGCCTCTTCATAATTGTGATTTAGTATTGGTCACTAAACTCGATATACTGAACAACAACAAAAACATTCTCCATTCACAAACCCTTTCATTTTGTGAACTGCATGGTTTGCTACTGCAAAATGGTTTCATACATCTGGCCAAAGACGGACAGCATTTACACAGAACAAGATGAAGAGGAGTCTAAAACACTAGGATTTGCTGATATTGATCAGTGGAGGAAGGTGAATAATTTTGAAAACCTAGGAACAGAGAAGCAAAACTATCTGAATGTATGTGTCCGAAGCTACATAATCATGCCTGAAAATGAAACGGCTTTAATATCAGGCTGCTGAAATAAACAACCATGAAGAAGTAGAACATTTATACTATTTAGATTTATGCATAGAGTTCTCATTTTAGGTGCAAACAGTGTTCAACAGACAGTGTAAGAGATTGGTAACATCACTGTATAATGGGTGAGACTAAAGGAGTCCTCTTTGGCTTATCAGACAAAATGAATGCAGGCCGGTGGATTTTATTACAAAATGAAGCTGAATAGTAAGGTAACACAAGATTATCAGTTAAAACTTAGAATTCTTTAGGGCTTTAGGAAAGAAGTGGAAACAATATGAATGTATATCCAAGAAGGTTAAAATAATCTTTCATAACAAAAGTGCAATATGTTTATTAGGCGTGGGCGAACGTTTACACGCCTGTGTAATTCACATATTTTGGGGATTTTTTTTCATGCTTGTGACAATTCCCAAAATTCTACCACTGTGCCAAATTGCGCAATATTCTGTGATTCGTGGTAAAATTATAGAATGGGAGCAATGCAAAAAACCAAATCACGAGCAGCTGTTGTTCGTGGCAAATATGTTTTTCAAGCTATTTGCATGAAATGCATCCTTGCATCAAAAATTAACGCTAGGACCTATTTTGTGCTAAAATATAACAGTAATTGGTGGCTTTTTTTCTCAACATTTTGCGTAACTGCATGAAATAAAATTAGACTAATTTTGCACATCCCCAAGGTTTATCCGAATCTGAAGCAAAAATGTTACTCAAACATTAAGTGATGCATCAAATGCAAATGAGATACAATACAATTTTTTTTTTAAATACGATTTACAAAATTTTTGGGAATTCTATCAGCGTCTGGACAGTATTCTTGAAGGATGCTTTAATCTAGAAAATATAGAAAAAGTAGTTTAAAAGGGAGGCGTTCAGGGTCGATGTCGATATCCTTTGCCCAGACTACCATGACTGGTACGGAGCATCCACAAAGGGAGAATTTACACTGGTAGGTCTACCGTAAATAGGGAGGAGTTTCTGATGCACTATAGTAGCAGATCTAAATGAATGAGCACTGTTGGGGACTCACTGTTGCCAGTCTTTAAAATACCACAATATTTAAAAAGCAGGGAGTTAACACTGCTATATGAAAGATAAAATTTATAAAATTAAGATATCATTCGAACTTCAGGATAAACTTGTCAAGGACCAAGGCTCAGCCACATAGATAAAGAGTTCATGTTGCAGGTTCAAGTCTTTGCCAATAGCCCTCGCTTTTTCTCAAAATTGGCAATAAATCTGACTGCTCTGCAGATGAATTGAGGATCCGCTGAGCATAGGATTTGTACGATCGCAGACCGACAGGTGCCAGTCAGCAGTCTCCCACCTCTAAAGAGAGATGCGGGAAATGGGGGTCTGGTGGAAATGAGACCTTGAATATGGAAAAAATTGAAGATTTTCAGCTAAAATTCTAAAACACTTTCCACATAAGACAGACTGAAGGATGTTAAAGTAATTTTAGTAATTTGGACGAGGTGTTGCGTATTATCTACAATTTGGTCCAATAATACCAACAGTAGCAAAGAAAAGAGAACAATAACCAGGATTTTACTTACAGGACCTTATCAGCAACTTTCTTCATAAGACAAATCAAAGGGGAAAGTGTATGGCAATAGACTTGCACATGCTTTGATAAAGGCAATCTTGCATGCTCAGATTACCCATCCATGTGACTTTTAGCCTACAATTCCTGAAATCAAATAAATCCTCCTAAAACTGGGCATCTATTTGAAGAGTTTATAAAATGCAACTTAATTACTTGTAAAAGATTATGGAAAGACATTTGCTAATTGAAGCTCCTTGGCTCCGGGCACTTCATAATATGATGTATCATGATACATCAGTCCTAAACTAAATCGGAAGCCCATATCAATCATACCAAGCTACTCTGAAAACGCACAGCAAAACTAATTATAAAATTGCCTTCAATCAAACAAACTATACAGCGGGAAGTTTATTTTAAATTAGGTTTATGAGCACAATTAATCTCTATTACAATGAAAGGCTGAGGAGCACTGAAAAAAATAGATAATGAAAATTACGTTCTACTAAATAAGAGCTAGAATAAACCTAACAGAGGAAAGGATTGCTCAAGTACTTGATTTTCTGGGGCTATGTAATTTATGTGGATATAACTGCAGTGGATCAGTTAAAATCTACCAAGAAGTATAAAAGACAACTAGCGAGGATGAGCACATAGCCTCTGAAAGGTGTTATGGAGAGAAGAGGTGAAGACAGTCAGTCAGTTAATGAAGGCAGAGCATATAACGGTGAGTTTTCAATGTTTTTCGAAATGATAAGTTGTGTCAAACTTATTTCTCCAGGTAGGTGTTTTCATGTTCAGTGGGCTTATCAGGAGAATGTGCTATTCCTTGTTTTCTGGGTTTTAAAAAAAAATATTTTTGTATTTCAAAGAGTAGGCATGGGTTGTTTTAGTTGCTTAAATATCTGGGAAGGGCAGGTGAATAGCTCAGAAGGTTGACGGAAAGTGATTGAAACTATTTCAAAATCAATTTCGGTTTCACTAGGGAATCAGTGAATGGTTTTAAAATGCGGTGCTATAATCTATTTTGATCATCTTTAAAGATGAGTGAGGAGCCAGTCAGGTATACGAGGATACATTTTATTTACATGTTAGACCTTTAAGTAGAACATCACATACAAAGCTCTTTGCATGGCTACATCCTATCCTGTCCTCTAGCTACAGCTTTCACCAATATTCATTTTTATCTCCCTTTCTCTCTCTCGCTCTATGATTATGCCAGAGCTCATACCATAATAGGGTTTGAATACTAGCAATTCCCAAAAGTTGCTAAGTTTCCAATGATCTACATACTAGGGCTAGACGTAGCGGTAAGCTATAGTTCTCCATGGTTGGAATGCACTTTTGACTCTATGCATACCTACTAAGTTGCATGTTTTGGGGGTGTTCATTAGTATTGTCCCTTATATTTTACCATACAGAGAAATGTTAGCATTTTACTCCTTACCAAGTCATAAGTAAAACTTCTTCCAGGGTTGGGGAAAAAAGTGGTTGGTGGGAAAGTGAATTTCTTACTTTTAAACAAATTTTCACATGAGCAAATATACACATGAGTATTTGCTCGTGCTAAATTGCAGTTCACAAATATTTTCTAAGAGTACGATTTCCTGACCTACTTCTGTACATTTTTGTGTATTAATGAAATCCATAAATCTGCAGTAATGCGAGTCCACTGTTGTGACTTTCATTAAGAATTAGGCCCCTGTTTAGGTCCAGTTTTAACCAAGACCTTTTGTTTTTATTAAAATTCTCTCTCTCTCTCTATGTACCAGCTGGCCTTACTGTGAGTGGCAGCTTTCTGCTCTTTCACAACATATTAGCAAGCAAAATAGTTGTGTTCAGTTCCAGGGAACTACTGCAGCAATGTGTGATTTTTTAGACCAAAATTTAGTTTTTTGCTTTTGCCAATGTTTGTTACAATGATGAGGGTCCCGCAGCTTCCACAACAATAAAGTTTTACAAAAACTATGTCAGAATGCTGATCACCAATGTCATAACTATTGGCTTGTTTATTTTCATGTTTCCTATGATTTTGTTGAAACTGGTTACACTGATTCTCCATTATGAATATTTTTGGGAAATACTAGCACGCATCAAAATATTTTACTAAATAATGCTTTAAAGAATCAGTACCTAAAATTTCACAGTAGTTTAGCAATACATTTTTTTCTTAGTTGTATTTGTTTAAATAAATATTTTATTTTGAAAGCAAAGAATCATCAATCTTGCTTTCAAGCTTTTGCATATATATTTGCACTTATACATAGCCTCATATTGTTAAACTTTGCAAACATGTGTACACATTTTTATATTGGAAACACTGTCAGAAGTGCAGTTTGAACCTCACCCTAATAATAAAGGTTTTGAATTAATAAACCATAAATACAAGTTCAAACAGCAATAATTAATGGATGCAAATGTTTTCTTAACTGCAGACAATGCCTTTTCCTGATCCATAATGTGGTACTGTAAACTGACAGCCAAAGGCAGGGTGCTTGGCCTGCTTGGCCCAAGGAAAAAATAAACATAAAAACTTGTCCTTGACCCCAAACAATATGTCATGGGCCTTCTGCTGAAGGAATTCCACACAACCATTCTATTACAACATCAGTCACTATCAGTGCTTCAAACTTAAGCTCATATGAGTAATGGGGAAACACAATAAACTACAAAATACCAGCAAAGATTCAATTGCTGTTGTTGATATGTGCACAGCATTTAGAGTCATGAGGAGGACTTTATGTATCCATTTTCTAATGAGATGTAGGTGAACAAAATCAGTGAGTTTTTATATATGTGCAGCAATGTTAGGATTTTTAAAAATGTAAAGCACATGGATTTCCACTATTACGCAGAATACCTAAATGTGAAAGACCCTCCATCCATATTCAGGCCAGCAGTAAACATTTTTTCTTATAAAAGAGGAGATATTTGTGTTTTGTATGGTTGAGTTTCACAGAGAATGAACACATCTAGTTCATTAGCCTTTCTAGAAAGTTTTTGAAGGTTGTGATGTCTGAAGGGTCTCTTAAAGCCGGACAGATTACCTCCGACACGCAAAGAAACATATCTACTTGTTTTGTGTAGAATTTAAAACAAGCATAGGCAAAGCCAATAGGTCTCGCCCATGGGCAGGCTATTGGCTTTGGCAATCCGGTGGGGGTAGTTAACTGGGGGAGTGGTTGGAGGTGGATAATGGGATGATTTAAAAAAGGTCTATAAAGCAGCTGATGCTAGCTGTTTAATAGAGCTTTATTCCTTCTGTCGGAATGGGGAGACAAAACAGAGACAGGGTGTGGGGGTGGTTAGGAAACCATGAGGGGAGGGTGGGAGGTTGGTGAGAAAAAAACAGGGAAGGGAGGAAATAAGTTAAACAAGCATTGGTAAATGCATTAGGTTTCGCCTTTGTGATTAATATTAAGCTGTTTTGTTATAAGTTGTCGCTTGCTGAGTAGTTGTACAATATAAGTTACATAACGTCTGTTAAAGTGTTATGGCTTGTTTATGTGCAAAAATGCAATATATTGTGCTGTTACTAGGGGTATAGTGTGGGTAAGTATTAGCAAAACTTTGAAAAATTAAAGAGGGAAATAATAGAATTAATCGATGTAATAGAAATAGTATGTGTTTAAAGGAGTTCTGACACCTTTTGGGCCCGGTGCCACTGCACCTGCTGCACCATTCAAATGTTGCCCCTATTGCCTTTAAGATGATTGCACTTGTGACTGCCTGGTTAGTAGTAAAATATTGAAATATTGAGTGTTTTAAAGGAGATTCTAGAACTTTGGGCTCCAGTGTCACTACACCTGCTGCGCCATTGAAATCATGACCCTCGTGCCTGCACGTTAACTGTATTTGTGACTGCTTATTTATTAGTAGAATATAGACATTTTAGGTGTTTAGTGGGGAGCCTAAAGCTTTTGCTCCTGGTGTCACTGCACCTGCTGCACCATTGAAACAATGACCCCATTGTCTGCAAGGTAACTCCACTTGTGACTGCCTTAGTTTTAAATTGTATCAATAATCTGGGTTTAATGGGGTCCCTACAGATTTTGGCCACGGTGCTACTGCACCTGCTGCACCATTCAAATCAAGTCCCTTTCAACTGCAAGGTAACTGCAATTGTGACTGCCTGTATAGTAGTCAACTATAGCAATATTATGAGCTTAGGGGCATTCTAACAACTTGTGGGCCCGATCCTACTGCACCTGCTGCACCATTCAAATCATGATCCTGTTCTCTTGAAGGTAACTGCACTAGTGGCTGCCTGTTTAGTCGTAAAATACACATTTACATTTTATTCAGGTATCAGGCACCATAGAGGGAAGGTTTTTTCTTTCTCCATCTGCCTCTAACAGAGCTTACATGGTCTTGGGCTCAAAGTCAGGGCTACTCTATGAAGCTGACTGAAAGCTGAAGAGATGTGGTGAACCTGCACATGCCGGAGCAGGGTCCAGTCAAAGTGGTACACTGGGAACTGGATCCTCCACACTGTTTCCACAAACCTTGTGCTGATACGGTGTGCAGGTTCCAGGGCTAATTTTTCAGCCTGCAGTCTCTAACAGCACCCTTTCTTTTTGTCTAGTCACAGGGTGAGGTGGAGTAGCTCCAGGCCCTGATGGACATAACTTTACAGACACGTCAACTGGAGGCAGAGTTCAGCACTAAATGTCATGTCTTCGTCAGGCTGATCACTCCACAGACTTCAGGACTGTGGAATGATCAACCCGCCAAATGCGGATTGATTGGTTGTAGCCGGTTGCTCATCGCTACGAGCATGCATGACCACAGACATCCTGAAAGCTGAAAGCAAGTGAATGAATTAGTAGTTTCCATGCTATCTATAAATCATTCACATACAAAGCTATATGGGCATATTTTTTAATCAACTTCATAAAAAAGCAAGTAAGGAAGGCACATCCCTGGTGCCCTCATTGAGGAGCTGCCACTGCATCAAGCACCTAGAGAGTTGCTGTGTCAGTACTTCATTTCGGGTGAAGTCCGAATGAGGTCAGGAGCTTATGGTAGAACATATAGGTTATGAAATGGAACAAAACAGGCTTTTCATTGAGATTTTCTAGGAAGGCGCTTGGAGACTGGGCATACGTCCCAGATAGGTAACCACTCGCTGTCCTTGTTTGTTTGGTGTCATTCGAAAATAAATATTTTAAAGTATTTACTAGGATGTTAAATGAACGAGCAGAAGACGGGGACAAAAGGACTTTATCCTGCTGCCGAATGCTGCAGGAGCTGTTAAAGGCTAAGAATACTAGATGTAGACCTAAAGGGAGGGTCTATAACCAAGGAGTGGCCCTTTAGCTGCTGTGGCTTCTTTCGAGTCTATTACAGAAAGAAGTGGAGGGCTGCTATGAACATATCTTTGCTAACCAACCTCTATTTACAAAAAAACGAAAAAACAGGACTGTGACGAAAGAAATGGAACCTTAATAATACAACACCTTTAATGTATGCAGCACTGATGGCAAGTTGCACCGAAAGAGAGAGGGCAGTACAAGGGAGGAGTAAGAGAAAAGGAATAAGGCGGGGCTGGAGAGAGGAAGGAACACATGAAAGGAACGTGCAGACAGGAGCACCAACACATGGGAGAGGGGTGATGTTGAGTTTTCTGCAATATTGATAAACATGATACCAAGATGAAGCATGGGAGGAATTGGGTTGTTGGTTGAAGAGGGTGCGAGCCATTCTAAAGCAACAGCCACAAGCCTTGTCAGGATGAAAAACAAAAAGTCACACAAAATTACTAATGTGAAAACACAAAACAAGAAAAATCCCAAACCAATTTAGAAAAATAGAGCAAATTTTGATGAATGATTGGATATGCAATTTTTAAGATTTTAGGTAAGTCTAGCGCCTAAAAGCACAAAATGCCACCTGCTGTTATCTGGTCATAAATAATAATTTATAAGGAACAGACAAACGTTATGCAGCCTCTACGCAAAAAATGTATAAGGAGATGTTAAAGGCATTCTGACAGAACGACAAGTGACTAGAATGATCATACCCAGGTTTCGAGGATCACAGTGTTGCCTCGTTGGACAAAATACAAACAAAAACCACACCAGCATTGTGAAGCAGGATGTTACATTAAAGTAGGACTTGACACTTTAATGTCAAAAAGTATCCTCCTAGATCCCATTCAGGTCAGCCTATTTTTGCTACTCTGGCCAGTTCACACCAATTTAAATCTTTAAAAACTGGCTGGCCAACGTGGGAGAGTAAAATGCAGATTAAGCTTCCTGTGAGTTCAGGAAGGGAAAAGGTAATTTTCTCAAGTTACTTTTTCTGTAATATTTAGAAAACAAAAAGCTAACTTCACAATTGAATTTGAGTTTTAATAACTTCAATAAAATGTTTGTAAGCATTTTTCTAGCTAGCCCTATTACTGAGACACAATATATTTAAGAATGGTATCCTATGGAACAGCAAACAATGGTACAGTAAAAGTAAGTTTGAGGTTCTAATCACTGTAAGGAAATGTTTAACGTTAAACTTCTACATGTCCTACTTTTAGATACCAAGCACACTGCCTTATGGGCAATACAGCCAACTTAAGGGTGACCTAAAAATATTTAGAAGGAAGGTTTAGACTTGTCAAGAGGGGTTATTTTGACAAGTCAAATTTACAAATAAAATCTATACAGACAGGCTGTAGGTGGCAGTGCCACTGTAGAGGATGGCACAATGGGTGACATTTAACTTACTTGCTCTGGGTATACCTTTAAAATATATACTAGGAACTTATAGGTATGTTAAATATGCAAAATAGCTGTATACCAATTTGACCATGTTGAAAGGAGGAGTACAAGCACTTTGCCACTGGTTAGCAGGAGTATAGTGCAGAGTTCTATAGCCAGTAAAATAGGGTCCAACAAAAATGTTTAACAAATTTGAAAATGATCCTGCAGAAAACGCAAACATCCCAAAAGCTTGAGTCCTGTGGCTCAGAGAACACAGGGCCCTCATCTGTGGATACCCATTACACTAAAGGTATTGCACTGAAGAAAACACAAAGATGCTGAGTCGAACGCAAAGGGTCCTTTGACACACTAATGATGGGACCCATATGTGAGCACACCCAAAAAACGTAGGACGTCGCATTGAAAACACAAAGGTGATGGATTCAATGCTTCCAAATGTCTGTCACTAGCAAATCCTCTTGGAGCATTCCAGTCCATTGTTGTTTTTCTCACTATGCCACTTCAGACAGAAAATAGATATATGCAATTCAATCTTGATCCTGCACTTACAGAAACATATAAACTGAACTGACATGCTGGGTGTCCTCTGAAAGGGAATGCAGCAAACTCAGACACGTTTTAGCCTACTTGTGCCTTACCACGGAGGTTTTGCTTGAGTCCTGTGGCACTGTGAGGGTGGTATCCACATCTGTAAAAGTCGTTTGCACTCAAGCCATCAGACTAAAGAAAACACAAAGTTGAGGTCCTTGACAAAGTCCCAGACACTGGCACTTGTTTGGGGAATTATATGCTTGACACATGTGAAGTTAACTGCAGAGCACTGGATGAAGGTCATGGTATGGCTGTTAAAGGTCTATCAGTTAACCCTCTATGGGAGGAAAATGTAATTACCTTTGGGATATTTGGTGGGCTAGTTTGTACGGAACCTGATAAAGATGTTGACTTGTTATTTTACTCGCTAATAACAGATCACAAATTCTGTGACTTTAGCAAGAGTTGATGGATTTTATTGCTCCATGATTCACTAGTACAGGGATTCTGAATTCCATGCTGACAATAAATAGGCTGTTCATTAATTAGACCCCCCTAAGCGAAACATGAGCAAGGAAATTAAACCCATGGTTTATGAGCATTCCCCACCCAAACCTGTTCACTGGGATTACTACAGAGGATAATTTGACACATGGTTAGATAATGATTTTATACTCCACTGTATGTGAGTAGTATCTAGTGAAATATGAGCTACGCTTGGAGAGCGAATGGGTTATAAATATTCTGTAAGAAAATTATAGCTTGATGTCAGAGTTACATAGTTATCATTTCTTGTTAAAATCTGTCCAACGCTATACGGAGATAGAAATCTCATCACTTTCATAAATTAATTCCTTCACAGCTACTTTTAGTCTCATCATGGTGTTCTCCTTTGTTTGATTTACCGCTTGCCCCTTTTTCGTGTATGTAAATATCATGTTTCTGAAACCAGAAAATCTTGATATTCTGAAGTTTTGTTATTCCCATTTATATTGTCTGTGGAGAATTAGACCTTTTCTCCCCATCTCTTTTTCATTAGTGGTCTTTGGGTAGGATGGGATAATATGCTTTTGATGAATCCTCTTAATTTCCCTTAGCGCTCGTGTGGTTAGATTAATCCTGTTTTTATGTAAGTTATAACCACTAGTTACAGTCTTTTTACTTTGCTATACCGTTTTCAGATGCTTGTCTCGGTAATCCCAAGTACTTGCCGAACTAGCTTAAGATCTAGATTATTTGCAAAGGAGCTAGAAGTTGGAACATCTTTCTTTACAATTCCCAAAGTTTCACATGGCAGAGCTGTAATCCAAAATGCTCAGCTCCTGCTCCTCCACAGTGAAAACGTTTGTTTCCTCAAATCTGTTGACTCATTCTCTTATCGTGTTCCATAAAAACTTAAAATATATTTATGTGCCCAGGTATGAAGGCGATAGGACACGATAAGAGAGACTGAACAGGCATGAATGCGAGTTGACAGGCGTGAAACAGAGTGGACAAATGTGGGAGAGAGTGGACAGGGGTAGGAGAGTGTGACAGTGGTGGGAGAGTGTGATTGGTGTATTTGTGCGGATAGTGGTAGGACTGAGCGACCAGGGTATGAAGCATTTTATATAGGATGCATGACAGAGTGGATCGGGAAACAGATATCAGATAGGAAGAAAGATAGCAGAGAGGGGAGACATTTAGCAAATTGGGAAACATCCAGCAACCAGAATTGCAGAGCATAGATTGGGTGAAGTAGTGGGTTTAAAAAGAGTGCGAGGATGCAGGGTGACAAACACAATACTGTTGACTGCTGATCACCCGAAAGATAGAATGGAGGGGAGGAGTTGAACACTGATATATGGGTTGGTCGGTGAGTTATGTAAATGCATCAAATTGTATTAATTTCTGGTCCTTGTGACTCCAATTTTTTATTCTGCGAATTTTGTTTTAATTTGGATCTACCAGAAATCTGTGAATCCTAAACACTTTCAGTGGCAACTGTAATTTTTGGCTTGACATGTATTGCCTTCTGTGATGAGAAGAATACAGTTGGTAGATTGTATAATCCCAACTCAAAGTCAGAGGGATAGTTAATGTTTCTAGGATAAGCAATAGTTTTCATGATATTGCTCTAGGTATATTAAAGTAGATAACAATGATAGCTGTGATGTAAAAACAGTCACTTCTTCCCCTCATACCATCAAAGAACACTTGGGTTTGCAGAAAGGGTAAGTAAGAGTGGTCTGGTGATTAACAAAGCAATGTTTGAGATGCATGACTTTGTGAAAGGTTTCAATGTCTCCCAAGATTGTTACATTAGGGATTAGGAAGATCAATAAAAAAGTTTGATTTTTTTCTAGTTCAATAATGACCAGGTTTCCTAAGATATCTGTGACCAGTTGATAACAATAATAATAATAAAGACATTTATTAGGCGCGCAGCTACCCCTAAAGGAGTGTCCAGGCGCAATAGCAGACAGAGAGCAGGGCGAGGAAATGCGCAAGGGCTACTCATTCCGACTAAAGAGACAGGTTTTCAGAGACTTGCGGAACTCTTGTTCAGACTGAATCAGACGTAAATGGGAGGGTAACTTATTCCAAAATGTGGTAGCGTCCACCTCAAAAGATAAATTCATGTTGCAGCATGTGACTCTGTTGAGGTTTAAAGTTTGGAACTACTTTTGCTTCTATGTGTGATGGAACTCCACTTGCCTTCTCATAGTTTCTTTCAATTCCCACTCTCTTAGGTAGCCAAGCTCCTACACAGTTGTAAGCTTTCAGCTTGCTTTTGGTAGAACATGCAAAGGCAGATGGTAAATTTAGATTCCTGTTTCACTGGTGGCTAACGCCTTACTCTGGACACTGGCCCCAATGGCTGAGTCTTCCCATCTTCCAGGTATCCGTTAATCAAGTATAGTCACATTGGGAGGCCAGCATAACATTTTAAGCCCTGGATCTTAGCCTGTCATAGCATGTGCATATGGGTAGTTGTAGTTATGGAACTTTATGACTGCACAGGGAACCTGTTTGCTGTCAAATCTGCCAGTTCTCTTACATGTAATGGTTTGAATCCTCAAGGAGAAGGTGTGGAACTATGTGTTGAGTATTAAGGAAATGCAGTACTTGCCCATTTAAGGCACTATTTATGACTAATCCAAATATTCAGGCTTAGTGCAGTCATGCATTTTGTTTTCTGACAAAGTGCTGCTTTGCTTTTTGTTCCTTCTACCTCTCTCTCTCTCTCTCTCTCATCTGACTGCCTTCATTCAAAGGCTCTCCCTCCCTGCCTTCTCTAGCTGCCAGAGTGGGAGCATGGACTGCCAGGCTCCGTCTGTTACCTGTCAATTAGAGGGTACGGAGGGCCCTCTCCAAAATATTTCAGTTTGGTTACAAATCCATATGTATTTGAAGTGACATCACTGGGAGTTCCATCATCCATCTGCACAGGAGTGACAACTGATTTCCGGATAAAACTTTTTTAAAAAGAAGTCAAACCAGAAAACCAATCATCCATCTGCACAGGAGGTAACATCACTCTTCCTCCTCCGAAGATCTACATAAAGTTGCCCACAGCACAGACGCGCCGATGTTGCCCGAAGGCAAGCTTGTCCAACACCAGGAACCCTTGACGGCACTTAACACCAAGGACCCTGGTCCTCCGCCCTCTTGCCGCTATTCTGCTGCACCTTATGGCGCTAACTCGTGGCCTGCCTGGTTCCAAGATGGCAGCGACTACAGAACACCGGTGCCACCGACTCTGCCATATCGATCTACGCACTGCTGAACCTCTGCATCAACTGGTGGGCCCTGTATTGCAGCGTTCACCCTTCTGCTACTTTTACTTCCAGCCATCTCGCCCTCAGCATAGGGATGCCAAATAACCAAGAGGCGATATGAGGACGCTTCATTTTCACAGCCACTGCGCTGCTGTTGCCTTTCCGTATTGCCAGGTACAGGGGTGTAGTTTTGGGGAGAATCTCGACACTACAGCGTGACGCCCCTGGGCTTTTCTTTGCTGTCTTAACCTGAGGGAGTGCGCCTTCCTGGACTGCGCATCTGGCACCCACGCGGACTTCCACAGACATTTGGCGTGCTGCGTGCAGTCTGAGGGGCTCTGCTGCCCTTGCGACCCAGAGACTGCCTTTGAACATCCTCGGCGACTCTGCTGGCCAGTGGCCCCATAGCGTTTGCCCATCTAATTGACTCGTCTTGGTTTCGGTGGTCCCCCAATCCCCTTCCCCTCCTTGCTCCTGTGGCTGCCCCCCTCTGCTCTTCTATTCATGGACTTCTTTATTTATTTATTTTTCTTTTGTCCTGGCCGCCATTTTGCTGCTGCTCTCAGCAGCTTTTTTCTCCTGACCCTGGCCCACCATCTTGTCCGTTCCCTCGGCCTTTACCCTTCTCCCAATAGGAAAGAGGATTTAGACATCTGTTTGAACGAATCTAGAGAAAGATTCTTCAATAGAGGATATAATGCTAAAGATCAGCAATGGCTCTTGATAAACTGAATAATATTGTTGTTCCATTAGAGGCTAGCGAAGTAACTGATGTGAATCCTGCTGAAATAACCGTTCCACCACCGGTAAGGTTAATCACTACTTTTTGTAGTCAAGAGCAGGCCATAAGGAAAATTATCAGTAAGCATTGGTCCATCTTACACACTGACATTACTTTATCGCCGGAACTTCTCAATCAGCCCACCATCACTTTTAGAAGAGCACCATCTGCACCGAGATGCATTAGTTAAAACTAATCCTGAAGTGATTGATAAAAGAAATTGGCTGACTGACAAGAGGGGCTTTGTAAATTCTTCTTGTCGTGCATGCAAGTTCGGAATAAATAAACAGTCTTTTTTGGATCCCTTTTCAGGTTCATTGAATAAGATTAATGGACACTGCACCTGTAAAACTAACTGCGCGGTATATGTTTTAGAATGTACTTGTCATCTTTTATATATCAGTAGTACCAAACTCCCTGTATTCAATAGGATCCTCCAGCACTTGCGGGCAATCGTGAATTCTGATCCATCTTATCCGGTTGCCCGTCACTTTAAACTCGTGCACCAAAACAAATTAGAGGACCTGAAATACTATGTAATTGACTCTGTGCCGAAATCAATAAGGGGTGTAGACAGAGAGAAGAAACTCCGCCAGTTAGAGAGTCAATACATAGTTAGACTTAATACGAAGATACCTAATGGTCTCAATACAGGGGAAGATTTGGTCCATTTTCTATGATTATACCAGCAGTGTTGGGTTATATATAAATATCGAATTGTGTATATCTGATGTTGGGCTCAACATCAGGTTCCTATCCCCTTTGTTCTAACTTATATTTATGAGATGTTTACCCTTAATTAATCATGGTCTTCTAATGCAAATTGAATGTGTATGTGTATATATATGAATTTAGGTTTTATATTATGGGTATTATATTCATTGATTGTAATGAATTTTAACATGAGTTTTTATATATGTTAAATTTTGGTCTTCTAGTTTGACCAATGGACCTTCTGGCAGAGGATTATCAGTTTTTTACTGATCTCTGTATATACCAGTTATATTGTTGTACTCAATAATGATCCCACTGAGAAAGCCGTATTTTAAAATGTACATATATATATTTATTCATTCAAGAGGTGTTGAGAACTGATCCTTCTTTATTGCTGCGTTTGAAACTTTGAAATTAGATTTAAGCTATATGAATTTATGTATCTTTTTGCTTCTATATGACTTGCTTGATGAATGCATCCCAAGTGTCATCTGATTTTATTCAATATTATTGTATGGCTAGTAATAGTCACATTTCACGATCTGCACATTGGGTATTTTACCATGAACAATTGATTCTTGTCATTTTGTGCAATATTGGTAGTCCTTTTAATGGATTAGGATTTGGGCACTGGCCCCGGACTTTTTCTTGATTACGATTATAAAATATCCGTAATTTCCTTTCCAATTATTCTCAGCAATATGTCAACTCTGCTTAAACAATGTTTAATATGAATTGTTGAACCATTGTTTTTTCAAAAATGAAAAGGATTGGACTTATTGTTGCACATATGTACTATGCACTTTATATATGACTTAGTCTGTTTTCTCTCTCTATGTGAAAGATGGGAGGGTCTAAATTGTTTCATGGTATTTATGGGTGGTATTTTTCCTAACACGTCATGTGATCAAGGCCGGGGAAACCCGGCTGAAACGCGTCATATTGTGTGAAGGCTTGAATAAACTGCACTAAGAAAACTTCAAACCTTTTGTGGTGGTCCGTTCCTGGTGTAGCAGTTCGCTGTGGAGGAGTTTGCTTTCTTTCCAGGATCTGGTTTTTATAATAATAATAATATATATATATATATATATATATATATATATATATATAAGTGTATTTCGTTTCTCCGTTTCACCAACCGTTGCTCCTCTTTGCCTCGGGTGCCTCCTTACCGCACGGTGAGGTGCGTAAATATTTTCAAACACACGAGGTCCTCACTCCCAGGTCCGTTACACTGACGAAGGCGGCAACGCCGAAACGCGTTTGTTGATACGATTGTGCAGCGCCAAAAGAATAAACTATGGCAGTTTAAAACAACGTGAAAGTGCTGTGAGTGCCCTTAATTGTGGAACGGACCTGGGAGTGAAGACTGTGTGTGTTCGAAAATATATATATATATATATATATATATATATATATATATATATATATATATATATATATATATATATAGAGAGAGATAACTCTAATCACTAGTATATGCTGTAGACCATTGTACTCTCTACCATTCCTATGTGACGCTTAGAGTTTATCCATTTGTATCGCTTCCTTGAGTGACTTTATTTATTTATTTATTATTACATTTATTAAGCGCACAGCTACCCGGAGGTTTCCCGGCGCTAGAGCAAACTGAACGGAGAAAAGAAGGAGGGACATTAGTTGTTAAAAAGCCATGTTTTTATTCCTTTACGGAATTTCAGAAAGCACGATTCCGTGCGCAAGGGTTGAGGAAGAGAATTCCATAAGGATGGAGCCAGCAGGGCAAACGAGCTGCCACCCATTTTGGCTCTGTTGATGCGTGGAATTTTAAATTTGTTTTGTGACGAGGACCTGAGTGTGCGGGGGGGAACATATTGCTGGACTAGAGCAGCAAGATAGCACGGGGCTCTATCAGTCATGATTTTATGCATGTAGCAGAGTGCTTTAAAGTGCACTCTGCTTTCAATGCGCAACCAGTGCAGGTTACGCCTGTGATGAGTGACCGATGATCTTGCGGGGAGATGGCAAATCAGACGAACTGCCATATTTTGAACCACTTGGTATTTTCTGGTTACCTCTTTGGCAGCACCTAAGAGCAGGATGTTCCCATAGTCCAGGCGTGAGATGACAAGGGCCTGGACAACGGTCCTCAAAGTGTCTGTAGGCAGCATCCAAGTGATCTTTCTCAGCCACCTGATGATGGTAGTGCAGGTGGCCGCAACTTTCACAACATGATGTTTGAAAGTAAGTTTGTTATCGAAGATCACACCGAGGTTGCGGGCAGACACTGAAGGGATGGGTAGGGGACCCATCTCCGGAGGCCAATGGTGAGGGCCCCAGAGAGAGGTGTCGGGTCCAAACAGGAGCAGCTCTGTTTTATCCCCGTTGAGCTTCAGTTTGTGCTTCAGCATCCAGTCCGATATATGCTTTAATCCAATTTGGAGAGAGGAGGAGGGGAGGTTTTTGTTAGTGGAGAGTGAATAGATGACTTGAGTGTCATCAGCGTAGGAATAAATTGTGAGACTCTCTTCCTTGTGTGACTTTACAACTTGTACATTTGCAATTTTTTCTGCTTGTATCTTTTATGTAACACACGTAATCCGAAGTCCTTATGTATTGAAACTGGTTCTTATGTAAAGCGCTCTGACACCTTCGGGTAAAGTTTGCGCTAAATAAAATCGCATTAAATAAAATAAAAAATAAAAACCCTCCACGTCATCAGTCCTGGCCACTTCTCCCACACTGCTGTCTTGTCATACCACACAACACTGAGAAAGCGTTTTCCTGCAAGTTTTCCTGCACTTACCCACACTCAAAACTCACTGCATCTGCACCAACAGAACACAAAATCCCATTCTTTCATACTCAGTCTTGCAACCACCCACACAACACTCAGCACTAGCATCTATGTTCCTCAACACCTACTCAGTAAACACGCACAAGTATTCCAGATGGCTACAACCAATCAGTGCCATGCTCATACCCATTCTGAACGCTTGATCCTCTTCTACAATCTTCCCAGATGCTTGGAAACAAGCAACTGTCCCTCCATTGCTAAAGAAACCCTCTGCAGGCCCTTTAATGCTCGCCAACTATAGACCGATCTCCCAACTACCATTCCCAGTCAAGGCCTAGGAGAAAATCTCTGGATGGAGGAGACACAGCGACCCTCATCCTCCTAGATCTCTCTGCAGAGTTTGATACGGTCTTCAAAGCCATCCTCATTCATTGCCTACACCACATAAGGATCCAAGGACAGGCACTCTGATGGATCTGCTTCTTCCTCACTGGAAGGACCAAGTCAGTCAGCCGGACAATGTACAACTCGGATGCCAGTGACCTTATCTGCAGAGTTCCACAAGGATCCTGCATGGGGGCTTCCAATGTGGACCTTCCTAAGAGGTCCCCTGGCAATATCACCCTTAGTGTTGCCCCTCTCCAGATTGCACATGGACGAGATATTCTATTGCTTTTATTTAAAAGTTCTTATCTGAGAAGGCTACTGATGATGTTCTGGTATTGCATAGCCGTTGTATCTGGCCCCATATCCTGCCTTATTATTGAAACTAAAACAGATATGTATATGCACACTATTCCATCTCAACACAGTAGACAAATATAGTGAATAAACATAATTGATACAATGTTTAGACTACAACAGATATAGATGTATGTGTAAACATGTTTATACTGTGAAATTATATATTGAGATTATTACTGTGTTGTGTATCAAGGAAAAATGACAGCTACCATTGAAGGAAAATGATATATTTGGCGTGACTGATGCAAAACTTACTGTACACTTGGATCCAGATATAGGTGAAATCAATGTACAAGAACGTTCCATTATAAAAGCTACATGTGTGGAGTCCACACGCATGCTGTAATAAGGCTTTTATTATGGGTTGAGGCCCTTTATATTGTTTGGGTGCCCCCTTTTTTAATTGTCTATTAGAATGTTACGGGTCCATTTATGCTTAAAGCTAAATAACAGGAGCGTTCTTAAATACCGACATACCTGTACCCAAGTATGTATATAAATGTGGATTGTTAACAAAGACTAACTTAATATGGATAACGCCACAAATGCGACATATGTAGGGAAACATGTGATATAGGTATGAGGTTAAATCACGTGCAATGCGGCCTCTCCTCTATAGTTAATACCATCTAAAAAATTTCTTCCTTGTAGAAATTGCAATATCGGATCTGCGGGGATATATAGATGCCACCACTCTATTAAAATAAATTACTAAAAAGTATATTTCCCCTAATACCATTGTAAACACGCCTATAGCGCAACACAAACGAGTCCGGTTTTTCTTTATTTGCGCCTCCCAGTAGGGTTTTATCACAACAATGGCGCTCGTTTGAAACTGATGTTCCATCCGATCGAGTCCGTTTTCACTTGCGGACAACGATGGACTAAACGTAATTAAAAACTACCAAAATGGCGCGTGAATTGGAGAATTCTACCGGTATTACTATCAGGTGTAGATATTTATTCAATTTACAACAGTGCAGGCGCGTATAAATAGAACTATCTCGCCCTGGTCTCCATACCGACTCTGGAGACCGGGGAGACCAGGCGGACGGCTCGAACGAGAATTAATCAAGGTAAGAGGATGCCCGCAAACGCGGAGGTTTTCACCCGCGTTTCTAGCATAAACGACCTGGCCCTAATCTAATGTACTTCAATATTAATAGACACTCGCATTTTGTAAGTTTTTAACTGCAATATCGGCATGCGGAGGACTCTACCCCTGCCCTTTAGTACAAATTACTGGCCATACTTGAAGGCGCCACTTGTATGAAAAAGTTAAACTAACTATGGCACTTTACTCGACACGTGCCTACTAGTTTTTCTACATTTGTGCGCTAAAACCTTAAAGTTATTAGCACAGCATGCTGAGGTTTTCCCTGCTTTAGTATGCTTTACCGACCCTATCTCCAGGGGCCCTTTGTATTAATAAGATAGACTAACTAAGGTACCTTATGTTAACATCTGCCTGTAAGTCTTTTAATACTTGTGATTTCAACCACGAAGTGAAAAGCACATATACCAGCAAGATCTAGTAAAGCTTAACATTAGATCATGACAATAATTCATTGGTCGCTAAACTGTATGCGAAAACTTCTTGTCTCTTGATAACATAGGGTTCTAGCATGCTATGTAAAGAACTTTTTTTATGCTCGCAAACGGATCAAAAATTGGGCGTAAAACTCGAACTTCCCTTTTAATTACTTATACAGGTGAGAAGCTCGCCATAATTCTCTCCAAAGAAGCGAACACTTTGGAACTAACTTTTAACAATATTCAGAAGAAAGAATATGATTATATAAAAGCGACCTTGATACGCACCAGGCGCTTGGAAGAGTCTCCTCCAAACACTGCATAATTTGCATACTACCATCAAGTAAGCAATTAATCTTGACAAGGAAGAATGCTTGTATCACAGTGAGAGCCTTATGTGAATCTGAATATTGCTGTTATTCTATATATAGATCCTCTAGACGATCGAGCTGAGGTGTATAACACGATAAAGGTTATTCTACTCCATGATCAAGACTGGCACGGCAAATTGAAAATGCTCTAATAGTAAGACATTATGATCACTAGTAGCTATGACCCTGTATGACTCTAGATAAAGACATTTTTGTAAAAAATCCTCATGTACTGTATACTAATGATATGTCACATATACTTTTTTAGATTTACGAAGTTTTTAACCATAGTCCTGAGGAAGGTGTTCTACCCATCTATGCACCGAAACGCGTCGACAACACTGGCTTTTTAAATTGTCTTCATATGTTTTTATACTGTAAATTTTGGAAGAAATATAATGTGTATCTAATCCTATGACAAGAATATGTTTATGTGGAATTGTTTGAATTATTTGATATAAAAAACTTTTTCTTCTTTTTAATAAATGTGATATTTTGATACAACCTATGGTTTGTTGGTATATGTGTTACTGAGGAAATTAGAGTTCTTCAAACAGGTGTCTTGCTTTACTAGTTTCATTCATAAAAAGCTACATTTAAAAACCACAGAAAGGAACCCCCCTTCTGTTGCTATATCTCTTCCCAGTCCTTTCTGGGTTTATTAGGGAAAAATCTCCTTTTTTTGGCTTAACTCAGGCTCCAGTAGCCAGAGAGTTCTAACTTACAATATGGATACACTACGAACCTTTGGGTTCTCAGAAGACCAATGCAAAAAACTCCTAGGAGGGTCTTCTAAAAGTATTAGTACCGTCACTCTATTCAACAGTGATGAAGATAAATGGAATAAACTTTGGAATCTAAAGAAAAAAATGATTCGCACTGAGCTCCATGCAGAATTTATCATCCAATACTGCAAAAAGGGAGTCATACCTAAGGGCCTACAAATTATTAACGAACCCGGGCTATTTGTTACAGATGAAAAATTTAAAGATAATTGGACACTAATAGCGAACAGGTGCAGTCGCGACTGGATGTTGCTTATTATAGATACAGCACAGGGACTTTTGATAATAGAGAAAGAGGAAATAGATAAGTTGGAGAAGGAACTTAATGAGTCAACTGCATTGGATGATGCAATTAAGAAATTAGCAGAAACAAAAGAAGATATCTCAGGATACCAAGAGTATATGATAAATAAAAAAACAAAAAAAAAATTGCGAAAGGATGTGGCTAACTTTAAATTGGAACAGGTATACCCATATCTTCAGAAGGATTACTTTGACCAACCTATCCCTAATGAATTTAACAATCGTCCCTATAAGTATAATAAAAACAAATTTTATAAGAAAAATGTGACCTTTTCAGATACATCATACAACACCAGTGATTCTGAGGCTGAAAGGGCACAAGATAATAGTAAACGCAACGAATCCAGAGAAGAGAGTGCAGATGAGTTCCATGATTATCAAAAAAATTTTTTAGGACAACACCAAAAGAGACAGACCCGTGGCTTCAGGACCCGGGGGAGGGGCCGTCAGGGCTTCCGCCAAAAAGAGGGAACAATAAGGAGACCATACATGAGGACTCGCAGCCACAAGGACTGGGAATAGACAGTCATACCCAAG
The DNA here is from genome assembly GCF_964263255.1 of Lissotriton vulgaris. NCBI lineage: Eukaryota > Metazoa > Chordata > Amphibia > Caudata > Salamandridae > Lissotriton > Lissotriton vulgaris. Next base: position 52,415,917 of record NC_141686.1, read on the forward strand.
AGGCACCAATTATTAATCTCTCGGATAAGAACCTAACAGCAGAAGAGATTAATATCCTTGAGAAAGGCTTAGGATTTGCCCCCAGTAGAGGTATCTGTAGATATTCAATAGAGAAGGACATAAGGGACTTATTCCGCAAAATTAGGATCAAACGATTTTTTGAAAATAAGGACAATAGACCTAAGAACAATATATCTGGGTTGAAACCTCCCTCAACCTGGACCCCGAGATCTCTATGGTTAGTCAAGAGGTTGATACATTTGAAAAAGTCATCACTATAGGCCTCGAAAAACTATTGGATGAAAAGACATGGATCACCAACAATATTTCCAAAGCTGAAAGGGTGGCACTGACCAACCTTCAAACATATGACGATATTACCATCAAACCTGGGGATAAGGGTGGAAGTATTGTAATCCTTAACACCCAGGATTACAATCACAAAATGTATACCCTACTCAGTGATAAATCTCATTATAGAAAATCCAACATAGGTGAGTGGAACAGTCTCAAAAAGAAAGTGAAAAACGTAGTGACCCTCGCAAAAGAGGACTGTATCATCTGTGAAGATGAATATAGATTTTTAATTAACAATCATCCCAAAATACCAGCTCTCTATGGACTCCCCAAAGTCCATAAGGACATTGAGGATCCCCCCATGCGACCAATAGTGTCAGGCATAGATTCCATCACGGAGCCACTCAGCAAATATGCTGATTGCTTTATCCGTCCTTTGGTAGAGACATTACCGTCCTACATAAAGGACACCAAAGACATGATTTCAAAGGTGGAAGGTATCAGTTTCAATAATGAAACTCAATGGTTGGTGTGCTTGGACATTGAGTCCTTGTACACCAACATACCCCAACACGATACCATCAAAATGATGAGAGAAATTTTGCTCAAAATACATTCATTGTTGACTGTATAGAAATTGTCCTTCTAAATAATATCTTTTTGTTCAATAGTGATTTCTTTTGCCAAATAAAAGGTACGAGCATGGGGGCCACCTGTGCGCCGAGCCTTGCCTGCTTGTACGTAGGCAACTTTGAAAAACACCACATTTATAATGAATTGAGTCCATTCTATGAAAATGTGAAACATTGGTCTAGATTTATAGACGATGGTTTCTTTGTGTGGGAAGGCAGTGAAATCAACCTCACATCCTTCATTGAATGGCTAAACTGTGGGGATGGCAACATCAAATTTACAGTGAATAAAAGGCAAGAGGCAGTTGACTTTCTGGACATCAAAATCAAAGCAGAAAAAGGGAAGTTATGTGTTGAGCTCTTTGTTAAACCATCCGATCGAAATACTCTGCTCCACCACAATAGCTATCACCCCAAAAACCAAAAAGAAGGCATCCCCTATAGCCAATTCATTAGGATAAGACGAAACTGCACTGACAAAAATTCCTTTGAAAAACATGCAGACAATTTGAAAACCAAATTGCTCCAGCGAGGATACCCAAAAAGACTAATAAGAGATAGCTACAAAAGAGCCAAATATCAGAATAGAGCATCCCTCTTTGAATCTAAAAATAAAACCCAGGAACCTGAAAACACCATCGTAATGGTTTCAAATTACAATGGTCTAAGCTTCAAAATTAAGAACCTTATTAACAAAAACTGGTCTATTCTAAATAAACAAGGAAAAACCCCACTCCCTAAACCTATTTTCTCATACAGGAGGAATAGGACTATACGGAATTGCCTGGTCCACACTTATAAAGAACCAAAAAAGGGCAGGCAATTGAGCATTGATCAAGGGAGACCCGTCAGAGGCAACCAACCCTGTGGATCATGCTCTCACTGTAAATCAATCGTTCAATCAGATAAAATAGAACTGAATGGTACATCACATTGGATGAATGATCACGTCAACTGCAGAACATCCAATGTGATATACCTGATAATTTGCCCTTGACAGAAGGGCTATATAGGCGAAACAGGTCGTGAAGTGAGATTGCGCCTAAACGAACATAGATCAGCTATTAAGAATAATAAGAAGAATGCCCCTCTGGTTGATCACTGGATAACAGAAAAGCACAAAGAGGATGAACTCAAATGGTTCATAGTAGAAAAAATTAAGATATCAGCTAGAGGAGGTGACATAGACCTAAAATGTAAACAAAGGGAACAGTTTTTTATGTCCAAGTTTCGAACTTACAATCATGGCCTTAACAGTAGAGAAGAGTGGGAAAGATTGGTAAGATAAAGTTACCCCACAAGGGAAATTGAACCAATATTTTGTAACTGTATGTGCTGTCACTTACAATTAGAAAAATTTCTCCCGCTGTACCAAATACTGTCTGTACACTGTTTCATCCCACGACAGCGGATAGATATAATTGCCTTATTATTGAAACTAAAACAGATATGTATATGCACACTATTCCATCTCAACACAGTAGACAAATATAGTGAATAAACATAATTGATACAATGTTTAGACTACAACAGATATAGATGTATGTGTAAACATGTTTATACTGTGAAATTATATATTGAGATTATTACTGTGTTGTGTATCAAGGAAAAATGACAGCTACCATTGAAGGAAAATGATATATTTGGCGTGACTGATGCAAAACTTACTGTACACTTGGATCCAGATATAGGTGAAATCAATGTACAAGAACGTTCCGTTATAAAAGCTACATGTGTGGAGTCCACACGCATGCTGTAATAAGGCTTTTATTATGGGTTGAGGCCCTTTATATTGTTTGGGTGCCCCCTTTTTTAATTGTCTATTAGAATGTTACGGGTCCATTTATGCTTAAAGCTAAATAACAGGAGCGTTCTTAAATACCGACATACCTGTGACCCAAGTATGTATATAAATGTGGATTGTTAACAAAGACTAACTTAATATGGATAACGCCACAAATGCGACATATGTAGGGAAACATGTGATATAGGTATGAGGTTAAATCACGTGCAATGCGGCCTCTCCTCTATAGTTATTACCATCTAAAAAAAAAATCTTCCTTGTAGAAATTGCAATATCGGATCTGCGGGGATATATAGATGCCACCACTCTATTAAAATAAATTACTAAAAAGTATATTTTCCCCTAATACCATTGTAAACACGCCTATAGCGCAACACAAACGAGTCCGGTTTTTCTTTATTTGCGCCTCCCAGTAGGGTTTTATCACAACAATGGCGCTCGCTTGAAACTGATGTTCCATCCGATCGAGTCCGTTTTCACTTGCGGACAACGATGGACTAAACGTAATTAAAAACTACCAAAATGGCGCGTGAATTGGAGAATTCTACCGGTATTAGTATCAGGTGTAGATATTTATTCAATTGACAACAGTGCTGGCGCGTATAAATAGAACTATCTCGCCCTGGTCTCCATACCGACTCTGGAGACCGGGGAGACCAGGCGGACGGCTCAAACGAGAATTAATCAAGGTAAGAGGATGCCCGCAAACGCGGAGGTTTTCACCCGCGTTTCTAGCATAAACGACCTGGCCCTAATCTAATGTGTACTTCAATATTAATAGACACTCGCGTTTTGTAAGTTTTTAACTGCAATATCGGCATGCGGAGGACTCTACCCCTGCCCTTTAGTACAAATTACTGGCTATACTTGAAGGCGCCACTTGTATGAAAAAGTTAAACTAACTATGGAACTTTACTCGACACGTGCCTACTAGTTTTTCTACATTTGTGCGCTAAAACCTTGAAGTTATTAGCACAGCATGCTGAGGTTTTCCCTGCTTTCAGTATGCTTTACCGACCCTATCTCCAGGGGCCCTTTGTATTAATAAGATAGACTAACTAAGGTACCTTATGTTAACATCTGCCTGTAAGTCTTTAATTACGCAGATGATCTGCAATTGGTTTTCCCCCTGGGGTCGCCGGATGCTGTCACTGAGTTTAGGGAGGTCATGGCTCATATCCAGAGATGGATGGGCCTTAACCACCTAAAACTTAACCCAGGCAAGACTGAACTGACCTTGCCTGGGAAGAGCGAACTCAGCTGGGGACCTCAATTTTGGCCTCCGGAGATGGGAAACCCCCCCTCCAAATCCCGCACGGTTAAGAGCCTTGGAGTCACCTTTAGTGAAGACCTCTCCCTGAAAAGTCAGGTAGGGTCAGTTGTTTCCGCTTGCTTCTTTCAGCTGCGCAAGATTAGAAAGATTGCCCATTTCCTAACCCATTCGGCCCTGATACAGGTGACCATCGCCCTTGTGCTGTCTAGGCTGGACTACTCAAATAGTTTATATTTGGGCCTTCCAGCCGGGCAGCTCAAGAGGCTGCAGCTGGTTCAAAATCAGGCGGCCAGGCTGATCTGTGGGCTTCCTAAATGGCAGTCCATCAGGCCAGGCCTGGCAGACCTGCATTGGCTACCGGTAGCTCAGAGGGCGGCTTTTAAAACCGGCTGCATTATCTTTAGGGCATTACAAAGCAAAGGCCCCAAATTTATCATCAACCTGCTTGCCAGATACACCCCCTCCCGCAACCTCCGTTCTGGTCACAAAAACTTGCTCACGGTGCCGGTCGTTAGGAAACAACGTCAGGGCGGCAGCTCCTTTCATTTTCTTGCTGCCTCCCTCTGGAACTCCTTGCCAGCTTCTTTAAGGTCACACGAGGATATTCTAGCCTTTAGACTAGCCTTTAAGACCTGGCTTTTTAGAGAAGCCTATCCTTAGACGTTCCAAGTTGTCCTCCTGTTGTTGTGTTATGCTCTGAAAACTTCCTACAGCGCCATGAAGCCTACGGGCGTACGTGCGCTTTATAAGCTAAATTTAACATAACATAACATTTTAATACTTGTGATTTCAACCACGAAGTGAAAAGCACATATACCAGCAAGATCTAGTAAAGCTTAACATTAGATCATGACAATAATTCATTGGTCGCTAAACTGTATGCGAAAACTTCTTGTCTCTTGATAACAAAGGGTTCTAGCATGCTATGTAAAGAACTTTTTTTATGCTCGCAAACGGATCAAAATTGGGCGTAAAACTCGAACTTCCCTTTTAATTACTTATACAGGTGAGAAGCTCGCCATAATTCTCTCCAAAGAAGCGAACACTTTGGAACTAACTTTTAACAATATTCAGAAGAAAGAATATGATTATATAAAAGCGACCTTGATACGCACCAGGCGCTTGGAAGAGTCTCCTCCAAACACTGCATAATTTGCATACTACCATCAAGTAAGCAATTAATCTTGACAAGGAAGAATGCTTGTATCACAGTGAGAGCCTTATGTGAATCTGAATATTGCTGTTATTCTATATATAGATCCTCTAGACGATCGAGCTGAGGTGTATAACACGATAAAGGTTATTCTACTCCAGGATCAAGACTGGCACGGCAAATTGAAAATGCTCTAATAGTAAGACATTATGATCACTAGTAGCTATGACCCTGTATGACTCTAGATAAAGACATTTTTGTAAAAAATCCTCATGTACTGTATACTAATGATATGTCACATATACTTTTTTAGATTTACGAAGTTCTTAACCATAGTCCTGAGGAAGGTGTTCTACCCATCTATGCACCGAAACGCGTCGACAACACTGGCTTTTTAAATTGTCTTCATATGTTTTTATACTGTAAATTTTGGAAGAAATATAATGTGTATGTAATCCTATGACAAGAATATGTTTATGTGGAATTGTTTGAATTATTTGATATAAAAACTTTTTCTTCTTTTTAATAAATGTGATATTTTGATACAACCGATGGTTTGTTGGTATATGTGTTACTGAGGAAATTAGAGTTCTTCAAACAGGTGTCTTGCTTTGCTAGTTTCATTCATAAAAAGCTACATTTAAAAACCACAGAAAGGAACCCCCCTTTTCTTGCTATATCTCTTCCCAGTCCTTTCTGGGTTTATTAGGGAAAACTCATTTTTTTGGCCCATATCCTACCGTTCCTTACAGTTCCCTGTGTGGAATTTTAAAATTTGCGATCTGAACATTATCTGCGCCAGCTTGTCACCTATGTACTACGTGCATGGCCGCCATTTTCTTTTAGATATCATGGTCTCCCTGTCCACGATCGATCGCCAGCACGTCCCTCTGACCCAGCAAGCATCCTCCGCGCACCCTGGCTCCCCCTCCCTCCTCCTCCTTATGAGCATGACCCTTCTGCATGACCCTGTCCTTGGGAGTCACGCCAGCGCCTGACCAACACCTCCTCTCCTCCCATGAATGCCCCTCTGTTGATAAACCTCCCTCCTGCGCTGGATTGTCCACGTGGCATGAATACCACTCCATTGATGGCCCCTCACCCCGTGTCCGACGGTCCACACAGGTCCGAGGCCATTGCCTAAGCCGGGAGATATCATTTACTGCCCTTTATTGTATGAGGTCGCTCTCCTTCAAAGGACCCTCTATTGATCCAGGCCTCCCCACCCCCTGTGATATGATCAGGCGCACACATCCTAAGACTCGACGGAACACTCAGCTGCGTGATGGTCCCCTCCTCTTATCAGCAGGCTGAGAACCTCTATTGTGAAGGTATATGGGGGTGGGATTGACACTAGGATTACGGAGATGTCTTTTCCTCTTGCCTTACAAAGACTTGATTGTATTAAAGGAAGGTCACATGCCATAAACCAGTGTATAAGAGGCCAGGCCTCCGAGAGGCTGTTAGAGCACCTCGACATGATACCTTGTTGTCTGATCTGATGTGTTCTGCTCCGTCGGAATAAACTTCTGTTTCCTGCCTTCTGGTCTCCGGCGCCTGCCTCATTGCTTGGTAAACTTGAATGGTACAAGGGCGGTTAGCGCCGGGCAAATCTTGAGAAAGGTCCTAGCCCTACCTTTTTCCACAATTGGCGTCCCAAAGCGTGGGGCCCATCAGCGACACGTGGATCCAGTGGGAGAGGTCCCGATGACAGAGTGAACGACTGCAACGATCGGGAAGAGCTCGTGTCCGATAGACCCTCGTCTGACAGCCGATCATCCGACCTTCACTAGTTCTGAACAGACCTCTCTCGAGTGATCTACGGTCCTGACTGGGAACCATCAGGAGTGCCGCGAACAACACGAAGGAGAGAGGACGATCGGGCGCTGGATCCAGAGGACAGGAAACCGTCCATGCGGTCCGGGTAAGGTCGTGTAAACACGACAAATTAAGGAAAAATTTTTTTGTTGGATAATACTAGTATTACGCTTTGTTGAAACCCTCTGGAGATTCACTGTCTGCAAACGGGGAAAAACAAACAGGCTCTCTCTTTGCAAGCAGTGAAGGATAGGTAACGCAGACTTTTGTCCCCATTGTAAACCGTCGTGCCTATCTTCCTCCCCCACTGTTTCCCGAACTATCGTTCGTGGATTATTGTCTGGAGATTCTTTATCTGCAAACAGGGAAGAACAAGGCCTCTCTTTGCAGGTAGAGAAAGAGTGGGTAACGATAATTTTTCGTGCCCACTTATTCTCCCCACTGGATTGTTTGATTGGCCGATTATTCGGTATTGGTTCATGAGGTATTCACGGCCTCCAAACAACGTAGAATAGAAATATTCTGTCTAGTCTTTGTCCGCCGTGATAAGATAGGTAGTGCAGACTTTTGTCCCCGTTGTAATCCGTCATGCCTGTCTTCTCCCCACTGGTTGGTAGCCTGTTTAGCCCGGACCGCTTATTAGAGATGAACCATCCAGCTCCACTGGAGGGCACCCCTAATAAGGACATGTTCACTAAGTATGGACTAGTCGCTATAGCTTACACTAAACTATGGCATAAATATACGAAAAAGAACCCTGAAAGTCAGTGGCCACTGATAGGTTCCTTTGACGAAAATAAAATAAAAACATTAGAAATAGCGCTCCAGAAGAATAAGACCACGCCCACTATGCTCGACAGTATCGGCATGTGGCGCAAAGAAACGGAACAACGAAAGAAAAGAGAAGAAGCAAAAATAGGGAAAGAATTACGAAAGGCAGCCCACCTAGCCGCGAAGCAACTAGAAGAAGAAATAAAAGAAAGAAAAGATACTATGCAAACCAAGAATCAGGGTCGACAGGCCAATGCCCTGTTAGGACCCCCTCTGCGCTCTACCCTGAATTGCCCTCCAAACAACGGGCGAACGATGAGTTGCTACTAGGTCCCCCAACCATCTACATGCCCCCTCCATATGCCCCCTGCCGACAGAGCTTTCACGCTCCGAGTGGGAGCGAAAGCGATCTCAGTGCTAGTGCACCAGCCCTCACGGCCTTTGCACCAGCCACATTAACAGCCTCATCAGACGACCCCGAGTCTAGCAAACAATCATCGGCCAGACTAAACAGGTTGAGCAAAGATGAGCGGGATGGGATCGACAAAATAGCAAAGACATTAGTAGAACGAAGGGAGAGCGAAGATTATACAATGAGCGTATATAATTCACATGCCGACAGCCACAGGCGGCATTTCATCTTGCGATTCAGCTACTACACCCTGAACGCGTATGAAGATAGGTATCAGAGTAAGGGACCCGCTAAATTAACAACACTGTATAGGAAAATTGATGTTGGAGATGGGACTGAACGTGAGGCGACGGAGCTCTTCATGCAGATGCTTGAGGTCTTCCGCCACCTCACAGAACAGAAACCAGAAGCCAAGGTTACGGTCCTTGAAACAACCTCGGCAGAAGTAGCCAATACTATGATGCCTATCAGAGAAGCGGCTCCTTACTGGATCCCGCCACGGGGCCAGGGAACGAGCGACGATATTAATAATGAAAATGCAAAGGGAAGGGTTGTGTACAATTGGGTTTACCAACCATGGGACCGACAAGATATCCTAACCTTTAAGCAAACCCTGCCCGACTTAAGAAAGAACCCGACAGCATTTTATACCGAATTAGGCACAGCCTTGGGTTCGACAATAATGACTTTAGCAGATATTGACTTGTTCTTTGGGCTATGTCTGCCAGCTGACGTGTGGAAGCAAATCCGGAAGGCTGACCACACGGATCTGTTTGGACATACCTGGGACCAACTCGGTAAACTAGACAGACAGCGAGAGCCGGGGAGTAAACCAGTGAAGGACATACTGGAACTCCCAGATAAAATAGTCCAGAAATTAAAAACACTGGTCCCGGAAAGAAAAGTAGACTGGTCGATAGTCACGGCCTGTCGACAGAAACCCCAGGAAGATGTGTCAGAATACTTCTCCCGATTTGAGACAGTGTTCTCCGACTACAGTGGCCAGGACATGACCACCGCAACCGGACAGCACCTGTTCGTGCAAAATTATGTAAAGGGACTAACACAAGAAGTCTCCCAAAAACTACAGACGAGTGAGAGTAGTTGGGGGGCCTCCAAACCCGCAGCTATCCTTCAGATGGCTCAGTATTACGAGCACCAAAAGAATGAGAATGATAGGGCATCCGAGAAAAAGAAGAAAGATTTAAAGGAAAGGGTAATGATAGCCCAGATACAGGGTATAGCGCTAGGACGGGAACATCAAAGGGGGAACTACCAATCAAACACCCCCAGAGATCTACCTCCTAAGGATCACACCCCGACATCTCACCCTGGACGGAGAGACGTTAGCAATGATAAATGCGCTTTCTGCAAAGGGCTCGGCCATTGGAAATTCCAGTGTCCGGTTTTGCTAGAGATGAATAGAAATAGGGATTCCAGGGATGTGGCAGGTGGTCCGAGGAATAGAGTACAGGGTCGGGGGAACTCCAACAACACTAACAATGACAGATCAGGAAGACTGAATACATTTGACCGTCCCCGACAGAATCAATATCAGCTATCCGAAGGTGAAAATGCCCCCGATTTTGCATAGGACTGCCAGGGGCAAGGGAGGGATCCAGTCGACCTCTGTGTTGACCAGCAAGGCCCTTATGTCACCGCTAAGGTCTTGGGTACAGAGTCTCCATTCTTGGTAGACACTGGGGCGACACGTAGTGTGTTATCAAAACGACTGATTCCAAGGGCACCCTTGTCTGGCTCACACATAACGTCGATAGGATTCGATGGGACGCCCTCCACTAACCCCCTGTCCGTACCTATTACTTTTGACCTAGAAAGCAACACTGCTGACGCGACATTTCTACTCTCCTCCAACTCCCCTGACGCCATTATGGGCATTGACTTACTGAAGCATTTTCGAGCTACCATTAGGTGTTCCCCAGATGGAATACGAGTCATCCTGTACGACAACCCAGACATGCCCAGATCCCGTCCCCCACGACACATGTGCCCCATAACTGACGCTGACTTGTCCTTGCTGGACGACCTGCCTCCGTACCTGTGGGCCAAAAATGACTCTGATGTGGGGCGAATGATGATTGACCCTATTCACATAACTGTACGACAGGACGCTATGCTCCCGAAACTCCCGCAATATCGGATATCCCCAGAGGGTGAGAAGGCACTGGTAGCGATCATTCAGTCTCTGGTAGATGCAGGAGTGGTTGAAGAAGTGGTTAGCAACGTCTGCAACAGCCCAATCCTACCTATTGTTAAGAAGCAAGGTGAAGGAGATGAGAAAGCGTACCGCTTCATCATCGACTTACGAGAGATTAACAAAGTGGTTGTACCCCAATATCCTGTGGTCTCTGATATCACCACCATTCTGACCCTCATCCCGTCCACTGCCACCACCTTCTCTGTTATCGACCTTAAAAACGCATTTTTCTCTATCCCCATTCATCCAGACAGCCGTTATCTTTTCGGCTTCACTTTAAAATCTCGCTCGTACCGATTTTGTAGAGCTCCCCAGGGGTACACTGAAAGTCCCAGCATTTACAGCCAGGCTCTCAAAAGACAGCTGGATGCCTTCCAGCTACCAGAGGGAGTGGTGTTGATCCAATATGTCGATGATATCCTTTTGGCGGCCGACACCACCCCGCTTGCAACGACAGCCACTGTCCAACTCCTACACTTCCTTGCAGAAAATGGCCATAAAGTCTCCAAAAAGAAGTTACAGTTTTGCCAGCCACAAGTGACTTACCTAGGCCATCTTCTGTCCAAGGAAGGGAGGAAACTTACACCCGACCGAATCCAAACCATCTTAGACACCCCCATCCCAAAAACACAAAAGCAGGTCCGCTCTTTGGTTGGCCTAACCTCTTTTTGCAGACAGTGGTTGCCTAATTACAGCCTCATTGTGAAACCATTACTTGCCCTGCTGACCAAAGATGTCCCCTCCCCGCTTCCTTGGACCACTGAGTGTCAAGCCTCCTTTAAGGAATTACGGGATGCACTCTGCTCAGCACCCGTCCTCGGAACGCCGGATTACTCCAAACCCTTCTCCCTCTTCACCCACGAAAGGGAGGGATGCGCATTGTCTGTCCTGACTCAATCGATTGGCCCTAAGCAGCGCCCTTGTGCCTACTTCTCCGCCACTCTTGATCCTGTAGCCAGAGCCTTACCTGCCTGCCTTCGAGCAGTAGCTGCCGCTGCTGTCTCTATCCGTCAGAGCGAGGGAATCGTACTTTCCAACTCCCTCACTGTATTAGTGCCCCATGCAGTTGACACCCTTTTGAACCAGACAAAGACCCAACACCTGACTAGCGCACGACTGACAGGGTACGAGTTGACTCTGCTTGCACCCCACATCACACTAAAGAGATGCACGACTTTGAATCCTGCCACATTGCTACCCCTGCCTGAAAACGACCCCGACGTTCCTCCCATACACGACTGTGTGACTCTCACAGACGAACAGACTAGGAGTAGGGTTGACCTCCGAGACACTGCTTTTCCTGACCCCGATGGAGAGCTATGGGTAGACGGCTCATGCATCAAACTCCCAGATGGCACCACTTCAGCTGCCTATGCAGTAACGACAGCCCGAACAGTAGTTGAGACAGCCTGCATCACACAACGATCCGCCCAGGCAGCAGAGCTGATAGCCCTCACCCGAGCATGCATCATAGCCGCAGGGACCACCGCGAACGTATATACGGACAGCCAGTATGCCTTCGGAGTGGTCCACCATTTTGGGCTCCTGTGGAGGGAGAGGGGATTCCTGACGTCCCACGGTACCCCAATCCTCCACGGAGATTTAGTGTCCGCTCTGATTGAGGCAGTTCTCCTCCCCAAACGATTAGCGGTGATCAAATGTCAGGCACACAAAAGAGTGACAGACTTAGTCGGACAAGGGAATGCATTAGCCGACATCACTGCACGAACCACAGCTGAGAATAGGACAGTGACACGCATATACGTGACTAGGTCACAAGCAGAAAAATGGAGTGACACAAGGGAAATGATCAGAGACATACAGTCGGCCAGCACCCCTCACGAATTGACTAAGTGGGCAAGGGTGGGTTTGAAGGACGAAGAGGGTTGCTGGCGAACAAAAGATGCAAACAAATGGTTGCTGCCCGACTCATATCTGATTCCCATACTGACAATGGCTCACTCCCCCGCACACATAGGATCTGCACCCATGATCGAACTCGTTTCCAAAGTCTGGCATAACGACAAAATCCCCGACTCAGCCAGACGCCTAGTTCAGCAGTGCCTCATCTGTCTGCAACACAACCCCGGGAAAGGGACTGTAGTACCCCGGGGAGGGTTCGGGACCCCCAATCACCCCTTTGAGGTCCTTCAGATGGATTACATCCAACTAGAGAGATGCCAAAACCTGAAGTATGTACTAGTCATTGTGTGTGCCTTCAGCAAATGGGTGGAAGCCTATCCAACCCGTGACAACACTGCCATGACTACTGCCAAAGTACTACTGAAGGAATTCTTCCCTCGCTATGGCCTTTGTCGAATTTTATGGAGCGACAACGGCCCCCACTTCATAGCTGAGGTTATCCAATTAATCCTAAAAGGGTTGGGGGTGAAGCAACGATTTCATGCGGTCTTCCACCCCCAATCCGCTGGTCTAGTGGAACGCCATAATGCCACGCTGAAGCTGAAACTGGCAAAAATAGTGGCCACCACTGGACTTAACTGGCCGAATGCCCTCCCACTGGCCTTGTTATCGATGCGCTCCACTCCCACCAAGCACCATTTGACCCCCTACGAGGTCGTGTTTGGGCGTCCGATGAATCTCTGGACTGCCCCCAAACCGACCTCCATTCATGACGTCCCAGACGTCCTACTATCTGATTATTTGTGCAAGTTAACTAAAACGTTGTCTGTCATTCGTCAACAGGTGCAGCAGGCTATCCCCGATGCTTCCAGGGGCCCCGGCCACGACATCCAACCGGGAGATTTCGTATTGATACGAAATTTCCAGCGAGCCAAGAGTCTGGAACCCCGGTGGACGGGCCCCTGGCAAGTGCTGATCACCACCCGAACGGCACTCCGAGTGGAGGGGAAGAAGCACTGGCTGCACGCGCATCATTGCCGAAAGGTCTCTACAAACCTGGCCACGACAGAAAACGTCAGCACCCAAGAAGAGCTCCTGAGCAAAGACTGACCGATATTGGACTGTTATCCCGATACTGAGGCACTCGAACTTGCAAAATTCTCCGATCCCACTGTGCCATCCAGAGAAGGGTATTTCCTGCGTCGAAAGGAGGGAGTTTCGGCTAAGTAGGCCACGGACTAAGTTAAATCTCAGAACGGTGACCTAAACACAATCAAGGGTTGCCGGGAGAGAAGCTAAACGAGGTCTGTGGTTCTGCCCGCTACCGAGCTCCCTTGAAGGTGATGGAAGCGCCAGATAAGAAGATGATGGAAGCGCCAGATAAGAAGATGATGGAAGCAACAGGAAATACCCAGTATAGAAATCCAAAGACTGACAACTTGCACAAATCAAAGACAATCGCACTCTTTATTGTCTTCCTCTTCTGCCTCCTCCTCATGACCTCCTTCTGGATTCTGGAGGAAAGCACACCGGCACATGAGACATTGCTACCTACAGCACAGCCGACCCCCCTGAACGAGCATCACCTAATCTCTCTGTCGCCTCAGCTCCGAGAAAGGCGCAGGGAATTCTGGAACAATTCCTTCGTGCAACTGTTGCACCAGCACAACCTTGCTGCGAATGCTACGAACTGTTGGATCTGCGGGTTGCTCCCGCATGCCACTGGACACTCTATTCCCTTCATCCCTTCACCCTTCTCAGTTCACGGCTCTTGCCTCGCCTGGCTGATCCTCATGCAAGAGAGCCACAAGGACAACGCCACCTCTGGCCGGACAGTGTCACACTTCTACTCTGGGTTCTGGCTGAACAGAACCGGAAAGACTCCTGCTGCCCTGTGTCCTGCGCTCGCAGGCGCCACCTTCATCAAAGACATTCCAGCCAAAGAACGAGTCGAAGTACAGGTGCTCCACAATCCAGCCAGGACCACCTTCTCTCATCTGCAAAAACAAACTACCGCTACACTGACTGTGGCTCTGTCTGTCATCAATGTCACAGGTCTCGTGTGTCTCGAAGGCCATGGAACGCAGCCGGTGGGTCACAGCGCCTGCCAGATCACCCGAACATTGGACTCAGCTGACCCCCCTTCCTTTGTTGCTTCTCCAAACATGTACTTTGTGTGTGGCACCAAAGCTTACACCTGGCTCCCGAAGGGTTGGAAGGGTACCTGTTACATTGCCTTCGTTCTCCCACCCACATATGTAGCCCCTGCCAACCATCACCGGCAGAGGCGTGCAGACGACCTTGGACAAGCCGACTCCACCGGAGCACAGTTCCTAGATGCAGCAAAGGGACTTGTTCCTCTGTGGGGCCCAATGGCAAACAGCCGTGCTATCCGGCACCTGACCCAGGCAGTAGAAACAACGATCAACATCGCTGCTGGTATCCTCGCCAACAACACTGCGGAACTTCAGGCGGTCCGCCTCGTGACCCTCCAAAATAGACTTGTCCTAGACGTGGTCCTAGCCGACCGAGGAGGAGCATGCCGCATCATCGGATCCAGCTGCTGCACATACGTGCCTGACAACTCGCCTTCAGTCTACAAAGCCATTGAACACCTCCACAGACTTTCCTCCGAGGTTCACCAAGAACAAGAAGGATGGTCGCTTGGGAACTGGTTTTGGGACACTTTGAAGAATTGGGGTTGGAAGTTGTTTTCCTTCGTGCTGATACCTGTTGTGATCTTATGTGGGTGTTGTTTAGGTGTCCAATGTCTGCCCCCTTTGTGCGGCCTTGTTTCTAACTGTATGTGCCCAAAGACTTTGGACTTCCGAAATGAGCACATGAGTCCCCTCTATGAAGTAGAAATACGTGGCCTTATGGGGATAAATCCAAACTGACAAGTTGGCGAGATATGTTAAAAGGGAGGACTGTGGAATTTTAAAATTTGCGATCTGAACATTATCTGCGCCAGCTTGTCACCTATGTACTACGTGCATGGCCGCCATTTTCTTTTAGATATCATGGTCTCCCTGTCCACGATCGATCGCCAGCACGTCCCTCTGACCCAGCAAGCATCCTCCGCGCACCCTGGCTCCCCCTCCCTCCTCCTCCTTATGAGCATGACCCTTCTGCATGACCCTGTCCTTGGGAGTCACGCCAGCGCCTGACCAACACCTCCTCTCCTCCCATGAATGCCCCTCTGTTGATAAACCTCCCTCCTGCGCTGGATTGTCCACGTGGCATGAATATCACTCCATTGATGGCCCCTCACCCCGTGTCCGACTGTCCACACAGGTCCGAGGCCATTGCCTAAGCCGGGAGATATCATTTACTGCCCTTTATTGTATGAGGTCGCTCTCCTTCAAAGGACCCTCTATTGATCCAGGCCTCCCCACCCCCTGTGATATGATCAGGCGCACACATCCTAAGACTCGACGGAACACTCAGCTGCGTGATGGTCCCCTCCTCTTATCAGCAGGCTGAGAACCTCTATTGTGAAGGTATATGGGGGTGGGATTGACACTAGGATTACGGGGATGTCTTTTCCTCTTGCCTTACAAAGACTTGATTGTATTAAAGGAAGGTCACATGCCATAAACCAGTGTATAAGAGGCCAGGCCTCCGAGAGGCTGTTAGAGCACCTCGACATGATACCTTGTTGTCTGATCTGATGTGTTCTGCTCCGTCGGAATAAACTTCTGTTTCCTGCCTTCTGGTCTCCGGCGCCTGCCTCATTGCTTGGTAAACTTGAATGGTACAAGGGCGGTTAGCGCCGGGCAAATCTTGAGAAAGGTCCTAGCCCTACCTTTTTCCACACCTGTGATAAGCTTGCTCTGTTTTGGAGCTTCTTCGTGATATAAGGACTCGGACAAAGAAGATGGGTGAGGAGCAGGGGCGGATTGGCACTGCGGGCATTCGGGAATCGGCCGAAGGGCCGCTGTTTCAGTGCCCTCTGTGGGCCGTTTTTTTTCTCCCCTTTCCCAGTCCACAGAGAGTGCTCTCTGCTGTCTGCTCTCTGTCGAATGGAAATTGGACAAAAAAAAAAAACGGCCCACAGCACGGAGACAGAGACAGAATGAAAGCGATTCACTGTGCGGCCATACAGTGATTATCACCTGTGGCCTCTACTGCACCCCCTGCCCTGCAAAGCAATCACGCTGAGGGTGGCTGGGGAGGGGGTGATTGTTCTTGTCCTTGGGGGCCAGGTGTTGCTCAGGCCTTTTGAGCCATTTTCACCATGGCCCCCCTGGGGCCCACGCCGTTGGGGAAACAGTGATAGTCTTAACACCTCGCCCACAGCCCCTCACATTCAGGGCACAGTGGGCGAGGAAGAATGGGTCTGGCTGTGGGGGCCAGGTGACGTTTTGAAAGCGCACAATCTTCACCTTAGCCCCCCCCCCCGTGCAAGAAGTTTAAAAAAAAAAAGGGTTATAGTTCTTTCTCTGTGTCATCATTTTAGAGCTGATGCATTTTCAATATTACATTCAAGGAAGTCATGGTTGCAGCTTTTCTATTTTATGCAACTAACAACCATTGACAAAACCTATAGTTCTGGCTTGTTGTAGGTGTAACATTACTTGCTGTATTATATATCTGAACGCAATGACAGAAGCAGCAAAATACCAGTCGGGCGGCACACTATGCTAAGCACAGATTTGTAGCTTAGGTGTTTTAAGCTACGCCCATAATTACATTGAACACCCCCTTGGAGAGAGCCCTCAGTTTTGTCATCCCACTTAAAGCCCTGGAAACAACACCATGTCACAGACACCTCAGGGCCTGGCACTGTGCATCATGCATAACTCATGACTTCCAAGGTTTCAGATTGACTATGTGCAGGGGCATCTTGAACGCCTCCCTTTGCTTTAGGAACTACAGCGAGGGGTGAGTTCCTGATGAGTCTCTTCTGTCTGCAACTCTGCGTACAAAGGCTCAGCTCACAATTATTGTGAAAAGGTGGGTGAGAGAGTAAGTAAAGGGATGGATCAGTGAAAGGGTGAATGGATGAATGAAAGTTTGAATGGATGAATGATGAGAGAGAATGGGTGGATGGATGAGTGAAATGATGGATGGATTGATTAATTGATAAGTGAAAGTGTGAATGGATGAACAGATGTGTGAAAGGGTGGCCGTAAGGATGGATGAGTGAGTGAAAGGGAGGGTACATGGGCAAAAGATTGGATAGATGAGTGAAGGAGTGAAAGGATGGATGAGAGAAAAGATGGATGGATGATTGAAAGGATGGATGAGTGATAGGGTCAATGGATGGATGCATGAGTGGATGAGTAGATGGATAGTTGGGTGGATGGAAGGAAGGATGGATGGCTAAGTGAAAGGGTCGATGGAGAGAGAAAGGGAGAATGGATGGCTGAAAGGGTGAATAGGTGGAAGGATGAGTGACTGGGTGGATGGATAAGAAAGTGAAAGGATGGCTGGATGGGTGAGAGGGCAAATGGCTAGATGGATGAGTGAAGAGATGGATTGGGTGAAAGGGTGGATGGAGAGAAAAAATGAGGATGGATGTGTGGATGACTGAAAGGGTGAATGTGTCTAAGGGTGAGTGACTGGGTGGATGGATGAGTAAGTGAAAGGGTGGCTGGACGGGTGAAAGGGTAAATGGATGGATGAGTGAATGGATGGATGGGTGGAAGAGTGGATGAATGGGTGGATGAGTAAAAGGGTGGATGGAGGGATGGATGAGTGAAATGATGGATGGAAGAATACATGATGGATAGGTTTGCAAATGGTTGAATATGTTTGGATCTGGATTAGCGGCATCTTATGTTTGCCACTTTACATCTCACAATGACTATCCAAGCAGATCTTCCCGACCATTTCTCTCACCAAATATGCCTGCTCAGAACCATGAATTGTAAACAAAATATCAGACTGGACAACCCAGTGCTGTAACCATATATATATAGATTATTATCATATGAAATATCACAAAAAGACCCGCACAGTTGATCAAAGCTGCATGCATACTGAAAAAACGTGAAGTACACAATTGGTTCAACCTGATATAAACTTATTTTGACTAGTGCTTAAATGGTTGTCTATTTACTTACTTACATAATAATGCGCAACCTCCTCTGATGGGTCTGTAAAACGTACCTTTTGTCCAGAAGGTTTGTTCTGAATTTTAACCCTTTGTCCTGAATTTTTACACTCCCCATCCTGAATTTGCACCCATGCCAGTTGGTCACCCTAGTCCTGACACTCCCATACAGAACTACAGAGTGTTCACCCTGCCTTTTCTATTTGGTTACTCTTGTAACCAGATGCACCACACTGCCAAGCTCTAACTCAAGAGGGGCCATCTAATCCCCTTGGCATCCCACTCTCCACATGGCTGACCAAAGTAGGCTGAGTAAAGCAGTACTCAAAGCTACATTGAGTGTGCCTCAATTGTCATCTCACCGAATCCAGAAAATACTGCACTAGACTCAGTGCAGTAGGTCTTCCTCAAAGGTTTACTTGACTTGCCACATCCAGCACCCAGAAATGCAATGTGTTGCTAGCCGATCCCTTCCTCTGAAGCAAGAAGGAACCAGTAGGAACCATTTTGTTTACCATTTCTTTGCACAATTTACTGATTCATTTGTGTGCCAGTTAATAATGTAATTTTATTTTAAAGGCCTCATCCAAAATGCAGACAAGGGGCATATTTCTCTATATGCCAAAAATATTAATTAGTAAGTTTTGGTTAGTTTTTGTTTGTAGTGTGTAGGCCTGACTGCACTCTATTTTAGGTCCTAGGCCAGAATGTGGCAACATGTTTGTGTGTTGATTTCAGGACATGTCTAAGACTTTGTGTAATGTGATTTCTCAAAGGAGAGCTGTTTAGCCTCATTCTATGCTAGGCCTTGTTCGAGGCCTAAGCAAAATTTGCAAACTTGGCACTTCTTTCTCTGTGCAGAAGAATGAACTTTTCTAGCATGTTCAGGTTAGAATTCCTTTTTGCAGATTTTATATCATTTTCATGGTTAGTTGAGTAATCCTCAGTCTCCTCATGGCCCAGACTTGAAGGCAGCAACAGATGTGAATAAAACTGTGTTTTCTGTATATAGACATCACTTGCTGGCTGTGAAATAAATTTATGACTAGATTGTACAGATACATTTTTTCAGCATTCTTTACACCCCAGACTGCCCTTTCCTCATTTGTGAATTCTTACTTTTGTTATTACATGTTCTGTTCCCAGAGATTCCAGTCTTACCCTTTCTCCTTGACTTTGTACTAGATTTCTGATTTATGTGATGATTAGCTGGTTGGGAAAGAGTATCTAACGACCTAGTGCAGGGCGTTAAGACTGCATGTAAGTATTCAGTTATCAGACCTGCAGTGCTCCTAGTCTTTACCAATGTTACTTGCTCTGTAAGCTTTAATAGGCTTAATTTACTAAATATTTCTCTACGAATTAGACCTCAAAGAGTAACCAAATAGTGTTTCATGAAAGGGCACGCCCCTTGAATGTGGGCCACGCCCCTTAACTGCGTGCCACGCCCCTTAAATGTATGCCACGCCCCTTGAACGTGGGCCACTTTTTTCGTCAGTGCCCGGGCCAAATTGTGATCCCAATCCGACCCTGATGAGGAGGTAATGTCCCACTTTCTTCAAGTCCTGGTCTTCCTTGTTGGAGTCCTAAGGACTCAACATCTCTGCCTGGTGGAGCCCCCTCCAGGGCCAATGGAGAGCTTGATATTTCAGGAGTTTAATGGCTATTCTCTAGTCTATATCGATTTGCCAGAGAGAACAAGTGTAAGCGTTAGAAATAACGTTTTAGTTAAGAGCTTGGCTAGATAATAACTGCCTATGCTGCGAGTCAAACCTCCCGATGTAAGGAGTCAGGATGATCAGGACGGATTATCAACAGGTTGCTTTCCATTATTGAATGGCTGAAAATACGTCTACAGCAAAACGGTAAAACAAATACATTTATAACTCCACAGAACATATGGAGAACATAAATAAATATTATAAAGAATATGGGTATGCAAAACTCTCAACATGTTAAGAAAGTAAAAATTGGCGGCGCTTAAACTTTTACCTGTTTGGAAAAATTCTCAGTTCTCGCTCTCTTTGTACTTCCTGTTTTAGGCCACCCCACCAATGCTACCACTCCACAATGAATTAATTAATCGTGCCTTATGTAGTGTATTTCTCGTAGCTACGTCCCCGCCGCCACACCCCCAAGATGCCAAATCAGCGCGTGGAAAGCAGCAGAGAAGGAAAAGGGGGCTAGCAGGCAGTCATGGAAACACCATTATTTTGTTTCCGGGTCGGTAGCAAAGACAGGTAGTCTGCGACCCGGAAACGATAGGAAAGTGAAACCAAGTTGAAGGCAGCTGTGAGTTGTGCCGAGCGCATCACGTTCCCTTTGGCGCCTCTATCGCTTCCAACGTAATTCTCTGTTTAATTAGATCCTCTGGTTTGTGATCTGCTTCAATGAAGAGGGGCGTGGGGAATACGATAAATGCAGTGACAACGCGGTTTTCTGTACGCCATGGAGGCACAATGAATTTTTCTGGCAGCCCAAGAATCGTTTATTTTTTAACGATATTTTATTAGCGCCTTCAAGTTGGCAACGTTTTTTGTACACAGTATCCTATGTTTATAATGAGAAGAAGAAGCTTGTGCCTAGGTGCATAGCCGGAACTTTGTTAAGATAGCGCTCTGGTCGTGGTCGCAGAGAAATTTGACGCAGTTGCTGGTGGTAGTGAATCAACTGAGGCAGCTGGGGGTCCCTTTTGTGTCCACAGGTCATTACCTGAATGAGCAAGGACTGGCCCCTGAACACAAACATCCCAGGACCTCCCTCAGCTCACTTAAGTTACCGTAGCTCACGCAGATGATGGTTTTGTGGATGTGTGTCAGCAGGGGTCAGAGAGGGTGAAGGGACGCTAGGGGGCTAAAGGGCTGTTAAAAACATTAACCGTCATATGATAATGAAGGACAGAAACCACTTTACTCTGGCAAATCACAGTGTCGAAGGGGGCTGTGGGTGGAGGGTATTGTAGGTGAAACATAATAAAAATAAACGTACCTGTCACATTCGCTTTGGTGCTTCCCTTCCGGCAGTCCCTGGGGAAGCTTCCCCATTCCAGATGCTGCTCTCATGCTTTATATACCTAGCATGAGAGCAGCGCCATGATTGGTCTGAGCGTCCTGGTCTGCCGCTCAGACAGCATAGCTGCCAAGGTTTTAAATTGCTATGTGTGACATGTTCATAATTTCAGTGTCATTAAGAGTGACATTTTAACGACTATGAGTGACATTTTGTCACAAGCAAAATTAAGCAATGATTACCGAGGAAACACATAAATATTAGACATTACACCTATTAGAGTAACAAGAAATGCTAAAAAGATCTTAGAACTTCAGCAAAGCACCCGAAATCGAAGGGCAGGAGAGGCACACTCACACCCTAGGGGTCAAAGCCCAGTCGCAGCAGGCTGTAATTTATTTAAAAAAAGAAACACTGAGTTGTATAATAAAAGAGTAAGTTGCACAGTCCATTAGTCTTATAAGTAATTAACACGTTATTTGTGGCACAAATAACGTTTACTTAGTTTAATTAGGAATAAATACACTTTACCTTCGCTCACTCAGAGGCACTTGTGATGCAGGCTGTTGACTCCTCACAGCCTGCCGCTGAGGCAGCGCAGTGGCCCTGTGGGATGGGGTCAGGTTACATTCAGGCTTCCTCCCGCTCTAATGTGCCTTTACACTGGTGCAACCTATATTTGCTGCACTAACTTCAGTTACTGGGTGTAACAATGGCCTGGCTCCATACCGAGTCACTCTCAGCCGGCGCTGGTGGGCCTGCGATCGAGTGCGGGTGGGATCTCATATTTACGCATACAATTGATCGTCGATTTATTACCAGCCCAGGAGGTGGTTAGCAGCTGCTGGCAGGCTGTGCCTTGTGCTGGCGCCCAGCACTGCACGTCACCTGCACTAGACTGCAGTTCTTGCAACAAGTTCGGAGGAGCTGTATCGGCACAGCACTGAGAGATTTCTTGGGCCGAAATTTAAAGCACAGCTGAAACTTTTTTCGCCCACTTGCATGCACGGCAGATGGTAGCTGAGCAGGAGGACAGACCTGTGACACTGTCCATGTAATTCACAGGTGGCGCCGGTCGTCGGGTGGGGGTGTGGGGTAGGGTGACCTGGTCGACTTGCGGGATCTTCATTTTTAAATAATTTCCCGTCCGTGGCACACGTTGCAAGCAGTCTGTGACTTTATGCTGTTGAACTGCGGCCGCGCATCACCGGGCGGCAGTGTCAGGTAGTCCCGCCTTTGTTATAGGTCATGTGAGCCATCACGTCCTCACGAATTTATAACAAAAACGCACAATGCAGGGTCAGGTCAATATTCTTAAATTGTATCATAGTGCCGCGGACTTTGTGCCAGCCCCCAAGCATGCCGGGCCCAGCGCCCATAGCGCTCTGCCTCTCCAGCTTAGTTTGTTTTAATATGATGCATAAATACTAGAGCTCCAGCTTTGCAGATAAGGAGGCTCTATTATGCGTGACTTTAGTATTTCAATGCGGTGGTGCGGAGCACCACACTGAAATGCGTTAGTATCACGCCTGATGTGTGATACTTGGCGGGGCTGAGACAGTGCCTGGGAGCCTGCAGCTTTTGAAGAAATAGAAGTGAACATGTCTGTTTGACTGGCCTATGTCAGCCGACCAAACTAATATGCACACTTCTAAGTGCCCACCAATCCACCCTGCCCTACACATGCATGCCTCAAACAGAGCTATTCTCAGCAAAATAAAATTACATTATTATTTATCATTTTATTTTTCTGTGACTGACAAGTGAGTCGACGCTCCTCTGCAATTATGGAGGAGCCACCCCAGGCAATTCATACAAAATGAACAAGCAGAGACAAGGACAAACCTGTAGCAAGATGAGAAGGGCGCTGCTGTTGACATAATCTTAATGTACACAGCTCTTGCGCCCCTCAGACAAATTTGGCCCTGGACCAGGGCCCAGCTCGCCCATGCTCAAGGCCATCCCTGTCTAGGTGTAATGGTGTTACCTTGTGGCATGGGTGCTAACAAATATTTTCCTCCTTGCAGGGTTGACAATTTTCCCAGGAAAAAATACCTGCCATTTGTTTGT
Source organism: Lissotriton vulgaris (assembly GCF_964263255.1). Lineage (NCBI taxonomy): Eukaryota > Metazoa > Chordata > Amphibia > Caudata > Salamandridae > Lissotriton > Lissotriton vulgaris. The sequence goes on from NC_141686.1 coordinate 52,439,295, forward strand.
GTTTTAATTTTCTACAAAGGCCCAGACATGCTGCTTAAATGGAATAGGCTTCAGTTTTTCACATAGCACTTCTGTATAAGTTTACTTTAATTATCTTCTGGGGGTTATTAAGGCAACTCTAGGAAACATTTTAAAGTGATGTTTTTCCCCATACTTCCTGCTTTGAGCATGTGCTCATAAGGGGAAAATACCTGACTAGGACATTAAAATACTGGTCAAGCTGCTACACTAGCGGCCAGATGACAGCCCTATTTCCCAGCAAGATGGGGGTCATAAAAGCAAAGCATGTGCATACTGTGGACTGACTTGTGGAGTTATTTTGAGGTTTTATTCCATACTGCACTCTACTATTAAGACCACAGTCTTTAGAAGTGATAAAGATTTACCAGTACCGTGTTTTTGCTATATCTGAAGTGCTCTTCCTCTGCTACACCCTGGATTAAGTTTTAGGTATCAAGTACTATAAAAATCGACAAAAGACCCCCAACTAGGTTTGCAATTCACTGAGGTGGGCAGACAGTAGAAGACCTGGCTTTAAATACTGGCTTTACCACTTTGCCAAGATCTGCTTATTTATTTTATTTATTTATTGAATTTTATATAGCGCTGGCTAGACCCGAGGGTATCAGAGCGCTTTACATGAGATTCAACAATGTTACAGAGGTACTTCAGTTACAATTACATTAGTTACAGACAAAAACATTTAAGGAGCATAAAAGACTAGGAAAAGGGATTGAAAGAAGGGTAAGGGGTAAGGTAAAAGGGGTAGGAGGGAGATACGGCAGAGAGACGAAGGGAAAGTCTGCCCAAGGTCCGGCTGGGTAGGTGAGGGCCAAGGGGGAAGTCCACAGCCCATCTCCTCTGTAGCTATCCAGTCGCTCCACCGGGCATCGGCCAAATGGGTAGGTCTCCACAGCAAAACATTTAAAGACCATAGAAGATGAGATGAAAGGAGCGTAGAGGGGAAGGGGGTTAGGGTAAAGAGGTGAGAGGTAGGTATGACGGAGAGACGAAGTAAAGACTGTCCAAAGTCCGGCTGGGTAGGTGAAGGTCGAGGGGGAAGTCCACAACCCATCTCCTCTATAGCTATCAGGTAGCTCCACTGGGCATCGGCCAGATAGATAGGTCTCCGCGGTCAGAGGTTCAGCAGGTTCTACGTCTTGATGGGGGATATTAATTTTACACTCTAACAATTATGAGGCACATTATAAAATTTAATAAACACCTACTATTTATTATTCAATATTTTATAATGCTGAGGGAAGAAAAACTGTTAAACAGGATTACCTCATAAGACTTAGACAGTAAAGCATCTTCAATTAGACAATCGAGGTTCACTGAATATGTCTGATCAATCTCTAAATATAAACAAAAGGGGATGATGGATGGAGCGTTTGAGCAAATCAAACACTCACCCCCAGTCAACTGATCTGGGTTTAATCCATCACCGTTCTTTAGCTCACTCAGCCACACCAGTTCAGACATGGCCATATGCAAATCAGTCTGACCCTGTGCCTCATAGGAACAGTCCAGCCCGAACTGCCAAGCCATGTCTTCCCTGGACCGGAAACAAGCATCCTGGGACCGGTTTCGGCTTCATAATCCTCATCAGCCAGGCTATCTTGAATCCAGTGGCCAAATGAGCCAGGGACTCGCGTCTGAGCACACGTGTTATTTGAAAGACAGACTTGCGTTCAGCCCAACGAGTCTTTCTATTGTGTAGTCATGCCATTCCGTTTTTATACAACCGGAGGGAACACCTTAACATATCCGGGTTGGACAGAGGCAGCGTCAGCACAAGCAGTGCGAGAGGGATTTTGCCGCAGGTACCAGAATGCAGACTTCTTCTTGGCTTCGTCAAGAACCACAAGTATACTTTACTAATAATGTCCATCTCCCAACAGTAGGCACCCTCGCCCTCCCGCCAAACCCGTTGAAGTGCGGTAATACCTCACTTAAGGTATGTAACTAAAAGGCGCCCGCATCACGCAAATGCGCTTTCTCCACCTCTATCGAGGATCACCGTTAAACTTAATATGCACTCCTTCAAAAATAAATGAAGATTTAGAGGTCCCATATGTGCATACATGTTTTTTATACGGCAATGAGACGTTCTCTATAACATGTAATAGTGTCATTTGAATATACGGAAGGACACGAACAAGAACGGCAAAAGTGTCCCCACATTAATCATATAAACCCGGTAGGATATCAGTGTGATTGCATGCTCTTGTCACTGCATCCTTATTGACACGAGTGAACTCAACTTCTTTTACATAAGATAACGCAGATAACATCGTACAGAGATGAGAGAGTTGAAACTGCCACTAATTGTTAGGTCTAAAAAGTATTGCCATTTTCTAGTTGCATCGTTTTAATGATATATTCAAAATTTGAATTTGTGGTAAATGTAGCAGAACTGATCTGCTGTGTGTGTCCTTAACCCCTACCCTTCCATCCCCCCCTTCTATATACACTGTTTATTTTTCTCTTACAGGTACAATGAGACCTTCTTGAAATTAAGGAAAACAGGTCACTTTATTCCTTTTTCATTTTTTGATTATAATTAGAACGTTTCTATTATAAACACTCACTTTTCACCACTCACTACGGTCCTGAAGAAAGACCGCCAGACCTAACAAGGCAATACAGGGCAGAAACATGTCGACCACTTTTAACTACCAATTTGTGTCCGTATGAGTTCCTAAGAAATTCACAGGACACACAACCTTACAAATTTGCCAACAGGCTACCTGAATTCAGACCTAATAAAGCACAGAATCCGGCTGTCCGGGTATTTTAACTTCACAGAGCACTGACCACATCACTGATCACTACTGATTTTGACCATGGGTAAGAACCTCCGGGTGGAGGCTGCATAACAAACTGACCCAATGATTATGCACACATGTGTATGAATAGCGGAGAATCAAGATATACCGCTACCTCGAACCTTCCAATACGTGCATGAGGGTTTTTTATTTGGGACACACCAATCTACGACCTGCATACCCTGGTTATACAGGACCAGTGATCCTTCCCCATCTGATTAATAGATACATTACTTCACAGTGTCACTAAATAAAACAATACCTAATAAACCATAACTGTGCAAAATTAGTGCAAGAATGAAAAGTTAAAATCATGAATATTTCAAACAGCAGCATACAGTCAGAAACCAGATACTAGTGAAGTTATATAAAATGACAGCAAGATGTTATCTATACTAATATAATAAAGAGAGAGCCCAAACCTTTGAGGCGAGTAATCTCAGGAACCACAGCACCAATCAAAACCCAATACAGCGTTGGAAAGGGCAGTTGCAGCAGAAGGACATAGGCTATGCAGACGCCCACCATATACATTTAAAAGGTAAAAGAACAGTGCCAGCAAAGTAGTCCCTTGTGGGCGTGTCTGCGTTGTGCTGTGGGCGTGTGCTGGGGGCGTGACAAACGCTGGGGGGGTGTGATACGTTCCGCCCTTCATGCCATGTCTCCTATCGTGTGCTAATCCCACCCTGCTCCCTTTAAATACCTCTGCACCCCATAATCATAACCCACCCTTACTCCTTAAAATACCCCAACACCCTTAAAGACTAACCCATCTTAACCCAATAAATATACCCTGTACCACAAAACCCAAACCTATCCCTAAACCCTAAAAATACCCCTGTACCCCAAAACCCAAACCTAGCCCTGAACCCTATAAATACTCCTGTACCTCAAAACCCAAGCCTATCCCTGAACCCTAAAAAACCCTGTACCCCAAAACCCAAACCTAGCCCTGAACCTTAACAATACCACTGTACCCCAAAACCCAAACCTACCCCTGAACCCTAAAATACGCCTGTACCCCAAAACGCAAACCTAGCCCTGAACCCTTAAAATACCCCTGTACCCCAAAACTCAAACCTAGCCCTGAACCTTAAAAATAACCCTGTACCCCAAAACCGAAACCTACCCCTGAACCCTAAAAAAACCCTGTACCCCAAAACCCAAACCTAGACCTGCACCCTAAAAATACCCCTGTACCCCAAAACCCAAACCTACCTCTGAACCCTATAAATACCCCTATACACCAAAACCTAGCCCTGAACCCTAAAAATAACCCTGTACCCTAAAACCGAAACCTACCCCTGAACCCTAAAATACCCCTGTACAGCAAAACCCAAACCTAGACCTGCACCCAAAAAATACCCCTGTACCCCAAAACCCAAACCTAGCCCTGAACCCTTAAAATACCCCTGTACCCCAAAAACCCAAACCTACCCCTGAACCCTAAAAATACCCCTATACCCCAAAACCCAAACCTAGCCCTGAACCCTAAAAATACCCCTGTACCCCAAAACCCATACCTATCCCTAAACCCTAAAACTACCCCTGTACCCCATAACCCAAAACTATATCTGAACCCTCAAAATACCCAAACACCCAAAACATATACCTCAGTACCCCAAAACATATACCCCTATACCCATACTTACCTTATCCAAACATTAAAAAACATGCTTTTACCATTCATGCATTTACAACGAATTTCGTTGTAAATGTATGCGTGGTAAAAGCATATAAAATGTAATGCCATGCATTATAATGGCATTGCAGAGTCATGGTACTTTCGTAATGAAAGTATGCGGAGTGATGGTATGCGGAAAGAAAGTTGCGGAATAATGGGTGTTTACCCTCCCCCGGTAAGTACATTGGTGGCACGGCGGCCCACATCTCCAGCAACATACTCATATTTTTTCACCACCCATTTGAAAAATGCACAGGTCTCTCTCATTGATGGCTAGCACTGAAATACACTTTTAGACACACCTCCTGCCACAAGTTCTAGAATTGCGAACTTTAGAGCTGGGGAGCTACGTTCGAATCTCGGCATCAGCTCAACATCCTGTGTTCTTCTGTAATGTAAATTGTGCTCATGCCATGTTGTCGAGTTCGCGCCATATAATATTGCAAGGAAAAATAAAGTAGGGAAACTCGAGTTCACACACTACTGAACGCGCACTCTTAAGTGCATCAGCAGTGCACTGTGAATCGGAGCGTTTCACAGGCCTGTCACAGATAAGAAATGCTATCAAAACGAAATCCTCCAAAACAATATACTACTGGCCGGCAGCAATTCATACCAGGACAACGTCGGGACGGGCTGCTAGTAAATATGTATAAAAATCTTCACTGGAATTTAATCCATTTGGAGTCTTAGTATCCATTTCTAAAATATATTTTGTTTCCAGTTTTCTCAACATTGTCTCACTGTTGTATAGCATTTTCATTTAACTTGTGTTATTTACCCCTGCTTTTACCTTCACTTTACTGCCCACTTACCTGCACAGTAATTGTATCGCACCGCGTTTTGCGGGCCCTTGTCCCGGTTGCTAATAGCGGCGGCCATCTTAGGTGATTAGGACGCCTGACGGCGCCACTTTGCTGGAAGGTCTAGACGTCACAATGACGCTAGACCTCTACATAAGGGGGATAAACTAGGCGCTCTGCCACTTTACTGACCACTTAATAGACTGCCACCACGGAAGATCGCTCATAGCGCGCTGCGCCTACATCTGCTGCTTAAACGCCGTTTGTTACGTGTTATCGCGTTTTTATCTTGAAACCTGTTTGATATTTCATTTAACTTGTGTTATTTACCCCTGCTTTTACCTTCACTTTACTGCCCACTTATCTGCACAGTAATTGTATCGCCCCGCATTTTGCGGGCCCTTGTCCCGGTTGCTAATAGCGGCGACCATCTTAGGTGAGTAGGACGCCTGATGGCGCCACTTTGCTGGACGGTCTAGACATCACAAGGACGCTAGACCTCTACATAAGGGGGATAAACTAGGCGCTCGGCCACTTTACTGACCACTTAATAGACTGCCACCACGGAAGATCACTCATAGCGCGCTGCGCCTACAACTGCTGCTTAAACACTGTTTGTTACGCGTTATCGCGTTTTTATCTTAAAACCTGTTTGATATTTCATTTAACTTGTGTTATTTACCCCTGCTTTTACCTTCACTTTACTGCCCACTTACCTGCACAGTAATTGTATCGCACTGCGTTTTGCGGGCCCTTGTCCCGGTTGCTAATAGCGGCGGCCATCTTAGGTGAGTAGGACGCCTGACGGCGCCACTTCGCTGGACGGTCTAGACATCACAAGGACGCTAGACCTCTACATAAGGGGGCTAAACTAGGCGCTCGGCCACTTTACTGACCACTTAGTAGACTGCCACCACGGAAGATCACTCATAGCGCGCTGCGCCTACAACTGCTGCTTAAACACCGTTTGTTACGCGTTATCGCGTTTTTATCTTAAAACCTGTTTGATATTTCATTTAACTTGTGTTATTTACCCCTGCTTTTATCTTCACTTTACTGCCCACTTACTGCACAGTAATTGTATCGCACCGCGTTTTGCGGGCCCTTGTCCCGGTTGCTAATAGCGGTGGCCATCTTAGGTGAGTAGGACGCCTGACGGCGCCACTTTGCTGGACGGTCTAGACGTCACAAGGACGCTAGACCTCTACATAAGGGGGATAAACTAGGCGCTCGGCCACTTTACTGACCACTTAATAGACTGCCACCACGGACGATTGCTCATAGCGCGCTGCGCCTACAACTGCTGCTTAAACGCCGTTTGTTACGCGTTATCGCGTTTTTATCTTAAAACCTGTTTGATATTTCATTTAACTTGTGTTATTTACCCTTTGCTTTTACCTTCACTTTACTGCCCACTTACCTGCACAGTAATTGTATTGCACCGCGTTTTGCGGGCCTTTGTCCCGGTTGCTAATAGCGGCGGCCATCTTAGGTGAGTAGGACGCCTGACGGCGCCACTTTGCTGGACGGTCTAGACGTCACAAGGACGCTAGACCTCTACATAAGGGGGATAAACTAGGCGCTCGGCCACTTTACTGACCACTTAATAGACTGCCACCACGGAAGATCGCTCATAGCGCGCTGCGCCTACAACTGCTGCTTAAACGCCGTTTGTTACGCGTTATCGCGTTTTTACCTTAAAACCTGTTTGATATTTCATTTAACTTGTGTTATTTACCCTTTGCTTTTACCTTCACTTTACTGCCCACTTACCTGCACAGTAATTGTATCGCACCGCGTTTTGCAGGCCCTTGTCCCGGTTGCTAATAGCGGCGGCCATCTTAGGTGAGTAGGACGCCTGACGGCGCCACTTTGCTGGACGGTCTAGACGTCACAAGGACGCTAGACCTCTACATAAGGGGGATAAACTAGGCGCTCGGCCACTTTACTGACCACTTAATAGACTGCCACCACGGAAGATCGCTCATAGCGCGCTGCGCCTACAACTGCTGCTTAAACGCCGTTTGTTACGCGTTATCGCGTTTTTACCTTAAAACCTGTTTGATATTTCATTTAACTTGTGTTATTTACCCTTTGCTTTTACCTTCACTTTACTGCCCACTTACCTGCACAGTAATTGTATCGCACCGCGTTTTGCAGGCCCTTGTCCCGGTTGCTAATAGCGGCGGCCATCTTAGGTGAGTAGGACGCCTGATGGCGCCACTTTGCTGGACAGTCTAGACGTCACAAGGACGCTAGACCTCTACATAAGGGGGATAAACTAGGCGCTCGGCCACTTTACTGACCACTTAATAGACTGCCACCACGGAAGATCGCTCATAGCACGCTGCGCCTACAACTGCTGCTTAAACGCCGTTTGTTACGCGTCATCGCGTTTTTATCTTAAAACCTGTTTGATATTTCATTTAACTTGTGTTATTTACCCCTGCTTTTACCTTCACTTTACTGCCCACTTACCTGCACAGTAATTGTATCGCACCGCGTTTTGCGGGCCCTTGTCCCGGTTGCTAATAGCGGCGGCCATCTTAGGTGAGTAGGACGCCTGATGGCGCCACTTTGCTGGACGGTCTAGACGTCACAAGGACGCTAGACCTCTACATAAGGGGGATAAAGTAGGCGCTCGGCCACTTTACTGACCACTTAATAGACTGCCACCACGGAAGATCGCTCATAGCACGCTGCGCCTACAACTGCTGCTTAAACGCCGTTTGTTACGCGTTATCGCGTTTTTATCTTAAAACCTGTTTGATATTTCATTTAACTTGTGTTATTTACCCCTGCTTTTACCTTCACTTTACTGCCCACTTACCTGCACAGTAATTGTATCGCACCGCGTTTTGCGGGCCCTTTTCCCGGTTGCTAATAGCGGCGGCCATCTTAGGTGAGTAGGACGCCTGACGGCGCCACTTTGCTGGACGGTCTAGACGTCACAAGGACGCTAGACCTCTACTTAAGGGGAATAAACTAGGCGCTCGGCCACTTTACTGACCACTTAATAGACTGCCACCACGGAAGATCGCTCATAGCGCGCTGCGCCTACAACTGCTGCTTAAACGCCATTTGTTACGCGTTATTGCGTTTTTATCTTAAAACCTGTTTGATATTTCATTTAACTTGTGTTATTTACCCCTGCTTCTACCTTCACTTTACTGCCCACTTACCTGCACAGTAATTTTATCGCACCGAGTTTTGCAGGCCTTTGTCCCGGTTGCTAATAGCGGCAGCCATCTTAGGTGAGTAGGACGCCTGACGGCGCCACTTTGCTGGACGGTCTAGACGTCACAAGGACGCTAGACCTCTACATAAAGGGGTAATGCAAACGAGCAGCGGTTACGCGCAGCGGGACCGCCGAACTTCTGCCGGAGTTATGCCAGAGTTCAGCCCGCCTGCGCCCGTCCCCGCCAGAACGGGCCCAGGGGCCATGACTCCTACCCCTAGTTCCTGTGGTAACTACTCTTATACTGGTGAGGTTTTAAATTCCCTACGTCCCTGTATATATACCAACTGTACCTCCTGTTCTCTTCTGGTCCATAATTTTGAATGCGCTGGCTGTAGTTTCCGTACTGGCAGAATGTCCAACTGTAAGGCACTGCGCCGGACTCGCACTCGTGGCAGACGGAGGAGATCAAAAATTCATCTTCACTGCTCCACACTCCTGTTCTGGAGTATTAATTGAAGGTCCCTCCCGAAACATAAACATCATATCCACGACTTCCATATCGAAGGGCAGCCCGACGCGCTGTTTCTTACTGAAACTTGGCTCCAGGATAGCTCTGGTTCCGATATCGCCATTGCTGTTCCTAACAACTATGTAATGGTGAGGCTGGATAGAGACTGTGGGAAAGGAGGGGGTATTGCCATAATCTTCAAGTCTACTTACACCTGCAAGCTTGAAGCCTTTCCCCTATCAGGAAGCGAAACCGCTCTTTTCAAATTAGTAATCAACCCTCAATTTACTTTATCGGGCCTCTTGGTATATCGCCCCCCTGGCAATGCTCTCACCTGGATTTCATCTCTTGCCGAGACTATAGCTCCTCTACTTCTTAGGGCAGCAAATTTCTCCATTCTTGGTGATCTTAATTTGCACCTAGAAGATCCACTATGTACCACCAGCAAGCGTTTCATATCTGATCTGGTGGCTCTTAACCTTTCGCTACTTAACTCTGGATCCACTCACTCTGCTGGACACCAACTGGACCCCATCTTTTCTAATCTTCCCTTTGACTGTTCTCAGAGTGCTCGCCCACTGGAGTGGTCCGACCATTTCGCTGTCCACTTCTCTTTACCTTACACTAAGAATTTGGTAAACAGTGGTCGCGATAAGGGTGAATCCATACATCGGTGGGGTAAACTTGATATTACTAAGTTGAACCAGCACCATATGGACACCCGCCCTGAGGACAATGTGGCTTCAGTCTTGGAACTGAATACCGCTGTCTCTCAATGGCTCACTAATGCCGTAACCACCCTCCTTCCGCTCACCTCGAAACAACCTAGGTCCCACCGTCCTCCTGCACCTTGGTTTTCTTCTGACCTGAAGGCCTTACGAACCAAATGCAAGGCCCTTGAAAGGAAATGGAGGCACCTCTACTCGATCTCTTGGAAGACTGCTTATAAAGAGGCTCTAAAGGAATACCACTTGCAATGTAAAACTGCGAGAGCTGCTTTTACTGTGAGTACAGTGACGCAAGCTCAGAATTGCCCCCACACCCTTTTTTCTGTTGTCAAAAAACTGACAGGAGCGGACACTATCCCGACACCCCCAGCTTTAGAGGAAGCCCAGTGCAACGCTATTGCAAATGTTTTCATTGCCAAAGTTGAGCGCATATATGACTCTATGAGCGCTCTCCCGATTGCAAATAATCATCAATTGGGACAGCTGGCAGGGATCGAACAGCCACTTCCTACTGCGAAGGTTACTAACTGGCAATTGTTCGATGATACTGTTTTTCTCCTGCCTAAGCAGCGTAAGATCAGGCTCACCTCGTGATCCTGTACCTGCAAATATTCTTAAACAACTGGATCTGGAACCTCGGTGGGTTCTCATGAAACTCCTTAACGCATCATTAACAGAATCTCACATACTACAGGATTGGAAGCACGCAATGGTTGTTCCTCTCCTAAAAAAGGCTGGAGCCGTTTATGTCTAATCTCGCCAATTTCAGACCTATATCCTTGTTGCCTGTTCTTTCAAAAGTGCTGGAAAGGCATGTTAACATTCAGCTAAACCATCTTGTGGAAAGCTCGGCATTTTTACACTCTTCCCAGTCTGGCTTTCGTGCGCATTATTCTACAGAGATCGCTCTACTCGGGGGGACGGAGAGCTTGCGACACGGTATCGATCGCGGGGAAACATCTGCACTCATCCTTTTGGATTTGAGCACGGCGTTCGATACCGTGTCCCATTCCATCCTCCTGAATTCTCTTCGGTCCCTGGGAGTGGACAGTCTGGCACTGGCCTGGATTGCCACCTTTTTAAGTAAGCGCACTTTCCAAGTCTTCTCTTCTAAAGCCACATCTGCCACTTGTCCATCGGCGTACGGCGTTCCGCAGGGGTCCATACTCAGCCCTTTGTTGTTCAACATCTATGTGAGACCCCTGGCTACCATCGCGGAGGATGCTGGGCTGACTATTTTTTCATACGCCGATGACACCCAAATTGTTTTCTCCCTTTCCAGCAGTGAGTGCAACAGTGTATCGATCTTGAAAATTGGACTATTTCTCGTATAGCTGAGTGGATGCAGAGGCATCTTCTCAAACGAAACGGTTACAAAACCGAGATTCTCATCCTAGGGAAGAATAAAGATCTGTGGGGCCCCAACACTGGCCCAGTGACATGGGATCTCTTCCCCAGCCAACTTCTGTGGTTCGCAGTCTCGGTTTTCTTATAGACGACAAACTCTCTATGAGACAGCAGGCCACTAAGGTGGCCGCCATCTGCTTTGCCACCTTGCGTTGACTCCAGAAAATTCTATGGATGCTGCCTCATGCCACCAGGAGAACTGTCGTCCAGGCGTTAGTAACATCTCGCTTGGACTACGGTAATGTCCTCTATCTCGGTGCCGACGCTGCCACCATTAACAAACTTCAGGTTGTTCAAAATGCGTCGACCCGACTTCTTTGTAACATCCCGAGGAGACTATCTGCATCACAGGCCCTTCGCGATCTACACTGGCTGAGGATCCCCAGTCGTATTAAATTCAAAGCCCTGTGTTACCTCTTTAAGATCAAGCAGGGTTCGGCCCCAAAATACTTACAGAGTCTGGTCCAACCCTATAAGCCTAGTCGCACACTAAGATCCTCTCACAATTGTGATTTTGTGGTCCCAAGATTCAAGCTTGTAAGGATGGGGGGCCGGGCCTTTTCCCATCTTGGCCCCAAATACTGGAATACGCTACCCATTACCTTAAAATCAGAAACCAACCTTTTCTGCTTTAGGACAAAATTGAAAACTATACTTTTCCAATGATCTGCCTGCCGCTTTAGCTGATTCATTGTGCTGTTGAGAGGTTTGTTTTTTCTTCTTCAGTCTATCCCTTGCGCCGGGAAACCCACTGCGGGTAGCTGTTGCGCATTATAAATTTAAATAAATAAAATAAATAGGACCCTAGTGTAATTTTCCCAATTCATGCCCTTATATAGGTGTAAATCACCACTCCTTATATAGGCATAGAAATCATAACCATATTTAGACATAGCTCATGCAGTCCAAATACGGCATGGCTACTTCCACTAGTTCCGAAAATCCACAATGATTTCTTGGAAAACTCGGCTTCAGCAGTTAGGGACTCCCCCTTGCTTGAATATTGATTTGTCCAAGAACTCATGGAGTTTTTAAAGAATTGAGACTCTTTGATAACGTTAATATGTCCACCTTTACGTCAAACTCAGCACCTTCAAGGTATAAAATGCCCACACTTCCCCAAGCAAACACACAGTGGTTTGGAGCAGTTCGACTATCTACTTGCCCGATGCATCTCACTACAGTCAGTCAAAAGCTTTTATTTCGGTTAAAAACCATAAAAAGACATATTTACATACACAATACAGTTTTAGCAGGATTATACATAGTAAAATAATAAAAAGAGCTCAAGGGATCAAATTTTATAAATAGGATTAAAATGATGTAAATACATAGATAAATATATCACATTAGCGCTCCGAGGATTCCCACCGGGTTGCCCAGTTCGCTAGATAGAAGAAACCCTCCCATTTTCTTCACAGCGGGTTACCCTGAGGGGAGTAATTGGTTGGAATACCTTTTTTTAATGTTGCACACCTTGTAAACCACATGGACAGAAGGAATTTAGATGTTACATAGACTGTCAAAAAGGCAGTATCCGTTTTAAGGATTCTATAAGTCTCCCTATAGTCCCTAATACTCCTGGACTTACAGAATTGAATTATCCATTTTGCTCTGGGCCGAGAGTACGAGGGGCAGAAGAGCAGAACGTGCAGATCTGACTCTTTGCTTCCCTGGCAACCTGGGCAAGTGCTCACTGGAGGTGTTACTTTTGACCACTTAGCTGTTAGGTCCCTAAGGGGGAGAGAGCCATGCCTAAACTGGGTATAAAGTTTCCTGGCCAGGGGGTGCTGAATGTCATCCAGAAATCTCTCCAAGTTAGGGTGGGCCTTGGTTGCTAGGAAAGTGTCAGTCAGCCTACCCAAGGAAGAACTTGAAGCTACGAGAGCCTGACCATACTCTCTCAGTGCCGTACTTGGAGTTTTCCTAGGGAGCACAGGGCAGGTCCCCTCGGGGGAAGACCACAAACCCCCCTGCCAATGGCCCTGGAGAGGTACTGGATGTGCTTTAGCCAAGGAATATTCCCTGCACCCCTGGTTACTAACAGGTCCCGTAGATGCTCCCTGTAGCTCTCAAGTTCCGGGGTGGCCCATAGTCGTCTCCATATAACAAGGGACGATTCGAAATAACGTCTTGGATAGGGTCCAAGCCCAGATCTAGCCTTAGTGGAGTAAGGGATGTGCTCTGTGGTAGCCTCAAAAGGCGCCTCATGAAGCTGTTCTCAGTGAGGGAGAGAGGGGACACATTTGCATGTTCCCAAAGGTCCGCGCCATATAGTGCGCCACCTCTCGCCTGGGTTTTATATATTTCAACAGGCGGTCCCACCAGTTTGAGGGAGGATTCGTTAAAAACTTTTAAAATACCACCCAAAGATTGGGCAAGCTTCAGATTGGCTTTGATAATGTGCGACCCCCAATCCATTCTGTCATTTAAGGTGACCCCCAGGTATTCAAAAGTGGACACTCGGTCCAGGGCCACTCCATCCAGGTGCAGGTGGGGACAATTGGAGCGTTTCAGGTTGAACACCATGTGCTTAGTTTTAGTGAAGTTAATTTCTAGGTTCCTCACCTTACAAAACCTAGAAAAGGCCTCCAGTGTGCGCTGGATACCCCCCAATGATTTAGACAATAGGAGGGTATCATCGGCGAACATTAGTGCCGGTACCTTCCGTCCCGCTAGACTAGGGGAATCCAGATCTTTTGCTCCCAGTAGAAAGGCAATCAGGCCGTTAAGAAATAAAGAAAATAGTATGGGGGCAAGGACGCACCCCTGCCTTACGCCCCTTTCCACTGGGAACGGGGTTGACAGCTCACCACCCCTCCCGTGCCTCACCCTGGCATACGTGCCCTGGTGCAAACGTTTGAAAAGATCTCACAGGTAGGCCGGGGCTCCCATCTCCTTAAGATAACCCAGAGCTTGTCCCTCTGGACCAGGTCAAAAGCAGACCTGAGATCCACAAATATCAGGTACAGTCTGCCCTCGCCCAAGATGACCGTTCTCCAGTATACCAACTGAAGCCTGAACAGCTGATCGATCGTAGAAACCCCCGCCCGAAAACCTGCCTGCAAGGAGGTTAGGATGTGGTGGTCGTCCATCTAACACTGCAACCTGGTTAGGAGGACTTGGCAAAGAGTTTCTGGAGGACATCGATCAGGCTTATGGGGCGTTAATTGGCCGGGTCCAAGGGAGAAGCCTTCTTGTGGATGGGTATTATTTCAGCCCCCAACCAAGTCAGGGGGAAGTCCATGCCCTGCATGATTCCATTAAAGAAGGTACAAATATATGGTGCCCAAACCCCTTGCTCATCCGGTATAAGTCCCCAGGAATCCTATCTAGGCCCGGGTCCTTCCCCGGTATCAGACTCCTAATTGCTGCCTTGACTTCCAGGATCATGCATGGATGACTGTCTTGGGCGATACCCAACGCAGCGGCTAGGTCAGGGGAGTTTGAGAATTCAGCTGCCACTGCTGGGGGGGGCCACACAGTCAAGTGAGTAGAGGTGCTTGAAATTAGCAAGCCACACCTCTTCACAAAGGTTGGGGACAACCGCGGACAGCCCTGTGGCCGGGCCTCCTCGGACCAAGTTCCAGAAACCCTTAAGTCCCGGGCATCAAGTGCTGCTCTAATTTTCTATCATCTGTCAGCTTCCCACTCTGCCTTAGCCGCTTGGGTTAGACTTTTATATATGTGCCGTGCATTCCTAATAGAAATCTGGGAGCCCGTTTTCACCTCCTTTAGGAGGGATGATTTTGCCTCCCTACAACTTTTATTAAACCAGTCGTCTCTCTTGGAGGTTTTCTCCCTACCAGTTTTGTGTGCTGTGAACAGACCAGCCAGTGTCGTGAATAGCATGTTGTGAGTGGTCTGAAGGGCCAGGAGGTAGGAGGACTCAGGGTTACTACTACTCAACTCACTAACCTCAACTAGGGCCCCTGCAACCCGGTTATATATCTCAGCGAATTTATCTGGTGCCTGGGCGACCCTCTCCCACCTAACTCGCCTACCCCCGCTGTTAGAGGTAGGTTCTGGTTAATAGGGGGCCCTAATCGAGCGTGTGTAGTTTTGTTCCCCAGGGAATGGGCTAATTCGAGTGATAGCAGATTATGATCGCTGTCGACTCTTGGGATTACACGGAACATTTTTAAGTGAGCCCAGAATTCCACGTTGGTCACAATATAGTTGATTGTCGTGCTTTTCCCTGGTCTATTATAAGTGCGAGCGCCCGGTATGTCAAATGGGAGCCTGCCATTGCAGGCCCTTAGGGAAAATGCTACGACTAACTTATTAATTGCGAGAGCCAACGGCATCAGGCGATTTTCTAGGTACATGGAACATTCCAGTATTAGCCATGACTCATCCTCCTCAGTAGTGACGGATGAGATCCCCGTGAGTGGCTCAAAGTGGCAATTGAGATCAGCCCCGATAATTATATGATACAGGGGGGGAGGGAAGAGGTTAGAAGTGCCTCCAGGGCTTCGAGGGTGGATAGGCCTTTTTGACGGGGAAAGGGGCATAGGTAGATATTAATTACTAGCAAAAAAGAAAGAAATAGCCTGGTCTAAGTGACTGTAGGTGTGCCGTATTGAGTCTAGAACCCTGAGTCCATTAGTAGCACTAAAGTGATAGCACCGGGCCGGAAAAAATTCCCATCAGCCCACCCATCTGGTGGAGGATCGTCACTTGGGAGATGTATCATCAATCCAGATCTCAACCAATGCACCTATTGATGATGCGGAGATTGATTATAGTGATGTAAACTCAAACCACAGTGCTTCACTGGTGATGCTAATGGGGTGCAGTGCAAGTGCAAAGTAATGTGAGGAAAAAGTGAGGATAAAATTGACTCCTAGGACCAAAAATAAGTTTAATAAGTATGGTACTAAGGTCAAAATTAAAATGCCAAAATAGTTTTAAATAATAACTATGTAAAGGCAGAATTTGTGAAGGTCGACATGTTTCAGCTAGGTGGACTATTTGGTCCAAGCTTTCTTCAGGACCAAGTGAAAACTGCGACTGCAAAAACAAAAACAAAACTGTGACTGTGTACACTATATGTTGGATAAATCTTACCAGCTCCTCTGAGCCCAGATGTGTACTGGTGGTAATCCAAATCTTGTAGTATCTCCTAGAGAGAAAAAGAGAGAAGTGTACAACAGAAAAGAAATTAGTGTCTAACGGTATCAGGGATACAAGAAACAAACACTAAGCACACAAACAGTACGGTGGAGAAATTATCTCCACGCTAACACAGTAAACAATAGGTTTTGCTGGTTTTAGTGCATCTACAATCACTAACAATTTAGACACGTATAGACTCACCCAGCGTTATGTGGGAGTATGCCTCACCTCACCCGGCACCCACTCGGGAAGAAGGAGGCCCCGCTCTGTTAGGGTGGAAATGTAATAAACTACCTCAGAGAGATATCAGAGGTATTTACATGCATGTAATTACATATTTCCAACAGTCTCCTAACAAAAACTAGTTGTATAAAAAGAGAGACTCGACCTCAATTGGGCTAGTGACTAGGACCATGCAGGAAAGGGGTAAAAAAGAAGTCAAAGCTAAAAAAAGCTAAGCTTGGCAGTATGATGACTACGAAAAAAGGGGGGCAACAAAATGAAATAAGGTGCCCTACCTGTCCGTCGGTACCTCTACACCAACATCCGAGAGGGAGTGGAGGTAACTGGCTGATGAACGCGCATGTCATTTTATACCCGTAGTGATAGAATAATTGACTACAGCTGTAGCAGGTATTGTTGATGGACATTTGCGCAAGGTCAGAAAGAAAACGCTATCGCTGGTGTGCGCTTGCGCCGTGTGAAATGTCATATCGACTGCACATGCGTGTGTCATAGGACCAGCGTGTGTATTAACTCCACGCATGCGCCGTGAAATGATTGACCATGCAGCTCTTCACTAAGGGCGCCAAGCTAAGAGCGGTGTGTGTAATACATATTGAGAGATGTAAGATCGACTCATATAGTATGAAAGTACAAAGTTTTGAATCCCAAAAGATATTATATTTTAATACGGGACAATAATGAACAATGATATACCTGGACTAGTTGTTTACAGCGATGTCCACGGTATGTCGTCATTAAGGCCCTGGATGTGGCTCTTCAAAAGAAACACCCACTTCTGTTCCTTCTTGAATAGAAATTTAGACACATCACTAATGTGAGGGGGAATATATGGCTGTTCAAGGATAACCCACTTCATTTCGTCAGCCGCGTGTCTATGATCTAAGAAATGGTTGGTTAATTTAGTGGCCTGTTTACGACATCTGATAGTACTTTTGTGTTCCCCAATTCTCAATTTGATTTTGCGAGTGGTGTACCCGATGTATCTTAAGGAACAGGGACAGGTGATCATGTAGATGACGTTGTCGGTATTACAGTTCGTATGTTTTTTAAGGACCCACGTCCTACCTGTCCCTATATCGACTGTGGTGGTTTTAGCCGTCTGGGGACAAACACTGCATGACCCACACGGGTGATGACCGGAAACCGGTGGGAGACCCCATAAGGTTGTGATGTCCCCAGACGGCTAAAACCACCACAGTCGATATAGGGACAGGTAGGACATGGGTCCTTAAGATACATCGGGTACACCACTCGCAAAATCAAATTGAGAATTAGGGAACACAAAAGTACTATCAGATGTCGTAAACAGGCCATTAAATTAACCAACCATTTCGTAGATCATAGACACGCGGCTGACGAAATGAAGTGGGTTATCCTTGAACATCCATATATTCTTCCTCACATTAGTGATGTGTCTAAATTTCTATTCAAGAAGGAACAGAAGTGGGTGTTTCTTTTGAAGAGCCACATCCAGGGCCTTAATGACGACATACCGTGGACATCGCTGTAAACAACTAGTCCCGGTATATCGTTGTTCATTATTGTCCCGTATTAAAATATAATATCTTTTGGGATTCAGAACTTTGTACTTTCATACTATATGAGTCGATCTTACATCTCTCAATATGTATTACACACACCGCTCTTAGCTTGGCGCCCTTAGTGAAGAGCTGCATGGTCAATCATTTCACTGCGCATGCGTGGAGTTAATGCACACGCTGGTCCTATGACACACGCATGCGCAGTCGATATGACATTTCACACAGGGCAAGCGCACACCAGCGATAGCGTTTTCTTTCTGACCTTGCGCAAATGTCCATCAACAATACCTGCTACAGCTGTAGTCAATTATTCTATCACTACGGGTATAAAATGACATGCGCGTTCATCAGCCAGTTACCTCCACTCCCTCTCGGATGTTGGTGTAGAGGTACCGACGGACAGGTAGGGCACCTTATTTCATTTTGTTGCTCCCCTTTTTTTGTAGTCATCATACTGCCAAGCTTAGCTTTTTTTAGCTTTGACTTCTTTTTTACCCCTTTCCTGCATGGTCTTAGTCACTAGCCCAATTGAGGTCGAGTCTCTTTTTTTATACAACTAGTTTTTGTTAGGAGACTGTTGGAAATATGTAATTACATGCATGTAAATACCTCTGATATCTCTCTGAGGTTGTTTATTACATTTCCACCCTAACAGAGCGGGGCCTCCTTCTTCCCGAGTGGGTGCCGGGTGAGGTGAGGCATACTCCCACATAACGCTGGGTGAGTCTATACGTGTCTAAATTGTTAGTGATTGTAGATGCACTAAAACCGGCAAAACCTATTGTTTACTGTGTTAGCGTGGAGATAATTTCTCCACCGTACTGTTTGTGTGCTTAGTGTTTGTTTCTTGTATCCCTGATACCGTTAGACACTAATTTCTTTTCTGTTGTTCACTTCTCTCTTTTTCTCTCTAGGAGATACTACAAGATTTGGATTACCACCAGAACACATCTGGGCTCAGAGGAGCTGGTAGGATTTATCCAACATATAGTGTACACAGTCACAGTTTTGTTTTTGTTTTTGCAGTCGCAGTTTTCACTTGGTCCTGAAGAAAGCTTGGACCAAATAGTCCATCTAGCTGAAACATGTCGACCTTCACAAATTCTGCCTTTACATAGTTATTATTTAAAACTATTTTGGCATTTTAATTTTGACCTTAGTACCATACTTATTAAACTTATTTTTGGTCCTAGGAGTCAATTTTATCCTCACTTTTTCCTCACATTACTTTTCACTTGCACTGCACCCCATTAGCATCACCAGTGAAGCACTGTGGTTTGAGTTTACATCACTATAATCCATCTCCGCATCATCAATAGGTGCATTGGTTGAGATCTGGATTGATGATACATCTCCCAAGTGACGATCCTCCACCAGATGGGTGGGCTGATGGGAATTTTTTCCAGCCCGGTGCTATCACTTTAGTGCTACTAATGGACTCAGGGTTCTAGACTCAATACGGCACACCTACAGTCACTTAGACCAGGCTATTTCTTTCTTTTTTGCTAGTCATAGTAAGGGCACAAATAGCTCTGGTCGTTAAACATGCCCTGTTGACCCTCCCTACAATATTTTTCCAGATATTAATTACTGCCAATACCAAACCCCCTTTGAAGGTCATGGTGATACACAAGATGTCCAGGCAGTTAGTGTCAATTACCTTTACTGTGCACCCCAGATGGACTGCCACCCATGTGCACAACCCTCCAGAGGGTCTTTCTCTTGGTCCCTGGACTGCCGCTCTATGGTATGATGCAAAGCCTACCCTCAGAGAGGCAGGCACGAGCCAGGTCTCTTGGAATAAACAGAGATCATACCCATCCACCAACTTCCCCCACTCAGGGTTAAGTAGCTTTGTCCCCAACCCAGCAACATTGGTCCGTTGGGCCATAAATTGCTCCAATAGTATGCGCTAGGCCGGGGGCGATAGATGTTACCTGTAGGTGGGGGTCCAACTCTATTTCATCGACTGTGGGTGCACGTTTATCAGATGGAAGAAGTGAGGCATACATCTCAAAGTTGGTGGACTGCGCTAAGGGCCCTGTTTCTATGCAAGAGCCTCCCACCTCCAAGGGTGCCCAGGGAGGTAAAACCATGGTAGGGTCACCCAGCGGTAGTCAGTCCACACTACTTAAAGCCCTAAATCTGTTGGCTACGGGGATGTTATACTCTGGAACCGTGTTGCTAAATAAGGGAAGAGGTTGTTCCAGCGTGGCCTCAAACTGATTCTGGTGGTAGAAATACCCCAGGTGGCTAATGTTAATAGAGCCTGGAGAGTCTAGGCCACTAGAGTGTGGCTCAATGGTTAGAGTGGCAGACCCTGATGCAGAGGTCTAGCCCGGGACCAGGGTTCAATTCCCCGCCTCGGCGGGTCTTGGGCTCAAAAATTTCACGGACCTGATAATTCTCGCCTCGGTGCCTATTCCAATAATGGAGTCCCACTCTGCAAATCTGGGCAATAGCTTGCTTAATCTCCACAAGGGCCCCCACAACGCTAAGGATGACTGGCCTCCACCTTGGGGGTGCCCAGGAGTGGAAGCCTCACAGGGAAAGCCAGGATGATTTCCACAGCGGTATTCGTACAAGCGCCTTGAGACCCTTGCGGGTGAGGACTGCGCTATACAAGTATCAATTTACAATTTACTACTGCTCCCTAGCAAGTGCTTAACAATTGCAGGGTCCCTAAAATTAACAATGATGCAATCACCTTTGATATCCTTAGGTCTTATCCCCAGCCAAATTATCCTGCGTACAAACATGATCTCCCCCTGTACTTGTCCCTTAAGGGGTCAATGCCTATTTAACCAGTGAACAACCTTATTCTTTAGTTCGGGGAATGTTTCGTCACGGGCGGTATGCAATGGTGGAACGCCTGTGAGCACCGCCACATACGGTGCAACCTCAGGAGGTAATTGAGGGCAAGGTGGAGACTTCTTATGACTAGTTTCTTGGGGTTTGGGAAGGAGGGGGGGTTAGGTTTGCTACCAGTTGCGACAGAGCTCGTTCTGGTACTCTTTGGGGGGCCCATAGCGGGTACTAATGTGGGAGTTTTCCTCACAGCTGCGGGTACTGAGGGTTGCAGGGGGTGTGCTGGAGGGGGACTAACTTCCCGCCCGGTATCTAGGGGGGGTTGTCAAAAAGGGACCCCTCCGGTGCATTGGTTACCTGGTCTCTACCCAGACTTTTGTTGTTAATAAGAGAAGCAAGTCGATCAATCCTGGAGGAGAGGGTTTTAAAGTGAGAAGTTATGAGCTGGTCCATGTGGGCCTGTAGGTTAATAATTAACAGATAGATTCATGAAGCAAGTTTGCGATCGCAATTATTGCGAATTCGCAAAATCGAGCGCAAATTGAGTGAAAGCCATTCATGAAAGAGAAAATCGCAAAATAGCGCAATCGCTAAATAATAATTGCGAATTCGCTAATAAAATCGCAGAATCCTGAAACCTGCCAATTTGCGATTCGGAAATAGCGTGAAACCAATGATTCTGCGAAACTGTTGCGAAGTCGCTAAATATTCGCTATTGGCATTCAAGAAAAATCGCAGTTAGTGAAATACACGAAAATCGCTAATAGCGACGCGCAAATTAAGGAGAAATCAAACCAGGTGGTAACCAGCAAAGAAAAAAAAATTTTTTTTCAAAGTTAATTGCATACAGGTGCTGGCCTGACCAAACACACTTAAGGACATGCAGCTGCAGACTGTGGACTCTCACAATGCCTGGACTCTACATGGTGGTGAGGCGGCGTAGGCTGCAGCGAGCAGCACAGAACAGGCGTAGGATCCAGGAGCGGATATTCCGGCAGCGGGTCACCCTTCTGGGCCAAACCAGGGAGCAAATCTATGCCAAGTACCGGCTAAGTGGCCCAATGATTATCAAGCTGATCCAGGACCTAGACCCCCTGCTGCAGCATCCAACAAGGAGAACCAATGCCGTCCCCACCCATGTACAGGTATTGTGCTGCCTGCACCTACTGGCCTCCGGAAGCTTCCAGGGGATAGATGCTGTCGCTGGGGGCATATCCCAGCCCACCATGGCCCGCTGCCTCAGTAGTTTTCTGGATGCAATGCTGACCAGGCTACACCACTACATTTCATTCCCAACCACCCAGCAAGACTTAAATGACACCAAGCTGAAATTCTACAACATTGCACATTTTCCGCATGTAATTGGATGCATTGACTGTACCCATATCCACATCTGCCCACCAGCACAAACAGAGTACATGTACCGCAACCGCAAATCCTACCACTCCCTCAATATCCAGATGGTGTGCAACGCCAAGAATATCATCACGGACATAGTGGCACAATATCCGGGCAGCACACATGACTCCTTCATCTTCCGGCACAGCGGCATTCACACACGACTGGCAAGGGGAGACTTTGGCGAAGGACACCTACTGGGTAAGTACACATGTCCCCATATACTACACTTTCATCATGTATCTGCGCAGAATAGGCACTCACCCTGTGCTCATTTCCCGCAGGTGACAGCGCCTACGGTCTACGTGAGTACCTCCTCACCCCATACCTCAACCCAGCCACACCGCAGCAACGGCGTTACAATGCTGCACACATACGGACACGAAATTGCATAGAGAGGACATTTGGCCTATTTAAGATCCGTTTCCGCATACTGCACAAGACTGGTGGGGCCATCAAATACACACCTGAGGTCTGCTGCTGCATCGTGGCCGTGTGTGCAATACTCCACAACATTGCCACCAAGCGCAGGATACCAGTGGAGATATCAGGCAGTGAGTCTGAAGGTGACAACCGGCCACCTCCACATGTACGTCATGCCCGCGGACAAGATCCTGCGGAAGGACACAGGCGCCGCAACCACATCACTACGAACTGTTTCTAGTGTACACATTCCACTATCACAACACTGCTCCCATGCATGACGAATGTAATAATGACATGAGTGTGTATGAAGTTTGACCTTTCTTCTTTAATGTTACATCACAATAAATTGGCCTTCAAGTATTAAATTGTCTGATGGGGAGAGTATTGCTCCATACCTCCCCATGCTGGGGTAGGGGGTTTGCAGGGGTCGACTGCATGGCCTCCCTCATAGTTTTACAGTCCTCACCGATGTTGACGACGAGACGCCCCAAGTCGTCTCTCCGCATCCTGAGGGACGGTGTTGGCCCTACTTACTGATGTTGGCCTGCTGCCGCGGTGAGGTGCAGGCAACGGTGGTAAGGAGGCACTGCTGTTGGTCGACGCAGCCTCACTTGCGTCATCACCCCCCTCTGCTTCTTCCTGGCCAGTGGCCTGTCTGCCAAGCACAGCTCCAGTGAGTAGGTCGAGTGACCTGGCCACATCCTGGCAACACTGCACCATTTGGGCCTGCATGGCAAGTGACCGTCGTGCCAGCTGAGATGTGGCGTGGCCAACAACATGATTTGACCTAGTGTAGGCCGATAGGCGGGCCAGTAGTTGGCGGTGGCGTCGACGGGTCATGTCCTGCTGGGATACAAGCAGCTGGTTGTTTTGTCTCACAGCTGCTGTCATCTGGGCAATATGTTGTCCGTTTGCCTGCATCTGTGTAAGCATTGCTGCCATGTGGCGTGTCTGCGTGCGATGCACCGCCAGCATGCGGCGTTCGATGACCAGGCCTGGGTCGGGTGTTTCTAGTGCCCTGACGGTGCCTGCTGGGCCCTGGCGCTGCTGGCGCCTCAGTGCGCTGGTCTGTGACCTGGCACCAGGTGTGTGCCTCGTCTGCCTCCGAGGCGCTGGTGGTGGAGCCTGTACCACTGCTGTGGCGGCACGGGGTGGTGGTTGTGTTGGTGGTGGTGGCTGCACTGCAGTGGCTGCAGGGATGGCCCTGTCGGCACGGGGTGGTGGTGATGTTGGTGGTGCTGGCTGCACTGCTGGTTGCTGTGATGTGCCGGGTTGTTGGGAGGACTGTCCCTCACCCTCAGTGTCCACCTGGCTCTCAGCGATGTGTAGCGCATCGCTGTCCGTGCTGGCTTGATCACCTGCACCTGTAATGTGAAAGGGTGCATGATTAATGTGATGTGTCTTGTGCAGACAATGTTGATACATGCACGCAGCCTTGCTTTCCCTGACTGGGTTTTGGTTTGACTTAGCAATGAGTGCTCTGGCACTGTTGGGCTGACTGCGGGCTCATGATTACACTACAACTACCACAATGCAATTGGGCTTTTTTGGTGAGCTTGGTCTGCATTTTTGGGGATGTCATGTTGCTAGTTCAGGACTTAAGGGCATTGTTAGGGGACTGGGTCGCAGTCGCATGGCACTTACCTTCAGTTTGTGGTTGGCTGGGTCGAGAGGAGTCCAGCTGAAGGACCCCCATGCAGGCTGCTGGCGCTATGGTGTCCTCGATCAGGTCCTCCAATGGGGTGTTAGGTGTGGCTAAAGGTTCCCCTCCACCGGTGCCCAGTTGATCCCCAAGCCTCACAGCAACCCGCTCCTTGGAACGTCCTTTCAGGTCGTGCCAGCGCTTTTTGATGTCGTCAATGGAGCGCTGGGTGACACCGACAGAATTGACCTTGGCGCGGATGCGCTGCCAGATCCTGTGCTTCTCGGGCTCTGGCACCCTCCGAGAGTCTTTCCCAAACAGCTTGCCATAGTCCTTGCACACACCCTCAATTACGTGCTCCAATTCAGCTTCAGAAAATTTCATTTTCCTCTTCCTCTCCTGCCCACTGCTCCCTGCTGCTTCCTGGGACATCTTTGTAAACTTTCCTTCAGGCTGGGGTGCTGCAGGGTCTTGCTTTTGGAGCTCCTCACTTTCCTGCTGCCACTCCCTGGCTCTGTGTTCTGTTTGTGGGTGTGGTGAGCCTACTTCCTGGTTGTGATGTCATCAGTGGGCTCGAAATGCGACTTCCCGTTTTTGCAATCTCGCAGTTAGCGAGATCGCAATTTGCGATATCGCTATTAGCGATATCGCAATTTCGGCATGGGAAAATGCCGAAACTGCGATTATTTAGCGATTGCGGCTAGATCGCAATCGCCAATTGCGATCGATTGCGATTCGCTATTTTTCCTCGCATTTTATCATGAATGCCATTCTGCGACTCTCAAAAAGCGATTCGCTATTTTTCGCTTTTTGCTAATCGCAAAATGGTAGCTTCATGAATCTGTGTGTTTGTGTGTAGCCCATTGTGGGGGACCAGTGTTATGTAAGTGGGATGCAGGCTTCAAGTGCGATGTAGAGGGTTTGGGTGGCAATTTGTTCACTTATTTTCGTGTAGGTTTCGTCTTCCTTCGTTTGGGGCCAGGGTTGAGGGCCTTTTTCCCTACGGGTGAAAAATGTAACAAGGGTTCTACTACAGGGGTAAAAGCTTCCGGACCCTGCTGAGCACAGGGTAACTCTGAGAAGGATGTGAGAAACGTGGTGTATTCAAAGGGATTAACAGTGGTTTCTCGGGAAACCCCTACAGGCTGAGATGGGACGATCACTGGAGTGAGGGAGAGTAGCCTCTCAGTGTTTTCAATAGCAGTTGAGACGACTCCAATCGTCTTTTGGAGCATTTTATCTATTGCCGTAAGGGTTGGTAAGGGTTGGGTCATGGCTGCCAGCTGTCTGGTCATGGGACGTGCTGTAGGAACCTTGTTGCTTTTACCCATATTGCTTAATGTCCGATAGTAAAAAGAGGCGAAGGATCCCGACTAAATGCAGTTTATAGTAAAAAAAGATTAAACTAAGGTATGGTTTGCAAGGTCCCGCTATGTGATAGCGCGGTAAAAGTCCCTACTAGTTATACCTAAACATTTAGGGACAAGCTTTGACTACAATGTAATAATAAGATAAAATGGCAAACAAATGGGGAGTAGGTGCCCACAGATACAATACGAATCAAAGGGAATACCAGACAATGTCAGAAGTTGCGGGGAAGAGTAAAGGGGGTGGCCCAGCCCGGCCTCGTTCGGCCCCGAACGGCCACAGACGGTCCCGCTCTTGTCCCGGGCTTCGCCCGGCGCTGCCCGCACGCGTCCGCGACGCGGTGGGAACCTCAGTTCTTTAAGCGCCTCCGGGCGCGATTTGTGGCAGAAATGGGCGGTCCAACCGCAAAGCAGCCTGGGAGCTGTAGTCTCACCCCTCTGCGGCCGCGGGATGAAAGTGGCAGCGGCGGCAGAGGAGACCAACAGCATCGGGGACCCAGGTGCAGCACTCTCCCAAGGTCAGGGAGGTCACAGTATATTCGCTTGTCCCTCGCACCGTTAATGGCCCCCGCTCCACCGAGGGAGCCTCAGTTCTTTAAGCACCTACGGGCACGATTTGCGGCGGAAATGGGCGTTGCAACCGCAAAGCAGCCTGAGAGCTGTAGTCTCCCCCCTCTGCGGCCGCGGGATGAAAGTGGCAGCGGCGGCAGGGGAGACCAACAGCGTCGGGGACCCGGGTGCAGCACTCTCCCAAGGTCAGGTAGGTCACAGTGTATTCGCTTGTCCCTCGCAGCGTTAATGGCCCCCACTCCACCGAGGGAGCCTCAGTTCTTTAAGCGCCTCCGGGCGCGATTTGCGGTGGAAATGGGCGGTGCAACCGCAAAGCAGCCTGGGAGCTGTAGTCTCCCCCCTCTGCGGCCGCGGGATGAAAGTGGCAGCGGCGGCAGGGGAGACCAACAGCGTCGGGGACCCGGGTGCAGCACTCTCCCAAGGTCAGGTAGGTCACAGTGTATTCGCTTGTCCCTCGCAGCGTTAATGGCCCCCGCTCCACCGAGGGAGCCTCAGTTCTTTAAGCGCCTCTGGGCACGATTTGCGGCGGAAATGGGCGGTGCAACCGCAAAGCAGCCTGGGAGCTGTAGACTCCCCCCCCTCTGCGGCCGCGGGATGAAAGTGGCAGCGGCGGCAGGGGAGACCAACAGCGTCGGGGACCCAGGTGCAGCACCCGCCCAAGGTCAGGTAGGTCACAGTGTATTTGCTTGTCCCTCGCTGCGTTAATGGCCCCCGCTCCACTGAGGGAGCCTCAGTTCTTTAAGGGCCTCCGGGCGCGATTTGCGGCGGAAATGGGCGGTGCAACCGCAAAGCAGCCTGGGAGCTGTAGTCTCCCCCCTCTGCGGCCGCGAGATTAAAGTGGCAGCGGCGGCAGGGGAGACCAACAGCGTCGGGGACCCAGGTGCAGCACTCTCCCAAGGTCAGGTAGGTCACAGTGTATTCGCTTGTCCCTCGCAGCGTTAATGGCCCCCGCTCCACCGAGGGAGCCTCAGTTCTTTAAGCGCCTCAGGGCGCGATTTGCAGCGGAAATGGGCAGTGCAACCGCAAAGCAGCCTGGGAGCTGTAGTCTCCCCCTCTGCGGCTGCGGGATGAAAGTGGCAGCGGCGGCAGGGGAGACCAACAGCGTCGGGGACCCGGGTGCAGCACTCTCCCAAGGTCAGGTAGGTCACAGTGTATTCGCTTGTCCCTCGCAGCGTTAATGGCCCCCACTCCACCGAGGGAGCCTCAGTTCTTTAAGCGCCTCCGGGCGCGATTTGTGGCAGAAATGGGCGGTGCAACCGCAAAGCAGCCTGGGAGCTGTAGTCTCACCCCTCTGCGGCCGCGGGATGAAAGTGGCAGCGGCGGCAGAGGAGACCAACAGCATCGGGGACCCAGGTGCAGCACTCTCCCAAGGTCAGGGAGGTCACAGTATATTCGCTTGTCCCTCGCACCGTTAATGGCCCCCGCTCCACCGAGGGAGCCTCAGTTCTTTAAGCACCTACGGGCACGATTTGCGGCGGAAATGGGCGTTGCAACCGCAAAGCAGCCTGAGAGCTGTAGTCTCCCCCCTCTGCGGCCGCGGGATGAAAGTGGCAGCGGCGGCAGGGGAGACCAACAGCGTCGGGGACCCGGGTGCAGCACTCTCCCAAGGTCAGGTAGGTCACAGTGTATTCGCTTGTCCCTCGCAGCGTTAATGGCCCCCACTCCACCGAGGGAGCCTCAGTTCTTTAAGCGCCTCCGGGCGCGATTTGCGGTGGAAATGGGCGGTGCAACCGCAAAGCAGCCTGGGAGCTGTAGTCTCCCCCCTCTGCGGCCGCGGGATGAAAGTGGCAGCGGCGGCAGGGGAGACCAACAGCGTCGGGGACCCGGGTGCAGCACTCTCCCAAGGTCAGGTAGGTCACAGTGTATTCGCTTGTCCCTCGCAGCGTTAATGGCCCCCGCTCCACCGAGGGAGCCTCAGTTCTTTAAGCGCCTCTGGGCACGATTTGCGGCGGAAATGGGCGGTGCAACCGCAAAGCAGCCTGGGAGCTGTAGACTCCCCCCCCTCTGCGGCCGCGGGATGAAAGTGGCAGCGGCGGCAGGGGAGACTAACAGCGTCGGGGACCCAGGTGCAGCACCCGCCCAAGGTCAGGTAGGTCACAGTGTATTTGCTTGTCCCTCGCTGCGTTAATGGCCCCCGCTCCACTGAGGGAGCCTCAGTTCTTTAAGGGCCTCCGGGCGCGATTTGCGGCGGAAATGGGCGGTGCAACCGCAAAGCAGCCTGGGAGCTGTAGTCTCCCCCCTCTGCGGCCGCGAGATTAAAGTGGCAGCAGCGGCAGGGGAGACCAACAGCGTCGGGGACCCAGGTGCAGCACTCTCCCAAGGTCAGGTAGGTCACAGTGTATTCGCTTGTCCCTCGCAGCGTTAATGGCCCCCGCTCCACCGAGGGAGCCTCAGTTCTTTAAGCGCCTCAGGGCGCGATTTGCAGCGGAAATGGGCAGTGCAACCGCAAAGCAGCCTGGGAGCTGTAGTCTCCCCCTCTGCGGCTGCGGGATGAAAGTGACAGCGGCGGGAGGGGAGACCAACAGCGTCGGGGACCCAGGTGCAGCACTCTCCCAAGGTCAGGTAGGTCACAGTGTATTCACTTGTCCCTCGCAGCGTTAATGGCCCCCGCTCCACCGAGGGAGCCTCAGTTCTTTAAGCACCTCCGGGCGCGATTTGCGGCAGAAATGGGCGATGCAACCGCAAAGCAGACTGGGAGCTGTAGTGTCCCCCTCTGCGGCCGCGGGATGAAAGTGGCAGCGGCGGCAGGGGAGACCAACAGCGTCGGGGACCCTGGTGCAGCACTCTCCCAAGGTCAGGTAGGTCACAGTGTAATCGCTTGTCCCTCACTACAGCAAGTGCCGAAGGAAGCCGACCCTCCAGCAGACACACTGAGAGAGACGCTGTCTTTTCTCTTGCCGAGAAATCCAGCTCCAGTGTTTCCAAGCTCCCCTTGCGGGGTGTTGGGAAATCAAGTCCTGAGGCAGAACTCCTTCATTCTAAACCAAGGTACGGAGCTGATTAGACCCTAAGAGAAATCTTGGATAGATTCTTGGCAAAAAGAATACTACTACTACTGCTACACCACACTTACTTCTTCCCTTGTACTAGACTTAGGTAAGGTACATCGGGTTAAGCTTATTTTAGAAGCACCAGTTGAGTACTTTTAGTCTTTATTTATTTATGTATGTATTTTATGGCTTAGAAACCATACCATGCTTTTACAGTATTATTTTATAATGCTCTTCTTGCTGTATGCATTATCCTTTACAGCCAGTCTTACGATTGTAGCAGTTTATTTCTTTTGCATGAGAAAGAAGACTGTTCAATAAATCCTTTTATTGAAAACGCCCGTGTCTCTATTTCTCTGCACCTCTGATGAAACGAAGCATGCATGAATGACTGAGTAAAACATCTATCTATTGTTTCCACGACTCTGAAGATCAGTTTTATCTTGGGGAAACAAAGTTGTCATGTTTATGAGGTTGTCAGAAACGAATCCCTTCTTATTAATTCGAGAAAGTTTCTAGTGACCTCTGAGCTAGCTGGCACTCACAATTAAGTTTAATATATATTGGATAGAGACCAAGTAGACATAAGTCCTTCGTCACATCTATAAGATATATTATTCCAATGCGCAGAGCCTATTGGGAATATAGGAACTACACTACATCATGGTCTCCACCTCTTCTCAGTGGGGGAATGGAATCAACTATAAAGTAACGCAATTCACCTGTTTTTGTAGCATGTTTTTCATCAAAGTGACGGGCAACGGGATATGTCACATCACCGTTGTTGATTACATTTATGTGCTGGAGTATCCTCTTATAGACCTGCAGCCTAGTGCTGTCCACAAAGCGCAGGCCGCAAGGACACTCCAGCACATACACCGCAAACTCTGTCTTCAGGTCAATTTTTTGTCTATCTTTGTTGGCCTGTTACTGAATGGTGTGAAAAAATTCTGTTTTGTTCACTCCATGTTTACATGCTTTACATGATGCACACTTGATAAAGCCTTTACTGCCCATGATCCATGAAGTATTCTGGATCACCTCAGGGCTGCACGTAACTAACGTGTTACTCAGAGAGCTCTCTTTTCTAAAGGTTAGATTTGGAGATCTAGTTAGTTTCTTTCCTAACACTGGATTAGGGCCCAATTTCTATTGAATATCTTCCTAATAGTCTGATGTTGGTTGCTATAAATTAAGATAAGTCTCATGGGCTAATCTGTCATTGGAATGTTGTCCTTAAGTTTTCTGCTAACCAAAGCCTGTGCTCTACCTTGCTTTTTAGCTCTAGCCATGGCTTTGTCAATCATACTGGGGATGTAACCCTAGAAATGAATCTGGTACGGCATTCAAGTTGGGCTTTGACACAGCCATCATCTGCGATACAAATTCTTCTGATGCGCAGCATCTCCCCAAAGGGAATGCTGTGAATCAAGTGCGCCGAATGGTGACTCTCTGCATGAAGCTGTGAATTACCGGCTGTACTCTTTCTGTGTAGCCTAGTGTGCAGTTGAATGTCTTTGATGAGAATCTCGACATCAAGGAAACAGATACTGGTATATAGCGAAGAGACATCCAAAGATATGAGCAAAATATCTTTTTGCCAGTTCACGCCCTCCAGCTTCCGCAAAAGGTCCCCTGTGTCTAAAATGAATGATGGTAGTCACCCCACATGTTAATCCACGTATTTACTGGCGTTTTCCATGATACTGCTACAGGCTGATATTATTGGCCTACCCAGTGTTTTTCCAACATCCTTGTGGATTTTTGGTATGAAGTTTACCACTGGCATTACCGGGTGATCGTTCTTAAGAAATCTGAATTCATCTAGAGATAATGAACGCATACTCTTCCATGCTCGTAAGCTAGAGTAAAAAGAGTCCCAAGATGTTTTCACATTCACCCTGTCACTCCGCTTGTAGCATTCTTTGTCATTAAGCTGACTTAAGGCTTCCATCATGTACATATTACGGGGCCAAAGGACAATGTTCCTGCCCTTGTCCGATTAGCGTACAATGACATTGTTATCAAACCATAATTTTTTCATCAGTTTAAAATAGGAGTCATCACGAGCAGTGTAGCGCTTTTTAGCTTGACCTTGATTTTTATAGAGAATTTTGAGTTCTTGTGTCACTTTTTCATGGAAAACGTCAATATTGTCTCTCAAAATCACTGGGCAAAACTTTGATTTTGGTTTAAAAGCAGTCAGTGATGCAGTCACGTGGTCTTTTGTCAATTGGCTATATGTCCCCATTGTTGTATCACCTTCCCACTGTAATTCATAAAGATCTCGCATTAATTCTGCATCATGTACAGTTAGGACTGGTGGGCTCCTGGTTACTCCTTCAGTCACCATCATCTATTTTTGTCTAGTGGAACCTTGCAGAAGATGACATTTTCTTAACTTCATTTTGCGCACAAACTTATACATGTCAATGCGACAATAGGCATAATTGAAGTCACTCCTGGGACAAGCCAAGGGACAAAATTGAGGTCTCATTTTCAGTCAGCGGAATATCTGTAATATTAATAACAGTTTGTGCATTGCTGGCTAGCATGTCTTTGCTAATTTCCGATTCCATTGCTTTTTTGTTTTTTTGGTAATCTGCTTTCTGGCTGCGTTGTTTGCAGCATTTCCTTCGTTCCCATCTTTTTCAATTTCTTTTGTGTTTCTTTGAGCACCCTGTGCACGTGGGCGGAGTGTTAGGCGCCTGTCTTGTCGCAAACAGTCCACTTCTTGCACCAGAGTGTATTTTTGAAACCCCAACCTCCATGCTCTTGTCATTTCGTTATCTGATCCGCTATCCACCGCGGAACTCAAATCTGATGCAGATGCGGACGCTGCAGATGACATTTCTTTTGACTGTGCATTGGGGACAGGTGGAGGTTGAATTGCCTTTTTATGCGCTTTAACATTGTCATATTTTTGTGAGAAAGTAAAGATCAAGCCATGCTCATAGTCAAGTTTGTCCTACTGAAACTTGAATGCCTTCCTCTTTTTTATTACTTCCTCTTCACGGGATGAGCTGGCTAACATGTCTTCTCTATATTAGGCAATAGTTACTGTTACCTCCTCTTTATTGATTTCGACATTGAGAATGTCTATTTCATTTTGGAGTTTCTCCCGGTCACTTTCAGCATATTTTACTAGAAGTACGACCAGCCTTCTTGATGACTCAAAGTTCACTCAGAAAGCAGCATTGGGTCAGGGTTCTCATAACAGGGGGGCAGCATAATGCGTAGCCTCCGCCAATCCGTCCCACCTCTAAATAACGGCTGAGAGACTTGTGCTTGTGAGGCTGCAATATGATTGGCTATACCGCTGCGGCACCGGCAAGCATATTACAAGTTTCCTCACTGCAACCCTAACCATGGTGGTGAGACCGCAGTGGAAAGGCTGGCGGATAAGAAGCAAAGGTCCTCAGGCCTATGGGATGTATGTAGGTGGGTGCATGCACCCCCTTTTCCTGTACGGCATGGACTTCACAGTCCATGCTATGCTGGAATTGGCTTTTACGTTCCGATTGCGGTGCCTTTATGAAAGGCATCCCTGTGGGAACGCCAAAGGACCGCCCGCAAGACTATGAGGAAACTTGAAATGGGGTGGGCAGGTGGCAGTCGAATTTGATGGTGCAGGGCAGTGGCCTACTGCCCCGCACTGCCAAACTCAAATCAGGCTCTAAGTTAAATGCCTTATAACTTAAAAAATAATTACTTATAGCACCCTAAAGGATCATTTACACACCATAATGTGAAATCCTGCCAAATTTAATGGCAATCCTTTCAGCCATTTTTGCGTTACGCAAGATACAAATATATATTTGTATATCTATATGCGTGTGTGTGTATATATATATATATATATTTTTTTTTTTCTTCAAAAAAAGATATCAGGTTTGGTTGGAAAATATATATATATATAGGCCTCAGGGCAGGCCGAAGCGTTATGCTGGTGGCGATAAAAAATTAAAACAATATTATTTACCCAAGCCTGGGTCGGCTTTCGTTTCCATTGCTGGTGGAATCCTGGTGGAGGAAGGATTGCTGGTGTTGTCGGTGCGAGTGGTTGTTGCATATATATTTATATATATATATATATATATATATACATGCCCACAAACCCTCCAGCAGAACTGTAGGAAGAGGCCACACGAGGAACTCAGGAAACCAGCCTTTATTGGACACGCAGGTAAGGCATAATGCATTTCGACTTGACAGTCTTCCTCAGATGCCGCTGCTGCACCAACAAACAGCCCCACGCCTCACGTTTAAATCCATCTGCAGACCTCCCACTTCAGAGAGGAAGCACCTCCCCTGCTTTGTGATCGCTCACCTGCTGCAGTGCTGTCAGACATACAGCTCCCAGAATGCATCAACTCTGGGTTGGTGTTGCGAGGGGAATGAAGTAATGCAATCCATGTGGAAATGGCGCACTGCAGAGCGAGGCGCGCTGTGGCTGGTGCAAGTAAAGTCCTCGGGCGTCCCTGGGTCCCCGTAAAACATCTCAACCGCCACAGCACAAGTCTGTAAAGTCATAGGCTGAAATAATATCCAAACCTAGCCGTGTAGTCACGAGCTGCCGGCAGGCAGCAACCCTGCTTGACTCGTGCTGGAGAGGTTGGCTGAAGCTATCCGATAACTCGGGTACAAAGAAGAAGCTGCTTCCGCAGACGCAAGTAAAGCCACAGCCACTTGAAAGATGGAGCCTCTTAAAGCGTCTCTGGCTGACGCTGTAAATGTCCACAAACCCTCCAGCAGAACTGTAGGAAGAGGCCACACGAGGAACTCAGGAAACCAGCCTTTATTGGACACGCAGGTAAGGCATAATGCATTTCGACTTGACAGTCTTCCTCAGATGCCGCTGCTGCACCAACAAACAGCCCCACGCCTCACGTTTAAATCCATCTGCAGACCTCCCACTACAGAGAGGAAGCACCTCCCCTGCCTTGTGATCGCTCACCTGCTGCAGTGCTGTCAGACATACAGCTCCCAGAATGCATCAACTCTGGGTTGGTGTTGCGAGGGGAATGAAGTAATGCAATCCATGTGGAAATGGCGCACTGCAGAGCGAGGCGCGCTGTGGCTGGTGCAAGTAAAGTCCTCGGGCGTCCCTGGGTCCCCGTAAAACATCTCAACCGCCACAGCACAAGTCTGTAAAGTCATAGGCTGAAATAATATCCAAACCTAGCCGTGTAGTCACGAGCTGCCGGCAGGCAGCAACCCTGCTTGACTCGTGCTGGAGAGGTTGGCTGAAGCTATCCGATAACTCGGGTACAAAGAAGAAGCTGCCTCCGCAGACGCCAGTAAAGCCACAGCCACTTGAAAGATGGAGCCTCTTAAAGCGTCTCTGGCTGACGCTGTAAATGTCCACAAACCCTCCAGCAGAACTGTAGGAAGAGGCCACACGAGGAACTCAGGAAACCAGCCTTTATTGGACACGCAGGTAAGGCATAATGCATTTCGACTTGACAGTCTTCCTCAGATGCCGCTGCTGCACCAACAAACAGCCCCACGCCTCACGTTTAAATCCATCTGCAGACCTCCCACTTCAGAGAGGAAGCACCTCCCCTGCCTTGTGATCGCTCACCTGCTGCAGTGCTGTCAGACATACAGCTCCCAGAATGCATCAACTCTGGGTTGGTTTTGCGAGGGGAATGAAGTAATGCAATCCATGTGGAAATGGCGCACTGCAGAGCGAGGCGTGCTGTGGCTGGTGCAAGTAAAGCCCTCGGGCGTCCCTGGGTCCCCGTAAAACATCTCAACCGCCACAGCACAAGTCTGTAAAGTCATAGGCTGAAATAATATCCAAACCTAGCCGTGTAGTCACGAGCTGCCGGCATGCAGCAACCCTGCTTGACTCGTGCTGGAGAGGTTGGCTGAAGCTATCCGATAACTCGGGTACAAAGAAGAAGCTGCTTCCGCAGAAGCCAGTAAAGCCACAGCCACAGCCACTTGAAAGATGGAGCCTCTTAAAGCGTCTCTGGCTGACGCTGTAAATGTCCACAAACCCTCCAGCAGAACTGTAGGAAGAGGCCACACGAGGAACTCAGGAAACCAGCCTTTATTGGACACGCAGGTAAGGCATAATGCATTTCGACTTGACAGTCTTCCTCAGATGCCGCTGCTGCACCAACAAACAGCCCCACGCCTCACGTTTAAATCCATCTGCAGACCTCCCACTTCAGAGAGGAAGCACCTCCCCTGCCTTGTGATCGCTCACCTGCTGCAGTGCTGTCAGACATACAGCTCCCAGAATGCATCAACTCTGGGTTGGTGTTGTGAGGGGAATGAAGTAATGCAATCCATGTGGAAATGGCGCACTGCAGAGCGAGGCGCGCTGTGGCTGGTGCAAGTAAAGTCCTTCAGGCAAGGAGATGTTTTTACTCTTCCAACCTTTCTAGATGGCGCATATATATATATATATATATATATATATATATATATATATATATATATATAACACATTCCCTTTCTCACTGAAAGGAACAAGCCCACACGGGTACTTCAGGGGGAAGCTCGCTTTATTGGAACAGGGATGCATGACGCGTTTCGTCTAAATGACTTTTTCAAATGCCTTTAAAATAAATGTTCCGCAGATGTCCACTTTTAAAACCAGTGTGCCTCATTACGATTGGCTGAAGCACTCTGACTGCCAATGGGGGGATGTCCAGAAACCCGGCACTCCGAGTTTCTTTGAAGCAGTATCCAGCGTCCGTACTTCCCAAGTGGGCGGTGACTGCTTCTTCTCTCCCCATACCTGGATCTTATGTGGAAGAAAAACGGCGATCCTGGACCCTCATCCCGCCGCAGTAATCGCAACCACAGTCCGGAAACATCGCCTCAGTAGGTAAGGTCACCTCGTATATATATATTCCAACCAAACCCGATATCTTTTTTGAAGAATGGGACACCGACACGGGAGCACAATCCAGTGTAGGGTTTATTTTTTCAAAACAGCATGACTTTTACACAGTGGAACATGTTGGGTTTTTACATCTCAGGTATTTGTAGGATTTTTTTTAAGGAGGGCAAATGAATTATAATTATAGAATTTTATATGTATTTATTATTTATTTACATGTTTAAAAAAATATATTTATAATTGTAGGAATCATCAATACCTTTACCTGTTATAAACCCCTCAGTGGGCTGATATCCCACAAGATTAATTTCAATTTTACACATGCTGTTTTGCACACATTCTCTTGCCACAACAGTCAAAAGGAATGAGGATAACATCATATTCGTACCATTGTAGGCAAGGTTAGAAACTATGTTATACATAAAGTAATTTTTAGCACTTTATTAATTTTATAATACACAGATTGGTGAACTTAGGAATTATGCACTTTATTATCTTATTTCACACATTTCTTTTAGGGTTTTATCGTTGGTTTACCTCCTTTTTGAATTATTATATTTGTGCCTGGTTGTGATAATGATATATGTATGGAAAACTTTGCATTTGAATTAAATCTGTTATCATAAGGATAATACAATTTATGTGTAATTGATAAGGAAATTATATACCGTATTTTCCGGCGTATAAGACGACTTTTTAACCCCTTAAAATGTTCTGGAAAGTCGGGGGTCGTCTTATACGCCGGGTGCCAATTTTGACAGTATGTTTTCATGCATTTTTACATAGCGCGGACTTCACCCGAAGGTGTCAGACCGCTTCTCAATAGGAAATGGTGCAGCTTAACTTTAACAGAAGACCGATGCTGTTTTTCTGTGGCAAGAGACAGGATTTTCAGTTGCCACATGGTGATATCCACCTGTGCATGAGCATTCGCAAACTTGTGCCAGGTACATAATATGAGGCCATGTTGTTTGCAGAAGTTCTGGACGAATAACGCAAGTCTCTGGAAGCCTTATTATTGGTCCTCAATAGCATTAAGTATTCTGGGGAACTATGTGCTACTAGCTTGTTTCCTTTTTCACTGATGTAATAAAGTTCAATCGACAGTATGTAAGAAGAGCATGTGCCTCATTTACCTGTCCGCACAATGTGTGTACAATGAAATATGACAGATTAGAACTAAACCTTGTACCTAATGCCAGTGGCAACACACATCTGAACTTAAGCTTATATACACAACCTGCTTTGGGCTGCGCTGGAAGTGTGGGTAGTCTTATACGGCGAGTATAGCACGAAACCTATATTTTATCAAGAAAAGTAGGGGGTCGTCTTATACGCCGGGTCGTCTTATACGCCGGAAAATACGGGTAATTTTTTAATAGTATTCACAAAAAATTACTGTTGAAAGAGAATGTATTTAAACATGATGTAAGCATAAGCATTAATGCAATACATTTCATAGTATGTTTTCCATGTTCATGATCAAATTAGCGCACTGTCACTTTAAATGGAGGCAGCACACAGCAACGTTGTCATGTGATCAAGGTATGGGTCTGCCGAAACGCGTCATGGCGGCTGGTGGTGTGTTACCTGGGTCTATGCTCGTTTTGTTCTGGAGAAGGAGCAGTGAGAACGAGGATCGGTATATATATATATATTGGTCCAGTTGAAGGCAACCGCCGAAACGCGTTGACCGTCCTCCTTGTCTGCACGATGGTGTTGAAAGAATAAAAAAACGTACCTGAAAAACGAGTGTTGGACCCTGTTTGTGCTGTGGTGCTTCTGACCCTCTGGTTGCGAATTGGAGCTGGCTGGGTATATATATATATATATATATATATATATATATATATATATCAGCTCCAATTTCCTTTAAGATACCCAGCCGGGTTCAAAGAAAATACAGCACTCTCGGGTTTTGCAGAGTTTCAGCAAAGGAATTTATTTTCAGAACAGGCACCGCGGACACACATTCAAAATCAGGTCAGTTTCAATACCCATATTTGATGCAGGCAACGTGGTCTCGAAACGGAATATATTAAACATCTACCCCACTTCCCTTCCATTTTTTAGACTAATGTGACTACACTACGTTAAAAAGGTCAGTCTTAAAACTATGGTTTTACATCATAAGCTGTCCAATGCTAATAAGCTAATATCGATGTCAGCTGTACTAAGTGTTGTTTGTACATCAATGTCTTCTTTATGTTTAGAATATTGTGATCTCTTCACACGATCCTCACATTGGGATTTGCTCCTGATTAACAATTAAGGTAGGCGGTCCTTAGCCGGCTGGCGGCGGCATGTGTTTTTTTAAAGTTTTTTGAAGTGTAGATGTATTGGAGTAGGTGACCTAATTTGACTTAATTGTTTCTTGTTTTTTAGAACTGTTTGGTCCTGAGGAGAATTCCGCAATTAGGGAATTCGAATTGCGTCGACTGTAGGTGGCCTAGTGTCAATAAATAAAGATTAGAAGGACATTGGTACTCAAAAAAAAAAAAAAAGCCTAGGATATTTTTCCAATTGAACATCTATATGTAACTCTGTTGCATCGAAACGGCCTCTAGGGCATATCTTGTGTTTAGAATTTTTTTTTGTTTTGACACAAAGCCACATATGGCCGGGATGCCCGCCACCCCCTCCCAACACCAATTCCCAATGGGAGTAGACAGACACAGGTTTGAGCTTTTGGAAGGCGGGGGGGAGTTACCCCCCCGGCCGTATTTATTAAAAATGAAACAAAATTTAAAACATTAAATAAAAGTTTCATGAATTATGTACAATTTTACATTTATTACATTTCGATGAAGACATGTTCTTTGGCTAACCTTAACAGATCTCTAATACAAAGGTTTCCTAGCCGAGTCTAGCATCCTGTAAATGCATACATTCTAAATTAAAATTGTACATCCTAGCATTAAGGGCCAACGGCAAGGTCTTAACCGGTGTCAGATCCCTACTACCAAAATCCCGCCCTCACGGTGTGAGTGGCGCATGCGCAGAGGACTTTACCCTCATTGCCAACTGTAACTTCCCTTGTCGTGGGGGCCCCCTTTTCACTCGACGCCATTTTAAAAGGTCGTCCGAGTTCCCGTGCAAGCGTGGACTCCCCCCCATCCCCACACTCTCTATCCGCCGTCGCGGATATCCGGCCCCCGGGAAATTCGTAGGAGGGGCATCTAGCCGCCTCCCCTCTGGGAGGGGCCTAACGCCGTTTCTCCCTAGGCGACCCATCCTTAGTGGGTGCCGCCTCCCCGTGGAAGGGGCCAATGGCCGCCTCCCCCCAGGTGCTCCCATCCATTCTGGGTGGCGCCCCCCACTAGGGACCTTGAAATTACTGCTCACCGATCATGACCTTACCGCCACAGGCCGGATAGTTGACCGACTATCCGGCCCCCCCTACTCCTCCTAAAGGTCATGCTTCCTCAAACCCCTTAACCATGCTACAAAGTCTCCTATGAGTAAATAATTTCCCTCCCTGGACAGGTGCACCCCATCATCCAGATACATGTGATCTCCCCGAATACACCCGTGAGGAATGCTATGCAACTGCGCGGAGCGAAACAATTTCCCAACTTTATTGTTAACCCTTTTCACGGAGTGGTTCAATGCTGACACTGAAATGCCCCCCCGCCAACTCTTCCTGGGGATCATGTGGGACCAGGCAATCGTGCACCCCGGGACTTTCTTAGCCAACCAGCTAACTGCCGACAGGATGTGTTCCAATAACACTCGTCTTCCCAGTGTCACCAAGTCATTGCCCCCCAGGTGTACTATGACTACAGATGGCGGTGACCTTTGCCGCCCTAAAAGACCCTCAAAAAACGATTGAAATTGGTCAAAACAGAGCCCGCCCTTCCCATGGAAGGTCACCCTGTACCCGTATTCCCCAGATGCGTGAATCGCGTCACCTGCCTTGAATATGTCCCCGGCGCGCCTCACATATGAGTGGCCCACGACCCATACCACTCTCTCTCCAGTCGGTGATCCTCGACCGCTGGTCTCCTGGTGCTGGGTCGACTTCCAATTCCGCCCCGCGTGACAGGCTCGCGAAACTGTAATGCAAACAAAAGACAAGAAGCGTGAGTGCATGTCAATTGATCTTTACAACATGTGCAATCGCACATACCTTTTGAAGCAATTCGAGGACCAACGGCCCAGCTGTTTTACTTCCTCTGCACTCCGACCCCGGGCTGTAGCCTCAGTAGCAGCCCCTATCCTAAACGAGTGGGTCCCAAAATCGCACGGGTCCATGCCCGCGGCAGCGATTGACAGTGCCAGCACCCTCTGAAACTGAAATCTCGTCAGTGGGGTGCCATCCTTGTGCCTAAGCAAACTCCCCCCCCATGTAACCGTCCTTAGTGCCAAGTATTCTTCTACACACTTTATCGGATACGTGGGGGACCCTCGTGCACGCTGCACAATAACACTCTCCCCCATAGCTCCCTGGTCAGTCTTGGACCTGGCTATAGAGATTACCATAGAATCACCCCTTATTTGGACGTGATCCCTGCCCAAGCCTCCCTCTATATCCTTCTTGTTCCTTGCGACGAGTTCGCTCACCCGCATAGCCCCATGGAATGCCAAGGCGAAAGCTGCCCGGAACAGAACTGCTTCGAAAAGGGAGAAGCACGTCTCATCTATCTTTGCTAAAAGTAGAGACAATCCGCCCAAACCAATCGGGCGCCTTGTATCCTGCTTGCGACCCTCAAGGCGCTGCCAGCCACGGAGTGCCTTCCTAACCAAAAAGGAATCCGTCGGATCTCTTATGCCATGCACCTGTGCCATGAATGAAATGGCCACCCTATGTCTATTGGCCGTTGCCGCTGATCGGCCTTCTCTGTGCAGCGCAACCAGGAACCCCAGGAAGAATTCCTCCTGACCCCAGCTCTGTCTCCCTGATGGACCCAAAAATGTGCAATAGGAACGAAACGCTCCTTCGTATGCCTTCCTTGTCCTGGGAGCTAAGCTGGCTGCCACGAGGTCTTGTAATCCGGGGCACCGATTAGCCATAGTGCTTCGGGGAACGGTGCCGCCACTAGGTCCGTTGTGGGTAGATAGCCCCTGAAAGCCTGCATGTGTGAACGAGAAAGTGCATCAGCTGCATAATTCAGTACGCCTGGCACATGTTTTGCCCTGAACTGCACATTCAATCTCATGCAACGTAATACAATTTCTTTCAATAATCTCAAGATCCACTTGCAGCGGGCTGCCTGCTGGTTAATGCACTCCACCACAGTCATATTATCAGACCAAAACACCACCGATCGGTCCCTGAAGTCGTCTGGCCATGCCATCAGAGCAACCCAAATGGGAAATAGCTCTAAGAACCCAATGTTACCTGTTAGACCGCTGGAGTGCCACCACGTCGGCCATACTTGTGCCGACCATCGATTACCAAAGATGGCGCCAAATCCCACGCTCCCAGATGAGTCGGTCCACAAACCTAGTTCGTCCGAAGAAGCTGGTGGTTTGTTCCACACAACTCGACCATTGAAGTCCGCCAGAAATGCCAACCAAATGCGCATATCCTGGTGAACCTCTGCCGACAGTCTCGTACGGTGGTGTCCCTCCTTGAGAACAACCATAGCTTGTGCAATAGAGCGTGAGAAGGGGCGGGCCATTGGTATCACCCTTAAGGCAAAGTTAAGCTGACCCACTGTTTGCTGTAACTGGTGCAGGGTCACTTTCTCCTTGCCCAGGCATTGTGTCAAGGAAGCCCTAAACTTGGCCACCTTTTCCATCGGTAAACGGAAACATCCCTCCACAGAATCGAGCTCAATTCCCAGAAACTCCAGTGAAGTAGATGGTCCAACCGTCTTACCTGGTACCTGGTGCGAACTCCCGCATGAGAATGCAGAAGTCCAGCAGCGCCTGCGCACATGTCGTATCGCCGGCTGCCCCCAGAAACAGGAAGTCATCCAGATAGTGCATAACATGTCTATGCCCTGTGGCCTCGGTGAATGCCCACTCTAAAAACAGCTGAACATTTCAAAATAGGCACAAGAAATGGAGCAACCCATAGGCATGCATTTATCCATGTAATAACTCCCCTGAAATGCAAAACCTAGCAAGCGCTGATCTCGCGGGTGTACCGGGAGCAACCGGAATGCCGATTCGATGTCTGATTTCGCCATCAGCGCTCCGGGGCCCAGGTGATTTAACATGGCCACGGCATCATCGAACGATGCGTACCGCACCGAACAAATATCTGGGTCAATGGCTTCATTCACCGAAGAACCCCTTGGGGCAGACAAGTTGTGAATGAGTCTAAACTCCCATGGGTCTTTCTTCGGGACCACCCCTAGCGGGGAACACACGAAATCCGCCACCGGCGGGCGGTGAAAAGGCCCCGCCACCCGCCCCAAGCTGACTTCTTTGGAAATTTTTCTTGCAGCTACGCCTGGGTTATGTTGTACAGATAACTGATTTTTACAAAAGGAGTCCCCCCGAAAATCCCCCGCCGGGATGTTGAAGCCATATAGGAATCCATTCCTCAACACCCCGGCGGATACATGATCAGGGTATTTGTTCAACCAAGGAGTCAGAGCCATGATATCGACAGGTGTAGACAATCCGTTACAAAATATCACCTCACTCTTGCTTAGACCCCCCATTTTCTCCCGTTCCGCTGTTTTTAGATCTACAGCTACTCTCCGGGTGTGAGGAGTTCCCACAGCCCGCACACGCATGCCTGAACCTACATGTTCCCTGGGGCCTGCTACAGTTGCCTCTATTGAAGCCCCAACAAACCCCCCGCTTGCCGCCATTCCCGGGGGTCTTGGGCTGATATTCCCCACCGGCGCCCACTCGAAAGGGCACCGCGGGCTTTTGGCGAGCTGGCCCCGACCCGCTCCCGCCCGGCGAGGACGTACCTGCCGCACCAGGCAGGAGCTCCTTGTGCCATGACACCGAGTCGAGGCAATCCCAGGTCTGAGTTGCATCAAACTCTTTTGCTTTTCGGAATTTCATATCGTAACCTTTCCACTCGTCCCCCTCATACATGGTATAAAAATCCATAATCCTATTCTGATAACAGGTCAATTCAGTCATGACTTCAGGCTTTCGTTCCCCCATGACTGCCGTAAATATCGAAAAGGCCTTTACCCAATTCGCTACCGTCTCATCGACCCTAAATTCCGCCATCTTGGCCCGCCATACACTGGGGTGCCATAAATCCTTCTGGGATTTTGCATATTCCATCTCACGATGGTCAGTCAACAAAGAAAACATATTCACATATTTCTCCCCCCATATCAGTTCCTTTGTGGCCGCAGGGATGTGCTGGGCCACCCTTTCGCGCCTTGAAGGTAACGAACCCTCCCCTGCCATTGGCAATGTGTGCTTAACAGGTGCGACCGTCGTGTCTGCCGCCTTTTCCCGGCTAACCGCAGGTCCTCTCGGCGCCAACTGTGGGGAAACAAGAGGAACATTCGCCGTCGCGGCCTCTCTCGACTGCCGTAACTGCTCGATTATTAGTCTGGCCTCCTCGGCCGGGTCCCCCGCGGCCACTGCCCCCCCCGCTTTCTTCTTGAGCCATGGCAACACTGCCGCTAACTGGATGGCTAGTTCCGGGGGCA
This sequence comes from Lissotriton vulgaris, assembly GCF_964263255.1. Classification (NCBI taxonomy): domain Eukaryota; kingdom Metazoa; phylum Chordata; class Amphibia; order Caudata; family Salamandridae; genus Lissotriton; species Lissotriton vulgaris. The sequence goes on from NC_141686.1 coordinate 52,482,982, forward strand.
TCTCCTCACTATTAACAGGAGTAATTACAACGGGGATTGGTAAACCCATATCTGCGTTTGGTACCGGGCTGTCCACCGGTGTGATGGGGGCGATTGGGGGTACCTCAGGAACCGGATCTTCCCCAGAAACCGCCCTCCTCTTAACACGCTTTCCCCTACCTTCAGGGACGACTCCCGGCAAGGCCGGGCCTATTACCTTCTTGGGACGGCCTGAGCTGTTCAGGGCCGCCCACTGTTTTTTAACATCGGCCAAACCTCGGCCGATCGACTCAACTTTACCAAATTTTCGGTCCATAATCGCCATTCAGTTCAACAAGGTGCGCAGTACCTTCTCCAACTCGGAGCTCTTCCCTGCTTTCTTGCCGGCCATAGCTTCGTGTACTCTGCGTTGGTTGATCAACGAGGTCCTGGATCTTTCGTACGCCAAATAACTGAAAGAGAAACAACAAGATTACAAGTTCTCAAAATTGCCGCTTGTTCCGTCGAGGGCTCACGAGCAACGAGTTGGTGCAGCCTTCAGAGCACAGGAACAAGAGGACGCTTCTTCGGATTCCCGCTCTTTTATCCGTCTGCGGGAGGGCGGGGACCCTCCTCTGGTACGCCTACTGGGCGTGGTCTTCCGTGCGGGTGTCTAGGACAACCCCTCCTGGGCGGGAAAGGGCGCGCCCTGGCTACGCCACTTCGGGCATACCAGCCGAGCCACGCCCCCCGCCCAAAATGGTTTCCCCGGGGCACCCAACCATACGTTCGGGGGGACCGAGTGGTCGCCCCTTTCCATTTTTATTGTTTCATTGTGTTTGTGAGGGGGGTATGACTGTAGAGTGAATGCATTGGAATGTGAGTTTGGAGTAGATGATTTGTAAATATGTACAGTGATTGTTTGTTATTATAGATTGTATTCAGTGGTGAATTTTTGTATATGCACAAAAAAAGTTTTTGTCTTTCAAAAAAAGCGATAAATAAATTGCAAACTAGTGGAATAAATAAACCAATAAACTAGTGACGTTATATCAAACAGACCGGTATGCTTTATTCATATGGGTTTTAGCAGACGTTAGGAAGTTAAATGCAGTACTGGCATTTGTTTTGTTTACTATATAGATCCTCTGGGAACACCATGCCCCTGGAGTTTTTCATTTCGAAACTTAACTTGCTGATAGTCTCCAGATGAAAAACCAGCAGAAAATTGAGGAAAAGGTGATATTCGGTGCAAAAAACACAAATTCCTGCATCTATTCTCCTCAAAATTTTGAATCATAAATATTCCGGCACACTCGGAATTCTCAATGCCCAAAGTATTGGTAAATGCAGGTGAGGGTGGGGTCAGAGGGGTGCATTTTTTTTTTCCCCAAACACAGACTACCACATATTCCCTATGCTTTTGAGGTGATGTTTTTGGCCAGCACCCCCACTCTAAAAATTGTTCCACCACCAATATTCCCAAGCATTTTTAGAAACATATTTGAAAGTGCTGTTTATTATCATATGACATTCGTTTCACCTTCCCACTGCTTAATTTCTTCTCAAAGGCTGACCTATAATATGGTTTTACACCAAAATCCTCAGTTCTAAATATTTAGAACCGTTACTAGTTAACCTGTATGGGTCCTTTTGTAACAGAGTTCATTGTCCCTCAAACTTGTGCCTTTAATTTGTCTCTAGAAATCTGACTGAACCTTCCTTTCTTTATGAACGACCTGTGGTTCAACAAACCGGGTCCTTTCTACATCACTTTTCCGTTAACCATCATCTTATAGTCAGCCCTAATTCACTTTAACCGGTTTTAGTTTTCAAAACTATTTATTGAGGAAATAAGGAATGCACATAAATAAAATATTGTCCTCAGCAGCAGCATTTGAATACACCACTCAATTTAATAGACTAGATCACGCTTATAGTGGGCAGGTTAGTTGGTGAAAAGCGACAGTAATATCACTGCACAAAGCTAAGAATTCCACTTGTGCATTACCATAGAGACCCCCTATTTCGTCAGTCACAGAGTGAATGTCATCAGATCCCCCCATCTAAAAAGTCCTGGGAAGGCATCCTTTCTATGTCTCCATCCTGTGTTCCAGGCTCATTTCAGACCATGCCCAGACAGGGCTCAGCTCCCTTTGCCTGCATGAAACCAGTCACAGTATATATGGGTCAGGGCTAATTTCCCTGGGTGTGAGAGGGACTTATGCCTGTTCAAGCTCCACTACTTCCATATCTGCAGTGATTTCTGTCTCTGTGGATGTCTCACCCTGCTATAATCAGAGACATTTGGCACTCTTCTTCCAAATATGTGTGCAGATGACATCTAAACAGTGTTAGGTCCTCTTTGATTCTGCACAGAATTCTATATGGACGCCCCCAAAACTGATATTCTAAACTTCTACCTCACCATCAATCCTTTTCCTTTTCACAACTACGAGGGCTTCTTCTGCATATGATCCTATTGAAATTCTCACTTCCCTTTCAGGACCCATTTTCTTCTAATATCTGTGCATGTTGCTTCCAAATGTGTACTTTATTTTGTATGCTAGAGATATTGACTCTAGGTATTTTCCATTTCAATTATTATTACAGCTTCCTATACTGCTTGTGACCAAAAGTAGTTTTAAATACATTACCGCCTCTTAACCTGTACTGTTTTTTCCCCAGGGTTTCACTTTCTTTTGCCGAATCTCTCTCTGGTCTGAACAACACGTAATTCGAATAGTAAATCTGCACATAGGGAAGAATTATTTAAGCAATAGTCTTCAACGGCCTTTTTGCAGTCACTAAAACACATTTTCTCCTGTTCCTTTGGTGTTACATGTCAATCTTTTTTATAATATTGTTACTTGCAAATACAATCTTTAGCCAGTGATAATGCACTTAACTCAGTATGTACTTTTTGTAGCACACACCGTTGGGCTGAGTAAAATGTTCAGCCGCTTCTATTGTGGAATGGTTAAAATTATGTAGGTATTTATTTTAATTAAAAAACAGCACACACACGTATACACTCTTCCTTTCCCCCACTCTCCCCTACCAGTCCCGCGTACCTCTCCTTACATTTTCGAGGTGCTTCTCCGGTGTCTGTGCTGGAACCTCCTGTCTGCCAGCCTCCTGGAGGGTTACCTGAGGTAGCTAATTTTGGATGAAATGGAAGATTTTCAGCCCTTTCCTAAAGGATGTGAGGGTGGGGCTGGCTCTAGTGTGGATGAGCAGAATGTTCCACAGTTTTGGCGCCTGGAAGGAAGCATCCGTTTCATCAGATGATGTTTTTTGAAGCTGGCATATTCCGTCGTTTTATATTTTTAGGTCTTAGTGAGGATGCCATACTAATGCTAGCTTGTGTGTGTGGCAGTGTTTTTCCTGGGCTTATATGTTCGTGAAAAATAATGACGAATAATGATTTTTGTATGTTGGATCCAATAGGCAAAATGCTGAGCTAACATGCTTTCAGTTGAAACGAGTTTAATATGATATATACAAAAGTGTTTATTAATGTAATTTAGTTATACCACATTTATGTAAAACTGCCATTGTGGATAACGTTGATGCTGTTCTTATACTTTTTTAACATTCACTACTGCTCTTCCCCCTCCCATCCCATCCTGTGTAATCTTCTCTCTCCACGGTCTCTGCAGAAGTGAAGATAGACTGTTGTACTGGATTTCTATTGTGTATGTTTGCTTTGAATGAACTTCCTAGTTTTCCTAATTTTAGCAGTTTTCAAGGCCCTTCCGCTGTAGTTCTGTTGCTGGGTCTTGTCTTATTCATGTGTGTGATGCATCATTGTTGTAACGTTTCTTATTAGTAAGAACATCTCCTGTTTTTTATTTATTTATTTTATTTTATTTTTGTGTTTTATAGAGCGCGTACTCGACCCGTTAGGGTATCAGAGCGCTTTACAGGGATCACAGAAGTGTGCAGTAGGCAATAGCATGGAAAATACTGGATGCTTTCTTAAAATAGGTTAATGCTTATTGACTTAGATAGTGACATATAGTTTTCTGATTAGCCAAAAGAGTTGTTACTTGTGATCAGGCTTTGTTGATTCTATTCTTTCTCTAATTTGTTACTCGAGAATTTTGTATAAGAACCCCTTCATTCTGGGGTTGAGCTAGATTTTAGAAGTATTTCCTTTCTACTAGGAATGCTACCTGATTTCTTTATGATTTCACTGCTTATTTGGGATTTGAATTATTTCTGATTTTCATTGCTCTGTGCAATTCTGCATTCGAGCCTTTGTGTCATTTATTCTGTGGCACTTGATTTCTAAGAGTTTTATAATAAAACCCTTTAACTTTTCTCTGATGTAGAACTCAATTATTGAGTGGTTCTAGTTACTTATGATTACTATTCTGCTAATTGAATGTCTGGGTAGGTTCCTTTTTGTACAAGATCAACCCAGGGGAGAATTTGGTTTAAGGAGGGACATCGCCGCTTTTTAGACTAACCTTTCACGGAGGAAGAGGTCATACAGGTTATTAGAACTCTCCCAGGAGATAAGGCTCTTGGCTTGGATGGCATGTCGGCCATGTTTTATAAGTAGCATGCACCCACCTTGGCTCCACATTTTATAAACATGTTCAGCGAAACTTTGGGAAAGGGCGAATTGATCTCATCACTCAGAAAGGCACTCATTGTTACCATTTTGAAGCCCAATAAACGACATGCAGCAATGCAATTCATACAGCCCTCTATCCATGATTAATGTGGACAGTTAAATTCTGGACAATTTAATTGCATTGCGGCTCCTCCTGCTGCTTCCTCTTATCGCTCGTCCGGATCAATCAGGCACCACCATGATTTTACGCACTTTCTTCGTAATCCTTCAGCTGATAGCACCACTGATTGCTGCAGCAGAAATCTTTCTTGATGCTATGACGGCATTTGATTCTTTTGAGTGGTCGTACTTGTTTGCCTTATTAGCCTGTTTGGGGCTTAACTCCAGATTTATTCAATTGATTGGTCTTCTTTAAGATGGTTCCAGGGTGCGGCTCCAGATTAATGGAGTGGTCTCCCCATCGTTTAGGATCTTTAGGAGCACACATCAGGGACGCCCTCTCTGCCCTATACTTTTTGCTATTGCAATGGGGCCCCTGGCTGCGCAGCTCAGATAACACAATGGACACCAGGTCCTTTCCTTTACCCCCCCCCGGGTAGTGCTGGTCTCCATGTATGCTGACAATATCATATTATATGTTAAGCATGTTGCTAGAAGGTTGGACCCTTGATCAGGGAATTCACAAGGCTTGGAGGGCTCACCAGAATCTCTATTACCTGCACTAAGTTGGCGGTTCTTCTGCTTACAGAGGCAACTGATGAATTCACTTGTTTGAACCCCTACTGCCCATCGAGATTGGGAGGTTTTGCTGGGAGGTCCTATCCAGGAAGATAAGTGGACTTTCTGTTGCACCCAGGAAATTACACTATCGCCCAATCATAGGCTGCGACTGATTCACTTTAAGTTTTTGCATAGGCTGTATCGAACGCCAGAGTGGCTCTGAAGGCGGGGAATCATGGATGACGGGCGCTGCGTCAGATGCTCGGCCCCCTACGCAAACCTTTCCCACCCGTCGTGGGACTGCACCGGGGTGTAGCAATATTGGTAATCCATTATGGATGATGTAGATGAGATTGACAAGACTGCAACTTGAACACACTCCTCTCACTGCCCTATTGGGGTATATCAAAGATGTTCTCCTAGGTAAGCAGCAAGTAGCAATGTGCTGGGGCCGGGGCCATGGCCCTAGCCCTCGCCTGATAGATTGGTTGGGAGATGTTGTGCATTACCAGAGCCAGCTAGTGACCGATTGCTGACAGCACTGTCGATTAGGTATGAAAAAGGGCAGTGTGGCGAGTGTCCCCTCCTAGCAGGCAGCATCTTCTAACCACCTGCAGATTTGATCATTATCAAAAATGGGGTGACCCAAAACGGTCCTGGACCTGGGTACACCTGCGGATTTGAGGCGGCTTCCTGCTAGTTGATGTTTCGCTGAGGGTACTTTACTTGCCCTCAAGGCATAGATCCATAACCCTGTGTGATACTGTGTCAGCCCTCTTCCATTCCCTCTTCTCTATCCTTCTGCCTAATCCTTTTTTCACAATTTCCTTTCTTGTTGCTATGAGAATATTTTAGAACAGGGCGGCCCAGTGAGGCTAATGTGTGATGTAATGACACCACACTGATTTGTAATTGCATATGCATGACTTCTTTATATGTACAATGTATCTTTGTGTTATAAAACTAAACAGTTTTTTTTAAACAAGGAGAGAACCATCTAAAAAAGGTAAAATGTTGGATCTCTTGACTTTTGGGGTATGGTTCTGCTCCCACACTAAGTGGTAGTTAATAGTATGACTTCAAATTATTTAATAGCTGAGGCTACAGAGCATCAATATTTTAATGATAAATTATGAAAAATTAAAAATCATCAGCCTTCACTTTTCCAACGCATATGAATATTATGGAAACATGACCAGTAAGTGCCAGGACATGCAAGGTTTTTGAGAGGAAAACACAAGAATTCATGTTGTGCTACATTTTGATGACTAAAACATGTCAATGAAGGCAATGATCACAACAGATGAATTCCAATTTAGAGTATTAGATTTCACAGATCATAAATCTCTTGTTCAGATACTACCCCTTAGAGGTGGAGCCAATTCCTGTGCAAGCATCGTTAGTTTATGCTTAAGACGTCCGGAAGATAGCTGGGTTAGCCAACTTCTAGGTAGGTTTAATCAACCAGCAGGTTTTTTGATGCAGGTTGCAATGTGGTGGTTTGCCAGATTCATTTATAGATGATGAAGAGTCTTATGTAGTTTTAGCGTATTAGTGATGCGTGTGAGATGAATTGTAGCCATGTGAGTGGGAGCAGAATACAGAAGACACTAAAGACAATGATCTAGTAAGAAGATATATATGTTATGGATGGCCTTTTCCTAAAACATTAAAGGGTACCTTTTATTCATTTCCTCATAATTTCGTAGTGAAGTTTGGTCATTGGTCTGGTCTTTCGTAATGAAAAGTATGTACCCTCAAAAGGCATTTATGAAACCATCATGAATGAATGCCACCAAGGGCACATGGGAATGTCTTCCTTGAAGAATCTACTTTAAGACTATGTTTGGTGGCCGGGTATTGAAACTGAAGCTGCATGATGGATCAGATTTTATGATACTTCTGCTAGTTCAGATAAAAACGGAAGTTACATCACCACCTATGAAAGGTGTTTCATGGCCAACCAATGCCAGCCAAAAGGTTGCTCTGGATATTACAGGTCCTTTCAAATGTTTGCCCTAAAACAACCTATGAACATTAGTACTCATAGACTACCTTCCTAAGTGGCCGAAGTTATATTCACAGAAAGGATTATCACTAATGTTGTTTTGGAGTTTTTCATGGATGGAGAGAAGGTTTTCCTTAGTACATTGTCAAGATAACAGGGTACAGTTTTGCTCAAGGGAAATGAGAGAATTTTTACAAACACATAACATTAAACATATTAGAACAGAATTGTATGATCCCTAGTGAAACCGTCTGGTAGAATACTTCAAAAAGTATATTAAAGAATGTGCTTAAATTGCACCTGCGGGTAATTAGGGAAAGAAGATGGGTTTACAGAATAAACCCAAATTCAGTCACCTTCAATATATCCATTCTGGCTTTTGAAAGGGAGACAGCCTTCTTTGAATACTTGTCCATGGTGCCTCTAACCAAATTCCTATGTCAGATAATGTTAGCAATACTTATTTTATCCAAAACAAAGTTTCACACATTCAGAAATGATCACATTCACAAATCCCTTGACCCTCACATTAAAGTAGGTGACTTGGAATTCCTATTCCCAGGCGACTATACATAGGTAGAAGTAGGTTCTTCAGAAATAGTGTGGTGAACATAAATGAGAGAAATGTTATAACTCAAGATGGTAAATGTAATTTAAGAAAAGTATTGAAATGTGTTACAATAATAAATCTAAATCTTGAGCATAATGAAAATAAAAATGTTAATAGTGGGTCTGTGTCCCATCAATCTACACAAAAGTGTATTTTTTACAAAATATCAGTCACATTCGCTATTCGCACACCTTCCTCGATCTGTGACAAGTTGACTGAATTCTCAGATTCCAGTGGAATATGGTTCTGTGGCAGAGTGAGTAAAAAATGTGCCTCTTATCAGACTCTCATCTTGGAAAGCTGTTACAAGAATTCTAATGCCTCATTATTTCCACCATAATGTTTCCTACAAAAGTGAGATGTGCTATTATATTATATTGATTACTAGCTTACCCGTCGCGCGTTGCTGCGATCTCAGAAGAAAGGAAATTCTTTTTTTTTTTAAATAGTTTTTTATTAGCAACACAGGAAACAAAAGTATACAAGCAAAGCAAAGCAAGCAACATGAGGGGAGAGACAATATAAAAAAAGGGGTAGTCTAAACATATACAGAATTGACATTAAATCATTGGACAAGTTCTGATTGAATCCAAGCAAAGTAAAGACGTGTATCGTTGCTGGTATACGACATAAATCAACAGTTATCTAAATAATAAGTAATTTTCACCTAAAGTAGGAAAGACCCCCAGATCTTAGCAAATTTAGCTAGAGACTTAGTACCCCTGAGCCTAGCCAGCGCCAGTGCCATACTATGAATTTCGTTAAGCAGTGACCACCATTCCATTATGTGTGGGGAGTTAGGAGAGATCCAGGCATGCACGATTATAAGTTTGGCGCACAATACCATTATAGTGATTAGGGATCTTTGTGGAGTGCTCCTAACATTAGTATCTAACAGAACTAGCGCTGAATCTAAAGAAAATGAGCCCCCAAAATTCAATGTCATTATGTTCTCGAGAAATGTCCAAAATTCTGATATCTTGGGACAGGTATACAACATGAGCACCAGATCTGCTGCAGCTAACGCGCACTTAGGGCATTTAGTTCGTTCACTGTATATACTGTTAGAAGCCCATTTAGATATTCTTTCTGGAGTGTGGTAGAGCATGCAAGTTGTTTTAAATTGCAGCAATCTTAAGCTTGACGAAGAAACCACATTGTTAATATTACGTAAAGATGAATCAATCACAGCCGGAGTAATATTAATCCCTAGCATCCTACTCCACTTCTCTGCTAGAGTACTACAATCCGTATTTCTGTAAGTATTGAAACACTTATAGCAGCCACTAATTAATGACTTATTTTTCTGCAAGTAGAGGCTATCCCATATACTAGAGTCAGAAATATTCTGTAGTTTCATTTTACGAATAAAAAAATCATATATCTGCATATACTTAAGCCTCATAGAGTCAGGGATATTGTAGAGTGTTCTAAGTGTTTCAAAGCTCAAGAGCCCTTGTGCGCCATACAGATCCCGAGATTTATTATTCCATGTGGCAACCATATATTAGTTAATCCATCACTAAATATTCCCGGTAAGCCAGGATTTCCCCACAAAATCAATTTAGGGTGAATTAAGGTCACCTTGCAGAAGGCCTGAATATTACGCCAAATTTTGACTAAATCTCTAGCTGTCTTAAAACGCACCCTTTTGTTGTAATTGGGATCATTGATCCTCCACAAAAACATTTTCGCATCCAGATTAAACATAAATGAAAGAAAATAAGGATTTATTGTCTGCGCCCTCAGAGTTAATTAAATGTCGTAAGCGTCCTACATTGTGTCATTTTTATTGAAACTTATTCATTTTAATATGGAAAACATTTCTAAGTGTGGCTTGAGCAGTGCGTCCTCGATTGGCTTCCACTCTTGATTCTTGTTGCTCTCCTGTTTCATTCGAGCGGGCTTGAGCAGTGCATAATTGATCGTTTTCCAATCTTAATTCTCGTAGCTCTCCTGTTTTATTCGAGTGGGCTTGAGCAGTGAGTAATCGATCTGTTTCCAATCTTGATTCTCGTTGCCTGTTCGTTTGAGAAGAACGGGCTTGAGCAGTGCGTACTCGATCGGCTTCCAATCTTGATTCTCGTTGCTCGTTCGTTTGAGAATTACGGGCTTAAGCAGTTTGTATTCGAACAGCTTCTAATCTTGCTTCCCATTGCTCGTCTGTTTCTGAAGCTCGTAATTCCTTTTTCTTTTGTGCTTCTGATGTAGATTGACCAATCGATTTCTGTTTGGGGGTTATAACTGTCAACGATGCTCGCAAATTCGCTGTCTATTTCAGTATTCGAAAGATTAATCAGAAGGTTTTCCGACGCGTGAGCTGGCGGCATACAGTTGTCCATGTGAGAAGCACGGATTCTCCAAATCTAGTTCACACACTTGCAGCGATTGTCCTTGTGCTTTGTTGATGGTCATTGCAAAAGCGAGTCGCACCGGAAACTGTAAACATTCAGTATTGGAAAGATTATGAGGGCCCTGGGGGCCGATATTTAACAAGTTTTTTTTTTCCAGAAACCTTCGCGGGAGTGTACTCAACAACTTTTAACAATTTTTTTTGACAGAAACCTTCGCGGGAGTGTACTCAACAACTTCCCAAAGTTTCATGCTGATCGGATGAATGGTGTAGTAATGCATAAAAGACAAATAGACATACTTTCGTTTTTATATATATAGATGATTTTATTCAATGTTCTATAGCCTCACTTTATGTCCCTCCTTTCTCTTTCTCTTCCCTCCAAGCGTTTCTGTACTCCCTTAGAATGTTCCCCTGTGAACGTTCATGCATGTCACCAAGGACACATGGGAATGTCTTCCTTGAAGAATCTACTTTAGGACTATGTTTGGTGGCCGAGTATTGAAACTGAAGCTGCATGATGGATCAGATTTTATGATACTTCTGCTAGTTCAGATAAAAACTGAAGTTACATCACCATCTATGAAAGGTGTTTCATGGCCAACCAATGCCAGCCAAAAGGTTGCTCTGGATATTACAGGTCCTTTCAAATGTTTGCCCTAAAACAACCTATGAACATTAGTACTCATAGACTACCTTCCTAAGTGGCCGAAGTTATATTCACAGAAAGGATTATCGCTAATGTTGTTTTGGAGTTTTTCATGGATGGAGAGAAGGTTTTCCTTAGTACATTGTCAAGATAACAGGGTACAGTTTTGCTCAAGGGAAATGAGAGAATTTTTACAAACACATAACATTAAACATATTAGAACAGAATTGTATGATCCCTAGTGAAACCGTCTGGTAGAATACTTCAAAAAGTATATTAAAGAATGTGCTTAAATTGCACCTGCGGGTAATTAGGGAAAGAAGATGGGTTTACAGAATAAACCCAAATTCAGTCACCTTCAATATATCCATTCTGGCTTTTGAAAGGGAGACAGCCTTCTTTGAATACTTGTCCATGGTGCCTCTAACCAAATTCCTATGTCAGATAATGTTAGCAATACTTATTTTATCCAAAACAAAGTTTCACACATTCAGAAATGATCACATTCACAAATCCCTTGACCCTCACATTAAAGTAGGTGACTTGGAATTCCTATTCCCAGGCGACTATACATAGGTAGAAGTAGGTTCTTCAGAAATAGTGTGGTGAACATAAATGAGAGAAATGTTATAACTCAAGATGGTAAATGTAATTTAAGAAAAGTATTGAAATGTGTTACAATAATAAATCTAAATCTTGAGCATAATGAAAATAAAAATGTTAATAGTGGGTCTGTGTCCCATCAATCTACACAAAAGTGTATTTTTTACAAAATATCAGTCACATTCGCTATTCGCACACCTTCCTCGATCTGTGACAAGTTGACTGAATTCTCAGATTCCAGTGGAATATGGTTCTGTGGCAGAGTGAGTAAAAAATGTGCCTCTTATCAGACTCTCATCTTGGAAAGCTGTTACAAGAATTCTAATGCCTCATTATTTCCAACATAATGTTTCCTACAAAAGTGAGATGTGCTATTATATTATATTGATTACTAGCTTACCCGTCGCGCGTTGCTGCGATCTCAGAAGAAAGGAAATTCTTTTTTTTTTAAATAGTTTTTTATTAGCAACACAGGAAACAAAAGTATACAAGCAAAGCAAAGCAAGCAACATGAGGGGAGAGACAATATAAAAAAAGGGGTAGTCTAAACATATACAGAATTGACATTAAATCATTGGACAAGTTCTGATTGAATCCAAGCAAAGTAAAGACGTGTATCGTTGCTGGTATACGACATAAATCAACAGTTATCTAAATAATAAGTAATTTTCACCTAAAGTAGGAAAGACCCCCAGATCTTAGCAAATTTAGCTAGAGACTTAGTACCCCTGAGCCTAGCCAGCGCCAGTTCCATACTATGAATTTCGTTAAGCAGTGACCACCATTCCATTATGTGTGGGGAGTTAGGAGAGATCCAGGCATGCACGATTATAAGTTTGGCGCACAATACCATTATAGTGATTAGGGATCTTTGTGGAGTGCTCCTAACATTAGTATCTAACAGAACTAGCGCTGAATCTAAAGAAAATGAGCCCCCAAAATTCAATGTCATTATGTTCTCGAGAAATGTCCAAAATTCTGATATCTTGGGACAGGTATACAACATGAGCACCAGATCTGCTGCAGCTAACGCGCACTTAGGGCATTTAGTTCGTTCACTGTATATACTGTTAGAAGCCCATTTAGATATTCTTTCTGGAGTGTGGTAGAGCATGCAAGTTGTTTTAAATTGCAGCAATCTTAAGCTTGACGAAGAAACCACATTGTTAATATTACGTAAAGATGAATCAATCACAGCCGGAGTAATATTAATCCCTAGCATCCTACTCCACTTCTCTGCTAGAGTACTACAATCCGTATTTCTGTAAGTATTGAAACACTTATAGCAGCCACTAATTAATGACTTATTTTTCTGCAAGTAGAGGCTATCCCATATACTAGAGTCAGAAATATTCTGTAGTTTCATTTTACGAATAAAAAAATCATATATCTGCATATACTTAAGCCTCATAGAGTCAGGGATATTGTAGAGTGTTCTAAGTGTTTCAAAGCTCAAGAGCCCTTGTGCGCCATACAGATCCCGAGATTTATTATTCCATGTGGCAACCATATATTAGTTAATCCATCACTAAATATTCCCGGTAAGCCAGGATTTCCCCACAAAATCAATTTAGGGTGAATTAAGGTCACCTTGCAGAAGGCCTGAATATTACGCCAAATTTTGACTAAATCTCTAGCTGTCTTAAAACGCACCCTTTTGTTGTAATTGGGATCATTGATCCTCCACAAAAACATTTTCGCATCCAGATTAAACATAAATGAAAGAAAATAAGGATTTATTGTCTGCGCCCTCAGAGTTAATTAAATGTCGTAAGCGTCCTACATTGTGTCATTTTTATTGAAACTTATTCATTTTACTATGGAAAACATTTCTAAGTGTGGCTTGAGCAGTGCGTCCTCGATTGGCTTCCACTCTTGATTCTTGTTGCTCTCCTGTTTCATTCGAGCGGGCTTGAGCAGTGCATAATTGATCGTTTTCCAATCTTAATTCTCGTAGCTCTCCTGTTTTATTCGAGTGGGCTTGAGCAGTGAGTAATCGATCTGTTTCCAATCTTGATTCTCGTTGCTTGTTCGTTTGAGAAGAACGGGCTTGAGCAGTGCGTACTCGATCGGCTTCCAATCTTGATTCTCGTTGTTCGTTCGTTTGAGAATTACGGGCTTAAGCAGTTTGTATTCGAACAGCTTCTAATCTTGCTTCCCATTGCTCGTCTGTTTCTGAAGCTCGTAATTTCTTTTTCTTTCGTGCTTCTGATGTAGATTGACCAATCGATTTCTGTTTGGGGGTTATAACTGTCAACGATGCTCGCAAATTCGCTGTCTATTTCAGTATTCGAAAGATTAATCAGAAGGTTTTCCGACGCGTGAGCTGGCGGCATACAGTTGTCCATGTGAGAAGCACGGATTCTCCAAATCTAGTTCACACACTTGCAGCGATTGTCCTTGTGCTTTGTTGATGGTCATTGCAAAAGCGAGTCGCACCGGAAACTGTAAACATTCAGTATTGGAAAGATTATGAGGGCCCTGGGGGCCGATATTTAACAAGTTTTTTTTTTCCAGAAACCTTCGCGGGAGTGTACTCAACAACTTTTAACAATTTTTTTTGACAGAAACCTTCGCGGGAGTGTACTCAACAACTTCCCAAAGTTTCATGCTGATCGGATGAATGGTGTAGTAATGCATAAAAGACAAATAGACATACTTTCGTTTTTATATATATAGATGATTTTATTCAATGTTCTATAGCCTCACTTTATGTCCCTCCTTTCTCTTTCTCTTCCCTCCAAGCGTTTCTGTACTCCCTTAGAATGTTCCCCTGTGAACGTTCATGCATGTCACCAAGGACACATGGGAATGTCTTCCTTGAAGAATCTACTTTAGGACTATGTTTGGTGGCCGAGTATTGAAACTGAAGCTGCATGATGGATCAGATTTTATGATACTTCTGCTAGTTCAGATAAAAACTGAAGTTACATCACCATCTATGAAAGGTGTTTCATGGCCAACCAATGCCAGCCAAAAGGTTGCTCTGGATATTACAGGTCCTGTCAAATGTTTGCCCTAAAACAACCTATGAACATTAGTACTCATAGACTACCATCCTAAGTGGCCGAAGTTATATTCACAGAAAGGATTATCACTAATGTTGTTTTGGAGTTTTTCATGGATCTCTTCAGGAGAGAAGGTTTTCCTTAGTACATTGTCAAGATAACAGGGTACAGTTTTGCTCAAGGGAAATGAGAGAATATTTACAAACCCATAACATTAAACATATTAGAACAGAATTGTATGATCCCTAGTGAAACCGTCTGGTAGAACGCTTCAATAAACATATTAAAAAATGTGCTTAAATTGCACTTGCGGGTAATTAGGGAAAGAAGATGGGATTACAGAATAAACCCAAATTCAGTCACCTTCAATATATCCATTCTGGCTTTTGAAAGGGAGACAGCCTTCTTTGAATACTTGTCCATGGTGCCTCAAACCAAATTCCTATGTCAGATAATGTTAGCAATACTTTTTTTTTTATTTTTTTTTTTAAAACCTTTATTTGTAAAATGCACAGTACACAGCGTCTGCCTACAACCCCTCGGGGCCGGCCGCTATGACATATGGGAAAAGGATAAAAAAGAACCATTAGGACAGAACGCCGTTAAAGCAGTCTCTGAGTGAAAAGTATCGTGTGGAACATAGAACCATAGCATGAGGATAGAAAAAGGTTTAATTTTATGATTTTGTCGAATACAATTTATAAAATTACGGAAAAAGTCGAAGCTAATCCCTGACCAGGATAGCTATCATCATTCAAGGAGCACCTGGAGGAGGCGTGATAGAGGAAGGCATTTATCAGAAAGCAATTTGACCACCATCAAAGAACTAAAACCAACCGCTATGTCACATAATGATACGATACAATAAACTCCCTAATAACCCGGAACCCCGACCCCAAAGGAAGCAAGAAATGAAGTAGAAAAAGAGACAGAAGAAGAGAAGAAAAAGAAAGAGGGCCATAGAAACAAAGAGAAAACATAAAACACATCCCATCCCCCCACCCTGCATACCAGCGGAAGGCCACGGCCCACCCCCCCCAATAGGCATGCCTGTCGCCCCAAGAGAACCCCCAAGTGGAAAGGAGAGTATGGAGAGTGGGAAAAAACCATCCCAATCTCCAACTCTCAGAAAAGGCGGGAGGAGGAAGGATCAATATACTCCCGGTCCCCATCGGCCCCGTAAGCATCCCCCACCCCAAGTACCATCAGCACAACAGTAGTAGCAAGCAGAACTGTAGGTGGGGAGAGTCATTTCCAGATGCGCAAGTGAAATCAGACAAAAAGCAGTCCCATCCTAGTCCCCGCCCGTCAATACGTCCATCACACTAAAGAAATCGCCTAGCCCTGGCCCGATCTTGGGTGACCCCAGGTATCCACCTCCCGCGAGAAGCCACAACCACTGGAGAAAAGGAGAGAGCCCGCCCCAGTGAGAACAAAGAGGCAAAATGGCCGCACTCGATGGTGAAGAAATGTCCAGGGACAAAATGGACGTCGCCAGTCCCAACCAGAGCCGACACATAGAAGGAGCTGCATTTTCTATATAATAACTCTTTGCGTTGCAGAAGGTGTCGATGTCTCCATTGAATAGGCAGTCTCCACCCCACCAAGAAGGATCAAGAAAGTAAAAAAAAAATAATAATTTTTGGACACCGCAGTCGCTACCTAGAATGGAAAAAGACCATTGGGAATAGCACATACAAAAGTCCAAGGAAAGCGTCCCTTAACAGGAAAAAAGGCTTTCCTAGCCCTGGCCAGATTTCAAGCGTCCCCCTGTATATGGCTCCGGAGAAAGTCCCGCCCCAGATAGGACAAAGGGGTAAGATGGCCGCCCTCGGCAAGGAGAGAGTCCCCAAACACAAAAAAATGGACACCACCAGTCACACACAATAACAGCGATCCAGGAGAGTGCCGCTCCCATTTCCGCCCGACATTGCATAAAACAATTGAATGAAGTCACACCATACATGTTACATACAGTCAAGAAGCATAGTTGCAGCGCCAGTGGACCCACGAGCAGGAACAGCAATTCAGTATCTGAGAATGAAGACTGTGGCAGGATGGGAAACAATGTAGCATCGAAGGTATGGGCTGACGGTAATCCGTTAGAATAATCACTATCAGAGAGCTGTCCCAGTTCGGAAGCAAGCGGCAACAATGTTTCTCCGTCAACGAAAGGAGGGGAGCGATCAGTGCAGCAAGGGGAGCCGGTCGACGATGCACCCTCTGATCCGAGAGCGACTGCGTCCAGCTTCGCGCCGAGTGCGCAAGAACACTCATGCCATTCTGCCCGTAATCCGGCAATCGCTGCAATAACAGTGGTAGTAGTGATCACAGGCAGTTGACCCAAGGTATCCAAAGTCCGTAGTTCACCACAGTATTCCTCATGCCTCTCGAGGCCATGCAGGGCGACCCAGTCAGGGGCCGAGATGGAGCCTACCAGTATCGCAGGGGGGACGGCAGCCATGTTTCGTACAGTAAGGAGATCACCGGTGGCATAGGTGAATCTCACAGTAGGCGATGGGGGTGCGATCTCGCGGAACAGTCCGGGCACCGCACTATGGGGCGATAACTGACAAAGTTCCCCTCATGTGGGCTTAGCAGGAGTCAGCACCAAGGCGAGCCACAGCGGCCAGTAATCGCCGACCATGAATAAACCCTCAGCTCGGCTCACCTCGGCGTCGCACAGAGAAGGGGTTGCGGTGTAGACCCTCAGTCGGTCGATTCACAGTTCCCAAAGGAGGAAACAGTGCGGGCGCAGTCACAGTCAGCAGAGCGGTAGGGGATGGCAGCGTCACCACTCGTCGGCAAGCCTCAGGATCTCCAGCCGCCCCAGGCGGCGCACAGCGACACAGGGTCCGGTCCCAAAGCTCGGCACTGGTCGTCGGGTCACCATGCCAGGATAATTGTCATGCAGGCAGGTAGGGACACCGGGAAAACACCCCCGGCAACAGCGCGCTTTCCTCGTGTTTCCACGGTAGCGCCGTGACAGGATAGAGAACAGGATATTATCGCAGGGAGCACAGGCTCGGGGAGCCGGGCGACTACACGTCCGTCTCCGCCGCCATCTTGGCTCCTCCCCAATGTTAGCAATACTTATTTTATCCAAAACAAAGTTTCACACTATCAAAAGGAATCCAAGTTCAGAAATGATCACTTTCACAAATCCCTTGACCCTCACATTAAAGTAGGTGACTTGGAATTCCTATTCCCAGGCGACTAGACATAGGTAGAAGTAGGTTCTTCAAAAATAGTGTGGTGAACCTAAATGAGAGAAATGTTATAACTCAAGATGGTAAATGTAATTTAAGAAAAGTATTGAAATGTGTTACAATAATAAATCTAAATCTTGAGCATAATGAAAATGGAAATGTTAATAGTGGGTCTGTGTCCCATAAATCTACACAAAAGTGTATTTTTTACAAAATATCAGACATATTCGCACACCTTCCTCGATCTGTGACGAGTTGACTAAATTCTCAGATTCCAGTGGAATATGGTTCTGTGGCAGAGTGAGTAAAAAATGTGCCTCTTATCAGACTCTCATCTTGGAAAGCTGTTACAAGAATTCTAATGCCTCATTATTTCCAACATAATGTTTCCTACAAAAGTGAGATGTGCTATTATATTATATTGATTACTAGCTTACCCGCCGCGAGTTGCTGCGATCTCAGAAGAAAGGAAATTCTTTTTTTTTTTAAATAGTTTTTTATTAGCAACACAGGAAACAAAAGTATACAAGCAAAGCAAAGCAAGCAACATGAGGGGAGAGACAATATAAAAAAGGGGTAGTCTAAACATATACAGAATTGACGTTAAATCATTGGACAAGTTCTGATTGAATCCAAGCAAAGTAAAGACGTGTATCGTTGCTGGTATACAACATAAATCAACAGTTATCTAAATAATAAGTAATTTTCACCTAAAGTAGGAAAGACCCCCAGATCTTAGCAAATTTAGCTAGAGACTTAGTACCCCTGAGCCTAGCCAGCGCCAGTTCCATACTATGAATTTCGTTAAGCAGTGACCACCATTCCATTATGTGTGGGGAGTTAGGAGAGATCCAGGTGCGCGCGATTATAAGTTTGGCGCACGATACCATTATAATGATTAGGGATCCTTGTGGAGTGCTCCTAACATTAGTATCTAACAGAACTAGCGCTGAATCTAAAGAAAATGAGCCCCCAAACATCAATGTCATTATGTTTTCGAGAGATGTCCAAAATTCTGATATCTTGGGACAGGTATACAACATGCGCACCAGATCTGCTGCAGCTAGCGCGCACTTAGTGCATTTAGTTCGTTCACTGTATATACTGTTAAAAGCCCATTTAGATATTCTTTCTGGAGTGTGGTAGAGCATGCAAGTTGTTTTAAATTGCAGCAATCCTAAGCTTGACGAAGAAACCACATTGTTAATATTACGTTAAGGTGAATTAATCACAGCCGGAGTAATATTAATCCCTAGCATCCTACTCCACTTCTCTGCTAGAGTACTACAATCCGTGTTTCTGTAAGTATTGAAACACTTATAGCAGCCACTAATTAATGACTTATTTTTCTGCGAGTAGAGGCTATCCCATATGCTAGAGTCAGAAATATTCTGTAGTTTCATTTTACGAATAAAAAAATCATATATCTGCATATACTTGAGACCTCATATAGTCAGGGATATTGTAGAGTGTTCTAAGTGTTTCAAAGCTCAAGAGCCCTTGTGCGCCATACAGATCCCCGAGATTTATTATTCCATGTGCCAACCATATATTAGTTAATCCATCACTAAATATTCCCGGTAAGCCAGGATTTCTCCACAAAATCAATTTAGGGTGAAAAAAGTTCACCTTGCAGAAGGCCTGAACATTACGCCAAATTTTGACTAAATCTCTAGCTGTCTTAAAACGCACCCTTTTGTAGTAATTGGGATCATTGATCCTCCCCAAAAACACTTTCGCATCCAAATTAAACATAAATGTAAGAAAATAAGGTTGATTGTCTGCACCCTCAGAGTTAATTAAATGTCGTAAGGGTCCTACAAATGTTGCCCAAAAGTATAGCTTAAAGTCCGGGAAGTTCAGCCCTCCTGCGTCAGAAGCCCCTTTTAAAAGAGTCATAGATCTATGAACTTTGCGATACCCCCAAATAAAGCTGCTGAAGACCCCATCCAATTTAAAAAAAAAAGAATTACATAATGCCAAAGGGATAGAACGGAAAAGATAAAGAAATTTGGGTACGGATCAAATTAATTCTACCGATAATATTTAAGGGAAGTTTGTGCCATTTTTTAACAGAATTATAGTGTTTTTGACTAAATCATCGTAATTTAATTTAATTAAGTCCTTAATATTTGCAGATAGCTTAACCCCTAAATATGTTGCCGTCTGACACAATCCAGTAGTTAGGCCACCTAGTTTATAATTAGCAATTATTTGTGTTTTATTTAAATTCAATTTATAACCAGAAACGTCCCCGAATCTACTGGCTTCTACTGTAGTGCCCTGCATCGCCTTTAAAATATCAATTGAATAAATGGCGATGTCATCAGCATAAGCTGTGAGCTTCAGTGAATGAAGGCCAAACTTAAAAGGAGTAATGACAGATTGTAATGCATGAAGAAATGGTTCTATTGATAATGCGAATAAAAGAGGTGACAGGGGACACCCCTGGCGGGTTCCCCGGGCGATAGTGAAAGGGGCTGATAATAAACCAGCATAACTAATTTTGGCCATGGGATTGTTATATAGTGACTGTATCCAATTCAAGAATTTACCCCTGAAGCCAGGGCCAGTCATGACTAGCCACAAGTAATCCCACCCCACTCGGTAAGAAGCCTTTTCTGCATCAAGCATAATCATACCGAGTGGGGTGGATTCCTTTTCAGCTATGTCAAAGGCTGTCACAGCCATATTAATATGTGCTGTGGTGTCCCTACCCATTACAAACCCATGTTGATTTGGGCTAACTATTTTCGGTATTATAGGTGCTAAACGGGTGGCTAACACTTTTGCGAATATTTTAGCATCCGCATTAATTAACGAAATGGGGCGGTAAGAACCGCACTTGTTAGACCTGGCATCATTGGCTTGAGTCTCTCCTCCATTTTTTCTGTTTGCCTCCTCTGTTTACCATGTTTTTGCTGGTATAATGCTTTGGGCACTGTGCCACTGCTGATCAGTGCCACAGTGCCCGTGCTCCCTATGTAAAATTTCTGTATTGATTGAATTCCATGTTTGGCTTATTTGGTGTACTATCAGTCCCTAGTCTAGTGCACCAGGAGTGCCAGGGCTTGTAAATACAAATGCGGCTCGTGGGCTTGCAGCACATGTTGTGCCACCCACAAGAGCGGCCTAGTAAAAGTGTGTCTACAGGTCTACCATTGCTAGACCTACGTGCAGTCTAGTACTGTCACGCTGACTGCGCAGGTACACCTACTTGCCAGTCCCTAAACCTTCCCTTAACTTCATGTTAGTCACCCCTATGCTAGGCCCACGGGCAGGGTGCATTGTAAGTATAAGGTAGGACAGGCCTGACCAAGTTGGCATGTCCTAATAGTGAATTACAGCCATATTCGTTTTTCACTATTGCAAGGCAACCTGCTCTCCCTTAGTTAGAATGGGCTGCCAGGATTATTAATGCTATAATCCTAGCTGGCTCGGGGAGCATGGTGCAATGTCGAGTTTGGTATCCCTGAACTCGGGGTTTAATTACGCATCCGTTTGTGTGGATGGTTTTTGGACTCTGGGTATGAAAATAGCACTTTTAGAAGGTGGCTATTTTATTGTCTAACTATTTCTGGTTTCTGCTGGTTTGGTGTGTGTGTGACAGGAGCTGGGTGGCTCCAGAGGTCTGGATGAGTCAATGTGGGATAAGTGGGACATTTGCATTGAGAGTAGGGGGAGAGTAGTTCTTGATAGCCTGCCCTGCCTGATACAATGCTGGCTCCACCTCCTGCCAGGCGACTGATGGCTCTGTGCCTGCCATGGACGATCCTGGCCCCACCTCCTACCAGGAGGCCGATAGCTCTGCTCCTGCCAGTGACAATGCTGGCTCCACATCCTGCTGGGCGTCTGAGGACCCAGCCCTGCTCAGTGAATAGGCCAGGTGCCTCTGCCTGGCTACACCCACAACAGGCCCAGGATGTTGGGAAATTCCCCTGCATGGACAAAGGGATCAAAGCCAAAAAGGGGTATAAGAGAAACCCCTGAACCAAGAATTTAGATCACTTCTGACAAGGAAACCTGAACCAAGGACAAGAAGCCTGCTGATCCAAGGACTTGCCTACCCCTTCTGCCAGTGTGCTGTTTGTTGGGGGAATCCTGCAGTTGCTTCTTTATTTTTGCCAAGGAACCAGGAGAGAGGAACTGTGTGTGTACTCTCAAGGTTTGCTAAGAAAATCTCCAAGGGCTGGAAGAGTGCCAGCCTCCTGTTGAAGTCACAGGGCTAAAGGACTTCATCTGCTAAAAGTGCTATTTGCTGGAACCTGTGAATCCAGCACCTCTGAAAGAAACCAGCAACCTCGACGCCGACGGACGCTGCCGAATCCAGCTCGACATCGTGAGTAACGGCTCCAGTGTCCCGCTTCCTCGACATCGCCCGCCGGGCCCGATCGACGCCAGCCGCAACGCCAGTGAGTAGTGAGTCGGCTCCAGCTCCAAGTGACCTCGTGTCTGCACCGCTTCTGATCGCATCGACTTTGAGCCTTCTCGACGCCGTGAGCGCAGCTCACTCTTGCAACTTCATCATCGACATCGACGACGACACTGTATCCTGCTTCGCCTCGTGAGCGCTGCTCCTGCCTGACATCTGTCGACAGCGCTGCAGGTCACCCCGACTCCGAGGCCGGATCAACACCGAAGACGCGACGCCGGACATCTCGACGCCGCTGATCATCGTGTGCTTTGCTTTTCCAAGGTACTGTGTTGTGGGGGTCTGTGCGACTCCGGGCTCGACGTAGCGCACCTCGCGGTCGACGCCGAACCTTTGGATTAACTTTGCCTCGACGTCGTGTGACTCCCGTGTGGGTTACATTGTTGCCAAGAACTGTGTTTTAAAGAAGAAGAGTTGCTTTTGATACTAAAGACTTTGTGCTAAGAAGAAACTACACTTGAACTATTATTTTTCCTTCCAAGAGTATTTATTAAGATTGTGGTATATTTTTGTCGTTATTTGGTCTTGTGCTAAGCCTTATATGAAAATACTTATTTTTATAATACTACTGTGTCGTGTCCATTTGTAGTGTTTTCACTTTATTACTGTATGTGGTCATAAATGCTTAACACACAGCCTCTGAGATAAGCCTGTCTGCTCTGCCAAGCTACCAAAGGGGTGAGCAGGGGTTATCAAAGGGTGTGATCCCCTTGCCCTGACTAGAAAAGGTGTGTCCCTATTTGTCAGAAGTGTATACCTCTGCCAACTAGAGACAGCTGGTTCTAACATTGGACGCAGCGGTGAGGATTTGAACCTTGCATTTATGACCCATGTGCAGTGATTAGTGTGCGCTACATAGTGAAAGCAGACCATAGTGCAGCCACAATCTAATTTGGAAGGATTCTATTTTTGTTCTCCGCCTTTCTGAAGCTTGATTTTTTGAACACTGCCAGTTTTGACCATGAGTGACACCGGAGTCACTGCCCCTGTTGTTGCTGTGGAGGAATTTGATAGGGAGAAGATGAAGGAATACGGGAAGAAGCAGCTGCAATACTTTTGCAAGCAGTTTAAAGTTCCTACCACAGGCCTCTCAAGGAAGGAGGGATATTTCAAAGCATTGCAGGCCTGGTTAGAGGCCAGAAATCCCACTGATCCCGTGGTGGTACCGCCAGTGGAAGGGGATGAGGAGGCGCCGTGTCCTCTCCCGGTAGCAGTGTTTCCTCCAAAGGTCTTTCCCCTGAAGAAAGAGAAGAAAGGGCGAAAGAGCGAGAATACAACATGGAAATGGCAAGGCTTAAGATAAATGGGCAGTTGGAATTAGAAAATGCAAAAGGCAGAAGAGAAGCTGATTTGGAGATCAAAAGGTTGGAGTTTGAAAGAGAAAAGTTAGCTTTGGAGCGTGATACCAGGTTGAGGGAGTTGGAGATCCAAGCTAAAAAGTTAGAATTGAATCCCTCTGGTGGCAGCATCCCATCTGTGCCTGCAGAAAGTAGGTTTTATTTTCCTAAAGATGTGATAAAAGATTATCATAAGAATGAAGATATTGGCCAGTGGTTTAAAGCATATGAGTTAGCATTGTTGGCCCACTGAGTCCCTGAGAAGGATTGGGGAGCCGGGTTGTGGGGTCGGTTTGTGAATGAGGGAAGATATACCCTGTTAGACATGCCTGTTGAGGATAGGATGTCTTATGCTCATATGAAAGATGCTTTAATGTTGAGGTATGGCTTAACCCCAGAAAAGTACAGACAAGCTTTTAGAGAATGTAAGAAATTGCCTGGTACGACGTGGGTTGAATATGTGTCATTTTTTTGCAGAGCCATGGATGGTTGGGTAAAGGGCAGCAAAGTGGAAAGTTATGAAGCTCTTTATGATTTGTTTGCTTGGGAGCATTTGTCTAATAACTGTTTTCCAGAGCTGCGCCAGCACCTTATTGATAGCAAGAAATCTAACCCTAGAAAACTTGCTGAGGAGGCGGACCGCTGGGTCAGTACCAGGGTCCACAAGGGTCCAGTGGGAGACTCAGCCAAAGGTGGGCAGGGTCCCCAGCAGAAGAGTGGGGGGGACAAGAGTAAACAGAAGGAGTCCCAGAAAGGGCCCCAAAGTAATCCCCAAGGGAACCAAGGGAAGAGTTCCCAGCCTCCCCCTGAGAAGAAGACATGGGCCCCGACAGGTAAACCTGTTCATAGGGGCCCGGTGACCTGCTATGTGTGTAAGCAGGTGGGGCATCCTTATTATGATACCCAGTGCCCTAGGAAGGACTCTGGTGCACCGCCGCGTGCACCCCCCATCAGTTGGCGAGTGTAGCACTGGGAGGGGAGGAGATGGTTGTCCCTGGTGGGAGGGGTCCCTGGTCTCGCTAGGAGACATGGAAATGGTCCCTCCACCCCCTCTGCCTAGTAACATTAATAAATATAGGCAGTGGGTGACCATTAATGGCCATAGAGTGGAAGCTCTCAGAGACACCGGAGCGAGTGTGACAGCTGTCAAGTGTCACTCGGTGTCCAGAGAGCAGGTGGATCCCCACGCATTCTACCCCGTGATAGCTGCTGACAACTCCCAGAAAGAGTGTGAGGTAGCTCAAGTTTCCTTTGAATGGGGGGGAGTTTCAGGTACTCTTCAGGTTGCTGTGAGGCCCGCCATGCCTGTTGATTGTCTCCTGGGCAATGATTTAGAAGACTCCCCTTGGGCTAAGGTGGAGAGGGAGACACATTTGAAAATGTTGGGTGTGCCAGAGTGGGTGTGTGCAACCACTCGATCCATGACAGCAAGTAAGGGTGTTGATGGGGTCCTGGAGCCTGAAAGTATGGCCCAGGACCCAGCTGTCAAGAGAAGATGCAGGAGGCGCGGGAAACAGGCCCCCATAGTTTCCGTGGTCCAGGAGGAGGAAGACCCTGAGGGGGATGCCCTGGAGCCCACAGGGGAACAAGTTGCTGAACTGGGAGACTTGCCCGAGCTGACCCACTGGCAGCAGGATGGTGGTCCCTCCAGGGAAGAATTTTGTGCGGAACAGAAAGTGTGCCCTTCTCTTGTGGGTATGAGGCAGCAGGCCTCAGCCCAAACCTCAGGTGATCAGTCAGGTCACATTTTGTTTACTGGGAGAACGACCTCCTGTATAGCGAGCCTAAGGCTGCTGAGCCTGGGTCAGCCCGTGTGCTGGTGGTACCCTAGTGCTTCAGAGCCTTCCTACTGGGTTTGGCTCATGACGTTCCGTTAGCTGGACATCTGGGGCAGGACAAGACCTATGACAGGCTTGTCACCCATTTTTATTGGCCTCAGATGAGAGGGGATGTAGACATCCATTGTAAAACCTGTCACACTTGCCAGGCAAGTGGGAAAAGCGGAAGGAAGCAGAAGGCACCCCTCCAACCTTTTCCAGTGGTCAGTACCCCCTTTGACCGGGTGGGGATTGACATTGTTGGGCCCCTGGACCCCAAGACAGCCCTAGGCAACAGGTTCATCCTGGTCTTGGTGGACCATGCCACACGGTACCCGGAAGCCATCCCTCTCCGAACAGTGACGGCCCCCGTGGTGGGACGGGCACTGATGGGGGTTTTCTCCCGCATGGGGTTCCCCAGAGAGGTGGTGTCAGACCGGGGCATCAACTTCATTTCCAACTATATGAAGTCTCTGTGGAAGGAGTGTGGGGTAACCTACAAGTTCACCACTCCTTACCACCCTCAAGGTAATGGGCTGGTTGAGAGATTCAACCGGACCCTTAAAGGCATGATCATGGGTCTTGAAGAACCAATGAGGCGTAAATGGGACGTCCTCTTGCCATGCCTGCTGTTTGCTTACCGAGAGGTGCCGCAGAAGTCTCTAGGGTGCAGCCCCTTTGAGCTTTTGTATGGTCACCCGGTAAGAGGACCTTTGAGTCTGGTCAAAGAAGGCTGGGAGCAATCTCCCAGGAAACCTCCCCAGGATGTATACAGTTACATGCTGGCCTTTAGGAACCAGACTAGGCGCTTCAGAGATCTTGCTCAGGCAAATCTGGAGGCCAGCCAGGAAGAGATGAAGCGGTGGTACGACCGGAATGCCACTCTGGTAGAGCTTCAGCCTGGTCAAGAAGTTTGGGTCATGTCCCCTGTGGAACCTTGTGCGCTCAAGGATAGGTGGACTGGACCGTTTAAGGTTGTGGAGAAGAAGAGCGATGTCACCTACTTGGTGGACTTGAAATCTCCCAGGAACCCCTTGAGGGTCCTGCATGTCAACCGTTTGAAGCCCCACTTAGAAAGGTCCGAAGTGGGCATGCTCCTAGCCACGGATGCTGGAATGGAGAAGGAGAGTGAGCCTCTTCCTGACCTCCTGTGTGCTAAAGAGCAAGATGGGTCAGTGGATGGTGTTGTCCTCTCTGACACACTGACCCTTGAGCAGAAGCAGGATTGTCGCCAACTGTTGGGACAATTCCCTGATCTGTTTTCCTTGGTTCCTGGTGTCACTCATTGGTGTGTCCATGATTTTGACACCGGAGACAGCCCTCCTGTGAAGCACAAGGCTTACAGGGTGACTGACAAGGTCAGAGCATACATTAAGGAGGAGGTCTCCAAAATGTTTGCCTTAGGGGTGGTTGAGTCCTCTAGCAGTCCTTGGGCCAGCCCAGTCGTCTTGGTCCCGAAGGCTGCAACGCCTGGTGCTTCACCAGAACTTCGGTTCTGCGTGGATTACCGAGGACTCAATTCAGTCACCAAGACTGACGCGCACCCCATCCCCAGAGCTGATGAGCTCATAGATCGGTTGGGGGCTGCACGGTACCTTAGCACGTTTGATCTAACGTCTGGGTACTGGCAGATCGCCTTAACTGATGGGGCAAAAGAGAGGTCAGCATTCTCCACACCAGATGGGCTATACCAGTTCAGGGTGATGCCCTTTGGGATGAAGAATGCCCCTGCCACCTTCCAGAGGTTGGTCAACCAGGTCTTGGCTGGACTGGAGGATTTCAGTGCCGCCTACCTGGACGATATCGCAGTGTTCAGCGCCAGCTGGGAGGAACACTTGCGCCACCTCCAGGAAGTGTTGTTGGCCCTGCGCAGTGCAGGCCTCATAATTAAAGCCAGTAAGTGCCAGATTGGGCAGGGTTCCGTGGTGTACTTGGGGCACCAAGTAGGGAGCGGCAAGGTGGCCCCCCTGCAACCCAAGATTGATACCGTCCTGGCTTGGGCACCGCCCAAAACCCAAACTCAGGTGAGAGCCTTCTTAGGACTCACGGGTTACTACAGGAGGTTTGTCAAGGATTATGGTAACATTGTGCACCCCTTAACTTCGCTGACTTCCAGGAAGCAGCCACGAAATGTGATTTGGACTGACGCCTGTCAAACGGCCTTTGACACCCTGAAAACTGCAATGTGCACAGCACCTATACTCCAGGCACCCGACTTTTCTAAAGAATTTGTTGTCCAGACGGATGCTTCAGAGCATGGCGTGGGGGCTGTTCTAGCTCAGGTGAATGAAGAGGGCCGAGACTTACCTGTAGCCTTCATCAGTAGGAGGTTACTTCCCAGGGAAACGAGGTGGAGTGGGATAGAGCGAGAAGCATTTGCTGTGATCTGGACGCTGAAGAAGCTAAGACCCTACCTGTTTGGGACTCACTTCCGGGTTCAGACAGACCACAGGCCCCTCAAATGGTTGATGCAGATGAGGGGTGAGAATCCAAAACTGTTGAGGTGGTCCATTTCCCTACAGGGGATGGACTTCACGGTCGAACACCGCCCTGGTACAGATCACGCCAATGCTGATGGTCTGTCCAGATTTTTCCGCCTTAGTGATGAGGACTCCCTAGGTCAAGGGTAGTTCTCCCCACATTTCAGCTGGAGGGGACACGTGTTAGACCTGGCATCATTGGCTTGAGTCTCTCCTCCATTTTTTCTGTTTGCCTCCTCTGTTTACAATGTTTTTGCTGGTATAATGCTTTGGGCACTGTGCCACTGCTGATCAGTGCCACAGTGCCAGTGCTCCCTATGTAAAATTGCTGTATTGATTGAATTCCATGTTTGGCTTATTTGGTTTACTATCAGTCCCTAGTCTAGTGCACCAGGAGTGCCAGGGCTTGTAAATACAAATGCGGCTCGTGGGCTTGCAGCACATGTTGTGCCACCCACAAGAGCGGCCTAGTAAAAGTGTGTCTACAGGTCTACCATTGCTAGACCTACGTGCAGTCTAGTACTGTCACGCTGACTGCGCAGGTACACCTACTTGCCAGTCCCTAAACCTTCCCTTAACTTCATGTTAGTCACCCCTATGCTAGGCCCACGGGCAGGGTGCATTGTAAGTATAAGGTAGGACAGGTCTGACCAAGTTGGCATGTCCTAATAGTGAATTACAGCCATATTCGTTTTTCACTATTGCAAGGCAACCTGCTCTCCCTTAGTTAGAATGGGCTGCCAGGATTATTAATGCTATAATCCTAGCTGGCCCGGGGAGCATGGTGCAATGTCGAGTTTGGTATCCCTGCATTCGGGGTTTAATTACGTATCCGTTTGTGTGGATGGTTTTTGGACTCTGGGTATGAAAATAGCACTTTTAGAAGGTGGCTATTTTATTGTCTAACTATTTCTGGTTTCTGCTGGTTTGGTGTGTGTGTGACAGGAGCTGGGTGGCTCCAGAGGTCTAGATGAGTCAGTGTGGGATGAGTGGGACATTTGCATTGAGAGTAGGGGGAGAGTAGTTCTTGATAGCCTGCCCTGCCTGATACAATGCTGGCTCCACCTCCTGCCAGGCGACTGATGGCTCTGTGCCTGCCATGGATGATCCTGGCCCCACCTCCTACCAGGAGGCCGATAGCTCTGCTCCTGCCAGTGACAATGCTGGCTTCACCTCCTGCTGGGCGTCTGAGGACCCAGCCCTGCTCAGTGAATAGGCCAGGTGCCTCTGCCTGGCTACAACCACAACAGGCCCAGGATGTTGGGAAATTCCCCTGCATGGACAAAGGGATCAAAGCCAAAAAGGGGTATAAGAGAAGGACCCCTGAACCAAGAATTTAGATCACTTCTGACAAGGAAACCTGAACCAAGGACAAGAAGCCTGCTGATCCAAGGACTTGCCTACCCCTTCTGCCAGTGTGCTGTTTGTTGGGGGAATCCTGCAGTTGCTTCTTTATTTTTGCCAAGGAACCAGGAGAGAGGAACTGTGTGTGTACTCTCAAGCTTTGCTCAGAAAATCTCCAAGGGCTGGAAGAGTACCAGCCTCCTGTGGAAGTCACAGGGCTAAAGGACTTCATCTGCTAAAAGTGCTATTTGCTGGAACCTGTGAATCCAGCACCTCTGAAAGAAACCAGCAACCTCGACGCCGACGGACGCCGCCGAATCCAGCTCGACATCGTGAGTAACGGCTCCATTGTCCTGCTTCCTCGACATCGGCCGCCGGGCCCGATCGACGCCAGCAGCAACGCCAGTGAGTAGTGAGTTCGGCTCCAGCTCCAAGTGACCTCGTGTCTGCACCGCTGCTGATCGCATCGACTTCGAGCCTTCTCGACATCGTGAGCACTGTTCACTCTTGCAACTTCATCATCGACATCGACGCCGACGCCGTATCCTGCTTTGCCTCTTGAGCGCTGCTCCTGCCTGACATCTGTCGACGCCGCTGCAGGTCGCCCCGACTCCGAGGCCGGATCGACGCCGAAGACGCGACGCCGGACATCTCGACGCCGCTGATCATCGTGTGCTTCGCTTTTCCAAGGTACTGTGTTGTGGGGGTCTGTGCGACTCCGGGCTCGACGTAGCGCTCCTCGCGGTCGACGCCGAACCTTTGGATTAACTTTGCATCGACGTCGTGTGACTCCCGTGTGGGTTACATTGTTGCCAAGAACTGTGTTTTAAAGAAGAAGAGTTGCTTTTGATACTAAAGACTTTGTGCTAAGAAGAAACTACACTTGAACTATTATTTTTCCTTCCAAGAGTATTTATTAAGATTGTGGTATATTTTTGTCGTTATTTGGTCTTGTGCTAAGCCTTATATAAAAATACTTATTTTTATAATACTACTGTGTAGTGTCCATTTGTAGTGTATTCACTTTATTACTGTATGTGGTCATAAATGCTTAACACACAGCCTCTGAGATAAGCCTGTCTGCTCTGCCAAGCTACCAAGGGGGTGAGCAGGGGTTATCAAAGGGTGTGATCCCCTTGCCCTGACTAGAAAAGGTGTGGCCCTATTTGTCAGAAGTGTATACCTCTGCCAACTACCTTGATAAAGGAGAGGTATGAGCTCCTCAGCACATAACTTGTATATTTCTAGTGGAATCGTATCTTCTCCCGATGCTTTCCCAGATGGCAAGAAAGAAATCGCCTTTCAAATTTCAAGTGCACTAATAGAGTTGGATAATTGTTCCAGCTCAAGAGTGTCAGGCTTTTCTAGAGAGTGATCCAGATAGTTCTGGATAGCCGCCACTGTCGGATGATTTTCTGGAGTATATAGTTTTTTATAAAATGTGGCAAAATGTTCTAAAATTTGGGTTGGTTGGTCAATTATAGTGTTATTAGGGCCCCTTAGATTCTTAATCAGAGTATTAGCTCACTCATCAGCTATTTTGTAAGCTAATAGCTTTCCAACTTTTTCTCCGCTCTCATAATGTGTCACTTGAAATTTATGTAATTTTATGCTACTCTTAAAGAAGAAAGGAAATTCAAGGAAACTCATTATGATAACATTCAATTTACATTGTGTCATTGTTATTGAAACTTATTCATTTTAATATGGAAAACATTTCTAAGTGTGGATTGAGCAGTGCGTCCTCGATTGGCTTCCAATCTTGATTCTGGTTGCTCTCCTGTTTCATTCGAGCGGGCTTGAGCAGTGCATAATTGATCGTTTTCCAATCTTAATTCTCGTAGCTCTCCTGTTTCATTTGAGCAGGCTTGAGCAGTGAGTAATCGATCTGTTTCCGATCTTGATTCTCATTGCTTGTTCGTTTGAGAAGAACAGGCTTGAGCAGTGCGTACTCGATCAGCTTCCAATCTTGATTCTCGTTGCTCGTTCGTTTGAGAATTACGGGCTTGAGCAGTTTATATTTGAACAGCTACTAATCTTGCTTCCCGTTGCTCGTCTGTTTCTGAAGCTCGTAATTCCTTTTTCTTTCATGCTTCTGATGTAGATTGACCAATCGATTTCCGTTTGGGGGTTATAACTGTCAACGATGCTCGCAAATTCGCTGTCTATTTCAGTATTCGAAAGATTAATCAGAAGGTTTTCAGACGCGTCAGCTGGCGGCATACAGTTGTCCATGTGAGAAGCACGGATTCTCCAAATCTAGTCCACACACTTGCAGCGATTGTCCTTGTGCTTTGTTGATGGTCATTGCAAAAGCGAGTCGCACCGGAAACTGTAAATGTTCAGTATTGGAAAGATTATGAGGGCCTTGGGGGCCGATATTTAACAAGTTTTTTTTTGCCAGAAACCTTCGCGGGAGTGTACTCAACAACTTTTACCAATTTTTTTTTTTTTTGCCAGAAACCTTTGCGGCAGTGTACTCAACAACTTCCCAAAGTTTCATGCTGATCGGATGAATGGTGTAGTAATGCATAAAGGAAAAACAGACATACTTTCGTTTTTATATATATAGATGATTTTATGCAATGTTCTATAGCCTCACTTTATCTCCCTCCTCTCTCTTTCCCTTCCCTCCAAGCGTTTCTGTACTACCTTAGAATGTTTCCCTGTGAACGTTCATGCATGTCAGTTTAAGAGCAATCAGGATGCCGACCTGTAAGGTACACTTGTGTTAGGATCTCCTTCACGTTCTTCCTTATAGAATCCTATTGTGGTACTGTTCCCTGCATGGAACTTGGAATATGTTGCTCTGGCAGTTGCTGACTGGGAGCGGCCAAGATGGTACTCACCAATCTTGAAGCCATACTTCTTTTCATTGGTGACAAGTTGTCCCATCTTCGGGCTCCCCTCTTGGAGTTAGGCTGCTTCCTTTCAGCCGACGACTAGATTCCCATCCCTCCGGTGTGGCGTTTTTCTACTCCATGGCGTTTCTTCACAGTTTTGCCATCCTTGTGGACTCCCGTCCTGGTCCAGTTGCAGTCCTGATTCCTCCGAAGTCAAGTTTGGCTATTTCTAGCCACTTCAAGGTACTTTTGTTTTTTGCTGTAGGCATGCGCAATTAAAGCAATCTGCTGTTGCTTCTCGCGCCTTGCCCCGATGATGTAGTCTCTGCTGAAACGTGCTGCATGCTCCTGCCTGACCTGCCTGACATTTCTCAATGCAATGTCTCCACTTTGTGTGGCCATTTTGGGTCATTCACTTCCTCTAATGCGCACGCCTTAGCAACGCCAGTGTCTTTCAGGCTGACGTGCACAGCTGTTTCATTTGATTACCAACTTTTCTTTGTCAGCGCACCAGCACAGCAATATTAATGTTATCTTCACCGCTGATGTGCACAGTTGTTTGACATCTATTGTGTATGTGCACATTTTATGGAATAATCACTGATGTGCACAGCGTACTTTTTCTTTATTGTTTGTATTATTCTGGTTTAATTATCACGCACAACCACCATTTACCACAAGTTCTACTTTGCCTACTTCTATGATGCACTCAGTGTGCATCATAAGGATTTCTCAGTGTTTATGTGCATCATTTTATACCTTCTAAGCAGTTACAATTGTGTGGGCAGCAACACACCCATGCACAGTCTAGTGGATCACGTGCTAGCTCCGCCACCCTTCTTACAATCTCCTGGTTCCACTCTCATTATATGGCAACAATGGAAGGATACATTTGAGAGTTATTTGAAAGCCATTGATGGTAACAGATTTACCACAAAAAAGAAGAAAGAACTTCTTGTGTATAATGTTGGTGCGGAGTGTAGAACCATTTTGAAAACTTTGACTCTTGAAGTCGTCAGCACTCGTGTGAGTGGTGAGAATGATGGTGATTCTCTGCTCATTGATGACTATTCATCTCTGATCAAAACGTTGGGCAAAAGGTTCAACCCGAAAAAGAATGTTGTACTTGAGCATCACAACGTTTTACAACGTGCCCAGGTTCCTAGTGAATCCATCGACGATTTTGTCTATGCACTCAGAACCCTATCTATCACTTGTAAACAATGTTCCCTCTGCGGCAGTGTAAGGTCTCTGTGCGCTGCAGCCAAGGCTATGTGTGCCAAGAACACGACTGGGCATGTGGGTGCAGTGACAAATATCAAGAGCAGATTGTGTGAGTATTCATGTTAATCACAGCGCCAGTCATGAGCTGCAATCAACATGAATACTTTCTCAGAGGCACACAATATGCCCCACACAGGGTCGGCCTTAGCACTGGTGGCGGCCTGTGTAACAGTGTTTGTTGGCGCCCCCCCATGACCACTTCTGCAGTGATTTCCTTACTATTACCCTTCAACAGTGCCCATAAGTCTCCATTACCATACTCTATGAGACGCATTTAATTAGGTTTATAGCGTCGCTCATACCAGTGTTGGGTGTCAAAGCACTTTACATCACACACACATTACTCGGAGACAATCAATCATACATGTGTAAATCAGTATACAATAAATATTACATCAGACACAGGCTTGTTGGGGGCTGGGAACGGCTTCCTACCTCGCCTGGATTCCACTGTTCAGGAAGACCTGGACCATCCAATCACCCAAGTAGAAATTAGGGAGGCGATCACCCTTACCTCCTCCGGCAAGACGCCGGGCCCTGATGGCCTTCCCAGGAATACTATGCTCTGTATCATGAAACTCTCGTTCCATACCTTCCTAATCTATTCCAGGAGGTGGCTGAAAAGGGTTCTTTCCCTTCTGAGACAGATATGGCCACCATAGTGGTCCTTCCCAAATCCCAGCCACCCTCACCCCGGTGCACGGACTACCGTTGCATCTCCCTTATCAACACAGAACTGAAGTTGTTTGCCACGGTCCTCGCACAGCGACTTAAACCCCACTTGCCCGCACTGGTCCACTCAGTCCAATGTGTGTTCATGCCCTTGCGTGGTACCCGACACTGTCTCCGCCGGCTGCATTCGGCTCAGGCCCACCGTCACTTGATCACCCCCTACCTACCACTCCTCCTTGTAGACCTTGAGAAAGCCTTTGACTTTGCAGACTGGGGGTTCTTGGAGAATGTCCTTGCCAAGATTGGCTTCGGGCCCCGCTTTTGGGGTCTAGTCTGCGTGCTATATACCCATCCGAGGGCGCGTGCCCTAGAGAACAGGCCCTATCGGAACCCTTCTTGGTCTGCAGGGCAATGAGGCAGGGGTGGCCTCTTTCCCCCCTGCTCTTCACTTTGGTGATGGAGCCCTTGGCGGCCCTAATACGCTCCAGTGGACAGGTGCAAGGTTAGGAATGGCCCAATACGGAACCAGACAAAATCGCCCTTTATGCAGACGATGTCCTCATTTATTTAGCTGACCCCATGCGGTTGGTTCCTCACTGCCTCCAGATCCTCCATTCCTTTGAGCAGGCCTCTGGCCTCCTGCTCAACGCCGACAAGTCGGCCCTGGTCCCTCTCCACATGTAGCTAAGTGAGCTGGGATTGACCAGAGTTCAGTCGATGCTGTGTGGGGATCCTATTCCGTCCCAATTGCCAGAAGTGATGCGTTCTGTGCTGCTGGCCTGGCGAGCCGCGTTGCGACACACTAGGTGGACAGACACATTGACCCAGTGCACACCCTGTGGCAGGATACCTGGCTCAAGGAGGTCAACGGGCTGCAGGGTTTCCGGTCTTGGGACCTTATAGGTATTTCACAATTGGGAGATGTATGGGTGGGCGATCACTTGCGCTCCTTCCAAGACCTTCAAACTAGACACTCCCTGCACCAGTCACAGTTTTACACATACCTACAGCTGTTCCATGCTCTTCAAGCGCACTTCACAACAGGTACACAGCTTCCTGACCATAGCGCTCCTGAGGCACAGATTATGCTGGGGGACCTGGGGAAGGGGGGCATCTCTTGCATCTACCGGACACTGATCAACAACACCCCAACATCTTTAGATCGGGTATGTGTTCAATGGGAGGACTGGGTGGGCACCATGGAGGAAGAAGACTGGTGTGATGCCCTTATGGCCCCAAGGACAGTCACTGCCTCTGCCAAACTGCCCATAGGACAGCTATATTATTTACATGCTGCCTACCTGAACCCTGCGCGCCTTCATCGTATGGTATCAATCAATCATAGCATTTGTAAAGTGCACTACATACCTGTGAGGGTCTCAAGGCGCTGGGGGGGGGGGGAGCTGCTACTGTTCGAAGAGCCAGGTCATGAGGAGTCTCCTGAAGGTGTATGCTCTTCCTCCAAACAGAGAAGACCTTAAGGGAGTCTTGTTGGTAGATATAACAGTTCCAATTTTTATTCAATCCACCAGGCATTAAAAGTACAAATTCAAAATAATCCAGCTAGTAGATCTTCTCTGTGTGGAGTAAGAGCATACAGCTCAGACATTGATCATTAACGAAAGATAGATAAATTACACGCACCTTGTTTATAGGTTGGATCTTCATTAGACTTGGCCCATTGGCGGTGGGACCAAAATAAGTTCATCATGATTGGAACTTTGCAATAGATTACCAGGAAAAAACGCCAGTGGGCACTTGTTCTATGCCCCCACTGCCAGAAAGTTGTGTTCTTGGTAGACAGTATAGTTCAAGAGTGCTTGGTCTGGAGAAGCACAAACTCAACATTTTAAACATAACACCATAGTTTGGGGTTACATTTAATTATAAGAATTGCAATGTTTCTTTTTTTCTTTACAGAATTGAACCTATTTTGCAAGGTTAAAATAATGAAAGGCTGGGAAGAAAAGCATAATGCTATAATAATAATAATGATATACCTTGCAGTTTGCTTGCAGCTTTTTGATGTCAGTTATTAGCTCACTGTTCTTTATTAGGAGTTTAACTTATACAGTGCAAGTAACAAAAGGATCTCTCTGCAAAAAGCACTGACCTCCTTACGTTATATGTACTTTGTGATCTGCGCGGTACACATACTTTGCATCAGGCATATTAACCCATTGCGCTACTTTTGGTTGAGTCAAAACTTCCACTAAACAAAACTCAGATCTCACTCCAGGACCCAAATACCTAAACCACCATCTCTCCTTTTACACACTGACCAGACCTCTCCGCTCCACCCATCTGGCCCTGGCCACTGTCCCATGGATTCGCAAGACTTTGGCTGGAGGAAGATCCATCTCCTACCCTACTACGAAGACCTGGAACTTCCTACCTCTCCATCTCAGGGGATCACTGAAATAATATCGAGGGACAAAATATCGACTTGCCAAAATATCGTGGACAAAATATCGACAGTCAAAATATCGAGTTTGTATCTACAAACAGGTAAGTACAAAAATATCGAGTACAAAATATCGTTAACAATAATATAGATGTAAAAAATATCGACTTTATTAAAAACAGTGTTAAATTAAATTAATATTAAATTTTAATTACTAAAATATACTTAAAACTACTTAAATTAAATTATAATAATTAAATAATAAATGAAAATAATAAAAATAATTTTTTACAATCTTATTTGTTGACCCTGAACCCTAAAAATACCCCTTTACCCAAAAACCCAAAACTGACCCTGAACCCTAAAAATACCCCTTTACCCAAAAACCCAAAACTGACCCTGAACCCTAAAAATACCCCTTTACCCAAAAACTGAAAACTGACCCTGAACCCTAAAAATGCCCCTTTACCCAAAAACTGAAAACTGACGATGAACCCTAAAAATACCCCTTTACCCAAGAACTGAAAACTGACCCTGAACCCTAAAAATACCCCTTTACCCATGAACTGAAAACTGACCCTGAACCCTAAAAATACCCCTTTACCCATGAACTGAAAACTGACCCTGAACCCTAAAAATGCCCCTTTACCCAAAAACTGAAAACTGACCCTGAACCCCAAAAATACCCCTTTACCCTAAAACTGAAAACTGACCCTGAACCCTAAAAATGCTCCTTTACCCAAAATTTATCAATATTATTTAATTACCAATTAATTATTAATTAACAATAACAATAAAGTAAATATATTAGAACATTAGCTGTAATTATTTTAATAATTAATATTATTTTTTCCAAATTAATTACTTAAAAATAACACAAAATTATATATATTAAAAATTTACTCTAATTAATGTAATTAACTAATTACAATTAATTAATTAACAATTAATTACTAATATAAAATATGTTCAAAATTATATTAATTAATTAACTAATTAATATTAATTAATTATCAATTAATTATTAATTAAAAATATTAACAAACATATATTAATTAATTAATTATTATTAAATTACTTCCCACCCTATTCCCCTATAAACCCACAACCCGCTACAGAATTACATTACGCAATTATTATAAAAAACAAATTCATTTAATAAAATATTTTATAACATTAATACACACTATTCACACATATTATTACATAAAAATACACTATAAAATATTATATATTATTAAAAAATCGATATTTTTGCTATCTATATTTTATACAGTCGATATTACTTCACTTACCTGAAAAACGATATTTTTTTAGTCGATATTATGTCCAGTCGATATTTTGTCCAGTCTATATTTAAAACTCGATATTATGTCCAGTCGATATTTTGGAGTCGATATTTTGTCTGTACACCCATCTCAGGCAATTACCGTCCCTGCCTCAATTCAGGAAGAATCTCAAGACCTGGCTCTTCGACTGAACTGCAGAACCCACCACCCCCACCCCACACCCCCCCACCAGCGCCTTGAGATCCTTACGGGTGATTAGTCACACTCTACAAGAACCCTGATTGAGTGATTGATCGACTTTTAAATATTCAGCTTCAAAAATAGAATAGCGTCAACAACCAATATATCAACCAGGTAATTATATACAAGTATCTGACATGTACATAACTTCAACATACAAAGGTGCAGAGTCAAGAATAGTAAACCTAAACCTACCAATATACATTTATATAATTTGTAATTTGGTTGTCAATATTTTTGCGACAATATTTTCATAGCCCAAGGTTTCTGTAGTCGATATTCTGACATTCGACTTCTGTAATTGAGTGCACCTTGCACAGACCCTGGACGGTGTGGACAATAGGGAATACAGCCCCGGGTACATGTTATAGGTTTTATGGGTGATTGGGTCTTGTGTTTGCTCTGTGAGGCTCAACATAGACATAGGATGCTGTCCTTAAGTAACTAAGATCCTGATTTGGGGATTGGTAAGAGGTTCACTATAGAATAGCCGTAGCTGCTGAAGTCCACAGTGATTACATGCCCTAAAAATCATACTCAGATCTTCTCTAAGATTTATAAAATGCTGGGACTTGGGGTCATATATTTACAAAGCATTAAATAACATTAATGACTGTAGGATCTACACAGGATCAGTTATTCCATGTTCTCGTAAGTTGAGGGCTCAGATGCAATCTTTGACACAGTCATTAATATACAGATAAGCAGAATAAACAAACCAATATTTTCATGATTCTCCTCACGAAATTCGTAAATACAGAAAAAACATGTTGAGAATAATCCACCAAGTTCCACACATTCCTCATCCATGGAAAGATGAAAGGCTGAGTCAGCCTGACAAGAATTCCTGCAGTTGGCATATCGTTCTCGCCAGTGGCCACTCAATTCCAATAGCTATCTCACCGCCTACCCAAGAAACCTGAGTTTTGTTTAAAAAAACACACAATGAACGTCCCCCTCCCACCTCCCCACCTGGACCAAATACTCTGGGGAGATCTGTATCAGTGTGTATGACATGCATTGGGAATGCTGCACGAGTTTGTGAGAAAAGGAGAACAAGGGAACCCCTACTCACAACGGAACCAGGGTAATGCGTTTATCCAGAAAACAATGGTTCCTGTGGCATATTACTTGTACAATATTAATTCAGTACAAAAGCTCAATGGCAATTCAATTGAATTGCCATTGAGCTTTTGTACTGAATGAATATTGTACAAGTAATATGCCACAGGAACCATTGTTTTCTGGATGCACGAGTTTGTGAGGGCAGTTTGATGATATCTGCCTGGCAGAGATGGAAAAAGGTGATACCCTGTGCCAGTGGATGCAGATGCAGCACGCTTGCCAGTAAAAAGGGACAACATTTTCCGTATTGGTCGACCAGTAATATGTTTTTTTCTTGCCTTTTCAACACAATTCTCTGAAGGGGAGTAAGGGCTTTGAAAAAAAGGATGTGTACTCACTTGTTGGTAACTGTTGCTAAAAGAGAGAGTTATAACCTACTAGGTTACATAGAACAGAAGTTAGAAAATTATCTCTATATTTGCTCTCAGTCTGATGAACAAGGGGAAATGTCTCCTTTAGAATTAGTTCCCTCACACACGTTTGTGAGTGTCATGCTTCATCATCGGGTATTGCTCCTCGTGGGGGTGGTGCTGTTGTCCTCCACAGGCCCCGCAAGAGGAATCTTTGTTGGAGATCTTTTAGGAGATGCCGCAGTTGTGCATGTGGGTGTGAGGGCCTAGAAAAGGATGGTGCAAGTGTATTAAAATTGCCCCGCCGGTATCTTGGAGTCAGTTTTATTCATAGGTCCATGGGGTCAAAGTTAAAAGATAATTAGGGGAAATGAGGCACCTCTATTTAACAAATATCGTAGAGGTTGGGGTATTACTCTGCTGCTCTAAGTACCCGGGTGTATTTGTGAATGTGAAACCTGGTCGACATGTTTTGTGCTCAAAATAGGTCCCTAATGGATCCTGGTGCGCTTCGTCAGGACTGTGTCATGTGAATTAGTGTGATGAAAATATATATAAAAAAAGGAGCAGGGAAAAAGCCACCCTATAGTCATATGGTAACTCTATTAAAGCTTTAAATGAGTGAAAGTACTCAGTGGAACATCTCAATGATGCTCTTGTTATTACCTGGAGGGAAAAACCCAAACAACAACAGAAATAGGAGACAAACATATAGAGACAACCATGAGTTTACAGGAAATAAAGTTGTATCCACATTAAACTTAATTTCAGCAGCTGCGTATCAATCACACCATGCAACTCCTGCGACAATTGTGGTTGCAAGTGCTTTGCTATTATATCATAAAGCCACATGAACACATTTAGACAGTGCAATCTGTCTATATCTGTGGGTCATATAAGGTCTCATGCGTCAGCCTCACGTTGACTGTGCACCTAGCGCTTCGGACCATGCGACTCGGATTCAATTGTTCCGGTCATGGTGGCCACCTATGGTTATATAAGTGAACATGAGCGCGCTTTTTGGTGGAAGTGGTACAAAAAGGTGCAGTGGGGGCCCTTGTGCATACGGGCAAGTCATTACCTCTCGCTACGTTTCTCTAAACATTATCAGTGATCACAGAGTCCTTTGACTCGGTATTCCTATATAGGGAGAGACGCAATTTCACACCCAAGGTAATAGAGATATTTACCACTTCATATGAATGGAGTGCCTCAACGGCGGGTCCCCGCGGTCTAGATGAGGGGTCTCTGTGGGAAAACACCTTCATGAGTGCCCTAGCGTGCCTTGACATAC
Organism: Lissotriton vulgaris; assembly: GCF_964263255.1. Classification (NCBI taxonomy): domain Eukaryota; kingdom Metazoa; phylum Chordata; class Amphibia; order Caudata; family Salamandridae; genus Lissotriton; species Lissotriton vulgaris. The sequence goes on from NC_141686.1 coordinate 52,523,596, forward strand.
CTGCTCGTGTCGAAAGGCAGCAGAGTAATACTCACGATAAAACCCCTTCGCAATGGTCTTGAACCTGCCCAGCAGCCTGTTGACTGCCGGAGGGTTACTGCCTGGCTGTCGGCCGGTTTAAACTCTATCTCTAGCGGAAATGACGTAGTTACGTCCGAGGTTTGGTGACATGCGCGTAAGCATGAGTCAGTATGGGGAACTAGCACATAGATGTGCTTGGAGGGCCGTCATCAAGGGGTGACTACGTGTATTGACTCGAGTTTACACAATACTTATCATAGTTGTCAGATTGAATACACACTATATTTGGGCGTAGGTGACATCCTTGGTTCACCAGTGTCTGCATAGTTGTGTGGGCAAACTGATAAATCAGTTGCAAGGTGAAGTAATTGGGTTTATTGATGTATCGTATTGTACACAGAAACAGAGCTGGTACATGGTTTGGGAAAAGAAAATTTCATTGACATTGTATAGAGGCGCACTACGCTGGTAAATGCAGTTATGAATGTGCTAATGATGGAGGTCTCAATTATTTGAGAAGTCAGGGGGCCAGAGTGCCGCACAGGTTTTCTAACCTCCCAGCTGTAGACCTGGCTATTCCACTTTGCATCAATCTTACTGTACTGTGCCTAATTGGTATAGTGGGTCATGTGACAAGGTCGGGGACATCAGAAGGGAATGTTTTGAGATTGTACTGGGGGCTCTAGGTGATGAGTTCGGCCCAAGGTATCTCGTAATTTAATCCCCTCGTGTTACATTTAGGTCTGTACACCTAGCGTTGTTCTTGCATGAATACGGTACAGTGGGTCCAATTAGGATAGGATTCGATGATGGTCCATCTTAGGCTCGTCAGGGCATGGTTCATCACCAAGAAGTGGTTCTGTAACTTAGTGCTTATTTTTATGAACCGTATTGTGCTTTTATGTTCCCCAATGCAGATTTTCACAGGTCTCGTCATTATCCCTATGTATTGCATGTTACACGTGCATGTCATATATATATATATATATATATATATATATATATATATATATATATATATATATATATATATATATATATAGTTTCTTGTGTTACAGTTTGTGTGTCTTTTTTGTACCCATGGTCTAGCCAAACCCAGGTCAATTTGTTTGGTGACTCCTGTCAAAGGACACACGGAGCATGACCCACATAGGTAGTGGCCCTCTACCGTTGGCAATGTCCACAAGGTAGGTTGTGCAGAAACACATGACTTGGGGCATGTGTGGACCAGGAGGTACTTGAAATTCTGTGTTCGTTTGTATGAGAAGAGTGGGAGTGGCCCAGGTTAGAATGTGCCTGTCTCTAGGATGCTCCAATGTTTTTTATCACTTTTTGGATTCTGTTGGAGCTGGGGGTGAAAGTGGTTACCCATGTTAGTGCTTCTATTTTTGGTTTCTCCTTTACCTCCAATAGAACCTCCCTGTGATTATTCCTTGCTCGTTTTTGTGCTCAGCGTATCGTCCTCTTGGGATAAATGCATGCCGACAAGTTGTTTGCCAGAATGGTATACTGTTTTTCAAATTCGCAGATCATACTGCAGTTGCGTCATAGACGTAAAAACTGTCCTGCAGGAATGTTTTCTCTTAGTGCCTTGGGGTGATGACTCTCATACATCAAAAGACTGTTGCATTCTGTGGGTTTCTTGAAATTGGTAGTCAGCAAGGTGCCTTCATGTAGGGTAATCCAGAGTTCCAGGAAGGTGATGTGATCTTTGGATATTGTCCCCGTGAATCTCAGAAAAGGGTCGAGGGTGTTCAGGCATTCGCAGAATGTTATACATTGGTCCTCATCTCCTTTCCAGAAGAGTAAAATATCATTGATATATCGTCATGGCAATATATTTTCTTTGTAGGGGTAGGCCTCCTCAAGAATGTATTTTTCTTCAAAACAGGCCAGACAAAGAGCAAACGTGCTTCCCATGCTGGTCCCTTGGATTTGATGGTACAACTGTTGTTGGAAGGCAAAAATGTTTTCTATGAGGGCCAAAGATGACATTCGCAAATGAAATAGACTGGTGTTTAGTATGGCCATAGGTAGAGACGTTGGAGCATTGATTCCATGACCTCCAGGGTGGCATCTTGAGGGATGTTGGTGTATAACGCTTCAAGGTCTAAGGTAGCAAGGAGGGTTTTTACCCCTGATTCTGCACAATTTTCAATGAGATTAAGGACTTCTGTGGTGTCCCTCAAGTAAGTAGGAGTTTGTGTGACGATGGGGCGTAGAAAGAAATCACAACATTTCTGGCTCTAGCAGCGAGTCGATGCCTGACACTATCGGGCGTCCGGAGGGAGTGGTGGTACCTTTGTGTATTTTGGGTAACATGTAAAAGTAAGGCATGCGTGGATGTATTTTCTTTGATCAAAAAGGCTGCTTCCTGGAATGTGATCCAATCATTACTTTCTGCCTCTGCCACCATGCTTCTGATTCTTGTTGTCAGTTTTGCTGTCGGGTTTTCCTCAATGGGGAGGTAGTATTTAGTATCTGTGAGCTGGCGGCGACACTCTGCATCATATGTGCCTATATCCTGAATCACAATGGCAGTGTTCTTTCTTCCTTTTGTTAATATTTTATAAAAGGTATGTTTTTGTCGGAGATTGGTAACTTCCTTTAAAATGGCCTGCTCAAACATGCTCCTATTTTTATAAATATTTTCATCACACTAATTCACATGACACGGTCCTGACGAAGCGCACCAGGATCCATTAGGGACCTAATTTGAGAACAAAACATGTTGACCAGGTTTCACATTCACGAATACACATGGGTACTGAGAGCAGCAGAGCAATACCTCGATCTCTACTATATTTGTTAAATAGAGGTGCCTCATTTCCCCATATATTATTTTAACTTTGACCCCACAGACCTATAAATAAAACTGACTCCAAGTTATCAGCGGGCAATTTTAATACACTTGCACCATCCTTTTTTAGACACACACACCCACATGCACAACTGCGGAGTATCCTAAAAGATCTCTTACAAAGAGTCCTCTCGTGGGGCCCATGGAGGACAGCAGCGCCACCCCCACGAAGAGCAATGTCCGATGATGAAGCATGACACTTGCAAGAGTGTGTGAGGGCACTCATTTCTAAAGGAGAAATTCCCCCTTCTTCATCAGACTGAGAGCACATAGATAGATAATTTTCTAACTTCTGTTCTATGTAACCTAGTAGGTTATATCTCTCTCTTTAAGGAACAGTTACCAACAAGTGAGTACATATCAGTTCTTGGGAGCAACGGTACTGAACCTACCTTTGCTTTAACGCTCCCTGTCCCCCCCCCTCTTGGTGTTTAGTGAGTTTGAAAATAAGGTGCCAGTTTAATCAGCAGGTGGCCCTCTCCCAATTTGCTTCGACCACACAGAGAAACAATAAAATCATGTTTAAGTGGAATTCATTTGGGAAAAGGTAAGTGATTCGACAGATGTAGGGTGAACGCTCATTTTAATTTTCACTTTTTTCACTCACCTCTATTTTTGGCCATTGACCCTGGGTAATTAGCACACACAGGTATTTTCTAGGCATTTACCAGCGCTAACACTAAAATAAAGGTGCCCCACTTTCATAGCGCTTTGCTGTGAACACCAAGATGCTTGTTTTTACTGCGCTAGCATCTTGTTTGCAAACCCCTGCAGGCCAGGGTGTTTGAACTTTTGTGCAGCACAGTTCTGAAACTTGCCCCAACTCCCGTGCTGTGTGTAGTATCCTTCTGCACAGCCTCTGTGATTTCGAACTGTGTCTGTGTGCACTTGTATAATCCTTTTACACGTATTTTTTTGTTTAGTTCCTCTCCTGCGCCCTGTGTGCTTGACTTGCCCCTCTCTCCGATAAGGCCCCGTCTTGTATGTCCATTCTATGTGTGTCCGAGCCCTTTCTCACACTCCACGTATGCCCGGTCTCGCCCTGGGCGTTATGCGTGTACAGCCTCAGTGAGCCTTCAATCCATCTGAAGCATCTCGTGTGTGACTTGTTCATTTATATCGGCCACATGGGAACTACATCCCCTGCCCCCACAGTTCACCGAACCCACACACACTCCATGGCACCCATTTATATATACGTGACAGGAGGCATCTACTTACATGATTCGACGCCTCTTCAGGGCAAGATCTTCCGATGGATCCCGACCGAAACCCGGAAGACGGTCACCCAGGCACTCATCACCAGCCGACTGGACTACGGAAACACCCTCTACGCCGGAACCACAGCCATGCTACAGACGCAGCCACATCTCCGGCCACCTGAGGGACCTGCACTGGCTCCCCATCAACAAGAGGATCACGTTCAGGCTCCTCACCCACGCACACAAGTCTCTCCACGACCTGGGCCCCAAGTACCTCAATGACCAACTGACCTTCTACACGCCCACCCGCCAGCTACGATCTACCAGCCTCGCCCTAGCTGCCGTACCACGCATCCGAAGAACCACCGCCGGAGGCAGATCCTTCTCCTACCTGGCGGCCAAGACAGAACTCCCTCCCCATCCACCTTCGACTGACCCAGGACCATCTCGCCTTCAGGAGACAGCTCAAGACCTGGCTGTTCGAGCAGTAGCGGACCTCCTCTCCCAAGCGCCTTGAGACCCTCCCGGGTGAGTAGCGCGCTATACAAGTGTTATGATTGATTGATTGATGGAGGAGTCGTAAGCGCTATATAAATGCAATTACAACACAACATGCTGCCAACACCAAGCACGCCATGTGTTCGCCCTTACATCAAGGGAGGAAACGTGCTGCTTCTGACAGAAGACCGCATCCATGCCTTCGAAAACATTCTAACGAACTACAACTTCCATAATCACTGAGGTAGCCATTTAAATCACTGGAGTGAAAGCGCGATGCTAACACAGGAGATCTGGCTAAACTACCTACACCAGAGCTCAAACTTTTAACAAGCATTTGCAGTCTGGGGCGGGGTGAGGAAACTGAGGAGGGCTTCACTGCAGAACAGTGCAGAGTGCAGTGCACACAAGAATGTCTTCCCCTATCACCCCTTGGAGCTTTCTAGCCATGCCTACGCCAACTCTGAAACTCTTTAAATAAATGTCTTCCTGATCTGTCAGAGCCCAACAGAGCGGGCAGACTTTTATTCAACTACAGCTGTCAGGCTCCTCTTGTGCATGCCGCCCCTCTTTGCAGGAGGTGTGAGCCACTTCTAGGAGTTTTGTACACTGCACCATGGGTAGAGCTGTAAGAAAAAAGAAAGAGAAAAACACCCCTGCAGGCCACTGTTTCTTGGAGCTGTAGAAGGCAGTGATTCCAAAAGCACACGTGTGCATTTCTTTTGGTAAGTGAGCGGGCCAGATTGTGTGCTGCGCTCTATTACCAAAAGAAATGCAGCAAGTCAACAAGCAAACGTGTGCTTTCAGAATCCCTTGAAAGTACTTGTCGTGGTCCTTTAATATTACTGCCTTTATTTGTTTAAAGGACGCGCATGCAGGGCAGATTGTATGCTTTGTTAAAGTAATCATGCTAATTGCAGCGCATGATGGGCGCTGCGATTGACATGAATACCTTCACAAAGTCATACAGTCTGTCTGCAGCTGCACCCTTTTAACAAAAGAAATGTAGCAAGTGCAGAAGGCACTTGCTGCTGAACTCACCTGTGTGTGCTTCAAACACCCCACTGCGCGCTTGAGGTGAGATAGGTGCGCGCGCATCCAGGCAAGCACGTTTGAGGGAACAGTGCTTGTAACTACAGAGTATTTAACGATGAAATCATACCTGATCAACTAATAGAGCGCACATGTAACAAAAAGATTCAAGAGAAGCTTTTGTCATCAGACGACCCCGACCTCGAGACAGCTATCACTCTTGCGAAAAGCATTGAACATTCTCAATATTTCACGAATGAAATGTGCAACCCTTCTCAACCCACTGAAGTTACACTGTTGTCATCAAAGCATAGTGTTAGGTCTACCAAAGTTCCCATTGAAAATAAGACGTAGAATTCTCTACCTGTGCCTAAGATCAAATCTGAAAAAGTACAACTCTTTTGTTTTCATTGTAGGAGCAAAATTTACTTAGGAAATGCAGAGTTCTGTTTTGCTTTGAACCAGACTTGTTTCAAATGTGGAAAAAAAGGTCACCTGGCACATCTCTGTAAAGCCATGGGGTCCAATAAAGGAATCACGCAAATTGTCAAGTCCATTGAAGAAGACTTTATTGACTCTAGTGAAGAAAATGACAATATGTTACTAATGTTGTCTTCTTCATCTTTACAATCTTTGGGTGCTGTTGAATTTGCGTCATTAGGAGGTTTGCGTAAAATAAAATCCCCTGCAGGTGTTATCTGTGTTAATTGGGAAAAATTAGAATTTTTGGGCAGATTCCGATGCTCCATTTACCCTTACCAATGCTAAGTATTTTGGGGCGGTTAGATGACATTCAATTGCACCAATCTAAGATCAGAATTTTTGCGTATGGGGGCAAAAGAGTGGAAGTTATTGCTAAATTTGGAGAATGGGAAAATTTGGAACAAGTGTGCCATTTCTGTTGTTCCTCAATCTAAAATTGTGTACGTTGGAGGGAAGATGGTGGTTCATTCTGATCGCTCTAATGCTCTTGATCCCGCTAATGCAACTCCTGTTCTTCCAAGTTGCTCTTCTTCTAATGCAGTTCCTTCCAATAGGAATGTTCGCTCTTCTTCTAATGCAGTTCCTTCCGATAGGAATGTTCGTTCGGACTGTTCTTCTTTCAAAAGGTTTCCTTCCAGGATCAGATCTACTCCTGTTATGTTTCAAGATTATGTTATGTATTGATGATAAAATGTTTTTCTTCCAGGATGAGATCTACTCCGGTTAAATGTCAAGACATGTCATGCATTGATGATACCTTGTTTTTACAGTTGTTTGATTCTTGCTCTTCTATTTATCTTATCGTTATGTCATCTATTTCTTTCTACTTCTTTTCCTTTTCTTTTATTGTGTGGGAAGGGAGATGTGTTGGGATCTCCTTCACGTTCTTCCTTATAGAATGCTCTTGTGGTACTGTTCCCTGTGTGGCACATAGAATGTGATGCTCTGGCAGTTGCTGCCTGGGAGCTGCCAAGATGGGACATAATAAACAAAGTACTCACCAATCTTGAAGTCGTACTTCTTTTCAACGCTGCTACTACTTTTCTTTGTAGAGATTACTTCATGTTAACACAAAGCACTAGACAGAGAATATGCCGAAGAGCTTCAAGTAATGTTTAGGTAGCGTATCTGCGACGAGTGTAGAGATGCTGCTGGCAACATAGAAAACAGGCTAGGAGGCAGCTCCTCTGCAGCTGTGTGTGAAGAAGCACTTCAGTATGAGCTTGAAGGCCAGCCTGAGCCTTCCGGAGCCCAACAAACATTTTGAAGAGAGGAGCACCTTGTCTTGTTCTCTCTGTATGCGATTTAAAAAAAACTGAAGGCTAGTATTTTAATTGCTCAAGCATTGTAACTAGATACAGTTGTTATTACTGTCTTATTTTTTGGGGAAATTTCAATTATTGTATAATATGTGTTTACTAATACAATACAAAAATTACAAAACGTTTATGATCCATATAAACAATTACAATTCATATGTGTTAGACATTGGGTTTCTGGTTGGCAGAAGTATGCACCCTGTCCAAGCAAGAACCCCAAACCTAGTCCAGGATCACATTCTCGTCCCCTCGCTCTAGTGGATCCTACCTCAACGAAGACAAACTTCCACAACTGCATGAAGAATGTTTCTGCCTGGCAGACAACTGCTTGAAGTGTAACATGGACAACATGGAAGTTCTGATCTTCAGCGCACACACCGCCCTTTGGAATGACTCCTAGTAGCTGTTGGAGCTCCAACTCATCCCCAAGCTGAAAGACTACCCCAGTGATCTCAGCTTCATCTTCGACTGCGAAGTCTCCATGCAACGTCAAGTCAACATCGTCTCCTCAGGCTGCTTAAACATGCTCTGCATGCTCCGCAAAGTTAAGTGTCTCCCACTCTGCACCAGGAAGTTGGTGACGCAGGCCCTTATCACCAGCCGATTGGACTATGGCAACGCACTCTTTGCAGGTACCAACCCCGAACTCATGAAAAGACTCCAGACAATTTAGAACGCATCTGCCTGACTGATTCTAAACCTACCCAAGAGAACACACATCACCCAGCACCCGAAGGACCTCCACTGTCTCCGGGTCCATAAGACATGCCTCTCAAGCTTCTGACCCATGCTTACAAAGCCCTCCAAGACCAAGGACCTGCCTAGATGAACCACTGCCTGCACTTCTGCCGACCTCCAAAGGACCTCCGATCTTCCCACCTCACCCTCGCAAAGACACCTCACATACCGCGCTGCCTCTCCAGAGGACGCTCCTTCTCCCATCTCATCACCAAAGCCTGCAACACCCTCCCTCTCCACCTCTGCACCGCTCTCTTGCTGAACAACTTCAGGAAGGGACTCAAGACCTGGCTTTTCGACTGATACCTGCAGCAGGCGCCTGGATACCCTCTCAGGTGACAAGCTGCACTCTATAAATACAACTTGATTGATTGATATGTGTAGTACACACTAAAAGTTTACCTGTGCTCATCCTCTGGTAGCTTGGCACAGAGTGTTCAGGCTAAACTAAAGAGGCAATGTGTAAAGTATTTGAGCACACACACTGTAAGACAGTAAAAACACCACAAGGTACTCCACACCAGTTTAGAAAAAAAGCCAATATTTCTCTGAGTAGAACAAGACCAAAATGAGAAAAAATCCAACATACACAAGACAAGATATGAATTTTGCAAGATTAAATCAAAATGCAGTGCTTAGAAATCAATAGCTCCAACTGGGGCAATCTGGTTGCACTTGACCAGGGCAAATCCAAAAGTTCAGTCAGACCGCGATGGATCACGGGCCGGATACAAGATTGACTCAGATCCGCTAACAGGATCTTGGATGCGTCCATGCTCAGGAACGATGCAATGAAATGTGAAGGTGATGCGTTGCGGTCACAGGCGATGAGACAGTTTCGAAGTAGGGCAAAGTCTTTGATGCGTTGGTGTCAAGAGCCCAGTGCATCTGTTCTGAGACTTCGATTTTGAACTGCCAGGCTGGTGGCGATGCTTTGGTTTGAAGCTGCGCAGACCTGTAAATATGTCACAGTCTGGGACATGGCAATGCAACGTCGGCAATGCGGGGTCCGAGACTCATGCATCCTCGTTGATTCAGATGCCCTGCGTTGGCAAAGTCGAGACTGCGTTGTAAGTCAAGGTCGTTGGGTCATGCACTCAGTGAGAGTGCAGGCAGTGGCAATGCACCAATTTTGCAAAGAATGCGCTGGTTCTGAGTAACGCCTCAGTGTTGATGCTTTAGTTTTTTCGGCTACAGCGCTAAAACACTACACTACATACAAAGAGGTATGGAGTAAATGGTGCAGTTGGTGCATGGAAAGGAATTCGGATCCCGTGGAAGACCCTGTGCAAATCATAGCCAATTTCGTAGTGAGTCTTTTTGAATTCGGACTTTCCTGTAGAACGATCAATTGCGATAGATCTTCTATTTCATCTGGTCATGCCTTAATCAGTAATCTGGCAATTGGCACTAATGCATTCATTAAAAGGGTGTGAGACTAAATAGGTCACCAAAGAAACACAATGAATCCAAGAAACACAATGAACACAATGATGTCCACTTGATTTTTAAACTTTCTAATTCTTGGCCAAACAATCCATATCTCTCCCTTAAACAAATTTCTATGAAACTTGCTACCTTACTTTGTTTTATATCATGAAAAAGAGTATTTGACATCAAAACTCTGAAAATATCCAACAGATTCTATTTGAGTGAGGATGTACACTTCAATGTATGGAAAACAACCCAGACCATGTCTGATTCCGTTTTTTACCCTTTCTTTAATGATTGTGAAAAACTATGTGTGGTAAGATGTATGAGAGAATATGAAAGTAAGATTTTAGAATTCAGAGCGCACGGAGTTGACCAACTTATTTTATCTAATGTGAAACCTCATAAACCTGTTTCCACAGCAACACTTGGATGGGTGTGCATGATTATGAGTGAGGCGGGTGTTGACCTTTCAAGGTTTGGAGCTCACTCTTTCAGGAGGAGCAATGTCTAGTAAGAACTTTTGATCAGGTGGTTCTCTGCCAGACATTTTCAAGACAGCTGATTGGTCAAATTCAAGCACCTTTGTTAAATTCTATCTGAAACCAATAGAGCATGTTAGTAATGTAGCCTTGCGGGCCTTTGAACATGCATAATGGTAGCCTGCTGTCTTGTAACAAAATGTCGATTCTCCAATTGATATGCAGAGAGAATCTTGAATTGAATAAAGACAGCAGAGACTAACATTATCCCACTCTCCTCTCCCTTGAGAAGTAGTATAATTATATATGTTGAGATTTATATTAAGTAACTTGAATGAATTGTCCAAACATATTGTTTATGATTTCAGTTTATGTTGATTATATTTACCATGGGGCTGTCTATTTTTTCCTTTTAGAAAACAACTTGTAGCATGATACCAAATTTTTCAAGATTGATTGTCGTCTTCTTGTGTTAGCAGCTAAAAGTGGAAGATGACATTGTGCACCAGAAACTGGTACTCTCTCAAGAGCATTCTTATCTTTGTGATGTGTTAACGTTCTTTAAAGGGGCTGCAGTTGAAAGCGCCAATAAAAGCCTTTGCATAATGTAATCCTCTGTTGTCTTTAATTAAATCAAAATTCTCTCTGCATATCAATTGAAGAATCGATCTTCTCTTGCCACCATTTTCTTTCTAAACCTTCTTCACAACAAGGTACACCGTCAGGTATTTGCCAGCCTTGTGCCAGAGCTCATCATGTGGAGGGTTGGGGTAGAAGGGTTAAATAAGGCTAATGGTGGGTCTAACAGCTCTTCCTGTCTCATACTAATGGAGGAAGATAAGAAAGTTCTATCACAAGTATACAGTGACCACCTTGCAGTGGTTGAAGCCTTTTGGGGCTCGCAGTGGTTCTAGTGCAGCTATGAAAGTGACATTTCTAATACACTTTCATCTGTTAGGATCAGTGCTAAAGTTTCTATCCCACCATGCCCTCTTACTTGCATGCCCTTCTAGAGCCTCCTGCTCCATACTGCGAATTGTATCCTCACTTCTTACTCCTGTTACCATGGGACTGATATCTGGGTCTCTTACCTACCTGAAAACTATCCAGACAATTTTAAGTGCTAGATTCCTAATCTTTGCACAGTCAATAAACACAACCAGATTTCATAAATACTGAAGTGCACTAGCGCTGTCTGACCTGCTCTGTGAGTCAAATGTTGAACTGTCCTCCAGCTAAGTCCCCCCGGGAGAATCCTCTATGTTATCTTTGGCACCTGTAGTTGTTGAGTGGAGTCCAGTCCAGCTCCGCTCCATGTCTCCAATCAAGCATGGCCACTTCCTGGCAACAATGCGCCAGGTCTGTCAAAGAACAGTGCTCTGGCCAATGGAAGGCTTAAAATGTTTAGTGACAAAATAAATATGTATATAGCGCTGTAAAAATAAGCTCTACTAAGCAAAGATTAGGCACAAGCATGTAATTGTTCACAAATAGGCTTTCAATTTGAATTACATCGCTTGGGGGAAAACAAAGTGAGCACACATAAAAATGAGGTCATGAGAAAAGAGGATGACCTTCAAGTGATACAAAAATATAAACTTTTAGGCACAGCAAGCTAGTCTTCACTTTCTTGTCTTCAGAGCCAAGATGTGAAAATCTCTAAATGTCATAGACAGGAACAACTTTTTAGGCACAGTTGCATGAACAAGAAAACATAGCTACAGTGGTTACAGTTATGCTAAGGCAATGATTGTATTTGTTACTTTATATATGTGTGGTATATATATAGGATTAACTCGATACAGGGCCAAAGGCACAGAACACAATCAGAGAGCATATCCAGTATAAGGGGAGGAGGGCGTCTGAGTTACAATATCAGTTCTATTGCTTATTTTAAAAGGTTGTAATGGTTTTTAATAACTAACTGGCAAATGCATCAAGCGATTTAGAAGTCGCAAAAATAGCGAATCGCAAAAAAAGAGCAATTGCGATCGCTATTTACAGTGATGCAATGCATCAACCTTATTTTTGGGAAAATGCGTAACTTTTCGCAAAAATAAGGAATCGCAAAATTATTCTGAGAAAACCATTGCGATTTCTCATTTGCGATTCTCAAATAAAGAATCGCAAATAAGGAATCGCAATTGAAATGCATGAAAAATCGCAAATTGCGATTTTCATAGAAATTGCAAAATTGCAATCGCAATTTTAGAAGGGACACAACCAGGTGGTAAAAATGAGTGCAAATCAGAAACAGCTGAAGAGCAACAGAAACTGATTTAAACACACCCACAATGAGGTTCCAGAATCCAAAATGGCTGGGCTGTACCTGATGGCGAGGAGGATGAGGCTGCAAGCTGCTCGACAAAGATGGAGGCAACTCAATGACCGCATCTTCAGAGTCCGCATAACTTTGCTAGGACAGGAGGAGGACGAAATATATGAGAAGTATAGGCTGAATGGCCAAATGATACATGATCTAATCAATGAATTGGACCCCATCCTGCAACGACAGACTCATAGGACCAATGCAATTCCAACGCATGTCCAGATTTTATGTTGCCTGCATCTACTGGCGTCAGGCACTTTTCAGGGAGTAATTGCAGTAGCAGGAGGTGTGTCGCAAAGTGCATTGTCACAAATCTTTGAAGCATTCCTTCATGCCATGATGGTCCGGATACACACACACATGAGTTTCCCTACCACAGCCCATGAAATTGCAAAGACCAAGCAGGAGTTTTACCAAATTGCTGGCTTCCCCCAAGTACTGGGTTGTATTGATTGCACCCATGTGGCTATATGTCCCCCTGCAGCTCAGGAATATTTGTATAGGAATAGGAAATGTTATCACTCCCTCAACATTCAGGTTGTGTGTAATGCCAAAAACATCATTACGGACATTGTGTCACAATTTCCTGGCAGTGCACATGATTCATATATCTTCAGGCAAAGTGGCATTCAGACCCGTCTAGAAAGGGGAGAGTTTGGAGAGGGACATTTGCTAGGTAAATATGTGCAATGCATCATTCCATTCCTTGTACAAATGTTAATGTCAAACAACTACTGACAGCCTTTCATCCTTCACATGTAGGTGACAGCGCATACGCCTTGCGAAATTACCTGATGACACCATATCTCAATCCTGCCACTGCCGCACAAAGGAGATACAACGCAGCACATATCTTAACAAGGAACGTGATAGAGCGAACATTTGGGCTGCTGAAGAGCCGATTTAGACGCCTTCATAAGACCGGAGGAGCAATGAAATACAATCTCGTAAAATGCTGCAAGATAGTGGCAGCATATGCCATGCTGCACAACATAGCGACAAAGGGAGGTTTGGAAATGGAGCTGTCTGACAGTGACTCAGAGGATGGGAACCAAAAAGTGCAACACCACCCTGCCCTACAAGGAACAGGTGCAGCAGAAGGGCGCAGGCGTAGATTGGAGATTACACAGAATTACTTCTAAGGTGAGTAATGATGACACAAAAACAGTACATGCTATGAAAAGTATACTTTATGTGAATGAATCGTGGCCAGGGAACTGAAGCAAACTGCCAAAGTGACTAATGTCACAAGAATCTTGGCCAAAAACAATAAATCTAAATTTCTAAAGAAATGTACTTGAAAGTCAGTGATTAGGTCACATCGTAGCAATGGTTACGTCACCATTTGAAGCCAAATTTGAGCATGGGAGCCTAGCGTTTTTTCCCTCGAACACCCGGACGTCTGTCTGCGGCAGCATCCTCTTGCCTTACGTTGGTAGTGGATGGGGTGGCGCTGCATGTATTAAGTCTCACTGCACTTGCAACAGACATTGTTATACTGCTCAGGCTTGAGGCACACTCACTGCTTTCTTCCTGTGCAGTCATGTTCACTCTGCTGGTAGATGCATTCATCATCTCTACCTCATTTGTCACTTGATCTAGTGCTTTGGCAACATCTCCGCTCCAATGACATATTTCGGTCTGCACTGTCACAGATCTACGCGCCAGCAGTGTTGTGGCTGTGGCCAGCCAATGTTCGACTTTCCTTGCTGTTTGAGCTGCTGCCTCAGTTGCCGGTGCTGCCTATTGTGCGATGCATGCCCCTCCTGCATGACCTTTGTCAATTCCTGGACACTACTGGCCAGTACTTCAATGTTGCCTGACGTCTTAGCTATTTCCTCCTTCACTAATCGAGTGTTCTTGCCCTGCAGGCGATGTGAACGAAGTATCTGTCCCTCCAAGCCACCCCAGACCGGATTTGTCAACTCCACCTGCTGTGGTCTGCGTGCTCTGCGTCTTCTCCGTTGCAATCTGCGATTGCCTCTCCGGATCTGTGTTGGTTTGGGTGTGGCGTTAAATATTTGACGTACACTGACCACAGGTGCAGCACTGGCCTCATCATCAGACGCCATGGGACGCAGTGTTGGTACAGGTGACCTACGGGAATGAGGCACACGTGACTGGGTAGTTGGCAGAGCTGGTGTGTCCTCATGTTCTGACGCGCTGCTGTGGTGCATTTCCAGACCATGACTGTCCCGGCCTCATCACGTTCTGCATCTGTGAGGTTAAACAGTGCAAAACAGCATCAATGTATGCTTGTGAGGTTATGTCACAGTTCACAATTAATACATTTTATGTTCATTTGAACATCTGCTTCACTATTTAAAAACGTTTTTGGCATGTGTGTGTGTCATTGTAACTACTTGGACTGATTACAACTCCCATGATGCACTTCCCTTAGTAATGGAATTCTAGTACATGCTTTACAGTGTGCGCTTGCGCTGTGGTGAGCTGACATCCTGACTTCAGTAATTTGGACAATATACACATGCATTCCTCTTACCTTCAGACGTGTGTGCAGCTCCTGAGGTGTCCAGCTGTGTGACTCCAACAACAGCTTCTGGCTGGATTGTTGACTCCACCAATTCCTCCATGGGAGTGTTTCCAGTGTCTGGTGGTGTGCCCCCTCCTGTCTTATGTGCCTCCTTCAAACGGTCTGCAATGCGCGCCTTGGCACGACTGCGCAGGTCGTACCATCTCTTTTTTTATTTCTCTGTGGTACGGTGAGTCACCCCAATGGCATTTACTCGATTCTGAATCCTGATCCATATCTTCCTTTTTTCCTGCTCAGGAACCTTCAGTGAAGCTTTTCCAAACAGCTTGTCATTGCTGTGCACAACACCCTCAATTAGAGTTTCTATTTGTTTCTCAGAGAATTTAACTTTTCTTTTCCTAGCACTTTGGCTGTCCTCTGCTCGATTTTCATGCTCAATTTTTAAATTCTTTTCAGGTGTACTCAGTCTCTCTCCCTCTCACTCTCCTCTGCTCCCAGAGCCAGCTCCCTCCTCACCCTGAGCCTCAGCACTGAAAAAGAGGCTTGGACAGCAGACTTTTCTGGTTCTGATGTCATCAACATGCATCAATGTGCGACCCCGGAAATTGCGAAATTGCAATTTACGAAATCACAATTTGCGAGTTCGCAAACACAAGAAATCGCTATAAATTCTGCGAATTTTACCGATTCCTTATTTTTTCACAATTTCTGTGATGCATCGCGTTTTGCGATTCCTTATTTGCGATTCCTTAAAAATCGCAATTAAGGAATCGCAAACTCATTTAATGATGCATGTACCTGCTAGCCAATAAAAAATACACTTGAAACTTGAGGAGGAAATCTGGGGTTTGAGAGATGAAGGGGAAGTTCTATGGCATAAAGGTGTAGTGTTCTTTGAAGAGGTGTGCCTTCAACTATTTTCTGAATTGAACGATGTTTGTGGCAGTCATGATGAACTAGAGGTGTTATTCGAGAAAATCCCTGACTAAATGGAGAAGGCTTGCTTCCTGTTTTTTTGTTTTCACCATTTCTTTATCTCAAGTCTGTTGGCTTGGCTGTTGTTTGGTATCGCCAGAAATTGTTAACTTTCCAGCAGGATAGATGGAAGTCCAAATCTTGATTGCTTTGTAGACATTTCATGTGGTCTTGAAAATTATGTGGGTGGGTAAATGTAGCCAGTAGAGCTCCATCAGGGTGGGGTTGATGTGTTTAAGGGGTGCAGCGGCTTGTAGGATACCTTTCAAGGGGGCCATTGTTGAGTCCGTGTGAGCAAGGCGTGCCCACCATCCAGCTGCAAGTGCACAAGGTTTTGCATAGCAGCTCTGAGGTAGCTTTTTGGGAGGACCGGTTTCACTTTTTTAAGTAAACATAGCTGATGTCAGGTGTGGATCTTAAATATCAACTACAGAATATCATGGGATGCTAACAAATATCAAAGGTGGGTATGTATATAATTTCTAAACCTAACTCCACATCTATGTACCTTGATGTAATCTTCAAGATACACAGATATAGATTTAAGAATGATAATTCTAAACTTCCCTTTAGGCACTTACCTTTTAATATTTTGTCCCTCAATTTTTTTAACGATATAAGTATGCCACAATAGTCTCATAACCAATATCCTAGAACACAATCCTTATACCAAGCTATCTTTGTCTTCTTGAAATTGTGATCCGTGAGTGTGACATTGATTCCAGGATGAATCTTAGTGGCTTGGTATTGAGGGATAGTTGGGGTTTAAAAATTGCATAATATTTTCAGATAGCAAGCATAAAACGCATCACCTCCGCATCACCCACTGATGCTGGAGTCCAAGGAACTATAGGTAAGCACACTGTACCCAACTCCTATACATTGTTTTGGAACCCTGCATTACTGCACTATGATTATGCGAGCACAGTGTTAATGGGCGCACAACTATAGTAAGAATTTGATATCCGTATCACTTACCAATGGCCACCGCACCTATTATCATGAGCATTCCCTGAGATGTAAATACTGAGGGGGCACCAGTTTGTGTTATATGTAAGTGTGTTCATGTATGTCATGACTGTCCAACCTTCTACTCAACGATAATGATGTGCGGTTCATTCAACTACAATACCACCATTTCATGCCCTCTAGAATTGTCCTGTGGGGCATAACATCATGTGGCATTAACCAGCTATATTCACATCAACCGAGATTGCAATGCAAGATGCTAGAAACATGTAACATCCTGAAACATATCTGTATTGCTTTCCTTACCACGGTTTCATATGGTAACAACTTCTCTCACTAAAGCACTATATGGCAGTGTAGCTGACAACACTGAAGTCAGCATTGATAGATGTTTTTAGATATCCCTGGCACCTTTCTTATATGCTGTGTTGAACCACTGACACTAGGCCGAGCCTGAGATAAATATCCCAGAATAAAAGGAGTCCATGCATATGGATGACAAGTACCAGAGCCACAGTGATATTGTCTTTTGCGAACATCACTGTGCTGACTCACCTTGGTGGGTGAGCCACCGTAATACTTATCCTGAGTAGTACTACTGAATACTTTTAAATGCATAATTACATGCTCTTTTTCAGATGCTTCTCACAAGGAAAATACTACACATGACTGGGGTACCAGAGGAGTGGTCCTCGACCAAGGGAATTTATTGCTGGGTCAGCAACTGCTATATCAGTATTTTTTAATTCCTTTGTTACTATACTTCTCTTTCCCTGCAGGTCAGACCCAGAACAATAAGATACACACACAGTAGGCAGCACGTAAGGGCACCGCTCAGTGTGGGGTAATTTATTCACTTGATGTTTGTATGTTTTTTTTCTGAATGAAGCGCCCCGGATCCTAATGACTAACCCAGGCGCCAAACATATCAACAGATTCATGAAGTTGTGACCACTACTAGATCCCCCTGTTCAGATGGTAATGGGAGCTCCTTTACCTAATCTCAAACGCTTTGACTACCTGGACTCCTTCAAAACCCAGAGGCAGCTCCAACCCACCAAAGTTTCTTTATCCCTGGAAGGGTAAACCGGTTAATAAAGTATAGCGTTGGAAATTCCCTTACCAGTTTTAACTTGCACTTTACACCCAACCGCACATCACCAGCCCCCTTGCTTGCACTCATCAAACGGCAGCTTCGAAAAAGATCTCTGCTAAAGCGACCCTATGGGGCACCCGTTGGGTATTGCAGCGCCGGCCCAACGAGGAACACTGCCCACTGATGAAGCATGACATCCTCTAGGGGTTGTGTGAGGGTAATATATGAGCAGTCTCATTGACTGTCCACTCCCATTACCCCGGCACAGGTACTCTCTTTCCTTAGCAATACTAGCCCTATCTTTGAACTTTGTAATTGCTGCTAGGAGCACAGGCATTTGGGCCTCTTGAACTAGCTCCCTGTCCCCCCCAGGCCCCTTATCCCACATAAGTTGTCTCTTATTTGAAACAGGGTATACATCTATCCAGATTCATGTGATTGCGCCAGATTTGGACTACTTGTTTGTTGGCAAATGGAAGAAATTTGATCTTTTTGGGAGTGTTTTGTAGTTGCTCTACATTCATTCTGCATCATACTTCTTGAGGGTACTATAGTATTGTAAAACGCATAATTTATATCTGGAGGTGGCTAGGAGACATGCTTATTGTTGCGTGAAAAGGCGAAAGAAAACTATGCTTCCCCGGTCTAGAGCTTGAAAAGCCAAAAGAGACTGTGACTGTCCCTGCATGAGAACAGTTTTGATGTGTGTGCGCACAAGTGAAGGGAGTAAACACCAAGAAACCAGTGACATCTTGCAATCGTGCCCAGCAAATCAGCATACTTCCTACAGTCTCACTCGCTTGTGATGACCTTTGAAACACCATGGGTAGGTTGTGTGCCCTTGTGGTCTACAGTGCACAAATAACTAGGATGGTTCTGCTAGAAGACAGTACCATGCTCCAAGAAAGTAGTGGGAACAGGATAACTGTAGCCTGTGACTGCAGTCAAGGGGTTCCAATCCCTCTTTCACTCACTCCCTCTCTCACTGATACTGAGCACAAAGCAGGACCACCAACAAAGTAAACATGTTTAAAATATAATTTAATTCCTAACCCTAATCCATACTTGCCTTTTTGCCCTGCAGAAACGTTTCATTGCACAGAAGAGACTGCACTCAACAGTAGGATGCCAGTTCATTTATCTAGAGAACGCCATCTGATCTCATCTTCCTATGGCTGAAAAGCTGGACCGCGCTTTGCCAACGGGACCTAGGGTTACAATTTCCATAAACAAATGCCAAACTCACACTTCAGATGAACTGCTTAATGACTCAGAAACAGCAATGGCAGCCGCCCCCGCGCCTCGAGCTGCCAGCACGTTGAATGCAGGCCCTGCAAGCCAGCGAATAGTTCTGCAGCCTAGAATGTCCAGCTCAAGTCAGCATGAACATAAAAAGAGTGAAGTCACCGGCCAAGGAGCCCGAGCCGCTAACAAAACCCACGAATCCGTATGGATCATTTGTTTTGGCCCCAAGTACCCAAGCGTGTTTGTTCCACCCTCACAGCCATGACACACTCGGCTCAAGCCGCAATTTTATTATTGAGGAATGAAAAAGGAAAACAGTTTCCCCAGCAGTTCTAAAAACTGAAACTTTGCCATCCGTAATATGAATTGTCAGCTGCATGCCTGGATGATCGTTCTAGCTGTCCTCCTGATGAAGAAGAGGTATCCGGCCTTGTCGTCAACCTGGTAAGTCAAGAGCAAGCAGGACTTTCTCACAGGAACGTCCCATCGGGACATTTTATTGACCCCTGATGCAGGCACTGGGCACAGAGCTGCTTTCTGCAGCTCTAAAACGTTATTTTCCAGACCAGAATAACTTTGTTTTGTTTGCATGGTCAGAGCTATAAAAATTGTAATTAACCCAAGCAATCCCAGAAACCAGTGTGATAGGCAGTGCCGGCCGAGCTACTGCCAGAGATGCAGTGTAGACTACTGCAATGAAATAGATGCACTTCTGAGCCCCATATACGCATGATTTGTATTTTTGTTTGTATCTGTTTATTAAGTATTAATCAGAAGTAAGTGGTACACAAAATACCAGCGCGGTAGTCTTTTAAGGCTATTTAGCTAAACTAAGTTCATTGATTAGTGTTTGTTGTGCCACACAACATTAACTCCACGTTTCTTAATGGTATATGTTACATTATTGTATGCTTCCCCGGGCGCTATATACTTCTACAATTGTAGTGGCAACTGCTGCCAGAGAGTGCTGGCCTGTTGGGAAGTTAAGCTGTGTAAACATCAACAAAAATATTTGTTGTGAAGGTTTTCGGAATTTGGAGTCATCCTTCAACTGGTTAAAAAGGAGAGAATTACATAGCATAGAACCCTGGTCTTAAAGACTTGGCTCTTCCCTTCTTGTTAACTGTTTCACTTCTCATTCAGTTTTTCTACTCAGCTAGCGCCATGATGCCCTTTGGGCTAGTTAGCGCTGTATAAAACTTCCTAACATAACATGACACAACATATTAGTGGCAGTGCTTAATTTGAGCCAGTGGTTGCTGTTGTAATTTTTGGTGACCGTCACTTATTTATCTGCATCGGACATTTACAGGGAACAAGAAAGGGCAAAGAAAAAAGAAGTACGATGGAAGACGAGAAAGAGCGAACAACTTGTCATAAAGGGAGAAATCAGCAACCTGCAAGAGTGAGATAAATGAACAAAGTGTCTGGTAGTGGATTAAAGTTGCATGAGGTGGATTCATGACTACGCAGCCTTGGTATCGAGTGCACCATCATTTAATTGCATCAGCCGCAAGCATCTGACCAGAGCTTTGGCACCCGCACTCATTCTTTTACAAATTAAGCACTGGACTTAGTGTTGTAATATAGTAGTACCCTTCACTGCAAGTGGAGCATAGTTCAAAGGGCCAAGCTGTAGGGTGCAGTAGGAGTGGCATGTATCCTGAATATATCGTGTACCATACGAAAAGAAATGAAAAATATTTTGTGGACAGAGGTGAGCTTTTAAAAATTATCCGTTTTCTTACCACCACTGCAATATGTTTTAAATGGTGCATCTCAGCCTCAATCTAAAAATGAATTGGGATGCTTAACTATCTATGGAATACCACTATGGCAGTTTGTTGTAGGATATTTTGCCATAAATAGCAATTCTTGATGAACTAGAAAGGAAAGTTGTTTTTAGCAAACATTAGGATAGTTTTCTTTCTCCACCATCTTTAGTGTCCTGGGATCCATTGTCTGGTAATTGTCTAAGAGGACTCAAGATTCAGAATTTAGGGAAAATAGGGTTTTACTAACAGACCAAGTAAAATGGGAAGGGCAGTGAGAGTCAATTATTTGTCATCTATTTCTGGATTGTTATAGTTTAGCAATTTATGGTGTACAGGGCAGTCATATAAGGCTTTGGAATTAATTGTAAAAGATTACAGTGATCCAGAGTAAGGAGAAGATGGGTGAAAATTAATGCATTTTGATGTCGGCTTGGAGCATACCCCATCGTTCACTCAAATCAGTGTCCTAAATAGTTTGTACTAAAACTTGTATGTCAAATTTTCTTCCTCTGGGTGATACCTGTGATACATTTTTGTTGCCTTGCCTAGCATAATTCAATGATTTGGTCTCGCTCCAATTTTTTGTCAAAATTGACAATCTGAAATTGATGATAGCTTGGGGCCCTACTATTAATTTATTAATTAGGCATTACAGTAAAATCAGCCATATGATAAATTAAAGTTTGAAAAAAATACAGGTTATTCTTAGAGATCACTGTGCAGTGATTCTACGATGATTCAATCCCCACCCAGATGGCACAAATGCAGTCCCACATATGATATTTTGCATCCGCAGAAAATGCTTCAGGAAGGGTAACAGTGTTGTGTTTTCACATGATTTTTGTTACTTGGCTACCAGTTTTATTGTGGAAGTTCTAGTGTGGGTTAGAGATTCTATGTTCCAACAGAACTTCACACTGTGATGAGCCTGTCAGGGATTGGGTGTACCGAATGAGCTAGCTTAATGAACGGCTCAACAAATATCGTTAGAGTGGACAATCTGACTTACAGTGGTGACGAGGACGGGAGGCTGTTTCCCATGACCAGGGCTCAAGTCAGGAACCATTGAAATGATAATCAACCCCTGAATTTTCTTGGAAGTGGTGTACTTGTGGTATCTTGGGTGTAGTGCATCTTCCTGATACCATGGTGATGGAAGATGCACTGCAGCTAGATTCCAGAATGGTGGGGCTGCAGTCAGTTGATGAGAGAAGTAGGAGAGGATAAGGTGTATCTGCTTGTCTTCAATAAAGTCTACTTGAACACTTTACTGGATCAGCGCATCTTTACAGTACTCAGTGAGGCAATGGTAGTTAAGTTAAGTTAAGCAACGGGCAGTTACTATGAATTTCACTGTGGGAAGTGCTTAAATACCCAGCTTTTGTGAAGTTAATATATGAATGTGGTTTTAAGCAAGTTTTCTCAGCCAAGAATCTGTGCAGTAAAGTCAAGTACGCTGAACGTTGGGACAGAGTTGGAGCTGTTAAAATTGTTAATGATGGCACTTTGCCGCATCACAGTGTTTTAAGTGGCTTGGAGTAGTAATTGAGCGTGATCGTTGGGCGCACTGCTACCAACTGCCACAATTCGTGGTGGTACACGGTATAGTGTGGGAGCCGAGAAGTTGCACAGTTCGTGCTGAGTTGGAAGCTCAAGAACATTGTGAGGAGCCGCACAGCTCATGAGAAGCCATGCTCAGGAGTATCTGAACTGTCCGAGGCAGCCAGGTTTTGCAACTGCCTTAGAAGCCTGGAAACTAGACTATGGTGCCTGGGGTCAGAGTGACAGTGACACGCTGTTAGGTCGGATGTGCGCAATACACATATGTGCTGCATGTGGATGCTAAAACTGGAACGATGTAGAAGGAGCAAGCTAAAATGTAGAATCACTACAATCTCTTCAGAGACAGAAACGGGACTGGGGCACAGGAGTTGTGTAGTCTTACAGACAGCGGTGTCTACTTTAATTGTTTTATTATTTTGAGATCAGCGAACAACAGTGATGACTTTATCTTTTTAATTTGTTGTTTCCAGTATTCAACTGCTCAATTTTGGTATTTTCATGAGTGTTTTGATGTCAGATAATGTGTAACTTGGCAGCCATGGAGGTCTCTTCTATTACATCCCCTCCCAAGTTTCTGCAGAATCCCGGTCTCCCAGTTATGGCATGAGAAGACTGGCGGGCGCAATGGAGACCTGCTTGGAGCCTGTGTGCAGGGTGTATTTGTAGCTAAACGTAAACTTCCAATATTAAAGCACAGAATGGACATTGAAAGGAGAAAAGTGTTGAACACATTGCATACACCATTGAATCTTGACAGTAATGTTGAGGAAGTGTCACTCAGATAAGGTGCAAGGTGATGAATATGTAGATGCTATAAATGCTCTAGAAGAACATTTTGCCATGAAAATATGCATTGTCATAGAGAGACATAAGTTTTTCTCTCATGTCCCATTACCTGGGGAAAATGTAGAACAGTATGTTTCAATTCTCAAAACTTTAGATGCGAAATGCATATTCACGGATTTGCAAGAGGAAATGATAAGAGATCAATTTATCAAATGGACCAGCTGAAAATCCCTCCATGTATGTGAGAGAACTCAATGATGGACAACAAAAAGATAACACATAATAATAACAATGTAAATGTGGTGCATAAGAACTAAAAGGGATCAGGAGCTTTTTTTAAAACACCAAAAGAAAACGTGCATGCTATAGGTGTGGGAGCACAAGAGACAAAGCATAATCTGATTTATGTCCTGCCACCTTAGCAAAGTGTTTTAAGTGCAAGAAGATTGGGCAGTGTTCCATAGTGTGCAAGTCAGAAGGGCTGAGTGGTATCTGGCAGGTAGTGAATGCTTTGAACGACATTCATGATGAGTATCTAGATGAGGAGGATGGTAGGAACAAATTTGAGGTGTTTGGTAGTATGTGGAGAGATGGTGGCTTAGATAAAGGAGGCATACCGCCCTCAAAAGTGTACTTTAAAGATTAACGACAATGATGGATCTTTGTAGGTTGATCTGTGTTCACCGTACACTATAATTGACAAGGTGACATGGGAAAATCTGGGTGGTTGTAAGTTATGTCCTCCTGACATTGAAGCCAAGGGTTATTGTGGTGTGAAATTGCCGCTGGTAGGATATTTTGAACGTTTTATCACATACACGGAAAGGGTAGCTGAGAGGAAGCAAAAAGCCCTGGATATGATTCTTAATCCCAATTATGGCTGGGCGGGGTTTGCAGAGTTCCGCATGCCCAAAAAACTCTGCCATACAACACAGAGTCCCACAAGCAGCGGAGTGCGATACGTCATGCTGCTTGTGCTGATTGTTAGTGCCGGGTGTTTGTCCGGCACTGTAGTGTAGTTCCTATATTCCCAATAGGCTCTGCGCATTGGAATAATATACCCTATAGATTTGACGTAGGACTGAAGTCGACTAGGTCGCTATCGAATATATTAGACTTAATTGTGAGTGCCAGCTAGCTCAGAGGTCACTAGAAACTTTCTCGAATTCACAAGAAGGGATTTGTTTCTGACAACCGCATAAACATGACAAGAATAAACGTATCTTCAGAGTCATGAAAACAATAGATAGATATTTTACTCAGTCAATTGTTCATGCTTCGTTTCATCAGAGTGGCAGAGAAATAGAGAGAAGGGCGTTTTCAATAGAAGTATTTATTGAACAGTCTTCTTTCTCATGCAAGTAAAGTGAACTGCTACAATCGTAATACTGCTTGCAAAGTATAATACATAAAGTAAGAAGAGAATTATAAAATAATACTGTAAAAGCATTGTATGGTTTCTAAACCATAGATAAATACATACATAAATAACAAAGGCTAAAAGTACTCAACTGGTGCTTCTAAAATACGCCTACCCCAATGTACCTAACATAAGTCTAGTACGAGGGAAGAAGTATGTGAGGTGTAGCATAGGTTTAATTTTTCTTTGCCAAGAATCTAACCAAGATTTCTCTTAGGGTCTAATCAGATCCGTACTTGGGTTTGAGAATGTAGGAGGTCTGGTATCTCTGTCTCGGGACTTGATTTCCCAACACCCCACGAGGGGAGCTTGGAAACACTGGAGCTGGATTCTCAGCGAGAGAAAGGACAGCTTCTCGATCAGTGCGTCAGCTGGAGGGTCGGCTTCCTTCGGCACTTGCTGTAGCGAGCTGTGTTGGGAAAATAGATAGTCGAGCTGCTCTGAACCAACGTGTCTTTGCTAGGGCAAGTGTAGGCATATTTATACCTTGAAGGTGCCTAGTTTGACTTAAAGTCGGGCATAATAACATCATCAAAGAATCCCAAGGGAATGGTAGTTCTTTGAAAACTCCATGAGTTCTTGGACAAATCAATATTCAAGCAAGGGAATGTCACTGACTGCTGAACCCGAGTTTTCCAAGAAATCGTTGTGAGAAGTTGGCCTGATATATAGTGCTCACTATTCTAGTGATCACTGTGTATCATACCAAACGACCCTTATTGATGATTGGTTGTAAGTCAACCTTATAGACCAGCTATGCTAGTAGCGTGGACAAAAGCAGTCTTTAGGCTAAACTCTAGAGGGCGTGTTAAGCCAGCTGTTTTACCATCACATATACCCCTTGAACACCAAGTGAAAGGACACCACACAAGTTGTTATGAAAAATAAAGTATATTTATTTATAACAAGTCTACCCTGAAATCTTTATGAGTCAGGTAGCTAAGCACAATACAAAACTCTTACGAAAATACTTCAAGTTGCACAATTTACACAAATGCCTGAGGGGCACGAAAAACCATATACACTAAAAGTGGAATGCGAAATACTAGCAGGTGAGTAACACGATCCAGAGGCTTCAGGATCGCTAGGACTACACTACTGAACCCTAAGGTTAGGAGCAGGAGGCCTAGGGAGATCGGGTGCAGAGTGTGCACTCTCACGCGGGATGCGGGACAAAGTCTATGGAAGCTAGTATTTCTAAAGTTACTGTTTTCGGACGAATCCGACTAGGCAGACTTAAAACGACAAAGGATCTGGACACTTGGATAGTGAACCTGTGTTGGAGCACTGAAATGCTCAGGTTACCTAGCCCAGGGGCTGCGGCTGCATAGGGTTCAAAAGACGTCTGGAATCCTCGTTGTAGTCTATGGAGCCTGAAAGAAGAAGTTGCTGGCAGGCGACCAGTGAAGATGTTCGGTGTGATCCAAGCCTGGATCGGTGATGGAGACGACCTGAAAGCAGAGGGGACTCAGTTCTTAATCACTAGCCAGTGATTGTGTGGGCACCAGGATGGCACCGGATGAGGTCACCGCGATCAGGTGAGTGGGTGACGCTGGACTCTGCAGTCACATGGGCCAGGAGGCGTTGTCGGCGACCAGGCTGGAGGTGCGAGCTGTCCCACGAGGGTGTCTGCTGTCGGCGATGCTGGAACCAGGATTGGAGCAACAAACCTTGGCAAAGGCAAGCCCACGGGGTCGAGTCAAGATGGCGTCTGGAGGGGACCAGGAGGGTCCGGGGTGCTCCTCTTTTGGAAGGGAGCAAGGGTCAGTCTGGAGCAACCAGACCAGCGGTGAAATCGTTGTGGTACGTCGTCAGGAGGGCCACAAGCCAACGGGCAAGTGACCGGACAACGCGGTAAGCAGCAAAGAGCAGAAGGTCTCTGTAGGAGAGTAGGGTCTGCAATCCTATGATCACCCAGATTTTTTGCTTTTGTTTCACTGGTTTACGACTTTCTCTGGCTGTGGGCCTGCTAATCAGACCCACAGCCTGGCTGTTCTCTTTCTAAATTACGATATGTACCCTAGGTGCATTTACCAATTGGTACTGGGCCACCTTATCAGACCCCGTAACGCAGGGCATAGGTGTACCCAGGGCCGCCAGGGGCTGAAGCATGTATTATGCCACCCCTGGCTGGCCTCCTAAATTTGACACAACTGGCTGCACGACAGCTGGGGCGAAGACGTGTAACCACCCTTCGCTTTAGGTATAGTAGCTCTATATCTAACCATACAATGGACACCCGAGTTCCTATCAGTCACTCCTATGGCAGGCCTTAACAATCCTGAAGGCAGAGTGCGTGGGCTCGTGTGAGCTAGGTTCAGGCCCGAGCCGAGCCCGGTTGCAGCTTGCGGAATCAAGACCCAATAGCTGTTCCATGATAACGCGTACCATATCGGTAACTCCGGTGTCGCGTTATCAAGGCATGTCGAGTAAGGTGTCATACGAATCGGGGTGCTGCCCTCTCACCAACTCTGGCGATGAGGTTAGCATCCCACCCTTCTAGAGGGACACGACATGTACGTAACTGTGAACCCCGGTTAAAGTTAACTGAAGCCTCAGCTCCACAAAATGGATGCTGCCACCACAGACACGAGTCTGACCTCCTGCTGCTGGGAGTCCTTCCAGCGAGGAGCACTTGGACAAAGGGTTTCCTGTCGAGGGCGCTGCTCGCACCGTCCCAGACAGGGTTTGTGTATTCTGGGTAGGTAGGGCTTTGGCGAGAAGGTGACTGCGGAGTGGCACCCCGGTGCTCACTACGCATCTGCCGGTTAGAACCAGTTCCAGGGGCGACAGCCCTGGCCTGGGGAAAGTCCGGCAGGGGAGAGGGGCGTAACTGCCCCCCTTCCTGGTCCCACCCTTAGGGCAGGACCTAGTCATGTACCCACCCCTTTCTTTAGAATAAAGACCGGAGCGGGGACCCTTCCAAATTAGATCATCTTTGAATCAAGAACTACTTTCTACGAAAGGACACTCAAGACTCTTCTCAAGATTTCTCCCTTGTGACTAAGGAGTAGTCACCCTGCATCAGCGGGCACCATCTAAGAACTCTGCGGTTTGCTGCAAGTCCTTCCTCAAGGATCCGACGGCCCAGCTCGACGAGAACCGGCTTCCCTGGCACCTCTGACCTCTACCCACGTCATCAGCTCAGCTGTGATCTGTGGGTGCGACGAGACCTCGAGGGACCGGCCATCATCAGAACCTGCACGCTCTTAAAAACCAGCACGACCATCGAGGTAACTCTCTGGTGAGTGCTCTGGGGTCCGAGAAGCCCCGACCCTGAGCCGCTCTAGCACCGAAGTGCAGTCTCCCAGCATCTCCACGATCTGCGTGGGGCCCTTCTGCTCGCTGCTCAGCACGTTGTCTGGTCACTCGCCGCTGGCTTGTGCCCTTCTGTGACGACATCCGAGAATCATCACTGCTGGTCTGGTTGCTCCAGACTGGCCCTTGCTTCCATCCTTGCGAGAAGCACCCCGGACCCTCCTGGTCCACTCAAGACGCCATCTTAGGCCCACCACGTGGCCCTGAGATCTGCCAAGGCTTGTTGCCCCATCCTGGGCCCAGCGACGCCGACAGCATCATCCTTCGTGGGACAGCTCGCACCTCCACCGTGGTCGCCGACAACGCCTCCTGGTCCGAGAGACTGCAGAGCCTAGCGTCGCCCACTCACCTAGTCGAGGTGACGGCCAACCGGTGCCTTCCTGGTACCCTCTGACTACTGGCTAGTAGTACGAACTTGGTCCCCTCTGCTTTCAGGTTTCATCAATCTCCGATCCAGGCTTGGATCTCTACGAACTATTCAGCACTGGTCGCCGGCCAGCAACTCCTTTCTTCCGGCTCCTGGCTCGTCAGCGAAGACCCCGACGCCTGTAAGACTTGTGCAGCCGCAGCCCTCGTGGCTAGGTAACTCGGCATTTCGGTGCCTGCATATCCTCCTTACTCTAGGGTCCCGAGTCCCTCGCTTCCGACTTGCCTTATCGGGTCCGCCCGAGACCTTAACCTTTCCGTGTCCTCGGACACTTGTTTTAATTGTGCACTTGAAGTATTTGCTAAAGAGATTTGGTTTGTGCTTAGTACCCTGTCCTCATAAAGAGTACAGGGCTTTTGTGATTCTTAATAAATATCCTGTTTATTTTCATAACACTTGTGTGGTGTCCTTTCACTGGGTGTTCAAGGGGTACATGTGTGGTAAACAGCTGGCTTAACACGCCCTCTCGAGTCTTTAGCCTTAGACTGCTCGTATCCACGCTACTAGGATAGCTGGTCTATAGGTTGACTTACAACCAAACACCATAAGGGTCGTTGGAACGATACATAGCGGTCGCTAGAATAGCGAACGTTGCATATCGGGCCAACTTCTCACATTGGTGAGCAGCGGTTGGGATTTGAGCTTGCTGTTGTTTTACCACACGTATCCTAAGAATATCTTGTTGAAAGATCGCACAAGTACTGTTAGTACATATAACTAACGCTTAGAATACTCTGAGTTCTACTGAACCAGCTGTTGTAGCTCCTCAAGGCTTAGCACACCTTGGCTACAACTCTTAGCAAGGGTACAGTAGGTAAACACGTAGTGTAGGTAGGTGCATCACTTACACCACACTAGAAACAGTATGTCGGACAAAGGAGGAAACTCTGGGTCTCCCCTTGTGTCAGTTGACCCTCCACAGGTCATCCCTTCAGGATATACTGTGCTGAGCTTCAAGGAGTTAAGACGACTGTGTCACTCCAGGAAGATTCAGCAGGGGTCTAACCCCACAACGTCCTTTCTGATTGGTCTCTTGGAGACTTATGATGCCAGAAGAGCTGAGAAACTTCGTAGCTCTTCTAATCCAGAAGGAGACATGCCTCCCCTCGAGGGAACCCGGGACGATCCTGACCTCATCCACCTCGCAACTGAGAACGAAGATGTGGAGGAGGATGAGGATGAGGATCTCTCTGGGGATGAGGCAGATAAGGGACAGGTAGAAGTCGTCAGACTAAGCAGGTCCAACTTAAGCAAACATGATAGCGGTACTGGGGGACCCCTGGGGCCACTTTCAGGTCAGCTTAACATTGGGAATGGACGAGCCAGATCTCTGTCAAGAGGCTCTGGCAGATCCCTTCAAACCAATGGCTCTCACAACTCGTCTCAGAGAGGTATGACGTCCCCTCAGAGGAGAGTGTACGAAGCTAAGGAAAGGGCAGCCAATCTAAGGATTGAAAGGGAAGAACTTGCCCTGGCCAAAGAGAGGCTTGCCTTTGCTAGAGAGCAACAGTTAAGTGGGGCAGTCCCCACTGGTGGCAGCAATGTACCTAGTAATAGGGAAAAGAGTTTCGATACGAAACACCTTGGTAAGATAGTGCCCCCCTTTAAACAAGGGGACGACATCCACAAATGGATTACTGCTTTGGAGAGGGCCTGCACTGTGCAGGGTGTTCCCCAGAGTCAGTGGGCAGCTATCTTGTGGCTCTCCTTTGAAGGAAAAGGAAGAGACAAGCTCCTCACCACAAGGGTGGAGGATGCTAACAATTACCAAATCTTGAAGAATACACTCGTTGAAGGGTTCGGCCTAACCACTGAGCAGTACAGGGTGCTGTTCAGGGATACCCAGAAAACGCAGTCTCAAGATTGGTCTGATTTTGTCGATTGTGCCACTAAGGCTTTTGAGGGCTGGTTGCTGGGCAGTAAGGTTACTGATTACGAAGGATTGTATAATTTGATGATGAGAGAACAAATTTTAAACAATTGTCAGAGCCAGTTGTTGCATCAGCATCTTGTCGACTCGGATCTGACCTCTCCCCAAGAATTGGGAAAGAAGGCAGACAGATGGGTTCGTACAAGAGTTAAACAGAACCAGGGCCAGAATCAAGGTGGTCAGAAGAAAGCAGACCAGAAGGGTAAAGATTCTAAAGGGGAACAAAGTGACCAGAAGTCTTCGACAGGTCCCCAACAACCCAAAGAGGGTGGGGGTCAGGCTCCCCAAAAGAAGAAAGAAGGCCAATCCAAAAGATGGTGCCAGTACTGCAAAAGTAAATCTCACTGGTTTAGTGAGTGCACCAAGAAAGGAGGAGGGCAGACTCCTGCCACTGCAGCCCCTAAGGCACCTGTGCCCCCTAGTACAGTCAGCAGTGGTAGTGCGCCTCCCAAGGGTTTAGTAGGGTTAACCCTGGGTTCTGAGGGGCGTGACAACTTAGTTGGCACACTCACTCAGGCTGTCCTTGTCAGTACAGGGGACGCGGACGTATCCCCTGACGGAAGCCCCAATACTTTGGGCAAATACCGACAGACGCCTTTCATAAATGGAAAGATGGCTCAGGCCTATAGGGACACTTGTGCCAGCGTCACCATGGTGACGCCTAACTTTGTGGACCCTGGACAGATCATGCCAGGTACAGAATTCCTGGTGACCAATGCAAGCAATGTCACTACCAATCACAGTATGGCAATTGTAGCTTTCTCCTGGGGAGGGGTAACTGGCCAAAAGAAGGTTGTAGTTAGTCCAGACCTCCCAGTGGATTGTTTGTTGGGCAATGATTTGGAGTCGTCACAATGGTCAGAAGTGGAGCACCGGACTCACATGGAAATGTTAGGTTTGCCAGCACATGTGTTCGCTGTGACTAGGTCACAGGTCAGGAAATGCCCCACTGAGCAGGTGCTGGATCCTGGAACAACGGACCAGACACCTCCCAAGAAAAAGAGCAGTAGGGTTAAGGCTGCGCCTTCCCCCTTGCCCCAGGTCGAGGATCAAGTCTCAGAGGAGGCTGACCTACAGGAATTGCGGGAAACTGAGCCTAGGGAATTCGAACTTGATCAAGTTGAATTCTTGGGTTCAGGGGGACCCTCAAGGGAAGACCTGGGGAAGGACCAGTTAGACTGCCCTTCTCTTGAACCCCTCAGACAGCAGGCTGCTGCTGAGGCTGCTGGGAACGCCACAGGTACCCACAAGGTATACTGGGAAGATGGACTCCTGTACACTGAGTCAAGAGACCCCAAGCCTGGCATGACCAGGAGGCTGGTTGTACCCTTGTCTCAGCGTGGTTTCCTACTTACCTTGGCCCACGAGATTCTCTTAGCAGGTCACTTGGGCCAGACGAAAACGTGGGACAGGCTTGTCTCACACTTTCACTGGCCTCACATGAACGAAGATACCAAGGAGTTTTGCCGCTCCTGTGTCACTTGCCAAGCCAGTGGTAAATCAGGTGGCACGACAAAGGCCCCCCTTATACCAATGCCTGTGGTGGGGGTACCCTTTGAACGGGTGGGGATCGACATCGTCGGTCCCATGGAACCACCTACAGCATCAGGGCACAAGTTTATACTGGTGGTAGTGGATCATGCCACCAGGTATCCTGAAGCTATTCCCCTTAGGACCACTACAGCACCTGTTGTGGCAAGAGCCCTAGTTGGAGTGTTCTCCAGAGTGGGCTTCCCTAAGGAGGTCGTCTCCGACAGAGGTGCAAACTTTATGTCGAGCTACTTAACTGCTATGTGGAAGGAATGTGGTGTTAACTACAAGTTCACTACACCCTATCATCCACAATGCAATGGGCTTGTTGAGAGATTCAACAGGACCCTAAAAGGGATGATTCATGGACTACCGGAAAAGCTTCGGCGTAGATGGGACGTCCTGATCCCCTGCCTCTTGTTCGCCTACAGAGAAGTCCCACAGAAGGGGGTTGGCTACAGCCCTTTTGAACTTTTGTACGGGCATCCTGTAAGGGGACCCCTGTGTTTGGTGAAGGAAGGATGGGAGAGACCTCTCAAAAAGCCTGCAGCCAACATAGTGGACTATGTGCTCGGCCTCCGCTCGCGGATGGCTGAATACATGGAAAAGGCATCTGAAAACCTTAAGGCCAGCCAAGAACTCCAGAAAGCTTGGCATGACCAAAAGGCTGTCTTGACTGTTTATCAGCCCGGACAGAAGGTGTGGGTGCTGGAGCCAGTGGCCCCAGCAGCACTCAAGGACAAATGGTCCGGGCCCTACACCATCCTGGAGAAAAAGGGAGAGGTCACCTACCTGGTCGACCTGGGAACTCCCCGGAGCCCCCACAGGGTGCTTCATGTCAACAGGCTAAAAGCATATGTCGACAGGAAGGACATGAGTTTGCTCATGGCCCTAGATGAGGGACAGGAGGAGGAGAGTGACCCTCTCCCCGACCTGCTCACTCAGAATCCTGACGATGGATCGGTAGATGGTGTTGTCTTTTGTGGCAGCCTCTCCGAACATCAACAGAGAGACTGTAAACAGGTTCTTCAGTCTTTCAGACATATGTTTTCTCTAACACCCAGCCAGACCGATTGGTGCACCCATGAGGTTGACACTGGTGACAGCCTGCCCGTGAAGAGTAAAATCTACAGGCAGCCTGATCACGTTAGAGACTGCATCAAGAGTGAAGTGCAGAAAATGTTGGAGCTGGGAGTCATTGAACCCTCGGATAGCCCTTGGGCTAGTCCCGTAGTTCTAGTGCCGAAACCTCACACCCAGGGTGGTAAGAGAGAGATGAGGTTTTGCGTAGACTACAGGGGTCTCAATGCAGTCACTAAGACTGACGCCCACCCAATACCAAGGGCAGACGAGCTTATCGATAGATTGGCTTCGGCCAACTACCTAAGTACGTTTGACCTGACAGCTGGGTATTGGCAAATCAGGTTAGCTGAGGACGCCAAGCCTAAAACCGCATTTTCAACCCCTGGTGGGCATTATCAGTTCGTGGTGATGCCCTTCGGTCTGAAAAATGCACCTGCCACCTTCCAACGGTTGGTGAATCAAGTCCTTACTGGGCTGGATGACTTCTGTGCGGCG
Source organism: Lissotriton vulgaris (assembly GCF_964263255.1). Taxonomy (NCBI): domain Eukaryota; kingdom Metazoa; phylum Chordata; class Amphibia; order Caudata; family Salamandridae; genus Lissotriton; species Lissotriton vulgaris. The sequence continues at coordinate 52,557,097 of NC_141686.1, forward strand.
TATCTTGACGATATTGCTGTCTTTAGCTCCACCTGGGAGGATCACCTGGTCCACCTGCGGAAGACGTTAGAGGCACTGCAAGCAGCAGGTCTCACTATCAAGGCCACCAAGTGCCAGATAGGGCAGACACAGGTTGTATACCTGGGCCACCTTGTAGGTGGAGGTCAGGTTCAGCCACTGGAGAGCAAGATACAGTCAATCAGGGACTGGGCTCCTCCAACCACCCAGACTCAGGTTCGAGCTTTCTTGGGCCTGACTGGATACTACCGGAAGTTTGTCAGGAACTATGGTTCCATCGTGACACCATTAAACGAACTGACAAGCAAGAAAATGCCAAAAAAGGTTCAGTGGACAGCGAGCTGTCAAAAAGCATTCGATGACCTAAAGCAGGCCATGTGCACGGCGCCTATCCTCAAGAGTCCGGACTACTCCAAACCATTCATTGTCCAAACAGATGCTTCTGAGTTGGGTGTGGGAGCTGTTCTTTCTCAACTGAATTTTGATGGTCAAGACCAGCCCATTGCTTTTATAAGCAGAAGGCTGACCCCTATAGAGAAGAATTGGTCAGCTATTGAGAGGGAGGCCTTTGCTGTGGTTTGGGCCCTGAAGAAGCTGAGGCCATACTTGTTTGGCACTCACTTCAAGATTCAGACCGACCATAAGCCCCTCTTGTGGCTAAATCAGATGAAGGGTGAAAACCCCAAACTGCTTAGGTGGTCCATTTCCCTACAGGGGATGGACTTTACAGTGGAACATAGACCTGGTACTGATCATGGCAATGCCGATGGGCTCTCCAGATATTTCCACTTAGAACAAGAAGACTCACCTGGTCAAGGTTAGCTTATTGTTCCGACGTTTGGGGGGGGTCATGTAGGAGAGTAGGGTCTGCAATCCTATGATCACCCAGATTTTTTGCTTTTGTTTCACTGGTTTACGACTTTCTCTGGCTGTGGGCCTGCTAATCAGACCCACAGCCTGGCTGTTCTCTTTCTAAATTACGATATGTACCCTAGGTGCATTTACCAATTGGTACTGGGCCACCTTATCAGACCCCGTAACGCAGGGCATAGGTGTACCCAGGGCCGCCAGGGGCTGAAGCATGTATTATGCCACCCCTGGCTGGCCTCCTAAATTTGACACAACTGGCTGCACGACAGCTGGGGCGAAGACGTGTAACCACCCTTCGCTTTAGGTATAGTAGCTCTATATCTAACCATACAATGGACACCCGAGTTCCTATCAGTCACTCCTATGGCAGGCCTTAACAATCCTGAAGGCAGAGTGCGTGGGCTCGTGTGAGCTAGGTTCAGGCCCGAGCCGAGCCCGGTTGCAGCTTGCGGAATCAAGACCCAATAGCTGTTCCATGATAACGCGTACCATATCGGTAACTCCGGTGTCGCGTTATCAAGGCATGTCGAGTAAGGTGTCATACGAATCGGGGTGCTGCCCTCTCACCAACTCTGGCGATGAGGTTAGAATCCCACCCTTCTAGAGGGACACGACATGTACGTAACTGTGAACCCCGGTTAAAGTTAACTGAAGCCTCAGCTCCACAAAATGGATGCTGCCACCACAGACACGAGTCTGACCTCCTGCTGCTGGGAGTCCTTCCAGCGAGGAGCACTTGGACAAAGGGTTTCCTGTCGAGGGCGCTGCTCGCACCGTCCCAGACAGGGTTTGTGTATTCTGGGTAGGTAGGGCTTTGGCGAGAAGGTGACAACGGAGTGGCACCCCGGTGCTCACTACGCATCTGCCGGTTAGAACCAGTTCCAGGGGCGACAGCCCTGGCCTGGGGAAAGTCCGGCAGGGGAGAGGGGCGTAACTACCCCCCTTCCTGGTCCCACCCTTAGGGCAGGACCTAGTCATGTACCCACCCCTTTCTTTAGGATAAAGACCGGAGCGGGGACCCTTCCAAATTAGATCATCTTTGAATCAAGAACTACTTTCTACGAAAGGACACTCAAGACTCTTCTCAAGATTTCTCCCTTGTGACTAAGGAGTAGTCACCCTGCATCAGCGGGCACCATCTAAGAACTCTGCGGTTTGCTGCAAGTCCTTCCTCAAGGATCCGACGGCCCAGCTCGACGAGAACCGGCTTCCCTGGCACCTCTGACCTCTACCCACGTCATCAGCTCAGCTGTGATCTGTGGGTGCGACGAGACCTCGAGGGACCGGCCATCATCAGAACCTGCACGCTCTTAAAAACCAGCACGACCATCGAGGTAACTCTCTGGTGAGTGCTCTGGGGTCCGAGAAGCCCCGACCCTGAGCCGCTCTAGCACCGAAGTGCAGTCTCCCAGCATCTCCACGATCTGCGTGGGGCCCTTCTGCTCGCTGCTCAGCACGTTGTCTGGTCACTCGCCGCTGGCTTGTGCCCTTCTGTGACGACATCTGAGAATCATCACTGCTGGTCTGGTTGCTCCAGACTGGCCCTTGCTTCCATCCTTGCGAGAAGCACCCCGGACCCTCCTGGTCCACTCAAGACGCCATCTTAGGCCCACCACGTGGCCCTGAGATCTGCCAAGGCTTGTTGCCCCATCCTGGGCCCAGCGACGCCGACAGCATCATCCTTCGTGGGACAGCTCCCACCTCCACCGTGGTCGCCGACAACGCCTCCTGGTCCGAGAGACTGCAGAGCCTAGCGTCGCCCACTCACCTAGTCGAGGTGACAGCCAACCGGTGCCTTCCTGGTACCCTCTGACTACTGGCTAGTAGTACGAACTTGGTCCCCTCTTCTTTCAGGTTTCATCAATCTCTGATCCAGGCTTGGATCTCTACGAACTATTCAGCACTGGTCGCCGGCCAGCAACTCCTTTCTTCCGGCTCCTGGCTCGTCAGCGAAGACCCCGACGCCTGTAAGACTTGTGCAGCCGCAGCCCTCGTGGCTAGGTAACTCGGCATTTCGGTGCCTGCATAGCCTCCTTACTCTAGGGTCCCGAGTCCCTCGCTTCCGACTTGCCTTATCGGGTCCGCCCGAGACCTTAACCTTTCCGTGTCCTCGGACACTTGTTTTAATTGTGCACTTGAAGTATTTGCTAAAGAGATTTGGTTTGTGCTTAGTACCCTGTCCTCATAAAGAGTACAGGGCTGTTGTGATTCTTAATAAATATCCTGTTTATTTTCATAACACTTGTGTGGTGTCCTTTCACTGGGTGTTCAAGGGGTACATGTGTGGTAAACAGCTGGCTTAACACGCCCTCTCGAGTCTTTAGCCTTAGACTGCTCGTATCCACGCTACTAGGATAGCTGGTCTATAGGTTGACTTACAACCAAACACCATAAGGGTCGTTGGAACGATACATAGCGGTCGCTAGAATAGCGAACGTTGCATATCGGGCCAACTTCTCACAGTCTCCACGCAGATCTCGAGGATGCTGGGGGGCTAGACTTTGGTGCTGGAGCTGCTCTGGGTTGGGGCTTCTCAAACCCCAGTGCACTCACTTGAGGATCCCTCGGCGGTCGTGCTGGTTAAGCGTCGTGCAGGTTTTGAAGATGGCCGGTCCCTCAGGTCTCGTCACACCCACGAATCTCAGCTGGGCTGATGATGCAGGTAGAGGTCAGAGATGCCAGGGAATCTGGGTCTCGTCGAGCTGGTCAGTCTTGATCCGGAGGATGGACGTGCAGCAAACCGCGATGCTTAGGTGGTGCCTGCGGGTGCAGGGTGGCTACTCCTTAGCCACAAGGGAGAGTCTTCAGAGAAAGTCAAGAGTTCCTTTCGTGGAAAGTAGTTCAAGATTCAAGATGATCTAATTTGGGAAGGGGGCCCGCTCCTACCTTTATCCTAAGAAAAGGGGCTGGCACGCGACTAGGTCCTGCCCATGGGTGGGACCAGGAGGGGGGTGGTTACACCCCTCTCCTTTGTCCGGTCTCTCCCCAGCTCAGGGGCTGGGGTGCCCCTGGAACTGGTTTGAGCCGGCATATGCACAGTGAGCACCGGGGTGCCACTTGCAGTCACCTTCCTCTCAGCCCTGCCTACCTGGGATACACAAAATCCTGTCTGGGATGGTGCTGGCACCGCCCATGACAGGAAACCCTTTGTCCGAGCCCTTCTCGCTGGAAGGACTCCCAGCAGCAGGAGGTCAGACTTGTGTCTGTGGTGGCAGCATCCTTTTTGTGATGCTGAGGCTCGAGTTAACTTTAACCGGGGTTCACAGTTACATACATGTCGTGTCCCTCTAGAAGGGTGGAATGCTAACCCCGTTGCCAGAATTGGCGAGGGGTTAGTATTCCAATTCGTATGACACCTTACTCGACATGTTTTGATAATGCGTTACCAAAGTTGGCAAATAACCGCGAGGATTATAATGCACTTAAGAGTATATGGTACGCGTTATCATGGAACAGCTATTAGGACTTGGTTCCGCAAGCTGCAAACGGGCTCAGCTCATGCCAGAGCACCATCTCACATAATTCCAAGCACTCTGCCTTCAGGATTGATAAGGCCTGCCATAGGAGTGACTGATAGGAATATATGTGTCCATTTTGGGGTTAGATATAGGAATACTATATCTACAGCAAAGGGTGATTACACCACCTTGCCCCAGCTGTCGTGCAGCCAGTTGTGTCAGATTTGGATGGCCAGCCAGGGGTGGCATAATACATGCTGCAGCCCCTGGTAGGCCCTGGGTACACCTATGCCCTGGATACCTAAGGTATGCTGTACAGGGACTGATAAGGTGACTCAGTATCCAATTAGATATGTACCTAGAGTACATGGAATCCATTTTACAGAGAGAGCAGTGGGCTTGGGGTCCTGAATAGCAGGGCCCCAAGTCAACTAAGTCGAAAAATCAGCAAAACACCAGGCAAAAGTTGGGAGCAACCATAGTCAGATATCCACCTTCCTACATAACCCCCCCAAACGAAAGGAGATAAGGCTATCCATGACCAGGTAAGCCTATATTGCCTGAGTGGCCATATGAGGTGGTATATGCACTGGCATGGTTACCCCCTATATCATGGTCCACTAAGCAATCCCTCACCCTAAGGGTATCTGAGGGTCTCCACCATAGGGAATCTCTACCTGTGGTGTGTTTTGGCAAAGTAAAAGGCTGGTGCTGGGATGGAGTACTGAAGTGAGACTCCACTAACGTTGGGCTCAACTTCCTCCAATCACTATCCACCATATGTGCCTTTCTTTCCAGGACTGAGTTGCTGTGAGCTCTCAGTGTCAACCTCTGGCTACCTAAAGCTGAAGGCTGAGTCCCTCTGTTTGGCTTACTGGAGGGACAGGTCAGGTTTTGGGATTTTAGGTCCCAGGTTTGGCTGTGCCCAACAGTGTCCATCTGTGGGAGGTCCCTAACTAAGTTTAAGGGGGATCCCTCAGGAGTTTGTTTTATTTTCACTTGGCTAGGACTACTAGCTTCAGTGCCCTTAATCTGCTGATTGGGGAGTTCTTTTGGACAGGGGGGCCTTTGGGGTCCACCACTGGCCTCCCTGACCTCTACAGCCCTGGGCTGACTGAGGCAGGATAGAGAGGGGCAGGTTACCTGCTCCAGACTGGGTCCCACCTCGGAAGGGTCCACTGACATCAGGGGCTCTGCCAGGCTAGGCCTGACTCCCTCTGGGGCAGTTTCTTCACAAGGGGTCAGATCAGTTCCCTGAGGAGGCTGATCCTTTCCTAAAGTCTGGTGGGAGGGAGATTTCTCTTCCTCCTCAATGCTCTCTGTCTGAGTGGATTGATCCATAGTTTCAGGCTTCACAACACTATTATCTGTCTGAGTTTGAGCTGTGGCCATCACAGCTCCACCAACCTTTTCAGGAAGGGACTCAGTTTGGGTATGGGCTGTTACCATCACAGCCTTGCCAACCTTTTCAGGGAAGGAATCTGTCTGAGATTAGGCTGAGACTGGCACAGCCCTCCTAACCTGTTCAGGGAGGACATCTTGGACTGGGGCTGTGGCCATCACTGCCCCATTAACCTTACCATGGAGGTTTACCATTTTAAAATGGGTTTCTTGCTCTTCTTCAGCCCAGGCTGAGATCTCTAAATCATTCCCCAGTAGGCAATCTACAGGCAAGTTTGACGACACTGCCACTCTCTTGGGGCCAGTGACACCTCCCCCAGCTGAGATTTACTACTGCTATGGGATGATCTCTCTGCACTCCATCAACGTTGGTTACCTGGTATGTGGCTCCAGGTATAAGTTGCCTTGAGGGGACTAGGCTCTCAGTCACCATGGTGATGCTAGCCCCTGTATCTCTATAGGCCTCAACTTTTGAACCATTGATGAGGGGCTCCTGTCTGTACTTGTCCAAAGTGTTGGGACAAGCTGTGAAGTTGGCACACCCCATGCCAGTCTCACAGACAAGAGTATCTAAGTCAGGGGACCTGGTTAGGCCAGAGTCCCCAGGAACTCCCAAAGTAAATGTACCCAAATTCTTGGGGGCACTCCCACCACCTGGGGGATTACTACTAGTAGTAACAGGAGGCTTGGAAGTGTTACTTGGGGGTATGTTCTCCTTATTGTTGTTGGCCCTTGGGCAACTGCTGTCAGTTTTGTAATGGCCTACCTGTTTGCAGGTATGACAATAAGGTTTCTTTTGGGTATTGGAAGGATTTTGGGACCCACCCTTCAGAGGATTTTGGGGCCCTGATGTGGTTTGATCAGAAGATTTATTCCCACCCTTCTCTTGAGGCTTGGTTGATTCTTTCTTTTGGTGACCACCCTGGTTCTTAGGCCTAATTCTGGTTCTGACCCATTTGTCTGCCCTCTTACCCAATTCTTGTGGAGAGGTCAGATCAGAGTCTACCGGGGGCTGGTGTAATAACTGGTTCTGACAATTATTTAAGACTTGCTCTCTCATAATAAGATTATATAATCCTGTGAAGTCAGTAACTTTACTACCCAATAGCCAGCCTTCTAGAGCCTTAGTGGCACAATCAACAAAGTCAGCCCAATCCTGAGACTGAGTTTTCTGGGTGTCCCTGAACAGCAACCTGTACTGCTCAGTTGTTAAGCCAAACCCATCAACCAGTGTATTCTTCAGGACTTGGTAATTGTTAGCATCCTCAGCTCTAGTAGTGAGGAGCTTATCTCTACCTTTACCTTCAAAGGAGAGCCACAGTATAGCTGCCCACTGACTCTGGGGGATGCACTGGACAGTGCAGGCCCTCTCCAAAGCAGTCATCCATTTGTGGATGTCATCCCCTTCTTTAAAGGGGGGCACTATTTTACTCAGGTGTCTAGTATCAAAACTCCTGTCTTTCTCTCTAGGGATAGTGCTGCCACCAGTGGGGTCTGCCCCACTCAATTTCTACTCTCTGGCAAAGGCAAGTCTTTCTTTGGCAAGGGCAAGTTCTTCCCTCTCAATCCTCAGATTGACTTCCCTCATTTTAGCTTCATGCTCTCTTCTCTGAGGGGATGTCATCCCTCTGTGGGAAGATGCCTGAGAGACATGGGTATGGATAGATCTGTTAGAGCCTCTGGAGCGAGACCTAACTCGTCTATCCCCAATGTTAAGCCTACCTGAGAGTGGGCCTGGGGGTCCTCCAGTTCCATTCTCATGCATGCTTACATTTGGTCCTGGTGAGCCTACTGACTACTACAGGACCTTTTTCTGCCTCATCCCCTGACAACTCCTGTTCCTCTTCCTCCTCTTCACTTTCTGTTCCATTGAGGTTGAGGTCAGGGTCCCCAAGGGTTCCCTCTAAGGGGGGCATACTCCCATCTGGATTAGAATGGCCTGGGTTAGAAGCCCTCCTGGCATCATAAGTCTCTAAGATACCTATCAGAAAAGGAGTGGTAGGGTTAGAACCTTGCTTTAGTTTCCTGGAGGTACACAATTGTCTCATCTCCTGGAAGCTAAGGGCTGCATATCTGGAAATGACCTGTGGAGGGTCAATAACCACAAGGGGAGTCTCTGCAGACTCTCCATGGGTAGACATGCTTCTAGTGAGGTGTAAGTGGTGCACTTACCTACACTTTGGGTTTACCTACTGATCCCTTGCTAAGAGTTGTAGTCAGGGTGTGCTAGGCCCTGTTACACTACAACAGCTGGTTCAGTAGAACTCAGAGTATTCTAAGCTAAGTTATATGTACCTTGGTACTTACGTGATCTTTCAAGTGATATTCTTAGGATACGTGCAAGGTAAAACAACAGCAAGCTCAAATCCCAACCGCTGCACACCAATGTGAGAAGTTGGCCTGATATATAGTGCTCACTATTCTAGTGATCACTGTGTATCATACCAAACGACCCTTATTGATGATTGGTTGTAAGTCAACCTTATAGACCAGCTATCCTAGTAGCGTGGACAAAAGCAGTCTTTAGGCTAAACTCTAGAGGGCGTGTTAAGCCAGCTGTTTTACCATCACATATACCCCTTGAACACCAAGTGAAAGGACACCACTCAAGTTGTTATGAAAAATAAAGTATATTTATTTATAACAAGTCTACCCTGAACTCTTTATGAGTCAGGGAGCTAAGCACAATACAAAACTCTTACGAAAATACTTCAAGTTGCACAATTTACACAAATGCCCGAGGGGCACAAAAAAACATATACACTAAAAGTGGAATGCGAAATAATAGCAGGTGAGTAACACGATCCAGAGGCTTCAGGATCGCTAGGACTACACTACTGAACCCTAAGGTTAGGAGTAGGAGGCCTAGGGAGATTGGGTGCAGAGTGTGCACTCTCACGCGGGATGCGGGACAAAGTCTATGGAGGCTAGTATTTCTAAAGTTACTGTTTTCGGACGAATCCGACTAGGTAGACTTAAAATGACAAAGGATCTGGACACTTGGATAGTGAACCTGCGTTGGAGCACCGAAATGCTCGGGTTACCTAGCCCAGGGGCTGCGGCTGCATAGGGTTCAAAAGACGTCGGGAATCCTCGTTGTAGTCTATGGAGCCTGAAAGAAGAAGTTGCTGGCAGGCGACCAGTGAAAATGTTCGGTGTGATCCAATCCTGGATCGGTGATGGAGACGAACTGAAAGCAGAGGGGACTCAGTTCTTAATCACTAGCCAGTGATTGTGTGGGCACCAGGATGGCACCGGATAAGGTCACTGCGATCAGGTGAGTGGGCGACGCTGGACTCTGCAGTCACACGGGCCAGGAGGCGTTGTCGGCGACCAGGCTGGAGGTACGAGCTGTCCCACAAGGGTGTCTGTTGTCGGCGATGCTGGAACCAGGATTGGAGCAACAAACCTTGGCAAAGGCAAGCCCACGCGGTCGAGTCAAGATGGCGTCTGGAGGGGGCCAGGGGGTCCGGGGTGCTCCTCTTTTGGAAAGGAGCAAGGGTCAGTCTGGAGCAACCAGACCAGCGGTGAAATCGTCGTGGTACGTCGTCAGGAGGGCCACAAGCCAACGGGCAAGTGACCGGACAACGCAGTAAGCAGCAAAGAGCAGAAGGGCCCCACGCAGATCTCGAGGATGCTGGGGGGCTGGACTTTGGCGCTGGAGCTGCTCTGGGTTGGGGCTTCTCAACCCCAGTGCACTCACTCGAGGATCCCTCGGCGGTCGTGCTGGTTAAGCGTTGTGCAGGTTTTGAAGATGGCCGGTCCCTCAGGTCTCGTCACACCCACGAATCTCAGCTGGGCTGATGATGCAGGTAGAGGTCAGAGATGCCAGGGAATCTGGGTCTCGTCGAGCTGGTCAGTCTTGATCCGGAGGATGGACGTGCAGCAAACCGCGATGCTTAGGTGGTGCCTGCGGGTGCAGGGTGGCTACTCCTTAGCCACAAGGGAGAGTCTTCAGAGAAAGTCAAGAGTTCCTTTCGTGGAAAGTAGTTCAAGATTCAAGATGATCTAATTTGGGAAGGGGGCCCGCTCCTACCTTTATCCTAAGAAAAGGGGCTGGCACCCGACTAGGTCCTGCCCATGGGTGGGATCAGGAGGGGGGTGGTTACACCCCTCTCCTTTGTCCGGTCTCTCCCCAGCTCAGGGGCTGGGGTGCCCCTGGAACTGGTTTGAGCCGGCATATGCACAGTGAGCACCGGGGTGCCACTTGCAGTCACCTTCCTCTCTGCCCTGCCTACCTGGGATACACAAAATCCTGTCTGGGATGGTGCTGGCACCGCCCCTGACAGGAAACCCTTTGTCCGAGCCCTCCTCGCTGGAAGGACTCCCAGCAGCAGGAGGTCAGACTTGTGTCTGTGGTGGCAGCATCCATTTTGTGATGCTGAGGCTCGAGTTAACTTTAACCGGGGTTCACAGTTACATGTCGTGTCCCTCTAGAAGGGTGGAATGCTAACCCCGTCGCCAGAATTGGCGAGGGGTTAGTATTCCAATTCGTATGACACCTTACTCGACATGTTTTGATAAAGCGATACCAAAGTTGGCAAATAACCGCGAGGATTATAATGCACTTAAGAGTATATGGTACGCGTTATCATGGAACAGCTATTAGGACTTGGTTCCGCAAGCTGCAAACGGGCTCAGCTCATGCCAGAGCACCATCTCACATAATTCCAAGAACTCTGCCTTCAGGATTGATAAGGCCTGCCATAGGAGTGACTGATAGGAATGTATGTGTCCATTTTGGGGTTAGATATAGGAATACTATATCTACAGCAAAGGGTGATTACACCACCTTGACCCAGCTGTCGTGCAGCCAGTTGTGTCAGATTTGCATGGCCAGCCAGGGGTGGCATAATACATGCTGCAGCACCTGGTAGGCCCTGGGTACACCTATGCCCTGGATACCTAAGGTATGCTGTACAGGGACTGATAAGGTGACTCAGTATCCAATTAGATATGTACCTAGAGTACATGGAATCCATTTTACAGAGAGAGCAGTGGGCTTGGGGTCCTGAATAGCAGGGCCCCAGGTCAACTAAGTCGAAAAACCAGCAAAACACCAGGCAAAAAGTTGGGGGCAACCATAGTCAGATATCCACCTTCCTACAATCGTTGTGGCTTTATGGAATGAGTGGAAGTAGCAGTGGCTGTATTTGGATTGCATGGGTTATGTATAAATATGGTTATGATTTCTATGCCTCTATAAGGGCAATATGAATTGTACCTATATAAGGGCATGAATCTGTAAATTTCGCTCGGATCCTAAAACGTCATACAACAGTACCACGCGCAAAAGGGCGCTGCTTCCTCCTGCCACTCGAGTAGATGTTCTACTCGAGTGGCAGCTTCGCAAACGAGAGTGGAAGGTTTCTCAATGTGAGTTGTTGCCACCTACTGCAGCCACCTGCATTGAGAAATCTACCCAGGAGGTGGTCTGGAGTACGATTTTCCTCGCTTGCTTACACCAACTTAATTGTGGCGAGCCAAACAAGAGGTTCTACTCATGCAGACAGCCTAAAGTGCACAATCAAGTATCCTAAGTTGTTTGCTGAACAATTGGGATTCTTAGAAAAGTTTGAACACCATATCATTCTGAGGTTATGCTGTTGCCCAAAGGGACACAAATTGAGGAATGTCCCGCTGGTACTGCAAGAACAACTGAAGGCAGAACTTGACTCACTATGCAGTGCTGGGATGATTGAGCCCATAGAGTCATCCAAATGACTCAGTCAAATTGTACTGGCACACAAATCTAACAGAAAGTTATGCATGTGTGTCAATTTGAGGGACCTCAATGAGTGCATACGGTTTGATCGTCATTCTTCCCCACATAAACTAAATGGTTATGAATATAAGAGATGCCAAATACTGTTCATCCATAGACCTGTCTAGGGCTTAGCACCAGGTGCAGTTGCATCCTGAGTCAAACCATCTAACGTTGTTCATAACACCAGAAGGTGACTTCCAGCTCGTGCGGATGCCATTCGGGTTGGCACCGGCATCCGCTGTCTTCCAGATGGTTATGAACAGCATATTGTAAAATCTAACTAATGTGTTATTTTTCCAAGACAATATCTTCATGTGGGGGGCAGTCATAGAGATGATTGTGTGTTCAATATAGTATTGAGAAAACTACAAGATGCTGGTTTGAGAGTCCGCCTCCCCCCGTTTAGATCAGAAGCCACCGAAGTCATCTGCGGCGTTCCTCAAGGCTCCTCGCTCAGCCCCACCCTCAGCCCCACCCTCTTCAACGTCTACATGAGCCCCCTTGCGGCCATCGCACACCAACACAACCTCAACATCATCTCCTACGCCGACGACACCCAGCTGATCCTCTCCCTCACTAACGACCCCGCCACCGCCAGAACCAACCTACACAAAGGGATGAAAGACGTAGCCGAGTGGATGATGAACAGCCGCCTGAAACTGAACTCAGATAAGACGGAAGTCCTCATCCTGGGATCGTCGCCATCCGCCTGGGACGACTCCTGGTGGCCCCCTGCCCTGGGCAGCTCACCCAAACCAACGGACCACGCACGCAACCTGGGCTTCATCCTGGACTCCTCCCTCTCCATGACCAGACAAGTCAACACCGTCTACTCGTCATGCTTCAACATCCTACGCATGCTACGGAAGATCTTCCGGTGGATCCCCACCGAAACCAGGAAGACGGTCGCCCAGGCCCTCGTCACCAGCCGACTGGACTACGGCAACTCCCTCTACGCCGGAACCACTGCAAAACTCCAGAAAAGACTCCAGCGGATTCAGAACGCCTCAGCACGACTCATCCTGGACATCCCCCGACACAGCCACATCTCCGCACACCTAAGAAACCTCCACTGGCTCCCCGTCAACAAGAGAATCACGTTCCGACTCCTCACCCACGCACACAAAGCTCTCCACAACAAAGGCCCAAGATACCTCAACGACCGCCTCAACTTCTACACTCCCACCCGCCAGCTTCGATCGACCAGCCATGCCCTCGCCTCCGTCCCCCACATCCGAAGAGCCACAACGAAAGGAAGATCCTTCTCCTACCTGGCCGCCAAGACATGGAACTCCCTCCCCACCCACCTCCGCCTGACCCAAGACCACCTCGCCTTCAGGAAGCAACTCAAGACCTGGCTGTTCGAGCAGTAGGGGACCCCCCCTCACCAAGCACCTTGAGACCCTCCGGGTGAGTAGCGCGCTATACAAATGCCTTGATTGATTGATTTATTGACTGTCAGTATTGACAAATGTAAATATTGCAGTCTTCCAGAAGGTTATGAACAGTATATAGAAAAATCTTGCTACTGTGCTATTTTTCCAATATGATATCTTGGCATGGCAGGCAGACATAGAAATACATGATTGTATGTTGGATATAGTATTGAGAAAAAAAAACTACACCATGCTGGTTTGACTACCATCCATAAATAGACCCCAAGTTTAACTCCCACAGTGAATTGTGTATGGGCTTTTTGGAAGACAAAGTTAAAATGGCCATCCTCTTACTCTGGGTTAGAATCTGGTGTACCCCACAAGCAGGTTTCTTGAGAGACATTTTGAGCGACTGCCTGAATTTGGACAATAGATACTCGGCATATGTCAAGCAAAGCTTTAATGATATGGGCCTGATTAACCTTTTTGATTTTCCAGATAGTATTGGCCCCAAACTAAGGCCATAGTTAAGGAAACAATTATTATGATGAACGAAGAGATTAAAATTGCAAGGTCATGCCATTTAACCTCAGTCCTTAACTATTTGCCAATTGATTTCTACAATGTCTGGGATAGAGCAGTATTTAGCCTGAGTCGGAAAACCAAAACCTAGATTTTATCTCACTAGGCTCAGGTTACATTCATCCCATTATTTGGTTGCTTTTCCTAACTGTGGTTCTTGGTTTGAATCTCTTCCGAGCTGTCCATGTGATAATTCCTCACCTCAACGATAGCGCATTTTATACTTTTTTGCCTCTTATATAGCATCTTGAGAAGACGCTTCTTACAACCACTTTTGAAGCACAAGCACCTTACATCGCATCAAGAGGGGCTGATATTTTTTAAATGTCTTAATTCTCCTACTATTTGTTTCTCCTTAATTATATGTTGTCTGCAATAAAATTGAGGAGGAGGTATGCTTCATAAGAATATTTATTTTTAGCCCTGATGGGATTAATAGTTTTAAATGAATGCCAGTCACCACAAGTGCTCACAAAGTAATGTTATAGTATTTCTTAAATGCATACATACATTTTATTAAATGGTGTTTTAAATTCGTTTTAATGGATTTGTCAAGTTTTCTCGATAATGTTTGACTCTGAAAAAATATGTGATATACATATTTTTAAGTCTGTGGTTTTATGGTCATACTTATGACTGAATAAAGACTATTGAACTTAACTGACTGTCAGTATTGATAAATGTAAATTTAGTGTGACGCAGGTGGAGTACCTTGGGACATGTTATTAAGTAACGGTATAAAACCCAAAATAAAACTAGCGGAGGTGTGTGGTATCTATGGTTTAGAGTTTTGGGTTGTCTTTATTCCTTCATGTGACTCTACTGTTATTGGAATGTTTATTATAGTTCTGGGGTCTGTGTTCTAACTGGAGTCAGTTATTTCCTGACCTCTGTTCCTGGTTGACGTGCTTTGGTATTGCTGTGAAGGAACTTCTGAAGACCTGATGTAACAAGGTGATTGAAAGTGCGCCTTCTCCTACTGATAAAGAGCAGCTTTGTTTTTTTGCTCAGGTTAGCCAAGTATTATTCAAAGTTTGTGCAACATTTCGTAGACAAATTGCATATGTTTCGGAAGCTAATGAAAAAAGGGATGCAGTACAAGTAGACAAGTGAGTGTCAGACTGCATTTGACAATATGAAATGAGACATTATTAAAGTTGTTGCCCTGAAACCGTTTAATCCCCAGGATGAAACTAAAGTTGTAGTAGATGTGAGGGCCTATGGCCTTGAGGCTGTTTTGATGCAATGAAAAAAAAGACCTGTAATGGGTGGTTGCATTTCCCTTATGAACAGTGAAGGAGCTGAAAGAATGTCCTCTGTGATTGAAAGGGAATTATAGGTGTGCTGGAGGGGCATGCAGTACTTTAAGACCCTTGTGTGTGGAACCACTTTTGAGCTGAGCATGGACCACAAACACTTGGTTGACTTGTTTTCCACAAGGGGTGCTGGAAGGACAACAACCAAGATCGCCAAATGGTTTTATTGCCTACAAGAATAACATTTTGTAATAAGATATGTTCCAGGGACAAAAAATTTAAATGCAGATTGTTTGTTGAGATTTCCATTAGGGAGAAGGGAGTAATAAAGATTATGACAATGAAGAGTGGCTTGTGGCAAGTGATGGGGAATCGTGTAAAGGTGCCATTTCAGAGGATGAGTGGAAGCAAACATTGGATGAGGATGAAGCTCTGAAACAGCTCATCTCTTGTTTGTCTCGTGTGACAAGTCAATTGGAAAGTGAGAGAAATGAATTTAGACATTACGAATGGTATGGTCAGAGTTGTCTGTTGTGGATGGAGCTTTGATGAGAGATGGAAGATTGGTGGTGCCCAGAGGTATACATGCTAGGTGTTTGGAGCTACTGCATGAAGGCCACAGGGGTATTTCAGCCATGAAGAGGGGGGCTTGCGTAGACCTTTGTTGACCAGGCATGGACAGAGCGATTGAAAGATTTGTGGGCAATTGTGTGGCATATATGTGTAGTGACAAATCCCACAAGGTTGGTGAGACCCCTATTACACCAACTAAGTTGCCGCAAAAACCTTGGCAAAGAGTGGTAATCCATATTTGTGAACCTTTTCACTGTAGAGGATTAGAAGTCAGGTATGCAGTTGTAATAATAGTAAAATATTTTTCCATGAGGCCGGAGGAAGCCTTTGTGGGGGAGGTAAGAGCTTTCTGTGTAGTAAGCTTTTGTGAAGAAGTCTTTAGGAGGGAAGGTAATCCAGAGTAGATCATATCCAATAATGTTCCACAGTTTGTTGCGGAAGAGTTACAGAAGTTTCTAAAAGAGGAAGGGGTCAAACATCACCAGACTGCTGTATGTCATCCATGGGAAAATGGTCTTGTGGAGAGATTCAATCAAGATTTGGGGCCCGATGTAGGTAAATCTTTTTTACCACTTCATAAATACCGATTCATACCGAATCGGTATTTAAGAAGTGGTAAAAAAGAGAAGGGCAGATGTAGGTAATTTTATTTTAAAAATTACCGAATCGGAAGGAATCGGTATTTATGAAGTGGTAAAAAAGATTTACCTACATCGGGCCCCAAATCTTGATTGAATCTCTCCACAAGACCACAAGAAATTACCGAATCGGTAATGCCCATTGATTCCTATGGGCATTGAAGCCCATAGGAATCAATGGGCATTACCGAATCGGTATTTACCGATTCGGTAATTACCGATTTCTGCAAGGGTGCAGGGGGTGTCACTTTGACACCCTCTAGCACCCCCAATACTGGCTTGTGTGCCATGTGGCACACAGACATGCCCTAAGGGCATGTCTGCCTGTCACATGGCATAGGTGTGCATGCACACATGTGCATGCACACCTGGATTCGGTATTTTAACACCCAATTGGATTGGGTGTTAAAATACCGAATCTGAAGGGCCTGTGGGACTGAAAGTAGTCCCACCTACATCCCGAATTTTTAAAATCGGTAAACTTACCGATTCTGTATTTTTACGATTCGGTAATTTTACCGAATTGGTAAAATACCGAATCGGACAAAAAAAGGTCCCCCACATCTCAAAAGGCCAAATACTGGTCGGAAACAGCCGAATTCGGCCGTTTCCGACCGGTATTGGCCACCTACATTGGGCCCTTGAAGAGGTGTGTGCAATTAGCAATGGCAAGTGGTGTAGAATGCAGGAGAGTTGTCAAAGATATGTTCTGGAGTTAAAGGAACACACCAGATGTAGTCATGGCAGAAACACAGTTTTTCCTGTTAAAGAGTAGGAAGGCATGCACCAAAATAACACCTGTGTGGATTAACAGGGCGTGTAGTAAGATGGCATTTGAAAAGAAGTTGTCTGACTATCAAAAAAGGTACAAGCAGAAACACAATAACTAGTTAAAGAAGAATGCATGCATGTTCATGATTGGTGACTGGGAAAGAGTACATCTGGATGCTAATGTAAAAAAAGAGTTGTTCTAAGTGGTCATATCCCAAAGAAATCAAGGTGGTGAGTGGCAATAATGTATGTTTTGATGATGGCAAAAAGTGTAATACCAGGAAGATAACATTGTGCAATGCATTAGAGCGTGGAGTGTGGTTGGAGAAAGGTGGCAGAACTAGGATTGCTTGAGACAAACCATGTGTGGTAAAGAAAAATGAGAGTAAAGTTCGGGTAAGGAGAAAACCCTATTGGCACGAAGATTATGTATGTCCATGCACAGCAACATGCACTTTGACTTATAGTTATTATGTGAAATATAGAATGGTCATGTGATATTAAGTATTGCTAGCATATGTTGTTTTCTTATGCTTTTTCATGTTATTGTTTAGTATTGTTAGCATATGTTCTTTTGTTTTGTTAGGAAAGGGAGATATGTTGTGTTTTCACATAATCTTTGTTAACTGGCGACCAGTTTCATTGTGGAGATTCTAGTATTGGCTGGAGATTCCATGTCCCAACAGAACCTCACACTGTGAAGAGCCTGTAATGGGTGGGATGTACAGACTGAGCCAGCTTAATAAACTATTCACGCATTAACGTTGGAGAGAACAATTTGACTTTACAAAAAATAGGCCTTTGCAAATATAATCTGCTACAAACCTTTATAGGCCAGATACCTTGCCTACTGGTCCTGTATGGAATTAGTGTCAACATATATTGTGTAGGTTTTAAACATGTACATAGAATGCCACCTAACTATCTAGATCCAAGTATGAAGAGCTACAAACCAGTGTGAACATAGAAGAAACAAAGCAGCAGGCCTTTTCTATTTGACCACCTTTGTTTTGGAAGAAAATTTCCATATCCATCAGGACCACCCCAGAGTTTCTCCAATTTAGGAATGAGTTGAAGATGCACCTCTTTAAAGAATACTACATACCAATGCATTAACAGTACTCAAACTACATACCTCTCCTGTTGCGTGTTGACTGCATACTTACATTTCACCATATACAGTGCTCCTCTGCCTTTTGGCTAGGTTTGTTCTAGCCAAACACCACATTCATAACTACATTAATGAATAGGAGCCACTAGTGCTTTGTGTGTACCAGAGGTTATCAATGGTTGTACAGTGCTCTACCTAACAATATGAGAGGTGGCAATCCTTGGTGAAATAAAAAATGCAGAAAAATGTTTATTTGAATATCTGTTATGCCTCTTTTCGTATACTTAAATTGCTTGAATCCTGTGTTTTGGAACTTGGGCAATGTATTTTTATGCATTTCCCTGTTTGATTTACACACCTTTGTATACATTCAGTTCTTGTTTCATTCTGTGACTACTGTTCTTATTCTATTCTATTCTATTCTGGGTTTGGTAAAGCGCAACAGCTGCCCCAGCAATGGGGCGTCCCGGCGCTGAGAGAAGTCACAGAACCTACCAGGAAGAGGAAGGGGGTGGGAGAGGAACAGAACTAGCCGGAAGGAAATAGGAGGGTCTTGATTGCCTTACGGAAGGCAGAGAGGCTGTCTATGGAGCGTATGTGAAGAGGTAGAGCGTTCCACAGCTTGGGTCCCAGGACCCTGAAGGATCGACCTCCAGTGCGGCAAAGCTTTGCTCGGGGTACACTCAGAAGGAGCTGGTTAGAGGAGCGCAACTCACGGCTAGGAACATAGGGGCAGATGAGGTTTTGTAGGAGAGTGGGGCTTCCCTGCTTGAATATTTTAAAGATCGTAATGAGGGCTTTAAATTGGACTCTGGATTCAACGGGCAGCCAGTGAAGTTTGCGGATGGTGGCTCTGGCTGAGCATCTGCGGGGAAGACCGACCAACGTTCTTGCCGCCGCATTTTGCACGCATTGAAATCTAGCAGTTTCTGCTTTGTTTGCGCCTAGGAGAAGGACGTTCGCGTAGTCCAGGCGAGATAAGATAGTCGCTTGGACAATTAGCTGGCGAACCTTCGGGTCAAAAAAGCCAAGTATGGGACTAAGATTTCTCAGAAGACCTATGCAGGTGGCTGCCATCTTTTTGGTGTGTGTCTGGAAGCTGAGAGTGGCGTCCATCCAGACTCCCAGATTTTTGACACTGGATTTAGGGAGTGGGGTGGTACCAAGGGATGACGGCCACCAGTGCTCGTTCCAAAGGCTGGTGTTTCTGCCAAGGAGGAGCACCTCGGTTTTCCCGGCGTTCAGTTGTAGGTAATTGTCCGTCATCCATTGTGCCACTGCTGCCAGGCCATTTCTGAACCTGGAGGCCGCGATGGAGGGGCTTTCAGTGAGGGTGACGACCAACTGGGTGTCGTCGGCATACGATACCAGCGTCAGCCCCCACTCTTTGGCCACTTCCGCAAGAGGCTGTACGTATAGGTTGAAGAGGGAGGGGCTCAACGCTGAGCCCTGGGGAACTCCCTGTGTTATGGGATAGGGTTTGGAGAGAAAAGGGAGGGCTGACACCCGGAAAGATCTGTCCTTGAGGAAGGAGCGGAACCAGGTTAAAGCAAGGCCAGACACGCCGGTCATCTCCAGACGTTTAAGAAGAATGTCGTGGGATACCGTATCAAAGGCTGCGCTGAGATCAAGAAGGATCAGCGCAGCACTCTGACCGGAATCTAAAATCGTCCGGAGATATTCGGTGGTGGCCAATAGAACAGACTCCGTGCTGTGGCCCGGTCTGAAACCATTTTGGGATGGGTCCAGGATGCCATTTAGGTCCACATGTTTGGAGAGAATGCAGTTGACGTGGGCTTCTGCTATTTTAGATAGCCAGGGGAGAAGGGATATAGGTCGGAAGTTTTCTGGTTTTGAAGGATCCAGGGAGGGTTTTTTGATAATGGGCGATACCCAAGCCTGTTTCCAGGCTGTAGGAACAGTGGCAGATGAGAAGGAAAGATTGAGTATTTCGATCATGGGGGGTAGGAAGAAGTCAAGTGAGTCCATGAAATGAGTTGGGCTCATAGGATCCCCGGGGGAGCCAGATTTCACCTTTTTGCATAGTTTGATTAGGTCGACAGCAGAGATATCAGGGATTTGGGTGAGAGGGGTGATATTGGAGGTGGGATTGGTGGGTTCAATGGGGTGGAGAGGGTGCTGAGAGAAGGTTTTGTAGATATTCTGGACTTTCTCTACAAAATATGTGGCAAGCTGTTCGCATTGTTCAGTGGATGCAATTTTGGGAGAGGGTGCCCTAGGGCTCTGGAGCTCTTTGACTAGTTTGAAAATTATTTTAGCTGTATTTGGATTGGAGCTGATTTTGTCAGCATAAAAGGCTGCTCGGGCAGTACGGATAGCTTTTTGATATGTTTTAAGTTTAGATAAATAGTTGATTTTATCCTGACAGTCAAAGTCTTTTCTCCAATGACGCTCGGCTCTTTTGCATTTCTTGGGCAAGGCTTTAAGAGTGTCATTATACCAAGGGTTAGATGGTGCGGACCGTCCTTTGGCTGGAATAAGAGTGTCAAGTCCACCTGTGTTCCAGTTATTAAAGGAGTTGTAGGTCGTATCAATGTCTTGGTTGGCTTCCCGATGGAATTCTTCTAGGGTTTCATGGAAAACAGGGGTGGAAAGTTTGTGCCATGGTCTTTTAAGGCGGCGATTGGATTCGGTTTTGTACAGACGTCCTGGGACTGGGATGGTCAGTTTGATGAGGTAATGGTCCGTCCATCCCATAGGTATGGGTACCTCTGTGACGGCCTCTTGGATGTTGGTAAAGACCGGGTCCAGAGTATGTCCGGCTAGGTGGGTGGGAGCCTGGATGAGGGAGTTGAGCTGTAAAGCAGAGAGATCCGTGAGGAGATTTGTAATAGTGTGGTCGTTGGATAGGTCAAAATGAAGGTTGAGGTCACCCAGAATTGTAAAGTTGGCAGATTTGGTTATAAGTGCGTTAGTCACCTCAAGAAGGGCGTCAATGAACCTGGAGGCAGGGCCAGGTGGGCGGTAGATGTATAGACCAGACATTGTGAAGTGTGGGCTTGTGGTAATTTTAAATTGGGCGCATTCACAATCAGGGAGAGTTTCTTTAATAAATGAGCAGGTGAAATGCTTCTTACAAATTACCGCGATGCCACCGCCTCGCGTATCGCGATTTAAAGTGGCCAAGTGATATTCGTCTGGGAGCGTGAGGTTGGGAATGGCAGATGCGCCATCTCGTAGCCAAGTTTCGCAAAGAAAGAGGATGTCTGGGTTTTCATCCAATATGAGCGAATTGATCTCTAGGTGGTGTTTGGTGAGTGACCTGACGTTAAGTTGAAGTATCGTGAGGGGAGAGGTGGTAGTTGCGCATCGGTTTCCCCGAACGAGACTTGGGCTGTCAGCAGTAAAGTGGCAAGAGTTGCACTGGAGTTTCGTGTGGCCAAGGATGCCTGTCACATCAGTACATCTTTGTCTGTGGTTTACGGCAAGGAGTTCTTCTCGGTTGTACCGTAAGGGCATGTGGGGCACGGTTAGACCAGGGGGACTGGCGAATGGCGATGTTGTGGCGATGACGGGCGCAGACGGGCTTGCCTTAGGCGCGCAAACGGCGCGCCCGCGGCGCCCGTCCGCTGCGCGTACGGTGCAAGCACATTCTAAAATAGGGAGGGCGGAGGCCTGGGGGCGTGCCCTCGGAGTGGGCGTGGCCTCAGAGTGGGCGTAGCCTCAGTGGGCGTGGCCTCAGAGTGGGCGTGGCCTCAGAGTGGGTGAGGCCTCGGAGAGGGCGTGGCCTCAGAGAGGGCGTGGCAGGAAGAGTGCGTTTTGGAAGTGTCCGCGACCAGCGCTTAATCGGCTGTGCGGCGCTTTCAAGGGCAGAGTCCTGATGAAATTATGAAGTAAGTGCTCTTAAAATCAGCAACAGTGACAATCATACATTTTTAAAACAACAGGCAAATTCTCCCGGCTTCCGCCTCAGGAGGGTTCGTGCTTACTGGCAGTGGGCGCAGGGAGTCGGCGCTTTTAAACCCAGAGGGAGGGGGGCGTGGCCTCAGAGTGGGCGTGGCCTCGCGTCTCCTCGGCGGGAAGAGTGCGTTTTGGAAGTGTCCACGACCAACGCTTAATCGGCTGTGCGGCGCTTTCAAGGGCAGAGTCCTGATGAAATTATAAAGTAAGTGCTCTTAAAATCAGCAACAGTGACAATCATAATTTTTTAAAACAACAGGCAAATTCTCCCGGCTTCCGCCTCAGGAGGGTTCGTGCTTACTGGCAGTGGGCGCAGGGAGTCGGCGCTTTTAAACCCAGAGGGAGGGGGGCGTGGCCTCAGAGTGGGCGTGGCCCGCATCTCCTCGGCGGGAAGAGAGCGTTTTGGAAGTGTCCGCAACCAGCGCTTAATCGGCTGTGCGGCGCTTTCAAGGGCAGAGTCCTGATGAAATTATAAAGTAAGTGCTCATAAAATCAGCAACAGTGACAATCATAAATTTTTAAAACAACAGGCAAATTCTCCCGGCTTCCGCCTCAGGAGGGTTCGTGCTTACTGGCAGTGGGCGCAGGGAGTCGGCGCTTTTAAACCCAGAGGGAGGGGGGTGTGGCCTCAGAGTGGGCGTGGCCTCGCGTCTCCTCGGCGGGAAGAGTGCGTTTTGGAAGTGTCCGCGACCAGCGCTTAATCGGCTGTGCGGCGCTTTCAAGGGCAGAGTACTGATGAAATTATAAAGTAAGTGCTCTTAAAATCAGCAACAGTGACAATCATACATTTTTAAAACAACAGGCAAATTCTCCCGGCTTCTGCCTCAGGAGGGTTCGTGCTTACTGGCAGTGGGCGCAGGGAGTCGGCGCTTTTAAACCCAGAGGGAGGGGGCATGGCCTCAGAGTGGGCGTGGCCTCGCGTCTCCTCGGCGGGAAGAGTGCGTTTTGGAAGTGTCCGCGACCAGCGCTTAATCGGCTGTGCGGCGCTTTCAAGGGCAGAGTCCTGATGAAATTATAAAGTAAGTGCTCTTAAAATCAGCAACAGTGACAATCATAAATTTTTAAAACAACAGGCAAATTCTCCCGGCTTCCGCCTCAGGAGGGTACGTGCTTACTGGCAGTGGGCGCAGGGAGTCGGCGCTTTTAAACCCAGAGAGAGGGGGCGTGGCCTCAGAGTGGGCGTGGCCTCGCGTCTCCTCGGCGGGAAGAGTGCGTATTGTATGATTTTTAATTTTACTAGCTATGAATGTTATCTTGTTACTGCTTTTACCTATGTTACTTTGTCGTGGCTGATCGTTTTTTACAAGTAAAACAAGCAAACATATATGATATTCAGAAAGGATGAAGTCCATCACTGTAAGAACCCTTCAAAATAGGTTAGCTGCCGGCAATCACTTGGCATCAGACATTGTTCATAAATGTGAGAAACTTGCAGTAGTCACATTACAGACAGGTTAACTGTAGTTAATATCAAACTGGCTATAACCTTCAGACATTAAACTCCAGAACTGATTGTATGTATGACCTCTAGAAATTATATACATCAAATGAGAATGACATGTATCTTTATTAAAACTGATACACGATCCATGGAATTTGGAATATGTTCAATTCTCATAAGGATCAAGTACCAAATGAGCATTTGGAAGAGAGTGGATTATCTAAAAATGTGGGATGCTGCAAAAAGTCATGTTTCCCTCAAGCCTACTGCCACTATGCTGTAAAGTTTAGGGGCGAGCAAGGTGAGCGTTCTTTGACATTTACTACAGTCACATAGGATAAACTCTCTATGAATTGGCATAAAAGCACCAGTGCAAAAAGAAAAGTTGTGGGAAGCAAGAATGTTTTCACATTGTTTCCAAACGAGAGCTGTGGAGGATTTTAGGATTGATCCTGGTGGTGTGAGGGTCTTGGTCACATATAGAGACGTTTCCTGGACTAGTGAAGGGGGAACCTTGTCAGACATATTTCCAATTTAGGGGTCTGATACTAATTCTAATATATTTCTTACATGAGACCATCCTAGTTAGGGAACCAGACAGGTACCTGATTAGGCCTTATCTGGTTGGCAGATGATTTGGAAGCTACATGAAATTTAATATGAGCTCTGCGGCATGAACACAGCTTAGTATTGTCCTAAAGCCAATTCAATGGATAGGAGAGATTATCAAGGTAATAGATGTAAAAATGTATGGTTATAAAGGCACTCTTTGAAAAGGCATTGCAGCTTTTCACAACATTGAAACATAGGATACATTTGGAGAGAAGGTGAGTTACAACTACTGCATCTGTAACATGCATTATTTGCAAATGCATCATGATGTGACAAATAATCATTAGTCATGTAATTTGGTGCTAGGATGGTCCGAATCTGATGTATGGCATGATAAGTGTGCAGCTAGTCAGTCAGCTTAAACCATACAAATATTCAATTTCCCTTACAAGAAGAAGCATTGTAGACCGCTCAGACATAGGGAATGAAAAATAAGTACACTTGCAAGCCCTATGTTTGGTTCTCCTTTGCTTTGTAAGTACTCTGAAGTGTCTGAGAAGTGGTGTGAATGGTAAATGAAACTTATGTTGAATAAATAAATACATACCCAAACAGTACTTGGTCACTAATATGCTAGGATACTGGCCTATATTAACAGGTATAACATCTTATGATGCTTTCTTTACCACGTTGGCAACAGCTAATAATACTTTCCTGGACACAGATGCTTTGTACCTTCCTGTTTGTATCACTTTCACAAGGACGTCCAGCCAATACTCACTACCAAACGCACCTCCTCTTACTGATCACCCACTGCTTCTTCCATATCATCACAGAACCATAGGAGGCAAGACAACAGCCTTATTATGACTGCTTTCTGCAATATGCTGTACCTCAAAATGATGTACCATTAATTTTGAACTCAGTCTAACCAATTATTGCAACTCAGGATGGGAACAAAAAGTTTGAGATCAGTACATATGAAATATGTAGTCCCCAGGCATACAACTTGAACTTCTCAACTTCACATGTACAAGCCAATATTTCTCATTCGATTCAACAGAAAACAAGTGCTCATGTTGTTTCAGGATATGATACATGAATGATACAGTTTACCCCGAATTTCCCTTCCCTTTTGAAAGCACACCCCTAATGGCCATGTCACCAACATCAACTATGATATGATACCAAGTGTTTTCCCAGGTACATGAGAATGAAGAGACCTAGCTTGATCGCCTTAAAAGCATTTTCTTTCTACAGTTACCACATACATTTCACATTCTTTTTCAATAATCTATGTAACTGTTCCACAATACTTACACAGTTTTTAATCAACTTGACATTGAACTTGTGCATATCCCGAAATGAAAAGAGTTTTTTTGTAGCCCTTTGGAAATGCAACATCCTCTTTTGCCTTAAGTATGACAAGCCACAGTGTAATTCCTTTGGCAGAAACTATTAGGATTATGCAAAAGGGTAACTTACACTTGTGAGTAAGTTGCACATGCAAGTTTAGTCTCACACTTTTGAGTAGCTTTACTACTTTTTGATATTCACCATTATACTTACATATTTCCACCTCCTGCATTAGATGGCAGAGCTAAATTTATTAATGTAAGTTACGACTGCCAACAAAGATCTGTAGTGAATTCAGCACCACACATGGCCAATGAGTCATACTGCAACACCCTCCCATAAACCAAAATTGAAGCCGAGACTTAAAATAAAACCCCATAAGAAATAATCCTGAATTAAATTAATTTATTTAGACTTTTTACAAATCTGTATAAAATAAATTTCTTGTTAAAAATAAGATTGAAAGTTAATAGTATAGTAGCATTTGTGTTATTTTGTTCTACATTTAAAATAAATATATAACATTAATTTACATTCTCATTATTTTCAAATGACGCTGCCTCCTGGTGGAGGAGATCTCCTTTTCTTAAAGCATCGGGAAAAGTAAAAGAGTATATTAAACTAAAAAATAATTAATAAAAATATTTGTAATGTTAAAAATGCATGTAAATTAATTGTATTAATTTGTTTAGATTCATGGCAAATTAAAAAGCTACCAAATTTAAATGTAAACTCTAATTATGTTGAATATATTTATTACTTTTTGAAGTGTAAATTAAAGGAAACCATAACAAAAATTCTGTTTTTATTATGTATTAAGGATTATTAAAAGTAATATAAGAAATTAATTAAATGCAAATCATTCTTACTCTAATAAAAAGTATTTTTATATTCATTTTTAAATTGGAAAAAGTTAATTAAATTATTTGAAAATAAAATAATACAACTGTTTTATTTCTAGATAATTGTTAAGTCCCTGTCTCCAAAAAATTTTATGGGAGGAAATTGCAGTGCCAATGGTTGACTATGTGCATGCTGGAGTACTGTTATTACTGTTTTTGGTCCCTTTTGGCTTTAGTAACTTTAGAAGTATTGTTTGTGCATTGCAATGGGCTTACTCTTTTGTTGGTGGGTGGGTGGATATCTCTCCCTAAACCCCTCCTTAAAATGTCCTAATCCCATACACTTTAGTTGTAAGTATTCCTCATTTTTAAGCCACTCCTCGGTAGTAAGCTTGTAAATAGCATTTTGTAGTACAATAGTGGTACTATTGAAGTACTGCTAACATACTACATAATGCAGTTTGTGAAACAAAACCTATTTATCCGAGATATTCAACTTCCAGGACCCCAAACCCACATTTGTCTTTCCTCAGCCTCAGACACCTTTGTCTGGGAGCTCGGAATACTGTGGCCAGCCTCTGTAAGTGTACAACACTGTCTGCTAAAAACAAAATTGCATCTTGGAAAGCTAGTACAACACTGAGTCCATTCAATACTGCCCACATCAAATGTCAGCAGATACTGATGTGAGTCCAAATGGTAAACTGAAAGACACCATCTGTCCTCACAAACGGTAAACTGAAAGACACCATATGCCCTCACAGAAGATGTGAAATATTTAGACTCTGCTGCCAAAAGTGCTTGTTGATAAGCAGAACCACTTCATCAATTTTGGGTAGGGCAAGCCCATTCACCCATATCTCTTTATTTAGGCTCCTCAAAATTGTGCACACCCTTATTTCATTGCTTTCCTTGCACGGCACCACAATTGTAGACAACCACAAGGTTCAGTCATATCTTATTCACAAAGTTGTTTTAACAAGAACCCCCAACTCACTTATCACACTCATTTGAATATACCTTAGTGTGTGTTACATTGGCACACTCTCAGCTTCACCTTATTCACATGCTCAAAACATGTCTTACCTCATAGTAGCATGCTGTCCTACCTGTGAAACCTCTACCCACAAGACTTACGTCTAGAATCTAGCTTCAGCTCTATGCTTAGATAGCCTTAGTGATGCCACCCCAAAATTTCTTGAATTATCCATAGAAATGTACTTTTTGTCTTGAACAACTTGACCTTTAGATCAATGATAGTTTCAAAATAACCCTCCAAATCAATCTTGGTCCCACTGCACCTCCCCCTCCCGAGTTCTTATCAAGAAGAAAAAGTCTTTGTGTCAACCCTCTCTCATCAATAGCAGACCTTGAAAGGATCACCAGCTTTTAGCCAGTCCCTTAATAATGGGACTGGGCTATACAATGAAATCATCAATAGGGTCTTTCACTACAGGCACATCCTTCTAATGGACCCTCACGCACATGACCATATTATTGAGATCACTTGCCAAACCCTGTTCGGCTTCACTTTCCAAAAACATATTTGCTTTACTTCCATTCTCTAGCATTTGGCAACCCTAGCAAAATGACCTATAGTTCCGCATTTAGAATATTACTTTTCTACAGCAGTGAAAAATGTAAAGGTCACAATATGAAACTTTGACCCACACTTGGGACAGCTGTTCTTATCATTCACAATATTTTTGTTTCAAAACTACCTAGCCCCACTGTTACTGCTCTTAACAAGACATGCAGCCTCTGCTTCACCTATATTAACTTCTTTGTCAGATACTTTAGAATCCTGTAAGCTGTTGGCTGTTTCCACAGCATTGTTTAAGCACCTAGTGATGCAATGATCATGTTTGAGTTGTTCGGGGAAGCCCTTGCTGCTAGAACTCTTCGTGAAGCCACATACATGTTTGAGGTTTTAGTGGCAGACTATTTTCTTGAGAAAAACGTGTGTCTCTTTTAAGTATGGGCGAATTTTGCGAATCTGGCGTTGGCGAATTTTGCGAATTTGCGAACTCGCAATCCGCAAAATCCGCGAATTTGCGGATTTTTTTTTTGTGTTTCTGCCAGTTCGCGAGGATTTGGTAGTAGTTCGCAATTGCGAACTTACTTATCGGCTCGCAACGGTCGCGACTATGTTGTTTCTACGTCTGGTTCATCATCACCGCCTCCCAGCACCCTCTGTTTCACCACTGCCACCCTCTCTTTGACCCATGCCACCCTCTGGTTCATCATCACTGTAGAAGATGGGGGGGAAAGCAAGCACGCCTGCCCTGCTTCAACTGACATGAATTAATTTGGGGTTAGTTTATTAACAACACCTGCCCTGCCCCAACTGACAATAATGAATTAGGGGCTAATTAATGTGTCACTGAATTTGAAGTTCCAGCCTGGCACCTGCTTGTCTGCTCCATTAGCTGTAAATCAGGACCTTTGTGGCATACAGTTAAGGTCATAGCAGGGTCACACAATTGTTGCAAGCAGGCAACCGAATTCTGGAGTGCCCCCTCAGGAAGCACAACAGGGAATCGTTACAAATCATGAGATTGACCTTTTGCACCTGCTCATTTGTTTTACTTTTGCAAAAATCGTTTTTCGGTAATTTCGCGCTATTTGCGAGGCTCGGCGTCGTGCGAAACCGACCGCGGAAGCCGCCAATTCGTGCGAATGATCTTTATATTTTTTTGCAGCGTGTTATTTCGCGAGTTTTTTTGCAGTATTCGCGAGCCGCTTGCAGCGCAACACGCGAATTTACCCCAAGGTCGAGTACGGGCGCGGCCATTTTGTTTGCGTGACGTATTTCCGTTTCCGCCCGCTACGTATAATCTCGCGAGGTAAGTGCATTGCGAGTACAAGTTTGCACGAGATCGCGAGGAAAATTGCGTGCGAACTTACTTTCGCGCTCGTGAACGGGCGGCCATCTTGTTTTTCATTCATTTCCTGTGTCTGGGCATGGTGTTTATCCTCTTGCTATCTTTGCCATCCTTTGCTTGTTTTCAGGTTTTTTTCCAACGATTTTGCTTCTTATCTATCCCTCTCTTTTCCTAGCTGTATATTTTTGTCTTTTCTGCTATTTTTGTTTACTTTTAAACTACTTTTTAAACTCTTTTCTTTTCTTCTTCCCTATCCTATTCCTTCTTAATTTTCTACTTCCTACCTTACCTGCCCAGACCATGGTGAAGCCAGGCGCCGTGAAGCTGCCCAGGCACTTGAGGGATGCAGCGGCGGCGGGGAGGAGGAGTCCTGGACCCCGTGCCAGGACAGCATGCGGGCGATTGAGGGGGGAGCAGGTGACCCGACGGGAGATCTTCAGCCCGGAGGAAGTGGGCGCGCTGGTCTACTTCGTCCAGCGCCGCCTGCCCAGGACCATCGCGGGAGGCGGCAGGATCGCGGCCGGCTACAACATCCGGGAGTGCCGGAAGCGGTGGCAGAAGGTGTGCTGGGCCATGTCCCAACTCTCCGGGGTCCAGCGCACCTACAGCCAGGTCACCCACCGCTGGACGGACGTCCTGGACAGGGAGCGCGACCTGCTGGACCAGCTCGGCTTGGAGATCCCCGGGCTTGGTGAGTAGTAGTAGCTATTTCATCACTCACTACTATGTTTTCTCCTGCTCTGTGTTGTTGTATTGCAAATATTTGTTTTTTACATGGAGCAAGCCAATAATGGTGCTGACGATTACATTGTAGTTAAATTATATTTCAAAATCTTCTGTGCATTTCAGGTGCACTGCTCTCCTTCTCAGTGGCGTTGCTACAATGCTTATTTGTTTTCTATTTTGTGGTCTCATTGGCCTGAGTAACAATTATGTATGAGTGTACTTTACAGAACTGCGTAATGCTAGACACTAGGGGGCAGATTACATTTACAAGCCCCTTGGGCCACGTTTACGTTGCCTTGCGTGACGCAACAGCGGCGTAAACGTGGCGCATCCCTGCGAGTCAATTACAGCGTGACGCATCTAGGGAGATGCGTCACGTTATAAAGCCATGGGCCTGCGCCACAGTGGGTGCGTTCCTAGTATTCAGGGTGGGCGGTCCTGCGGCTGTGCGCCTCGCAAAAGTGCCTGCGTGAAATCTACAAGATTTAACGCAGGCTCTTCTGCGACGCTGCTACATCAATTCAATTCCTTATGCCTGCTTGAAGCAGGCGTAAGGACTGACACAGCATGTTAAGTATTGGGTGGCCCTGAGCATTACTGGAGTTGCATTGCGTTGGCGACGTGACTCCAGCGATGCGCCGCTCTTACGTGACGAGATGCGTCACGCAAGTGCCTACCCTTGCGCCAGGGCACACTGCATTGTAAATGAGGCGCATCTGCCGTGTCGCAAGGGTAGTTTTGCGTGACGCATTTGATCTGGCGCATCTCTGGAGATGCGCCAGAACGCGTAAGTAAGTATGCCCCTAAGGGGCAGAATTGCAATTACCGTCGCATCCCTGCAAAGTAGCAGGGATGCGCCAGTAATTGTGCGGCCCGCTACCACCACCAAACATGGTGCGCCGTATTTGCAATGCGGCGCACCATGGGCCCAAAACGTCACCGAAGCTTTACTGCTGGAGTTGCGTCGCAACGATGGCGCAGCTCCAGCAATGCTCTGGGGTACCCTATCTCCCCAATGCTGGGTCAAGCCGTACGTCTGCTTCAAGCAGGTGCAGGGTTTGTGTGACGCATCATTGTCCTAAAGGTGACTGATTGAAATTTTGTAGATTTCCCTCAGCCACTTTTAGGATGTGTTCCAGCGCAGGAATGCCCTCCCTTGCGCCGGAACGCCCCCTGATGGCGCAGGGCTTTATAACGGGATGCATCTCCCAAATGCGTCACGTTGTTATAATATTATACGCCTCACCATGGCGCCTCTTTTGTTTAGCTGCTGCGTCACAAAAGTCACGCAAGAACGGAGCAAAAGAGCCGCAAGGGGCTTAAATCTGCCCCTTCCTTTGTACCCCTGACAATAAGAAAAATAGTGGCGGTGGATTGATAGTTTGACTATTTAAATGACTGGTTATGTAGCAGGCAACTGTTAGTGTTGTCACTGATCTGACTGAAATCACAATGGAGTTTGTCTGTCACTTTGCGTCTTGCCTGTGGACTGCTGCCTGCCAGTCCTAGGTGAACCTTTCAGTACTTTGTTTAGTGAGTTACGTGACTTTCGAAGTCGTAGGTCCGCAAATCAATGAACACTAACCCTAATCAATATAATTTCGCGGAAATATTTTGTTATTGTTGTATTGAAATGTTTGATTTGGTTGACATTGACAAGCAACAATCATCCATGTTTTCTGTTCTTTCTTTCATGTTGTACGTCAGCTCCCCCCAGGGGCGAGGGGACACAGGAGCAGCAGGCGGCGGATGCTGTTGAACAGGGTCAGGATCGGGCAGGCGAGGGCTCCTTTGCTGGCCCCAGTAAGTTTTCATTTTAGACAAGTACCTATTTTTCCTAGCGTTCCTCATTTGATTTTTTCAAAATCGTCTTTGATCTTCTTGTAGACTGTATCTAAATTCTTATCCTGCCTCTACTATGACTCCCTGTGGTATTACTAGATTATTCTTATTAGTCTGTCTGTGTAGCTAACTAAGATTGCACGGTTGGCGAAACTCCCATTCTAGTCAGCATTAGCTCTATCAACTTAGTGCAGTGCAGTCCTCTGGGATTGTCCATAATGTCTTTTGAAGTGTTCTATCTGCTTTGAAAATTCCCAACTATAAAATGTGAATGACCACCAAGAAAGAATAAGATACTACCTTTTGGTTTGGATAGGAGGACAATCCATACCACTACTGTTGAGGGGACAATTCTTCTGCAGAAACAACTATGGACAATAAATAGTGCATTGCTTATCAATTATAATAGGTGCTGTTAGAGTTTCCACATACCTCTGTGATAACAGACTTTGAACCCCCAATGTCCTTACTGAGTGACTACATAGTGTGGCACAGTCATTTACCTCCCAAATTCATCCATGATTGATCCCCAATGATGATTATCCAACGTAGCTCAAGAGTACGGAGTCAGAGTCAAGAAGTGTCAGAGGCACGGACTCATGCTTGCAAAAATTGCAAAACTTTTCGCTCAGTCACTCTAGTCTGGACCAAAAAACACAGAGTCTATTTAAGTTTAAAAGCTTTATTAAAAGTAAACACATTTATTAAAATGAAGTCATAATAAAAAAACTAAACGTTTAACTGAGACTGGGAAAGTGGTTAGTGCTGACGATTAATTGAAGACATTTCTTGTGGTCGAGCCGAGCTCTCACCTTGTTTCAACTTGATCTTGTTGTTAGAAGTCCATCTTCTGTCTGTGTGGAGAAAAATGGTGCGTGTTAAAAAGCCAGCCTTCATCAGTTGTGCCAAAAAGTGACTGGGAGAATGTGTGACATTGATCCACATTCGGTCCATCACTTGTTGTTTTTGCAAGTGCCAAAAAGTGCAGCAAGACAACACCCTTCCCTGGAAAAAGGGACATTTTTTTTTACTTTAGAGTACACAGACACAAATTACATTGTTTTCACATGTCTTCATTCCTAGACCAAATACTAGTGAGTGGTTTATTCTAACATTCTTAAATGTACTTTGTAGGTGGAACATCTGGTGGCGGGGCCAACGCGGAGGCGGAGGGCAATTCCTCAGGGGAGGATGCGGCGGTTCCAGTGCCGGCTGTGAGAGTTCAGACGGTGGTGGTGGCGGGCAGAGGTAAGCTCTTATATATTCCTTACTTATTGAGATTGAAGACTTGGCTGGGAAGGAAAGAATATGAGATGCATGGCTGGGTGAATGATGAAGCAATGATTGGTGGAAGGACAACAGCCTGGGTGGGTGACACAGAAACTGTATGTGTCCATAATATACCTGGATCATGCTACTATCTGACTCTTAGATAGCATATGTGTATCTAGAGCAGGGGTACTCATAGTAAGGCCCGCGGGCCGGTGGCGGCCCGGCAAGCCTTCCTTGGCGGTGCGCAGACCTTGCAGACAATCACTGCTCCCCCGGTCCCCACAGAGCAGAGGCTTTGTTGTATTTCACCTGTTAGCGCCCCTGCATCTCCACTCTGACAATCACTGCTCCCCCGGCCCCCACAGAGCAGAGTGGAGATGCAGGGCCACAAAGAGGTGAAATAGAACAAAGCCTCTGCTCTGTGGGGCCGGGCAAGCAGTGATTGTCAGGGTGGAGATGCAGGGGCGCTACAACAAACAAAGCCTCAATAATATGTTAATGGTCTTTTAAAGACCTGTTAAGTACTTTGGTGTAGCTGTCTGTGTGTGCGCGTTGAGGAAGCTGTCTCAGCCCGGGCTGAAGGCTGACACAGACAGACACACACACAGTGAGATGACAGAGGGGGAGGGAGAGGGAGGGCAGGAGGGAGAGAGAGATGGAGAGGGAGGGCAGGAGGGAGAGCAGGAGGGAGAGAGATGTATGTAAATGCTGGGTCTGGTGGCTCAGTGGATGAAGGCATCTGCTGCAGGGACCTGTGTGCAACCTCATGGTCACAAGTTTTCGTTTTGCTTTAGCCCCGCCCCCTCTGACTCCGCCCCCACCAGTGCGGCCCTCGGCCACAAACTACACTGTAAATTTAGCCCCTGAGAGAAAGTTTGTGAGTACCCATGATCTAGAGAGAGTAGACGGTCAGTGGATGAACTAAGTGTAACTTTGAAGAGCATGTAACACAGCACCCGCACGTCCGTTCCAGTGTAGGAAAGGCAAGGAAAAGAAGTTGTAATTTTGTCCAAATACTACCATCAATAGTAGCAGTAGTTTGTATTGCAAGCACAGCATAGATCCGGTTATTACGGTGGCCACTCCCTACCTCTCTTAATAAGTTTAGTAGTACTCAGTCATTCATGTGTGGATGTATCACTGGTCACTCAATAAAAAGCAAAGCGCCTAAAGTCATCCCATATGTAAGCAAAAACATCCCATGTGAAGTGATAGATAATCAGATTATTTATCTTCTTCATTTTTCCATTTCTAGTACTCATTTGCACTGTAGGGTGAAAGTTAAATTAATTAAGCAGTAGCCCTTGTAACAGAGTATTCTCAGTGCCACCCGTAATAGAAAAGTAAGAGCTTCACCACCTGCATGTACTGGACCGGTACAGTAACGCAAGTCTAGGTCACTCATCATGGCGTGCGTCTCTTTTTCTCGGGTGCAAGTTCACTGCGCTGGCATTATGCCGGCTTGCAGAAGATAACGTACCAATTTTCCTAAACAAGAGACAAGAAGAAGAATAAGACTGGTGTACTTTCATAGTCGACTCCAATGGAAGTCCATAGTGCTCGTAGAATTTGTTCCTTAAACTCCCACTAATGTTAGAGCAAGGATGAAGAAGTGGGAGGTTAGATAGATACTGGCCTCAATAGTTATGTAATGCGCTTGCAAGTTGCTAGTTGTACTGCAACACAAATTTCTGCTGAATGATTGAGTTAATCTTAAAGAGCATTGGTTACAGACTGTGTCTTTCTTTCTTCATATAGATGCTCCTTCCAAACAAACAAGGAGGAAGGAGCTGGCTAGAGCGGCCCGGCAACGGAGGATCGCTGCCACTGTTGCAGAATATCGGCGGCTGGTGGCCCTGGAGGACAACGAAAGTGTGCAGTCGACCACAACAACAACGTCGTCTGCATCGGCCTCCGTGCCCCCACGGGCTGCCACCCAGCACAGTGCTCCAGCCAGACTGAGCCGGGCTGCCAAAGCCAAACGTCACCGCCGAGCAGCAAGGACAACAGCTGCCTCTCACAGCCATTGTAACTGCAAGGCACGCCTGCGCCGCAGTACCCTGAGGGTGTCCCGCCTTCAGCAGGAGCTCCACCACTTCACAAACGTGTTGGAGGGGCTCCGCGTAGAGCACGCCTTGCTCCGCCAGGAGTATGATGCCCTGGCCCAAAAAGTAAACAGCATCCACCCATAGTGTCCCTTGCCCCTTTTTTAGAGACTTTTGGGGGGTAGGAATCGGGAGTTGGGTTTGGGACTTTTAAAGGACAACCGTTAGGGAGGGTTAGGGAGGGTCTTGCGGGAGATTATTTTGTTAGGGATATAAATATACTTTTTCAAACTTTATCTGAGCATACCTGTTTTTTACTGCTTGCCTGGTGGGTGGGGGTTTAACAGTAACTTTGTTTTCCTGAAAGTTTAGTTCCATTTTCTTCCTTTAAGTGTAAATGCCCAAATGTTTTCAACACTAAGTGCCTCTCACAGAGTAAGTGAAGTGAATTCAAGAGTCCTAGGACTTTAGTAGTACTACCGTCAGTCTCTCGTCTCTCCTAATACTCCATTGTACTCCCTCCCACCAAACGCTTATCTTACCTGTAATTTGTGTTTTAAAGTAGGGCTAGACCCAGGGCTGGCTCCAGGGGAAACAGCGAATAAGGTTGGCGATCGTGGGCGGATAAAATTTCCTCATAGCGGTGGTACTAGTGGTGTGACACAGTGGCAGTTGCATGCCTATGAAAAAAAAGAAAATGAAATCTGGTTTGTCCTCCTGAGCATACAACGGTACAATAGAGAATATAGCAGGTGACAGTACACTAGAACAGTGCCACATTGTAGCCTAACAAATGGTAAAGTATAACTACTAATTCGGTTGAAGTTCTTTGACATTAGCCATGGGTCTTTGTCAAGCAGAGTAAGAATATATCCTCGGATTTCTTCACCAGCCTGTTGCTATCACCTTATCCTCCCCAGCAAGTGTGTGGATTTATTGCTGTAATTTAGTCACACATCAATCAAAACCACACAGCCCGGGGGAAGAGGGTTAGGGTTTGAAAAATGGATGGGTACGGGGGTTTTTGGGAAAGGTTTTGGGAGACAAGAAAAAATAGCACAGCATGGACAAACAATTGTGAACATAAACAAATCTTTGGGTACAAACCTATCCATCAATCTTTGAAAGTGCATGCACTACTGCATGCATGTTAGTGAAAAGTAAGTAGTACTTTCGACAACTGTGGAAGAAAGAATGCGACAGTACAGGGCGTGTGTGGAATTATTGATAACTATATTCAACATAAGGTCTCTGTTGCCAGATACCTGAGAGCCTTGCTGGTCACTATAAATCCATTCACAACACTCAATGGGGTTGGTCTGGAAGGTGTAGTAGATAGAAAAGGAGAAATTGCTCTTTTTCTAGGTGTCCCCTCACTCACCAGGGTTGCCCCTTGGTGACATGCTTCATCATTGGGGCCATCCCAGTCCTCTACGGGCTGGGGCGTGCTGCGACTTGCGAATTACGTAGGAGCACTTACAAATGACTATGTGTGGTGCAGATGTGATAGTGGAGTGGACTAAGTGATGTGTTAAAGGATCAATTTAGAAGCAGAGGGAGATCCAAGAAATGCAGTCACAGTCCTAGAAAAACACAATGGATACTGTATCTGTATGTTGTTGTAGTTGTCATGTTGAATTTGGTAAGTAAGTTGCATGCAGAAAAAAAATCCTCTTATTAGCGGCACTCCTCCATTGCAGCTGACGCTTCGTCCATCGATGTTGGTCACCACCAGAAGACACCCTGTAAAAAAAGCACAGCATGGACAAACAATTGAACATAAACAAAGCTTTGGGTACAAACCTATCCATCAATCTTTGAAAGTGTATGCACTAGTGCATGCATGTCAGTGAAAAGTAAGTAGTACTTTCGACAACTGTGGAAGAAAGAATGCGACAGTACAGGGCGTGTGTGGAATTATTGATAACTATATTCAACATAAGGTCTCTGTTGCAAGATACCTGAGAGCCTTGCTGGTCACTATAAATCCATTCACAACACTCAATGGGGTTGGTCTGGAAGGTGTAGTAGATAGAAAAGGAGAAATTGCTCTTTTTCTAGGTGTCCCCTCACTCACCAGGGTTGCCCCTTGGTGACATGCTTCATCATTGGGGCCATCCCAGTCCTCTACGGGCTGGGGCGTGCTGCGACTTGCGAATTACGTAGGAGCACTTACAAATGACTATGTGTGGTGCAGATGTGATAGTGGAGTGGACTAAGTGATGTGTTAAAGGATCAATTTAGAAGCAGAGAGAGATCCAAGAAATGCAGTCACAGTTATAGAAAAACACAATGGATACTGTATCTGTATGTTGTTGTAGTTGTCCTGTTGAATTTGGTAAGTAAGTTGCATGCAGAAAAAAAATCCTCTTATTAGCGGCACTCCTCCATTCCATCTGACGCTTCGTCCATCAATGTTGGTGACCAGAAGTCACCCTGTCCACTCCCTGCCTGGCGGAAGCTGAATTGCGGCTCGCTAATGTGAATCCTGACTCCATCCTTTTTTCCCCATTGCACAGACTGAAACCCGGCCTGTAATTATTCAACAAAAAACAGGAAGTGATATAATATTACAACACCACTGATAAATAAATATAAGGTATGTAGGCTGTGGAGTGCAAAAACTCACACTTTGATTTTCCTAGTAGACAGTACAATATTTTTGACAGTGCGTACTCTGTCTGAGTCACCTTTTGAAGGATAAATAAGTATGGGCAAATTAATGTAGCGGATCTTTCCCCTCAAGCTAGGTGTACTGTAAACTGTGTTTTAGAACAAAATTAGATCTTCCCAGCAGTGCTCCCACCCAGACCCTTACTAAAGCCAGTCGCAAAAATGTAGATGACCCCCAATCAAATCGCAAAAAACGAGGCCTAGCAGAAAACTGGTGACAAAACGTACTTTGAAAGTAAAAGTAGGCCCAAATACCCCCTTACCCACCGTGGATTGCATTCAAACCACTTGCAAGCAACCAAGCAAAAGTATCCATAGCCAGCATCGCTCCAAGACTCGAAAACCCCCCCACCCAAACACATGCAATCGAAATACTGCTAACCCTAACGAACCCTAAGTTAAGAACAGTGGCAAAGGCTTTCTTTAACTATGCCAAATCCCCCCCTTTCCCACCATGGATTTTCTTCAAATGACTTGCAACCAAAATTACACATTCTCACGAGTGCTCTAAGACCCCAGAACTCAGCTGCAAAAATGTAGAACACCCCGAAACACATGCAATCCTGCTGCTATGGCTAACGAACCCTAAGTTACAAAAAGTGCCAAAAGGCTTTTCGGCGTGGATTTTGTCCCAACCACTTCCACCCGGTATTAGCACTTCCCAGGAATGGCCCAAGACCCGCCAACCCACCCGCCAAAAAGCATAACACCCCCAAACAGGCCAAAAGCAACATCTCCTACTTACAATATTTCTCGGCCTTCGGTCCAAACGCGCTGCGTAGCTAGGCCATAAGTCCGGTTTGCCACCACGGATTTCCAGAAAAGCAAATGCAATCAAGATTAGAGTGTCCCAGCAGTGCTGACAGACCCCCAAACTCACCCACAAACAGATGGAACCCCTCCTAAGAGCACCTCAAAGGCAAGCAAGTCAGCAAAAACACAAAAAAAATTCCGCCTCGGATTTGGCCCAAACGACTTTTATCCGGTATTAGAGCTTCCCAGCAATGGCCCCAGAGCCGTCAACCCAGGAGAAAACGAGTAGAAGACCCCCAAACAGCCAAAGAGCAAAAGTACAAAAATGGGGACTTAGTCATTTTTCCCCAAATTTCCCAAATCACTCCGCGCGCGCTCTGCAGGTAGGCCCTAACTCCCCTCTGCCACCATGGATTTGCTCCAAACCTCTTGCAAAGTAAAGTATCCATAGCCAGCAGTGCTCCCAGACCCCGAAACCCACCCACAAACACCAGGAAGCCCCCCAAACAGGCCCCCGAAAATGCTACATTGAGCAAAATGTCAGAAATAGCAACAAAACAAATCGGCCTGGATTTTGTCCCAACCACTTCTACCCGGTATTAGACCTTCCCAGGAATGGCCCAAGACCCGCCAACCCACCCGCCAAAAAGCATAACACCCCCAAACAGGCCAAAAGCAACATCTCCTACTTACAATATTTCTCGGCCTTCGGTCCAAACGCGCTGCGTAGCTAGGCCATAAGTCCGGTTTGCCACCACGGATTTCCTGAAAAGCAAATGCAATCAAGATTACAGTGTCCCAGCAGTGCTGACAGACCCCGAAACTCACCCACAAACAACGGAACCCCCCCTAAGAGCACCTCAAAGGCAAGCAAGTCAGCAAAAACACAAAAAAATTTCCGCCTCAGATTTGGTCCAAACTACTTTTATCCGGTATTAGAGCTTCCCAGCAATGGCCCCAGAGCCGTCAACCCAGGAGAAAACAAGGAGAAGACCCCCAAACAGCCAAAGAGCAAAAGTACAAAAATGGGAACTTAGTCATTTTTTCCCAAATTTCCCAAATCACTCCGCGCGCGCTCTGCAGCTAGGCCCTAACTCCCCTCTGCCACCATGGATTTGCTTCAAACCTCTTGCAAAGTAAAGTATCCATAGCCATCAGTGCTCCCAGACCCCGAAACCCACCCACAAACACCAGGAAGCCCCCCAAACAGGCCCCCGAATACGCTACATTGAGCAAAATGTCAGAAATAGCAACAACAAAAAAATCGGCCTGGATTTTGTCCCAACCACTTCTACCCGGTATTAGACCTTCCCAGGAATGGCCCAAGACCCGCCAACCCACCCGCCAAAAAGCATAACACCCCCAAACAGGCCAAAAGCAACATCTCCTACTTACAATATTTCTCGGCCTTCGGTCCAAACGCGCTGCGTAGCTAGGCCATAAGTCCGGTTTGCCACCACAGATTTCCTGAAAAGCAAATGCAATCAAGATTAGAGTGTCCCAGCAGTGCTGACAGACCCCAAAACTCACCCACAAACAGACGGAACCCCCCCTAAGAGCACCTCAAAGGCAAGCAAGTCAGCAAGAACACAAAAAGATTTCCGCCTCGGATTTGGTCCAAACGACTTTTATCCGGTATTAGAGCTTCCCAGTAATGGCCCCAGAGCCGTCAACTCACCTGCAAAGAGGTAGAACAACACCCCCACAAGTGCTCAGTCTTTCTTTATTGGGCGTAAACCAGCCCTCTGCTTTGATGGAAATAGGAGTCTGGAGGAGGAGGATAGACGAGCATGTTCTTCTGAAC
This sequence comes from Lissotriton vulgaris, assembly GCF_964263255.1. Taxonomy (NCBI): domain Eukaryota; kingdom Metazoa; phylum Chordata; class Amphibia; order Caudata; family Salamandridae; genus Lissotriton; species Lissotriton vulgaris. The sequence continues at coordinate 52,597,030 of NC_141686.1, forward strand.
TTGTGAACCTGAGGAATGCAGACTGCGGCCCCTTCAAATCAATTAGCAAACAAGTGAAGACAGTTCTGCTGATGGGCTTGTTTTTGTGATTATCTGATTAAAGTTTGAATTATATTAACTGTGCACAACAAAGAAAGACAGACACACAGGAATAAAAGTGAATAAGGACGAAAAAGAAAGTTATTGATTCGTTGTCTCATTTTCAGGGCTCGGTATTACGGTCCATGAATGAGAATAAGGCTTCGTCATCATACTCTGCGAATTCAGGCAGGGTGAGCTCAGTGTCACCTGACAGAGAAGAAATTCCCTCATCTATGTTGCTGGCCACCTCGTCTTCATCCGGCGCGCTTTCTCGTACTCTGAAATCTGGTGGTATGAGGTGCTGATTCATCTTGATCATTGTTAACCTCTCCACATTTTTGGGCGAGAGGCGGCTCCGTTTGGAAGTTACAATGCCACCAGCAGCACTGAAAACACGTTCAGAAGACACGCTTGCGAGTGGGCAAGACAAGTAGTTTAAAGCCAGGTTGGTGAGCTGTGGCCACAATTCTTTTTTCCCATGCCAATACGCCAATGGGTCAGCATTACCATAGACCTCTGTTGAGTCATTCAGATAGTCCTTGACCATCGAATCAAGGTTCTCCTCCAAGGTTCCTCCACTTTGCTTAGCTGTTGCTGTGACCTTTTGAGAACCAAACCCAAGCCGAGCTAGCCAATCCTCTTCAGCCTCCAATGTTACTGTTGTGTCTGGTGGTGCAGATGATCCAGTTGCCGGTCTCTTTAACGGCTGAGAGGTCACTTGTGCCGCAGCCACAGGTGCAGAAGTGGATTGTTTTGACTGGGGATGGCCTGCTGATGCGGATGTACTGCCTTTTCCTTCAATTTTCTGCCGTTCTCTTTCAAACCTCTTGGCTGACAAGGCTAGCCAACGTTTGTACTTTGTAACATCTTGACCACCAAAAGGAAAGAATGCTTGGCCTGCCAGCGCCTTTTTGTAGCGTGGATCCAGAATAGTAGCACAAATGTAATGCTGGTTTGAGTGGATCATTTTAAGACGTTCATCACCTTGTAGGTGCTCTAATAATTTCTCAGCCAGAACAAAGGGGTCTTGTTTTTTTTCATCTTTTTCAAACACAGAACACACCTCCTTCAGTTGGTGCTCCAGCATGTACAACAATGGGATAGCTTTTCCCAAATTACAGTCCTCCTTGCTGACTGTACGCGTGAAGAACTCAAAAGGACGAAGCATGAGTGTCAGGCTTTTAACTATGTTCCATTGCGCCGCACCCATCCTCAGGTCCTCCTTCTGAGCTGTACCCTGTGTTAAGAAATAGTGATCGAGTACCGTATACTGCTCATACAGACGCTCAAGCATGTAGAGGGTTGAGTTCCAACGTGTTACCACCTCCTGGATGAGTGCTTTCACTGGCATTTGACGTTCATATAGCAGGCTCCTCAGATGCTTCCGGGCCTTAAAAGAATGGCTGAAATGGTTGCACATTTTTCGGCAGGTCTCCACTACTCTGTACGCTGCACTGTCTTTATCACCCAAGAATTTTTTGACAACCAGGTTTATACAGTGCGTCAAACACGGCACTCTGAAATAGTCACCCAGCTGCATGGCCTTAACTATATTGGAGCCATTGTCCGTGGAAACATAACCAACCGGGCGTTTTTTTGGGGACAGCCAGTCAAGGACCTTTGTGTTGAAGACATCCAAAATGTTTTCTGCAGTGTGACGTTTCTCCAAACCAAACATGGATAGTGTTGCATGTTTCCGAGCAGCTTTAAAAACAATGTCCGGGTCAACACCTGCGTTTAGCTTTGCTTTAGCCCCTGAAAAAGAGACCCAGTGTGCAGTGATGCACATGTAATCAGCGCCTGCGCCACTGGTCCACATGTCTGTTGTCAGATGTATAGTGTGAACAGCACTCTTCTGCAAAGCTGCCCCAATCACCTTCAGAACATCTTCATGTAGTGCTGGAACCGCAACTCGGGAAAAATAGAACCGGCTAGGAACCTTCCATTTAGGGCAGAGCGCTGCCACTAATTCTAGAAAACCAACCCCTTCTACAAAAGAAAAAGGGAGAAGGTCCAGAGCTAGCATTTTAGCCAGCTTAGTGTTATACAGACGCGTCAGTGGGTGGTTGCGTTCATATTGCGCTTCTGTAAACAACATCTTTTTAATGTTGCCCTGGACCAAGGATTTACAGGATGATGATGATATCTTCGACCCAGTTACGCTCGCTGATGAACTTTTTCGCATTGGTGTCTCACTCTCTCCCACACTCTTAGTGTGGCTCACATGGGGTGTGCTGCTGACAGGGGTACTGGGTGTAAGTGAAGTGTTTGAATCGTCTTCTTCCTCCTCGTCATCATCAGATGAAAAATCAACGTTTTCATTACGTGCAATTCGGGCTTCCTTGACCGCATCTAGGTGCGCAAGCCATTGGACAGCGTGCGTTCTCTTAAGATGACCTCTCTGGCCTCCGGTACCATAGTTGGTACCAAACTTACCACGACTAACTCGAAGCTTACAAATGCTACAAATGGCTACGTTTTCCTTTTTTGGGCAAACACTAAAGAAGTCCCAAACTGGAGACTTGAAATGTCTTTGGGGGCCGGAGGAGGCGGCGATACAGGTGGTGGTGGTCCTGCTGCTAATGCCAGATGAAGTGGAGGATGTGGATTGCCGAACTTCAGTACGTTTTGCACTTTCACCACCACTAATTGAGGTCGAGGTGGATGGAGGTCCCTTCTTGCGAGAAAGAAATATGGAAGCGGTAGGTGTTGGTGTACTAGTTAACTCCAAATCTAATGATTGTTGTGTTTCCATTTACATTGCCTCCTCGTCGACATCATCATCACGCTCAGCAGCTTCTCGGGATAGGGTCAAAATGTCTCTTTGCTGCATGCCCGCTGGGGCTTCAGTGACCTTTATGATGACTGGCTCGTCGTCATCATGAGAGGCTTCACCAGCAGCAGTATCTGTCACTTCTTGTTGAGCCTCATCACACTCCATAGCTATGAGTTTTTCGACGACCTTCCTTTTACGCTTAGGTACCTTTGTCAGATCATGGTGTGCCTTACTCTCAGACTGCCGTGATGATGGTTCCCAATCTTCATCCAGAATGGGATCATCAGAAGGAGGTGGGCTTGAAGAAGATGTAGACACCAACCTTGATCTTTTCCTTGCTAGCGATGTGGAAGACAATGAATGATCATCAGGAGGAGTGGCTTCCAATGATACCTCGGCTTGATTGTCGATTTCCTGATGTGCCCCTACTTCGGGAGGAACAACTATTGTGGGCACTTGTGACCTTCCATGCACCTCTGCTTGCGCATCTCCTTGCGCTGCCTCTCCTTCAACATGTACTTGGGCTTGTACTTGCACATGGTGTTGTTGTTGCGGCTGTGGTTGTTCAACACTTGTCAGATGAGTTACAACAACCTGTGTTGATTCAGGGACATCGCTGCTACTTTCTTGCGATGAGCCAACATCACTGGTCGATGGTGATTGGAGAAGTACACTGACTGCCTCTGAAGCACTCAAGGGCTTTGACTTAAGTTGGCGTGGTGGTGGAGGCACTGAACCCAATGGAGCGGGGGTGCTGCTCCCAGCTTGGTCCCCAGCAGATCCTGCTGCTGCTGCAGGCGTACTTTTTTTTTTGCTCCCAAAAAACGTGGCGGCCGGCACACCAGCCTCCTTGGTAACTTGCTTCTTCTGCTCCTTACTAGGAACTTTCTTGCTAGAGGAGCTACGGAGACCTTTTTTTGGGGCCATCTTCTTCAGAGCAGGTCAGACAGCAGGCCGCAGTTGCACGAATTGTAGAGTTGTCTGAGGCCAGACGAGACGTCGCGTGACGTTATGCTGCACACACACACCGCTGCAGGACTTCTTCCTGGCACTGGTGGTTCTCTTGAGTCTTGTGCACCTAAAAACAATGGAAGACAGAGGAACATCAGTTCAGTTATACACCCCAAAAAAATCGAAAAAAACAGAAAAATCAGCACAATCCCATGCCCTCCATGATGCTTAAATTCAAGACACCCCACAGAAAGACTAGGCACATGCAACACTCACTAGTCACTACCCCTGGTGAAAAGGCCACTACAACAGGCCAAAAAACGAAAATCACAGAAAAATCACCACAATCCCATGCCATGATGTTTAAATTCAAGACAACCCACAGAAAGACTAGGCACATGCACCACTCACTACCCCTGGGCCCTGGGCATAATGGATGAAAGCTAGGCAAAATGGGTGCAGGCCTGAGAACACTCCCTGCATTCAAAATGCCCCCCTCCATCACAGCACATGGCCAGGGCCTGTAGCAGCACTCAAAATGGAACCCAACTACATGGCCTGTCCATCCACAACAGGCCCAAAAAACGAAAATCACAGAAAAATCACCACAATCCCATGCCATGATGTTTACATTCAAGACAACCCACAGAAAGACTAGGCACATGCACCACTCACTAGCCCTGGGCCCTGGGCATAATGGATGAAAGCTAGGCAAAATGGGTGCAGGCCTGAGAACACTCCCTGCATTCAAAATGCCCCCCTCCATCACAGCACATGGCCAGGGCCTGTAGCAGCACTCAAAATGGCCCCCAACCACATGGCCTGTCCATCCACAACAGGCCCAAAAAACGAAAATCACAGAAAAATCAGCACAATCCCATGCCATGATGTTTAAATTCAAGACAACCCACAGAAAGACTAGGCCCATGCACCACTCACTACCCCTGGGCCCTGGGCATATTGGATGAAAGCTAGGCAAAATGGGTACAGGCCTGAGAACACTCCCTACATTCAAAATGGCCCCCTCCATCACAGCACATGGCCAGGGCCTGTAGCAGCACTCAAAATGGCCCCCAACCACATGGCCTGTCCATCCACAACAGGCCCAAAAAACGAAAATCACAGAAAAATCACCACAATCCCATGCCATGATGTTTATATTCAAGACAACCCACAGAAAGACTAGGCACATGCACCACTCACTACCCCTGGGCCCTGGGCATAATGGATGAAAGCTAGGCAAAATGGGTGCAGGCCTGAGAACACTCCCTACATTCAAAATGGCCCCCTCCATCAAAGCACATGGCCAGGGCCTGTAGCAGCACTCAAAATGGCCCCCAACCACATGGCCCGTCCATCCACAACAGGCCCAAAAAACGAAAATCACAGAAAAATCACCACAATCCCATGCCATGATGTTTAAATTCAAGACAACCCACAGAAAGACTAGGCACATGCACCACTCACTACCCCTGGGCCCTGGGCATAATGGATGAAAGCTAGGCAAAATGGGTGCAGGCCTGAGAACACTCCCTGCATTGAAAATGGCCCCGTCCATCACAGCACATGGCCAGGGCCTGTAGCAGCACTCAAAATGGCCCCCAACCACATGGCCTGTCCATCCACAACAGGCCCAAAAAACGAAAATCACAGAAAAATCACCACAATCCCATGCCATGATGTTTACATTCAAGACAACCCACAGAAAGACTAGGCACATGCACCACTCACTACCCCTGGGCCCTGGGCATAATGGATGAAAGCTAGGCAAAATGGGTGCAGGCCTTAGAACACTCCCTGCATTCAAAATGGCCCCCTCCATCACAGCACATGGCCAGGGCCTGTAGCAGCATTCAAAATGGCCCCCAACCACATGGCCTGTGCATCCACAACAGGCCCAAAAAACGAAAATCACAGAAAAATCACCACAATCCCATGCCATGATGTTTACATTCAAGACAACCCACAGAAAGACTAGGCACATGCACCACTCACTACCCCTGGGCACTGGGCATAATGGATGAAAGCTAGGCAAAATGAGTGCAGGCCTGAGAACACTCCCTGCATTCAAAATGGCCCCCTCCATCACAGCACATGGCCAGGGCCTGTAGCAGCACTCAAAATGGCCCCCAACCACATGGCCTGTCCATCCACAACAGGCCCAAAAAACGAAAATCACAGAAAAATCACCACAATCCCATGCCATGATGTTTACATTCAAGACAACCCACAGAAAGACTAGGCACATGCACCACTCACTACCCCTGGGCCCTGGGCATATTGGATGAAAGCTAGGCAAAATGGGTGCAGGCCTGAGAACACTCCCTACATTCAAAATGGCCCCCTCCATCACAGCACATGGCCAGGGCCTGTAGCAGCACTCAAAATGGCCCCCAACCACATGGCCTGTCCATCCACAACAGGCCCAAAAAACGAAAATCACAGAAAAATCACCACAATCCTATGCCATGATGTTTATATTCAAGACAACCCACAGAAAGACTAGGCACATGCACCACTCACTACCCCTGGGCCCTGGGCATAATGGATGAAAGCTAGGCAAAATGGGTGCAGGCCTGAGAACACTCCCTGCATTCAAAATGGCCCCCTCCATCACAGCACATGGCCAGGGCCTGTAGCAGCACTCAAAATGGCCCCCAACCACATGGCCTGTCCATCCACAACTGGCCCAAAAAACGAAAATCACAGAAAAATCACCACAATCCCATGCCATGATGTTTAAATTCAAGAAAACCCACAGAAAGACTAGGCACATGCACCACTCACTACCCCTGGGCATAATGGATGAAAGCTAGGCAAAATGGGTGCAGGCCTGAGAACACTCCCTACATTCAAAATGGCCCCCTCCATCACAGCACATGGCCAGGGCCTGTAGCAGCACTCAAAATGGCCCCCAACCACATAGCCTGTCCATCCACAACAGGCCCAAAAAACGAAAATCACAGAAAAATCAGCACAATCCCATGCCATGATCCAGCCCCTCCATGATGTTTAAATTCAAGACAACCCACAGAAAGACTAGGCACATGCACCACTCACTACCCCGGGTGAAAAGGCCACAACAGGCCAAAAAAACGAAAATCACAGAAAAATCAGCACAATCCCAAGCCACCCAGCCCCTCCATGATGTTTAAATTCAAAACATCCCACAGAAAGACTCAGTGCACCTTGCACTGAGTACCCCTGGGCAAAAGGCCCCAAAACAGCCCAAAAATCGAAAATTCCAAAATTGTACTTGCAGCAACTGTAATGCCCCAAACAAACTTACTTGTGAAATTTCTAATCCAAAAGTGATCCAAAGAAAGTCAAAAAGGCCTCAAATCCAAATATCCAGCAGCATCCACAAAAAGTAATCCTTCCAGCTCCAGATCCAAATGAAAAGTGACCAGGAGATGGACAAAGCACTGGGAGGAGCCTGCTGGACAGGAACAGGAAGTTGAAGACTGTGGGGCCCTTCCTTCCTCCCACCACCCCTCCCCAAAATGGACTCCTCGCAAAAAAAGTGCAGGCAAATGTCAACCTAAGGAGTTTTTCAGATAAAAATCATCATTTCAAGAAGGTTTATGCTGCTTGCTGGTGGATTTCTTGTGCAGAATTGCAAATTTTATATTTTCGCGTGTGCGAGATTGTTGCTGCTCGCCGCATCTCAAAGCTCGCAATTGCGAAGTACCGCGATACGTGATCACGGCGTACTCGCGTTGACAAACGCTCCCTGTAAAAGTTGGCAAGCCGCGATTACGTAATCACGCTTGCCGAATTCCCGCGGGATCCCGCAGCAAGATCCAAAATGGCGCAGCACTCGCAAAATATCAAGAAAAGTAACTCGGCAAACGATGATAAACGCCGCGTGCCGCAAAATTGTATCACCAAGAAAAAAAAATCCGCTGCGTGCGAATTTGCGGATTTTGCGGGAAATTCGCAAATCTCGCGGATTGCGAATTTACCGAAAATCTGCAAAATCCGCGAGCGTAACGGATTTTCCGCCCATACTTAGTCTCTTTGTTAGTAATGGGATTTTTGGTAGGCTATGGCTTGCGCCAAAGCCAGGCAGGAACCACCACTCTAGTAAGGAAAAAAAAGTTACACTCCTAAAATACCCCATGCTCACTCCCTTGGTAGATTGGCACTAGCGGTCAGGCTTATCCTAGCATTTTCACATAACCAACAGTAATACACTGTAAGCACTACAAAAGAACACCACACCAGTTTAGAAAAATATCCAATATTTTAATATATTTAAGACTAGACCAAAAACAATAAAATTCCATAATACAGTACTGAGAAATCTTCAGTTATCAAAATATGCTTGAAAAACTGTTCCTTGATGTCGATAGCTCCGTCCGGGGCTATCACGGCATCGTGAACAAACAAATCCAAACCGTTCAGGCTGACCGCGGCATTGCGGTCCAGCTACAGTGTCTGTAAGACCTGCAAACAGTACCTTTTAGAAATGCAGAGCGACGGCGACCCCTCGTTGAGCCTCCGAAAGCATGGCGTTCGCAGGCATCGGTTCCGGAGTGGTCTGGTGCGAGCAGTGGCACAGTGGTGGCGTCAGATGGCGTTGTCTATGAGACCAGGGTTGCGGTCAGAAGTGAATGCGGTGCTCGTCGCGTTGCTGGCAGGTCACGGTGCAAGCAGCGTCGTCGCCGTTGCTGAAGCTCTGTTGTCGGCTGATAAACTGGAGTTGATGGGAGATGTGCATCATGTAACTTTACGAGCTGGGCCCTCGAACCATGGTGCAAGCAGCGGCGTAGATTTCGGCAAGGAGCATCATCTTCAGGGATACCAAGGCATCATCGTGAAGAGAGGTGCTGCGAAGTGCGGTGCCCACAGGTCGCAGTACGAGGTGGCAGCGTCAGCAGACGTCGTCAGTGAGACTAGGGTCACTGTGCGGTGTGGCGGCGGTGCCCCCTGCAGTGCCTTCAGGACACAGAGTCAGCAACGGCATTGTAGATGTCATCAGGTTGCTTTTCTCCTGTTGCAGCACAAAACACACAGTTCCCAGTGCTGAGGGCAGAAGAGCTTGAAGTCTTTGCTGTTCCTAAGACTTCATGAACAGGGGGCAAGCTCTACATCAAGCCCTTGGAGAAACTGACAAAAGTAGATTGCAGAAAGTTCAGTCCAGTCCTTTCACTGCCCAAGACAGAAGCAGCCACTGCAGGCCAACAGAGCAAAGCAAACAGCAACATGGTAGTTCCTCCTCACAGCTTCTCCAGCTCTTCTTCTTGGCAGTCTTCTTGATCCAAAGAGTTCTAAAGTTCAGGGGTCTGGGACCCAATATTTAAATCCCCAAATTCTTGGATCTTTTAGGCAGAGAGTGTCTGTGCCCAGCCAGAACCAGTTATGCCTTCTCTGGTGTGACTTCCTGGCAGGAGGTGGAGACTGCATGGTCAGAGGCAGACCAGGCCCTTTGAGGGGCAAGGAAATCCCCTCCCCCTTCCCCAATTGCAGCCCAGCTCTATTCATCCTGTTGTAGACTAACTGGAGTCACTCCTGCTCCCCAGCCTTCCGTCAACCAAAACCCAGACAGACAATCCACATTCCAGATGAGTCACACGGGATGACTGAGCAAGAAAATGCCTACTTTCTAAAAGTGGTAATTTCAAACACAGAATGTAAAAATCACCTTCACTAAAAGATGCTTCTTTAGAATCTAGGTCCTACCCTTCACATACACTGCACCCGGCCCACAGGGGTACCTTGGACCTACCATAGGAGTGCCTGACATGTAAGAAAACGGAAGTTGAGGGACTGGCAAGTGTGTGCACTGGCCAAGTCGACATGGCAGTTACAAACTGCACGCAGACTCCGCAATGGCGGGTCTGAGTTACCTTTTCAGGACAACTCACGTGGATGAATTTATATCGGACGGATGCACAGCTTGTTTTTGTTTGAGATTGAAATATTTGTCCGTTGAGTGATAGTTACAGAGATTTTTGTGGTGCTCTGAAAGGAAACGTCGAGGGCCCAACGACGTTGTTAAAATACCTAAAGATGTGAGGCTAGAGGATCTCTGGTCTCATCCCTTCCCAGGCACACACGAGGTTGTCTTTCGTTGAATCAAGAAAAGACTTTCATACAGTTTATCTTGTTGTATATAATGAGGCCAATTGTCTCCACCAGAGGAAGTCTACACCAACCGATCGGACAGATGTTAGACAAATATCTACAACCGGTAGTACAATCCATGCAAACATACATCAAGGATACCTCACAGTTCTTATTGAGACTACAACAAATAACATTGGACCCAACGGAAAAAGTGATCCTGTGTACTGCAGACGTAAGCAGCCTATATACCAGCATACCCCATGACATGGGGATTGAAGCAATGGAATCAGCACTCTTGAACACGGACCTGGATCAAGATTTACAACTATTTCTAATGGAACTAATGCACTTTACTTTGTACCATAGTTATTTCAGAGTGAAAGAAGAATGGTACCAACAACTCACCGGGATGGCTATGGGCAATTCGGCCGCCCCCGTGTATGCGAACATTTTCATGCAATGGTACGAAACACAACACATCCTCAAAAAAACTACATGGACTAACCACTTGAAAATGATAATCCGTTACATTGACGATTTTTTCATCATTTGGACTAACACAGAAGAGACAATAAGAATGCAACTCAAGAAGTTCAATGCCATTGACCAAAGAATACAACTAACCTGGGATATATCAGACATTTCCGTCAACTTCCTCGATGTGAAAATATCTGTAACCCCACAGGGATTCATCACTGACCTCTACGTTAAACCCACAGACAGGAACAACATGTTACTGTATTCGAGCTTCCACGAGCCGAATCTAATACGGAATCTACCCTACTCTCAGATGGCTAGAGTAAAAAGGATCACTTCAGATACAACCACCCTTAAACAACGCCTCACGGAAATGACTAACAAATTCACCAAACGAGGCTATCCTCAAACTCTAGTTGAAGAAACCAAAGCAAGGATTAACAAAATCGAAAGAATGAAACTCTTAACCCCAACAACAAAGACAGAACAATCAAGGACAGTGGTGGTTTCCAAGTATTCTACAGCCAGCAAAAAATACAAAGCAGACAATAATGAAACATTGGAAAATCCTCAATATTGAACCAGATTTCAAAAATTCGTTCAGTCAGCCACCATTATTTGCCTTCACCAGGGCAAAAAACATAGGAGAAATCTTACAACAGGAACCCATGGAGACTACAGTATACACTGGAACGAAACCCTGCCTGAACTGTGGCAATTGCAATAATATTATCAGAGGAAACATCAAACACCACCCTAGACAAGGCAACCCAATCAAACTCAGGGTAAATGCTACCTGTGACACTAGCAACTTGATATATGGTATAAAATGCCCTTGTGGGAAACTGTATGTCGGAAAGACTGAAAGACGAATCAAAGTGCGCCTTACAGAACACAAGTCCAATATTCGACTTAAGAACTTGAAGTCTGCACTATCATCGCACTTTGTTGAAACACAACATAATGTTTCTCAAATTAAGTTTATCATTCTCGAGACTGTACACAAACAGGAAGGCAGAGACAACAACAAATACCTCCTAAGAAGAGAAAATTATTGGATCCATAAATTATCGACCCAAAAACCGATGGGTCTAAATGAGAGAATCGAACTGTCTTGTTACCTTTGAACAGTGAGAACTGACATGTCGTGTTATCTTTGAATTTATTGCTCCTGTGATAGTATTTGTTGTTACTGTGTAAATTCATCATTTATATCCACACGGACACCACATCCCTTGTTTTTCTTCCAATCTCACTACAGCTGTTTTAGCCACACGGTTAGGACACAGCGCTCTTAACCCCCACCCCCAGAGTTCGATCCCTGCTCGGACCTTTAATCGTATTTTTGCACAACTTGAATTTTGCTCGAGTTTTTTGCCGTTCACCTAACACATTTTACTCTCCCTTCTCCCCACTTAAGGGTTGACATACATTACCCATTTCCCATGTGAGAATATTTTACGGATGAAACTGAGATTTCACCCGTATTTTTCAAAGTTATAGTCTGTTTACTATGCCATAGCATCATGTGACCCACCATGTGACCATTTTAGTTTCAAATAAAAAAACGCGGCAAATCATTCTTTTTGCCGGCGTTTTACAGAGACGATTACCGGACCGGAACACTATCACGATCATTCGCAGGTTAGTGCTTATTACCCGCTAGACTTAATACTGAGTGCACCATGAGGCACTCCACCAACACGCACTAATTGTAAACTCCCCTTATTCCTTTCAGACTGTCCCAGCTTTCACCAACAGGCATGTAAGTGATTCGCCGACCCGTTTTTTCGTTTAGTTTTCCGTTGCCCATGCATGCAAACACACCCTGATATTATTTACAACTATAGGACAAACAATCACTATTGTGTATATTGATTTCTGCCAGAACAACCACTGTACTTTATTTATTTATTAATGTGTATTGCTTTACCACATATACCTTGAGTAGCCACACTAATGTTTATTTACATTATTATTTTCAGTGTCAATTCCCTGATTTGATATGCCCGAAATGCATTGGACACGTTTTGAAAGACAATGCCTGAAACTAATGATTGTTGATAAAGACATTTGAAGCCACATGAATTAATGTTGCAAATTATGAATTCAATCTGCAAGCAAAACTAATAAATATACAACAAGATAAACTGTATGAAAGTCTTTTCTTGATTCAACGAAAGACAACCTCGTGTGTGCCTGGGAAGGGATGAGACCAGAGATCCTCTAGCCTCACATCTTTAGGCAACTCACGTGGATGGCACAATCAGTGGTGCAGGCCCACTAGTAGCATTTGATTCACAGGCCCTGGCACACTCAGTGCACTTTACTAGGAACTAACAAGTAAATCAAATATCCAATCATGGAAACATCAATCCATAACACAATTTACCACAGGAGCACTTGCACTTTACCACTGATCAGCAGTGAGAAAAGTATGCAGAAACACTATGCCAGCAGAAACAGAGTCAAAACCAGGAGGTCAGACAGCAAAAACTAAGGGGAAACACGCCAAAAGATACCAAGTCTAACACTCCTTACTACTAGATTAGGCAGTTTACAAAAATGTTCTCCCAATCTTTTACTGGCATCCTCATTTTTATCCAATTCTTCCTCTTCGTCAACTAGCACTAAACAGACAAATGCTTGAAAATCTCTTGCCTTGCAAAACCTAGTGAATGCTCAAGTATCCACGTGACTACTTTAAATGTAAACCCTTGTATATCTGCAAGATAGGCATTAAATGCTTTGAACCATTATTTCCAAGCAATTGCATTTGTAGAACAGGTGGTGGAGGACCAGTGGATTGCTTGTTGAAAAAAAAACTGTTATTAAGTCTAGTTGGATAATATATTTTGTGCTGCAGTTTATTGTATATAGTTGTACCACCAAATACATTTGTAAATCAGGCAAAATTATCAAGCTGTTTATTTAAACGCTACAACGTCTCTTGAAATAATCTCAAACACACTTTATTCCCCAATGCAGTGATGTACTAAAGTTTCTAATTAAAGACAGTTTTAATATAATAACGAGAAGAGTAATGGTCTTAGTGACATTCCACGATCAGTGTGCCAGCATTTTACTCGGACTATTAAGAATACTTGTTTCTTTTTGCCTCTCGTAATTCATGCGGGGTATGCAATTTTGATACTGGGTTCCTGTAGCAGCAGGCAGGCGCATCACGAGGGAGCATTTGTTGCTAGTCTACGTGAATCTGCGCCAGTAATGAATTTATGTGCACACAATGACATCATCATGCTAGATATGCATGTAGTCTGTCAGTGGCACTGTTGCGACTGAGACTCTTAAAGGCTTGAAGAAACCTTCTCACTTAGAACCCTCGTACAAATGGGTTCTGGGTAATGGGCAACTCCCAGACCTAGTTCAGCACGGTTGGAGTCCAACACAATAAGTTACTCGCATTTGTTGCACAACAATTCCTGCTTCCTTTGTTCTCTGTGTTCTGGACCTTATTTATTTTCTTAATTTATTTTAGAGTTTTATATAGCGTGAACAAGATCTTTTGAGTGACAGTTGTTTACAGGACAAGCAAAACAGACAAATAATAATAATAACATAGTACAGACTGAACTATTATACAAAACATGACATGTATCATGGAAAACAATATAAGCATGCACAGATGGGTAGAAGAGAGATAGGAAGACATAGTCTAACATAATTCCCAGTCTGAACAAAGTTCGAAGGTGGGGGAACATAGTGTGAATAAAGGAGCGACTTAGGAGAGAGAACAATTCAAGACTCAGGGAAAGCTGATCAAGAAGAGAAGGGGGTAAATCCGCACTGGGTGGTGAATTTGTTTGATAATAGAATTTTTACTTCTTTCTTGAAGAGGGATGTGGAAGGGTTGCATCTCATCTTGAGCGGGAGAGAGTTTCAGATTCTGGGGGCAGTTCCGGAGAAGAATCAATTATATGTTTTCTTTTTCTTGCATTTTTGTGACTTGAGTAGTAGGGAGCTAGTACTTTTGGAAGATGTGTTTCCACCCAAGGCGGTCAGTTTCTGGGCCAGGTAGGAAGGGGTATTGTGGTGCAACGCTTTATGAGTTGTACATGCAATTTAGAGTTGGATCCTAGCCTCATAGTGTAGCCAATCCAGAGATTGAAGGTTCTGTGCGATGTGGCCTCTTTTTTCTGATCCTGTGATGAGCCTAGCTGCTGCTTTCAGTGTTGCCTTCAGCAGTGCTAGTGTTGTTTTTGGGAGACCCGCAAGGGTAGAGTTACCGTAGTCTAGTTTTGGCAGTACAAGAGCTTGAACTGCTGTTTCGAGGTCTGCAGGGGGAAGGAAAGGTTTAAGTGTCCTAAGAAGATGAAATTGATGGTTAGCATCCGTACTGGCAGCCCTTATGTGTTTTTGCATGAAGAGGGCTTTGTCCAAGGTAATACCTAGGGATTCAGCAGAGTCAACGATTTGTGAGGTGCAGTTAAAAGCAGTAAGGTGTGTAACCCAGGCTATGATATTAGGGGCACTCAATGCGGTATGGTATCACAAAATAAACTATCCAAACAGTAAGGACTTTTTAGGATCATTGTTCTTGTTGATTGTAAAATGTAAACAAACAGCTAGTCTTCTGATACAGATGATATACAAATTAGTGTTCTTTGTAGATGAACAGTCAACAAGTGTTTCGTCACTGCATGGCTTTTTCAAGGCTTTTCAGAATGCACGTAGGTATTCATCCTTTTTCAACAGCACGGCCCAGAGGTAAATTGTTCAATAGCCAAAGTCAGTTTAAGAGGAAATCATGATTTATAGTGTCAAATGCTGCTGACAGGTCAAGTCGAATTAGGAGGCATGATTCATTCTGGTCAAGTGAATGTAGAGCATCGTCGACAAAGTGTATCAGGGTGGTTTTGGTGCTATGGCCTGGTCGAAAACCTGATTGACGCTGGTCAAGGAGTTGGAATTGCACAATGTGATTTGAAGCTGTAAGTGTACACATTTTTCTAAGAGTTTGGCCAAAGTTGGGATGTTGGTGATAGGGCGGCAATTATTGGGATCAGACTTGTCTGAGTTGCTTTTTTTGGGGGGATAGCAGAAACCTGGCCACTTTTTAGGCGGTTGGGTAAGAACCTTGAGTGAGTGAAGCATTGATTATCATAGTCCATAAAGGGAGAAGTAGGTGAATGGACTTATCGAGGATTGTGAAAGGAGAGCATCGTTGAAGTGGTTCGAGAAGTCAGAAGATTGAATATGTTGTTTTCGTCAAAGGCTTTAAAGCAGGACCAGATGGCATTATTTTTATGTGGGGGAGTGTTTCTCAGGCATACTTCCTGATCGAGAAAGGTAGGAAATAGGTTGGATTCATGTGGCAAGAATTTCAAATCGTTCTTGATATTGTTGGTGATTAGAGTGGTTTTCTCTGCGAAAAAGGAGGCACAGGTTTCACAGCTGGGGAGTGTTCTGTTGTCTGGATTCTCTTTTTAGTATCAACTACTTTGTGATTATCTCTAACAGTTTTATTTGGTCAGTTTATGGTCATGTCTGATTTTTCAAGAAAGTTGCTTTGACTATCCAAATGTACCTTTTGTAGGTACTACGTCTTTGTCTTAGGAGTTTAAGGTTGGGCAGAGAAAGGGTATGTCTTCAAGCACTTTCTGCGAGTCTGAGGTGTTGAACCAAGGTTTGGCACTTTTTGACGGGATTCTCTTAAGTTACAAAAAGGGGGTGGGGTCGCACACTACTCACACACCAGCGGAAGTTGCCCCTAAGGACTCTGGTCATTGTAGTAGAGTGTTCGCGATGCATCATCTTTCCATCTTGCTATCTTCGCTGTCTTCGCCATTCCTGGACACGTGTTTCGGGTTTTCAACCCTCGTCAGCAGGGATAGGCAGTGTTCTGGGGTCGCCGATGGCTGCCAATATCTGCCAGGTATAGTACCACTCCGGCGCGTAGGTGCGGGATCCCAGGCTCGTCAGCCCACTGCTCAAGGGAGCTTTAAGTTACAAAAAGGGGGTGGGGTCGCACACTACTCACACACCGGCGGAAGTTCCCCCTAAGGACTCTGGTCATTGTAGTAGAGTGTTTGCGATGCATCATCTTTCGATCTTGCTATCTTCGCTGTCTTCGCCATCCCTGGACACGTGTTTCGGGTTTTCAACCCTCGTCAGCAGGGATAGGCAGTGTTCTGGGGTCGCCGATGGCTGCCAATATCTGCCAGGTATAGTACCACTCCGGCGCGTAGGTGCGGGATCCCAGGCTCGTCAGCCCACTGCTCAAGGGAGCTTTAAGTTACAAAAAGAGGGTGGGGTCGCACACTACTCACACACCGGCGGAAGTTGCCCCTAAGGACTCTGGTCATTGTAGTAGAGTGTTCGCGATGCAGTCAGCAGGGATAGGCAGCCATCGGCGACCCCAGAACACTGCCTATCCCTGCTGACGAGGGTTGAAAACCCGAAACACGTGTCCAGGGATGGCGAAGACAGCGAAGATAGCAAGATCGAAAGATGATGCATCGCGAACACTCTACTACAATGACCAGAGTCCTTAGGGGCAACTTCCGCCGGTGTGTGAGTAGTGTGCGACCCCACCCTCTTTTTTGATTCTCTTAAGTTGTTTGGGGGCAAGGCTGTCCATGGTATTAGACCTGGAATTATGTAATGATCAGTGAGGTCCTGAGCATCTTGCATGCAGGGGGACTGGAGCAGGTTGTCATTACTAAGAGACGGAAAGGAGGGTGAGTTGATGTTATGGGTGTAACAGACCCAATGTTTGGCTTTCACGGGTTGGCTCTTAGATATAGTTGTTTGTTCTAAGAGAAGAAAAGTGATGAGATGGGAACAATGGATTCAGTTTGTACTTTATCCTGTGTGACAATGACTAAGTCAAGTTTGGTGTGGGTTGGACTGTTGCAGACTTGGATATGGCTGAAGTCTTCGAGAAAGGATTTAAAACAGTTCACAATAGGGTTGTTGGGATAGTTCCAGTGGATATTAAAGTTGCTTAGAAACAGCTGGTTATTAAGGACATCATTGTTGGAAAAAATAACTTCCATGATTTGTTTGATGAACTTGTGGATAACTCTAGGCAGGTGGTAGAACATGTGAAGGGAGCAACTTGAATTATCATTTGTGGTGATGTTGACCCTGATGTATTCGCAGGAGGGGAGGGACAGCGTGTGTGGTTGTTTTATTGAAAGTGAGGACATATATATGTAGGCAAGGCCGCCTTCAGAACGACCTGCGCTGCCAACTCTAATGATATTGTGACTGAGGGAAACTGATAATTCTAGTGTGAGCTGAAGAATCGTTCATCCATGTTTGTGTGAGAAGGAATATGTCCAGGTCGTGGTTTAGTATAAGAGCGCATATGACAGCAGCCTGTTTAACAGCTGAGCAGTAGTGACATGGATGTGTTGTAATATAGCTATTGATTAAACGAGGAGATCAACCTAAAATAAATGTCCATGTTCTCAATGTGGTGATATCATAGAAATAAATAAACATTTCTTTAATGGAAATGGAAATGAATTAATTATATATCTCCAGGATCGCAACTAAAATAAATAGCTTCAATTTGGGAACGCAATGTAAGCCAAGTTAGGGCCTTAAAGCCCAAATTTCTTGCAGTAATTCATAAGAGTGGCTTATGCTGAATGATTAAAGTATGGAATCCTATTTGGAGTCAGTGATAGTCTTTTCAAATATGTTGAGTTCAACCTTCATACATACACCTACTTATCACCCCCAGTATGAAACAGACATTAGCTGACAAAGCATTACAACTCTTCTTCAGACTTTGTGTTTAGTGTAATTGGCATGCATTGCAGATTTAGTTTACGTTCATAAAGTAATGTGACCATATTTTGGAGCTAGTTAAACAGAAGGAGTGACTGAAAATCTCACAAGAGCCTATAATACCGTTTTTCTGAGTAGCATTGCAAAAGGCCAAGTCCTGAAAGTGATTGGAATCAACCATTGGGTGATGAAATCTAGTGCCTTTTCTACTATTCATGTAAACCCAAGGCCTATGTTCTAATTCTGGCTTTGGCAGTTAACCAAAAAATGTTTGCTTTCGGGGTAAATCACTTTCCCTCCCTGTGACTCAAGTTATATATCTGTGTACCTAAAAGTCATCCCACCAACAGACATAGAGCTCCTGCGCCTAACACTAGCAAAAATAGAATCATGGCTGTTCCAACATCACCTCAAACTGAACCCGCAAAAGTCAGAATTCCTACTGATCTCAGCCCCAACAGCATTATACCATCCAAACTTGGCTGAAAGCTAGCAATATCTTCAACTGCTATCAGTCTATTGTAGACTCCACAAAATCACTCGATTTCTACTAGGACAAACACCTTCACCTCCAAGTGCACATGAAAAACATAGCCAAAGGCGCACAACTTCTAATCCAATTACTTCAAGGAGAAAAACACTTCTTTCCTCCGAGAACTTATGACAAATTGTTCAATCTCTTGTTGTATCAAGACTAGACTATGGAAATGCTCTTCTAACTGGGTTACCTAAACCCCATTTATGCCCATAAAAGCTGCCCTCCACTTTGCTGCTAGACTTGCATCAAATTTAAAAAGATTTGATTACATCACATGCATCTTGATTTCAGTAATATGGCTAAAGTCAGACCTATCCTGCAACTGACCTGCATTGTTCACAAAGCCCTTCACACAAAAATCCTGATCTACTTAGACAGAAACCTGACCCTATCAGGAGGTCATTGCCTCATGCAGAGCAACAACAACCTCCTACTGGAAATATTACCCTGTAAAGGAAAAATAGTCCTCAAACAAGCCTTCTCTGGATGCGCCTCTAGCAACTGGATCAACACTCCCTGTTTAATCAGAATCAATCCCTCTCTTGAAGTCATCAAAGCGGAGATCAACAAAATTCTCATCCAACAGTTTCTCCTGAATGGCCCCACTACTTTCTCGCAGTAGCCTATGCTCTGGATACATCCAAACTAAACAAAGAACCACCCCTATATGAAACTTAACTCAACAACTGAGCAAATATAGATAGACTTAAAATCCTATCCAAGATCCAATCTGCACATGCCAGCCTTAGGGTTGTCTTCTCCTAAACTTTCTTCCTTTCTCCTCCATTTTTGCTGATCTCGGTTTGCTGGCTTACTACTCTGCGCACTTTAGCACTACTAACCAGTGCTAGAGTGCATGTGCTCCCTTCTTACAACATGGCAACAATGGCTCATCTCTAATTCATGTCTGGTGTCTTTGAAATTGTATTGAAAAAGTTGGAGTTTGAATTACAATTTTTAAAATGCCACTTTTGGAAAGTTTACATTTTCCTGCCTTAGCCATATAGTGCCTGTAGCCTGTCTCTAGTCATGGGTGTAGATGACAGCTGGGCTTTTTGTACTCTTTCGAGAGAGCCACACACAATACAGAACTTAGCTGTGCTAGGATGGGCCATCACTGGCAGTAAGGGAGGGCGGAGCTGAAGCCAGCCCTACTTACACTTAAATAGTCTGTGTCCTGCCTGCACACAAAGGGCTGCATACCTCCTGTAGTTAGGCTGGAGCAAAGGCAGGGAAGGCAGAATGCCTGGGGATTTAAAATGGAAACCTCTAGAAGCTTTTCCCCCCACTTCAAAGGCACAACTGGATATGAATAAGGTTCCCTGTTTTCCATATTTACTGATTTTTACAGATAAATACAGACAGAAAACATGCGTTTTCTGTCTGTATTTATTTTTAAATGTTGACAAAAGACAGAAATTGGGTTGCTTTTTGAGTAATTCTAAATATTGTCTGCCATGACTGCCAGGCCAATAGATGTCTGGATTGATAGATAAGGGGGGTTAAAAAACAGAATGGAATATTAGTAAAGAGGCTTTAACAGCAGTAGATATGCACATGGTTCATACAGAAATTTGCATATTTTCATATTAGTGCACTGATTTATCTGCTGTGGGTGTTCACAGCCCTGAAACCTGCAAACATTTAAGCATGAGTGCAAATTTATTGGTTAAAGAAATGTGGAAATATACTAATTCCAGCTTAATTTTTCCACAACCCCAAAATGCATATGGATAAATACATATAAAATCAGCAAAACATAAATATGGATAAATACAGATGGAAATGGCAAAAACAAAATACCATAAAACCGGGAGCCCTAGGTATAAATAACGAACCTCATACATCAACTTTTCAGTACAAGTCTGGACCTGTTGGTACTCTGCCAGAAAGAAGGACCGTTGTGCTGCTAAATGACTGCCACTCTGCTGGACTGCTGCCTTGCTGGACTGCTGCATTGTTGTGCTGACCTGCTGACCTCTTCCCTGGTAGAGAATCCAGGACCCCCAGGGTAACTCCAAGGGCTAGTGTGCAGCCCTTCTGTTCTAAGCCACAGGGACATAAATGGCGCCTGCATCAGCACCCAGATCCAGCTGGAGTAAGCCACTGACCCCCCCCCAAGTGGTCCTGGACCCTTGGTGTGGCCTTAGAGAGGCTGAAGGGATGTTTTTGGCTCTTCACATCCATAAATGGGCCCTGTGGTGCTGAATCCTTGTCACTCAAACACCCCAGCAACACAAAATTCCATCACCCTTTTGCAATACAGCATCGACCGCTCACATGTAGCGACACCTTGAAGCACGGCCCTACCGTCCGCGACGCCAACAGGATCTTCGAGCTACAGTGACGACCACCTGCGACTCCCTACCTGCTCTTCGCACTGCATCGATGACAGCACATGCTGATCCCCTGCTCCTCACGGCCTCTTCCACTGCGAATGACACTTTTGGTGCTGGACTGTGTAGGTAACTTTTCAGCGAGGCAAACCTGGTCCCTGGATCCGACCCATGCTCCATTGCGGACGTCTTGAACTTGTGACTTTCTCCTAGCCTCACACGACCAGTTAGCCGCAGTTGATGCTTTGTGCTTTCTGGCACTATTTTGCCCTGAAATATTTACAAATTCATAATTTTGGTTCTACAGATTAGATTTTTATTGTTTTGGCCTTGTATTATTTATTAAACTTTGCTCTGTTTTTCTAAACTGGTGTGGGATCCTTTTGTGATGTGTCTTCACTGTGTTACTGTTTGAAGTATTGCACAATTACTTTGCACATTGCCTCCCGGTTAGGCCTGACTGCTCTGTTCCAAGCTACCAGAGGGTTGAGCACAGGTTTATTTGGCGGGTGCTTGTGACTTCACCCTGACAAGTATTGTGGGTGCTATTTAACAAGGGCTCACTCCCCAGTTAATCAACAATCCAATTTCTTACAATGACCCTTGGCATAAAATTAGCATAAAAGCAAACTGAACTCCTACTGACCTCAGGGTCCTTCTAGAACAATGATGACCTCCAAACACTAGAATGGCACAAATACGGTTTTACAAACCTTGGGGTTCCACAATGAACAACCATGACAAACCACATCATAAACAACCCAACCCCAGACTGGAACAGATCACACTTCAACACACCCACCTAAATTTACCGTAACTTATAGACTTTTGCAGTCCCCAAAAACTTTCTGGCGTATGTATCTCCCAGAATAATGAAAACGATGTTGTTTTTAGAATAATACTCTTGCTCTTGGAATACTATGTGACTCTGACCTGAGCCCCCCAACCCCAGCACAGCAATGAAAATATATTTGACCCTCAATATGACTAACGAAAGAAATGTTTTTTTTTACATAGTTTTATATAGCGGAACTTCACCCGAAGGTATAAGGTTTCAGAGCGCTTTACACGAGCACCAGTTGCGTTACATGAGGATACATACATTTTTTGTTAGGCACCGAGAGATTAAGTTATTTGCCCAGAATCACAAGATGTTGTGCATACTTGCTGAGACTCAAACCCAGTTCCCTAAATGTTGTATAATCTCTGTTGTATTTGTAAAGCGCTCTGACACCCCTTGCAGGGAAATAGTTCACGCTATATAAAAACTCTCAAATAAATAAATACATATATCTATCTATCTATCTATCTATCTATCTATCTATCTATCTATCTATCTATCTATCTATCTATCTATCTATGGGACACTGACGAAGGCAGAAGCTGAAAGGCGCTCGTCCATTGTGCAATAAATCTAAAAAGATTTAATCTACTGTGTGTGCTGGTCTGGTCAATTTACTTTGACACTGGAGCGAGATATATATATATATATATATATATATATATATATATATATATATATATATATATATATTCACTGAAAAAAACATAGGTTTCACACCAGTTATAGTTAGCTGGAGATTTTACTGACATAAAACCATTGAAATTCCACGTTATAGTTAGTTGGACTCACTATAACTTGCGCGTGTAATGCACTGCTGATGACCTCACATATTACATTACTCATGACATGGTCAGTGACATCACTCATGACATCACTGATGACACCATCCAGTGAATGTGTGTCTTTCTGAAAAATAAATATGTTTTATATTTGTATTTGTAAAGGTCGATGGAAGAATAAATGTTTAAATAAGTGTGTAAATGGATGTTTTAAAAAAAAAATTATTGGTTAACTGGCTTATTAAGTATATTTTAGTGAATACATATATTAGCGAATATTGTTTAAATATTTAAATGTGTGTATCAGTGTTTCACTTTGTGTATAAGTGGCTGCATGGGTTGGTGAGTAGCTACATGTGTGTGTATATGGGTTATTAGATGTTTTTTTTAGTATCAGTATGAGTGTCTGTATGGTTTGGTGGGGGTATTACTTAGTACATAGATGCATCAATGACTGACTCACTGTTTGTATGTGTTTGGAAGATGGCATATGTGCAGGACTGTATGGATGAATGAGTGTGTATATGTGTGTGTTAGTGAGTGAATGACTGTCTCAGTAGTGTCTTTATCAGTAACTACATATGTTTTAATCTAGTATATGTGAGTATTGATGTATATAAGTGAGTATATGTGAGAGTGAGAGATTGTAAGAGTTCCTGTTTAAATAAGTATGTGTTTCGATAAGTGATTGTTTAAGAGAGTAAGTATGTATAAGTTTCCTTAGAAGTAAGGTGGTAGTGTGTGTATAGCTGTATATGCAAAGAAATGGATGTTCAATAGTTTATTTGCATGTGTGAGTATGTGTGTGAGCAACTTTTGGAAGACTGTCAATGTGTTACAGGATGAATAGGTGTATCACTACATATGATGAGTGAGTATATGTATGAGTGACTACATAGAGCTGTTGGTGAATTAGTGGATGTGTATATAAATGGTGGAATTACTGAATTGGTTGTTGTAACTGGTATGGGTATCTCCTTTTTTTGAAAATTGTAGTTTCTATTTTTGAATATGTGTTTCAAGGGTTACAGTGAAAGGAGGTCTGTCACTCTGTCACAAGGATGGTGTCATCAGTGATGTCATGAGTGATGTCACTGACCATGTCATGAGTGATGTAATATGTGACGTCATCAGCAGTGCATTGCAGGCGCGCAAGTTATAGTGAGTCCAACTAACTATAACGTGGAATTTCAATGGTTTTATGTCAGTAAAATTTCCAGCTAACTATAACTGGTGTGAAACCTATGGTTTTTTCAGTGATTTTCATAGGTTTTTTAAATGCTAATTCCTTTCTATATCGAGGCTCTAACCTACGATTTTTTTATAAATTTGCTGTTTTGAGTAAGTATTAATTATTATTTGTTTTTTTTAAATCATTTTTTCCTGGGGCGCTCTGGGTGCGCGCTCTGGTAAGCTCTCCGGAAAGCGCACCCAGAGCGCTACTTTCGTACGTGAAAAAAAATATGAATGAAAAGTAAATAATAACGCAAGACATTTAGTACCATACATATAAAAGCAGTCTTTTTCTAATAAGGAAATGATAATGATTTAGCATTTTCGTGAAACTATCAAAATGTCACTTCGGCGCGCCCCGTAAACGCCCCCGGAAGCGCCTACGTTCACGCCGCGTATGCGCCCCGGAAGCGCCTACGTTCGCGCCGCGTATGCGCCTACGTTCGCGCCACGTATGCGCCCCGGAAGCACCTACGTTCGCGCCCCGTATGCGCCCCGGAAGCGCCTACGTTCGCGCCGCGTGTGCGCACCCGGAAGCGCTCCGGTGCGCGCAGCGTCAGCACGTCAAGTCATGTGACCTTAAAATAACACTTTTCATTGGTTGCTAACAGTTTTTTTTACAAAGAATGAAATCCCCACTTATTTCCTTCACTTCTTCTTTCACTTTTGTGACTGAAAGACCTGCTTTTTTGCTCTTGCATCTTTCTGGGTTAATCATGGCTGCCAGACCATCCAGCAATGAAGATGAGCGTGAATTCATCAATGAAGAGCCTCCTCAGCCAAAGGTGAAGGAGCATTTCATTTGGAATTTTTTTTCAATACCACCTGACCAGAAAAAGGTGAATGCTCCAAAAGTGGAGTGCAGGATCTGTAAAAAAGTCCTGTCACGAAATATTCTTTTGGGAACTTCACAATGATACGGCATGTGGAGAGGAGGCACCCCCAGAATTTTGCCCGGGAAAGTGTCAGGGCTCTAGCACAAGAGGTTCCCAGTGATGGGGCCTCTACATCCACCGAAGGAGCAACTACTGCTGTGAGGGGTGATCGCAGGAGCTAGTTCCAAATATTCAACCTGCTTTCAACAAAGGTGTCCTGAAATGCAGATACTGCGATCAACTCCTTACCTATGGGTAGCAAAGTGTCCTGCTCATGGTTCGAGCATTGGAGAACCATCACTGCCGTTCCCAGCCCTAATTATTTTTGTTTTTTTTGCTCCTGTTGAGCAGTTTCCATTCCCTGTTTTTATTTATGTTCTTAAAAAGAAAAAAGAAGAAAAAAAAAGTTCTTTTCAGAACTACCTTCAATTCTCATCAAAGAGCTATATTCTTAAAAAAAAGAAAAAGAGTAAGTGAAGTGGAGTGCATTGATAATGGAAAGGAAAATGAGTACGAAAGAACAGAAAAGTATGAGAGGAGAAAGGAAGTGAAGTAGGGGGAGTGAAAGAAGGTGAGTGTTGGGAAGGAAAGAAAGGAGAAGGAGAGTGAATATGGGAAATGTGGATATTCAAAGAAAATGTTGAAAAGGAACAGGGGTGTGGAAGGGTAAGAAAAGATGCATTGCTGGAGTTGAAGACTGAAGGCCTCATTTATGAGGCCATGCGTCACTTTAACGCCACCGGAGCGTCACTTTTTGTGACGCACCAGTGCTGTAAAAAATGCACCTTATTCAGTCATATTTACAAAGTGACGCATCTAGGTAGATGCGTCACTTTGTAAGCCCCTGCGCCACATTATTCCTACGTCAGGTGTAATGTATGCAAAAGGGACGTATTGACGCAAGAAAGGGTCTTAGAGGTGACGCAGTGAAATCTATGAGATATCACTGCGTCACTTTTATGACGCTGTTGCGTCCAAATATTACGCCTGTTTCACAGCAGGCGTGCAAGCCCTTTCACATGGAGCCTGGCCCCATGTGAAAGGATGCATTGCTGGAGTTGCTTCATTTTTGAGACACACTCCAGCAATGCATCACTTTTGCACTTACAGATACGTCTGAAATACTGACGTATCTGTAAGTACTTGCAACATAATGCGTCATATATTTAATATGACACATGAGTAGAAGACTGAAGGCCTCATTTATGAGGCCATGCGTCCTTTTACGACACCGGAGCGTCACTTTTTGTGACGCACCAGTGCTGTAAAAAATGCACCTTATTCAGTCATATTTACAAAGTGACGCATCTAGGTAGATGCGTCACTTTGTAAGTCCCTGCGCCACATTATTCCTACGTCAGGTGTAATGTATGCAAAAGGGACGTATTGATGCAAGAAAGGGTCGTAGAGGTGACACAGTGAATAAACTGGGTTTTCCCCATGCTGCGCTCCCCGGTCCGCTCCCCGGTGCGCGTACTGAGCGCTCCCCCCGCGCAAATCGAAATTTTTTTTTTGGGCCCCGCGGGACCTTATTATAGCCCCCACATCAAACCTAGGGGGTCAGGGGGGTCTACCCTGCCCCCTTATAGTCATTTCCCCCTTTTTTTTTGCCACCTCTTGTGTCTCGATCCTACCGAAACACAAGATGGCGGCTGCTTCGGACTGTTTTGAATGTTTACAGACACCCGAGAGCCAATCAGCTTTCCGCGCGCAAGTCGCATGTTGCGCCCGGTGCGCTCCCCGGTGCGCGCACCGGGGCGCGCCTATAGATATATATATTTTTTTTAACTTAAATTACTCAAAATCCACTGGAGCACATATCTTGAGACATAGAAAAGGCACATTGGGCTACCAGTCCCTACAATTTTGCCAAGTTTGGTGGAAATCCATTCAGCCGTTCGGGCTAAAAGTGAAACCGACCGCCCTATGGAAATTAACATGGGAAAAACACGTTTTGGGACCCCCCTTTTATCTCGGCCCACACTTGACGAATCCCCTCCAAACTTTCAGGGAAGGAGCGGAGAGGAGCGGGCCATTTTCTTGGAGAAATTTGCGAAGATTCGTCCACCGGCGCCAAAGGTATTCCCAATAGAATGTTGCGGATTTCCTATGGAAAGTAGATCCTAACTATAACTACCTACTGGCGACCGCCAGTAGGTAATATATATATATATATATATATATATATATATATATATATATATATATATATATATAGAGAGAGAGAGAGAGAGAGAGAGAGAGAGAGAGAGAGAGAGAGAGAGAGAGAGAGAGAGATAATGTCTTTATTGAAAAACCAAAGGTACAGGATCCCATGAAGTATCCAATTTAAATGATCCTGTCCTATCCTCACTAATGACACCCTAGTTTCACTAATATGGTTTCAACCAGGACCACCAAACCACCATATTTTTCCACCAGTGGCATATAAATACAGATATTCTGTGTAAAACGCTGTGCTCTCCTTAGAGCTAGGTAGGTCTGTGCCGTGTATAATTACTAATAACAAAAAACATTACCTTTTCGAGATTCACTTTATATATAGAAAGCATTCAATTTAAAGTAACCCTTGTAAGTAATAGGAAACGTATCTCATCTTTCTAAAATTATCACAAATAAAAAAAATGAAGCTAAACTACAAATGCTTATTAAAATGGTTAAACAACAGGTATTTCTTTGACATAAGCCTTTACGACGTTAGGGATCGGATCGTTTACCGACCCACGGTTACAATGTCTTGTTATTGGTGTGTTAGGGCTTCTTGACATTTCACGGTTCCTATTGAAAAATATTAATATTGGGGATGCAGCCTCTCCTATATGGAAAGCAGTTTGTACTATGTAGTTTATCATTCAGTACATATGTTTTAATGTATGTTTGACTTTTAAATATTAATTTGCAATTTCTCTGCGTATTTGATTTTTCCCTGAATTCAATACACTTTGTCTCAGGCTTATAGTTGAAATATTCTTTCAGTTTCCCTCCATAAATCTTCCAACTTACATCTTGCTGGACTGCACATTCATTAAGTGTGAATTGTTTGCCGATGTGCACGACTTCTGCTTTTTAGTGCACCTCAGCATTAATTCTGTGTTAATATCCAGGTTTCTTTTTTTTTTTGGCAGCTAAAAAATCTTTTAGTATGTTTATTTTTGCCCCCTTTGTGTTCTTTTCATCCCTCAGTTTGCCTACTTTATGAAAT
This sequence comes from Lissotriton vulgaris, assembly GCF_964263255.1. Lineage (NCBI taxonomy): Eukaryota > Metazoa > Chordata > Amphibia > Caudata > Salamandridae > Lissotriton > Lissotriton vulgaris. The sequence continues at coordinate 52,624,955 of NC_141686.1, forward strand.
ACTATTGAGTGGGAGACCTTTCACAATATCTGACTATGGTGTAGGCTTCCATTTTCCTTAGCAAATGACTTGTTTGTTGACATTGATTAGATATTTCACTAAGTGGGCGTTCGCAGTTTGCAAATCAGCAAATCTTTATTTAAGGAAATCCCACCAAGAAACAAGGAATAATATGATTTGGTAAAATGTGTTGCTAACATCATGCACTGCATAGTTAACGCTAGCAAATTCAAATAAATGCCACACAAAAAGTTTACATGATGTGGACACAGATCCCAGTGACAATTAATAAAAAATAGGATATGTCAAACTGAGGAGCAGCACATTAAAAAGGTAGCACGCGGAATGCCCAGTCCAGTTACGCCTTTTGGGAATTCTGGTTGTGATTATACAAGGACTTGAAATTTTACTGCATGCCTCAAATATTGTTTTTTAAATCTGAGGCCAAAAAGGAATCACCAGCAGGAACAAATCCTAAACTTTAAAGTAGTAACCAATCTATACAATTCTTGTAATATATATTTGAGCGGTTTTGGCCCTTTCCAGCCAGCTTCCATAAGGAATATTTAGTTTACATGAGCACATCTCATCCATGTGTACTAGACCGCACCCCACCGCCATTTAGGAAAAACAAGAGTAAGGCGAAATTGGCATCAAATTGGGCAGGCGAGGTGGTCCTGGCTGTCCTTATCTAAATTTAATTTATATGTTTCTATTAACTCTGTTTTCATTACATAATTCCCCATGTTTGTGTCCCATAGTAATTACATAATTTTTAGGCACGGTATGTACCATACTTTTAAACCTCAGGGAATGGCATCTGTGTTTCCTTTGTTGCCACAATAACACAAGCACATTTTTTTCCTGGAGTTGCATGGCGAGACTCAGAGTGTTTCGTGCTCAGTTAACCATAAAAATAATTATTCCTATATGCAACTTACTTGCCATTCTGGTTGGCACACAGATTTGTAGTTTAATTTTATTTTTTATGTAGAGCGTATACCCTACGCTGTTCTCATCTCTGCTCTGAATATTAGGAGGCTTTGCCCAGTTTGATTGTACTCACTGCGTGAAGCTCAAAAGAAATAGAGGCTAAGTAAAACCTTCAGAATTTGAATTTATGACTTGCTGCTTATCCACAAATCTTTGCAACAAGCTATCTTTGTGGCTGTCACATTCAATCAAAGAAAACTTAGAAAATAAAGCATCATATGCACAAAGAGGCTGGGTTCAGTGCACTGCTTTGTCGTTGGCGTTACAAACCCTACCTCATTATAAGTGCCCCGTTAATTCATATGGGTTTAGTAATGGGACTAAATAACCGGGCCCTCAAAAATTTCAGAAGCAAAATTCAGATGCCGAAAGCAGCCGAAATCTCCATGTGAAATACTGCGGAAAAAAATGGAAGAATCGACTTTTAAACCCATATTTCCGCATGCTAATCCAAGATCTTATAATTCCTGTTTATTCCCCATCACATAAATTACTAAGGTGCCCAATAATAGTAATTGAAGGGAGACGATTTTGGGGGCTTTTAACGGTCTTTGTCTTGGAAGGGATAATCAATTCACTTGTAGAGTAAAGGAACATTTCTTAATAACCCACAAACCATCATCACCCTATTTAATATTAATGAAATGGGAATCAGCTCGCGAGTCATTTAAAAAAAATAGTGAATTGAGGCCTGGATGTCCCCTTAGAATAGAAGACGACCTTTCCTGCGTTCACACTCACAAGGTCTCTGAATTATGACCATAAAGATCAGGGGTTAAAATGTCACAAGAAGTGGCACATTGTGAACGAGAAACCGTGGAGCACTTGCAGTGGCCTGTGGGATAGCTGTCTGCTGCCCCCAGTGTTCGCAGACTGCAGACTCTTGGCTGTCAAATAGTGACAGCGTTCCCCCGGAGAAGGGTTACTGACTGCCCTTTGTAAGTGGAACCCTTCCATGCTCTGTGACTGCAAAAATGGTTGCAAAGCATTTGCATGTATCACATTTCAATAGCCTTTCTTGAATGAGAATGTAAAAATAACAAACGGAAAAGCCACAGATATATGAAAAATGCAGCAATAGATGATCTGACAAACAATAAACTGATAGTATTGAATTTCTAAACTTTTTCGTACTTGTCACCTTTTACCTGAAGATGCCATGTTTCATCCAGGGAGCGACCAGTTTGTGCGTTTGTTTGGAAACAAGTCATCTTCAAACATGATATATTTCCAAATAAGTGGCAATTTCGTTGTCGTTTAAATACTTCATTTTGGTGAGCGACCATAAAAGCAACATAAAATAGGAGGTACATTGTAATGTTAATCCAATAAATAGAAGATAAACATTTTGCAGATAAAGGACCACAATAAAAGATTTTAGATTAAAGAAAATCAGCTGAGGAAGGATGTGCAGTGGCGGCTGTCATGATTATACTTGATGTTTGAATTCTAGTGTTTGCGTAATTATCCTGGCGCGAACAGGCCAGACTGCTTCTAAAATGTAGCTATAGAAAAGACCACACAAGATCCAGTATCTGACCTGCAGATCCGCAAGGCTTGTTTGTGGAGTTCAAAGAAGTCTGCATAAAGGTACAACCCAGCGTCTGCTTTGTCTGGTGTATGCTGAACAAAAAGAAAAGTATGTGAGCTCTGTCTCCTGGACTGCTCCACAGGCCGGACAGGCTGCGCTACTGACTGTGTGGGACCGCCACTTATAGATGAAAGATGAGAGTACCCAGCCTAAATTTTATATATAAAGATCTGGTGAATGATGGGCTGATCTCATCTAGGTAGGATTCGAACCTTGGACCACATTTAAACTTCAACAGGAAATCAGATAGACGGCCACTTCTAGTGGAAGTGACTTCCTTCCTCCACTCATCAGTCCAGAAAGTGTCTGTGACCCCTTTTGTGGAAGAAGCAGAGATGCACTCTGGGCATTGCCAAAGTTCTGAAGCCCCAAGTGCAAAAAGAGATTGCTTAATGTAGCTTAGCCACTGCAAAGTGCTGACACTCCCGGAGGTTAGGAGAATATCCTTTAATCTGTTCCTAAAGCATTCCAGCTCAGGGACCAACCATAATATCAGCCAATATAAAATTGGTTTTAGTCTCACTGTGGCATCAATTGGGCGGATATTTAAGTACACTCTAAAAAGAATATAGAGCATGCCTTGAGGGAGTGTAATCGCCAACCGACCGAAAAAACGTGTTTTCAGCAGTACCTAGCGATGTCACATTGCTATGGCCCCATAGTTCTGAGCCATGATTAGCCACAGCCACGGCTTGGGCTCTCCAGATTTCCAATAGTGGGGACATTGGTTGGAAAGATGTGTATTTGGCAAAATTCTATGTAGCGGCAGCTCTGTGATTAAGAAGCAGCCCGCTTTGACAATCTGGCTGTTCTATGAGCTGGTACTGGACAGACATATAACAAGGTAGTCGAAATCTGACACTTGCTCCAAATTCACTTTCCCTACTCTGATTGTTCCACGGAATTATTTGTGGGGATTTGTAGCCATAAATGTAATTTTGTCAGCGTTTTTGGCTAGCCCATTAGGGGTGCAAAACAGGTTGAATATTTCTAGTTCCAAGCCTTTGAAATTTCTTACACCAGGAGGGCCAATAACAATGCCGGGATCTTAACACCACCGAGGACCGGGGAGTTATTTTCGCATCCCTTTAGGAAGTCAATGTACCTATTGATAAAAAGTAGAATGAGTGTTGGGGCAGGTATACATCCTTGTCTTACACCCTTGCCCACTGGGTTGCGATCTGTTAATTTACCCTCAGGGCCCCATCTTACTTGGGCATAGTTTTCAGTGTGCAATTGCAAAATGATTTAGAGTAGCACGGGGGACACCCATGTCCCTCAAAGCTGCCCAGATGTTTATCTTTGGGGACCATATCGAAGGCAGCCTTGAGATCCATTAATGCTACATAAATGCTCCCTTCTTTTAGATCAACGGTTTTCCATGTTATCATCAAAAACCTAAAAACTTGTTCAACAGTACTTCTTTTTGGAAGACATCCTGCCTGGAAAGGGGACAAAATATTATTATAAATCCAAAGAAAGGGTTACTGTTCCTATGAGGACATGACTAGTGTCCAGAGAGAAGTAAAAAAAAGTGGGGAAAGGAGTTTCTATTTTCTCAAAATGAGACAATCACAGAATTTGTCTCTTGTTGCCCTCACAGGTCCCAAGGAATGTCATGCTTCATCATTGGGCTTTGCTCCTCGTAAGGCCAGTGCTGCAATGCTCTACAGGTCCCCCGAAGGGTCTCGCAAGTGGAGATCTTTTCAGACGGCCACGTTCTTTCTCAAGCTGATGATGTTCATTTCGCTTATGCCACCTATGTGGACCACTATGTTTTGCGACCCCTTCACATCGCCCTGTGAGCCCTGATCTCATCACATCCATTTGCCCCAGAGGAGTTCATCCCCTTGACACTAGTCATCACTGACAGGGAAGGTTGGTCTCCCAGCTGTACCGTGCTCATGTGGCTCTCCTGCCGCTGCACAATGGGAAACTTAAGGACACGTGGGAAGCTGACTTGGGGCGCCCCCTAACTGACAAAATTTGGTTAGCTTGCCCACCCCAAACACACCTCATTTCATCCAACCACCATCATAAGCTCACACATTACGAATGTTTATGTATCGCCTACGTCAGGGCTAGCGCTCTGGCGCGCTTAGACCCCACAAGATCCTCTAGCTGGCCTAAGTGCCATATTGCTGGGACTGATTTTGCACATATGACATGGGTGTGCAGTCATATCGAGTCCTTTTGGTGTGCCATTTTCTCCCTACTGATGATTGATATTGAGCTTGAACCGGATCCGCTGCTGACATTATTAGCCTATGTTCAGGATATACTAGAGGGCGTCCAACTTTTTTTCGCTATTGCATCACTATTAGCTAAGTGTGAAATCGATCCTCATTGGGGGAGCAGACATTTGCCATCTGCCAAAGCCTGGTTAAACCACCTAATGTACTGTGACACTACCAGTGAACTGTGTGCCACACTTCAGCCTTCAACCTGAAGTCGAAAGGACATTTGGCAGCCCTTATGGGACTACCTGCAGGCGTGGGAGTCCGCAGAATTGAACTCTTGACCATAGGTGTTGTCTTTATGTGCCTTTTGTAGGCCTTGTAGATCCACAACTGTGAACGCCTGACGTGGTCTGCTTTCCGACTTTGTTGGGTTCCTTGCCTCGTGTAACTCATCCTTGTACCAGGGCTCTCTGGTATTATTGTATCACACACCGTTACCGCTGTCCTCTATGATGCATTGCTATATTCTACGCACTGTAATACTCCCCATAAGTTGGGGTTATTGTTGTTTTGTTTATGTCATGACAAAATTATAAATTAATAAAGATTTTAAAAAAGTGCAGAACAATTCATTGGATGGCACAATTTCTCAAAATATTCATGGACACAAAATGTCTGATTAATAAATATATAAAACAATTAGGAAGCTGCACCCACAGGTTTCTGACCTCTTATGGGTTCTTGGTCTTCTCACCACTCCACATAACTTTTTTGGGGGAAATTTGAGATCCACACTACTCAAATCTAACTGACTAAGCTACGCCCCTCTCCAACTCGCAGCAATGTGTGCCTTTTCATTGCTGTCAATCCAGAATGATTTCTGATGTCAAGTCCCTTCCAGTTAATTCTACAGTAGCTACAAGTCACGTCTGACTGCAGTTCTTCTGACCCACATTTCAGAACACACCTTGCAAGTAATATTGCGGTTGAAGTGCCTCCTGGGTATTTCTGGTTTCTGGCACATATTCACAACTTAAAGTGGCTCATTGGACATGACGGGCATTAGCATTCGTTTCTGGAATGCTCACTTTACAGCAAAGCACGCCAGCTCCCAGCACAGTAAATCAAGTTTCTGTTTCAGTGTTCAAATGTTGAGCTTAGCAGACAGCAAATTGCATAAATATGGGTTGTTCCAGACTGTTCAACAAAATACTGCTTTGCCAAAATGTAGAAACAGAATAGTTCAGATATTATTTTATTTTCTTAGACGCAAAGTCTGAATTAATGCTGTACAGAGAGGGGCGTGGGCGTGGGCTTTGGCATGAAAGAAGTGGCAGCATTAGAATAATATTTAACAGATTTCTGCATTCATTCTAAGGCTTTGATTTTGATAGCCATTTTGGCAGAATCCAATTGGGACATTTTTAGCAACACTAGAGAAGCCATGATGTTCTATACAGATTATTTCATAAACCAACCAATCTATGCAATTAAATAAATAAATAAATAGCACATAGTTTATAGGACCAGAGTTTGTTTATTTTAGAACCAGAGATGCTTCATATTACACAATTATTATTAATAATAATATTCATATTAAGAAAATTGTTTAGACTGCACCAATCCAGCTATTGTCTTTTTATAGTGTTGTCAATAACTCACACGCCACATAGATTAACTCATTGAGGAAGCGTGGGTTGAACATGTGTGGGAACATGTGTGGGATATGTACAGCAGTACGGCACTAGGGTTCATTGAAGGGTCTCAAGGACCATCTTCGGTAGTGGAAGAAAGGAAAACAAAATCTAAGCAGGATAATTTGGTTTGGCAAAATCCACAACAAGAGAAAGATGGAATTGATCAAAATACCCTGACCACCACCAAACAACTACGAGGTATAATTCAAAAGCTTAAGACAGAAGGAGCGGCAGGTCCGAATGGCCTACCCAATGCATTTTTTAAGAATGACCCAGATTACTGGTCGGACAACTTAACTCCGCTCTTCAACTATATTTTTACACACAGCGACGTCCCCGATTCGTGGAAAGGGACCATAATCCATCCTATATTTAAACAGGGCGATCGTCGTAACCCAGGGAATTACAGGCTCATATCTTTAATCGATGTTGAGGCCAAGCTCTACGCCTCTTGCCTCCTTGTTCAGTTGCAAGAGTGGACGGATGACAACAACATAATTCCCAATTTCCAAACAGGTTTTAGACAAGGGATGGGTACAATAACGAACTTGGCAATCCTGGCAATCTTAACTGAAAAGGCACAAAAAAGGAGAACACGACTGTATGCATGTTTTATTGATATAAAATCCGCCTTCGATCGAGTGTACAGAAGGCGACTCTGGGAAAAGCTAAAGGCATGGGGACTACCGAATCAATTATTAAATGCAATAATTGCCTTACATAGTGACACCTGGGCGAGAGTAAAACTGGGCGAAGGATGCAGCACGACAGCGAGCATCGACACGCAGCAAGGATTAAAACAAGGTTGCATGCTAGCACCAGGTCTATTTAACTTGTTCCTCTCAAATCTTAGTAAAAACATGGAAGCAGCCAATTGCCACCCACCGATAATGGCCAATAAGCAGATCTCTGTTTTACAGTACCCGGATGATATCGTACTGTTAAGCCACACCACCATCGGCCTACAGAGAGCGATAAATAATTTAGCAACCTATCTGGAAAATTTGGAACTTAACAAAGGAAAAGCAATGGTCGTCTGCCTAGTGGATTCACACAAAATTAAGTTCAAATGGACAGTAAAAGGGACAAAGGTCGAAGAGCAAGGGTCATATAAATATCTTGGTATTACAATAGGGCAGGGCACAATCCACAAGGAGCACAAATTGGTCACTAAAGCAAAAGCTCAATCATTAATCTTTGCTTATCGACAACTAAAAACTAAATTGGATTGCCCAAACTATAACCATCTCTTAAAAGTGATGTCAGCGCAAAGTATGCCTACTCTATCACATGGCTTAGTCACTTGGTGTGGCAAGGAGGCGGAGTTACTCAATGATCTCCAGACAAGGATCTACAAAGCCGTTTTTAATTTGCCAAAGTCAGCCTCTCCATCGCAAGTCCGGCTCGAATTCGGCCTCCAAAATCAAAAATTTCGGAGCATGTGCGGTTTTGTAAAGCTTTGCTACAAATTCCGCTCCGCAGAACCAGATTCAATGGATAGCCTATGCTGGGAAGAAATCAAGCGCCAGATGGGCCAAGAAACATCAAGCTTATGGGGAAGCTATTTGAGAATTTGTTTGGCCGACCTGGAAATACAAGCAGACGAGGAAAAAAGTCTAGACAAAGCAAGCCTTGGCAAAGTGATTAATGACGCAGCAAAAAATAAATCCTTTGTGCAGGACAAAATTATAACTTCTAAACATAGGCACGTGTGGACGGTCATCTCTTCTTATAAATTACTGAAACTGCAAGCATACTTAACATTTCACATTAGCTGGCATCTAAAAATGACTTACATAAACTACAGGTTGGGCTTGCACGATTCGAAAGACCTACAGCCGTCCTGGAAACAACCCAAACACACAGTGTCGCCTGTGTGGCTATCAAAAGGAATCCCTGACCCATCTTTTATGCGTTTGTCCTACAGTTACGGCTTTGAGGAGATACTACTTAAGAGCTATTTTCAACGAACTTAAAATCTGCACGTGTGGGCAAGCCGTAATACGCTGGATGGACGGTTCCTCTATAATCCTGGCCTGACGAGGAGTAAAATACCTGGCAGAAGGAAAAAAACTATTACTTCAAGCGGATCAGGAGTAGATCAGAGAGGTCTGACCGTCAGGACACGGCTTCACGGAACCAGTTCTGCAATAAACGGACTGAAATTTAAATATATTGAGAATATAACTGGTTAGGTGTCATAGATGTTGGACTAAATTTTAATCATTGTATTTTTTAGTATTTTACGTGTTGGTAGAGTACCCACACTTGTAATTAACAGGATATAGTATTTAATGAAGTTTGGTTTTAACCGTGGATGCAAGGATATTTAATTGTTTTGGATATTTGTAACGATTTTAATTAATCATACAATAAATTTGAATTGAACAATAAATTTGAATTGAACACTATTTTGCGAGTCACAATTTATTTGCGACTCACAAAATAGTGTTTGTACAGAGCCCACAAGGATTTAGAATAAGTAACGGTTCACAAACCCATTTGCGCATGCTAAATCACGTCGTACATCTGGCCCTAAATCCTCCCTGGCAGCAGCGCAGTGCTAGACAGGCGTCGTGGGGATAGGATCACCGCGTTCGGACTTCGAAGCAACCAACACTACTTTTGAGTGTCTACACGTGCCGGTACTGATGGCAGACAACCGTGACCCTAATGGGTTGTGTTTCTATGATCTACAAGGTACCACTTTTTAGGGTGCTGTGTTGGTGGTCACCCACACTCCTCTTTTCCTGGTTGACCACTACCAAAAAGTGTAGGTAGATCCTTATTGGTCCTGATGAATTGCCATCTAATAAGTTAAATAGGCAAGAAACATGTTGACCTTCATTTTCACGACAAGCGCATAGTCTCCATATCCTTGAATGTAACTACGTGCCTTGTTCTATTTTTTAATTAGGGTAGGGGCCATGTTCATTAAGATTGTTTTGAGTGGACCTCCTTCTCTATTTCAGCCCACTTACTTACACTCACTTTTCACCTACGCTGCTTTGGGGCCCTCACTCGCACCTCACCCACCGGCAAAAGGAAAAAAGATCTCAGCCAAGAAGACCCCATCACGGGCGCCGATCAGGTATTGCACCGCCGACCCGATAAGGAGTTGACCCGATGATGAAGCAAGACACCTAGCTGGCTGGGTGTGTGAGGGTCTTTTTCCGAATAGAGAGGTTCCCTCTCCACACTCTGGTGGATTCATTGGAATTTATGATGTTCACGCATAGAACTCTGTAAATCCTGCATTTTTAAGATAGGAACTGCATACTTGTATTGCATAGCAGCGCAGTGCATACCAACTATAATAGTAATAATGTGAGCTATATGATAACCTGCACGATTACATGCAATGTATGCTATATGTCAGTATAACAACCAGAAAGATTCCAAATTGAATCATACCGCTCAAAAGCGATATTAGGTGTGCAAGATTAACTACAAATCTGGTCACATTCTTTAAATAACAAAAAAAGAAATCAGAAAATGATTGTAGGTGGACAGTCATTGAGCAGAATAGAAATAAAGGTAATGACACAGTAAGGTGAAGCCTATCATTGGATAAGGAACAGAGATGGATATATAAGCTGTCCTTAGATAGGAGGGGGCTGAATGATGAAATAAAATGGCACACAGTTTCCCAACACCATTAGTATTGTTGCAAATAAGGAAGGTAGCAAAATGTCATATTCAGAATTGACTCAAGGAGTAATTAATCCAGTGGGTAATCAAAGGGCTATATTCACAAATACAGGAAAGCTAGAAAATGACACGTATACGTTGTTCAAAGCAATAGTTACCAGTCAGGTATACCAGTTTAAAAAAAAACTAAAATGGTTCCAGAAGACTATAACACACGAGACAGCTGAAATATAATGGAACATGATTATTATCATTGAAACACAGTGGGTTTTTCAAAAACAGTTGCACCTTATCTGTAGATAATAGATCTCTTGCAGTACATTGCCGGACATACAAGCCCAGAGACAAAGAGGAGGGCTAATATGTACTTAAATAGGCTAGTTAGTGACACATTCATGTTTATAAATAGCTCTAGAAATGCTGCTGAGCATACATCATAGACTACCTTACACACAATAACTGTGGAAAAAGAAAGATTTAACGTTTTCATTCAATTTTTAAGGGCAGGCAGTGGTCCTTGCGACCACTGCATGCCCCGAAAAAATAATTTCCCCCTGCATTTGCAAAGGGGAAGGGATCCTTTTGCGCGTGCATTACCACCCTCTTGAAGAGAGTGTTAATTTGCGAGTGTTTTGCAATTGCGGTTGCAAAACATTCATACATGGCTTTGGGGCCGCTATTAGAAAGGGAACGCCCCTTCCTAATAGCTACTCGCAAAACACTATTTTGCGAGTCGCAATTTATTTGTGACTCGCAAAATAGTGTTTGTACATGGCCCACAGGATTTAGCATGAGAAACGGGCCACAAAGCCGTTTGCACATGCTAAATCACGTCGTACATCTGGCCCTAAATCCTCCTTGGCAGCGCAGTGCATACCAACTGTAATAGTAATAATGTGAACTATATGATTACCTGCACAATTACATGCAATGTATGCTATATGTCAGTATAACAACCAGAAAGACTCCAAATTGAATCATAGTGCTCAAAAGCGATATTAGGTGTGCAAGATTAACAACAAATCTGGTCACATTCTTTAAATAACAAAAACAGAAATCAGAAGATGATTGTAGGTGGACAGTCATTGAGCAGAATAGAAATAAAGGTAATGACACAGCAAGGTGAAGCCTAACATTGGATAAAGAACAGAGATGGATATATAAGCTGTCCTTGGATAGGAGGGGGCTAAATAATGAAATCAAATGGCACACAGTTTCCCAACATCATTATTATTGTTTTAAATAAAGAAGGTAGCAAAATAGAATATTCGGAACTGAATCAAGGAGTAATCATTTCATTGGGTAATAGAAGGGCTATATTCACAAATACAGGAAAGCTAAAAAATGACACCTATACTTTGTTCCCAGCAATAGTTACCAGTGAGGTATACCAGTTTACAAAAACTAAAATGGTTCCAGAAGACAATAACACACGAGACAGAGCTGAAATATAATGGAACATGATTATCACCATTGAAACACAATGAGTTCTTCAAAAACAGTTGCACCTTATCTGTAGATAATGAATCTCTTGCAGTACATTGCTGGACATACAAGTCCGAAGATTAAGAGGAGGGATAATAGTTACTAAAATAGGCCAGTTAGTGACACATTCATGTTTATAAATAGCCCTAGAAATGCTGCTGAGCATACATCATAGACTACCTTACACACAATAACTGTCAAGATTACCACCGTGTGGAGCCGCTGTCCGCATTTTGCGGGACAAAGGGCAACCACACAAGTCCAACTACATTTCCCAGATTGCCAGGAGACGACGTCACAAAGCGACGCCAGTCACGCAAAATCCTGGAAATAAGACTCAGCCTTCACTCACCAGCGGTGCTGATAATTATTGACAAGACTTCGGATGGTCGGTAAGGTGAAGTTGCGGTAAGCTCTTGTTTGGAGATTCATTATTCGTCTGTGATCCTTTCACCCCGTTCTGGGTTGGGTGAAAGAAGTATTGGATACGTCTTCATTGTGCACGCGGCTGTGTGCATATGCAAGGTTTCACGGAGAACCCCTGTGATTGTAACAAGGGTTCTCTCGCTCTCTCCCTGTTGGATGAGACGTCATTCCGCGTTCTCAATGCGGGGAGAAGCTTGTTGACGGTCTGTCTAGAACAGAACTGTATGCATAGTTCAACAAACAATTTGTACATTATTTGAAGTAATAAGGAGAGCGGAGCAGTTTGGACTGCCATTGTTTGTGGATATATTTATCTTGAGTTCGGACACGGGAAGTGTCGCAAGAAACCGATCACTTTCCATATTGGATAAACTTCACCAGTTGACAGGAAACCGTTTAGAAGGGTGTTGTAACCTTGCCTGCCGTTTATTCTTTGTGATTCCTTTTGCACAACATTTTTTCTACGCTTTGTATTTAAACATACAGGGAGACGATTCAGGGGTACGTGATCAATGGGATTGGTCTAACCTAAGGAGGAACACCAGACTTGTGTGGTATGTAGTATATGTTGTTGGTGATTATCATAGCCTCACATGAAACCATAAGCTTATCGTGTTGCTGTGTGTTTGTTGTTGCAGTTGGTTGCCATCCTTGATCTCAACCCACATCTTTCCTCCCAAAATACAAAGCCTTTGCATTTTCCTTTTCAGGTAGGGGTTTAGATTAATGTTGTGAAGAGTGAGGAAGTATTGTAGACTAAGTCCATTGTGGGGTTTTGGGGGGTGTTTTCTAAATCACCGTCCTTGTCGTTTCAGATCTCCCTCCCCGCTGTCCCCTTCCTTTCCCGCCCTCACGGGACAATCTTGGTAGTCTGTGTTACATACTTCAGACTCTAGGAGAGTCGTGTGGGGGAGGTTATTGGATATTCAGCACAGCCCCGAAGAGAACAGACACGGAGCCTGACAATAACTGGAGCAGATTTGGGTTGACAGAGTATGTGACAACGCTGTTTGTAAACATGATGACGCAGCATGCTGACAATCCCCATCTTGCCCTCCTTAGAACTGCAAGATCCTCTTACAAAAAACATTTTTTTTCTGAGAAAGCGTCATTCTTTTGTCTTCAACTCTCCCGCGCCAAAAATAGACCTAGAAAATTGTTCAATATTATCAAAAATCAAACCAACCCTGCACCCCTCAACCCAGTGGTCTCCATTAGCAAATGCGAAGAAATCGCCAACTTTTTCTGTGAAAAAATTGCAAAAATAGACGCGCTTTCCTTAACGGTTTTAAATAGAACAAAGAAGGGCACCCTGCCTAGGGATATATTTGGCCCTAACTCGAGGGTCCAACATGTATACAAGAAGGGGTGATTAGCCTAGAAGTTGACACTGTAACCAGCAACCACAAGGTCAATCCAAGTAAACTCTACAGAGCATTTTTAGAAATATATATATTTTTATTTTTTTGGGATAACAAAGATATAAAAAGTGAATAGTACTTTAGTATCACATAATACGTTTAGTGCATAAAAAAAGACATACATTTATATAGGGACAACAACGGTGGGGAAGATAGGACTGCATTAGGACCTACCCAGTACCAGCCACACTTCAAACACACTATCTCACTTACTTCTGTCTCTTCTCATTCTACCTCATATTCTATCATTCATCTTTCATTCTTCCATTCATACTTCTAATCCCGGCGTATGCAACACATAGGTGGTTAATGTGTCGCAAGGGTCGGAATGTTAATCCAGGCAGATGACTTTTGTTCCTGGTGACATAAGCCGACGCGCGTTTCGGTGACAGGCCAGTGAGGCCACACCTTCATCAGGGCTAGGGGCAGTATACTGGGAGGGGCACAAGTGTAAAATCTGAAAGATAGAAAACAAACAGGTCTCATTTTACTTTTCTATATACATATAATATTTAGACAAACAGATATGTATCATATCTAGCACATTTCCAGTCCATTATAACATTTTTAAATACACATTACATATTGATGAAATTCCGATGTGGCATCTTAACATTACATTGGAAATTGGAACAATATCCCTGATGTTGACCTTTTGTCGCTGTACAGTGTCAAACTCTCTAGAGACACTCCCTGAGATAGATTCCCTATTACATGGGATCTAATGAGGCATAGTGATAGCCTAGGCTGAATGAACCAAGGAGCACAATACATACAAAAAATTAATTTTCACTTGCATACAAATTTATAACTACCCTTACAAATAAGTTTGTCACCACACTTACCATTCTTGCACACACATGACCTAATTGTTAAAATAAGGCTCAGGGTTTTAAACGGCAGGCTGTTCTAGATTTCATAGATTATTCACTGTGGGTCTCAGCTATAGACCAAACAGCTAATAATTCTATCATACATAGAGAGATTTCTTGGTTTATTTTATCAAACATATATACTGATATTTACCTGTATGGTTTCTAATCTCTATTATCAGGGACCGTGAGTGTCGGTGGCTTCTGCTGCACTAGGAGGCCAGTGTTTCTAAGTTTCATTAATTGGAATCCACGGTTTGGTGATCCTATAATGGGGTTAAATTAAAGACCCTTATATATAACAGTTTTGGTCAAGTTGGCTCAAGTCCAGCATTTTCAGGGTGTAACAGGTTTTTAGATCAATCGTTTATATCGTTATCGACCTATAGGTTAGCTTTTTATTCCACTCGAGCTCCTGTTGTGGTGGAGGGGACTAACCAATATATGCCGTGTATATATAGTTCTAAGATCACATTTAAACCGATCGCTATTTTTTTAAAATAATTTTTTACAAAAAGTCTTAGTGGGTAATCTCGGTTTGCAGTTAATAAGATCTCATATCCAGCACACAATACCTGCGATGTTTTGGGCTAATGAAGACAACAGGAAACTGGGAACACGCTAAGTTTGCAGGCACATGGGTTTGATGGATTCTCAAATCACTCTCTGTAGGGACGACAACACACACTAATTATAGTCCAGACTGGACTCTATAATTCAAAGCATTAGTTAAGCAAATGTCCTCGTTTTATTTACCTAAGGCAGTGTTTGCCAATTTTCTGTTCGACAGTAGGGTCGTTAGGGCGGTGAGATGCAATTTTCTATATTTCCGATGGTCGTGGGGAGCTCCCGGCTAACCGTTAGATACCCTGTAGGGGAGCCAAATAGGTATATGCTAGTACAGCCTCCCTGAGGATTCTTGTGCAATCAACAATAACAGGTGCCAGATATACATACCGGAGCAGCCGGTGAGCACATCCGTGCTATGTTTGTTTCCGCACCGTGAGCCGGATTGCTAGGGTTCCTAACAATACTTGACAGATAGAGAAAACGGAGGGAGACAAAGAACTCCGTTACACATTTAGTTCATCCAGACCCGTTTTACATAACCCTGTAATCACTTCAAGATGGTTACCTCCAACGGGTGTGTAGCCTTTCTTCAATGGATTTTTCTGTACCCAAAGGGCTTAACGGGGATTGGAACAAATTGCTGAATCTCCGCAAAAAATCAAAAAGAACGGAATTGCATGCAAAATTCATGCTCGGTTATCTACGAGCAGGTACTATCCCCATCGGACTCAGAGTCCGTAACATCCCAGGGATGTTCATTGAAATCAGACAGTTCCTGGAGCGATGGGCCCTTATTTCTAACCGTTGCTCCAGGGACTGGATGATGCTGATTGTGGAAACGGCTCGAACCGTAATGGATATCCTTGAAAAGGAAATTCGAGAACTAGAAGACAAACTTAAAGAGGGGGATTCAGTTAATGAGGGGAAAAAGAAGCTTGAGGAAATCCAATTTGAATTGGAATCCTTCTCAGAATACCTGCTCAAAAGAAAAACTGAAAAATTGAGAAAGGATATTCGAATGTTCTCACAGGAAAGGGCCTACCCGTACTTGGGAACTAAGATCTTATTAACTGCAAACCGAGATTACCCACTAAGACTTTTTGTAAAAAATTCTTTAAAAAAAAAAACGATCGGTTCAAATGTGATCTTAGAACTATATATACACGGCATATATTGGTTAGTCCCCTCCACCACAACAGGAGCTCGAGTGGAATAAAAAGCTACCCTATAGGTCGATAACAATATAAACGATTGATCTAAAAACCTGTTACACCCTGAAAATGCTGGACTTGAGCCAACTTGACCAAAACTGTTATTTATAAGGGTCTTTAATTTAACCCCATTATAGGATCACCAAACCGTGGATTCCAATTAATGAAACTTAGAAACACTGGCCTCCTAGTGCAGCAGAAGCCACCGAACACTCACGGTCCCTGATAATAGAGATTAGAAACCATACAGGTAAATATCAGTATATATGTTTGATAAAATAAACCAAGAAATCTCTCTATGTATGATAGAATTATTAGCTGTTTGGTCTATAGCTGAGACCCACAGTGAATAATCTATGAAATCTAGAACAGCCTGCCGTTTAAAACCCTGAGCCTTATTTTAACAATTAGGTCATGTGTGTGCAAGAATGGTTATATGTAAGGGTAGTTATACATTTGTATGCAAGTGAAAATTAATTTTTTGTATGTATTGTGCTCCTTGGTTCATTCAGCCTAGGCTATCACTATGCCTCATTAGATCCCATGTAATAGGGAATCTATCTCAGGGAGTGTCTCTAGAGAGTTTGACACTGTACAGCGACAAAAGGTCAACATCAGGGATATTGTTCCAATTTCCAATGTAATGTTAAGATGCCACATCGGAATTTCATCAATATTTAATGTGTATTTAAAAATGTTATAATGGACTGGAAATGTGCTAGATATAATACATATCTGTTTGTCTAAATATTATATGTATATAGAAAAGTAAAATGAGACCTGTTTGTTTTCTATCTTTCAGATTTTACACTTGTGCCCCTCCCAGTATACTGCCCCTAGCCCTGACGAAGGTGTGGCCTCACTGGCCTGTCACCGAAACGCCCGTCGGCTTATGTCACCAGGAACAAAAGTCATCTGCCTGGATTAACATTCCGACCCTTGCGACACATTAACCACCTATGTGTTGCATACGCCGGGATTAGAAGTATGAATGGAAGAATGAAAGATGAATGATAGAATATGAGGTAGAATGAGAAGAGACAGAAGTAAGTGAGATAGTGTGTTTGAAGTGTGGCTGGTACTGGGTAGGTCCTAATGCAGTCCTATCTTCCCCACCGTTGTTGTCCCTATATAAATGTATGTCTTTTTTTATGCACTAAACGTATTATGTGATACTAAAGTACTATTCACTTTTTATATCTTTGTTATCCCAAAAAAATAAAAAGATATATATTTCTAAAAATGCTCTGTAGAGTTTACTTGGATTGACCTTGTGGTTGCTGGTTACAGTGTCAACTTCTAGGCTAATCACCCCTTCTTGTATACATGTTGGACCCTCGAGTTAGGGCCAAATATATCCCTAGGCAGGGTGTCCTTCTTTGTTCTATTTAAAACTGTTTTTTCCCCCCATGACCTGCCTATATCTCGAAGCTACCCACGGGGAACCCCCTTCTTTTGTTCCTTAACGCTCCACCCTTGCCACCCCTCAACCACTCCTGATTACCTCACCTCTTCCCCCTCTCCCCTTGAACACTTCCCTGACCCCCTCTCACCCCCTCCCTTCCCTCATCCCTCCTGAACCCACCCCTTCCACTTAAAAATAATGCCTCATGGCCTTATTTCCATCCTGTATCTGAACAGGCGGTCTTCAACATTTTAGCCAAAACCAAACCTTCCTCCCACACCAAAGACCCACTCCCTTCCGCACTGATCCAAGACCTCAAACATGTCATTGGCCCCTACTGGACCAACATCATCAACACCTCACTGTCTACAGGGTGTGTGCCCATTTCCCTTCAACTCAGGCAAATCACTCCCATCCCCAAAAATCCTAATGCTGACCCCAATAACCTTCGCCCCATCTCAAACCTTCCCCTCCTCTCCAAAGCTCTAGAAAAATGCACCCTTCTCCAACTGGACAAACATAGCAACACATTCAACCTGCTGGACCCCTCCAATCTGGCTTTCGCAAAGGGTGCAGTACGGAAACAGCACTTCTCAATATAGTTGATGACATTCATCCAGCCCTGGACAAGGGCGAGACCTACCTACTCATCCTTCGTGACCTTACCACAGCGTTCGATACAGTTTACCACCCAACCCTACTCAACACACTCAAAAATCGCTTCGGCCTCAGTGGCACTGTCCTTAATTGGTTCACTACCTACTTTCAACACAGAACCCAACAGATTAAAATTCAAAACTGCCTCTCTAGCCCAACCTCTGTTTCCCTTGGTGTCCTGCAAGGATCCATACTCTCTCCTGCTCTCTTTAACCTCTTTATGGAACCCCTTTCCCGGATACTCAAACAAGAAAAAATCAACTACCACCTATATGCTGACGACACCCAATTGTACTATTAAATAAAATCCCATGCAGATATCCTCCACCTCAACACGGCCTTACCCAAGATCCAAACCTGGTTCTACAACAATCATATGAAACTCAACCCGAACAAAACGGAGATCATCCTCTTCTCTCCCAAAAACAACCCACTCCCCATCCAATCATGGATCGCCGGCCTTAATGTGTTAAACTGCTCTCTCTCCCTCGCTGATTCGGTTAAATCACTCGGCATCACCATCGACAACAAACTCACACTTAATTCCCATGTCAAGAACTCAGCAAAAAGTGCACTCTTCACTCTCCGGCATCTCAAAAAAATCAAACCTTCTATCCCAGCCGAAGATTTTAAACTAATTACCCAGTCTCTTGTTCTGTCCAAAATAGACTATGGTAATGCCCTTCTCTCTGGCACCCCCAAAACCCACCTTGCCCCCATCAAATCCATTCTCAACCTCGCCACCAGGCTAACTACTAACTGTAGTCACTTTGACCACATCTCCCCTGCCCTCAAGTCCCTCAAATGGCTTCCCATCGAAGGTAGATCCTCCTTTAAAATTGCCTGTATTACTCACAAAGCCCTTTACCAGAAGACCCCATCTTACCTCTCAACTAAACTTAAAAAGCTGGCTGTGCCCGAACACTGAGAAGCACCAACACTCTTCTTCTCATACCCCCCTACTCAAGAAAGTTGCTTCGAAATCCCGCTCCTTCTCTGGTAAGGCCCCAACCATTTGGTATGCCCTACCCAAAGACCTTAGTTGCAATCCCTCCTACTCCAGCTTCAACAAATACCTTAAAACTCATTTGCTTACTACATTTTGGGGAAACTAAACATCTAATCCCTGATACTCTCTCTGACTACCGCTCCTTCTCCTTCCTCAGACCTCTCCCCCTCCCCACTTTCTCCCCCCTTTTCTCCCACCTACCCATCTCTTTACCACCCACCACCAACTTTGTCTTTTGAATACCCCTTGACACCCTTTTAAATTTACTTTTTACAATAACATTCTAGTTCCGGCAACCTGCTTCTATATCTCTATCTATATGTACCTCTAAATCACTATGTTACTTATAGTACTCCCTGTATTCTTTTTATTGGTTTGAGCACCTGCATTACCCGGTTTGTTCAACTGCCATGATTGTTTGTATTATGTACTCCCGATGCTTATGTAAAGCGCTCTGATAGCCCTTGGTGGAGCTAGCGCTATATAAAACCTTCAAAATAAATAATACAAAACAAAATCTACAGGCTATATGACTCTGAGAATGTGAAGGAAAACATGTGGTCTGGTGTTGCAGGCTTGAGGTACAAGGTACACTCTGACAGGGGACTACCAGGTAAGAACCTTTTGACAACTTGAGGAGGAGGACCTCTCGAACACTAAAAGATGGCAAATTATTATTCTGCCTTTCAACTTATAGTGAGGGTAATACCCACATATAGCTTCTTCTAAATATCCCACCCCTAGGCCCTTGGATTAACCAAAACATAGACTAGGAAATAAAGCTAACAATCTGCATGACATGTTTCATGACACGTTTGTAGTGTGGGGTGTGTGATGGTAGCTAAAAGATAAGAATCAAAATGAATGTTCCTTTTCTAAGCATTGACAATATATGAATTATGTGTTGTGATTTTGGAATATTTTCATACAATTAGAAGAGAAATAGTGGGTAGAAGTAAAGGATAGGGGGTAGATTAGATCCTGAGGAATGCCTTTGGACTCAATGGGTGTTAGGAATGGTTAGAACCATGTTGACTACTTTCAAATCAGACAGGTAGAACCCTAATAGCTCCGTTCTGCAAGTTTCTAATCTTCAGATAGTGAGGAACATACTAAAATAATTGGACATCCATTTTAGTTG
This sequence comes from Lissotriton vulgaris, assembly GCF_964263255.1. Classification (NCBI taxonomy): domain Eukaryota; kingdom Metazoa; phylum Chordata; class Amphibia; order Caudata; family Salamandridae; genus Lissotriton; species Lissotriton vulgaris. The sequence goes on from NC_141686.1 coordinate 52,645,264, forward strand.
CACAGAAATACTCCTGGAGGGTACATGCAAACATCAAACACACAAAAAACAACAAGGAGTTCTTCTGAGCTTGCCTAGCAACATTCAGTCGCAGGTGAGGAGTGACGCCAATGGTGAAACATTCCACTAATGTGGATGAAGTGTCTACATCCTTAAACCTCTAAGACAAAATAGCTCAACATTATTTCACAGCCTATAAAAGGGAAACAGAATTAATTCCTCTTCTTCACACTCAGTTTTAGGTCATGGTAGTGAGGTGGTTATAATGGAGTTGGTGGTCGTAATGGAGTTAGGAGGATGTACTAAGGGCTAATTTCCATCTTTCCCCTTTTTAACTGTACATCTGGGAAAGGTTCTTCTTACGCTCTTGTGGAAATCAGTTCATGAGTGTATGTTATGTTAGTTATGTTTACTTGTGGTTTGCATGGAGATTTTGTGGTGTATAAATGGTGTGAATATTGTCTATCTTTGCATCTCACCCAAGATGGTAGCTCGATTAATCATGTTCAAGGGCATTATGGTTTTAGCAATGGTGGCTGACACCTTGGAACTACATTGTGTCACACTTCTATGCTATGTGGGCTTTATTCTACACTCCCCTCAGTTCTGAAGCTGACTTGGAAGAATGTTCTGGCTGAAATCAGTCTTGCTGGCTGACCAATTCATTTCCTTGTACTGCCCATGAAAAGTTAAATGTCTCTTGAAATATCTGTCCTGTGACATCTCAATCCACATTCCTTTAAAACGTGATGCTCCTTCTTACATCAGTGTAGCATGGCCAGAAAAATACCTTTGAGGCTATTTTATTTTCTTGTTGACTAACTATATGGGAATCTCTGTTTATGCATTAAAGAAAGCCTAATGAAGCCAGTGAAGTTTGTTCCCGCTCAGCCTAGATGGTTTAATGCTGAATTTTCCTCCGTTAAATGTAACCTTTGAAAGGTTTTGGTGGCCAAGCCTAGGATTCAGGCAGAGATAACAAATGCACGTAAAGTTTATAAAACACTTTAAAAGGAGAACAAATGACCAGCTAATAGCAGATTTGGAACAGTTGGAGGTTGTAGCAGTCCACAAGAGCAGCAAAATGTTCTGGAGTTTAGTTAATAGTCTTCGTTAGAGGGATACCACAGTCAATATGCTGTGATGCAGCATTACTAGTAGTGAGTGGGTATCCTACTTTCAGTCTATTTATCAGCAAAGGAGGATGTGAGGCTAACACAATTGCTACTGAGCAGGTTTGAGGGTTCTACCTGTCTGTCATTCACATTAGCCAAGGTCACATTGGCTAATAAGCAGAGTCCAGGAGGCAAGACATTTTTAATATTTGATTAATCCTTAGATCCCAGAATACTCAGAGTACTTGGATGGTATTTACCAATCCAAAGCTGTAATACTGTGCCTGGAGTGGTAAAAGGCTTTGGCCATTTTACAGCTCAGCAAGGGTAGTTCTGTGCTGAACACTTTGATGCTGGTCGATAGATGATTGTCATTATAGTACTGTATTGCACTTGTACTTTATTGCTTAATTTTGCACTGGAAGATTGAAAACAATTCTAACCCACTTTTTATCCATTAACATTTTTTGATTAATCCTTAGATCCCAGAATACTCAGATTGAGAGAAAATCAGAATCACCCCATGAGGCAATCAGAGGTTCAAATTCAGCAGAGAGACAGCACTTGCACCTTACTGCACTACTTTGGAAAAAGGCTTAATACCATATTATGACAATGTTTGCTACTATTCACCCCTTTGGGTAGAATACTTATGGACTGTATAATGATTTATCTCCCTTAAACTGGGTTTCAATATTAATTAGATGAGTAAATAATACTTCATGAATTTAATGAGGTTGAGATGAAAATATTTGTTTGTAGCAGTTTAATCTGACTACAATATAGAATGAGATGTATAATTTTATTGTAAAGTATTTCAATGTGATGGTTTTTAACATTGGAACACAGGCACTTGCCTTTCATGTCATATTGAAATCAGGAAATAATGATGCACATGCACTTTAAAACTAATAATGTAAATAGAAAACAATGACATTTTAATTGTTATTCTGTTCCATGAATGAATTATAATTTTGAGAATAAGCCCACTTGTAAAATGAAGTTAACAATGTGAGTGTTTTATCGATAACATGCACACACGAAAGGCTTGCTTTGCCATCTATTGTGAAGCTTGGGTCATGTGACCTGGTCACTTTGTGGTTTTAAAAATGTACGCTGAATGAGTAGCGATCACTGTGTGATCAAGGCAGGTATCGTCGAAACGCGTTGCAGCGAAAATATGAATTAAAGATGATATTGCCGAAAACTTCCCCCGTGTCAGTGTCTAGTTTCATGTTGAGGAGTCGGATGTGGTGTTTATATATATATATTCACTGAAAAACCATAGGTTTCAGCCACATTATAGTTAGGAATTAGCATTTAAAAAACCTTAGAAATTCACTGAAAAAACCATAGGTTTCACACATGTTATAGTCAGCTGGACATTTCACTCATACAAAACCATTGAAATTCCACCTTATAGTTAGTTCAGCTAACTATAACTCACGCGCCCGCAATGCACTGCTGATGACGTCACATATTACATCACTCATGACATGGTCAGTGACATCACTCATGACGTCACTGATGACATCTCAAATGATATAATTTTTCTGAGGCCTTAGGGGTCCTTGTGGGACCCCCTAAGCAGGCCTAGGGGGTCAGGGTGTTTCTACCCTGCCCCCTTTTCTTGTTTTTCGTGTTTCTTTTTCTGTTTTCTTGTGCCTCGGTTCTACCGATATATAATATATATATATATATATATATATATATATATATATTTTTTTTTTTATATATACCAGTGTGCCGGCCCGTTCTTTCTTCTGACAACCGGATGGTACCAGGAGTTGTGTAGCTATATATATATATATATATATATATATATATATATATATATATATATATATATATATATATATATATATATATATATATATATATATATATATATATATATATATATATATATATATATATATATATATATATATATATATATATATATATATATATATATATATATATATATATATACAAACAGCTTAGCGAAGGTCATGCCGGCGCCTCTTCGTTTGTGGCGGGCCTCGACGGGGTTTCGCCACACCCCATTCAATCCAAACAATTTACCGTCTTTGCTTTACAGACAGAGAGTCGAGGCCCAGATTAGCTTTTAAGTGTTTTTATTCCGCAACACTAGCACTCAACGCGTTTTGCAGCCTCCGCCGCATTCTCACTCGTGAGAAAGCGGCGGAGGCTGCGAAACGCGTTGAGTGCTAGTGTTGCGGAATAAAAACACTTAAAAGCTAATCTGGGCTTCGACTCTCTGTCTGTAAAGCAAAGACGGTAAATTGTTTGGATATATATATATATATATATATATATATATATATACTCTGGGCGTTGTGGTTGGAAGCAGCTGTTTTCGTTCTTCGAGGCATAATCATTAGCTCCGGTGAGGAGCGTACCGCACCGCAGCCCCTCGACGCTGGTTATTTTCTCTTGCCCGTGTTTCTGGAATTGAGGTGACCGAAGACCCAAAACCGGATTGCCTGTAGATATTCAGCCAATGTAGGAGATACGATTGATTGTTCAGTAGAGGAGTGTGCCCGTCGAGGACCTAAGCATTGTCTTGGCGTCCGTCACCGTTGTTAAATAACTTTTTTTACCCACACGAGTGCGTCATGGCCGCAGACGCGTTGTGTAGCCGCGAGGAAGCGGTGGTCGAACCTTTCAACGATTTCCCGACTGGGGGGTCTGAAACAGTGGTACAACATACTGTTACACACCAAGGACATAATAATGCACGTGATTTAATTAAAAAATTGGAAAAGCTCATGCGTTCAGAACAAGCTAAGTGGTGGGAGCAGAAGTCCCTATCTCGGTATTTGGAGGTAGGCAGAATCCAGAGAGGCCTAAGTATCACTCTGGCCCCAAGTTATGAAAGTCCGGACCCTGATATGCTTGCGGAGTGGGCCGAATGTAATTTAGAGTCCTCCAGCAGGCTAGTCCGTATCCTAGTAAAATACGCTGAAAGCGACAGGATCAAACTACAAGCCAAGGTGGATGAACTGAATATTGAAATAGCCAAATTGGATGTTACAGAAAATATGAAAAAGATGGGGAGTGACATGCTTTTAAAACTGCAAAAAGATGAAGAAACCATTAAAGGGCGCAAAGCGTACAAATTTAATTGTGATAAATTGGATTATCAAAACGGCAATGTGTTCACTTTCGCACGTAGATATGACGGCGTAAAAGCGAAAGTGGGGGTCGCAAGACAGTATAACAATCCAAGTGGTTTGGTGGACACTACTGCTGCATCTACGTCTGCCTCCGACTTAAGCATGGCTACTGAGAGTGAAACGGAGGGGGAAGGGGCGAGAGCAGCAAAGGTGGGGTTTACAAAGCTATCCCTAGAACAGGAAGTCGATACCTGTGCCAGGACAGGAGAGACACATTGAGACCCCGCAATTACAAAGCCCCACAAAAAGCATGAGGGCAAACCAAAAACGCAGCGCAAGAAGAAGATGCTGCCGACAACGCCAAAAAAACATTCCAAAAAGCGACGAGAGGAAGGTGGAACCGCAAAACAAAATAGAGAAAGGCGCGGCCACTAATACAATGATAAATCTGACTGACATTGCCTTAAGAAAAGCAAAAACCCAAATCCCGGCGCTTGGATTATCTTATAGCCCCGAAACCAGTTTTAATGATTCAGAGACTAGGATGGATGTATTTAGATTCATCAGAAAGCTCAAACTGCAGAAATTTCATAAAGTAAGGACTAAAAAAATGCCGGATTTGAATCACGATGTCATTTCATGTCCGTCTTTTTTTACAGCTGGGGACGTTAGCTTGTTTCATGAATTGGCGCCATTGCAAAAGGAACAAACCACCACTACAAGCCAGTTGGGGTTAGAAATTATGGATATGAGTGAAACAGTGAAAACACCCTTTAAGCCAAAATCGGTGTTCCAGCCAATCATGCTCCATGACAATCTCGACCTTTATCATGAACAGGTTATATCAGATCTTAAGGAGTTGCATACAACTATGAACTTTGCAGGTCACAAATATAGTCACCAAGAACGGTGTTATGTACAGTTGATGAAAAAGTTGCAGGACAATGATAACCTTATTGTGAGGCAATCGGATAAAGGGGGAAACGTTGTCCTGTGGCCTCGTACACTGTACATGGAGGAGGCTCGCCTCCAATTGAATTAAAGTGCATGCTATAAACAAAGTAACATCAATTTGGTTAAAGCCTCTTGGAATGATTACTCTGGTAAATTAATTGCTTGGAAAAGTGGGGGGTTATTAAGCGAAGACGAATATCGTTTTAAAAAAAATGACCATCCCATAATCCCTTCACTGTATTTTTTACCTAAAATACATAAAAATGAAACCAAGCCTCCTGGTAGGCCCATCATTTCTGCAATACGTAGCATTATGGAGAACACCACTAAATATATAGATTATTTTTTGCAAGAATGGGCCACCAGTTTACCATCCTATCTCCACGATACCTCTGACTTCTTTAGGAAAATTCAGGGTATACAATGGAGTGATGATTTGATCCTTATAACCATGTATGTAACTGCTTTATATACCTCTATTTGTCACCATGACGGTATAAAGGCAGTCCAACATTACTTAAACCGTAGACCGGCTCACCTTTCAATGCACAACAAGATGTTGATAAATATGGTCACCATACGTCTGGAGCAACATTTTTTTTCTTTTAACAATAACATCTACCAACAAATCAGGGGATTTGCGATGGGGGCCTGCTTCTCCCCCAGCTATGCTCGCTTGCATATGGGGTTGTGGGAGGCGCAGGTCCTGATGGGGCACTTCAAACACATTCTAGACAAACATGTACCCCTCTGGCTAAGATACATCGACAACCTATTCATGCAAATATAAATGTACAGGAATTTATATAGCGCAAATCACCAAGCGGTTTCTAAGCGCTTGCTTGGGGAACCCGTCCTGGTATTCCCCTGTGAGATAACCCCGGCAGGGTATCCGCAAGGTGAAAGCCAGGCATCCCGCCGCGAGGGGCCGTAGTGGAGATTAAGCAAGCTATTGCCCAGAGTCGCAGAGTGTGAACCCATGAATCGAGTAAGCACCGGAGCGAGAATTATCGAGTCCATGGACATTTTAGGACTCAAGACCCCGCCGAGCCGGGAATTGAACCCTGGTCCCGGACTGACCTCTGCTTCCAGGTCTGCCTCCTCTAACCAGTGAGCCACACTTCTCCGTTCCATTATTTGGAAGGGTTCCAAATCATTGGCCAAAGATTTTGTTGACCAGGTCAATAGAAACCATCTCAATCTTGAGTTTACTGCCAATATGAGCAAATCATCTGTGGTATTTCTAGATGTGGAGGTATTCATACATAATAACGCCATATCCACTAAAATATATCGAAAGCCTACTGCAGGTAATTCATTGCTGCAAGCATCTAGTCATCACCCGCAGCATCTTATCCAGAGTATTCCTTATGAGGAGATGCTGCGGGTGAGACGCATCTGCAGCAATGAATCAGATTGTCACATAGCACAAGAAAACAGCAAGCTTAGGTTTCTAGCACGGGGATATACTCCAGCAGTTGTTGAAAAAGCTATGAATAAAACTAAGTTGCTCACAAGACACCAAGCACTTGCCCCTAAGAATGACATACAGACTCTATCAAAAAATGTGAAATCTAACAGCAGGGTAATTCTCACATATAACAGACAACATAAAGCTATCAGGAGAATTCTAAACGGAAATTGGAACCTGGTACTAAATGACCCAGTTACAGGTGTAGATCTGGCACAACAAAGTCGTACACCACAACTGACTTTTAGAAAAGCCAAATTCATGGGCAATTGCCCGGAAATAAAAGCACCCTCTAATTGGTTATCAACACAGAGGGTCTTCTTCAAGTGCATAACATGCAAGGCATGTAAGTTCACCAAAAACATAAAAGATTACACCACACCCTTTAAGCTGCAACCAGTCTGTATCAACAAAAGAATCAATTGTAAAACTGATCATGTGTACGTATTGGACTGCTCTTGTGCATTGAGATATGTAGGCTGCACTAAACTGCCTGTGCACAAAAGAATTCTCCAACATATACGTGCAATATCCAACAAAGATCAGCCTTACCCAATGGCAAGGCATTTCGAAGTAGTGCATGCAAGTAACCCAACACATCTCAGTTACTTTGCAATTGACTGTGTGCCGCCATTACGTAGAGGAGGTAATCGTGAAGGCGCACTCCGCCTCTTGGAAACACGATATATACTGGAATTAAATACCAAGTTTCCATCAGGGCTTAATGCGAGCGAAGATATGTACACATGCCTTTAATATAATTTTATACTATTTTACATGCATGCCTTTCTTCTTTATGTTTTTTTTATGCATCCATGTTCAACATTCTATGATATTCTTGCTATTATGATGACGCTGAGCGATTAATGACTTCTATATCTAACTATTTTTAACTATTTTTATTATGTATTTCACCGCATTTGGGTATATACACTTCGCACTTTTTATGTGTATTTTTTTTATATTACTCGTTCACACACCTATATAATCTTTTTACCAGCTGGTTTAGAAATTTGATATGGGTTGGTTCGGCTTTTTTCTTAAGGAAAATCAGCAAATCATACGAGAATGTCTGTATAGGCCCACATGGGCGATATGTTCTAAGGAGGAAATGTTGTTTCCCCTTTCTTTTTTCCATTATTGGTGGACAGACTGTGTTTATGCACTTTATTTGCTATCTTGCACTTTACATCGATGAATTGTTTTGGACATAAGGGGTCAAAAAACTGATTTATACTATTATGCTTTTTATTGTGGCATTTTTTAGCATTTTTACATGTTATTCAATAATTTCATGAATTTTAAATGCCATTGTTTTTCCCTCAATAATTGATTATTGCATTTATAGTTATATATAGTTATTAATATACATGTATATTTATGTCCTTGTTGCTTATAGCTTTGCACTTATGCAGTTATTTTTGTGCAGATTAGATTTTTTAATCTGTTTATTTTAGTAATTTACTGATATTGGAATTACGCCAGTCTTTCTTCCATATCTATACCTGTACAGATCAGCTGACTTTGATTGAATGCACTAGCACTTTAAATGTTCCTTTTCACAAACGCAACGCATAATGTGATCAAGATCAAGGCCCAGGTGGGGCTGAAACGCGTCGTGGCAGCGATGTAGGGTGTTTCTAAATAAACACAACTGGCACTAAGAACTTTGGGTCCGCAATTCATCTTTTCCTTTGGATTGGATTGTTACTGGATGAAAGACTGCAAATATATTACCTACTGGCGATAGCCAGTAGGTATATATAGTTAGGATTTTTTTCCTATGGGACTTTTGAAAATTCTATGTCTAATAACTTTGGCGTTTGTGGACGGAATCGGCTGAAAATTTCAGGAAAGTGGCACATTTTGTTTCTGAGCAGCCCTTGAAAATTTGGGGGGGGTTTCGTCAAGGGGGGGCCGAGAAAAAAGGGGGGTCCCAAAACGCGTTTTTCCCATGTTAATTTCCATAGGGCGTTTGGGCTCACTTTTAGCTCGAACGGCTGAATGGATTTGCACGAAACTTGGCAAAATTGTAGGGACTGTTAGCCCGATATGCCGTTGCTGGGTCTCAATATATGTGCTCCAGTGGATTTTGACAAATGAACGTTTTAAAAAATTTATATATCTGTGACAGCGTCCCAGATAGCGCTCCAGATCGCGTACTTTTCGTGTCACGGAGCTTTGCGAAGCGATGCTGATTGGCTCTCCGGTGTCTGTCAACATTCTAAACAGTCTGGTGCGGCCGCCATCTTGTCTCTCGGTAGGATCGAGAGACAAGAAGAGGTGAAAAACGAAGGGGGAATTTAATGAAAGGGGGCAAGGTAGACCCCTCTTGACCCCCTAGGAATGATGTTGGGGTTATTAAAGGGTCCCGTGGGCAAAATAAAAAAAATTTGATTTTTCACGGTAGAAGCGCTTCTCGGTTCGCGAACCGGGTCGCAAACTAATGGCTGAATGGATTTGCACGAAACTTGACAAAACTATAGGGACTGTTAGCCCGATGTGCCTTTGCTGGGTCTCAATATATGTGCTCCAGTGGATTTTGAGAAATGAACGTTTAAAAAACAGTAAGTAGGTATATATAGTTAGGATTTTTTTCCTATGGGACTTTTGAAAATTCTATGTCTAATAACTTTGGCGTTTGTGGACGGAATCGGCTGAAATTTTCAGGAACTTGGCACATTTTGTTTCTGAGCAGCCCTTGAACATTTGGGGGGGGTTTTGTCAAGTGGGGGCGGAGAAAAAAGGGGGGTCCCAAAACGCGTTTTTCCCATGTTAATTTCCATAGGGCGTTTGGGCTCACTTTTAGCTCGAACAGCTGAATGGATTTGCACGAAACTTGGCAAAATTGTAGGGACTGTTAGCCCGATGTGCCTTTGCTGGGTCTCAATATATGTGCTCCAGTGGATTTTGACAAATGAACGTTTTAAAAAATTTATATATCTGTGACAGCGTCCCAGATAGCGCTCCAGATCGCGTACTGTTCGCGTAACGGAGCTTTGCGTAGCGAAGCTGATTGGCTCTCCGGTGTCTGTCAACATTCTAAACAGTCCGGTGCGGCCGCCATCTTGTCTGTCGGTAGGATCGAGAGACAAGAGGAGGAGAAAAACGAAGGGGGAATTTAATGAAAGGGGGCTAGGTAGACCCCTCTTGACCCCCTAGGAATGATGTTGGGGTTATTAAAGGGTCCCGTGGGGCAAATAATAACAATTTTATTTTTCGCGGTAGAAGCGCTTCTCGGTTCGCGAACCGGGTCGCAAACTGGTAGCGAAACGTGAATTCGCCATTTTGTGTTTCGATTTCATTAAATTACTAGGTATAAGGGGGTACGGGAGACGTATCCTGACCCCTTTTGTTTTCTGAGGGTGGCTGAGGAGGCTCATATATGTTGATACATGTCTTCCAGCGGCTGTGCGTGAGCGTTTTTTTTTTGTTGCTGCGTGACGTCTGTTAACGTTCGATTCGATGGAAATCAGGAATTGTTGACCGCCATTTTGTCACTGCGAGTAAATATTTTGTTAAAAATAATTGTTATAAATTAATCCTTATTGATAAACATTGTCTGCGCCATCTTGTCTTTTTTGCAATGCCACACTTTTGTTGAGCACGGCAGCCATTTTAGATGCCTTGACCAGACCCACTCTCTGCACGCCGCCGATCCTCAGCATGGCTCCCCACCCTCGCAAGCATCTCCCCCACGCACTGGTCACCCCCGCTCTCTCTCTCATGCATGGGCCAGAAACCTCCTCCCATGTGTGCTGCTCTTCCCTGAGAATCACACCCTGTGCCCGCCCGACACCACCCTTTCACCCTATTCACTACCGCACCGTCTGACACTCCTCTTCCTCTGTGTCCGATTGTCCAGGCCGGTCCCAGGCTATCACCTAGCCCTGCAGATGTAGTTTATGGCCCCAGCTGTAGAGAATCACCCCTCTTCAAAGGAGTTACAGTAGATCAAGGCCCCCACCCGATGAGATCCGTCACACCACACGCGTTCCTACTATCTGATAACCATCCTGTATTGTGCTTGGGGAGGGGATTCTCACTGTGAGGGTGTGTGGGACCGAGCCTGAAGCGGAAGATTCCAGGGATGCCTCTTTGTACATCAAAGTTTTTACAATTATGTGTCACATTAAAAATATATAGCACTCCAACAAAGTAGTAGGATTATAACACTTTAATAACTTATAAATATATAGAACGCAAAAACAGTAAATACATTTAAACATTTTTTTGAAAAAAGAAGCAACAATGGTCAGTAGCTGTGTTTTGTGCGAATAGTCCCAAGGCAGCACAACGTGCTGAGTTCTGGACGGCACCCAGGTGATGTTACCTGGGTGCTGCGCTGGTTTTTGGTATCCAACAATGCAGCTCCGAAAAACGGCGTGGGGCGTCCCGGGGGGTGCGCGGGGAGGCTTCGTCAGTAGCGGTCTGTTGTGCGAATAGTCCCAAGGCAGCAGAACGCACTGAGATGTGGATGGCACCCAGGTGATGTCCATTCAGCTGTTTATCGCCCGCTCTTGCGGCTACAGCGTCTCGCTCACCATGTAGTTGAGTTGCGCCCACTCTTGCGGTGCAGCGATAGGCGGCTGCCACAGGACTCTTAAAATGGCGGACGGCTCTTCGGATTTGGGCCTGGTCCACTAAAATGACCCTGGGACACCTTGGAACTCGGATGTCCCCTGAGCCTTGAAGATTTTACAAAAGTCTTGGGGGCTCCCGACTCCTGCAGGCTTCCGGTGGGGAGCGGCTGCCATGATTGCTCACGGAATGACCACGACGGAGCCACGAGATGGTGGTGCTCTCAGGCTGACGCCAGCTTCAGTCTGAAACATCTAGAGACAAGGTGGGGCTTTCATCATTTGGGAAAAAAAAATGTTTTAATCCAATGAAAAGTGTTATTTTTAGGTCATAGGATCAAGCCTTCCATCATTAGGAAACCAAAAGTAAAATGAACCAATGAAAAGTTTTATAAAGAAGTCACATGACCTGTTATGCTTACGTTACGCGCTGCTATAAAAAGCGTAGAAATTCCGTTGGCACGTGAGGCGGCGTCAGTAGCGGACCGATGTGCGAATAGGCCGAAGGCAGCACAACGCGCCGAGATCCGGATGGCACCGAGGTGGTGTCCAGCAACTTGCACTGGTGTGGCCAACCTGCAATGCTGCGCCGAAAGTCGGCGTGGGGTGCCTGGGGGGGGGGGAGGTGGCGCAAACTGGCCTCTCCCGCCTCCCCAGGTGGAGGCACCTGATGTGCAGTGCGGCGCCCCTTACCCTTACCGTTTCACTCGCCATCCAGCAGAGTTGCGCCCGCACTTGCTGCTACAGTAGGCCGAAGGCAGCACAACGCGCCAAGATCCGGATGGCACCGAGGTGGTGTCCAGCAAGTTGCCGCACTGGTGTGGCCATCCTACAATGCTGCGCTGAAAGTCGGCGTGGGGCGCCCCGTTGGCCTGTGAGGTCGCGTCAGTCAGTGGGGGCTGTTTGTGAAAGCAATGTGATGCTGTGCGTCGCCCCCAAGATGGAGGCTCCTCGGCTGCAGTGGGGCGCCCCTTGGTGTTTCACTCGCTATCCAGCTGAGTTGCGTCCGCACTTGCGGCTACAGTAGGCCGAAGGAAGCACAACGCGCCGAGATCTGGATGGCACTGAGGTGGTGTCTAGCAAGTTGCCGCACTGGTGTGGCCATCCTACAATGCTGCGCCGAAAGTCGGCGTGGGGTGCCCCGTTGGCTTATGAGGTGGTGTCAGTAGCGGACTGATGTGTGAGTAGGTCGGAACCAGCACAAGGCGCCAAGATCCGTATGGCAAGTCCTGGATGTTGGGTGCCATAGTTGAGAGTTCTGAGCAGTGCTTGTAACACTGTCTGAAGCTTATTTGCACCTGCTGCAGCTTCACTATTGCCCTGGTGTGGCCAAAGATCGCCCATGACATAGGCGGCCGGCTCCCGAGGTCCGGCGGAACTTTTTTCCTTTTCCTTTCTGCATCTTGTCCCACAATCCGTTTGACCTTTAGACACGACCAGGTCCCTGAATGTGTGCAGGGGGACGCCTTTGATTGAATCAAAATGGCGGCTTCACACAAAGCTGACTCAAGCGTTGCTGGTGATGCTATACAGACAAAAAATGGTTTTCAGTTTGTACATTCTTCAGGATTTTTCCATCCAAGTCTGCTTGAGAGTTTGTAGAACAATGGCTTTAGATCTTGCCCTCCCCTCTTTTGACTGTTGGTTCTTGTTGCCTATCTCTTCTGTTGTCATTTAACTGAACCTTTTTTGACTGCCGAAAGGGGTTCTGGTCCGACCGCTGGTTGGTGGAGACATTTTGACTATATCCTGGACCTGCCCGGCCTCGCCCAAAATGGCGCCGGTATAAATGGGACTCGTAACTCCTTGTTGTGTACTGGTTGCACAACCTTGATATCACGAGATACGTATGCAGTTTTGAAGCACATGGCGGGCGGGAACGAGAATTGATTGAATATTTCGACATCCCTATTGATATTAAGTTCTGATGTGTTATTGATTACTGTACTATTGAAAGTTCGAATTAACGTCACCCATGGTACTTGCCCGCAAATGTATATCTAGATAATTTTATTGTAAGTGGCCCTGTCGTATTTTAATTACAAAAAATGTACGTCCACCGATTCCGCAACTGTTAGACACCTTAGTTCTTGCAACCTAATGGCCCGCTCGTTGCGTTCCTCTACAGTGTAAATGTCTCCTCATCATATACGATTCCAGTTTGCTCCGTGGCCGGCCCACGTGGTTATAGGCCCGTATTTGTATACTGACATTTTCACAATAAAGGTTTTTAAAACAAAACATGGTAGTAGTATTTACATTGGTAAAGTTTTTAATTTTAGTCACTGTTTTCGAATCAGTAAAAGGCAAGTGAAATAAAGCAGTCCAATTACATGACGGATAAAAGGTATAATACGCAGGAACGCAGTAAAGATAAATGGTCAAGGGCTGTTGTGTTTTTTACTCCTGCAACATAAAGTGATCGATAAGAATCTGATATTCAGGCGTATCGGCGACTAAGACAGCAGGCCGAGCATCTTTTGCTCAACGGCTCCGTCATGGGACGAAGAAACGCCCTTTTTCTAGAAAAAGTAATATATTTTACTTGCAGGACAGTTGTAAATTTTCCGGGAAAATACATTAGCCTGGAACATTATAACATATATGTTTAAGAAAAAATAATGTTCGAAAGCAATAAAAAGCGTAATTTTTAGGTCATATGACCAAGCCTTTCATCATTAGAATAACAAAAGTAAAATGAACCAATGAAAAGTTTTATTAACAAGTCATATGACCTGTTATGCTTACGTTACGCGCTGCGCGCCGCGCCCCGGATCCCTTCCGGGAAGCTGCGCTTCGCGCACTGGAGTACTTCCAGGTGCGCTAACGCGGCGTGTCATATAACGCATTACGCGACAACGTAGGTCCAGAATATAGTCAAAATGTCTCCACCAACCAGCGGTCGGAACACAACCCCTTTCAGCAGTCTAAAAAGTTCTGTTAAATGACAACAGAAGGGACAGGCAACAAGAACCATCAGTCAAAGAGGGGAGGGCAAGTTCTTCCCTACCGGGTCACGTTGGGGCGCTACCGGAACTGATCGAATTGGTAGTCTACAGTGTTTCTGGATGTTTCCGACTGAAGCTGGCGTTAGCATGAGAGCACCACCATCTCGTATCTGAGTCGTAGCCATTCCTCGAGCAATCATGGCAGCCGCTCCCCACCAGAAGCCTGCGGGAGTCAGGGGCCCCCAAGACTTTTGTAGAATCTTCAAGGCTCAGTGGACGCTTTCGAGAATGGGGCCCAAGCCCTAGCAGACAAGCGTCCGAGATCCAAGGTGTCCCATGGCCATTTTAGTGGACCACGCCCAAATCTGAAGAGGCGGCCGCCATTTTGAGAGTCCTGTGGCAGCCGCCTATAGCTGCATCGAAAGAGCGGGAGCAACTCAACTACATGGTGAGCGAGACGCTGTAGTCGCAAGAGCGGGCGGTAAACAGCTGAATTGCGGAAGAGGCACAGTGTAGCAAAAGCGGGCGGAATGGCAACTGAAACGGTAAAGGGGCGCCCCACTACAGCGTGTCTTCAGGTCAAACGGATTGTGGGATAAGGTCCAGAATGGAACAGTCATCAAAAGGCAAAAAGTTCCGCCGGACCCCGGGAGCCGGCCGCCTATGTCGGGGGCGATCTTAGGCCACGCCAGGGCAACACGACTTGGGGAGGGGGCAGAAGTCAAGCGCACCCTCCCAGTCCGCGCCACCACACCGTATGTTGAAAATCTGAAGCCATCGTTCTACAAACTCTCAACCAGCCTTGGATGAAAAATCTTGAAGAATGTACAAACTGAAAACCAGTTTTTGTTTGCATAGCATCAGCAGCAACGCTTGCTATCAGAGTGCATGAGTTTCATGCTCGATCGATTGAGCTAGCCGGATCAGGCAACAAAAAGTATAAAATAGTTATGTAAATAGTTATTTAATAAAATGTTTTACCCTGTTACTTTGCTGGTGTGTTGTATATATTTATAATATTTGAACAGAGTTTATCGTTATTTTGGGCGGGCTGGGTGGCGGAGCCGAGCTGTCTTGCAGCCATCATGGTGTGGAGCTCAGTTCATCTCACTAGTTTCGTATTTCTCATGAAGGGTTGTTCCTAATGTTTCTATTTTAGCGAGGTCAAAAAGAGATCCCATTAGTGGCCTACTGATTTTGCTCAATTATTTTTTTTTTTTTTACACGATTTTTCACTATCTGCAAAGACTAAACAGAGTATTGCGGCTTTGTGCTTGTTAGTAAATAGAGAATGAACCAAAGAGAATAAATTCTAAAATAGTAAATGCTTGGATAACAATCAATCAAATGGAGAGACAAGCAGGCACGACGGATTACAATGGGGGCAAAGGCCTGCGTTAACTACCCTTCACTATCTGCAAAGAGAGAGTACTTCTAAGAGAAAAGAGGGGGGGGCAGCGTTCAAAGCACATCAGCATGCATAAACACGAAAATGTTTTTACCTATCATGTACTTGACATTTGACAGCTTTTGATATTTGCTATTAAAAAACCATTGAAATTCAATGAAAAAACCATAGGTTTTAGCCCATATATAGTTAGGGATTAGCATTTACAAAACCTTGAAAATTCACTGAAAAAACCATAGGTTATAGACCATATATAGTTAGGGATTAGCATTTACAAAACCTTATTTTACTCGCATAAAACCATTGAAATTCGCATATATAGTCAGTGATGTCATCAGTGATGTCACTGACCATGTCATGAATGATGTAATATGTGACATCATCAGCAGTGGATTGCGGGTGCGCGATATATAGTTAGCGCAACTAACTATATATGCGAATTTCAATGGTTTTATGCGAGTAAAATAAGGTTTTGTAAATGCTAATCCCTAACTATATATGGTCTATAACCTATGGTTTTTTCAGTGAATTTTCAAGGTTTTGTAAATGCTAATCCCTAACTATATATGGGCTAAACCCTATGGTTTTTTCATTGAATATATATATATATATATATATATATCCAACCAAAACCCTCTCCAGTATGGAAAAGAAATCCGGGCCACTTGAAAGTGCAAAGGTGTATTTATTCAAGGCTTTCTCGACGCGTTTCGCAGAAGATCTGCTTTTTCACGAGACCGAAACCAACCAGGAAGTGCAAAATATATACAGTCACATGGTACAGTCACATGGTATTCAAATCATACGTATGGAAAACAGACTACCTGTAAGTACACGGGCTGTGTCCAATGTAAACAAACACTCGTTGTGCAGTCGAATGGAAATAAATCATAATGATAGTCAAACGGGAACGGTGCACAAATAAGAATTACAATTACTTCTCATAAGACCCCCAGTGCCTGAATATTGCACGGATAAAGGGTACTCTGATGACCATAATTCATACAGGTAAATTCATACCGGTCAATTAATGATAGCGCCCAAGTGGGCGAAAATACTTCATAAACAAAGTAGTCCCATACTGTTAAGCCCCAGTGGGCACAATAAATGAGGGGGTGGTGAAGTCAAGAAACCTTAGCACCTGTACCGACGTGAATTGATTCATTCATCTCAGTGATTGCGCCCTAGTGGGCGGAGCCAGTTCATTCTGAAGTTCAAAGTGAAGTCCATTCATACAGTGCACACTATCCAAGGTGTGTGTATTGTGGACAGATTCCCAGGCAATTCTGAAAACCAAAAGTGAAAAACATTCAGTAAGTGACTATACTTAAGGTGATACAAAGTGATACATAATTAGTTAAAAACGGCAGATATATACACAAACAAGTTAGCACATTAGCCTAAATGCACACTCAATTCCTCATGTAAGTTGTGGCCGTTAGGTTGGGTTGTCCTGTACTTAATGATCAGTCTAGATTCAAGTCTTCTCATTTCTTTTATGCGGTCACCCCCCGCTCTCTTAAGGGGACTGTTTCCAGGACACAGAATGATAGCAGGTTCGCATTGCTTTTGTGGTGCATGGCGAAATGCCTAGCAATGGGGTACTGTTTGTCTCCATTTGTTATGGCACGCATGTGTTCCAACACTCTTTTCTTGGCCTGGTGTTTTGAGCTGCCAATGTAGTGTAGCTGACACGGGCATTTCAAAGCATAGATCACATGGTCTGTGAGACATGTCACATGTTTGGTGATTTTAAACTTAGTGGTATCTTTTGACAGTTGTATTTCTTTAATATTTTTACTGTTGCGACAGGCTTTGCACCTGCCGCAGACGTAAAAGCCCTGTATTGGGTTTCTCTGTTTGATCGTCTTAGGTAAGAGAGTCGAACAGAGAAGGTCTTTCAGGGATTTCGGTCTTCTGAAGGTAAGTTGAGGGTGTTCAGAAATATCTGGAGCCAGATCTTTGTCTAGTTTCAGAATACTCCAGTATTTACTGAGGGCTTTCCTTACCCCCTTGGAGTCACAATTGTAATCGGTAATAAATCTACTGATCACACCTTTGTTGGACTGGCTCTCTGGAGTGTGAGGGTTAAGAAGGTTTGTCCTATCTTTCTCTTTCACCTTAGCCAGGGCCCTGGCTATGCATTTGCGTCCATAACCTCGCTCTTTAAACCTTTCACTCATCAAGGTAACTTCTTTGTTATAGTCTAATTCCTCAGAGCAGTTCCGTTTGGCTCTGAGGAATTCTCCTACTGGGATGGAGTTGATGAGATTGGTTGGGTGACAACTTGGGGCGTGCAGTAAGCTGTTCCCAGCCGTACTTTTCCGGAACAGGGTTGTGGTAAGGATATTCATCTTATTTTCGACCCTGACGTCAAGGAATTCAATGGCTGTCTGATCCGTATTACAGGTAAAACTAAGGTTGAGATTGTTAGAGTTCAAATCATTGACGAAATCCATCGCCTCTTGCTGGCTACCCTTCCATATAACGAAGATATCGTCTATGTAGCGTAGCCAGCAAACAACCTTAGGAAGGTTGTTTGCTGGCTACGCTACATAGACGATATCTTCAGCAAACAACCTTAGGAAGGTTGTTTGCTGGCTACGCTACATAGACGATATCTTCGTTATATGGAAGGGTAGCCAGCAAGAGGCGATGGATTTCGTCAATGATTTGAACTCTAACAATCTCAACCTTAGTTTTACCTGTAATACGGATCAGACAGCCATTGAATTCCTTGACGTCAGGGTCGAAAATAAGATGAATATCCTTACCACAACCCTGTTCCGGAAAAGTACGGCTGGGAACAGCTTACTGCACGCCTCAAGTTGTCACCCAACCAATCTCATCAACTCCATCCCAGTAGGAGAATTCCTCAGAGCCAAACGGAACTGCTCTGAGGAATTAGACTATAACAAAGAAGTTACCTTGATGAGTGAAAGGTTTAAAGAGCGAGGTTATGGACGCAAATGCATAGCCAGGGCCCTGGCTAAGGTGAAAGAGAAAGATAGGACAAACCTTCTTAACCCTCACACTCCAGAGAGCCAGTCCAACAAAGGTGTGATCAGTAGATTTATTACCGATTACAATTGTGACTCCAAGGGGGTAAGGAAAGCCCTCAGTAAATACTGGAGTATTCTGAAACTAGACAAAGATCTGGCTCCAGATATTTCTGAACACCCTCAACTTACCTTCAGAAGACCGAAATCCCTGAAAGACCTTCTCTGTTCGACTCTCTTACCTAAGACGATCAAACAGAGAAACCCAATACAGGGCTTTTACGTCTGCGGCAGGTGCAAAGCCTGTCGCAACAGTAAAAATATTAAAGAAATACAACTGTCAAAAGATACCACTAAGTTTAAAATCACCAAACATGTGACATGTCTCACAGACCATGTGATCTATGCTTTGAAATGCCCGTGTCAGCTACACTACATTGGCAGCTCAAAACACCAGGCCAAGAAAAGAGTGTTGGAACACATGCGTGCCATAACAAATGGAGACAAACAGTACCCCATTGCTAGGCATTTCGCCATGCACCACAAAAGCAATGCGAACCTGCTATCATTCTGTGTCCTGGAAACAGTCCCCTTAAGAGAGCGGGGGGGTGACCGCATAAAAGAAATGAGAAGACTTGAATCTAGACTGATCATTAAGTACAGGACAACCCAACCTAACGGCCACAACTTACATGAGGAATTGAGTGTGCATTTAGGCTAATGTGCTAACTTGTTTGTGTATATATCTGCCGTTTTTAACTAATTATGTATCACTTTGTATCACCTTAAGTATAGTCACTTACTGAATGTTTTTCACTTTTGGTTTTCAGAATTGCCTGGGAATCTGTCCACAATACACACACCTTGGATAGTGTGCACTGTATGAATGGACTTCACTTTGAACTTCAGAATGAACTGGCTCCGCCCACTAGGGCGCAATCACTGAGATGAATGAATCAATTCACGTCGGTACAGGTGCTAAGGTTTCTTGACTTCACCACCCCCTCATTTATTGTGCCCACTGGGGCTTAACAGTATGGGACTACTTTGTTTATGAAGTATTTTCGCCCACTTGGGCGCTATCATTAATTGACCGGTATGAATTTACCTGTATGAATTATGGTCATCAGAGTACCCTTTATCCGTGCAATATTCAGGCACTGGGGGTCTTATGAGAAGTAATTGTAATTCTTATTTGTGCACCGTTCCCGTTTGACTATCATTATGATTTATTTCCATTCGACTGCACAACGAGTGTTTGTTTACATTGGACACAGCCCGTGTACTTACAGGTAGTCTGTTTTCCATACGTATGATTTGAATACCATGTGACTGTACCATGTGACTGTATATATTTTGCACTTCCTGGTTGGTTTCGGTCTCGTGAAAAAGCAGATCTTCTGCGAAACGCGTCGAGAAAGCCTTGAATAAATACACCTTTGCACTTTCAAGTGGCCCGGATTTCTTTTCCATACTGGAGAGGGTTTTGGTTGGATGATATTGGGATTCGCTATCCCATCCGAGGCCCGCCTTTGCTAAGCGGCATGGTTCTACAGCGACTCGTTTGGCTGGAAATATATATATATATATATATATATATATATATATATATATATATATATATATATATATATATATATATATAGCAGCAACTCCTTTGTGAATTCTTTTGAAAACAGAACGAAAGAACCGAGCCCAAACTCGGTATGCGTGTGAATATTTGTAATCAATTAACATTGGCAAATCCTCGACCGACGCGTTTTGGAGCCCAGCTCCTTTGTCACGGTTCAACAAACATTTGTCTCAATAAAGTATATAAAGAAAACATAAGTGAAGACATTACCAAAAACATTAACATCGACATAGGACTCCTGCACCACATGAATGGGTAAGTAAACATATATATCTAGTGTTCCCTGTGTAAGGACCAAGGTAATCCTACCTGTGTCAGGGGTTGCTTTTACTAATTTCAGGTTGGCTTGATTGGTATTTTACCAATTCAAAGCTGAAATACTGTGCCTGGGGTGTTAAATGGATTTTGTAATTTTACAGCTCGGTATAGACAGCACTGTGCTAGTCCTATGCTTAAAGACTTTGCTGTAGTGCCAAATGACTTTGTCCCTTTCTATCTCAGCATGGATGGCACTGTGCTAATCCTATGCTTAAAGACTTTGATAGAAAAGCAGACATTTGAGGTGAGCAGATCTAGAGTGTCGCTGGTGATGAGAGTGCTGTATATAGGAGCTGCTTTCCACCTAAACATGTGAAATACCCAGAGTTCTCTGCTTCTTTATTTGCATAATTTATGCATCACTCTATGCATGAAAGGGTATTGTTTAATTTATAAATATATATATGTATATATATTTTTTTTCACTAAAGAAACACAGGTTTCAGGGACATTATAGTTAGTTGGACATTTCCCTCATACTAAACCAGAGAAATTCAGCAGTTAAAGTTAGTTGAACTAACTATAACTTGCGCCTCGCAATGTGATGACATCACATACTACATCACTCATGACATGGTCAGTGACATCACTGATGGCGTCTCAAATTATATCACTGATTCTGTCCAACTAACTATAACGTCCCTGAAACTTGTGTTTTTTCAGTAAATTTCTATGTTGTTTAAATGCTCATTTCTAACTATAACGTCCCTGAAACCTATGGTTTTTCCTGTGAATTTCTATGTTTTTTTAAAAGATAATTTCTAACTATAACGTCCCTGAAATCTATGTTTTTTATTGCATTTCTAAGGTTTTTTTAAATGCTAATTTCTAACTATGCCTACATAGGTTGGACATGTGCAGAAAGAGAAAGAAAGGCGCAGAAAGAAGCAAGAGAACAGAGGCAAAAGAGGTGCAGAAAGTGGAAGAAACGTGCAGAAAGAAGTAAGAGAAATGCAGAAAGAGGCAACACAAGTCCAGAAAGAGGAAGAAATGTCAAGAAATGAAGAGATGTGCAGAAAGAACCAACAGACCCATACAAAGTACCCTAATCACTAATCCTTTTCCGAAGAAGTCTTAAACCTTACTTTTTTCTCTTCAAGGTTCACTATTAATTGACTGCTAAGAATGTTAGGCCTACCAAATATAAAACAGCAATCCTAACCATATCACTGTTGTAAGTCTGACCAAGTTTGTGAAGGTATGCATGTGTGTCTATGCTTTTACATAGTGACATGTTAAATGAAAATAAACATACAAACACTTGAATACCTGTGTTTCAAACAACATACTCTATAAATTTGTGTAAAAAAGGTGTATACATTTCTTTCTGCTCCCAATACAGGGCACATAGGTATTCAATAGTATATTTGAGGGGCTGTATGACACATATTACATAAGACATGTCTGCCTGTGCAAACGAATGACAGAGCAGAACTAAGAAGTTTTGACCATCTTCAGATGCATAACACATGTGAGAATACATGTGCAAGTAGACAATACCTCAGTCATGAGAGCAAGCAGACGTTTTAAACTTCACAGCTTGCACTTACCATTTAAATATAGAAACAGGCGAGAGTACAGAAAGGAGCAAGAGAATTGCAGAAAAAACAAGAGCGGGTCAGAAAGATTAAGAAATGTGCAGAAAGAGGCAAGAGAAGTATAGAAAGGGAAGAGAGGAGCATAAAGAGCCAAGAGAGGAGCAGAAAGGGGTAAGTGAGGCACAGAAAGAGGCAAGAGAAGTGCAGAAAGAGGAAAGAGAAGGGCAGAAAGAGGCAAGACAGGTGCAGAAAAAGACAGGAGAGGTGCAGAAAGAGGCAAGTGAGGTGCAGACAGAGGCAAGAGGGGTGCAGAAAGAGAGAAGAAAAGTGCAGAAAGAGGGAAGGGAAGTACAGAAAGAGGGAAGAGAGGTACATAAAGGGACAACAGAGGTACAGAAGGAGACAAGAGAACTGCAGAAAGAAGAAGGGGAGTTGCAGAAACAGGCAAGACAGGTGCAGAAAAAGGGAACGGGGTACAGAAAGAGGCAAGAGAGGTGCAGAAAGAGGAAAGAAGGGTACAGAAAGATGCAAGAGGAGTACAGAAAGAAGCGACAGAAGAGCACAAAGAAGCAAGAGAAGTGCATAAAGAAGCAAAAGAGGAGAAGAAAGAGGCAAGAGGGGTGTCAAAAGAGGCAAGAGAAGTGCTGAAAGAAGCAACAGAAGTGCAAAAAGAGTCAAGAGATGTGCAAAAAGAGGGAAGAGGGGTGCAGAAAGAGTCAAGAGGGATGCAGAAAGAAGCACCAGAGGTACAGAAAGAGGCAAGAGAAGTGAAGAAAGAGACAAGAGAGTTGCAGAAACAGGCAAAATAAGTACAGAGAGAGGCATG
The DNA here is from genome assembly GCF_964263255.1 of Lissotriton vulgaris. Classification (NCBI taxonomy): domain Eukaryota; kingdom Metazoa; phylum Chordata; class Amphibia; order Caudata; family Salamandridae; genus Lissotriton; species Lissotriton vulgaris. Next base: position 52,668,176 of record NC_141686.1, read on the forward strand.
AGAAGTGATAAAACAGACAAGAGAGTTGTAGAAAGAAACAAGACAGGGGCAGTTGAAGAACCGGGCCTTATGGGCCTGGCAGCGCAAGGCACGCCTTAAATCTCCGAGCTCACCTGCCTTGTCGGACAGAGACACGAGACACTCTGTTAGGCGTAGAAAAGCAGGTTTATTAGCTGCAGCTAAGCACAGTTGTCCCAGAAGTACAGAGTAGGTTCTTAGGAGACTGACACTTTATTCCGTGGTGCACTATCTTTTATAGCACACATAATTACAACGTATACTCCCAATACATACAAGGCTAGCCAATAGGAAAAGTTGGAAAACAAGCTATCAAGTGTCCAAAATACGCCCTTCTTTCAGACACTGTGTGTCACCCCTCCCCACAAGTTAATCAGTGCTAGTGCCTACAATCCAATTTGCAGGTGGCAGGACGTATTTGTGTGCCTCAAAGGATAGCTGTGTAACAAGAGAATACAAGGAGAGAATAGCGAAGGTCAGTCGGATAAGATAAAGTAAGTAAAGAATAGGGAGAGTCAAACAGTCAGTCGAGACAGGGATCAATCAACCTAGACATGGATTAGTGGACTCGGCCAGACCCTGACATCGGATTTGTAAACAAAGGCAGGGGGTTACTTTTTAACAGAGAGACACGTAGCAGCTGGAAAAGGCAAAAACACTCCATTCGCCGTGCTGCCTGAGTGAAGGGCAACACAAAATGGCTACGGGACACAAAATGACGGCTGAATACAGGACAAAGTCAAAAAACGGAGAACCTCAGACCCTCCTTTTGTCATTACTCAGGCAAAACACAAAGGACTCAAGTTAGTCTGAGTCGATGTCAATGGCCATGAGGTCGTCAAGCTGTTGCTGCAACATCATTTTAATGTTCTCTGTTTTCTGTGACACAGGCCTTGGGACACACATGGTGGCACAAAGACCGCAGATGGCAGGGCCACACTGTAAGCAAAGACAAGAGAAACTGATGGCCAAATCCATTGCAAGGAAGGTTAATACCTTCCATCCCCATGTGGACAGTAGTCCTCAAAACCATCCCATCACAGACCAATCTCCTGCGTCCTGGTGAATCGACTCGGAAATTACGTGCAATTTAGAGATGGCTTGGTATACTGTAGGGGCATTATCAGGAATATAAATGCAGCAACTAGACCCGATCAATTTACAGATTCCGCCACGATCTGCAAGAACAATATCTAGAACCATCCGATTCAGCAAAGTCATAAGGCGGTCCGCCTGAAGTTCGGCTGTTAGATTACTCAAGGCTCCAGAAGTCACATTTATGGTAGCCTCAACAACACAAACTAACTGTCTAATGTTTCTGCTATTGGCCATTTGGCCCCAGAAAGGAAGGAACCCTGTGAAAAAAGTCCCCTCCCTCTTGTCCTGCTGTGTCTTTGGAATCGATAACCTCTCTGCCATATCTATTTCTGTGATGACCTGAAGGAGCAGTGTATGTCAGAGGGAGAAGAAAAGCCACATAACACGTTCCTGAAAAGTAGGTGGGGAGCCACGTGTAGGCTCTGTCGTGGCAGACAAAGTATGTGCCCTGAGATGGCACTAATGGTGAGGAAACCTGGGATGAATTGATGTATGTACGGGAACAAACACTCTTTTCCTGTTGGTTTTTCATATTTTGACCAGTTATCTGTAACCACAAATTGCCTCGATGAGGTATGGTTCAAATTGGTGGGGATCTCCTTCGTCTAGCCTTATCTGTGAGGCTAGTAACGTAACGAGTCACGTTCCAACCATCATACGCTCGTTTCTCATCAACGGGGATCTTGCCACTTTTGGCAACTCTAGCCATAGCCACTATTCCCTTTATCAAAGAACTATGACTAAAATCTGCTTCTGCAAAGTCATAAGGCGGTCCGCCTGAAGTTCGGCTGTTAGATTACTCAAGGCTCCAGAAGTCACATTTATGGTAGCCTCAACAACACAAACCAACTGTCTAATGTTTCTGCTATTGGCCATTGGGCCCCAGAAAGGAAGGAACCCTTTGAAAAAAGTCCCCTCCCTCTTGTCCTGCTGTGTCTTTGGAATTGATAACCTCTCTGCCTAATCTATTTATGTGATGACCTGAAGGAGCAATGTATGTTGGAGGGAGAAGAAAAGCCACATAACACGTTCCTGAAAAGTAGGTGGGGAGCCACGTGTAGGCTCTGTGGTGGCAGACAAAGTATGTGCCCTGAGATGGCACTAACGGTGAGGAAATCTGGGATGAATAGATGTATGTATGGAAACAAACACTCTTTTCCTGTTGGTTTTTAATATTTTGACCAGTAATCTGTAAACACAAATTGCCTCGATGAGGTATGGTCCAAATTGGTGGGGATCTCCTTCATCTAGCCTTATCTGTGAGGCTAGTAACGTAACGAGTCACGTTCCAACCATCATACGCTCGTTTCTCATCAACGGGGATCTTGCCACTTTCGGCAACTCTAGCCATAGCCACTATTCCCTTTATCAAAGAACTATGACTAAAATCTGCTCCACCACCATATGGACCAACAAGAGGATGTCGAAGTTGATTCTGGTATGCATTGGAAAACATGGCCAAATCGGCCCAAGTGGAACCTTCGTAAGAAAACGGAAGGACTAAATATGGCATCCCTTTCTCTGTGTTATGGGGCATGAGTCCACAGACCCAACAGTCAGTAGTATTGACTGCCAGTTGATGCTGATGTAACCGTTGGATGAAGGAATTGTTAAAGTATTCTGTTCTCCTAATTTGCTCGTACTCTGGGAGTGTATGGAACTGATGCAGGGAGGCAGTAGTGGAAAAAGGCAAAGAAACAGAAGTAAGAACAAGTGCTTGCTGCATAGTGTGAACAACCCAAACCACACAAGCCAATAAAATACATGAACATATTAAAATGCACAAGGTTACGACACATTGACTAAACAACAGTTTCTTATATTTACTTTTAATTTCTTGCTTTTTATAATTTTTTTCCAATTTAATATCCATCCTCTAAAGCGTTGCTCACGGTAATCTTCCTAGATCACTTAGTTGTGATTATTAGCCGTCCTATGACACTGCAAGTCCTGCAGACCCATTGCCACTACTCAGGTCATAGCCTAAGACTCCTACCGTGACCCTGCAACTTGATGGATAGTAAAAAAAAGTCTCTTAAAAGTGTAACCAGAAAAAGGAAAAGGAAAAAAGTTTAATTGTTCTTAATCAGTCTTGGTCTCAGGTTGTACCGGGTCTTGTCAGGTACCGTTTGCTCTTGAAATAAAGTCTCTGAGTTTGTTGTGTTCAATTGCAGATGTGATGGTAAGGCTTCTTGCAACACATCATCGTCTTCTTTTTCAGACCTCGTCCGATCCAGACGTGCACTACTGAAAGGTACCAACCAAGGGACCCTTTCGCCCTCACTATCACCTACATCCTTGCGGACACACTGGTCAAAAGGCAAAGGCAAAGGTACCCTTTTGCAGTGCATGCCATGGATCCAGTTCTTCTTTCCGACGACCTTTACTGCTGTACGTGTCACTAGAAGAACTTGCAGAGGCAGCCCCCAACGGGGTTCCAGATTCTTCTTTCGCTGAAAATTCTTCAGGCAGACCCAGTCTCCAGGTTGGATGGAGTGACATGGGTCTGCGGAGGCCTCCGGCAAAGCGTTTTGAACCTGTTGGTGAAGAACACGTAATTTAGTGGTGAGGTCATGTAAGTAGTCAATCAACATAGGATACGGAATATCGGAGTACTTTTTAGGTCAAGGGACTCCTCAGACGTTAGCTGGGCGCCCAAAAACAACCTCGTATGGGCTGAGTCCTAAGCAAGAGTGCACAGCTGTCCTCGTAGATAGGAGTGCCAAAGGTAAAGCATTGGGCCAAGCAAGACCCGTGCTGGCCTGAATCTTTGCCAGTTTGAGCTTGGGAGTGCATTATAGCACTCTACCAAGCCTGTTGACTGAGGGTGGTTTGCCACATGGAATTTCTGCCTAATACCGCACACACCTTCTGCATAATTTGGCCTACAAATTCACTTCCATTGTCACTCCAGACAATTCGCGGCAAACCAAACCTCTGGAAGAATTCCTTCAAGAGGACTTTGGCAGTGGACTAAGCAGTATTATCCTTTAGGGGGTAAGCCTCTATCCATCTGGAAAAGGCACACACCACCACCAGAACAGAGAGCGGGGCCTCCAAATCATACGGACTAATTGAGATAGGCAAAGGGCAAGAAACTGGGTTACGAACTGGGGCGCCAGAGAATCCTACAAAAATGTTTGTTAAGCCAGACAAAGGTGCCCCAGGGAGTTTGGAGTGAATGATAGAACTTCTCATTGCACCAGCATCCAAAAGAAATGGCTCTGAAACACCTAATGCAACAACTTCAACATAAGGCCCATTCTGATCCACTGGAACTGACACGAGTCAGTTGCTTTGTCCATGGCTGTCCTAGCTAGTGTGAAAATCCTGATTCTCACTTTCAACACAATAGTGGTCATTGTAATATTGTGCAGACTGAGTATTCTGCTGGTCAAAATAGTTCATAGAATTCTGAAGTTTAAAGGAACGCTGTCCCTGAGAAAACACACCTCGCCCTCTACCTCTGGGGGCTGATTGAAAACCACCACGGCTTCGCGGTCCTGGCAATCCACCATTACGCTGCAATAAAACCGGACAGCTATTCTTAAAATGACCTTCCTCTTTACAATAGGCACATTGATTAGGACCTAGCAAAGGTCGCGGAACAACAGGTTCAGGTCTCTATAACAACTTCTGAAACTGGGGAGGCTGTTGAAATTGGCGCTGAGCAGAATGAGGGGGATTAGCCTGTTGCAAAAGAACCTTCATTTTTAATTCTTTAGTCTTTTTCTCAAGTTTATTTTTTTGCTCCTTATCCCTATTCTCATAATACTGAGCAGTGGCTAATATCTGGGCAGCCGAAGAAACAGCCCACAAACTTTCAGAGTCTTTCAATTTATGCGATAATTCTGGAAGTAAATTAAATACAAATTTATCCACGAATAATCGCTGTCCACCCTCAGTACCCATATCTTGACCACTGTGGTCGATGAACGTCTCCTCGAAACGGGTAAAGAAATCAGAGACACTCTCATCTTTCTTCTGTTTACACGCAGCTAACTTATCCCAGTTAACACGTAAGGCAGGCATCATCGTTTTCATTAAAGTGATGATCCTACCGGGCAATTCTGCAATCAAATCATCAGGTTTAGCACCACCTACCTGTGCTGCATCCGCTGCAGTTATAGCAGCCCAATTACCACCTAAAGCTTGGTTGTGATCCTCCCTACGAATCCGAGCCCATAACGCTTGTGGGACTACATTTCCCATCAGCATATCAATATCGGCCAAATTCATGATACACGCATCAACAGTCTGGGACAGCTCTTTATAATACCCAGCGGGATTTTTACGAGGGTCCGGTAAAGACTGTTTAAGCGCCAAAACTTCAGATCGTTTCCAGGGGACATGTATCCATATACGCTGGAAATGAGCAGGGACACGCAGAATATTGCCTGCCTGTGGAAACTCTTCTCTCAATACTGGAGGAACTTCTCTCATAGGATAATGTTTCACTTTCTGTCTAACTGCAGGATCAGATTCAAGAAAAGCCTGAGAAGAAAATAAAGACCTGAAAGTGACAAGTGTCCTTACGGCGTCCTCAACCCCAGAACCCACAATAAGTCCTTTATCAAATTTAGCATGCATGTCTAACAGACCCTGGGGAGCTAAACCCAAATCCATATCCTCCCATCCTTTGACAAGAGTGTCACACATAACATTAAAAACATATCGCTACGTGGGCGCATCCCACTGGTGAAAGGTGCTCATGATATCGTGAACTCTATACTGTGGACCACTCATGATCCATTTGTGAGCAAGAGGGTCCAACACAATTCGCTCGTCGGGACCTGGGAGTTGACTACGGATGGCCTTCAAGCAAAAGCAGGAGTCAGGTTAAAAGACCCAAAGAGGGGGGAGAAAAGGCCATAAACAGTATCGACCAATCGTTTACGAGCTGTGGGAGAATCTGACAGTAGAACGGGAGACAAGGTATTAAGCAAAGCAGGAGAGGGGCTGACAGTTACAAGAGGAACCGGGGGTAAAGAAGACTGAGGTACAGGAGTCCGAGGGACAGGAGTCGGTGGCAAAGGAGGCTGGGGTGGCAATACTGGAAGGGACAATTGTGGAGCAGCTGGGACAAATGGCGGAACAACAGGTGGCTGGACCAGTGGTAACAATGGGGGTGCATTAGCACCTTGTACATAGGGTGGAAGCAATCTCAACAAATGGGACATTAAGGGATCTTCGTCAAGATCCTTACTCTGTGGAGAAGTAGGCAGCACAGGGTAACATCTATCTATTGCCATACAATGCTGTCTTTCTGAGACTTCAATCGCCTGATCAATCTCATTATCTTTAAACTACTGGGCAGCCTGTATAATCGTCATACCTTTCTCTTTCTTATCTCTTTTTGCCTGCTTAATTTCTCTCTGTTTGGCTTCCTTACGCCAGAGGCGGAAAGAGTCAAACATTGCTGGCCAGGCTTTTCTTTTGAACAAAATTGCTTCTAGATTATCTAATATGTCAGGCTCAAAGCTACCATTTTGTGGCCACTGCAGAACACCATCTTTCTTTGTGTATCGGATCCATGCCTCGTTAATGGCAATGGGGCCAACACCATGTTTTGAATAGAGCTCATAAGTGGGAGTTCCAACCGGAGGAATTGGACAAGAGTCCTCCAGCCGGGAATCCCTATTGCAACCAAGAAAAAAAAACTTCCTAAACTTGCTAAGACCAGGCATCTTTAATTCACTGGTCTGCTTACAAACTTCAAGGGGTTAGAGCAAATAACACAGCACAAACGTACTCACCCCTTGGCTTCGACTATTGCAATGGTCGAATAACAAGCCCAAAAAAAATAAAACAAAGAAGTGGGCGCTACCCACGAATACTTAACTAAGTGTTCTCTCACGCCAACAGAGGTACGTCTAACGTCTCCCAATACCAATCATCACCAAAGGGGCCAAGGCAGGGCGGCAGTCAGGGCAGCAGTCGTCAGCAGCCGTCGGAAAGGAGTAGCCACGCTGCAAAAGACCTTCGGTCCACTTCGACATGCAGGGGTCGCTTAACGTGGTTCGCACATCCTCCTCAATTTTCTTGCGAGGCTCCTCACGACCCTCGGGCTGAACCGCTGCCGCTCAAGCCGCCCCACGTTGGGCGCCAGTTGAAGAATCAGGCCTTATGGGCCTGGCGGCGCAGGGCACGCCATAAATCTCCGAGTTCACCTGCCTTGTCGGACAGAGACACGAGACACTCAATTGGGCATAGAAAACCAGGTTTATTAGCTGCAACTAAGCACAGTTGTCCCAGAAGTACAGAGTAGGTTCTTAGGAGACTGCCACTTTATTCCATGGCGCACAATATTTTATAGCACACATATTTACAACGTATACTCCCAATACATACAAAGCTAGCCAGTAGGAAAAGTTGGAAAACAAGCTATCAAGTGTCCCAAATACGCCCTTCTTTCAGACCCTGTGTGTCACCCCTCCCCACAAGTTAATCAGTGCTAGTGCCTACAATCCAATTTGCAGGTGGCAGGACGTATTTATGTGCCTCAAAGGATAGTTGTGTAGCAAGAGAATACAAGGAGAGAATAGCGAAGGCCAGTCGGATAAGATAAAGTAAGGAAAGAATAGGGAGAGCCAAACAGTCAGTCGAGACAGGGATCTATCAACCTAGACATGGATTAGTGGACTCGGCCCTGACATCGGTTTCGTAAACAAAGGCAGGGGGTTACTTTTTAACAGAAGAGACACGTAGCAGCTGGAAAAGGCAAAAACACTCAGTTCGACGTGCTGCCTGAGTGAGGGCAACACAAAATGACGACGGGACACAAAATGGCGGCTGAATACAGGACGAAGAAAGAGGCAAGGCAGGTGCAGAAAGAGGTAGGAGAGGTAGAGAAAGAGGCAAGAGAGTTACAGATAGAAGCAAAGGAGATACAGGAGACAAGAGAACTGCATAAAGAGGCAAGAGAATTGCAGAAACAGGCAAGAAGGGTGCGGAAAAAGGGAACAGGGGTGCAGAAAGACGCAAGAGAGGCACAGAAAGAGGGAAGAAGGGTACAAAAAGAGGCAAGAGGAGTGCAGAAAGAAGCAACAGAAGTGCATAAAGAAGCAAGAAAAGTGTAGAAAGAAGCAACACAGGTACAGAAAGAGGCAAGAGGGATGCTGAAAGAGACAAGAGAAGTGCAGAAAGAAGCAAAAGAGGTGCAAAATATGCAAGAGTGGTACAGAAAGAGGGAAGAGGGTGCATAAAGAAGCAAGAGGAGTGATGAAAGAGACAAGAGAGTTGTCAAAACAAGCAGATGAAGTGCAGAAAGGGGCAGGAGAAGTGATAAAACAAACAAGAAAGTTGCTGAAAAAAACAAGAAAGGTACTGAAAAAGGAAGAGAAGTGCAGAAAGAGGCAAGACATGTGCAGGAAGAGGCAAGAGAATTGTAGAAAGAGGCAGGAGAGGTACAGAAAGAAGCAACAGAGATGCAGGAGACAAGAAAACTGCAGAAAGAGGCAAGAGAGTTTCGGAAACAGGCAAGAAAGGGGTGCAGAAAGAAGCAAGAATGGTGCAGAAAGAGGGAAGATATGTGCAGAAAGAGGCAAGAGAAGTGCAGTAAGAAGCAACAGAAGTGCAGAAAGAAGCAACAGAGGAGCAGAAAGAGGCAAGAGGGGTGTGCAGAAAGAGGCAAGAGACGTGCAAAAAGAAGCAATAGAGGTGCAAAATAGGCTAGAGGAGTGCATAAAGAAGAAAAATAGATTCAGAAAGGGGAAGTGGGATAGAGAAAAAGGGAACAGGGTACAGAAAGAGGCAAGGGAGGTACAAAAAGAGGGAAGAGGGGTACAGAAAGAGGCACAAGGGGTGCAGGAAGAAGTAGGAGAGGTGCAGAAAGAAGCAAGAGAAGTGCAGAAAGAAGCAACAGAGATGCAGAAAGGGGTAGGAGGGGTGGAGAAAGTAGCGAGAAGGGTGCAGAAAAAAGCAAGAGAGGTGCAGAAAGAAGCAAAAGAAGTGCAGGAAGAAGCAACAGAGGTATAGAAAGAGGCAAGTGGAGTGCAGAAAGATAGAAAAGGGGTACAGAAAGAGGCACAAGGGGTGCTGAAAGAAGCAAGAGGTGTACAAAAAGAAGCAAGAGACGTGAAAAAAGAAGCAACAGAGATGCAGAAAGAGGGAAGTGAAGAGGAGAAAGAGGCAAGAGGGATGCAGAAAGAAGCAAGAGAGTTGCAGAAAGAAACAAAAGAAGTGCAGAAAGAAGCGACAGAGGTGCAGAAAGAGGCAAGAGGGGAGCAGAAAGAGGGAAGAAGGATGCAGAAAAAGTTTGAAGGGTGCAAAAAGAGGGAAGAAGGGTGCAGAAAGAGGGAGTAATGGTGCAGAAAGAGGCTAGAGAGTTGCAGACAAAAACAAAAGAAGTTCAGAATGAAGGAACAAAGGTGCAGAACGAGGCAAGAGTGGAGCAGAAAGAGGGAAGAGCGGTTCAGAAAGAAGTAAGAAGGGTGCTCAAAGAGGCAAGATGAGTGCAGTAAGAAGCAACAGAAGTGCAGAAAGAAGCAACAGAGGTGCATAAAGAGGAAAGAGTGTGTACAGAAAGAGGCAAGAGAAGTGCAGAAAGAAGCAACAGAGAAGCAGAAAGGGCGAAGTAGGGTGGAGAAAAAGAGAAGAGGGGTGCAGAAAGAGGGAAGAGGGGTGGAGAAAGAGGCATGAGGGATGCAGAAAGAAGCAAGAGAGATGCAGAAAGAAACACAATAAGTACAGTAAGAAGCAATAGAGGTACAGAAAGAGATAATAGGGGAGCAGAAAGAGGGAAAAGTATTGCAGAAAGAAGCACAAGCTTTGCAGAAAGAATGGACAGAGGTGCAGAAAGAAGCAGGAGAAGTACAGTAAGAAGCAACAGAAGTGCAGAAAAAAGCAACAGAGGTGCAGAAAGAGGAAAGAGTGGTGCAGAAAGAGGCAAGAGAAGTGCAGAAAGAAGCAACAGAGAAGCAGAAAGGGCAAAGTAGGGTGGAGAAAAAGAGAAGAGGGGTGCAGAAAGAGGGAAGAGGGATAGAGAAAGAGGCACAAGGGGTGCATAAAGAAGCAAGAGAGGTGCATAAAGAAGCAAGAGAAGTGGATAAAGAAGCAAAAGAGATGCAGAAAGGGGGAAGTTGGGAGGAGAAAGAGGGAAGGGGCATACAGAAAGAAGCAAGAGAGTTGCAGAAAGAAATAAAAGAAGTGCAGAAAGAAGGAACAGAGGTGCAGAAAGAGGCAAGAGGGGTGCAGAAAGAGGCACACGGGTTACAGAAAGAAGGGACAGAGTTGCAGAAAGAAGCAAGAGAAGTGCAGAAAGAAGCAACAGATGTGTAGAAAGAGGGAAGAGGTGTGGAGAAAGAGACAAGAGAGGCACAGAAAGAAGCAACAGAGGTACAGAAAGAGGGAAGAGGGATGGAGAAAGAAGCAAGAGGGATGCAGAAAGAAGCAAGAGAGGTGCAGAAAGTAACAAAATAAGTGCAGAACAGATGTGCAGAAAGAGGCAAGAGGAATGCAGAAAGAGAAGAGGGGCGCAGAAAGAGGCACAAGTGGTGCAGAAAGAAGCAAGAGAAGTACAGAAAGACACAAGATAAGTGCAGAAAGAAGCAACAGAGATGCGGAAAGAGGGAAGAGGGGTGGAGAAATAGGCACGAGAAGTGCATAAAGAGGCAACAGACATGCAGAAAGGGGGAGTGGTATGGAGAAAGAGGCAAGAGAGGTGCACAAAGAAGCAAGTGAGGTGCAGAGAGAGGCAACAGAGGTGCAGAAAGAGGCAAAAGAGGTGCAGAAAGTAGAAGAGATGTACAGAAAGAGGCAAGAGAAGTGCAGAAAAAGAGAGAAAGGTGCAGAAAGAAGCAACAGAAATGCATAAAGAGAGGTGCAGAAAGAAGCAAGAGTTGTTTACACAGCATTAGTACCAATGTAACACCCACATTTAGCAATAAGTAACAGGTGGCCATTCTAGGTCAACAAAGGACCTTCTACCACGCTGTAACACTTGTCGCTTAATTTATGTTAACGCTTAAGCCGTTTAAGCTAGAAACAAGGCTTTTTTGTTCTTATGCGGATGATGGATTATGTGGCTAAGGCGGAAATTTATAATTGTGCGAAAGTTGGTGCAGTCAAACAGTTGCATAATTCCAGTGGACCTGCTCATACATCTGACGAGGTCCAGAAGTGACCCTCAGTGATTCCTTCATTTTTTGTCTCATTGAGTTCATAGTTTAACTTCTAGAAAAACGAGGAAGACTAAACCTAAGGTTACCACTCCACAACACAGACCACATATTTGCTCTCCATACTACATAATCCCACTATACATAATTCCTATATACTAAATACCACTTTCTTTCTATCCACATAATTTCACTGTACAACATACCATAATTCCACTATAAACAACATACATCCATTCCAGTGCAAAAAACATTAGTAAAAAACTTTTACATTAACAACACCAATAGCTCTAACTCTTGCAAATGCGAGACCTATTAAATTACAAATGCTTCTTTAACTGGTAGTCACGTTTGCAGAGTGGTGGAGAAAGGGGGCTGGGCCTCCAGCCAGCGCTCAGGAATTCCGCTGTGTACGATTTACAGGAGGTACCAGGAGGGCTTCTTGGCCTCAAGGTCCCTCAGCATCTAAGAGGACTTCATTCCCCAACCAGTAGTGCACCAGGAGACGCGTTTGCGGAGTAGTGGAGAAAGGGGCAGTCTTGCTGTGTGGGACTTAATGGAGGCAACAGGAGGGGTTGTTCGCCTTAAGGACCCTCAGCAGTCAAGGAGACTTCATCCCCCAACTAGTAGTGTGTCAGGGTGGTGTGTTTGCAGAGTGGTAGAGAAAGGGGGTGGGCTACAAACGCCTCTCAGCAATCCCACAGTGGGGGACACACTGGAGGTAAAAGGAGGGGTAGTTGGCCCACAAGGATGTCCTTGGGGGCCAACAACTCCTCCTGTTACCTCCAGTAAGTCCCGCACAACACAATGGCTTAGTGGTCTTCAGAGGTCATGCCTCCTTTCTCCACCACTGTGCAAACGCACCTCCTGGTGCACTGATGATGATCAGTCATGTCATTAGTGATGTCACTGACCATGTCATGAGTCATGCAATATGTGAGGTCATAAACAGTGCATGCGGGGAGCACTAGTTATAGTTATTATTATTATTATTATGTTTCTTATATAGCGCCTGAATCGACCCCCAAAGGGGTATCTCCGCGCTTGCCTTGGGAACCCGTCCTGGCTTTTCCCTGTGAGATAGCCCCTACAGGGCATCCCCAAGGTGAAAGCCAGGCATCCCGCCGCCGGGGGGGGGGGGGGGCCGTTGTGGAGATTAAGCAAGCTTAATGCCCAGAGTTGCAGAGTGTGAAACCATGATTAGGTCAGGCACCGAAGCGAGAATTATCGAGTCCATGGACATTTGAGCTCAAGACCCTGCCGCGTCGGGAATTGAACCCTGGTCCCGGGTCTGACCTCTGCTTCAGGGTCTGCCTGCTCTAACCAGTGAGACACACTTCTCGCTTAGCTAACTATAACTGCCACATTTTCCTGGTTTTGTATGAATGAAATCTGAGCCTAACTGTAATGTCCCTTTAACGTTTATTTATTCAGTAAAAAAAGAAAAAAAAAAAATATATATATATATATATATATATATATACACACACATACACCTACTCATATACCCACTCAGACACTATCAGGTCTACTCACTGACCCACTCAAACACTCAAAGACCCACTCAGACACTCATATACCCACTCACAGATGCACTCAGATACTCTTATACCCACTCACAGACCCACTCAGGCACCAGGAGGAATTCTTGGCCCCCAAAGTCCCTAAAGAGTAAAGTGGACGTCATCCCGCAACCAGTACTGTGCCAGGAGGCGCGTTTACAGAGTGGTGGAGAAAGGGGTGTGTGACCTCTTAGCAAGCCCACTGTGTGGGACTTAGTGGAGGTAACAGGAGGGATAGTTGGCCCCAAAGGACAACCTTGGGGGCTAACTACACCTCCTATTACCCCCCGTATGTCCCACACAGCAGCATTGCTAAGTTCTCATAGCAGGCCATGCCCCCACTCTGCAAACTGGTGCGATGTTCTATGGGGATTCGCTGCTGGGGATCCTTAGGAGCCAACTAGCCTACCTCATACCTCCAGTATGCCCCAGATAGTGAGATTTCTGATAGGTGGACACAGGCCACGCCCCTTTGTCTCCGCAAACCTGGCACGCTTTTGGTTGAGGATGAAGTCCCCTTGCCTCCTGAGAGTCCCTGGGGCCACTAGCCCACCAGGTATATCTAGTAAGCACCACTTTCCAGGTCTTTTCCAAAAAATAATATATCCAGTCCTCTCGTTTCCCCTCACGGAGTGCCTCAGGGCTCGATTTTGAGCCCTTTACTTTTCAATGTCTACATCAGTCCTTTGGCAGATATAGCAGAAGAAGCAGGCCTTAAGAGACTGACTGAAACTGCAGGCACAGGGTCAACAAATACCAACGAGACGGTAACGACACCACCAGATAAGACATTAAAACAGATGTTGTTTCAGTATGAAAAACTCTTGAAAAAAGAAATCAATAGATGGTGGGAGGTAACCTCTTTGAATAACTATATAGAGGTTGGGAGGGTACCAAGGGGTCTCCGAATCATGATTACCCCCACATACCAGAACCCCCACCCAAAATTGATTTCGGACTGGTCTGAATAAATGGCAGGGACCTGCAAGAACATGCTTGGCCTGTTGTCGAAATATGCAGGCATGGAATTTGAGCAGGTCATCACGGACATTGCTAAACTTAAAGCAGAGTTGGATAAACACGATGCCAAGGAAGAAATAACTAAAGCCATTGAGCAAATGGAAAAGAGGCTTGAAAAATATGAGGATGAGATCAAGCAAAAGAAGAAGACCAAGTTTCTAAGAGACAAATAAGATTAAGCCAGTGGGCGGATTCTTACATTTGGAAAGAAATACGATGTGGCAATTAAACAGTTTAAACAACTAGCAGGGCAACAACGCAATGTCACGGTTTCTGAATCAGGCTCGGAAACCTATTCAGATCTGGAAGAGATATTGGATACAAGTGGAAGGAGTGCTCTTTTTTTTAAACCCTTGGAAGAATATGATTTTTTACAATCGACAATGACATTAAGAGCAAGACCACCAAATCGAACATACGGAAGAGGAAGATGCGGAAAACGCAAGAGGAAAACCACAAGGCGCGGGGGGAAGCAACACAAGAGGAGCAATGTCGTATGGGAAGACACAACGACAGAACAAGCAACAATGATGGGTGAGCCCAATTTGACTATTGTTAACATTTCCTCCCACGTTTTGACTAAGGCTGAGAAATCGGTTTTGGAGTTGGGCTTGACTTTCTGCTCTACAGCCAATTTCGATTACAGCCAAACCAGGATTGATGTTTTTCTTTTGTCCGGAAATTGAAACTGATGAAAATGTTTGTACTAAAGAAAAAATGTGCACTAGAACAAAGGAGCAATGATACAGTTTGGAGCACACAGGTGTCTAATGTCTTACAGATTCAGGATGTTGACAGCCTAGCGAGTGCATTTGAATTGTGTGGAGAAGATGTGAGTGGCTTGGATGATGTGGAGATATTGGACAGGATGGGATTAACACTAGGAGGACGTAGTGTGACTTGTCATAGACCAAAATCCACTTTTAATCCCATTACTCCCCATGATAACCTAGAGACATTTCATGAGGTGGTCAATAGGGATCTTCTTGTGCTATGGGAAAAGAGTAAGAATAAACACGCCCATAATCTTACACCGGAACAAAGGGAAGCTCTTAGAACTCTTAATACTGACCCTGGCTTTATAATCAAACCCTCATATAAGGGTGGCAATGTTGTCCTGTGTGATGTCAATTTGTATAGACAGGAAGCGAGGAAACAGCTGGAACTATCAGGCAACTATAGAAGAGCAAACAGGGAAGAGTATTTGACGAGTATTTCTACTTATCATGATAAGCTTAAGAACTGGAGAGGTAGGAACCTACTAGCTGAATCAGAATTTAGATTCTTATGTGGACAGCATCCGGTCTCCCCTTGCTTCTATATGTTGCCCAAAGTCCACAAGGACGAGACCAACCCACCTGGAAGACCTATTGTATCGGCCAATGACAGCCTTCTAGAAAGCACCTCTATTTTTTGGACACTTTTCTTTTCCCGTATGTTTTGAACCTTCCTTCATACTGTAGAGACAGCACTGATTTTAATTCCAAGATTGGGGGCATCAGATGGGAGGACAGTTTCTGTATAGTTACGATTGACGTGGTCTCACTGTACACGTGCATTAAACACGTAGATGGTTTGAGAGCATGCAGACATTTTATGAGAGACCGGTCGATCTTCTACCTAAAACAGACGGAAATGTTACTAGAAATGCTGGAATTCTGCCTCATGAATAATTTCTTCTTGTTTGAGAACAACTGGTACAAGCAAGAAGTTGGTACTGCTATGGGGAGTTGTTTTGCTCCAAGTTTTGCCTGCATGCTGATGGGATGGTGGGAAGAGCAAATCCTTTGGTCTGAGGATAATGTTGATGTTACCCGCCATATTGTATTTTACACTAGATACATCGACGATATCTTTCTGATCTGGGATGGCACAAGATCTGATCTGAACAAATTCCTTCTGAATAACAACAGGAATGATGTGAATCTAAAATTCACGAATAAGGTAGATCCCTTAGAAATGGATTTTTTAGATGTCACAGTCAGAATAGTGGGAGGGACGATTGAAACTAACTTATACAGGAAACCCACTTCTGGGAACAGCATTTTACATGCAAAAAGTCACCACCCCAGCAGCCTTAAGGACAGTATTCCGTATGGAGAATTTTTGAGAGCCAAACGAAACTGAAGCTCCAATGACAGCTATGAAAGAGAACAGACTACGATGACCCAGAGATTCAGAGCCAGGGGGTACTCGGACCAGGTATTGATGGTAGCCAGGGAGAAAGCAAAAGCCAGAAAGAGGGAGACACTTCTGAGCAAGAAAATAGCTAAACACCCCAGTAACCTGGGATCAAGTAATGTCAGGATGATAACGACATATAGTGTGGAGGCAGGCAGAGTACGAGAAATCTTGAAAAAACATTGGCACATTGTTAAAAGTGACCCTACGATAGGGAAATTGATCAATAGTTCACCCCAGGTTACCTACAGAAAGGCACGTTCTCTTAAAGACATGCTAGTTAAGAGCTACTTTGAGGGCCCAGTCAGAAAAAAGATTTGGCTAAAAGAACAGAAGGGTTTTTACAAGTGTGGCAAATGTAAGGCCTGTGCTACCAGTACAAATGTGAAATCTTATCCCCTCCCTACTGGAAAGAGCGAGATCATTGGGAAATTCATGAACTGTAACACTGACCATTGTGTGTATGTTATTGTATGTCCATGTGCAAAGCTCTACATTGGGAGTACCATCTTCCCGATAAAGAAGCGAATTCTTGAGCACATGAGAGCAATCAAGAATGTTGATATGTCTTATGCCACTGCACGCCATTGGTTACGTTTCCACAACAGTGATGTTAACCAATTTTCCTTTTTTGGTATTGACAGAGTTCCAGCGAATCCCAGAGGGGGTAACCGTCTCAAACAACTACGTGTCCTGGAATCCCGGTATATCATCCGTCTGGATTCGAGAAACCCTTTTGGTTTAAACGAGGATGAGGAACTGTACGTGCACTTTGGCTAAGAACCTTATGTTGAGCTGGAAGATCTGCCTTTACACTGCACCTGTTCCCCTACTGCCTCTTTCAATACCCTTGCCCGGATCCCCCTACCCTGGCTTCTGTGTTTGCAATTTTCCTTCTCTCACACGAACCCTGCCCAGAGAGGGCTCTCTCTGATGCAGGTCAGCTAGTTGGAAGCTTCACATTCAAGCTTAGACTTAAAGACCATAGCTAACGCCAATGCCAAAACCACTCTTTGGCTGACACGTGGGCAATATTGCACCGCTAATAGAATTATTGACTTCTCCTGATTCTTTCACAGGCACATTCCTTATTCCACAATTTATTTCTCACAATCACACCAAACTGACTGTTCAGGGTTTGTCTGGCTAGACAAACCGCAGTCAGCACAGGGTTCACGTTTTGTATAGTTCACGGTGCTGAAAGAAGAATTTTGGCACCTTTTCACCCTTAATTTTCTTTAATTTTATTTTCCTTTTGGAATGGCTCTTCCATGACATTGGAGCAGTCCGTTATTTAACTGGGGGAGAAACCCCCCTTTTAGGGGACACATAGTTTAAATTCTCTAGACTACCACTGAACTACTCATCTTTATCAAGAATGAATTGGCCACTTGGCTGAGACCCGTGACCTACTTCCCATCCCACCCTTGACCAACCTAATTCGGGGTCGCCTTGGATAGGACAGACAATTGTGACACTAACAATTGGTCTCCAGACAGTTAAAGGAATCATAGGCCACTTGGCCTTCATGTATAACTCACTTTTCATTACCTGGTGAAACCAGAGACTTACATGGACCGTGCATATATAAATGTAGTAATCTGAAAAGCACATGAAATATGTACATGTATTTAATTTGATTTATTTAAATTATAATTTGGGTTCATTTAAAACCTCTGATTACAGTCATGTAACTTGTCTAAAACCGTGTCCTAAAAAGTGGACTGTGCATGTATAAATGTGGTAATTTGGAAAGCACATGAAATATGTCCATGTATTCAATTTAAATTATTTAAATTGAAATTTGGGTTAATTTAAAACCATTGATCAAAGTCATGTAACTTGTCTAAGACCGTGCCCGAAAAAGTCTGTTTTCTACCTCATTTGTAGTTCAGATGAATTGTAGTCATGACTAAAATTGTAGTACTACCTCAGTTTCCTTTACCACTTTGAGCACTGCTTTTGTATAAAATGGTGATTGTGTTTATGTGTGGCTGGCTATCGAAAAAGACCGTTTGGTCGAAACGCGTCGCCAATAAACATAATTTCAACACGGACCCTGGTGTGCGAGTCGTTTGTGTGGTTCCTGGGAGGAAGAAACTCTGTTTGGGAGCCCTTTCAATCATATATATATATATATATATATATATATATATATATATATATATATATATATATATATCACGCTCCAACTCCCCCTCGTATAAGAAGAAGACGACAGCACTCGAGGGTTATTTTCAAAACGTGCAGGTTTATTACTCGCAGGCACCCTCCACAAACGCGTTTCGGCATGCTGCCTTCGTCAGTGTGGAACAACATTATACACTCTAAGGCGGATTATATAGACATTTTCACTTTCTTGTTGCAGTCATAGAAATAGACATAGACAGAGGACAACCCCACTGTGGTCACTGTAGGCGCCATATTTGAATGTCAATATGTGCAACCTAAAGATGTTTTACAGGTTGTGCAATAAAGCCCATAGGTGGGCAAATCCATACAGGAAGTGGGTATACAGAAAAATTATAATATTTAAGGCATAAACAGAATAAAATAAAGCTGTGGATCGGCTAGGGTCCTCTATCTAGTGTGTCAGATAATAGTCCACCAATATTCTGCAGGCACATGGCATCTTATGTTACTGAAAAAATCGCAACAATCGCTAGACTGTACAGCTCCGTAACTGGATATATATTTATCCCCATTATTATGTAAATGCGATTATACGGGCCTTGGGACACAACGTTGTTCAAATCCTATGCATAGGTGAGATCTAGGCAAAGGAACAAATTCCAGTAAATATGATCAAGGTCCATTCAACATAATAAAGGGCCCTGATTTCCTGAGCGTACAGACAGTGCGAAGATGTTAAAGTAAATAATAAATTCTCCAAAACCAATTGGGTCTTACATTGTAAGGCAAACAAACAAACAAGTACTTCAGCATGCATCATATTCAACATCTCATTCCAGCTACATTGAGGACCCTGTATATCTTCTATGATCACCTAGGATTCTTACTCCACTCTTCCTCTGACGTTTCTTACTAATGGTGGGGATATTGTATACTGTATATGGCCTACACGGTGTTTGTGATACTATTTTCCCAGATGGAACGCCATCTCCTCCCCCGCATTCAGACCCCTAGGGTGCTTCGTAGAGAGGTCTATAATGAACCTGGATTCCAGTCTACGGAGTCGTCTCAGGCGATCTCCACCCCTCGCATTAACGGGTATGGTATCTAGACCGTAATACTGTAGCAATTTACGGTCACGTCCATGAACCTCCGCGAAGTGGCGGGCCACTGGATAACTGGGGTCGACTTTGTCGATGGCTCTCAAGTGTTCCATGACCCTCAGTTTCAGTTCTTTGATCGTGCTGCCTATGTAGCGCAAGCCACACGGGCAGTGCAGACAGTAGACCGCGTATTGCGTACTGCAGGTGATACATTTTCTTATAGGCATGCACCTTCCTGTGTCTGGTATGGTATACGAGAGAACCCTTTTGCTGTTCGCACAGGCTTTACATCTCCCACAGGGGAAAAACCCTTTCTGATCTTTCAAGGTATTTACCCTTGGAAGGGGTTTTTCCAGATGACTTGTAACGAGCATATCACCCACAGACCTGGCTTTGCTGAATGTCACCAGTGGATTGGGGGGTAGGTCGTCTTTTAATACAGTATCTGTTTGTAAGATATGCCAGTTCTTTTTGAGCATTCTTTTCAGGTCATTGGCCCCAGTGGAGTAGGGGGTGATCATTCTGAATTTATTGACATTGGTGTTTTTGTTTACATCACGGCCTGATCCGTCCGGTCTGGCAGTGAGAAAACTCCCTCTCGGTATCTTATTAACCCTTCTCAACGTGTCCTGTAGTAAGTCTTCACCATATCCCCTTATCTTGAAACGGGATATGCATTCAGAGGCAGCCGCCTCAAAATCCGAATCCCTGGAACAGTTCCTACGGAGTCTCAAGAGCTCTCCGTAGGGAATGCTGTTAATCAATTGTGGTGGGTGGCTGCTGCTGGCAAAGAGTGTTGAATTGCCAGCAGTCTGTTTTCTGAACAGGCAAGTGTGTAGCTGCCCATCTTCAACAAACACCCTCAGGTCTAAGTACTCCGCTGCCACCGGACTAATAGAACCCGAAAAGTGTAGGTTGAGACTGTTGTTATTGAGCAGTTTGATGTATTCGGTGGCTGTCTCAGTATTGCCATGCCAAACGATGAAAAGATCATCGATGTACCGATGCCAACACACCGCAGTTCCCACCTCCTGCCCAACCCTACAGCTCCTGGGTACCTGCTCCTCCCACCAGCCCACGAACAAGTTTGCGTAGCTGGGAGCGAAGCAGGTACCCATCGCCGTCCCTGACTTCTGTGAATACAGTTGTTCTTCAAACAGGAAAACATTATGGGTTAAGCAGAATTCAACAAATTCCAGTATCATCAGGTTATGTCTTGCAAATCGTGCCTGGCGCTGATCTAGAGCATGTCTTATCGCTTGTAGACCCTGTTGGTGTTCAATTATGGTGTACAAGCTGGTGATGTCCAGCACTACCAGCAAGTAACCTGGATTCCACTGCAGGTCTCTTATTTTCATGAGTAAATCCTTAGTATCCCTGACATATGATTTCAGGTTTAGCACTAAAGGGAAAAGAGTATTGTCAACAAAGCGCGACATGTTCTCCGTCAAACTCCCAATCGAGGAGATAATGGGGCGGCCAGGTGGATTGTCTTTGCTCTTGTGAAGTTTCGGGAGATGGTAAAAGGTGGGAATCATTGGGCAGTTGTTACGTAGGAATAAATGTTCGTCCTTGCCCAGCATCTGTAGGTCGTACCATTTTTTGATGAGAGTATCATACTCTTTGATACTCTGTTGGTACGTACTCATGGTACACTTTATGTAAAAGTTTTCATCCGAGAGCTGTCTCAATGCCTCAGTTTTGTAATAATCCCTACTCATTAAAACAATGTTCCCACCTTTGTCAGAAGGTTACACCACGATATTTTTGTCTTCTTTTAGTTTTATTAGTGCTTCATGTTGCTGTTCAGTTATGTTGAAGTTGCGACTGGTGTGGTTAGACTTTCGATACTTCATGAGGTCGTTGATCATGGCTTCGCTGAACGCATCCACGGCATCCCACGGAGACTGAGGGACAAATACGGAAGGAGGTTTGAAATTACTCTCCTCCCTTTCTTGATCAATCCCTTGCAGTTCAGCCCTTTGTGCAGTGTCCAAGTGTTGAACATCTAGTGTCCCATCTCTTTCAAGATCTTCCAGGGCTTCAACTGTTACTAGATCTCTACTGCTCAGGGCATCAGTGGCTGTTATTCTTGCCCCCTGATTTTTGGGATCTTGAGCGTGGGGGCGTAGTTTGAAGTATTTGTGGAGTTTTAATTTACGCGTGAAGCGAAACAGATCAATCCTTGTTTGAGTATATTCCAGTTCTTTGTTGGGGCAGAAGGTTAGTCCTAGACTGAGAACTTCAATTTCTTGGTTGGTCAATTGTTTGGACGTCAGGTTGACAACTGTTAAATTGGCTTGTTCTTGTGAGCCATTTGTGTCAGGAATCGCTACTTCTTGGTGCGATTGCGATTGACCCAGCGGGAGCTCCTTGTTCCCCCTCTTCCTCCTTTTTCCGCCCCTTGACCTCCTCGTCCTCCTGGTGCTTCTGTTTCTGGTTCCTCCGTGTCCGGGGGTTTGTTCTTTCCTCCACGGAGCCATGTGCTCTTGAGTACCTCGTACTCCTCTTGAAAAGGGGTTCTGTTACTCCTGCCTTGTTGCGTTCCGCGATTTCGCCCTCGTTATACTTGCTCAGTTTGTTCGTCGCCTGACTCATTTTCAGTAACCTCTGACTCAGAGGTGGCGATGTCCAATCCTGTGGATGTTCCAGTAATTGTGCTTGAGCTTTTCAATAGAGCCTTGCGTGGGGCGTCAAATTTCTTGGCATAGGTAAGGACATATATATATATTACCTACTGGCGGTCGCCAGTAGGTATATATAGTTAGGATTTTTTCTCTATGGAACTTTTGAAAATTCTATGTCTAATAACTTTGGAGTTTACACTGATTGTATCTAAGGTTATATTAGAGTCTGAAGAGGTTCATCGTATTATCACATGAATGATATCATCAGTGATGTGATCAGTAATGTCAAATGAGATGTTAGCAGTTTTTTCATCAGTGATGTCATTTGAGATGTCATCAGTGATGTCATCAGTGATGTCATTTGAGATGTCATCAGTGATGTCATTTGAGATGTCATCAGTGATGTCATCAGTGATGTCACTGACCATGTCATGAATGATGTAATATGTGACATCATCAGCAGTGGATTGCGGGTGCGCGATATATAGTTATTGCAACTAACTATATATGCGAATTTCTATGGTTTTGTGCGAGTAAATTAAGGTTTTGTAAATGCTAATCCCTAACTATATATGGTCTATAACCAATGGGTTTTTCAGTGAATATATATATATATATATATATATATATCTCATACACCTACTCATATACCCACTCAGACACTATCAGGTCTACTCACTGACCCACTCAAACACTCACAGACCCACTCAGACACTCATATACCTACTCACAGATGCACTCAGATACTCTTATACCCACTCACAGACCCACTCAGGCACCAGGAGGAATTCTTGGCCCCCAAAGTCCCTAAAGAGTAAAGTGGACGTCATCCCGCAACCAGTACAGTGCCAGGAGGCGCGTTTACAGAGTGGTGGAGAAAGGGGTGTGTGACCTCTTAGCAAGCCCACTGTGTGGGACTTAGTGGAGGTAACAGGAGGGATAGTTGGCCCCAAAGGACAACCTTGGGGGCCAACTACACCTCCTATTACCCCCCGTATGTCCCACACAGCAGCATTGCTAAGTTCTCATAGCAGGCCATGCCCCCACTCTGCAAACGGGCTCCCTGGTGCGCTGTTCTATGGGGATTCGCTGCTGGGGATCCTTAGGGGCCAACTAGCCTACCTCATACCTCCAGTATGCCCCAGATAGTGAGATTTCTGATAGGTGGACACAGGCCACGCCCCTTTGTCTCCGCAAACCTGGCACGCTTTTGGTTGAGGATGAAGTCCCCTTGCCTCCTGAGAGTCCCTGGGGCCACTAGCCCATCAGGTATATCTAGTAAGCACCACTTTCCAGGTCTTTTCCAAAAAATAATATATCCAGTCCTCTCGTTTCCCCTCACGGAGTGCCTCAGGGCTCGATTTTGAGCCCTTTACTTTTCAATATCTACATCAGTCCTTTGGCAGATATAGCAGAAGAAGCCGGCCTTACTATATTTTCCTATGCTGAGGACTCAACTACTACTACTACTCAACCGTCGCATTCTGTTCGAAATCTGGGCATCAATATTGATGACCAACTGTCCATGCGACAACAGTCAGCTAAGACCACTTCAATATGTTTTGTTATCCTAAAGTGGCTGAGAAAAATCCTATGGCTGCTTCCAGAAGGGGCACAAAGGACAGTAGTGCAAGCCCTTATTATATCTAGGCCGGGCTTTGGAAATATCTTATACCTAGGAGCCAATAAAGAGGTTACCCGTCGACTGCAAGTGATCCAAAATGCAGCAGCGAGACTGTTATATCGTCTTCCTAGAATGATTCACATGTTAGGCTACCTCTGTGAGCTACACTGGCTAAAGATTGGCAACCGCTCTGAATTCAAAGCACTCTGCTTCATGCACAGAATAAATATTGGGAAAGCTCCCAGCTATGTCTGTGAACTGGTTAAACACTACATGCCCACTCGTCATCTTCGCTCGTCAATTCAGTCTAAATGTATGATTCCTAGATTTAAATGAGATCGGGTGGGTGGTCTTTCCTTTGCTGAGCTGGCTCCTGCTTTATTAAACATGCAGCTCCCTTTGCCCAAAAGCAATTCTGCTTTGCTTCCAGGAGGTTTCCCCGGACATTGCAAGAGCTGGCTGGGAGGGGGGGGAGCGGTCTCCAAAGCCATCTAGGGCTTCAGGAGGGGGGCCGCGTGGCCCCCCAACTGGTTATAGCCCTGGAGAGGTGGTGGTCCCCGGGGCTGGGGTCCTACAATGGACCCCCGCATTTTAATCAACAGTGTACCAGGAAGGTGGTGGTCCCATTTTATTTATGAAAGTAGCACCAGGGAGGTGCCGGTCCCTGGGGCTGCGGGTGGCCATGTGGCCCCCGCATTTAAATCATATAGCCCGAGGAGGTGGTGGTCCCTGGGGTTAAGGGGGGCACATGAGACACCCACCCAAAATAATTTAAAGCCACGGGGAAGTTGTGGTCCCCAAGACTTGGGGGGACCCACGAGACCCCCCGCCCTATCATAATTAAATGCCCCGGGGAAGTGGCGGTCCCTGGGGCAGCATGGGGAGCAGGAGTCCTCCCCACACATTTGTTTAAAAAAGCCCCTCGGAGGTGGAGGTTCCTGGGGCTGCGAGGGGCGCGTGTCCCCGCATATGATAAACTAAGCCCCAGGGAGGTGGTGGTCCCCGGGGCTGAGCGGGCCCTGTGGGCACCTGCTAATTAATTGGAAATTGTCCCCGGGACCTGGCCCACCTGGGGCATCAAGGAAAATGAAGCGCGGGAGCCTGCACTCAGTTTAAAAAAAAATCATCCAGTTTCACGCACCAAGCGTGAATTCGGCCAAAAATATAAAATAAAAATGCTTTTTTTTGCTCTGAGCAGGCCTGGGCAGGGTATTTATAACCTGCCCCCTTTTCTTGTTTTTTATCTAATTTTTACTGTTTTCTTGTGACTTGGTTTTACCGAGTCACAAGATGGCTGCCAACACTTCCTGGTTTGGAGTGTTGGCAGCCAATCAGAATGAAGCACGTGATCGGGAGGGTTCACAAATCCTCCTTGGAACTCAGATATCAATATTTTTTATTTTTACATTTCTGAGGAACTACTGAACAGATTTACACAATCTAAAGCTAAGAGTGCACTCTGGACCAAGAGCTACCTCTCTGCCAAATTTGGTGTACTTCCGTTTAGCAGTTCGGGCTGCAGCAGCGACAAAAGTTCATATGGAAATTAACATGGAGAAAATGCTTTTTTCCCAGCCCTCGCTTGAAGAATCACCCCGAAACGTTCAAGACAGGAGCTGACCGGAGTGGGCCATTAGTTTTGAAACTTTTGTGAAGATTCGTCAAATGGCACCAAAGATATTGGCAAATCAAAAAACACTTTTCATATGGAAACTAGGACCTAACTATAACTATAAATACTTACTGGCGACCACCAGTAGGTAATATATATATATATATATATATATATATATATATATATATATATATATATATATATATATATATATATATATATATATATATATATATATATAAAAGCCGGAGGGCACAGTGCTGTCGAGTTGCTTTCCAAAGCTTAAGACAATTTGTATAATATATATATATATATATATACATATATATATATACATATATATATATATATATATATATATATATATATATATATATATATATATTGCAACAGTTGCCGGTAGTCCAGGGCTCTGTCGACGCAGTGGTCCCTCCCAAAAAAACGGAGTTTTTTGAAATATACCAACAAGCTTTCTGCATACCCTCCAGGTTCAGAAAGGGTCAGGACACTCCGGGATGCTTCAAATTAATTTATTAGGCAACAAGAGTTACAAAAGCCGACTCGTTTCGCCGTAAGGCTTGGCCACGGTGACCAAGCCTTACGGCGAAACGCGTCGGCTTTTGTAACCCTTGTTGCCTAATAAATTAATTTGAAGCATCCGGGAGTGTCCTGACCCTTTCTGAACCTGGAGGGTATGCAGAAAGCTTGGTGGTATATATATATATATATATATACGCGGAAACTCCAAACACCACTTCCGAGTCAGACGGGAGTCAGACCGGCGAGGAAACATAGGAGACGGACCACCAAATGCGCTTCACAGGTTCTTTATTGCAAGAAAGTCGGTAGGCAAGAGGGCACTACGCGTTTCGGGCTTGAAAGGCCCTTGTTCACATGAATATATATATCCACACGATTCTCGTTCATACAATCCAACCGTAGCAAAAACGAGGTCCAGGCCAACTTGTTTATGAGCAACGTTGTTTATTTGCAGCAGCCACCCCGATGCGTTTCGGAGCCCAAGTCTATTTACATTTCAAGCTCTTTGGCAGTTGAATCACATGAGTGGAAAATAAGGGGTGTAACACGATTCTCCTTGGTGTCTTAGGGCTCCATGCTGAATGAACTGTAAAACTTGATCCCTGTAAGCTTCCCACTGTATAACAATTGAAATGAACGTCCACCTCAAGGATGTGGGTTCACCTTTTAAAATCAAGTGTTTCAATAAGCTTATATATTTATGGCTTGGCTCCTTATTCTTTGCTTCAGCTTTGCATTCCTCATTTCCTGTCCTAATCTAATATTTATGTGCACTAATCCCTCTTTACAGAGTTTGACTTATTCCTCCCACGTGTCCTTACCCAAAGCTACACTACCCTCGTTTGGCGGCCCCGTCTGAGATGCGAAGTTTGAACTTTGTTTTATGAATGGGTTTCTGTCACTGAGTGCTTAATGGCGTTGGGTTGACACATGGCACAAAACACCAACACCTGAAAGTTCCCACAGCAAAAGACATCTTTTTGTAATTTTATCATTGCTGAATTCCAGTGCTTTGCAAACAGGCTCAGAAAGGAGACAAAAGATCCGGCTGTATGGATTATTTATGACGTGAGTACCTGGTCTGTTTATTTGTGTTTTTTAGGTATGAGCTTTCAAAATAAGAAAAAAATCTTCTGATAGAGCATTACATTAATCTACCCTAAGTACCTCCCGATATTATGTGAAATCCAATAAATGTTATGCTAAATAAATATAGCAATAAAAATCAAAGTTCTAAAACAAACTAGAAATCCTTAAAGCGGAAGGTAATGGGGGGCAGACAGTGGGAGAAATCAGTTACATAGATGCCAGGTGAAGGGTTTAGCTGCATAAGGCTAGCATGGTACTTTCTCACCAGAGTGAATTCCAGCGATTTTGGGTCACAGGTGTAAAACTCAGCAGAGCTTTCTCTGTTGTTCTTCTCTGTATGGTCAGTAAAATCAGAACAACCGATTTAGTTAATAATAATTCAGTTTGCGGTATGTTTTACATAAAGTAAGTATTATAAGAACATCAGTGCTTAATTTGAGCTGGTGCTTGGCACCGGCACTTAATTGTCAACACCAGGGCTTCAGACAGTCTACCACAAGTTGGCCCTGAGTGGAAAATGTACAGACGACCACAGCAACAGGCAATTTATTGATTCAATTTACATTCAAACTTACTATTACCTACCACTCAAGCAATTCTTATTGTCACACTTGGAGGAGTTTGATGGGTAGTAGTTGTGTTGTTGCTATCATTGGTAGCATGGCAAGGGCAAGGTGTGGTGCAAGCTGCCGTAGCTTCTTGGCGAGAGCCTTGGCACTTTTTATTTTGCAAATCAAGCACTGACGAGCTTTAAAAATGTCTGAGCCAGGGACGTAGCTACCAGTGGCACAGCCAATACAATGGACAAGAGCCAAACGGTGGAAGGGGGCCCAACAACAACAGATACTGGAGCCCAGAGAGGGCACCTTAATAACCCTGCTGAAGTTAGGAATGTGTTATATTTGCTGAGCTTTCAAAGGCAGATGTCAAATGTCCGGCATTTTCTTCTGACAAATTGCTGCTTATTCTTTTAAAGTGGAGACTAGTGTTTATTTTCCTTTGGTTTACTGCAAAGTGTGAGGATTTTGTAAAGTAACTATGTGAAAACCTTGCTGTATGATAAGAAAGGCTATACGGTGTTGTTTTATTCTACACAAAACAGAATGAAAATACCTATAAATGAACTGTACAAATATTTCAAAATAAATAAACAGGAAAGCAAATATGAAGTGTTTTTTCTAATTCCAATGATGATAATAAAGATTTTAAAAGGGCCAAAACAAAACAAGATACTTTACTTGGTGATACACTAATGCCGAAAATTGCTGAAACCTAATTTCCCCATATTAATGTCTGTGTGTTATATAATTTTAACAGTAAAATTGCATGTCTGTGCAAATTTAGTGGTCATTACAATGGAAAACATGGTGTCTGTAAATGATTGTGGCCACCACACAATGCTTTAGTTATATATTTGTGACAGTGTGCTCCTAAATGCAACGCCATCTACACACTACACCATTGCCACTCTTTTGTTCAACAACTCAACAACCGCCTGACCTTCTACACTCCCACCCGCCAACTACGATCGACCAGCCACGCCCTCGCCGCCGTTCCACGCATCCGAAGAGCCACCAAGGGAGGAAGATCCTTCTCCTACCTGGCACCCAAGACTTGGAACTCTCTCCCCATCCACCTCCGCCTGACTCAAGACCACCTCTCCTTCAGGAAGCAACTCAAGACCTGGCTGTTCGAGCAATAGCGGACACCCCCCGCCCCAGCGCCATGAGACCCTCCGGGTGAGTAGCGCGCTATACAAATGCCTTGATTGATTGATTGATTTTGTTGAATGGATGTGACTCATTTGCAACACTTGTTCTTTGTGTGATGCTTGGATTTTCAGAATCCCTATAAGTTCAGAGATGCAATATTGATGGCAGCACCACCAGTCCCTATGAGTTCAAGGATAATATTGATGGCAGCACCACCAATCTGAAAAATGTTCCAGCACCACTGCCTATTAGAACTGGAGCTCTACAGCACTGACGTCTTGCTGTTAGTTCCATTCGATTCCCTCAGCAGTCAGACTCCGAGTAGCAGAATCTACTCAAGCACCTATAGAGGTATTGCGAAGGCTTCATTGTGCGCACATTGAATGACCACGCAGTGCAAATGCTCACATTTGTAAATGCAGAGAGCGCCATTCCACCCTGGCTGTCTGATGTCATAAATGTTCAAAGAAGAAGTTATGCCCATTCTGCTAGGTCGCTTTTGAAGACAGGACAGTCTCAGTAATCATTGCGTACAGCCTTGTGAGTGGATAGGAGACAACAGCAGTTAGTAAAAGAACATTGCTTACTTCGGACAGAGTGCTGGAACTTGAAAAAATTATTATTTGTGGGTTGTTTGTTTCATTTTATGCTAAAAAATGCACATGAAAATGTATACAACTTCTTGGGGTTGCTAATGCACAGCTCTTCCTTATTGAAACCAGAAGTAGTTATACTTTTGAGACCCATGGAAGCAGGCCAGGATCTCAGAAAACAAGATGTTGGTCCCCAGAGTGAAATATTGAGAGAGGTGGAACTCCAGTAACTTTTATATACAGTACTGCAATAGAGATGAGTTCAGAGTCTGCCTTTACTCTAAGAGCCCAGACGAGAGCTGAGCCATGGGAACATTTTTCATGGAAATCGTGCAGCAGATATTATGTAAAAATAAGATAATGAGTCTTCAAAATTCTGAAAGTATATTTCTTTAACAAGCGTTTCATTTCACCTTTGCAAAGCCGAATCTGACTGCCGGAGGACCTGTGTTGAAGCTACCTGTCCATCACACGGACATAGAGGATTTTGTGCGGACGGAGCCGGGACGACCAGGGGCTCATCTCCTTTCCTCGCAGGGGCTGGGACTGCGAGACCCAGCATCCCTAGCGCTCTACCAACACAGCGCAGCTGGAGTCTCTTCCCGCCCCCTGCTCTACTGCGAGAGTACAAACGGCT
The DNA here is from genome assembly GCF_964263255.1 of Lissotriton vulgaris. Classification (NCBI taxonomy): domain Eukaryota; kingdom Metazoa; phylum Chordata; class Amphibia; order Caudata; family Salamandridae; genus Lissotriton; species Lissotriton vulgaris. The sequence goes on from NC_141686.1 coordinate 52,697,846, forward strand.
CGCGGCCCCCGCTCCCCGGGTGCCGCTCGCAAAGCCGAATCTGACTGCCGGAGGATCTGTGTTGAAGCCACCTGTCCATCACAAGGACATAGAGGATTTTGTGCGGACGGAGCCGGGACGACCAGGGGCTCATCTCCTTTCCTCGCAGGGGCCGGGACTGCGAGACCCAGCATCCCTAGCGCTCTACTAACACAGCGCACCTGGAGTCTCCTCCCGCCCCCTGCTCTACTGCAAGAGTACAAACGGCTCGCGGCCCCCGCTCCCCGGGAGCCGCTCGCAAAGCCGAATCTGACTGCCGGAGGACCTGTGTTGAAGCTACCTGTCCAGCACATGGACATAGAGGATTTTGTGCGGACGGAGCCGGGACGACCAGAGGCTCATCTCCTTTCCTCGCAGGGGCCGGGACTGTGAGACCAGGATCCCTAGCGCTCTACCAACACAGTGCAGCTGGAGTCTCTTCCCGCCCCTTGCTCTACTGCGAGAGTACAAACGGCTCGCGGCCCCCGCTCCCCGGGTGCCGCTCGCAAAGCCGAATCTGACTGCTGGAGGACCTGTGTTGAAGCTACCTGTCCATCACACGGACATAGAGGATTTTGTGCGGATGGAGCCGGGACGACTAGGGGCTCATCTCCTTTCCTCGCAGGGGCCGGGACTGCGAGACCCAGCATCCCTAGCGCTCTACCAACACAGCGCAGCTGGAATCTCTTCCCGACCCCTTCTCTACTGCGAGAGTACAAACGGCTCGCGGCCCCCGCTCCCCGGGTGCCGCTCGCAAAGCCGAATCTGACTGCCGGAGGACCTGTGTTGAAGCTACCTGTCCATCACATGGACATAGAGGATTTTGCGCGGACGGAGCCGGGACAACCAGGGGCTCATCTCCTTTCCTCGCAGGGGCCGGGACTGCGAGACCCAGCATCCCTAGCACTCTACCAACACAGCGCAGCTGGAGTCTCTTCCCGCCCCTTGCTCCTCCTACTTAACCACGGGCTGATACGTGGATCGCGGGACGCGCGCGGGACGGAGCACGGGGCGAAGCCCGGGCAAATGGCGGGCCGTTTGAGGCCGGCAGAGAGCGGGACCGGGACACCCCTCTTGGTTTTCGAATTTGGTATATATTTTCAATCCACTTACCACGCCTTCTGACCTTGGGACTATGGCCGCCAGAGAGACCAGGAGAAAGACTACGCTAGCCGCCGGAGCGGCAAAAGGTACTTTGGATACTTACTTTGCAAAAGCAGGTTCCCTGTTAATTGACAAAATTACCATCCTCGAGAGACGAATATCACAAGAAATAGATTGGATAAGGAGATCCTCTATGGGTCCCCTAGCACACGCAATTACCCCTGTAAAGAGACTTGATTGTGTATCGACAGACTCTGGGAATAGGGGGGTCAGTGGCACGCCTGATATACCAGACTTAACAAACTCTACTCTTCTTAACATTGACATTGACACTAGCGCCCCTGAAGAGCTAAGTCTTCTACCCCTACCACAGCCCCCTCCTCTACAGACTACTGCCATAGCCATTACGGCCCTCACGGATGGAATTCCTCCTGGAACCAGCTATCCCACCCAGGGGGAAAGGGAAGGAGCTATTCCAAAAAGAAAAAAAGGTGCACAGCATACTGGGGGACGAAAGGCCAAGGTTGTGAAGCATAACCCTAGGGTGGAGGGTAACAATTCAGGAGTAACTAGTAAGGGATCTACCACTCCGCAAATAAACACGCCATTACCTACTCAAATACTGGAACAGTCACCCCCACGCCCCAATGTAACCGTAGGTGATGAGGACATTACACTTTCTGATATAGGCGTCCTTCTACGGTCAATGTTACACCCACTTGAACTACGCCTCTCCAAGATCGAATCTAGCTTAGCGTCCATTGAAAAGGCAACAGTGCTTCTAGCTGATAGTCTTAAAAAATTCAACATAGCCCCCAGAGGTGGGGGGAGACCAGAAATAAGAAAGCTATACCAGCCCCCCCAGTGAAGGAAGCTGGTCCAGCCCCATAGCCCATGCAAATTCAACAGCCTCTATCTCACACCTCAAACCAACAGGAGACCACTCAAGCCGCAATTCCGAGCTTACCTGAGAAGACAGCTGCAGTTGCACAGGGCGAGCAGGGAAATATTAAAAAACATAGGCCAATGAATCTACCACCAGAGGCGAGCCCATATACTGTCATCTTGGCTGGCGTCCCAGAGTTAAAACCATTTACTAAAGAACCTGTTGCAGCTTTGAAAAATAAGGTGGTGAACTGGCTCTCCATTAATTGGCCTCTCCCCCCAGGAATATGTAGTGAGGTCCTGATGGTAAGGAGAGTCCCATGGTTAGGCCACACCAGGAAATCCATTAATGGAGATTGTGTCCAAATTAATTTTAGGGTCCCCATGACCTTCTCACATATATGTGGCTGGTCACACCCTGACCTCGGGACTTCAATCCAGCCCTTACCTCTATCATTCTTTTATCCACCATCAAGACACATACAAGTAGAGGAGGGATGGGAAACAGTCCATAGGAGGGAGGGAAGAGGGGGTGAAAGTGTAAGAGGAGCCCCCTTCCTTCCTAGATTTCCGCAACCTGTTTATTTTCCAACTTATAACAGGTACAGCACCCTAGACACAGTAGATTGACAGAGTGGATACGGGAGGGGGGAGCCATAAGTGAACATAGGGTCTCTCCTCCTATACAACACATTCAAGACTCAAGGGGAAAGGCTCACTGTAAGGAGCATCACACTAGTGGAGAGGTAAACGAGACCTTTGCGGGGACCTCATCAGCATTGAACAATGCAATAGTTGCCCAGAGGGAAAATTCCGTCAATAACACATTTGTGACGACCGAACCCAATTCGGGCTCTTCTCTATCTCCAATCTTGAGCCTCAACCCTCCCTTCCTAAAGATAATATCTTGGAATATAACAAGGTGGGTAGGGAGTCAAGACTTGATTATATTCTGGTTCCACTTCCGTTGTGGTCGCACATTATCGACTTCCGGGTGATCGCTAGAGAGGATAGCGACCACGATGCATTGGAACTAGAGTACTCCCACCCCGGTCTAGAGGTTAAGGTGGCAGAGGCAGAGCCCTCTGCGCAAGGGCTTGTGTTAACTAATAACAGACGCAGAATAAGGTGGGAGAAAGTGGCCTCTAGTCCTGAAGAGCTATACGTCCGGGTCATCCCCATACTTGAAAAGGCTTGTGCAATTGCGGAACAAACCAGCATTCAGGGCGCAAATATAAAGCTGTCGCTGTTGCACGAAGACCTAATCAAGTCGGTGTCCGAAGTCCTCTTCTTGACTGTAAAAAGTGGCAGAGGCCGACCCATCTGCCGCTCCTGGTATAACGCTGCATGCCGCAAGGCAAAATCTGATTTGTTAATCGCGATTAAGGAAGGCAAGGGGAGAGATAAGATCAGGGCTATGAGAAAGGCTTACAAGTGTCTGATTACCCACGCTAAGAGAGAGTGGGAGCAGGACAAATGGGAAAACCTCACCATTTACTTGACTGCCACGGATTCCCGCAAATTTTGGCGCATTGTAAATACTGGGTCTGAGGAGCTAGCCTCGGCAATAGAACCTAATATTGCTCCCAAGGTTTGGCAAGACCACTTCCAATCCCTGTATAGGGCAGTCGATGGGGCCCTAACTAGCCCCCGATTGCCCTCCAGCGATTGTATTCCAGGGGATCCCTTCACAGATTTGGAGATATGAGTAGCGATTGCTGGGCTGGCATCAGGCAAAGCACCAGGCCTTGATGGTTTACCGGGCGACCTATTCAGGCAGGAACCCGATGTATGGGCTCCATATTTAATGTTAATGTTCAACGCAATCTTGAGGGGCATGGAGGTACCAGATACTTGGCTGGGAGCAGAGATTGTCCCAATATATAAGAAGGGATCGCCTCTGCTCCCAGCCAACTACAGACTTATCAGTCTTATCGATGTTTCTCAGAAACCATTCGGTAGACTGATACTCGATCGCCTCCAAAACTGGATTGAGGAATTCGCCATCCTTAGTCCCCTACAGGCCGGTTTCAGAAGGGTGGTTTCAACTACGGACCAGATCTTCCGTCTGAACCTCCTATTCTGGAAGACCGCGAGAATCGAGGGTGGCAGCTTGTACACGGTTTTCATGGACTTGCGAGCAGCCTTTGATTTAGTCCCTAGAGACAAATTATGGTCCGTTTTAGCAGACCTAGGTATCCCGGTTGACATCTTGTCAATTTTGGTAAGATTACACCAGGGGAACTTCGCCAGGGTCAGGTGTGGCAGAGGGGGGGCACTCTCGGGAGGTTTCCCTGTTGACAGGGGGGTAAGACAGGGCTCTGTACTTGCGCCGACTCTGTTCTGCCTCTTCGTCAACAGGGTAATCGACCACCTGAACAGACTCAGTGACATTGACGCCCCTAAGCTCAATGGCAACCGGGTGCCCGCTATCATGTTTGCGGACGACACCCTGCTGCTGTCCAAGTCTCCTATGGGCATTCAACGGGTATTAGATGGGTTCTCGACCTTTTGTGCCAAGCGCGGGTTGGAGATCAACGTCCTTAAAACCAAATACATGATTCTCAACCCGCCATCCTCAACCCGTTCGAATCCTACCAAAGGGCCTCTAAGACTCGAGAGGGTCTTCACTTTCGAAAACTTGGGGGTAACAGTTAACCAGAACATGACGTGGTGAGGTACTGGGTTTTTCAGAACCGGTACTGATCCGGTAACCCAGCGGTGTCAGGGATAACACCCGTAGACCTCGAGTACTTTGCTGATTCAGACCACAGAAACACGAGTCTTCTAGGTGACATCAAGGATCAAATTTATTGGCTGCAACCAGGTAACAAGCGTCCTAGAAGTACAAAAGCATGTATGTTCTCAGGAGACTGCTCCAATGTACAAAGCCTGGTCTCTTCTTTTATACATCTTTTTAGGCTTCAGGCAACATTCTTAAGTTTACGGTGCAAACATTCTAGAATTTACAGTGGGCTATTCACATATTTTTCATTACAAGAGAAAAAGCAGGGTCATGGTGACATGTATACATTTAGTGTGTCCAGTTCGTGATCAATTACCCGGCCAGGCCCAATATTTTCCATCAGATATCGGTGTACCCTCAATAAAACCGGGCTCCTCCTCATCATAAAGCAAAAGAGAAGAAAAGAGCAGAGCCAGGTGTGAGCAAGATTTGGGCAGGGTGTGTGTGCGATGTACGCGATTTATGGCCTGTTGTGTGTTGATGCTATCTCGTTCGGCCACTGGGAGAGGAACTGACCAAACAGGTTTGGCTTGGGGCGATGGTTTCAGCTTGACCAGGTCACAGGGAAGTCGATTAAGGAGTACGTGTCCTTGATATCAAATTCAGCTGCAGTTGCAAGCCTATGTGAAGGGCAACATATAAGATGGATGCCAAAACGCAAAATGGCGGTCAAGGGTTCAGAAACGAAAATGACGATTTCGTGGTGAAATCGTTGCCTGATTGTGACGCAAATGCTTGTGCACAATGTACTAGTCATTATCGGTATTTTGGCATAAAAATCGTCAAAATACGACAAAGTTTATTTCACGGGTTCCAGAAATTTTCAGGAACTACAAACCCTACTTTTGCCCTAACATAGGCAATTAAACCTAATCTCATGCTAGTCTGAGTCCAGGTCGATATTCCTAAAGTCATTGAGATGTTGCTGCAGCATCATTCTGGTGCCTAGTTCGTTTTGTGACACAGGCTTCCTTACACATGATGTAGCACAGAGGCCACACATTGCAGGAGCGCACTGCACACACAGACAGAACAGGAAGAGAATGGCTAGAACAATCCCAACGACCATCAGAATTTTCCATCCCCAGCCAGATATCAGTTCCCAGAACCATCCCATGAGAGACCAATCTCCTTTATCTACATGAATCGATTCGGAAATCTTATGCAGTTTGGAGATGGCCTGGTACACTGTTGGAGCGTTATCTGGAATAAATATACAGCAACTCGATTGGATCAGCTTACATACCCCACCTCGGTCTGCAAGAATGACATCTAATGCGACCCTGTTCTGAAGGGTCATGAGTCGGTCCGACTGAAGCTCAGCAGTCAGATTACTAAGGCACCAGCAGTCTCGATCACGGTGGATTCAACTACTCTTGTCAACTGGCGAATGTTTCTACTGTTCACCATGGGCCCCCAAAATGGCAGAAAACCTTTTGCGAAATCACCAAACTCTTGTTCCGCGGTGTCGTCTTTACTCACAACACCCCTAACTATCCTTGTCCTATGGTAATCTGCCGCGGCCGTGTAGGTGGGTGGCAGCAGGAACAAGATGAAACATGTGCCCGAGAAGTCAGGGGGCAGCCATGTGTATGCTCTATCTTGGCAGATGAAATACGTGCCCTTAGCTGCTGAAAATGAGGGAGAGGTCTGAGACGGGTAGACATATGTTTTGGTACAGACACTATTCCCTAGCTGAGCTCTGGGATTTTTGCCATTTCCTTGCAGACATAGGTGACCTTGGTGGGGCACTATCCAGATTGGGGAGGATTTCTTTGCTCGCTGGCTCTCACTTAAAGAAATTCCATACTTTGTTACATTCCATCTACGGTAGGCTTCTAGTTCGTCTCTGGGGAGAATTCTATATGTGTCAATATTTTGGCTCATATTTCTGATCCCCACTAGTAATGCCCCGTTGACTGAATTGCTCCCTGTGGAACGTGGGGAATATGGTTCGAGGGAGAATAAAAACAACGTTTGAAATGCCCACAAAGATCCGTAGTAACTAAAAGGTAGGACAAAATACGGGATACCCTTATCAGTCGTGTGTGGCATGAGTCCACACACCCAGCAATTTGTTGTGTTTATTACAACCTGGTGTTGGTGTAGAAGTTGAATGAATGAGTTATTAATAAACTCTAATCTCCTAGCTGACTCATGCTCAGGAAGGGGTTGAAAAGAATGTGCAGAAACAGTAGGAGGAGGTATGGGCGATGTAGTCGGGGCAAAGGACACTTGTAAAGAAAATAGTGTGTAACCTATTAAAAACATCATTGTACTCAGTAATAGGAAAATGCATAATAATAGAAAACTTTTTCTTGTCACCACTCCACATATTTTCGTTTTAAAATTTACAGTTTTGGCAGGTCTCTCCATGTTGAAAAACTCCATCCTCTATGTTGCTGCCCGCGGTGGGAGGTTGCTTCTGTCAAGGAGGGCCTCTGTTCAGTCCAGGGTAATTCCCTTAGACCAACCAGAACTGTAGACCTAATCGTCTCCAGCTGCGCTCCAAAGACTGCGTCAACCGCGGCCTTAGCAGCAGAACCCGGAAGGCGGTTCGAAAAAGCAAAAATGAGCAAGTTTCTCGGGTGGAGAGCTGCGTTTTCAAAAATAGTTCTTAAAGGGAAAAAATGCTTATTAGTTTATTTTTATTAGTTCGTATTTCTCGGCCTCAGATTATACCGTTGCTTTCCCGGTATTGTATGATCTTGAAACAGAGCTTCAGGGTCTGAGGTATCCAATCGAGCTGATGATGGCACAGCTGCTTGTAGCAAATTGTCACTTTCTGTCTCTGTAATTGTTCCTTTTACACGAGCATCACTGAAAGGGATGAATCTTGGTACGGATTCTGTCTCTGAGTCAGCGATACCCTCCTGGACCCACCGGTCATAAGGCAAAGGCAGCGGGACCTGTTTAGTGTGGGTCCCGTGTATCCAATGTTTCTTTCCCTCCACTCGGACGGCAGATCTCGTCGAGAGAAGGACCAAATGAGGGCCGGTCCACCGGGGCTGGTCGTTTCTTGTCCTTTGGAAATTTTTCACGAGGACATATGTTCCAGGATCAATAGGGTGTCCTGGGGTTTCAGAGGCTTGAGGCAGTGAGTCGTGAACCTGTTGGTGTAAAACACGCAATTTAGCCGTCAAATCATACAAGTAGTCAAGCAAAACAGGATACTCTATTACGCTAAATTTGGTGGGTCTGGGTACTCCCCATATGTTGGCCGGGCGGCCAAAAACAATTTCATAAGGGCTAAGTTTTACTCTGGAATGCACTGTCATTCTGGTGGATAGGAGCGCTAAGGGCAGAGCATCAGGCCATTTAAGACCAGTGCTCTCTTGGATCTTGGCTAGTTTTAGTTTTAGGGTGCCGTTGTAGCATTCTACTAATCCAGCTGATTGGGGGTGGTTTGCAGCGTGGAACTTTTGCCGGATGCCTAGCCCTTCACACACTACTTTCATCACTCGTCCCACAAATTCACTCCCGTTATCACTCCAGACCATTCTAGGCATTCCAAACCTAGGGAAGAATTCTTTCACAAGGGCTTTCGCTGTGGACAAGGCAGTGTTGTCCTTTAGGGGATATGCTTCTACCCATCTGGAGAAGGCACAAACAACAACGAGTACGTATTTTAAGTTGTTGCACCTCTCCATGTGTATGAAATCTAGCTGCAAAACCTCGAACGGATACGTAGGAGGTGCAAAATTACCAGCTGGAGTTGGGGTTCCCTTACCAGGATTGTGTTTCAGACATATCATGCAATGTTTAACTACATTCTCCGCACACTTAGGTATACCATCATTCTGCCATACCGGGGCCAACAACTTGCAAATCCCTTCCACACTGATATGGGCCATTCCATGGGCCATTGTAACAACTGCAGGCACGTACGCATCTGGTAGCAACCATCTCTGATGCTCTGACAATTCGACCCAACAACCATTTGCATCCATTCTGCCCGTACTTTCTTTCCACATGTTCAACTCTTCCTCTGTAGCCTCAGATTGAATCGATTTCACACTCTCTATTGTGTCCTCACACATTCCAACATCACCTATCCATCTGGCAGGGCCTGCAACGTACATTAGGCTCGTTACATTTCCTGCCGTTTCTTTCGCGACTTCGTCAGCAAACGCATTTCCACGACCAACATCGTCAGTCACCCTCTTGTGAGCGCTACATTTTACAATCGCAACTTGCAGAGGCAAAGTCAGTGATTCAAGAAGCTCATTCACCAACTGACCATGCAGGATCTTCGTGCCATGCGACGACAGGAACCCACGTTCACGCCACAATCGTCCAAAACTATGGGCCACACCAAACGCATACTGACTGTCCGTGTACACATTCACTTTCATTCCTTTCGACAACACACACGCTCTTGTAAGTGCAACCAATTCCGCAGCTTGAGCTGAGTTAAATGGAATACGTGCACTTTCAACGACTGTATGCAAGGTGGTGACAGCATATGCTGCAGTCGTGTCACCATTCGGAAGCTTGAAGCATGAACCATCCACCCATAAGGTACCATCACATTCAGCAAGAGGAGTATCTTGGAGGTCTATCCTCCCTTTTGTTTCTTCTTCTGTTCTGAGAAAACAGTCATGCTGTTCCTTTAGCATTCTCGGTCTCAACTGGGATTGGCAATAATGTGGCGGGGTTTAGTGTACCGCATCTTTTGATGTGGACAGGCTCGCTAACAAAGTTAGTTCGTAACCAGACAATCGAGCACTAGTTAAGTGCTGTGTCTTGGTTCTGTTCAATAGCGTGTCCACTGCGTGTGGAACCATAACCACTAACGTGTTATTCATCACCAAACCAGCAGACTGTCGAATAGAAACAGCTGCTGCGGCTGTGGCTCTCAGACAACTCAGCAATGCTCTAGCTACCGGATCCAAAGTCGACAAAAAATATGCACATGGACGCTGCTTATCTCCAAACAACTGTGTCAACACTGATAATGCACAACCCTCTCGCTCATGGACATATAATGTAAAGGGCTTACTGTAGTTGGGGGTACCCAACACAGGAGCCAAACATAATGCTGTGCGCAATTCAGAGAAACTTTGCTGACACTCTTCGGACCAAGGCACGGGATTGGGTGTATCTTTACATGTTAATGCCACCAATGGTTTGGCCAGTAAAGAAAAATAAATTTGGAATCCACTGTCTACAGTATGATGTAATACCCAAGAAAGCACGCACCTCTCTCTGTGTTTTTGGCACACTTAATTTTGCTATTGCCTGGATTCTTTCTGGGGTCAGTTTCCTTCCCTCCTTCGATAAGAGATGACCTAAGTAGGTCACTTCTTGTCGACAATATTGTAATTTAGACAGGGACACCTTGTGATGCAGATCACACAAATGACGCAACAATGACAACGTGGCTTTTTTACATATTTCCTCAGAGTCTGCACCGATAAGCAAGTTGTCGACATACTGAATGAGGGTAGCGCCTTCAGGTAAAACAATCGTATCAAGCTGTGTTTTTAGAGCTTGACTATATATTGATGGACTTTCACAGTAGCCCTGGGGAGCGCGCTTAAAGCGGAAACTTCGTCCTCCTAAACTGAAGCCAAAAATATCCCTGCTTTCCTCAGCAATAGGGATGCTGAAGAAAGCATTCTTCAAATCAATCACCGAAAACCACGTTGCAGAGGCTGGAATCATAGTCAACAGGGCAGTAATGTCAGGAACAACTGGAAATTGTGGCACTACTATTTTATTCACCTCTCTAAGGTCAATCACAAATCTGTACACAGGTGGCTGGGACGGGTCAGTTCGTTTCAAAACAGGCAAAACAGGACTATTGCAAACGTTGCCTCTTGTCTCTTCAATCACATCTTTTTCAATCAAATCGTGAATGATCGCTAATAACGCTTTCTCACCTTCACTGGAGATCTTGTATTGGGGAATGCGAGGCATTCTAACATTAGCTCTCAATGTCACAACATATGGTGGTATTTCCAAGAGACCCACATCGTTAGGACCAGTAGCCCAAAGAATATTAGGTAGAGACAGCAATTCTGCCGGGATTTTATCTTTCGACAAATACATCGGAGAAACCACTTTCTTACCTTGTGTAAGTTGTACTCCCGAGGGAGAGCAGTACAGAGTCGCATACAATCTATTTAGCAGGTCTAATCCCAACAAATTTTCACCACAACCTGTTGTCAAAATAAGGGGTGCTTCCAATTCACAAGGACCAACAGACAGGGACATAGGACATGAAATCGGGTTCCTAACCGGGGCGCCAGAAAAACCTACAGAAACATTCATTTCGCCAGACAAAGGTGCGCCAGGGAGTTTTGAGTGCATCATAGAACTCTTTGTAGCACCAGTATCCAACAGAAAAGGTTCAGACACACCTGATGTAATCACCTCAACATATGGCCCACTCTGATCTACTGGAACTGAAACAACTCCCTCTCTTTGTCCATGGCTGTCCTAGCAATCATTACCTCCGGTCCACTCATCTTCTGCATAATAATCATCAGCATAATACTGAGCTGTCCTACCAGATGTGTTATTCTGCTGGTCAAACTTATTCATAGAATCCTGAGGCGGAAAGGAGTGTGCATTCTGAGGGAAGTTTCCACGTCCTCTACCTCTAGGTGTTTGCTGAACACCCCTACCTCTTGTACCAGAAACACCATTCATGCGTTGTAATAAAACGGGACAGTTATTCTTATAATGACCCTCTTCTTTGCAATACGCACACTGATTGGGCCCATATGGTAAACGTTGTTGGGGAAACTCTTTTCTTTGCGAGTTCCCCGAATACTGTTGAGGCTGCTGGTAAGTATTCTGATAGTTACTTTGGCTACCATTATTCTGACCATTACCACCACGTGGCGGATATGCTTGCTGTAATAAGACCTTCGTTTTCAATTCCTTAGTTTTCTTTTCTGCTCTATCTTTCTCATCTTTGTCTCTATTTTCGTAATATTGCGCAGTAGCCAATATCTGTGCTGAAGAGGAAACTGCCCATGAACTCTCTGAATCCTTCAACTTCTTACACAACAGATTGTGCACGAATTTATCGACGAACAGTCGCTGACCACCTTCTGTGCTCATATCTTGACCACTGTGGTCAACAAACGTTTCTTCAAACCTGGTGAAGAAATCAGACACCGTTTCATCTTTCTTCTGCTTACACGCAGACAACTTATCCCAATTTACACGCAACGCAGGCATCATTGTTTTCATGTAATCGATGATCTTACTAGGGAGCTCAGTAATCAAATCTTCGGGCTTGGCGCCGCCTACTTGCCTATTGTCAGCATCTCTAAGGTTAACCCATGTGTCACCCAATTCAACCACATGATCTGTATGACGAATCTTACTCCAAATAGGTTGTGGGACAACATTGCCAAACAACATGTCGATGTCTGCCAAATTCATAATACACGAACCCACAGTCTGAGTCAATTCTTTATAGTACCCTGCTGGGTTTTTGCGTGGGTCAGGCAAGGACTGCTTAATTGCTAACACTTCTGCACGTTTCCAGGGGACATGCACCCAAACACGTTGGAAATGAGCCGTTACAGCTGGTGGATTATTGGCCGGACCAGCGGCCACTGCTTCCTTCCATACAGGAGGAACCTCTCTCATTGGGTACTGTCCTTTTCTCTTAACGGATGAATCTTGTTCAAACAACGACTGAGAAACACCCTCATTCCTAAATGACAGTAATGTTGCAACTGCTTTGTCTACATCGGAACCCACAATCGTACCTTTTGCAAACTCAAACCGGACGCGACACAACTCAGGCGGAATAGGCTTCAAATCATTTTCCTCCAAATCCTCATAAAGAAAAGTACACATTGTATCATAGACGTACCTCTGCTTCGGTTCTTCCCATTGACGGAAAACATCCATAACAGACTCTAAGTCATATCTTGCGGGGTCATTAATCCATTTACCCGCAAGACGATCTAATATTTCTTTCTCTCTAGAATCAGGCAGTTGACTACGTAACTGCGTGCGTTCCAAATCAGGGGTCGTACTATGTGACCCAAAGAAAGGAGAGAAAAGACTAGCAACAGTGTTTGTCATTCTCTGTCGAACCGAAGGAGAAGTCGACAGGACTGGAGATAAAGCAGATTGAGAAGAAGCTAAAGCAGGAGCGGTAGCAGAGGAGGTGGCAAGAATAGGTGAAGGTAGAGACGGAGCAGGTAGCAAAGTTGGTGGCCCTAGAGAAAGCTGCACCAGAGGAACAGGAGCCAGCTGAAGAGTAGCTGGTGGGTGCTGTGGAGGAACAGGAGGCACAACAACCATGGGTTGCATAACTAGAGGTTGTGGAGGTGCGGTAGCATTTTGCGCATATGGGGGTGGTGAACTTAACAAATGCGACATTAGAGAATCTTTTTCAAGCTCTTTTGCTGCTTCTTGCTGAAGAGGCGGCAAAACTGGATAACATTTATCTATTACCATTTTACGTTGCCTGTGCAACTGCTCGCTCATCTGTTCCTCTTCATTGTCTTTATGCTGCCTGGCAGCTTGCATTATCGAAATACCCCTTTCTCTCTTAATCCTCTTCTCTAATTTAATTTCTTTTTGTTTGGCCTCCTTACGCCATAGGCGGAAAGAGTCAAACATTGCCGGCCGGGCTTTCCTCTTAAAAAGTTTAACTTCGAGATTATCTAGGATTTCCGTATCAAAACTACCATATTGGGGCCATTTTAAAACACCATCCTTTCTGGTGTATTTGATCCATACTTCATTGTATTTGATTGGGCCTACCCCATGTTTCACATAAAGTTCATAGGTTGGAGTTCCAATCGGAGGAACCGGACACGAGTCCTCCAATCGGGAATCCCTATTATTACAACCAAGGCAAAACAAATTTCCAAGTCTGCTAAGACCAGGCATCTTCGCTCACTAGTCTAGCTCCAAACTTCAAAGGATTATCGATTACGATATTTCTCGTGAATACACGAATCCTTCGGTTTTGGTGCTTGCAAGTACCAATACAAAACAGTCCAAAAGGGACACCAAACAAACTAAGGATTGGGAGGCGCTCCACTTATACTTAAATGAAATATTGATGACGTCACCAGAAGACTCGTCTATCGTTTCGCTCTACCAAACATCAAGGGTCCAAATCAGGGCGGCAGTCAGGGCAGCAGTCCTTCGTTGCCGTCGGGACGCGGAGAACCTTGCAGCAAAAACCTTCGGAACCACGTCGACATGCAGGGGTCGCTGAAGTGGCTGGCCTTCCTCCGGAATTTCCACACAAAGCTCCTCACGAACCTCTGGCTTGGACCGGTACCGCTGATACCGCCCTACATTGGGCGCCAACTGAGGTGTGAGCAAGATTTGGGCAGGGTGTGTGTGCGATGTACACGATTTATGGCCTGTTGTGTGTTGATGCTATCTCGTTCGGCCACTGGGAGAGGAACTGACCAAACAGGTTTGGCTTGGGGCGATGGTTTCAGCTTGACCAGGTCACAGGGAAGTCGATTAAGGAGTACGTGTCCTTGATATCAAATTCAGCTGCAGTTGCAAGCCTATGTGAAGGGCAGCATATAATATGGATGCCAAAACGCAAAATGGCGGTCAAGGGTTCAGAAACGAAAATGACGATTTCGTGGTGAAATCGTTACCTGATTGTGACGCAAATGCTTGTGCACAATGTACTAGTCATTATCAGTATTTTGGCATAAAAATCGTCAAAATACGACAAAGTTTATTTCACGGGTTCCAGAAATTTTCAGGAACTACAGTGGGATTCACTCCGAGTCAAGGCAAATATGAAATTGGGTGGTATCTGCAGGATGGCAGGTGGGTCGACTTATAAGCCTTTTGGCCCACTCCTCCAAATCTATAAAATGCAGGCAAGAGGGGCAGTCACCTATGGTGGAGAATTATGGGGTCACACACCTGCCCAGAATTTGCAGATCAGCGAGAACAATTTTATTAGGCAGTTGGCAGCCCTACCATCTAGCACTCCACTGCATCCGCTGAGATTAGATCTGGGTCTCAGACCTATTACAGACGAACTGGGACTCAAACCTTTAACTTTTTGGCGTAGAATCTGGACCCATCCAGAACTATCCAATTATAGGTCTGAGCTCGAAGAGATCTTACGCCTACCTAATGCTGAACAAATCCCATGGCTGAGATATATTAGACGAATCTGTGAGACAATGGGAAGACTGGAACTGTGGTTAGATCCTGGAAACGCATGTGTCAGGTTCCCACGTAAATGTCTTTCCAGGGCGTTCTATGAGTACAAATTAATTGTCTCAACTGAGACCACACACGAGGGATCTTTAACCAATTTGTTTATCAAAATCAAAGACTCATACCATCTAGAGCCTGTTCTTCATAGCATTAGTCCTTTTGTGATATTTGTGATATTTGTGAGGGTATTTCTAGAACGCTGCGTTCGCTCCGGAGGGAGCATCTTGGCGCTGAAGATCCTGGATGACCAGTCCTAGAGAAGGAGAGGGGTTAGATGGCTGCTTTGGAGTAGTCATCAGAAAGGTTGAAAATCCAGGTCTTTAAGAGCTTTCTGAAGGGTTTTTCAAGAGTCTGTTGTCTTAGAGTTTTGGGCAAGCTATTCCATGCTTTCGTGGCCAGAAAGCTTAGGGTTTTACCGCCCTTCGTTTTTAAATTATATTTAGCTGGGAGGATGAGATTGTCCTGGGACGAACGAAGGGAGCGACTGGGGGTGTAGTGGGGAAATCGTCTGAAAAGGTATTTAGGGCCTGTTTTGTTGAAAGCTCGAAAGGCTATGATCAATATTTTAAAAATAATTCTTTTGTGAAGGGGCAACCAATGTAAGGATCGAAGGGCTGCGGAGATAGAGGCTCTGCGGGGCAGTCTGAGGACCAATCGCGCGGCTGTATGAAGCACACTTTGCAGTTTCGATAGCGTGTTGTTTTTTGCCCCTGCGAGAAGGCCGTTGCAATAATCTAAGCGTGAGATTATAAGTGCTGCTGTCACAGTTTTTCGGGCGTCGATAGGAAGGAAATCAAAAAACTTTCTAAGGGATTTGATTATTCCAAAACATTTGCCGGCTACGGTTCTGGCATGTTGATCAAAGGAGAGGTCAGAGTCAAAGATGACCCCAAGATTCCTGGCCGATGTAACTGTCTGAGGGGGAGCGACTGAATTGTCTGGCCACCAAAGGGCTGGACAGAAGGAGGTGTTTTTTCCAATCGGAAGGATCTCTGTTTTACTAGAGTTACATTTTAAGTGGTTGCTGTCCATCCAACGGAAGACTTTAGTTAAGCAATGCTTGAGGTTGAGCTCAGCTTCGGTGGAGTTGCCCTCTAGTGGCACGATAAGTTGTGTATCATCGGCATACGAGGTAACTGGTATGCCGAATGATTCGATCAGGGTCAGGAGTGGGATGAGGTAAATATTGAAAAGGAGAGGACTCAGGATGGACCCCTGCGGGACACCTGAGGAAACCGACTTTTCTTTGGAGAGAAAGGGGCCAAGAGCGACAGTTTGTGATCGATCGGGTAGAAATGACTTTATCCAAGATAACGCGGAGTCTGTAATACCAATGTCCATAAGTCTGCTGATAAGGATGGAATGGGAGATGGTGTCAAACGCCGCCGTTAAGTCGAGAAGGATGAGAATAGAGTTTTTCCTCTGATCTTGTAACAGTTTAATGGTATCAGACAGCTCAATCAGTGCAGTTTCGGTCGAGTGTTTAGGGCGGAAACCCGATTGTTGAGGATGGAGAATGTTGTTATCTTCCAGGTAGCGTTTTAGCTCTCTATGGACTAGTTGTTCCATTATTTTTCCCAAGGCCGGGAGTAGTGAAATCGGGCGAAGGTTGGTCAGGTCTGTCGGGGATTTGTTGGCCTTTTTCATGAGGGGTTTAACAATTCCCTTCTTCCAACGGCAGGGGACAGATCCTGTGAGGAGCGATGGTGAATTATCTTAGGAGGACAAGGATCAGACGGAGAGCCAGATTTACAGGCCAAGATAACTTCTCTAGTTTGCGCTAAAGTGACCGGAGAGAAGCTTCTAAGTTTGCCGACTTGATTGTCAGGTAGGGGGGGAAAGAGAGAGGTATCTGGAGAGGGGAAGTAATTTTGTCTTCAAAGTAATCAGAGATTTGGTCGCACAACTTCTGAAATGGGGGTATTTCTGGTAGAAGTGCTTTGGGCTGCGTAAATGATTATACTATCGCAAACAGCATTTTTTGTTTTTGGCTGGAATCTTTAATGGCGTTAACGTAATAGATTTTTTTGGCCGATTTAATTTTTGAGAGATAAGTTTTCCTTGTAACGATATAGGAAAGACGATTGACCTCCTCGTATGTCTTGCGCCATTTACGTTCTGCCTTTTTACATTGCAGATGAGCGGTGGCTAGTTCAGGTGTGAACCAAGGGGCATTGGTTTTGGTTTTTTTCAGGGAGGTGCAAGGACGTTTAGGAGGGTTTCTAGATTTCATTTCATGTGAGATCCAGGTATGGAAAAGGTCGGCGTCGGTTTCGACGTTTCCAGATAAGATAGGGGATTGGGATTGCATTAGGGGTTTGAGAATAATGCTATCTTGGACCTTTTCCAGTTGATGGAGTTGTTAAGTTGAAAGTTAGCTTTTTTGCAGGGAGGCGGATTCACGTTCCTAATGTGGAATGGGATCAGAGAATGATCAGACCAAATCTGCGGCAAAGGGGGCAAGGTGGTTAGGGAGGAAAGGTTGGTACACACTCCGTCAAGGGTATGACCCAGTGAGTGCGTAGGTAATGTGACGAGTTGCTTGAGGTTGAACATATCGAGGGTTTGGGCGAAGTTGATAGTTTGTACATCTGATTTGGATTCAAGATGTAGGTTGAAGTCCCCGAGTAGGGTAAAGTGTGGGTATCTTAGTGAGAGATGTCCCAAGGAATCACACAGTGAGTCAAGAAACTCGGTGGCATTGCCGGGCGGGCGATAGATAAGACCACCTGAGAAGGAGGTATGTGCGTTCAATTTAATTGAGAAACCTAGGCCTTCTGTTTTTTTTAAGGGCTCTAGATTGAATGTATGGCAAGGGAAGGTGTTCTTAAGTATAAAGGCGACGCCTCCGCCTCTTCCCTTAACTCTGTCTTGTCTGAAAAGCGAGTAGCCCTGGGGTAGGGAGACGGCAATATCGGGGTTGCTGTCTTCCGTTAGCCATGTTTCGGTTATCATTAGGCAGTCAAGATCGGAGTCAGAGATGAGGTCGTGTATGTCTTGATTGTGCTTGCACATAGAGCGTGCATTGATCAAACCTCCTTTGAAGGGAGGCTGTGAGGCCTTGGAGGGTGATAGGGCGGCGGGTGTGTGATCTGAGTGTTGGATAGTAGTCCAGCGGCAGAGCTTGCAACTGACTGAGCCGGTTAATGTAGCTGGGTCTAGTATACAGGGACAATGCTTGGTGCCCTGTAATTGATAGAGGTCACTGGGCAGGTAACTAATGTGGACGGGAGAATGGGCAGAGTTTCCTGCGCCTGTTGCGGTCTTGTCGCGGACGGGCTCAGACGGGCTTGCCTTAGGCGCGCCTTTGGCGCGCAAACGGCGCTCCCGCTGCGCTCGTCTGCTGCGCTTCCTATACACACACATTTCTAGCAGGGGGGGAGAGGGCGTGGCCTATCAGGTGGGCGTGGTTTAGCGCGCACGCCTGGACTGATGGCGGCGGCTGAAGGGAGATTGAATGCGCGACAGCGTTTAGATCGGCTGCGTGCAGATTAGCAGTGTTTGCTTTAAAAACAGCAAATTATCAAGAAGTGACACCACACACAAGTTTTAAAAAATGCAAACAAATATGCAGTTACAATGTACCTCCAGCGCCCTGCTTCCGCCTCAGGGCTGGGTCAAGGATCAATGCGTTGACGCTGGTATTCAGCGTTTTATGTAGGCGGTCAAGTGGGCGTGGCCTATCAGGTGGGCGTGGTTTAGCGCGCACGCCTGGGCTGATGGCGGCGGCTGAAGGGAGATTGAATGCGCGACAGCGTTTAGATCGGCTGCGTGCAGATTAGCAGTGTTTGCTTTAAAAACAGCAAGTTATCAAGAAGTGACACCACACACAAGTTTTAAAAAATGCAAACAAATATGCAGTTACAAAGTACCTCCAGCGCCCGGCTTCCGCCTCAGGGCTGGGTCAAGGATCAATGCGTTGACGCCGGTATTCAGCGTTTTATGTAGGCGGTCAAGTGGGCGTGGCCTATCCGGTGGGCGTGGTTTAGCGCGCACGCCTGGGCTGATGGCGGCGGCTGAAGGGAGATTGAATGCGCGACAGCGTTTAGATTGGCTGCGTGCAGATTAGCAGTGTTTGCTTTAAAAACAGCAAGTTATCAAGAAGTGACACCACACACAAGTTTTAAAAAATGCAAACCAATATGCAGTTACAAAGTACCTCCAGCGCCCGGCTTCCGCCTCAGGGCTGGGTCAAGGATCAAGTCCTGCCCTCACTAGGAAATTATTTATGCAGTGGGGATTCGGATCTCTTCCTCTAAGGGCATTCACGGATCGCTGGGCAAAATCCCATTCCACATCACAGTGCCCAGCATGCTCTTACCCTAGTGAAACTGACCTGCACATCATATTTTTTTGCTCAGCTTACCATAGACCCAGGCAATTCTGGCTTGTTCCACTTCTTAAAAATCTTGGCTTCAGGGACTTTTTCCCAGCCTATAGAATACTAAAGACAGATTTATCTCCTCCAATCGTCTTTGCAGTGGCAACATTTTTAACAGCTACGTGGCATATTCGCAAACGCTACATTTAGCTAATTATAGGATAATGAACTATATTTGATGATTTTAAAATCCTTGTTTTTCAATTCATTACTACAGATTAATTGTACTGTTTTTATATTTCTCATACTGTTTACTGGTTTTACAAGTGTTAAATTGCTGTACACTTTTATGATCTACATTGATCGAAATAAAGACTAAATGAAATTACATTATATCACTGTATTGAGAGGCATTTATTAAAAGTGATAGATTTGAAAACATGAGCTTAGAAACATTCATGCCCCCACTCTGATGACAATATCATTAGTGAACTAAGGGCCAGATGTAGGTAATTCCAAAATACCGAGTCCTTAATAGCGAATTTACCGATTCGCTATTAAGAACTCTGTATTTCCAATGTAGGTAAAAAATTGGTAAAAATTACCGAATCCGTAATAATTGGTATTATTTAGCGATTTGGTAAAAATCAGTAATAAAATTACCGATTCCCCATTACCGAATCAGTATCACTGATTACAGATTACTGATTACTGATTACCGAATCAGTATCACTGATACAGTTTCGGTAATTAGCGAATCGGTATTTAAAAAAAACGGTAATTGTCGAATCAGCCAATCCTAAGCTTCCTCATTACCTCACAACCAGGAAGTGGCCAAACCCATGCAGCTGCCCTGATCCTGAAACTGTTTGAGAGGCAGGGAGCACAGCAAACAACCCAGGAGCAACTCTTCCAGGTTTTTGCTGAGAACACACAGCAGATATGGACAACCAGGAGAGAGAAAAAGAGGCAGGTGAGTGCAAGAGGAAAACATGCAATTAGTGAGAGGAAGCTGGAGGTCCTTATTGAGGAGTTCACAGAGGACCATGACAAACTTTTTGGGAAAAATTATCTGCACATACCTGAATCTCAGAAGAGGCAGATATGACTGGTTATCCAGGAAACGATTGATGTCATTGGAGTAACCCAGCGCTCCATTGAAGAACTCAAAAAAATGCTGGTATGACCCAGGGAAACAAAAGAAGATGTTTGGACAAAAATTATGGGCACCCATTAGTAACTGGATATAATTAATTAGTCTGGATTCAACTTTATGTATCCCAAACATTGTATATTTACACCCTTTTCTTGCTGTATTATCTTGTTTATATTCTTATTGTAATAATTTCGAAAATGCTTTTCTCTGTGAAAAACTAGTCAATGCTGACACAAACTTGACTTTCCTGTTTTTTTTTCTCCTTCTGTTCTCTTTTTTTTGTTTTTCTTTGTACCAAATAATCATCCACTGCCATAAAATCTAATAAAAACATTTTTTTTAAAAAGACCTCAGGAAGCGTGCAAAGGAGAGGCTGGCAGAGAGAATGAAGCAAGCCAACCGGACAAGTGGAGGGAGAAACACAGCACCTGCACCAACTGCTCTGGATCTCCTGGTGGAGTCCACCCTCCAGCCAGAGAGTGTGAGTGGGATTGGGAATGCAGACAGCTCAGCTAGAGCTGGCAACAGGCAAAGTTAGATGCATGTAAGAAATGTAGGATGTCCCAACGTTTATGGATCCACAGATCCTATTGTCCAATAGGACAAATCTGCGTGCATGTGAGTCTGGGGTAGGCTAGTCTGGATTTGACAGCGATATGCGATTATTATTTGGTATACTTATTAATACATAGGCAATCATAAACCCTTTGAAAACATAATAAAAAACAAGTTAATTAAGGAGACATAGAAAACTTGTGCTGCAGGGTGACTTCTAATAAAAAAACTAATATGAATACAAATTAAGTTCTGGTAGAAAAAGTACAAATTTATTCTTTCGATACAAATTAAAGTTAAAACATGTCGTGGTATTTAAAACAGTGGTAAAAAAACATGAGTATCAATGAACACAATATTATACGTATACATAAAAACAATTAAATGAAAAGCAGTTTAGGTACATAACATCAAGAATCGAAGATTTAGGTCGACGCGGCGTTTCGGTTTTCTTTATGTGACACCTTCTTCAGGACCATTTCTAAAAGGTTATTCAGAAACATACAATTACCCACTGTTTGTTGGTTTATACATTTTCTAAAGTCAGAAAATACATTGTTGTTACTATACATTTAACTGTTTGACACCCTGCACTTGTACAATTATATAGTTATTTTTAAAAAAGGAATCCATAAAAAGCATCATTTTGGTGGAAGGCATGATTGATTGTTAGTCAAACCGCAAAATTTCTACGGGTCATAGTATACCAATCCCTATTTATAAAAGACTATACATATCGAAAGACTGCTATACTTTATGATGTTATTGATTGGCAGTACAAATCCACACTAGTACCCCTCACCCTGCCATGCTTTCAAAGAATAGTCTGTATTGACTATATTCGTAGTTGGGCATCTAGAACTGGGACTAAGGTGTCCCTACCACTCTTCTGTGAAAATATAGACTGGTATTTGGAGGACGTGGCTATCATTCATCCATTTCAGTTTATATTCGGGTTTTATTAGGAAAACATAATTTGGTTTAACTGACCCAAGGTAGATTACCTTACCTTAAAATTCATAATTTTCTCTTATCATCCACTTTTATCAATATCAGTGGGAAGTATTGCCCCAGTCTTATACGATCTGTTGGCCACGGATCAATAGATTCTAAGAAAAATTATCTATTGGGGAAGACAAAATATGTTCATTCTTTCTTGTCCCTCGTGATTTCTATTTGCGCTGATTAAAAAAAGGTGATTTAATGTACCTTTTTTCTTTGGATGACAGGCCTTATGCACTGTGCGAGGGAGCCACCGTTATATCCTTTGGTGTGGAGTTTCCTTTTAAACAAATAGTTGGAAAAATTAAACACATGTTTGGGAGGAAATATTTTGTTTTCTTTATAGTTATACCAACTTTACTCACCAATTATTATGGTTGCAAACCGCTGCAGTAAGCTGCACCTATTTCGGGATATGCCCAGGAAGTTTTTTTTTAAAATTGTCCTCCTGTTCCGGTTTTCTTATGCCACCGTGCTCTATGGACGAATTACGATAAGCATATGTTATTTTACCTGATACGTTCGTTCTATTTGTGTCTGTATATTTTATGTACTATGGAAAACAATTCTTAATTGCTGTGGCTCTGTTCATGGACTTATCCAGATTATGTATTTGCCACGCGGTGTTATGAGCAGATTCTTTGTCTAAGCTGAAAGATCCTATTGCATCCACATGGGTATGCAAGGATGACAGTACATTACATAAAAGTTTTAAGGGCTTCCTTTTTTGTATGTCACTGGTCGCTTAATTTTACCCCCAACATGGTTGTTATTTCCTGATAGGAGTAATGGTTATTTAAAATATGGCTACCCTCATGGATTCTAATTCCCCAACGGCCGTTCATTCTTTGGACATACCTCACAGAGTAGATACGGCCTCCCTGCTCCTCGTCACAGCGTCGCCCGTTTACCTTCGTCTTCGAGTGTGAACGTAATGTGGCCCTTTTCTGACTTTGTTTATATACGCGGAGCTTTGATTAGTTTAATCATTATCTGGTTCGTGATAGGGCATAATTTCACCAATAGGGATTTAGTCACCATGGAGATAAGACGCATTTCCAACTATTGATGTATTATTTCTCCCGCGCTGTTTCCCATGTTTCTATTGGTTAGAGTATAGCCAATCCGATCGTCGTAACCGTGATTACTGAACGCGGATTGTTTTCACTAGCATATTCTCAATCTACACTTCGCGGCCACTCGATTTCATATATTCAATATTTGTATAGTATTTTTGTCTATACTCCACGACGTGTAGTGAAAGAGATTTACAGTGAATTCTACAATAAATTTTACAATGAATTGTTTTCCTAGCGTACTACGTTGCCTACGCTGGTTTCCGGGTTTCTCTAGCTCTGATTGGCCTGTATTCGGCCAATAGAGTTGCAGTTACTATGGTAACCGGGGGCAGTTTCTCTTTTTTGCAGTTTCGATGTTGCTGCTACTTTAAAGGAGTGTACTATTATCTGAGTGTGTGTGTTATTTTTATTGTTAGTACTGACACCAGAGTTGATTTAACATTTCTTTACTAATTAAGTGCTTCACCCTCCCGATTTTATGAATACAGTTGTCTACGTATTTCTATGGTGGCAATTACGTTACGAATTCCCTACTTGAGATCTCATGAATTATTTCGCACTCCTGGTTTTGTATATACAGTTCTCCTATTATGGATTATAAATTAAAAATAATTTATCGACTTCTCGCGGTTTCATTTGGTTAGAGGCATTATGTCATTATTGCGAATAACCCAGTGTGTGTGAGAGCAAGTGTAAACCGCGCTCTCACACACACACTGGGTTATTCGCAATAATAACATAATGCCTCTAACCAAATGAAACCGCGAGAAGTCGATGAAGTATTTTTAATTCATAATCCATAATAGGAGAACTGTATATACACAACCAGGAGTGCAAAATAATTCATGAGATCTCAAGTAGGGAATTCGTAACGTAATTGCCACCATAGAAATACGTAGACAACTGTATTCATAAAATCGGGAGGGTGAAGCACTTAATTAGTAAAGAAATGTTAAATCAACTCTGGTGTCAGGTCTAACAATAAAAATAACACACACGCTCAGATAATAGTACACTCCTTTAATGTAGCAGCAACATCGAAACTGACAAAGAGAAACTGCCCCCGGTTACCATAGTAACTGCAACTCTATTGGCCGAATACAGGCCAATCAGATCTAGAGAAACCCGGAAACCAGCGTAGGCAACGTAGTACGCTAGGAAAACAATTCATTGTAAAATTTATTGTAGAATTCACTGTAAATCTCTTTCACTACACGTCGTGGAGTATAGCCAAAAATACTATACAAATATTGAATATATGAAATCGAGTGGCCGCGAAGTGTAGATTGAGAATATCCTTGTGAAAACAATCCGCGTTCAGTAACCATGGTTACGACGATCGGATTGGCTAGACTCTAACCAATAGAAACATGGGAAACAGCACGGGAGAAATAATACAACAATAGTTGGAAATGCGTCTTATCTCCATGGTGACTAAATCCCTATTGGTGAAATTATGCCCTATCACGAACCAGATAATGATTAAACTAATCAAAGCTCCGCGTATATAAACAAAGTCGGAAAAGGGCCACATTACGTTCGCACTCGAAGACGAAGGTAAACGGGCGACGCTGTGATGAGGAGCAGGGAGGCCGTATCTACTCTGTGAGGTATGTCCAAAGAATGAACGGCCGTTGGGGAATTAGAACCCATGAGGGTAGCCATATTTTAAATAACCATTACTCCTATCAGGAAATAACAACCATGTTGGGGGTAAAATTAAGCGACCATTGACATACAAAAAAGGAAGCCCTTAAAACTTTTATGTAATGTACTGTCATCCTTGCATACCCATGTGGATGCAATAGGATCTTTCAGCTTAGACAAAGAATCTGCTCATAACACCGCGTGGCAAATAAATAATCTGGATAAGTCCATGAACAGAGCCACAGCAATTAAGAATTGTTTTCCATAGTACATAAAATATACAGACACAAATAGAACGAACGTATCAGGTAAAATAACATATGCTTATCGTAATTCGTCCATAGAGCAGGGTGGCATAAGAAAACTGGAACAGGAGGACAATTTTCAAAAAAAACTTCCTGGGCATATCCCGAAATAGGTGCAGCTTACTGCAGCGGTTTGCAACCATAATAATTGGTGAGTAAAGTTGGTATAACTATAAAGAGAACAAAATATTTCCTCCCAAACATGTGTTTAATTTTTCGAACTATTTGTTTAAAAGGAAACTCCACACCAAAGGATATAACGGTGGCTCCCTTGCACAGTGCATAAGGCCTGTCATCCAAAGAAAAAAGGTACATTAAATCATCTTTTTTTAATCAGCGTAAATAGAAATCACGAGGGACAAGAAAGAATGAACATATTTTGTCTTCCCCAATAGATAATTTTTCTTAGAATCTATTGATCCGTGGCCAACAGATCGTATAAGACTGGGGCAATACCTCCCACTGATATTGATAAAAGTGGATGATAAGAGAAAATTATGAATTTTAAGGTAAGGTAATCTACCTTGGGTCAGTTAAACCAAATTATGTTTTCCTAATAAAACCTGAATCTAAACTGAAATGGATGAATGATAGCCACGTCCTCCAAACACCAGTCTATATTTCCACAGAAGAGTGGTAGGGACACCTTAGTCCCAGTTCTAGATGCCCAATTACGAATATAGTCAATACAGACTATTCTTTGAAAGCATGACAGGGTGAGGGGTACTAGTGTGGATTTGTACTGCCAATCAATAACATCATAAAGTATAGCAGTCTTTCGATATGTATAGTCTTTTATAAATAGGGATTGGTATACTATGACCCGTAGAAATTTTGCGGTTTGACTAACAATCAATCATGCCTTCCACCAAAATAATGCTTTTTATGGATTCCTTTTTTAAAAATAACTATATACTTGTACAAGTGCAGGGTGTCAAACAGTTAAATGTATAGTAACAACAATGTATTTTCTGACTTTAGAAAATGTATAAACCAACAAACAGTGGGTAATTGTATGTTTCTGAATAACCTTTTAGAATCGGTCCTGAAGAAGGTGTCACATAAAGAAAACCGAAACGCCGCGTCGACCTAAATCTTCGATTTTTGATGTTATGTACCCAAACTGCTTTTCATTTAATTGTTTTTATGTATACGTATAATATTGTGTTCATTGATACTCATATTTTTTTACCACTGTTTTTAATACCACAACATGTTTTAACTTTAATTTGTATCGAAAGAATAAATTTGTACTTTTTCTACCAGAACTTAATTTGTATTCATATTAGTTTTTTTATTAGAAGTCACCCTGCAGCACAAGTTTTCTATGTCTCCTTAATTAGCTTGTTTTTGAATATGTTTTCAAAGGGTTTATGATTGCCTATGTATTAATAAGTGTACCAAATAATAATCGCATATCGCTGTCAAATCCAGACTAGCCTACCCCAGACTCACTTGAGTTTGAGTTTAAAATATTTCTTGTGCGCACGTACACCGAGCGGTTTCATGGCGCTATAGAAGTGCTACAGATCCTGGGGGGCAGAAGAAACGGGGGCGCCTAGGGTGCAATTAGGAAGGGAAAGCTTTGGTGAAGAGAAAGGTTTTGAGTGCCTTGCGAAAAAGAGAGTACTGGGTACAGGATCGCAAGTGATCCGGGAGGGAATTCCAAAAAGTGGGACCGATTGTGGAAAATTTGGAGCCGCCCCATTTTTTTCCTCTGAAACGGGGAACTACGAGAAGTTGCTGGGTAGAGGAACGCAGCTCCCTGGAAGGGACATATGGGTGAATTTCGGAAGTGATAAAGGCGGGGGCTGACCCAGATCGGGTATTCTAAATAATGCAGCCTAGCTTGAACAGGGCTCGTTCCGGTATAAGGAGCCAGTGCAAGGACTTAAGAAGGGGAGTGACGTGGTGAGATTTGGGTAGATTGAAGACCAGGCGAGCCGCCTGGTTTGAACCAGCTGAAGGCGTCTCGTGATGTAGGCAGGCATGCCACTATAAAGGGCATTTCCATAGTCCAGGTGGGAAATAACCATCGCCAGGAAAATGAGTTTGAGTGCGGAGAAAGAGAAAGAGAAAAAGCGAGAGACTTTACGGATGGTGCGGAGGGAAAGGAACGATGAGGAGACAACTGAACTGACTTGAGAATGTAGAGAGAGTTGATCATTGAGTTTGAAACCTAGGGTTTTTACAGAGGAAGAAGGGGTGGGGGGGAGTCAAGGGAGGAGGGCCAGAAGCGAGAGGACCAGGGACTGGCGCAACCACCCGTCAGCACCAACTCCGTTTTGTCGGGGTTTAGCTTCATGTGGTTGTGGTTCATCCAGTCTTGGATAAACGTCATAACTGAATGGAAATTGGATATTGACTGGGGGGAGGAAGAAAGGGAGAAGATAAGCTGGAGGTCATCCGCGTAATTGTAAACGGAGACCTCCAGCTGTTGAAGGGCAAAAATAAGAGGGGAGATGTAAAGATTAAATAATAGAGGGGAAAGGGAAGAGCCCTGGGGTACCCCGCAATGAACTGCCCGGAAATCCGCAGAGTAGTCACCCAGTTGCACTGCTTGAGAACGGTCATGCAGGAAGGAGGACAACCAGACCAAGGCCGAGCCCTCGATTCCCGCCGCTCTGACACGGGAAAGTAGGATGGTATGATCAACCGTGTCAAAAGCGGCGGAGAGATCAAGGAGGACCAAGGTCTGATGATGGTTGGTGTCCATGCCCTCTCTGAGATTTTCAAGGACTGATATGACTACGGATTCTGTGGAGTGAGCGGGGCGGAATCCAGCCTGCCTAGGGGCCAATACGTTGTTCGTCTCTACAAAGGTGCTCAGCGTACTGGTTACATGACGTTCCAGTACCTTCGCCAGGAACGGAAGGAGTGAAATGGGGCGGTAGTTGATGGACAGCGAGGGGTCAGCACCAGGTTTTTTAAGAATCGGTAGGATGACAGCCGATTTAAGAGAAGGGGTGACAATACCCTGTGAAAGGGAGCTGTTGAGAAAGGTGAGAGGTGGCAGAGCACAGGTAGAGTAGATTTGTTTGAGGATATGTGCTGGGCAAGGATCTAGGGGGGAGCCAGATTTAACCAATGGCAGAAGAGATAAGAAAGAGTCTTCTGTAAGAAGAGGAATGGATTCAAGGCGAGCTGCAGCTGGGGGGCACTGAGGGCTAACAAAAGAAGGGGAACGAGGGGGGATGTTTGCTTTGATGACAGCTATTTTATCAAGAAAGAAAGAGTTAAGGGAATCGCAGAGGTGTTGTGAAGGGGAGGGTTTGAGTGTGGCCCTATCAGAATATGAGAGATCATGGACAATAGTAAAGATTTCTCTGGGACGATTTTCGGCTGTGTGGATCCTGGAGGAGAAATAATGCTTCTTAGTTGTCAAAATGGAATTTTTATACGAAGCCAGGAGAGTGACAAACTGATTCCTAAGGATAGGGCAGTAATGTCGCCTCCAAGATCGCTCGGCCCGGCGGACACAGAGTTTTTGTGCCTTCAACTCCTCGGTAAACCAGCGATTAGCGTCCTTGAGACGCCTGGAAGAGATCCGCCTGAGAGGGGCGACAGAGTCGCAGCCTGCTCGAAGCCACCCATTGATGGAGTCCGCTAGGGTGCAAAATGAAAGTCCACGGAGGTCCGGGCTGGATGTGGAGAGAGTAGCGGACATGGAGGCCACATCCACCCGATTCCATGAGCGCAGCCAAATGTTTTTGGTGGGAGGGGGCTTGTCCGCTGTGCTGAGGGATAGAGAAAAAGAAATAAGGGAGTGGTCGGACCAAGTGCAGGGGGAAATGAGCAGCGAGGTGACCGGGCAATTGAGGGACCATATCTGGTCTAGGATATGGCCCTTGCAGTGGGTTGGGGCGTGAACGACGGAAGTGAAGTTGAGAGAGCGAAGAGTTTCCGAGAACTCTTTGGACGTTGCACATTCAGCCGGGCCAGAGGGCCAGAAATTAAAATCCCCCAAAACCACGACGGAGGAGTTGTTTACTGTTAAAGTAGCCAGCAGGTCTGAGAAACACAATAGGAAAGATTGGGGGAAAGAGGGAGGACGGTAAATGAGGACGCAGGTAAGTGGAGATCTGAAAGAAAGTGCACGCAGATTTGTCCTATTGGACAATAGGATCTGTGGATCCATAAACGTGGGACATCCTACATTTCTTACACTCATTCCCCGTAGTCCCAGACAACTACTTAAAGGGGGCCTCCTTATTAATTTCTCTAAAGTAAGATGCATGCACAGTATGCTGTGCCCCCACTCCCAAACCCCAATCACCAATGAGGCAGTATGAATCCCACTCCAGTACATGTTTTACTAAAAACCAGCAATGCATTATGGGAGATGTAGTCAGAAGTAACACATATAATAACAGTCAGTCCACTGAACCCAAAGGCATGTGGCAAGCAGAGGACAGTCAGTTTGATTGGCAGTCATGAAATGTATTATTACGCAAATGCTGCCAGACAAGTGAGAAAATGTACATTCTGTCTCCACAGGTGAGCCATCGCGCATGGCTGCAGAGGGTAACACAGGAAAGGCACCCAGGAGAGAGAGAACACAGAAGGAGGAGCATGTCCTGTCGCCTGCAGAGCACACCACCCCACCACCACCACCTGTGCAGCAAAATGGATGAGGACCGTTTGGCGAGGCGCAGGAAGAGGCAGAAACTGGACAACTACACTAAGGCAGTGAACTGCCTCTCCACTACCACCTCTCTGCTCTGCAGGCGCTCGGTAGGCATGCAGGAGGAGATGGCCCACTGCTGCCATGATGTGGCAAGGGGGCTGGTCACAGTGACCAGTGCACTGGAAGTGCTACAGACAAACCAGGTAGCCACTACAGGTGCAGGGGATGAGGGGGATAGTGAATAGGCAACTAGCCAAAGTAGCATCACGCCCCCTATAACAGAATCCAGAAGGTGCAGCGAACGGCACAGCGCTGCCACAGGACAGACTGCCAGTGAGGACAGTGTGCCCAGGGAACACAACAGTGCTGGGCCTGGGTGCAGGAAGTAATACCAGCCATGACAGGGTATTGTGAATTGGGTGATGTGACCCATTTTGCCTTTGTAATCTGCATTTCATTTTGGCCTGGCATCTTAAGCCCTTCATGTTGTGGCTGTGTGCTATGCTAATTAAACACCGTCACTCACTTCCAGTAACTGGCTGTGTCTCCTTACTTACTCAGAATTAGTTGCGTGTGATCTCAGCCCGTCTGTGTCTCCCATCTGGTGCTGCTGCCACACCTGCTGAGCTGTGCTCTGGCTGTGGACAATCCTCACCCTCATCCTCAGAGTTAGTTAGTTCCCCTGCTGTTCCTTTCTTTGTGGCAAGGTTATGCAGCATGGCACCTGTTGCTATTATTTTACAGAAGATGATGGGGTGGTACTGACGTGCACCTCCACTTTTGTGGAGGCAGCGGAACCTGCTTAATAAGAGTCCGAATGTGCGCTCCACAATGTTGCACGTAGATTTATGTGCCACATTGTATCTTCTCTCACTTGCGGTGGATGGGTTGAGGTATGGAGTCAGGATAAATGCCCGCATGGCATGTGCGCTATCATCTCAGTGAGAAAGGAAGTGCCATTAATAACAGTCACCAACACATTCATCCGAGGTATACATCAGGGTGTGTCACATTGATTTACCTAGCAGGTATCCTTCTCCAAATTCACCCCCAGCCAGACGTGTGTAGATCCAGGAAAGTGTTGAAAAAACGGGACAGGCAACTCCGTGAAACACCACCTGCCACAGTTATCACCCCCTGGTAACTACCTGATGCAAGTAGGTGCAGGCTACAGAGCACCTGAACATGTGTTGATATAGCATGTGCTCTGTGTGTCTGACGCTCCAGGAGTGGGGGCAGGTCCCGTATCAGATGGTTTGGTGGTCTAGCCTGTACCTCTCATGGATTTCAGCCACAGTCAGTTGGAACAGTGTAACACGCAGTCTGTACACGCGCTCTTCCCTTCTCCAGATCCTCAGTCCTGCTGCTTGCAAACGTAGCCGCTTGCCATTACGTAGATGACTGCCATTGTGTTCACCCTGTTGCATTTTGGGGTGGTTTAAATGCAGTATACCTGATTACCACCTCCTTTGAGTCAGTGGTAATTAGTGACTCCTTAATACCGAAAATTTGGTATTACCGATTTTTGGTACATCGGTTTGCGAGTTTTTAAGGATTTCCTATTTAGCGATTCTGTATTTGGGGGTTTCGGTGACTGCTAATCGCAAATTAAGGAATCGGTAACTGGTTTCTCTTATTTTTACTGATTTCTTATTTGCGATGGCGTTTGGTGCTCCCTACATTGTACATGGCTAAATACTGGTCAGTAACGCAGACATTCTGTGAATTTCTGCTTTACTGACCGGTATTTAGCCACCTACATCTGGCCCTAAGAGACAGGTCAGTTGTCATGTGTACCCTCTAGGTGGACTGTATTCTTATTTTACAAGGAGCAACATTATAAACCATTAAGTCAAACACCAGATAGATTTTTGTACAGCACCCATCCGTTCGTATTTCAAAATTTTCTCAAATATAGTAATGAAAAAAGATAGGAGGCAAGATAAAATTAAAAAACTGCCTAGGATCACAAAATTTGGTCAAGAGGCCAAGCAGGTTTGATCCCAGGTTTTGTGGTCTCACATTGTGCAATTCAACCACTAGATTGGTATCCCTTTCTCACTCCTGTTTGATGTCAAAGTTTATTGCGTTGTCTTTCATTCTTGGTGCATGAGGGTCGGGGAAGCAAGCACAATCAGAGGCTAGAATCTAGCTTGAACCTTCAAGGCTCTATCCTTTACTTTGGGTATTCTGTGGCTAAATTAAGCTTTGATGCTGCTGCCAGTACAATACCGGTTTTGTATGAGAGGATATCTTAGCTTCTTCTGTTCATGACCATTTTGCACCTGTGATGCTTGTGAGGGGAATGCATACTGCTACCAGAAGCAGCACATTGTGTGTGTGTGTGTGCACACAAAGGCTTGAACTGCTGCTGCAGATACTGTCCGTGTTCTGCGCTTGTGAGGGAAGCTTGTATTGTTTCTCAAACAATCAATCAATCAATCAGGGATCTTGTAAAGCACGACTACTCTCCTGTAAGGGTCTCAAGGCACTGGGGGGTAACTTCTGGTCGACAGAGTGCTGTGGGTCAGTTGAAAAGCCAGGTCTTGAGGTCCTTACTGATGTGGGGCAGTACCAGATAGGTATGTGTTCTGTAGGTGCGATGGAAATGTGTACTCCTCCCTGGTGCTGTACCTGTTTGTGTGTGTGAATCTTGCTGTGCATGTGAGTTAAGTTTGCACTCATACATCCCAGTGCTGTTGTTTACACCTGTACTGAACCTGAAATGCTACATGTTCTTTGTATCTAAGAGAGGCATTAATGGTGCTGCCCAGTGGCACACTTGTTCCATGCCTTTGAAGGAAACTTGAAGTGGCCCTGCAAAACCACACTTGTTCCATGTCTTTGAAGCAAGCTTGTACTGGCTGACCCTGTACTACTGCACTCGTTTCATGTCTTTAAAGGAAGCTTGCACTGGCCCTAAGTACAACACTTGTTCCATGTCTTTGAAGGAAGGTTGCACTGGCCCTGATTACAACACTTGTTTCGTGTCTTTGAAGGTAGCTTGCACTGGCCCTGAGTACAACACTCGTTCCATGTCTTTAAAGGAAGCTTGCACTGGCCCTACGTACAACACTTCTTCCATGTCTTTGAAGGAAGTTTGCACTGTCCCTGAGTACAACACTTGTTCCATGTCTTTGAAGGTAGCTTGCACTGGCCCTAAGTACGACACTTGTTCCATGTCTTTAAAGGAAGCTTGCACTGGCCCTGAGTACAACACTTGTTCCATGGCTTTGAAGGAAGCTTACACTGGCCCAGAGTATGACACTTATCCCATATCCTTGAAGGAAGCTTGCTCTGGCCCTGCAATAGCACATCTGTTGTCTTTAAAGGAAACTTGCCCTGGCTGGCACTGCAGTATCACATTTATTTCAAGTCTTTAAAGGAAAACTGCACTGGTCTTGCAGTATCACACTTATTCCATTTCTTTCAGGGTAGATTGTGATGCTCTTGACCAGTGATATATGTTTTATGCATGTGAGCCAAGAACCCCCAGTGCTCCTGCTCCCTGTTCTGTATCTATTTCTGTGTGGTTTAGGTCTGACCAAAAGACTAATTTAGCTGTCTCATCAACCTCATGTTTTCTTAAAAGGAATACATAATCTTGCGTAGGGAAATTTGGCTTTATTTAAGTCCACTTCGGTTATTCATCAGACAATGTAATTCACATATTAGTTCAGCCTTCAGAACAGCACGCATACAATTGGGCAGTGGATCAGCCTTCTTTAGTCACTAACTTTGTTGCCAATGTTTGGTCTGTCTAGTAGATAACCGCTTGTCTTTAGGATGTTAGGTAGTCTAAGTAACAGTATTTTGCTGTTTACTCTGAGTTCCTGTACATCGAGAGACATCCAACCACATTACATATTTCCTCTAGTTCATCCCTCAACAGCTCACCTACAAATGCAGACTAGTGCTAATTAGGTAATGACAGTGCTAATTAGGTAAAGACAGTGCTAGCAGCTCTGATGCCATTTCTACTGGGCTACAACTTTCTTATGCTGAGCACTAGTCATTACTGCTGCAAGTTTCAAAATCATGCCACCATCTTGCAAAAGTATTTTGCATACTCTAGCATTCTATACTATTTCAAGATGGCAGACCAGGGTGAAGCTTTACGTTTTAATTTTTTCATTGAAGCTCATGCCCTCCACATTTAGTTTGCATATTTTTTCTTTTGTTTTTCTTTATTTCTTTATTATTTTAGCATATGCTTGCACTACAAAGAAAATCACCACCTTGTTTTTTTGAAGGAAAGTGGAACTATTTTTATGCCAGACTCTTCCCTGCAAAAGCCCACAAAGATCGGACAGACGGTCTACAGTGCTGTTTCAAGTGTGGCTTATGGGAGATCAGATAACCTCAATGGACATTCAGGCTTTGGATATTCAGCCAGTGTCTCCTATGCCACCATCTGTCCTAACTCTGTTCCTTCATAATGAGCGGTGTATCTGTATGTGAGCAGTGCGCTTGAATCAGTGTAGAATAGCCACTATATTTTGTGAGTGCATTGTAAGGGATTCATCTGTGTGAATGTAAGATTAACGACTATTCTTGAGTGAACATTAACAGCATCAACTTGTTCTCATGCTCTGTCTACAAAGGTGACTCTTATTTTACACCGTTGTTTCAATGTATTGGTATCTTGCTCTAGGGCAATTTTGATAGTGTATGGGTTGGGTCAACTCCCCAACCCCTGACCTTGATTGTTCCCCCCCCTTTGTTTGACAGTGTGTGGACTTAACTACACCATTTGTACTATTGTGGTTGGTTTCATTTGTGCTTTTGCCACACCTGTACAGAGCTCTGATACCCGTGAGGGTCTTGTTCGCACTTTATAAAACGTTTCAAACAAATAAACATTGTCTTTTGTGAGTGCAGGGCAAGGGGTCTACAGCTGAAAGTTGTGCCTCTGTGAGAGCAGAATGAGGAATGTGCCCATGGGAGGGGAACAGTGTCGGTGTGGGGTCCCTGCATGTTATGCCTTAGTGTGTATGCACTTTACAAGGGCCAACCCTCATGGCTTTGGTAATGCTTTTTTGGTTTATGGCTATGCAGAAACGCAGTGCAGGAAGTGGAAATACAATAGCGTGCATATGAGAATGGTAGTACGTTTTGGTATTGCAGATGCAGACTCTGTTGAAGAGACTTTTGAGGAGTATTGTGGCAGCTGACAGACTGAAATGCCGCCCTAGTGAGGGGGTGCAGTTACTTTGCTTGCACTAGGGACCATTGCAACCTACCTACTCCACTGAGAGCAGATACTTAATATGACCATTTTATTGAAGGGAATAGGGGAGTCTGGGGTACATTTGGACTCCAACAACTTCCTGCAGATATTTTGTCTTAGCTAACCTCCCTGCAC
The DNA here is from genome assembly GCF_964263255.1 of Lissotriton vulgaris. Classification (NCBI taxonomy): domain Eukaryota; kingdom Metazoa; phylum Chordata; class Amphibia; order Caudata; family Salamandridae; genus Lissotriton; species Lissotriton vulgaris. The sequence continues at coordinate 52,732,841 of NC_141686.1, forward strand.
ATGCAGATCCTGGCCTGTCTTATAGTCTCTCCTCCAGTAATCAGAATGTCTTCATGTGGCTCAAAACATCAACATCTCTTCCATTCTTTGAAAACTGAAAATGGTCACCTCTCGAACAGCAGGTTGTGATTAAGAACAGTGTGTGGTGCACAGGGCTTTTTGCTTTTAGCACACAAGCACTTTTTTTATTTCAGAGAAACTCATTCATTAATATCTGCTGTTTGGAAGCAAGGACATGAGAAAGGTTTGTCAAGCCTTCTCATGTTGGCCTTCTGCAGACCTCTCTTCACCCTGACATGGTGTGCACTTGATGACACATCAAAAAGGATCAAAGACCTGGCTATTCAGTGCTTAAACCAATATTGAAGCAGTATGTATGTATGCATTTGTCATGCACACCCATGAGGGGTGTGTGCAGCACTGTGTTCTGTAAATCCCTACTGCACACAGTGCCCTTACATTGTGTAGATGTTCACTGGCATAATACACTTGGCTTATTGTATACTGGGTTGAACTAGGTAGCAGTCAGTATTGGAAAAGGGAGTTGACGTTGCACATCATGTGTTGCTGTTTTCATTTGTACATTGTTAGGAAATCAGGCAGTTTTGGAAATAATTGATTTGAGTAGTGTGCTCACAAAGTTAGTACCTAGGAGTTATAACGTGGAACGTCATACTACACAACCTTTTGGTTCCACACTCCTCCTAAAAAGGTACCCCAATTAGGAAGATTACCCAGTTTGCAGGATGGGAACTATGGGTACTCGCAAACCTTTATCAAAGGGCCAAAATGTTAGGTCTGTGGTGTGACCGAGGGCTGCATTGATGTTACCAAGGTGGTATCTGGTGGTTGTGGTCGTGGAATATGTAAGGTGGCTGTAGGGGAAGTGAAGCATGTATATCTAGTGGCTGGCTGAATTGCACAATGTGCAATCAAACACATGGGCTCAGTCACAGCTTCCCCACTTAACCAAATTGTGTGCTCCAAAGCGTTTTATTTCACGTTCCCTCTTTTCTTGCATTGCCACAAATGAGGTCCTTGAAATACATGACTTCGTGATGTGCCATGTACAAAACATGCTCCCTTGTTTGTTTTCATAAAATATAATCTTGTCCATGCATAATAGCAACTCAGGCCACACAGAGAGTGCACATAACAACTGACATGCCTCTTAGTTCATTATTGCATTGTTGTCGATGTGGGTGGAAGCATGAATGATTCTAAATTCAGGTTTGAAAACTTTCACTTTAAAAAAGGCTTCCCAATGTATTGATTTAAACCGATGTACTAAGGTAAAATAGTTCTGCATGTTAATGAAACTTTCAGAATTTTGAAGAGACCACCTTATCACTTTTTTACTGTTAGTTGCAAGATGTCTTTAAAAGGGTGCTCCTAAAGTTAGTGTGGTACAGGACAACATAGTTAGTTCCTGTTTTTAACTTCAAATAACCAGTAAATAAATGATTGCCTGTTTATTTAACATCTATTTAATGTTATTGCTGAGTCGAGTATACAGCAGCGCAGTGCTGCTGTTGACCGAAAAGCTGCATGTAAAGGTCAGGAGGGCTATTTGCTGCCCGAGGGCCATACTTTGAGTATCACTTATGGAACGACAGGTCTGTAGCCTTGTCCATTACACTTTTCTGCACACCTTGCTTGCATTTTATAAATGTCATGTTACATTCTTTTGATCTGGCAGCCAACCCATTGCCTGGATACTGTCTTGGGTGTTTAGTGCACTATACAAATCAACATATCATAACATCATAAGGAAATCATTAAGAAGGTACTAACATTAAATCAGTTCTTAATTTGTAAAAAAAAAATAAGTACCAGAGGTCTCAGCAGGAGGCCACTGCAGCTTGCACCACATATTGCTCTGCCAGCTTTGCTAATGACCGTAGCAACACAATACTAACCATTACACTTCTACAAGTATCACAGTTCCGACTATACCAGGCCCGCAAAGCTATAAGAATGGCTTGGGCGGTAGGTATTTGTTATTTTAATGTGTATTGTACTTATAAACAACTGTTGTTGTGCTCATCTCTAAATTAGACAAACAGCGTCACCATGTGGCAGACTGCCATAATAAGTGTTGGTGTTGACAATTAAGTGCTGGTGCCGAGCATCAGAAACCACTGGCTCAAATTAGGCACTGCATTAAAGGCATAATGGTTTCCTGGCTCCCTAAAACGTAGTTGCTAACATTAAATGTATAAAACAGAAATTTGTTTCCTGTATTTAAATGAGAAGCAGAAGAAAATATAAAAAAACACTTAGGGGCCGATTAGGATTGCGGTGAATCCGCATCCTCCGGGCCGGCGGAAGCCACCGCCGGCCCGGAGGATGCGGATTCACCGCTGCGGTGATTCTAAAGACCCCCCGCCAGATTAGGATGGCTGGGGGGTCATCGGCGGACGGGAAGACCGTCCGCCGCTTTTCCGCCGCAGTCGCCTTCCGACCTCGGCGGAAAAGCTCTAATATCAGCTATTAAAGCTTCAATGTCTCTGCAGTCCTGTCCAATTACCTTGGAAGCAGAGGGCCAAACAGTTTCTGAAATTACCATCAGGGTGTTTCGTCGTAGAAAAGCAGCTGTGTCATAAAAAGACAAGACATAAAAAACCAAACATGAACACTGAACCCTCCAACCCCCCCGCCCCACAAACTGGTGTGCTGAAAGCCTAAATGGAGGAAACCTTTCTTTCGGGTCAGAGCTAGGATGAGAATCAAGAGCCTGTGGGTGGTGTGTTCGACTCGGTGAGGCGGAGGAGGCGGAGATACCCCAGACATGTGATCTCGCTCATTTCAGTGACCAACAGAAACACTATGGGTTGCCAGAAATCATTAAAAGTGGTCATGGAGTTAGTGAGAGAGGCCTGGATCTTTTCCATCCCCAGAATGTACCATACCCTGTGTGATAAGACGTTTTGACGGGCTGCTCCCAGGACCTGGCCCATCTGAGTTCCCCGCCTAGATCTCAAGAGCTAAGTGAGGGGGTTAGGCAAGCCAAGTATTATATAAGCTGGGAATCTCGGGATTTGTGTTTCGAACCTTCTGTCTACTTTATGTAAAATTGCTTGCCAATAGCCCTCTATTTCTTTACACTCCCATAGCAAATGCATCAGCGTACCTAATGCTCCACAACCTCTCCAACAAGTGGGACTACAGTCTGGGTTTCCTTTGTTTAGTCGAACTGGGGTAAGGTACCAATATGTGGCCACCTTGACTTCCGTCTCTCTGCTCGCTGTGTTCCTTGCCGTGTGATTAGCTCTGTAATAGATATCTTTCCACTCTTTCAGGGAGAGGTCTCTACCTAGCTCTGTCGCCCAGCATTTCTGACTGGCAGTTGGGGGCTCGGGAGGTCATGGGCGTAGCATATCATAAATTTCCGAAATCATTTTCTTATTGGACGTTTTGGTCACTAACCACTTCTCATATCTGGTCAGTTTAGTGCCAACCTTTGGTCTCACCTTAGAGTGAAGGATCCAATGCGCAACTGTACTTAATGGAATCTCTCTGATGCAGGGAGGCCATACGTCGCTTGAAGATCCGGGAAGGAAAGGATCCCTTCCAGGTCAAAGAAATGACCCGCCGCCTTGCACTCCGTTCCTCTCCACCCCAAGAAGAGAGGTCGTCCAGTCCCGGTGTAAAATCCCCATTTTCTAACACCGGAGTCATGTGCGAGGGGAAAGACGTCACTCCTTTCCTGAGGGCCACTCCATCCCATACCTGTAGTTGTGTATACGTAAGGGTGGACCCCCGTAGATTTGGTGGTCAACCCGCCCTCTTGAGGAAAGGGACATTCCAGAGGGAGATTTTTGCTAAAGCTCTGTCTGGAAAAAGCCACATCTTTTCTGATCCTGGCCAATGCCATTCCACAAAGAATCGAAGTTGTGACGCCCTGAAGTACTCCCATAAGCTCGTAATCCTCAGCACCCCTTCATCAGGATGGTGGTGGCCTAGTTCTTTGCGCATCCGCAGCCGAGACCTCGCCCAAATGAATTGGTGTATCCCTGTTGTATCTTATTGACAATGCCCAGCGTGGGCCACGCCGGGAGTGTTTGGAACAAGTATTGCGCCTTGGGGAGTATCAACATTTTGATCCCAGCCACCCTACCCAATAGTGATAGTGGGTGATATTTCCATTGTTGCAACTCCTTGCTGACCTGTGTTTGTACTCTAGAGTAGTCAAGCGTAACCATTTGTGTCAGGGAAGGGGCCAGCTCAATGGTACGGCATGGACGTCACCACCTGAATCCCCCGGTAAGACTCTCCAGTTGGCGAGGGCATTGTCCGGTGACGATTCAGCCAAAGAACCATCGACTTCCCAATGTTGACCTGGAACCCCGACACCTGTCTGAAGCATTCCAGTTGTTTTAGAAAAGCTGAGACTAATTGCTCCGGGTTTCCTTGGGAGGCAATAATATCGTGAGCATACATACTGATTGTTGCCTGTTGCTCGCCCCCGAACGGGATGCCCCGAATTTCGGGGTTTTCCCTGGTGTTTTGAGCCAGTGGTTCTACGTAGAGCATGAAAAGGAGGGGGGACAATGGGCCCTCTCTGGATCTCGAAAGGTCGAGAAGAGACCCCGTTTACTCTAATTGTCGCCTTCTGCGAACTATAGCAGCTCAAGAATCATGCCTGAAACCTGTCTCCAAGGCCGAAGTGCATCAGAACCTGGTCTAGATACTTCCAATTAACCCGTTGAATGCCTTCTCAGCTTTGACTGACAAGAGAAGAGCATTCATATTCGTACGGTGAGCTTTATCGACCAAGTGTAGGATTTGTTTGATATTATCACAGCTATGTCAATTCTGGATAAAGCCGGCCTGATCCGGCTCAATGATGCCCGGTATAAGCGGGCCGCTAGTATGCCCGTGAATAGTTTCAGGTCGTCATTCAAGAGTGACACTGAGCGATAGGAGCCACACAACGTAGCGTCTTTCCTCAGGTTTGGTAAGACTACTATAGACGCCGCCAGCATCTCTGGTGGGATCGCCCCCGGACCCATGAATGAGTTAAATAATCTTGTCAAAACTGGGGCTGGCAGAAGGCTATATAAAACCCGGCTGAGTAGCCATCCAGGCCTAGGAACTTCAGTAGCTTGAGGCGGGAATTCGCCCCTATCTCCTCTTCCACCCGTAGTGGGGCTTCCAGTGCCGCCGCCTGGCCTGGGAGCAGCCCAGTCATGTGGGAGTCCCTTAGGTAGTTGTCAATATGAGAAAGAGATGGGTTATCCCTCTGGTAGAGCCTCCATCTCACCGGAGGTCATTCTGATGCCCTGCACCTTTGTGTGTTGAAGAAAAGCACGGAGCTTGCTCACCAGCAGTCATCCTGGTTTGTCCCCCCAATATAGAAAGAATGTTTGAGCCGGAGTGCGGCGTATTCTGCCCTATCTAGATCCAGCCCTGCCAGCTGAGACCACGCCACTTTCAATTGCTGTCAGACCCTCGGAGCTCCCTTCCTACTGTGTACCCTCTCCAGTTCCAGGACTTGTGCCGTTAACTGCTTCCTTTTGGTTTTACGCTCCTTATTCTTGGACGCTACTATTGCTATCAACTCCGCTCGCACCACTGCCTTAAGGGCCCCCCAGAAACCTCAGGGGAGTCATTAAGTGTGAGATAATTTGTGATGCCTTGAAGGAGCTGTACTCTCATCTTTGGTCTATGGAGCATGTTCTCCCTCAATCGCCAGCCCCCAGGCTTGTGTCCCGGGCGTGGTATCTCCAGGGACACTGTGACTGCATCTTTGTCTGAGAGCGCTGCAAGGATGATGCCTACATCTTTGACAAGCTGTTTCAGCTCTGACGTGCCTATTACGTAGTCTTCTCGCATATGAACCATGGGCGTTTGAATAAAAGGAGAATTGTCTAGAGTGTGGGTGTGCCTCCCGCCACAGATCCATCAGTCCTCGGGATTGTAACCACTGCTTCCCATCCTGTGACAATGCCCCTGTTTGAGCGTAATGTTGATTTGATCTATATGCCCCTGCGTCCATTACTAAATTGAGGTCTCCACCTATAAGTACCCATCTCTCCTGCACCCCCAGAACTTCAGACAAGGCGGTCTTCAAAAATGTCTCTTGCCCAGATTTAGGGGCATAGATGGACCCCACCACCAGAGTGTAGCCCCCCATTTTAACCTTGTAGGTAAGAAGTCATCCCTTTATGTCAACGACTTTATACCCCATCCACCCTGCAAAGCTCTTAGCTACCAATATGTCCACCACTGCCTTCTTATCTTGAGTCAAGGAGGTAAAACTGGTGAGGGAATGCTCTGGACCACATGCAATGCCAATCTTCAGGGAGGAGGTGTGTCTCTTGCAGAAGGCAGATCTCTGCTCCCATATTCTCTAAGCAGGATAGTATAATCCTCCTTTTAGTGCAATTATTGAGGATTTTAACATTAAGGGTAACGATGTTAAGTGGAGAATGCATCAGGGGGTCTGTACCTTACCTTCCCTCAGTCCCGCCTCCCCTCAGTCCCGCCTCCCCCTGTCCCCGATACTGAAAATGTGAAGCCCTGTGCAGCGGCACCCACCTCCGCCCTGTAGCCCACCAGTTTCCATCCCTAACCCCAACACAAACCCCCAACATTCCCCGAAATGTCCATTACCCACTTCACATGGTTGCGGGTCTCGGGAAAAAGAAGGAGATTGGGGCATATTGTAGTCCAAGACTTCCCGTCCCCCCCACCCCCAGAAAGCCCTCCCACCCATTATGCTCACATCAGTATTACAGGCCCTCCAGAAAACATGAGGTATCCTGTGATGCTGTGTCTTTCAGGACAGTGTCTAGGGCCGCTTGTCGCTCTTGTACTATGGTGTTGGGGTCGGGCCCTATTGGAGCCCGTCGAAATGCGCTTCTTCCCAACTTTGTGCCAGAGCGATCTGACAGAGCAATGTGGTGGGCAAGCTGGCTCCTCCTGTCCTGGAGGGGATAGACTCACCCGCTTGCAGGCTTCAGTGAGGGAGCTGATTTGCCTAAGTTTGCCGTCCCATTTAAAAATCAGGCGGAACGGATAGCCTCGCTAGTAAGCGATCGCCTTCTCCTCAGAAGAGTAGTGACTTCCTTAAAGTCCTTTCTCTTTTGTAGAGTGCTCCCGACTAGATCCAGGAAGAGGGCGATAGAGTGGTCCATATATTTGATGGGTTGCTTCGCTCTAGCCGCATGAAAGATTCACTCTTTAAGGGGGTAGTCTGGAAGAAAAGCAAGAATATCTGGAGGAGGCGCTGGCACCCATCGTTTCAACTCTATTCTTTGAGCTCAATCTATTGGAATCTCCATGGAGGACTCGGCTCCCAAGATGCCTCGGAAAAGCTCTTGAAGGAAATCAACCATGTCTGTACTTCCTGCGTCCCAAGGCAGTCCCCTTACCCTTATGTTGTTTTGCCAAGAGCGATTTTCGAGGTCCTCCGTGTGGGTTTGGAGGTTCAAGTGTTGCTCCCTCAGGTGGATCACTTCTTTGTTGAAGGATTGTTATTTCCTCGTCCCGATTTTGTTCTTGGTCTTCCACAGCGGCCAGTCTTTCACATCCCGCCTGATTTACTTCACTTCGCCAGTCACCTCGCTTTTAAGGGTGGGAAAGTCCTCTCGTAGGGTGTTGAACAAAGACTCCAGATGGGGAGTGTGTGGTTGGGATCTCATCATTCCCCTGGTCTGGTTGGTGAGTCGTCGCAGAGGGGGGACCCTTCCCCTTTGCCCCCAATCGCTGTGGGTTTGGTTAACATGTCCTTGAGGGTCCTGTCTTTCTTACCCCTCAGATAAGACATCTGAACTGCGTGGGGTCGAGTGTCTGGGCGATGAAGTTGCAACTCGTCTGAGCTTGCCCACACTTGCCCCCTGTGGCCTTTTCTGCTCTGGACCTTGTATTGAGTGCTGTGTCTGTGGATTTGGCCATCAACCGGTCTCTACTGCCTCACTCCGGCCTGGGCCCTTTGGTCGCTGCTCCCCTTGTATACCTGTGAGGCATCAGTTCCGTGTGGGTGATGTTGCTCTTGGAACTTCAGGCCAAGCCCTCTCACAAGCCCCCTTGTCCGATGGTGCTAGCCGAAGTGTCTGGACAGTCTGCTACTTGAACCTCAGGGAGTCCTAGAAAACTGGTGCTATCCTCTCCCTTTCTGGGCTGGCTTCTGATGGTGGTGGGGACCCTGTCGCTTTTCCCCCTCACTGCTCCTCAGTAAAGGCTGTGTGGTCGGTTCGCCCCTGTGCCAGTTTCTTTTCTATCATCTGGGTATGGGTCTCTAGATGTATCTCATAGCACTTCCGTGATCATGGTGCAATCAGTCAGTGGGCACCTCTTATGGTGTATTGGTGTCAGGAAGTGTCAGTCGATAGTGCTGGATGGTGCTCCACCATGGCCAGCCTGTCTCTCACTGCCAAAGCCCCGGGGTCTCCTGCCCAGATCGTCCCTTCACTGTGCTGACCAAGCTATGGTGCCCCCTGTTTTGCTCAGGCACATCGCTATCCCTCAGTCGGCCAGGACAATCTCCACAGGCCCGGGCTGCTCCCTCTCGTTTGGGCCTCCAGACTCATACCTGGGCACCGACCTGCTGTGGGTGATCTCTGCGCTGGGTCGGTACCGCCCTGCTTCCTGCCCCTTTTATTGTACGCCCCTGTCCGCACTATTTTCCGCCCGGGAATCAACTCCGCAGACCTCCACCACTCCCAAGCGGCAGCCGGCGCTCCAGGGCTACATACTGCTGCCTCACAAGTCCTCAGCTCAGCTCCGTCCGAGCAGGTCTCGGTGGCAGCTATCAGACTGGCCAGGCCTCTTGTTGCCGTCCACCGGCCAGCTCTCGGGCGGTCAGATTTGCTCCCGCATTCAGCTGCAGGATCCGTTGAGGCCCAGATCCCCAGGGGGAATGGAAATGTCCTTTGTGGATGCTAGGGCCTAGAGCCTCTCCACACCCTACACATGGATGCATGCCCTTGATCCATGCTGCCAGGACCTGCACCACCTAAGGGGCTAAGCATAGTGTGGGCCCCCGTCATATGACTTGGGCCACCGTCTGCATGCTGTGAAGCCTGGCAGCAGTGATGTCTGGATCGCGTCGTAGCTGGCTAGGCCCCCCACCCCCCAGTGCCGAGCCTGAGTGCGTGTCATGAGAACCAGAGCATTCTGGCCGATGTCCCCCTGCACTGCGTTCGGCCCCCCACCGCTGCTTCCCAGACGCTCTTACCGCTGAGGGGCCCTCTGGTAGGGGAGCGGATCTGCCGATGCCTGCACCAGGTCAACCACTACCGGGCCACTCCACCTACGCTCCTCTCCGCCCCCATTGGCTATAGTGTCCGCTTGGTCTGCAGGGCGCCCGCTCTGACGCCGGCCTGCCTCCGGACTCTGCACTGATGCCCGCAGCCAGCTGTGGTAATCCCTGTGGTCCCCCAGTGCTGAGGTATAGTTGTTGTCCAGTGTGGAGGCCTGCCACCAACAACGACCCCAGCTCTCTTCATGCTCTGTTTCAAGATGTGCCCAGCTGCCATTTTAGCCCACCACGCTGCCGGTCGTCTCCAGGAGATCAGCCGCTCATTCAGGCTCCCAGCCACCTTGCCCCCGTGTCCAAAGCTACAACTGGGCTGGAGGTAAGATTGCCTTTCTTTTTTAAGCCAGAAATGAGGTCAAGGTGCACTTTTGAAGCAGGATTGGGGTCACAGGAGCGGGGAGACAAAGAAAAGCACATCTCACCCGCTCGCCATCTTTGCCACGCCCCCATTGACTCTCATTTTTAATGTTTTGTGGCCAATTCACAAGGGCATTTAAAAGTAGCCGAATTAGTGCTACAGGACGAATACTTTTCTGAACTGTCCCTCCCACTGAGGGGCTGAGCATGAGGACCTTCTGGATGCCCATCACACTTCATTAATGCAAGATGAAGTACAGTTTCAGAGATAAATGATGCATCTGCTGCTACTTTACTTCATTTGTGTATAAATGTATGTATATGGAATTTCTATAGAGAAAATCTGGACAAAAGGCAGCAGAGTACTATTCACAGTCAAAGTCAATGGGTGATAAGTGACAAGAGAGGCAGCTGGGTTGTTGATGGTTAATGCATTGTGGTAGTGCATTCTTTAAAGAGATGAGTCTTCAACTCTTTCCTTAATTGGAACAGTGTTGCAGTGGTCCTGATGGCTTCTGGGATGTTGTTCCATATCTGGAGTTCATTGATAGAAAAGGCCTGCTGTATTGTTTTTTTCTTATTTATTTCAGATGTGTAACGCGCATGGCAGCCTCAGCAACAAGGCGTCCCAGCGCAAGCAGAGACCGTAAGATGGGAGCCTGAAGTTGTAGCAGGGTGTTAGACAGCAGCAGTAGGGAAAAGCAAGGTCTTTAATACTTTTCGAAATGCCAGATGGTTCGGCATGACTCTAATAGTAGCCGGGAGCGAGTTCCAAAGTTTCGCCGCCAAGCAGCTGAACGACCGCCCCGACACTAGCGATCCAGACTCGGAGAGTGCAGACCAGCGCTAAGTCGGCCGGTGTCAGAATACGCCCAGGCACATATGGCTCCAACAAGTGTGATAGCCCCAATGGAGACCTGTGAGTCAATATCTTAGGAGATATGCACAGCGCCTTAAACTGAATGCGCTGTTCGACAAGTAACCAGTGGAGTTTAGGTAGCACATGTGCCACTGAACAAGATCTAGGCAGTGCAACCAAAATCCGGGCTGCCGCATTTTGAACCCTCTGCAGGTGCCTAACGCTAGTCTTATTGGCGCCCAAGTAGAGGAAATTGCCACAGTGCAGTCTGGACAAGATGGACACCTGGACGATGGTCTGTCGCACCTTGGGTGGGAAGAAACCAAGCAGAGGCTTCAGGCCACGCAGAACCCCGAAACAGACCCCAACGACGGCTTTCAATTGTTTATCAAAGGTCAAACCATTGTCAAACCACACCCTAAGCATGGGCGAATTTTGCGAATCTGGCATTCGCGAATTTTGCGAATTTGCGAACTCGCAATCCGCAAAATCCACGAATTCTCGCGAATTTGCGGATTTTTTTTTTGTGTTCGCAAGGATTTTTGCCAGTTCGCGAGGGTTTTGTATCAGTTTGCAATTGAGAACTTACATGTCGGCTCGCAACGGTCGCGGATATGTTGTTTCTACGTCTGGTTCATCATCACAGGTTCCCAGCACCCTCTGTTTCACCCCTGCCACCCTCTGTTTCACCTATGCCACCCTCTGGTACATCAATGCCACCCTCTGGTTCATCATCACTGTAGATTATGGGGGGAAAAAGCAAGAACACCTGCCCTGCTTCAACTGACATGAATTAATTTGGGGTTGATTTATTAATGTGTCACTGTTTTAAAATTCCAGTCTGGCACCTGCTTCCTTATCTGTAATTTGCTTTCTGTTGCAGTGCAATTTTTTTTCCAGGACCTTTGTGGCCTACTTGTAGCTATTCTATGAGCCTGCTGTGAGGGTCAGAGCAGGGTCATACAATTGTTGCAACTAGCAACTGAACTGGGAATTTGCAGATTTTTTTTGTGTTCGCAAGGATTTCTGCCAGTTTGCGAGGGTTTTGTACCAGTTCGCAATTGTGAACTTACATGTCGGCTCGCAACGGTCGCGATTATGTTGTTTCTACGCCTGATTCATCATCACAGGTTCCCAGCACCCTCTGTTTCACCCATGCCACCCTCTGGTACATCAATGCCACCCTCTGGTTCATCATCACTGTAGATTATGGGGGGGAAAAGCAAGCACACCTGCTCTGCTTCAACTGACATGAATTAATTTGGGGTTGATTTATTAATGTGTCACTGTTTTAAAATTCCAGTCTGGCACCTGCTTCCTTATCTGTAATTTGCTTTCTGTTGCAGTGCAAATTTTTTTTCCAGGACCTTTGTGGCCTACTTGTAGCTATTCTATGAGCCTGCTGTGAGGGTCAGAGCAGGGTCATACAATTGTTGCAACTAGCAACTGAACTCTGGAGGGGCCCCAGTCAGGAAGCACTACAGGGAATGGTTACTAATGATGAGTTTGAACTTTTGCACCTGCTGAATGCTTTCACTTTTGCAAAACTCGTTTTTCTGCAGAACAGCATTACAGCAACTGTAATGCCCCAAACAAGCTTACTTGTGAAAGTTGATTTCTAATCCAAAAGTGATCCAAAGAAAGTCAAAAGGCATCAAATCCAAAAAAGTGCAGGCAAATGTCAACCTGAGGAGTTATTCTGATAAAAATCATCATTTTCAGAAGGTCTATGCTGCTTGCTAGTGGATTTCTTGTGCAGAATTGCAATTTTTGTAATTTCGCGAGTGCGAGATTGTTGCTGCCCGCCGCACCTACATGTTCGCAATTGCGAACTTACACCGCATGCCGCAAAATTGTATCACCAAGAAAAACAAATCCGCTGTGTGCGAATTTGCGGATTTTCGGTAAATTCGCGAGCGTTCGCGGATTGCGAATTTACCGAAAATCCGCAAAATCCGCTTGCGTAACAGATTTTCCGCCCATGCTTACCACAACCCCAAGTTCTTCACAACCTCCTTTGGGAGTGGGGCAGGTTTGAGGCGATCCGGCCAGCACTACTCAGACCATAACTCCTGGTCCTTTCCAAACAGAAGAATCTCTGATTTACTGGCGTTCAACTGTAAACAGTTTGAAGCCATCCAGTCAGAGACTTCTAGGAGGTCCTCTTTGAATTTACCCAAATTGGTGTCGCATTTCTTCGAGAAAGCAAACACCAATTGGGTGTCGTCGGCATACGACACCAGGGACAGCCCCCGGCCCTTTGCCACGTCCGCCAGGGGTCTAACATAGATATTGAACAAAAGTGGGCTCAATATTGAGCCCTGCGGCACCCCCTGGTGCAGGGCAAACTCTTGTAAGTGGAAAGGTGGAACTGACACTTGGAAGGACCTCTCCTCCATGAAAGACCGGATCCAGTCCAAGGCCACATCCCTGACCGCGATTTCCTGAAGGCGTTTGAGAAGTATCTCATGGGAGACAGTATCAAACGTGGCACTTAAGTCCAAAAGGACCAAGGCTGCCGAGACCGCACCATCCAAGCTGTCACGAATGGCTTCCACCACCACCAACAGCGCGGACTCGGTACTATGCCGAGATCGAAAACCGTGCTGTGATGGGTCTAGAATATCATTCTGCTCGATGAATTGAGACAGAGTGGAATTCACATGTGATTCCACCAACTTTGCCAAAAAAGGCAGCTGGGAGATAGGCCGGTAGTTTTCAGGTTCGGTAGGGTCTAGGGATGTTTTTTTTTAACAATGGAATGACTTTAGCGTGTTTCTACGCCCGAGGAACAGATGCTGACAACAGTGACAAGTTAGCCAGATCAAGGTTTACAGGAGAGATCAGAGGGTGAAACTGTCGAAAGTGGGCAGGTGTCAGAGGGTCGGCCGGAGATCCAGATTTAATTTTTGAGCAGAGGGCCTTAAATTCCGTGGGTGCCAAGGTAGGGAAAGATGACAGTCTATAACCCCCCAAGGAATCCCCCGCTCCTGGTGCCTCCCTCTCCGTTGTAGGGGCTGCCTTTGGTAGGCCCATGTAAATCTGCTCACCTTTGTTGATGAAGTACCGCACCAGCTCGTCGCACTGATGGTTAGAGGCAATAGTAGAGGCCCGAGTAACACCTGCGCTCTTCATGCCTTTGAGCAGGGAGAAGATGGTCTTAGTGGGGTTCGGGCTAGCCAGGATTTTATTGGCCATGAACTCCGCTCGTGCTCACTGGATGCACTTGTGGTTCTGCTTAACAGCCGCCCGATATTCTAACTTAGCTACTGCATCGTAAGAGCGTCTCCAGGCACGATCAAGCTGCTTGCAGCCCTTCTTTGCTGCAGTTACTGAGTCGTTAAACCAGGGATTGGATGGCCCTCACCCCTTCCCACCCTGTTTAACCAGGATGCAGCTATCATGGCCGGACGTCAGCCATTCTTGGAAACACAAATTCGCCGCATCCACGTCTGGCGGTAGCTGAGGCCTATGTCCAGACAGCCAGACAGAAAATAGATCCACGTTTAACTTGTGCCAGGGGCGTTTGAGAACTAGGGCTGGGCGGATCAAATCGGCATTGCCCTGCAACTGCAGTGAGAATGAGACCAGGAAGAGGTCAGTCCAAGCCTGCGGGACGGGCGAATAGATTTTTATAGGACTACGGTTGGAAAAGATAGGGTCCAATAAATGGCTGGCCACATGTGTGCCCTCAAGAACATGCTGCATCAACTGGAAGGCTTCCAAGTCGGCCAAGAATCTGGCAATCTTGGCTTTCCCCCCATTCTACAAATGGAGATTGAGGTCCCCTATGATAGTGAAATTCGCCGCCTTACCAGCAAATTGACCCACTTTTCTCAACAGGTCTTCCATAAAGAAACTCGAGGGCATGGGGTGCCTGTAAATTAAGAGGCCTGATACTGTGAAATTGAGGTTGAGCCTGATTTTAAATGTGGCACTTTCACGGTCTACTATGTTCTCCTTACACAGGCTAAGAGAATAAGCCTCCTTAGCAACCACTGCAATCCCGCCCCCTCCCCCCCTCTATTTATGGTCTCTAATACATACCCTTGAGGAAGAGCCAACCAAGGCTCTGCCACTGAGTCTTGGGCGAGCCACGTCTCTGTTAGGAATAGAGCGTCCGGAGACTCATCAGATAGGAGGTCTAACACCTCAGCATGGTGTCTCACCAAAGAGCGGCAATTCAGGCTGTACTCTATATGTCGTGGTGGACATGGGGCCCGCTCCACTGGGGCTAGTTTGAAAGCACCGAATTCACATTTGAAAGAGCAATCCTGTGGAGCCCAAGAGGAGAAAGGCACTTGGATGACAAAGCCAAGAGCTCTTCCCGCAAATACCTGTTGGAAACCGCGGGGAAAGGTGCAGGGGTCCTGGCGACTGGCGACGGTCCGGTGCGGATGGGCGCAGACAGGCTTGCCTTTGGCGCGCCTTCGGCGTGCCAGTGGCCTGCCCGCTGCATGCGTCCGCTGTGCGGCCGCAGCTGTGCCTGCATTTAAGCAGTGTGGGCGATCTGAGCCTCAACAACTGTCCCGCTGACCTTTCACTCCCCCCAAGATGGGGAAAAGACTCCAGCCGTCCCGGGAGAGCTACAACCTTTCACACTTCTTAATCTGATGGTGCAGTTGTACCAGGAGGTACCAGAGATGGTGAACCTATCTGCAAGATGTGGTGAAACTGAGGGACCAGGTTCGAGCTCAACAACAACTTAACATCTTGTGATTCTGTGCAAATCACTTAATCTCCATGTGCCTTAAAAAAGGAACGTGCTCTTGTATAATGTAACTAGTGTTCATGAATAGCGCTCCAATACCTTTGGGGATTAGCTTGCACTATATAAAATAGCACACAGCAAAAAGATAAGCAAGGAAACTGGTCATTTTGGCTTTGGAAATGATGCAGCTGATTTTTAAGAGGGTGCATGCTGGCAAGGGGAAGCCAATGGAGTTCCATCAACATGAAAGTGCTATGATCATATTTCCTCAAGCACTGGATGAGGTGTAGTATTGCATGTACAATGCCCTGAAGGGGTGTCAGCGTGGAGTCCAGGAGAAGATGGTCATCCAGATGTGGAAGTACTCAGATTCGAAGAGCAGTTCTGAAGTTGCTTTCTGGAAGATAGGTTGTTACTTTTTTTGGAATAGAGAGCTGGTACAAGGATGTCTTTGTTTTTTAGCAATGAGCTCCTTGTTGGTAAGTTCTGTGTCCAGAGTGAATCCACGTAAAAGGTGAGGTTCAAATCCAAAAAAGATCAATAGAGGAAGCGTAGAGGTAGAGATAGAATCACCCTCCAGAACGATTCAAATAAACATAGAGATTCTATCAATGTGTAGAGGTGCCAAATAATTTATGATTTTTAGTTTAAATGTGAAACAGTGGGCTCTCTCTTAGTGATGGAAAGATGAGAGCACGTGTGCTTTGTTAAAATACCCCTCACACACTAAAAAAATCCGTTAGTGTCATGCTTCATCATAGGGGTCTTCCCGTCCCTATAACGGGGCGGGGCGTGCTACGACCAGACGGACTACGCGGGAGCACTATAAATGTGACAGAGCTATGTGTGGGTGCAGTGACTTCAGTGAAGTGTAGGGATCTAACTAGTGAAATGTGAAAAATACAAAAAAATTAAAAATTCCCTGGCTAGTAGAACAAATACATTTTATTAGTGTCTCTAGCTGGAAATATTAAAAAGGGGAAGGAAGGTAGAGTGATTACTAACTACCAAGTCGACATGTTTCATAGGCAGTCCCCAACTGCCTACTCATCAGGACCGTTCAATGATCCCTACTAGAAGAATGGCAAGGGGCGACCAATCGGTCCCCCCGAACGTATGGCGGAGTACCACGATCCCCCCGGGAAGCCATCTTGGGCGGGAGGCGAGTCTCGGCTGGTATGCCCGAAGCGGCGTAGCCGGGGCGCGCCTTTTCCCGCCCTAGAGTGGGTTGGCCTAGACACTGACGCGGCTGGCCACGCCCTTGGGGCAGGCAGGGGCGGGTTTACGCCCGACCTGAAGATGGATAAAAGGAGGAACAAGAACAGAAAGCATCCTCTTGTTCCTGTGCTCTGAAGCTGCACCTCCTCGCTGCACGTGAGCTCGAGACGGAACGAAGAGCCATTTTTGAGCGTTGTAATCTTTCTCGTTTGTTTTACAGATACTCTGTCGGAGAATGCCGAAGAAGGCGGGAAAGCGAATGACTACCGAACAGATGCTGCGAGTTCTCATGAAGGAGATGGCCGACCTAAAGAGGCGGATGGATAAAAATGAGGAAGGGGGCCCGAAACGTCCTTTGGAGGGAACGGCCCCGGGAGGAAAAGGCAAGAGGCCCAGGAGAGGAGCGGCTGGGGGAGATACCCCGGGTCCCAGTGTCCCACTCGAAGCACCCACTCCTGTGCCGGAGGAAGGGAATCCGATTCCCGTGGTGGTCACCCCCGTGTCCGGGGAAGATATGCCGCCCGAACTGGCAGCACAAGTAGCAGCGTGGTTGGGTAAAAGTAGCGGGGGCGCCACGGCTGTCGACGCGCAGGTGTTAATGAAGCAACTGCGGGAAACTCGTGAAGCAGCGAAGGTATCCACGCCGGCTGCGGCCGTAGAGAAGCCACAGGGGACGGTTTTAGTCGCAGAGACAGCGTCCAGTTCAGGTAAGCGGCCATTGCCGATTGCGAGGGAAGAGTCCGCACCCTCTCGAAGGGAGAGGTTGGGTCAGCATGTTCCTTTAGCTATTAAAGAAAAGATATGGGCAGGGGAATATGTAAACATCTTCTCGTTGCTTACTGATCATTATGAGATGGAGCATGTTAAAGGTCAGAAGGAGCTCATGCATCCGAGTGTTTGGCGCGCAAAGATGGCCGCCTTTAAGGTTAATGAAAACATTGGAAATTGGGGTAAGGCATGGGGAATTTTCACATCGATCTTGGGAGAACGGAGGCCCGAAGTGCTACCCGAATTGCCGAGTTATCAGTCACGGATCATGGGGTACTCGGTATCACACGAGGGTAATCATTGGTTTTGCTATGATAATCTTTTTAGAAAAGCAAAAGAACATGATAAGAACTTAACTTGGGATTGTTATGATTCTGTGTCCTGGTCCAAAATGAAGGAGACTGGTATGTTGAAAGTGCCATTAGTAGGGAGTAATGTGGGCGAATCCTCCCGTCAGTATGCGGGGACGCCTTTTCGATCAGGTACGGGTACCGACAATCTCTCGAGGCCTACCGGTAATACAGGTAAAAAGGGGGTTTGTTGGAATTTTAACAGGAGTAAATGTACTAGGCCCCAGGGATCGTGCAAATTTAAACACGAATGTAGTGGGTGTGGGCAATCATCCCATCCTGAGTCCACGTGCAGAGCCAAAACGGGTGATAACGGGGGTAGAGGAGGTGCCAAACAGGTCTAACATAGGCCGAGGGGCGCCTTTACCTACCCCGATTGATACCTTGGCAATGATTCCCTGGCTCAGTGAATACCCGGATCGTGCTTCTGCTGGGGTGTTGCGGAACGGGTTTTCATATGGTTTCCGCATCCCAGTGGGGGACTTTCAGGGTGTGGAAAAATGCAAAAATCAGATATCGGTCTTGCAGCATACGACCGTGGTACAGGAAAAGATCCGGAAGGAGGTTACTCGAGGTCGAGTCGCCGGTCCATTTAGTGTACCCCCGGTGACTAACTTTGTCTGTTCGCCTTTAGGAGTGGTCCCCAAGAAGGACCCGGGTGAGTTTCGGCTGATACATAATTTGTCAGCCCCACGTGGTCTTTCCGTAAACGAAGCGATAGACCCGGAAATATGTTCGGTACGGTACGCATCTTTCGATGAGGCCGTGGCCATTTTGAATCGCCTGGGGCCCGGGGCGCTGATGGCAAAATCTGATATCGAGTCAGCGTTCCGGTTGCTCCCGGTACATCCAGACGATCAGCGTCTACTGGGTTTCATGTTTCAGGGTCAGTATTATATGGATAGATGTATGCCGATGGGATGCTCAATTTCTTGTGCCTATTTCGAGAAATTCAGTAGTTTCCTACAATGGGTCTTCACTAAGAAGACGGGTTTTCAACATGTGATGCATTATCTCGATGATTTTTTGTTCCTGGGGGCAGCCGGGGATCCGGAATGTGGGCAGGCTTTGGCTGCATTTTGTGTTTTAATGAATCACTTTGGCGTGCCATTGGCACCGGGTAAGACGGTGGGTCCTTCGACTTGCCTCGAGTTTCTGGGGATCGAGTTGGATTCCGGAGAAGGTTGTTTCCGTTTACCAAGTGATAAAGTGTTAAAGTTCAGGGCATCCCTGCAAATGTGTTTGAGTGAAGCTAAGGTTAAGCTGCATCAGTTGCAGCAGTTAGTGGGCCAGTTGAATTTTGCCCTGAGAGTTATACCTATGGCCCGCCCCTTTTCCCGTTCGATCGCTCAAGCCATGGTCGGATTGAAGGAGGGCCATCATCGCACGAGGCTCTCGGCCGAGGTCCGCCAGGACATGCGCATTTGGTTGGCATTTCTGGCTGATTTCAATGGTCGAGTCGTCTGGAATAAACCAGCTGTGTCCTCTGAGGAGCTGGGGCTGTGGACAGATTCGGCAGGGAGTATAGGTTTTGGTGCCATTTTCGGTGCTCGATGGTCTGCACAAAAATGGCCGGCATGGTGGCATAACAGTGGGCTGACAAGTAACATTGCCTTCCTGGAACTTTTCCCCATTTTCGTGGCCCTGAGAACGTGGCCCGAAGGGTTCAGAGATCACTCTGTGGTATTTTGGTCTGACAATATGACCGTGGTTGAGTGTATCAATAGTCAGGCAGCACGATGCAAATGGGTTTTGAGACTGCTCAAAGAAATCGTCTTACTGTGTATGCAACTGAATGTGTTATTCAAAGCAAGACATGTCCCTGGGGTAATGAACCAGGCGGCTGATGCCCTTTCTCGGTTTCGTATGCAGGCCTTCTGGGGTTTTCTGCCCACAGCGGACCCGGAGCCGGCACCCTTTCCCGAAGCTCTTTGGTCTCTCGGTGCCCCGAACTTCGTAACCTCGTGGGAGAGAGTTTAGCACCCAGGACGAGGAAGGCATATGAAGGGGCGTTCCGGTCCTATTTAGCCTTTTTGGGGACTGCTAGAGAGGAGCTTTGGGACCAGGAGGAAGGGGTTGTGGACTTTCTGATATCATTACATCTGGCAGGGAAAACGGTGGCAACGGCCCAGAGGCATCGGGCTGCCATTTCCTTTGTTGCTAGGGCTCATGGGATCCAGGACCCGACAGCGTCTTTCGTTGTGCAAAAAGCGCTACGTGGGTGGCAACGCCTTGAGGGTCGCAGAGTAGATGAGAGGCGCCCGATAGGTTTGGATAGGTTGGCCCAGTTATTATCCAGACTCCCTACAACATGTTCGTCTCAGTTTGAGACAGTGTTATTCCGAGCCGCTTTTACGCTGGCATTTCATGGGGCTATGCGGGTGAGCGAATTAGTGGCAAGGAACAAGCAGGATGTGACGGGAGGACTGTGCGCAGAGCACGTTCAGATCAGAGGGGAGACGATGACTGTCTCGTTTGTGAGGTCCAAAACCGACCAGAGTGGGATGGGTGAATGCATAATTATACGCAGGATTCCCGGGTCGTCCATGTGCCCAGTGAAGTGTTTAGAGGACTATTTAACACAAAGGGTGGCATCATGGGGGGGGACCTTGTTGAGACACGCGGACGCCACCCCACTGACAAGGTTTCAGTTTCAGCGGGTGCTTGCGATGTCGATTACAGCTGCGGGCTTGAACCCGGGCGAATTTGGGACCCATTCCTTTCGGATAGGGGCTGCTACAGAGGCTACAGCCAGGGGTCTGAATGTGGAACAAGTTAAACGTGTGGGGCGTTGGTCCTCCAATTGTTATAAAAGGTATGTGCGTTTGCACATGTTGTGAAGCTGTAATGATGTACTCACGCTTCCTGTTTTGTTTGGTTTTCAGTTACGCAAGCCTACGAGGCGGGGCGGACTATGCAGTCGACCCAACACCGGGCCAGCGGTCAGACATCACCGGCTGTTAAAAAGGAGGTGTGGGTCGTGGGCCACTCATACGTGAGGCGTGCCGCGGACGTATTCAAGGCAGGTGACATGGTGCACGTGGCTTGGGAATACGGGTACAGTGTGTCCTTCTACGGAAAGGGCGGTCTCTGTATTGACCAGTTTCAATCATTTTTCGAGGGTTTGCTAGGGCGGACAAGGTCACCGCCGTCTGTAGTCATAGTACATCTGGGGGGCAATGATTTGGTCACCACTGGTAGACGACTTCTCCTGGAGGCGATGCTTTCCACTGTAAGTTGGTTAGCGAGGAGAGTTCCAGGGTGCACGATTGCGTGGTCCCATATGATCCCACGAAAAGTGTGGCGGGGGGCTTTGTCGGTTTCTGCTTTAAATCATTCTGTGAGAAAAATTAATAACAAAGTAAGTAGGTTGTTCCGTTCCAATGCACTGCATTCTATCGCGCATGGATGTATTAATGATGACAGTATGTACTTGGGGGATGGTGTTCATTTGTCTCGGATGGGGAATGAGTTACTCATAGGAGACTTCATGGCTTGGCTGAAGACGTTAAACATGACCTTTAGGTAGGAGTGTGGTGGGGGGTCCGGATAGCCGGTCAACTATCCGGACCTGTGGCGGTAAGGTCATGATCGGTGAGCACTAATTGGAAGATCCCTAGGAGTGGGCGTCACCCATTACGGATGGGGGCGCTCGGGGGAGGTGGCCATTGGCCCCTCGACGGGGAGGCGGTCCCTTCTAAGGATGGGTCGCCGAAAGGAAATGGAAGGCGGTCAAGGCCCCTTCATGGGTAGGAGGGGTTACAGCCCCCTCCTGGGGAATTTCCCGGGGCCAGTACGTCTGCGACGGCAGATGTGGTAAGTTGTGTGGGGTTTGGGGGGGGGGTCTACGCTACCTTCTAGATACCTCACACGAGTCCTCGTACGACCTTTAAGTGGCGTCGAGTTTTATTGGGGCCCCCGTCAAGTCAAGGGAAATTGGTAGATGCACTTGAGGTATGCCTCCGTGCCGCCCCTCTCAAGTGAGGGGGATATGTCTGGTTTAGGGATCTTGACACCGGTTACGACCTTGCCGTTGGCCCTTAAACGTTAGGATGTACAATTTCAAAAGTTAAGTAAATATTTGGTAGGATGTTAGTTCGGCTAGGAGAACCTTTGTACTAGAGGATATGTTAAGGTTAGCCAAACATCGCAATGTGGTAATGAAATTGTACATAATATGAAACTGTTTATTTTAATGTTTTAATTTTGTTTCATATTTTAATAAATACGGCCCGGGAGGGTCACTCCCTCCCGTCTCCAAAAACTTCAGAACTGTTTCCGGTTTCCCATCCTTGGGGATTGTGTTGAGAGGGGGTGGCGGGTATCTCAGCCATATAGCTCAGTTCTACAGTGGTATGCCTACTGCCCTATAAATATATCAGCAAAAATAGGCTGAATATTTCGGCTACAGGGCATGAGCTGGCCCTGGTGGAGCAATGCCCCAAAAATGATTGCTGAAAAAGTGACCAATGGTCTGTTACCGGCATGGCAAATCGCCTGTCATCCCTACCATGCAGCTCCGAGGTTCAAATCCATCCAAGCTCATGTCATTGGGCCAGGTTTCTACTGTTGCTTGTTAATTGTTCTTGGCAGAAAGCAGGAATTCTGTCTTGGTTCATTTGAGTTTCAGATAAGTGCTAGACATGCAGCTCTAGATCATGTGCAGACACTGCTTGAGGTGTTGGATGTCTGAAGCATAGGAGACTTCCAAGCAGAGTTGGGCATCATCAGCATATTGGTGATTCTTGATGCTGTAATCTGTGAGTAAAGCTCCAAGCAACTCCTGTTAGAGGTTGAAGATGACAGGGGACAGTATGATCTTGGTTTGTTGGTAAGGCCCTGAGGAGGCAGACATATATGGTAAAGTGGTTAGTTCAGTCCAGGTATACGGGTGGTTTGTATTGGATTGTTGGTGATGTTGAGAAGACAAGAGTGGGGATGTGACCTTTGGAGTGAGTTGGTTGTGTGACATGCTGCACCATGTTAATTGGTTAATGAGGTTGTAGGAGTGTCTTGTTGTGTTTTTTTTAACTTGTGTTATCTTGGAGGTAGAAATCACCCATGAGAGACGTGTGGGCATGTCGGATGGACAAGGTGGTGAGAAGATCTGAGAATTCATCAGGGAAATCCTTGTTCTGTCCAGGAGGTCTGTTGATGAGATGGAAGGTGGCAGAGAGTGGGCAATGGCATGTTAACACTATGTTAGTAGCTTTATAGAGATGAATGTTACTCGCTTGCCTAGATTGCTGGGCTGGGGGGACTTATGGATGACTGCAAAGCTTTCTCCCTTCTTATGAGCACAGTCCACAAGATGGATGCTGTAGCTTGTTGGAAGGATGTCTAGAATGTGGGAGGATATGGAGGTGAACCCTGTTTCTGTGATAAAGAGGGCACCAAGTTTGTGATAGGTCACATCTTGTGTGTGGATGAACATGAGTTGGAATATGAGTTCTGTAGTTTAAGGGTGTGTGGTAGATAGTTCTATGTGTACAAGGTTGAGTCTATGTGTTACATGAATTGAATGTAATGGGAGTTTCTATGAAGTCTATGTCTGGGTGTGATTGTGAGAATGGCAGTATGTGGTGCTGGGTGATGAACATTATTTTATATTATCTTATATGTGTTAGTGGAACAGGAGTTCTGGCCCTTCTGGCGCTCTCAGGCCCAAACAGGTTATGCTCTTGTGTCTGTCAACCCTTTGCTGGGGATGTACAGGCGATGGGATGGCCTGAAGAATAGCTTGAAGTAGGGAGAAGGCATGAAGTGATGCCACTTCCTGTAGATATATTGATGGAAAGCCCTATTGCATAGCCTCTTCTTTTAAAGATGGTTTTGTCAGGAAACCAGTAATTTGTTTCCTGTACAGATGGGTGATAGGAAATGAAGTCCTCTTGTCTGGCTTTTGTTTTTAAAGGTAGTTTTAGTGGGAAACCAGTGATGTTGCTACCTGTTTCGATGGATAATAGGAAATGAAGCAGAAGTATCTTATGCTCGTCGCCAAAAAGATGTCATAAAGGGAACAGACATCAGGTAAGTTCTTAATGATTTATTCAATATACAACTGGACTGCCAAGCAGAGACACAACTACATTCAGGAGCAACTGTCATCATCAGAACCCCAGCACAAGACAGAGCTTCTCCACAGAATACCCAGAGTACAAAGTTCCAATCACACAGCCTTGCAACAAGCAGAGGCAAGTACAACATAAGATACTACAGAAGCCCTCTAGCATGGCTTATTTTTTTGTAAAAGAAGATGTTGGTATGAACCAGTGATGCCACTGTGTCAGGAATGCACCTGTCCCTTTGAGGGAGAAACAGGCTATGGACTCAGACATAGTCCACCAATCTTTCCTTGAACTTCACGAGAGGTGGAAAGATATAATAACCTCCTTGGTTAGTACAGAACAAGGAGAGAGGGGCATGGGTAAGAGAAGATGAGAGAGCAACACACCACACCAGTGGGAGGCATGTCTAAGGAGAGCCACTCTGCATACCTGGAATGGATGGCATTATAGTATGAAATCTGAGTCAGGGTTGAAGGGCCTGAAAGCACAAATGGCACACACTAGAGGCACACAGGGTATACAGACGGGGATGGTGATGGAATTCCCCGAGTACTTCAGAGGAGGACTCTCTGGGGAAACAGGCGCCAGTGATGGGACAACCAAGGATCATGGCGCATACAAATCTATCAGGAACAAAGGTTAGACAACTAGTAAAAAGTGAAACATGAACTGTGTTACATTACAATAAAGCACACAACAGTGAAGAAATATTATTATGGTGACTAAGTAAGCAATAGCGGGATTCATACAACAAGCAGAAAGTTACCAGATACCACCTTGCTTGTTTGTGACTCATTTATAGTGATCGGGAGATTCTGTATTCCCTCTATTAGCTGTGACCTGGAAATGACTATTCTTACCCTTTAGAGTGTGATCCACCTGCCAAAAACAAGATATCCACCATCTCCAATCTCACTTGGTCTTTCGTGATCGATGAAACAATTTTGAAGTGCTTCTGATGAACCAGCAGTGGTGTTAATCCCGAAAGGATGTGTTTGCTCCACAACTGGACTCGGTAAACATATACATTCAATACCAATCAATATTTGCACATTAAATGTATAACAAATTAGTATTTGCAATAAAGACTGACAAGTTTTATAATAAAAACCAAGAAGGTTTGTTGAAAGATTAAAAGCATTACAGAAAGCAAACAAATGACAAAATATGTGTTAGTCATTTGTCATATGAAAGCATGAAACTCAGAATAAAATGCAAATCATGAAAAGCAGAACATATTATAAGGCAACTCAGTGAATAAGTTACAAATCAGAGATCAGACCGTCAGAGTGTCGTCTTCTTAAGTGCATGGGAAAGTGAGCCCACATCTTCTGTGTAAGACTCATTTTATAGGGTAAGGTATAGTAAGCGCCATATATTTGGTGTGAACATACAAAGGCCCAAATATCCCACCCAACCATATTATAGAAAGAACGATACAGTTAAAATCACATTAGTTAGCTCGGTCCAACAGACTTTACAATACAGTTGCAATCCCTGGTGCCCCTGTGACGCCTTACAGTTAGTACAAAATCCGTTGCAGTCAAGGTCAAGTTCTTCTGAGAATGACCTTGTGGTCCCAGAAGGTGAAGCCTTGAGAAAACATTCACTTTGCTAACACTGCATGGGAATGAACTTGTAAACGAAGCATCATGCTGTACTTTAGAGAGTAGTGAACAACACAAAGTACCCTAAACCACAGTGACTCAATACGTTTTTTTGATACATGGTAAGAAACCAATTTATTGTCGCTTCCCTAGACACCATTATTTTGTGTCAATCATTTTGTATTTTTTATATTTTCAAAGAATTGCTGACAGAAAAAGACATTGATTGCAAATATTTACAAGGCTAAACAAACTTTAACAAACATTAAAGGCAAAGACTATTTACACATTTAGAAACCATTATGTCACACATTAGAAAGTATTCTCACATCAGACATTAAATAAAACAATGATTGAAAAAATAATACAAACATTTTTATCACAAACAACAAAAAACTTGCAAACACTGAATGAGAGAAACTAGGGAGACTTTAGAGAGTGGCATATTATGTGTCAAATCATTCATAACAAATTAGCAATCATATGCTGAGTGCAAGGTGGGAAAGAGATGTCTAAGGAGCAGAAAAAAGATGGTGACAGGCAGCAACCACCATTTTTTTAAATTAAGGCCTACATCATCACTGTTAAAATAAATCCAACATCACTGCAGAATATGTTAACCTCTTACATGCTAGCTGCCATCCATACTCCCTCTCCAGTGCATACATCAGCCAATGACCAATGCTTGGGAGGGCTTTAAAGGAAGTCGAGATACTGGGGAAGAGCTTCCCAGCAGCCCACAGCTGTTTTTTTCATTTGAAATTATGTATTTTAATTGAAATTGGAAGTAAAACGAGCTAATCATCCCACTGCCCACTTGCACTGATTTCATGAGAATGATAACGCTGCAGAGGGTAGAATCTTCCCTTCCCAACAGTGTCTCTCTTTAGTGGATCCCTGCTTGGTGATTGCGGCAGCAGTACGATCCCCAAGCAGGGATTCACCCACTAGACTCCAGGGTGTAGATTTTGAGAGGAGCGCAGCCCACTAGCAATGGGCTAGTGCAACAAAAGACTTTCTGCCCCCGGGGTGGAGGGGGCAGATAGGAGGCCTTCACATCCAATCTTGCTCCGGATGGTAGAAACCCCTTTAGACACCCAGATTTACTTTTTTGAGGGGGGGAACGACACCCCTGGCAATGGGCTAGTGCTCTACTCTCATCCGCCGGAAAAGTCTTTCTGCCCCCCTTGGGCAGATAGGAAGGTTTTACCTTCAATCTGACCATTGGGGGATGGATAGCATCCTAGATACCAGGGTGTTTTTTTGATTATAAAAAGGCGTGGAGCAGCCTGTTCAGGCATTGGTCTTAGGCCCCATCCTAACATGTACTTACTGTTTTCGGCACACCAGAGGGTAGAGAGGAGATTAGCCTCAATGTACCCCTTTGATTGGGGACCGAAAGCTCACAGAATGAGAGGAATATTTTTTTTAAGTAATCGAGTGGGAACTGCCTTATGCTGACATCAAGTTCCACTCTCATCCCCAGGGATCAAACCAGCATTAATGGGAGTCCCCTTGCGAGGACTCCCATTGACCCTGCTTAGAATTATTCCTTTTGTAGGCACTAGGCTCACCCACACATATGTGCGTGTTTTTATCAGGGCAAGTGAGTGAACACTGGTTGGTAGGATTTTTGTGGATCCTAACGATTCCGGATGTTTACGTCACAGAAATCTAAGGAAAAATGTCCAGTTTCAGAGTTAGAGGTTTGCAGGGCATTGTGGAAGAAAATCTCACGGGATCCATGCAAGTCTTGCCACCGTGGACTCTCCTGGATGTCAAGTTTTCAGAAATATCTGAGTTTCGTAGGTTTCTCTGGGTGGCCGCCAAGCCCAGCTCCAATACCACCACTGCCAAATCAGGCCATTTTGGAAATGCTGATGTCTCCACATTACATTGCAGTCATTAGGCCCACCCACACAAGTGAGGTACCTTTCTTATGGAGGGACGTTGTGTGTTAGGAAATTTGTGGCTCCCCGCAGGGTCCAGAACTCTCTGGCACGGAAATGATAAGAAAATGTGTGTTGTTTTTTTAAGGCTTCTGGGTAAGATAACATTATGAGATCCCTGAGAAGCACATCACGCAGGACATCCCCAGATGTCTAGTTTTCAAAAATGTTTAGGTTTGGTAGGTTTCCCTGGGTACCCACTGAGCCAGGACCAAAATCCCACAGGCACTCCATTGCCAAAACGAGTGATAGGAAATGTTAATGTCCCCATATTGCGTTTTGGCCTCTTTCCTGTTGAGTGTGTAAGGCCCACCTACACAGGTGAGGTACCATTTTTATAGGAAGACATGAGTGGTAGGACATCTGATACTTCCTACAGATTCCAGAGATTTCCCAAACAGAAATGTGAGGAAAATGTGTGTTTTTAGACTATGGTTGAGGTAAGCAGAACTGGTGACAGCCACACAAGTCATGCAACCTTGGACTCCCTTTGATGTCTTGGTTTCAGAAATTAGCAGGTTTAGTAAGTTTCCATACGTGCCCACTGAGTTACTACCCAGAATCCATAGCTACCCAAATTGGGTACGTTTTCAGTGGAATAAGTGAATGTGTCCATGTTGCATTTTGGGCCCTCTTCTTTTGCAGGCACTAGGCCCACCAACACAAGTGAGGTACCATTTTTATTGGGAGACTTGGGGGTGTTGGTTTGGGGGAAATTGGTGGCTCCCTGTAAATTCTAGAACGTTCTGTCACTGAAATATGAGGAAAATATGCATGTTTAGACAAAGTTTGAGGTTTGTAAGGGCTTTTAGGAAAAAATCTCGGAGAGCCATACAAGCCACATCACATCTGACCCCCCCTTTGTGTCTAGTTTTCAGAAATGTGCAGGCTTGTCAGGTTTCCCGGGAGGCCATCTGAGATACAGTCCAAATTTCGCTGTCACCAACATTGGAGAAAAGCGTTGCTTTTAGGAGGAGAAATTTGATCTGACCATGTTATGTTTTGGGACTTTTCCTGTCACTGGCATTTATTATTTATTTATTTATTTTAGTAGTTTGTAGAGCGCACAGCTACCTCCAACGGAGGTGTCCCGGTGCTAAAGAAATACCCTCTATTGGGGGAAGGAGGGGCATTACTGAGATTTGTAAAGATATTAGATAAGGGAGAAGAGCCAGGTTTTGAGTTTTTTTCGGAAAAGGGGTTCTGATGTCAAGAATCTTATTTCAATGGGCAGTTGATTCCAGAGTTTGGAGGTGGTTACTGCAAAGCCTCTTCCACCCATGCGGGCTAATCGAAAGCGGGGACAGGTCATCAGGCGGAGGTGGTTGGATCGAAGGTTCCGGCTGGCTAGTGAGGGTTTAATTCTGTGGCGTAGGTAGAGAGGACATTGATCGTTCATCGCTCTAAAGGCCAGGGTGAGGGCTTTGAATTGGATTCGTAGTCTTACCGAGAGCCAATGAAGTTTGATCAGATGAGGGGTGATAGAGTGGCGAAATGGGATATTGCAAATCAACCTGGCCGCTGCGTTCTGTACTCTCTGCAGTTGGTTGATGAGATAAGCTGGAGCCCCTACGTATAGGCTATTTGCGTAATCCAAGTGCGCTGTGATGAGAGAGTGGATAACTGTTTTTCGGGAGTCAGATGGAAGGTAAGGGATAATTTTTGTTATCATGCGTAATTTGCCGAAACACGCGGAGGTGACTTTATTAATTTGCACCTTGCTTGAGAGGGCAGTGTCGAATTGGCCGCCAAGGTTACGGGCTGTCTGAACAGGTTCAGGGGGGGGTCCAATTCAGTTGGCCACCAGAGGATGGAGGGGATTGGTGATTTTTGATTAAAGAATAGGATTTCGGTCTTGTCCGTCCGACTTAAGGAAATTTCATGTGAGAAATGCGCATGCATTTGAGTGAGCGCATGCGCAGTTTTCGCAAGGATTATCCAGAGACGGCGAGGAAGAGGAGGGCAGCCTGGGGACGCCGCAGTACAGGTAAGTGGTTTTTATTTTACTTTTCATTAAAGTCTAATTCATTGTTAATATAGAGGGTGGAGGGGGGGCCTGGCCAACTCCTCTCCGGAGTGTGCAGAGATTTGCCTACTCCACGTTCTCCGCGGGATGTGGAGTAGGCAAATCTCCGCACACTCCGCGGGCGGAGCGGAGTACTCCGCCCGCAGTTATTACTTACCTGTTTTTACTGAAAACTGGAATTAAGTTCAAAACTCCGAAATTAGGAAAAATGGGCTTCCAACACTGTGGTAAAAAAAAATTTTTTATTCAGCTCTGCCTGTTCCTGAAAGCTGGCAAGATGGTGATTTTAGCACAGCGAACCTTCAAATATTAGGGAAAAATAGGCACTTTCTAGTGCAGCACTTTTTTCTTATTTTTCCCCAAAACACCAACATTTAGCTATTTTTTTTAACTATTTTCTCTGTCGCCTCCATGGGAATCCACAAACTCTGGGGACCCTTAGAATTCCCATGATGTTGGAAATAAATGACACAAATTTAGTGTGTATACCTTATGTGGGTAAAAGGGCATAAGTACAAAGGACCTAAAACAGCCAAAAAGAGGGCTCTAGGCTGGGTTGGAAAAGCCGCAGCAGTTAAGGGGTTAAATTCATTACATCAATAAAATTGTGGTAATAAAATTATGCCATGTTGTTAAAACTAGCTACACCATGATCTTTTAACACCAGAACCAGATACCCTTGCACTTGTCTTTCCTTCCTATTGTGGTCTTAAATGAGATCCTGACACACTTCTTATGCAAATGGATGATGGGAAATGCAGTTCCGTCACTTCCTGTGGAGATCGATAAAGGGAATTCTAGTCCTCTTGCTTGGCTTCTTTCAAAGATGGTTTTGGTGAGAAATCAGTGATGTTGCTACCTGTGCAGATGGATGATGGGAAATTCATCTAAACATAAGTCGTCCTGTACCACTTTGGATGATGATGATGGTGCCATCGTTTGGCTCCTGTCTTTCTTTGTAGACATCTTGAAAATGTTGTACTCAGGTGTTTACTAGTGTATTAATGTTCGAGGTAGTTCATACTGCTCTTCAAATTCTTACAGTAAATAGAAATTATTCTGTGTATAGCACACAGTGCGAACTAAGTTGTCTCCAAGAATATATTATTCTCCACCTCAATAGGGGTCCTTGTTTTTATCATCGAAATTGTGAAAGGCTGCATTGTCTACTTTTAATGTTTCTGCTTAGGAACTGAATTATCTTAACCAGTTGTATGTGAACCTGAAGAAACAAACATTTAAGGAAACTTGCTCTGTAGAAACTTTGTCTACAAACCTGTTTCTTCACTTTTTTTTCAATTGAATGATATTCCCAAGAGGTTGTGTCCATCCTGGTGAATATCCTTCATGTCAGAAAATACCCTGCACTCTTTTCAGGATCTCAGAGATCACTTGGTTCTCTGTTGGCTCTCTCTGTCTGCCCTTCTTTTTCTCCTCCCCATTGGCTTATGTTCATGACTTTCCTACAGTGCTGTTGTTCTCCCTTCTCCTCGAACCCCTTAGTTTTCTTTCTGTACCCCTGTTGTCTATTGCTGCCTCTAACCTTATACTTTTTACCCTACCTGTACCCTTTATTTCGACCACTACCTGTGCCCTAATTTCTCTACTCCTTGTCTGTACCCATGTACCTATCTACACCCTCCTATATCCGTGTGACTCTACAATTGCATAATCCTAGTACCCATCCCCTACTTGTATCCTTAGGTATCTAGCCCAGTCTATACACTATTCTCTCTACCCAATTCTAGGACCCCCAGAGCTGTTACTCTAGTATAGAAACTACCAACATATGGTACTTCTACCTCTTAGTAGCTCCACATGTGCCCATGCCATATTACTTCTATTCCTACAGGTACACTCCTACCTATTTCTACCACACCTATACCCCTTACCCTTGTACCTCAATACCCACCCTCACACTTCTAACCCCACCTTCATCCTTCATCTCTACGCCTTCTCAACGCATCTTTCTTGTGGAGAGCGCTGGGCATGAAGTAAGCTGCACCTTTCTCTCTTTTTCTTTCTTGAATTGTTTTATGAGTTTACTGAAAGGGTGAACCAAGGCCTAATCATTTCTGAGATATTGCTAGCCCTGCCAAGTAACAAACATTTAGGGTTAGAGTAACTTGTTGTAATACACGTCTCTCATTGAACTGTTAATACACAAATTACAATAGCTCCTCTGTGCATTGCCTGAGGTGCTTTATGCTGTGGTCTCTTGCAGCAGTGTATAAGCAGCGTGAGGTCTGTGGCAGTTTTCAGCTGCCCCAAGCAGCCTGTTACAAAGCCAACCCTAAAGTCAAGGAGGGGTGACTGTGGTTGCCATGAATACCGCAGTCAACACACTATCGTTATCATCGTTGGCTCACCCATCCTCTTCATGGCATCTGAGCCCTCAGTGGACAGCACTGTAGACAGTCCAACCTGAACATAACAGCAGACAGAGACAGCCACATGTACACCACTAGAGCCAGTGTGGCTGCAACATGGGAAAGAAACTTCCACTCATGTAAGTTTTTGAGTGCAATGCACCTGTAACGAAATTGAAAGCTGCAGGTGGGAAAGGGGTTTCTGGGGACACTGAACATCTGTGTACCACACAAAGAAAAAAATGCACTACCTACATAAGTCAAGGTACAGCGACTATCCTCATAGCGAGAGGCTTCTGATGGTCCTGTTCACTCACTATTTGTGCACTTCTAGTTAAGGGGTTTCCCAGCAGTTTCAGTTTCTCATCATTCAAAAGTCCTTTGTGATATTTCTTTCTTTCAATGGATGTCCTTGTTTGGTAGCACACATTTAGCAGTGGAATGTCACTCATACACACTGAAATCATACATGTGTCACACAGAGGCGATCTTTAAACTTGGCAGCTATATTTTGCTATTGTATTTTAGGCCAGACTCAGAGATGGTACTTCTGCTGGTTGTAGATGAAATAGAAGACACAAAGGCAGGAAGGAGTAGTATCAACTTCAGTAGCACCTCGATCTGATTCATGCATGTCAAAAAAACATTTGAACATTTCCATTGTTGCGTCCAGATTCCAGGACTAATTGAACTTATTACCTAAATTGTGAGCCTCTCTTCCAGTGCCACACCCAACGAAGCAAAATAATTTTCACGTACAGTAACAATTGCCAAGAAAACCGTCCCTATTTAATCAAAGTTCAAGAAACTCAGAAGCAGACTGTTCTCACAACATACCCGTTAGCGTTCTCCAGCAGGTAGATAAATAATCTGGCTGGAGGCTGGAATATACAGAGTAAAGCTCAGTACTTGGGTGATGCCAGTCGTCACCCTTTTATAGTGCCTGCACAGGCAGAAAACAGTACAGTTAGTGTGCTCAGCTCAGTCCATGTGTATCACCCAATACTTGCAGCATGCTCCCAACAACAATACTATATCAATGAACATGTCCCTTAAACCTATTCACAAATTGCAGATTTCTCAGCCTGCAGTAACTGAACTACATGGTTTATGAACTAGGGGCCTGATGAGCTAACATTCCATTCACAAAAAGTGGTCCCAAATTGCACACCATTTTTATACAAATAGAACTGGCTTTTAGGTCAGTTTGCATGAAATCAACATTTGCAGTAGGTCACAGAATGGAGTAGTATTCATTATGTTGATCAGAATTTGTGACCACATTTAAATGACTGCAAACATAGGGATGGTAACCTGACAGGGACAGTAGACTACCATCCCCAAGTTTTCACTTCTAAACTGGAAACTCCTGTTTTAAACAACCAAGATAACCCCAATAAACGCAGAAACAGAAGTCAGGACGAGTAAAGCATGGTTTTCTGGCAACCACACAGTGGATACACACAAATTGTTTTGGCATCTTCTTCCCCTCCTTAAAAGTGCACCCCAAGGGTTATATGTGAAACCAGGATACATGCCTGGCTTTTACACTGAAGCAGGAATTCACACTGGAATGTCAAAGAGGATGCTTTCAGCGATTGGAGACTCCTTGGCTGGGAAAATAAAGGAAGAGCCTTACATAGGTCTCAGCTAACATTTTCTTATGATGAGGGATTCTTTGAAATTAATCAAGTTCCTGAGCACAGGCCACTGGCCATCCTATCAAGGGAACAACAACCCCTTTCCACACCCAAGGCTGTTAACCTCATCTGGGAACAGTTTTCACATTCATCAAGGAGGGCTACTTAGCTGTCAGGTGACAGTTAGAGCTCATGCAAATAAGCCTCCAGAGGCTTTCGGCATGGAAAAGGTAACTTTCCAAAAGTACCCTTTCAATGATAATTGTTACAATCCAACCTCAAATAGCCATTGGCTTTTTTTATTAACTTTAAAAAATAATTGTTACATTATATTTGTAGCTTGCCTTATTCCGTAGTTACAGTACTAGTATTTAATATTGTATCCCAGTGTTTTCCTATGGAACTGCTGCCTCAATACCAGGAAATTAGGAGTTGAGGCTTTTTCACATGAGGACATGTTTGAATTCAGATTCCTGCATTTCCTATAAACATTTAAATGGAAGATTTGTAGCTGTCAAAAGGGTTTATTTTGAGTGCTCGAATTGCACTTTTTACACTGCTTCACTGATAGGCTTAAATTCATGTTTTACATTGTCACTCTAGTGAACTACGCAGTGTACAAAATTCTAAACGTAGCAAAAATATAGGGGCCAGCAAAAGCAAACAATGTGTGTGACCACTCAGAAAAGGCATATTCCTTCCTACACCTCTCATCTGATCAATGCTGGCTGAAGGTTCTGCCAACAACCACACTATCACAGTAAGTACATAACATAAGTCTACATTGGGCAGACAGAAACACCAGGAAGATGAATGAGGGGGTCCTCATTTTCTATGCAATCCTACAGAGGTATCTGAATGGGAGATGGAGCTCCTAACAAGTGAAACATGGGACGAAAAAAGAAAATTAGGAGGTAATGTTGAAAAATGGTTTGTGCACTTTAAATTGCATAACCCTTCATATTGTGGTCATATTGGGTACTTCCCTGAGCTCTACAAACATATGCACAACTACATGCATATAAATTGTGAACAATCCAATATTGTGCTTGCTGGGCTTTTAGCAAAGGATTAGGAGAGGCGGGGCCGACATCGGCCCCACCGTAGGTATGGAGGGGCACACCGGCCCCACCCGCTACCCGCTATAGCTGTTGGGGCTCGCCCCCTATTGCGTCACCATGACGCGGCGGGCGTGCCTCAAACGTAGATTGGACCCGTGGTCCCGGAGTGACCCGGAAGTGATTGTCTTATTTCAACTATGCAGGATTTACAACCCTCCGAGTTCCTTAGCTTCAGGTCAGCCAGCCCTGAAAAAGAGCCGACGCATTATTACTCTAATTACAAGCGCTTTCATTTGAAAGTAAGACATCGATGTTACGCATGTAAGGAAAATGGTACTGGGCTTAGCGGGGGAAATCTTTAATAAGGGCACTGAAAGAGCTCCAATTTATATGCCATACCTTCCTTAAGTAACCATGAAGGCGCTATTGATTTGTTGTAGATACGGCATATGCCCTCGGTGGAAATAGTAACGGTAACTAGATTTACATTTTTTTATGGAGCTATAAGGAGGGGTGCCATGGCCTGTAAGCCAAATGCTGCTAGTGGGCTTGCACCACCGTTGGTGCCACCCGCAGGGGTGTCCTGTAAAAATTTGTTTTCAGACCTTTCACTGTAGGGTCAGCTCACAAAATTAGTGAATTTCTGAAAAATGGTCCAAATCTCCTTTGCTTTACATCTAGGTTACCTCTGGGGCGGGCTTCAGGTTTGTAGCAGGGGGTCATTACTTACTGAAGGATAAATGCTTAGCATATTACAGAGATTTCTTTACATGGTGGGGAGGCCAGGTCTACTTGGCCTCAGGGAGGGTAACTCAGGTACACACTCAGCACTGATGATGTCTACACAGTACACCCCAGGCCCTGTAGTCATACCTTCAAGGGTATCCCTGCACGCAGTTGCGGCAGTACATAGGAATTTGAGGCCTGGGTCTAAAGCCCTAGGCACTATGTGCTGGTACACGTAAGCTTTTGGGGGGGTGTCATGTCACACAGATAGACTCCTGAACACCATAGCAATAATGGTTTATAAAGCTGAAACAAATATGTGGATCTCAAAAAAGGAAGCTGACTACTTACTAACTAAAGAACCAAAGACCCCGTACTTTTACGCGCTTCCAAAAAACCACAAAAATAGATCTCCCCCACCTGGACGACCAATAGTTTCAGGTATTGGGTCGATTTTAGAACCCCTGTCAAAGTTCTCAGATGAATACCTCAAGCCCTTGGTACAAAAAACACAAACATATCTGAAAGATACACGGGATCTATTAATCCAGATCTCAGACAAAACTTTTGACCCAGACAAAATGCTCCTCGTCGGTCTAGATGTTGAATCGCTGTATACCAGCTTACCTCAAGATGAAACCATCCAGATGTTAGAAGACCTCCTATTCATGGAAGATTACCATCATAATACCCCGAGACATTTCATCCTTGAATGCTGCAAACTAGCGCTAAAAGAAAACTTTTTTGAATTCAACGGAGACCTGTACCTACAAATCCATGGTACTTCCATGGGGAGTGCATTTGCGCCGTCGGTGGCGGGTCTGTATGTAAGTCAATTCGAAAGCCGACACGTCCTGAATGATTCAAACCCTTTCTTTTCCAGTATTTTATACTGGAAAAGATATATTGACGATATTTTATTAATTTGGAACACAGAACAGGACCTAACACTTTTCATGGATTGGCTGAATAGACTTGACCCCTGGCTGAAATTCACCTATACAGCCAATAACACTCAATTGGATTTCTCGGATCTAACAATCTTCACAGAAAATAACATCTTACAAACCAAAACCTACACAAAGCCTACAGCTAAAAATAGCTTATTATCCTATAAAAGCTATCATCCAAAGCCCCTGAGAGACAATCTCCCATACAGCCAATTTTTACGCCTGAAAAGAAACTGTAGTAGAGACGAAGATTATAAAATACAGGCTCATGAACTTAGTGAGAAACTAAAAAACAGAGACTACACCCGGAAAACCACCTCAAAATGTAGAAAAAGAGCTAACAACCAACCTAGAGAATGTCTCCTACAAATTCACCCGAAAGAAGAAGTACCGAACTTAACTACCTGCGTAACCACATTCTGTCCTTCCTCATACAATGTGCAAAAATTGGTAAACAAAAACTGTCATATTCTGAATACTGGGAGATTTGAATGGCCAAAACCAAGGTTTGCCAATAGAAGAACAACAAATCTGAAAGATGTATTAGTACATACACGACCTACAAAGAAGACACCACCAGCACTAACAAGAGATATTTCAATGACACCAATAACAGGTCACTACCCCTGTGGCACATGTGTGGCATGCAAAACAACCAAAGTGTCTAAAACATTACAAATATCTGAGACCCTGGTATGGACACAAAGACAGCATACAAATTGTAACTCAACACACGTTATTTACATGGTTAGCTGTCCTTGCTCAAAGAAATACATAGGGATGACCTGTCGTAAAGTTAAAACAAGAATCGGGGAACACAGAAGCAATATAAGACTGAAAAAGAACAC
The DNA here is from genome assembly GCF_964263255.1 of Lissotriton vulgaris. Classification (NCBI taxonomy): domain Eukaryota; kingdom Metazoa; phylum Chordata; class Amphibia; order Caudata; family Salamandridae; genus Lissotriton; species Lissotriton vulgaris. Next base: position 52,769,613 of record NC_141686.1, read on the forward strand.
CACAAAGTTATGTTCACACTTCGTGGAAATGAACCATTCCTGTGATGATCTACAGTGGACAGTGATTGAAATGTTATCAGAAAAATCACAGAACTCAGAGAGAATACTCTTTGAAAAGGAACAGCGGTGGTTAAACCGCCTCCGAACCTCTCAGCAAGGTCTTAATGATAACGTACCGTGGCATCAATTCGCCAAATAACAATCTTTTTTGACAAATTAGAAAATAATATCAATCTGGAATGACCAAATGTACCTATCAAAAGAATACCCACACTAGCAGTTCATTATACAGCAGACTCCGTTCTTTGTCAAATCGGGTCAACAGTGCTTTCAACTTAACACATATTGCCAAAAAAACCTGTTCGCCAAAACAGTGACAGCTACATATAAAGTTATTCAAAACACCAAACTCCCTACACAGCCTGTAGCCCTTTAATTAAGAGCGCAACACGTAGAAAGAAATAAACTTGCCCAAATTAAATAATAACGATCTTGATTGACATATTCTACCTATCAAAGAATAACACTCGTACTAGCAGTTCGACATATAGGAGACTCCGCCCTATGTCTAAATGGGTCACCAGTGCCTTCAACTTATAACGTCCTGCAGAAAAAGCTGTTCGTCAAAACTGAGACTGTGACACAAAACGATTCATTAACACAGCCTGCAGCCCTTTAAAAAGGTGCGCAATACGTAGAACAAACATCCGGGGGCAGAGTCAGCACAAGTCGGAGAACTGCACACCACGCGGGTAATGGCGGCCGCACTCTACTCTTGCAGGATGCCGGTAAGATCTACCAGCGACATTCCTAATGTCCTGCTTCCTTGTCTTCAGCTCTGCGCTCATTGAAGCGGTACCCCCCTGATGGAGAAGACAACTCTCCTGAGACAGGTATGACGAACAGCGCGAGTGTGGTGTTTAGTTTTGTTTTGTTTTGTTTTGTTGTTTTGCTTTTTTGCCCGCAAACCTAGGCGGGAGCTGAAATTATTTATTAACGTCCCAGCCCCTTTAACACGGCTTATAGACATGGAGACCAAAATAATCATGACATCGAGGCTCTGCAACGCTTTGTCTATGTACAACAGACTTAAAGACATGAACAATCGAGGCAGCAGAATCATTTAGTGTGCAGATTGCCCTTTTGTATATAGTTGATGAAGATAACTTGGAGATCCAATATATCCAAAACCACTTACCATCGTTATAAAGAACCCAGAAAGTAAACTTTCTAGACTTCTTTTTCCAGTTGATATCAACATGGTCACCAATATGATAACATTGCCATATAGCTAATCAGCAATTACCCAGGTACACACCCATCAATAACTTACAACACGCTACTTAAGATGTGGACTAGTGAGCTCCAATCGTTAACATTGCCATTTATTCATCACATCATTTTATTACAACGTAATGATGTAACTCGCATTACTTGATGTAACTCTTAATCCTTCGCCTAACAATTTTCCTTCCAACCATTGAATATCACAGCAAAATAAACGCTGATACTCGAATAGGATGATATCAATGCACATCCTCCTATTTCTTTTCTTTCCCCCCAACTCAAATAAACAGTCGTTTCAATTATATGTACTGTTGTATATCTCTCTCTTTCTATTACAGATTGCGGAGAGTCAAATTAATAGAGTACCAAAAAGTGAGAACTCTAAATTACTACACTAATCGTGTGAGTATCTAATTAATATGTGTTAGTCCTGACGAAAGCTCCACAGACCCTGTAGGGCCAAAGGGAGCTGAAACATGTCGACAAATCTTTTTTTATAAATACTAAAAGATCCAGTAACTCGATCTTTCTGTAGTATCAGTCTATTTTTAGCTAAGTAGAATCTCACCTCACATTAAAGCACAAAGGTGACTTTCTCCTTTTTTAATTTTACCTCTTGTCTTGTTCACATTATTTTTTGGGGGGAAACCTATCAATCTCTGGACACTGCATTCTACAACCAGAGGTGCCTCTGGATGAGGGAGGCAAAGACCACGTATTGGAACATCCAATGATAACTGCCATAACTTCAATGTGGGGCGGATGAAACATATATACCGCTAAATACGAACAACATTGAGTTTTTGAGGGTGTTTCATTTTCCTAACCAATGGTTTAGATTTGTTACAAGTGTCCTTTTCTTTTGATTAAATCCACGCTCATACACGTATGTGTTGATGGACTTCGGGAATATCAATAGCATCAGCCTGGCAAGAAATGTGCTTGGCTGCAGAAGACCTTTTAGTAACCATGAATGTGCTATTTCACTGCACTTCACACTTTGTACTGTCCTTATGTAATCATGAAGGTGCTATTGCATTCACTGTGGACTCCAGGTCTAATATTTAGTGAAGGTCATACTACCAGGTACCCTCACTGTAACCCTAATTTAGAGGCTCCGCAGGTGACACAAACTGATGCTATGCTAAACACTCGCAGTTGCAAGTTTGATGGGAATGCATCCGGTGCTAATCATAGCTAAGGCTTAGCATGTGACAGCAATGTAATACAGGCATGTGTACTGCATCTTTCGTCAGGAATCAGAAACATTAATCGTTTGTGTTTGTTTTTCATTTATGTCTGACCGGATCCATGGTGGATACCTGGGAAGTGCTCCACACCACAACAACTGCAAGAGGTGGACAGCCAAGGGGGACTAGTACATCCAGAACGGGAGTGGCAAGCAACGGCATCAAGTGTGATGGGCAATCGATCAAGGGCTCAAGAGGTGCCAACATTGGGTGGATTGTTTAGCAGTGTGTTAACCATAGGTTGTGCTAGCCGCAGTAATATAGCAGTATGTTGCTTCACATAATATGGCAGTATGCTCCTTATCGGGAAACAGTATTTCTACCGTAACGTCGCCTGTGCTCGCAGGTGCCACCGTGGTCATGGTAGTATATCAGTAGGTTACCAATTGGTGGTGCCAACCGTAGTAATGTGGCAGTACACAGGGGTGTGCCTTGCTAGCTTGGACAAACCCAGGAGTAATAGGCATATGCAACACCTCAGCACCCCTTGTCGGGAAGCAGTACTCTGCCTTTATGGCGCCCGAGCTCCCAGTTGCCATCGTAGCAGGCACAGCATGGTGGGGATATTCCATAAGTGGAGAAGTGTGGCTCAATGATTAGAGCGACAGACCCTAATGCAGAGGTCTAGTCCGGGACCAGGGTTCAATTCCCCGCCTCGGCGGGTCTTGGGCTCAAAATTCCACGGACCTGATAATTCTCGCCTCGGTGCCTATTCCAATCATAGAGTCCCACTCTGCAACTCTGGGCAATAGCTTGCTTAATCTCCACAACGGCCCTCACAACGCTAAGGATGCCTGGCCTTCACCCTAGGGGTGCCCAGGAGTGGACGCCTCACAGGGAAAGCCAGGACGGGTTCCACAGCGGTATTCGTACAAGCGCCTTGAGACCCTTGCGGTGAGTAGTGCGCTATACAATTATCAATTTACAATTTTAATAAGGAGGTAGGCATACACAGAACATTACCCAGAGCGTAGTGGTCAGGTGTAGGTGGTTCACGGACTTCACGATATGCCAGTGGGAGATTTTGGGGGCCTATGGTTTCGCGGGTAGCCTTTCAATTACACCAACAGTGGGTGTCAGCGTCGGGAGTGCCGTGTCTTATTGGGCGCAGCGTGATGCCATCAATTAGACCCATCTGGTGGCCCCATGGTGGCAGGTCTAATTTCCTTGGGTCAGACAGCCCTAGCATATCTATCACGCACTTGGGAGGGGGCGTGAAAGGAACAGTAACACCGGGACGCCTGGGTAGAAGTGGGGGTCGACATGTCTGTGCCTGGGGTACACGCTGGCGCAGACATTCCAGATCTTCCGGTAGGGGAAGCGAGTCTGTGAGGCCATGGTGCCACTGGAAGCAAATGCCTAGTAACAAAAATAGTGAGGCTAGCCAGGGCTTGCTACTTACAGACCATAGCCCAGGGGTGCATCTGGGGGGAGTCGTGCTTCTTAAAAGACGGCTTCTATTTGTCCACAACTGAGGATGAAAACATCACAGAGAATCTTCTTGCCTAGTTAGTGGCATATATGGACAGGGCATGACCTTGCAGTGAGTTGGTAGGGCCTGATAGTCGGACTACAAAATATAAAGGCTAGGTTAGTGCATGACCTTTGATTGTAGGAGGGTAGGGGGGGCCAGATAGTCGGTCAACTATGCTGGCCTGTGGCGGTAAGGTCATGATTGGTGAGCAGTTAATTTAAGGTCCTTAGGGGGCGGCGCCATTCTTGAATGGGGTCGCCCAAACGGAGGGACAAGTGGTCTCTACTAGAACTCCAGGGGCAGTTACAGCCTGTTGGCTACATGGGTGCGGGGGAGGGGAGAGTCACGCTTTCTCTAGGCTGGTTGGCCACCCTGCACGTGCACAATGATGCCAGTAAATGCCACAGTAATGCAAGGGCCCCCTTTAATGGAGTTAATAGTGCGTATAGTGGTTACCGAGGGGCGGCAGTACCCTCACGGTAAGCGGGCCCTCTGCGCATGCGCACTTCGACAGAAGGGTGTGGTTAACCAGGCGTACAGGGGTAACCGGGGGGAGAAGTACCCGCACGGTAAACGGGCCCTCTCTGCATGCGCACTTCGACAGAATGGTGTGGTTAATAGGGTGTACAGGGGTAACCGGGGGGAGAAGTACCCTCACGGTAAATGGCCCCTCTGCGCATGCGCACTCCGACAGGAAAGTGTGAATTAGTGATAAGGATCAGTGACCTTGCCGTAGGCCCAGATAGGAAACTCAGAAAATGTATTGAATAATGTGATTGATATGTTAGTTTCGGATAGGAAATACCTTGTACTAGAAGTATGTTAAGGTTAGCCATCTGATATCTGTATATATCAATTGTAACGTTTTCTGCGTAATTGTGTAAATATTGTTTATTTCAATTTTTGATTTATTTGTATGTTTTAATAAATACGGCCGGTGGGTTGTAAGACCCCCCGCCTCCATAGGAATCCCTCTCATGTCCTGGTTAATAATGTTTGTTAACGGAAGGGGGGGTCCTCCGTCAGTCCCTGGCCATAAATGTGGATCCTCAGCTATACACTATTTTCTGAACTACCGCAAGCAGTTACTACTTGCAAGTAGGGTTGCCACCTGCCCGTTTTTTTACCAGCACCACTGGTATTTTAATGTCCTGGCTGGCACAAAAATTTGAGAAATCACTGACAGCTAGCATTTTCAGCTCTTATCTGTACATACGTCAAACAGCAAATATAAATAGAAAGCACGTTTATGTATGTTCTAGAGCTGCGTTAACGACCCCTGACTAATAATTAAAGGAAATATAGGCAGATAAGTCATGTTACCAATAGATATATCCAATTTTGTTTAAAGTCCTACTTAATATTATGTAGGGCCTTTGCAGACTCTCAAAACAACAACAAATGGCCGATATTTTTATCTTGCAATGGTGGCAACTCGACTTGCAAGGCAATAGCTGTACCAATCTTTGCAAACAGCATGTACCTGAATTGCACTGCTTACTTTGCAAAATAATAAGTGCCAGGGTTCTCGTCAGGAGGCCATTGCAACTTGCACAACACATTGCCCCCGTGATGGTGCCAATGATAGTAACAACACAACTACAAACCATCACACTCCTACAAGTGTTACAATTCGGGCTATTTTAAACCCCCAAAGCTATAAGAATGGCTTTGGTGGCTGGTAATAATTACTGTTAATGTATATTGAATAAATAATTGACTGTTATTGTGGCCATCTCTACATGAGCCAGACAGCGCCACCATGTGGTGAGCTGTCACAAGCGTCTGTGTTGACAATTAAGTGCTGGTGCCGAGCACCGGGAACCCTCTGATCAAATTAAGCACTGCTGAATTGGCAAAGACCTCCAACCACAAGCATCAGAAACTTCTACAACCAGGGCTTTAAGTCGCCCGGGTCTCACCGGTGCTAAGCACCAGCAATTTTTTAAAGGGGGGCCTCGAAACAGGTCCCTATTGGGCTCTGTTTTGTGCCCTGGCACACATGGTCTGTTTTTTCCGGACTGCCGTGACAGCAGTCACGTCGATGTGCGCGTGCTCACACTGCTCACTTCTCACTAGTGGAGAAGTTACTACAAGACGTCCTGCCAGGTAAGTGTTGTAGGGGGAAGGGAATCCTTCAAAGAGAGTCATTTTCTCTCTGGATTTCCCATTTCTTTTTGAAACTCAGGAGCAGCAACATTGTTGTGGTGTCACCAGGGCTTTAAGCCGAAGCTTTTTTAATATTATATGCAAGCCATAGATGATGCTTATTTATCTTATGCAACTAACAACCATTGACAAAGCCAATAGTCCTAACTTGTTGTTGGTATGATGTTACTTGTTATCAGGCGCGCAACACCCATTGGAATCAAAGGGCTTCAGCCCCCGCCGTCGCACACACATCTGCACCCGAGCACTTCACAGGTCTTTAAAAGTCTGTGTGCATGTTAAAGAGGCTTTGTTGATGTTTCACTCCTTCTACGAGCCCCTGCAGCGCCACTCTACCTACTGCTTAATGTTTCAGCCACCCCCGAAATGTTTTCTTAGCCCCCCCGAAATGTGGCTCTAGTTGCGCCTCTGCTTGTTATATCATATATCTGGATGCAATGACAGAAACAGCAAAATACAAGCCGGGTGGCACACTATGCTCAGCACAGATTTTTAGTTTAAAGTGTTTTAAGCCACGCCCTAATTTCATTGGCAACGCCCCTTGGCTTTGGGATTTTTCATCCCACTTAAAGCCCTGTCTATAATAATCATACGGCCAGGGTTCGAGTCAGGGTAGCACGCGGGTGGACGGCGTCCCCCCACTTATTTTACTGGGAGGACGCTGTCCCCCCTGCCAAACAGCTGGACTTCACTCTTTGGCCTCTCTGGGACGAGATCGGAGCTCACAGCATGCTGCACAGGCGCTGGCTTCTCAGATGCAATCGCATCTAAGGGGTGAGCGAGGGGAGGCAATGAGCCCGATGGTGCAAGCCACCTTTCGCGATGTCACCTCCAGTCGTGACGTCACTTCGAGTGACAGTGTCCCCCACTTATTTTTTTGGGACGTGTGCCCTGCATACGACCTACCGCTCACTCACAAGAAACTGCTTATGAACCACAGCTAAACTAGTCCTGATTCAGCTTAAACCACGTGAAACTGCACTCCGGTCTGACAGATTCTTTGGGGCCACGGTAAGAAGGTATCTGAACTTTGCGAGACCATACTAACGGCAGATCGTGTGTTGTTTACAACTTCCTATAACGTAACTTAACGTAACGTGACGTTGATGGAGCAAGGATTCGCGTGTAAAGCGACTTGCTCCCACTCATGAACCTCGCCTAATGCATAATCGTATTAATCCCACTGTCCGTCATTTATTTAGCAATTTCCCCAACACGCGGGTGTCCCCGAGAGGCTTGCCTGTGTGTCTTTTCATCCTCACAATGCTTGCACTAAGGAAATGGCTGCTTTGCAGAAATCCAGTCTGCGCATGCGTCGGTCATACCCATGTGATGTGACGCACTCGCATTTTGGAGGGATTGTTTTGCTCATGCGCACTGATGCGAAAATGGCCGCTTGCCTCTCACCACGCTCTCAGCTTGCTACTGCTGCTTTCGCCTATCTGTCTTTTCGCACTAAACTTTAATGCTACAGATGTTATAAAATAAGGGGTGTGTTAAAGTCTATAACAGTATACAGTGTGATTAGTTTTATGTATGATTCTAATTTGTTCTTGCTTACTTTTCATGTACCGCGTCTCTGGGGGCTGGGGCACACTTGAGCTACGCCATGATGAAGCTCCTCTGAAACCTGTCATATGACCTGGGAGAAACCTCACTGCGCAGAAGCTAAAACAAGCCAGCTGGCTCCTGAAGCCCAATGCGCCTGGGAAAGCCTCTCCTGGAGTCTGAATCTTACCTTGAGCAAAGCGACACTGTTGCTATATGCGATGTACTTGTATTGTTTTCTGTATTCCTATGCTTGGGAACGTGAACCCAAGGGGCGGGTATGAAAAAATTATTATGTATGATGGGAACACTGAATTCTAGGAGGTAACAATGATCACATCACCTCTCCTGACCAATCGTAATGTGGGGAATTGTCACTTGCAACATTAGTGGGTGGTCTAAGGGTCCCCAAACAGTATAATTGCCCTAGTGTAACATAGAGAAATTGTCCGACTTGTCCGAGTAGCAGACCTGTCACTGACCCATCGAACTCTATAGGTGCTCAATCTAAGAGTGCTGCGGAGCACTCTGTCCATGCTTTCCACAATCTCCTAAGGGGTGGAAATAGTCTTAAGTGCTGGCGAAGCACTTTGCTGGGGAAATTCGAAAACCCAATCGGGGTTACTGGCGGATTACTTGCAGAGAGGGGTAACGCAGGCGTTGCATCCGAAGCTGTGGGTGTTGGTCGTACCTTGGTGAGCCCAGCCCTGACCCAAACCTGAGGGGTATCCTGTCTTGACTGTCCGTGAGCTGTACCTGCTCGCATTCTGGTATTCCATTCCTTGAGGGTCCTTGTCCCCGTCTTTCCAAACTGACCCGTGGCCAGGGTTAGTCCTCATTCCTAATTAGGTAAATACCAATCAGTGGGTTTACGTTTTTCTCTCTTTCTCTCTCTCTCTCTCTCTCTCTCTCTCTCTCTTTTCCTAAATAAAGCACACTTGCCTGTGATATTGCTCTATTGCCTTGAAAGCAACTTATATGCAATTGCTTATTAGAATTGTTCCCCTTTTCCCCCACCTAATAGGACATTATTGAATTGTCATATATATTAGTATGTTCCATTTTTCCCCATTCCCTTAGCCTGTTTGCAGTGAAATTCAGTAAGAATAAGATAACTAGCCTAGCTAAATACTCATATTAGGTCCTGTTTCATGTCCCTTGCCCTAGTTTAAGTTGCGGTGAATAGCCTATTGCTTATCAGTGTTCTCAAATTTTTCTAATGATACTTGCCCTAATCCATAGTTACATTGTGGTAATGATTTTTACCTTGGATGTTTTATTGTGTATTTGGCTTGTCCTTTTGGCATATTCATTCTGAAATCTTTCGATAAACCTTTAAAAACTCATCAGGTGTCTGTGGTCATTCATGAACATACAGTGTGGATAAATGTATTTTGATTTATAAAGTGAATTTCTTCCTAGAAACCCTGTCTCCTATTCTCTGATAGCTCCTGATCCATCAGGAATAATGTGCCTGTGGTAAGTCAGGTACATGGTCAGCAGGGGTGTGAAGTCTCCCCCCGAATTACTCATAGTGGCGTGCAAGAAATCACCCGGTTCACGCAAACTCAGTACTTGGTTTACTCGCGCCAGGGCCCAGTGCGTGGGGAATAATTGGTAAACTTGTGACCCGGGTGACCTGCGCGCTCTATCAGTAATTTTTTGGTAGCAGAGGGATGGTTAGGACTAGTTAAGATAGGTAGATAGGATAGTTGATAAACAAACCGTGAAAATAAAATGTGCTGCTGATTTTTCTATTGCATTGCTTCAAATATTTTGCCATGTTTTAAGGTTTTTTATGTAAATGTATATGATTTTTGCATTGCTGCTATAAATGTTATATGTCGTATTAACAAAGAACTGTTTGTAAGCGTTCAGTGTAGTCCGAATCCCCGGGGAAGTATATAGCTAACGGTGAGTAGAATCCGGTTAGCTGACAAGGTCACTTGTCTAGAGTCATTAGTGCAGGGTTAGGAATAACTGGAAGCACTAATTAGGATCCTTTTGCATCTGTATAATTGATAGCTGCGAGTCCTTTGTATAAAACTTCCCTTGTGATATCACCTAGTAAGGGTCACATGTGGGAGGAGTAATAGGGTCTCTGAGGCTTGACTGGTAAGTAACATAGTCCGCTGGTGAAATCCTGGCTCAGTAGATATCCCGGAAAGAAGTGGATGAGTCAGGAGAATAACGGGGGCTGTATTACTCGTGTGAGAGGGTAGGCAAGGAAGTCTATCCGGAGTGAATGAAAAGTAGACAGAAGTGGTTTACTTGTGGTGAAAGAAAATTTTTCTACCTATTTAGAACACTCAGACACAGTGGCAATCGTTGTGTATTGTTGACTAAGATTTGTACTCGCACTTTAGGAAAAGTTAAAAGTTTCCGTTACCTTGTGAAGGAGGGAGTCGGTCGGAAGACTGCTCTGACGTCACTCCGTGCCGCGCTGGTATTGGTCAAGACAGCGGGTGTGTAGTGAAGCTGAATTTGTAAGGGAGGGGTGAGTGCCGGAGCGTGAGACTTGGTCTCGCGAAAGGCCGCGCACCCATTGGACAAGGATTTTTGTATCCGTAGTGTTGATTGGGTTCTACAGAATAAAAGTCGCGCTAGCATTGGAAGTACAAAAGTAAACAAGATTAATCAGGCCGAGTTAGAAGCGAGCCTGGAAAGGCATATGTGGTATCCTGAGTTCTTACCCAACCCACAAAACTCAGGCTTCTATAAGGAACAGATTATACGAGGTAGACCGCACATGATGTATGGAATAAAAAGAAAAATGACGTTTACCGACAAGGTAAAGAATTTTTTTAAAACAGACAAGCCCATTAGAACGAGGGAAGGGGTGATCATTCCTCCACCGAATACTCCTGCTTCCTTCATGATGTTTGACAAAGGGTACCATACCTGTGTATGGCTAGAGAATTGGGCAAAGTATACTGCAGATGACGGAGTCCTAGCATTTCCTATTGATGGTACGTTTAATGGCAGAATCCTGTTTAACTTGAGGACCCGCATGAATGAATTGCTTCCCAGACCCAGATTAACTCAGTACGAGGCTCTAGAAGAATGGGAAATTGAGGCTTTGGAGAGAGATAGACCCCGGATGGACAAGGGAGTGAGCAAATGGTATCCGAGGGTCCATAGAGAAACCAAAGAGCAGAAAATGAAACAGTGGAGACAAAGCATGATGGTATAGGGTTTGTTCCCAATGATGGGGGTATTAGAGCAAGGGAAAGGAAAAAGTAAAGAAAAAACCCATCACTTAATGGCCGTAGGGGACTCAGAAGATGAGCACCTAGAAGATTTATTGATGAAAAACCCACCTCCCTATGTAGCAGAGTCAGAGCCTTTAAGTTCACCAAACCCGTTTGCCAAGTATCCCAGATGTCGGAGGGATAGTGAGACAGATGGAACGGGTACGGATGGCAAGACCAGTGAAGGGGATGGGTTTTGCAGACCTAAGTCCACAGTCCCGAATTATCAGCCGTTTGGAGAAGGCCCACCTCGATTGATTACTCCGACTGCCCCAAGTATTTACCCTCCCTTGGTACCCCAAGTATTGCATGATAAATCCGCAGAAAGGGCTTTGCGAGAACAAGAGAAGGAAGCCCTGGTTAGACAGCGAGATGATTTAGTCTGGACCATAGCCCAGATACATCCCCATCCAGATTCCCTGACTATCCCAGTAACCATTGGACCCGCTATTCCTCTTTATAGGGACAACCTGGCTAGTCCTCGTCCTCCCGTCATGACCCCAAACATGCCAACTCCCAGCATTCCTCCCCCGAGAAAAGAAGTGCTCATAGATGATGACCAAGAAAGTGAGTGCGAATCAGTGGTCCTGATGGATATGCCCATTAGGGAACCTAGAACTAGCATGTCGGGGGCAAGAAGTCAGAGTAGGGCAAAAGAGGTTCTGATTGAAAGTACGTCTGGGGTTAGAAGTGCCACGGTAGTATCCCCAGAAGAATTAGACCGATGGACCAAAGAATTAGAGAAAGAGACCACTCCCCAACCCAAACCATTAGAAATCTATAAGCTAAGAATAGAAATAGAAGAGATGATGGCTGGAAATGTAGGATTAGACCGGTTGTACTCCTTCAGCGAAGAAGAGTTACTGTTCATCAGTAAAAACCTTACCCGGAACGCTAGATTGCTCCATGAGAGACTGATGGACACAGCCACGGAAATGGGAATAGACGTCAGTCGCTCCCAAATCCTTCAGAAACCCTACAGAGTAGATTTTTCGGACAAAGACTTAGAGAGCTTGAATGTGGTAGGAAAACAGATCCAGATAAAAGAATTATTAAAACTCTTGCAGAAATGGGGGGATGTAGGGAAATGGAGAACCCGGTGGGCAAAGAAAAAGGAAGACAGCAGGGCCAAAACCCCGGCTTCAGAATATGTGCTGAAAGAAGTGACTCCCGCAGAAAAATTGTGTCCCATGAGAGAGGTCCCGGGGGGAAAGTATGTCCATGTCCCTTGGTCCCGACAGGATATCGTGTCATTTACTAATGACTTCCCGAAATTACAAGAGAAACCAGTTGATTGGTACAGACAGGTTGAACGCTTCATAAAAGTTCAAAAATGCCTATTGAAAGACCTGGATGGGTTTTTCGACATTGTGGTCCCTGTAGATTTATGGACCGACTGCAAAATTGAAATTGATTGGCCTAGTGAGGAATATGCAAGAGACGAAAAGACTGGAGCTCCTGCACCTGAAGTAATGAGGAAGTATGAGCAAGTCATACAATACCTCAAGAAAAAGGTACCTGCAAAGGAAACTGATTGGACCCGGATAGATAGAACTACCCAAGAGCGAGACGAATCTGTCCACTCCTTTTATGAAAGGTTGCTGCAAGTGTTTAAAACTTACAGTGGAATCGATAATGTGGACATGAAGGACATGACCCATTTTAGTTACAGATTCGTGCTGGGATTGAGGCCTGAAATATCCCAATGGATACGAGATAATAAAATCAGCTGGCAGGGAAAGCCTATAGATGATGTCCTTAAATACGCAAAATACTGCGAAGATGAGATCGAGAATAAAAAGAAAGCCCTCAAGGAGAAGGTTATGTGGGCACAAGTGAAATTGGCTGAACAGCAAGAAAAACAGTTAAGTAAACTGAATTCTAATAATAATACCCAAAGTACCAATGCTGGGGGAGGAGGGAAGCCCCGTGCAAAAATGAGTCGGGAAGAAGCTATGAAGAAGTTTCCTTGCCACGGGTGCGGCCAGATAGGGCATTGGAGAGATGAGTGTCCACACCTGCAGGCCGGTAATGCCCCATAAATGGTTTAAATCCACAGGTGCAGAAAGAGGGGACAAGAAAGAACCAGCAACAGGTAAAACTACCACCAGTACCTCGCGCTCCTAGACAGAATTATAAGAATCAGGGCCAGCAGAATGAAAGGGCGGAAATATGGGAAGGAGAGAATGAAAGCAATGCAGCAATTCCACAGTACCTGTTGAACGATTCCTTTCTTTGTGATGAACAAGATTGACGGGGCCTGAGGGGGGAGGACAAGGAGTGCGTACTTGGCGCCTCCTTACCGGTAGACCAGACTGGACCATACATTGAAGGAAAGGTTGAGGGAAAAGACGTCACCTTTCTGTTGGACACTGGTGCTACCCGGTCCACTGTGAGAACAATGGATGTTCCTAACCTACCCCTCTCGGGAGAAGAAATCCAAGTAGTGGGTGTCTCCAATCAAATAATAAGTACTCCAGTAACCGAACCTATGGAAATCTCCATAGGAAGCTTTAAAGAAATGCACAGATTTGTGGTCTGTGATTCCAGTCCTGTGAACCTGCTAGGACGTGATTTGTTGTGCAAAATGCGCTGCACCATCTTTTGCTCACCAAAAGGTGTCGAAATTCAGACCCCGGATGAAGATGGTTTGTATAAACTGATGTTAGTGAGACCCGACACTGACATTTAAACCTTGTCCATTGAAGACTTACCTGAAGAGCTTCAGTTAAGAGTGGTGCCTGAAGTATGGGATTTCACGGGAAAAGATGTAGGCTTAATGGCAAATGTGGATCCAGTCAAAATAGCGATAAAAACAAATGCTGTATATCCCAGAACAAGACAGTACAAAATGAGTGCAGAAGTAAAGGCAGGAGTCGCAGTTGAAATTACCAGATTGCTCGAAGCAGACATCATACAAGAAGTAATGAGCAGTCCCTGCAACTCACCCATCATTGGGATTAAAAAGCCTAGTGGAAAGTACCGAGTAGTGCAGGACCTGCGCAAGGTAAACCAAATTGTTGTACCTTGCTGTCCCATTGTGCCCAACCCTGCAGTGATCCTATATCAGATTCCTTGGAATGCGGAATGGTTCACTGTCATTGACCTATGCCACGCATTCTTTTCCATCCCATTGCATCCAGAAAGCAAGTTCCTTTTTAGTTTTGAATTTGACAGCCATGTCTATGTCTGGAATCGTGTCCCTCAGGGGTACACTGAAAGTCCATCGATTTTCAACCAGATCCTAAAGAAATGCCTTGAATCTCTAATACTGCCCAGAGAGTCAGTTTTGGTACAGTACATAGATGACCTTTTAGTGGCATCTAAAACTCAAACTGACTGTGTCACTGACACCATCGCTTTGCTGAATCACCTAGGAAAGGGAGGACATAAAGTGTCCCCTGACAAGTTACAGTTCTGTAAAAACTCAGTAAAATATCTGGGGCACCAGATAGAGAAGGGGATCCGAAAGTCACCACAGAAAGGATCAAGATAATAAAAGCTATTGACCTACCCCGAACTCAGAAAGAGGTGAGGATGTTTCTAGGGGTTGTGGGGTACTGCAGGCAGTGGATTGTGGGATTCGCAACTCTGGCCAAACCTTTGATAAAAATGACCAAGAAGGGAGTAGAAGACCCAGTCAGTTGGGACAGTGAAAGCATGTCCGCTTGGGTAACATTGCGAAACTGCCTATGTACTGCTCCTGCTTTGGGTATGCCTGACTATTCCAAGCGCTTTGAACTGTTCTGTGACACTAGAGAAAATTGTGCGCTCTCAGTCCTGACCCAGGAGCATGGGCTGGTAAGGCGCCCCGTGGCCTATTTCTCGTCCACTTTAGATCCGGTGGCTGCTGGATTGCCCGGATGTCTGAAGGCAGTAGCTGCTACTTGCGTCAGTCTAGAACAGAGTGAGAATATTGTCATGGGACATCCTGTCACTGTATATGTTCCACATTCTGTTGTAATTTTACTGACAAGAACCAAGACCCAGTATCTCACACCTAGTCGGCTGACTAAATATGAGAGAATTTTGATTGGTGCTGAGAATGTGACAATTTCTCGGTGCAATGTCTTAAACCCCGCAACTCTGTTGCCTGTTCCTCTGGACATAGACGCCGAGGATGAAATGGAACATAATTGCATTGATCTAACAGAATTCAGCACTAAGCCCCGTCCTGACATCCGAGAAGTGGCATTGCTTGATGGGGATCTAACACTCTTTGTGGACGGCTCATGTTTGAGACATGAGAGTGGAGGTCTGTGTGCTGCCTATGCTGTGGTCACATTGACAAACACCATAGAAGCCTCTTACCTATGCGAGGTAAAATCTGCACAGGTAGCGGAGCTCATCGCATTGACAAGAGCCTGTAGGAGGGGTAAAAACAAAAGAATAACTGTTTATACCGACAGTCAGTACTGTTACGGGGTTGTTCATGACTTCGGCCAACTATGGTTACAAAGAGAATTCATGACTTCCTCAGGTACCCCTATCAGAAACGGAAAGGTGGTACAAGAATTACTGGAAGCTATTCAATTGCCCAAAGAATTGGCTGTGGTCAAGTGTGCGGCTCACAGATCCGGAAATGATGATGTGACAGCCGGGAACAGGTACGCTGACCAAATCGCACAGTTTTGTGCCCGACACCAAATGTCCCTCCAAATTGGGCTATGGGGTGGACACAGCTGCCAACTGATGTTGCTTGATAATGTGTCAACGTGGGATGAATTGAAAGACTTACAACAGTCAACAGACAGGACAGAAAAAGGCAGGTGGAGTGAGAATGAATGCAGAGTGAGGAATGACGGTGTGGTGGTAAACAAAACTGGAGTACCTGTGCTGCCCGACAGCCTGATAGATCCCATGGTCAGGATGATACATGAACCTACACATATGGGAAGGGACGCCATGTGTCGTGTGTTTGACAAAGTGTTCTACAATTCAAGGTTCAAGAACCAAGCGGAAAGGTTTTGCCAGAGGTGCCTAGTGTGTCAGCAATTCAATGCAGGAAAGAAGACTGTAGTAGAACAAAGTACCATCGGAAAGGCAGTAGGTCCCTTTGTTAGGATGCAGGCGGACTTCATAACAATGCCCAGATGCAAGGGATATAGGTATGTCCTGGTCATAGTGTGCCTGTTCTCCCGGTGGGTGGAGGCTTACCCAGCAAAGAAAAATGATGCCTTGACTGTAGCCAAATTATTGCTCAGGGAGTTGATACCTAGGTTTGGAATTCCTGAGACGATTGAAACAGACCAAGGTGGGCATTTTGCCAACGATGTCCTAGAAGAGCTCTGTAAGGCCTTTAAAATGAAGCAAAGACTGCACTGTGCCTACCATCCCGAGGCATCAGGGGTGGTGAACAAATAAATGGCACGATAAAATCCAGATTGGCGAAGATGTGTGATTCCACCAAAATGAACTGGACAGAAGCTTTGCCCCTTGTGCTGATGAGTCTGAGAAGTATTCCAAATCGGAAAACAGGTCTGAGCCCCCATGAGGTACTAATGGGGAGAGTGATGCGACAAGCATGGGTACCTGGACACAAACTGCTAAGCATTACTGATGATTTGGTGCTAGAATACTGCAAGCAACTGGGTGACCAAGTGCGTTCTCTCTCTCACCAGATTGGAGAGACAGCTGACGACTGGCCCAAGACTCCAGCACATAAGCTGCAGCCAGGTGATTGGGTGGTGTTAAAGAAACATACCCGGAAGAGTTGCCTTGGACCAAAGTGGGGAAAGCCAAGACAAGTGATCCTTGTCACCACTACTGCTGTAAAGTGTGCTGGTGTACCGAAGTGGATCCATGCCAGCCACACCAAGCGGGTAACTGGAGAAAACGCGACTGAAGCTGAAGGCAGCCCTGCTGAGGAGACTCCAGAAGAGAGTCCAGATCTCGCTGATATCGAACTGCCGAGCACAAGTCAAGACGTTGAGTGGTACCCTGCCGACGACCAGGTTCATGATCCAATACGAACCAGGAAATATTCCTACCTAGACAATGAGTGGGATAGTCCAGGTGAGACAGAACTAGAGGACGAAGGTCAGGTCAACGAGACTCACATCACACCTGATCAGGAATTAGGCCAAGTAGGGACAGATCAAGACATCGACACTCCACCCGAGACTCCGGAGTCTGGAAAGGGACAGATAGTGGTCAAAGCAGAAGTTCATGCGGAAGAAAATGAAGGGAACGAAGTGCATGAACCAGAGCAGATAGAAATAGACGAACTTGTTCAGGAATCAGAATCCAGTTCACCTAAAAGCAAAGAAAACATACAAAGCGAACCTGAACAGGGCCAGCTTGAGGACCAGGCAGAAGAAATAGATGAAAGACCTGGAACTAGTCAGACAGGAAGGGAAATAGACTCTGTCAAACACAAAGAAAAAATAAAAAGAGTGCACGAGGAAGGCCAAGTGTCCTCGACCACTGAAAGTCACAGAAGCAAAAGTACACCCAGGTACGTCAAAAGGCTAAGACTCCGAATAAAAACAGTCGAAGAAAAACTGAAAGACCGTAAGAGGGCTGAAAGTGAAAGAAAAGCAGCCCGAGGCAAGTCTCTGAGAAAGAGCGACAGAGTGAAGAAACAGAACAGACTGTATCGGAGCCCCGAATGGACATACTTGGTGCTGGAAGAAATTGATGAGCCCAGTCACAGTGGCAAAAGTGACGAAGAGTCCGTTACTGATCGGAGCTCTGACGAAGACCCCCCTTGAGACAAAACAGAGAGAAGCCTTGGTGTGAAGAAACAAAGAGGGGTTGCAAAAGCCACCTGTAAGCTAAAATGTCTGATTCAAGCGTAGCAGGAAGGTCCAGATTTGGGTGTTGCAAAACTTGCTGTAAAATATGCTTATGTAGTGTAGCTATGTTCATAGTCATGTGGATAGGACTAACAGTTTTTATTCCTTTTATGATAAGTAAAGATCCTAACTTGTCCCCTACTGAACCTGAAGTGATAGACACAGACGTTGTACAGACTGCAGAAACACCACGAAGCTTAGAACGACGTGACAACTCAAAAAGTCTCAGACACACACAACCAAAATTAGAAGCATCAGATGAGGGTGGACTGCACTTTCACAACATGAAAAACAGGACGCATTTAAATGTTTTCGCTAACCTATTGGTGCATTATGTAGAAGCTATGGAAATAGAAGATTGGTATGTCTGCATGAAGCTACCCACTTCTGTGGCTGAAGGCGTGACATATCACCACTTACCCCTAACCTATGGAATCTCCTGTAGTATATTGGCAAGCTTGTTTTATAGAAGCACTCTACAGTACTATTATTCAAATGCTGACGTAGTCTTTTCTGAACTCCCTATCAGGGGACACCTGAACCTTGTACATATTAGAAGTGAGGTGACCCGGTATATGGGAGAATATTTCCTGACTATAGGTGACATAGACTTAAATGAAGCACGACAGGCTAATCTGACCTGTTCCTTGCAAGAGCAGGAAAAGATGTTCATAAAAATGGCAGACAGAAGGAGGGAAAAGTTTCAGAAAAAGGCAAATGACGAAAAGGATAGAGTCCCTAGGTGGGCAGAACATATGGATAACACCTCGCAAGGCGAAGCTAATCCTGCTTTGTTGCTGGATTTTGAACGGAAAGGAAAACTTTGTCTCCATAGAGAAAGGACAGAATATTATAACAATGTATTCATTGGTTCCAGCGAGTGTGAACCTAATTATAAGGTAATTGGAGGTTGGGGTTTCAAAAATGGGTCAGAACCTGTGTTTCCCAGAATATATTATATATGTGGGAACAAGGCTTATTTTAAATTGCCGGATCACTGGTATGGAAGCTGCTACTTTGGCATTGTGTTCGCGAAAATATACCATGTGAATAATGCTGCTGGAAGCAATGATGAAGACACTAATGGCTTAGTGCGTAGTAAACGTGAGAGTGTAGGAGAAATCATAGGTGATATCTTTAGTGCACTGATACCTGGAATGGGGGTAGTTCTGAACACACACAGAATTTGCAAATTATCTACAGTAGTGGATCGGTTATCTACTGACACTGCTGCTGGATTCCTGCTGGTCAATACTGAGATGGTTGCGATCAGATTAATGGTTTTGCAGAATCGCCTTGCTCTTGATACCTTATTAGCAAAAGAGGGCGGAGTCTGTAGAATGCTGAAGGCGCAACATTGTTGCACCTATATTCCTGATAAAAGTATCGAACGTAAAAGATATGTGAAGAACATAACGAATTTGGAAAAAGAACTCAAACCATTGGAGGTTGATAGTGCATGGACGAGACTGACTGGAGGTCTCTCCTCGATAGGTAGCTGGTTCTCTAACTTAGGTAGAAATCTTCTGTGGAAAATACTGATGCCAATATTTGGAATAGGTGTGGTTGCACTGATCATATTCATCTGCTGTAAATGTCAAAAGTGTAAAAAGAAGTACACTATGAACAAGAGAGGAGTAAAGAGAAATATAGATGAGTTAGAATTAGAAGAATTGAGAAATCAAATATACAAAAAGGTGAAGAATCACCACTCTCATAAAGAAGCTGAAAGAAAAATCAACAATAAGTTTGTAGAAATCGAGATGCATGATATGGAAGAATGAAAGTTGGCATCTGTTTCCTTTTTAGTGATGATAGTAAATATCATCAAAGAGGGGATTGATGGAGCAAGGACTCATGAACCTCGCCTAATGCATAATCGTATTAATCCCACTGTCCGTCATTTATTTAGCAATTTCCCCAACACGCGGGTGTCCCCGAGAGGCTTGCCTGTGTGTCTTTTCATCCTCACAATGCTTGCACTAAGGAAATGGCTGCTTTGCAGAAATCCAGTCTGCGCATGCGTCAGTCATACCCATGTGATGTGACGCACTCGCATTTTGGAGGGATTGTTTTGCTCATGCGCACTGATGCGAAAATGGCCGCTTGCCTCTCACCACGCTCTCAGCTTGCTACTGCTGCTTTCGCCTATCTGTCTTTTCGCACTAAACTTTAATGCTACAGATGTTATAAAATAAGGGGTGTGTTAAAGTCTATAACGGTATACAGTGTGATTAGTTTTATGTATGATTCTAATTTGTTCTCGCTTACTTTTCATGTACCGCGTCTCTGGGGGCTGGGGCACACTTGAGCTACGCCATGATGAAGCTCCTCTGAAACCTGTCATATGACCTGGGGGAAACCTCACTGCGCAGAAGCTAAAACAAGCCAGCTGGCTCCTGAAGCCCAATGCGCCTGGGAAAGCCTCTCCTGGAGTCTGAATCTTACCTTGAGCAAAGCGACACTGTTGCTATATGCGATGTACTTGTATTGTTTTCTGTATTCCTATGCTTGGGAACGTGAACCCAAGGGGCGGGTATGAAAAAATTATTATGTATGATGGGAACACTGAATTCTAGGAGGTAACAATGATCACATCACCTCTTCTGACCAATCGTAATGTGGGGAATTGTCACTTGCAACATTAGTGGGTGGTCTAAGGGTCCCCAAACAGTATAATTGCCCTAGTGTAACATAGAGAAATTGTCCGACTTGTCCGAGTAGCAGACCTGTCACTGACCCATCGAACTCTATAGGTGCTCAATCTAAGAGTGCTGCGGAGCACTCTGTCCATGCTTTCCACAATCTCCTAAGGGGTGGAAATAGTCTTAAGTGCTGGCGAAGCACTTTGCTGGGGAAATTCGAAAACCCAATCGGGGTTACTGGCGGATTACTTGCAGAGAGGGGTAACGCAGGCGTTGCATCCGAAGCTGAGGGTGTTGGTCGTACCTTGGTGAGCCCAGCCCTGACCCAAACCTGAGGGGTATCCTGTCTTGACTGTCCGTGAGCTGTACCTGCTCGCATTCTGGTATTCCATTCCTTGAGGGTCCTTGCCCCCGTCTTTCCAAACTGACCTGTGGCCAGGGTTAGTCCTCATTCCTAATTAGGTAAATATCAATCAGTGGGTTTACGTTTTTCTCTCTTTCTCTCTCTCTCTCTCTCTCTCTCTCTCTCTCTCTCTCTCTCTCTCTTTTCCTAAATAAAGCACACTTGCCTGTGATATTGCTCTATTGCCTTGAAAGCAACTTATATGCAATTGCTTATTAGAATTGTTCCCCTTTTCCCCCACCTAATAGGACATTATTGAATTGTCATATATATTAGTATGTTCCATTTTTCCCCATTCCCTTATCCTGTTTGCAGTGAAATTCAGTAAGAATAAGATAACTAGCCTAGCTAAATACTAATATTAGGTCCTGTTTCATGTCCCTTGCCCTAGTTTAAGTTGTGGTGAATAGCCTATTGCTTATCAGTGTTCTCAAATTTTTCTAATGATACTTGCCCTAATCCATAGTTACATTGTGGTAATGATTTTTACCTTGGATGTTTTATTGTGTATTTGGCTTGTCCTTTTGGCATATTCATTCTGAAATCTTTCGATAAACCTTTAAAAACTCATCAGGTGTCTGTGGTCATTCATGAACATACAGTGTGGATAAATGTATTTTGATTTATAAAGTGAATTTCTTCCTAGAAACCCTGTCTCCTATTCTCTGATAGCTCCTGATCCATCAGGAATAATGTGCCTGTGGTAAGTCAGGTACATGGTCAGCAGGGGTGTGAAGTCTCCCCCCGAATTACTCATAGTGGCGTGCAAGAAATCACCCGGTTCACGCAAACTCAGTACTTGGTTTACTCGCGCCAGGGCCCAGTGCGTGGGGAATAATTGGTAAACTTGTGACCCGGGTGACCTGCGCGCTCTATCAACGTAACATAATAAAAAGCATCTACTACGAGTCTATATCTGACATTACCAGGGCACAAGTCCTACAAAAAGAAGTGGGGGGACGCTGTCACCGGAAGCGACGTCACGACTGGAAGTGACGTCACAAAAGGTGGCTTGCACCATCAGGCTCATTGCCTCCCCTTGCTCACCCCTTAGATGCGATTGCATCTGCGAAGCCAGCACATGTGCAGCGTGCTGTGAGCTCTGACCTCGTCCCAGAGAGGCCAAAGAGTGAAGTCCAGCTGTTTGGTGGGGGGACGGCGTCCAACCGGTAAAATAAGTGGGGGGACGCCGTCCACCCGCGTGGTACCCCGACTCTAGCCCTGGACATTACCTTCTGGCATGTATTGACCGACTCCTTTTGAAAAGAAGTGTTTTGTCCAAGGCTCGACAGCGCCTCCCCACACACAGCACTGATTATAAAGGCAGCCTCTCTCTCTGACACCTCTGCTAAGAGCCCTTAGCTTTGATGAATCTCCAGGTAGCGCACTGAAGGACGGATATGCAACCGAAAAGCACTTTGAAAGCATTACGGAATGGAAACATGTCCCTGGTGCAGCACATGGTGATAGCAGCCGTGAAACCGCAAGCCTCGCCGCAGATCACGTGACCTTAGTTTTACAATGGGAACTTTGCTGCATACACTTCTTGAGATATTTTTAAAACAGATGGGATGGATTACGATTATGATTTATCATTTTTCTTATGATGGAAGATACAACATTTTTTTTTAAACAGTGGGGTCTGTCTGCACCCCTCTCCCGAGGCGTAGTATGTTAACGTTCCCCTCCCATTTGGTGGGATAGAAACACCGCGTCTGGCTTTAAATCAGTTTATTTTATCGTAATCAGCCACGGCTCCCAGACACAATCCTTCCCTGCCTCACCACAGACCTCCCTCTCAGGCAAGTTGGACCACTCGCTGAACCGTTATTTCTTTCCACATTAAGGGCGATTTTTTCCACTGTAGCTACAATTTCAATAGGCCTCTCCTCTTGAAAATTATTCTCGTCTCTCCCATAAGTGGCTATTTTTGAGGTTGCACAAACCAAAACAGAGACTCAAGTGTTTTTAAACTTTAAACAGTTACACAAAGCATATACGGATGTATTTACAAATATGTCACCATGGCCAACCGACCTTAATCAACTATACAGCTGAAAAGTGATTGTGTACAATGTATTTCAGGAAAAGTTATGCTCTGAGAAGCGTTTTAATCAAAGTTCCCCTGAATTGTTTTTTCATGTGGAAAATTCAGATGTTTCATTCAGTATAGTTGTGAACTTTTTTTAAAAGTTAATACATTTGTTTTGAGCGGATGCTTTACTGATCAGTGACAGCCGCGGCCGGTGGGGGTAGTTCCGTGGGGCAGAAAGGCGGGGGAGGGGCAGGGTAGGGGGTGCTAAACACCGGGATATGGATAATTGGAGGTAAGTAAACAATTTAATGAATACAACGAATTTCGTAGCGCGCCCTGCATCGCATTTTGCGTTGCAGGGTGTGCTGCGAAATTCGTTTTATTAATTAAATTATTTACTTACCTCCAATTATCCATATACCGGTGTTTAGCACCCCCACCCTGCTCCTCCCCCGCCCTGCCTTTCTGCCCCACGAACTCCTTCCACCGGCCGGCCGCGGCTGATTAGTGACAAGGGTGTCTATTGTTTGATTGACTTTGTTTTCCCTTTCATAAATGTTAGACCTGGCATCCTTGCTGTGGTTCCCCTGTCGTTTTACCTCAAACTTCTGTATTTTTGACTGTATGATGGACTTTTTGGCTGGTTTGTGTACTCTGGGCACTTTACCACTGCTGATCAGTGCTGAAGTGCAAGGGCTTCCTGTGTAAATTATGGTTATAATAGGTTATCCATGATTGCCATATTTGATTTACTGGTAAGTTCCTAGTAAAGTACACTCTATGTGCCCTGGGCATGTAAATCCAATGCTACTAATGGGCCTGAAACACTGCTTGTGGCACCCACATAAGTAGCCCTGTAACTTGGGGCCAGATGTAGGTGGCCAAATACCGGTCGGTAACGGTCGATTTCGGCCGTTACCAATCGGTATTTGGTGTTTGAGATGTAGGGGGCCCTAATTTTAACAATTCTGTAAATTTACCGATTCTGTAAATTTACCGATTTGTTAAAATACCGAATCGGTAAATTTACCGAATCGGTAAATCTGGATGTAGGTGGCACTGAAAACAGTGCCACAGGCCCTTGAGAATTCGATATTTACCATCAAATACTATTTGGTGGTAAATAACGAATTCCTGTGTACATGCACATCTGTGCATGTACACCTGTGCCATGTGACACACATACATGCCCTAAGGACATGTATGTGTGTCACATGAAACACAAGCATAAATCAGGGGTGCAACAGGGTGTCAAAGTGACACCCTGTCCCCCTTGTCAATTCTACGGAATCGGTATTTACCGATTCGGTAATTGCCATTGGTTCCTATGGGCCTCAAAGCCCATAGGAATCAATGGCAATTACCGAATTGGTAAATACTGATTCGGTAATTATCGAATATTACCGATTCGTTAAATTATTCAGTAAAAATACCTGCATAGCATGTACCAATTTGTAAATACCGAATCGGTAAAATTCGGTATTTATGAATCGGTAAATGCCATTTACCTACATCTGGCCCTTGGTCTCTTACCTGCCATTGAAGAGTCTGGAACTGCTGTTCTAAACTGCCATGTTGACCTGGCAAGTGCACCCACATGCCAGGCCCTAACCGTCCCTTTTTCTACGTGTTAGGCACCTCTTAGGTAGGCCCAAGGTAGCCCAATGGGCAGGGTTCAGTGTATGTGAAAGGTAGGACATGTACTGTTGTAATTTACATATCCTGATAGTGAAATACTGCCAATTTCGTTTTTCACTACTGCGAGGACTATCTCTCCAATAGGTTATCATTGGAACAGCCTTGTCACATTTTAGAAGCGTAACTTTCAATTGGGAAAAGATGGCGATTTGGAGTTTGGGCTCTCTGAGCTCAGAATTTAAAAACACAACTTTTGGTAAAGGTGGTTTTTAAATTGTGTGTTTGAAAATGCCACTTTTAGAAAGTGGTACACAAGGGGGTGGTGATGGACGGAGCATCTGAATCAATCAAACACTCACACCCAGTCAGTAGATCTGGGTTTAATCCATCACCGTTCTTTAGCCCACTCTGCCACCCCAGTTCAGACATGGCTATATGCAAATCAGTCTGACCCTGTGCCTCATGGGAACAGTCCAGCCGAACTGCCAAGCCAGGTCTTCCCTGGACCGGAAACAAGCTTCCGAGGACCGGTTTCTGGCATTCCAGCCGTCTTCAGCCCGGCTTGCTTGAATCCAGTGGCAAAGTGAGCAAGGGACTCACGTCTGAGCATACCCTGCCACACTTATGGCGGCCAAAAGCAGTACACAAGGGGGTGGTGATGGACGGAGCATCTGAATCAATCAAACACTCACACCCAGTCAATAGATCTGGGTTTAATCCATCACCGTTCTTTAGCCCACTCTGCCACCCCAGTTCAGACATGGCTATATGCAAATCAGTCTGACCCTGTGCCTCATGGGAACAGTCCAGCCTGAACTGCCAAGCCAGGTCTTCCCTGGATCGGAAACAAGCTTCCGAGGACCGGTTTCTGGCATTCCAACCGTCTTCAGCCCGGCTTGCTTGAATCCAGTGGCAAAGTGAGCAAGGGACTCACGTCTGAGCATACCCTGCCACACTTATGGCGGCCAAAAGCAGTACACAAGGGGGTGGTGATGGACGGAGCATCTGAATCAATCAAACACTCACACCCAGTCAATAGATCTGGGTTTAATCCATCACCGTTCTTTAGCCCACTCTGCCACCCCAGTTCAGACATGGCTATATGCAAATCAGTCTGACCCTGTGCCTCATGGGAACAGTCCAGCCCGAACTGCCAAGCCAGGTCTTCCCTGGACCGGAAACAAGCTTCCGAGGACCGGTTTCTGGCATTCCAGCCGTCTTCAGCCCGGCTTGCTTGAATCCAGTGGCAAAGTGAGCAAGGGACTCACGTCTGAGCATACCCTGCCACACTTATGGCGGCCAAAAGCAGTACACAAGGGGGTGGTGATGGACGCCAGAAACCGGTCCCCGGAAGCTTGTTTCCTCCCCAGTGAAAGAATTGGCTTGGTAGTTTGGTTTGCCCTGTTCCCATGATGCACTGGGCCAGGGACAGACTAATTTGCATATAGCCAGGCTCTGAGCTGGGATGGTGCAGTGAGCTAAAAAACGGTGTTGGATTAAGCCCTGATCTCTTGACTGGGTGAGAGTATTCTGCTTAATTCAGAAACTGTCCATCACCACCCCCTGTTGTTTAATTATTTTGTCCACCATAAGCGTGGAAGGGTATACTCAGACGTGAGTCCCTTGCTCATTGCACCATCAGGATTCAAGCAAGCCGGGCCGAAGACGGCTGAAATGCCAGAAACCGGTCCCCGGAAGCTTGTTTCCTCCCCAGTGAAAGAATTGGCTTGGTAGTTTGGTTTGCCCTGTTCCTATGATGCACTGGGCCAGGGACAGACTAATTTGCATATAGCCAGGTTCTGAGCTGGGATGGTGCAGTGAGCTAAAAAACGGTGTTGGGTTAAGCCCTGATCTCTTGACTGGGTAAGAGTATTCTGCTTAATTCAGAAACTGTCCATCACCACCCCCTGTTGTTTAATTATTTTGTCCACCATAAGCGTGGAAGGGTATATTCAGACGTGAGTCCCTTGCTCATTGCACCATCAGGATTCAAGCAAGCCGGGCCGAAGACGGCTGAAATGCCAGAAACCGGTCCCCGGAAGCTTGTTTCCTCCCCAGTGAAAGAATTGGCTTGGTAGTTTGGTTTGCCCTGTTCCCATGATGCACTGGGCCAGGGACAGACTAATTTGCATATAGCCAGGTTCTGAGCTGGGATGGTGCAGTGAGCTAAAAAACGGTGTTGGATTAAGCCCTGATCTCTTGACTGGGTGAGAGTATTCTGCTTAATTCAGAAACTGTCCATCACCACCCCCTGTTGTTTAATTATTTTGTCCACCATAAGCGTGGAAGGGTATACTCAGACGTGAGTCCCTTGCTCATTGCACCATCAGGATTCAAGCAAGCCGGGCCGAAGACGGCTGCTATGCCAGAAACCGGTCCCCGGAAGCTTGTTTCCTCCCCAGTGAAAGAATTGGCTTGGTAGTTTGGTTTGCCCTGTTCCCATGATGCACTGGGCCAGGGACAGACTAATTTGCATATAGCAAGGTTCTGAGCTGGGATGGTGCAGTGAGCTAAAAAACAGTGTTGGATTAAGCCCTGATCTCTTGACTGGGTGAGAGTATTCTGCTTAATTCAGAAACTGTCCATCACCACCCCCTGTTGTTTAATTACTTTTAGAAAGTGGGCATTTTCTTGCTTTCCCATCCTGTGCCTCTCTCTGTCTAATGTCTGGTTTAGGCTGACAGCTGGGTTGTATGTGCATTCACTTAAACAGTCACACGAAGTGAGCTGAGGAGTGCTCTGCATATCCTGTTGGCACATCACCAGGCTGATGGCCTTCCTGAGTGAGAGTGAGGAGAAGGGTTGTCACTGACGCCTGAATAGCGCTGTGCCTGGCCCCACAATGCTGTCTCCACCCCCCCCCCCCCCTGTTGTGTGTATGGAGTGAGGACAGGGCAAGGTAGACGTTGTGCACCATAAAGACTATCCTTTGAAAGTTACCTACTTCAAAGGCCAAAAGAGGTATAAGTATTCGACCTAAAACCCCAGACTTTTGAAACACGTCTTGATCAAGAGGAGATTCTGCCAAGAGGAAGAGCTGGAGTGCTTTCAGGAAGAGTACTGCCCCTTTGCTGTGTTGGGCTGCAGTTGCTGATGCTGTCTCTGAGAGGACAAATATTGAACTTTGCTTTATTATCCTGCTTAAGAAGATTCTCCAAGGACTTGTGTGTGCTTGCCTCCTGTAAAAAAAGTCTCAGGGCCATCAAAGACTTAATCTGCAGCATCCCTGAACTCCACTGCTGGGAGTTCCGGCCTGCCAAGTTGTGGCAATTCTAGTTCTGGGCCCTGGGAGGTGGTTTCTGCTGCAAAAAACTTCAAAATTGATGCACCACCTTCCTGCGTTTTTTCTCCATTGCAGCACTGCAATGCGGGAGAAGTTTCCATGCAGGACTGCCGTGATGCTGAAGAAAATGACACAGCACCTGTTTGCGGCTGAAAGAACCACCACAGCCCAAGTCCATACTAAGTCTCTGGCGTACGAGACCCCTGCTCCGACTTCAGTGCAGGCCCTGCTGTGCAGCTGAAAAAAACGACGCATCACCCGTCTGTGGCTGGAGGAGTCGACGAGGCGCCTGTTTTGCCACCGCCACATCGACTCCAGCGCACCCGGATTTTCACGAGTCGCACCTGTACACCAAGTTTTCCACTGCACCACCCGCAGCCCAGAACCGTCTTCTGATTTTGACGCATTGCTTCTCCACTCGGTCTGGAACCAATGCAACACTTCTCCTGCGTGCAGTAGAACTGACACATCGCTTTCCCAAGGACTCAAGAACCAATGCATCACTGTGTTTTTGCAATCCTTCTCTCCTTTGCAGCTGTTTTTTGACTTGGACTTTGAGGCATCAAATGTATTTTGTTCTAAAACCTCCGCATCCATAGAGTTCTATGGACAGAATTGCTTACAACTTTAAAAAGAGATATTTTGAGTTGTGTATGTTGGATTTATGTCGTTTTGGTCTTGATTAGTTTAGATAAAGATTGTTTATTATTCTGAACTGGTGTGATGTTCATGTGTCGTGTTTTCACTGGGTTACTGTGTGTGTTATGTACAAATACTCCCCACAGTGCCTCTGAGATATGCCTGACAGCTCATGCCAAGCTACCAATGGGGTGAGCGGTGTGATCTTGGGTGCAACTCCCTCACCCTGTCTAGAAGGAAGGGTCCCTACTTGGACAGGGTGTACCCCATTGCCAACTAGAGACCTCCATTTGTAACAGTAAATATATTGATAGATAACAAATAGAAACAAGTAGAAAATAGAACAAATGAGATAGAGTGGGTGAGTGAGAACAACAGCACATGAGATAGATAGATAGATAGATAGATAGATAGATAGATAGATAGATAGATAGATAGATAGATAGATAGATAGGTAGATAGATAGATAGATAGATAGATAGATATAGATAGATAGATAGATAGATAGATAGATAGATAGATAGATAGATAGATAGATAGATAGATAGATTTGAAAGGGATGGGCCCATACGTTCTGGACCTTTTCTAGAACCACAATCCAATGATTCTTTTTAGCAGCATGGAAGTGTAGAGTGGAGAAAAATCGATTTAGTGCCTATCAATTATACAAGAAATCTTTCAGACACATAGTAACCACCGACAACTGCGTAAGGTTAATTACTTTATTACGAAGCCAAAAACAATTGATAATGAAGACACCTCAAGATGAGAGTGTAGAAATAAATCGGAATCAGCATAAAGCCAAATCTGCCTATCCAGTTTAGATGATGTAACATATGTAAAATAATTAATTCAAGAAATAAGATGCAGAGTAACAGAAAGCATGAGTCCAGAATTTCCTGCATCAGGAGTTGATGAGTATAGAGCATCAATCTATCCCTATTCTATCACTAAGATGACATCCCTACTTCGGCATCTTCAGAAAAAAAGTCGTCCCAGGCGGAGGGCGAAGATCCCAGGATGAGGACTTCCGTCTTATCTGAGTTCAGTTTCAGGCGGCTGTTCATCATCCACTCGGCTACGTCTTTCGTGTAGGTTGGTTCTGGCGGGGTCATTGGTGAGGGAGAGGATCAGCTGGGTGTCATCGGCGTAGGAGATGATGTTGAGGTTGTGTTGGCGTGCGATGGCCGCAAGGGGGCTCATGTAGATGTTGAACAGCGTGGGGCTGAGTGATGATCCTTGGGGTACGCCGCAGATGACTTCGGTGGCCTCGGATCTGAACAGGGGAGGCGGACTCTCTGGGTTGTTCCGGTGAGGAAGGAGATGATCCACTCCAGTGCCTTCTCTTGGATCCCGATGTTGCTGAGGCGTTGTACTAGGGTGCGGTGGCAGACCGTGTCGAACGCCGCAGAGAGGTCCACGAGGATGAGGGCCGCTGTTTCTCCGTTGTCGAGCAGGGGTCTGATGTCATCGGTGGCTGCGATGAGGGCGGTGTCGGTGCTGTGGTTGGCCCGGAAGCCAGACTGTGAGTGGTCGAGGGATCCATTCGTCTCGAGGAAGGCAGCCAGCTGTCTGTTGACGGTCTTCTCAATGACTTTGGCAGGAAAAGGAAGGGGCGAGATGGGTTGGTAGTTTTTGAGTTCGGTGGGGTCCGCTGAGAAAGAACAAATTCCACAGCACACATGAAATTCAGCAATTAATTCTAAATTGAGAGTTTACAGAGAATTGCATTTCAGGCCTTCAAAATTTAGCTAACATAGGAAACCAGCATATGGACATTATGAATTTGCATAGGAAAAAAGACACATTCAATTAAGGCATTTACCTACATGAAAAATGACACAATTAATAAACACATTTAATAAATGAATAATTGTCAGGTCCATAAAAAGTTTTCTGCTAGTTACATTCACTCTCTACGGTAATTGCACATGTTATTTTTAAATTGCATAAGCACATCCCGTTCGAATAAATGCATTTCACGATTTTAACCTACCTTGTTAATACAAAAAAGGATTAAATGAGGGTGCGTTCTACACTTGTGATTATAATGCACCCCTACATATAAAATGCGATTTCCGCTACATCAGATTAATAGGTAGGTAGATTATCTTTTGTCACTGTCATCATACAATCACTAATTGATTATGACAATGCCATCCTTCTCTGAGCTCTGAAGAAACAGCTACCTGTCCCAACTATTTCAAAATGCTACATTACATCCTATATGTGGATAAAAAATCACAGGACTTCTGCTTATGAGAATCTGTCATCCAAACCATGCCTCTCTTTCACTGTGGTTACCAATTTATAACTGAAACCTCATTCCTTCATCGCTCCCATGTATCTTCTATAGACCCCCACCACCAATTTGCTATGGTCACATACCACTCTTGTTGCTTTGTGAAACTCTTTGTGAATGAGTTTGTGTGAGGTGAAGCACCCTATTGAGACAGGGAACAATTTTGTTCCCTTATAGTGCAGGATGAAACAGAAGCAGCATTTCTGTTTAGATACAAGTGGTTACCCAGGCAATGACAATTGACCAATGATGTGTGGGAATGGAAGTTGCCACCTGCTGCAACCAGATTCTCCATATGGAATAGTGGGCCTTATTTAGAGTTTGGCAGACAGGCTACTCTGCCACATTTGTGGCAGATGTCCCAATCCGCTTTATTACAAGTGCATTACTGTCTTTGGCACTTGTAATATGGGGACGGTGTGCCCAAAATATTTGTTGGAGTATCCCTCTTCTAAAATCTAACTGAGGCCCATTGGCAGTATTAGTTTTCACAATAATCACTTTATGCTAAAACCAGTACAACAAATAGATCCTACTTCAACAATCTAAAAAAAAAACAGTGACTAATTATTTGTGGTTTGTTTTTCATTCTACCAAAAGGTCATTTGTGATGACCATTTATATCTGCTTTCTTAGAGTTTAGTGAAAGCATTTACCTGGGTATCTTCACATATCTGTACGATTGCTTCTTTGCATTCCAAATGAGAAAACTAAATTATTATGAGACACCTTCGAAACTCTGTTCTTCCAGCCTAAAAGTCTCAATGCTTGTTGTCTGGGTGAAACAGAGTAAAGCAAAGTGTTGCAATACAGTGTTCTATGATCACCTTGGTCTTTGGTCGAAAAAGACAGTACTCTATGGTCTTCCCTGATTGTTGGATGTTAGCTCTGTTGCTTTGATGTTGTCCTGGCGTTCAATAAGTAACAAGATGGCGGCTGGTGTTTTCGCTGCAGTACTCCTGTCCACGGGATACTCTGTTAGTCTCCAGGTGCAGGGGATTAGGTGGCTCATACCCAGTTTTCACAGACCAAAAAACATGGTTATTCAACCAGTGAACCAGCCATAGTTCATCTCACTCTAAGTACATCAGTCGGGCCAAGATGGGTATTTTAAAATGCACCTTATTTGGAGTATAGACATTGTATTCCATTTTAAATAACATATAGTATTGCATAGAAAACTCGAAGCAGTAAAAAAGAGTAAAGGTTTAGGTTTAGTTATATTTATAGGGACAAGCATGGGTTCAGGGTTCATTGTTAGGTCGTCGGAATGTTGCTAGAGTTAAGGTTAGGTTTCTTGTTAAGTTTGGGGGTCTTGTTTCGGTTTTGGGGTTAGGTATTCATTTGGGACTGAGTGTAGGGTTGGGTTCAATGTGGTGGGTGCATTGTGTGCGATTATCTAAAGGGTTAGCGTGAGACATCTTACTTACTTTGAAAAAATGTCAATGCTTTACACTTAGGGTTTTTTTCTAAGCTGTATATTAGGTGGGAAGTTAATTAGCCACCACTATACCTATTGTGTACTGTATAAACGCAATCATATCAATAAAATTACATGATGGTTTTCAAAGAACGCAAAAGCTTGACAAGTCATGACTTTGGTTACTCACAAAAATCGAACTTCTGTTGGCACACTCCATTCCTCTCCCTTGTTAGATGGAGGCAAGCAGGTGCTGTTACTCACAGTGTAAGCCTTCCCTGTCACTTCTACCACTTCTTGCTACTTAGGTGCAGAAAAACTTAGCTTGGTCTAAACTCTTTTATTTTAAAGCATGACTGTCACAAACATAAAGTTCTTACCTAAAAGACAGCTGAAACCCAACATTATAATTACTTTTCTATTAAGATGTCAACTTAGTTCTCACTCACAGTTAGGATTTTTAGTCTTTCATATGTACTCATTCATTCATTCATGAAAACTTTATTTCGGCTGATACAGCCATAAAAGCACATACAAAATAACAACATCTTAAAATTCATATAATAGTAGTATACTAGTTAAGAGCCAAGAAGGAAAAAAAATACAATATCATAGCTGGCACTATATAATAAAGTGGTACCAACATACAACAGCAGTATTCACCCATTGGGAAGCAGGCACATATTAATTCTATAAAATATAGTTCCTATTTAACACTATGGGAAATATAATCAATTAAAAACAATCATTAAAAATATAATTTAAATTAAAAATGCTAAAGGAAAGTTCACAGCCTATGTTTTTAAAAAAACTAGGATCACAAAAATAGTCAGATAGTGGCGGGTATTGCTAATTCTCACATCGGTTTTTCAACAAATACCTTCGCTTACACCACATAGCAAATAGGAATTTGGAAATTGCAACAACAAAAACCGGATTGGAGTCAGATTTTAGGACCCTGTAAAATTCTTTATAATTTCTGATACCCAGGTTTCTACAGCGTTGAATAACCCACTTTAACCTGGCCCACTTATATGCCAGGCAGAATAACAACACTAAGCATGGGCGAATTTTGTGAATCTCGCGTTCGCGAATTTTGCGGATTTGCGAACTCGCAATTCGCAAAATCCGCGAATTCTCGCGAATTTGGGGATTTTTTTTGTGTTCGCGCGGGTTTCTGCCAGTTCGCGAGGGTTTTGTACAATTTCACAGACGCGAACTTACCTGTCGTGTCGCAAGTTTTGCGAACTTGTTGTTTCTACGTGTCCAGCCTGTTTGGGACACTCTTCTTCATCACTGCCACTCTCTGTCACCACTGCCACTCTCTGACTACTCATGCCACCCTCTGGCCCACCCATGCCACCCTCTGTTTCATCACAGCACCCTCTGGTTGTCCAGTCAGTGTACATTATTGTGGCAAAGCAAAGCACACCTTCCCTGCCTCAAGTGACCTGAATTAATTTGGGGCTGATTAATGTGTCACAGAATATTTTTTTAGCTGGCACCTGCTTCCTTAGTGCTTCCTGATTAGTGATCTTTTGCACTTGCTAAGTGCTTTCATTGTTGCAAAATTAGTTACAACACCTGCCCTGCCCCAACTGACAATAATGAATTAGGAGCTGATTAATGGATTTGAACTTCCAGCCTGGCTCCTGCTTGTCTCCCTTAGCTGTAATTCAGGACCTTTGTGGCATATGTGTAACTATTCTGAGGTTCAGAGCAGGGTCACATAATAGTTGCAAGTAGGCAACTGAACTCTGGAGGGGCCCTACAGGAAGCACCACAGGAAATGGCTACTAATGATGAGCCTGAACTTTTGAACCTGGTAAGTAGTTTCAGTTTTGCTAAGATCGTATTTCTGTAATTTAGCACTTATTCGCGGGGCGCGAAGTTGTACTGGGAAGCCGCGAACTCACCCGAACAGTGCGAGCAAGCCATAAAATCCGCTGCTCGCGGATTTGCGGATTTTGCGGGAGATTCGCGAATCTCGCGGATTGCGAATTTACCGATAATCCGCAAAATCCGCGAGCGAAACGGATTTTCCGCCCATACTTAAACAACACATGGATTTCAGATTCTTCCTCTACTAGGCACCCCGGGCAAAGAAAAGTATCCTGCAGACTTGTTAGTTAACGCATGTAGCGGGAGCGTCCAATACCTAAATTGCAAGAACAATTTCTTTGCTATTGTTGGTTGTATGGAATCCAGCACCAGCTCCATTTTATAGTGGTGTTTTATGTCCAGGAACCCATAAATTAAGCTAGAAAAATTAACTGTCTGTAAAATATGTGACAGTTTATAATACTTCAATGCGCTTGCCAACATTTTTTGGGAGATAGCTAAGCATGACTCCTCCGGTACCGACCATAGGTCCTCCCTCCCTAGCTCACAAAACGAATCCCTAATAAAGGACAACCACGCAATATTGCCTGCCCCAGAGCAGACATTACAGCCTTTAATTCCTCCCTATAATGTCCTAACTCTGGCGTACTCCACAGCCGTCACCAGTAGAGAAGTGGATGTGAACAGGGGCGTAGCTAGAGCTTGTGGCGCCCGGGACTACCCCTCAGATTGCCGCCCCATGACCATACATCATAGTGAGATCAGCGGACAGGAAAACAACTGCAGACTTAATACCCCCACCCTATTGGCTAGATCTGTAGTTCTCCTCTTCCTAATAAATATTGCAACCATCGCTAAGTCATTGACATTACTCAATATACTCAAAATGCGCAACAGGTACACTACTTTGATCAGCAATCATCCTAGTCTTTCTTACATGATTAGGCCTAGTGTATGAGTGAATACAACAAGGCGTTACTGCCCTTTGAAGGCGAAGTCCGGGTGACTTTGCGAGCTTTGTGCCCCGCGCAACCTGGGCAGACTATCTGCAGTTAGCTCAATAGGAGGTGCCACGACCTGGAGTACCTGACTCTTCAGGGGAGAGAGGGAGCCTCGGAAAAAAAGTTGTGATGCTTTTCTTCACTCAGTGCTTTGGAGCTGTTCTGGACCTCATTCACCTCACGTTTCATCACTGCAAAGCCAAGAGGGGCTTCACAGCCCCAGGGCAGCTTGTCTGCGTGGTGAACCCCACGCACTATCACTTGAGTATGAATAGTACCCATATTGGAAAGTCATCCTCTAACCACCTGTTTCACATGTTAACATGGACCAATAATGTGTACACCCGTTGTTGGAAGGCCTCGTAGCACAGAGCTCATTCATGTTGAGATACCACTGTTCTCCTGGTTTGAGTTCAAAACAATCATAACCGGTGAAAACGTGAAAGACTTGCTCTTTTGCATTCAAAACTGAGTTACCAGTCCAGTTTTTACTTTGGGTGATTTTGTTGCAAATAAAGACATTTTTATGGAGTATGTGTTATTGATTCATAGCATTACTCCAACACACGACATATAGCAATATGTACTTTTCTGAAAATGCCATCCAAAGTACACCACTGAATCCTACACCACCAAACCACACTTCCATAGAATTTATTTGTCCCGTTTTGTACACTCACTTTTTAGGTAACTGTCGTATTTTGCAGACAACATATCTTTATTGAGGCGACGCTGATGGCAGCACCCCCAGTAGGCAAATTCTTCCAGCACCACTGCGCTGTTGCCTCGCTTCCTTTTCAAATGAAGGCAAGAAATTATTACGCTAAGGTGCACCAATATAAGAACAATTACAGATGAAGTAATCAATCCAATATGACTACTAAGTGTTGATAATTACCACCCCTTAAAGATGCCATCCATATGCACTGACCCACATCCACACGCAGCCGGAAGGTGAGTGTGCCACCCGCGAGCCTGTTTATTTTTAATATGTCAACTTGTGAACTCTAGTGTGCATGACGGCTGTATGCCAGCACTAGGGAGGCAAGGTGTACAGAAATCACTCGTGAATAGTGCATGGCTGTCGCCATACATGCTTTTTTCTTCCGTGTAAAACGCACGTGCCAGAGTACTGAAACTATTCATAAATTAGTGCAAACGTCAGATAGTGGGACGATGGCAAGGGAGCTGGGAGAGTTGGAGACGGTATGGAGGCTTGGGAGATGGTTGGGGTTTATTCAATGGAGGGCTCCTTTCTCAGGGGTGCCATAGGACTTGGAGCCTTGATTTTTGGAGGAGCTGTTAAATGTGGAGGAGATTCCGCATGTGGTATGTCCACCACCTTCTCATCAGTGTTGGGCTAGCCTGTCAAACCGTATGCACTGTCACATGGGGCCAAAAATAGGGCCCACCCACTGGTCCTTTCAAGTTGACCCTCAGACTGCCCTCCAGGCCTAACACTGCTTCCATGTATGTGGGCATTCAGTCTGTGGCTTTTCATTCAGGTTTGGCGCTTCTGCACCTGTGTAACCTCGCTGGATGTCAGTGCCAACAGGAACGCACATGGAAGTCAGTCAGTGGAGGCAGGGTAGCAAGTTATATGGTACTTTTCCCCTCCCTCCGTCATCATTCATGAGCCGTGAAGTCAGGGCCGAGAAGTAAGCACAGCGCAAGTAACGTTTAGTTTCCATTGTATTCTCGTTACCCTCTAGTCTGCCCCCTCAGCAGCAAAATGGAGGCGGTAGAGAGGTTCACAGAGGGACGGAGGGGCAATGTGAAGTGTTTGGAGCGTAGAAGCAGCATGGTGTCACACCAGTTGGTGCAGTGGAAGTCATGTTTGTACATTTGGTCTCCGTGTACTAAAGTTATGTTTGGGTCCCTGCATGACCGAACCGACCCCGAAGGTAGCGTCAATTTATAGATTAACACTAAAGGCTTTCATTCGCAGCGCTAAATAATTGCACTGAATCACGCGACTCTGCATTAACTTAGGTAACAAGGAGGCCTAGAATGAGATCCAAAATCTAACGGGCCGCGGCAGAGTGCAAAACGAGTCTGGGTGCTTGCTTGTTGGGAAACAGTCAGAGTGTAACTTGGTGCCGTCGTGCACAGTGCATTCATCATTGTATTTATTGGATGGTTCTTTATTACTTTCTCTCAGTCTTCTCACCTATAATTACAGGAAGCTGCAGGTAAGTCAGAACGACGGTCTCCTCTCCACGCACTCCGACTACTCGACATGATGAGGGGCGAGCGTAGGGGGCAGTGAGCGCGTAATACGTCACACTGCTATGGTGCGGCGAGGGCTGGCCAAAAATGTCCTACAGTGCCGTCATTGGTTGCGCTCGCACGCACCGCGCACGCTATCACTGATTGACGGCCCTGGAGGACTAGTGTGAGCGAGGCTGGGGAGGGGGCAACAAAGGTCGGGTTCACACAGATTGGTGGTGATGCCGACGGGTAACGGCCGGGTTTATTATCAAAGAAGTGATCAAAGCACTCCTGGAACAAAGCGCCCTACAGTCACACAGAGGCCGCCGCGGCCGCAACGGGCCGAGGGCTCGGCCTCCCTGCAGTCCAGACAGTGACTGTCAGTGCCGGCCCGCGCGGCCGCATCAGAGTCCAAAAGGTGCCGCACTGTGCCGCCTCAAGAAAGGTGCCGCCTGGGGCGGACCGCCCCCCCCCCCCCCCCTAGCTACGTGGCTGGACGTGAAGCAATTAGGTCCGCAATGGGAAGAATACCCAGGTCCATCCTTAATGGTGTTATGGGGGTGCTTTTAGGCAAACACTAAATTTGCCTTATAAAATTATTTTCTATTACAGTAAGGACATTGGGTGGGTAGTGTCCCCACAGTTCGGCCCCATACAAAGTTGCCACCCTTGCTTGAACCTTATACATTTCTACAGGTGGGCTTAAAACCTTTAGAGCACAGCTCTTATGAACTTTTTAGAGCTCCCCGATGGCCTGAGCTAGCTTTAAGTTAGCTTTATTGATTTGTGGTCCACACCCCATTTTATCATTTAATGTAGGACCCAAGTAGTCAAAAATAGGAACCTTTTCCAGAGGTCTATCATCCATTTTAGGGTGCGGACAATTTGTTGAATCAGCATGGAAGACCATATATTTTGTTTTCTTAATATGCACTTCCAAATTCGTCTTTTTACAAAACAGGCTAAATTCCTCTAAGACACGCTGCATCCCCATTGGTGATTTCGAGAGGAGCAGGGTGTTGTCCGCAAACATTAGTGCAGGAAATTTGCGGTTAGCTAATTTTGAGGCTTCAATATTCTTGACGGCAAGAAGGTCTCAAATTAGCCCATTAAGGAAGAGTGAGAAAGGGTCGGTGCGAGCACACACCCTTGCCTCACCCCCTTTCCAACAGGGAAGGGAGATGTTAATTTCCCATTCTTGCCAAACCGTATCCTAGCAAAAGTTCCCTCGTGGAGGCGTTTGAACTGGTGGCAAAGGTATGGGGGTGCTCCCATATCCAACCCACAACTGGTCACGATCTACCATATCAAACGCAGATTTAAGATCCACAAATATAAGGTACAGACTACCACCCTCCAAAACTGTATGTTTCCAATAGATCAATTAGAGTCTAAACAACTTATCTATCGTGGATATTTTGTGTCTAAAGCCTGCTTGTAAGGCAGTTAAAATATTAAAGTCTTCCATTCATTCCTGAAGTCTTCCCAGTAACACTCGAGCAAAAATCTTTTGTGTTACGTCAATGAGGCTAATTAGTCTTTAATTTGCTGGTTCTAAGGGATAATCTCTGCCCCGGCCCACGTAGGAGGGGGTGACATGCCATAAAGAATAGCATTGAATAAAGTCTGGAGGTATGGGGCCCAGACTACCTGTTCATTTCTATACAGGTCCCCGGGGATTCTATCCAGGCCAGGAGCTTTATTTGGTAGTACTTTGACTAGGGCCGCTAATACCTCAGCCAAGGTACAAGGAGGTATGTCTCCGGGGGAATCAAAGGTTTGGGAGCAAACCGACATCCCTATCTCACTAGATCCATTGTGTAGGCTTGAATATAAATCTTTAAAATAGACACGCCAGGCTTCCTCGCCAATATTTGGCTCGATGGTAGTCCTACCCTCGATTTTTCCAGTTTTAACTAAATTCCAGAAGCCTCTTGTGTCTTTGTGGTCCAAGGCGTTCATGATGGCCTGCCATCTTTCCATTTCCCATTCAGATTTTGCTGCTAAAAGAATTTTTTTTTAAACGTCCTTGCTTTCCTTATTCGCTTGCTGTCCCCCCCCCCAAGGCTTAACAACAAGGCACTCTTTGCATTCCTGCATGACCTGTTGTACCAGGTGTTTTTTACTCTGCGATGGTTAACCTTGTTATGCTTACTAATATAAAAACAAATCGCCAGGCTTGCAACCAAGTCCTGGTGGATTTTGCCTAGATCTTTATCAGGTTCTAGATTGGCACTACTTCCAGACACAAGGCTTGTCTTTTCTAGCAGAGGAATAATACAAGTTTACATACTCAACATAACTTCTGAAGATTGGACTATTGAACCCCAGCAAATTCTTCCCCCTCCTTCAACCACTATGAAATTGTCTGGTGGGGGATTATCCAGGCCTTGCCCTACTTCTACTAATAGGCTATCAAAAGTTACGATCAACGGGTTATGGTCACTTTCTTAGCGGGGGTGGACAAGAAACTTCGCAACCTTGTGCCAGACTTCAACATTTATCACAATATAATCAATTATTGTTGTCTGCCCATTTCTGTCAAAAGTAAAGAGCCCAGGATTGTCATCAGAGAAGCAGCCATTGAATGCCCTCAACGAGTAGGTGAGGGTAAGAGAGGTTCATTGCAATACTAGTGGGGTCCACCCCCTTATCGGGCAGGCATTACACGCGGGATTGACCAGGTTGAATTCTCATTGCTAGTAATGGATGATGGTAAGCCGTTAAGGGGTTCAAAATGACAATTGAAGTCCCCGCCAATTAAAAAATATGCTTTCCCAGACAATGTGGTAAGAAGAGCAGCCAGACAATCTAACGTTGAGGAAGTCTGCTCATACTTTACTGGGCGAGAGTAAACATTAATAATGGCCAACTTTGGAAGGTTTCTATGGGTGAGGAGGATACATAGAATATCATATGAATGAGTGTTTATCCTCTTCCCTGTGCAACCCAAATGGGTGCCCACCCAGAAACACAAACCTCCCGAAGGTCTACCCCTTGGGCGTTTCACCGTCGCTTCACAGTACGCTACAAAACCTACTCTATATAGTGGTCTTAGTGCCCAGGTTTCTTGGAATAGGCAGATCTCTTGGGAGTCTATAAAATCACCCCAATCGGTGAGATACAATCTAGCCATTAGACCCGCAATATTCCATGACAAAATCCTAGGGCTGTGTGGTCTTGCTTTCATCTCACTCTCGGGAATCACCTCCAAATCTCCGCTATTTATAAGTTCTGAGACCTCATAATTATTTTCAACGTTCCCTAATGTTTGATGGTTTAATGCCACCTCATTAGGTATTAAAGTATTATTTTTGGATACATCAGAAGGTTTCCCCGTCTCCTCATGATCACTATCTTTGGTGGATTTGCTAGTCTCCTGGTTTACCAACTCATTACTTAGCAGTACCTGTTGGGTTATTACCTCAGCTCCCACATCCAAGGTACTATTACACAACTGTTTAACCATAATAGGTCGACAAAGGTCAATTGGTCAATCCACCAAATCTAGTACACTGAATCGATTGCTGAGAGGGACACCAGGTGCGAAAAAAATACTGTCATTCCCTCCCCTATTATGGGCATTACCTAGCTGGGCTCCCCTTCCCAGTTCTTGCCTGAGTATCCAGATCTCTCTGTTAAGAGTGGGGAAGGATAAAAGTAACTTAAATCAAGTAACTTAAATCAAGAACTGGGAAGGGGAGCCCTGCTAGGTAATGCCCATAATAGGGGAGGGAATGACGGTATTAGTTCTCGTCCTTTGGTGAGACCAATGATGAATATGTTGAACCACCCGTCTATCTCTAAAATTGATCACTATACAATCACCTGCTATGTCTTTCACTCTAAGACCCACCCAAATTACTCTACATACAAATAAGATTTCACTATACACGTTCGGTGGGAGGGGTCTATTGTTCAGCCAATGAATAGACGTATTTTTTTTTTTCAGAATAGGTTTCTGTCTTTGTCTAATTCTGGCACCCCAGTCAATAAGACAACATATGGTGAAGAATCAAGGGGTAAATCAATACATGCAGGATGTGCTTAGATTCAATAGTATTGGGTATTTCCTTGGCTCTTCCAAATGATTTTTAGGCCAGTCCCCTTCCCAGGGATTGTTGCTCTACTCTCACACCCTGGGGACAGCCTGTTCTTCCATGTACCACTGCACCTTTATGGGTGGTCGATCCGGCTACATCATTTCCACAAGATGGGACATCCTCTGTATTAGATATAGTTGGGGTGGGCAGTGGGGGATTGGGGGCTACAGAATCCCGGATTGCATTAATTATCACTTCATTTGGCTGAACACTCCTCCCCAGACTACTCTTAATGTCTTAATGCAGTCAAAATTAGTTGCAGTCAACTGTTCAAATTTTACCAATCTGTCCTCAATTAATGACAGCATAGATGACGTGATGAGGGCTCCTACTTTGGACATCAACAACAAAAGAGTGTTCCTGTTCTGAATAAGGTGGAAAAAAGCACAGAGCACAAGGAACCAACAAAGCCCATTTGGTTTGTTAAGAAAGCCCTCACTCACCGACCTGGTCGGTGACTTGCTTCATCATCGGGCCCCACCGGGTGTGACCGAATGCCACCCCGGTGTGCTGCGACGCCAGAATTACTGC
Organism: Lissotriton vulgaris; assembly: GCF_964263255.1. Taxonomy (NCBI): domain Eukaryota; kingdom Metazoa; phylum Chordata; class Amphibia; order Caudata; family Salamandridae; genus Lissotriton; species Lissotriton vulgaris. Next base: position 52,811,442 of record NC_141686.1, read on the forward strand.
GGAGCTGGTTTTGTGGGGGTGGGAGGGCTATGTGAAAAATTAAGTGAATAGTCAAGAACAAGAGAACCTTCAACCAAGTCTCTTGGCAAACAGACGACGCGGTCGGGAACCGCACCAGGAGCCAGACACCTCAACCGGGGACAAGCAACCAGCAAGTCTGATCACAAACTTGTCAGATACTTAACTAACACCCGTTGAACAACGAGTATTAGAAAAAGGGCTGGGCTTTGTACCAACAGCCCGCCCCGACAAATTCAGACTACATTGCGAACTCACTGACTTTTTTCGCAAATTAAAACTGAAGGCCTTCTTTAAAGGAAAAGAGGACCCTAACGCAGAAATGCGTAAAGGTGACACTGGCCTAAGACCCAAATCAACATTTGTACCCCCACCTTACACTGTACCAGCTGCCATCACAGCTTTTGAACAAGCAGTGTTTCTGGACCTAGAAACAAGCCCTGACCACAGAACTACGGGAATTTCAGTGCCGAGGAGTATCGGGCACTGGATAAACTGAAGAACAATAACGCAATTACAATCAAACCTGCCGACAAAGGCGGCGGCATCGTAATTCAAAATACGACGGACTATGAGAAAGTTTGTGAGGAATTACTAAACGACATCAACAATTACATTCCACTCACTGAGGATCCTTCTCCTGAACTCCAGAACCGTATTACCAACTTGGTTAGGGAAGCCGAATCGAGGGGACATTTATCTAAAAATGAAGCAGATTTCCTCTCTATAAGTAAGAACATTATCCCTTACTTTTACACACTCCCGAAGACCCATAAAAATAGATTGCCGCCCCCTGGACGCCCTATTGTGTCAGGAATTGGGTCTCTACTGGAACCCTTGTCCACCTTCTACGACCAGTTCCTAAAACCAATTGTTCAAAGCACACCGACATACCTCAAGGATACCAAGAACCTGTTACACCAACTGCAGACCATTACCTTTGAGCCAGATACCATCATCTTGGCTACTCTAGATATTGAGAGCCTTTATACCAGTATCCCGCAAGATGAGACAATTATGGTATTAAGTGCTGCTCTGAACTCTGTCACATGGGAATACAATACTCCCATTGAGTTCATAATAGAATGCGCAACAATCGCACTCAAGGAGAACTTCTTCGCTTACAAAGGACGGCTATTTTTGCAATGCTCTGGTACCTCGATGGGCAGTACGTTTGCTCCCAGCATAGCGGGGTTGTATGTGGCAGATTTTGAGGCTAAAAACATCCAGTCTATAAACAATCATTTTGGCAGAAACATTTCGTACTGGAAACGGTACATTGATGACGTGCTGCTCATTTGGAAGGGCAGCATGGAACGTCTAAGGGAATTCCTCTGCTGGATTAACACCCTTAACAGGTATTTAAAATTCACCCATACAGTGAGCACCACGGAGGTGGTGTTTCTTGATGTGGTAATCATGAACAGTGGGACAACTCTGACTACCAAGACCCACTACAAAGCCACAGCCAAAAACAATTTGTTACAGTTCTCCAGCTTCCACCCTCGCCCGTTAAGGGAAAATCTCCCGTACGGACAATATTTGCGAATCCGCCGGAACTGTAGCAATATAGTTGATTTTAAACGTCAATCGACTGATCTAACGACCAAGCTGGCACAAAGAGGTTATCCAAGTCACCTTCTCAATAAAGGCTTTAAACGGGCACGGAATCAACCACGGGAAGCCCTCCTTGAACCAATCATAAAAACAACGACGGAAACTCCCCTGACTTGTGTAACCACTTACAGTGCATTGTCCAATTTAATGAAAAAATCAATAAACAAGAATTGGAAAATCATCACAAGCACCAAGAAGGATTGGCAGAAACCGTTGTTTTCTTTCAAGAAAGGGCACAGCCTTAAAGATGCCCTGGTCCATACCAGACCCAAAGAACTACCAGCGACCCCGTTGAGGAGTGTCACTGATGCATGGAACCTACCGAAAGTCACAGGCCACTTCCCTTGCTCAAACTGTTCTGTCTGTCACCTGACAACCCCCACCAAATCTTTGAGCCTTGAACCTGGAAAAACATGGTGGCAAAAAGCACACACTAATTGCAACTCCATAAATGTTGTGTACCTTATAACATGCCCCTGCTCCCACCGGTATGTAGGCATGACAACCAGAAAAATAAAACAACGGATATGTGAGCATAGAAGCAACATTAGGTGCAAAAAATCGACGACTAAAATGAGTGACCATTTTTTACAAACTAATCATACCACCAACGACCTAAGATGGACTGTGATCGAACAAATTCCTGGGGGCACCAACATTGCTGAAAGACTGTTTGAAAAGGAACAGCGTTGGGTGTACCGTCTGGGCACTCACATCAATGGTCTCAATGACGATATACCTTGGGGCTCTGTCCTCAAGTAATTCTACAATCTCCTGATCCGTTGCTGCTCCGGAAACTCCTGTTGTCTATGGTGATTGTGTTCCACTAGTATTTGATCAAAAGTAGTCAACCCAATAGATAACTATCCCTCACCTCCACCATTTAACACCCATATGAAATTGGAGATGGAGATCTGATCTGGGATAGCTCTATCCGCTTTGACTGTAACTCTGTCCCATGCGCTAAGTCTGCCTACACCTTACTCAATTATATGGGTATTTCTGCTTCCATCGCGCACCATAACAAACCCGACTTTGTTGACTTCTCCCCGCATTGGTTTAAACCCCCGCGCATGCGCATTAGTCACTAATCCCAGTCCCACTACCTTGGCCGGGACAGTCGAACCAGCACGCATGCGCTAGAGGCAGCCCTTCCATTTCGGAAGTGAGTATCCTTCAATCAAAGCGGTTCACGCTCTAGTCTGTCCCCGCTGTCCTCACCCATGCGCAGTACGCACGCTTCCCTTCCCGGAAGCGCGGACGCGGGTAGATTCACCGGAGGCTCATAAAACCGCCCACACTCTCCTAGCCAGGATCGACGAGACCCGGTTCCGAGGGCTGCGTAGGTGTACCTACAGGAGACAGGCGCCGTGGGCGTGAGTACTACCCTGGGTGCAAAGGACCATTTAAGCTAAGTACTAACGCTGCTTGCTGACAGTGTTTTGTCCCTTTTCCTTCCCATTTTCTCTTTCCTTTCAGGATGTGCCAAATGCGCCGTCCCCTCCCTCCCGCGGTCTATGGGGTGGATTCTCATCCCTTGTGAAGTGAGAACTTACTTGTCTCACCCTTCCCATTGTCTTTTTGCTGAATGGTCACTGGCCATTTGGCCCATTGATCGCTGAGTGATTTAGTGATGTCTGAATGTCCTCACTGCCATTCGCCTCCTTTTCACTTATTTCCCTCCCTGCGCACTCGCACAGTTAGATTTCGCAATTTGGCAATCTTCCATGAGAGTGTCTTGTCACTATATAAAGCTATACTACCTACCATCTAGTCTCAGCCACAGGCAGAGCCACGCACCTCTGCTATTAGGTATGAGTTGTGCACCCTGGCACCTTGAGCACAAGTAACTGGCTGAAATCGGCTAATCTATCGACAAAAATTCTAATTGTTTGTTTGTCTCTTTCTGTTTGTCTGTGTCTTTTATTCTCTACAGGTGCTTTTTACTTTTTGTCTCAAAATTTTAGAGACCGGAGGCTGTGTGCGTCCTGCCCTCGGGTGGTGAAGCCCCCTCCCTTTTTTTGCACTTCACAGACTTTTTCACTTTCAAGTCCTCTGGTTGGGTGGGCCTTAGAGTGCCCATACCGCCGAGGTTTACACTCTAGGTCCTGACGAATGCCAGGTTAATTGTACCACACCGGCTGAAACATGTTCATGTTGACCATTCACGTTGTCACTTAATGCTAGTGGGAGTAGACCATTCAATTAGTTGGCCTTACTCACCAACACATTTTTTAACCTTGCCCTTGATGATCTTTGATTAAATGAATTTTTTGATACATACAAGGCAATTCTAACTCACCACTTCACACTATTCACGTAATTTTTCACATAGCCCTCCCACCCCCACAAAACCAGCTCCGCAGTAATTCTGGCGTCGCAGCACACCGGGGTGGCATTCGGTCACACCCGGTGGGGCCCGATGATGAAGCAAGTCACCGACCAGGTGGGTGGGTGAGGGCTTTCTTAACAAACCAAATGGGCTTTGTTGGTTCCTTGTGCTCTGTGCTTTTTTCCACCTTATTCAGAACAGGAACACTCTTTTGTTGTTGATGTCTAATATAGTTTGGGGACTAAGAGTGTTCATAACTCTCCCTATCTCTCTTGTTGTTTTTGAGGCTCCTACTTTGGACCATAATCCCTCTTCAACTAGGGGCATGGAGCAGTCAGCAAAAACCGTAGACGAAGTATGTGATGAGGAAGTAATTGCCCGGGGCACTTCTGTGCTTTTATTTTTTTAATTATTTTTATTGAGAGTTCAAATATAGCAATACAATCCAATTGAAATCCAATTAATACAGTATGAGGAAGGAAAATACTGAAAAACATTCATACAAATTGTCATTTTAACATTTATATTATAAAGTGCAAGGTTGTGTAAGAGCAGACAATTAGTAAACTGGTTTGGATAACCAAAAGATTTTGTTAGAATTGAAAGAGTACATAGTATACAAATATAATAGACATCTTCACAGTTAATATTCCAAAGTTGAATTCTAAAGTGCAGAGTGCGGAGGTAGAACCGTCGTAATAGACTAATACATATTTTCAATAAAGCATAAATCAGGTTAAGTAATAACAAGACAAAACTAACCATCGAACACACTCCAATATTTATCATATTTTTTGAGAGCCCCTGATCTAAGGGCATATTTTTTCTCCCTACACTTCTGTGCTTGACAGAGCTGTAATCGCCATCTCGCCATTCTTGTTGGTTTAAGACTTCTTTGTTTTTTTTCCCTCTGTGCACCCTCTCCTCGCTTCCTGTGGAGGCCAGTCCCGATACATGGTCTGCTGCTTGGGGCAAAGTTTTGCGTGCGGACCTTGTGGAGGCACAAGTGGCTGCGCCACTATCAATGTCTATCAGGGATACATCCATAGGTAGAACAATAGAGCGGGGCTCCCGAACCATAGATGTATTTGCTGGATCCTGCGACACTTGACTGCTACTTTGTCCCAGATCCCTAGGGTCGGTTTCTGCGAGTATATGCTGCTCGGGTGAGTGTGCCGACATCTGGCCCCCCAAAGATGAACGTTTGGCATACACGGGGTCCAATGAAAGGCGACGCTCAGTTAGTGCGATTTCATGAACTAGCACTGATGTATCTCTAGTTATGAACTGGTCAAGTGTCCCGGCAACACTCCCGCCCATCACAGCTTTCTTCCCCTTCCCTTCGCGTGCAGTCATCATAGGCTGGGTATTACACTATAGTTTGGCACCAAATATTGCACGCCTCATCAACGATTGACAGTACAGTCGAACAATAGGGCTGACCTTGTGATGCTGAAGGCGTTAGGGTGGGGGCCCAGCCGGGCCTCCTCTGGTCTCCAACGGGCTCAAATGGTCTCGCCCTTGGCCCGAGCTTCACCCGGCGTGCGCCTGCACGCGTTCCGTGAAGCGGGTGTGGCAAGGAGTTATGTAGGCGGCCTCTGCAGGCAAAAGCAGTCTCAGGTGCGGTCAACACACAGGGCCCCTGGGACTTAGTCACTCCGGTGAATTCGTCCTTCCAAACTCGGACGCAGTGGCTCCCGCGGAGCAGGAGCGGCAAGGAGTTATGTAAGTGGCCTCTGCAGGCAAAAGCAGTCTCAGGAGGGGTCAACACACAGGGCCCCTGGGACTTGCAGTCTCTCCGGGAGCTGTAAGGAGTTATGTAGGCAGCCTCTGCAGGCAAAAGCAGTCTCAGGTGCGGTCATCACACAGGGCCCCTGGGACTTGCAGTCCCTCTGGTGAATTTGTTCTTCCAAACTCGGACGCAGCGGCTCCAATACAGACGATTATGTCATTGCACAGTTTGTTAAACTATTATGTTATATTAATGAGTTCTAATAAAGAGAGCCTCTTGGCACTACACAAAACATTACAGGGGTGCTGGTGATGAACAGCACATTTTTTGTGCCAACAAGAGTGTTTTAGAGCTCTCAGTCTTGCACCATCATAAACACTAACCCACAGCCTGAGCTCACCCAAGCACCTGGAGGTGACAGTGCATAATAAGCACTATCTAACAGCTCTAAAGGCACTGTGATGTTGTGGTCATGTCAAAATGATCCCCGCTTTTATCTTGGATTATAAATAAAAATATATAAGTAACGCAAAAGTGGTTTTTTTTAAACATGTATATGACGGTGAGCAACATGGATGTCGTGGGTAGAGGAAGCATTACAAAGGATATAGGTGGGGGAAATAACACAGAAAGCACTAGTAGGGAAAACAACACAGAGGCTGTAGGTGGAGGACAGAAGCACCATGGAGGATGGGGAGAGGAAAATGGGAGAGAGAACAACTTGGAGTGGGCGACGTAGAAGCACACGGGCAAAAAACAATGCAGGGGGAGAAGTGCACAAAATCAAGTGCAACATGAAGTAGGCAGGAGGGAAATACATAGGCAACAGAGAGCAACACAGAGTGCAGCCGGAGGAAAAACGTACATGAGAAAGACAGCTGGAAAACACATTCACTCTCAGTGTTTAACCCAAAGAATGAAATAATGCTTGAAACGCAAGCAGTGGGAGGACATGAGTAATGCACCCATGCTCCGGGAAGAGACAAACACAAAAAGAGTAAGCGAATCCGACACTAACGAATGAATAAAAGGTAAGAAAATGAGAGTGATAGTCAAGCCAAACAATGAAAGCAATGGCGGGCTCTAAGCCCACTGTAAATTGCCAATACCTCCTTGTTCCCTTGTGCTGCCTGGTAGGCAAGACCAAAAAGGTACTCAACTGAGAGACAGCTCCACATGGGCATTTGAAGCAAACACTGTCAGCACAACAAAACCTGCAGTGCGATTGCTGCGCACAGGAGATCATATTGTGCTGTTGTACTATGGTCTAGGTCATGGTTTACAGGTCCTGCAAATATAACAGGATTGTGTATTAGACCAACACTAACTTCATAAAACCGTGCCTTAAAGCAGTCCTTAACAGCTAGAGTATTTAGGTTATGTTATGTTATGTTATGTTATGTTATGTTAAGTGTTGCTTATAGAGCGCACTGACACCGAAGCTTCCTGGCGCTGGTAGACAGAACAAAAATGAGGGGAAGGTAGGAGGAACAGAGTCTACGTGGGAGTGGGAAAGAGGTAAGTTTTAAGCATTTTCCTAAATTTGAGAAAAGAGGAGCAGGATTTAATAGAGGGAGGGAGGTGGTTCCAGAGCCCAGGGGCTAGATGAGAGAACCGGCGTCCGCCGAATCTCTTAGTTTTAGTCCTGGGGGTGATCAGCAAGTCGCGGTGGGCGGATCGAAGATTACGTGTAGGGCAGTAAGGACGGATGATAGATTTTAGGAAAACAGGGGAAGGGCAATGAAGTGCCTTGAAGGTGAGACAAGCTACCTTAAAGGCAGCCCTTCGCTCAACCGGGAGCCAATGCAGGTTCGTAAGTAAAGGTTTAGCTGATTGCCATCTAGGTGTTCCATGGATCAGGCGGGCAGCCTGGTTCTGAACGGTTTGAAGGCGTTGAGTCAGGTAATGGGGCAGACCGTGGTAGATGGCATTGGAAAAATCCAAACGGGAGAGTACCAGCGAAATAACAGTTTGGGTGAGTGCTGCCGGGGGAAGAAGGTGGCGGATTTTGCAGATCCTCCGAAGTTGGAACATGCAGGAGGATACCACCGCTCCCACCTGAGCACTGAGAGAAAGCTCGGTGTCAATAATGACGCCCAGACTTTTTACTGATTTTTCTGGGACGGGGGGGAGCCAAACTCTGGAGGCCAGAACTGTGCGCCCCAGTAGGTGGAACTGAGTCCGGGAAGTAGGAGCTCAGTTTTTCCGGGGTTCAGCTTCAGTTGGTTCTGGTTCATCCAGAGTTGGATATGGGTCATGGCTCCATGAAAAGTTGTGATGGCATTTGGTGAGTTAAGGGGGAAGATGATTTGGAGATCGTCAGCATAGTTATAGGTGACGATGTCCCATTTCAGGAGCGATTGAATGAGTGGCCAGAGGTAAAGATTAAAGAGGAGCGGGGAGAGGGAAGAGCCTTGGGGAACACCACAGGATGTGAGAGTTTTTTTGCAGTGTAGGGACCAAGGCGGACCGCCTGTGTTCTCCCCTTGAGGAAAGACCTGACCCACTCGAGGGCAACGCCCTGGATGCCCACCTGTCCGACACGGTGGAGAAGGATGTCGTGATCCACCGTGTCGAACGCGGCCGACAGGCCCAGTAAGACGAGGGCTTGGGGATTTCCCGCGTCCGCGTTGCCTCTGAGTGTGTCAAGGACTGCCAGGATAACAGCTTCTGTGGAATGGGCGGGCCTGAAGCCGGCCTGGGTTGGTACAAGGTAGCCGGAGGATTCAATGAACCCGGATAGGCAGCGAGTGACATGGGCCTCCAAGAGTTTAGAAACATAGGGGAGAAGAGAGATGGGGCGATAGTTTTTTTTAGTAAGGGTACAAGAATAGCTTCCTTAAAGGAAGTGGGGCAGATGCCGCTGCTGAGGGAGCTATTGAGTAGGTGTAGAATGCTGTCGATAGTCGAAGTCATAGATGGATCCCTCACCTATATGGAGTCCAGAGAACTTTAAATAATCTGCATAGAAGAACTTTGGGTGGTTGGAACACCTATGAGGTCCATTTTGGGTCCAGATGCATGTTCCAGATCTTGATAACCCTGCATAGTGGCGGCTGATGTGCACTTTCACCTCAATTAAAGTTTAGCTGTATTACAGGAATTACAAGGCTTCCGAGATGAGTGCACAAATGTGAATTCTAAATGTTCTGCCAACGACAAAGTGAAGGAGCAACCAGTGACTTCTGGCTGGATTCGTACAGTTGGAGATCTAGTCCAGGAGACAATTAAAGACAAAAAAGCATTAAGCCCATCCTACTGTGCCCCAGTGCTGTTCAAGGTACTCATACTATGATGTTGCCATTGCCTGCTGGTTGTAAACAGGAACAAATAGTTTCCATTGATCTAATCAAGCTCCATCGTGTGGCCAATCCTGAACTGTAGGCCACAAGTGTGTCTGGGAAGTTTCTTAGCTCCTCTCTTTACCCTGCAAGAGGTCCCTCTACATGCACTAAGTAGTCCTAATTTAACTACTCCTTAGCTGGGGACTTCTGGTTCTGATGCTAAACTAGCACTTGTGCCTGTTTCTACTTCCACTACAAAATTATATATTATCAACCACCTTTGGAGATACCAACATGCTCTCCTGTACCTCACAAGGTTCCTGTTTTGGTTCAGATTTCCTCTGGATATTTTGCAGACATTGGTGATATTTCTTCAGATTCCTCACATACCTTCTTGCATGGTGCACCCGCACTGTTCTATTGGTTTAAACAACTTATTTAATTCCTCCATGGTACCACCTTTGGATTTTCCTTTCCTTGATTTTTCTCTTCTGGATTGGATTTGTTACAGTGTTTTATCTGCTGTTAAATGGATGCTATCTCCCAGAACATTCTTTTCCACAACTGGTAGCTGAAGTACTCACACCCCATTCATCCTTGCATAAGTTCTGAAGATATTTGTCCCTTGTGCATATTACTGCCTTTCCCATCCATAATGATATTGTTTGGGATAAGGTCCCCTATGACATTTTTGGCCCCATGTTGGGCACCATGTTAAACAGTTACTACAAATATAGCAGGACTGTGTATTAGACCTACATGAACTTCATAGAATAGAGACTTAGTCTACACATACCATCAGTAAGTGTTTGTGGGTTTCGGGTAGCTCAGAGTACCACATCTAACTCCTAAACTAACCAGGGTAACAGATGTTATTGCCAACCTCGAGCATGAAACTCTGATTCTCAAGGCACCCATGGAAACTGATCTAACCCTTTTGTTTGGTCTTTCTTGCATGTGCAAGGTAAACACAAGAAAGATATGACAATGTATTTTCAAAAATGTATTGAAATAATGGCATTCTTGTAAAGAAAGCATGAGCTGTGATTATTTTAAAAAGATGAGAAATGCTCCTGTAATCAGCATTAGTAAATAATATGAACAACTCAACCTTGTTAATTGCATGCAATGTGTGCACACTCCTTGCTCCTCCACAACACCTTGTCCTCCTCTATGCAGCGCTGGGAGGCACTTAGGCAGCTATGTGCTCTACAAAACACGTACATATAAACATTTCTATCTAATACTATACTAAGGGGAGCATAGCTGGAGTACCCTTCTGCCAGATCAATTGGGATAGTCTAACGCCCATACCTGGTTCTTAGGTGTCAGGAAGCCTGTTGCAGTGCAAAGGTTATCGTCCTAAGCAGGATGGAGGTTGGAGTCAGCAGGCCTGCATCTCAGTCACAGTTTGTAGCTGTTCTGTGATAATCTCAGTATGGAAATGCTGCTCTCCAAAGAGCTTTAGCACTGAAGCTATTTCTATAATAGAGTACTGTTCTTATCAAACTGTGACAGAGGGGCAGAGCAGCTCATTTGGTTTCATCTAGCTAAAATGAAGTGTCTCCTAACAAGCACAGAAAGAAAGGAAGATAATGGCATTGCACTTTCATGTACGGCCCTGGAATAAACTGAACAAACTATATGGTGTCAGTGCCATCGGAGATGCATATACAGCACATTAGAAGTGTGGCAAAAGGCACCTCGAGCAAAGAGACGTTAACCTAAGGAATTTAATCCATGCACCAGTCACAACTGCCTAATAAATGACCTGACCTGACTTCACGACATCCTATACTGATGCATTCTACCTATTTGAAGCTCATTCTTTTCCCGCCCTGTTATATCCTCAGCACACGCACCATGACAGCCTTTTGATTCTGGTTTAATCAGCATCAATCGTCCCATGTGGCTTTTTACGGGCCTTTTTAATGTAGTCATTGTTTATCACCCATCAGTATGGGAAGCCGTTCATGTCAAAATTACAGATCCCCATATAAGACATCTCCTGAAATGCATGGGGTGCTGCAAAATGTATTTGACACACACCAGAATGAATGTAACATGTGTTAAAGCAAATATGAAACAGGGCAGAATGAATATACTATCTAGTAGACAAATGAAATAACACACAGTCTGAACTGGATAAAATATATACTGAGATGTATAGTAACTATGTTGAAAGGAATATGGTGTTGCTGAAAAGAATACAACAAAAACTGCAGTGAATATGACCCTTATTGAAATGATATAGACTGGTGCTGAAATGAATATAACCCATATTGGAACGAATATGTCAAACATTACATTAAATCTGACACTCTTTAAAATGACTGTGACACTCATGAAATGAATGTCAGACATACATCAATGAATACAAGCCATGTTCAAATGAATATGACACATGTCCAAATGAGTATAAGATACGTTGAAATAAATATGACTGGTGTCAAAATGAATATGATTAACACTGAACTGAATGTGAAACATGTTCATTTGAATATGATTGCAGTTGAAATTAATTTGATGTACATTAAAATGAATATGGCCTACACTCAAATGAATATGAAGTGCTTTGAACTGAATCAACATCCACTGGAATGAATATGATACATATTAAATTGAATGCAACACTTTTTCAAATGACTGTGACACACATGAACTGAATCAGCAATGAATACAAGCCATGGTCTAATGAATATGGCACATGTTCAAACAAATATAAGATAAGTTGAAATAAATATGATTAGTGTCAAAATGAATATGACTAACACTGTACTAAATATGACATACGTTCATATGAAGATGATTATAGTTGACATTAATTTGGCATGCCTTAAAAGGAATATGGCACACTCATAAATGAATATGAGAAGCTTTGAATTAAATACAACATCCAGTGAAATGGATATTGCACATCTTGAAACAATTCTAACACATGTTGAAACATACATGACATATGTTCACACAAGTAACATGTTCATTGAATTTGTAAGTACACACTTTCAAATGAATATGACAACTGTCATAATAAGTCTTGATCTGTTGAAATAAACATTACTCATGTCATAATGGATAAGACAGGCATAGCAATGATTATAACAATTGTTAAAATCAATTTGCCCTAGATTAAAATTAATGTGATACACAATTGAATGAGTATGGCATGAACTGAAAGTAATCTAACTAGTGTTAAAATGATAATGACCTACACTGAACTGAATCTGATATATGTTGATATGAATGTGACCGCAGTTGAAATGATTTTGTTATGCCTTAAAACCAATATGGTCAACGTTTAAGTAATACGAGAAGCTTTGTACTGAATGTGCATCCATTGTAATGAATATGGCATGTTTGGAACAAAATCTGAAACATTATGAAAACCTCATTTTGCTGCAAGACAAACTCTTGTTTAAAATGATGAAGTGGGCATGAGTAATTGCTAATTTTTTACATGCTCAACCTCTTTTGTTTGCTGAATGTATTGCTGTTTTAGACTCTGAACACTATTTGATTTGAGCATTTATAGAGCGCACAACTGCCCGGAGGCGCCTAGGCGCTAATACCCTGAAACACAGCATGACTGCAACTGTGACTAGGTGTGTGAGAGTTAGTTGACGAAGAGCCATGTTTTAGTGCTTTTCTAAAGGCCAGAAGTGTAGGGCTGTGTTTTATCCTGTCTGGGGGCATGTTCCAGGTTTTAACATTCCCGACCAGGGAACTTCTTCCACCCCAGCGAGCTCTCTTGATCCTGGGTGTTAGCAGCGGTTTATGGTGGCCAGACCTTAGATTTCTCGGAGGTAAGTACCAGTTCAGTCAACTCTTCAGATAGTGAGGACCAGACTCCTTGGGCTAACGCAGTGATCGTCGCCTTGGCTCTGGCGGAATGAGTACGTAAGCCCTCAGGGGGTTGCTACTTGGTTAATGCATAGCAGATATTCATGCAGAGCACTATCCCTCTTGAGATGGTCCAGTTCAGTAGAGCCTTCCCTTTCTTAGCCCCTAGGCACCCCACAAAGTGTCGATTGTCTGTCTGGAACTATTTTGTGCGATCAAGGTAGTACTACTCCTCTCTCTTTGGGTCCAGACAGTGGAGTCTCACCTCCCTTGAAGTATGAGATGGAGAAAACAATTTGGCAGTGTAATATTCTGGCCTATAGGGAAAGACATCACAACCTACAGGAAGAAGGAATCATGTGTCCAGAGTACCAGATTATCTGGATCGAAGATGTTCTAAGGAGGGTGTACAGAGAGTGCCTGCAATTCGCTGACCCTTCTGGCCAATTTGTAATAGGCATTAGAAAAGCAGTCTTCATAGTTAATAAATGCATTAAATGTTAGACCTGGCATCCTTGGCATGGTTTCCCCTGTCTTTTTGCCTCTGCCTCCTGTATTTTTTGCTGTGTACTGAATTTCGTTTTTGCTGGTCTAGATGCTTTGGGCACTTTGCCACTGCTGATCAGTGCAAAAGTGCAAGTGCTCCCTATGTAAATTGTGCATATGGATTGGTGTTTGCCTGATTGGCTTGTTTGACTTACTACTAAGTCCCTAGTACAGTGCACTGTGTGTACCCAGGGCCTGTATGTCAATTGCTGCTAGTGGACCTGCAGCACTGATTGTGTCACCCACACAAGCAGCCTTTCAAAAGTTGTCTCAGACCTGCCACTGCAGCATCTGCGTGCAGTCTCTACTGCCTTGTCGACCTGGCAAGTGCACCCATTTTACAAAAAACAAAAACGAGGGTTGGAGGGTCTAAGGGAATTTAAAGACCGGCCCAGGTAATTTCCCCTATTACAATATCTAAATACAAGAAACCTGGGGGTCTATCATCAAGACAAAGGTGTGTCTAAAGCCATACATAGTGTAAAACAACTGAATGTCTGTGCGGAAATTAGATGGTCTGGTTATATAGAGTATAGTAAACCAACGCATGGAACCACCAGCAACTATAGGTGAAATCCAAAATCCAGAGATGGATTACCATCAAAATCTTGTTGGTGATGTAGTTTTCTCATGTGGTCATCCACAGGACTAGGCTGGTGTGTCCCTAGATCAATTGAGACTACAACCAAGACCGCCTGTCAGGACTGGGGTCACGCCCACAGTCACTAGCCGACCATGCGTGGGATCACCAATTGGAAAAAGGTGCAGTGCAAAGGGTGAAGATGTGAAGAGAAAGTGACATTAAAAAGGAATAGAGGACTCACAGTTAACTTTAATGAGTGAAGAACCTCTTTCAATTTAAAAACCAGAACAGCGCAAAAACAGCAGTATAAACAAATGACTGCTTCAGGGCCAAGTGCACCCATTTGCAAAGCCCAAACCTTCCCTTCTAGTACATGTGAGTCACCCCTAATGAAGGCCCAAGTTACCCCTTTGGGCAGGGTGCAGTGTAGGTGAAAGGTAAGACATGTACTAATATGTGTGATATGTCCTGATAGTGAAATGCAGTGACTTTCGTCTTTCACAATTGAAAGGCTATCTGTCCCATAGGATAGAATTGGAGTTTATTTATAATATCTTATAGGTATAACTTTCCATTGGGACAAGGTAGAAAGGTGGAGTTTGGTATCTCTGAACTCAGAATATAAAAATGCATCTTTTGGTAAAGATGATTTTTGTATTGTGTGTTTGAAAATACCACTTTCAGCAACTGGGTATTTTCTTAGTTAGCCATTCTGTGTGCCTCTGCTGGTTTGTGGATTGACTGTCTAGTCTTGGAGTGACAGAGGCTGGGGATGTGCATTCTTTTCAGACATCCACTGGGGGGGGAGGGAAAGGTGTGGCCTACCTTTCCTGGATGAGTCAGGGCTGGGGTGAATAGACCTGGGTTTCATTTATATTAGTGGGAGGAGATTTCACTGTACCTGAATAGGTCTGGTCTGCCTTGGACAATGCTGTCTCCACCTCCTGCCGGGAAGCTGGGCCAGAGAGGACCGAACTGGTTTTGATTGAGCATAGAGTCCCTCTGCCACAAGAGAACAAAGAAAAATGGAGCATAAATATTGGGGCCCAGACCCCAGGACTATAGATTACTTCTTGACTCAAAAGGAGCATCTGCCATGAAAAAGAACTGGGAAAGCTGAAGGAGAGTACTGCCCCTTTGCTGTGTACTGTCTGGGGTTGGCCTGCAGTGGCTGTTTCTGCCAAGGAGAGGACAAAGGCTTTGCTGTGTGCTGTGTATCTGCTTGAAAAAGATCTCCAAGCGCTTGAAGTGGACCTTGCCTCCTGTTTTGAAGTCTCAGGGACACAAACACTTCACCATCAGCTCTCCGGATATTCCTTGCTGGGAGTTTTTGACCTGTCAAGAGGTGTCTGTTCTTGGGTTGGGCCTCTGTGGGTTGTTCTTGCTGCCTGGAGCTGGGAAAAGAGAAGCAACTATGGAAGTGTGAAGCACCGATTTCCAACGCAACACCGTAGTGCGGGAAGAATTTCCACGCATTGCTGCTGAAGAAACCGACACAGCACCTGGCCACTGCAGGAAAAATTGCAGCACGCCGAGTCTCGTGTACTGATCCCTGAAGTCGGAGATCACAGCACCGACTCTGATACAGGCCCTGCTGTGTGACTGCGAGAACCAACGCATCGTGGGACCGCGGCTGATGAGATCAATGCCAAGTCTACAGCAACACCGGGGCCGCATTGTAAGGAACGGACCCATCACCTCCCCTGGAGAAAGGAATCAACGCATCACCTTCCCTGTGTATAAGGAACCTATGCATCACCTTCTCTGCGGTTATTTTTGATTATGATTTTGACACATCCTAGGTACTTTGTGTTAAAAGTGTTGAATCTATAGTGTGCTATAGGCAAAACTGTTTTTACCTTTTAAAAGTCAAATCTTGATAACTGTATGTTGCATTTTTGTCATTTTGGTCTTGTTTGGTTTAAATAAAGATTACTTATTTTTCTAAACTGGTGCGGTGTCCATTTGTAGTGTCTTCACTGTATTACTGTATGTGTGCACAAATGCTTTACACACTGCCTCTGAGATAAGCCTGCCATGCTCGAGCCAAGTTACCAAGGGGGTGAGCAGGGATTGTCTAAGGATGAAACTCCCTTACCCTGACTAGAAGCAAGGGTCCATACTTGGACAAAGGTACCTACCTCTGCCAACTAGAGATCCCAATTTCTAACAGAGAGCAAATGTGCAGTGGCTCACATGATGTGCCCATTAGGTCCTTTTGTGGCATCATAAAAGGCCTGCGAGGAAATATATGTTGCAAACCTTTGAGTGACCCAACCACAACTGGTGACTTGAACAAAGAAGAATGGTCTGGCAACCACAAAAATACTGAAATGGTGAAATGGAGGTAGCTGTGCTGAGAGCAAGGCTCTGCTGGGCCAAGGATAGACCACACTGAAGAACCTGAGAAAGGGGAGCAGATAGAGGACTGATATTCCTATATGAACACCATGCCACAAATGTATCCCACTGGCTGGCGAATACCAACTTGGTGCTAGAATGACATCACAGACTTTATGAGTAAGTTTGAAAGCTGTCAACTGTCACCGCTCAATTTCCACTCATAAAGGTGAAAGGTTTGCAGGTTTGAGTGCATGACCCTCCCCTGTTGTTGCAACAGAAGATCCTCTTGATGAGGCAGCCTGATCGGGGGACTGATGCTCACACTCAACAGCTCAGAATACCAGACTTTCCATGCCCAATTTGAAACCACAACAATGATTTGGACCCAGCCATTCCTTATCTTCTTGAGAGCTCTGGACAGAAGTGGTACTGATAAAAAGACATACAGGAGGCCGGAGCTCCACTCAAGACTAAAAGGGTCTCGGAGCGAAAGACGCCTTGGAAACTCCAGAACACAAAATTAAAGACATTGCAAGTTCTAGGCGATGGTGAACAGATCTAGCTAAGGCTCTCCCGGTCTTGAAAGAGACCTTATTATTGATCCACTAGGCATCTTCGACTGAGTTTGTCCACCCTGACCGTCAGGAAGCCAGCTAAGTGTTGAGCCACCAGGGAAACACCCTGGTGTTCCAGCCATGTCCAGTGATGTAGAACCTCTTGACAAAGGATCCACGGCCCTACTCCTCCCTGTTTGTTGCAGTACCAGATGGCAATTTTATTGTCCATGAACACAGGTACTAGTCTTCTCTTGTTAGAAGGAAGAAAGGCTTTCAATGCCAAGTGGATTATCCGTAGCCCTAACATACTGATGTGAAGACCAGAGGCCTCTGATCTCTATCACTGTCTCAGCCAAGTAGTGGTACATATGTCACTATGGTCAGCTCTGGTTGAGGAAGGTAGAGAGATCTGCCCCTGACCCAATCGTGGTTCGTCACACACCACTGCACATCTTTCACAATTTCCTCCAAGAAGTGGACCATGTTGGAGAGATTCACCTGATGCTGTGCCCACTGGAACTTCAGGTCCCACTGCGGAGTCTGTGTATGTCAATGGGCATGTGTTACAAGCAGGATACAGGATGCCATGAGGTTTAACAGTCTCATTGTCATTCAAAACAAAATTCAGGATAGAGGCTGAAACATTTGTATCAAAGCCTGAATGTCCTAGACTCACCAAAACTGCACTTTGTCCAAACAGCTCCAATGAAAGGGAGCGCATTATAGGGAGTCAGGTGTGACTTTGGCACATTGAAAGTGAACACCACCAAGTGCAGGAGGTTCAACATAGTCTTGAGGTGGGAGACAACTGCCTATTGTGAGCCCGCCTTTAACAGCTATTCTCGAGGTAAGGGAAAACTGTTATCCCTGACCTCCCTAGATGTGCTGCAACCACCGTCATCACTTTGGCTAACACTCAATGGGTGCTTGTTAAGCTGAAGGGGAGTACTGCAAACTAAAAAGTGCTCTTGGCCCACCGTAAATGGCAGGTAACATCTGTGTCCTGCAAGTAAAACGCTACTAGTATCCCGGGTGCAGGGCACACAGGACTTGAGGGAGCACGAGCATTTTGAATTTCTCTTTTATCAGAAATAAATTGTGATGGCGCAGGTCTAGGAAAGTACGGAGGCCTCTGTCCTTTTTGGGCACCAGAAAGTAGCAATATAGAAACCGTGACCTACTTCTGATGCCGGCACCCTCTTGATTGCTCCCTTGACCAAGAGAGTCAACACTTTCATATGGAACAAGGAGAGGTGGTCATTCATCAGCTGTTTGCAAGAGGGTGACATGGGTGTAGGTTTTGTCATAAAGGGGATGGAGTAACCCCTTTTACAATTGGATGTTTCCAAACTCCGGTGGTGCAGGTAAAGGCCTATCCTGCCTCCCACTAGTGCCTTAGGGCAAACTAAAGGGGTTTGGAGGCTGCAGCTGCTAAGGGCAGTGTACTTTGGCTACCTCTCCCACAGGGTCTGTGGAACCCGTGTCCAAGGCTACGAAAAGGCTGGGAGGGTATGAATGCGGTTATAAACCCCTTCTGTGGCAGAAGGTTGACTGAGGTTGACAAGGGGCCATGGAGAAGCTAGCCATAGATCCGCTATCCTTAAAGCGCAGCCGCACTGAGCCCGTTTTCTCTCCAATGACACGAGAGTCCTCAAAGAATATGTCCATTAGGGAGGCTCAGGCATCCCCTGAAAAGCAGGTGGTACTCAGCCAGGCATGGCGCTGAAGGGCCTCCGACAATGAGATCACTCTACCCAGCAAGTCTGTTGTGTTCAGTCCACATAGTATGTTGAATTTTGCTGCATCTCTCCCTTCAGCAATGACTTCGGAAAGTATGGCTTGGCCTCCTTCAAGTCCCAGATCATATGGGAGTATCGGCCCAAGAGGCATGCGTTGTTCACTGACCACAGTGCAAGGCTGGCAGAAGAGGACATCCTCTTCCAGGAATTATCTTTATACAGCAGTTTCAACAAAGACCCGCTTATACAACACAACTCCGACTGTAACTTTACGGCATGTTACTTTAACCCACAAAATTTTACAATGACTTGCTGTAAGGGACGTGTTGTTGGACTGGTGTTGAATTTTTAAGTCAAACAACTTCCCTATTGATGCATAAATTGGAGTTGGAATAGTAATTTATAATATTACAAAGACCAGCGCCACCTAAATCAAGTCATCGTAATGACTTGCAAGGTAAAGTAACATGTGGTAACGTCAGTCGTGTAGTGACTGATTTTAGAGGCATGTGTGATAAATGCATGTGGGGTTCCTCCGTACAACCCATCTTCCCAAAGGTATCCAACCTTTTGTATCTCTAATCCGCTGGAGTGGTTTGGAACACATCAGGATTAACTCCAGAGTTGGCGGCCTAGGCCACGAAGTTCTCCAGGGTGTAGTGCTGGGTAACAAAACTGGGGTCCCCAGGAGCAGAACAACTGTGGCAGGCAATTGTATTATGCACAGCTCAGACTAGGCCCCAAGTAAGACATCAGTAAGGGCTTCATTAAAAGACGGGTTCATATGGGGTGACTCACGACTGAAGCACCTCTGTCAAGACATTCGTCTTGGCTGTAATTGAAGGTCCAAAACCTCCGCCACCCTACACACCACCATAGCAAATGAGGCAAGCATGAAACACACTTGTCAGCTAGCTGACCAAGAACAGGGGTGGGAAGTTTTATTCTATGTTGTTTAAGTAGCAAATTCTGTTTTACTCTTTTAGAACTCCTTTTGGGCTGCTAGGCCTTGAATATGGGAAGTCCACTACCTCTGATGCTCAGCTGTTTACGCTGATGCTCATTGTGACTATGAAGGGCAGGTAGTTGTTGCATATTTTTCAGTGCATTTCTACTTGGGAAAGTTGGGAAAAGGGGGGGTCTGGCCTTTTCTTTTTAATTCTTCCAGTTTTTTTCTCTATTTTGATTTGCGTTGGGTAGGCCAAACCTAAGGGGATTGTGGTTTTGACTGTAAATATACTGGGTGCCTGCCAACCAGGTCCCCAGGGCCAGAGCTCTTTCCCTTAACCTGTACTGCAACTGGCACAGCTTCAGACCACTTTATAAGTCCCTAGTAAAGGGTAAGTCTGGTACCAAGGGTATAGAAACTGAAGCGGGACCACTGGGGTTGCAGCACCAATTGTGCCACCCTAGGGTCCACTCACCAAGGCTATGCAAACTACCACTGCGGGCTGCATGCCTTGGTGAAAGCAAAACTAGAAGAGTCAACATGGCACAAACCTCTGTCTGCCATACTTACAGACACTGACTGTGATATAGCTAAGCCATCCCCACAGCAGCCCTAATGCAGGAACAACGTCATTACGAGTTTCCTAGCTCCCCGATGGCTTCACTGTACCCACAGATGTTTGGTACAAAACATCAGGTGCCCCCTGAAAACCTACAGACTACTTGTGTGGTTACTGACCATTCCCAGCAAGCCGCTACCACTAAATGTGTACCTGACCTCATGGGATGAGAGCCTGTGCTCTCAGAGGTCAGGAACAAAGTCTCCTCCGGGTGGAGGTGTTTCAAACCTCCCCCTGGGCAGGAACAGCCTTCCAGGGTGGGAAGCTTCAGAGGCCATGCCATCTTTGAAATGTAACCCAGACAGCTCCAACTAGTGTAGGATGCCAACCCTCCTGTCATGACCTCACTTTTGGTGGGAGGATAGGTGGGAAAACTAGAAAGAATAGGAGGCGTGCCCACTTTCAGCTAGCACCTCAGCTAAGGTGCAGCAGGTGAGGTGAAACAAATTTTCAGTCCCCTCCATCTTGATTTGGAGGGAAACTGTCATGTTGGACTTATGCCCATTCCCCTGTGGGAGGGGTCATATAGAGGCTGTAGTCAACAGAAG
Organism: Lissotriton vulgaris; assembly: GCF_964263255.1. Lineage (NCBI taxonomy): Eukaryota > Metazoa > Chordata > Amphibia > Caudata > Salamandridae > Lissotriton > Lissotriton vulgaris. The sequence continues at coordinate 52,832,149 of NC_141686.1, forward strand.
GTAGATGGCCCAATGGCCATTACCTGGCACTACATTTAATGCCCCTAAATGTAGTATTCAAGCAACATCCCAAAGCCCTGAACTTCAGATTTGATGGTGGTAAGAAGTGAAAGGCAAAGAAGAGCTGTTGACCCCAAGAACAGAGAACCTGCTGTGGACGTTTGGGCGCGAAACCTCACCCGCCTCTGCCAAATTTGACAATCAGTAAAGACTGTCTCATCCTACTGCAGAGAGATCTCTAGAAACCCCAAAGATCTTCCAGCTATTCTGACTCAACCTCACTCAGACACAATCATTCTTGCTCACTCTGACTCATTTAGTATCACCCTCTCTCTCACACTGACTCACTGTCCCACTAATTCTGACTCACTAAGACTCACTCAGACTTGACTCACTCAGTCTCACAAACAGTAACATTCAGTTACACTCCCTGTCTGTCTCCCTCACTCATTCATTATCACTCCTCTTATCACTCACAGTTCTCAATTTGAATCACTCTTTCATTGACACTCTCTTTTACACACACATACATGCTCACATATAAACACACTTGCAAACACATACTCTCACATATACTACACATTATTTAAAAGCATTTTTTACTTACCTTGCTGTCTGTGCAGGTCCTGTTTGCTGCTGAACCTTTCAGCTTCGGAAAATTGAAACTGAAACCTCTAACCTGCGCAGTCGCAGATTTGACTTTTCAGTCTCTGCTCATTCACCCCACCCTTTCCCAACTCTTAACAAGCTCGGAAAGGGTGGGGTGACTTGCGGATTGATGTGTGGCCTCGGGCACTGCAGGGCTTCAACCAGCAATGCCCCTGTCTAACTTTATCTGTGAAGCTTTACCACATTACAGATAGGGAGGCACTGAGGTGCCAGGGACCTGAGGCCAGAGCTTGGGGTTTAAACATCCGCAGATAATCTCTGATGGCTGGTGCAGGCTCATTTATGCGTCTGCACGAGACATCAGACATTGTCTCTGTTAGAAGGTGGTTCTGCCCATCTGAGACTTCCAGATTTTTCACTTTTTGAACAGCTACTTTTTGAGCTATTACTGTGGGAAATCCTCAAAAGCTGGGACTCACCGATAGTTAACTCATGATCAAGGAGAGTGCATGTGGATTTCACCGGTGTCCCCCTTGTGAGTGAAGGCCGCTGCGCTGCAGCCGGAGTAAGGGGCACTGGACTGGTAACATATAGACACGTGTGTACATGCGTGTACAGACGTTTAGGGGCTGCGCAGGGGAGATTCCTGTTGTGCACAACCCAGGAGCAGGTACAAATAGAATGGTGTGGCAGGAATGATGCAGAGTTGGGTGGTGAAATGGAATAGGCTTTATAATGGGGGAAGACACATGGAAGGGAAAGTCAATGTGTTTTACTGTTTTCACTGTAAGAACACTTCATTACTCTCCTATAAAGATGGGGACCACATGGGGTAGTTTCACTTCCCTAGGGCCTACAAATTATAAAAACGCCCCAAAGTACACTGTAAGATGTGTGAAAAGAAGTATTCTGCTGAGTCCAAAGCCATATCTGTACTGCTTATGGGTCATCCAGAAATGTCATATTCCTCTGACTCAGATTATAATCGGAGCCTGGCTGGGTGTGACCCTGCCAGGCTGGATTAATGACCTTCCTCCCCAAGCTGTAGCATCAGAGGCCTAGCCTTTCACTGGAAGCATTCCTAATGGCAAAGGCCTCCTCTCCAGGAGGAAGAAATGGGGGTGGAGCTGCAGGTTATCTATCAGCAGCTGTCACCTGGTGCCAGGCACCAGACCTGCTCCGGGCCTGGGCCATGAAGGCAGCAAGTGGGGAAGGGGGCTTTTCAGAGACCATGTGGCATGAGACCCCTGGACACCATTTTTAAGTATCCCAGAGGCCTGTGCAGGAAGGAGGGAGCAGGGGCCGACAGGTGATGTGTAGCTGCAGAATAGCACAGAAGGGCCTTCCTGCCAGCCCCTCACAATTCTTTTAAAAGGTCTTGCACAGGAAGAGGAGCTCTCTCTGTGGTGTGGTCTTGCTGAGGAAAACTGGTGCTGGAACCTGGCGCCATGGGCAGTTGGAAGAAGGAACCTCCTGACTGTCCCAGGACCTTGGACTGCGCCTTTGAGGGAGTCCAGGGCCAGGGAAGAGAATTCTGGGCCTCTGCACAATGAGAAGAGAGGCCGAGAAGGAGAGCCAGGTGAAAGGCTGGCATAGGGAGCCAGTGAAGACTGTTCCCTGCCAAACCCAGGAGGGTGGTGAAGAGTGCCCAAAGTGGCTAGGGCTGGCCACCAGGAGCACAAAGAGGCCAGAATGGTAGAAATTGGTCCCCTGAAGATATGCCCCACATAAAGTTGGCGACCTTTGGCCTCTGAGCTGACCGACAATGGAGCACGTGGGGCTCCGCCGCTGGTCTTAGATGTGCCCCCAGGGTGGGTCAGGTTCCGGGGAATGCCCCCAGAAGGAGAAAAAGTCAGGGAGAGCCATCACGCTCCCCCTGAAGGTGCCCAGGAGGGGGCCAGGAGCCTACCCTGCCCCCAACGAAGAAGACGGGGAGCACCGACGCCCTTCCCGTGAAGGTGCCCAGGGGGTGCCAGGAGCCTACCCTGGCCCCCGAAGAAGCGGAAGTCGGGGAGTGTCGTCTCGCTCCACATAAAGTGATCCTCAGGGGCCGGGGACCCCCAACTCTGGACCCCATTGAAGGTAAAGTTGGGAACGCCGTCGCACTCCCAGAAAAGACCTTCTAGGCGCTCGGTACCCCCAATTTCGGGCCTCAGTGATGCCGGAAGAAGGAGTAGTGCTGCTGCACTACTCCCGTGGTAGGAGGAAGACAGGGGAGTGCCGTCGCACTCCCCCAAGGTCCCGCCAGACCAGCAGCAGCCTCTGTGTCTTCCCGCAAGAGCGGGCAGACCAGATGGACGCACTGCCTCCCGCAGCTGCACACAAGGGTGCGGGCTGGACGGAAGCCGGCAGGAGCAGCCGGGTGGGCTCCCCAAGCTGCAATCACCTCACCTGTGAAGAAAGGGGTCCAGGAGGGACCAGGCCCCCAATGAGGTGCAGAAGCGGCGTGAGGCCGCCAACGATGGTAGCGCAGCTCTCCCAGAGCAGTCCGGGAGCCGCTGCTCTGTTATTCACTGTGCATGAGGAAAATGCCCCAAAATGCCCTCCAGGGCCCAGGAAGGCCTGAAGAGAAATCCAGCTTGTTGGTGGCATGGGGTGGCCCCAGGAAGATGGGGTCATCGCAAAATGCATGCAAAGGTGCAGGGGGAGCTTCAGGAGCAACGCAGACTCCCCAGCACAAAAATGGAACGTCCCCACCCTCAGTCTCAGAGGGATTCAAAGGAGACTACCTTACTAGGGTTCATCTGTGTTTTAAAACCCACCTCATGCTGGAACTTTTGTTCTACATTCAGGAGCTGACGCTTAGGGTTGCACTGAAGTGAGCAGGGTCAAACATGGATTGTCACTGAGGTGATCCCCTTAGAAGTGGGAAGTTATACTTACACAGGTGGCGCATTCACGAATAGCATTTCTTTTGGGGACTGGAAGTCACATGTGTAATGTGAAGACATAAACAAAGTGGCTTAGGTTGCTAGGTATTCCTGTTAGGGTGCCTGGTTGTACATGCTTAATCCTATGATTATAACTGGGATGCCTTTTAGGGCTTTAATTTCATTGCATTATGTGTGTGACCAGATATGATAACTGCTGTCATTCTAAGTGATGCCTACACATGTATTCTTGCTACTGCATTAAGGGATGAACCACCCAGATTGTTAGCCACTATGATTCAGGGGTGTATACTGTATGGTCAGTATGAGATGCTCAGTCAGGGCTATGTGTCACTATGGCAGGTGTTTCCATTAAATATGCTTGTTGAGATAATTGGGTAGGTCGCCATTGGTATGGTGCAAATGGGCAGGGCCCTCACTCTAGGTTACGGTCAACCTAATGCATTTGGGGGCAAGATGATGTACATGCATCAGAGTGGTGGTACTAGACCCCACACCCCCTAATGATACTTATGTATATTTGTAAATTGTTGCATGGTATTGAGTAGTGTGTGTGTTTAATGAATGTACTCTTCCTTTTATAAAGCATAGTACAGACTGGACAATCAATTATTGAGGGTTAGTTCTGCGTACTGGTAAATGGTGATTACTAGCTCACGCCACCTTCCTTGAGTTAGCCGTACACTGCTCTGCAATGCTATCCTCTGAGAGTCAAGCGATACAATGGGGTGTTTGGCTCCCAGTGAAGGACAAATGCAGACATGTTATTTGCGTAGGCCTCACAGAAACAGCCTCGTTTTCCATAAGTCTCTAACAGAGCTGCCTTATGTTGCTGCTAGATAGCATTTTCTTTTTATACCAAAGTGAATATAAGATTATTATTCACTATTGGCATAACAAGGGGGAGCACAGCCCTGGAGCCCTAAATGGACCCCCCGATGGGTGCATGCAATTAATAGAGAGCACTGTGGAAAGTAGAGTACACTCATCAAGGGTCCTCCAGTGATATCTTTCAGCAGGAGCAACTTAGTAAAAACAATGCCTCCACTGGCGATGGTAAGAGGATGGAAGGCCTTTGACACTCCAGTGGTGCCAGGCAGCAGTCTGAGAGGTACTCATACACCCAGTGTGCCTCCTAAGAATAAACACCTGATGCTCAGGAGGCCAGGAAATGATAGCGAGGTTAGAGAGGGCTAGTAAACAGCTTTGCATGGAGAGTGTAGGCAGCAGGTATGTCTCAGCCCTTCGGTCAAGACGGAAAAGCATTTAACCCCTATCATGAGGTAGGAGTCATGTTGGCCGCACAGACAGAATCCCGCGCTGAGAGTCTGACGAGGAGTGCATACTATCAAAGCACTCACATGCATGGCAATAATTTAGAAGAGGAAAGTGGGAGGTTTTTAAAAAAATAATCGGGAAAATGTTTTTCTCCCATTTACTTCCAATGAGGCCTGGATCAGGTCTATTGTCATGTGTGGGACTTGCAAGTGTGCTGCCACAGGATCATATATCAGAAATGTAAATATACTTTTTTTTCTGTACCTGTCAGGAGCACAGAGAAAGCGCTGTGAAAGGCAGAGAGAATGTGGCAAACATGTTGTCTGACTCACACAAGAGCCGTCCCTGTAGGCAGAATCCCTTAGTCCTGGCTTTTTGGGCATCCGTGCTAAGCATGCTGTAATATCTAAGGCCATACTTTAATTCTAAAAATAAAACTACAGTGCTCACAATGTATAGTGTAATAAACAGTCAGCGTTGGCTGAAGGAGTCGCACATGACATAAGACTACTTGGCAGCTTTTTCAAAATTTAGACACAAGGCAGAGGGGGCATTATGGTACTTTATCGCTCGCTCAAGTACAGTTGAGATTTCCTCTGTGCCCAAGACCAAAATGGTTATAGATATGGACAAACGGAAGCCCACATGTCCAGGGTTGTGGGCCCATGTTCGTTCAAGCTCCTAATCTGCACTGACACATACATGCCAACAGCTTTGGAGACTCCCGATTCTGAATACATAAATGGCATTATTTTAGATGTCTCCATCTTGAAATGGCCTCTGCTTCATTAGAAGTCAATGGGAAAAAACTTTTGCTCGATTGTTGTTTTTAAAATCTCCCTCTTTGCTGTTCTAAAATGTTTGCATGTAAGTAACATGCCGTACTTTTACTCTCCCTATTTGTCAGAAGTACTGCGAGGTTGGCAAACACTCACCAAGTATTCAAAGACTATTCTAGAGTAGTAAACCCTCATCTCTTCTATTATTTGGAGGGTATTTCTTATGTGTATCTCATCAGTCTCGGGAGCCAACACAGACAACTCCTTCCTCTGATGTGAGCAGCACTCACCCGTTGCAGGATCCGCAACAGGTATAGTATATTAATTTCTGCTCTGGAGAGGCCAGGGATCGCTGGTGGGACTGAGGCTCACACGTCAGGTTTTTTTGGGGTATTGGCTAGACAGTGCATGTACTGTCTCGAAGAGACTGCTGTACTGAATATGTGGGCCTCATCCCACCCACATGCTTCCCATTTGCTCACTCCATTGTCTGTCTCATATTCATTGTCACCATTTATTATTATTATTATTATTCCGAGTTTTGTATAGCGCCTGGTTACCAATAGGCATCCCCGCGCTTATCAGAACATAACACAGCTACAAGAATGCAAGGATTAAACAGAGAACAAAAAAGTTTTTAAAAGTTTACGAAACCTGAAGAGACTGGCTTCGGAGCGCAGTTGTAGGGGCAGTGAGTTCCACAAGGAGGCCACATTTATTGAAAACCATTTGTACCTGGCATTCATTGTAATGCCTCTTTTAGTGTTTAGCCCTCCCCCAGTGCATGGACCAAGTACTTAAAAACAACCACTGCTCCCGCTTTTACAACCACTTTTGGACCTACATTTTTCAATTCTTTTTCAGCACTCTACATAGAGCTCATGCTTTATAGCTCCGTCTCCTCCCACCCACCCTCATGCCCCGTCACTGATCACCCCCTCCCCCAACCGTCACTGCTTTTCCCTTTGTTGCACTTTCCCTGTTTCCTGCATCTCCCTCCCGCCACTGCTTGTTCCCTTGCACCTCCTCCAATCCTGGGGTCTGTCGAGAGAAGGGAAGTTTGTCCAAGGCCAGGCACATAGTCTAGGAATGATGTATCATTGTTGGTATGTTTCCTTTATATGTGATCCTTGCCCAGAGTCAGCTTTGGAATATAGACTGCAATGATACTTACTGGGCATTTTCTTAATAAGCGCATGGGATTTGAAGGATCTTCATACTCTTTGCTCATTCGAGGTGTGCTAGCGTACCGCTTTTTATATTTCCAGGTGTTTCACGGTGCTATGAGCTTTTGTGTATATATGGTGCATAACATAGGGAGCTCTGGCATGTTTTCCCATTACGTTTCTGAGTGATTGTATATTTTTCACAGCTTTAATGCTTAGGTCTGTAGTCTCTCGTATAATTTTCTCCACTCATGAAATGGGAGTGCCTCTGGGCTCTTGCCCACTTGCTTTCGTTGGACTATAGATTGTTAACTTGTTTAATACAGTAGACGCCTGTGGAGCATCTAGCTGCGCAGCATCAGCAAGAATATGTTAACTATCAGCTGTTGGCTGTGCTTTCGGGGCAGAGGATTCATCTTTATCTAATGGGGAGAGTGAAACGTCCTAAATGTGACTATTGTGCTTCCCATGGAGGTGTTGCCACTGAGTGTTCATCTGGAGAGCTTTGTTGCATTTCCTTATTTTTTTCCTTCTCCGAAAAAGAAGCTGAAGAGTTTTTAGTACCTGGAAGCAGTTAATTTACTGATGTCAGAACAGGGTGATCCTGCAAGTTCCGATTCACGTACTAATACACTGGACAAATCGGCATCAGAATGTTTGTTTGCATATGCAGGAGGATGGCTGTGATCTGTCTACATCCTTTTCTTTTTCAGGGTAGGTGTGCGCTGATCACCTGACTGTCTAATCGAAGATGCATTATGAACAGACTCAAATGCCCTTACTTAGCACAGCGAATGTGTTTCCAACTGACCCTAAAAGCACCGCCACTTATGGCCATTTCTTTCAAAATCCCAGACCTATGGAAGTCCCGCTCCTCTGCTCAGGCAGAGGAGCGTCGCCCCACTGAATTTCAGCACTGCAAAAAGGAAAAATAAAATGATAATAGTGCAATGTTATTATCATTTAATTTTTCTGTGCTGAGGCAGTTTTGAGGGGGGCAAAGTAGGGGGGAGTGTTGGCCCTTTCCAAGTGTGCATGACTGTTTGGCTGACCGTCCTGGGCCGGCCAAACAGTCATGCACACTTTACATGTTCTCCACTAGCTGTATTCTACAGCCTGGGCGGAGAACATGCTTGGGCTCTCAGTCACTGTGTGAGCACCTAACCATGGTGCTCAGACGAATCTTGACGCTGCTGTCATGGTGACAGTAGCATTGTGATTGGCATAGGGAAACCTGGGTGCGTCCTGCTTGCGATTCACAAAGAAGGAAGAGGAGGGAGGAGAGGTGGCAGCCGGCAGATAAGTGATTTCTTTTTTATAGCCCACTCTCAGTTCACTACTTCTGCCAGGGAGGGGCTGCCACTGAGTTCTGGGTTTATGCAGTGGTCAAAGTGGGGAAAAAGTAGATCTGTGGAGAATCAGAGGGAGGAAATAACTTGAAGATTGGGTCAGTGGGTGGAGTAAGAAGTGCCGCCAGAAAGAGCAAAAAATCCCAATTTACAGTATTTGTTTGGCATTTCACATTGTGCATAAAGCAGAGAGACCATGAATTTTGTGCACATAGGGGCATATTTTCAATAACGTGGCAAAGCGTATCGTTAAACCAAGAAGGCTAACAACACGCTTCATCCCTTTTAAATGCAGGGCTGCACCATATTTAATAGAATAGGGTGCAGCCCTGTGTTTCCCCTTGCTCTGGCGCCTACTTTAGCTGCCTAGCACCAAAGCAGACACCCATACACCATAGTACAAGGGTGCCTGTGTTGAGGGGAAGATTGTTTATGTGCAAGAAGGGGGACCTGCACATAAACAATCTTTGAGTGCCGTTTTGTAACTTCTATGTGTGCTACTTAATACGGCTCACATAGAAGTTATAAAATGTCTTTTTTTTTAATGATTGTTTATGTGCAGGAATGGATACCTTCCTGCACATAAACAATCATAGGCAATTTGCTGTACCCATGTGTGCTGCACAAGGTAGCATTCATGGAAACAGCAAAAACTGGAAGAAATAAAGCATTTAGTCTTGTTTTGCCTGTTTAAGACCCGGTTTTACCTGGTCTTAATTTTGGCGATGCCTCCAATTTATGCAACCCTTGTAAATAGGGGGCAGCATCAAAATCAATAGGTGTTGCAGTGGGACGCCCACCGCAACACCCATTGCCCTTCCCTTTCAAGTTAAATACAGCCTGAAAGGGTGCCTTATTTACAAGGCAGCGTTAAGACACATTAAGTGGCTTAATGCGGCCTTGTAAATAAGGTGAGGCCCCTATCGCCATCACAACATCACTGAAAGTGACGCTGTGGTGGCGATAGGTGCACTAGGTTACTCGTTGCTCAGTTATTACCGTCCTGGTTAGTGCCGGGTGCCTCTTGAAAGCACCTCTTGGTGCTATACAAGTGTAAACGCTTTATCTCGCAGCAGTCGGCGCCGCTCCGAGGGCTCAGACATGATGCAATGCTGTTGCAATGCAATGCAAACCCTCACTTAATCTAACCCCCACCCCAGACCCGCTTGAGGGCGTCCCTCACGCCACTCCTATAATCTGTCCCTGCTCTTTCTGACTGTTGCTGCCTACCTCTGTCTGTCCTTCCCTCCTCTGCCTGCCAGGCTTTCTCTCATTCGCTGTATGCATGACTCCCTCCCTGCCTGCCTATCTGCCTGTGCATCTTCCTTCATGTTACCCCTTTCTGTATATTTAGTTAGTGACTCCCTCCATGTGCACCTTCCACCTTTGCTGCCTGTTTTACTTTTCTAAATGGCTTAATGTCATCTATCTATCTTCTTATTTGCTTTGGTCTTGCCCGAAACTGCCAATCTCGGTCCCCACTATCTCTCCCTCACTGTGCCGGTCTTCTATATTATACTTTCCTATAACAAGCATTAGAACAGGCACGAAAAGGTTGCCAGCATTACAAAGTCAAAAATACCAGAAGACATGTTTATGTTAATTGTTTTTTAATAGGGTTGTTCAGTGGTAGATAATGTATTCTTGTTATTGTTAACTGCCAAGTACATCCGATCGTGCCTTGCACTTTTTCTGTACGTGTGTAATACTCTTAAATGTGCATTTTAATGAAGAGCATCGTGGGTGCACAGCACAGAGCAGGGTGTGTTTCTAGTGAGTGAATCACTGTGCAGTCAGGTGGGGCCGTCTGTTCATCCTGTTCACTGTCTCTGAGACGTCTGGACTCACACGAGCCTCTCTGCTGGTGACTCCCCCAGTGAAACACAATGAACACACATTCCACCTCAACGTGTGCTGTATACCTACTTTATATTAACTCACGTGCAGCATGAGCCGGCAGCTGCCTCCATTGCTCAGGGGGTTAGAGCAGTGGTCTTGAAGACCAGGGGTCTTCAAATCTCACTGGGCCCTCACCTATTTTTTTTTACACTATTTTCTATTCCAATTCAGAATTTGGTTCAATGGCATAAGATTAATAATTTCAGTGCCGTTTCTTTTATATTACCAGTGTGATTCAGCAATAAAGAGAAAACTTCTCTCACACACCAGGCCTCTGTCAGGTGACCCGACAACCACAGCCTGTCCACGAGAACCTAAAGCTCCAAGAGGACATAAAACACATCACACACCAAGCACCACAACCTAACAAGCACAGCTTGAACACAGGATATTTGTGTCACACGATATCCGGCAGTGGCAATCACGAACCCCTGAAAACGCTTAGAAGAAAGTTAAAACTTACAAATTACGAGAACTCTGACCTTTTCTAGTTTAGCTCGTGTGTGGTCTACATTTGTCAAGCTCATCGCTAAAGGCAGATTAGCTGTACTAATGAGCATTTTTTAAAGAAATGGGTGGCAGCTGTGGCTTTCGCTACGAGGCAGCAGCGACACGCAGCTAGATCTCAGGTGTGAGGGGGGGGGGCGCTGATGGACACCTGAGAGCCCCGCAACTCCTGCTGCTGTGCTTCACAGCCATGGGAAGGACATGCGCCGTGCCAAAGGCAGTGAGAGGCACCCCACCAGGATGACCGGCCCAAAGAGGCTTCAAACACGGAGCAAGCCCAGTCCAGGCCCGACTCACTCCTCCAGCCGCTGATAGCAACAGTCAGGCGATAATGGTCACGGACACCACAGGCCTCCTGCCTTTCCCTGCAGTTCATAAATGCGAGCGGAGCTTGTGGTATGTGGTGCGAGCATGGGTCACGGTGCCCAAGGCCTTCAACAGGATCAGTCTCACCCCACGTCCGACGGCGGCAGGAACAGTACCTTCCCTGCGCCAAAAGCGGCGTCAGAGGAGGACCACTGTGATTGGCTGTCAGCGTCACGTGCTTTTCAGTGCATGTTATACACACAATTCACCGTATCCAATTCATTCACATCCTTATCCAGTTCATTCAGCATTCTATGTATCACAATGTGATTCATATCCGATTTCAGTGATGCTCATATTCATTTCAAGAACAGTGTTATTTGCCTCACTGTTATTTATATCAATTTCAAGAGTTCTTATATTTAAACCATTCTGTAATGTTCATTTTTTAATTTATTTTTAAATGAGCCTTTGTGTTATATCAAGTCTATACAAAACAGTACTCTTGCCTACAGTAAATGACAGCACCTTAACACATGGGGCAGCATATATTTTAATAGATTAACAGTCCAGCAGTTTCCCTCTATACTCAGAATTATTTTTTTCATATCAGGATGGCGCCTCCAGAGCATAATTGCATTCATGAATGCTGAAATGAGGCCGAGATGGCACTTCAAATACTATTACATTTGGAGCTTTTGTCCGAGAATCAGTGTGTATACACATTCCCATAATGCCTCCATCCCTCCCCAATTTTACTCTTTGGGGACTCCACATCCTAGCTGCCATCGCTATAGGAGGCGCGCACCTGTATCTGCGACTAGGGGTAGGAGCCTATCTAGCGCTTAAAGCAATCCCAAACTCCCGCAGCGCAGGCCGGGGACGGGCATGTCCTATGCCTAGTCAGAGCCCGGAAGAGGCTGTGACCACCCTCTGACATTGTGATCCTGGGGTCAGTGCTCTCTCATATTGTACTGGAGAGATGAATAGTTTGAATCTGTTAACATGTTTGGGTATAGCTCTACCCTGGTTTCTATTCTTTGGATGCTGCCTCTGGTGATCTTGAGGTTTTGATAATGCCAAATTACAATGGGCAAAAGCAAACCCCAGGAGGTTGAGGCGGAAACACCTTCTCCCTTTAAGAATACCAGCATCAATAAAATGTTGCAGAGGGCTATGGGGATAATTTCCACAGAAATAGCCCTGCCTGAGAGGACATTGTCTCTGGGAATCCCAAATGATTCAAGCTTGGACGGCTCCTTATCATACAGCGCAATTGGTACAAATAGTGCAGTGGACCATTTGGGGTTGGGTAACAACCAAGCCAGTGATGAAGAGGCAAATTCGGCTCCTAATCCAACAGGGGCACACCTGAAAGTTACATCTCGACCTTCTTGAGCCACCAAACGACGTAAACAGCAGCACACATCTCCGTTCCCTCTAGCCCCTGCTAGCCCATATGCTGACTTGAACATTATTGACCCTTATAATTCCAGCCTAGAGGGGACCATGCTTACACCTCCTTGGGCTGTGGACCTCACAGAGTCTTGTTTTGGAAAAATTAAACAATATCTACATAAAGAACTTTCGTCATTGACAGTGCAGTTGGAGGCCATCGAAAGGGGTCTCAATTGCATTTTATCCCAACAAAAGCAAGTTATAAGTTCAATAGCAGTAGCAGAGAATGGTGGCCAGGTTATGACCTCCAACTGCCAACTCAAACTGTTTAAGGACTTTAGCACCATCCACACAGCCACTTTATCTAGAGATGCTGTAATTAGCCATGGTAAAGGGACTGAGGTTGCGGGTACTTTGCACACATCAAAAGCGTTAGGAGTTAATAAGGCCTTGTTGTCCTTTAGGGGAGGGGTGTGGTCTCACGGCTAGACTGACGACCTAGGAGCTGGGAAACCAAGGTTCGAGGCTCGGGGTCGACTCCACATCCTGTGATTCTTGGCAAATCACTTAATCCCTTAATCTCACCATGCCTACCAAAAACATAAATGTGTCCTGGTGTATGTAACTGATGCTCATGTAAAGCTCTCCAATACATTTGGGTCAAGTTTGCGCGATATAAATCTGCACAAAAAAAAAACACTGGCGCTGCGGGGATACAGCCACCTATGCTAAATACCCCAGCATCCATACTGAAGCAACCAGTGACCGATCTCACCACAGCATCTTGCCCATATGTACTTGTTTTGGTAGGAGTTCCTGAGTTGAATGTGAATTAATGAATCAGAAGGAGGGTCAGGACTAATACATGTTTAAATTGGCTGGCCCAACATGGGAAGTTCCCCTATTACATGGCTACTGAGATTTTGCTCACATGGAGAGTGGCACGGTTAGGGTCGGGATCCAAGGATCATTGTAGTGATTGTATAATTATAAACTTCAAATCCACACAAGGTAGTGCAGAGGTTATTTGGCCTGCTTCCCTGACTCAGAAGAGAGTCTATGATTCAGGTATTCCAGCTGGGGTATTTTTATAAACCATCTTGTGTTAGGGAATGTGATAATTTTGCACAAAAAAGGACATGTCTTCGCATTGGCCCTGTAAGGACTCCCATTGAGCATGTGATAAGGCCTGTTGGTTTTACAGTTCCCACCTCAAATTGTTTTGGTGCCATGGATGGGATGGAGTAACTAGCCCTTGACAGGAACGGGTCTCCCTCATTATGCTCTCCATTAGGGAAGGGCAGGAGAACTATCCAAGGTGATAGGGCACACTACGATGACGAGGGCGAGTCACGGTTGGAGTTCGCCTGCTAGGCTCTCGCCGTCAGGTCAGTCAAGTTATGAAGGTTTTTGACAAAAATTCTCCAATGATCTCAAACTTCTGAATCTTCTTCCAAGAAGATCCTTTCGTGGGTCCAGTGGGTCCTTAACAACAATCCAAGGCTCCAGAAGCTCTGGAACCTCATCCTTCTTCCCTCATGCTCCCTTCATTTGTCCTCACCTTTTACCCCTAATCGCTCATTCTATATCTCTAGGATTTCAGCTTTTCTTTTTGCTTTGCGTGATAAGTGCAATTGGCAAATGATGATGTCCTAAAATATTCACCACCCTGTCTATTTTAAGGCAATCTAATACCTCACACCACATGCCTCTGTTCTTATTCCTCATTCCTTATCACTCATCCATATATCCAATTTCCTTTGACCTCATGACTCAGTGATCACCCTTTCTTTCATCAAACCTCTCTCCTTAACCCCCATTCTCCACTTGTCACCATTCAATTCTTATGTATCAGTTCTAGTACTTCACCTCATCCCACACTCTTCTACTTTCACACCTCATACCTCACTCTTCATCTCTCATTCCTCATCTCTCACTGCACATTCTTTTCATTTTCACCTCTTTATTGTCTATGCCTTACTTCAGATTTCTCATCTCTCAATCTTCATCTCCCATTGCTCAATTCTCAGTCTGAACTTATTGCTTTTCATTTCTTGCTTCCTGTCCCTCACCCCTCGTTTCTCTTTTTCCACTTTTCTTTCTTCATCATGAGACATTCACTTCTCTTGTTTTCTTCCTAATACCTCAACGCTTATGCCTTACTCCTTGTGCCAGATTTCTTGTCCCACACTCTTCACTTTTTTCACTGCTCGGGCCTCAACCCTCAGTCATCATCCGACACCTCTCACCTCTCAACCTTTGCACCTCATTCTTTAGCTCTCTTCTCTCACTGCTTTTCCTACACTTCTCTCTTACTCTTCATCCTTTACTCCTCACTCATTCCCCCTTTCCCACCATAACCTTTCACACCTCTGTCTTAATCTCTCACTCACAATTTCTCACTCTTTAACTTTCATCCCTTACTCCTCATTCCTCATCCTCACTCTTTATCCTTGGTTTTGTATTCTTACTCTTCAGTCTTCATTTCTCAGCCTTCACTCCAAATCACTCATCCCTCACTTCCCATTTTTCACTACTCATCTCTTGCTCCTCATACCTCATGCAGTATTCCTCATCTCACACTACTTACTCTTCATGCCTTAGTCTCAGTCCTTCTCCCCATCCATCACCCCTTCATTTCTGATCTCTATCATCCCTGATTTACCTTCTTTCCTCCCATGAGGACTGCCCCTGTTACATGTGTTCTTACCCCAGATGTTTTATTTAAAGTGTCAAATGTCTGCTTTTCTATAAAAGTGTTTGATAGAAAATCATACATTTGAGGTGAGCAAATTTAGAGTGTCGTTAGTGTTGAGGGTGCTCTATACAGGAGCTGCTTTCCACCTAAACTTGAGAACTACTCAGAGTTCTCTGCTTCTTTTTTGCACAATTTATGTGTCACTCTCAGCCTGAAAGGGTATTGTTTTGACTTATACTGGGTGTACCTTGTGTCTGGAGAAAGCTAAACCTCCCTGAAGAGCTGTAATGACAGCGAAGCACGTGTCAGGGGTTGCTTTTGTTAATTTCAGGTTGGCTTGGTTGGTATTTTGCCTATTCAGAGCTGTACTACTGCGCCTGAAGTGGTAAAAGGCTTTTGTCATTTTACAGCTCGTCTTGGATACAACTGTGCTAGTCCTATGTTTAAAAACACTGCTGTAGAAATGGCAAAAGCCTTTCAGCCTTATTCATGACGCCGAAATCGGCTCGCAAAGGGCCAGATTCTGAGAATCTGGCCCTTTGCGAGTGCGATTTTTGCATTTGGGATTCATCATCCCAAATGCAAAAATCGCTATTTGCTCTATCGCATATTTGCGAGGAATTACATTTAAGGAATCTCTATTTGAGATTCCTTAAATGTAATTCATCATCCATTTTTCAATTGCGAAATCGCAATTTCGGGCCGCAATTTACCGCGAGGTCAAACCTCGTGGTAAATTGCGAAAACTCAGAAAAATGCATTTAAATGCATTTTTCTGAGTTGCATGTTACACACACACATGTCCTTTGGACATGTGTGTGTGCAACACCTGTGTAATTATTCATTGCAGGGGTGCTACAGGGTGTCCTTTGGACACCCTGGCATCCTTGTAATCGCAATCTCATTTGCGATTAGCTAATTGCTAATCGCAAATAAGGAATGACTCCCCATGCATTCCTATGGGCCTTTTGGCCCATAGGAATGCATGGGGAGTTATTCCTTGCCCTACAAGAAAGGATCAACACCAACGTACTCAATAGCAAAGAACTTTTTGCCAAACCCAGCACAGAGGCAGGAGACAACCCACCCTCCCAAGACCTCTGCAACAACCACAGCACCTTCTTTGACTACAAGATTAAGGAGATATATGACAGCTTCAATACCCAAGACCCCCTCCCCCCACCGGCAACCACTGCACCCAATGACACCGGACCCCAGCAGAGCCGGCTCAGTTGGACTCCCCTCATTGCTGACAACACCCTCAAGACCATGAAGTGCATTCTTTCTGGAGCCCCCTCGGGCCCCTGCCCGGACCACATCTTCAACAGAGTCACCACCTCCATTGCTCCAAACCCTGCTGCACCATCAACTGCTCCATCAGCTCCACCACCTTCCTGAAAGACTGGAAACACGCAGAGATCAACCCCTTGCTGAGGAAACCCTCTGCCGACCCGAAGAACCTCAAGAACTACAGACCCATCTCTCTGCTCCGTTTCTCAGCCAATGTCATCGAGAAGGAAATCAACGTCCAACTTTCTGAATTCATTGAAGCGAACCACATCCTGGACCTCTCCCAATACTGCTTCTGAAGCAACCACAGCACGAGGCCGCCCTACTTGCAGCCACAGATGACGTCTGCACCCTCGTCAACCGAGGTGAAACTGCAGCCCTCATCCTCCTGGGCCTCTCTGCTTCCTTCAACATCATCTCCCACCACACCCTATCCACAAGACTCCACAAACCTGACATCCGCGACAAAGCCCTGGAATGGATCTGCTCCTTCCTCATTGGCCAAACACAAAGAATCAGACTACCACAGTTGCACTCTAAACCCACAGAGACCATAGAGCTCCTCCCTGAGCCCCACTCTCCATGAGCCCCACTCTCTTCAACATCTACACGGACCCACTCACAGCCTCCATCAGGAAACACATTCAACATCTTCGCCTATGCCAATGACACCCAGCTGATCCTCTCCCTCACCAACAAACTCACTCCGCCTGGGACAACTCCTGGTGGCCCACAGACCTTGGATCCCCCCATGCCTACAGACCTTGGATCTCCCCACGCCCACAAACCTTGGATCCCCCCACACCCACAGACGACGCATGAAACCTCTGCATCATTCTGGACTCCAGATCAACATAGTCTCATCATCCTGCTTCCACATGCTACATTTGCTCCGAAAGATCTTCAAGCGGATCCCCCCCAGTCCAGAAAGATGGTCACTCACACACTCATCACCAGCAGACTCAACTACGGCAACACACTCTACGCCGGCATTAATCAGAAACTCCTCTGCGGAACATTCAGAATGCCTCCGCCAGACTCGCCCTCAATATCCCCCGCCACAGCCACATCACTGGCCACCTGAGACCTCCACTGGCTCCCAGTCAACGAAAGAATCTGCTTCAAGCTCCTCCTACAAAGCCCTACACGGCATGGGACCTGCAAACCTCAACCATCGCCTCGCATTAAACTCACCCACCAGACTCCTCCGCTCTGCCCAACTGGCACTGGACCACGGCCGGAGGACGATCCTTCTACTACCTTGCAGCAAAGACCTGGAACACCCTGCATTTCCACCTCAGGTAATCATCATCACTGCCTCAATTCAGAAAGGACCTCAAGACATGGGTCTTTGACTGAACCACAGTGCCTTCTACGGATCAGCAGTCCCCCCTACTAGTGCCTTGACACCATTACGGGTGAGTAGTCGCGCTGTACAAGTCACATGATTGATTGATTGACTCGTGTCAAGGGTTGCTTTTATTCAATTCAAAGCTGTTACACAGTGCCTGGAATGGTACAACACTTTGGTTATTTTATTTCTTGGCATGGATGGCACTAGCTAATCCTGTGTCTAAAGACTTTGCTGTAAAAATGACAAAAGACTTAGGGCCTGATTACAAATTTGGCTGTCCAATGGACTGCCAAACCCATGTGGCAGTGCGGCTATCGGAAGTCCTACTGCCATATTATGAGTTTGATGGTCGGACCGCCGTAGGACCGCTGTTACCACAGGGTTACAAGATCCCTGTCAGTCTTGCAGCATCTGAGGCCCGCAATCTGCTGGTGGTGCCGCTGCGGAACCGCCAAGCATATTACGAGATTCCTGACCGCTACAGATTTCATGGCAGTAAGCCCACTATGAAAAGTGTAGTGGTGTAGGGGGTCCTACATGGCCCTCTGTTGCCTCTGGGCCAGGAGACACATGCAGGGGGGTAGTAGGTTTGCACCCCTGTCTGTATGCACTCCGTGTTCCAGCACAGCATGGACTTCACAGTCCATGCATGCTGGAAAGTGCTGTGGTGGTTGCATGCTGCCTCCTTTCTAAGGCTCACATATGACGCTTTGATAGGCACCCCCATGGGCCGGCTAGCTGCCGCAGGACTGCCTGACATGTATTTCAATCAGAATATGGTGGGCAGCTAGACGGCGGGTTTAGTGGTCTGGGAGTATGGCGCTGGCGTGGCAGAACACTTCAAGACCGCCAAACTTGGAATGAGGCCCTTAGTCACTTTATAGCTTGGAGTGGATGGAACTGTACAAATCCTATACTTAAAAACTTTGCTAGAAAAATTGACATTTGAGGTGAGCAGGTTTGGGGGTGTTGTAGAGTGCTCCATAGAAAGGAACTGCACTCCATGTAAACTTGGGAACTACCCAGAGTTCCCTGGTTCCTCTTTTGTATAATTTAGACAACCTGAAACAATAAAGATATATACATATGTGTGCACGCCCATGTATATGGATTTATATGTGTGTGTGTTTTCTTTTTATTTTGTACATGAGAAACCATTTTTTATTCCTTCCCTCCCTTTACATCTACCCCTTTCCTAAACCTGAAATCACCATTACCTCCCTTTATCTCTACCCATCTCTAAAACCAACAATTATTCTTACCTCCCTTTACCTTTAACCACCTTTACACCCTAAAATCATCCTTACCTCCCTTTATCTCTACGCACACATAAAAATCATGTTATTTACAAAAATACTTACCTATGTGATAAGTACGGCGTGACAAATGTAGAAATACTTACCTGCATTGCAAATAGATGCATGTAAAGGATGCATGATAAAGACTGGTTCCTTGTTTTATATTCTGTTAAATGTCTGTTATTAATTGTAGTTGATTCAATGTAGTCCTCATCATATCATTTCAGGCTATGTAATATTCATTTCAATATGTAATATTAATTTTAAAGCAAATCAACATAAGTTCATTGCAAGCCATATTCATTTGGACAGGGGTCATATTCATTTAAACATGGCTTGTGTTCATTTCGATATGTGGTTGTTAATTGCAAAGCATGTTACATTTATCTCAAATAGTTTCATATTCAGTCAAAAAATGTCTTATTCCTTTTGATGTGGACATATTCATTTTAACAGGTGCCATATTTATTTCAAAGTGGTTCATATTCATCTTAACATGTGTCATATTCCTTTCAATGAATGTCATATTCATTTCAATGGATGTCAGATTCACCTTAACACTTGTCATAATCATTTTAACATGGCCCACATCCATCTCAACATAGGTCATATTCATTTCAATACATGAAATATCCTTTTTGATGTATATCATATTCATTTCAAAGCATAACAGATTCAGTTTGACAAGTTTAATTTTATTTTCGCTGTTGGTCATATTCATTTTAAGACATTTTAAATCAATTTCAGTGGGGATCATAGTCATTTCAATGCATGTCCTATTCATCTTAGCATATATCATATTGCTTTCAATGGATGTCTCATTCAAAATAACATCTTATATTAATTTTAACATGAATTATATCCATTTCAACACGTATCATAATCATGTCAATGTGTATCAAATCACTTTTAAAGCAAGCTGTATTCATTTTGATTTTACTCTTATTCATTTAAAATCATGGCAAATTCAATTCAATAGACCTCATATTCATTTCAACGTATTTCATATTCATTTTAACATGTATCATATTAATTTGAATATGTAGCATATTAATTTCAATGCATGTCATATTAATTTTGACAAAGGTCATGAGAATTTCAGCTTTGTTCATACTCATTTTAAGGCATGTTAAATTCAGTTCAATGGGGCTTATATTTATTTCAACACAAGCCATATTCATTTGAAATCATCTCCTATTCATTTCTGTATATCTCATATTCATTGCAATGTAGGTAATATCCATTTCAACTTAATTTATATTCATTGCAACATGTGTTACAACCATTTCAGTATATATTATAATTTCAATATGCATTATATTCTTTTCAGAATATAATATATTAATTTCAGTAACTTATATTCATTTCAATCTGTCATTTTCATTTCATTGTATGTCATATTCCTCTTGGCATATGTTAGTCATTTCAGGGAATGTTCCATTCTTGTTGATGTATATTGTATTTGTTTCACTGATTGCTGTATTGTTTATAGTGAGGGCCATATTCATTAAAGTATCATTGATGTATATTTCAATATATCTCTTATTCAATTCAGAGTGTGTGTTATCCATATTAATCGCTAAGTAGTATATTCACTCTGCCAGGTGTCCTATTTACCTTGACACATATTATATTCATTCTGGTGTGTGTCATAATCATTTTGCATCATGATATGCATTTCAGAAGGTGTTGTATATGGGGATCTGTAATTTTGACGTGAACGGCTTCCCATACATCAGTTCGTAGTTTTATGTACGCTCTACTTTTTCTAGGAGAAATATTTTCTAATATTGCGTCTGTGCCTCTCCACCTCAAACCAATGCCATACACTGATCTTTATTTTAGGATTTTTTGTTGATGGATGTGTGACTCTTCACTATGTGGGAATGTTTCCTCCCTCGCCAGCTAATCTCGCCTTTCTTCAGACATACAAATGAATACAATGTCAAGCAGAAGTATTTGGCAATTTTTCAACTGATTTCTTTCCAACATCAACCAAATGACTGCCATTGCATGCATGATGCTTTAGCTTTGTAATGCATATATTTAGAAACTGATGGTCTACATGTTTACCAGCATGGGATATGCCCAAATATTGGCGCAAAGCCAGTTTTAGCAAACATTGTTCACAATGTGTTTGTATAATACTTGTTTGCTGCGTGTCTGAGTCCTCTAGTGTTAAGAGACCTACAGACAGCCTTTGACACTGTTGATGATGTTTTCTTGGTTGAACACCGAAGCACCATCAAATATACATTCCTGCACTTGCGATGGGTATAAAGTTCAGAGTGATTTATAAAGCTTTGTGTACGTGTTTGTCCAGATGTGGGACCCGGACTAAGTGACCTCTAATGGAACACCGTTCATGTCCATGTCAACATTCCACGTGACATTTCCATATGCACCTTTGAACAATTGTCATTGGTTTCCACTTTGATATGTGTAGTAACAGTGGATCGATCACCCTTCAGTTACAACTATATGAGACTGTCGCTAGGTTTCAGAAATGTATAGCAGAGGTCAAGGGCTGAATTGGGAGCCATAAGAAATTAAATGATGGTCGGCATCTAGGACACAGCCTCCTACCTAGCCCCAAATCTATGTCGGTTGTAGGGAATTGCGTATTCAGTTTTGATTCACAACTATGGGTCTGATTTAGACTTTGACAGAGAGGGCACTCTGTCACAACTACGGTGGAGTACTTTCTCCGACAAATGGAAGTTTCGCCTACCTCCTTTAGAGTCAGACAAAACTTCAGTATGCCAGCAATGAGGACTACGATTTACAAAAGGGGGTGGTGATGAACAGAGTGTCTGAATTGAGCAGACCACTCTTACCCAGTCCAAAGATCAGGCTTGATCCATCACCGTTATTTATCTCACTGCCCCATCCCAGCTCAGAACCTGGCTATATGCAAATCAGTCTGTCCCTGGCCCAGTGCATCATGGGAACAGGGCAGACTAAACTACCAAGCCAATTCTTTACCAGAAAGGAGACAAGCTACCGGGGACCGGTTTCTGGCATTTCAGCCTCTTCGGCCCGGCTTGCTTGAATCCTGATGGAGCAGTGAGATAGGGACTCATGTCTGAGTATACCCTGCCACACCTATAGTGGCCAAAATCGATTTACAAAAGGGGGTGGTGATGAACAGAGTGTCTGAATTGAGCAGACCACTCTTACCCAGTCCAAAGATCAGGGCTTGATCCATCACCGTTATTTATCTCACTGCCCCATCCCAGCTCAGAACCTGGCTATATGCAAATCAGTCTGTCCCTGGCCCAGTGCATCATGGGAACAGGGCAGACTAAACTACCAAGCCAATTCTTTACCAGAAAGGAGACAAGCTACCGGGGACCGGTTTCTGGCATTTCAGCCTCTTCGGCCCGGCTTGCTTGAATCCTGATGGAGCAGTGAGAAAGGGACTCATGTCTGAGTATACCCTGCCACACCTATAGTGGCCAAAATCGATTTACAAAAGGGGGTGGTGATGAACAGAGTGTCTGAATTGAGCAGACCACTCTTACCCAGTCCAAAGATCAGGGCTTGATCCATCACCGTTATTTATCTCACTGCCCCATCCCAGCTCAGAACCTGGCTATATGCAAATCAGTCTGTCCCTGGCCCAGTGCATCATGGGAACAGGGCAGACTAAACTACCAAGCCAATTCTTTACCAGAAAGGAGACAAGCTACCGGGGACCGGTTTCTGGCATTTCAGCCTCTTCGGCCCGGCTTGCTTGAATCCTGATGGAGCAGTGAGAAAGGGACTCATGTCTGAGTATACCCTGCCACACCTATAGTGGCCAAAATCGATTTACAAAAGGGGGTGGTGATGAACAGAGTGTCTGAATTGAGCAGACCACTCTTACCCAGTCCAAAGATCAGGGCTTGATCCATCACCGTTATTTATCTCACTGCCCCATCCCAGCTCAGAACCTGGCTATATGCAAATCAGTCTGTCCCTGGCCCAGTGCATCATGGGAACAGGGCAGACTAAACTACCAAGCCAATTCTTTACCAGAAAGGAGACAAGCTACCGGGGACCGGTTTCTGGCATTTCAGCCTCTTCGGCCCGGCTTGCTTGAATCCTGATGGAGCAGTGAGAAAGGGACTCATGTCTGAGTATACCCTGCCACACCTATAGTGGCCAAAATCGATTTACAAAAGGGGGTGGTGATGAACAGAGTGTCTGAATTGAGCAGACCACTCTTACCCAGTTCAAAGATCAGGGCTTGATCCATCACCGTTATTTATCTCACTGCCCCATCCCAGCTCAGAACCTGGCTATATGCAAATCAGTCTGTCCCTGGCCCAGTGCATCATGGGAACAGGGCAGACTAAACTACCAAGCCAATTCTTTACCAGAAAGGAGACAAGCTACCGGGGACCGGTTTCTGGCATTTCAGCCTCTTCGGCCCGGCTTGCTTGAATCCTGATGGAGCAGTGAGAAAGGGACTCATGTCTGAGTATACCCTGCCACACCTATAGTGGCCAAAATCGATTTACAAAAGGGGGTGGTGATGAACAGAGTGTCTGAATTGAGCAGACCACTCTTACCCAGTCCAAAGATCAGGGCTTGATCCATCACCGTTTTTTATCTCACTGCCCCATCCCAGCTCAGAACCTGGCTATATGCAAATCAGTCTGTCCCTGGCCCAGTGCATCATGGGAACAGGGCAGACTAAACTACCAAGCCAATTCTTTACAAGAAAGGAGACAAGCTACCGGGGACCGGTTTCTGGCATTTCAGCCTCTTCGGCCCGGCTTGCTTGAATCCTGATGGAGCAGTGAGAAAGGGACTCATGTCTGAGTATACCCTGCCACACCTATAGTGGCCAAAATCGATTTACAAAAGGGGGTGGTGATGAACAGAGTGTCTGAATTGAGCAGACCACTCTTACCCAGTCCAAAGATCAGGGCTTGATCCATCACCGTTATTTATCTCACTGCCCCATCCCAGCTCAGAACCTGGCTATATGCAAATCAGTCTGTCCCTGGCCCAGTGCATCATGGGAACAGGGCAGACTAAACTACCAAGCCAATTCTTTACCAGAAAGGAGACAAGCTACCGGGGACCGGTTTCTGGCATTTCAGCCTCTTCGGCCCGGCTTGCTTGAATCCTGATGGAGCAGTGAGAAAGGGACTCATGTCTGAGTATACCCTGCCACACCTATAGTGGCCAAAATCGATTTACAAAAGGGGGTGGTGATGAACAGAGTGTCTGAATTGAGCAGACCACTCTTACCCAGTCCAAAGATCAGGGCTTGATCCATCACCGTTATTTATCTCACTGCCCCATCCCAGCTCAGAACCCGGCTATATGCAAATCAGTCTGTCCCTGGCCCAGTGCATCATGGGAACAGGGCAGACTAAACTACCAAGCCAATTCTTTACCAGAAAGGAGACAAGCTACCGGGGACCGGTTTCTGGCATTTCAGCCTCTTCGGCCCGGCTTGCTTGAATCCTGATGGAGCAGTGAGAAAGGGACTCATGTCTGAGTATACCCTGCCACACCTATAGTGGCCAAAATCGATTTACAAAAGGGGGTGGTGATGAACAGAGTGTCTGAATTGAGCAGACCACTCTTACCCAGTCCAAAGATCAGGGCTTGATCCATCACCGTTATTTATCTCACTGCCCCATCCCAGCTCAGAACCTGGCTATATGCAAATCAGTCTGTCCCTGGCCCAGTGCATCATGGGAACAGGGCAGACTAAACTACCAAGCCAATTCTTTACCAGAAAGGAGACAAGCTACCGGGGACCGGTTTCTGGCATTTCAGCCTCTTCGGCCCGGCGTGCTTGAATCCTGATGGAGCAGTGAGAAAGGGACTCATGCAATGAGGACTACTTCATCTCTGCTGCTGACATACTCCGTCCACGGGTAAGGGCCATCAGATGTTTGTCCATCGCCCTATTTAAAGTTGGCGGGCAAATGGACAGTTTTTGCTTTCACCCACCACCATCCAAAACATAGGGCCTGATTACGATGGCGGAAGGCCCACCACTGCCAGCCATGTGATGGCGGGCCCTCCGCCATCAGACAGCAATTTCCCCCCGCCATATTATGATGGCGGGGGAATGGTTCCGGTACTATGGCAGTCGTAAAGACCTCCCACCACCGTTCTGCCACATGCAATCGTCCCGATTGCCTGGCAGAGCGGTCAGCATGTGTAAAATGGTAGCGGTGCCTAGCAGGCACCGTCTGTCATATTATGATGCTGGCCGCAGCCAGCCTTTTTTCGTGGCGGGTAAACCACAGTTGAAAGGCTGGTGGAGAATACATTCAGAGGCATGTTGCGGCCCCCCTTGTATTGTGGGGGTGACGGTGCACTGTGGGGGTACCCATGGTCCCCCCTACATTTAACTGCACACGTAGTGCAGTGAAAAAATACGACCTGCATGTTTAGCATTGCGGCGGTTGCTGCAGCCAGCAGCACCCGCCACAATATTTACCATGAGTGATGCAATCGCCACGGTGGCGGTCGCATCGTAATCTGACGTGCGGGTCCACCGAATTGCAGGCGGCCGGTCCCAGGCACCGCTACCATGGTGGGCGGACTCAAGTCTGCCCGCCTTTGTAATGACTCCCATAGTGTTATGTAAAAGTAAGAACAATTTAATGACCTCCATACTGAGAGGGTCATAGTTTTTTTCATCTTCTAAAAGGAAATCGTGCTTTGAGATTTCTTTTTGAAAATAAAAAATATATTGAAAGCGTACTGTACTGCACCATCGCATTGATGGATCCGCAAAGCAGACTTTGAATTGACAGAAACAACTCTTCCTGCCAGTATAAGAGATGTCTGCAGGGTGTCAGACATCTTTAGATTTGGAGTGCGGTTACTCCAAACTCTAAATAAGCCCCTATGTCCAATCACTCAGATCGCATCACACTTGCCTGGGAAGAGACATGTTCTCTATTGCTTCTGTCAGCCAAGTTCCTAAACACACACCTTAGCCCCCTCATCAATCCCCCATCAAATGTCTTGTACAATTGCTGCTTCAGCCTGAAACTGTGTTTATGACAAAATAGAGAATTTTTAAAAAAGTGGTGACACTGCAGTGCCAATAATCTCAGTTTTTACAGGCATCCTGCTAGCTAGAGGCTGTTGAAATACCATGTGTACATTAGGCTGAAAAATGATGAGTTAATATGGGAAAGGAGTGCAGTATTGTTGATTGCTGCTGCTGTTTCCATGTCTCTGGGGGTGCCTAGAGCTGATGTGGAATCCTGCAATAAGTCAACATCCCAAAATTACCATTAGTCCCAGCTATTGGTAATTTTAGGTTCAGGAATTCAAATGCAGTATTTCTGAATGGCTGATAATGATTTCTTTATTTACCAGTAAACCTCATTTGTCTGAGTAAACTTATATTCCTGACCTTCACAGTCCTTATGAAATGTGCCACACTGTGACCCATGGACAGAATTTAGCCCTCAAAATTCAAACATAAAACTACCAAGATGGCCCCACAGGAAGTGGTCAATGATACCACAGCGCCGGGACAATCTTTGGAGTTAGCTCTCGCTATATCAATGTCATTTCATTAATTCTTTTAGGTGGAGCTCAGACACACCCCTTCCTGTAACAACCAAGCCAACACCATGAAAAACAAACAACAATTCCGCCCCATTCTTCCAACCAGGGAGGGACAAGAGTGAATATAGGTGCTGGCAAGAAAGACTATGACTTAGAGTAAGAAAATTACCGGCCAGACACTGAGTCGCTACCAGCATCGTCCAACTTCCTCTCCACAGTCCGTAAGAAATGAGCATGTAACACTGACAGAGAAAAAAGGCAAGAAAATTGCTACATACACAATCGTTTGATGCGAAATCCAGTGAATTTGTATTTACTATCATTTATGAATGAACAGACAGAAAAACAGACATCACTGTATTGCTGATAGGGCAGCTGAACCAGGAGAGGAAGAAACCATATATCCATTCTGAATTTATAATGGGAGAGGAAAGTATTATGGGTAGGCCATGTAGCTGCTACTCAAATGTCCTTGAGTAAAGCCCCCTTGAAAGTGACCGAGGACGACGTCACTCTCTTCCTTGAACGGCTCCTGTATCGTTTTCAGAAGGGACACCCCAGCCACTTGATAGGTTAAGATAATCACAGTCTCAGTGCATCGGCTCAGTGTGAAAGCTGGTGGTCGCTGACCCCTGTATCCCATTCCAAAGAAGACAAATAAAAAAACGAGATTTTCAAAAAGGTGCAGCACTCTATAGATAAATAGTCAAAGTTCTTACTAAATCCAGAATATGCCAAGGGATTTAATGCTCTAAAGAAGAAAAAAGCAGAAAACGCTGAGGAGACTTTCAGAATGAAAGTTGGGTCTTTATACGGTGAGCTACTTTGTCCTGAAAAAATCTCCAATACGGTTTGTGAAAGAGGAGCATTCCAGTTTCTCCTAACCTTTGATCTGAGGAAATTGCCACAAAGAAAAAGCTTTCTGTATTAGGAATTTCCAAGAAAGAGAGGAGAGATGCTCAAAGGGAGAACTCTGAAGAGAGGAAAAAAGGGAAGGTCCTAAGGAGAAAACAGAGGGTGGATCACAGGTCTTTTAAGGTGGAAACTCTGTAAAGATGTGAAAGCAAAGGTTCTAATTGAAGCATGGAAGAACCTCTAAATGTTTTGGCAGTCTCCCATTGGCTATCGAGGGGGACAACTGAGAGACCTGCCAAAACAAATCCAGTAGGAATACCAGGAGACTATCCCCGTCACACATCGCTGGATAAAGACCTCTGGTGGAACTACACTTAGAAAAAAATCCCCCAATGCTTCTCGTATATGTATACCCTAGGGTTAATAATCTTTTAGGAATTAAATAGAATCAGCAATTTTCTGTGAGCACCCTAGAGAGATAAACCTTTGCCTTTCAATTTCCATACCCACACTCACAGGGGTCGCAAACAGGACTCTGCAAGACTGAGGCATCGAATGGGAGAGGGCACTAGAGGGAAGATCCATGGCAGCTGGTTGTCTGTTCTGAGCTGCACAGAAGAAAGGCAAACATTGGGAGCAAAGGCCAGAAGGGCTCTGAACACTGCTGCTAGTTTCTTCCAATTCAAAGACATCCTTGATTCTGGAATTGTCCCTAGACCCTCGGCTGACAGGAGTCCTAGTGTTGTGTCCCAACTTAGACTGCTGACATCTGTTTTAATCAATGTGTCAATGGACACAGGCAGAAAGAGCAACACTTTTGCCCGCTGCAACTTCTGTGCTATGATGTGACCTGTACCAGAGACTCCTAGTGGTGAGAGATGAGATCCTACATAGACAGGGAATGTTTCACAAGATGAAATAAGTGCAGTTGACCCCTAGGTACAGGAAATAGCGCGATTGACATGCCCCCCTGTGCCCTTAGCTATTCTCTCACTGTAGACTGAGGATGAATCAAGAGGTTCTTTAGACGGGACATAATTATCTGCTGACAACTCATAGGAAGAAAACATTTTCCTACACTTGAGTTGAACAGGACCCAGGATGAACTGGATCTCCTGTGCAGGCATCAGCTTTGACTTCTTGGCATTGATGAGGAACCTGTGCTAAGTTAAACACTAGCTGACCAGATGAGCTGCTTACAGTCCCCTGGAAAAAGAATTGGCGCAGATTAACCAACCATCCAAGTATGAAAAGACCTACAATCCCAAGGAATAGAGATTGCCCAACAAGAGTGTCAAAGTTTGTGTCAAGACTCTAGGTGGTACCAAAGAGAGGCCAATAGGAAGAACACAGAATTGGAAGTGATTTCCCAAGGCACAAAATCTGAGAAACATTTATGATGAAGGGTGCATTGGAATGTGCAAATAGGCAACCATAAGATCAATAGAGACTATAAGCATGCTAGAGTAAAGTAAAGGGATGATATGCTGAAGACCCACTATCTTGAATCTCTGATGTGGAATTAGAACGTTTACATGTTTGATATCTAAGAGAGGGCTAAAGTCCCTTGATGATTTTTGTACTAAAAAACATTAGTGATCAGCAGCCCTGCCCACCTCTTCCTCTGGAAATTGAATTATTGCTTTCTTGTTGAGGAGGTCTTGAATGCTCTTGCCCAACGCTTGTATTTTCCTTGAATTGAATGGATTTGGGCTTTGGATAAAAACATTCACAGGAGGGAAGGCGAAGGCTATCCTGTAACACTTCTTCACCAGATGTAGCTCCCAAGTGTCTATTACATCTGACTCCCAGGATCTTAGAAAGGGAAATATCCGATCTTCCATTGCCCTCAGATAGTCATGCTGTAGGGTTGGATGGAACCGTGGGCGGTGACTGAATTTTTACACAAGGATTTGTCTTGGAAGGGCGTGTCACAGCCAAGTCCACTACCATTAATGGGCTGATTGGTACAGCTTCCTGAAGATGAACCTCCAAAGGCTTGGCAAAAACAAAACCCTCTCTCTCTGAACGAGATTTTAACTGCGGTTTGCAGCTTCTGGTCCTCAATGGACCTCTTTACCATATCCTCTTGCTTTTGGCCAAATAACTTTCAACCACTGACAGGTAGGTAAGAGGGAAGGAGCCGGCCTTTTGAGAGTTATCTGCTTTCAAGATCCTCATCCAGATATGACAGTAAGCTGAACTTGCTGAACCAGCAGCTGATGCAGCTGTGGAAAGAGAGTTAAATATGGGGTCTGAGAGGAACCTGACCTCCTGTTCCATCAATGATGTAGTATCTCCCCCATCCTGGAGTTCTTCTGCTAAAGTGTTGAAATCATGTAACAAAGATTGGATAGTGTATGAAAAATCAATTGTTTAATAAGCATGCTTGAAAGCCCCCCCCACCTTCTTATCCATTTGATCTGGAGGGGAGCCATCTTCTGAAAATGTTATGCCACCAGATGACAGCCATCAATGAATCAACGTTCGCTGTTGTGGTATCCTCTTGTGCAAATTGTTGTAGAGTATACGGTTTTGCAAGAAAACTAGGAAAAGCAGACTTTTGCACATCAAACTATTCCCTTTAAAAATACTAAAATGGCCTCATGAATTGGCAGACTCTTCATTCCTTTCTTCTGTATTTGTTAAAAAAAAATCATCATCCTCCCTTATATGATTCAGAACCTCCTGTAAATCTGGACCCTGAAGGTTGCGGCCTCTAAAATCCTCGTCTAATGATTTGTCAGAGTCGGGTTCAGCTGAGGTTGAAAGTCCAGTGATCTTTGGAGGAGACTGCCCTTCTGTAGCCGCAAAAACTCCTCCGCAACTTTAGTAATCATTTGCTACAAGATAGGTAGAACTGTTACCAGTTTCTGGCTCAACATGATCCTCTTCTGCAGCCGGGGAACCCTGATTGTTCCTTTTGGAAGCTCAGTTTCCCTCCTTTACCTAACAGAGCACTGTATAGGGAACGCTTCCTTTATACCAAAACCCATTTTCTGTTATTGTGTATTGCCTAGCAACACACAGCATAAGCCAATTAGAAGAGGGATTAAATGACTGGTGGAGCAGCCGACACTTTCCCTCATGGCATTATGGCCTGCTAATTGTGCAGGAAAAAAGTTGCATGGAAGGTTACTTCTTACCTTCCCAATAATGGTAAGGCAAAATAAAACTTTATTATTATTATTATTATTATTATTATTATTATTTTGTCCTAAGATTTTCCATCTCCTTATCATAGGAAGATGCAGACCTAGTAGGTGGATCACATTTTGCCTGCGGCCCCCTTCGGCCTGCCAGAAGCCAACCCTCAGTCCCACCAGCTTAGGAGGGGAGGCAGCATAACCGGTAAAGATCCTAGTTGCTGAAAAGCACCACAAAGAAGTGAGTCACTATGAAACAATGCATTTTCAGCCAGCTACTGTCCGGGTGAAGCAGAGAGAGGGAAAATAAAATGCTGCTTCTCCGGTCGTCCAGTAGGGGAAGCAACATAGTAAACCAAATGAAATTCAGCCCCTAAAGCAGGCTGACAGTATGCATAACTAAAGAACACAAATAAATATAATGAAGAAAGAAGAATAAATACTTAACTGAATGAGCAAATCTCTGTTGAGTCACACAGAAGACAAAAACAGTAAGTGGTGTGTCTGAGCTCTGCCTCTATGGTATAACCAATTATCACTTCCTGTGGGGCCATTGCTGTAGTTTTTTTTATTCAGGGAGGTAAATTCTGTCCATGAGCCACAGAGTAGCTCATTTCTTAAGGACTGTTGCGAGAAATATGGATGCTGTATTCCTGAAGGACTGCTAATGGAGACCTAAATGAGCAGAGGTGGTAAAATGCCTTACATTGGCATAAAGGGGAGCAGAACAGACCACATACTCACTGTTTTAGAGCATGAAAAAGGCTGCTTTATTGAAAATGGTGCACATCACTCATTTCAACCCTAGGCTTTAGTCATACAAAACTAAACCTCACTATACAACCATTTTACCTACATTATTACCCCTTCCCTTAATCATGCCCCTCACTCATACAATTCTAACTTGCACTTTGAAATGCCTATCCTGTTAATAAACTGTTGACATTTACTCCCTTACACTTCAACCTATGTCTAATAATCTCTAACCATCGAAGTGTCCTAAACCTTAACTTTTAACTTCTTACTTCCTCCTTGTGGAAATGTAATGCCCCCATTTTCCTGCTTCACCTGTGTTCACAACAATATCTTAATCTAGCAACATGGCAACTGAAACTGCCAACTGCCTTGAACCTGCTTCAAACAACAATATATACAACCATCTCCCCTTGCACACATGTGCTCAACAAAACCCCCTACCAACTACTGGAAACATGCCCTTCCTAGTGGGTGGATGGGTGGGGAAGAATTCTCATATAGTGTGCACTGGCCACTGTGTCACTCTTCCCAAAATGGTGGCCAGTGCAAGCAAAATAGCTGTCTAAATAGCTGCCAGCCGGTCCAATTAGCACAATATTTGGGAAATAACAACTGTTTGGAGGAGGAGCAATTTGGATTTAGGTCTGGCCATGGAAGCCATCGGCATTGATTACAGCAATGGATGAGTTAAGAATGCGGGTCGATATAGAGCAATATGCTGTACTGATTTTATTGGCGGAGCTCAGCCGCTTTCGATACGGTCTGTCATTCTACACTTTTGGTCCGGTTAGCGCCGATTGGGGTCGACGGAACTGTCTTGGTTCTGCTCATATCTACTGGACAGATGACAGACAGTTGATCTCCCTCTGGTCTGTTACCAGTTCAGGGCGATTAGACAGGGAGTGCCACAGGGATTATCTATCAGTCTGATTTTGTTTAACATCTACATGGCCCAAATGATCACACGTATTAAATCCCATAAGGTGACCTTGGTGAACTATGCCGACGACACTCATCTTATTCTTTCGCTGACATGCAATCAGCTATCTTCCTTCTTTCAGGATTGCACAATGGATGTATTCCAGTGGTTCAGCCTAAATTCCCTGAAGTTTAATGGAGATAAGTATGAGCCCTTATGTTGTTAAGGCAATAAAGTACCATTTCTATATTTCACGTACATTTTTGGCCTGTACCTTTTGATGGGCCTGTCATTCCTGTTAGATCGGTCTGGAATTTAGGAGTTATTTTTTATGACAAGCTCAATATGGAGGGTCATGTGAATAAAACCACTGGCACTTGTTTTGCGCTCCTGAGAGCTTTGCAAAAGATATTGCCGGTGCTACCCCTTTCCACCAGAGCTCTGGTAATTCGTAGTGTCATTCTTAGTCACCTGGACTATATGCAATGCTCTTTTGTTGGGTGCACTGGAGTATCTGTTACATCATTTGTCAAGAGTCCAGGTCTCAGTAGCCAAACTTGCCTTGAACAAACCTAGGAGAGCTTCTGCCTCCTTGGCACTAAAGTCAAGTCAAGTCAAGTCAAGTCAAAGGATCTTTATTTGGATATATATAAACATCCATAAAAGTACAAAATTATCACACAATCCACATAATAAATGATTAAAAACAGTATAAAACAATTTAAAATATACAGTTGATTTATGAGATGGATGCTGGCAAATAAATTTGAAAGGACCATCGATCATGACATTACAAATACATCACTTTAAAACTGGGCTGGCGCTCATAATTATCGACAAAGGTGTAAATTTGATGGGCTAAGTATAAGATATAAACAGTATATACACTAGTCAACTATATACAAGATATTACCAATATGCTTACGAGCAGATGTAAAGTGCAAGGTGCAAAGAGATATTCAAACACTAGTGAGAACCACACTATTATGCAGATAAATCAATTTTCAAGACATATTCATAGTTGTGCGAGAACGTATGGCTGATAGGAGAAAACAATTTACTCTAAAAATTACTTCATCACAAATCAAGAGTAATATTTCCTTGAATGCTAGATTAAAATCCATCATCGCATGTTCTTTAAAATATGGAATTAGATAGAGTTTTGTATATCTAGCGTAATAACCGCAAAAGAACAGAAAATGCAACAAAGATTGCTTACAGCCACGGTTACAGGGACATTGCAAAGTTTATATGTTTTTGTTAAAACCCAATGGAAATGATAAGGAGAATCTGATGCTACCATCCCAAAGACGGAAGAGCAAACGTCTGTTCCACCTTCCCAAGTTTTTTGTAAGGTATCTCTGAGGCATGTTATTAAGCCTGCTACCCTGTACCAGATGGGAATATATCTTATGATGGCAGGTTTATATTTCTCAGATATTTCTCGCTCTTTCTGGTATCGATTATACAATGCCCCTCTTACTAATTTATGTTGCACTTGTTCAGAGGCTTCCCAAGAAAATAAGTGCTCCATATCCACACTTGATAAACTGCTTTTTACAGCCCTTAGCCAGGGTATATCATGTGCCCTATCAGACCGTAGGCAATCCTGGATTATTTCTTGAGTCAGAGAAGCGGACGGGTTCCTCCATATTTTTAACCAGAATAATGCAGGTCTTGACCTAATAAAATCCTCCACATAAAAATGATTCAGCTCCCTATGGCAAATGTAAGTAGGTGCTGAGATAGAAGCCCCCAGAGTCTTCCTGCAAAATCTATTCTCTTCAATCTGAATATTGGCGCTATTAGAGTACCCCCATACCTCTGCACCATAAGTTGCAGTTGGTAAGCATTGAGTTCTATAGATCTGCAGTAGCGGGCTTACTACTTCAGCACATTTAGGTTGCTGAAGGCTGATTATGGAATTAATTGCCTTACCCAGTTTGTTCCTCCCATGAGCCACATGGGGCTGCCAGGAACATGTGTTGGAAAACATTAAGCCTAGGTAAGGAAAAGTGCAAGTGCTTTTTAGGGCATCGTTCCCCGAAACGATGCGCTGAATGTTATATCTTTCAGGCCCGCACGACATTATATACGATTTATTAAAATTGGTACTTAGCCCAAGGTCCGCCATATAAGAGACAAAGCCTGTTATTAAAATGCGCAGTGCTTTCGGGGTGCGGCCCATAAGGACCGCATCGTCTGCGTATAAGAGACAGGGAAGTAAAGTTCCATTAATACTCGGTACATCACTGGTTAACTTGGACAATGAGCTACTTAATTCATTTATATACAAAATAAAAAGCAGGGGGGCCAAGACACAATCAATTAAAATGTCCTCTGAGACCTCCCCCTTGGCACTAAAGGATTTACATTGGCTAACGCTAGAGCAAAGAATTCTGTTCAAATCATTCTGTATCGTGTTTAAAGCTCTTCAGGGGTTGGGTCCGGCTCCCCTGCGAAAGAGGATGAGAAGTTGCATTCCTGGTAGATCTCTTTGGTGTTTGTCAGCTAATCTGGTCAGTGTGGCCAAGCTATGGAATATAGGGGCAGATGCATCAAAATACCTATTTGCGATTCTCAAATACCGATTTTTTGAGAATCGCTATTTGAGAATTGCAAAATGGTATGTATATAAAAAAATCACAATTTTTTTGCAATTTCTTAAAATTCCTTAATTGTGATTAGCAAATTGCTAATCGCAATTAAGGAATCATTTCTCATTCATTTCTATGGGCCAGGAGGCACATAGGAATGAATGTGAAGTTATTCTCAATTTGTGATTCGCAATTTGAGAATCGCAAATTGAGAATAATTTCAAGGGTGCAAGGGTGTCATAAGGACACCCAGATGCACCCCTGAAATTTACATGTGTGCGCATATGGCACACATACATGCCCTAAGGGCATGTATGTGAACCATATGGCACCTTCACGAATGACAAAAAATGCATTTGTGAAAGAAATCGCAAATTACCACCAACTTGAAGTTGGTGGTAATTTGC
This sequence comes from Lissotriton vulgaris, assembly GCF_964263255.1. Classification (NCBI taxonomy): domain Eukaryota; kingdom Metazoa; phylum Chordata; class Amphibia; order Caudata; family Salamandridae; genus Lissotriton; species Lissotriton vulgaris. Next base: position 52,867,193 of record NC_141686.1, read on the forward strand.
GATTTCTTAAGAAGAAATTGCAATAATTTAATGCTTGATGCATAGCACTTAAGGAATCGCAGATTGCGATTCCTTGAATGCTTACGCAAAATTAAGGAATCGCAAATTTTGCAATTCCTTAATTTTGCTATGCAATATCCTTCTTACATACCCTTTAGCGAATTTTTTGTCGCAAACGCTGCTATTTTTGTGAATCGCAGCGTTTGCGACTAAAAATTGCTTTGATACATCTGCCCCTTACTTCCTGTTTCATTAAGGTCCTTAACCAATCTGTTGCAGTTCAGGAAAGCCCTTAAGACCTGGCTCTTTCCTAAGTAATTCTGAGTCCAAGCTCTGTTATCAGCCATCTGATGCATTAACTTTGAATAGTCTTGTTCTCTCTTGTTGGTGGTCTCTTCCTCCACTGTGCTCTTTGTGATCTTAACCCCTTAGATGCTATTGACGGAACGGTTCCGTCATGAGCGTCGGTTGGCCTGTGCTCATGACGGAACCGTTCCGTCATGAGCCCGTTGGCTCATTAGAATGTTCAGCACAGCGCAGGAATCTGCCCCACGCTAATGTGGTTAACCATTTTAGCGGCTAGTGCTTGGAAACCAGTTGGTGACAGAGCGCTTTATAAATTCTATAAATGAATCAATAAATAAAAAGATCCAGTGAAACCCAAACCAGTCCAAAGACAGCCTGGGCTGTCCCAAATGCCGGAACCCCCTGGGGGGCACACCTCCTGAGGTCAGTAGCCCTCCAAGCCCATTCTGAGTTTTACTCTTTCTTGGTCCCAGATGATGCAAATTACAACTGGAGTCCACAGATCTGCCAGAGCCTGATGATTTTTAAAAGCTTACACTGCTTCCCTATTTTGGTATGGATCATATTTAAAACCCAATGAATTGTTGTTCGGGCTATTTTTGGCCAGGCTCCATCTTCCCATTCTCCACAAAATTGCCCATGTACATTCGGATTAGACTATTTTGTGTATCGCACAAACACATACAAGTCGAGCCTTCTCACTGCTGCCCCAGTTGGTTGGAATAGTCTTCTAAATCATTCACAGATCACCTCTATTAAACTGAGTATCAGGAAGCAACCATAAACTTGCCTTTTTCTCTGCTACCATTATTATACATGTCTATGGCTTTGCTCCTTTCTTTTACTATCATTAAGTGCCAAGAAACTCTCAGGATATATGCACACCATACAAAAGACCTGAATACATAGTATATAAATAAACAACTTCAACCAAATTCAGAGAAAAAACATACCTTTAAAATTATAATGTGTTGTAAACAGAGCCTGTGTCCCCGCTTAAAGTTTCAAAGTAGATCAATGAGTTGGCGCAATAGTGTACCGCGCGCGAAACACATTTGTCCTGAAATCTCACAGACTTTCACTGAAACCACTACATTCAATATAAGCCTTTTCTGAACAGTCGGATCTAGCTGTTGTCTTTTCGATCTGACACTTGAAAGGGCATTTGCTTATTGTGTACAGTATTTTCCTTGTTCTCTTGAAAATGTATCAGGTTTAAACGTGCCTTCTCTTGAGAAAATGTTTTCCTTTCCAGAAGAGATTAAAGGATTTGTCTGGGTTTCGCAGACTTGGTATACTGGTTATTTTTGTACTCTTGATCATGTGTTTTTACTAATGCTAACATAATTGCAAAACAACCCACTGGAGAATGCAAGAACGTGTAAGAAACTTTATGTTGAAAGGGTGTGTCTACCCAAAGAACGCTACTTTATCGTCTTGACTTCGTTGTAGGAGTGATGGACGTGGAGGCACATTTCATATTTTTAGTGTTGATACAACCTCCATTTTTGCCTGCTGATAAATGGTTGTGAAATTTCCATTAATTACATTTTTTTCAGCAAGCTGTGGGTCATTTGGAAGTGGGTTGAACGGGATTCCAAAGCTGCCAAGTTTTTGTGTAGTACAGTTCCATAGTTTCAATGTATTTATGAGCGACATTCAACTGCCAAATGTATGACATTTAAAGTGACTCTTTCTCATCAATAAAATCAAGCGATGAAGTCCATGGAAAGAGCTAAATATCAGAAATTACACCATTTTGAACAATGGGAAACTCTAAAAAGATCTCGAAAGGGCTGGACAATCCTTTAAATGGAAGGTCACCAACCGTTTGCCCCAATTTAAAAATAATAACGTACGTATTTACAGTGCTTTCAGCAGTAGGGTGAGACCTCACAGTACTATGAATACACATGGTGCCATTCGACACTGCACCAATTCCTCTCACACCCCTGCAGTGATTGCGTTAACTACCTGAGATTTTATAAAAAGAGGCTGTTTTCCTCTATTGTTATTTTATATGCAATTACCTTTGCATATTATATATTTTGAAATTCAATGTTTTATATTAGACACTAAATTTCTTCGCACATTTTACAGCATCATATCATAAATTGTCTGTAATACAATTTTAAATTACTGACTTGTGACAGCGACCCTTCTGGCGCTACCAGATTGCACTATTAGCCAGTTCAACCTTGTCACCTGCTAAGAGTTTCTGATGACTGAGGAAGCAAACTCAGCATTACCCACATCTAAATGAGGTAGTGGAACTGCGAGGTGGACTGAACGGGAGATCTGTTGTGGGCGCTATTGTTTAGCTAATCCGTATGCTAGTCTTAGCACTCAGATGCGAGGTCACGGATGGTGTTGTCTTCACGAACAGATGAGCTCTATGTACCCCCAAAAAAGATTCAAAACAACATTTCAAAATACAATTGAAAAATATAAATGGATTCAAAAAGTCAGTCCGAGATCCGAAATTTGGAAAATAATAACATTTATTTAAATAGTAAAGTGCAATTATAGAAAGTATAACAATTAAAAAAAATAAGTCAAGAACATCTTTCAAGCACAGGCAATGTTAATGACTTCCACTGGTCTGATTACAGAGACTCCTGTCGGCCCATGAACCTTTTCCGATGTATCACCAGGGCCCATGGAGCAATTTGATAAACTGAACTTTTGAAACTTTCTTGATTTTAACTTTTGTAATGCTGTTATTTTTGTATTTTGGTTTTATGTAATGGTTATCAGTAACCAAACAATAAATATCATTCATTCATTCAAGTCAAAGAACATAGAAATCAATTGACATGAAGCTCTCAGTGTTCAAAATAACTGCAGCATAAAGCACACTCTATAAGATATACTAAGACTCATATGTGCAGCAAATTGACAGAGATTCGGGCAGCCTTGTGCCAGGCAAAAGTAGTAGTGTCATGTCAGTAAATCATATGTCATGCATATTCTATCTCCTGGGGCCGACATGTGTGCACTGAGGCATTGCATTCCTATCAGCAGTAGGTGCGCTTCAGATTACTCTGCTGCCGGATGTCACCATGAGCAATGGGCGCAGGTGTGTTTTTTACCCCATATAGCCAGCCATGATTACCCTCTCTCTGGTCAGCCCCGGGACCAGCGCACTCTTTAACAAGCATTTGCAATGCAATAGGTCTCGCATTTGTGAAAGCTTGAGCTCTTGCTCTTTAAAAATGGCAATGTTTTTTACTTTTGTTTTTTGTATGTTGTGGAGTGATGATATTTGGATAGCAAATGCCATTTGTATGACCTTGTGGCGCTAGAGAACCAGAAAATGAGAAATAAGTTATGAGGAAGGGGAGACAAGAGTAATAGCCTGGGTGTGGAAAAAAGGAACAACAATGGAATAATACGCCTCTGAAGCCACAAGATTTCAAACATGATTATAGATTTCACAAACAAGACACATCATTCACAACCCACTGCAGAATTTCAGATTATAACAACAAACATCGCAGTTTAAACAAAAGCAAAAAAAGTATGACACGTGGTGCTGGGCACTGCCATGTTCTCTCCAAAGTTGAATCTGTCACCGTACAGTTGCTTATTGTTGGATTCATGTTCTAAACTGGAACTAATGAGGTTAATCTTTTCCCCTGCCAGTAGTTATTGTCACAGATATTGTTTTTAGTAAAGCGCTCTCACCCACACCGCGGGCCTTTTATGTGCAATAAAATAAAACATTCAAAATAAACATAGATGCACAGATAGACACACACAAAAGTGCAAGCACAGATACAAAGAAACATACATACACAGACACAAAAGCCAAATAGACATGCGCACATTTGGAAACAGCCACCTGCAGCCGCATAAAAAGATAAGCTAGGCTCTCTTATCACCTCCATCTCCCAGCTTGTAGCTTCCATTTCACTTTTAAGCTCTAAGATTTCTACTTTCCCACTCACCTCAACTCCTTTGGAAAACTCTCACCTTCCCACGAGATGCACCTCGCTCCCTCACCCCATCATAGCCAAGCATAACCTGTTGTCTGCAAACATCCCTCACTCACACAAGCCCATGAACGCCACCCTTCTTCAACCTTCATCTCAGAGTAACCCAACTATCTACACTATTCCGACCATCTCCTCTGTCAGAAGCAAGCATCCTCCTAAACCCTCCAGTGCACCCCTGTATAGGCACAATATCCCTATCACTCTTCTTAGCCCAAGTGCCCCATCACCAAAACAGTCTTGACAGAGCTGCGCTGTCTGCTCCACAATTGCAGATCTGCAATAAAGCACAAACTCGAAATCTCTGATACCATCACCCTTCACAAAATTGACCTGTTCTTCCTAACAGAGACCTGGTTCAATGATACCTCTCACTCTATCTTTGATCTCCTATTACCCACAGGCTACTCTATCTTCAGGGATGACAGACCAATCAAAGTTGGGGGAGGTGTTGCAGTCATCTTTAGAAACTCCCTTCAACTTAAGGCTTTTCCCATCAGCGCCTTCCGCACTTTTGAATGTCTATCTCTTGAGCTTCAACTACACCACCACTCACCCCTCAAATTCCATGTCATACACCGCCCACCTGGCAGCGGCCCTTTGTTTATGGAGGAACTCACTGACTTTATCAGCGACCAATACTCGCAAAGTGACAATCAGACCTTCGTGGGTGACTTCAATCTCCACTGGGGCTCTCTGCAAGACTCGTCTGCGAACCTGCTGGCCACCTCCCTCTCTACAAACGATATTATCCAACACTGCACAGAATCAACATAGTCTAAGGGCTCAATCCTGGACCTTGTTATTTCTAAAGCAGGCATGCTTTCTATCGCTACCCCTATTCACGTCGACTGGTCTGACCACCTCCTCATTCCATTCTCTCTTCACCTTGCACACTCTATAACTCTTGGCCAACCTAAGAGGGCTACCTCCTGGTTCTGTGACACTAAAAACATTGACACTGTTTCCCTCTGTGAATCAGCTTTGCTGTCACTTCCAAGGCTAGACCCGAACCTAGATGTTGACGATCTCACCTCCCATTGCCTCTCAGTCCTTGCAGTAGAAATCAATAATGTCGCTCCTCTCCAAAGCAAAAACAAAAGGCCCATTCCCTCAGCACCTTGGTTCAACAAATCCCTCTATGAAGAAAGGAAGCACCTACGACTCCTGGAGAAACAATGGAGGCAAACACCTTCCACCAATAATTTGGCCACGCTTCGTTCAGCAAGATCCAAGTACCACAAGCACATCTTCCTTGGGAAAGCATCACTCTTCAGAACCCTCCTTGACTCAGCCAAAAATAGACCCAAAAAACTATTCGATCTCATCAAGAATATTAACTGCTCTACCCCAACCGCCAAGTTGGAGGATTCTACAAAGAAAGCTGCTGATTTTGCTGTATTCTTCGACAAAAAAGTGAAATCACTTGTGGATCAGGTCGCTCATCCTACCCCTCCAGAGGAACGCAAATCACTAGCCATTTGGCAGAACTTTGACCCCATTTCTGAAGAAGTACTCCTCAAGTGCATCCTCGAAACAAAGCCCTCCAACCACTCTCTTGACCTCATCTCTAGTGCCATTGCCATTGACTTCTATGCCCATTCTCTTCCCTATTGGACCATTCTGGTCAACCTCTCCCTCTGTCAAGGCTCCCTTCCTGTTCCCTTCTAAACTGGGCAGGTCACCCCTCTGCTTCAAAAACCCACTGCGGATGCGAATGACCTCAACAACTTCCGCCCCATCACTAACCTACCTTTTCTTGCGAAGATCACAGAAAGATGTGTTGTGAAACAACTCTCTTGTCATATCAAGGACAATGATCTTCTAGACAATTTTCAGTCCGGCTTCATCCAAAACTGCAGCACTGAAACAGCCCTGCTGCAAGTGATTGATGACGCACTGCGGATACTCCATTCGGGGGGGGGGGGGGTCTTGTCTTCTAATTCTCCTTGAACTTTCTGCAGCCTTTGACACTGTCAATCACAACACCCTCCTCAACACTCTTCAACAGAGAATGGGCATGGAGGGCACTGTGTTCAAATGGTTTGCTTCCTTCCTCTCTGATAGAACCCAAATGATCAAAATAGCGGACAGTCTTTCATCTCCCTTGGCGGTGGGTCAATGTGTTCCTCAAGGCTCTATACTTGCACCCACATTGTTCAATCTATATTTGGAACCATTTCGAAATCTCCTAAGTACATCTGGGGTACACTATCATCTCTACGCAGATGACACTCAAATCTACCTCAAGGTTGCCTCCTCTCATGATCTCTCCGTCCTAAGCTCTACTTTGGACTCCATTCAAAACTGGATGTCGACACATCAACTGATTCTGAATCCCTCCAAAACTGAATTTCTCCTCCTCTCCTCCTCACTTTCTCCCCCCCCGGTTCAATCATGGATGGACCAGATGAATCTACTGAACAATAAACCCATCATTATCGACAGAGCAAAATCCCTTGGTGTCATCCTCGACCAAAACTCAATCTACTCTCCCACATTAATTCAATTGCAAAGTCTGCTCGATACCAACTGCGCCTTCTTTGAGGGATTTGTCGCTTCTTCCCGGAGCATGACCTTAAAACTCTGATCCAATCGCTGGTCCTCTCCAGACTGGACTACTGCAATTCTCTTCTTACTTGCCTTCCCAAATCCCACCCGTCCCCCCTCAAGTCTGTTCTCCATTCAGCAGCTCGTTTTATTTATGGGGCCAAAAGAAGAGACCACATCACACCCATGTTATTCACCCTCCGCTGGCTTCCCACTCATCTATCTGCCTGCATTACCCACAAAGCCTCGCACTCCTCCTCTCCTCGTTACCTGGTGAATAAACTGAAACTCTCGGGAGGCTCTAGACCATCACGAAATGCGGAAAATCTACTGCTTGAACCACACTCTTTCAAGAAGGAAAGATGGATAGCCCAATCCTTTTCAGGCAGCGCAGTGAGAATCTGGAACTCACTTCCACCCTAGCTCCGGACCACCACCTCCTCCCAGGCCTTCAAAATTGACCTCAAAGTTCTCCTCCTTCAAAGACACTTTGAAACTTAATTCACGCCCCCTCTTTTACCTGAAGGAAGACCTTCCATTATAGAAAATTCTTCTTTCCATGACTATGGAAGTGACTTCCCAGTGTGTTCTTGTGGTGTGAGAGTCTGCCATTTATTGCAGTATTATCCTTCTACCTATGTTTGGCACTCGTTTATAACATGCACACGTCACTTTTCTCTTGTATCACACCGTTTGCTACCTCTTACATTTTGTTTGCTTTCAATTCTTGCACAAGTACCACCATTAGCTACGTAATGTTTGTTTTTGTGTTTGAGTGTCCTCCATTTATTGACGCTTTTGTAACCTGCACACATGTCACTTTTTTCTCCTGTAATGCACCGTTTGCTACCTCTTGTATTTTGTTGGCTCACGATTGTCACTTTTGCCTCATGTAATGTAACGTTTGCTTTTGTAATTTGCTCACTTTTAATGTTCTCATGTATCACTTCTGTTCCTATTGTGAAGTGCTCTGACACCTTCGGGTAAAGTCCGCGCTATATAAAATGCATAAATAAATAAATATAAGCATACATACACACATTCATGCACACATTCGAATGCAGGCACGAGCACATACAAACACAGACACACATGTACACATATACATGTACATAAGGAAGCATGCATATACCTATACTAGTTGCCCGGTACAGAAGGGGGCTGGGGGCAGCATCGCAGCAGGAGAGGCGCAGCAGAGTGGCCGGGAGCAGCAGAGCGTACTTACAGTATTTCCTTGCTCACGTTTTGTTGGTCCTGGCTGCTTCTGCACACGTTGTTGTCCGCTGGTTCTCCGCGCTCGTTTTCTTGGTCCTGGCCGCTTCTGCCGACTCTCCTGTCCACTCTTACTCTGCGCTCCCCTGGGCATGTCGACGCTCCTCTACGCGCTCCGGACCTTGGAGGGTGTTGCTTCCTTTCTCTGTCCACTCCTCGCAAGGGTGTTGCTTCCGGCTTCCGCGCTCCCCCGTGATGTCAGCACGCATCAGCACACACGTCGTTAGCTGGCGCTACTTCTAAGGGACTACTTTCCCTTAAAAATTACGTTTCCCTTCTAACATATATATTTTATTTTTATATAGCCTATGTCCTTCTGCTTTCCCTGACGTTTTCAAAGATGTATTGGGTGTTTAGATTGGTGGTGTACTTTTCGAGTTTACCTGGCTCAAAGGGCACAGTTCTCTCTTTATAATAGTAGTATAGATAGCATTACCAAGGGGAGATACATTTACACACTCACACATGCAAAAAGAATGCAATTTTTTTAAGTAATTCTGAAGTGTGATGGAAACAAAGATTTTAACAGGATCAGAAAAAGATCAATATAGTTTACTTGGTGATGTGCAATCGATAAATATTCACTGAAAACCGATTTCCACACATTATCATTTGTGTGCTATATAGGTTGACCAGTAAAACTGTGTTTGTCCATATCTTACATCGCTCACATTAGAATATGTATTTTTTTTAATCTGCTGAGTTGATAATATATTCCTCCTTGCTCTTCTTAAGTGAAAGATCTTATTTAATTCATTGTGCAATTATGTATAAAAATGTGTTTTCTTTGATTTATTTTCAACTTTATTTTGCATTAGTTTGTACTCCAACGTATACTGAGACATACTCTTAAATGCATTTCTTCTGCTGTACAAAGTTGATAGTTAAGTCTGCAATGGCTCAATAACATGCGTGGGAAGATACTAAAACCACTACCTATTATTCTCTAAACCTTGTCCCTGCTGCCCAGCATAGAATGTGTGATGCAAGAGCTTGTTAGAATGTTCTGTGTGGATGTCTGGCGGTTGAATCTGGGCTGAGTGGCAGGAGTCCACTCCTGGTGGGGTTCCCCTTTATATAACTAACTTATCATCTTACCGGAATAAAGGAGCATCAAGAAAGTATATGGACTACATAGCTTTATTTACAACACTTTCCATAATAATATATTCAATAGATATTCAAACAACTTACGATTTCTGTTAAAGAAACTTCACAATGTAAGAGTCTGTTGTTAATTGTGTTTTGGATACAAAGATACTTCATGGAGAGATTGTGAAAGAAGTACAAACTTGGGCCAACACTAAAATGTTCCATTATTTAAGGGACACATATAAATGGGAGCTACTGCACATTATTATTAACCAGTTATTGTCTACAGTAAATTAGCTGTTTGGAAGAGCTTAGCTCAGCGTGGCACATAAAGTACAAAAACAGCAGTCTGATGGCAGGCTTCAGACAAGCGACAGAAAGGAGAATTTCTCATTTCTCATTTCAATGTGCACCCATCTCCCAGCTTATTTCCTTGTCTGCTAATAATAAATAGTGCTTCCTAGTTTTGAATTACTGACAACAAAACTCTATACAGTTTGCCGATTTATCTGCACATTCAGGCAGCTAACATATGACTGTAACACGTGTGGTGATTTGTTTTAAAGCTCTGGTGCTGAAAGCCCCCGTATACTTGACTGCATTGGCATGGTAGTGACAGACCTAAGATCGAACACACCAAAATGTTTTCATCTCTGACTTGCCATCTCTAAAAGTAGCAGTCACAGAATCACAAGGGTAGCCCGAGTTACTATCAGTGGCGTAACATTAGCCCACGCAGCCCCCGCGGTACGAGGGAGGGGAGGGGGGGCAGAGCCTTCACGGTGCCCCCTTCAGCACTATGCACAGGCAGCGTCCCCCTCGCCTGAGCTCCTCCCTGGGTCGGCAGGGCAGAGTGGCTCCATGTACTTTGCAGTGGGTCCCGCTCAAGTTTCATTATGCCACTGGTTATTATCACTTGGGGATATCTTCCCTTTGCCTTAACTGCTTTGTATACCTGTTGATATATACCTAGTGTAAGGTGACGTATACAATACAAGACCTCTTCTACCAGCTGGTATTACTTTGTAACCAATGGACGGTGTTGCGCATCGTTCACCTTATGATGATCAATGCACAGGCAAGTCACCTGCATTAACAATCATGCCAGTGTGGTAAATAAAAAGATAGTTATTTACGCCGTGTCGGAATTTCTATAATTACCCAATGAAAATGGTAATGCATAAAATGAGGAGCAGAGTCCGTGGTCTTCGAGTTGAAAGGGTTTTATTCCAGAACTCGAGTTAAGGGAGAGCTCCTTCACCAAGCGGGTTCAGGAGTAGTCTACTTTACTTGAAACATAACAGCACTTATATACAGTGTGAATACAATCAAAAGAAGGAGTTTCCCTTAGACTCGATTCAATCATTTCATGAAGTAACCATACAATAAACATAGCATACTTGTTCTCATTTGAAGAATAACCTGATTAGCATATAAACAAACACATTGCATAGGGGCGATTGTGGTGGCAAGTTACAGAGTTACTGGTATCTGAGGACAGAGAATCGAGGCATTGTCACAGGGTCATTTCTGTCGGAAAGGTAAAGAGGACGAGGCATTGTGCGTTCTTTACTTCGTACACAAGGGTGGTGATGTTTCACAATGGTATGTGTGTGCAGCGGGGAAGAAGGAGAATGGGCTGTAGTAAACTATTCTTCTTCGTGGCTGTCTCGTGTGCCTGATTATGTCTCCCCATGGTCGTTTAACCCAACCCGTGGCTGTCCTTGCAAACTAGGAAATCATTGACGAGCGAGAGCCGCTCGTTCGGTGACAGAGTTTAGGGAAGGGGGGTTTTCGAGTCACCCATCCGACTGACTCCGTTCTTGTTCAAGGGAAAATATCGAACGGGACGGAAACCCGTAGGTTACATGGTAGCTGGACATTATTCTTGGCATGTGTCAGCTTTACGAGAAAGAGAGCAAGCAAGAGGGGGTGCAACGGGGTTTGTGCTTGAAAATAGGAGAGTCTGCTTGCCTGTTCGATGTTAGGATGGATAGGGTGCATGATGGGACACCAGAGGAAAAGGGAGCTTTGTAGTCAAATTCCACATTCCCTCCTTGTCCCATAGAAACCCTATTACAGAAATTCTTAATCAATTTCTATGTTCATCAGCTCGTATACTTGCTCCTGCAACATAATTATTTCATTTTTCTTTCCTCTGTTTCGTGGACGAGGAGTACAGGAAGTGGCACACAGTCCACAAAGGGCGGGGCCACACTGGACACAGAGGCAACAGGTGAAGATAGTGGCCAAAACGAGGCCCAGGACCGTTAGTGCCTTCCACCCCCAGGTGGACAGGAGGTCCCAAAACCAGCCGGTCAGGGACCATGTGCCGGTGTCCATATCCAATTTGTCGGATAGAACATGGAGGCGGGAGATAGCAGAATAAACTGATGGGGCGTTGTCGGGAATAAATACACAACAACTGGACCCTATTACCTTGCACACACCACCACGGTCGGCTAACAGGACATCTAAAACTATACGGTGCTGCAGGGTCATGAGTCTGTCTGCAGCGACCTCAGCTGTAATGTTATTTAAGGCGCCAGTTGTTTCTTCTATGGCGGCCTGAACTACACGGGTTAGTTGCCGGATGTGGCGACTATTTGCCATAGGTCCCCAGAAAGGGAGAACACTTTTAAAGAAGTCTCCAACTTCTTGTCCGGTAGTATCTTCTGCATCTATGACCCCCCTTCGTTGTCTTCTAACTTGGGTCAGAGAGTCAATCAGGTGGTAATTGGCAGGGGCTGTGTAAGTCGGTGGTAATAGGAATGCGATGTGGCACTTTCCAGACCAGCCTTGGGGCAACCGAGTGCGTGCATGGGGTCCACAAATGAAATAGGTGTTTGGGGCAGTTACTATGGTCGGAAAATCGGGAGCGGGCAGTGTGTATGTCCTGTCACACTCGCTGTTCCCCATTACCTCCCCTTTTCCTTTCCCCCTTATGCAAAACCGGCCGTTTTGCGGTACTACCCAACCTCCTTGATCTGTCCGTCTTTGATCGATGGAAAACATTTCCCTGAAGGAAGCAATGTCATGGAACTGAGAGTAACTGATATTTTCGTGATCTTCGGCCCTCCCCCAGGTGACAGTGAGATCCACAATTTTAGAAACAGGCTTTACTATTTTGGTCTTTACCTCGTTCCAACTACTTTCGTTTTTCAATTTGGTCGGGGGAATGTTTCTGACGGAGGCGGAGAATATCATGGCTAAGGCATAGGCGGATCCTGAATAACCAAACGGGAGGGAGAAAAAGGGCATTCCCTTCTGCACGGAATGTGGCATCAAGCCACAAACCCAACAGTTTGTCTTGTTGACTATGAGCTGGTGTTTGTGGAGGGTGGAAATGAATGTATTATTTATAAATTCCTTTCTTCTGTCCTCGAGGTGTGGGGGAAGATCAACATAGGAATGCATAGTGGTATTCTTTACAAGTGTGGAAGAATGTGGAGGGAAAACTGTACATAAGATCCATCCTAGACAGGCTGCTACACATCAAACAAGCAACATTGTAAATAGAAAGATCGAGAACCTGCTATGCAGTAATTTTACATAATTAGTCTTTTTCCATTGACGCACCTCGTCATTTCTCCTCATCGTGTCTATGGATTTAATATCAAGATGTCTCTGGACACGAGATCAAAACGTCTCCCAGCAGCCGCTTCACCAAGAGCTTGTTCCTGGGCTTAATTAGCCACCAGTGCGTTATGATCAGGTGCAATGTCTTTAGTCTGTTTTTGGTGGGATCGCAGCCGCGATCGGCATTCCTGTTGAGGAGTGAGTTCTGGAATTGGTGAAATTATATCCGGGGCAATGGTAGCTGTTGAACAACGCGCAGTGTCTGTGGGTGTAGGTCCAAAAAATTTCCGACAGTGGCTAGCGTGGAGCCATCCTTTGTGTCCTTACACTTTGACGGCGGTCCTCGTTGTCAAGAGGACCAGTTTAGGAGCTGTCCATCTCTTCTCCAGGGGGCTGGTGCGGTCGAAATTGCGGATCAGGATCCAGTCCCCGGGCCTGATCGCGCGTTCTCCAGGCGTGGTGAGGTCTGGAAATGCTGCTGTCACCATTGAACGACAAGATTGGAGTGCAGACATCAAGGAAGCCAGGTAATCTGTCAACATATTAGAATCAATGTCAGTCAGTTTTCTAGGAGAAGGGACACCCCAGATGTTAGGAGGTCTCCCCAATGTTATTTCGAAAGGGGACAGTCCCGTCCGGGAATGTGCCACCATTCGCATATAAAAGAGAGCGACCGGGAGGGCAGTGACCCAGTCTATCCCTTTTTCTGCACATATTTTGGCTAGTTTTGTCTTCAAGGTCTGGTTGTGCCGTTCAACTAGGCCTGCTGCTTGAGGGTGTCGGACACAATGGAATCTCCAGGAATATCCCAATAAAAGAGAAACAGCCTCCATCAGTTTGCAGGAGAAAGGCTGTCCATTGTCCGAATAAATGACCCTTGGTAACCTGTATCTGGAGAAAAATTCTCTCACTAATTGTTTAGCTGTTGTCTGGGCACCATAGTCTGGGACGGGATATGCTTCAGTCCATCGTGTCAGTGTACACACTACCACTAGCACATATTTGTACCCTCTACATCTGTCCATCTGGATATAATCCATTTGGAGGACTTCGAAGGGATGATCAGGAGGCTGGAATCCACCCTGTTCTACTGACACACCTTTACCAGGATTAAATTGGCAACATATCATGCAAGTTTTTACTTTTTGTTTGGCTGCAGCTCTTAGATGTTTGTTAAACCAGATATTCCGTAAACTATCCAGCATACCTTTCTCGCCTAGGTGGGCGGGGCTATGGGCCATATCAATTATGACTTGTACCATAGAATCAGGGAGAAACCACACTGTTCGGTCTTTAGTCATCCAACCTCGATCCGTCTGGACCCCTCCTTGTTCCGCCCATTTCTTTATCTCATCTGCAGTGGCATGTGTCTGAATGTCTAGCACCTCTTTCAAGGGGTCTCTCACTACCATAGTGACAGTCTGTGTGGGTAACTGAGAGTCTGATGTGTTCACTGGGCTCTGGGCCGTCTGTTTAGCAGTTCGGTCCGCTAAATCATTTCCTTTGGATATGCTGTCTGTAGCTTTGGTATGTGCTTTACATTTCAGAATAGCTATGGCTGTAGGTAGGTGTATGGCATCTAGTAGGGCTTGAATCAGGGGACCATGTTGTATTTTGGCCCCATGTGAGGTAAGGAAACCTCGTTCCTGCCACAACACTCCAAAATTGTGAACTACACCGAATGCATATTGGGAATCGGTATAGATGTTCACTTTCAATTGTTTTGCCCATATGCAGGCCTGTGTCAGAGCGATGAGCTCCGCTGCTTGAGCTGACAGAATGTCAATTCTTTGGGTCTCTATAACTTTACAGTCCGTTGTTACTGCATAGGCTGCTACTAACTCTCCAGAACTTGTTCTCATGCATGATCCATCCACATAGAGGGTTACATCAGGATCTGGGAGTGCAACATCTGTTAGGTCTTGTCTTGGTTTTGTCACTACATCGATCATTTCCACACAGTCATGTTGTGTCGTGTTATCTGAGCTTGAGGGCAAAAGGGTAGCAGGATTCAATACATTGCATCGTCTGATCTCTATGTGTGGCTGAAAGAGCGTTAGTTCGTATCCTGTCAGTCTTGCTACAGTCAGGTGTTGGGTCTGTGTTCTGTTCACAAGGACTTCCACCGCATGTGGTACTTGCACTATCAGGGGATGTCCTAATACTATTGAGTCACTTTGTCTTATGGCCAGGGCTGTAGCCGCAACGGATTTCAGACATGCAGGCAAAGCTTGTGCTACGGGGTCCAATGTGCTAGAAAAATAAGCACAGGGTCTGTTTCTTCCTGCTTGGTCTTGTGTGAGGACGGATAGTGCTGTTCCGTCACGTTCTGTCACGAACAGGGTAAAAGGCTTGCTATAGTTCGGGGTGGCCAGAACTGGTGCTTGACATAGAGCTAGTTTTAGAGCTTCAAATGCTTGGGAGTGTTCTGATGTCCAAGGGAGAGTTGTATGAGTGGCTGCTTCCACTGTGGTTAACTGTATAAGTGGCTTGACTATGTGGGCATACTACTGAGGGATCCATTGTCTGCAATATGAAGTGAGACCAATGAATGCGCAAACTTCTTTCTGTGACTTTGGCTGTGAAATTGTCGAAATCAGTTGGATTCGTTCTTGTGTTAGTTGCCTACCCTCTTTCGACAGCAAATGTCCTAAGTAAGCTATTTGCTGTGCGCAGAACTGTAATTTCGAGGGAGACACCTTGTGACCTTTGTCTGTCAGGAAATGTAGGACTGTGAGAGATGCTTTTTCACATTCTGGTTCTGTCCTTGCAGTGACGAGGATGTCGTCTACGTACTGTATCAACGCTGTGTTGGCAGGCATATTGATACTGTCAAGTTGTCTTTTTAGTGCTTGGCTGTAGATGCTTGGACTTTCTGTAAAACCTTGGGGAGCTCTAGTGAATCTGAAGCTTCGTCCTTTTAAACTGAATCCGAACAGATACTGACTGTCGGGATGTATTGGAATGCTGAAAAACGCATTCTTCAAGTCGATGACTGTGAAAAATGCAGCTTCGGGATCTATGGCAGTCAATAGTGAAGAAATATCTGGGACCACCGGATATTGTGGGATTACACATTTGTTCAGTTCTCGGAGATCAACCACCAGTCGGTAGACCGGGGGTGCCTGAGGATCAGTCCTTTTGAGGACCGGAAGAACTGGAGAATTGCAAACATTCGAATCAGTCTCGATCACCACACCATGCTCTGTGAGTTCTTGGATTATTTTTAGTAAGGCTTGTTCAGCCTCGGGAGGAATCTTATATTGTCGTATACGGGGTAAGACTACACCTTCCTTGAGCGTGACTTGATGTGGGGTGATGTCCATGTAACCGACATCAGTCGAGCTTTTTGCCCATAAATGTGGTGGAATGTCTTTTAGTCTGGGGTCGAATTCTTTGACTGTGTAATGTCCTTTGAAGTCTCGTAGGAACAATTTTACACCTTCCGGTGAACAGCATATTACTGCTCCTAGCTCTTTGAGTGTCTTGATACCTAGTAAATTCTCTGGGCACGATTCTGTATGGACCAAATCAGTAGTACGTGTCAGAGGACCCACTCCTAAAGAGACTCGTTCAGATACTTTGTTTATGATCGGTTTTCCTGAAAAGCCCAGAGATATATTATGTGAGCCAGAGAGAGGAATCTCTGGGACTTCCTTATGACTTATGGTAGTCCTACTCGCCCCCGTGTCTATGAGGAATTTTCTGTCTTGTCCCAGTAGGTGAGCTTGTACATATAGGCCTTTCTGATCTACTGGAACTGGAATGAGGGGCAAGTCACTTTCTCTCTCAAGGCTGTCTCATGCACACGGCTCAAACTCGGGGTAATCTAATTGGGCGTACTGGTACATCTGTGTAGAAGCAGTAGCGGGTTTCTGAACCTGTGGCGGCGTAGTGGTCTGAGGCTGCTGCGTGTTGCCTGGTCTAGGAGTGTGTGGGCATTCTTTTGTCCTTCCTGTCGCTATGTTATGTTTCAGAACTGGACATTCTTTCACAAAATGGCCCTGCTGCTTGCAGTAGTTGCAAGTACCTTTATTGGTCCCTACATTACCTTTGGGGCCCATATTTACTGGTGCCCTCTGTGCAACCAGTACCTTCATTTTTGTGTCTTTTACTCTTTTCTTTTCCTGTTCCTGTTCTTCCCTTATTCTATTGTGGTGGTACTGTAACATCTGCAACATTTGTGAAGGACTATTTGCTTGCCAGGTACTCTCAACTTTCAACACTCTATTCCTGATGGAAGGTAAGGCGTTGTCCACCAATTTGGACACAAAAAGATGAGGATATGCCTCACTGCTATGTGCGAGTCCACTATTTATAGAAAAACGTTTCTCTAATCGGGTGTAATAATCACCCGTATCTTCGTCTGGCTTTTGTTTACAGGCAGAAATGGCATCCCAATCTTCCTTTTTAGTTGTCAGTAACAGAGGCAAGACCTGTATGAGGAGACTGGGCAGTTCTCTTACGCGCGCACCGAAACCTTCACCTGGTTTTCTGTCTGTCTCTTCTTGTTCTAGGGCAGCCCACGTGATCTTTTTACCACCCACCTCCCAATCCTTTTCCTTCAATTTGTCAAATATGTCTGTCGGTAGAATTACTTTAAGGAGTATTATTATATCTGGATATGTAAAACTACCCATTTGGAGGATGTCTTTCAGTTCCCTATGAAATCCTCCGGGATCTTTTTCGTGAGAGGGCACCATCTTTTTCATTTCCATTATTTCTAATTTGAATAGGGGAGTATAAACATGTACTCGTTGCAGTGTACCATCTGGCTGGGGTATGGGGTGAACTTCTCGCAAAGGATATTGGCCTATACCGTAAGGTTCATGATCTGATGAAGCTAAAGTAAGTTGCAGGAAACGGAGGCGCAGGTCCAGAATGACGTTGATCAATTCCGGTCCCCGGGACCTCCATTTATCTGTCACTACTTCCTGTAACAATTTGTATAGCCTGTCTGGTCGGTGGGAGTTATTCTCAGCCAGGTGTTGGACCATATAAATTCCTGCTAGTCGTTGTTCTGCTCGGAAAAGAGCCAAGAACATTTGCGCCACTATATCTGGGCCATACACTCGGTGTTGTGATATCCAACAGGTGGCAGACCGGGCCAATTCTTTTTCTTGCTGTGTAAGGGGAGGCTCATTGTCCATCCATTCATCCAGGGCTCTTTCTGTGGATTGAAAAAGATCTTCTGAAGAAGAATCTAATCTTTTAATTTTCTGCAACATTCATGGGGTTCGCCACTTGGAGCCAGGACAATGTCGCGCTACACCCAGGAAATTCATTTTATCTAGTGTCGGACTATCATCTTCCTCTGAGTCGTCCTCCTGTGTGACTTTCTCAGAGTGAATAGTGACAATTTTCTTAACCAGTCTTTTAGTTATTTTGTCGATCTGATGTCCCAGATCGTGTGCTCCTCGGTGTATCTGATCGCTAAGATCTATTAACTCAGAGTCTACGCTTCCATTACCCGGGTCTAGTTCTCGGATCAGACAATTTATGATGAACCGCAGGAGCAGTCCTCTGATGGGAACTTTTCTGTTCTTCATGACCTGGACCAGAGTATCCGGACCTTCACCTGTCCGGATGAATTCGTAAACTCTATCCAAATGCTTTGTTATATCAGGGACCTTTTGGAGTTGATCCACGGCTAGTCTTAATCTCTCTGATATCGTGGCCATTGGGCCACTACCGGGTTCGGGGTCGTAAGGACACTCAAGAGGCGGGACATCGTCTTTATCCTCAGCCCCGTTCCCGGACACTCCTAAATCAGAGGTAGAACCACCGGCTACTAGTTCAGGAGCACGTGCAGGCGGGCGTGTTCTAGGCATGTTTACATAAGTGGGGGGTGGTTCGGACAGATAGGCAGGGAGGAAATTTTCGGGAGCAGTGAGAATCACTTTCACAGGGGGTTTGGGATGTTCTTCTACGATTTCTTCAGACAAAACGGGATAAATACCAGTAACAAGGGCGTTTCTCTCTCTCTCCACCTGTTCAGCTCAAACTGTCTCACCTTCTACCTGTAATTGCTTTTCTTTAGCCTGTTCTGACATTCTCTTACTTTTCTCGACTTTCCCTAGTTCTTTCTGGGCCCTCCTATGCGCTTCCTTACACCATAACTCAATGGCTTCTGTCTGTGAGGGCCTCGCCTTTCTTTTCCATAACTCTTCCTCCACTCTCATAATGCATTCTACATCCCATGTACCTGTGGCAGGCCACCTATACGCCATCTCTAATTTCTCGGTATAGTCTACCCAAAGGTCTAAAAACAATATAGCACTCAACCCATGTTTGTTGTACATAAAATATCCAGGAGTGTCACTAGGCGGGACTTTAACTGGTTTTTCTAACAGATTCTTTTTGGTGCCAATTGCATGTAATTTGGAAAACAGAGGCATTCTTAAACTCAACAAATTACGATTTTAAAAGAGACTTGGAATATAAAAAAACAAAACGAACACTTTATACACTAGAATATAGTGCAACCATACCGGTTTCACGAATGAAACACGTCTTTACCGTTTTCCAAAAAATGGAACCCGTCTTTATACTATCTCAGTGGTACTCACCAAGAAGCAAAACTTGAGGACCTGGTCATCGGACTCTTGATGCTTGCGCAGGGATTCGGGGCTCCAAAGACCTCGGACTCTGCACTCTCACTGGTCAGGCTCTGGGTTGGGACGCTCCGCAATCTTCTTCACCGCATCGTGTGGATGATCAGTCACAGTCTGCCTCCTCCTCATCTCGAGGGAGTTAGCGGGAACACCCCGCTGTTGTGCACTTGAAGTCCGTCGAAAGTATGGAAGGGACAAGGACCCGACTTACATCGCCGGCGCGTAGGGAAGAGGGAGCGTTCCTGTTCAGACACCAATTATTGTGGTAAATAAAAAGATAGTTATTTACGCCGTGTCGGAATTTCTATAATTACCCAATGAAAATGGTAATGCATAAAATGAGGAGCAGAGTCCGTGGTCTTCGAGTTGAAAGGATTTTATTCCAGAACTCGAGTTAAGGGAGAGCTCCTTCACCAAGCGGGTTCAGGAGTAGTCTACTTTACTTGAAACATAACAGCACTTATATACAGTGTGAATACAATCAAAAGAAGGAGTTTCCCTTAGACTCGATTCAATCATTTCATGAAGTAACCATACAATAAACATAGCATACTTGTTCTCATTTGAAGAATACCTGATTAGCATATAAACAAACACATTGCATCGGGGCGATTGTGGTGGCAAGTTACAGAGTTACTGGTATCTGAGGACAGAGAATCGAGGCATTGTCACAGGGTCATTTCTGTCAGAAAGGTAAAGAGGACGAGGCATTGTGCGTTCTTTACTTCGTACACAAGGGTGGTGATGTTTCACAATGGTATGTGTGTGCAGCGGGGAAGAAGGAGAATGGGCTGTAGTAAACTATTCTTCTTCGTGGCTGTCTCGTGTGCTTGATTATGTCTCCCCTTGGTCGTTTAACCCAACCCGTGGCTGTCCTCGCAAACTAGGAAATCATTGACGAGCGAGAGCCGCTCGTTTGGTGACAGAGTTTAGGGAAGGGGGGTTTTCGAGTCACCCATCCGACTGACTCCGTTCTTGTCCAAGGGAAAATATCGAACGGGACGGAAACCCGTAGGTTACATGGTAGCTGGACATTATTCTTGGCATGTGTCAGCTTTACGAGAAAGAGAGCAAGCAAGAGGGGGTGCAACGGGGTTTGTGCTTGAAAATAGGAGAGTCTGCTTGCCTGTTCGATGTTAGGATGGATAGGGTGCATGATGGGACACCAGAGCAAAAGGGAGCTTTTAGTCAAATTCCACAGCAGCCCAAATATAAACAACTCCTAATAGCTATCTCTGCCAAGAGCGCTTGCACACAGCGGGTATTGTTTTTTTTTAATACAACTCGACAAGAAGTTTGAACCTAAGGTGTGACTTCACACCCCCATTACACTTTGGAAGCTGGCTTGTTTAGACTCTGCTTAAACTGTCATGAGCAAAACAAGACTGTTCTTTTGTCCAGCATATGCTATACCAAGGTCCAAATGGATCAAGCCTATATGTCGGAACCTGGGAATTAGATCGTGCGCTGATGCAACAAGAATCTTAAAAACTGACACCACTCAGAAAATTGTTTTCAGTGTCAGTATATTTTTATTTGCTGTGAATTTAGTAAGAACAAAACATGGCATGAAATTTAACAAAGTATTTTGGTCTGAGATTCTTCTAGCCATTATATGCACTTTATTAGTACTAATTTGTTACCACCTTTGCAACAGAGCCTGTCTTGAATCAACTAGGAATTTTATGCACTTTGCACTTTACAGAATTTGCACTTTACTCTGTCTTGAACCCATGCAGGATTGTCTACCATCTAATGTATTCTATTCCCAGCCTGGAATATATATTACCCCACTTTTTGAAGGAATAGATCAGAAAATCAAATACATTTTTATTGTATTTTAATTGTTTTCTATTGAGTTAGTGGTTTTAGATTTAATGAAAAAAATGATTAACTGTTCAAGGACTGCTAGCGAGTTCACAGCGAGATTTAACACAGTATCTCGCCTGGACTTCTTTTTGATAAGTAACCATCTCTTGGCGGGGGAATCTTTGATTGATTCTAATCCATTCTCAGATCACTCGCTATTCTCCTTGACAATAAAATTGCCCGCCCTTAAGAGAAAAAATAGCAGGTGGCACTTTGATAAAACATTGTTATCGGATCAAAAATGGATTGACGAAACCTGTGAACATGGCACCAGGTTTTATGGTGTGCGAAGCCTTCAAGGCCACTTTTAGGGGATGGATGGTGGCATATAGGGCCAATCTTTTTAAATTAAGAAAACCTAGGATTGCTAGGTTCCAGAAGGCAGTGGAGCGGGCTAGGAAGGAACTCTCAGCTAGGCCAACTGACGATCCGGAGGTAGAGGTACTTCAGCAGGAATTATCAAGAGCAAAGGAGGAGCTGAAAATGTTCTTAATACTCGAGGAAATTGCTAGAAGCAAAGCTTCTCAACAAAAGGTGTACGAAGAGAGCCAGCACATCGACAAATTCTTAGCCTTGTCCACAAAAACGCAACAGAGCAAGCAGTCTGTTGAACTCTGTTCCACAAATTAGAGATCCCAGTACTAGGTGCCTTGTGAATGATAAGGATGAAATTGCCAAAATGTGTGTGCCCCATTTTGCTAAGATATATGTGTCCAGATAGTAAACCCTCGAGCACTTGTGGAATATTTTATGGCACTCCAGGTACCTACGATTAGTGAGGAGGACCACATGCTCCTAAGTGAACCCATCACAATCGAAGAATTAAGGCAAATCATAAAAAAGATGGCAAATGAGAAGGCAAGTGGCAAGGATGGAATTCCCTGTTGAAGTGTGTAAATTGTTTTTAGATGAACTGGCCCCGTTCTTCATATCACTATACAATCAAATTATGGCCAGAACGGCGGTCTCGGATAGATTTAAGGAGGCAGCTGTGGTCTCAATTTTAAAGAAGGATAAAGACCCCAAAGACCTAAGTTCTTATCGCCCAATAAGTCTACTAAACGCAGACTACAAGCTCTTTATAAAAATCTGGGCAAATAGAATCACAGGCTGTGCGCAATATCTAGTACAGTAGTGAAGGGAGGGCCCTACTTGCACAAATTGCTATGTTAAGCATAAGCTTATTCAAAGTTTAAATGCCATTTTGCCTTTTTGCTGCTTTTGCACACAACACTGCATGTAACTGTTGTTGTAAGTTAGACTGCTTGAAATTCTTCACTTGAGAACGGCTTGTTTTTAACATCTCTAGACTTACATCACAACCTTAGTCTGTACAGTGCATGCACAAGACTCCAAGGTTACCATAACAATGCTAGCTGTTATTCGGGCTGATCGGCCCACGCTCTAGACACAGCACGTACACAGCTGCAGCTAACTGAAATTCTAGCGCCTTTAATATTGCACTGCATGCATGATTAGGGCCCTTGTAGAAAATCCTTTTCCAGAGAGAGAGAGAGAGAGCTTTGCTGAGCCTGATGTGATTTACTGCTGCTGATCTTGGCGGTATAGGGTTCCCCATTCAAGCCTAAGAGACCATCTATTATTATTATAAAACCTAGTTCCTAGCAGGGGAGGGTGGTACGCGAAGGCACAATAGGACCTGTTTCCACTATCATTATAATATGATTTCTCCCTATGTGTTTTATGGAATTGTAAGAACGCTGATCTTATTATTTTTAATCATATGCCTGCTTATGTTAGCAAAAATACTGCATCTTAGAGCACATCGTTAAAATAAACATTTTAAACTTTTCTGTGTCTCTAATTACTCACGTTGTGGACTGGTATGAGAATATCAAACGAAAGAGTGTTCTTGATTCCCACCATTCCTGAGAGCAACCTAAGTTGCATGTTCTGGGTTGTCTAATCATTGGTAGCTTCGAGACACTGATGCTAGTCGGTTAGGGGTTCTGGGTACTGAGGTGAGTGTTTTGGTACACCACAATTCACTGAGGTCCTGGGTCTCTGTGCACAGTTCTGTGTATGAGCAGAATCCCTGCAACATGGCGCACCTAAGGATGTGTCTTATATTTGAGTCTCCCGAGTCGTATTTATAACAGTCCACAACAACCTCACTACTGTTTCCGGTTGACGGTGGTGACGGATTAACCTACTTCTGCGAATGTGTTATAGGTTTACTCAAGCTTGATATTTTAACAAGGTTCTCACTTTGATTTACATCCCTTTGTGCTACAATTCTTTTCAATTGTTTTTTCTGTACTGTGTCCTTATGGCTGAGGTTGACATTGCTCAGCATAGTCGCGTGCCACTACGCAATCACTTGACACAGTATGGGGTACCTGCTGACGGTATGGTGATGCTCTTTGTGGTTAGTGCAGATGCAGCTTACCCATTTGAGCTGTTCTACACTTGGGTTACTTTTCCTGCTGCGAATGCAGAGGATGGTACTTTCCATAAGTACATTCACACAGTGGTGCGGACTTAAGAGTCCTTTATGCCTCTGTTGTAGGGGTGCTTAGGGCTTTAGTGCAATACGTTTCCCGCAATATCCAGGTGGGGGCACCTGGTGCTGTGGCGCATCCAGTTGGACCGGCCAGGATAAAAATGAGTCCTGTCATGGTTAATTCGGTTATGGGCAAGCATCCCCAAGATAAGGATGATATGCCTATTTGGCTTGCTGAGAAGTTTGACCAACTGGTAGCGGTATTTCCTAATACAACTCCTGTTGAGAAACACAGGATTCTTACCATTAGTTCGCGGAAAGACTTAGTACCAGAGGTAACAGATTGTTAGACCTGGGGTAAACTGTTTACGACAGTCTATGCTAAGTGCTTCAGCACCCCGTCCATGGCTGTCCTGCCCTCCGTGATCAAGCGTGTTCAGAATCAACACGGTCCGGAGGCGGCTGTTGAATTAGGGATGCGTCTCATTGGAGTGCCTGACGTAGTTTCCGATTTCATCCTTGCTAATGTCAAGGGAGATGCAGTGAACTTCCAGGTGTCTAATGCTTTACGCGATGTCCCCGATGCCGATAAACCCCGACAGTTACTGAAAATTATTGCGGTGGCTTATAAGACCATTGGCTGCAATAGTTTGGGTGTTAAGCCTTTTGCTAAAGTTGCAGCTCAACCGCAAACTCAGACGGCAAAGTCTGATAAAGATGACCTACCCAACTTTCCTAAACAAACTTGGAAATCCAAGAAACAGGGTAGGCAACAAAAGAAACAAGGGTCGCGTTCTAGATCGCCGATACCTGTGTCTACTGAGCCCAGGTATGATTTGCTCGACTGAGCGACTATTAAGTCACCTGATAGTTTTCAGGTTCCTGATCAACGTTCTCCTTGTTCTTTGCAAGACACATCGGTCTCGCAATCCGGTGGCGGAGACCGTGGCAGAGGTCAGGGTGGACCACAAGGTCGTGAGCAGCCCCGCCAGACGGAAGGTAAAGGCAAGCAGGACAACTATCAACATCAACGCCCTCAGTTTCAGAAAAAGAAAGTTGCTGCTTTAACAGTAAGGTATGCCAGGGATAGTGAGAACACAGCTTGGGAACCTGACATGGGCGCTAACACTGCTAGACAGCGCAGCAGAGGTTACAGTAGTGCAGCAAGCACTGCGTCTGTATCTGAAGGCGACAGCAACTGACACGTTCATTACTGTTGAAACAGCTGATACTAGAGTGGCTCCCCCTGATAGACTATTTGACATAGTCCTTTTAATTGAAGGTGACATAAAACGTACAATATAAGGGATTTTTGGGGAAAATCTGAACTCTACTTATGACATTTTGCTGGCGGAGGCAGACTGGCCCCAACCTTTCGTTTTGACCGCTCCGAGATGGGAGGAGGTTATCCTCCCCAGTTTTGCTCACACATTGCCGAAGGAGCAGATGCAGAATTTTGAGAAGAGTGGGCTAAGGTGCTTGCACCAACATTGTACCGCACTCAATGTGGATGGGACAAACTTTCGTCCAGGCATGAGATTTCATTGCAATCAATGCCACAGCCTCAACCCTTATATCCTATGCGGCGTGAAGCAAAAGCTCCCGTTGCGGAAATCCTTGAACAATTGAAATATCAAGGTGGGATTGAAACATGTGTGTCACCCATGAATAATCCTCTTTTTACTGTGACCAAACCTGATGGGTCGTACTGCTTGGTATTGGATTACCAGCATTTAAACTCTCATTGTCGGACCTGCGCGGGACAAAATACTCACAGTTCTGCGCTTGTGGATAGTCTTGTGAGAAAACGTTTTAACACCACACTTGACATATCCAATGGCTTTTTTAGCCATAGCTTGTCCTCCATGGTTTTGATTGTGGTCAGCTGTTATTTGAATGCTCCCAGGAAGTCAAGGACAATCTTGGTGAAGCAGTTTCTCAAATACCTCAAACAACTCTTTCTTGATTATTCGAACTGTGAATGTATTATTACTGGCGACGTCAATATTAGTGGGTTGGGGAAGAAGACTAAGGGACTTTCTAGGAAAAGGCAGATTTTGGAATCAACGGTTTTATGGAGAATTATTACTTAGTATCAGCTCTGTTGGAGTGAGTCGAGAAACAAGGAGCTGATATTGCCACCAACCTGCAAAAATGTATCAACCATTGATTACACCTTGTTATCTACAAGTTTGGCTGCACGTTTAGATCACTTTGACATAACAATTAGACCAGAAAGTGAACCGCAATCCTATAAGGAGCACACTGAGTTTAGCCTTGAAATCAGCCGATAAAGTCATTAATGTGGGAAAGTCATCTGGAGAGGAGGTAGTGAAGCTGGTTAGAAAAATCAAATGGGTATCTGAATATAAGCCCAACGTTAGTACCGGGTTAAAAGATCTGGAGGCTATTATAAATACAAATTATTTAGCAGGTTCCCTACAGGAGTGGGGAATGTTTATGGAGAACTTAGGAAAGTAAATACTGGATCAGGAGGGTAGGTCCGAATTTCAAAAGGAGGGCCCATTCCAGTCATGTCAGGCAATTTTTGTAAGGCAATCATAGTTTCCAGATGAACGCCGCGTAAACTGCGGCATGTGCACCGGTGCAATCCTTCTAAAAAAACTGCTGCACAATAAAACTGGCAAGAAGGCCCCATAAAAAAAATTGTTAGGGAGATTCAGAAGGAAAGAAAGAATAAGCAATGGGTCACAATCTTTCAGCTTTTAAAGAATTCTAACCAAGCGCGATTGTTGGCCCACATTAATCAATACAAAAATGGCAATAGGGGCAGGGAAAATGGGGTTTCAGACACAGCCATATCACTGAGATGTATGTGGGACAGATTGATAATTTAATAGAGGCTGGAGGTTCCTCCACTCCAACTTTATCTTTTGAAGAAAAGCTGGCGGTATCTGAATCAAGCCTACAACATAAAGAGGTTTTGTTGGCATTATTGGGCCAACCCAATGAAGAGTTCCAGGTGACTGAGCGTAATTTAACAATTAACGGATAGGTGTCAAAGGTATTATTAAAGCTGAGAGCTAACGGAGCCCTGGTCTCCCAGCTGGCCTTTTAAAGGAGGGGCATGAAGGTTGGGCAGTAGTACTGTCAGCTCTCTATCTCCATTTTCTTCTAAATTCTGACATACCAGATGGTTGGAGAGGATCAATTTTATGCCCTATATTTAAGAGCAGAGGTCGGACTGCAGCCGCAAATTACAGATTGGTTACCTTACTGGATATTGAAGGAAAAGTCTATGCCAGAATCTTACTAGAACACTTAGAATCCTGGGTTGGAGAGGAGGGAATATTTAATTTTTTTCAAATAGGGTTCAGGGCTAGAGCATCTACGGTAGACAATATTCAAGCTCTCTCTGTATTTAGGCATCAGGCAACTCAAAAGAACAAACTACCTCTCTTGTGCTGTTTCATAGCTTTTGACAGAGTAGATAGGACCATTCTCTGGAGGAAGCTTGCGGGGTGGGATACACCATCGAACTTGTTAAGAGCCATCATATCACTATTTACAGAGACATAGGTCCAAGGGAAAACCAGTGCAACAATAGTAACACAGAAAGTGAAAACTAATCGAGGGCTAAAACAGGGTTGTGTTCTGGCACCCATGTTGTTTAATTTTGTACACAATGGATTTAGGGAAAGCACTGGACAGTTGTAGTTTGATCCTCCCTAATCTAAGCAAAGTTTGATTACAAATAATCCAATATGCTGATGATATCATGGTCATGGATCATGCCAAGTCAGGTTTGCAAAGGACTTTAAACACTTTGGGTAGATAAAGTAAGGTTAACCATTTCTTGGTAAATGAGTCCAAAACTAAAGTCTGATATTCGGGAGTTACTACAGGAAGAAGTTGGCCTCCTGGCAGTTGGGAGGTCAGACCATTTCCACAGCAAGGCATTATAATACCTGGGCATGTGGTTTTGGGTTTGCAGTAGCCAAATCAAAGATCTTAATAAGAAAGCGGCAGCATTTACCTATGGAATTGGACAACTGAATCACTTATTAAGTAGTGTACCAGCCGCACCCATTTTAAGAGTTATAAAGCAAACCTTTAGTCCCAGCACTGCAGTATGGGCATCTTGCTTATCCTGGCATGATGGACGATGCATTAGAGCAATGTCACAGTCTCTGTACATTGGATGTCAAGTTCCTTTACACCAATATTCCACAGGTTGAGGGCTTGAAAATAATTGAGAAAACTCTTGAATTAAAGACAAAGCTGCACTCACTTCTGACATCTTTCATCTTATAACTACCCTAATTGTGCCTCACCCGCAATTTCTTCCAATTTGATGGCCACTTTTTCCAACAGATCAAAAGGACATCCATGAGAGCTGTTTAGCCTCAAAGTTTGCTATCCTTGACCCTTCTTCCAGGCAGGTTGCTCCCCACGCCGCGTAGCTCCACCTGACTGCGCCCGTGCTACCCCCCTACTCCTGCCGAGTTCGAGGCTCGCCTGGTAGGCCTTGATCCGCCCGTTTTTTCTCCTTAACTGTGCCTTTTTCCTGCTATTGTTCCAGTGCTTTGTTTTATTTTTTTTCGTTTTGTGCTCTGCCCTGTTTTTGTCATTTTGTGTCACTTTGTGCGCCCTGCTCTGCCTTTTCCCTCCCCGCGCCCCCTCACCAATCCTGCTTCCCGCCGCTGTATCCCCTGTGGTCCCGCCTCTCGCTCCCATTCGTCCATCGCCCCCCACTCAGCTGCTCCTCCCTCCCACCTCCCCCTCTTATGGCAGCCGCTAAGCGACAGTGAGAGTGACCCTTGAACCTGATTCCAGGCAGGTCGCTCCCCACAACCTGCGTAGCTCCACCTGACTGTGCCCGTGCTACCCCCTGCTCCTGCCGAGTTCGAGGCCCGTCTGACGGAAACCTGGCTGCACCTGACATCGCCATCGCCATCCCGGAAGGCTATAAGATCGCCCGCAGAGACCGCACCAACGGAACAGGAGGTGGAATTGCCATCGACCACAAGAACACTCTCAGCAGCTCGACCAGCACCGATGACACCCTCAGCATCGCCGAACACCTGCACTTCCGGATTCATACTGACCCCAACACCACCCTCAGAGGAACCCTAATCTACAGACCCCCTGGACCAAGACCACAGTTCAGCGACTCCATCGCCGACCTCATCATTATCCACGCCCTCGCCTCCACAGACTACATCCTCCTCGGGGACCTGAACTTCCACCTCGAGAACAACAACGTCAACTCCACCACCCTGATCGACAACATCCCCAACCTCAGACTCAGACAGCTTGTGACAACACCCACTCACGCCACCGGGCACACGCTAGACCCCATCTCCTCCACAAGCCCCCACATCTTCTTCAACCACACCACCGAACTCCACTGGACCGACCACCGCTGCATCCATTTCACCTTCAGGAAGCCCACCACACACCACCGCACCCAACAGATGCCTCGTCGCTGCTGGGGCAAAGTCACCGAAAAACAGCTAGCAGCCACCCTCGCCCAAAGCCCACCATCCCAGTCTGGTTTCCGCTGCAACCACAGCACCGAAACCGCCCTCATCGCTGCCACCAACGACATCAGGACCCTGCTCGACAACAGAGAAACAGCGGCCCTCATCCTCCTGGACCAGTCAGCCGCCTTCAACACGGTCTGCCACCGCACACTAGGAGCCCGCCTACATGAGGCCAGGATCCAAGAGAAGGCCCTGGACTGGACCACATCCTTCCTCTCCGGCATAACTCAGAGCGTCTGCCTCCCACCTTCCACTCCACCGCCATGGAGATCATCTGCGGCGTACCCCAGGGCTCTTCCCTCAGCCCAACGCTGTTCAACATCTATATGGCACCCCTCACCCACGTCACCCGACAGCATGACCTCAACATCATCTCCTACGCCGACGACACTCAGCAGATCATCTCCCTCACCAAAGACCCTCACACCGCCAAAACCAACCTCCATGAAGGACTGAAGGCCGTTGCCGAATGGATGAGGAACAGCCGACGGAAGCTGAACTCGGACAAGACGGAGGTCCTCATCCTCGGCTCCACCCCCTCAGCCTGGGATGACTCCTGGTGGCTGACTTCACTGAGAACAGCCCCCAAACCCACTGACCACACACACAACCTGGGGGTCATCCTCGACTCCACCCTCTCCATGACTAAACAGGTCAACGCCGACTCCTCATCCTGCTTTAACACCCTACAAATTCTCCGCAGGATCTTCAAGTGGATCCCCACCGAAACGAGAAGAATAGTCACCCAGGCCCTCGTCTCCAGCAGACTGGACTACAGAAACGCCCTCTACACAGGAACATCAACCAAGCTCCTGAGACAGCTGCAACGCATCCAGAACGCCTCGGCACAACTGATCCTCGATATCCTCCGCCGCAGCCACATCACACCCCACCTGAGAGACCTACACTGGCTCCCCGTCAAGAAGAGAATAACCTTCAAGCCCCTCATCCACGCACACAAGGCCCGCCACAACGTCGGCCCAGCGTACCTCAACAGACGACTGAGCTTCTACGCCCCTACCCGCAAGCTCCTCTCCGCCGGCATTGCCCTCGCCACAGTCCCCCGCATCCAAAGAACGACCGGCAGCGGCAGATCCTTCTCCCACCTTGCGGCCAAGACCTGGAACACCCTCCCCACCAGCTTACGGCAGACCCAAGAACTACTGGCCTTCAGAAGACTCCTCAAGACCTGGCTATTCGATCAGTAGCAGAAGTCCGGCGTGCCTTGAGACCCTCACGGGTATGTAGCGCGCTCAACAAATGCCCTGATCGATTGATACTTTTTTATGGATGACCATGAAACTAACAAAATTCAATCACATAATTACCCATTCGTCGACAAAATCACCATTTGGAAATGGTACATCGACAACATTTTCATGATTTGGCATGGCTCTGATGACACCCTTGTAGATTTCTGTAAATGGCTCAACATTCACTGTAGTGGACTGAAATTTTCACTCACACATAGCGGATCAGAAATTGCCTTTTTGGATATATTAATAAACAACACTGAGGGTGACCTTTTCACATCACTGTATTGCAAGCCTACTGATAGAAATGCTCTCCCCTCCTATAAAAGTCATCACTATAGGGCCCTGAGGGATTCATTACCATTCTCCCGGTTCCTCCGCATAAAGGGAAACAGTTTCTTTAAATAGGACTTATTTTCAGAAGCTAACACCTTATCCAAGGAAAAACAAAACAAGTCTAGTTTGCCAGCTCTGGTCCAATCAGCGCAGCATTGTACAATCTGAGGAAGTAGACTAAAAAATCATGAAGTGCTGTAGATGTCGATCCAATTTATGGCCCCTGTTTTGGAAGAGGCCTAACAGGAAGGACAGACAGGAAGAGTAAGGGGAGGAATTTGGTTTAGCCAGTTCACGTTGAGGCTGCAACAGACTGAAACACGCCATATTGTAAGGACTGGGACGAGAAAGGGTTGTAGAGGTATTATATTGGTGCAGCACATTCTTGAAAAGAAGTTGTTCTCTCCAGTGAAAGGTAGCACCTTGCATGCTACCTGAAATGCTGTGGGCAGAACTGCTTTATTGTCCATGTATTCAGATCGCTTTCTGCTGTAGTTCAGGACCTGAATGTCAGTAGTATTCTGTGAAGCCCAAGTATTTTTAGCAGTTAACTCCTTTCTTCGACGATCCGTTCATTCATGTGAAAACAAAGGATGAACTATAATAATCATACGTTGCCATTCACAATGTTTTGTGTGTGCAGGGGTTTGTGTGGCCATTCTGTGTCATGAAGCAGGCATATATCTGAAGTGGGATTGCAAACACCATGCATTAAACGTAAAGAGTTATATCAGGGGCGGACATATCCTGGAGTCCAGGGTCAAAGTATATGTATTTTTCAGCAGTCATGGAAATGATTGTAGTGTGGTCTGCACCAGGTGATGCTGAGTAGAGACTGAATGATGTCAACCTGTCTTGAAAGGTTACTTATATTGCATATTTCATTCTTTTTCTTTTAATTTGGTGCGTGCTGTGTGAAACGCGGAGGCTTATGGCATCATATTAATAATTTCTCTTGAGTGAGGTAATTGGTGTGTCTCGAAGGATACTTGTGGGTCTGTTGCATATGCGATATGTGTATGGTAACCTGGGTGACACGATTATCTGTGTGTGCGTGCGTATGTGCATGCGCACTAGAGAGAATCATGGTGCCTGGACTAAATATTATCAAGCTTTCGATTATTCAATATTACTTTTCAAATAACGTTATAAACCCAAGCTCGGTGCAGGCCTTCAGACTGAGCTAAGAACATCCAGTTGCCAGTAAGACAGCCAGCAAAACACATGTTCTTTAATTTGTCTAATCTAATGAAATGGCTACGAAAGAAACTTGCTGTATCTTGACATGCGAGCCACTCAGCAAATCGAGCGTTCAATTTGTGCTCCCAGGGCAAATCTGGATAATGGTCCTGAGGTTCCGTGATTCTGAACCTGTTCAATAAAGGTCGTCGTATTGAGACGATTTTGTTATCAGTGGACCGCAAATGACGAGTGCGGCATTTACAAGTGTTTACGTCATAATCGATCTATGGAAGCTCTACTTATTCAGGGATTTCGTTCGAACCTTCGGGTTCCATTTTGTGTACGGCAGCCATTTTGTGGTTGCCCTCACATAGGCCGATAACTACGGCCGAACGATTCCTTGGTGAACGTACACCTTTAGCTGACTTTTGTGTGACCTGAACGAGCTGACTTCCTTGCCCAAGGCTGACCTCGTTGAGCCAGTTCCTTGTTAGGCAGCTAGTCAGATAGACATCAAAGAGCAGGACATTGCTGAGTTTATGGTACATACACACATCCTTCTATCTTGCTTCTCATCTGTTTCTGTTCCTTCCTTTATGGTTTAATTTATGATTTGGGTTGAGGTCTTTTATTATTTGAATTTAATTTGAATTCAAAAACATTTATTAAGCGCGCTTTTACCAAGCGGTTTCATGGCGCTTTTCAGATTGCGAACAACGACAGTGGCAAGGGGAGATTAGGCAGCAAAAGCTCAGGAGAAAAGCAAGGTTTTAAGGCTTTTCCGGAACTCTGTGTTGGAAGGTGAAGTGCGAAGTCCCACAGGGAGGGAGTTCCAGAAAGCTGGGGCGAGGACAGCAAATTTTGTTCCACCAGCCTTCTTCTTTTTGAAACGTGGAGTGGTCAGGAGTGCCATGTGGGTGGAACGGAGTTATCTACCCGGCATGTAGGGCTTGATGGCAGAGCATATAAACTCAGGGGCGGTGCCCATTCTGGCCTGGAAGGTGAGGCAGCCAAGTTTGAACAAGGCTCGCTCTCTCACAGGCAACCAGTGTAGTGCCTGCAGTAGAGGGGTGGCACGATGAAATTTGGGCAGGCCATGAATCAGGCAAGCAGCCTGGTTCTGCACTAGTTGCAGGCGGTGAATAGCATAGGCCGGCGCGCCATTATAGATTATGTTGCCACAATCAAGGCGTGAGAGCACCATTGCCATCACGATGATTTTTAGAGCCGGGAGGGAAAAGAAGCGGGAGATCTTCCTGATTGTCCTGAGGGAAAAGAAACAAGAGGACACAACAGAACTAACCTGAGAGTGAACAGAAAGTTGGGAGTTAAGAAGAATACCGAGAGTTTTGACTTTGGGAACTGGGAGTGGGGGAACACCAAGTGAAGGGGGCCAATGGGACGGAGACCAGGGGCTGCAACCACCTCTGGTCAAGACCAGCTCTGTCTTGTCCGGATTGAGTTTGAGGTGGTTGCAATTCATCCAGTCCTGAATGAACAACATGACAGTTTGGACATTATGGGCGGATGAGGGAGAATGGGAGAGGTTAAAGATTAGCTGGAGGTCATCGGCGTAATTAAACACCGTGACCTCGAGCTGCTGCAACATAAAAATGAGGGGGTAGATGTATAAATTAAACAAAAGAGGGGAAAGTGAAGAGCCACACTACCTTGCGGGAGGCGGCAGTGAAACCGGCAAGGTGGACCGCCTGAGCCCTCTCGCTCAGGAAGGACTCGAGCCACGAGAAGGCTAGGCCCTCTATGACCGCCGCCCTGACACGGGTGAGAAGGGTGGAGTGGTCCACCGTGTCAAAAGCGGCGGACAGATCTAAAAGGATGAGGGCTTGCGGGAGGTTGGTATTGATGCCTTCACGTAAGCCCGTCCATCACTGAGATCACCACCTTCTCCGTAGAGTGGAGGGGCCGAAAGCCCGCGTGGCAAGGGGAGAGGCAGTGATTTGTCTCCACGTGGGTGCTCAGGGTGCTAGTCACATGGGTTTCTAAAACCTTACCCAAGTAAGGCAGGAGAGAGATGGGGCGATAGTTAGAAGGGGATGATGGGTCGGCGCCGGCCTTTTTTAAGATAGGGATGACGACCGCGGATTTATGGGGGGTAGGGACAACTCCATTGCTGAGTGAATCGTTAAGGAGTGTGAGGGGCGGGGTAGGACAAGCTAGGAAGATTTCTCTAAGGATATGGGCAGGGGCAAAGTCCAGGGGGGAGCCCGACTTCACCCTTTGAAGCAGGGGGAGGAGTGTGGCTTTGGTCAGGAGGGAATGGTAGTTAATTTAGAAATGGTGGAAGGGGGGAGGGATTAATGAATGTGGAGGATGGAGGAGAGATGTTGGTTTTAATCTTTGGGACCTTTTCAACTAAGAAATCGTTGAGCGAATCGCAGAGGGATTGGGAGGGGGGAATCGTAGCCGTAGCTCTAGCAGATGAGGCCAGTTCATGCACAGTGGCAAAAATTTCTTTTGATTGGGACTCTGCTGCCAGTATCCTATTAGAATAGAATTCAGTTTTGGCGTCAAGAATGCCTTGTTTGTATATCTTAAGAACAGATAAATAAGTGGCTTTTAGAACAGGGCAATACGCTCTTCTCCATGCTCGCTCGGCTCTCCGTGCGGCCAGTTTCTTCTCCTTAAGGTCTAAGGTGAACCAGCGGTTAGCAGCGTGGGCTCGCTTGACCGTGATTCGCCTCATGGGGGCGAATTCGTCACCCGTTTGGGTCAGCCATTTATTGATGGTAGCCAGCTGAGCAGGAGCTGCAAGGCCAGAAAGGTCAGGGCTGGATTTGACCAGAGACGAGCAGAAGGATGGCATGTCGGCTTTGCCCCATTTCCTAACCCAGGTGTTCTTAGGAAGCGGGGGCTTAGTCTCAGGGGCTAGGGCAAGGGAAAATGAAATTAGCGAATGGTCAGACCAGGAACAAGGGGAAATGAAGGGGGGTGTAGTGGGGATATTGAAGGTCCAGACCTGATCCAACGTGTGGCCCTGTATGTGAGTGGGGCTGTGAATGTGAGGTGTAAAGTTAAGGCTAGTCATGAGATCGGTGAACTCCTTAGAGAGGGAGCTTTCAGCAGGGTCATTCGGCCAGAAGTTAAGGTCGCCTAGGACTAACACTGACGAGTTGTTTATTACCAGTGTGGCCAGGAGATCTTGGAGGCTGGAAACAAAAGAAGGGGTGGAGTGAGGGGGGCGGTAAATAAGAACAGAGGTCAGGGGAGCCTGATGGGAGGTCGACCGGGTTACCAGGTAGTCTACTTCAGGAATGGGAGGGAAGGGGAATGGGTTCGTCCGGCCTGTCCGAGCAGGAATGTTGGATTTTGCCTTGTCATTTCTGGTGGGCTG
Organism: Lissotriton vulgaris; assembly: GCF_964263255.1. NCBI lineage: Eukaryota > Metazoa > Chordata > Amphibia > Caudata > Salamandridae > Lissotriton > Lissotriton vulgaris. The sequence continues at coordinate 52,902,564 of NC_141686.1, forward strand.
GACAACGGAAAGTGGGCTTGTCGTCATGCGATATGTTTGAAATGTCATTGTATGATTGGTACGTTTGTAAGTAATTGATGCTAGCCAGGAATGTGATTTTTAGCATAAAAGACGATGTCTCGCTCTATGAATTTGTGCAGTCTCTAGCGAACCACCCGTGTTGTGCTTCATAGACCTCTGTTCCTGGTTGCAGCCAATAAACTTGGTCTTTGACGTCACCGAGAAGTATCCTGTGTCTCTGTATTCTAAGACAGGTGAACTCGAAGACATTGAGCGTTTCCCCTGGCGCCGCTGGGTTCTAAAACCCGGTTCTTCAGTTGGCGCCCAACGTGGTGCGACTTCAGCGGTACCGGTCCAAGCCAGACGATCGTGAGGAGCTTCGTGTGAAAATTCTGGAGGAAGGCCTGCCACTTCATCGACCCCTGTATGTCGTTGTGGTCCGATAGTCTTTGCTGCGAGGTTCCCGCTTTCCGACGGCTACGAAGGACTGCTGCCCTGACTGTCACCCTGTCTTGGAGCCATTAGACGATTTGTAAAGCGAGACAATAGACGGGTCTTCTGGCGACGTCATCGATATTTCAGTTAAGTATGAGTGGAGCGTCTCCCAGTCCTTAGTTTTGTTTTGGGTGTCCCCTTGGGATCTTTGATTTGGGCCTTTCAAGCTCCAAAGCGGAGGGACTCGTGTATTCGTGAAGCTATCGTATTTCGATATTCCCTTGAAGTTTGAAGCTAGACTAGAGAGCGAAGATGCCTGGTCTAAGCAGACTTGGAAAGATATTTTGTTGCAGTTGTAATAGGGATTCCCGGTTGGAGTACTTGTGTCCGGTTCCCCCGAGAGAAAGAGGTATGTCGATGGTACAAGCTGCTATACAGTTTAGGGACAACGAAGAAGAACACGAGAGTGAACAGTTGCTTAGGCAACGTAAAATGGCGATAGATAAATGCTATCCAGCTTTGCCACCTCAGCAGCAAGAGGCAAAGAAGGATTTTGAAAAAGATCCTTTGATGTCACATCTATTGAGTTCGCCACCCCCTTATATGCAGAGTGCTACAGTACCTCTGCCACCTTTATTTGCGCAACCTCCGGTTGCTTTGCCACCTGTTATTCCACAACAGCCAGCTCCTCTTCCGTTGGCTCCTATTCCTTTGGTGCAGCCTCCTCAAGGCCCGCCGCCTTTTCTACCTCCTTCGTCTGCTACTCCTACGCCTGTATTGTCTACTCCTTCTGCTACTGTTCCTACGTTGGTTTCCTCTCAGTCTGCTTTATCTCCTGTTCTTTTGTCAACTTCGCCTTCTGTTCGACAAAGAATGACTGATACTGTTGCTGGTCTCTTTTCTTCTCTCTTTGGGTCATTGGGTATGTCTCCTGTTGCAGAGCGTAAACAATTGCGTAGCCAATTGCCTGGTCCCGATGAGCGATCAGTGTTGGATCATTTAGCTCGTAAATGGGTTACTTATCCTTTGAAGTATAGTTTTGAGTGTGTCATGAATGTTTTCCGTCAATGGGAAGCACCGACGCAGAGATATGTTTTTGGGACAGTGTGTTCTTGCCTTCGTGAAGAATGGGAAGATGGTGAGTTCAGACACACTCCGTCTGAGTTGTTCAGTATACAGTCCGAGTTTGCGAAGGGAACTATAGTGGGTGTTGACTTTGAGAGAGCAGTTGTGACGTTGTTGTCGTTTAGGAGTGAGTCTCCTTCTCAGGCGCTGTTTGAGCCTGATTCTTCAGTTAGGAGAAAGGCGTGACAATATCCAATGTGAGAGGTTCCCCCAGTTTGGATGCAGCTACTAATCCAGCTATTCCGCCTCATTTTCAGCGTGTTTGGGTACATGTTCCATGGAAGCGTGCTGAAGTTTTAGCCCTTAAGCAGACTTTGCCTGATCCACGTAAAAATTCTGCAGGGTACTATAAGGAATTATCTCAAACTGCAGATTCATGCACTATGAATTTAGCCGACATCGACATGTTGTTTGGTAATGTAGTTCCACAGCCTTTATGGGGACTGATTCGTCATACGGATCATGTGCAGGGTATTAGGTGATACATGGGCTAATATTAGTGCCTCAGATGGCCGACAAGTTGGTGGTGCTAAACCTGAGCAACTAGTTGCAGAACTCCCTGGTAGGATTATTAATTACATGAAGACTTTGATGCCTGCTATGCGTGTCAATTGGGATAAATTGTCTGCGTGTAAGCAGAAGAAAGACGAAAGTGTGTCTGACTTTTTCTCTAAGTTCGAAGAGACGTTTATCGACCATAGTGGTCAGGATATGAGTACGGAAGGTGGTCAACGGTTGTTCGTTGACAAGTTTGTGCATAATTTGCTTCCAGAATTGTGTATGAAGTTGAAGGATTCTGAGAGTTCTTGGACCGTTTCTACGTCAGCGCAGATATTAGCTACTGCCCAGTACTACGAAAATAGGGATAAGGACGAGAAGGATAGAGCCGACAAGAAGACTAAAGAGCTAAAGACAAAGGTTCTTTTACAGCAAGGTTATCCGCCTCGTAATAATCAGCGTGATTATCAGCAACCTCAGCAATATCAGGGAAACTCGCAAAGGTTCGAGCCTTCTCAGCCGCATTTTCCTGTAGGCCCTAATCAGTGTGCGTATTGTAAGGAAGAGGGTCCTTTCAAGAGTAGTTGTCCGGTTTTGTTACTACGCACGAATGGTGCTTCTGGTGTGAGAGGTCGAGGTGTTCAGCAAGCTCCTAGAGGTAGAGATCATGGTCAGAATGCGCGTCCCTTGCCTCCACAGAATTCAATGAATAGTTTTGATCAGCAGAATGGTGCGTCTGGTAGGGCTGCTCAGTATTATACGGATGATTACTACGTTGAAAGTGAGGATATGGATGGTAATGATTGCTAGGACAGCCATAGACATAGAGAGGGAGTTGTTTCAGTTCCAGTATATCAGAGTGGACCTTATGTTAAAGTGATTGCATCAGGTGTGTCAGAACCTTTTCGTTTGGATACTGGTGCTGCAAAGAGTTCTATCATGCATTCTAAACTCCCTGGCGCACCTTTGTCTGGCTTTACGAATGTTTCAGTAGGTTTTTCTGGCGCCCCGGTTAGTAATCCGATCTCTAGTCCTTTGTCTATTTCTGTTGGACCTTGTGAATTCGAAGCACCCCTTATTCTGACGACAGGTTGTGGTGAGAACTTGTTGGGATTAGATTTATTGAAAATATTGTATGCAATGCTACATTGTTCTCCTTCAGGAGTACAGCTTACATTAGGTAAGAGAGTGATCGCGCCAATGTATTTGTCTAAAGATCGACTTCCAGCTGAATTGTCTTCTCTCCCTGATTCTCTTTGGGCTACTGGTCCTAATGATGTGGGTCTTTTGGAGATTCCGCCATATGTTGTGACGCTGAAAGCAAATGCTAGATTGCCACGTATTCCCCAATATCGGATTTCCAGTGATGGTGAAAGAGCACTTCTGGCGATCATCTATGATCTGATTGAGAAAGGTGTGATTGAGGAAACGAGAGGTAATGTGTGCAATAGTCCGGTTTTGCCTGTTCTGAAAAGAACTGATTCTTCGCAACCTCCTGTATATATTGGTTTGTGATCGATCTCCGCGAGGTGAATAAGATTGTTGTTCCGCAATTTCCTGTTGTGCCAGATATTACTGCTTTATTGACTTTGATTCTGGCTTCTGCTACCTGGGTTTCGGTGATTGACTTGAAGAATGCTTTCTTCAGCATCCCGATTGCCGAGGAGAGTAGGGATATTTTTGGCTTCTCTATAGGAGGCCGAAGTTTCCGGTTTAAGCGCGCTCCTCAAGGCTATTGTGAGAGTCCATCGATCTATAGTCAGGCTTTGAAAACACAACTTGATACGATTGTCTTACCTAAAGGTACTGCCCTAATTCAGTATGTCGACGATTTGTTAGTTGCTGCTGACAATGAAGAGATTTGTAAAGAGGCTACTTTGTCCTTGTTACGTCATTTGTCTGATTTCCATCACAAGGTGTCTCTTTCGAAGTTGCAATATTGTCGACAAGAAGTGACCTACTTAGGTCACCTCTTAACAAAGGAGGGAAGAAGGTTGACCCCAGAAAGAATTCAAGCTATTGCGAAAATGAGTGTGCCTATGACACAGAGAGAAGTGCGTGCTTTTCTGGGTATTACATCGTACTGTAGACAGTGGAACCCTAATTTTTCTCTGCTTGCGAAACCTTTGATAGCTCTTACTGTTAAGGATACTCCAAATCCTATTCCTTGGACTGACGAATGTCAGAAGAGCTTTTCCGAATTGCGTGATGCGTTGTGTTCGGCTCCTGTGTTGGGTACTCCCGACTACAGTAAGCCTTTTACACTCTATGTCCACGAGAGAGAGGGATGTGCATTATCAGTTTTGACACAGCAATTCGGCGATAAGCAATGTCCATGTGCGTATTTTTCATCGACTTTGGATCCGGTAGCTAGAGCGTTGTCGAGTTGTCTGAGAGCTACAGCAGCAGCGGCTGTCTCGATTCGACAGTCTGCTGGTTTGGTGATGGATAATACATTGATTGTGATGGTTCCACATGCAGTGGATACCTTGTTGAATCGCACCAAGACACAGCACTTAACTAGTGCTCGGTTGTCGGGTTACGAATTGACACTCTTAGCAAGTCATGTGCATATAAAGAGATGCAACACGTTGAATCCAGCTACGTTGTTGCCGATTTCAGTTGAGACAGATGTTGAACAGCATGATTGCTTCCTTAGGACAGAGGAAGAAACGAAAGGGACGATAGACCTTAGGGACATTCCTCTTGCAGAGTGTGATGGTACCTTATGGGTTGATGGTTCGTGCTTTAAGCTTCCGAATGGTGATACAACTGCGGCATATGCTGTTACGACTTTGCATACGATTGTTGAAGCTGCACGTATACCACATAATTCAGCGTAAGCAGCAGAGTTGATTGCATTGACAAGAGCGTGTGTGTTGTCAAAAGGGAAACGAGTGACTGTGTATACCGATAGCCAGTACGCGTTTGGTGTGGCTCATAGTTTTGGACGTTTGTGGAAAGAGCGTGGGTTCCTGACTTCGCATGGAACTAAGATTCAGCATGGTCAGTTGGTGAATGAACTGCTTGAGTCACTAACTTTGCCGTTGCAAGTTGCGATTGTGAAATGCAGTGCACATAAGAAAGTTACTGATGATGTTGGTCGTGGTAATGTGTTTGCAGATGAAGTCGCGAAAGAAACTGCGAGAGATGTGATGAGTCGAATGTATGTTGCGGGTCCGGCGAGATGGGTTTCGGATAGAAGTATGTGTGAAGATACGATTGAGAGCGTGAAGTCCATTCAAGCTGAAGCTACAGAGAAAGAGTTGAATGAATGGAGAGAAAGTAAGGGTAAATTGGATTCGAATGGTTGTTGGATTGAATTGTCAGAGCATCAGCGATGGTTGTTACCTGATGCGTATGTACTTCCAGTGGTTACGATGGCTCATGGAATGGCTCATATCAGTGTGAAAGGGATTTGCAAGTTGTTAGCTCCAGTATGGCAAAATGCTAGTATTCCTAAGTGTGCAGAGAATTTGGTTAAGAACTGTATGGATTGTTTGATGTACAATCATGGTAAGGGAACTCCAACTCCAGCTGATCATTTTGCTCCTCCAACGTATCCGTTCGAGGTTTTGCAGCTAGATTTCATCCACATGGAGAGGTGCAACAACCTAAAGTACGTGCTCTTTGTTGTTTGTGCCTTCTCTAGATGGGTGGAAGCATACCCTTTGAAAGATAACCCTGCCTTGTCCACAGCTAAAGCCCTTATTAAGGAATTCTTCCCTAGGTTTGGTTTGCTGAGAATGGTCTGAGGTGACAATGGGAGTAAATTTGTGGGTCAAGTGATGAATAGAGTGTGGGATGGTTTAGGAATAAGGCAGAAATTCCACGCTGCAAATCATCCCCAATCAGCTGGCTTGGTAGAATGCTATAATGGCACCCTTAAGCTAAAACTAGCCAAGATTCAGGCGAGCTCTGGTCTACAATGGTCTGATGCCTTGCCGTTAGCCCTTCTGTCCACAAGAATGACTGTGCATTCGCGAATGGGACTTAGTCCGTATGAGGTTGTGTTTGGTCGCCCGGCAAATATTTGGGGAGTGCCGCGGCCGACAAAATTTAGCAAGATAGAACATCCTGTATTGCTTGATTACCTTTATGAATTGACGGCTAAATTGCGTGTTTTGCACCAACAGGTTCATGATACACTGCCACAAGGATCTGAAGATCCAGGACATACGATCAAACTTGGATCGTGGATCCTCGTGAAAAATTTCAAGCGGACCAAGAACGAGCAGCCCCGCAGGATTGGCCCCTACTTGGTGTTTTTGGCCACGCATTCAGCAGTGCGAGTGCACGGTAAAAAGAACTGGATCCACGGCGTACATTGTAAGAGAGCCCCTTTGCCTCTGCCGTATGACCGGTGGGTCCAGGAAGGTATTCCAGACTCTGAGAATGAAACTGTGCCTCGTTTACTGCCCTTAAGTGGTGCACGTCTGATTGGAACGAACACTGAGCAAGAAAGCGACGATCTTCTTCAAGAAGCTGTGCCTCCGTCAGTTCGCTTGGACACTTCCGAACCTGAACTTTTGTTTCGAGAACAGACATTGCCTGGCAAAGGCCGTTATAATTTGCGACCAAGAGTCGTTGGACAAATAAATAAATAAATAAATTCTTTCTTTGCTATTTTAAGGTTAAAATCTCCTCCGAGGAACTATTTTTATTTTTGTTTTTCGAACCGCCATCCGGGTTCAGCTGTAAGTTCGCAGTGTCAAGTCTTTGGAGTGCAAGCCGAAGACGTTAGGTCGACGGTTCTGGTTGGTATAAGGGCGTTCCCTGGACTGACAGACGCATTCCTTAGCGCGGAACACCCTACCGCCGCGAACAGCACGATTAGAGGATGGAGTTTTTCGAGATGGAGAGACCTGTTGAAAGAATGAGCTTCAAGAGCAAAATGTGTACTATAATGAGCAGAAAGCGTTTTTTAATATTATGTTTGTTTATGTTGTTTAGCTTAATGATGTTTTTAATTGGATATGTGACATTCTCTTTTCAAGTTACGTTTGTGCCCACTATGCAACCTATGCCTCCTCCTACTGTTTCTTCACATTCTTTTCACCCTCTGCCCGAACATGAAACTGTTAGAAGACTGGAATTTACCAATAATTCCTTTGTTCAGCTTCTGCACCAACACCAGCTAGTAGTGAACACAACTAATTGTTGGGTGTGTGGTCTTATGCCCCATACTACTGATAAAGGTATTCCTTACCTAGTTTTGCCTTTTACCTACAATGGTTCTGTGTGGGCATACAGAACGATGTTCATTTATGCTCATGAAGTCTATCCCCTACGTTCCGTAAAGGATAGTCCAAAGAATAGTGCTCTGGTCAAGGGTATAGTCGACATGATTAGAGGAATTAGTTCCTATGAGACTATCCCGAGAGATGAGACACAAGCATACATTGGATGGAACGTTACTGGATATGGAGTTAGTCTGAGTGTTAACCAGCGAGCGAAAAGATCTCCTCCGATTTGGATAGTGCCCCATCAGGGTCATTATTGTCTGCAAGGTAATGGCAAGAATCCGAGAGCTCAGTTAGGGAAGAGCATCTGTACTGAGACGTATGTTTTTCTGTCCCAGACTTCCCCATCGTTTCTAGCAACTAAGGGTACCTATTTCATCTGTTACGATAGAGCGTATACATGGTTGCCCCCTGATTTCTCGGGCACATGTTTTGTCTCGTTCCTGTTGCCTCCTACGTACACAGCTGCGGCCGATTACCACAAGACGAGAGTTGCTAGAGGTGTTTTCAGTAAGGAAGATACTGCAGGACAAGAATTAGGAGATTTTCTGAAGGGTTTTCTGCCGTTTTGGGGACCTATGGCTAACAGCAGGAACATTCGACAGTTGACGAGAGTGGTTGAGTCCACCATAGTCGAAACTGCCGGTGCCCTTAGTAACTTGACTGCTGAGCTCCAGTCGGATTGCCTTATGACTCTTCAGAACAGAGTTGCGTTAGATGTCATACTTGCAGATAGAGGAGGGGTATGTAAATTGATTCAATCGAGCTGCTGCGTTTTCATTCCAGACAACGCTCCGACAGTTTTCCAAGCCATTTCCAAGCTACATAAGATCTCAGAGTCTGTACAAGTGGACAAAGGAGATTGGTCGTTAATGGGATGGTTTTGGGGATTGGTATCCATGTGGGGATGGAAGCTTCTGATGGTTATTGGGATGATCTTAGCTATCCTTTTCCTGTTCTGTCTTTGTGTACAGTGTGATCCTGCTATATGTGGCCTCTGCGCTACTTCGTGTGCAAGGAGACCTGTCCAGAGAGAGTTACTAAGTAATAGAATGATGCTACAGCAACATCTTGACGATCTGATGAATATAGACCTGGATTTAGACTGACATGGGTTTGTTGCCTATGTAGGGGCAAAAGGAGGGATTGAGGTTCCGTGATTTTGAACCTGTTCAATAAAGGTCGTCATATTGAGACGATTTTGGTATCAGTGGACCGCAAATGACGAGTGCGGCATGTACGAGTGTTTTCGTCATGATCGATCTATGGAAGCACTACGTATTCAGGGATTTCGTTCGAACCTTTGGGTTCCATTTTGTGTACGGCAGCCATTTTGTGGTTGCCCTCACATAGGCCGATAACTACGGCCGAACGAGTCCTTGGGACACGTACACCTTTAGCTGACTTTTGTGTGACCTGGACGAGCTGACTCCCTTGCCCGAGGCTGACCTCGTTGATCCAGTTCCTTGTTAGGCAGCTGGCCAGATAGAGATCAAAGAGCAGGACATTGCTGAGTTTATGGTACATGCAAACACCCTTCTATCTTGCTTCTCATCTGTTTCTGTTCCTTCCTTTATGGTTTAATTTATGATTTGGGTTGAGGTCTTTTATTATGGGTTCGTCCGGCCTGTCCGAGAAGGAATATTGCATTTTACCTTGTCATTTCTGGTGGGTTGGACAACGGAAAGTGGGCTTGTTGTCATGCGATATGTTTGAAATGTCATTGTGTGATTGGTCCGTTTGTAAGTAATTGATGCTAGCCAGGAATGTGATTTTTAGCATAAAAGACGATGTCTCGCCCTATGAATTTGTGCAGTCTCTAGCGAACCACCCGTGTTGTGCTTCGTAGACCTCTGTTCCTGGTTGCAGCCAATAAACTTGGTCTTAGACGTCACCGAGAAGTATCCTGTGTCTCTGTATTCTAAGACAGATGAACCCGAAGACATCGGGCATTTCCCCTGGCGCCGCTGGGTTCTAAAACCCGGTTCTTCAGTCCTCTATGTCAATCTGCTGAAATATTTTCACTCATCTGCGAGAAAAGCAGTTAAAATGTGCAGATTCAATGGTGACAAATAGTGCTAATGTTTATTAGACTGAGGCAAAAAATAATGTGGAAATTACACCAAACTACACGTCATTTTCAGCATCCTCAGTGCTTGAAAAGTAAGCTCATATGAAGAGTCACTGTCTAACTTGTGCACATCTCGCTTTCACTCCCAGTTTCAAAATTCAGGGTTCCTCGCTCCTTCATGCACGTCCTCGTCCACACCCAAAGTAAGTCCGGGAAAGTAAAAGCGACCGCACGGCCATGCTAATTGGAAACAGATGGCCCATGTGCGCGGCTGCTCGCTCTCGGAAGGTGGATGCCACCACAAGCACGAGTGCTTGAAAAGTGCAGACCGATTCCAAAAGGTCATCTCCTAGTGCAGCACATGTGCGATACGCAGGCTCGACCTAAAAAAGACATTGACCATCTGGTGTGTGTCACGACTTTCTCCCCTGTTTCTTACCAGCTCGAGAAATGTGTTCTAAACATTGGCCAATTCTGAATGCCAGGGAACTCAAACTCAAACCCCTCCTATTCGCATTCCACAGGAGTAGGACTATCAAAGATCTTGTAGTCAGGCCCAGCCTCCCACTCAAAGAGTTAACCCAAACTCTTACAGATTTATGGGACCTGAACCCCTTGGTGGTACACTCAAAATGTGTTTGCTAGACTACTGTTGAGACTAAGGAATTTCTACATGGTGATGTTAAAATTACTTTGAACGAATTTCCAAATTGCAACACTGTGAACGTTGCCTATGCAATCAAACATTACATTTGCCAAACAAAACAGAAGGTGCGCCTCCGGATTTGCCAACACATGACCAAATACGATATAATGTGACCAATGCATCTTTGGTTGACCACTTCATGGAGAAAGGACACACAGAGAATGACCTCTGATGGCAAGTGATCACTCCGGGTAAACCCCCAACCAGAGGCGCTGACATCACTTCAATACTGAACAAAGAAGAACTCAAATGGATGCTTCGACCAACAATGTACATACCGGTCTGAACAGGATTCAGGACTGGACTGCGTTGGTGTAATCCTCTGTAACTCGATATACATGTATCAACCATTTAAGAATGAATAATATGGTTTAATAACTAGATATGAAGTGCCATAATTGCACCAATATCGCATCTGCCTATGGGACTCCTTTCCTTTCAAAGTAATGTACCCTATGTACAATGTGGGTTAAATTATACTTATGTCTGGCCAGACAACATCTTGTATTTACTTTTATTTATAATTTATTTGTATGATTGCATACCGTGACTTGACTGTATTTTATAAGCACCCTGTTTTTCTGGCAATTCTTTGGTCTCTAATGGGTATTCACGTACTGTGTTCCTTATTCAAAGGCTGATGGTGACACTCGGTTAATACAGTGATTATTGTCCAATTTGGAATCTATAACTTATATTTCTTTAATTTGTAGCTTCAATATTCTTTAATGTGGTTCTTACTTGTGTCCCATTGCACTTTGCCTTACACCGCTTTATCTAGTTTGGACAGACAAGGCACCATTCCAATATGGCCACCATGAATCTCTCCCATGCCCTTCACACCCCACTTGCCTTTAAACCTGGAACACCCACGGGCATGTATTTGGCTTTATGAGACGCCTGCGCCACCCATACTTCTACCGGTTTTCTTGTGTTCACATTTCGCTTGACATGCCGCCTCCATTCGGTAAGTGTAACCCCGTAATTGCTGATATTAGCACTCCTTAGTACGTGGGTGAAGTCACTTACTAACTGCAATTGGCCATGTTTTATATTTTAGGCTGGGTATTATCAGATCCTGGTGACGTTTTCCACCAATACACGTCAGATCAGCATGAATAATTGCACTTCCTTATGGTCCCTTCTATATTCTGGCTGACTGCTTACTTTCATTCTTATTCATTGCAGCCCACTCTCATCATCTAGTTGCTTCCTTGGTTGGCAATTTGCACTGGCTTGCCACGCTAACAGGTTGGTTCCCCTATGTTTACGGCCTAGATCTTGTGGTTTTCATTGCCTTTCAGTCAATGAATTTTCGTTCCCTCTTGTCAATGAGACTTAATCCAACATGTTGTAATGTTTTTCCGATGACTCCAGTCTCTTCTATCATCCAGACCATCTCTGATGGTTTTCTGGTCAGTTGATCTGGCAACCTTAATTTCATTTTATTTCACCTTGGCTAATGTAGCTTAGCAGACGCTTCACTAGCATGTTGTTGCACCACCAGCACTCCCACGAATATTGTAGGTACCTTATAAGTTCACGTTGTACAGCCCTTGAAGAGACGCATGATGACACCTGCCTTTTCCTTCTCTTCACATTTCTAGTAGGTATATTTATATCAGGCAAAATTGATTATGTCCTAATGATTATCCCTACATTCTCTTTGGGGATCAAAACATCGTTGACCATAGTACGATGACTCAAACTATTGGTATATAATTCTATGTCAGGACCGGAGGCTTCAGATTATGCTTTTTTCCTTCTTCGCTGTTTTATTTATCCAACACACAGCAGCCAAAAAGCAATAACACAAGCCCCAAAACCTCCAAACAAAGGTAAAAGGGCTAAAACATTAACAAAAATTTCAGTTTAGAACTACAAGTCCCATGACAGTAATCCAGGCAGTCCACAGCTTAGTCCTTCCTCAATGTCTATACAGGATAGAAAGGACGTCCCCTCTGTGACTACTTCCTCTTTCTTCGCGCGAGTCACGCCATAGAATCACTGGTCTTGTTTCGCACCATCATTCCCTGGCAAGAAAAATATACAGAGCGTCAGTGGTGTAAGGAAAGAAATCCTTATGTACACCATCAGGAGAAAACATATATAACTGTTAGACAGTGAAGATTTCAATCGCACAGTAGAGGAAAACAGACTACTTACTGTAGTACGGGTGGGAACTGCTTCCACCGGAGGCCCGGGAGGGATAATCCTCGCCTCCGTGTCCTTAATAGAATTGAAACTTACCGTTACAATGCTAGGCAAATTTCGATTCTATGTCAGGACCGGAGGCTTCAGATTATGCTAGTTCAAAGTTAATTTACCACCAATCGTGCGATATCCACCACAGGTTTGAAGTAAAACCTTTTAAAGGTGGAATCCGAGGTGCGCATGAGGTCCTCCAAGCGGGCTCCCAACAAGAAAGCTTTTGAAGCCATGGCTCCTCTGGCGGAATGAGCGCCAAACTGCTTTGTATCAATACCTGCTTCCTGCATGATCCACCGTACCCATCTGGCAATGGTGGGTGATGAGACAGCCTTGTGCGGTTTCCTCAACGCAATCAGGAGCTGTCGCTCGCCCGCAGGGCGAAGTTCCAGGGTCGCTTCCTAATACGCCTTCAAGCATTGCACCACACAGCGTTTGGGAATATGAGTAGGAAATCGTCCTTGTCCCACATTTTGTACGGCGCCCCAAAGTGAAGACGACCCTGTCGGGGGAAAAAACCCTCGTAGAAACCTCCAGAGCTCGCACATCCGAAACCCGCCTGCATGAAACCAGGCACAAAAGCATCGCCAATTTAGCTGAGAGCTCTTTCAAGGACAGATACCTATTCTGCTGCCAATATAAGAAAAGATTCAACACAAGGTTAACGTCCCATAGGACCGAATACCGCGGTTCCGGGGGCAAGGAAAGGCGGAGGCCCCTCAAGAGCCTACAGACGAAAGGATGTGCCCCAATCGGTGCACCATCCACCGGGCTGTGGCCCGCCGAGATCGCCGAACGCATTGCATTGATAGTGCGATATGCCAGGCCGGCCGAAGCAGAGTCTGCTAGAAAATTTAGAACTGGCACGATGCCTGCGACCATGGGATCCAGACCCCGTCGAAGACACCAACGAGACCATTTTTTTCAGGTCCTCGCCTCCGTGTCCTTAATAGAATTGAAACTTACCGTTACAATGCTAGGCAAATTTTGATTGTTCAAATGAGCATAGGTACTTAACTATATATGTTTCATGACCATTATGTTTTCATTGTAGTCACATGGTGGAATGTCCGAACCTAGAGGTTTTTTAACTTCTCTTTTGTTTGTTCTCTCACTCTATTAATGTGTTCTTTTTAACTAAATAAATATATTGTTTATCCATGTTGACACCTAACATAGAGCCCATTGCAGCTCTATGAATCAATCTTTTGTGCCGTTTTGCAAGTAAGGGACCAATGTTCCTTAAGAAATACTTATTCCCTTGGTCCCTTAATACCCTTGGGTTTCCCTGGTCTTCGAATTAAATATATACAAGTGGGCCTGCAGAACTTACTGTGCCAGCTACTTAGGTTGCCCCTGGAAGCATGTCCCAGATCTGAAATTGCAGCCTGTATGCAGTTTTAAACTGCCAACTCGACTTGGCAAAATGACCCCTTTTCCAGACCTACAACTCTGCTTTTGATACATATATGTTGCCCCTAAAGTAGATCCTAGACAACCCAAAGGGAAGGGTGCATTGTAATTAAAAAGTTTGATGTGTACTTTTAAGTTTTACATTTCCTGGTAGTGAAAAACTACTGTGAGGCCTACCTTTACCATAAGATAACATTGGATTACCTTATTTCTGACAGGCCAGTACCATTCACCTGAAATCCAGGGGCCCATGGGAGTGAAGCTTGTAAGCCCACACTCCTGTCAGCTAGTCCTCCACACCTGGTAGAAACAGGAAGTAAGCGAGTATTCCCAGGGAAAGAGATAGGGAACAGGGAGTGGGAGAAGGAAGGGACAAACAAAATTTGGTCAGTAGCTTCGGTGACTGGTGATTTACATGGATGGTGACTCACAGGATGGATCATGATTTGCAGAATTTGAGGAGAGCTTGAGTTAACCTTACAAAGAAACAAACAAAAACACAGTCAGATTACCAAACTTCCCCAATCATCGAAACTATCCTCCTTACCTACTGGTAGCTCAGAATGGCGTTCTTGACACCTACCACCATTACTCATTTGACACCTTTTGGGTTAAAGGTACAGTGAAAGTCAGGTTTTCAGGCATCACCTTGAGTGACAATATCTAATTATACCTGACAGAACCGGAACTTTCCCTGGCTCTCGTGGACAAGATATTCCAAATATATGGGGAATTCTTAGGCAATGGGGACAAAACCACCTACAAAGACAGCCTAGCCCCCCTACACATATTGCCCATATTCTGGGCATGCGAAATCAGTGGTGTCCACTGCAATTGTGGTGCAAGGCGACATTGTTTTTCACAACAGCCTCTATAACCATATAACCAGCCTGCTTTGCAGTGAGGAGAGGGATCCCCGCCCCTACAGCGAGATGGCTTGCAGCAGGCAGCAGAAGAACTCCAGCTATGATTCACACCCTTCAGGTTTGGATCTGGGTTGTTTCTACAGGAATCCTCGCAGGAATCCTCTCTCCTTCAGGTCAGCAGAAAGGTGAGAAAAGGAGTGTAAACTCACCCTTTCCAGGGGTACGATATGCTGTTTTGTAGAATCATCATCTGTGCAATTGTTCAGGTCCCTCCAGTCCTGCTGCACCTTGGCCATGACAGACCAGCACCCCGTTTAGACAGAATTTATGGTAGGTGTTTGTGGTGTGTGCGGCTCTGGATTGCTTGGTGTGTGTAGGTTCGTTGTGTGCACAGCAGTAAGTATATTTTAAGGTCACTACACATATTGTACACACCCATGTGTACACATACACTACATATATATATTTTACGTAAAGATATAAATGTGACTTACCTGTCTACCCACCACTGCGGTCATCCAGCATCCGACTTTGCCAACAGAATACCCCCCATCCCATTGGGAACATTAGACTCTGCTTTGCAGCACCCCACCATCAAGAAGGCAAGCCTTCTCTTTATTGCTACAACTTCTTCATTGAAAATTATTACAGTATGAATTGTAGGTCTCAGCTATGTCTTCTGGGCCAGACAGGCTGCTAGAAAGATTGGCATTAACAGGGACTTGGGTTTGCCTAGTTTGGACAACAAATTGATTGGCCACACGGGGTTAAAGTGGCACCAGTTGCTGCCTTTGCTGAAAAGCATTTTATTTTCCCAACCACCTGACCTCATCATTTTGCACTGTGGTGACAATGACCTAGCCACACTGACTGAGGTAGGTTTGGAAATAGTAATGAAGGAGACCTTAGGCCAATAAATCACACTTTTCCCTTGCCCTGCCTTGGTGTACTTTAACATTTGCCAAAGACAGAAATGTAAATGGTCAGACAAATTCTGTCCACAAATAGATAAAGCCATGACACATGTTATTAAAACAGTTTCTGCTTTCCTTAGAGACCAGAACATGGGCTCCATCTACAATAATAACCTGTGTTTTAACATGCATGGAATATATAGAAGTAATGGAGTTCACTTCACAGATAGCCAACCAGGTGTTTGTCTGCAACCTGAAACTCTGCCTCTGGTCTTATGTGTAGCTGTCACATACTCACATTGAACATGAAGGCTCTTTTCAAAGCCACACAATTGCTCAATAATGAATATTATTAATTTTAAATCCTTTTGAAAAAAAATATATATTTTACAGAGTCGAGACTGTTGTAGATCCACAAAGCAAAAGCACAAATTCAATGCACAACACCACATTTAAGATTTATAACCCTAATTTTGACTCTATACATATTAAAATGACTTTGTCAGTAGTTTGGTGAGTGTCTAAGTGTGTGTGTAATTGGGAGCATAAGTGTCTGAGTGAGTCAGTGACTGAGTGTAAGAGTCTCTGAGTCGTTCTGTGAGAGGGTGCATGAATGTCTGAGTGGGCCTGTGAGTGGGTGCATGAGTCTCTGGGATGCTCTCTGATAGGGGGTGCGTGAATCTTTGAGTGAATCGGAATCTGAACAAGATTTATTCGATTTTATGCAAGTAAAATCACAAAAGCATTCACAGCAGATAAAAACAATTCATCTTATAAAAGGACTTACATATAAACATGTATCACAAAATAAAAAGGAAATCACTTTTAAAACATATATCTCACAGAATTAAGTCCATCATAGAGTGTCAAAAGCACATATCCTTGACAGATTTAAATAGTAATAGTCTTTCTGATTCTCAATATTCTTTTTAAAAAACAGGCAATTGCTACAGTATAGCATTCGTTGTCTAAAAATTGCAAAAATAAAAATGCCGGCTGACATTGGGTCGCATCGACAGAAAATGTCTGCAGACAGGTATCGCATCCCTCCCCATACAAACCGGATTCATCGCAACACGCCTGCTGCATCCAGTGGGGCTGTCACATCGCCTCCCCAGGGTCAGGAGTGACGCATCGCTTGTTTTTCAACTCTGCAGCTTTATCGCATCTACAGGTACTTTGGGCTAAACGTGATGCAATTGTGGATTATTTTGATGCAAACCCTAGAACTCTTTTAAAATCATATTTTTGAACTGTCTATGTTGGATTTTTGTCGTTTTGGTCTTGTGTAGTTTAGATAAAGATACTTTATTTTTCTAAACTTGTGTGGAATCAATTTGTGGTGTTTTCACTGTGTTACTGTTAAAATTGACAGGATCCACCTCATTCTCTGTTTTTTGTAGAATTTGCTAAATAAACCGCATGCAATGATGATTGCAAAGACTGATGATCGTATGGACAACGGCATAGCTCTTTAGACCAATTATTTTTCTCGGGAAAATTATTCAAACGATAAAGGTTCACAAATCTGAGTCGGGTCAAATCATATCTATCATACCCACTTAGATTATAAAATATATACAGCTGTATAGCATGAATAGTTAGAATCAATTGGTGTCGGTGTACTGTTGGCTTATTTGCTTCAAGAGTGAATCTATTTCCCTTCAGGTGGGTTATACAACTTCTTTTAAACTCCTTCTTGTAGACAGAGTTAATAGATTCAGGGGAATTGTAGTATTCAGGGTGCCCAAGGTCGTACATGAAGTTGTCTATATATTTCAACCAGGCAATCTTAGTGGCCTGGTCCAACTTCATGGAATCTTTAATAATATCTTGGTTAAGACCAGTTCTAGTAGAGGTTCCAATCCTGTGCCATAGTAAAAAAGACTGAGCTTTGATAATGTCTGCAATATATGGGACACCCAGTTCACTATGGCAATTATAAACAGAAGTACTAGCTGGGACAGCTAAGAGAAACTTTAAAAAGGCATTGTTAGAACTGGCATCTTTGGCGTGGTTTCCCCTGACTTTTTGTATCTACCTCCTGTATTTTGTACGCTGTGCTGGATTTCGTTTTTGTTGGTTTAGATGCTTTGGGCACTTTGCCACTGCTGATCAGTGTCAAAGTGCAAGTGCTCCCTGAGTAAATTGTTATTGTGATTGGTTATCCATGATTGGCATATTTGTTTTACCAGTAAGGCCCTAGTAAAGTGCACTGAGTGTGCCAGGGCTGGTGATTCGAATGCTACTAGTGGGCCTGCAGCACTGGTTGTGCCACCCACACAAGTAGCTCTAAAATGGTGTCTCATGCTGACCTGCCCAGTGTCCCCACTGACCAGGCCTAAACCTTCCCTTTCTGTACACATTGAACACCCCTGTGGAAGGCCCATGGTACCCCCCTGGGCAGGGTGCAGTGTATGTGAAAGGTAGGGCATGTCCTGATGTAGGTGACATGCCCTGATAGTGAAATACTGCCAATTTCGTTTTTCACTATTGAGAGGGCTGTCTTGCCCATAGGCTATAATGGGTAATGCTGTGTATAATGTTTACCTGCATATCTTCCCATAGGAGCAAGATGGAAAATTAAAGTCTGGTATCCCTGTACTCATAATGTAATAACCTATCTTTAGGAAGGATGTTTTTTAATCCTGTGTTTGAGAACAGCACTTTTAGAAAGTGGCTGTTCTCTTGTCTGACCTTTCTGTGTACCTTGGCCTGTTTGTGAATTGACTGTCTAGTTTGTGAGTGACAGGGGCTGGAAAGCCCCCAGGAGGCTGGATGAGTCAGCCCTAGGCTGAATAGCTGCATCTGCATCTTGAGTGGTGGGAGGGGATAGCACCTGGGCCTAAATAGGGATGTGCCTGCCTTCCCCAATGCTGGCTCCACCTCCTGCTGGGCGACTGACGACCCAGCCCCTCTCTCTGAAAGGAAAGAAGAAGTCAGGAAAACAAAGTGCTCCAGGACTGACCAGAACTGCGTCTGACTAAGCCAAGGCCTCACTGCCTCCAGAGAACAAAGGAAAGAATGGTATAAAAAGGGCCACCCAGACTACAGAAAATTAGATCATCCTGGAATCAAGAAGGAACCTCTGCCAAGGAGAAAGCTGGAAGACTGAAGAGGAAGGACTGTCCTGCTGTGTGTTTGTGGGCTGACCTGCAGTTGCTTTGCTGCCAAGGAGAGGGGAAGGACTTTGCTGTTGCTGTGTCCCCTTGCTTGAAGAAGATCTCCAAGGGCCTGAGGAGAGCTGGCCTCCTGTTAAGAAGTCCCAGGAACAAAAGGACTTCACTTCCGGGATCCCCCTGTACTCTGCTGTATGGGTTCTGCCCTTCCTAGAGTGCGTGTTTCAATTGTGGGGCCTCTGGAAGTTGTGCCTGCTGTTTTAGGAGCTGGACAAGAAGAAAAGAAGAAGATCTGCAATTTTCATGAATCGCTCACTTGCGGAGCGCATCGTCGACAGTGCGAGAAAATTTCCGTCGCAGCGAAGATCGTCGCAGCGCCTGTTGCCGTAGCAAGAACCGACGCATCGTTCGCTTGTAGAGCACATCGCCCCGGTGCAGGGCGATTCCTGTCGCTGCGAGTATCGTTGCAGAGCCTGTTGTCGCTGGGTGAGATTGCGGCACCGCCTGCTTGCGGACCACATGACATCGCTGCGAACATCGTCGCAGAGCCATCGCATCGAGGGGCCCCAAGAGGAGAAGGTCGACCCTCCGCCGCGCATCGCCGCCACACCTGAGATCGCCGCCGTCCAGAAGATCGTCGCATCGTGCCTGTGGGAGACGCTTCCTACCGAACCTGCGCACTGGAATCCATACCAGGTATCGCATCCCTCCCCATATAGACCGGATTCGTTGCAACACGCCCACTGCATCCAGCGGGGCTGTCGCACCTCCTCCCCAGGGTCTTAGGAGTGACGCATCGCTTGTTTTTCAACTCTGCAGCTTCCATTTGGAACTTTTGTCGCATCTACTGGTACTTTGGGCTAAACGTGACGCAACTGTGGATTATTTTGATGCAAACCCTAAAACTTTTTTAACCCCTTCCATGCTGATGACGGCCGGGAGCCATCATGGCACACAGTGCTCGTGTGCTGATGACGGCTCCCGGCCGTCATGACCGCACCCGCGAGCGGAATGTGTCGTACAGGCGCAGAATCGCGGCGGCGCACAAGGGGTTAAAATCATATTCTTGAACTGTGTATGTTGGATTTTTGTCGTTTTGGTGTTGTGTAATTTAAATAAAGATACTTTTTTTCTTAACTGGTGTTGAGTCCATTTGTGGTGTTTTCACTGTGTTACAATGATTGTTGGTAAAAATACTTTACCTTTGATAATCCTGTCTGCTCCTTCCAAGCTACCAAGGGGGTGAGCAGGGGTTATCTAAAGAGTGTATCCCCCTTACCCTGACTAGAAGCAAGGGTCCCTATATGGACATTGGTACCTACCTCTGCAAACTAGAGACCCCCAGATCTAACAGACATTTTCAAAATTCTGGATGGGTTGGGAATCTTGAAAATCCCACACACCCACGCATAGGCAGCTATAGTCACGCATTTAGCCTGATAGATCTGAAGGAGCAGCGCAGGAGGACTTCTCCCCATGTTTTTACAAAATTGGCCACAGCTGCTGTTGATTTCATAAAAAGAAGACTCCTACTTTTGACGGCCTGACACCAGGATCCATTAGAATCTAACAAGATACCTGAATATGAAAGTGTCTTGGTAAATTCTACCCTGCTGCCCCTTATAGACAGGCTCCTGCATTACTGGGTTCCCTTCCCACACGTCATTATGTAGGTTTTCATGGCGTTCAATTTTAGGCCAAGATTGTCCATAAATGCAGTACAGATGGAAACTGCTTTTTGTAGGCCTATCTGTGTGCAGGCCATCAATACTGTATCATGCGCATACAGAAGGGTAGCTATTGGGCGTTTGTTAATATATGGCGAATCATTTACCTTTTCCACCATCACTTGTTCCAGGGCATTCGTATATAGAGTGAACAAGAACAGTGCCAGGAAACAGCCCTGTCTAACCCCCCCTTTCCACTTTAAACAATGCAGTGCATTCCCCCCTGGTTCCTTATCGTACCTTGGCAGTCGTCCCGCTGTACAACTGTCTCAAAAATCGAACCAGCGGGGAATCCACCCCCATATCAGTTCAAATGTCCCAAAGTTTGTTGTGTATGACACAGTCAAAAGTGGCTGTGAGGTCAATGAATGCTAGATACAATCTCCCTGTTTTAGCCAGAGTATATTTCCCTGTTAAAATACTAAGGTTAAGAGCTTGCTCCATAGTGCCTAACCCCTGTCTAAAACCATAGAGTACGTCTTATAAAATATTTTTTTCCTCTGCCCACTCTTGGAGCTGGTTTAAAACAATGTGCCCTACTACCTTCACCAGTGAGTCCCAAAAAGATATTGGACGATAGCAGGCTGTATTTTGCTGGTTGCCTTTTTTAAAAATGGGAACTATATTAGACTCGGACTCGGACCAGGTCTTAATAAAACACTCCGAGCCGCAAACCTGCAGTACCTGTGTCAATAAAGGAGCCCAGAGGGGCAGATTTGATTTAAACAAGTCAATTGGCACACCATCTGGACCAGGTGCCTTGCCGCCCTTGCTTTCATTAATTGCACCAATGACCTCCTTGTGGGTAAAATAAAGATCTGGAGGAGGTACTTCATGGGAACTGGCTCCCTGCTGACTACAAGAGGGCATTACACTTATTTCATCTATGTAAGAATTATAGACATTAGAAAATAATTCAACCCATTGCTTTTCATCTATTACAACCTCTATCGATGGTTTGTTAGGGGTGGTAAAAAAAGGAGCATTCACTGCCCGCCAAAAGGTGGCACTATCTTTGTGCAGTGAGGCTTCATAAAGGGTAACCCATGCATTCTCTTTTAACTCCTTTTTCGTGTTTTTTGTGCTTGGCAATATTCCCTCCTGCACTCCAGAATTTCCACACTGTCCCTTACAGATTTATGAAGTGCCCTCTTTAGTTTAGTATTAGCTTTCGTACATTTTGTATCGAACCAGCCCTGACTGCGTGTTTGTGCGCCTTTACGCTCCACCCAAGATTTTGAATTTCCAATGTAAGTTGAGCAAAGGCTTCTAGCGTATTATCATGGGGAGTGGATTCCTCCAAACATGTTGAAATAGATTTATAATGCTTAGTCATGATTTGTTTGGTGAACTCTGTGGGCTCGCAGCTGGACCAACGCCAAGTGTATCCATTAATCTTCCCCAACGATAGATTCTGAACCCAAGCTACTTGACTACTAAACTGGTTCTGCCTACTATTTGGGAGTGCTAGACTTATACTCAGTGGGAGATCGTCGCTTATTACATTTGTGTGGATTTTATAATTAATGATGAATGCGATGATATCGACTAGGTAAAATAATAAAGCCGATTGTTGATTTCAAGCCTCTTCCAATAAAAGTATCCTCAAAATCGACTGGGAGAGAACACAAGCTCTTAGCAAACCCCAAATCATATGAGAATAGAATCTCATTTCATTTAAGGTTCCCACAATCGGAATGTAAAAAATTAGGATAGGGATAATTTTCTTCGAGTGATACACCACATTTGCCATCCCTACTTAAAGGGCATATTCTGATGTTAAAATCACCTCCCCAAATATAAATGACGTCTTGATCTCTCCCTTCCTGTAGTTTAAACAGGTCACTCTTTAGCTTCTTTAAGATTACCCTTAACTGATCTTTCGGGCATTATTATAAAAATTTATCAGGGCCAGTATACAATTATTATCTAGATATATCAGTATAATCTAGTAATACATTTCGGATAGCAACATTGTAATCTTGGAAGCCCTGATCAAATTAGAAACATAGATACAAATTCCCCCTTTGGCTCTCCCATGTACTGAGGGGACTGCCAGAGTATGGTTTGTCTTAAAGCCATTGATATGAATTTCACCTGCTGCATATGTCTCTTGAAAACACTACAGTTTAAATTTCCTGGTAAACTCAATCCAGACAGGTGTGTCAATTTATTACACAGGCCTGCTATATTCCAAAAGAGTACGCTTAAATTCTCATTTGGGAAATTTTTGCTTTGTGGTCTAGCTGGATGTAATTCAGTTAAAGGTAGAAATTCTTGTAATGGCATCACGTTACTATCTTGGTTGTTCTCCCGTTTCAGTAATGGTGAACTTCTCTGTGTATTTTCAATCCCTATATCCTGGCTGCCGCTAACATTAGATACCCCCAGGGCCCTAACTAGGACAACATCCTGCTTTACTGCAGGGTGATCAGGAGCAATATAGGTAACCGTTCCCCCTCTGGACCCTGTATTGGTTATTTGAGTATTTAGTCAGTCAATCTCATCCAGTGTTTGGAGGGGGCAAATCTATTTGAAACATCTATATTATAGTTGCATTGTCCAAGACCTGATATAACAAAATGATTCCCACTTTGCCCCGCACAATGCACTGGCTGCTAAAGTGACCCAACAGGAGGACATTAATACCAGAGTGAGAGATATTCTTACCCCTGGCCCTACAAAGGATTTCTCCCACTAATTGTGGAGTTCTAAATGTGAGAGCAACACAGCCCCCCTGAAATGTTTTCCTGTTGTTTCCCACCCACCCAATTCTTCTGGCCATCTTAAATTCGTCAAACAATGCATTGGCCAGCCCTGTCTTACTCTACAGCCAATGCAATGCCTTGTTACGTAAAGAGACCCAGTTTTCATTTTCTTTCTGGCACAAATTTGGTGCAAATCCAGGATAACAGTATGTGGGGTGGCGGCAGGAAGTAAATCTAAATGATGTAAGCCATCTGAAGTCTCCGCGTGAGGAGAAAAGATAGGAAGGGCTCTAGTGGATAAGTCAGAGGAACGGCCCTCCCCAGGGCCATCTCTATTCCTTTCTATCCCCGACTTACCCATAGAGCCACATCTATTTTGTGAGCATCTTAAAAGACTAACTGGTGTTTTTGTTTGTTGTCCAATCCCCTGACCCTCTGTACCATCACTGTGTAGTGTCAGTGATTTAGAGAGCAAATCAGTTTTCATACTATTGGGCCTAGATGGAACTCTTATTGGTTCATGATTATGTATGGTACCCTCCTGCTTGCTTGTACTCTTGTCTTTGACCACTTTCTCTAGTCTATCCTCAGTCTATCCTCAATCTTGCTCAACCTATCTGTCAAACTGCTTAGGGTCTGCTTTAAACAGCTTGCTAAATCTGTTTGTAGTGTGGTTAAATTCCCAATGTCACTATGGGGTACGGTGTGTTTCTTCTTGGAACGAGCGATTTGAACTATACAGGATCGGATCAAAGTTTTCGCACTTTTAGCCAGCTGTTTCTTAGTATTAGCTTTTAAGGCCCTAAATTCATGGGGGTTTGGTTGTGTTTCACTTATAGCAATCCCGGGCTCGCTACTTTCACTTTTGGTCTTTTCGGGTGGGGGCTGGGTTTCCGACTCCGGATCACTACTTGATATGCCGGCAGAAATATGCTGTATACACCCTTTTTGAGGTAGCCCACTTTAATAGACCCAATAATGGCAAGTGCACCCACCCCCTTATCATCTGTAACATTTAATTTTTCGTTAATTAGTGCCCCCAAAGAGTCCAGATTCAAGGTTTCTTCCACCGTAGAGATTTGCTTTTCGATAGCTCCCATTGCCCCAGTAAGGTAGTTAAGTAGAGTCAGTCCAGCTCCCTTGGTCTTATTAGAAGATTGTGATAGTTGACTTGCCATGGTCTTTCCTTTGCCCATCCTTACCCTGTATGTTCAGTCAGATATTTGTACTCTGCAAGGAGTTCCTTCGTCCCAGAAATAGCCAATAGAGAGACAACAATAAGACAGTACAAAGGCAAATTCAATATAATTACGGCTCAGATATTTAGCGGCCTGCCAGAGTCAGTCCTCAACAATGCTCGTCAAGTATTATATAGAATAGGCTTACTTAATTAATCCGTACATGGTCCTCGTCCGGTCGAAAGTCAATTTATTCAAAATAGCTCTGACATGGCAGGAATCAGACAAGCTCAAGCCCCCGACCAAGAGGGGGGGCGCAGCCCAGCCTCCTCCGTTCACTGGGCTGCGGGACCGGCTCAGTGCTGAAATAGGCTTCTCCCACCTCTAGGGGCCAGAAGAAAGTGCACCGTGCAGTCCTGTGGCCAAGAGCAGGGGCAGTCTCTAAAGTGCTGAGTGCTAGATACAGGCCTGGTACAGAGCTGTCTCCCGCACTGCGGGACCGGTTCAGTGCTGAAATAGCCTTCACCCACCTCCAGGGGCCAGAAGAAAGTGCGCCATGCAGTCCGGTGGCCAAGAGCAGGGCAGTCTCTGAAATGCTGAGTGCTAGATGCAGGCCCAGTACAGAGCGGTCTCCCGTGCTGAGGGACCGGCTCAGTGCTGAAATAGGCTTCGCCCACCACCAGGCGCCAGAAGAAAGTGCGCCGTGCAGTCCGGAAGCAAGAGCAGGGGCAGTCTCTTAAGTGCTGATTGCCAGATGCAGCAATCTTTGAGTGGTTCTGTTAGTTAGTGGATGAGTCACTAAGAGGGTCTGAGAGTGGGTGGATGAGAATATTGGAGGGTTTGTGAGTGGGTACATGCATCGCCGAGTAGGTCTATGAGTGGCTCCATGAGTGTCTGAATGGGTCTGTGAGTGGATATATGAGTACAACAGTGGGCATATGAGTGGATGCATGAATCTCTGACTGTGTCTGTGCATCTATCAGCGAGTCAGTCTCTGATAAGGGCATGAATCTCTTAGTGGTTCTGAGAGGGTCTGTGTGTGGGTGCATGAGTTTCTGAGTGGGTCTTTGAGGGGGTGCATGAGTCTCTGAGTAGGTCTGTGAGTCGCTACATGAGTGTCTAAGGTGGTCTGTGAGTGGATGCATGTGTCCCTGAGTGGGTCTGTGAGTGGGTGCATGAGTCTTAGAGTGGGTCTTTGAGTAGGTGTGTGAGTCTCTAAGTGGGTCTGGGAGTGGGTACATGTATGTGGATCTCTGAATGTATGTATTAGTGTGTGAGTGAGTGTGTCAATATATATTTTTTCTTTTGTACACCAAGGTTCGCGACTCCTTTGCGACACTGCATGAGGACCCCTTATATACTTTCCAAGGTTTATTTCCATCCCCCGGGACCATGGTCCGCTTTATAAAATTGTTGGCCGTAACTTTCTACACAGGTTATGGCCAGCCAATCACAGCACTGCTGCTTACGCAAGGGTTCGCGTCCCTAGGTATT
Source organism: Lissotriton vulgaris (assembly GCF_964263255.1). Lineage (NCBI taxonomy): Eukaryota > Metazoa > Chordata > Amphibia > Caudata > Salamandridae > Lissotriton > Lissotriton vulgaris. The sequence goes on from NC_141686.1 coordinate 52,928,269, forward strand.
CAAATTTGGATTTTCTTTCATATCTCAAAGCTTACTGAATAGATTTACACCAAATAACAAAAAACACTCTTTCTGGGCTAAGAGCTAGCATTATGCCAAGTTTGGTGTAATTCTGTCCATCAGTTCAGGTTGTAGTCGTGTTCAAAATTCCCTATGGAAATTAACATTGGGGAAAAAAATTGACCCCTCCCCCCCTTTTCACAGCCCCGCTTTACAGATTACCCCGAAACAACAACAAGACTTACTATGACACATTTTTGGGAAAAGTCTGTGAAGATTCGTCAAACAACACCAAAGATATAGGCAGGTCAAAAATTGCTTTTCCTATGGAAACTAAGTCCTAACTATAACTACCTCCTGGTGACCGCCAGTAGGTTTTATATATTTATATATATATCTGTTTGTGTGTGTGTGTGTGTGTGTACAAGCAGTGCAGATTAATTCCAGTGTACAAAGCACACCAAGCTCATTCTCAAACCACAATCGGGAACTATGCACCCCATCAAGCATAACAACATAATCCCTGACTTTCAAGGCCCTCTTTGGGTCAGAGAATTTGGAAAACCACTTGAAAATGAAACTCTGCAACCTCAATCTCACCTCATCACAAACCTCAGCATACAACTAACGATCCTCCTTGCCAACACCAGCATTTCTCATCTGAACTTTTTTTCTCTTATGCAAAACACATGACAACTTATTACAGGTAAACTTGATTTTCATATCCAGTTTTGTACCATTTTGGTAGTAGACACTTGACCTTTCAAAAGAACCAAAGGGGAAGTCTCAGTATCTGTATTGGGTGTGGTGAGAATGGCCCAAGGCAAATGTCTTAATTCTTATGACACATCCAACGATTAGCAATGGACAGTTGTGCACTATCTTTAAATACTTTATGACACCTTTCAACCAGGCAATTACATGTAGGGTGATACAATGACACAATGACATAGTGGTATCAGAGATCTTGAATTCATAAGATATGAATTGCACACCATTATCAGTAAGCACTTCAACTGATATTCCTTCTCTGGCGAATACATTCTCTGAACACTGAATCACCTTGCAACTGTTCAGAGAACTTAAAAAATTCACTTTTTTCCAATAACAATAGTGGTCAATAACCATAATTCCATATTTACTCCCCTTATTTAACACATTTATCGGACCAATGACATCCATATCCCACTTGGGCCAAGATTTATCTGGAACTGGTACCTGTGGTAGGCCTGTGACCTAAGATTTGTTATTAATGGCATACACGATTCATTCCCTCACATAATGCTCAACACTTCTAACAAATCCAGGCCAATATAAATGCTCCCTAATCCTTCTTTTTGCCGCCCTCATACGTACATACCCTTCATGAACTAATTCCATAACTCTGTTACGCATTCTAACATGGACCACCAAAAGATCAGAATGCCCCAGGAAACCATTGATGACAGCTAATTCAACTTCTGTATTTCTAAAAGGAACCACACCATCCTAAACTTTCCTAGACAATAGCTATCCTTGATGAGCTTCACCATCTCTACTAATGTCTTCCACATGAGCAGTTTTCCACTCAATCTCTGACATTGAATCACGTGTGGATGCAGAGAGAAAGAGATCCAACCAGAGCCAATTAATTTTCCAGAGGATCGTCTACAGTCACTAGTGTATTTAACTGAAAATGTGACAAACCAAAAGCAAATATATTCATCACCTCATGGACATACTTCACATGATGCTGGAACTCTTGTACTCTATATTGCTATGTGGCTATCTTAGGTGTAGCCTTACCTGTACCCATAGTGGTAAATTATAAATGTTTGTTATCCAGCCAAATGGTAAATTCTGAACCCCATAAGTGGCTCCTAAAATAATGTACACTCCAAAAACATACCAGAGCTTCATATTCAATGACAGAATAACTGTATTTCGCCCCTCTACATGTTTGTGATGCAAATGTAACCACTTCATCCTTTCCTTTCTTAGTCTGAATTAATACTGCTCCTAAATCCTCTTGACTGGTATTTTAGACAACTACTCAGGAATAACAAGTTTCAAAAGGCTTAGGAACAATGGCACTGGCCATCTCAGGCCTTACAGCTTAAAACTACTTGTCTGCCTCATCAGTGCACAAATAGATCAAACTTTTCTTGAGAAATATCTATAGAATATGTGTTTTCTCCAAACGCTTAGAAATAAATCTGGCATAAAGTTCCAACATCCTGAAAAAGGATCATAATTGGTCCTTACTATCTGAAGTGAGGAATTCAGCAATTGCGTTGACCAAACTATCTTTGGGTCCAGTACTTTGAGCAGACAAATGGTAACCCAGATAATCTACACAGGCTAACTACATTCATGCATTTTAACCCTTCAGTGTGACACCCTTGTCCCTTTAAATGCTGAAAACCTTGATTACATTCTAGTCATGAGAGTTCATGTACTGTTCATATACCAAGGCATCAAGTTGAAAACTCTTTGAGATCCTTAAACAGAAAATCAACAATGTTTTAAAATCTGCTGAGGCCGAAGCCAAACCAAATGGTATATGCCTGAACATAAATTCTCTGTTAGGCCTTATAAATGAAGTTAAATGCCTTGAATAATGGTGTAACTCAATCTTATGATACTCAGAAGTCATATCTAGGGTGGTCAAAATATATGCATAGCTCAGAGTGGTTAACATTTCAGTTATGTTAGGTAGTGAATGTTTATTAGCCCAGATTGTGGCATATAATTTCTCTAAAAGCCATTGGCCTTCCTGACCTATACTATTCATAACAAACCATTCTGAACTCTTGATTAATTCAATTATAACTTCCTCATGTAGATTGTTCAATTTTTTAGCTACTCTTCCCTCATGGCAATTGGCATCCTCCCCACCTTATGTACCACCACTTGAGTGTTACTTTTTAAATGTATTTGATGAGTAAAACCTTTAAGTTTACTCCAGGAGTAAGAAAGAATCCAAGGACTTTTTAATGTGTAGACCAAAGGGAAGAAATCTCAAGTAATTGCCAAGTTTGTCGTTTGAAGATAAGAATTAATTGTACATGTGCCCTGAGATTCTCGAAGGTTCTTTTGGTGGGTATAATTGAGCATTTCACTTTGGCTTTGTTCAGATTCCCTTTAGTCTCTAGAGGTATACAAAAGCTCTGCTATGCTGCTGACACCTTTCTCTGATCCCTGGTTTAACAGGGTTTCCCTGATTCTAAGTTAGAATAGAGCTTAGTAGGTCTCCTTAGACAATCCCATTGAAACTGTCAATCTACACATCAGACTGTACTTCTCATTCTTTGTATAGTGGCTACTGAATTCTTAATTTGTTTTCTGTTATTGAGGATCAATTTTATCTGCCGCTTTTGATATCCTTTAGTGAGTCTGTATTTTTATACAATGTTTCTGTGACTGATTTGTATCAGCTTGGTTTTAATTTATAATAAATGTATACTTAGTCCCATCAATCAACTCTAAGCTTTACTGTGTGACCAAATGGATTACACTGTAAATGGTAAATTGTAGTTGACCCTAACTCTTTTTATTCCTCAGGGAACCAAGAACCTTCCATTGCAGGGGCCCAGGAAAAAGGAGTCCACATTACAGGCGCTCTCAGTATGTATCCAATACAATGCTGACACTTCCCATCAGATATGACCCATCCTTCTGTGCATACATTGCCACTATGGCAGAATTCAGAAACAAGGTGTGAATGGAATGAACGCAAAAAAAACGTTCTCTAAGGCCAAGTGTTTTCAGATAGAGTATCTTAATCGCTTTGGTTTCATACTCTGCGAAGTGTGTACATCACATCAATTTGTACTTTTTCTATATAGCAAAAACCCTCTTCTGTCTTCGTGGTTGTTTGCAACACTCTCTTGCCTATTACTTAAAACAGAACAGGGCCCTAATTCCACTGAAAGTCCCCCAGAAGGAAAAATGATGCTTGGGTTGTAATATTATATACATTCAGTACGTCAAACAACTTCTTAGTAAGCAATGGACACCACCTATTAGTGAAAAAAGTGTGGAAGGACAAAGTAACCCCTCACGGGCGAACCACCATCCGGGTAACTGGCAGGTACTCACCAGATAAGCCCACTGTTATCATCGGCGGTTACTTTTTCCCAAAAAATGAAACGTGTCCAAACAAAATAAACTGTGTAAGTGTAATAGAGGGACAATTAGATACACACTATAGTGGTGACGGAGTGTAATTAAAATTGACAGGCACACCTTTCTCATGATTACTTGATTATTCACTAGGAGTGAACTGTCAAATTAAAAAAGTGTGTGCTGGTTGCTATCCATGCATACCAATTTCACACGCCAACATGTTTCTTTGCCTGCAAACTTTGGCAAATTCTTCAGGGCTAGACACCTCGTCACAGCACAAAGTTGGATACACCATTCTAGAAGGACTGTCAATAGAAAAAAGAGCACAACACTGTGTTAAAAAACGACTGCCAGCTCTCACAAATGCCCAAGAAATTTTGTTTGATAAATCTAGTCTCTAGTTACCCTCATTCTCATTGAATTGATAAATCTAGTCTCTAGTTACCCTCAGTGTTGTGCTCTTTTTTCTATTGAAGGTCCTTCTAGAATGGTGTGTCCAACTTTGGTGCTGTGACGAGGTGTCTAGCCCTGAAGAATTTGCCAAAGTTTGCAGGCAATGAAACATGTTGGTGTGTGGCGGAAAATATGGCGGCAGCTAGAAAGGCTGCCGCGGTGCTCCGGACCGAGCTCCCGTCAAGATCTGCCCGGCCGCATGAATGATCGCAATTTTGGAGGGGCGAGCTAGCGCAATCATAGCGGGATTATAGCCTTATCGGATTTTGCTTCCTTTTGCCCCCTTTGAAGAATAACACCTACCCTTACTTTTAGAGCCTTGGTGGGATGCTGGGCTGCGTCTCTTTGTTGGAGGAGTCTGGCTAGGGCAGTCCGCTCTCTATGCGTATGCGGTTGTGCTGGGGACGGAGAACGAGACCGACAGGATTGCTGGTTTAACGTTGTTTGTCCCGGGGACTCAGACGCTCAGACCTCCTCACATAAGGGGTTTGGGGATTTTACCAGCGTTTTCTCCCCCCGGGAGGCTCCTGAATTCCCCACTGGATCTACTTCTCAGAAGTCCCCGCCAAAGCCGTGGCTACGGCTCTGGTCTGCCGCGCTGGAGCTGAGGAGGGGAAGAAAGCTGCGGAGCCTGGGGCCGCCTTTCCGTGGTGCATCTTTTGCATCTTTTGCAGCTAATTCACGCTGCGCTCCGAGCAAAGCAACTTTTAAGGAAGCTCAGAAACAACCTTTATCACCAGCATCAGCAGCTGATAAAGTGGAGGGGTTTACAGCTTTGGAAGGCGGTAAGGTTATTGTTTCTGCTAACGAGCCTACCACTGTGCTAACATCAGGGCCATTAGGGCCATCAGGGACGGCAGTTTACCACAGTACATCGAAGGGTTGTTACCTACCCCCAACAAGGATCACGGTAAGCAGGGGCGAAAAAAGAAAGTTGTCTTGTTAGAGGGTAAGTCTGTAGAGTCTGGTGAGTCTGGTGTAGCTGTTGACCCTAGCTCTGAGGTGCCGGATAGAAAGAAACCCTCTTCTTATCTAAATACAGAAGTAAAGTCCAGAGGCGCCAAATACAAGGTGAAGTCCAAGTCTAAGGCCAAATGCCCTAAAACTGTATTATTACAGGGTCAAAAATTACCCCATCGCTCCGCTCCTACTTTAAAGTCGTTCCTCAAATATTGCACCTGTCGGAAGATCATACTATGGCATCGACCTTGGACTCTCCTTCCCCCGTCCTTGAGATATCATCCCCTCTACCAGTGGTGGTTACTGAGGCTGAAGAAGGGGCTGAAGAAGGGGCAATAACATCTGTCGCTCATACTTCCGCTCATGGACTAGAAGAGGGTGTACAGCTTCCGCAAGGGATTGGAGCAGACCAGGAGGAGGAAATGGGGCTACAGCCCCCTCCGGGCATAGAAGCTCAGAGCTTGACGGAGCCGGGCCTCTTACAGAGTCAGACCTTGATTGTAGGACCGGCTTCTGGAACACCCTTAGAGGTCCTATCAGGGATGGAAGTTGGTGCCACAGGAGGAGAATGGGGTGATGCGGAGAGGGTCAGTGGGCAGAATGAGGATTGTCCCGTCCAAATTGACTCTGGGGCTGAGGCCTGTATAACTGCAGCTTCCCTACTGGGAATGTTTTCTGCCCTTACAATTGAGATAAGAAAGGGTTTTGCTGAGTCTTCAGCGAACCAAGCTGAAATAAGGAATTACTGCGAATCTCTGGATAATAAGATCGACGGGCTTACCATAAGATGTCCTGGAAGAGACAGCAGCAGCACTTACGACTCATCTGGATCAGGTGAAACTAGATATTCAGAAGCTTTCCAGGGAAGAACAAGCGCTCAGTGAAAAGATGGAGTCGCTGGAAAACAACGCGAGACGGGGGAATATTTGCATCCTTAATGTTCAGGAAGGACAGAGGGCTCAGACATAAAACAGTTTATCACCGTTTTGTTGAAGGAGTCCCTACATTTAGAGCATCCAATTGAAGAACTGGCTATGGATATTCAAAGAGTCCATAGAGATCACTTCAGACGAAATCCCCAGAGAACTAAGCCGCGTAAAATTCTAGTCAACTTCCACACCTATGTGTTGAAAGAGCATATTCTCAATCTGGCACTCAAACAAAAAACATTGGCCGGGAAGGGGTTTACTTTCCTAATCAGATCCGATCTCTCCAGAGTAACCTTGGAGAAACAATGGGAATTTGGGGGGTGCTTGGATGCTTTTAGGAGGTTAGGTGCAACAGCCCAGCTCACGTTTCCGGCTGCCCTGAAAATTATGCATAATAATAAGATGTTCAACATTAGATCGGTGCAGGCAGCCGATGAACTACTAATTGAGCTGGGCAATAAGAGTAAAGAGTAATTTGAGCAGGCAGCATAGGTAGCTGACTAAGGTATGCTTAACATCTCTCAGACAAGCTTATACTACTGATGCTTCCTTGTGCCTTTGTTAAATATTCTTACTCTTTCTTTATTCTTCCTTTTTCACTATACGGCTTTGTTAATTACATTTAGGACACAAGGTAATTTGTTCTTCCCTCTACTTTTCCAAGGGGTGGGAGGTGGCTGGGTAAGGGGGGGGGGGCACTTGGAAAGGGTTGGGGGTGGGAGGTGGCAAAAATGTAAAAATTTCCTCATTAAGCAAAGACGTGTTAAAGGGGATGGTAACCAACAGTTTTTTGGTAAAGATTTAGGGCAGCAATTGGCATTTATAGTTTTACCCTCTTTTTTACCTTTATCTTTTAATAAGGTATGGGTAGCATAAAATATTTCTCCTGGAACGTTAATGGCCTCCGTACAAACCTAGAGCGAACAGAATTATGCAATATCTGCGCGACCCGGATGCACAAGTCATTATACTTTAGGAGACTCATTTAATTCATTCGGAAATGCTTGCCCTTATTAAGAAAAACAGGTGGATTGACTTTGCAGTATCTACTAGCCAAACAACAAACACTAGAGGGGTTTCAGTTATTTTCAAAAAAAGCACTAAAGCTAGGCTGGTATCACAGGTGGTGGACCCAGGAGGCAGATGGGCCATCGCGTCAGTGGTTATAGCTGGATCACAAATCACAGTCCTGGGATATTATGGACCGAACCAGGATGACCCGTCTACACTGGAGTCCATTTTTTCACATCTGGTTTCCTTTCCTGAGCCTACTATCATTGCCGGCGATTTTAACGTGGTACTGGACCCCCTGTTGGACAAATCTGCTAATAGCCGTTCTCTAGTTCTATCCAAGTCTAGGTCCGTGCTACAAAGTGCGATGAAACAATATGGATATGTGGACATCTGGAGAGAAAGGTCCGGGCAACAACAAGGGGTTTCCTTTTGGAACTATAAGTACAATCACCAGTCAAGGATAGACTTTATTCTAACTATCCTGAGGCTGGTAGACTCCGTTAGGTCCACTGACTACCTTCCTTTACATCTATCGGACCACTCTGCAGTAGTTTTGGAACTGGTTCAGCTCTCTAAGAGGTCTCCCCCTAGATGGTCCTTTGACCGGTCTCTTCTCGCTTCTCCAGAGGACATCGCCTATCTCAAGTCTGAGGCACATAATTTTATGTTATTTAATAACGGCTCAGTGACTAATTGGAATATCTGGGACCTTAAAGCTTTTCTGAGGGGGCTTATCACAGGGAAAGTATCCTATCGTAGGAAGCAACATAGGGAGTAAATCTCTTCCATTGAGGCAAGGATACTCCAAATCCAACAGGACATAGACATCAATTACGGGGCTGCTGACTCGGTCCTAGATCCCCTCCGGAATGAACTGTCGGTCTTGAAAGCAAGTTTGGGTTTGGTATTTAATCTCAGACTGCAACAGATATGGGAGGCCAGTAAGTTGGCTCATTTTGAGTATAGTGAGGGCGCAGGGAAATTATTGATCAGGTCTGTAATAACATAGCCGCTATTACGGTGGACAATAACACCTTTTCATCAGATGAGGATATCAGGAAGGCCTTCAGAGAGTTTTTCCAATCTATTTACATGGAGGATAAAGAGATCTTACCAGATGCTGTTGAGGATTGGTTGAGGGATATGGATCTACCTTCTCACTCTTATGAGCAATCTCAATTTTTAGACAGCACAATCACTGAGAAAGAGGTAAGGTCTGCCATAAAAAAAAGTAAGAAGGGGAAGACGGCAGGGCCCGATGGGTTGCCGGCGGAAATCTACAGAATTTTAGAGATGGAAATAGTCCCCTTCCTTACTATGCTTTTTAATCAAATCCTACTTGAGGGTCATCTCCCTCCTGCATCTTGGGACAATGCCTCTATTACCCTCATTCTGAAACCGGGAAAACCGAAGGATGCCTGTGGATCTTATAGGCCAATATCAATCTTAAATGTGGACTATAAAATCTTCACCACAGTTCTTGCATCTAGGCTGTCCCTGACTCCACCTTCGGTCCTCCATCTTGACCATAAAGGCTTTGTGAAGAGGCGACAGCTACATGAGCTAACGTATGACCTGATAGGCGCCATGGATACGGCTTTGGCCGAGAACCTGCCGTTGGCCGCCCTCACGTTGAATGCAACCAAGGTCTTCGACAGGGTCAATTGGGTATTCCTGTCGGGGGCCTTGGCCAAGTTTGGCGTGGGTGCGGGGTTCCGCCGTGCGGTCGGCCTACTATATCGTATTCCAACGGCGAGCTTATTAGTGAACGGTGACCTGTCGGACCCCTTTACCATCACTAGGGGGACACGGCAGGGTTGCCCGCTCTCCCCCCTACTATTCGATTTTTACATGGAACCCTTCGCGCAACAACTGAGGGATGAGGTCACTATCAGACCATTTTCTTACAGAGGGTGGGAGTGGAAAGTAGTCCTATATGCCGATGATGTGCTTATCCTCACGTCAGAGGTGAGTACCGCACTCCCCGTAATTCTAGAAATTGCCCAGGATTTCGGTCGAATTTCTGGTTATCAGATTAATGCTGCAAAGACCGAGATACTTGTCTGGAATGACGATAGTAGTGCTATGGAGGTACAGGCAGGCTCTTCAATGTTGTAGTTGGGCTTAAACATAGTAAAAGATATTAATAAACTTGCCCTAGTCAACCTCTCAGCTGTAGCTAAAGAATGTAGAAAGTTATTGCAATCATGGTCTCACCTCCCACTTTCTTTAATTGGGAGGGTTAATTTAATTAAAATGTCGATTCTGCCCAAAATGTATTTTCTATTCAATACCATTCCCCTTTATTTTGATCAATCCTGTTTAGCTTAATTACAGTCAGACATTACATCCTTTATTTGGAATAAACAGTTGCTGAGAATAGCCTGGAAGAAACTCAGACGGCGATGGGACAAAGGGGGCTTGGCTGCCCCTGACTTAAAATTATATGCCTGGGCTTTTCAGCTGTCCCATACCCGAATGTTGCAAAAAATGCCCACCGACTATGGGGTGAGCTTAATGTTTTCAGCCATGTTGGACAGGGAAGGACTCAGTCAGTCGGGCTTTCTTTTTAAATTCGGCAAACCGAAATTTTTTAAAAAGATTAAACTGAAGGTCCTACAAGGACTGGCTAAAATGTGGGTTGAGGTAACAAATTCTATTAAGCAGGGGTATTTCTGCAATACAACACCGCTATGGGGGTTACCTGAAAGTCCCGCATGGCTAGGAGATAGCTTAGCTGTGCCCTTGAGAGAGGCGGGCCTTGAAGTGTGGGGAGACCTCTTTTTTGAAGGAGACTTGCTTTCATGGGAATATCTTCAGATCAAGATTGGCCCCAACCTTTCAAGATTTAAATACCTGCAAATGGCCAGCTGGACTGAAGCGTATAAAACTCGACCCCCTAGAAGGAATACATTTGCACTTGGAGGCTATAGCCTATTAATTACCAATCTAGTGAATAGCGGACCGACCAAAAAAGAGATCTCACAATGGTACAAACTCATACTCGAGGAAATGGATGGGGAATTATCTTACCGGAACGGCTGTGGGGCCCTGCAATTATTGGCCATAACCTGCAAGAACTTTGGTCCGCTTCATTTGGGCTTTTAAAGAGCATTGTGAAGCCTTCATGGTTACGCAGAAATCACCATTATACCCTGCATAAAGCGTACTACTCTCCCCTTAGACTATCTACATTTTCCATTGGCAATTCAGTTGCATGTGCTGGTGTGGGATGGTGGCAGCATCGGATACCCATATGTTTTTCGAATGCCCCCGGTTAGCTTCATTTTGGGAAGCAATCAGCAACACCCTTACAACATCATTGGGGGCTTCGGTTACCATAGATTTGCCTCTAGCGATTTTTGGGATCCTAGTTGGAGTACAGAGCGCAGCTAAAAGCTTAGTGTTCTATGCTGTGCTATTAGCAAGGAGGGAGATCTGCAGGAAGTGGAAGGACCCTTCACCTCCTTCCCTCAGTGACTGGCAGGCGTCCATCTTGCAGACTGCACGTATGGACCTCGCTAGGTCTCCCCGGGTCCAATGATTACACTACTATGGTGTTTTTTTTTTCTCCACATCATTTGTACAGCCATTGCCCGGTCCTAGATTGGCTGTTACTTTTACCAATGGTTACCGTTGACTAGGTAATCGGTGTTATATGCCTTTACGTCGAAGCCCGCAACAGCTGAGGGATGGCTGGCCCCCCACTTAGTTCGCTCCCTATCCCTGCCGGTTTTAACAAACTGAGACAGCTGGTAGAAGGCTTGTTCGGTCTGGCATTTGATACCATGGTGGTAATGAGGACAAAGAAAAAAAAAACATGTTGGTGTGTGAAATTGGTATGCATGGATAGCAACCAGCACACACTTTTTTAATTTGACAGTTCACTCCTAGTGAATAATAAAGTAATTGTGAGAAAGGTGTGCCTGTCAATTTTAATTACACTTCGTCACCACTATAGAGTGTATCTAATTGTCACTTTATTACACTTACACAGTTTATTATGCTTGGACACTTCATTTTTTGGGACAAAGTAACCGCCGATGATAACAGTGGGCTTATCTGGTGAGTACCTGCCAGTTACCCTGACGGTGGTTTCACTGTGAGGGGTTACTTTGTCCTTCCACACTTTTTTCACTAATAGGTGGTGTCTATTGCTTACTAAGGAGTTGTTTTATGTACTGAATGTATATAATATTATAACCTAGGCATAATTTTTCCTTCTAGGGGACTGTCAGTGGAATTAGGGCCCTTTTTTAAGTAATAGGCAGGAGAGTGTTGCAAACAACCACGTAGACAGAAGAGGGTTTTTGCTATATAGAAAAAATACAAATTGATGGGATGTACACACATCGCAGAGTATGAAACCAAATCGATTAAGATACTCTATCTGAAAGCACTTGGCCTTAGAGAATGGTTTTTTTTTGCGTTTGTGATTTGTGAGTGGAGGGCAACCCGTAATCTCTTTCACCCTCTGGGCTCCTTTATTGAAGATATATGAATGGAATGAAACCTCAGGGCAAGCCCTCCAATCAAATCTTCTTATTTGGTTTTTCCCTCTCTATTACTCATTATGCACTTACTCCAAGCCATTGGGTACCCACCTCATATACCATCTACAAGAGCTCCTGACTAACCAGGGTGGAAGCCCACACTGATGTCCTGCCACACCATTGTGAGAAGGGGCGCGATGATGAAGCATTCACTTTGTGGGTAAGGGCTTCTGTCCTTTAAGTACCATATTCCCGCACCATCACATTCTCCCATTATTCATTAGGTTTACCACCACTGGCAAAAGCTGTTGCAGGGATTCCGCTGGTGAACAGAATTGTGCCTTAGTATGACAGGACGTCAGAATGTGGGGAGTGTATCTTTCTAGCATGTCAGTACCTGGTAGCCCAAATCCGAGCTAGCTCACAGTGCCTCACCTGAACTCCTAACCTTCCCAGAGTAGCAGGTGATTTTGGCAAACCTAGATCATGACCCTCTGATCCACAAGGGAACTGAGGCAACAGAACATCACCTTTTGTCTCTCACTCATGCATGCCCTTGGTAAACAAAAGCAGGACATGATGAAAGTTTACAATAAAAAAAATTTTAAACTGCCGTAGTCTATTACGAATCAGATGTGCTGCGATTAGTAGACAAATACAACTAAGCAAAGTAATCAACATAACTAGCAGAATGTATACAATAAACAACCCAACCATGGCAAGCTATCTATCTGTCTAGGCCTATTCTTACTGTGTAAGCAAAGGGATACATTAGTGATCTCTGGGTTAAGCAACAGACCCCATACCTAGTGTTCTTTTGTTCCAGGACAGGTCTCTCTTCCGACATTCTCCTCTCTACCTGTAAATGAGCAAACACAGTTCATATGATAAAACTGTGTTGGAAAACCGCAGCTGAGCTACCATGTTATGTTTAAAATGTTAGGAGCTGTTGTTGGCAGAACAGAAAAAACTACAACATGGTGCAATGTGCTTTAGGCGACTTTGAATGAAATATGCAGACGGAATCCCATGAGGAAGCACTAAATAACAAAACATGTACAGTGTATTTCTAAACTAATGTTACAAACACAAAACATTTATGTGCGGCTGCGTAAGCGAAAGCAGCCTAAAACATCTAATATGCTAAACTAAGGGAGAACCAAGGTGGGCCCAGAAGGGACATCGCTACAAAGAGTGAACACTCAAGTTCCTTAGGGTGGTGTTAGTAAACTTTTTCCATTCCCTCATACCAATTAGGGTGAAAAATTACTATCTGCCTTTATTGTCCCTGGAATGTCAAATATCACCACTTGGCAGATTGGTCTCTTAGCTGTCATCCCATTCACTTCCATTATATTGCAACTTCCAGAATCAGCATGCATAGCCATATCTACACACAAGCCTACATACGGTTCATCTGAATCAGAGTCTCAATGTGGCTTAGTCAACGTCCCCAGTGAATTTGCAACCTTACTTACATATTTGGCAACATTCCCCTTTACTTGCATTTCACACATGGCTTGTCTAAGGCAGAACAAATACTTAGCATTTCCCAAATGGGTCTTACTTAGTCACCTATAGCACTCTGCTCATTATTGCCCCACCATCTGACTTAACACATTTTCTTTACACCTTAAACTTATTTTGCACACTATGGATTTAATTGTCATTGAATTTAAAGGCATTTGTTCCATGTATGATGCTGTGCTTTTTTACACTTCTGGCAATCTCCAAAGCCATGCACAAGATCAAATTTGCTGTCGTCAATAGCGTTTCATATACTTTCCTGTTGTTAGTCTTCTTTATAATTTGAGCTCTTATATTTACTTATTCAAAAAGCTTTATATTCGCATAAAGACTATAGTATTCTCAAAGCCCCAACAAATGTCCCTAGGCAATTGATACCTCATCTAAAACGTATGTTCCTTGTTCTGTACTTTAAAGAGTTCTTATTGCAGATGCACAGTCATCACTGTTCCCTGAAACTGTCAAACACTTCATATGCTTTAAAATCTTTCTTCCTTCTGGCCCCATATATGCTGTAGCAAAGCAAATGTATTTTTCTACGTTAACATGTCCCCTTCAATAGCAGCCTGGTATGTCTTGAAGCCTGCCTTCCTTCCATTGCTCCAAATCAATTTCAAGAAAACTGGAGGATTTGCACTATAGCATGTTTTGGCTTTGCTTTCTTGAAATTGGTCCGCCTTCTTGGAAATGCTTCGCCTTCTTCCAAACGCCATCCCATATGGTTCCACTGGTAGCTCTGCACGTTAGCAAGATTCTCTCAACAAGACCACTTCAACCACTTGCTCAACGTGATTCTGCTCACGGTGTTTATATGGGACTGCAGGAAGACCAATGGTGCACGCAGATCCTACTGGCCAGCGTGTCGCCACTAAGTCCTCGACAACTGAAGTAAATGTCACAGTATTTATTGAGATACTATAGTGCGACCAGGAAGGTGAGGCACCACAGGGCACTGGCGCAGCCAATATAAGATGCATAGGAGTGGAGGAGTGTGGCTCACTGATTAGAGCAGCAGACCCTGATGCAGAGGTCTGGCTCGGGACCAGGGTTCAATGCCCGACCCGGCAGGGTCCTGAGCCCAAAAATGTCCACGGACTCGATAATTCTCGCCTCGGTGCCTACTCTAATCATGGGGTCCCACGCTGCAACTCTGGGCAATAGCTTGCTTAATCTCCACTACGGCGGCCCACCCGCTGCGGGATGCCTGGCTTTCACCTTGGGGATGCCCAGTAGGGGTTATCTCACAGGGAAAAGCCAGGACGGGTTCCCAAGGCAAGCGCCTTGATGCCTTCGGGTGATACGTGCGCTATATAAATCGCAATACACTTACATAGGACAACATTCCATTAGATATTAAATACCACTTCTGAGTTTTACATTCGTTTAAAAGTAAGAGCCCAACAAGGTGTTTATCGGTAATGTTTAATAAAAGTATTGACGAGAGCTGGCTGCTCTTTGTTCAGGTTGGGCAGAGGAAAAGCACCACCTCTTAAGTTGCAGAATTACAGTAAGACTGAAAGTAAACATAAATTCAGGTAAGATTCTAAAATATACCATTGTAAATCAGAACCAGAAAGATTCACAGTCCTCTACGTCTACCATAGCTCAAATTCTTTACTACCTTCAAGAAAGAAAAGGAATGGGAAAAGGGATACACACTAATATGACACATTTTCCTGATACTTCCGCTGTCTCTGTCAGATCTGTATCTTCTGCTTCAAAGATGGTCTTGATGTCTTTCTCTTGTCCCTTTGAATCTCTTTTAAAATTACATCTTGATATTGTAGTTGTGGTGGGTCGAGTGTATGCATGTGTTCATGTTTTTGTTTTTTGGGTGAGTTATTGTACCTGAATCATATGTTTGCTCTTTCTTTAATGGGTTTTCCATCAAAAGAGAGCAGAGCGCTTTCTCAGAATTCACATGACTCTCCTCTCACGCCCTTTCTCAGAATGCACAGGACTCTCGCGAGAACATTTAGTGGCCTATTCAAAGCCGCTATTTTAATACTGTGGATTAAAAGAAACACATTAATAGGCCTTTGTGCGCGTAGTGGCTTGTTTCTGTTATTGCGTGCTCTCGGACCTCCCTCGTGTCTCTGTCCTGTAGAGCGCTCTCTCAGAACCCGGCGCTGACTCCTACGTGACCCCGCTGCGGCTTGTTGAACGCCCCTATCTTAATATTGTGGTTTTAAAGACACACATCGGAGGGTTTATGTAATAGTTTGTTTATGTTACTGCCTGCACATGATCCAAGTGTAGCGAGGGTGGCGAGGCTGCTTCTCCTCTCTGCCCAGTCATTACACAGCGATTAGGGACGATGTTTGCTCAAGTGTCAGAGCCAGCGAGTTGTCTGTGGTGCGCGCGCGCTCGCAGAGACAAGCCAGAGCCCAAATAACTTACATGCTGTTTGCTCCAATTAGCGAGCGCTCTGCGGAAAGGCAGGATTATTAGGAGAAAGATGTAATTGTTTGGTAAACCCGCGGCGGATGAAGTTTACTAGCATGTAATTGGAGTTTGTGGCTTTGATTTATGTGGTTGTGGGTGCAGTCTGTGTACACTACAGACAATTAGTGTGGCTCTCTACTTGTATGGGTTTCTGTGGCAGAGTAAGTAGTCAGCGACTCCACTTTATTTATAGAAATGTGCCCCCTTAATTGGAAGGGAAAATCCGAGATTTAACCAGGACTTTCACTAATAATGAACTTTATAGTATTGTGTATTGAAGCGTGGCACGCCATGGTGGTGCTAATACCTAATGGGAGCTATGACTGGGGCAGGGGCGAATTTGTAAAAAGAAACACAAGTACAGAGGCCCAATGTTTTTCTTAGGAGCCCAATGCCAGTAGGTTGTCCAATACCAGGGGTGCAGAGTCTACATTCACCTCTCACCTCTGCCGCCCAGTACCCTAAAGGTGCTGCCTCTTCATCTCAATATTGCAGGTTAATCCCTGCCTTCTCCGTTTGTAACAGAGTTTATATTCTTCTCTTCTTTCTCCATGTTCTGCCTTTTTTTGCATTATTTAAAGTAAGATCCGATGGCATAAGTTAAGCAATGGACAGCAGTCATCCTATGCACTGGAATGTACAATGGTGGGTATCTGGGCAGCTGGGGCACCCTGGAGGGCTATTTCTATTTAAGGGTAGTTGTTGACATGCAACAAACAGAAATTGGGTCATTAGTTGAGAGTTGTGAGAGCCCCACTCAAATGCTAAACACAATCCTAGTCAGGGTGAATCCCAAAAGTCACTACCCTCTGTTAGCTTGGCACAAAAGCAGCCAGGCTTTACTTAGATGCAATGTGTAAAGTGTTTATGCACATCACAAATAGTAAGCAAGTGAAAATACAACAGAACAATCACAAATGAATTGAGAAAAATAGAGAATATTGTAATCTATAGAATGACTCCAAAACAACAAAACCCAATAAGGAGAACTGGAGTTAGGATTTTTTTTTAATTTTTAGGTAAAAATAGCACCAATAAGCACAAAGTGGCACTCTAGGTTATCTGGCTGTGCTGGGCCGGATAATACTCAGAATTTCAGGCTGATATCAATGGAGCCTTGTTTGGATACAGGTACAGGTTGCTACCAGTGAAGAATGTACCCTCTTTGAGTCTGTGCAGTGGCGGTGCGTCCATTGGGGGCGTTGGGGCGTTGCCCCACTAGCCATGGACGCCCGCCGCTGGTGCCAGCAACATATTTACAGTATGAGTATTTTTATTTAAAGTTCCTTTTGTGTTTACAATAAATCAGAGCGCACAGCGCTACAGGGCCGGGACGAGCAGAATCGGGCATTGCGTATGGAAGTGGGCCGTGGGGGGCGGGGCTGCGGCAGAGAGTGATTGTGATTGACAGCGCACACAGGCAGGCAGCCAGAGCGTAAGCACCTGCAGCGGGGTCAGGGTGACTAGCTACGCATGTAACAGCCAGGAGTGCTCATAATTGAGACTGGCCTGCGCATGCGTAGTACCGAATAAACCTCGCCCCCCCCCCCTGTAGCACTGAGAGACATGGCAGGGACCCGGGGCCCCGGTTTCAATATGGGCAGTTTTTCTCCTGCTCGTAGTCCAATCCTGGCGCAGTGGCGCTGTTAAGCCTGCGCCAGGATTGGCTGAGTAGAGCAGGGGTCAGGATCATGGGGTGCCGCGCCTGGGTGTTTGCTGCTAGTTCAGTAATGGCCAATCACATATGGCTATATCAAGCCAAGTTGAGGTGATTGGCCATAAGCTACAGTGACGTGACCGCGCGTGAGCAACTGAAAGTCGAAGGAAGGTTCTAGAAGACGACGTTGAACTCCAGACTAGGTGACCACTGAGACAGACCAGTTGATCCAAGTGCGTGACGGTGACTGACTCCTGTCCTGACTCACTCGTCGTATCGTATGGCAAATTAATGTAAGTGCAACATTATTATCTTATTACAGTACTACTTGTATGTACACTGTACAACCACCCCAGAATTCACATTTTACACTCTAGTTGCACTTGTCTCAATGTCTCCCCCCTTTTCGCACTTTTCTCCCACGTTTGTAGTCCTGGGACTAATTTGTGAAAAAAACAATGTTCTATATGTCCTGCACGACGGCGGCAGGCTAAGTGTTCGCTGCTGACATCAGCTGTGACCTGCACATCCTGTCAAGGACCACCCAGCCAGGCCTCTACCCTTCAGACATCCTTACATGGATTCATTCTCTAGGTGTACATTCGGGCACAGAGCACCTTGGCGCAGATGGCAGCCTCCGTCACTGAGGGTGTCTTTGGAATCCAATGTACAGGCTGCCGGAAATAAGGGGGTGGGGGCGTCATAGGCACACATGTTTGCGCGCCCGTTTTGTGTGTGCTAATACCCAACTTTTCAATTACTTTTTCTGCGTAATTACTATCTAAGCACTGGCGAGGAGTGCCCGGGTAAAACAGAGCGGACCAATTTAATACCAAATGGTCAAAATGTACACAGATAAACTACTTGCTGTCACGCGCTCAGGGTTTCAGGGAGGCTGCGTGGGCTTTGCTGGGCTGTGCAATGTAACAAAAGGGGGGATGCATAAAAGAAACCTCTCTCCTGTCCGACCTGTCGCCCTGCAGTGCAGGCCCATTTAGTGCAGCAGGCCTCAGGCATAGCATGTGTGTGGGTATCCAAAGCACTATTAAAAAAAACACTAGAAAATAGGCCCCGGCCACCGTGCTCTCAAAACGTTTGCGCCGTGCACTGTCTGATGGCCGCACGAAGGATCAGTGCACTGAATGTCGTGCTCTCTGAGGGCTGTGAAGAACATTGTCAGTGGAACACACTGCGGGCTACATACACATTCTCAGTGCACCAAAGCAAAGCGAGGCCTACATTTATTTATTTATTTATTCGATTTTATATAGCGCGAACTTTACCCGAAGGTGTCAGATTCTCAGAATGAATGTGCCTGTCTTCTGCCGACAGTGTTAAGTAAAGGTTGAAGGCAACGTGCGTGCAAACTACCGGCTGCTTTTTTCTTTCGGAAAGTCATCTGTATAATGCCGCATATTAGCACTAGAATTTTGCCAGCCGCAATTTGATAATTTGATAATTTGAGCATTGTACATGAAATAATTTTGATAGCAATAAAGGCTTGTTTTTTTGAAGCTGTGATCAGTTGGATTTCATTGTAATGTGCATTTGGGGGTTCCAAAAACAAAGTTGCTGCAGCAGAAGACATGTGATCAGTTACTTTTTAACAGAGGGCAAACGCATAACTAGGCATGCATATAAACGTACAAACAGTACATGAGGCTGAGATGGAAGGGAGAGGTGGGCCGCACATCAGTGGGTGAGGGGTATTCATGGATTAAAGACTAATACTAGTATTCTGGGATGGGCCCATCGAGCATTCATGTGTATAGTACGGGTCTGATGCCATTTGCACAGCTACTAGAGGAGTCCTTCTCAACCAGAAGACTGTCTGAATGATCCTGTCTATCTCCAGAACTATTAGATGCCAAAGGTGGATGTACACACCTGTGTATCCTGTAACATGAAATGTTTGGGGATTTAGCCCCATGTTGGCAAATTGGAACAGTCCAATATTAGTGTGTTGGGGGCTATTAGAACTGGGCTAGCCAGCAATTCATGGGGTCGAGCCTAGCCATTAGTGTGGCCTGACTTCTAAGAGCTAAAACAACGAGTCTCGCCATCAAAGGTTTTAGCATGTAAATGACAGCAAATATCATGTAAAAATATACTATTTCAAATTGTTTTTTTTATTTTTGAATGCTTCTGTTTTACATTCGTTTGTCCTCCCGGCATTAACAAATATTAAAATTAAGCTTTTAAACATGGGCCCCCATGCCCTGACATTATGCTTTGAGTGAGCCTAGATATGTCAGCTCTTCATGTACAGTATACACAAGCCAATGTTGTGCTAAGTGGAGCAACCTTGTTGTTTAGTAATTGATACGCAAGAGTGTTTTTTCTATTTAGAGCACATCCCAAACTGAATTTATCCAAGGTGCACTTTAATCTAACAATCAATCAAAATAATGCTCAGTGTATTAAAATGCTTTGGATAGGATCCCAGAATTTGGTCAAGTGGGGAGATTTCACAGTCGCTGGCAAGTTTTGAAAATGGCCACATTAGGCGACAGTCATACAAGTGGGGTTAGTTGGCTCGTAGCAGCATGTTTCTGCAGAAGGGACTGAACTACAAGTGTGGATTTGCAAAAGGTGCTGTACCAGTGGTATTAAGGTGGCACCATTTTTTCACTATTTTTTCAAAATTTTCTCGGTGCAGTATGCTGCCGAGTTTCTGCCCCACCACTTTCAAATGTCACCAGCCGCCACTGAGTCTGTGTCCATGCAAGGAGCTTCAGTTGGAGCTATATGTTGGTGGGGGCCATGATGAGGTCATTGCCACCATAGGTAGTAGTTGTCGCTGGAGCTTTGCTTTGGTGAGAGACATGGGTGGTCGCTGTTTGGTTCGAAGAGCAGGTTGCTGTCGGAACCCCACATTGGCAGGAGATGTGGTAATCGTTGCTGGTGCAGGGAGCCCGTTTGAGGTAACAAAGAGCCGGAAATGTCTCAAATTCATTTTCTGAGCTTGTATTTTGCAGTTCTTGAAGCAGGAGAAGTACACTCCGATGCCAGACAATGCTTCTGGACCTTGAGATCACTCACCTCTTGGGAATCAGGACTCAATCCAGCAGAGGCCCGCAGCAGGGCTTAAGTAGGTCCGATTGCTGCTGGTAAGCTGTGCAGTTACTGGGAAGGCCTCTGGAAGCTTGTTGTGCCTTCCTTTTTTTTTGAAATTTTTTTATTTTGAGTAGAACAAGAAAACACAAAAAAGGTCACTGAGGTGCCTCACATTTCCCCACGCAGGGTGCACAATCAAGAGTCAGTAAGCATCGATATCTCATAGGAACAGAGGCACATCAAGACCGAAAGCACGTAATCAGAGCCATACATCCGTAAAGTAACAGTTCGGTGAGCTTGTCTACGGGCATTGAACGATGTAGAAGCTAAATATAAGGACTGTCAGGCCCATGATCTTTTATATCCAAGTCGAACAGGTTACGGACCAGCTACATGCACCTCAATAGACCAAGAACCAGGAAAGTAAAACTACCCCCCCACCCCCCATGGTGGTGACTCCATACATACCAACACACATTCTATCATCCATACTAGACTTGGAAAAGGTGTAGTGACCGTAAGGATGCAGGACATACAGCTGATGGTAACCCCTTAGAAAGGAAGGCAACCAAGGGACCCCACTGGAACTGAAAGTTCTTGAAATTACCGAGGAAGATGTCCGCCATTCTTTCCAAGCTTAGAAGCTTCCAAAGTTGTGCGTGCCACAGAGAGATTGCTGGTGCCTCTTTCTGTTTGCAGGCAGCGGCCAACGTAAGCTTGGCAGCTCCTAGACACAGCCACAGAATCTTTTTGTCTGCCCGGGTCTGGTGCTCAAGGCCGGGTTCACGCAGGCCCAACAAGACAGAAGGCATAGAGTCCTCTATGGGATAGTGAAGGATGTCCCTGATGTGCGAGAGAATTTCCTCCCAGTAAGGCCGGATCACTGGGCAGTCCCACCAGATGTGGCGGAAGTCTCAGAGGAACCCACATCCCCTCTAACATTTGTCGGAGGAGGCCGGGTAAATGCGGTGGAGCCTGGTTGGGCATAGATACCATTGCATAAGCGTCTTGAGATGGGCTTCCCTCAAATGCAGCGAATGGTTAAACGCTGTCAGGTCCCACCATAGCGCCAACCACTCAGTATCGGAGATATCTCTCCCTAATATCTCCTCTCATTGCTCCATGTATCGAGGCCTAGGCGTCACCGCCGATTTAAGCAAGAGCTGGTATAGAAAGGAGATGACTCCCTTCATGGCAGATGTCTGCAGTATGAAGGCCTCGAATGGCGACGGAGGTCTCGTAGCTGCCTCCAGTATCCCGGGCGACGTGGCCCAATGAAGCAGCTGTACATGACGATACCGGTCGGACTGGGGGACCCCGTAGTCCCTCACACAGTTAGCAAAGGTGAGGGGATCCTGTCCATGAAATAGATGGGCCAAGGCCCTGCAGCCTCCCTCCCTCCAGGCATCAAAGGCCCCCTCTTGAAGCGCCGGCAGGAAGTCCGGATTGAAGTGCAAGGGCGTGAACGGCGAGGGGAACATAGTCCAACGTTCATACGCGGCCAAAGTGTCCCAGACCTTCAGAGTAGTACCCGTAGGGGTACTGATATAAGCGTTCAGAGGGCGGTCCTTCTTTGGCTTCCAAGCCAAGTCCCAAACCGATCTGCCAGCCACGCTCCGGCCCATGTGCAGCCAATGTTTTTCCGACGTTTGCTGCGACCTCTCCACCAGCACCATCAGTTGCGCCGCTTTATAATAGAGCTGCAAGTCAGGAAGTCCTACTCCGCCCTCGGACTTCGGCCGACGCAAGACCGCAAAGGAAAAACGCGCCCGGCCCCCTTGCCATACAAATCGCAATAGCTGAGTCTTGAGACGCCGAAAGTAATCGCTGTCTAGAGGAATGGGCAGGGCTTGAAATAAGTACAGATATTTAGGAAGGAGAACCATCTTTACAGCATGGATTCTGCCCAGCCATGACAGGAATTTAGGTTTCCACCTATCCAATTCAGCTCGGGTCTTTGCTAATACGGGCGGGAAGTTGGCCGAGAACAGTTTGCCCACTGTCGGAGTCAGGTGGACCCCCAGATAGACAATTGAACCACCGGCCTAGGCTAAAGCCGTCAAGGGCCGCACGCGTTCCATCTCTGCCTGCGAAAGAGTAAGATTCAGGATATATGACTTGCTATAGTTGACCTTGAAGCCGGCCACCTCTTCATATCGCAGCAAGATCTCCCTGATACAGGGCAGCAAGTGTTCCGGATCTGATACAGAGAATAGGATATCGTCCGCGAAGAGCGTGATTTTATGTTGCTCTCCCGTGAACGGAAGGCCCTGGACCCCCTCATATTCTCGCACCGCCATCGCCAAGGGCTCAATGCTCAGCGCGAACAGGAGGGGGCATCCCTGCCCAGTGCCTCTGGAGTGCGGAAAGAACGCCAACATATGGCCATTTACCGCTACTCGAGACCTGGGGCTGCAAAAGTTGTCCCTCACCTTGGTGATAAACTTCTCCGATAAACCGAAGGCGCCATCGTATTAAACAGGAAGCCCCAATCCACACGATCGAAAGCCTTTTCGGTGTCCAGGCCCACAAGGACCGC
The DNA here is from genome assembly GCF_964263255.1 of Lissotriton vulgaris. Classification (NCBI taxonomy): domain Eukaryota; kingdom Metazoa; phylum Chordata; class Amphibia; order Caudata; family Salamandridae; genus Lissotriton; species Lissotriton vulgaris. The sequence continues at coordinate 52,951,450 of NC_141686.1, forward strand.
CGGTATGCGGAACCTGTCTGCTTTTTCAATTAAGTGAACCACCCTACGCATATTATCGTGAGTCTGGTGCCCCTTGATAAATCCGGATCGGTCAGGATGTATGATCGCCGGCATCAAGTCTTGCAACCTGTGCGCCAGGATCGCCGAGTATAGTTTAGCGTCTATGTTGAGTAGCGCTATGGGGTGGAATGAAGCACACTGGGCGGGGTCCTTTCCCGGCTTCGGCAAAACCGTTATCACCGCCTCCGCCAAGGAGCCGGTTGAGGAGCCGGACACAGCCATGTCATTAAAAAGGGATACTAAAAAGTCACAGAGTTCAGTGGCGTATGATTTGTAAAAAACAGCGGTATAGCCATCCGGCCCAGGTGCCTTGTGTAGTTTTAGATTCTTGATGGCCTCAAGCACCTCCTCCCTGGTAATCGGGGCCTCCAACAACTCGTTCCACTCTTTAGATATCTGGGGGAGGGGCAGGCGCCGCAAATACTCCCTCTGGGCTCCCGTATCGAGCCTGTCCCCTGCGTAGAGGTCCGCATAGAAGCGTCCAAAAGCGGCCGCTTTCGCTTCATCCCGATGTTGCAACACACCCTGCGCATCTCGAATTCCTCCGATATATTCACGTTCCCTCCTGTCACGCAGTTGACGCCCCAGGTGCCTACCTACATTGTTCCCACAAGAGTAAGACTGTCTTCCCAACCTCAATAGTGTAAATTCGGCCCTGTTATTGTATTGGGCTCTCAATTTCCCTCAGACCGCTGTCAAGGGTCGGAGGGTCGCTCTCGAGGGATTGAGCTTGTGAGCCTGTTCGAGGTTTGCCAACTCAGCCTCCAGGTCCTCCCGGTCCTTTCGCCGCAACCTATTGAGATGAGCATTGAGGCCCAGGCACGTGCCCCTGACGGACGCCTTAAACGCGTCCCAGGTGTTGGAAACCGAAGTGTCGGACGCGGGATTAAGCTCAAAGAACTCCCTGATGGCTTCCCGCAACGCCTTATTAGAGGTATCATCCCTGACCACCGAGGCTGGGAAGTACCATTTCCGCTGCCCATCGCCGGTCGACGACCAAGGGAGGCTAAGCACCAGCAAACTGTGGTCAGAGACTGAAAGCGGAAGAATGGTGGAGTCAAGGACATCTCCTCTAAGAGCCTGGCTGAGGAAAATGTGATCCAATCGGGAGTAGGAGTGATGTACATGAGAGAAAAATGTGTAATCCCGGGAGTAGGATGGAAAAAACGCCAACCATCAACCAACCCCAGCTCCCCCACCAACTGCTGTGATGAGGCAGAAAATACTGCCGTATCAGCCCTATGGGCCCCAGAGCTATCCACTGTCTTATCCCACACCAAGTTAAAGTCCCCCAAAAGGAACAAGTGCCCTTCAGCACAGTCACCCACTCTCTGCAGCAGGCTTTGTAGAAAATTATTTTGGCCGGCATTGGGGAGATACACTACTACAAAGGTACATAGCCTCCCCTGAACAAGCCCCTTCACCATCAGCCAGCGGCCATCCTTATCATTGCGTACCTCTACAGGTTGGAAGTGCAGTGCAGCGCGGAAGATGAGAGCCACCCCTCTATGTTTCGTAGATGCAGAAGACCTGTATATAAGGGGATACGCCCTATGCCTAAGGCGCAGCTCGTCCTTGCGCGCTAAATGAGTCTCTTGGAGCCCCACAACATCCAACTGGTGATCAGTCACATATTTCCATACTTTCTGTCGCTTCTGCGGGGAATTCAGGCCCTTAACGTTCCAAGGCATAATAGAGTAACAGACCAGAACTCTCTACAGCCACCTCATGGACCTCCCCTCCCGCATTCGAGAACCCATCAGTCAAAGGCAATGCTGAAGGGCAACCCAAAACTCCCCCCCGGACAACACCAACCTGACAATAAGCCTTTAATAGCTTTGGCAACAACCCCTCCCGCCCCACGCACGCCACAACAGTCCTCACACATCCCAGCCACACATACCACAGAACACCCTCATCGCCACCATCGAACTCCCATGCAACCTTCGCCCAGAGCTCCCAACCCCCCAACCACCCCCCTCAAACAAAAGGACAATAGGAAATAACGTAAGGCACTACCACCAAATGTACTTAACACTCCCAGTAAAAGGTAGAATGGAAGAATCCTCCTGGGAAGGGGCCAGGGGACCACAGTGGGTGCCCCCAAGGACCACGGACCGGGGTGTCTTCTCCAAAAGTACATTCAACTCACGGTACCCGAAGTCATGCACCCCTCTGGCACCTGCCTGCTGGCGGTTAAAAGATTAGGCAGCTCCTGAGTTTTGCTGAGAGGACGACAATGTCGCCGAAGCTACCGAGGCCACAGCAGCCCCCCTCTCCTGCAGGCTAGTCGAGCGGTCAGGCCGTCTGGTATCCAAATCCGGGCCCACCCTTTGCCATGAGGAGGAGCGTCTACACCTCCGGGACGGAGAGCCGCCCGCGTCCTGCGATGGAGGCACATCGTCCAAGCCTAGGAGATTCTTCGCCACCTGGAGGGAACGGATCTGCGCCAATCTGTTCTCCCACCTAAAGATGATGCGGAATGGGTGGCCCCAAGAGTAGGAAATGCCACGCTCCCGTAGGAAGGCAGTCACTGAACGGAACTCCCGCCTCTTCTGGAGGGTCGTAGCCGCCAAATCTTGGTAGAGCTGCGGCCTATGCTCCCTAAATTGCAGTGAAGTGATGGTTCGAGACTTTCGCAGAATGTGTTCTTTCAGTTGAAAGTCATGAACACAAACTAATATGTCTGGCGGTGGCCCCCCTCTCCCCTCTCCTCGGCAGACCAACTCTATGCACCCTGTCCATCCTGATTTCCTGGACGTCGTCGTCGCCCAGCACCTGCAAGAGGAGGGCCTGGACATAGCCCCGGAGGTCCCCAGCCTCACCGTCCCACGGTACTGCTCGAATGTGGATGTTGTTCCTGCGAGAACGGTTCTCCAGGTCTTCCGTATGGGATTGGAAGTCCAGGTTTTGCCCCGTCAGTCGGATGATGTCTTGCTGTAACTGGTGCACATCATTTGCCACACTTAGATCGTGGTCCTCCAGGGTAGCCACCCGCTCCCCGATACCGTCCACATCCCTTCGCACCTCTCGGAGTTCCGATGCCAGTTGGGCACGCAGCTCGGAAATGTCTTCCTTGATGGAGGTAAAGAGCTCCATCATGAAGGCCTTAGTCGCTGGGGCCTCATCATCCGACTTCTTAGGCGATGCGCTGGACCCGGGGGACGCCGGGTGTGAGGTAGACTTCGCCGCACCATCCTTACCCGCTTTCCCTTTGTTGCGGGAGGCGTTCGACATTGCCGTACTTCTCGTGGGGCGCAGCGTGCCCCTCGCTTCAATGGGTGACTCCGGTACTTCGACTGTCCGTCTCCTCTCCCCGTCACCCAGTGCTAGTGCGTCACCCAAGAAGCGCTATCGAATCCCCTGCAGCGGCCCTCTCCGGGTGAGCCCAGTGCCTGTTCCCGGCGTCCTCGGTGTCCCTCTCTGCAGCGCAGTAAGACTAGGCCCAGGTGCAGCGTGAGGCCGGGGATCACAGGCCTGCGGACCGCAAAGGCCACCACTTCCAGTTGAGGCCGAACTCTGGTGCACCCCTCTTGCGCGGCTACGGCAGGTCGTAGGCGTTAAGCACTCCTAATGCGCCCCTCTCGTATGGCAGACCAATTTCGGCATCCCAGATACGACGCCTCAAAAGCAGGGCCAGCCAGTCCCCAACACGCGTCCTAACTCTCATGGGGCAGCGCTCCAGCAGGGCTCCTCCACTTTCCAGGGCGCCTCCGAGTACATCGGGGCCGATCCGGGGGGTGATAGCGATGCAGCTGGACCCCTATAAGCTGCTGGATCTCCAGCGATCTCCACCGCTGGGCCACAGCGCCCAATCGCTCTCCTCCCAGGGCAGCTCCCCAGAGCTGCAGGGCCTACCAACTCGTGCTCCAGGGACCGGGACCTTCCCCGCCTTAGTCCCCCTCCTCGACCCCTCCTGCAATGCGCTGTGGTCCGAGCCCGAGTCCGCCTGGCTTCCCAGGCTCCAAATCGCGAGTCCCGGGCTCCCCCAGTTCAGCGAGGCCCTCCGGCATTCACCGCTCCACGCCTGGGTGCTCCTCAAGGACAGAAGCAGGCCGGAAGCTCGAGGTCAGGCTGCTCCGTCAGGCCGCCGAGACCGGGCCGGGGGGAGGGGAAGCAGCAAGTCTGTCGCACTCACCGGGTCCCGCCGCTCCGATCCTCAGCACCCCCCGCTGGTCGCCGCCTCCAACGTGGTGCAGAGGCGCTGCGTTGCTCCGCGGGGGCCGATCGCCTACTCCTCGTCCCGTCTACGGCAAGGTCTGTCCCGTTCAGCCACGGACCGGAAGTCCGGCGTCTCCTCCCACGGCAGGCTGGGGATTGCAAGGCCGCCTCAAGGCCGCAGGTCACCGCCACAGCCGATTCCACTCTCGGGTCTCAACGGCCACATCCAAGACTCCGGACCGGACCCCCCGACTCCAGGGGCACAGCGGGTCCGAGTCAGGCGAAAAGCAGGCCGCCTACAGTGCTGTAACAATGCTAAACATGGGCTCGGCGCCGGAGGGACTCGAGAGAGCGTCCTACTCCATCGCCATCTTGGCCACGCCCCCCTGGTGCCTTCTTTTTAAATACTATGTGTCCTGCTCTACGAGCGTTTTGAGTGACTTATAAGTATTAAAAATGAACATTTAGGCCTGGCAAAAGGTTTATTTTATCAGGTCAAAATGGCATTTGCGCTGCAGGCTGCATTGTCAGGTCTGAGACATGTTTTACAGGCTACTTTAGTGGGTGGCACACAGAGTGCTGCAGCCCTCTAGTACCATTTAATTTAAATGCCCTGGGTACACATAGTACCATATAAAAAGGACATATAAGTAAATTAAGTTTACCAATTAGGTTTATACCAATTTTGCTATGTTTTCAATGGAGAGCATAATCACTTTACCACTGGCAGCAGGAGTTACATGCACAGATTCCTAAAAGCCAGCAAAAATAGGTTCAGAAAAGAAGGCAAGAATCTGGGGTGACCCTGCAGAAGAGACCATAACAGTCCAACACGGGATTTTAAAAGGCTCCACTTAAATTGCCTGAGGTGCCTCTTTACAATTGAAAGAAGTCTTTGAGGGTGAGGTGAATGAATCAGTTTGAAACTCCCTAAAATGAAGTTTGATGCAGCAAAAGCAAAACATAACAGGGAGGAGATGTGATCTTGTAACTAACTTGCGGACCTTGAAATTTAGAGCCTTAGAGTTTCCTTATGACATCTGAAAGCCATTCCATGACAGGAACATAATATCAAACACAGAAACTATTAAATGTATTGCAAAGTATTTAGTAGACAATGGCCTAATATCGATGGCCGCCACTTCCTCCAGCCTCATCCTCACTGCTGAATTTTGATGAGTTCTGGAGTGCTGTGTTTATGTGAGAAATTAGAAAATTATTGAAGTAGGCTGCCATACAAGCCAAGAAAGTGTGTAAAATCTAGTGCAGAGACATTCTTGTTTGTGAAAGAAGGCGCCAAATGCTCCTTGAGGGGAGTCACAGTTAGTCATGGCTGCTGAACTTTCAAATGGAAAGTGATATAAGGACAACAGTCAACAGTGGTCGCTGGATAAGTTTAAATATGGTGTAGTGTTAATACCTGATATGAATAGCAGACAATGTGAGAGTTAAGCATGCTATCCATAAATGCTTTAATTGTGTTCAGAGGAGGAAGTAGTGATGTTCTCCTCTTCACACAAAAAACTATGTAAAATGGGTGCAAATAGTACATTTTAGGACATAATTTGCACCTAAGCTTGCTAAAAAGATTCTGAAGGAGCGCTGTGATATGGTCCAATGCCACTATTGTGTGCCAAGAAAACCTGAAGCTCACCAGGGATGTTTGAAGTTTACTTGCTTGAAGACAAGTTTGAAAAACAGTACGCCAGGGCTACATCTCATTTACCCTGAGATGGCCCACAAGTAACTGTTACAAGACAAGAGTGTAACAAGAACTGGAACATGATAGGGAACTTGATAGTGACAGGTATTGGGAGGATGACAGGACCAGGGAGGTTGACAGGAGGAGGAGGAGTTTGAAAGGGATGGGAAGTCTGATAGGGGTTAGGAGTGTGACAGTGATTGGGAGGATATCTATGTATGTGATATTTCCAGGAAGGACCACCCCATCCACCCAGGAGGAGGAATCGCCATCGTCCACAAATCCAGCCTCCGCCTGAGCACACTCCCTGACGAGTCCACAGAACTGATGGAACACCTTCACTTCAAGATACTGGCCAGCCCCACCGCCGCCCTCCGAGGAACCCTCATCTACCGACCCCCTGGACCCCGCGGACCCTTCGCCAACTCAATCACGGACATTCACTCCCCGCAGGCCATCGCATCCACCAACTACACCCTGCTGGGAGACCTCAACTTCCACCTCGACAATCAACTGGACCCCCAACACCACATCCCTCATGGACAACCTCCACAACATTGGACTCCGCCAGATCCTGACCGAGCCCACGCACTCAGCAGGACACACCCTCGACCCCCTCTTCACTACAGGAAACTCCATCACCTTCAGCCACACCACCAAACTCCCATGGACCGACCATCGTTGCGTCCACTTCACCTTCAGAACACCCACCATCCACAGACACCAGCACCTGCTTCCACAAAGAAACTGGACCAAAATCACCGATGACCAGCTCACCTCCTCACTCAACAACTCCACCCCAACCATCGCGGAAAACGACGACCCCAACACCGCAGCCCGAACCCTGCATAGATGGATCTCGGACAGCACCAACACCATAGCCACCCTCAAGAAAAACAATACCCGTGCCAAGAAAGCCAGATGGTTTACCACCGAACTTCGAGAGTCCAGGCGCACATGCCGCCGCCTTGAAAAGGCCTGGAGAAACACCAAATCCACAGAAGCCCACAACAACTTCAGAGCCGCCACCAACGCCCACCATCAACTCATCAGAGAAACGAGGAAAAAAAGCGATTGAAGACAGAATCTCCACCCACGCACACAACAGCAAGGAACTCTTCAGCATCATCAAGGAGTTCGCCCAACCCACCAGCGAGTCTACCGACATCCCTCCCTCACAAGACCTCTGCGACAAACTCAGCATCTTTTTCCACCACAAAATCAAGAGCATCTACGACAACTTCGACGAAGACAACCAACACACTGAACCCTCACCAACCACCCACGACACCCGGAAAACAGCGATTGATGACTGGACAGCCCTCACCACCGAAGACACACTGAAGACAATGAAGTCAATCCACTCAGGGGCCCCCACGGACCCCTGCCCCCACCACATCTTCAACAGAGCCGCCAACACCATCGCACCCATGCTCCGCCAAACCATCAACCGCTCCCTGGCGACCGCCTCGTTCCCCGACGACTGGAAACACGCCGAGGTCAACCCCCTCCTAAAGAAACCCTCAGTGGACCCCACCGACCTCAAAAACTACAGACCCATCTCCCTGCTCCCGTTCCCAGCGAAAGTCATCGAGAAAGCCATCAACAGTTCCCAGCGAAAGTCATCGAGAAAGCCATCAACAGCCAACTCGCCACATTCATTGAAGAACACAACATCCTCGACTCCTCCCAATCCGGCTTCAGAAAAAACCACAGTACGGAGACCGCCCTTCTCGCCGCAACAGACGCAGACGACATCCGCACCTTACTGGACAAAGGAGAAACAGTAGCCCTCATCCTCCTCGACCTATCAGCGGCGTTCGACACAGTCTCCCACCGCACCCTAATACGCAGACTTTACGATGCAGGAATCCAGGACAAGGCCCTCGACTGGATCTGCTCCTTCCTCTCCTGGTGGAGGCTGCATAACCTAAAATAGACCTAATGATTATGCACACACGTGATCCATAAGCGGAGAACCAAGATATACCGCTTCAGATACCACCATACCCATCACGTGCATGAGGGTCATTTTTCACTGGGACATCCTCATTCCTTCCTGCATACCTAAGGTTGAGCCGGACAAGCGATCCATTCCCCTTTGATTAATATATGCTAACTTGGAAAGTGAATGGATCCACATTCCATCTCCCCCACCCTTGATTAGAAGTGTGATATTTCTATACCATGAACTTAGTTAAAAGGCAGCTGGGCACATTGGGGATCAGGACTATAGAGAGTGAAAAGAAAGGAGATAGAAACTGGTAAAGTTTAAGGGAGGGCGGGGGTACAGCCTGCGGCGGCTCCTCCACTAAGACGGAGAAGTGTTGCGCCACTCCTCTCAGAGCAGTGGAAAAAGGAAAAAGGAAATGATAATAACACAGTTATTATTATTTTATTTTTAGTGTGTGTTACGATGGGGTTAGATTAGGGCAGGGTAAGGCGGGGTTCACAGGGAGGAGTAAATATAGTGCACATGACAGTTTGGCCAGCCGTCTTGGGCGGGCCAAACAGTCATGCACATTTAGCATTTCTCCACTTGGCAAACAGTCCGCTCAGACCAATCACAATGCTGCTGTCATGATGGTGACAGCATCGTCTTGATTGGCTTTGGGGAGCCTTTGTGCTGCCGGGAACCTGGAAGAGAAGAGGATAGAGAAGCTGCGGCCGTAATCAGGTAAGTGATCTATAAAAAAAAATGTCTCCTCTCCCCCTCCCCACCCTACCACCTCTGTTCCGTAGTAGCCACCACTGGGTACTGCACAATCACTCTCTACTGTCTCATGTCAGATTTCCACATTCGCTAAATATCATGTTATCTCTGAAAATGTAAATCTGAGCACTCCCTCCGCTGACAGCTTGCTACTGCAGCGACAGCAGGGACCTCACCAAAGCTTAAATAAGCCACTGCTGTCACTAGGCATTCAACCCACACCTCATTCACTACCCATCTGACCCTCATGACCCGGCCCCCACACCACAGCCACCATCCCAGGCTTTACTCGCTGACCCACAACTCTGGTGATTTATGCAATAATAACCTGCTTTCTGTGCCCCTGCCCGCACCCTTACTTCAATGTACCCACCTTCTGCAATGTGAAGTTTTTCCGAGCCTCACCACAGAGATCATATATTTTTTTGCAAAAGACTGGGTGATTATTATGTTTTTCCACAGTCTACGATGTGAGCTGGGAATACCACAGGGACATTTCTTGAACAACCATGCTTTGTAGCGGAGGTTAATGATTTATCTGAGACTACCAGCTATGACACAAAATGCAATTATTGATATTGTGGCACTGTCAAGGGGCATAGGGGGAGTCACTGATTTATTATTTATTTATTTATTTAAACTTTTACCGCGCACAGGTACCCACAGTGGGTTTCCCGGCGCTAGGGACAGACTGGAGAAGAAGATATCAGATAGCCAGCATGCAGGTACCAACTACTTATGTGAACAACAGCGTTTTCAGTGCTCTGCGAAAACGAAGAAGACTGGTCTCTAATTTAAGGGCAGTGGGCAGGGCATTCCAATATTTGGGACCAAGATAGGAGAAGGAGCGTCCCCCCATCCTTGCCAGCTTAAATCTTGGTATAGAGAAATTGCCAATTTCCGAGGACCGTAAGGTGCGTTTGGGCCTGTAAAGTTGCACCAGCTTTTGTAAGTAAGTAGGTGCAATGCCTTGCTTGATCCTAAACATGTAGCATAATGCCTTAAACTTTATGCGGCTGGAGATCTTCAACCAATGAAGATCATGCAAGGCAGATAATGCAGAAGTTCTTCTAGGGACATTCTTCAAGAGTCGCGCGGCTGCATTTTGTACAACCTGCAATACTTTAACAGTGGCTACATCAGCACCCAAATATAGTATGTTGCCATAGTCCAGGCGAGATGTTATCAATGCCTGGACAACCATTCTACGGGAGTGAATGGGAAGCATCCATAAGATCTTTTGTAGCCACCTAAGAGTAGAGAAACAGGTTGCTGCGACCTTAGTGGCCTGCTGCTTCATTGTTAACTTGTCGTCAATTTGGACGCCCAAGTTACGTACAGCATGTGTGGGTACAGGAAGTGCACCCATCTCATTTGGCCAATGCTGAGGGCCCCAGAGGTTCTTGTTTTTCCCCAGAATGCCCAGCTCTGTCTTCTCCCCATTCAGTTTGGGACAGTTCCTCTGCATCCAGTCCGCCACAAGAATGAGGCCCGACTTTAGTGCAGAGGGGTTATTCTCGTCTCGCCCTGATAGGGAGAAGAAGATCTGGGTGTCATCAGCGTAAGAGAACAGGGTCAGCCCCGCCTGCTCTATGATGTTAGCCAAGGGTTTTACATAAAGATTGAATAATAGGGGGCTGAGTATGGACCCTTGGGGGACACCCCGCGCTGAGGGACAGACCGTTGATGCCACCTTAGGGGAGAAAACTTGAAAGGTTTGCTCGCCAAGAAAGGAGGCCACCCAGGCTAAGGCCCTACCAGTCACGCCGAGTGACCGCAGAGAGTCGAGAAGGATGGAATGTGACACGGTGTTGAAAGCTGCGCTCAAATCCAACAGGATGAGCGCCATGGTTTCACCCTGATCGACACCGTGTCGGAGACTCTCTGTCACCCCGAGAAGGGCTGTCTCGGTCGAGTGGCAGGACCGAAAACCCGACTGGGAAGAATGTAAGAAACCAGAACTTTCCACCAGTTCAGTGAGCTGGGTATTAATGTGTCTCTCCAACACCTTCGAGAAGATGGGTCGCAAAGATATTGGACGAAAATTAGCAAGATTCGAGATATCAGCACCATACTTTTTTAACAAGGGCACTACCATAGCGTGTTTTCATGGCTGGGGTACATATGCCTCAGTAAGTGAGGCGTTTAACAATTTAACAAAAATCTGATGGGTGGAGGAATCTAATTGTTTGAGTATTTTAGCCGGAAGTGCATCGCACGGAGAGCCAGAGCGCACGCTATTTAGACAAGAAGAAAAGGAAATATTGTCTAATGGCTGCCATACAGAGAGTTTGGCAACGTCATCAACATTAGCAGATGACTGCACAGCGCCAGATGCAAAAGGTGTTACCATCGGTGGCGGGGTTAAAAGATCATAGATCAAGTCGACTTTTTTAACAAAAAAGTCAGCTAAGGATTGGCATTGAACCTTGTCTAGCGCAGGAGGCGTAGGAATAGAATCCGCTCCTGTCAGTTTTTTTTACAACTGAAAAGAGTACCTTAGGGCAGTTTTGTGCATCTGAAACTATTTTTTTAGTATAGTCTGCTCTGGCTGTTTTACAGCTGTTATGATAGCCCTTCAGAGCTTCTCTGTAAGCTACTTTGTGGGTAGGAGAATAATTACGCCTCCATTTCCTTTCTGAAATCTTACATTGAGTGCGAAGGCACTTAAGCTTGTCGGAGAACCATGGTGCAGGTGGGTGATGAGGCATAGTTTTCTTATATGTCAAGGGAAGCGTGGAATCAACAGCATTATTTAACCACTGACCAACTGCACAATTTAGTGCAGAGATAGATAGGTCGGTGTTAGGAAGTGTCCTCAATAATTGTTTATTAAGTTCTGGCATGTTAATTTTCCCCCAACTGCGTGTCCGTTTATTTATTTCCTTTCCGATCTGTGATGCTGTCCTGGTAATATCCAATGAAAAAGGAACAGCAAAGTGGTCGGACCATTCTATTGGGCGTGCTTTCTGGGAGCAGTCCAACTGTAGATTTGACAGGATGGGATCTAATAAGTGACCAGCAAGATGTGTAGGGGCAGAGTTCAATAATTGAATGTTAAAAACTTTGAGAGTAGAAACAAGCAGTTTAGTGGACGTACAGTCAGAATCTTCGAGATGGATATTTAGGTCCCCAAGAATCCAAAAGTTGGCTGCTCTAAGCAGCAAGGGGGCCAGGAAATCTGGCAGAGAAGAAACCCAGGGATTAGCATTCCCGGGAGGGCGATAGATTAATAGAGCTGTCATTGTGAACTGAGGGTTAATAGTTAGCCTAAAAAGGGCTGCCTCGCAACCTTTGAAAGGAATGTCTTCAAATTTACAGGTGTACTTAGATTTGAAGATCATGGCTATCCCCCCCCCTTTACCTAGAACTCTGTCCTTTCTTACGATGACGTTATTAGGGGGAATTGCAGCGGCAATATCGGGGCCAGAGCTGTCATGCAACCAGGTTTCTGTGAGAAACACAGCATCCGGTTGTTCATCAGTGATGAAGTCACAGATGTTGTATTTGTGTTGTGGGAGCGATCTAAAATTAATACTCCAAAAAAGTAAAGAGGAATGTGAAGAGACAGTATTGGACTTGACAGGCCTGCTGCATCTGACATAGCGCTTAAGCGATCTGCAGCTCGCTGGCATTCCGAGAGCGAAACCGCATTGGTGACATTTATATTTGGGAAAGGGCAATGTACATACAGAGCAGGTCTTGCTAGCAAAGCGGCGCCATGAGTGTAATTCCACAGCTGAATAGGAAAGAACCATAATGCAATATAGTAGATCAGAAACAAGTTACTCACAGATGAAGTATAGGGTACTTGCCAGAGCCCAGAGCCCGTCAGAGCGCGGACGAGCGCAGACGGGCTTACTCAGGCGAGACTCCGGAGCTAGGGACAGCGCTTCCGCAAACGCGACCGCTAGCGCGAAAGGATGACCGTATCCTTTTATATATACCACTAGAGCACTCACACCGCTTTGGGCACACTAAAGATGGCCGCTGTGGAAAGATTTCCCTAACCCCAATTTAGCTCAAAAACTGCAGCTAAAAGCGTCAAATGTTGGCGAAAATGTGTGCAGGTGGCCTAGGGGTATGCTGTCTGCAAACACAGTGTGAAAAAGTACAGTTTTAAAATCACGAAAAAACGAGTCAAATAACTCTAAAACAGCTGATAATACAGCATTAATGTTGTCCCATTCACAAATAGCATTTCCTGTTACTGGCAGGCAAAGAATCTCGCGAGCACTGTCACAGGGCTCCTTTTATATGTACCACTAGAGCGCTCACACCGCTCTGGGCACACTAAAGATGGCCGCCGTGGAAAGATTTCCCTAACCCCAATTTAGCTCAAAAACGGCAGCTAAAAGCGTCAAATGTTGGCGAAAATGTGTGCAGGTGGCCTAGGGGTATGCTGTCTGCAAACACAGTGTGAAAAAGTACAGTTTTAAAATCACGAAAAAACGAGTCAAATAACTCTAAAACAGCTGATAATACAGCATTAATGTTGTCCCATTCACAAATAGCATTTCCTGTTACTGGCAGGCAAAGAATCTCGCGAGCACTGTCACAGGGCTCCTTTTATATGTACCACTAGAGCGCTCACACCGCTCTGGGCACACTAAAGATGGCCGCCGTGGAAAGATTTCCCTAACCCCAATTTAGCTCAAAAACGGCAGCTAAAAGCGTCAAATGTTGGCGAAAATGTGTGCAGGTGGCCTAGGGGTATGCTGTCTGCAAACACAGTGTGAAAAAGTACAGTTTTAAAATCACGAAAAAACGAGTCAAATAACTCTAAAACAGCTGATAATACAGCATTAATGTTGTCCCATTCACAAATAGCATTTCCTGTTACTGGCAGGCAAAGAATCTGCCTGCCAAACTGAAACTGATAGGGAGTGAAAGTAAGTAGTAGGGTATCTGAAGAAAGTTTCCAGAAATGCCAGATTTCAGCTTATCTGGTACAATATACTGCACAGATCATGTTTGACATAGAATAGGCTTCATAACATATTTGTGTATATAGCAAGTAGGTGACCACATGTTTTGGTCCTGCCTTTCAATTGATTCATATTGGACTTATGTCCTGACACAGATATGTGACAGAGATGCCAATCACCTGTGACCCAAAATATGTACAGCAACACAAAATGACAATTCACCCCCAGTCACAGATCTGGTTAAAAACCCAGATATGGGTTATATCTGTTTGTTTGTTTTCTCACCATGCCACCCCAGTTTGGATCCAGCTCTATGCAAATCAGTATTGACCCTGCTCCCCATGGGAACAGTCCAGCCCGAACTGCCAAGCCAGGTCGTCTCTGAACCAAGAAACAAGCATCCGGGGACCGGTTTAGGGGTATCACCCCTCATCAGCCAGGCTAGCTTGAATCCAATGGCACCGTGAACACGGGACCCATGTCTGGGCATACCCTTTCCACTTACTGTAACTATATAGACACAAACATATAATTGACAGAAAGCTGAACATTGTCAAAATGTCTCCCCCAGTCACAGATGTGGGTTAAATCCATCGTTTTTTTGCTCACCATGACATCCCAGTTTGGACCCACCCATATGCAAACCAGTCTTGACCCTGCTCCTCATGGGAACAGTCCAGCCCGAACTGCCAAGCCATGGCCTCCTCCCTGGACTGAATGAGAAAAAATCAAGCAGAAGTACCATTAGATCAGTAATATTTTTCTGTAAAAGCGTTGGGAAAAAGTATGTCCAAACTGTCATGTAAGCAAACATATGGTGACACAGCAGCTACAAATTAGTGAAATTAAATCATATTTTGCAAACATGCAGTTAATTCCACTGATTTTTATTATTAACCTCAGTGAGGCGTTAATTTTGTAGACAATATTTAACACACATTATTTATGTCAGACAATATTCTGATAAAGATATACTTGTTACACACCTTAAATTATAAGAGAATGTGTTATGCTAAAATTTACTTACACCTCTAAGAGTCTGATGGCACTGCTGAGAAAGAAAACATAACAAACCAACTTTTAGACCTTCAAATACAAGCATTTAGTGCATTCCCAAACTTTAGGCCAACTTTGTTTGCTTTCAGTGGTGATGGCAGGTGTTAGATTGTTTTTCTTAGGTTTATATTTTGTGCATTAATAATACCAATTTGTGTTACTATTTACCTTAAATTCTTCATTTATAGGTTGGAGTAACATGATTGCAGTTGAAACAAATGTTATTTTATGCCAAGAAGTGCATTATAGTTATGCCACATTTTCTGATAAACGCCATCTTGTACAAGATAGATGGCATCTTAGTCATGCCTTTGTCTTCCCCGTGTGTGCAGCTTGTCCCCAAAGGCTCCACAGTGCACAATCAAACTGACATATATTACTTTGATTCTACTGTTATGTATAAATTACTTTCAATGAACTTTCTCCTGTTTCCTATGACTTGGAACAATCTTAAAGTCTCTTCTACTGCCTTATGTTGAGAATACCAGTCCATTCATTCACTGCAAGTTCCATTGTTAAAATGTTTCATATTACTTAGAACATCTCTGGATGATGTTAACATGGAGCGTGCTGAAGAATTGTTTTTAATGGGGTAGTGCTTATGTGTTAAGCTAATAATGTATATTTCTCTCTAACTTTTGATTTGCTAAAGAGAATGTGTTCTTGCTCAAACCATGATGATTTTGCAGTTTTACTAATTTGTAATGAGGGAATTTGTATAAGAACCCCTGGATTGGGGGGAGATTCAGAAGCCTTTCCTTTTCTTCCAGGGATGCTGTCCGATTTCTTTTTTGGTTTTGCTGCTCATTTGACACTTTGAATCATTTTGATCTTGTATTCTACTCTGTAACTCTGTATGATTTTGCATCTGAAAACCGTTATGGCATTATTTCTGTGCCGCTTATTTTTTAGTTTTGTAATAAAACCGTTTAACTTTTTTCGGATCTAGAACTTGGTTATTAAGTTGGCTACATTATTATTTGAACTGTTTAACTCTTCTAATTGATGTTTAAATAGTGTCCTAACATGCGATTCAACTTGTTGGAAAACAGGAGCAGGTACATTTTCAGGGTGTTCAAATTTTGGGGTGTCATTGTTTTGCTCCAACGCCATTCCAAAGTTTGCCAGAATGCAGCGGTCTGACTGATTTAACTCAGAGACAAGCAGGAATTCCAAGTAAAGGGGTTGTTGAGAATTTAAGTTAGTGGGAGGAAGAATATTTGAGAAATATGTCCTTGGAAATAGAAGACAGCAGCACAAAAGCACTCCTGAATGATGCACAGTTGAATGAAGGAAAATATTTTCTGTATTGGGAGCAGTGAAGATCTGCAAAAGCAAGGTTGATGTGGGCAATTGGATGAATTTAGGTCAAATGCGACAGAAGCATACAGACTCATTGAAATTAGAGGAGGACCTGATTAGGTAACCCCAGTAAATACAGTAGCAATTTCCCAACTTCTGTCAAATTAAGCGATTTACCATTACTTTCTGGCAGACTGTTACTTATCATGCACACTTGAAAAAAGCAGCAGCTAGTGAATGAATGATCTGTTGTAATGTGAAAGTTTGCAATATTTAGAACACCCAGGTTCCTAATAACATTAGAAAAATTGGGGCACAGCTTCATAAAATCTGGTTGTAAGTTGGTATTCCAGTGAGGAGATCCCTTACTTGTGAATTGGACTGAGATTGATAAAGTTGGACATCCACTCGTAGATTGTCAACAAAGCAATATTGACAGTTCTGGGGTTTTTATGATTTTTAAGAGCTAAGACCCAACCGTGTGTCATCAGCTTACATGATATCCAAACCACCACAGAACTGAAGGCATGGATAAAGCTGAAAAGGTGAGAAAAGATAATTGGGTTTTAAGAATGCTCCAACACATTTCTTGTGAAAAGATTCAAAGAAGGGGTTAGCTACTGTTTAAGAGCAGCCAAAATGAAAAGAGAAGATTCAAGTCATGGCAGTACCACCATTGCTGGCTGTCAAAAAACACCAGAAAAGAGAAGGGATGCTTGACCATGTCAAAGACTATACACTGTTATAGTAGAATCAGTATCCCTAGCAATGCTACAATTCGCCTACATGCTTGTTCAAGAACTAAGACGACCACCATTGTCTTACCTTGCTGAAAGTTGGCCTGAAAGTGGTATTTAATGTTATTCTGGTCAGCAAATCCACTTCAGGATTATAGATGCAAATCATAATACTGTGATGGACTAAAACAAAAAAGAAATGGTATAAAAACTGTCAAGGTCAGAAGGGATCTGTAAAAAAAACAGGCAACCGACCACAGTTGCTTACAGAATAGGAGCAGAGGACTGAATCTTAGAGAGCATTTTACAATATGACATCTATAGTGACATGATATATCTGTGTGCTCTTTCACTTTTGGTATTGGACCATAGTCCTGGTGACAGTCAGATACTTTACTCAGAGTCATTGTTCTAAATAATGTTGCTACAAATTGGTTTGAAATGAGTGAAAGAAAAGAGGTAGTCTATGCTGCGGTCTATGAGGATGAGTGAAATCTCCACACTGTAATAAAATAATAATAAATAACTGATGAGTGAATATTCAGCAACAAACTTAAGAGGACAGGTCTTTAGAGAAGGCATCCATCAGCATTCATGGAGCTTTACCAAATAATGGTGAAATGTGATTTACCAAAGCATTTGTTTCATACAAACTCAGAATGGGATCATGTAATGGAGAAACGGTGTTCTAAAGAATACTAGCTGCCAATATATTGTTGCTGTCTAGTCAAAGGCATAAAAAATTAGACCTGTCAAGACGAGAAGCAATTTGCAAGGAACACTTGGGTGAGAAAATAGATTATTCCTACTCCACCACTCGCATTATTAATTCTGACAGACGTCTTGAAAGAACAAATGAAGAAAACTAAAATGATGCCATCTTAATTTCTAAAAAAGAAAAAAAGGGAGAGCAAACAAAACTTTTTCTCAAATTTAGACTTCTTGAAAGGACCTGACTTAGAATGATGAATATTACCAGGGAATTACATCCATAGATATTTGGTTATCTAGGGTAAACTCATGGACATTGTGACCCTAAGTAACCATTGGGTTTTGCATAGGGTTGCACCTCTGGTTGCAAATCTGCAGCTGCTTTCCTGTGATCTACATGCCTAATTATCATTAGGTTACGAACATGCCCTAATTTGTCAATTAGAACAGAGGAGCAAATTACATTTTCATCATTTAATGCACGTTTTATGAAGTTGTTACTAATTGAGAACATGGTCAAAAACATGTTTGTCCATATCAGGTAAATTACAAATGTTTTCATTTAGATAATTAATATGCAAAACACCTGTGGGAGAGGCTACTGCAGTATACAAATGTCCCTGACCACTTCATCAGTCATGTTTGAAAAGTACTTCGATCATGGCTGTGGATTTCTAGATAATTATGGGTCAATGGCCATGTCCAACGGGAACGCCACTAGGGAGGTGGTAAGGTGGAAATATTTCCACTACACCCACTGAAGAGGGAGCAGTTTGTGAAGTAGGAGGGAGTCCAGTAAGAGGGAAATGATGGCAATGCCTAGATCAGCTAAGAGAAAATAATGAGCTAATGTGACAAAGGCTGCAGGGATGACGGACATTAGGGATAGAGGAAAGGTGGGTGTGGTCTGTGGGCATACAAATGTTTGACATGTTACTGAGTTCTGTCTTAGTGGTGTGCAGTCATCTGAGTGCTGAAACTGAAGAATTTTCTTTTACATAAATATATTCAGTGATATGGTTGAAGGCTAATCTCTCAGCTGTTTGTAGTAGTAGTCTCACTTGAGAATGGGAGGATGGTAACTTCGTAGGATGTGCCCTTGATGGGGTTGAGGAGAAAGGTCTGTCAAAGCATCTTCAAAGGGCGGGGGAGGTGTGCCCGCTTGAGTGGGTGCTGTACAGGTGGGGTGGCTTTTGATTACTTAGTGTCCTCTATGGCCTTCTGTTTTTTGTCTATTTTCTCTTTGTAGGTGTTAAATGCATTGTACCTGTGAATGCTCTACTGAAGGTCCTGGATGGGTCTGAGCCAATCCTTGATGGCCTGACTGTGCAATCTATTCTTATTTTTGGTCGTGTTGTTGGTTTTAGGTTGTAGCGCACTATGACTTTTGTATTAATCTTACAGTGCAGTGTGCAGATTGTTTGAAAACAACAATTGGAGGAAGGAAACACTGGACTGGAAATATAGTCACCTGCTGACATTGAGTGATCTGGAAGCCTTGCACGTTTGCTGCAGCGCCCTGGAAAGCACGCCCTCCATTTTGGGATGTTACCGTATGTTTTGAAATTGTAATTTCGCTTCAATGTATCTGCTGTAGCAAAAACGTTTCACATAGTAATAAGTCAGTACTGTCGGCTCATAGGCAGCAAACAGTACTGAAGAAAGGGCCAACATATTATAATCTACTTTACACATACTTTCACGTTGTATTGTTTAACACACATTCAAACATTGAGGCAATGGAAGACGAAGTAATTTACCCAGAAGCATCAATGTTTAAGTCTCCATATATTAATAAAGTACCCATCCCTGCGTTGCTCTACGCCGACGATGCAGTTTTAATAGACCGCACATCAAATTCTGCCGCCTCCTCGTCCAAGATTTTAATATTTTTATGAAAAACTTAGATCTGCAAGTTAATTAAAAAAAATCCTTTTTAATGAGCAGTGGCCCGGGTAAACACGCTATACGCCCGATTATAATAGATGGCCATAAGATGACCGCAGTAAAATCTTTTGTATACTTGGGTTTGGCCTTTGCTGCGAACAGCTCCTGGAGTGAGCACTTAGCTCACGCCAGGAGCAAGTTCTCAACGGCCAACAACTCGATGTTAAGCATTCCGCGCCCCAAGACCACGGACGCAGTATTAGCCGTAAAAAGGATTGTTGTATTTCTATCTAGGACCCTAATTCGATATTCCCGATTCATGCCCTTATGTGGTTATAACAAATAGTATCCTTATAAAGGCATAAGAATCATATCCATATTTAGTAATAGCCCATGCAGTCCAAAACACGGCAAGGCTACTCCCATAGACTCCTAGAAAGCACAACGCGTTCTTTAAAGAAACCAAGCCTCCAGCAGCCTGGGAATTCCCTCTGCTTTTGTTTTGATTTGCACAAGAACTCCTGGAGTCCAGAAAGAACTGTTAGTTCTTAGTGACGTCTTATGTCCAACCTTACGTCAAACCCGGCACCTTTCAGGTATAAATATACCAACGTTGCCTTATGCAAACACACGGTGGTGGGGAGCAGAGCGACGTTCTACTTGCCCGAGAGCCCAGCTGTTGCCAGAGACAAAGGAAAACGCCCCTCCCTTCGACGCACTGAGAGTGACGCTGTCTTTTTCTCCAGCCGAGAAAGTTCAGCTCCGGTGTTCCCAAGTCACCCTCGCGGGTTGCTGGGAGATCGAGTCCTGAGAAGCGAGATACAAGACCTCCTTCATTCTATAACCAAGGTACGGAGCTGATTAAAATCTTAGAGAGAATTCTTGATTCCGATACTTGGCAAAAACCTAACTTAACTTAAAACTGCAACTTACTTACTCCTTCCCACGTATTAGGCTTAGGTCAGGTACACCGGGGTAGGCGTATCTTAGAAGCACCAGTTGAGTTCGTTAGTCAATGTTTTTATGTCTGTATATATTTTATCCATTTTAAAGTATCATATGGCTAAGAAACCATATCAATGCTTTTACAGTATTATTTCATAATACTACTTTTACTGTACGCACTTTACTTTATAATAAGTATTGCAATTGTGGCAATTCATTTCTCTTGCATGAGAAAGAAGGCTGCTCAATAAAATAACACTTTTTATTGAAAACGCCCGTCTCTCTATTTCTCTGCACTCTGGTGAAATTAAGCTTGCACGATTGACTGAGTGAAACAGCTGTCTATTGTTTTCACACAACTCTAGAGATACACTCTTTATTCTGATTGATCAAAGTTGTCATGTTTATGCGGTTGTCAGCAACTAATCCCTTCTTGTCTAAATCAGGACGGTTAACCCTTTCCTGACCATTCGAGAAAGTTTCTAGTGACCTCTGAGCTAGCTGGCAAAACTAATTAAGTCTAATATAGTCAGTAGAGACCTAGATGACCTCAGTCCTACGTCTACACTGCTGTTTATGTTATTCCAATGCGCAGAGCCTATTGGGAATATAGGAACTACACTACAGGATTTACAAACTCCAATGTATCCCGGTAGCCACTTATGGCACCGAGATATGGGGGACGGTCAACTGTTCTGGTATACAGCAGGAGGAGAATAGGTTCTGTAGAAAACTATTGAATGTCCCTATCTCAACTTCCCATTACATATCCCATAAAGAGTTCAATATTAATTTTATTACTGATTTTATCAGGGCTCGCCCGGCACTTATGTGGATCGCAGTGTGGAAGAATGAAGCAGCCTCTTTGACTCAGTCAATCATTAAGGATTGTCTAGGTTGTGCTAAGGGTCTAGAAATCCCATGGCTTGGTGGTGTGCTGAGTAGTTTGCGCAGCATAAACATGGAAAGTATTTTCTGGGACCCTACACACGCTACCTTAGCCGCAAAAAAGGATATACAGAATGCTCTGTATTCCCTATATAAGATCGAGCAGGAGGTAGCAGAGGCCAGAAAAATTACTTTGCGCAACTACATGGCCATCGAATGGTACAGTTATCCACTTCATATGTATCCGTCATTACCAATGAGCCGATGGGAGACGAGCTTATTGTTCAGTTTGAGAGCTGGCACAATATGCTTTGCACTCTCCTTCCCACTTGGTTATAGTCCCAATCTAAATCTGACTCTGTGCCCTTGTGATGGGAGGAGTGAGCAAACTATTAAGCACTTTATATTTTCCTGCAAATTTTATATTAAATATTTGAAACAGTTTTTATGCCTGCATTTTAATAAGAGAAGACCAATTAGCTTAGAGGCAGCATTTGGTTCTATGTTAGCTCTAGATGATGTGGACCTTATCTTTCGCATTTGAACTTTCCTAAAATAGGCGGTAAGGGCACGCAGATCTATGTTTGATGACTGACATTATTATAAGTAGTTTCGTATGCTCTTTTATTGTTCTTTTGGTTTAATAATCTATTTGCACTGTGATAATGTATAGCTTTATAATGTCATTTCGGATCTGTATAATGAATATTTTAGATTTTTTAATATGCATTGTTTTTATTGTGCTTTTATGGGTACTGTTGTATCCGAATGAAGATGAACTGACTGACTGACTGAAGTCTGCAGCTGCAATCATAACGCAAGTGGGTTGATTTACTCATTTTGTCACGTATCGCGATGCCGCAGCGTCATTTGCTGTGCTACTTTGAACTAGGTGGAAAACACAGTGCACCAGGTGTCACCCCTCACATGATGCACTGTCAAGCTGCCCTGTTCGATACCCATGGTTCCATGGTGCAGAGATGAGTGTGTGCTTTCTAGCATGGGATTTGTGCCAGAAGCATCCCCTCGAAGTACAAATTCCTATGCCAGGACAAACTCACAAGAATCACAAGCATTGGATGTGTGCACATGCAAAGCGTGGTTTCTGTGACGAAATCCACACACTTCCCCTTGTTAACGCTTGCTTTGAATGCGTGATAGTTTTTCAAGCGAAGCCTGGTCGGGCTATTTTAGTAGATTTGGTTTTGCACCAAAAACCTATGTTTATTTGTGCAGCTCCATCATAGTTAGGTAACCTCGATGTAAAGAGATGCAAAGCAGTGCAAAGGCGTTTTTGCACTAATGCACAGGCACCTTTCCAGTGCAAAACATCTTTTGTGCTCGATAGTAAATACTCTTGTGAGACTTTGTGTTGATTTGCGCTGGTCCAGAGACTTTGTACTTCTGGTTGCCTATTTTATGGTGAAGAATATTGCAAATAGGCTACTTCTCATGTGGCTTTGCATTCTACTTTAGTAACCTCCTCCGGCCCTTTAATGCAGCAGGCATTTGCAAGCGCAGCGATTTACAGCAGGCAGCCCTGTGAGAGGCGGGCTCGCCCCTATTGCTTTGTTTCATGGGCCTCGCTCGAATGCCAGCAAGTCAAGCAGAAAGGTGTACTCACTCTGTCTACATTTATAAAAGTATATTGATGTGCCGTTTCATCTCCTTGAGTGTCCTGTTTAAGTTTTAGCGACAATTTGTTATCTCATAATAATTTCATGATGGATGTTGAAAACAAGTTCAACAGGATAAGGCTGTCAGACACGTACTCTGAGATTGTGCAGGCGCAGGTCAGGTGACAGTCTGCCCCTACAGTGTTCACCTCCAGTGCACAGATTGATATAATAGTTATGATGTTACAGCAGACATACAGTCAAATAAATAAACACCGACAAAGCACATTGTATGGACATGTTTATCGTGGCTCATTTCATGCATCAGCAAGCTTGAAATCTTATCAGACCCACTAACATCCGAACTAATCTGCAGTTTGTCAGACAGTCGAGTCGAGTGAGACTGATCAGGCGGGACATGACATTTAGAGTATGAGACATGCCGGACTTTGCTTCGCAGATTTAATGAAGCATTTTTTTTTGTGTGAAAACTTAGGGAATTTAGGGCCATATGTATCATTTCAATTTGTGATGGCAAACGCCGAAATTTGCAGAATTTAGGCGTTTGCGCTTCCATATTTTGCGATTGCATTTAAGGAATCGCAAATTGCAATTCCTTAAATGCAATGTAAGAAGCACAGAAAAAGTGCAATTTGACCTAAAGGAATCACAAATTACCATCAACTTCAAATTGGTGGTAATTTGCGATTTCTCTGAAAAATGCACTTTTTAGCATTTTTCAAAGTGCCATGTGCACGCATGTACATTTCAGGGGTGCAACAGGTTGTCCTTTTGACAGCCTGGCACCCTTGAAATTGAATTCTCAATTTGCGATTCTCTAATTGAGAATCACAAATTGAGAATATCTTCCCATTCATTCCTATGGGCCTCCTAGCCCATAGGAATGATTGGGAAGGTATTCCTTAATTGCGAATCGCAATTTGCAATTTGCAATTGAGGAATATGTAGGATTCGTCAAATTATTTGCAAACCCTACATACACAGCGTTTTGCGATTCTCAATTAGCGCTTTGCAAAAAATCGCAATTTGTAAATCGCAAAATCAGAGTTTGATACATATGGCCCAGAATACCGTTCGAAATGTTTAAAATAGACGAGTGAAAAAGTATGTTTAGTGTGAATATTCTTTCCAAAAACTATTTTCGGGCACTTCTAACTGCAGATTCCTCACCTTAGCATACTCTCCAGACGCCAGACTGGATCTGGAAGCTCCGTTGTGCTACTAGATGGTGCTGTGCTGCTCTCCTCTGGCTCCATA
Source organism: Lissotriton vulgaris (assembly GCF_964263255.1). Taxonomy (NCBI): domain Eukaryota; kingdom Metazoa; phylum Chordata; class Amphibia; order Caudata; family Salamandridae; genus Lissotriton; species Lissotriton vulgaris. The sequence continues at coordinate 52,975,434 of NC_141686.1, forward strand.
CCATCCTAGAAGTGAGGAAGTGGAGCTGTATAAGAGTGCTACCCCTGCATGCTGACATCAGTTGCTTTGCTTCTGCTCCTTCTGATACACATCCATAGCTCTGCACCAAAATACTACAGGTTTCAAACCATGCCATGACTAGAAAATAGATTTTAGTCATAGACATGAGGCATGAGGTGTGCATCTGGTGTTTCGGCTTGGGACACAACACAGAGTTGCATGATAAATGTGCCCTCCTTCATAAAAAGTTTTCCTTATACCAAGAAGTGAGGCCATACTTCTCTTTACATAACAAGTGAAGACCCTTGTATAGGTTCCTCTCAAGGTTGTAGGTGTGGACTCATTAACACTTCCAGGGCCACATGTAAATCAAAGCCCAATTAAAAACACAAAAAGCTAAGCAGGACTTGACCTCATCCTGCCACTCTGTATCCAAAGAGAGGGCACTATGGTGTCCTTGTGTCAGTCAGTCTCCCTCAGGATTCCCTGTTAGACTGCTGATTTCCCAACTGATCCTGGTGCTCCCTGAGTTTCCCGGGCTATCAGATTGAGTCCTTCAAAGAAGCTATGCTAAAGGCTTTTAGCATACTTCAGACTCCCTCGGGTGCACCTGCAGGCCCCAAGGAACTTCAAGGACCACCAGTCTGGCTCCCACACTGCAGTCTTACCCCTTAGGATCCATTCATGGCCCTGTACTGAATCTGGTACATATGTCTACACTTGCTCCAGGCCCTGCTCAGGGTACTTTCTGATTGATGCCAGTACCAATGCCACTGGTGCTGGAAGATAATCAAGTGCTGAGTTTGAACTCTGACCCTGAACCGACTAAATCCTGTTCGCATTGGATGTTGAACTATGAAATTACTAAGGCAGAAACCGTTGTCATACAGTATGACTTTCTACCAATGTCTCTACTACGGTGGACAAACCAGCAGGAGCGTCATAGTTTTTTTGCTTCCGACTCTCAATTAGGTACACCAACAGAGGGAGATGAGGCTGGGGAGGGAGATGGTGATCTCGTCCCTTATTATGACCATTTTTAATCCCCCAGTACAGGGTTGGACTGGCCACCAATGGAAGAGAGTGCATCACTTACAGTAGTGGTCTGACAGGCAGGCGTGGTCATGGAATTGCGGCTGCCTTCATTCAAGACCAAGTTTAATGTTCTTATGATCATTTTGCAGCCTGGTTCAACCACGTCTTAGCCCTGGCTTCTCTTTAAGAGGCCTTCACTGATACCTTGAAGGGCACTCGGTCAAAGCCCTGTACTTGCTCACCTGTAAATAGGAAGATGGCCAGGTGTCACAGACTGGAATTCTGCAATCCTGAATTTCTCACTAAACACCCTACCCCAGAGAGTCTGGTGGTTCAGGCTTCAACCAGTTAAATGAACCACAACTAATTTCCCTCAGCTCCTCCAGATAGATAGTCCAGAAAGATAAAAAAATGTTTGAAGAACAACTTTTTCTGGCTATCCTGGCATTGAGATCAGTCAATGCATCCTTTCTGTTGGGTCACTACATGCATGCCATCGAGGACATAGCCAGCAAGATCTTGCCAGTGTTTCCAAAATTAAAGATCTTAAGGACAAGGCCAAATATGTGTTTTGTGCTAACCTCGATACTACTGATTACATGGACATGGCAGTTCATCCTCTGTCATACTTGGATGTGTGCTACCGGATTTTCAGGAGATGTACAGACCTGTCTCATGGATATGCTCTTTGATCACTGACGTCCTTAATGTGACAAACCTGAATCTGCCCTGGAGTGTTTAAGGATACTAGAGTCATAGTGTGCTCTCTGGGTCTCTTGACTCCTGCCAAGCAGTTCCACATCAGTTCAGAGAATTTAGGGGAATGGAAAAGAGCCAGGAACAGTCATCCCAAACACTGTAAGAGTCACCTTATTCCTTCTAAGGCTGGGGCATGGGTCTGGGGCACCAGTCTTGCCAATTCTCTTTTCCTGCAGCAACAGTGGCTTTAGTTTGCCCTTAGCAGTGCACAACTATTCCGTAGGAGCTAGCATTCACAATTTCCTCCCATGTTGGCGATCTATCACATCCAACAGATGGCTAATACAAGTCATTCAGCATGGCTATGCCCTATGCCTTCATTTTGCTCCATCAAATTCCCTCCCTACACATCCAACCAATTTTTAGAGCAGCACCTCTCCATTCTGTTACAGGAGGTGTGAGTGTTCCTCAGGTTCATGAGGTGCTATTAAGATGGGACTCAGAAAAAGGAAAGAGTTGTTAGTCTTGTGACAAAAAAGGATGGAGGTCTCTGGCCTATATTGGATTTTTTTGCAGATGGACAAATTCAAAATGCTCATTCTAGCCCAGGTCTTGTTTACTCTGGATATGGGGGTCTGACTGGTGCTCTTGTATATGAAGGATGAGTATTTTCATATAGCAGCCCTGCAGTCCCTCAGACGTTACCTGTCATTCAAGGACAGAAAGGAGCATTTTAGTGTGCAGTGCTCCCTTCGTCCTCACCAGCACCCTTTAGGTGTTCACCAAAATGATGCAAGTGGTCATGGCACACCTATGGAGGTTGGGGATGCCAGTTTTCCCCTACCTCAATGACTGGCTAGTTCAATACAGTCAGTCATAATCCACCTTCAACAAGGGTGATCCTTTTGACATCATTGGGGTTCATGATCAATAAGCTGAAGTTGTACCTGACTCCTTCAAAGAGGCTGCCATTCATTGGAACTACCCTGGACACAATGCAGTTTAAGCCTTTTCTCTGCCGCAACGATTACAGAACATTTGGGCAATGATAGAGAAGTTTCAGCCGCAGTCCTCAAACTTGGTGAGAGCAGCCTTAATGCTTCTTGGTCTCTTAGCCTCCTGCATCTTGCTGGCTGACTATGCCAGGTGGCATATACAGGCACTGCAATGGAATCTGATGCTCCAATTGGCCCAGCACCAAGAGAATCTTTAAGATACCATCTAGTTTTCAGTTGAGATAGCTAGCGATTTGCAATAGTGGTTGAGCAAAAGCAATTATTTGGTAGGTCTCTCTCCTTTAACCATCCAGAGCTCACTGTATGAGGCTGAAGGTTACTGGGTTGGGGAGTTTATCTGTGGGAGGTGGAGATAAGAGGACTCTCGGCTCTGATGGAAGCTCAGCTCCATATCAATCTTGTCTTGTTGTGGGTCTGGTTTGGAAGGCCTTCCGTCTATCAAAGGAATGGTTCTCACGGACAATACCACCACTATGTAGTTTGTCAACAAGCAGGGCAGAGTGTGGTTTTGTGCCAAGGGGCTCTGTGCTTCTGGAGTTGGTTGGAATGTCAGAGCATTTCCGAGATCACAAACCACCTGGTGGGATCCTTGAATAATACAGCAGACGAGCTAAGCAGATGGAGTCTGGCAGGTTGCGAACGGCTTCAACATCTTTAGTGCATCATCTGACAATTGGGAGAGCCCTCGCCAGATCTTTTCACTACCAACAAGAACACACAGTGTCAAAAGTTTTTCTTATTGTAGGTTCTGTGAGGACGCCCACTAGGAAATGCATTCCAGTTGGAATGGAACATGGGACTCGAATGTATAACGTTACTACGCATAGATTTACAACACAGTATTTTACATCGCGTTCGTAACAACACAAGTCGTTACAACGACTTGCGCTGAAGGGCTGGACTTAGGAATAATATGATTTACTATTCTAACTCCAGTCTACGTACGGTAGGAAAGGTGTTGGAATAGTAAATCATACTGTTCCTTAGGTTAGAGCGCCATCCACCACAAGTCGTTGTAATTACTTGCGTTGTAATGACCGCGATGTAAAGGCATTGCAATGCAATGCCCGCGTTGTAATGGATGTTTCACTCCTATACGCCTTCCCGTCTCTGCCTCTCCTTCCTTGAGTTCTGAAAAAGATCAGGAAAGACCATGCCCAAGGCAGCCTAGTGACTTTGGATTGGGCCTGGAGGTGATGGGACATCGCACCTATGGCAATGAACACCTGTTCTCCGGTCAAGCTTCCACTTCAAGAGAATCTTCTATCACAACAGCAGAGCAGGATACTGCACCCGAGCCTCCACAATCTATACCTCTATGTGTGGAGTTTCAGCAGCAACAGTTTACAGGATTTGAGCTGCTGCCTGAAGTGGTGAATTTTTCCTCATTGCCAGACACCCTTCCACTAAGTACATTTATGCTGGGTACTCGGAAAGATTTGTTGCTTGGTATGGTATCTGCAAGACTGACCCTTTGCAAGCCAAATGTGAGATGTTCTTTTGTTGATGTGTCTTTGGCCCAGCAAGACCTTGCAGTATGCACTATTAAAGTTTATTTGGTGGCCCTTTTTACATTTGCCAGAGCAACTGTCCTTGTTTAAATCACCTGTTGTGATGAGGTTCATAAAAGTATGATACACATGTTCCCTTCCAAACAGTTTGTGATGGTACAGTATGATCTTAACTTGATCCAAACATATATCGCTTGACTTGGAAGACTATCTTTCTCATGGAGATTACTTCAGCTTGTCATGTGTGGTGTAACTGCCTGAACTCACCGGCTCTTGGCAGGGAGGAAGACTCCTCATTCCGGTCACTTGTCCAGCGCGGGGTGGGCTCCCGTCTGGATTCTCTTTTTCCTTCAGCCGGGCCCCCTCCTGGGACCTGGGACTTCATCATCGGCAAGGCCAGCACAAGCACGGGTTTCCCTTACTCATGGGAGCCCCGCACTGCTCTCGGCGGCCTCGGGTGCCTCGTTAGACTTCCTCCTTCCGGTGCAGTCTCCGCCCCAGTTCAGGCAGATGTGCATGACTTCCTTTTCACGATCGGGGCTGCGACGGTGATTTTTAAAAGGGTACCCGCGAAGGAAAATAAACACCAAGCGTACATATGGAGTGGGCACCCACCATTTAAATAACAAAATGAGCCGGTGGGCACCCACCGCTTTGGGCATCATGGGGGAATCCCTCAGGCCAGGATTTTTCCCATCAGGACCAGCAGCTCAGCACCGCGGAGCCCTTGGGCTCCTTCTCTGGGGGAAAATATAGCGCTCCCAATGCGCTGGATGCAACAAAGTCCTGGGGTTTTTAGCAATAAAGGGGCAATGCAGGGCCTAGGGAGGCAAGCCCTCCTGGCAGCACCCCCAGGGCCCCAGCAGCAGCACACCCCAGCAGAATCAGCATCAAAGTTCAGAACCACATATGGGGTCACAGCCTCGTCTTTTATAACCCTTTCTCCTTTGTCTAAAGTGCAGTGCATGGGGGAACCAGATGCAATTGATTCAGGGCAGATTTGGAGCACTTTGTTTTGGAAGCTCCTCTTTCCCTTTGTCAGGTGGGAGCTTGCCATCAGACACACCACAGGGGGGTGGAGTCAGCATTCACTAGGGCAGGCACCATCCTATTCAGAGTCAGGGGATTACCCCTCCCACCACTCTTACTCCAGGTGTCCCATACAGCTCAGCGCTGACTCACCCTGCCCCTCGTGGAGCGACTCACGCCTGTCAGCTCCTGTCAATCACAAGCCAGATATGCAATTCACATCAGGCAGGCAGACACATAGCACACAGAAATGCCAACTTCTAAAAGTGGCATTTCTCCACCAGCCACATTAACCTGTGCACACCATTGTGCAGCATTTATCCTCACGTGTTCATACATACTAAAATCGACCCTGCTCTCCTCTCATACCAGGAATTACCATGGACGCACTTATCCCCATGCATTCCTATAGGAGGACAAGCCCATCGCAACAAACGTACACAGAGCACAATCAATTAATCAATCAATCAATCAATCAATGATATAATTTGTAAAGCGCACTACTCACCCCTGAGGGTCTCAAGGCGCTGGGGTGGGGAATGCTGCTACTGCTCGAAAAGCCAGGTCTTGAGGAGTTGTCTGAAGGTCAGCAGGTCTTGGATCTGCCGTAGGTGGATAGGGAGGGTGTTCCAGGTCTTGGCGGTGATGTGGGAGATCGATCTGCCGCCGGAGGTCGCTCTTCGGTAGCGGGGGACTGTGACGAGGGTGAGGTCGGAGGAGCAGAGCTGGCGGGTGGGGGTGTAGAAGCTGAGTCGTCTGTTGAGGTACGTTGGTCCAGTGTTGTGAAGTGCCTTGTGTGCGTGGGTGAGGAGCTTGAATATTATCCTCGGGAGCCAGTGCAGGTCTCTCAGGTGGGGTGTGATTGGCTGCGGCGAGGATCAGGCGTGCAGAGGCGTTCTGGATGCGTTGGAGCCGTCGCAGGAGTTTGGCCGAGGCTCAGGGATAGTGAGCGTTTCCCTAGTCCAACCTGCTGCTGATGAGAGCCAGGGTAACCGTTCTTCTCGTTTCAGTGGGGATCCACTTGTAGATCCTGCGGAGCATGCAGAGGGTGTTGAAGCAAGAGGAAGAGACAGCGTTGATTTGTTTAGTCATGGAGAGGGTGGAGTCGAGGATGACCTCTAGGTTGCGTGCGTGGTCGGTGGGTGTTGGAGCGGTTCCCAGTGCAGTCGGCCGCCAGGAGTCCTGCCAGGCCGAAGGGGTGGATCCAAGGATGAGGCCCTTGTCTTGTCCGAGTTCAGCTTCAGTCAGCTGAACACGCACGCTCGTTCCTTGCTGCTATCTTGCGTTTTTTGCACAGATTTAAAAGCATCCAATCTGTTTTAAATTGTTCTTAACATCCCTCAATGTGTTTTATTATCTGTTAGATTTTAAAAGTGTTTGCTTATGGGAATTGAATTGAGGAGGGTGGTGGGAATCGAACCCTGAGTGGGACACGATACCTGATTGCAAACCGGACACTCTGGACTGCCATTTTGCGGTCTAGTGGTTAAACTGGGGGAAATAAAATGGGAAGTTGCGCGAGCGCTCTCAACCCTGATACAGAGCAGTCAGCGGCTCGCACGCTCGTTCCTTGCTGCTATATTGCATTTTTTGCACAGATTTTAAAAGTGTTTGCTTATGGGCATTGAATTGAGGAGGGTGGTGGGAATTGAACTCTGAGTGATACACGATACTTGATTGCAAACCGGACACTCTGGACCGCATTTTTTGAGATTTTGCGGTCTAGTGGTTAAACTGGGGAAAATAAAAAGGGATGCTGCGCAAGCTCTCTGCTGGCTCACCGAAGGCGCACTTAAGGCAAGCCCGCCTGCGCCCGTCAGCGTCCCGGAGGCGACCGGCGCCGGAAAAGCTGCTCGAGACCTGATGGTTTTCGAGCATGGCATCTTGTACCACAGATCTGAACTGTTAGCCCTTGGTAAGTGTATGAACTGCCACCCCCATTTATTTCCATTAGCTGATGCGAACAATCTTGTCTGTAAGTTCTGTGGATGGACAGCCTCTCCTAGTGCAAAGGGTACGGAGGCTCAACAGATATTCAAAAACGGCGCCCACCGGGATAGGACCTTAGAGGAAGGGAGCCTCTGAAGGCTATCCTATTAAACATCAGGTCAATATGGAAACATGAGCTTCAGCTCTTTGACCTTCTAACTGACTTAAAGCCTGACATTATGTTTATAACAGAAACCTGGCTTAACGATGACTCCAACACCCTTATTACCTATGCAATTACCCCGGGATATCAGATCCTTAGAAAGGATAGACTTGGGGGCAGGGGTGGGGGAGTGGCCATTATTTATAAAACAATTTATTCATGTTCGCTACTCCCTACCGCAGAGATAGAGGGAGCGGGTTGCTTGACTTCTTTCTAACTGTGTCAGCACACCAATCTATTGCTGGGGTGGTAATCTACCGTCCACCGGGCTCGGCCGGAAAATTGTTAGAATCAATTGGTCATGCCATAGCTCCTATTGCGACCAGATACAAGCATTGCCTGGTACTCGGAGATTTTATTATCCACATGGATCAAGTAGAAGAACCAGAGCCCTCCAGGCTGTGTGAATCAATCGGTATTGTTAACCTGGCTCCCTATGTCTTCTAGCCTACTCATGAAAAAGGCCACATCTTGGACCAGGTCTTCTCATCTATCAGTATAGGAATGGAAGTGCCTCTCCCCATGATATGGTCGAATCATTCCTGCTTACGTTCCGGGCCCCTAAAGAATCCAGTAGTCCTCTATCACACTGTAGACCACGCCCAAATAGTTTTAGGCCTTTTAAAAATGTCACCGTTGAGGCACTGGACAATGCACTAAGGCTGCATCCATTCCTTTTAATGGAAGTTTGAAGAGTGATGTTCTCTCTCTGGAGAAGTGGCTTCTGCTCCGCTCGGCAGAGCTGGCCCCCTTGACAACTCGGGCAGCTAATGCCAGCAGGGCCTCAGCTCCATGGTTTACGGAGTCCCTTTGAAAAAGAAAAAGTGCATGTAAATGCCTGGAGAGAATTTGGCGGAAGAATTTTTAATTTCTCTGACAAAGCCATCTATAGACAGGCTTTGAAAGCCCACTACTCCAAGGTCCGTGAAGAAAAGAAACTCTTTCTTACCCCTAAAGTGAATCAGGCGGGGAACAAGAGCAAGGAACTATTTAAAATCGTTAAAGATTTTACAACTCCGAATGCTATGAGCAGCGACTGGACCAACAGTTTAGCACAGTATTTCTTTGACAAGATAAAAAACATCCAAGATTCCTTCAAGGACCTGCCCCGGGCAGTTGGACTAAACACAGTGGCCCCCCTCAGAGTAAAGTCTATGCCAGGAGTGTCTCTCTTAGAAATCCCACCTATCCCACTTGATAAATCTCTTGAGATAATGAAGGTCCTAAAGTCTGGTTCTCCTATGGACCCCTGTCCAGCACGAGTACTGGCGTCAATTGCGGAAGTGATTAACCCAGCAGTGAATCGAGTGCTGAACTCCTCTTTGTCAGAGGGTATAATGCCAGAGAGTTGGAAACATGCTCAAACTCTCCCATCAGGGCCGGCTCTAGGCATGTGCAAGCTGTGCACCTGCACAGGGCCACCAAACCCCAGGGGCCACCACGCCAATATATATCCTTAATATATTTAGCCTCTGATGATGGATACATATTTGCGTGGTGGCCCCTGGCAGGGATTTGGTGGCCTCTGGCTCTGTTCCACTTCTAAACTCCCTGCCCCCCCCCCCTCTTTACTGGCCCGCGCGCTCCGCCCCGCCCGGACCCCCTCATCCGGGCTCCCTACCTACGCTCCCTGCCCAGGGCCACCATGAGCCTAGAGCCGGCCCTGCTCCCATTATTAAAAAACCTACAGCTGACCCTCTGATAGTGTGTAACTTTAGGCCTATTTCATTGCTGCCTTTTTTTCCAAAGTTTTGGAAAAATATGTTAACATGGTTACCTCTGAGTTTGTGGAGGTTAACAATATATTACATCTGAGTCAGTCTGGGTTCAGATCTAACTTTAGTCCTGAGACAGCCCTACTCGAAGTTTCTGAAACTATCAAAACCACCTTGGATAGTGGGGGCAACGCGGTACTTGTACTTTTAGATCTGTCGGCGGCCTTTGATGCCGTGTCCCATGACCAACTCCTGGAAAGACTCCAGGACTGCGGTATTGGAGACACGGTTCTCAAATGCTATACTTCCTTCTTAGGTGGCCGCCAGCAAATGGTATGGTCTCCCCCTTTCCCAACCTGTATCACCCCCATGAAAGTGGAAGTTCCCCAAGGCTCTGTGCTAAGTCCGGCCCTGTTCACTATGTATATGGTCCCCCTTGCACTTTTAGCGGAGCAATACGGTGCTAAAATTGTGTCTTACACCGACGACACACAACTGCTGTTCACCTGCAAGAAGGACAGCGTGTTTAGAGGTAGTGAGATAAACATCTGTCTAACAATGGTCTTCTCCTGGCTCCAATTAAAGTGCAGGCCAGAAAAGTCTGAGATTATTTTTTTCAGATCCGACTTGAGGGTAGAGTGGCGCTATTGGTTGGTGCAGGACATGTCTCCCCCTAAGTGTTCTGTTACCACTGTAAAAAACCTTGGGGTGAAGCTGGACTCGGACATGTACAGTAAGACCCAAATTCAAACTGTGGCCGGCACCTGCTTTGGGCTTTTAAAAAGGTTGAGGAACTTCCTCCCCCTGCTTTCTGTATCTCTTAGAAAGATAGTTGTTCAGACCCTCATTGCATCAAGACTGGACTATGCCAATGTCCTTTATTTAGGCCTACCGGAATATTTTCTGAGCCACCTACAGGTGATCCAGAATGCGGTGGCCAGAGCTATTCTGATGATTGGACCCAGGGATCATATGACCCCCCACTTAAAGTCTATCCATTGGCTTCCGATGCGGTAGAGGGTCCAGTTTAAGGCTCTTACTTTGGCCTTTAAGGCCTTACACAACTCAGGGGCCCATTACATCAGGAAAAGGATACAGAACTATGCTCCACAATGGACATTGAGGTCCTCGATGCAATACCTGATGACTATCCCTAGGTTCTCCCGTTCTCGCATGGGCGGCTGCACTTTTCAAGTGTTGGCACCCCGCTTGTGCAACGGTCTTCCCATTTCTCTTAGACAGTTTTGGAAAATACACCGCCATTTGGCGGGTCCGGGTTCCGGGGCTGACTTCATTTGTGGGCGCCATCTTTGGTTGGGCTGAGTGTGTGTGTGCGCCGGCGCCATCTTGGAGTGTCTCGACGCTCGAGGGGATGTGGGAGACGCCTATTTAAGGCGGACTCGACTTTCAGGCATTCTGATTGATTGCTACACGAGCGCAGGTCGCACTGACACCTAGCTCGGACAACTGGTGATTTTAAAACTCCCTTTGCCTATCTTTGTTTACCTAGGTTCCTTTAACCCCTGATTTTATTGCCGCTCCACTGGGCTTCTGTCCCCTTACCTGCACTTAATTTTTGGAAAATACACCGCCATTTGGCGGGTCCGGGTTCCGGGGCTGACTTCATTTGTGGGCGCCATCTTTGGTTGGGCTGAGTGTGTGTGTGCGCGGGCGCCATCTTGGAGTGTCTCGAAGCTCGAGGGGATGTGGGAGACGCCTATTTAAAGTCGTCCTCTCCCGCGCAGCGGGATCGCGCAGTGGGACGCCGTCGCTTAGCCGGAGTCGTGCCAGAGTCCTGCCCGTCTGCGCCCGTCAGCGTCCCGGAGGCGTACGAGGCGACGGGCAGGACTGGGCAATTGTATTCCATATGTAGCTTGTGCACGTGTGCATGATGCTTTACTACTCGGGTTCGGAACTTCGCTCCTTGCAACACATCAATGGCTCCTGCCGTACGGTGTTTCCTGCTCGCCACAAGGGCAAGTATTGCTGCCCTGAGTGTGGCTGGCGCCCGCAGAAACATCTTGGCGGGGCGCCGCAGAAGGTGGCGGTTAGCGCTAAACATCTGGGCTTACTGCTCAATACTAGATCTCTGGGCCGGCATGCTCTGGACATATTTGATCTGTTGGACTCAGAAAAACCCTTGTTTCTGATGCTCACCGAGACGTGGCTCGGTGAGGCGTCCAACCCAGATATTGCTACTGCTCTCCCGCCCGAGTATAACATCTTCAGGCAGGACAGGCCGAAGGGGCGTGGAGGGGGGGTTGCACTAATAGTAAATAAAATAGCCACCTGTACCATCATCCCCTCGGACGCGATCAAGGATTGCGAATCCCTTGCCTTTGCCATTGTTCTTTCACCGCACCAATCGATGAAGGGTCTCCTAGTCTATCGGCCGCCAGGGCCCATGGGCTCTTTTTTTGAAGAGTTCCAGTCGGTGACTTCTTCTTTATTACTCACGGCAGAGCATTGTATTGTTGCCGGGGATTTTAACGTCCATATGGACGTGGAAACGGATGCCGATGCGATAAAAATGCTGGAGGTCACAGCCCCTCTGGGCCTGGTTCCATATCATATCGGACCGACCCATGAGAAGGGACATACTTTAGATTTGACCTTCTCTATGACCCCTATTGAGATGCTGGCTCCTAGCCAGGTTCTCTGGTCCGACCATAGGTTGGTGAAATTTTACTTCTCGGAAGTTAGGAAGCCTTCCGGCGCCCCCCGGCAGTCTTCCGTGGGATTCAGGGCACTTCACCGGATTACTCCGGAACTGCTGGCACAAGCTTGTGCGGACCACCCTTTCGTGTTAGCAGGGAACTTAGAGGAGGATGTGGAACAACTGCAGGCCTGGTTCTCAGAGAGACTTAATGATCTGGCTCCTCTGAGACCCCTCCGCAAACCTGGAAAAGGTGCTTCTGCCCCTTGGTTTACGGAAGCATTGGCGGCCTCTCGGCGCCAATGCAAGGTAGCGGAAAGAGCATGGCGCGCAAATTACGACGCAACGGCGAAACTCACCTACAGGTCTGTGGCGAAAGCTTACCATCGGAACATCCTCGCGGAGAAGAAGGCTTACTTCGCGAGAAAAATTGAAGCTGCCTCCAATTCCTGTAAGGAGCTTTTCGCCGTTGTGCGGGAGTTTACAACGTCTCGCGCAGTACCAACCCAGTCTCCCCCTCCTGCGCCTTGGGTCAGGGCGATTGCGGATTTTTTCACCTCTAAGATCCAGCGGATCCAGGACTCCTTCCTTGTACTGGAGCCTGAGATACCGGGTCGGGTGGAGAATACCGCTGATACCCGACTTAACGCAGGTGTGGCCTTGGCAGCTTTCCCTCCTCTCTCGCTGACCGCCTCATTTGACCTGATGGCTGGCCTTAAATCAGGCTCCCCTCGGGATGCCTGTCCGGCAAAATTTTTGGCTAAAATGGCAGCTGTCATTAATCCCCTTGTGAACCCCCTGTTGAATTGTTCTCTTGCACAGGGTGTGGTTCCCCAGGCCTGGAAGCAGGCCATGATCATTCCCCTGCTTAAAAAGCCTGGCCTGGATGTGGAGGTGTTGGCGAATTATAGACCTATTTCGCTCCTGCCGGCTTTTGCAAAGGTCATTGAAAAGCATGTCCATAAGGTGCTTGCCGATTACCTGGAGTCACACGACCTACTGCACCCTACCCAGTCGGGTTTCCGCGCCAATCTTAGCACCGAAACAGCCCTCCTGGAAGTCTCGGAGGCGATTAAGGAGGTGCTGGATTCAGGCGGGAGAGCGATGCTGGTGATGCTAGATCTGTCGGCGGCCTTCGACACCGTCCCTCATGAGGGTCTTCTTGCAAGACTCTCAGAGGTTGGTCTCCGAGGGACGGTGCTCCAGTGGTTTCGATCTTTCCTGGCAGGCCGTCGACAAACGGTCTGGGCTTCTGCTTGCTCCGCCGAGATGTCGCCATTGGGTGTCGGAGTTCCTCAGGGCTCTGTCCTGAGTCCAACTCTATTTAACATCTTCATGACCCCTTTGGCGGCATTGGCGGAGTCTTTCGGGGCCCAGATCGTTTCTTATGCCGATGACACCCAGCTCCTCTTCACCTGTGAGAGGGGTGCGGACTTCGATGGAGGTAGGATCCAGGGTTGCCTTGAGGCTGTGTTTCAATGGTTTCATCACAACAGCCTCAAGTGCAACTCGGATAAATCCGAGGTCCTCTTTTTTGGGTGCAGTTCGGATCCGGACTGGAAAGTGTGGTGGCCTGAGAACATGTTTCCACCAGCAAGTTCGTCCCAGATGGCTAAAAACCTTGGGATTAAGATCGATAATGGCCTCACACTACGTTCACAGGTAATCGGCCTCACTGGTACATGCTTTGGCCTACTCCGGATGCTACGCAAGTTCCTTCCCCTGTTATCGGAGGAACATAGGAAGATCACGGTGCAGGCGATTATAGGCTCGAGAATTGACTATTCCAACGTCCTTTATCTCGGCTTGCCAGAGTATCTGCTCCAACGGCTACAGGTTGTCCAGAATTCGGCAGCACGGGCCATTTTTGGACTATCGCGCCGTGCCAGAGCCTCGGGTCTTCTGGAGGCTCTGCACTGGCTCCCTGTCCGGAAGCGGATAATTTTTAAAACTCTTACTCTGGCGCACAAAGCCTTGCACGCCTCCGGAGCAAAATACCTGCAGAATAGGCTGGCCTTTTACCTGCCTGCTAGGTCGCTCAGGTCTGAAGCCCTGTTTCTTGCGGCGGTTCCTCGTGTGAAGAGAGCCCGCATCGGAGGCCGCTCTTTTAAACTACTAGCACCTCAGTTATGGAATAAACTGCCTGTGTCCTTGCGCAGCATTCCTAATCTGTTGGCCTTCCGGAAAGGGCTTAAAACCTGGCTCTTTTCCTCTTAGTTTCGGTCCCTTTTAGCTTCCTTCTATTTCTGTTTCTTATTTTCCCTGTTGTGTTATGAGATTAGTGTGCAATCCAAAGCGTCGGGACACTCTTCTGAGTAGCCGTACGCTATACAAAACCCCTGCATAACATAACATAACATAACAGATATCTACCTTAGGCATGTTCAGAAGGAAATTAAAGATGTGGTTATTTCAACAGTAGCACTAGCCTGTAGCCGTGTGTTTCTCTCTGCCTGTTTTCAGCGGTTATTAGCGCCGGGACACTCCACGGAGTAAGTGTGCACTTTACAAATACCTAATTACTATTACATTCAGCCATGGCCTTCATTCCTTCGTGAAGGTTTGTCTTGGCGGTGTGGGGGTCCTTGGTGAGGGAGAGGATCAGCTGGGTGTCATCGGCGTAGGAGATGATGTTGAGGTTGTGCCGGCGGGCCACGTCGGCAAGGGGTACCATGTAGATGGTAAACAGAGTTGGGCTGAGGGATGAGCCCTGGGGTACGCCGCAGATGATCTTGGTGAGTTCGGAGCAGAAGGGGGGAAGGTGGACGCTCTGTGTTCTGCCGGAGAGGAAGGAGGCGGTCCATTCCAGGGCCTTCTCTTGGATCCCGGTGTTGTGAAGCGTGTTGGTAGTGCGTGGTGGCAGACCGTGTCGAAGGCGGCTGACAGGCCGCCGTTTCTCCGTTGTCCAGCAGGGACTTGATGTAATCAGTGGCGCCGATGAGGGCAGTCTCGGTGCTGTGGTTGCTGCGGAACCCGGACTGGGAAGGGTCCAGGATGTTGTTCTCCCCGAGGTAGCGGGGCAGTTGTTCCTTGACGGTCTTCTCGATGACCTTTGCCGGGAGCAGGCAGATGGGCTGGAAGTTCTTGAGGTCCTTGGGGTCCGCCTTGGGTTTCTTGAGTAAGGCGTTTATCTCAGCGTGCTTCCAGCTCTCCGGGAAGGTTGCTGTCTCAAAGGAGGTTTTGATGACTTTCCGGAGATGGGGTGCAATGGATGTGCTGGCTTTGTTGAAGATGTGGTGTGGGCATGGGTCTGATGGAGATATGGAGTGGAGGGTGTTCATGATCTTGATGGCGTCATCGTCATTGATGTTGGTCCAGGAGAGCAGGCAGTTGGTGCGGATGGTGGTTGTGAGGTCTCAGTGGTTGTCAGGGCGGTCATGGCATTGAAGCTGTCGTGGATGTCTGCCATCTTGCGGTGGAAGAAGGTGGCCAGCGAGTCGCACAGGTCTTGCGAGGGTGGGATGTCGGTGGTGTTGGAGCTGGGGTTGGAGAGTATCTTCATGATGTTGAAGAGCTCTTTGCTGTTGTGCACGTTGTTGTCTAGGCAGTCTTTGAAGGAGGCCCTTTTGGTGGATCTGATGAGTTGATGGTGTCTGCGAGTTGCGTTCTTGTGGACTGCGTGGCTGTCCGGTGTTCGTTCACGGAGCCAAATCTTATTCTTCTCCAGCTTTCGGTAGGTTTGCTTGGAGGCCTGGAGGTCTTCAGTGAACCAGCTGGCTTTCTTGTTGGTGTAGAGAAAGAGAGGGAGGTCCCCTTTAGATACAATCCGGAACAGGGAAAAATACTTGAAACAAAGAAGTCCCTAATACATAGTCAAATAATATGACAAGTTAGACACAAATTGATTGGTAGTCACGTATACTAAGACTCAAAGGAACCACTAGTACTACAGTGTAAAAAACATAATTTCAATGCTACATGAAATACTCAAAAGTTTTTTTTTAAATTAATAACGAAAACTAATAACAACACATTTATAAAAAATACATCGTTTATTCGATCCCAGTACATTGTCTTATAAAAACATTTGTTTAAAAACATCTCATTATAAGGAAAACATTTGTAAGAAAAACAGTTGTCGACACAGCATTTCAGTTTAGGGTTAACACTTTCTTCAGGACAGTTTTTCTCCTCAATTTAAAAACAGTCGGGCACTACACTACATTAAGTCTCTCACTTCTGATTCTGTGATCAAAAGATTCAAATCAAGATTTCAGGGAACCGATGTCCTTGTCAATGAAGACAACCTCATATTATCAGGTATTTGCAGTGTATTTGTGTACACTAGAGCCACCGTAGGAAACGTATAAATTAGGTGGACACTTTTAATTTAGCAAGAAGCAAATGTTGCATTCTTGATTGAATTTTATTAATGATGCGCAGATTTCAGGGGATATGTCTTCTCCACCTGTCGGGGTCTTTCAATTGACCATCTGTATTGTTTAATGCAGCCTCCCTACTCTAGATGTACAGCTTCCATGTCCCCTGAAATCTGTGCATCATTAATAAAATATTAACACACATGACAGGGCCACTTGGACCACTGTCAGCACCATCACTTAGTAAAGATAGTAAATGTAGAACATATGATAAGCATAGAACCCAACCAGTAAATAGTGGCCAACACTGTACTCAGCGTCATCCGGTAACATAAATCTATTATGCACAGTATCCCATTTAGACGTGCAATATATATTCGGTGCCTACCTCATAAAACTAAACCTATCAGACCATAATCTCCTAAGCATAACTCACGTTGGGAATTAATCTCACTAGCATAAACCACAACAGAGAATAACTCCGACATAACACAGTATGCATAACCTCATAATCATAAAACCACATTTAGAGGCATAAATCAGGGTGTGTAAACCATAGCAAATAAATCACATTTCCTAGCACCACATAAATCACATTAGGGCCTGGCGCCCTATAAACCTTACAGTCCCTTGGGCCAACTGGCTTTCTCAAGGGCTCAAACGCCCTGTGTTCAGAAGGTCAGGGCTACTGCCAACGCAGCATAGTTCGCACATGCGCCATTGCACTGGGGCCGAGGAGTGAAACTCACTCCCATCTCTCCAATACCCCAAAGATCTGTGGCCTAAATATTGCAGCTGGCACTAAGTGCTGCACAGCTGTGGTTCACGTGAAGACCCTGGCATCACTGTGCCTCCTGTCCCACTCAGGGACTCTGAATCAATTATGCTCAATTTTCGGCAGCTGCCCGTGCTGGTGCAGGGCAGCTGGGGCACTTTTCATAAAAGGGGGGCCCGGCACCTCTGTGCCCTCTGGACCCCCACATGGCTCTAAAACATGCCCCTCATCGTCGGGACAGCCGCTCTCTGGTGGGACCGCCCAGGCACCGACAATGTGCCTCGATATGCCCCCAAGTCACTGGGGCCCTCTGGGGCTGTTTCATTCACAAAAGAAACTCCCCCCAAGCATTGGAGCAGCCCGCTACGGCGGGCCCGCTCAGCAAACCAGCACCTGTGCCTCCAACTGGCCTACCCCCAGCCGTCTCATATCACCGGCTCTTGGCAGGGAGGAAGACTCCTCATTCCGGGCATTTGTCCAGCGCGGGGTGGAATCCCGCCTGGATTATCTTTTTCCTTCACCCGGGCTCCCTCCTGGGACCCGGGACTTCGACAAGGGCAGCCCGAGCGCGGGCTTCCCTTACTCATGGGAGCTCCGTGCTGCTCTTTGCGGCCTCGGTCGCCTCACTAGACTTCCTCCTTCTGCCACAGGGTCCGCCCCAGGTCAGGCAGACATCCTTACTTCCTTTTCACGATCGGGCCGCTGCGGTGATTTTTAAAAGGGTAGAATGCTGAGTGGGCACCTGCAAAGGAAAATAAACACCAAGCAGTCATGTAGGGTGGGTACCCACCATTTAAATAACAAAATGAGCGGGGTGAGCACCCGCCACTTTGGGCATTACGGGGGAATCCCTCACGCCGGGATTCCCCCATCAGGACCAGCAGCTCAGTGCTGCAGAGCCCTCGGGCTCCTCCTCTGGGGGAAAATATTGTGCTCTCGAGGCACTGGATGCAACAAAGGCCTGTTTTTTTTTAGCAATAACGGGGCAATGCAGGGCCCATGGAGGCAAGCCCTCCTGGCAGCCCCCTGGGCCCCAGCAGCAGTATGCCCCAGCAGGATCAGCAGCAAAGTACAGAACCACACTATGGGGTCACAGCCCCTTCTTTTATACACCTGTTCTCCTTTGTCGAAAGTGCAGGGCATGGGGGAACCAGATGCAACTGGTTCAGGGGGGATTTTGAGCACTTTGTTTTGGAAGCTCCTCTTCCCCTTTGTCAGGTGGGGTTTGCCTTCAGAAATACCACATGGGGCCGTAGCCAGCATTCACTAGATGAGGCACCATCCTATACAGAGTCAGGGGATTACACCTCCCACCACTCTTACTCCACGTGTCTCATTCAGCTCAGCGCTGACTCACCCTGCCACTCCTGGAGCCACCCACACCACTCAGCTCCTGTCAATCACAAGCCAGAAATGCAATTCACATCAGGCAGGCAGACACATAGCACACAGAACTTCCAACTTCTAAAAGTGGCTTTTCTCCACTAGTCACCATAAATCTGCACACACCATTGCACAGCATTTATCCTCACAAGTTCATACATGCTAAACCCCACCCTGCACTCCTCTCATACCAGGAATTACCATGGACACACTTATCCCCATGCATTCCTATGGGAGGGCAGCAGGCCCGGCTGTAGGAATTTTTATTTGGGTGGGCCAAGGGTGCATTTGGGTGGGCCACTGCAGGATTGATTTTTCGCATATATGTCTAGGCAGGCCTGCTTCAGGGCCCTCGCTTTCTCTTCTCAGTCTTACAAGGCCCAGTAAAACTCATTATTTTCCAAATCTCTTTTTAATGTTATCACTCTTTAAAAAGTGTTTTTTCCATGTATGTTACTTTGATGGGAAGAGTAGGTTTCTGAGGTGGGAGTATCAGGAAAATGACACTCCTCAGGCTCCCTCTGTGCGAGCTTTCATGGAGAATTCCTCTTCATTACTACCTCCACCTGCCACGGACTCTGCAACACACTCCCTTAAAGGCTTGATTAGCCACTATTCCTCTCCAGTGCACCTTATCTCACATATGACCTTGGGCCTCAGCCCCATGTTAGGCACCATCGGGCTCCACTTTATTTTTTCCCGGTAAAAACATCAGTAAAATCACCTTCATACTTAAAACATTGAATATAGCATTAAATATAATTAGCACACACTTCAAAGTATCTTCCACAGTAGCCCTTATGGCCCGACTGCTAATTAAATAAACAGAAACAGAAAGGCCATGACAGGGCCGGCTTCAGCGCTGATGAGAAAGTCATTTTTTGGGCACCGCACCAATAAACTCTTTCTCCGTAAATACCTTTACTACCATCTTCCAACAGTACCCCTCATCCCTCCATGGCCCTACTATTGACCTCTTCCTTGGATTCCCTCAACGCCACCCACCACAAGTGCCCCTCTTCTCCCCATGGCCCCTCCCCCTTATGTCCTCCTCCTCATTTTCCCTCATTGCCACCCTCCACTAGTGCCCTTCATCTATCTGTAGCCCCTCCCCCTCATGACCTCCTCTTCAGACTCCCTCACTACCACCCTCTACCAGTGCCCCTCATCTCTCCGTAGCCCCCCTCTATTGAACTCCTCATCGAACTCCCTCACTACCACCCTCCACCAGTGCCCCTCATCTCTCCATAGCCTCCCCCTATTGACCTTCTCATCGGATTCCCTCACTGCCACCCTCCACCAGTGCCCCTCATCTCTCTGTAGCTCCTTCCCCTCATGACCTCCTCCTCAGACTCCCTCACTACCACCCTCCACCAGTGCCCCTCATCTCTCCATAGCCTCCCCCTATTGACCTTCTCATCGGATTCCCTCACTGCCACCCTCCACCAGTGCCCCTCATCTCTCTGTAGCTCCTTCCCCTCATGACCTCCTCCTCAGATTCCCTCACTGCCACCCTCCAACAGTGCCCCTCATTGCTCCACAGACCCTCCCACTATCTTCTCCTCGGATTCCCTCACTGCCACCCTCCAACAGTGCCCCTCATCGCTCCATAGCCCCTCCCACTACCTCTTCCTCGGATTCCCTCACCTCCACCCTCCAACAGTGCCCCTCATCGCTCCATAGCCCTTGCCACTACCTCCTGCTCCGATTCCCTTACTGCCACCTTCCACCAGCGCCCCTAACCTTTACGTAGCCCCTCTCTCATATGCATTTAATTTGTTGTATGGCGCTACTCATATCAGTGTAGTCTGTGTCAGTACTTTACACCACGCACACACTATACAGAGACAATGAATCATACAAGTATGTAAATCAGTCTACAGGGAATGTGACATAAGCTAATGAGGATTACAAGGTGTATGAATCACGTCAGCCATGCTGGTGGGCAGGATATTTTAAGAGGGTTTGGTCTGGGGAAGCACAACCTTAGGATTTAAAGAGTATTCCATGGGGGTCAGCTTTACTGATAAAAATGTATAACTGTCCAAACATACTCATTTTAGCAACATTAGAATAATGAAAGACTGGGGAAGTTCTAACTATACCACTCAGGTTTGTATGCAGCTCTTTGGTGACAGCTCATTGGTCACTGTCCTATGTTAGGATTGTAAGTCCTGAACTGCAAGTAACACAAGGATCTCTGTGACAAAGGCAGTAACCCACTGAGCTATCCACATAAAATACATCTGCATTTAAAAACTACCAACAGGCAAATGATTGCTCTCCAGCCGGATCATTAATCACCAGTGTTATCTGGGCATTTTGTATTGTCTTATTGTTGTCCTGCCAGGGGCGTAACACAGGCCCCCGCATCCCCCGCAGTGCGGGGGGGCCCTGAGCTGCAGGGGGGCCCCTTCGCACTGTACTTATGCCAGAGAGCTCCAGACTAAATCCGGAGCAGGGGCCCATCTGTGTACCTTGCAGGGGGGCCCCTTGAACTTTCGTTACGCCACTGTGTCCTGCATCGGCCATGATAATGATAAAAACTGTTTAAATGAAGCATACACAAAGTATGTATCCTGCTGGGCCGGTGTAGATTTAAAAAAGATAAAAATGTAGTAACATATTCTCTTACCTACTCCATTAGTCAAGTTTTGTGTCACAGCCTGATGTGATAAGCCACTGCAGGGGACAGGAAAGGTGACTAGGAATAAACAAACTTCTTTGCTCCTGTGCTGCATAGAAAAAGAAAGATCAATGCAGCAGGACAGTAGGCAAAGGTTAGCAAAGGTTACCATTGTCAAAGAAAGGATTTGTCACCTTTCCCAATGCAGAGATGAAGGGGTAAACAAATAAACAAAGCTTTGTTAACATTTAAATGGTCTTTAAAGACATGTGAAGTACTCGGGTGCGGCTGCCATTATCTCTAAAAATGTCTGTGTGTGTGTGTGCGCCCGAGAAGCTGTCTCGGCCCGGGCTGACACACACGACCTGTGCGTTGCACGCCTTCATTTTTTTTAAAAAATTTGTTTTTATTGCAGAATTAGAAACCATAGCGTACAATTGCTCAACCAGTCCACTCATGGTGTCCCCCCGCATCAAACATAAGAGCGTATATCATACACAGCCATTCAGCCCTCATCCCGGAGGCCGGGCGGCACAGTATTCCAATTAGTAGCAAGACATCATGATGAGCGTCCCCTAGGGACAATGGTCGAAAACTTTTTACGTATCCGCATTTTACCCCCCCAACCACAACCCATCCCCAACATCAGCCATCCTATGCGTACATTCCAGTGCTACAGAGCCGCGGGCAGTCCCTTTCCCGAGTCCTACGAGGCCCTATCTTGTCATCCCGTATTCCCCTGCCGCTGCCCGTTATCCACCTACGCTCCGCCTACGCTCCACATATCCAGTCATCAGTCCCGGCCCAGAATCGCTGCCATAGCTAATTACCTCCTGGCTCCTCGCCCACCCCAAAACAGCCCCAAAACAACCCCAACCCCACCCCTCCAGCAACCGCTAATGGTGTGTGCCCTGTTCCTGACTCTGGTATGGGTTCCGCTACAGATCCAATGATATCTCTGTACTCCTACGCCTCGCGGTGTCCTCAAGTCCTGTCCATTCATTCCTCATCCTCTACCAACGAATCACGCAAGTCCTGCACTATCAATTCCCATGCACGCGCTGAGTCCAATGCCTTCTCATTATCGAGCTTGACAGCCTGCCTCATCCGAAGCACACTCTCGCACTCGGACCACCTCAGCAGGTCATTCTTCCTTCTCCTCACAGACGGTCCTCCCCTGGACTTCCAGTGCCAGGTAATCTCCCTCTGCGCCAGTATCAGCCCCAGGTCAATAAACTTACTGGTCACCTTAGTGTGTTTGGTGTGTGGGAACCAAAGCAACAGGCACGCCGCCATATCAAACTCCACCTCCCTGTCGGTCACTGCATTGAGAAGTTCCCCTACCTCCGCCCAGTAAGCCCCCAAGTTCGAACAACCCCAGAACAGGTGGTCCATATCCGCCTCCGGCGCCAAGCACCTCGGGCACCGTGCGTCCTGCACCTGGAAGTACCGTCTGATCTTCTCCGGAGTCAAGTAGGCCCTATGTAATACAAAGAAGTGCACCTGCTGGAAGCGCGCGTTCCTCGTGCCCTTCCATGTACGCTGAAGTATATGGCTCCACACCGTGTCCGGAATGGGCCTACCTATACTCGCCTCCCATTTCGCCTTGAGCCCTGGGAGCGGTTCCAGTCCCTCGTTCAGCATCCTGTTATGGAGGCAGGTCACCGCTTTAAAGGTGCCAGCGGCCATCACTACGTACTGGCACGCCATGGTCGTTTCCGGCTCAATGAGCCCTCCCCTCCAATGTTTCTGAATGGCCGCCACCACTGCCGCGTGCAAGAGGAAGCCCCCCTCTGGCAGCCCAAACTGTTCCTGTAGTACCCCGAAGGGCACCAAGGTCCCATCTACATATAAGTCGTCCCCTACTACTTGCAGTCCCGATTCCTCCCATTCCGACAATGGGGACCAATCGCCCCCATGCGGCAGAGCTGTCAACATGCCGATCGGTATCTCCGGCGCATACGGCCGAGTCGCCTTCGCCCTTCTCAGACTCCTCTGCCAGCATACTAGCAACATCATATACCTAATTCTGTGTCCGTGCAACCTCCCATATGTTGGGGAAACAGGCAGAGAGTGCAGAGTGCGAATAGGGGAGCATAGATCCAACATTAGGAACCAAAAAACTGCGGCCCCCATTGTAGCACACTGGCTAGAAAAAGGACACACAGAACTAGAACTGCGTTGGTTCATTCTAGAAAAAATAAAAGCAAATCCTGGAACTGACCCTGTGGGTTTGCGAAAAAAACGGGAGGTATTCTGGATCTTCTTCTTGAACGCTGTGGACAAAGGACTCAATGAAGAATGTCCTTGGCACCAGGCATTCCTGTAAAAATTATTCTTCTTGCAATAATGTCCGACCACCTTATTTTAAAAAAAATTTATAATGATCTAATGTGAAATATCTCGGCGCCTGGCTACATCTGTCAATTGGATATTTTTTGCACATTATTAGGGAGGACATTCAAACAGGTGCGCAAAATATAAAATCTTTATGTCCCTAAAATATACCCTTTAGTCGAATGAAATAGAATATAATCCCTTCTTTAAATGGTGATCATTAAATAACTAAAGGAATGAGGTCCATTTTCCATTACCACAGCTTCCAAATTTTAGCCGTTCCAAGATGGCCACCATATATTTATCGGAAAAACCTAGTTATCCGTGGATGTCTGCTACTTCTCACCTTCCCAGATTTAGCCATTCTAAGATGGCCGCCATCTATCTACCAGTAAAATCTAGTCTGCCATCTATGTTCACTACCTACACAGCTGACGCCTCTCTTCTGTGAGGCGGAAAGCGGGTTATTTAAATGCCTACAAGCTCTGAATCAATGAGAGCCCTGTCTCCGGTGCCGGAAGGTCGATGCGGTCCATCGGCGGAACCCCCTCTACAGACTGATCTGCTACTATCTAAGGTATGTTCCACACACCGACACGCTACCACTTAGACCCAAACAGTGCTTAACTATATTCTTATCACTGTTCTTGTTCTACCTTTTATACTTCACCAGGTAGCTTTGTGCGAAGCTCTACACCCTCCCTATAGCGGAAAATACAGTGGCATTTCGTTTCGTTCCCTAACGGTGTGTATAGTCATCTACTTGATTTTCGAAATTACTAGAAGATTAATTTAATAGTGTTTACTGACCATAGGCGCGTTATTCCTTATTTTTACTGACAGCCATCTACTTACCTGATTAGCGACGAAATACGGCGGATACACACCTTTATCACCCGTGAACCCTGCCTCATTAAGCCTATGGTGTGTATATGTGCCAGACTCTTCTCAATTCTTTTTGTACTAATTACCGGGCATCAACAACCATACATATGTAATTTTGGCCGTTTATCCTTTATTAGGGATCTGTGACTAATAGCGCCGCACCCGCTCTTACTTATTCGGATAGCTGGAAGTGTGGCGGATTCACATCATAGACTGCTGAGTCCGATTGGAACCGGTTCCCCTATTCCTTGCCACCTGAGAACCATCTATTTTAGGTAATGGAACATACCCCCTTTGTTTTATCATTGTGGGTTGACTAGACAATGCGAGACCAGATATAATAAGTATTCCTGTTTGTTTATTAGGATATATAGATTGCCAGCCTTTGTTGACATCTTAAACTCCCATTACCACGAAAGAACCATTCAAAGATTACTTCAGGTACTGTGAGAAACATATTATCCTCAAATTTATACCAAAACGTAGGATTTAGTTTTGTTAATTCTATAATTGAAATTCATCCAATTATGTCTCTAAACTAAATATGATACCTCAGTATCTAATAATACCCTGTATACCTAAAGTACCTTTTCACCTATAGGTTCTTTATCGCGGTACTCAGTGTGAGCGGAAATAGAAATTACCTTCTACTGCACATAGGACTACTGGTCTCAAGTTTCTGTATCATTACGACTACAATTTTATAATAGGTAAAAAAATGTTTTTTCTCAGTAATTTGTCTTTTCTGGTTTAAACAATAGCTATAAAAAATAGGAGGAGAAATCTTTGGGTAATATTGTGGTTTGACCCCAAAATTCTGCGCATACCCCACGTTGTCCTCTATAAACCTAATACTGATATAAAATTTGTCCAAAGATTATGCCTATTATTTGTCCATTACCTCTTAGAGTAAATGAACTCACCTCACGGGTGGGCCCTTTTGGTCCCTGAGCGTCACTAGCAATTGCAAGAACCTTTTCCTTACTTGGTTAAATGTGCTCTAGAATGTATTTTGTATTGTGATAGATGAATGTTGTGATGAAATGTACTCGATAGGTCGCTTAGATTAGGTTATCCTTATACCTCGCACAGACCTCACCTAACCGGGAGTCTGTTTTAGGGAGTGTTACTAGGTTGTTGGCGGTGCACAGCCACAAAAAGTCAACTATACATTTGTCTTACCAATACCAACAATCAATGTAGGTTAATGTATTAAATTGTATCAAATAATGAAAAGTATATGTTTTAACATGTTATGACTGTATTTTTATAGAATGAAAAAATAAGACATTGTTTTTTATTTCCAGATCTTTGTTTACTCCCCTCCCAGTCAACAATTCCCAGCCCTGACGAAGGTGTGGCCCTTCTGGCCTGTCACCGAAACGCGCGTCGGCTTGTGTTTCCAGAAATACAGCACACTGTCTTATAAACATCATATGCCGTATTAATGTCATCTATCTGGAATAACATTCTGATCTATGTAACAAATTCACTATCTCTGTGTTACATACGCCAGGACGATAGAAATGAATGAATGCATGGAAGAATGAAAGTTGAATGAAAGGGCATTAGGTAGGTTATCTTGAAAATTTGTGAACATGAGAGTATGATTGAAGTATGCTTTGTTACTGGGTAGGCAGCAAAGTAATATTAGCTTCTCTTGTTTTTATCCCTTTTTTGCACTAATGTATGTTGTTTGATACTTTATGGATTTAAAATGTTATCTATTTTTGTATGATCTTTTTTACATCAATTCGAAGAATATATAAAAAAATAAAAATATATATATATTTTCCAAATAATTTTTGTTGAGTATAATTGGATTGACTATATTTTGTCATGTGCACTGCTAAACTCCTAGATTAATCACCCCACATATATTGGGATCCTATTGTTAGGACCATTACATCATTAGGCGGGGTTACGTTCCTTGTTCTATATTCTGTTCTCCTCTGCCAGCATAACCTGAGCGTCCGCTCCTCCATAGTGAGGCCTCGCAACTCCAGTTTCTGCTGCATAACGATATAGGCCAGTACATGACGCTGTATCCCCAACTCTCTGTCGCATTCCGGCCCCCTGAACACCCTGGCTACATGCTGCGTTAGAACCTGTAGCTGCGCCGCCAAGTAGTATAGCTCAAAGTCGGGGACGGCCATCCCCCCCTCGATCTTAGGGCGTAGCAGCGTGTTCAGTGCCACTCTACGGCGACCATGCCCCCACAGGAAATCGATAACCATCGTCCTCAAGTCCTTAAAGATCCTCTGAGGAATCCAAATGGGCAGCGTCCGGAAATAATACAGGAGCCGCGGAAGCGCTACCATTTTCAAGAGAGCAATCCTACCCAACACCGTCAGTGGAAGGGACGCCCAAAAGGTCATACAGCCTCTCAGCGCCCGTACGCACCGTCCAATATTGCCCTCTAATAGGTCCGCGGCCTCGTGGTAGATGCGGACTCCCAAATAAGTAAAACAAGATGGCTCCCAGACCACTCCCAAATCACGTGCAGGGCAGGGTACATCCGTTCGAAGCGGAAAGACACAGGTCTTCGCCCAGTGAACCCTGAGGCCCGACAGCCGGCCAAACTCTGACAGCATTTCCATCGCCCCTTCCAAAGCCCGTTCCGTGTCCTCCTTATACAGCAGCAGATCATCCGCGTATAGCGAGATATGGTGCAGCTGCCCACCACTTGCAATCCCTGCATATTCGTCTCCCGACCTGGCTTGCGCCGCCAAGGGTTCCATCGCCAGTGTGAACAGAAGGGGGGAAAGGGAGCACCCCTGTCGCGTTCCCCTACCGACCGGATAAGGCGCAGACACCAAACTGCCCAGGCATACTCGCGCCGTCGCCGAGGAATACAGCACCTTCGTCCACCTGCGGAACCCTTCTCCAATACCAAATCGCACTAGCACTTCATCCAGATAGATCCACTCTAAACTATCGAATGCCTTCTCAATGTCTACCGACAACACCGCCTGGGTACCGTCCTCATCCATAGCACCATCCAGTATCCCAACCAGGCGACGAATATTTAACGCCGTGCTCCTCGTGGGGATAAACCCTGCCTGATCCCTGTGTACCAGGCCAGTCATATGTGGGGCCAGCCTGGTGGCCAAAATCCGGCTCAATATCTTGTAGTCCACCGTCAGCATGGACAATGGTCTATAGGACCTCACATCCGTCGGTTCCCTGCCGGGTTTCAGCAACGGCACTATCAGCGCTTCCCTCATTGATCCGGGCAGACCCCCCGACCTGTAAGCCTCCGTATATACCACCAGCAGTCTGGGCGCCAGACTATCTACGAACTTCTGGTAGAACTCTATCGGTAATCCATCCACCCCGGGCGTTTTATTCCGCGTAATGTGCTTAATGGCCGTCCTGATCTCAGCCAGCGTGATCGGCCCACCTAAAGTTTTCGCATCGTCATCGTCAAAGACCGGAAGCTGCCTCGACTCCAGATACGCCGCGATTTCGCGGGCCTCCACCCCCAACTGACTCTCGTACAGCTCCGCATAATAAGCCCGAAAGTACTCCAGTACCGCCGATTGAGAATACACCGTTTCCCCCAGTGTGTTGTCGATGATACGGACCGAGCAGCCTCTAAGTTCAGGATTAGCAAGTCTGGCCAGGAGCGTACCCACCTTATCCCTTTCAGCATGCGCTCTAATGGCGTATTGTCTGTAGTCATAGCTCCGTAACCGTTCCGTTTCGGTGGCTACCACCTCCTTTGCCTCCAGCAACCGGGCCTGCAAGTCTGGCTGGGTCGGCCTGCGCCGCTCCAGTTCCCTCAGTTTCTCCTCCGCACTGGCAAGTGCATTCAGCACTGACATTCGAGCATTCGAGAACCTACCCAGGCACACACCTCTCACCACCACTTTCATCGCATCCCATTCAGTAGACCTACACGTAGCTGTGCCCTCATTCTCACTGAAATACTGATCAATGCCCTGTTGGATCGCCTCACTGAACACTGAGTCCTCCAGCGTGTCGGGCCGGAGCCGCCATGTTGGAATCGCAGAACGCTCACGCTGCCATTGGACATGCACCAGCAAAGGATTGTGGTCCGAGATGGTTCTGGCCAAGTACTCCGTGTGAGTGATCAATGGGGCCAGGGACCCGCCACACAGCACCGAGTCAATTCGTACATGTAGAGCATGGAGTGCTGAGAAAAAGGAGTAGTCCCTAGCATCCCTGTGTTGTTCCAGCCATACATCCAGTAGCCCCCACTTATCTTGCCAATCCTTCCTATGCATGGCCAGCTTACGTACCGGGGAGTCAACAAGGGGAGGGTGAGATCTGTCTAGGGCCACATCCGTGATCGAATTAAAGTCCCCCCCCAGTATCACCGGGCCCACTAGGAAGGAGGCCAAGGACCCAGATAAACCATCGAAAAAGCGGGCCTGATCAACATTTGGAGCATACACACAGCAGAGAACCACATCCCGACCATATAACCTCCCCTCCACCGCCACGTACCTGCCCTCAGGATCCACCAATTGATTCAGTACCTGAAACGGTATCCCCGCTCTCACCCATATCAATACCCCTCTAGCAAACGCTGAGTAAGTGGTGCCAAATACCTGACCCCGCCATCTCTTCTGCAGTGCCCTCAGGATCCACCAATTGATTCAGTACCTGAAACGGTATCCCCGCTCTCACCCATATCAATACCCCTCTAGCAAACGCTGAGTAAGTGGTGCCAAATACCTGACCCCGCCATCTCTTCTGCAGTGCGGTACATTCTTTTTTTGTTAAGTGAGTCTCCTGCAACATGGCAACCTGAACCCCCCTCCTCACCAGATATGCATGTACTTTGTGGCGCTTGACCATAGTTCGCAGCCCTCGGACATTCCACGTCAGGCATTTCAAGTTAGGTAACGTCCCCATACCAGCAGAAAGCAGTCCGATTCAAGTGCAGCCAGTCAATACCCACACCATTGCAGTTGCCTCCCCCAAAACAAACTTTAAAAAGGAAGACACCCCGAACCCCACTCCCCAGGACAGAGCCCACAAACCCAGTGTCAGCCCCAATCCAAACCTTAACCCAAACACACATTCGACTAACCTGTGGTCGCCACCACAGCAGGCCTTAAGGGCCCTGGAGGGGTGAGTTACCGCCGACCCCGGCAAGCGGAGCTCGCGCCCCGTGCTCTCCATCCCATCATGCCAATGCGGCTCCCTACCCGGCGACCCACCCAGCTCCAACAGGATACCACCCTACCAAAAACCGTGTCCGAGTCCCAATGAAGAATCAGCCATGAAAAATCCCGTCAGATGTCTGGGGGGTGACCACCGGCCCCTTCAAGCTCTCCACCTCCGAAAGTTCCTCTCCGGTCCTGCCACCTTCGTCGCCAGAGTCCGTCTCTGCCAGTTCACTCTCCGGCTGCGATCCCGTAATGGCCGCCGTCGCTGCAAGCGCCTCTCTCTTGTCGGCAGCCATTTGGGCCTCCCGCTTCTCCCGCTGACGCCTGTTGCGGGAGCGGATCCTCTGTGACTGCCGGACCTGAGGTGGTTTAGGCCGATCTCGCCTACTTTTGTGAGTCCTGTCCGTGCCAGCTCGGTACGATTCCAGCCACTGCCATACTTCATCCGGGGTTGAAAAAAAGTGTGTGGCCTCATCCAGGATGATCCGCAGCTTGGCCGGGAAGAGCAAGGAGTACTGGATGCCCTCCTCCCTCAGTTCTTTTTTCACTGCCAGAAACGATGCCCTGTTCTTCTGGACCGCCTGAGTGTAGTCCGGAAAGATCGTGACCCTGCTGTTTTCCACCTCATAGGGGCCCGAAGCCCGAGCTCTCTGGATTAGGAGGTCCCGGTCCTTATAATGAAGGAGACTCACCACCATTGGTCGGGGAGGGCGGCCAAGCGCTGGTGGGCGAGCCGGCACCCTGTGGGCCCGTTCAAAAGTAAAGAAAGTAGTAAGTCCCTCCGGTGCCACCACCGTTCGGAACCATTCCTCCATGTAGGCCACCGCATCCTCCCCCTCAATTCGTTCCGGCAGGCCTACGACCCGCACGTTGTTCCTTCTGTTGCGGCTTTCGGCATCCTCCGCTCGTCGTTCCAGCAAATCCAGCCGGGTCAGGATGTCCGTTATCTTATGTTCCGCGGTCACCACCGCTGGTTTCAGGTCCAATAAGAGCTGTTCATGGTCCTTAACCTTATCCGCCAACTTTGCATGATCCGCTCGCAGGAGCCCCAGCCCCGTGGCGACCTGCGCAATATCCTGCTGTAACGCCTCCTTGGTCGAGGTGATGGCGTCCAGTATGGCATCTAAGCGTCGATGCAGCCTCTGCTCCTGGTCCATCATCGGCGGGGGGGCCTCGCCAACCTGGGACAGTGCAGCCACGTCCTCCTGTCCCCGCTCCATGGTAGTCGCTCCCCCAGCAGTCGCCATCTTGGGTCGCTGCGTCACTGGCAAGGGTCTCGCCAAGTCCCAACAACCACTGTGTAGTGGGACGTGCGTCTCAGTAATGTTCGCGATAGAGCACCACCACTGTGCCCTGCAACACCAAGAATCAGAAGGGCCAGCTCCGTCCGCCGCACCGCTGCCCTGTCCGGGGGGGGAGTGGGGAGAGGGAGAAGGGGTAGAGGCGAGCAATCGTCCCCAACACCCGATCAATGCTGGGTTCCAAACTCCCCCACCGTCAGGACCGCATCCACAGCTCCCACAGCACCGATCTCACAGCAGCGACTCACCCCGTCATTCGGTGCCATTTCCGCTCAGTGTCGATGTCCGGAGCCATCAGTCCGCACCGCCGCCATTTTCTTCACACTCCCAGCAACACCTCGGCCGTCGTCTTACGAGGTCTTCCACGGGGCCAGCGAACCCCAAGTTGCTTTCCACCGCTCCCCAGTGGCTCCCCAACTCTTCGTAGGCCAGGAGCACCGACCAGGGGTCGCTCCGGGTGCTGAATTCAGGAGAATTAGCGGGACCCTGCGCGGAGCTGCAAGCTCACGCCGCCATCCCGATCGGCGTCCAAGCCACGCCCCGTTGCACGCCTTCAAGCCCTCACTGCGAGGGCCAGGGCTCCTGTTTGGATGAGAACCGGGCCTGGAGGGCAGGCCAATCTCACCACACATACACAGAGAGCGCACGCACTTTACACTGGACCATAGTGCTAGAGTGCCTAGAGGCCTAAAACCACTATCATCATGTCAAAGCATAAGGCAAAAAGTTCAGGGGTGAACCTGCCAAAAAGGGCCAAGTCCAACACTGCCCTACACACCTTTCATCCAAGAAAATTGGTATTGAAATCTAAGGTGACTATCTTGCAAAAAGTTCTGACTCTATTCCACATTGGACAAATGATTGCCCTGTCTGCATTCTTTACTATCCCTTGCGAAAAAGGATGAGAGGCTCCATTGGATGAACCCCAAGAAGGCATTTGAGCTTTTGCCATGGTCATTCTGAGGAACACCCGGTGAAGGATCAATTTTTCATGGCGTTCTCCAAAGCAAAGAAAGAAACTGCTGTGCCGAATAGGGCTATGTAAAAACGTGTTGCCCTCTGCATCAAAAGCTGCTCTGCACAGGAGGAGAAGCAATTTCAAGGAGGTCTGGGAACTAATTCTAATAGAGCCAATTCTACTACAGCTGCAGGCTAGGAAAAACAGCAGGCATCTGCTTAATAAGAGCCTAATTTTCAATTGGGCTTTAATGGAACATCTGTCAAACATTGCCAGTCAGTGAGCCAGTCTCTTGGTTGCCTCTAGATGTGGTGGAACCACTGTCTTTTTGACAGTGGAGCTGCCACTCTGCTGTTAGAAACATCCTCACCACTGAGCAACTGTTTGAATTCAGAAAGAGACCCTATTGGGTACTCACACAGGGCCCTGTTGGGTAGCCTGCCAGCCCTCAAATCCACTGGCAGAGGACCGCCTACCATATGTAGAGATTCCTTTAGGCAGTTAGGGATCTGTGTGGCCTTAGCTGAGTCTGGCTGCTTCACTAAAGGCACTGAACTATGCCGAACAGATACCATGTTTGATGTACTTGAAGGCAAAGTTGGTATTTTCATTTAATTTTGTGAAACATCTCTTCATTGAATTTTATTCTTAAAATACAACACCTTCTCTAAATGCATTGCACCATATCTTCAAAGGGAAACAGCCTTTACACCGCAGGTCGTTTCAATGACTTGCTGTAGGGGGCAGAAGGTGTTGGATTTACAATCCAACACCTTCCCTGAAGTTGCACAAACTGGAGTAGGAATAGTAAATTATACTATTCCTAAATCCAGCGCGCCCCCTACAGCAAGTCGTTGTAACAACTGCGTTGTAATGGCATGTGATGTAAAGCATGCATACTAAACTTATACATTCATCTTCAACACTAGGTATGGCACAGTGTTGTCGTTTCTGTCATCAGTGAATCAAAAGTTTGCATGCAAATGTACACCTCTGGAATTATGGTTACAGTCCCTTAAGAGAAATCCAGGCATTCTGTTGTGTTTTTGAGGACAGCCTCGAGTCTGGGACACTGCTCTCTCCATCATAGAGCATCTGTCAATTTGAAGTCTCCATTCCCTTATTGTAGGTGTACCGGCTGGCGAGCAGCTCTTGGCAATTTCTTATTTAGTCAGGAGAAATCCTAAAATAGTAAACATACCCAGATCTTGTGGGAATCCATATTCCTCCATTATAGTTAGTAATGCCAACTTCGATGTGATGGTAATAGGGATATGTTTCACATCAGGCAATGTATGCGTAATGGGGAGCCCGCAGCCTATTACTTTGGGACAGGTCGACTTTTACAGGGACAAAGTGCTGCATGGATTTATTGGAGAAGCAACCACATTTCCCTTATTGCTGCTTGCTTGAAAACGTGTTCCTTTTTTAAGCAGAGCCCAGTCTGGCTATCTTAGAGGATTGGGGTTTGCATCAAAAACCTATGGGTATTTGCGCTGATCATCCCCAGTAATGCCACATGATGCAAAGAATGGAAAGACGTTTTTGCGCGGACAGAAGGGCACTATCTAGCAGAAAACATCTTTCGCGCTAGATAGTAAATCCCCTAGCAGAACTTTGCGCCGGCACAGAAACTTTTCAAACCCGGCCTCAGGTTCCATATTCCATGGTTAGAGCCTTAGCTAGTAGGCAACATCCTACGTCACTGTACAGAACCATTTAGCAACTTCTTCAGTCCCCATCATGCAGCAGACGTTCACACCAGGCAGCCCTGTGGGACGCGGGCTCTCCCCCACTGCTTTGCTTCTCGTTCCTCGCTTGAATGACAGCAAACCAAGCAGAAAGGTGTACTCACTCTGTCTACATTTGTTAAAGAATGTTAATGTGCCATTTCATCTTCTCGAGTGCAATGTTTAACTTTTGAGGTCGATTTGTTATCTCATAATAACTCCATGATGGATGTTGCAGGGAAGCTGTACAGCCAGAGCCACTCAGAGCCCAGATCAACCTCTTCCATTCTCTACAACAAGTTGTGACAGATTTTAATGTCTGAGATTGTATTGTCTCTAGTTCTGTACCTCACAGACGCAGAGTGCAGGCACCTCAAGCCTGCCAAGACGCCAGAGGAAAATGCTCAATAGTTAAACAAAGCTGAGATTCGGTCTCCCAAGATGCAGTGCAATTCGCGGGTCTGTAATTATTTCTCATCAGAGCAAGTAGCTCTAAGCTGGTCCTCCAGAGCAGGGTTCTCCAAAGTCGGTCCTGGAGAGCCCGATCCATGCCAGATTTTTAGCATATCCCCATTTAGATAAAAGTAGTTATCTGAAAAATCGGGCATGACTCTCCTGACCTGCTTCAGAAGAGGTCGCTCCCCCCACACTCCCAAGGCTTGGTGGCTTTTGAGACAATAGAGCGCCTGATAGCTGTCTGCTGCGCCTTGAAGCTTAATCCCAGCACGACCTTCCCCCGCATTACTGGCGCATCCTGCACTGTTCGTTCCTATCTTATTGTGTGAAATTGATGCATTGTGCTTTGTTACATATCTGTATTGCGCTGTAAAGGCTGCGCATTGTTGGTTGAAGAGTAATTGTATATTCTACCCGATTGTGCCTCTGTTTACCCCCAGGCTCACCCAGTTTCATTTTTCCCCTTCCTGCAGCCATTTTGTTGTTTGTTGTGCCTACTTGGCCGTAGCTCCACCCCGCGCCCGCCTCCCAGCTGACCCTGCCTCGCCCCTCCCCCTCCACTATCCATATATGACAGATGCATTTGCGTGCAGCGTTCACGCGCAGCGGTCACGCCGAAGGTGCGCCAAAGGTAAGCCCGTCTACGCCCGTCCGCGCCTGGACCGCGCCCAGCGCCATACCCCCTGGTTCTCGCAAACTGCACTCATCCCGCATAACGTACGACACTGCCACCCTCTTAGCCCTTAACCCCGGACGCACATCACAATGTTACGAGGCTGCCCCAGGACGTACCCACGGCCCTTTCGCCTGCCACTCCTGCAAGTTCAACTGCATCAAGACCCACACCAAATCAACTGACTCCAAACACAGTTCCGACTCTAATCACCTGAAGTGCATCCTGCTGAACACCCCTCTCGATCCACAGACACACCACAGAACTCTGGGACCTACTCGACACTGCTTCACTGGATATCGCCTTCCTTACAGAAACCTGGATGAACGCATCATCAGCACCCGACAACGCCATTGCCACCCCCGACGACTACAAGATCATCCGGAAAGACCGCACCAACCAAACAGGAGGAGGCATTGCCATCGTCCATAAGAACACCATCAAAATCACGACCAGCTCCGACGAAAACCTCACAACCGCCGAACACCTCCACTTCCAGATCCACACCAACCCTAGAACCACACTTAGAGGCACCCTCATCTACAGACCACCAGGAACCCGTAAATAATTCAGCGAAGACATCACTGACTTCATCAGTCCACATGCCCTCGCCTCCGAGAACTACATTCTACTGGGAGACCTCAACTTCCACCTGGAGAAGAAAGACAACAGCAACACCACCACCCTTCTGGACAACCTGGCCAATCTCGGTCTCAAACAACTTGTTGACACCCCCACCCATATAGCCGGACATACGCTCGACCCAATCTACACCTCCAGCAAACACATCTCCTTCGATCACACCACAGCTCTCCATTGGACGGACCACTGTTGTGTTCACTTCAGCTACAAAACCACCTCAACCCACAACCCCCCACAACCTATCCCCCGAAGAAAATGGAACAAAATCACCACCGACCAACTCCTCACATCGCTCAACCAGAACCCACCCGCCCTCTCCTCAGACCCAAACCAAGCTGCCATCATTTTCAAACAATGGATCACTCACAGCGCTGACGTTTTAGCCCCCTTGAAAAACCATCACACCAAACAAGACAACAAAAAGGCCCCCTGGTTCAATGATGACCTTAAGAAATCCAAGAAGCTATGCCATACTCTCGAGAAAACATGGAGAAAAAACCCAACCACCGACAACATGACCACCTTCAAATCAGCCACCCGCAAACACCACCAGCTGATTCGATCCACCAAGAAATCAGCATTCAAGAATCGACTCGATAACAACGCCCATAACAGCAAAGAACTATTCAACATCGTCAAAGAATTTACCAACCCCACCACAGCCTCAAACGACATCACTCCCTCCCAAGACCTCTGCGACTCGTTATCCTCCTTCTTCTACAACAAAATTGCAGACATACATAACAGCTTCGAAAATAGTTCCAACGAACAATCCTCCCCACCCCCCTCAGAACCTACACCGCCCTCCAACTACCTCAACGCCTAGAACCCAATCACCACTGAAGACACCACCCGCCTAATGAATTCCATCCACTCTGGCTCGCCAACCGACCCATGTCCCCACCACATCTACAACAAAGCAGACTCCATCATCGCACCCCATCTCCGTGATGTCATCAACTGCTCCTTCAACTCCACTACCTTCCCAGAAAGTTGGAAACACGCCGAAGTCAGCGCCCTCCTGAAGAAACCCACAGCAGACCCCTCTGAACTTAAAAACTACCGCCCCATATCCCTCCTCCCATTCCCGGCCAAAGTCATTGAGA
Organism: Lissotriton vulgaris; assembly: GCF_964263255.1. Taxonomy (NCBI): domain Eukaryota; kingdom Metazoa; phylum Chordata; class Amphibia; order Caudata; family Salamandridae; genus Lissotriton; species Lissotriton vulgaris. Next base: position 53,011,579 of record NC_141686.1, read on the forward strand.
AAGCCGTCAATAGCCAACTCGCCGCCTTCCTGGAATCCAACAACTCCCTTGATCCCTCACAATCCGGCTTTTGAGCCAAACACAGCACCGAAACCGCCCTCATCGCAGCAACAGATGACATCCGAACACTACTGGACAACGGAGAAACAGTAGCCCTCATCCTACTCGACCTCTCCGCCGCCTTCGACACTGTCTGTCACAGTACCCTCATACAACGCCTCTGCAACATCGGCATAAAAGGTAAAGCCTTGGACTGGATCATCTCGTTCCTCGCCGGAAGAACCCAGAGAGTCCGCCTCCCCCCATTCAAATCAGAGGCCACCGAAGTCATCTGCAGTGTACCACAAGGATCATCACTTAGTCCCACCCTCTTCAACGTTTACATGAGTCCACTCGCTTCCATCGCGCGCCAACACAACCTCAATATCATCTCCTACGCGGACGACACCCAGCTGATCCTTTCCCTCACCAATGACCCCAACACCGCCAAAACCAATCTCCACGAAGGCATGAAAGATGTAGCAATATGGATGAAAAACAGCCGCCTAAAACTTAACTCAGACAAAACGGAAGTGCTCATCCTAGGATCATCCCCCTCTGCCTGGGACGATTCATGGTGGCCTTCGGATCTGGGCTCTGCACCCATACCCACAGACCACGCACGCAAACTAGGCTTCATCCTAGACTCCTCCCTCTCGATGACCAGACAAGTCAATGCCGTCTCATCCTCCTGCTTCAACGTACTTCGTATGCTCAAAAAAATCTTCCATTGGATCCCCACCGAGACAAGAAAGACTGTCACCCACGCACTGGTTACGAGTCGGCTAGACTACGGAAACACCCTCTACGCCAGAATTTCAGCCAAACTACAGAAAAAACTCCAACGCATCCAAAACGCATCGGCGAGACTCATTTTGGACATCCCTCGCCAAGATCACATTACCGGCCACCTGAAAGACCTCCACTGGCTTCCCGTCAACAAGAGAATAACTTTCCGTCTCCTCACCCACGCATACAAGGCCCTCTACAAACTAGGACCCGAATGCCTCAACACTCGACTATCCTTCTACACACCCACTCGCCAACTAAGATCCTCCAATCAAGGCCTCGCCGCAGTCCCGCGTATCCAAAGATCCACCATGTGAGGTAGATCCTTCTCCTACCTGGCGGCCAAGACCTGGAACTCACTGCCCACTCAACTCCGCCTCACACAAAACCACATCTCCTTCAGAAAAGAACTTAAAACCTGGCTATTCGATACATAATGATCCCCCTACCCAAGCGCCTTGAGACCCTCTGGGTGAGTAGTGCGCTATACAAATTCCTGAACTTGAACTTGAACTTGATCCGGCTCTTCAGGACCAACATTGGAGAACCCTGCTCCAGAGTATGAGACTAAGTTCGCAAAGGACCCTGGGTATAAAGGTATCCTTGAGCAGAATATCTGCATATCATAGTTTTCAAACTCAGCCTCGAAATATTACGGAAACTGGATGAGCAATGGTGTGCGCGAATTTGCAGATAATGCATCTGCCAAATTAACATTTTTACTATTTTTTTATTTTGATGTTACAAGCTTTGTATAGTGTAAAGTTTAAAAAGTGCAAGCTTTCGCACCTCTTTGCTGCAGCGAGACAACCATTCCCAGGGCCGGACTGGGAACCAAAACCGGTGCCTGGCAAAGTGCTCACCCCCACCCTCCCCCGCGGGGGAATGGGAGGGAGTTTGTGGGTGCCGCCGAGCTCTTTGCCAGGGCCGGTTTTCTGCCGATTTTGTTACAGGGACCATTTTGCAGCTATGCTGAAAAAACGGCCCTGTAACAAAACCAGCCCCCAGGGGCCCAAAACTGCCTCCCACCCGTGCGGCGCACCGGGGGATTGCCCGGTGCCCTCTACGGCCAGTCCGGGCCTGACCATTCACGAGCAGGGTGCCCCTCTTTGCCTTCAGGGGAATGGATGACTGCTGTTGCTTGTGATCGGCCCTCATGCTCAGGTTTGTGGCCCTAATCCCAGGTAAAGGTCTGAATTCACACCAACCCGAGACAAACCTTTGCTGCTGCAACCTCATACTTTGCACTGCCTATGTGACAATCTTGCTGGGATACAAGGAGTGTGAACGAATAGGCTGCATGATGTTAATTTTAGGAAAGAACAAATGAAGCACATTTTTTGTAGTACTGATGTGTGATGCAAACAAAGATTTTAAAAGGGTCAAAACAAATCAAGACACTTTACTTAGTGTTGAACAAATGATTAATATTCGCTGAAACCCAATTATCTCTGGGCTAGATGTATGAAGCATTTTACCGCTCGCAAATGGCCTATCGGCTTTGCGAACGGTAAAATGCTTTTTGGCATGCAGCAACACTATTTTGAGAGTCATTAACCTATTTTTGACTTGCAAAATTGTGTGTTGCAAGTTTTATCGGCATCCCTTCCTAATAGCGAGTCGCACTGATATGTAGGAATGTTTTGCGACCGGGAATGCAGTCGCAAAACATTTGCAGTTAATGGGAATGGGTCCTCAAGGGACCCCTTCCTCTCATGAGTGTGATTTGCAGCATATTTTAAGAGCAGGCAGTGGTCCTACGGACCACTGCCAGATCTTAAAAATTAATTTCATTTTTATTTTTGAAATGCATCTCATTTCCATTTAAGGAAAACAGGCTGCATCACAAACAAAAATTGCCATTTTTAAAAAAGCAATCATGGACATGTTGGTCTGATGATCTCAGCAGGCACCATCCCTGTAATTGTAGCCTTTCATAATGGGGCAGAAATTGCAACCTGCCTCATGAGTATTAATGAGGCAGGTCCATTTGCTACCCACTTTGAATCACTAACAGTGTCCAACACACTGTTGTACATCTAAGTTTGCAATTTTCAAATATCGAATCACTAAAATTCGCAATATTAGGAAAACGCAAACATTTTATTTTGAGCATCGGGCCCTCTTTCTTTTATGTACTATGTAGTATTATCAGAACGACTATCTGTGCAAATTCGGTGGCCATTTCAATGGAAAATATGCTGTCTGTAAATGACAATGCACTACCACGCCATGCTTTAGATTATGAATTTGCGATACACCGGCCAGTGGCTTAACACAAAATATTGCGGCCCGACTGAAAAATATAATGCAGGTCCCGGAGTCCCCCATATCATACAGATATTCATTGGCCTTATGCTCAATTTGGGCCCCATGAAGGATTGGGGGGTAGGGCACCAGAGGGTTTGGACGCTTCCCTGTGCCACAGGAGCTGCAGTGTACTGTGTTACGCCCCTGCTAGACTATTTACTAAACCCTAAAACTCTTCTGCTAAATGGGTGTGACACCTTTGCTACACTTGTTCTTATTGTTACAATTGGATTTTTCACAATGCCTATGACTTCAGTGATGTCACCGGTGCTTAATTTGAGCCGTGGTTTCCAGTGCTTGGCACTGGCACTGGCACTAATTGTCAAAACCGGCACTTATAGCAGTCTGCCACATGGTTGTGCTGTTTGCCTAATGAACAGATAAGCACAAGAACAGTTGTTTACTAGCTGAATATACATTAAAAATAGGAACACCTGCCACTTAAGCCATTATTATGGCTTTGGGCGACTGAAATAGTTCGAATTGTTACACCTGTAGGAGTGTAATGGTTAGTAGTTGTGTTAGTACTGTCACTGGTCACGATGGCATGGACAATGATTGATGCAAGCTGCAGTGGCCTCTTGACAGGGGCCCTGGCACTTATTGTTGTACAAATTAAACACTGGATGTAACATTGAAGTCAGCACCTCACTCTGAAAATTGTTCCAGCAAAAAAGGATTTCATACATTCACTACAGCAATACATGGCTCACTGGACCTAAACGAATCAGAACAAAGCAAAAAAGAGAAATATTTACAACTGAATACATTTGACAATATTCTCATGATTATACTGTACAGAGCTTCTCAAGATCAATCGTCTATACATGGAACAGAAAAGTTTACATACACTGTGCTTCTCCCTGGATCAGCTAGGTTTAACCTTGAATGTGTATATTTTATTGAGAACAACTGGTTCACCACAAAATTCACATGTCCTCACTGTAACGTTAAGCTACAGATAGCCAATGAAAAGGTCAAAACAAACGTTGCCACTGCAGCAAAGTCCACCGATTTCTTCGCTGCACTTATCAACGCACGATCCCTTGTAAAGCACCGGCAGGAAGTACATGACTTCATCACTGATAACAACTCAGACTGCCTCTTCCTTACTGAGACATGGACCGATGAAGCATCCGATCCAGATATGGCAGTTGCGACCCCCCCAGCCTATAAAGCTTACCGCTTAGATAGAGTAGGGCAGCGTGGAGGAGGACTAGCCATTATCGCTCGCGACCACATAACGGTAAGAATATCACACATCCCTTCCACCTCCTGTGAAGCCCTCCTATTCGATCTTAAACTTACTTTGTTGTTCCATTTTAAAGGTATCCTCCTATACCGACCCCCAGGCTCACGCACCAGCTTTCTAGCTAACCTAGGCGCAATACTAGAAGCCCCTTCGTTGGAAGACTCACTCACAGTAATGGGCGATTTGAACTTCCATCTTGATAACGCTTCCGACAAGGTCACCCGTACCTTGATATCAGACATGGACACCTTGAGTCTTCGGCAACTGGTCACCACCCCTACCCATATAGCCGGCCATACCTTAGACGGCATCTTTTCTAACATGCAAGGCATACATATAACAGACACCTTACCAATGCCTTGGACTGACCATTTCACCATTTTAATAAAAATAACGGTCAAAACAAATAGAATCAGACCTTACCCCGCAGGGAAACCACAAGCTTTCAAGGAATGGAAGGACATTGATCAAATGGAGCTAACGGCCCTGCTCGAAAGAACCCGACCTGATCTATCCTCTGATCCTAACTCTGCCACACGACAATTTCAGGAGTGGCTAGGAACCGCCACTGACTCCCTAGCCCCAACTAAAAAACCCTCTAGAAATAGAACAACGCCATCAGCCCCGTGGTCCACTGAGGAACTACGTAACAAGAGACAATTTTGTAGAAATAGGGAGAGACACTGGCGCAGATCCTATAGCGCTGACAGTAAGGCTAGCTATAAGGAAGTACTTGGACAATACAAAGCCCTCATTGTTGTGACAAAGAAAAACTATTTTACTGAACAGATCAACACTGCTAAAAACTCAAGTAAAAAACTCTATGAGATAACTAAGATCTTAGCGGGAAACACGCCGGACTTAAATCCGCCACAATCCCAAGTCTTTTGTGACTCACTGGCCAATTTCTTCTTCACCAAGGTGAACGATATATACCTAGCGCTCTCCTCTAAAACAGTAATCAACTCACCCATGCCCGACAATGGGATTCAAAACACCGAATTATCCCAGTTCACAGACCTTGGAGAAACACAAATTAAGGAAATAACTGCCACCATTAAATCAGGCTCAGCATTAGACCCCTGTCCTCTCAAGGTCATTCGTCCGATCATGGACCACCTAGCCCTGACATTGTTTTAATCTGCAATACAATGTTCAGAACAGGGATATACCCGGACTCCCTGAAGAACACTCTGGTCAAACCCCTACTTAAGAAAGCCAATCTGAACAAGGACCAACTAAAAAATTACCGCCCCATAGCCAGTCTACCTTTTCTGGCTAAGGTAGTGGAAAAGGCTATGAACATACAACTCTCAGAGTTCATAGAGAAACACCAATTGTTGGACAACACCCAATTTGGCTTCCGCAAATACCATGGTACGGAGACTGCCTTAATTAAAGCAACAGAGGACATAAGAGTGATCCGGGACCAGGGAGGTACAGCAATACTGGTATTGCTCGATCTGTCTGTAGCCTTCGACACGGTCGACCACAAGATCTTGGTCGACCGTGTCAAAAACATGGGCATCCGCCACATGGCAAAAAATCTGCTTTCCTCCTCCCTGGCTGGGAGATCACAAGTGGTCACATTGGGGCACTTTCAATCTGACAAGCTCTCATTACCGTGTGGGGTACCCCAAGGCTCATCCCTTAGTCCGACACTATTCAATATCTAAGTGTCGGACTTGGCCTCTGTCATCAAGGCCCATGGGATGAGCCTTACCTCATACGCAGATGATACGCAGCTTGTGCTGGCCATTAACGGGAATGGAGAAAAGGTCGCAGAAAACTTCCAAGAGGGCATGCAGGCGATTGGAGAGTGGATGGCCTCCAATTGCCTAAAACTAAACTCTGAAAAAATGGAGGTTGTCATATTTGGACATCTTTCACCCGGATGGTCAACTACTTGGTGGCCCCCTACCCATGGAACCCCACCTATACCTGTTCCCACCGTCAGAAATCTGGGGGTGACATTTGACGATAAACTAAACTTTATGGCCCACTCAAACAAAATAGCAGCTACCGCCCACCATAAACTCAGGCTGATCAAGAAAATTATGCCGTTCTTACCAACCGCAGAAGGCATGACGCTGGTAAGCTCCCTCGTGCTGTCATCCCTTGATTATTGTAACGGCTTATTCATCAATGCCCAAGCTAGAGTGACCAACAAAATGCAGACCATCCAGAATGCTGCAGCCCGTCTCCTGTCTGGAACCCCGAAGTTCTCACCAATCTCTGAGACAATAAGGGACCTTCACTGGCTCAAGATTCGGAATAGGATCAAGTTTAAAGCGCTGTGCATAGTCTATAAAGCACTGCACAACCAGGGTCCGCACTTCCTGAAATCCCAACTCAGGCTACATTCTTCCACTAGATCGCTCGGATCCAACAACCTTGAACTCCTGCTGATCCCACGAACTAAAACAGTCACTTGGGGCGACAGACGCTTCCTAGTGGCAGCTCCCAGATTATGGAACTCCCTACCAGCATCTATCAAAGAAAGCCAGTCCTTGATGCAATTCCGCAGAAAAATAAATACTTGGCTATTTGATCGAGAATAGTTACTGGCTCAGCCTTTGGGAACCCATGCACAGATTCTAGCGCCGAGACGCCTTCGGGCAATTGTTCGCGCTGTACAAATTACAAAAATAAATAAATAAATAAATAAAAGTCTTCATCCTTATCAGTGGGGCGCATTTTAAACTTTATTCTAATGAGACATGAAAATGCACGTCTATTTATGTGGTACAATAAAATGTCACAGAAAAATGGAGTTAACGGACTAGTTTACTTTAAGATACTTCAAATACGAATTTTCAGCACTGAAAAGCATTAATTTCAAGAAAACAGCTATATCAGTGGCGATGGAAGGAGGGAAGGAAGAAGTAAAGCCTGTTGTCTTAGAGAGGAGGAACCAGCATAGTGCAGCTGTGAGAAGAGGTATGTTGTGGTGTTCCCAGCAGCTAGGGGAGAGTGAGAGAAGGCACAGTGGGGAGGAGGGAACAGCAGAGCAGCAAGGAGAGAGCTGATGTGCTTCTCCTGACAGACAGAGCCCAGGAAAGAATAGTGGTGAGGAGTGTGTGGCAAAGGGCGAGTAAGATGGGCAAGAGGGGAGGAGGGAAGGAGGTAGCTTTTGCTGATGTCTAACCCCAAATTTGCCAGCTGAAGTCTTGCAGCTCTCTAGACTTCACAGTGACCATCCTGGAGTCAAGCATCACAATTCTATAAGCAATACTGCAAACACAATAATATCAGGATATCCCTCAAGACCTGACAAAATATTAAAACAACGACTGCTACAGTGGGAAAAGCAAAAAAGGCATTGCATTATCCTTCCCTGAGCACTGGTTCATGGCTTGGGTAGCATTGCTGACATATCTGTGGTTGACAATATCTCAAGAGTAGAATATTCTTACTCCTGCTCATTGCTCTTACTCCTGGCCTGAGATTAATAGTTTGGGGTGGACACAAAACATTAAGCTCATCAGTGATCTTTTGTAATGCCAGGATTAGTCTCCATGAGATCTTGGTAGATGTGCTTTGATGATAAAGTTTTCCCTTACTAATTCATGGCCCTGCGAGCAAGCTTTAAAGTGCTTCCGCAGAGGTGTGCATTATGAGTTAAGCTGCAATGCTGGTGGAAATTACAGTTTCACTTAAGATTACAATTGTTCCTCGAAAACATGCATCTTTTTGGTTTTCCCACCATTACCCTGTCAAAAGATAACATCATCTTTCTGAAGAAAAAGTGTTCAGAATGAGCGGAGAATATACACAAATTGATGCAGAAATACCAATTCCCGTGGTACAGGTAATTCTAGGTACAAAATGACTGCATTGTTTGCCACACTCACCTATTAACGATGGACCGAGTTTCTCCATTGACCTCTTGATGTCTGTTGACATGGTAGTAGTGGCAGACTTGTATTCTTGAGGCACGTGACTGCCACGAGGAAGGGGTTTGAGAGCTTCATCTTCCTTACCTGGTTCTTCTCCAAATGCCGACATTTTAAGACTTAAAGTGATGTCTCTTTATTACCCTCCCATAGACTTATTTTCATCCCTGTTTTCTCCCTTTACCACTTTCGTCCAATCCCTCTCTTCTTTCTTCTTTCTCCCTTTCTGCCTTTTCTCGCCTTGCTGTGGATCAAAGTTTGATGAGTACAATTAAGTACTGGTACCCAAAAAAACATGAGTGCCTGTGCTCACCGTCTGCAACCACCGACACAAATTAAGCAATATCTGTAACACACAATTTACAATATAATGTGATTCGTAGTGGGATATACTGTTTCCAGATCTATTTGCATACATAAAGAATTCTGACCTTTAGCTACTTGGTCTATTGTGGCATTTTCTGATGGTAGTTTCCGTGGTGAACTGCTGTACACCATATCATGTTAGGGGTGTGCAAACCTACACTACTGAAGTGCGTGTGTGCAATTATGCTGCTTATCACGTGTGAATAAATACATTATTGAATTATCAAGTAATGTGTGAATAAATGAATGACATCGTTTATGAAGCACTATTGGAACGGTGTGGGAAGGACATTCTAAAATTCTTGGGGCTGGACAAAAAGTGATATATCCCTTGGAAAGCCAGTCTGGAAGATAAACAATCAATGAACTGCTGAGCACACATTAAAGTCTGCAATGCAACAAAAAACACGTTTTCAAGATACGTTTGGCATTTGTTATGAAGTGCGGTCATATTATTTATTGCTTTCACACCTAACCTGGTGTGGATGAATTTTCGATTCTGTCTGGAAGGCATGTCCTTCTAATCCTGCATGATTTCCAAGGGCAGTGGTGGCTGCCACCTGTTCCTTGTTGGCAGTAGGCGTGCTCCTGTGTGTGTGAGTCTGTCTGCTTTCCCGGCAGTCTCAGTTTGCCACATGTTTTTATTTTCCTCTGTGATTCATGCTGTGCCACCTTTTACCCGTTTTTTCAGCACCTCTGTAGGTGGTAGACTCTGCATTGATATTGGCAGACGCTGCTTTCTTGGCTACAACGACACTTGGAGCTCAAAAAAAGCATTTTTATGTTTGTTCACCTGAGAAATGAACATTTCAATCTCTTCTGTTCATCTTAATTTCTATTTTTACTAGCTGTGTCACTTGTATGCAAACTCTTACTTTAGGCCACGGTGATGCTGTTCTTTCCCTAGATTTAATCTCTTTCTTCCCAGTTCATATGGCAAAGTTCACAATGAATATAATTTCACTATTTTGAGACATTGCACAAATACTTACAAATCTAACCCACACACAGCACTCTCAGTTATTTGGTATGTTCTGGTAAAGGAGAGGCTTCTATCTGAGTAAGACATTTTTTGCAGGTCAGCAGTTTCTTGGGCAGGAGGTCAATGTGCATCATATATTTTAATATTTTCTTTGTCCTGGGACTTTTGCTACTTGCAAGGCAATAATATGCTTGCCTGTTTCTCTCTTTTCTTTTAAATGTGGAACTGCATTTGTTTACGTCTGCAGCCAGCTGAGGCCTTTCAAAGAGGTGGAAGCCCATTTTGCCTTTTAAAAATGGCATGTTTTACTTCCTTAATACAGCTTGTACTAAGTGGTACATTTTATAAAAAATACAAGTGCCGGATCTCTCATCAGGAGGCAGCTTGCACCAGCCCATTTCTCCTGTCAGCACCGCCTAAAACAGAACCAACTACTAACCATAAGTGTTGGGATCCTATACCTCGGCGAAAATCCATCTTGTCAAGGGAGTCCGGCAGGGCTCTTGTCTAAGTCCAAATCTTTTCAATATATATATGACTCCGCTGGCAAGGATTGTCGAGCTGCTGGGTTTTGAGATCATATTGTATTCTGATGATACGCAGCTTATGTTTACCATCGCACCAAACACAGAGCTCGACAAAATCCGTTTTGCCACTGGTATGCTCGACATTTCCAACTGGATGACTGGAAACTGTCTCCAGCTGAATCCGGAAAAAACGTAGGTTATGGTAATGGGCAAAGCCACAGACTTTTGGTCGGATGACTGGTAGCCTGCTCAGTTGGGTACTCCCCCAAACAGTCAGTAAAAAATGTAGGTCTAAAACTGGACCGGGCTTTAACTATGAAGGATCACATCGCGGCCACCACAAGTTCGTGCTACTATGGTCTGTGGCTTCTCAGGAAAATTCTTACTTACATGCCCACCCCCCATCGCAGAACCCTAGTCCAGGCAATGGTAATTAGTCATAGAACAAAAACATTATACAGTTCCCGGACCGGCTACATGGGGGTAGGATCCTCGCCCTGGTTTGCACTTAGCACGACACTACTATTGAGTGTCTACACAAGCCGGTACTGCTGAAGCATTGTTTTGACCCCAGATGGGTTGTGTTCATATGATCTACTAGGTACCACTTTTTAGGGTGCTGTATTGGTGGTCACTTATTCACTCTAATTTCTTCAATGTGACCGCTACCAAAAAGTGTAGGTAGAGCCTTCTGGTCCTGACGAATCGCCGTCTAATATGTTGAAAGGCGAGAAACATGTTGACCTGATTTCACAAGCACGTATACTCCACATCCTTAGAGTGAAGATTCGCGTCTTGTCTGTATTTTTAACTAGGACAGGGGCCACAGTCATTAAAATAGTTCTGAGTGGACCTCCTGCCCTATTTTACCACACCCTATTTACACTTCACCCACACCTACACTCTCCTAGGGTCCTCAAACGCACCTCACCCTCCGGCATTAGGGAAAAAAGATCTCCGCCAAGTAGGCTCCATCACGGGTGCCTGATGGGGTATTGTACCGCCGACCCAATAAGGAGCAGACCCGATGATGAAGCAAGACACCTAGATGGCTGGGTGTGTGAGGGTCTTTTTCTGAAGGAGAGGTGCCCTCTCCATTTCATCTTGTAACTTGCGGTTCTCCTTGAGCGTCCTCACCTAACACTCTTAAATCCTGCACCCTCTGTTAGGAACTGCATACTGTTTTTGTTCTATTGTTATATCGGACATGTATGCTGGACAGTCCGTTCTACCCCTTCTTTGTTTCACAATGGTAATTAGTCGTCTGGACTATGGTAATGCCTTGTTGGCCGAAGTGGGAGCGACCCTTTTGGCCAAACACCAGGTAGTACAGAACACTGCAGCAAGAATGATGTTAAATCGTCCTGCAGGCTCCTATTTAGCTCCTTTGTTAAGGGAAGTACATTGGCTATCAGTGAAGAAGAGATCCTTTTTTAAGATCTGCTGTCTCACATACAACGCGTTGAATGAAAGTCCTCTCTATTTGCGAAAAAAATGACTAAAATATTCCCCTTGTAGGAAACTCAGATCTAGTACCCTGGATCTCCTTCAGGTACCTCGTATCTGTCTCATCCTCACTGGGGGTAGAGCCTTCTCATATCTTGCGCAAAGGTATTGCAATGAGCTCCCCCCAGCCCTATGCAAAATCCCAAGCTATAGCATTTTTAGGAAACAGCTGAAAGCTTTTTTGTTCTAACAGAGATACCTATCCTCAATCTGGCTCACCAACTCTCAGTACACTTTCCTAGTCAGCGCCGAGATACCCCAGGGTGATTTGAGCACTCCACAAAACACTTAACATAACATAACACAACATGTGGTGTAATGGCCGGAGCTGTCAACTTCAGAGCTGTTGAACCAGGTTTGAGACTCAGGGCTGCCTCAACATCCTGTGACTCTGGGCAAATCACTTAATCTCCTCGTCCCTACCATAAATGAATGTCTCCATTATAAGTGCTCATGAGAAGCGCTAGTGTTGATGATTAAGTGCCAGTGCTGGGCGCCGGAAACCACCGGCTCAAATTAAGCACTATTCATACTACTGTGGGCCTGTGCTGACTTTCCAGGAGCACTAGCTTGTCACTTGGATCTATCAAAATATTAATATTTCATTCCTTGTAAGCCAGTAACCCTTCTTCTCCTGCTGAAACATTAGATGAGAACTCTGTGGTGCAGGACAAATTGCACCATTAGCGTCTCTGCTTCAGCTACCTCGTTCCACTGATGTATTACTTTTTCTCTAATGTCAAATTAAAACACTTCTGATGGACAGGGAGTGGTGTTAATCCCCTCCGGTTTTTATTTTGTTGCTGTACTCTGGATATGGTCATTAAAGTTAATTCACTATCAAGTAACATTTTAGGGGTCGTTACAATGGCGTTGGGAAAGGCTCCGAATGGGATTCGGATTCAGCAAATCCGATTCGGAACCTATGTTTCCGACCGATTCGGATACTTGTCCGAAGGACCCATTATGATGCAAGGAAACTGTTTGGCTGTCTGAATTGGCTCCGATTGGAATTCGGATAGACCGAGTCGTTAGAAATTATTCTGAAACCGATTTGGTCAGAAGAGTATCCGAACTATATCGTAATCGGCCCCTTAGAATTAAATGTAAATCACAATAAAGTCTTACCGATATTACAGTGAAAACTATGAAGGTTTACTGAAAGTTTAAGACATTACAGAAAACAAAATAAGTGGCAAGGAGTTAGTCAGTTAGTCTTTTGTTGTATAAAAGCAAGAAGTGCAGAATAAAAATACAAATAATGAAATAGCAGCTAAAAAATCAAGTTTAAAAGCAGCTATTCAGTAAAGTAAGTCATAAATTAGAGGTAAGGTCAACCGATTGTTGACTTCTAAAAATCAGGGGAGAGTGAGCCCACAATCCTCAAGATATGGCTTTTTTTTAATAGGAAATTACGCAAAAGAACTATACATTTGGTGTGAGTGTGGAGAGGTCTCATAATCGCATCCAATCATATTAAAGGAAGAATGATCCAATTTAAAATCACATTTGTCACCACTATTCCACAGATTCATATAATACAGTTCACATCCCCGGTACTCCTCAGACACCTCAATAGTTAGTACAAAAATATTGGTACAAATCTTAGTTTTAAGTTCTCATGAGAACCGCATTGTGGTCCCAAATGTAAGAGAAGCCTTGGAAAAACATTCACTTTACTGCTTGAGAACGAAGCATCATGATGTGCATAAGAGAATGACATGTTTCAAAACATTGTTTATAAAATTACTATTGTGTGTTGAGTACCTGATGTAGAAAGGACAGAGAGATGACTGTGTGAAGCAAAAGATGGCTGCAGACTACAACAACTATTTAACAAGCATTAGCAAAGCTAATAGGCCCGCCAGCCTTTTAGCAATTCTTGTTTTGTTTTGTCCTGGTTTTTGCAAAACTTTATTGTTTGGGAACCTGCTGGGCATGTAAAAACAAAACATTTAGGAAAGGCAAAAATGTTTTTGGGTCTTAAAAGAACACACATTACCATAGTACTCCATCGCACTAACGGCAATTACTATATGGATGTGCATGCAATAGCTCATAGTGAAGTCAGCCTTTGGCTGAAGTGGAGCGACGTATTTCCCTTGAAGCATGCCCAAGTGGGTTGGGGAAAAATATGAATGACACAACCACAAACAAATGGATAAAACGTAACTGAAACCCCCTTTAAGTAACTATGTTGTACATATAATGTTCGTAAAATCAAAGGGTCTTGGCTAACTCAGAGCTAAAAAAGCCCAATAATTTGCCATTGGTGGCTAGCATTTTGCCTTAAAGACAGAAAGAAAGAAGGCACAAATGATAGACAGAAGGCACAAAAAAAGGAAGAAAGAAAAGAAAGAAAAAAGGAAGGAAAGAAAGAAGGAAAGCAAGAAAGAATGCAAGAAAGAAGTAATGGATAGAAAGAAGGAAAGAAAAAGAAAGAAAGAAAAGGGAGGTAGGCAGGAAGGAAGGAATAAAGGAGGAAGGAAGTAGGGAAAAAGAGTGAGAGAAGGAAGGCAAGAGAAAGAGAAAAAGAGAGAATGAAGGAAATACATAAAAAAGTGTTGAAAGTGCTGCAAATTAAACATGATAAAGGCAAGTTTTCTTCCGGAACAAAGTTTAATAAAGAACCATTAGTGAAACTGAGTCCAGAATAAAAGTGTTATGAAGAATGTTCCGCTTATCAATTTACATGTATAATATTGAAGCTACAGAATAGTTTCAATGGATGAATTCTGTTATGCTGTGAAGTCAGTTAAAAGTATGACGCTTCAAATGCAATTTACAACAGCATTGCAGGTGACAGGAACTGATAGTGCGTTAATTGTGGCCTTCAATCAATCAATCAATCAATCAATCAACACTGGAACTGAAGGAAACTACTTTGTGTGCGGATGTGCTCATTCTGAGAAAGAAAAATACAGTCACTCAAAGTGCACCACTGGCTTAAGAACTCTGACCCATTTGCTCATGCTGTATGCTGTAGTGGGCGTTAGCAAAATGTGAATGGCACAAGAGACCTAAGCATGAAGAGAGGTGGCTAAAAGCCTTTTTTAAGTAAGTATAATATACATTTAATTTTAGTAGAAGCAATATGTCTTGGCTAACACCAGACCTAAAAATGAAGCATACATTATTCAATAATAACCTCTTGCGTGCTGATGACGAGCTGAGCTCGTCATGCAGCACGGTGGTGCTGTGCTGATGACGAGCTGAGCTCGTCCTGACCATTACCGAATGCCCACGCTGGGACAATTCCCGTGCTGTGCTGGGCGTTCCATTGGAATGGGCGTGGTCATGACGAGCTCAGCTCGTCATCAGCACAGCGCCACCGTGCTGCATGACAAGCCGAGCACGTCATCAGCACCGCGCGCGGGCCCCCTCCCCCCGTGCCGTGGGGGAATTAGCCCCACGGCGAAAGGGCTAAAATAAACTACTTTTCAATAGAATATCTCAATTCAAATGTATTAATTACTTTGTGTTAGTACAATTATGCATTTATTAAAAACCTCAATCAATACAATGAAAATATAAGCACATATGGAGCAGAATCCATGCCTTTTTAAATAATGTACTACTTCACTGTGGGGAGTTCTTACTGTCTGTAAGGAAATCCATCTCCTTTGCCTGTTTCTCCCTGCTTTTTAATCTGTACTCTGGATTTTTTCACAAACTGTGGGCAGAAGCCTGCCAAGGCATGAATCCATTATACTCTGTAAAATAATATTTTGTATCTCCTTAATAGAGCATCGAGCTAGGCCTGACTCAGTAAGGACATAGCCCTGCCACTCTGATCTATCAAAATACGAATAACTCATTCCTTTTTAGCTCATCATATCAGTACAGGGTTTTCAGAGCTACTGTTAAAACGTAAGTTATAAAAACTGTAATATAGGGTAACTCACACCCACGGTTTCTCCCTTTCAGTCAGAATACTCCCACAATGAAAATCTAAGATCATTTCATTTAGACTCCATCGCTTTTCAAATAAAATGCCACCACAGTATTAAGAGGCAAATAAGAAAAGATTGCCAGATGGGTACTCTAATGGCAACGTTTCTTGGTCTTTGGCATTCTAGCACATTTGCCTGCACTTTAGGTCAGTGATGTATGATTTTCAAAATGGGAAAAGTAAGAACCTTTGCCTTCAATTTTACCCACTCTGTGTGTCACTCTGTGTGTCCTGAGGAAGGCAAGATGAATTGTGACATTTGCATCAGATTCCAGACAAGTGACCAGAGGGGTGTTGCCAATTTGTTACACATTGGTTGATTTACTAAAGGGGGCGTGGCTTGGACGCCGATGGCGGTGGTCGCCTGAGAGCTCGGCTCCGAGACTGAGCCCGCATTTATCCTGAATCCCGAGGGTTTTAAGCGCCCGACCCCCTCAAATTGAAGATCGTGGTGGGGCCTACTTGTTGAGGCGCTTGGAGAAACCCGAAAACTGTCTGTTCTCGTTGAGAGGCGAACTTGTGCCGAGAGCGGAGCGGTGCTCAAGATGGCGCCCGACCCGGATCGATAGAACTGGCGAGAACTCCAGCCCGGAAGAGGCTCCCGGCTCTGCGCTCGTCTTCTTCCCGTCTCTCCTCTTGGAGAAACGTCGATTCATCCGACGGTCCGGGTGATTCCAGATACCGAAGACCTTCCCGGAAGTTTGCGGATCAGTCTATCGGCGTTGAGAAGGCCCTCATTGCCGGAGGGCGTGGCTGGAGGCGCTGAGCCGCCCAAGACGGGCGACCTTACTCCGCTGAGATCCTGAAATTACCGGTGAGGGTCGACGCCTTGAATACGGCCCCCTCGGGCCTTGAGGAACATTACAAGCGACGACACAACACTCGGATCTCCTGCCGGAGGTTCAGCTACATCGGTGGCGAAAGACCAAGGCCTAACTTGATCCGGCGAGACTGCGTTACCTGGTGGTGATCGCTTCTACTTCCCCCCTCTGTTGCTCCAGGGGACTCGGCTGCGGCTCCTCACAAGAGTAACCCTGCACCACTACGCTGGGAACGGTGGAAAAACCGTATCACAACGGCCGTTCACCGGAAGGCTATCAGCTGAGACTCCTTCCTAGCGGGTCGTCCGTCGAGACTCCTGCTACAGAGCAAGTCCGCCATTGGGAAACCAAGGGGACCTAAAGCCGTCTCGGACACGGAGGCTCCGGATAACGATGATCGACATGACCCGGAGAGGTCCGGAAGCCCTCACCTACAGCAGCAATTTAATAGGATCCTAGAGGCGATCGCAGATACACGATCGGCCTTACAACAAGACATTGCCCAAGTTGCAACGAGTTTGGGCCTTCTCAGAGCAGACCACGGCAAGCTCTCGGACAGAGTCAAAGAGATAGAGAGCTCGGTGAGAGTCCTGGAACCAGCGCAAAAGACCCTGGCCGCTACGGTAAAGGACGCCCTGACCCGGATCGGTGAGTTGGAGAGACGAGCGGAGGATGCTGAAGGGCGTAATAAGAGGAACAACATCCGTGTGGTGGGCCTGCCGGAGAAGATTGAAAATGGCGACATGGTGACCTATCTAGAGAATTGGCTCCGGACTGTGGTGGCGCCTGAGGGGCTCTCCTCCTTCTATACCCTGGAACGGGCACACAGGGTACCGGCCAGACCTCCTCAACAAGGCCGTTCCCCGCGCTCTGTGGTGGCGCGACTATTACATTTCCGGGACAGAGATCTTCTCCTCAACGCCGCCAGGCACAACGGCCCGTACCAAGTGGAGAACAGTCAAGTGAACATTTTCCCTGACTATACCTACGAGACCCAGCGTAAGCGGACCTCTTTCCTAGCGGTCAAACGAGAGCTACGGAGCAAAGGTATACAATACTCCCTGCTCTTTCCAGCGAAACTCCGTATCATCCTTGATGACACGACTAAATTCTTTGAAACTCCGGAGGACGTCTGCAACTGGCTTGACAACAACGGAGATCCAAAAGACTTCGGAGCCGCCGCGGTAAACCGGGCAAACCCTCGAAGATAGAGACTATGGCTGAGAGACGAGGAGTGCTGGAAATGGTCTCCAACTTATCTGGCTCCCAGGGCGGACCCATCGCCGAGGACTCGGAACCTGGCGGAGATGGGGGCCACTCGGACACGGAAGACTCGGAAACTGACAGTGTGAACTTACCTGTGATTACCCCTGACTCGGCAGAAGGTCTACTAGATGGGCAGGGATGACCTCGGGTGAGCTGATTCCATTTGGGTGGGGGATCGTGGCGGGGGGTGAAGGGACTAGGGAAGTCGCTGCTGGGCCATGGATCACCAGATGGGTTGGGGTGGCTTGCTATGCCCGATATCCATGATCTGGAGCTCGGTCTGGTCTCGGTAGCCTGAGACTCGGTGACCCCTTGTTGGCGCTCGGCCCCCACTCGGCCCTTAAGGCTTACCTGCGGTGGCTACCGTAGGATTAGTTGGGAAAGGGGGGTTTATTGAGGGTACGGTTTGGATGGGGACTGGATGGTACTATTTGGGACCTGTTCTGGGGAGGGTGGTGGGGAGTTTGTTTCAGGGGAAAGTTCTGTTGTTCTGGGGGGGGAGGCCGCCATTGGTGTTGAATTGACTGTGAAACTATCCATAACTGAGCATTGCTGGGGGAACCTGGATGAGACAATTTGGGACAATGGCTGATGTCACTAATCTGAAATGTATCACTTGGAATGTGCGAGGCCTTCACACCATGTCCAGACGGCACAAGGTCCGCGCTTATCTAGTGCGTAGAGGGGTGCAGATAGCGCTGCTACAGGAGACACATCTTACTAAAGCAGAAGGGTTGGCGCTGCAGCGTAGGTGGAGAGGGCAGGTATACTACACCACATACTCAGCTTACCCGAGAGGGGTGTTGATCTGGATACGGGCTGGGATACCCTTACAGGTTTCCAAATCTGTGGTGGATACAGAGGGACGATACGTGGCAATTTCTGGCACATTGGGGGGTAGAGCTTTGAATATTTGTTGCATTTATGCGCCTAACGTGGACCAACTCGCTTTCCTGACCACGCTCTCGACCTCCTTGGCCCATTTCCTGTCAGGAACCCTCCTAATGGGGGAGACTTTAACTCAGTGGTGGACGTTGACATCGATCATTCACACCCCCCCTCCCTGATTCCCCAGTCCGACGGGTGGCTAAAGGCAGGAAGGAGTGGCAGACTCAATGGGGACTGACGGACATTTGGCGAGCACAACACCCCTATACTAAGGACTTCTCATACTTTTCTGGAATGCACCAACTGCATGTGAGGCTGGATGGGTTCTTGGGGTCGACGGAACTAGTGTCCGCGACCGTGCGGTCTGAATACTTGACTAGAACTATCTCTGACCACTACCCCCTGTTAGCGGATTTCAGATGGTTTCCGGGGATCCCTGGTGTACCCACTTGGAAGCTGCGCCCCGAGATATTGGAAGATATAGTGTTCAAGGCCGACCTGGAGGATAAAATCACTGAATTTTTTTGCGGCAAACGAGGGCACAGCGGGGTCGAGGTCCTCAGAGTGGGATGCTTTTAAAGTGGTGGTTAGAGGCTACTGCATAACCAAGAAGGTGGGAATGCGAAAGGTCATCCTCGATGACCTGTCCAGCGCAGACCGGAAACTCCGCGAGATGGAGCTTCGCAGCCCCGGCCGCCCTGAACTTCAGGAACAAACTTCCGCAGCGAGGGAGGCGGTGGCAGTGGAAGTCGAACGATTGCGGTGTTTTGACTACAACGCCTATGTCACCAGATCACTCACAGGAGATAAATCGGGCGCACTCCTAGCCTGGCTGGCCAACCCCATGAGACGAACCACCCCGACGATGTCAATGCGCACCGCGGAGGGAACCGAGGTACATACCCAGCCAGAGATACTTGATTGTTTTCTGAGGTATTACGAAAGGCTATATCGCAGTAGACTGACTCAGGACTATGCCCAAATTGATGACTACTTACAGTCCCTGCAGGTCCCCGCACTGAAGCCTGAAATAGCGAAGGACTTGGGTAAAGACATAGAGATCGGAGAAATCCTTAGCGCTATAAAGGGGATGGCGAGAAACAAGACTCCGGGCCTCGACGGGCTCCCGGTGGAATTCTACTCCGCCTACGTGGACCTCCTGGCTCCCCGACTGTTAGTGGTATATAGGGAAGCGAAACGCCTGGGACGCCTCCCCGGCTCGATGTGCGAAGCCTTAGTAGTCCCCCTCCTCAAACCTGGTAGGGAGGCCGATGACCCAGCGTCTTATCGACCGCTATCTATGCTAACGGTTGATTATAAAATTCTAAGAAGCATATTAGCGTCTCGACTGTTGGGTCACATGAGTTCCTTGGTACATGAGGATCAAGCAGGATTCATCCCTAAATGCAATACGACTATGAATATTCGTCGCTTATTCCGTTTGCTAGAGGAATACCATGCAGAGGCCCGTGCCCCTTAGTCCTTTCGATTGACCTGGAAAAGGCCTTCGACAGCCTGGAATGGGAATATTTACGTAGGGTGTTGGCACGTTTTGGTCTAGGGGAAGGGTTTACCAGATGGACCATGGTATTATATGCCTTGGCGACGGCCAGAGTGAGGGCCCGCTAGTCTCCCAACAATACCCAGTGGAACGAGGCACGAGACAGGGATGCTCGTTATCCCCCCTGCTCTTTGCGCTCGCGGTAGAACCGCTGGCGTTATCTATCCGGACTGGCGCCTACTTCAGTGGGCTACAGACCTTATCGGGGCAACAATACATCTTTCTTTACGCCGATGATCTGTTGCTCTTCCTCGAGGATTCGAGCAATGCCCTGGTTGGGGCTGACACGGCCCTCACGACATTCGGAGAGATCTCGGGCCTCAAAGTAAATTGGGCCAAAACTTGCTTATTTCCGGTTCGAAAAGGGGAATCCAGACCTGATACCGCTAGAGAGATCAGATGGGAACCCAACTGCCTCAAGTACCTGGGAGTATATGTGTACCATGACCCTGCCGATCTCCTAGACGGCAATATAGCCCGCTGTATTCGCGCGCTACGAGGCTGCATGGACTTTTGGGCCACCTTACCACTATCGGTGGCTGGACGTATAGCACTGCTGAAAATGGTGGCACTCCCTCGGTTGTTATATTACTTCCGAGCGCTCCCGATTTGGATCCCGACGGCCACCTTCCGGCTCCTGAGATCCATGTTGGTGGGGTTCCTCTGGGGATCGGGACCGCCGAAGGGTGGCGCTCAAGACCCTGATGAGACCAAAATCGGAGGGCGGCCTAGCAGTGCCAGATTTCGAACAGTATTATTTAGTGGCTCAATTGCAAACCTTTACCCAGGAGATAGCGAGGGAGTTCCGAGGCCCGGAGGAGAGGAGGGGAAGAGGTATGCCCAGACACATTATCTCCTACATTGCATTACGTCAGCGTTTAGCCCTGAAAGACCTTACGCTCGAGGAACGTACTATACGATTATGCAGGAATCGTGCCCATGGCCGAGGAGAGCTGAAACTCCCTTACGCTCCGGAGATTCCTTTGGGGATGATCACTGCCTTGCCGCATGGTGGAGACTGGTCGCGCTTAAGGCACTGGGAAGATGCAGGGTTACAACTAGTGGGAGACCTCTATGAGAACGGAGTGTTACTGCCCTTCCAGGAGCTTCTGGACCGCTTTGACATTCCCCGAGGCGACTTCCTGCTCCACACAGCAGTCACTCGAGCAATTCAGACGCACTGGAAGAAGGGCATGGAGGAGCCACCAACATCGCCGGTATGCCAATATGTCATGATGTTGTCGGGGACGGTCAAGGCAGTCACGTGTTTATATACTAGATTGATCAATGAAGGGCTACCCCCGCTCGATACACTAAGGAATCGGTAGGAGGCCGACATTGGGAAAGATATACCGGAAACCACGCGGGCACAACTAATGCGTCGTGCCTGGAAAGGAACGCGCCACGCCCGGTTACAATTGGTTCATTTTTACGTGCTTCACCGGGCCTACCTGACTCCGGCGAAAATTCAACAATACTTCGCCTCAGATACAGCGGCTTGCCCCAGATGCCGATCACCTGCGGCGGACCTTATACACATGCTGTGGTCCTGTTCAGTGCTGTCCTCATACTGGCTGTTGATAGGTGACACCCTTACTGGAGTCACTAGGAGATCCCTGACCTTTAACGCGGCGGTGGGGATCCTACATTGGTTCCCTCATACCACTAAAAAAAAAATCTCCAGTAAGTTCATTGACCTGGGGCTCATTCTAGCGAAGAGAGAGATAACCAGGCATTGGAAGGCACGAGTTGGTCCAACAGGCACTAAATGGCGCAACAAACTCCTGAAGTGGGCTACCGGGGAGAGCACTCTGCGATACCAACTGGTGAGGCGACAACAGAATGAGAGGGCACTAGAAGCTGCACAGGAATGGGAGTCACTAGTGCAGGCCTTGCGAGATTACAGCTCTTCCAGCGATTTCGAGAGTGATGACGCGGCACAACCTTAGTCCCGTTAGACGTACATAACACTGATCTTCTATACTGCGGATAAAGGTTCCTTCCACAAGCTCTTATCACACACACAACACACTAATGGCGGGGCTAGGCGAAGGGAGGGGGTGGATGGAGGTAGAGGGGGGCGTAGGATACTCTCATTTCATTTCACTATCATTCAGGGGGGTTTTTCATACTACGAAATTAGTTCCCGATCCTCTGGGGAAGTTGGGTTGGCGGGGAATTAGGGGGAGTTTTTAGGATGATTTAGAAAAGCAGACAAAGAGCGCTCATTTATCCAGATCGACCCCCGCGGACTACCAGATCCCCGTGTGCGGACTTATCGCAAGCGAGCCCGACCTTCGGGTTGTGGGCTGAATGGCTGTGTACGAGGAGTGTTCCCCCATGGGGGGTCTGTCGCTTATGTTCTCCTTTGCAGTTATGTCTCTGATCTATTATGTAACTTTGGCTGATTCCTGCAATAAAAATATATTTAAAAAAAAAATTGGTTGATTTACTAAATGTTGTAGTCCAAATGGCATGCCCTTGCCCTGTCTGTTATTATTCTGGGATCAATTCTTTAAATTGCGGATATAACAATTATTTTAATTTGTATTTGTGCTTTTCTATTTCTTCGAATTACAATTTGTTTTAAAGAATATATTTGTTTTGTTATTGATTGTATTTAGTCGATAGTGGCTTCTAGCAAATGGTTTGGCCCAAAGCAGTTAACTGAATCTTTTCTGTATTTTTATACCTCAATAAACCCTTATATTCACCTTTTGATACTCGACCCCTGGACCTGCCTGACTAATGTTCTTCCTTATTACGAGTTTGGCTGTCTTCCAATGGGACTGCGACTGTGGCGGTCCCAAGAGGACCACCAAGCCAGTGATGAGCCTGCCTGCTGGATTATGACTTTAATCCAAGGCGGGTGGTGCGGCGGCAGTCTCACGTGGCGGGTGTTTTAGGCTCATAGGAGAGCCTCAACAGCATACTTCTGCCGTGAGAGTGCCTGCTTATGAGCAGAATGAATTTCAAGCAGATAATCAAAACCCCTAATAAGTGTAGTGTTTTACTGTCCAGCCGGACATAAAGCTTTTAATTAAGCATATTAATTCGGAAATACAAAAAAATGTAAGAATACACCGGACTGCTGCACCCGCCACTGAGCCACCAGTTTCCCGAAACGAGCTATCATGCCCCGGGCAGACCTTAACTTCAGATGAGCTGTTCCTTAATTAGACTGCTCCTTGATACCACCACGAGTCACTTGCCATCCTTAATGTATCGGACTCTGAATATCATTTAGCTTACAGAAAGGCTTAGTGATAAGAATTAATAAGGCAACAATGATTATTCCCTTGTCCTGATGATGATGCCCATAATACAATAAGGCATCGAAACGTTGTCGACTTTTAGAATAAACCTCTTATGCAATATGACACAGAAATATTGTAAAAATGCAAAGATTTGGTTTTCTGAAAATTCATGTCTGTAAAAACTGAATACAAGTTCACAGACCTATTGTAGCTTTGCCTTTTGGCCATTGCTTTCGTTGTTCTGTCTTGTATGTTGTGGGTCACGGCTGTGCCCACTTGTTACTATGTGTTCTTACATTTTTTTGTATTTCCGAATTAATATGCTTAATTAAAAGCTTTATGTCCGGCTGGACAGTAAAACACTACACTTATTAGGTGTTTTGATTATCTGCTTGAAATTCATTCTGCTCATAAGTAGGGACCATTGTTCTGTAAAATATGTAAACTACCCAAGGTCCCTGCAAACATACCTTTAGGGTTCCCTTGTCTGTTTTAACGTGAGAGTGCCTGCAGCACATTCCTGCACGGTATGGCATGCACCATGTTGTGCATGCCACAACGTGCAGGAATGAGGGTGCAATCCAAGGGGGGCACAGCATGTGCCCCCTGCACGCATCCCAAGGGCCAGATTCGGCTGCTGCCCTGCAAGGCTCACTTACCTACATGTCCATCACCCTTTTTGTGGTGGGTGGCATGAATAGGGTTGTGGATATACAGGCCGTTCTGTGCTCTATGGTATATTCAGGCCATTTTTAGACCCCCATTGCAGCTGGATCCTTGATCCCGGCGGTGGTCTACACTGCCACATCCACAATATGTTGCCATGATGGTGGCGATTGTACTGCCAAACCTGAGTACAGAGGTCCCAGGACCGCCATACTCGTAGTAAGACCCTAAGATATGAACAGCCACTATCAAGAACTCTCAAAAATGAATGTTATCCATTTTTTATGCTTCCAAACTACTCTACTGTAAGGCGTCTCTAAACAAAATAGTCAAAGCAAGCATGTAGTGGGGTTACTCAGAGGTAGAAATGAACTAATGAAGTCCTTATTAGCATGACAATTGTAAGTGATCTTATTTGAAATCTTTAACTCTTGAAAGCAATACAAATTCACACCCCTGGACTCATCCACAGACAGTGCTCTGTTGCTCTCTAGCTACGTTTCTACTTTTTAACTCTAGACCTGGGCAACATTTAAATTACGCTAGCATAAAATGTGTAATTATGGGAATTTCATGCTACATTTGTTACAGAAATTTCCTAAAATGATGGCATTACTCCTCTTCGCATAATTACCACAGAAAAGCGCAAATTGTGGTGAAGGTTTACTGCAAACGCATGCAAAGAACAGAACGCAAACAGCTGTTGTTTGTGGTGCTTTTGTTAAATGCATCCTCGTGCCAAAAGGGAGGATGAATTTCTGACAGCAATATAGCGCAAAATGAAGATTTAGCATTTGGCATAATTACGAGTAATTGTGAGTAATTGAGCTGTAATGTCAGGTAACTATGCGAAATCAAATCACGCAAATTTCGCACACCTACCCAATGATATAACGTATGTACGTACATGTATTCTTTTTACCCTTTGGTATCTTAGCACCATATAAGGCTTGCTTTGTAAGAGACAAGGTTTCGGTGGTATCGCTCCACTTCATGTTTTCTGCATTTCTCGACTGAAGGCCAGCATGAACTGGGAATCACCTCAAACCAAGGGCAGAATGTGAAAAATACCTTTGAACTTCTGCTTCTCCACAGTAGTCTGTACATTTACAAAGACTGACTCACCTCCGCAGCCAAATGTCATCAATGTGCTTGTAATGTACTTCATTTATGACGACAGTGTCAATAGTAGTGTGTGCTTGTAATCAGCGATATTATTTGGGCATTTTAGCCAGGTGCTATTGTCTGGTACTTAAAAGGACTGGAGATCAGCCATGAATTGCACCAATGTTCCGTCAGATTTCCATATTCTTGACTGCAATATGACCATTTTCAAGTCTGCTCATAAAAAAATCACCCACTTCTCATAAACTTCGTCTTGGAAGTGGCCAGATGGCCATTACGTTGTGGCTGGGTTATAAAAATATCACTTGGTGGAATGCCCAAAAGTCAGCAGGAGTGACCTTTGAAGAGCGCAACACCACTTTAAAAATGTATGACTATGCCATCACCTCCCTAGGAAGGTGGCAAAGGAGTTGCATTGCTAAAGGTCTGGCATAACTTAGTTTGTCTAAAGTCAGCCCATGTCTGGGACATCACTTGACCCTGGGTGAACCATTGTCCTCATAGGAAAACAGCTCAAATGCTCTCAAGTTAGAAAGGGCTGGAGTGAAAAACATGGGTGTGGAATGACGTACACATGTCCACATACAATACTTTAATTCAGGGATTCATTGAGTCATGTCTCACTCCATTCTCTCCCCCAAAATGTTCCTTCTGCTAGGACCTATGTGAGATTTCAAGCCAATCGCCGTTTAATAGGAAGACACACATCAACAATCCCCACTGTTGTAGTTTTTTGGGAACATTGTATCTGTGCACTTTTGATTAAGGAACTTGCTGAACATGAGTTGCCTGTATGGGTTGGACGAAGGACTATATAATGCCAAGTTCACTTATGAACTTGAAAGTTTTTGGATGCTTTTTGCATTTGCTTTGGTCCACCTTCCAGTCTAAGGATCCATGGCCATCATGCTGTGGGGCGTAGAAAAACAATGTCAAGGCCTGGAAAATACCCCTCCTTTACTTCCCTTGACTCTCTCCCCTTCTAATTGGGAAATGAGGATATAGTCAATAGTACAATTCCCAATCTGCTGCTGGACTCTTTTGTTTACTTTCTGCCTGCTTCTGTAACCGGTACCTCTCTAGTGTTGGTGTCAGATATGATATGAGGTGAAAAAGGGTCTGGGTAAGGAGCAAACCCATTTTTACTTCCCTGTTAGTTTGCCCGTTCCGCTTAGACCATCAGGAAACCGAGGATTGGGTGGCTGGGACTAGGATGATTATATGTTGCTTGCTTAAATTAGGTGAGGCCTGGACCCAGAGCCTTTGTCTCTTGGAAGTCCATCAAAGAGCACCATTTGAAGGATCTTTCCAGGCGGGTTCTTTACTGTTTGATGACTTAGAAATGTTATAGATTACGTGTCAGACTTTAGTTACTTGAATTTGGTCCAATATGTTATTCCTGTCCTATACAAGTTTTTTTCTTCATAAGAGTGGATTACTAAAGTCAACACATGCCTCACTCCTCCTCCATAGGAACTGCTGAGTTTCTCCGTGAACTCTATGAGAATATTCCGCTCCTTGCCTTCTTGTAAGATCCTTTTTACCTCACAGGGCGAGATCACTTCGGAGGAGCAAACACACTATCATTTGTGATAGTTTGCCTATCGTATCCCTGCTTTTACCTTCTTGTTATTTCTGTCCTCATTCCCTCCCACCCTTCGGCTACTCTTTTGTTGCTATCGATAAACTCCTCCCTCTGGAAAGCCTTTGTGTCCGCAAGAGTAACCATTCCCTGTTACCTTCCCTTGTTCTCAACACTGCTAGTGTCCCTAACAGATCATCCTGATCTTTGCTAGATCCCTGACAATAAATTTATGGCACATCCCTTAACCTCAAGAAGATAACAATGATGGTCTAAAATTCAAAAGTTAAATAAGAGAGGAGCTACAAGGCACCTTTGTAAATGTAATTTGCACTTGTATAGCGCCTATCACCCAGGGGTCTCTAAGCGCTGTACGAATACTGCTGTGGAACCCTTCCTGGCCTGTTCCTGGGCACCCCGAAGGTGAAGCCAGGCATCCTAGCGTTGTTAGGGTCGGTGCGGAGATTAAGCAAGCTATTGCCTAGAGTTGCAGAGTGGAACCTATGATTAGAGTAGGCACCAAGGCGAGAATTATCGGGTCCGAGGACATTGAGCCCAAGACCCTGCCGCGACGGGGATTGAACCCTGGTCCCGGGCCAGACCTCTGCCTCAGGGTCTGCTGCTCTAATCGATGAGCCGCACTTCTCCTTGTGTAAATGTCCTGGTGATAATCATTATTCCAGTAAGAGTTTATGCCCTGTCCCTAGATGGACATATACCCATGTACAAGGGTACAATAGCACTATGATCCACAAAAACATTTTAGATACTACCAGCCTATGAAGTTGGCAAATAGTACTAATCTGTTTACAGAGTTGAAAGTGCCTTAGAGGTCAATGTAGGCGCAGTACAGATGTTAGATCACTTTTCATGAGCACAGTTGATACCAGGCAGAAAAGGAAAAACAATTAGAAATGTTTAAAACTCTAGCCTGTATGAGAGGGAGTACACTATCAGCAGACACCCAGTGCTGAAGGTCAGTAGTTACATTCTTAGCAAAGAGTTTACCTGTAGGATATATTTATGCAGATGGTAGTAGTTGCTTGGTAATGTCGCGTAAGCTTTCTTGTATAGAAAATCACTGTGGAACTGTCTCAAGCCTTAGGGATCAGGCGCCAGATGGCTTAAAAGGCTTTAAATAGAATTATGGGCCACATATAGGGAAATCTCTAATTAAAGAGTGTTGTCTAAGATAAAAAAGTCAACTTTTACTTCTGAGTTTCAGAAATACACAGAATTGTACCTTTTCGTTTCAGATTACCAGTGAGGCTTCAGGCCCCCTAGGGGCATATAGACTTCTGTGTTGGAGATTCGAGAACATCTGTTGAAATAAGGATAAGTGGGAAAGACATCTGCCTTGACTTGTTTGGAATCTTCCCCATCATTTAACACAGTAGACCAAGGGCTTCTTCTTAGTAACCTGGAGTAAGACTTTGAGTTAGGGGGTCTACATTGGAAAATATATTTTCTACTAATCACCAATAGCAAGTTTATTCAGATCAATTTGTTTCAAAACACCAACACTCAGTGATACGGTGTCCCTCAAGGCACGGCCTATCTCCTTTCCAACTGAATATCTACAGGATTCCTTTAGAGATAATTGTGGCTGCTAATAGTCCATGGGGTCAGATGTATGTGGAGGATACCCCAATCCTATTCAGACTACTGAAAGGTTCTACAAAAAGAAACAATATCACAGCGTGTTTGATGAATTGGAAGTGTAAAAACAACATATGTCTTAGAGTGGACAAGACTGAGGTTTTGAAATTATGTCTTACTACATTTTTTGTTTCTTCATATGAATTGTCTAAGGAGGTTAGCTTTCCTCCTAAGCCTGAATGATGCGTTGGAGGTGGATTTTGGCTATGAATTGACTTTCACTTCACGAGTTCCGTCTTTTGTTGTGGTGGCTCATATACACCATTACAGTTTGCCTAAAAGCTGTCCTTTTTTGCCTAAGCGAAAGCTATCCTATGAATACGGCTTTTCTATTGCATGGCAACATATCTTAATATTAAGCAGGCTTTGATTTCCGAGATACATGCTACCAACAACAGATCTAAGCGAATTCTACATGGGCTGGTGAAGTAGGATCCCATTTTGAGTCTATGGAGAACCCTAGTTTGGCAATGCTTGGAGTGAACACACATGCACCTTGTATGTGTTGAAAGGTTTTACACTAAATGACTCAGACTCATATCTAAGGCTCCCTGCTTTCCCTTTGTACTGATTTGATAGATAAGTACAGACCGAAAACATTCATTTTCTTGTCTGTATTTATTGGGGATAAAAACGGAAATTGGGTTTCTTTTTGAGTAGTTCTAAATACTGTCTGCCATGACTGCCAAGCCAATAGATGTGTGGATTGATAGATGAGGGGGTTAAAAAAGAAAGGAATTTTAGTAAAGAGGCTTTAACAGCAGTAGATTTGCACAAGGTTGATACTGAAATGTGCGTATTTTCATATGAGTTCATAGCACTGAAATCTGACAGACATTTAATCATAAGTGCATATAATTATTCATTAAATATATGTGGAAATATACTAATTTCAGCTTAATTTTTACTCAAAACCCAAAATAATTATAGATAAATATAGATAAAATTAGCAAAAAATAAACATGGATAAGTACAGAGGGAAATGCCAAAAAAATAAGTACCATAAAACCCATAACACCCATTGCCTGCCCCTTTTACTCTAAGTGTAACGTGAAGGGGGGCCTTATTTACAAGGCCGCGATAAGCCAAATTAAGTGGCTTAACTCTGCCTTGTAAATAATGCAAAGGGTTTATCGCCACGGGAATGTCATAAAAAAGCGACATTCCTGTGGCGATAGGGGTTTGTAAATATCCCCTGTAGATTGCCCTCGTGAACTAATGGAAGTGACACATATTCTTGTCCGTACTAATTTTGTTTGTGGGGGTGAAGTCAGCATGGGTATAATATTCGCCTCATCCAGGAAATCCATGCTTAGTTTCTTCAGCAATGGTGCATTTGAGGTGAATCAAATTATATAACCAACTGGAGCACAAACGATGTAAAAAAAACAATATCTAAAAAGAGTCTAAAAAAATAAAGTGAAACAAGGCCAAATGAGGGAGCAGAGGTAGGGCATATACACAATCCACATTCCAAACAGTTAAAGAAACACACTTCTGATGGATCAATCATGGGAGACATAATAAGACAAATTACCTGGCTAAAATACGAATAAAGTTAAAGGACGTGCCAGAGGAAAGTTCAGTGTTGACCTTTGAATGTTTCAAAATCTGTTTTGAACCAACTTACTTCTGCTTTCCTTAAAATATGTGACTACCATTCCCATTTTCCAGAGAAGATAAAGAAAGCTAGAGTTGCCTGCATCCAGACACCTACCCTAGCAATGAGTGATTTTTAATTAGATCCTATCCCAGATGCAAGCACCCAGAATCATTAGTAGGACATTTTCAATATCAGATCCCATCTTTTATGAGCCTGTTGTCTTTTACTAAAGCAAAATCTAAGCATTTTAAAATGGGAAAATTATCACGATTCTTCTATTTTAATTTAACCTATAGAAAAATTGTTAGGAATTGGGTTACTGGTTAACTATGGTGTGAGCCCTGGTCAAGCAGCAACCACAATCCTAGTTAGGGTAAGGCACGTACAAACCCCAAATTAACCTGTGCTCAACCCCCCAGCAGTTTGGCACAGAGCAGTCATGCTTAAATTAGATTCATTGTGAAAAATATGTGTGCAACTGTTCCAACAGTAAAACAGTGAAACAACACACAAAATGATCCCACACCAGGTTAGAGAAATAGAGCGTAATGTAATAAATAAAACAAGACCAAAACAACAAAAATTCAATCAGTAGAAATAGAGTTATGATTTTTTAAAGAATAAACTATAATATAGAGCCTAAAACTTGAAGTACAAAGTGCCATCCTTAGCTATCTGGCCGCCCTGGACCGGTTCAAAGTCAAAACTTCAGGCCGAACGAGATGGAGCGCAGGTCAGATACAATCCCAGATCAATTCTGCTGAAGGTTTGCCTTCTCAAGTTGTCTGTCCCTGTTAGAAATGGGGAATCTCTGGTTGGCGAAGGCTTTTGACTGGGTGTGAGTGTTTGATTGATTCAGAGGCTCCGTCCATCACCACCCCCTTTTGTACCGCGTCAGGGACATCAGGCGCACCACAGGAGGTGGAGCCAGCATTGTGGAGGGAAGGCGCAGCCCTATTCAGGTCCCAGGTGCAATTACTCCCTCCCATAAACATGCAGATCTCCCTATCCACCACAGGGCAGACCCATCCTGGCTCCTGGAGCCATCCACATCATCCAGTACCTGTCACTCACAAGTCAGACATGCAATTCACATCATGTAGGCAGACACAAAGCACACAGAAATGCCAACTTCTAAAAGTGGCATTTCTAAAATAACCACAATAAATCTGCACACACTATTGCGCAGCATTTATTCACACGAGTTCACACATACTAAACTCGATCCTGCACACCCCTCATACCAGGAATTACCATGGACACACATATCCCCCATGCATTCCTATGAGAGGGCAGGCCCATCTCACCACACGCACTCAGAGAGCGCACGCACTTTACCCTGGGCCACAGTGCTAAAGTGCGCAGAGGCCTAAAATCACTACCACCATGTCAGAGCTTAAGGCAAAAAGTTTAGGGGTGAACCTACCAAAAAGGGCCGCGTCCAACACAATCCCTTCCAGCTAAAATGCAGGGTAGACCAATCATTCCCTTGATGGACTTCCCTGATTCGGGCGAGAAAAAAAGGACGTGAGCCCGCAACAGCAGGGACACCCTCCAGTTCCCTTCCACTCTGAAGCAACATTGTTCCATCTGAAAAAAAACTCAGGCCCAACTAGGCTACACCACTGGTAATCCCTAGTTGTCCACGGCCAGGACCAGGCCCTAAACAATCCAAATACCACTGGTCCTTGACAATCCACAGAGTAGGGGGCAGAAACCCCTGGCACACAATAGCAAATTTCCACTCTTCCTCTAAGTGTGGTTCCAAACTACCACCAATTCTCCAACTTATGGTCTGCACTCTCAGGCTGACCAGAGTCACCGATGAAGCATCTCCTAACCCTACCTCCCTTCTGGCGTTCCGCACTCTCCCAAGAGAAGTGCCCTCAGAACACAACTCACCCACCAGTTCAGGAACTCTCTCCACAAACTGGTCTACCACCTGGGATCTAAAACCACCGGCTGCACCGGAGTCAGAGGCGAGGACTCCCTCCCTCTGCACCTTATTCCAGAGCACAATATCCCCCCCAACTGGAGTAGTACCCCTAGGAGGCAAGACCAGTCAGGACCTTCCGTACAGATCAGGAAACACATGAACATGGCTCCCCAACCTAAGGACAGTACCCTTTGGTCAGACAAATGCCCGGCGAACCAGGACTTCCTGAGGGTGACACATAACTAATGTGTCATGTGACAGTCTGCCTAGCGCAGAGATCACAACCTCCTGTCCATCCGACAGTGCGTAAAGATGCTCCAGGACAGAAGTGGCATCACCATGGCCAATCAATGGGGACACAGCCCTTCTGGCTGGCCCATGACCCACTGGTTCTTCCCCTGGGGACTCTTTCCCCCTCTAACCCCTCAATCTGGATTTCTGTACCCTCCACTTAGGAGTGACACTGCCAGACACTAGAACTGATGGAGGCCTGATTACAGACACTCCCGGCTCACCTAACAAGGAGGATCCCACACCAAGAACAGTCCAACAAGACAGGCTAGGCTCCCTAGAATCAAAGAACTTACACACTCCAACAGGTGTTGGCGCAACTCCAGAAAACAATTACGGGGCAAATTCTCTCTGACAAACAGATGGAAGAGCCCTTTAACACCATTTACTGTGCTAACCAATCACCCAGATGTCCAGTGCACAACAACATTCATCCACACACTCCCTTCAAGACTGGTGAGACAGCAACTGTACTGCCCCTGAAACACAACCTGTACCCCTTTTAACTGGGAACCAGGTACCATACTCTGGGAACTGGGAATGGGACTACCTGCACTGGAGAACATATTGCTGCCACCACTGGATCCCACCCTACTGGGGAATACAGAAAACTAACAATGCACATAGGGGATAATCTACCCCCCTGAGCTAGTTACTCCATGCCAATTAAGTTACCACTGTAGGCCAACACTAGAACTAGCAGACAGCACAAGGGCAGTCACTCCTTCAGCATCAGGCCAACCCAAGAAATAGCAGACAGTACAGGGGCAGTACAACTCCTTCAGCTTGCGCTGCAGGCCAACCTCATAAATAGCAGTCTGCACAAGGGCAGTGCAAAACTCCTTCAGCTTCAGGCCCCCAAGAAATAACAGTCTGCACAAGGGCAGTCACTCCTCCAGATTCTCTGGTTTCTGTCCTTGGCAGGACACCCAACTCATAGTGCAACATAAAACACATTTCAACAAAAATGACTTTTAAAACAAACTCAGAGATAATAATCCCATACATGTGACTATCTAAAATGCAGAGCCTGTAGTGTAGCCAGTTGTCACTGCAGTATTGAGCAAATGCAAGTCCTATCCTCTCCTATCCTCACCGCTGACAACCAATGTCAGAAATGAGGATCTTTGGTTGGCTAAAGCTTGCGCCAAAGCCAGGCAGAGACCACCACTCTAGTCAGGGCAAGGGAGTTACACGTCAAAGATAACCCCAGCTCACCCCCTTGGTTGCTTGGCATGAGCAGTCAGGCTTATCCCGGTGGTTATGTGTAAAGCATTTGCGGAACACACACATCAACAACATACTGGGCACACCACAAAAGGAACTCCACACAAGGTTATATATAAAAATAGCCTTTGTATTATCATAAAACACATTAGATGGTAATCACACAATATACACTGTGCCATCTGGCATTGGGCAATATTTACAGGGGATTATTTACACATGACAGGGCCACGTGGGCCACTGTCAGAATCATCACTTGGTAAAAATAGTAAAAGTAAGGGCATATCATAAATGCAGACCACAACCAGTAATCACTAGCAGACACTATACTCAGCATCATCCTGTAACATAAATCATATTACGCACAGTATCACATCTCACGAGAAATATATTCTGCGCTAACCTCATAAGCCTAAACATAGTAGACCATAATATCCTAAACATAACTCGCATTAGGAAATACTCTTGCTAACATAAACCGCAGGAGGGAATAAATCAAACTTAAACCACTGTAGAAGATAAAAATAAAACATAATACAGTATGTAAAATCTCATAATCATAAAATCACTTCCAGAACATAAATCAGGGTGCATAAAACATACTATATAAGTTACATTTTCTAGCACCTATATAAATCACACTAGGGCCTGGCGCCCTCCAAACCTAATAGTACCCCTGGCCAACTGGCCATCTCTAATGGGCTCAAATGCCCTTTGTTCAAAAGTCAGGGCGCGCTGCCTGTGCGGCAATAAGTCAGGGGTGCACAATTGCGCAAACCTAAACGTTGCAGCTGTCACTAAGTGCTGCGCAGCTGAGAAGGTCAGGGGGCGAAGGAGTGCATCTCACTCTGAAGTCAAACATGTCCCCTAAAAGAAAGACCTAAACGGTGCAGCTGCCCACTACTTGCTGGGCATCTGGAAGTAGGAAAATGAGGCATGGGCTCTCAGTGGCCCTTAAAGTAAATATTCCGCCTTTGTTGGAGCCACACCGGGCTCTGCAAACAAATATTGCCCCCAAGAACGTGGGGCACACTGGCGCTGTAAATAAATGGGCATATGGTGGAGCCACACACAGGCTCTAAAAATAAACATGCCCCATCTTTGCAGCTGACCCCTGCAAAGTGGGGCAGCTGGAGAATAATGACCAATATGGGGCAGCACGGGCCCACGGGACCCCCACGGGGGCCCTTTAAACAAATCTCACCACGTTGGAGCGGACCTCTAGCTAGCGGGGACTCTCAGGGGACCAACAACACCGGCATGGGCACAGGGGGCGGGCACCAACATTGTGCCCCAGCACCACCCCCCCCCAACCACCATAGGATTTAGCCCATACTCACCGGGCTGCTCTCTCCGCAGGTGCTGTCTTCTCTTAGGGGACTGCGGGCAGAACTCGGTCTCCGGGGCTCCCCTCACTCATGGGAGCCCCGTCACACAACCCCTCGCTTCAGGATGAGGCGCATCTTCACCCGGACCCCCTTCTCAGGACCGGGACTTGGAAATGGAGCCTGGGAGGCTCTGTGAAGCTTCTTTCCGGCCGGGGGGGAAGCGGAAGTGGAGCCCGCGAGGCTCCGGCATGCGTTGCCAGCCCCGCTCACAACCAGGCGGATGGCTGGACTGCTGCTTGTAGGTTTAATCTTCCTGGGCCGTAGTGGTGAAACGTGGGGTGGGCTCCTGCTAAGGAAAATACAACCTCAGGCAGATAATGAGGGGTAGGCTCCCTCTAATGAAATATATAAGAGCGGGGTGGGCACACGCTCTTTCAATAAAAGGCCCAGACATGGAGTGGGCACCCGTGCATTAATTTAGGTAGAGTCAGAAGCGGCCATGTGGGGTGGGCACCCACCGTAAATATAAAAAAAAACAGGGTGGGCACCTGCAAGGCCGGTATCACGGGGGAATCCCTACGATGGGGATTCCCTCTTAAAAGGGCTGCAGCGCCACACTGCGCAGCCCCCAGGCTCTCCTCCTCTGGATGCAGCAAAGGCAAAAGGGGGCACAGCGCTCCCCTGTATCAGGTAAAGAGCCAGATGCTCCTAAAATTAAATCAAGGACCTCACAAGGTGCTGGGGCAGCTGAGATGCCGGGTTTTTAGGAACCCGGTGGTGCCAGGGAACAACACCCGAAGACCTCTGGGTTCTCCCTGTTCCGGACCACAGAAACCAAGAGTCTTCTAGGTGAAGTCAGAGATCGAGTTTTATTGGTTGCAACCAAGTAACATGTGTCCTAGATTTATAACAGCACAGGTCATAAGTTCTCAGGAGACTGTTCATTTTTACAGAACCAGCCTACTCCTTTTATACAAAAAGATATGCCCTAGGCGAGAATTCCTTGGTTTACAGTACGGTCATGCACATATTTCCACAACACTAAGAAAGGCAAAGTCACGATGTTAAACCCATATTTAAGATGTCCAGTTTGTGATAGATGATCCAGCCCGACCCAGAACTGCCATCAGATATCGATGAAACCCCAATAAACTCGGGCACCTCCTCATCGTAAAACTGGCCATAAACAAGAAACATGGACAGGTGTATGTGTGTAGAAAACATGGCCTGTGCGTAGTGAATGGTTTATGGCATGTTATGCATTGATGCTATCTTATTCGGCCACTGGGCGAGGAGCTGCCCAAACAGGTTTGACTGGAGGCAGTGGAGTTAGCTCGGCCGGGTCATGGAGAAGTTAGCTAAGGTGGACGTGTCCTTTTAGATCAAGCTCGGCCTTAATCAATTGACTTATATGAGGGCAAGCCATAAGATGGATGCCGTTCACAAAATGGAGTCGAGGGTTCGGAACAGAAACCATGATTTGAGGGGGTTAGCATCACTCAATCATGACGCAAATACGTAGGGATGATGCCCTAATCATTACCGGTCCGTTGATACCAAATTCGCCATGGTACGATGACATTTTGTGACACAAGGGTTGGGCCTTGGTACCATATTACAGCAAGGCCCAAGATTTCGGAACCACAGACCCTCCTATTAGGCAATAACTCATGCTAATCTGAGTCCAAATCTGTATTCATGAATTCATGGAGATGCTGCTGTAGCATCATTCTGTTGCTCATTTCGTCCCTTGACACAGGCTTCCTTACACATGGGGTAGCACAGAGGCCACATAGTGCAGGAGCGCACTGCACAATTAGGCAGAACATAAACAGAATGGCTAAGATCAACCCAATGAATATCAGTGTTTTCCATCCCCAGGCAGAGATCAGTTCCCAGAACCACCCTAATAGGGACCAATCCCCTTTCTCCACGTGAATCAGAGATTTTGTGTAGTTGGGAGATGGCCTGGTACACTGTCGGTGCATTATCAGGGATGAAAATGCAGCAACTGGATTGGATCACTCTACATACACCACCACGGTCTGCAAGTATGACATCTAGGGCAACCCTATTTTGAAGCGTCATAAGTCGATCTGATTGAAGCTCGGCAGTCAGGTTACTAAGGGCACCGGCCGTCTCAGTCACGGCGGATTCAACTACCCTCGTCAACTGGCGAATGTTCCTGCTGTTCACCATCGGCCCCCAAAACGGCAGAAAACCCTTTGCGAAGTCCCCAAATTCTTGACCCGCAGTGTCGTCTTGGCTTACGACACCCCTAACTGTCCTTGTCCAATGGTAATCTGCCCCGGCCGTGTAGGTGGGTGGCAGCAGAAACGAGATGAAGCAGGTGCCCGAAAAGTCAGGGGTCAACCAGGTGTACGCCTTGTCATGGCAAACGAAGTAGGTACCCTTAGCCGCTGAGAATGGAGGGGAAGTTTGAGATGCAAACACATACGTTTCCGTGCATATGCTCTTCCCCAACTGTGCTTTGGGGTCCCTGCCAATACCTTGCAGACACAGGTGACCTCGGTGGGGTACTATCCAAACCGGGAAGGATTTCTTTGCTTTCTGGCTTTTACTCGAGGAAATCACATTTTTAGTTACGTTCCAACGACTGTATGGAGTGAGTTCATCTTTAGGGATTGTTCGATACGTGTCAATATCCCTGCTCATATTTCTTATTCCTGCCACTAGTGCCTTGTTGCTGGAATCATTCTCCGTGGAGCGGGGCGGGTATGGTTCTAGGGCAAACAGGACCATGGTCTGGAAAGCCCATAGAGAACCATAATAACTAAATGGCAGAATGATGTACGGGACACCTTTATCTGTGGTGTGTGGCATGAGTCCACATATCCAACAGTTCGTGGTGTTCATTACGGATTGGGGCTGGTGTAGGAGTTGGATGAATGAGTTATTTACAAACTCTAACCTTCTGACAGACTCGTGTTCGGGCAGAGGATGGAAAGAATGTGAAGAGACAGTGGAAGGAGGTGTGGGCTGGGTGTGGTGTACAAACGTGACTCGAAAGATGAACAGAGCATAGCCAATTAAAAACATCATTATGCTACACAACATAAAAAGGCATATGACTAGGAATTGTCTCTTTGCCATTACGGCGCATAGTCTTTTTCAGAAGTTCACAGATCTAGTAGGTCTCTCTACCCTTGGAAACTCTATCCTCTGGTTGCTGCCCGCGGTGGGAGGTTGCTTCTGCCAGGGAGTGCGTTCTGTCCAGCCCAGGGTAATTCCCTTGGACCAACCAGAACCGTTGACCTAAACGTCTCCAGCTGCACTTCCCCAGACTTCAACCGCGGCCCTAGCAGCAGAACCGGATGGCGGTTCGAAAATCAAAAATGAGCTAGTTCCCTGGGCGAGAGAGCTTGTAGAATCAAAAATAGTTCATGGGGAAAAGGAAAATTGCATTAGTCCGCTGTTGTCAGTTCTTTTGTTCTCGATCTCAGATGATATCGTTGTTTCCCAGGTACGGTGTGGTCTTCAAACAACGTTTCAGGCTCTGTAGTGTCCAACTGTATTGACGGTGGCACGGATCCTTGCAAAATACGATCACTCTCCTTTTCTGTACCAGTTCCTTTCAGTCGTGCATCGCTGAAGAGTGCAAATCGAGGTACAGCTTCGGTCTCAGAGTCAGCAATTCCGTCCTGGACCCACCGCCGCCGGTCATATGGAAGAGGCAGAGGGACCCGTTTACAGTGGGTCCCGTGGATCCAGTTCTTCTTTCCTTCCACCCGAACGGCTGATCTTGTGGAAAGAAGGACGAGGTACGGTCCGGTCCAACAAGGCTTCTCGTTCTTGGTTCGCCTGAAGTTCCGCACGAGGACCCAGGAGCCGGGTTCAATGGCGTGACCTGGATCATCAGATGCTGGCGGAGAGGAGCGGTGGACCTGTTGGTGTAAAACACGCAATTTAGTTGTTAATTCGTGCAGATAGTCAAACAGTACAGGGTGCTCTATTTCACTGAGTCTCCTTGGCCTTGGCACGCCCCAGATGTTAGCCGGGCGGCCAAACAATATCTCATGAGGGCTAAGCCCTAGTCTGGAATGGACAGTCATTCTTGTGGATAGGAGTGCTAAGGGCAGAGCGTCAGGCCACTTAAGGCCTGTGCTGGCTTGGATCTTGGCTAGTTTTCAACTTTAACGTGCCGTTGTAGCACTCTACTAATCCAGCTGATTGGGGGTGGTTTGCAGCGTGGAACTTCTGGTGGATGCCTAGACATTCGCACACTCTCCTCATCACTCGT
The DNA here is from genome assembly GCF_964263255.1 of Lissotriton vulgaris. NCBI lineage: Eukaryota > Metazoa > Chordata > Amphibia > Caudata > Salamandridae > Lissotriton > Lissotriton vulgaris. The sequence continues at coordinate 53,050,669 of NC_141686.1, forward strand.
CCCACGAATTCACTTCCATTATCACTCCAGACAATTCTAGGCGTACCGAATCTCGGGAAGAATTCTTTGACAAGGGCTTTGGCGGTTGACAAGGCAGTGTTGTCCTTAAGGGGGTACTCTTCCACCCACCTGGAGAAAGCGCAAACAACAACAAGCACGTATTTCAGATTGTTGCACCTCTCCATGTGGATGAAATCGAGCTGCAAAACCTCGAACGGATACGTCGGAGGCGCAAAATGACCAGCTGGAGTCGGAGTTCCCTTACCGGGATTGTGCTTCAGACACACCATGCAGTTCCTAACTAGATTCTCTGCACATTTTGGGATGCCACTATTCTGCCATACCGGGGCCAACAACTTTCAGATTCCTTTTGCACTAATGTGGGCCATTGTGACCACTGCAAGCACATATGCGTCGGGTAACAGCCATCTCTGGTGTTCTGACAATTCGACCCAACAACCATTCGCATCCAATCTACCCTTGCTTTCTCTCCATTCATTCACCTCTTTTTCAGTAGCGTCGGATTGCATAGACTTCACACTTTCAAGAGTATCCTCGCACATACCCACATCAGCAATCCATCTCGCAGGACCGACAACATACATTCGACTCATTATGTTCCTTGCAGTCTCTTTCGCAACTTCGTCTGCAAATGCATTCCCACGACCAACATCATCTTGAATCTTTCTGTGTGCACTGCATTTTAGGATCGCGACTTGTAGGGGCAAGGTCAGTGACTCAAGGAGCTCGTTAACTAACTGACCGTGTTGGATCTTTGCACCATGCGATGTCAGGAACCCACGTTCACGCCACAGTCGCCCGAAATTATGAGCCACGCCAAAGGCGTATTGGCTATCAGTATACACATTCACTCGCTTTCCTTTTGCCAACACACACGCTCTAGTAAGTGCAACTAACTCTGCTGCTTGCGCAGAATTATGGGGGATGCGTGAGGTTTCCACAATCGTGTGCAATGTTGTCACCGCATATGCCGCAGTCGTATCACCATTAGGCAACTTGAAGAATGAACCATCGACCCATAAGTTATCATTACAGTCCGGAAGGGGAGAGTCTAGCAAATCTATTCTCCCTTTTGTCTCTTCTTCTGTCCTAAAACAGCAATCTTGCATTTCGGCCTCGTCTGTCTCTGTTGGAATGGGTAACAACGTGGCTAGGTTAAGTGTATCGCACCTCTTTATGTGAATGTGACTCGCTAATAGTGTCAGCTCATAATGTGACAGTCGCGCACTGCTTAAGTGCTGCGTCTTCGTTCTGTTTAGTAAAATGTCTACTGCATGTGGGACCATTACAATTAGAGTATTGTTCATGACTAATCCAGCAGACTGTCGAATACAGACAGCTGTTGCAGCGGTGGCCCTCAGACAACTCGGTAATGCTCTAGCTACAGGATCTAGAGTCGCTGAAAAATATGCGCATGGACGCTGTTTGCCCCCGAAGTATTGTGTCAAGACTGATAATGCACAACCTTCTTTCTCATGGACATATAATGTAAAAGGCTTACTGTAGTCGGGGTTACCCAACACAGGAGCCGAACACAATGCATTGCGTAACTCCTGAAAACTTGTCTGGCAATCTTTGGACCAAGGCATAGGACTGGGAGTATCTTTACGGATTAGTGCCAGCAAAGGTTTAGCTAGTAGAGAGAAGTTTGGTATCCATTGCCTACAGTATGATGTAATGCCCAAGAAAGCACGCACTTCTCTCTGTGTCCTTGGGACACTCAATTCTGCAATTGCCTGTATTCTCTCTGGGGTCAGTCTCCTTCCCTCCTTCGATAAGATGTGACCTGAGTAGGTCACTTCTTGTCGACAAAATTGTAGTTTTGAAAGAGAGACTTTGTGTTTCATGTCACATAGATGACGTAACAATGACAATGTGGCTTTCTTGCAAATTTCTTCAGTATCTGCAGCGATCAGCAGATCGTCTACATACTGAATCAGAGTTGCACCTGTAGGTAGAATAATCGTGTCAAGTTGTGTTTTCAGAGCCTGGCTGAATATCGATGGACTTTCACAATAGCCCTGAGGGGCGCGTTTGAAGCGGAAGCTTCGTCCTCCTAAATTGAAGCCAAAAATATATCTGCTCTCCTCAGCAATCGGGATGCTGAAGAAGGCGTTCTTCAGGTCAATCACCGAAAACCAAGTTGCTGAAGCTGGGATCATTGTTAATAAAGCAGTAATGTCGGGGACAACTGGAAACTATGGTACAACAACCTTATTCACTTCTCTGACATCAATTACAAATCTGTACACAGGGGGTTGTGAAGGATCAGTACGCTTTAAGACAGGCAAAATAGGACTGTTGCAAACGTTGCCAATTGTTTCTTCAATGACATCTTTCTCTACTAGATCGTAAATGAGAACAATACAAAGTCGCATATAGTCTCTTTAACAAATCCAAACCTAACAAATTCTCACCACAACCTGTTGTAAGAATGAGGGGTGCTTCTAATTCACATGGGCCAACAGACAGGGGCATAGGACTAGAGATCGGGTTTCTAACCGGGGCGCCAGAAAAACCTACTGAAACATTCATTTCGCCAGACAAAGGTGCGCCAGGAAGTTTTGAGTGCATAATCGAACTTTTTGTAGCACCAGTATCCAGCAGAAAAGGTTCTGACACTCCTGATGTAATCACCTCAACATAAGGTCCATTCTGATCTACTGGAACTGAAACAACTCCCTCTCTTTGTCCATGGCTGTCCTAGCAATTATTTATCTCATCCTCGTTCTCTGCGTAATAGTCATCAGCATAGCACTGAGCTGACCTAGAAGACGCATTAATTTGTTGATCAAAGCTATTCATGGAATTCTGAGGCGGAAAAGAAGTGTTATTCTGGGGGAAATTTCCACGGCCCCTACCCCTAGGAGCCTGTTGAACACCTCTACCTCTTGCATCAGAAACACCAGAAACACCATTCAGACGTCGTGCCAAAGCTGGACAACTATTCTTGAAATGACCCTCTTCTTTGCAATAGGCACACTGATTCGGGCCATACGGTAATCACTGATGGGAAAACTCGTTCCCTTGCGCGTTTCTCAAATACTGCTGTGGTTGCTGATAATTGGGCTGACTAGGAGTGCGAGGCGGATAGGCTTGCTGGAGAAGAACTTTAGTTTTTAAATCTTTAGTCTTTTTGTCTGCCTTATCTAGTTCGTCTTTGCGCCTATTTTCGTAGTACTGGGCTGTGGCTAAAATCTGTGCTGACGTGGAAACAGCCCGAGCACTCTCTGAATCTTTCAATTTGTTACATAGTTCAGGAAGTAGATTATGTACAAATTTGTCTACAAACAACCTTTGGCCACCTTCGGTAGCCATATCCTGACCACTATGATCGACGAAAGTCTCTTCAAATCTCGTGAAAAAGTCAGACACATTCTCATCTTTCTTCTGCTTGCACGCAGATAACTTGTCCCAATTCACACGCAATTCAGGCATTAAGGTCTTCATATAAGTAATAATTCTACCAGGAAGTTCAGCTACTAGAGGCTCAGGTTTGGAACCACCGACTTGTCTAGCATCAGTAGCAGTAATATTAGCCCAAGTTCCACCTAATTCTTGGTCATGATCTGTATGGCGGATCTTACTCCATAAAGCCTGTGGAACAACATTCCCAAACAACATGTCTATATCTGCTAAATTCATGATACACGAGCTGGCAGTCTGTGATAACTCCTTGTAATACCCTGCAGGATTTTTACGGGGATCGGGTAATGCCTGCTTTAGGGCTAACACTTCAGATCTTTTCCAGAGGACATGTACCCACACACGCTGGAAATGCGGCAAAATTGGTGGATTTACATTCGCATCACCTTCCCTCCAAACCGGAGGAACTTCTCTAATGGGGTACTGTCGTGGCTTTTTCCTACCTGACATGTCATCCTCATACAGTGACCTAGAAACGTTTCCCTTACTTCTATAGGATAACAAACAACTCTATTGCTTTTTCAACATCGGCACCTACAATCATGCCCTCGTAAATTTGAAACGCATACGGAATAATTCCTTCATTTTGCGTTTGGGATCATTTGTCTCTAGATCTTCACAGAGATATACACACATCTCTTCAAACACGTATCTCTGAGTGGGTGCATCCCATTGACGGAAGACTTCCATAACAGACTGAACATCATATCTTGCTGTATCAGTAACCCATTTGCGTGCCAACTCATTCAGCACTTCTCTTTCCTCGTAATCAGGCAGTTGACTACGCAACTGTCTACGTCCTATTTTAGGGGTCGTTTTAGGCGACCCAAATAAAGGTGAAAACAGACCAGTGACAGTACTTGCCACTCTCTGTCGAACGGAAGGAGAAGCTTGCGGAGAGGCAGATGCGCCAGAAAAGATAGGCTGATGTAAAGATGAAGTCGAAGCGACAGCAGAGGAAGTCGAGGCAGTGGCAGAAGTAGTATCAGGATAAACAGGTGGAGCTGTAGGCAAGGTTGTAGAAGAAGTGGATGGAGTATGTAGCAAAGGCGGCGGCCCTTGAGAAGGCTGCGCCGGAGAAGTAGGAACCAGCTGAAGAGGAGCTGGTGCTTGTGCAAGAGCTGTAGTTCGTGCGCTGGGGCGCGGTATAACAATACGCTTCGGGGTCCAACAATACTCGATGTATATGGGGGTGGTGAATTCAACAAATGGGACATTAATGGATCTTTGTCAGATGTTCCCTTTGAACCTTGTCCCTCATGGGGCAACATCGGGTAGCATTTATCTACTGCTAATTTCTTGCTTCTGAGCATCTGTTCGTTGTCCTGCTCTTCCTCATTATCTCTGTATGCAATGGCAGCCTGCACCATTGACATACCTCTTTTACTCTTCTTTGCTAATTTTATTTCTTTCTGTTTGGCTTCTTTGCGCCATAAGCGAAAAGAGTCAAACATCACTGGTCGGGCTTTCTTCTTAAACAATTTGACCTCGAGGTTGTCTAAAATTTCTGAGTCAAAACTACCATATTGGGGCCATTTTAAAACACCATCCTTTCTGGTGTATTTTATCCATACCTCATTATACGTGATAGGGCCTACTCCGTGTTTTATATAAAGTTCATATGTTGGAGTTCCAATCGGAGGAACCGGACATGAATCCTCTAATCGGGAGTCCTTACTACAACCAAGACAAAACAATTTTACAAGTCTGCTGAGACCAGGCATCTTCGCTCACTAGTCTAGCTTCAAAATTCAAAGGATTATCGATTACGATATTCTCGTGAATACACGAGCCCTTCGGCTTTGGTGCTTGCAAGTTCCAAATCAAAGCGTATCTCAAGGATACCAAAACTAATAGTCAAACTAAGGACTGGGAGACGCTCCACTTATACTTAACTGAAGTATTGAAGATCGATGACGTCACTAGAAGACTCGTCTATCGTTTCGCTCTACCAAGAATCACTGGGTCCAAAACAGGGCGATAGTCAGGGCAGCAGTCCTTCGTAGCCGTCGGGACGCGGGGAACCTCGCAGCAAAGACCTTCGGAACCACGTCGACATACAGGGGTCGCTGAAGTGGCTGGCCGTCCTCTGGAATTTTCACACGAAGCTCCTCACGAACATCTGGCTTGGACCGATACCGCTTGATACCGCCCGAGTTGGGCGCCAACTGAGGTGCCGGGTTTTTAGGAACCCGGTGGTGCCAGGGAACAACACCCGAAGACCTCTGGGTTCTCCCTGTTCCGGACCACAGAAACCAAGAGTCTTCTAGGTGAAGTCAGAGATCGAGTTTTATTGGTTGCAACCAAGTAACATGTGTCCTAGATTTATAACAGCACAGGTCATAAGTTCTCAGGAGACTGTTCATTTTTACAGAACCAGCCTACTCCTTTTATACAAAAAGATATGCCCTAGGTGAGAATTCCTTGGTTTACAGTACGGTCATGCACATATTTCCACAACACTAAGAAAGGCAAAGTCACGATGTTAAACCCATATTTAAGATGTCCAGTTTGTGATAGATGATCCAGCCCGACCCAGAACTGCCATCAGATATCGATGAAACCCCAATAAACTCGGGCACCTCCTCATCGTAAAACTGGCCATAAACAAGAAACATGGACAGGTGTATGTGTGTAGAAAACATGGCCTGTGCGTAGTGAATGGTTTATGGCATGTTATGCATTGATGCTATCTTATTCGGCCACTGGGCGAGGAGCTGCCCAAACAGGTTTGACTGGAGGCAGTGGAGTTAGCTCGGCCGGGTCATGGAGAAGTCAGCTAAGGTGGACGTGTCCTTTTAGATCAAGCTCAGCCTTAATTAATTGACTTATATGAGGGCAAGCCATAAGATGGATGCCGTTCACAAAATGGAGTTGAGGGTTCGGAACGGAAACCATGATTTGAGGGGGTTAGCATCACTCAATCATGACGCAAATACGTAGGGATGATGCCCTAATCATTACCGGTCCGTTGATACCAAATTCGCCATGGTACGATGACATTTTGTGACACGAGGGTTGGGCCTTGGTACCATATTACAGCAAGGCCCAAGATTTCGGAACCACACAGCCCAAAGCATCAGGGCTACAAAAATTTAAGCAAAAGGTTCCAGAGCATAGCTGGACCCAGGGAGGCAGCCCTCCTGGCAAGTCCTCCTGGGCTCCAGCAGCAACACGTCCCACAGGAATCAGGATTCAAATCAGTATGGCATGGGAGAACCAGATACAACTGGTTCAGGGGAGCTTTGGAGCACTTTGTTTTGCTCAGCTCCTCTCTTCCTTTCACAGAACAGGCCAGGGACATCAGGCGCACCACAGGAGGTGGAGCCAGCATTGTGGAGGGAAGGTACAGTCCTATTCAGGTCCCAGGTGCAACTCCTCCCTCCCATCTACATGCAGATCTTCCTATTCACCACTGGGCAGACCCATCATGGCTCCTGGAGCCATCCACATCATCCAGCGCCTGTCACTTACAAGCCAGACATGTAATTCGCATCATGTAGGCAGACACACAGCACACAGCAATGCCAACTCCTAAAAGTGGCATTTCAAAAATAATCACAATAAATCTGCGCACACTATTGCGCAGCATTAATTCATACGAGTTCGCACATACTAAACTAGATCCTGCACTCCCTTCATACCAGGAATTACCATGGACACACATTTCCCCCATGCATTCCTATGGGAGGACAGGCCCATCTCACCACACAAACTCAGACAGCGCACGCACTTTACCCTGGGCCACAGTGCTAAAGTGCGCAGAGGCCTAAAATCACTACGACCATGTCAGAACTTAAGGCAAAAAGTTTAGTTGTGAACCTGCCAAAAAGGGCCATGTCCAACAGCCCCTATACCTGTTCCAGTTGTAGAGGGTCATGGGAAGCCAGGAGACCATAGCAGGTGATGGTCTGTGTGGTGCTAACAGCAGGACGGGTGTTGCAGATGGGTGGGCTGGAGCTTCGTTTTGGCGGTCCTTGATGGGCAAACAATGCTTGCTGTGCGAAAGCTGTGTCTCGCTCCGTGTGAGTGGCGTGGTTCTGGTATGAGAGGGCTCGTCTGCAGTCACAAAGTGCCCAAAAACTTGATTTGAGAGCCCGTAAACTACACTAAGGGTCCAGGACCTGAGAGACACCACTCGGGCCAGGAACTTGCTGCAGCTGGATCCACTAGCTGGTTGGGGAGCCTTTTATGTCCATGAGGATCAGTTCAGGAGTCCAGCAGACTGGTCCTTCAAGTCACTCTGGGGTCCAGTTGTTCTTCCCCAGGCAAGAGGGCAGCAGGGCAGCAGTTCCTTTTGAGCAGCAGTGCAGCAGAGTGGCAGTCTTTGTAGCAACACAGTAGTCCATCTTCTTTGCAGAGAATGTATAGGTCCAGAAGTGTACTGAAGAGTTGGTGTTTGAGGTTCTTCTTTTATACAAAGTTGCACCTTTAAAGTGGGTAGAAGCTTCTAGAGGCATTCCTTTGTAGTGTGCCAATGTCCTGCCTTCCTTGCCCTGGCAAAGGTGTTATGAACCCCTTTGTGTGAAGGCAGGACAGAGTTTATTCAAGTGTAAGTAGGGCTGTGCCCAGCATTTCCCTTTCATCCTGATTGTGATGGCCCATTCAGTCACACCTAATCTCCCATTGTGTGTGGCTGTCTAGGAGGAATAAATTTATATTTATTATATTTATTTACATGTTTACTTAACTGTAAAACTCTGTAATCCATACATTACCACCCTCCACCCTGCCCCCCCCGCTCCCCACGTCACAGCCCTGCAGGTCATCCCACTACCGTCTGCGCAGGTAAGTAAACATATAAATAAAAAAAACGAATTTCGTTGCGTGCACTGCATCACATTTGGTGATGCAGTGCACGCAACTAAATTCGTTTTATTTATTTATATGTTTACTTACCTGTAAAACTCCGTAATCCATACATTACCACCCTGCCCTTCCCCTCCCCACGTCACCGCCCTGCACGTCATCCCACTACCAACCGCGGCTGCTTAAAGTACAAGGGATTGTAATCAGTGACAGCTGGTGATCTGGGAACGTGTAGCCACATAAACTACTTCATCAAATTAGCCTGAAGGATAAAAATGAGGAAGCCTGATTTTGATGAGAAGGGTTTGTGGATTTTCCCCAATGAGAAAATGTTGAAAAAGAGAATTGTGTATTTTAGAGCACAATTTTCTCATGGATTGGCTCAAAAACTAGAAATTCTGAAGAGGAACTAATGAAATATCTCACAAGGTTTTTGGTGTGGCAAGTAAGTCCACACCAACATTTTATTTCATAAAATGCCAAATGTTAATGTTGCAATAAGCTCATCTCCCCCAAATAGAAGCTTATATTTTTGTGGAAAAGAACAGTATTTTTCTTTTCTACACATTAACGTCGTTTTCACCAAGAACATACTACTGTAATTCATGGCAAGAGTCTGCCTTCTGTGCCTAATAGAATCAAGGAAATGATCATCATATGGTAGGGATTTTTGCCACAATTGTTCCTTGAATAGTACCGCAATAAATTAAGGATAGGCACAATTGGGACAGAGTGAACATTAAGTAATTTTGTCAACAAGACCCACAGTATGTCATAGTTGGGCCCATATTATGCATATGGTTGTTCCTACCTCCTGCATGGACATCCACAGGAAGGCATATGCACCATAGGTAGTGTGTACACAAGAGCATGAACCCTGCATTTAAGCATGGGAGTACACATACACACTCTGCACAAAAAGAACATGTGGTCTTAGGCAGGTACATTCGTACAGGATCACACCGATAGTGGTTAGTGCATTACACACAATGAGAACGCATGTCATTGGGGAGAAGGAACAGGAGCACATGCATATGCACACACAAGAGCATGCAACATGCACAGGTGCCTGTGGACTCTCGTATGAACACTAGCCAGATATACTAGGAGACCATAATATATTCTTCAACGAGTGCACACCTAAGCCACGCATCAAAGGAGGTAGGAGTATCACGCATGCACACACAGGAAAAGGCGCAATTACGTTGGACTGACTACTTACATGGACCAGGGGCAGCCTTAGGCATGTGCAAGCTGTGCACCTGCACAGGGCCACCAAACCCCAGGGGCCACCACGCCAATATATATCCTTAATATAATAATCCTCTGAGGATGGATACATAGTTGCGTGGTGCCCCCTGGCAGGGATTTGGCGGCCTCCGGCTCTGTTCCACTTCCAAACACCCTTACCCCCCCTCTTCACTGGCCTCAATGCTCAGGCCCGCTCGGACCCCCTCTTCCGGGGCCCCCTACCTACGCTCCCTGCCCAGGGCCCCCATGAGCCTAGAGCCGCCCCTGCATGGACACTGGGGCAAAAAGCATTGCAATAAGCATTGCCTCAGAGACTGAAAAACCTTGCAAGGTTGGAACGGTACATACATTCAGGACACAGGAAGTGTTCTCACAGTGGTCGGCATGCTTAAGAATAGGTTCCATACAGAGATTGGAGAGGTGCGTATTCACATATTAGAAGAGTTATGTTTTTTTTTAATAAACAATTGTTATTTTAAAAAATATGTTTTTGGTAGGTAAAGGTACTGATTGTTGCATTGCAGACATAATGAAAAATAGTTACAGTCATGTTACTACAATGAGAAAATGGATAACAGTGAGATGCATACATAATAAGCGGAACAAATGACAGCAATCATTGTCAGTAATATATTATTTGCAAAAAGGTGCATCAGCACATGTTATGTTATGTTCGTTCGTTGGTTCTGTGTTTCTGGTGTAGGCTGTAACTGCCATTGGTATGGACTGACAGTGCTTCAATGCACAAAATCCGAAGTGCACAGACATGACAGGGATATGCATGAACGGTCTCAAGCACTCGGTAATTCCAGCTCAGACCAAGGCGCCTGCACACAGCTCACACAGATACATTGTATGCTGGGCCCGGGCATGCCCACAGTCAGAAGGAGCTGGCTTCCTCAGCCATTGGCTGTGTGCAAAACACAAACCTGAAAGCTGAAACTCATGCTGCCCATCCACCAGCCAGCCTGACTTTGCAACCCATACATTTAAGTGTGCATCTAGGCGCCCTCTCAAAACATCAATTTGCTGAGTAGAACAGTTCAAATAAGTAATGAGGCCCAGCCAATAATTGAGCTCTCGAGAAAAGTCAAAGGGTTTTATTAGAAAATTCGGAAATAAGCAATACAAAGTCAATCGCCATGAAGGCTCTAATACAAAGTAAGCAATCCGAAAATATCCACACCTTGCCCGGCCTGCATGGCTTGATAAAACTGGAGTAACGTAAGGCGGTGCAAAACGCGACCTTGAGTAACTCTGCCCTACGGAGGAGTTTCATGAGTGGATTGTGGGTGCCGCCTCCATCCACCCATGGCTTTTGGTGCATTCCCAGATTTACCATTAGTGGTCCACCTGAGAATGGAAGCGTAACGAGGATAAATATCTTTATTCCTCCACATTTGTTCCTCTTTCTAAGTGTGCTGCATTTTGCAGCACACATATCAAGAGGAAAATGCCTATCAGTATTTTTTGTGTGTAGGAAGGTGTTCCTTCGTGCACAAAAACAATCTCGCTTAAAATGCAGGCCCCGTTCCTTGCACCGCAGTGCCAGGGTGCCTGCTTTGGCGCTAGGCAGCCAAAAGTCTGCCAGCGCATAGAAAGGACGGTAATGCAACATATAATGTTAAGTATGACGCATTTCTGCCGTTTCACGCACTGCAGCAAGTTAACTTGCTCTGTTGCGGTGCGTGAAAGGATGGTAAATGTACCCTCTAATGCTTAACACAGAAAATCTGAAATTGAAACTTACATTCCAATCAGTCCATGTCGAGAACTGATCTTTTACATTTATCCTGATTACTATGGACGGGCTTTGTGGTGCAAACCTGTCCTATTTCCATTTCTACTGAAATTTACCTCTTGGCTCGATTTTAATTTGTGGGGAGAACAGTTGCTGTATCATCATTCCGACCTCTTTCTCAAGCACATTCCTAACCTTTTTTATCCTGAACTTCATGAACTCTTAAATGTGGCTGGGTGTAATTGCCCAACTTGTCTGGTTTGACTGTCTGTGCCGTGTTCTTTCCAGAGATGGTCTGTGTGTGCACTATTTATAGTAACTACCTCTAAGTACAATTTACTAACTTGAAAAACTACAACACAACTGCAGCACAAGATGAAAAGTAGATTCCTGTTTTTGTCTGTATTTGAGCCTCTCTCATTTTCACCACTCATTTTTTACACTGAGTGCAACAGCAGCAGGTCCAGTCATTATGGATAGTGGGACAGAGGCCAGAGAGAGGAGGACACAGATGAAGACACAGAGATAATGGTGGGGAGGCGCTCCAGTGGAGAACAAAGATTGTGATGTAAGGGCCCGAAGCTGAGAGCCATGTTACATGGGAACTGGGATCTGTAAGCAGAGATTGCACTGCAGCAGAGGTGGGCAGCTTTGCATGGGTCTCACAGAGCTGTTGAAAGGGAAATCAAGATAACACGCACGCTTGTGTATGACAACCTTCGGTAGTAAATGAAGTTATGCAATTGACAGTTTAGGTGCTGGCAGAACATGAATGAAGATTTCAGCAGCAGGATTTTGGGACAAGGCCACAGGAGGGAAAGAGGAGGTCTTTATGGATGCATCCATTAGTTGGGAGGCGTGCGGGCTTGCCTATTGCACAGACTTTATGGAGGCATAAGTACTAGCCTGTGTGTCCGTGGTTCTGTCCTTTTCCCTCTGTTGGTGTGTCGGAGTTTATGGAACCTACATGTGTTTGTCTGTGCATGGTTGTGTGTGTGTGAGGACCTGTGTTTTAAATGGCGATGTTTGTGTTAGGTGTTAGGCTTACTAAGCCATAGAATCAGAAAGTCGATTTAAGTTTTCAGAGCAATCAATATTTATGAAATCAATTTGCATATAATGGTTTAAATGGAAAATATTTGTATATTTGTAAGTCATGTTGAAAATCTGACTTGATTGTATTAATTGTTTTGTGTTACGCAGCCATCCCTATTTTGGTGCTGGGGTGTGTACATTTAGGGATACACTACTCTATTGATTTGTTTCCCTTTTTATATGTTCATTTGTGCCTAACACACTATATATTGTCTGCTATGCTCATAATAAAAGATGTTCTTTCGTCATCCTGTTTTGTGCCTTGTTTGTGAGTGTTTGGTGGGTGGGTTTGTAAATCATATATATTCTCATGTTTGACGATTAATATGTTGTTATGCAAAACGGTGTTGTTGTATGCATTGTGGGAGTTTTAATTGTATCTGTTCATCTTGACGGGGCCCGGCCTGCATTTTGTTTTGATGAAGACTGTATAATTGGAAAACCTTGCTTTGTTTGCTGATGGGATGTTGGCTTTTGTGTGTGAGTAATCTGCATTTGGTAATCATGTCTAAAGCAGCAATATTTAACGATTAGCATCATAATGATTTATGAAATACACACTGGCCTCTACTCTGTAAGCTGTATATATTGTTTATGGTTTTAAATGGCATGTTCATTTTGGGGTAGTCAGCTTGAAAAAGATGTTTTCTAGAAGCTGAGTTACCAATGGTCACTGATTGGATTTAGAATTTTAACATTTTCTGTACGTTTAATGATGTTTGGAGCCAATGGATTTATACAATACATTATGTGGCTGTAGTTTTTACTGTATAATATGGATTTAATGTATTTTCCACATACATTTTTATAATTTGCAAATTTCACAAAAATAATTCAGATAACCTTGTCGCTCAATAAGGTCCTCCATGGTGCATAATCATACAAGCCATGCTAGAGGTAAAGCTCTGAAATTGCTTTATCGGCTTCCATTATGACAAAACCTATACTTCACAGGGAACAGTAAAACATTTTTCATATTTCACGATTCTTAGTGAAATATAGGTTTTATATTACTGCTACCACTGCATTTTATGCAGTATAGGCACCCATACAAGCAATACACATATATCGTTTTTGGCTATTCATGGAATTTTTAAGTGAATCATATCCAACACATAAGTAGACTTACTACTTTAAAAATTGAGCCTCACACTAATGGCACACTTATAAATTCAAGTAGCAGCATATGTCTGGCTCTGCAATATAGACACAAATCAACAAAAAGAGAATAAAGTGTTCACTCAAACGCTAATAGTTAGCTGATGGTGGAACAGCGCCTGGCTTAAGCACAGCTACAGGGTGCTTGTTGTGACGCACTGTATCATGCGAGGATGCAACACCTAACAAACAGCTCATCCATGCCAAAACGCAACACACCACAGCTCTGTATATGGGATTGGAACAGGCACGGACTGGCCCAGGGGCGGCTCCTCCATTTGAGAGGCGGAGCATCACCCCACAAGCCCTAGAGCTAAAAAATAAAAGGGTAATAAAGTTTCTTGATTCACATTTTATTTTTCAGAAACCCATCCTGAACTAAGAGTAGCCCTCAGATGCATCAAGAACCCATTTTGCGATTCCTTAATAGCGAAAAATACTGATTCGCTATTAAGGAATAGCAAAATGGAATGCATCAAGAAATCACTAAAAAAATAGCGATTTCTTAGAATTCCTTAATTGCGACTCGCAAATTGCGAGTCGCAATTAAGGAATACCTCCCCATTCATTCCTATGGAACGAATGGGAAGACAATCTCAACTTGCAAATCGCAATTAGCGAATCGCAAATTGAGATTGCGATTTCAAGGGTGCAGGGGTGTCCAAAGGACACCCTGTTGCACCCCTGAAATTGATCTGTGCACATATGTTGCGCACACACATGCCTTTACGGCATGTGTGTGCGCAACATGAAACTTTGAAAAATGCACTTTAGTGCATTTTTCAAAGATTTTGCAAATTACCATGAAGATGTACTTCATGGTAATTTGCGTGCCCTATTATCGAATTCGCTATTTTTAAAGCTTTCATGCATTGCATTTAAGGAATCTCAATTTGCGATTTTTGCATTTGGGATGATGCATCCCAAATGCAAAAATACCGGTCGCAAAGGGGCAGATTCACAGAATCTGCCCCTTTGCGAGCGGTTTTTTGTTTGATGCGTCTAGCTATAAGGACGGGGCGGGGCCAGCACTGCCAAGTGGCAGCAGCAGGCAGTTGTGCACTTTAAAATGTGCATCTCACTTAAAAATGCGCATTTTAAAGTTCTCTAAACTTGCTGGGCGTCCAATACTGTTAGGAGCACTGAGAGAGCCTGCACTATCCAATCCTGGCGCATCTCTGGTGCTGTGAGAGCAGCGCTAGGATTGCATAGAGCAGTTTCCTGGTCTGGAGCTTCCAGGAGGAGAAAAGACACCCAAGGGAGGACGGCGTTGTGGGGTAAATTAAAAGATAAGTCCATATATATTTAGTTATATTATTTTATTGTGCCTTACCACCCTCAATACAAGCCAGGCGCCACTGAACTGGCCCCTAATATTTACATTCAAATGTCACCCTGGCACAAATTAGGGGCCCTGCAAACCTGTTCCATTAACGCAATGGAGTAACTACCTGGCCACATGAAAGCTGAGAGGAGAGGAAGAGGCAGCCCGCGTCAAAGAAACAGCAAAGTGCAAGGAAGGAAGTTGTTTTGAAAACCTACTCTCCCAGTGACATCAAGTTAGCAGTGCATAATGGCTTCTCGTTCATCATCCAGAGTAAAGCTAATGCACTGGGAGTTGCAAACAGGACAAGAGATAAGATGAAGAAAAGCTGTTTTGACGCGAAGTGCCAATCTTAAGATTAAGTAATGGTGCACTTCAAGGAGGCCAAACAACAGGTGGCAGACTGCCTCTGAAGTCCCCCTTGCCCCTGTCGAGGGGTAGATGGATGGATGCCAGCAGCCAGCACAAAGGACTGATGGCTGTGGGTCAAAGGATTTGAGAGTTTTGACACTGACAGGGCAGAAGCATCTCAGTATTGAGCAGGTGAGTGGTAAACACCAGGAAACGCACCTAATGCCGTGGAAACGGTTGCTATACACTGTAGGCACCAAGCAGATGCCTTGTATAGAGCAGAGCAACAAGGCCAGTGAGCGAATATGTAAATATAAAACAAGCTTTCATGTAGAACTGTGATTATCTTTAAACTAAAACTTTCTTCAGTGTGGTACTTGCTGCACATGTCGATTTACAGTACATGTATTTTTTTATTTGACTTCTTGATTAATTCTTTATTATTGCTTTCTATTTTGCTATGTAAAACAGTCAAAAATGTCTAAATACATAAATACAACACCCATGTGGAAAGTCTGATTCATGCAAATGCCGGTGATCGACGGCCTTTCCATGGGCTGGGCGCCCATTGTAGATTCATTAATTCCTTTTTTAATAGTTTGATCGTTATCACTAAATTCAACAGAAATAATGCTCCATTGCTGCAGGACATGAATACTCCACATACACTCGTCCGATTCTGTCCTAAATATTGAAATAACAAAGAACAATTCATTCTGGCAACAGATCAATTTAATACAACGTATTCAGAGTCATGAAATTCAGCTTAAGGCATATTTCCCCTGATGAGTGACACCAGGTAGGGTTTTTTTTTTCATGAAGTACAACATGGTCCACACAAGGAGCATTTTAGAAGTGCTTGTGTTATCTTCAAGGAGTAAGTCATTATATTGCTGTATGGATTTGTTCCACATATCATTCTACTTGAAATCTGATAACATTGAGGAGAATATGTTGATTCAGTGGCTTCCATTTTCTCTTTTTTCGACTTTGGAAATACCTGCTGGCAAGCTTGGCATTATAGGATTGTGGTTGCCACACCTGACATCGGGGAGAGGATTTCCCGGCAGGACTGGGGTTCAAACAAGAATGATATACCCTGTCATCAGTCTGGGCTCCGTTTTTGTGTGGTGTGGCTGTCAGCCATGCAGAAATGCTGCCTGACTGCTGCACAGAAGAGTAGTCCAGGGTCCTGTTCAACGCCAGTAGCTGTGTTGTCCCTGTAGGCAGGTGTTTGAGGGACTCTCTTGTTGCTCTTTGCTCAACCACTCACACTGGATGGGATTAATCATTTCCCCAACTAGAATAGACAATTTCTCTGCAAATTGGGGCTACCACACTGTTTTCTACCAACAAGTCCCACATTTCGGGCCATATTCCATGGATGTATTCTGTCAGGTAGTACCCGGCCTATAGGTTTCCAGAAAACCCCGAGTGTCTAGTGCTTGTGGTAATACTGCATAATCTGGCATTCTTAACTTCCTGGATATTGCGCTTAACTTGAAATGATGGAATTAGATTTGAAGTACGGTTAGGAGATTTGCATTCTACAGTGACGCAGAGACCACCAGCACCATCACTATGTAGTGTCCAGTATCTACTGCTGGACCAAGTCTCAAAAAAATGAATTGCTACCTAAAGAATTGACATTTCTCTTGAAATAGTAAAGTATGTATACTATTATGTATAGTAGATTATATATGTGTTAAATGTTCCCAATTCATGGCCGGGCAGTTTATGTACATGAGCGGGCTACACCTGTTTGTTATGTTATATATGGTGTGACTGTGTAAGGTATGCCCACTTAACTTAAGGGCATAAAAAGGTGGGATAAGTGTGCAGACCATCGTGTGCACTGGTCAAGGCAAGCAATGCAAATGATATTCTTCACAAAGCAAGCAGGAATCTTATCACACGATTTTCTTTTGTATCTCCTGGAAGTGCTATTGTTCCAACATGTCTGAAGACAGGTAGATTACTTGGACCAATTTGAAAAGACAAATGTGAATTTCGTATTACTACTACCTAAAAGAGGAAGTTTTCCCTGGGAGTTTGTAAGAACAGGAAAATATTTTTTTTTCAATTTCCTTGGGTCTTGTTCATCCTTTTTCCATGAGGGACAGAGACTGTTGCATAGTTGCTAGGTGTCTGATCTTGCCGCCCAGAAACCTGACCGACAATTGTGTGACCCTGGGTTTATCACTTTCTCTGCATGTGCTTTAATTCTTGAGATGTATGCAAACAAATATATATAATGTAATTTACACATACAGTTGTTGTTTTGTTCCACTAATCTTCATCGCCTTTTAATGTAACCATTATGCTTCTAATTACCTAATGTACTGCCATGCTACTTTGTATAATGCTTTTTTACAGAAATACAAAACATAGAATACACATGCAAATTGCAGACATTATTCAAGGGATTTTTAATTTTTTTTATATAATTTGTTTATAAGCATCTGTCTAAATTGCGCTTTCAGTATTTACTTACATTTTACTTTATCTTTGCAAATGTGCGCCATTAGGTGATATAGAATTTGCAACCCCTTCAGCATTTGAAAGATAGTCAAGCAGCCTTAAACTCAGTGGTGTCTTTCTGTACACCACTGTAAGCAATATTCACATTCAAGCCTTGAAGGCGAATCGCAGCCAACTGCTGCACAGCGAGAACACCTGCTGCTCAAAACATTTGGCAAACACACAATTTGCTCAGAGCAAGAGAGCGCAGATACATTAAAAGGAAGTCGGTGAAGGCTTTAATAGAGCGAACATCCCCAGAGCATGTTCTAACATGGCGCCTTCTGAAGAGAATCTGATCTGATTGACCCGAAGCTTAGCATTGAATGCCCGTAGGTGTTAGGATTTGATTCAACACAACTATCGTTTGTTTCCAGGCCTGCAGTTTTGGAGCACATAATGCTACTATTGTTTAAAAGCCCTTCTCTTTGGCAAAGCCGTCAACCCACACCCTGACACTGCACCTCGCACTGTTTCATACTCCTGCTTGCTGAACACCACACATTACCCCCAACCACATCTGCCCCCTCCACAACACTCCTTGTTCTAAATGTTCTAATATTATTAACAGAGTTATGTAATCTTATGTTAAATAGGATATATAAAGCACTCGTTTGTGAGAATCTGAAACTCACTTCCTCCTTTGCTCCGTGCCATCACCTCCATCCAGATCTTCAAAGCGGACCGCAAATCTCTTCTATTCCAAAGACACTTTCAGAACTAATTCCCTCCTTCTCAGACCCCGCCCGGAAGTTCTTTAGTCATTGTAAATTTGTCATATATATGTATATTTCTGTTTGTATATTCTGTGCTTGCTGTGTTTGATATTGTGTTCCTTTTGCCTACGTTGTTTTGATTCTATGGCCTACTATTTTTCGCCACAAAGTTCTTTAGTCATTGTAAATTTGACATATATACTCATATATTTTTGTTTGTACATTCTGTGTTTAATAATGTGCCTTTTGCCTGCGCTGTTTTGACTCTATGGCCTGCTACCTTTGTTTACTCCATTCCTGTAACATTTCTCTCATGTAACGTAACTGGTTCTATTGTACAGTGCTCTGACACCTTCGGGTAAAGTCTGCGCTTTATAAAAATGCATTAAATAAATGCATTATATAAATAAATAAATAAATAAAATTAGTGCTAGGAGGGTAACTCATGTTAGTCAATATGCGAAACTAAGCCTGTCAAAGACGCCAGTGTTAATTTGCTTACTAGTAACTGGAAGTAAATATGGAATTTTCCATCAAAGAAAGAGGAAGTGAGGTAAACAAAAGTGGAGCCGAGAGAAAAAAGATTTTCTATTTTTGAAGCGGGCAATCTTCAGCAGGGTGGCACTAGAAGGATTTAGAGCACAGAAAGGACTGTGCTTTCAGTCTACAATGAATGGGACTTGACCCAGTTTAGGAGAATGAGGGTAGGAGTACTTTCATCATAACAAACAATAAAAAAAATAACTTAATTCACCATCAATTGATAAATCATTATTTATTTTCAGACATGCATACCCTTTTAATCATGTCTAGGTTAATACCTTTTAATAGAAATTCTTTTTAACTTCTTAGTCATTACGGCTTTACCGCTTATACCACATTTTTTAGGAAAACAACAAAGATTCCCAATTATTATCACATCGATTTATTCTACAAACCGTGCCTAATTAATAACACTAAGAACAAGGATTGCCTAATCAATAACAAAACATGCAGCAGAACATAGCAGGTCGGAACAGCTCTACACATAGAGGTTAGAGTACTTTTTGTATAGTATAGTCAACAAAGTTATACCCAATTCTATTTGTTACTATTCATTACCTAGCCAAACATGGAGTTTAGACTATCCCCTTATGCGGTTTCGATTCAGTGGCCTATAGTCTGATACAGCCGACTTAATACCTTTTCTGTGTTGCATGCAAGCACTCCATCGCAGTGCCTACGCATTTCGATCGCTGCGGGGACTTCAATTTCTGAGATCTTCCTCAGGTTCATCCAGTTTTTTTAAGTAGTAGATTCTGTCCTAAAGGTAAAAAATGTCTTTGCCATACATTTATTTATATAGGAGATAATCAGCCATGAACGTAATCTTGCATCAAGTTTTCGCCAGTGGAAGGTGCCCAGTGTGGGGGGTGCTGACTTCACATGTTTTTCTTTTTCTGCAAAATGACTTGTTATGTTCTCACTAGTGTTGTGTGAATGTTAATGTTTTTACCTTACAACTTCGTGACAATTTTTTTAAACATGGCAAACTTTTTTACCTTTTAGAATTGTGCGATGTATTTATAGGAAAAAAATTGTGTAAAACACTTTTAGCTGACAATTTGTACACAAAAACAGATTAGTCATAATAGCCTGTCTTCTGGCCCTTCCCATGCAAGGAAAGTTAAATAAAAATGAATGACTGACTGAATGAATGACTGAATAAGATTTAGAAAGAACTTGGGGACCCCTGATGGGCAGCCTGGTGCTAATTGCAAGCTATAAGAAACTACGAAGCAGAAAAGAAAGGAACTAGTTGTATAGAGGTATGCTTGACAAATACCTGCATTTTTTAAAGTTTACTGAATTGCCAGTGAGAGATTTCAGATTTTATAGACATTGGTAGAAAATTCCAGGCCTTCTTAGTATGAATTGAGAATCGTCTTCCATCAGACCAAAGGACTGATATACAGTTTACCAGAAAAGGTTGTCTATCGAAATGGCAACAGAGTACCCTCTCTGTCAAACTCACGGTCCACCTGCCTGATGTAGATGTGGATGGACAGAAACTATGTTGGCGATGGAGCCTACTCTGGCTCTGCTGCTGACATAATCCTCTGACCGAGTAGTGGTTGTCAGAGGTTAGCTATATCGAATGCCCGCCCAATTTACAGTGGCGGTGAAAGACAGTAAAAAAGCAGAATTGACCCCACACCATGGGAGAGCAGCCCCATGGCGTAACAATAGCCTCTTAAGTTCAGGGGGGCCCTAACTCGAGGGGGTCCCCTCCGGGACTGTGCACGGGCGGGCCTGAGACCTTCTTACTGAGTCAGGAGCTTGGGGGGTCCCCTCCATGCACTTTGCAGGGGGGACCCCTCAAGTTTCTTGAGCTTGGATATTGGGGGGAGGGGGGATTTGGGTGGACCTAAGGTTTGAGGTCACCAGGCTTGATACCAAAAAACACACATCCTTTGCAAAGAAAAGGACCTCTGTTTTTTCTGAGTTAAGTTTAAGCAATTGCTTCTCATCCCGCTGACAATAGCCCACATACAGCTGTTTAAATGATCAGCAACATTGTCCACGTTAATGGAATTAGAGACAACAATTTGAGTGTTGTCTGCGAAGGACATTGTGACAAAGCTATGGGAGTGAATTAACTTGGCCCGGGATGCCACATAGATATTAAAGAGTGTAGGGCTTAGAGAAGACCTTCTGGGGATCCCATCATGTTGAACAAAAGCTACCTGAGTGCCACTGACTGCTCTTTATTAGCTAGAAAGAAGGAAAGTAAGTCAAGGGCCAAACTGACAACCCCCTGTTCCTGCTAGGCGCTCTAACAAAACTGGATGGCTAACCATGTCAAAAGCTTCAAATAGGTCCAAAAGGACTACCACAGCCCTCCCTCAGTTGTCCATAATCCTTCTAATCTCCTCTAAGATTACAACCAAAACTGATTCTGTGCCATGGCTAGACCGACAGCCAAACTGATCCTCTTCCAGGAGTTCACGGTTGTCTAAACACTTAGGGCCAGATCTAGGTGTCCAAATACCGGTCTGAAACGGCCGAAAATACCGATTTTCGGCCGTTTCCGACCGGTATTTGGACATTGGTATGTAGGGGATAGAAAAACTTACAGATTCGGTAAGTTTACCGAATCGGTAAATTTACCGATTCTGTAAAATACCGAATCGGTAATTTTACCGATTCGGTAAAACCCAGATGTAGGTGGGACTCTTCAGAGTCCCAAAGGCCTTACAGATTCGGTATTTTACCACCCAATCCAATTGGATTTTAAAATACCGAATTCAGGTGTGCATGCACTTCTGTGCATGCACACCTGTGCAATGTGAGACACAGACATGCCCTTAGGGCATGTCTGTGTGCCACATGGCACACAAGTCCAGAATTGGGGTGCTAGAGGGTGTCAAAGTGACACCCCCTGCACCCTTGCAGGATTCGGTATTTACCGATTCGTTAAATACAGAATCGGTATTGCCCATTGATTCCTATGGGCTTCATGGCCCATAGGAATCAATGGGCAACACCGATTCGGTATTTACCGAATCGGTAAATACTGAATCCTACCGATTCGGTAATTCTCTATTTGGAATTACCTACATCTCCCCCCTTCATATTTACCGACTCTTAAATACCGAATCTGTAAAATTCGGTATTTAAGAGTCGGTAAATATAAATTACCTACATCTAGCACTTAGAGATTGTATTTTTAAGATGCTTTTCTAAGACCTTTGCTAGGAAGGGCAAAAGTGATATAGGTCGGTAGTGTTTCTTCTTCTGTGGGATCGACCAACAGCTTTTTTAACAAAGGGAGAACCAAAGCTTTTTTCCATTCTAATGGATAAAAGCCTACATTGGTAATAGCATTTAACAAACTGTTAAAACTGGGGCTATAGTAGTCACTATTTCTTGTAGCACTTTGGTGGGCAAGGATCAGAGGAGGCACCAGATTTAGGTTGGCTGATTAAGGCAAGCACTAACTCAATGGATAGAGAGGGGAAATAAAGAAGCTCCTTGTTAGTGTCCAGGGTGGCAGTCCTAGCTCAAGACTTGAGGCTTAATTGCATTGCTGAGAGAGGAATCCACATTAGAAAAACATGTTTTTTCCGGAGTTGATCACCTGCCACTGACAAATAGTGGAAGTTTGTGCCTGGTTTCCTGCAGTACATAGGAATAATAGGTATAATTCTCAAGATCACAAAGCAGTATGAGAACAATGTATTGATTTATAATTTAAAAGTCAATGGAATCTGGAAATCATGCCTCAGTCCAAATCTTGTTTGAATTATCAATTACTAAGACCTCTGTCTTATTGGTGGCTAAAAATAGTTCATCATCTGTCTTCCAGCTAGCGATTCCATTCCAATGCAACTGCAGTGTTTGCTGTACCATGTTTATTTCCTCAACTCGTATAATGAATGAGTGTCATCCACATACCCATAAAATGAAAACCCAATTGAGTGTGATAATTGGCAATCTCAATCAATTTAACATAACCGTATCAGACATTTTTGCCCCATTCGGAACCCTCACTATTCCAGTTTTCTAGGTAAGGGTTGTTGCTCCCTGGTTTGGATGTTAAAAGTAGTTAACGTCCTCAACCATAATCATGGAGCATCATCCACCAATTTTAATTCTCATCTTCACAAATATTGATCTGAAGGTAAAGGATAGGGGATATAATGAAAGGAAGAGCAATTAACAACTGTTAATGTCCAACAGCATGTAGGCAAGAGGGATATTAGCACCCTTTTATTCTCTTACAAGCGGCAAACAAACAAACCAATGACCTATGTTTCCTCCATGCTCCTGCTGATCCTGAAGTACAGGTATAAACAATAGAAAGTGGACGCATTCAAAATATTCTTATTTGCTCTGGTAATTTCAGCGCTCAATACAAAATGGTAGTATAAATTAATTTATTTGGTTTTTGTTCCTATGGAGTGTGGACAGATTACAAAATCACCTTTCCTTCGTTGGGTCAGTACTAGCTCAAGGCTTAGTAGCACTGCAGAGAGGGGTATGTACATTGGAAAAACATGGTTTTTCCACAGCTGAGCACATGCCACTGTGAAAAAATCCGTTACTTTAAAGGTAGGGCAAAGTCTCAGTAAGCCCAAATGCAGAAGCAGAGGCAGAGAGGAAGACAATTAGTGAATAGTAGGGCTTGTTTAAGTCAATTCTCTTACAGAGGTTAAAGGTGGTTTTGCCTTACACTCTTTTTAAGTAGGATACAATCAATCTTGAATGTAATCTTGATATTGATCATTAGCCAGAGCAAAATGCGCAGTGTGGCAGTAATAATTCTCCTCTTTTGTGATTTTCCAGTAAGATGGGTGTTGTATTCTCAAAAGAAGTCTGTGAAGTTTTCGCATCAACTTCACTGAGGTTTTTGAAATCCCTTTACCTCCCCGTGCCTAAAAATTAATGTGTCCTTCTGTAATGATGAAATGAAGATGATGATGAGACAGAGTTATAAAACGCTCGGAAGCTCATAGGAGTATCAAGGCATCCAAGAGCAAGCCCGATTACATATTGAATAACCAGGTTTTTAATTTTTTCCTAAAAGCAATTTTTGCAAATTCCTGTCTCAGATTCATCTGGGGAGAGTTCCATGCAGAAGGCCCTAGCAAGAAAAAAGGAGCGACCTCTAATTCTTGACGGTTTCACTCCCAGCACTTTGGCCAGGGCCAGATGAGAAGACCGTAGGCCAGGGTTCTTCAAACTGTGGGGCGCGCCCCCCTGGGGGGGCACGGCACCATCCCAGGGGGGGCGCGCGCTCCACTCCGATCTTCCCTTTGTATGGGTCAGTGCTTCCCAAACAGTGCGCCGCGGCACCCCGGTGCGCCACGATGAGAAGCCCGGGGCGCCGCGCCGCCATTCACCATTGTGGGAAATTGGAGCTGCAGAAACTTGCAGAGGGGGTCTGGGGGTTGAAATGGCACTTCAAAAATGGTTTGGCCAAATAGTTTGGCCCAAGAGCGCACTGCCCTACGTGTGTACGTACGCACGCGTCTATGTGCGATTCGATGCATAGTCTTCCCATTACTCTGCTCAGCTCTGAGCGTTGCAGTAGCGTTGTTCCTGTCCGCCTCCCCGTGCCGTGCCTCGCCTCGTTGAACCCTCTTCAGAAAGAACTCGGTAAGTAAGGGCTTGTAAGCCTTGTTGTGCCGTGCCCTCGATGCACACTTTCACTTTGAATGCCAAGTTTACAATTCAACTCGCGAAATCTCCGAGCCACCAGCCCATCCTTTGCCTTGCAGGCATTAAAGGCCCACGGGTATTAAACTGTTTGCAAAGTTCTAAACCAAGACCCATCTGTGTTAGTTTTCTCGGTTTAATTTATGACAAAAATAAAACACTGACTGTGCGCGTCACCCTAAAAATATACGCACTTCGGCGGCCCTGCTATCTGTTTACCACCCCTACACTCCGATGCAGGGGCCTTTTATTTGTGTGTTTCCTCAAACACAAAAGCAAAAGGCCCCTGCATCGGAAGAGCAGTCCCGGCTGCAGTGTGTGGCTCTCTGGGAGGATGGGTGGGCAGAGCGCTGTGTGAACTCACACTTGTAAAGCAAAGGAGGGGGGGGGGAGAGGTGGAATAAAACATCGAGAGACCCCCGACTCTGCACCCCGCCGCTTCAGGCAGGACACTTGGATGGTCCACTGCACCTGAGCACACTGTCAGATTAGGATCTGGGGAGCTGTATTATATCTGCCACCGGAGGATATTTTGAAAGGGCATCTAGGGACATTTGTGTGCATTCATTATATTTAGTTGCCATATTTGGTGCCGTCTCCTCGGGCGTTACTCATACAATTCTGAAGTGCCTTTCAGGCATTAAGAAGAAGTGTTTTTCCTTAGTTAGGCGCTGTCACCCTGCAACGCAATCAATTTCTCACAAGCTGCCAGTAAAAATTTTAAAATGTTTAGATGAGGGAATTTATAACCGCTTTCATCTGTCTCCAGTTTACACTTAATGAGCCCTTCATTGTCTTTACTTTGCATAGATGCATAAATTAAGTACATGGATGGATGGGTGAGGACATGGATGAATGATTGGTAGAGTGGATGGGCAGGTGTGTGCATGGATGGGTGAGGAGAGGAGCATGAAGATGGATGGGTCAGAGAGTGCATGCATGAGTGGGGGGAGGGTGGAGAGCGGGAGGGATGGATGGGTGGGTGGATGGATGAGTGGGGGGTTGAGTGGGTGGACGGATGAGTGACTGGGTGGATGGATGAGTGGGTGGGGGATGGCTGGATGGGTGAGAGGGTGGGTGGTTGGATGGATGAGTGAGTGGATGGATGGGTGGAGGAGTGGATGGATGGGTGGAAGAGTGGATGGATGAATGGAGGAGTGGATGGATGAGTGGGAGGATAGCTTGGGTGAAGGGGTGAGTGGTTGGATGGATGAGTGGGTGGATGGATGGGTGGAAGAGTGGATGGACTGGTGAGGGGATGGATTGGGTGAAGGGGTGGGTGGATGATGGATGGATGGGTGAGGGGTGGATGGAGGGATGGATGGTGGATGGGTTTGCAAGTGGTTGAAGGGGTTTGGATGTGGATGGGGCACAGATGGAGGGACGGAATGAATGGTGGGGGAGTTGGTGGATGACAAGGTGTACATGATGGATGGGGAGGGTTGTGATGACTTCCTTTTCCTTGGAGGATTGTGTTTTGAGCTGTGTGGTACGCCTCTGTCGTTTCGCCACACCCACTCACAGGCCTGCAGTGTGCTAGGCACTCTTGTTGTGTTGAGCATTGTTTGCCGGATATGGCCCGTGGTGTGCGCGTTGCAGTCGATCATGTGGTGTGCCGGATTCCCGAGGTTTCGGTCGGGTGGTGGGGGGGCCCAACATCTGGGAGAATTCAGCTGGGGGGGCTCAACCTGGAAAAGTTTGAATACCTCTGCCGTAGGCTCTGATACTTTTGGGGCAAGTTTGAGCTATATAAAACTGCATAAAATAAAAATGTAAACAAGTATATAATCAGGCCATGTAGAGTACAACACAACCTTTTGTAGAAGATTATTGTTGTTTATAATGAAATTTAGTGTGTCAATACAAATGTATCCAGACAACGATGAAGGTGCTATGGTGAAAACACAATAGGGACAGAGCGATGCATATGATTGGTCCATGTGAAAGATAAAAACTAGAAACCAACAGCCAATTTGAAAGTAAGTTTAGGTATACAGACTAGGGCTGTAACATTAGGATCGAACAATATTGTTCATTTTGCAAAAGCAGTCTACTTGTCCCTGTCAAAGAGACTGATTGCCCCACTACTCCAAACCCCCCAGTATTTTATAGCAGTTTTTGACTCTGCATACTGCACTAAAGGGTATTTTGCCCTGCTTCTCCTGACATCCTGGTGCCTTGTTAGCACCAGCAAAAAACAGAATATAAAAGAGGGTCTACAGGGGAAATATATTTAAAGACCTATTTGCATCCTATCCCCTAGTCTAACAGCAACAAATACACAAGGGATGTTAAAGGTCTGTACGTGGCTCAAAATTGTCTGCTTGCTCAAAATGGGTGCATGTACAAGCTAAGTCAAGTGAGGAGAGAGAGAGATATATAAAGAGATATATACACATCAGCCCACCAGGTGGCGGAAACTCATCATCTGGGATTTTTATAAGACTGGTATCTGCTAGGTTGCTCACTTAAGGTATCGTGAGAAGTCCTAGTATCAGATCCACCAGTGATGGAAGCCAGAAAGCTGTGGTACAGGTGCTGAATGGGAAGAAGTTGCAGTGCTCAAAAAGTGTATAAACAGATAATGAAAATGTGAAAGTTAAAATTGCCTAGTGTGGTGCCAAGAAATGACTTTATTAGAGAGGCCACCACAATGGCAAGGTTAAAAAACATTGTGTAGATAGTGCCAACAAATACTACTATCAATAGATGGAACTGGTCGACATGTTTCAGCCAAGAAATGGCTTTCTTCAGTACCTAATGATGTTAAAACACTACTGCAACAAGTGAGGACAGAATAGGTATTATCTATCCACAAAGCAAAATGTACCATGCAGAGATAGTGGCTTACCGTATATTTGATACTGAGTGGTAGGACAATGAAGACATGGTCACAAAAATTCTCACCTGTAGAAAAAACAAATACATACAAATACAATTTTATGGAGAGAGCAGAGGTTATGTGAACATAAACAAATGATGGCCTATGATCAAATCTTGATTCATCCTTGTATTTCATATTTTGAAAGACTCACCCAAACGTTAGATGGGGAGAGGCCTCACCTCGCCTGGCAATCGCTTAGGTTGAGAGGCCCCGCTCTAAAGAGATGGAAAAAAAGGGGAAAGAAACATCCATTTCATACGTGACGTTAATAATTGATCTCCTATATTCCACCATCTCTCTTGAAACAATCTCTAGTGCATGATGAACGTAAAAGAAAAGCGATCTCAGCAAACCAAAGAAGCTGATGATCGACTGTAGTTGATAGCTCAATTACGAGTGTTACATATACCAAAATATTGAGGATTAAACTAGTGCAAAACACAATAGGTGTGAGGAACTAGATGTAAGAAATTGCAAACTAGTGCAGAACGAGGATCCGTGCATCAAAGATGTACTATCAATGGTGCTATGTATCCCACAAATAGGAGGAAAACAAATGCCTCTAGATAAAAAGGATCTCTAGGTGAAAAGAGAGAAATCCATGCTGCACAAGGTGGAAAAGCAATCAAGTCTCCCAAAAGATCAGAAGGATTCCAAACGGCAATCCTCCAAAGTTCAGCGTGGAACCGTAGCGCCAAACGAAGTAGCCACCCACCTGTCCTTCGGTACCTCCGGCTTAAACTGAGCCTAAGGGAAGGTATTGGCACAGGTGGCACGGCGGTTTAAGAAAGGAGACTGCGGACCAGGGAGGAGACAATGCTCCTCCTTTCTGATTGGTTGGCCACCAAAAACCGGAAACTGGAAGTTTGTGTCAATCGCTCCGGTATTCAGTACGAGTAAATAGGAGCAAAACGGACTCGTACCGAGAGATGGGACCGTTCTCGTAAGTGTGTTAAGACGGCAAAAGGGCATCATAAATAGATAAAGTATCGGCTCACTGTCAGAAAAACTGACTACTTAAAATACGAACAGATGGGTTACGAATCAGAGTGGAAATCATGATTTCCCGAATCTCATTGGCTCTAAGGAAAGCTCAGATGTGGTTGGTTACAAGAGTTTCTGAGGGGAGGAGCGTTTATTTACACTGCACATCAGCGTCCAACGAGCTACGCGATCCTTTAAAAGTTTGTAACAACGGCAAAAAGGGATCACGCAAGTCAAAACAAATGAGTTGCAAAACAATGGTGAAAAGCAAGGATTCCCGGGTGTCATTGGCTCTCAGGAACTGGTGCAGCTCTGAATCTAATTTGCTCCAGGTGAAACTAAGACGTGTGTTTCCATATCTCGTGGGCTATATCAAACCATGAACTTCCAGGAAGGTTAAGCTCAGAATCCATGAGCACAAAAGCACTATCAGGCGCAATAGACAGGCCACACGGTTAACCAACCATTTCTTGACCATGAAACACACTGCTGAAGAAATGAAGTGGGTGGTCCTTGAGCAACCGTTCATTCGCCAACATGTCAATGATATCTCTCGCTATCTGTTTATCAAAGAACAGAAATGGATTTTCAAATTGAAGTGCGACATGGATGGGTTGATCGATGAAATCCCATAGATTCAGATTTAATGGTCACTGTCGCTGATGCTAGGTCATGCTTTGATATAGCCCACGAGGTATGGAAACACACGTCTTAGTTTTACCTCCCCTCAGAAACTCTTGTAACCAACCACATCTGAGCTTTCCTTAGACCCAATGAGATTCTGGAAATCATGATTTCCACTCTGATTCGTAACCCATCTGTTCGTATTTTAAGTAGTCAGTTTTTCTGACAGTGAGACGATATTTTATCTATGTATGAGGCCCTTTTGCCGTCTTAACATACTTACGAGAACGGTCCCATCTCTCGGTATGAGTCCGTTTTGCTCCTATTTACTCGTACTGAATACCGGAGCGATTGACACAAACTTCCGGTTTCCGGTTTTTGGTGGCCAACCAATCAGAAAGGAGGAGCATTGTCTGCTCTCTTGTCCGCGGTCTCCTTTCTTAAACCGCCGCGCCGCCTGTGCCGATACCTTCCCCTTGGCTCAGTTTAAGCCGGAGGTACCGACGGACAGGTGGGTGGCTACTTCGTTTGGCGCTACGGTTCCACGCTGAACTTTGGAGGATTACCGTTTGGAATCCTTCTGATCTTTTGGAGGACTTGATTGCTTTTCCACATTGTGCAGCATGGATTTCTCTCTATTCACCTAGAGATCCTTTTTATCTAGAGGCATTTCTTTTCCTCCTATTTGTGGGATAAATACCACCACTGATAGTACATCTTTGATGCACGGATCCTCGTTCTGCACTAGTTTGCAATTTCTTACATCTAGTTCCTCACACCTAGTGTGTTTTGCACTAGTTTAATCTTCAATTTTTTGGTATATGTAACACTCGTAATTGAGGCTATCAACTACAGTCGATCATCAGCTTCTTTGGTTTGCTGAGATCGATATTTTATTACGTTCATCATGCACTAGTGATTGTTTCAAGAGAGATGGGTGAATATAGGAGATCAATTATTAACGTCACGTATGAAATGGATGTTTCTTTCCCCCTTTTTTCCATCTCTTTAGAGCAGGGCCTCTCAACCTGAGCGAGTGCCAGGCGAGGTGAGGCCTCTCCCCATCTAACGTTTGGGTGAGTCTTTCAAAATATGAATTACAAGGATGAATCAAGATTTGATCATAGGGCATCATATGTTTATGTTCACATAACCTCTGCTCTCTCCATAAAATTGTATTTGTATGTATTTGTTTTTTCTACAGGTGAGAATTTTTGTGACCATGTCTTCATTGTCCTACCACTCAGTATCAAATATACGGTAGGCCACTACCTCTGCATGGTACATTTTGTTTTGTGGATAGATAATACCTATTCTGTCCTTACTTGTTGCAGTAGTGTTTTAACATCATTAGGTCCTGAAGAAAGCCATTTCTTGGCTGAAACATGTCGACCAGTTCCATCTATTGATAGTAGTATTTGTTGGCACTATCTACACTCTGTTTTTTAACCTTGCCATTGTGGTGGCCTCTCTAATAAAATCATTTCTTGGCACCGCACTAGGCAATTTTAACTTTCACATTTTCATTATCTGTTTATACATTTTTTGAGCACTGCAACTTCTTCCCATTCAGCACCTGTACCACAGCTTTCTGGCTTCCATCACTGGTGAATCTGATACTAGGACTTCTCACGATACCTTAAGTGAGCAACCTAGCAGATACCAGCCTTATAAAAATCCCCGATGATGAGGTTCCGCCACCTGGTGGGCTGATGGGTATATTTCTCTTTATATATCTCTCTCTCTCCTCACTTGACTTAGCTTGTACATGCACCCATTTTGAGCAAGCAGACAATTTTGAGCCACGTACAGACCTTTAACATCCCTTGTGTATTTATTGCCTTGTTAGCACCACCATCATCTTTTTTCCTATTCCTGGGTTCTTTTCACACTTGAAGTCTCTTTTAACTGGGGTGCTACGACCAATTGGCTACGACCAATTGGCTATTGACCAATTGGAAGACCCATCCTAAGCGGTTCTGCTAGGGTCAAAAAGGTTATAAACAACCATTAAAGTTTTTGTTAGCATTATTCATTTTGACAAGCAGTTTTAATGATGGCAGAGCTATAGTAAAAATGCTCTGCAAAAACAGTATACATATCTCAACATTGTTCACAAAATATGTTTTTACAAAAATATTATGGCCATATCAACGACTAAAATATTGGGACGATACATGTATATAGGTACTTATAGGTATACTATATTTAATTCCACATGTATCAACCTTTTTATTGCTTTGCTATAAACTTTGGCATCGATTGAGGAATCCCCATTTTCTCTGCACCCCCTTGATGGAGCACTCCGAAACTTTCCATGATGGCGCTGAGGTCTAAGAACCATTTTTTTAGGAAAGTTTAATGGATATTTATCAAAGTTATAAGCAAACCCCAAAATGGTTTTCCTATAGAAACATGGCCCTAACTATAATTATACATTGGCGACCGCCACTGTGTGCTATATATATATATCTTTAGAGGATGTTGTAAGGCGTAAGAATAGTGTATCTATATTTAAGGTAGATATGCTTACCTTAAAACAAAATTGGTTTTCGATAATTAGGCTGCACTGTTATTTTTGTAGGATGGTATATATGTCCTGAATATTCTAACATACAACCAAAAACAGCATCTAAATAAAGCTGGTTCTATTATTGCTGTGGATTTTTGTGTGGTCTTGCCTGGTTTGTGAATAGAAAATAGAGATAAGTTTCAGTGGTTGTAATATATCAAAAGTATCCGTTATGAGTTGGTATGCCTAAAGTTGTATGGCTCTACTTGGAACACAACTAAGAAGGATATCATTAGGGCAAGAAAAGCTTTTTTAGATAGAAAATGCGCAACCATGAAGGCATGGAACCCTTCAGTTAGATCACTCTGTAATAAATACAGCCTGAGAGGCCTAGTCTTCTCCCCCTTATGAGTATAGCCTCCTTACTAGATTGGGCGTGGTATATCATATGATCTCTTTTCCTTATGGCTAGGCCTACACAGACACTTCATATCTTTGCCCATGTGATAACACCTAATTGAAGTAAACATCCCTTTGATATTTTTCTTCATTATAAACGTGTGTGCAGAAAATCCAATAGATCAATGTTAAAATGTGAACATTTTAGGAGCTGCATTTTAGCTTTGTGAAGTATACTTCTTACCACAGATTTCTCTCCTTAGGACTGACTGGATTCAGAGACTTTTCTCAACATTGCTGTCACGCATGGGTATATGGTTTCCTACAGATCCACGCTGGTTCAGTAAGTGATGCCAGAGTCACATATTCAAGCTACTCCTGCATGCTGATGTCAAGTCTTTTTTTTCAGCACCTTGTGATAAGTTTTTGTAAAAAATAAAATTCAAACTCAGTGTGCAAGGAATTATGTCCCATCCAAAGATTGCAGGGTTTAAACCTTTTAGGGACTGTCACAAGCAGATATCTGTGACTCCAAGTATTGCGGGGATGGCGCCCAAATCAATTCCAAGACGATCCAACACCGAACACAACATGAAGGTGCAAAAAGGCCAGACCCAGTGGCAGTCAGAGACACAGACACAGACACGTTCCTGTTTGCAAGGTCTTTTCTGTGAAAGGTCCGTCTCACACTCCAAGTTATCAGGTAAGTCGAAATCAACAAAAGAAACTTAAGACCTTGAGATGTGACTCACCCTTATCCGGACACAGGAGAAGTTGTGTGAACGCAGGGTGCCTCCCATTTTCACAGCGTATACTAATGTAACCCAAAGTACTGGGTCCATCGGCTACTCTGGAACAAGTTAAGGCTTTCAAGGAAGCCAGGTTGTCCACTCTTTCAGCTCCCTTTGGTGCACCTTCGAGCCCCAAAGATCCGAGGAGGCCTACAGGAAGGCTACTATCAGTGGATCCTCCGTCCTCAACCCCATCTGCATCTCTTGATTCTTCTGCGGGTCTGGCCTGATTCTGTGGCCAATGCTCAATGCAACTTTCAACCCAGTGCTTTGATATTCACCAGTCCCTCATGCATCGATGCCAGAACTGACACAGTCAATTCTTGAGGAAGAACCAATTAATTCATCAGACTTGGTAGCAAACCAGACACAACCAAATTCACAGACTCCACAACCTGTGGCACAGCTGGTCTAACCTTGTTCTGTTTTAGACAGAACTCTGTCTTTACCTAGGACACTCCACATTCCTTTTGGTTCATGCTTAGAACATAGTCATCATAGTGATGGAGATGACAGGGTGATGCATCCTACCATTATGACGAGGACAGCGTTTTCATGGGCTTTCAGGACGCCAGTGAGTTCGAAACTTTCCTGGGTGCTGGGTTCAGTGGGTTGACCTCTCCCCCTGGCCTCTCCCAAGAGGAATCAGATTATTTTGCTGTGGTGATCGGGAAGCCTGTTGAAGTTTTAGGCCTGCAATTTTCTTCTATAGCAGTAAAGTTTAGTATCATAATTGAAGTTCTAAAACCAGGGCAGACTTCCACAAAATAACATCTCCCTTTGAATGAATCTGAAGTCCTGAAGGGTATTTCAGCCAAACCTTGCTCTAGGCACCAGTCAACAGACAGGCTGCCCGAAGACCCAGACCTGCACCTGGTGATACTCTTTTCTCTATTCAACATCTTACACCTAAAAGATGGGTGGTTTAGGCAATAATGAGTAGTCTCAACCCTAGCTCATTCTCTAATATGCTTCCAAGTAGGCAAAAAAATGTATGGAGGCATTCAGGAAGAGTATTTTCTACTCCGCTAGTCTCACTATCTGCTCAGTAATTAGCAGTTGCTTCCTAGGACGATACTCACATGAATTGTGAGATATATTCAGTGGGATGTTCAGGATGCAGTGAAGTATGTCTTTGGCTCTGGGCTGGAAACCCATGATCGCTTGGGTAGGACAGTCGGTACCAGTGTGGTGTTTAGAAGAAGGTGGTGCGACATAAGTGACATTCAGACATCACTTATGGATATGCCATTTGATGGTGCCCATCTCTTCTGTGATAAGGCAGACTTGGTCCTGGAGCACTAGAAGGAAGTCAGTGTTACAGGGAGCTCCCCTGCAATGTTGTGCTTCTTTGGCAGTATCCCCAACAGTTTCGCCCTTTCAAGACTTTGGAAGGAGTTTGGGGCAAAGACATCACCCAGGTCCACCTCCACAGTAACTGACCTCCATAGTCCTTTTGAGACTAGGAATATGGCTGACAATGTCCAAGTCCTCAAGAGCAACGCACTTAGTCCCCCGCCCTCTGCTACTGCCAATGAGCGAGCTCCTTTAGCTTTCTCTCATTGGCAAATGGCCATTCCATAGTAAGAAGGATTAAGTATTACTCTGATGGATGGCAGAACATCACATCTGACAGGTGTCTGCTTCAAATAGCCCAGTAAGATTATGCCCCACCATTTCTTTCAGACTGGCTGCACATTCCACCTACATCAGAGTGGCTATCGGAGGAGCATTTGTCCATTTTGCAGCAGAAGGTTGAAGCTCAATTGGACAAAGGAGCAATAGAGAGCATCCCAGCATCATAAATTGGGACTGAATGTCACTCCTGTGACGAAGAAGGATGCAGACCTTCAGCCTATTCGAGATCCAGGCACTCTCAATATCTTCAATTCAGAATGATCACATTGTCCTAGGTTCTATCTGCCTTGGATCTATAAAACCTAATAGTAGTGCTGGACCTGCAGGACACTTATTTTCACATTCCCATGCTGCAGTCCCACTGTTGTTACCTGTGGTTCAAAGTGGGACAAGATCATTTTGAGTTCTTCACTCTCACCTTTGGACACACCAGTGCCCCTCCGGTGTTTGTGAAAGTAAAGGCAGTGGTTGCAGCACACTTTTGGAGGTTTGGGATATCAGTCTTTCCCTACCTCAACAACTGGTTGTTACACCTGACTCCTTCACAGAAGTTACCATTCATCAAAGCCCTTGATGCAGTGGGGTTTTGAGTGCAGGATATTTGGGCTATGCTCCTGATGTTTCAACCTTGGTACTGGTTTTTAATGAGAGTGGTTATGAGGCTACTTGGCCTCCTCTCTCCTGCTTGTCGACCATGCTGCATAGTACATGTGGGATCTGAAGTCTCAGTTGGCTCAGCAGCAAGGGAACATGTCAGATTCCATCCATGTTTCGGAGAAGTCTGCAAAAGACCTGCAGTAGTGGCTGATTGACTGCAGTTTTACCAGTGGCAGACCAATCTCTCTAACCCACCTAGAACTGTCAGTGGTGACAGATGTGTCACTGTCGCATTAGGGAGGTTATCTGGGAGAGGTGGCGACCAGATGACTTTGGCAGAGACTCGCATCTATAGCATCGCTTGGAGTTGAAGGCCTTCTTTCCATCCATCAAATTGGGGCTATCCAGGATCTCTGGGACAACACTACCACCAGGTGGTACTGCAACTAAAAGGCTGAGTGGGCTCCTAGGTTCTGAGTCAGGAAGCTTTGTGCCTCTGAGAATGGGGCCACAGGGCATTTCTCTTGCAGTGAACCACCTGGCAGGATCTTTGAATGCCAGGGCAGACAACATCAAGTTGCAACACCTAGTAGATTGAGAATGGCAGTTACACCAAGAGTTGGGACAGGGCATCTTCCACGAATAGGGAGAAGCATGGTTCATCCAATTCACCACTGCAGAGAAGGTGTGCTCACTGGTGTTCCCAAGAACGCTCTCCCCGAGAAGCATTCCATCTAGAGTGAAGAGTGTCTTCCTGCTGTTCCTTGCCTCAAGTTCTTAAGAAGATTAGACATGATTGACCAGGTCATCCTATTGGCTCTGGGCTGGGGCAGGCGACGGTCATAACCAGACCGGTACTTGACGGAGGGGGACGTCTGGACAGACGCTATCGTCGCTAGCCACGCAGGAACTAGGGGAGGCAGTAGCACGCTTCATTGAGAGCTGTCTGGCAATAGAATTTTCCCTATACTTCCCCGCATATAAAGAAAAGATTTAAGTAGATATTATACGGAGGTCTCCATTACCTATCTACCCTGGTTCCACTACCATTGGAGTATTGTCCTCACTTTCTATGTGGCTTGAACACAAGACATTGCAACACCTGATATCATTGGTGCGATCTTGATGGCAGTTGAACCCTCTTACGCCAGTTATCCAATTGGATTTAAGTTCTAATTATACATGATACTATCGGATGATTAATATAGTTATCCGGGTAGACTCACTTATCCCTCACCTACGGTCCAGAAACCAGGGACATCATCACCATCTGACTATCCTGCCCTGAAGAAGTCCCTTGTGGACGAAACGCGTCGGCTGTAGATCCTGTATATTGTTTAACCATCTGAACTAAATAAAGAACTCTCAAAACTATATGAAGAAAAATCTCTCTGATATGATTATTACTGTTTACCTCACTGAAAATATTTATTCCCCTAAATGTTGACGTGGTGCACCTTGGCCTTTTTTCAAATCTTGTTATAGTTCATGTTTGAACCTGCATTGTGACAGTGGGTGTTCTTTGAAGTGTGCACACATACTGCCCCTTGTACGAGTGGGCGAGATTTCTTGGAGAATAAACTGACTAGGTGCTGTCCTTTTGGGAATCTACCACTGTTACTTTCCTTTTTTGTATGGACGGTCATAACCAGAACATCTGATTGGGAGCATCTGTCTGCTGATCAGGCTGCTGCTTTGGAAGGAATTTTTCTCATAGCAGTAGGACAGGACA
The DNA here is from genome assembly GCF_964263255.1 of Lissotriton vulgaris. NCBI lineage: Eukaryota > Metazoa > Chordata > Amphibia > Caudata > Salamandridae > Lissotriton > Lissotriton vulgaris. Next base: position 53,087,443 of record NC_141686.1, read on the forward strand.
CCGCACCTAGGCCAGCACTATCTACTCTTACATGCGTTGAGTTTGAGATGCTACAGTTTGCTGCCTTCTACCCCCCACCCGCCAGGGTAGTTGATGTCATTCTAGCACCCAGCCGCCCATCCATGAAATGTTTGCGCTGGATGCTGGGACAATTTTGTGTTATATTGAGACAAGGGGAACCCAACGGATAGCTAAGAGCCATGGGTATAACTTTGTTATATAAAAACAATGGAACCTAGCTTATTCAACATACACAAAATATAGTATAGAAACTCAATGGAAGCTATACAATTCAGGTTGTCCTGACCCAGCCGGGGCAGGAGTTTATTACCAACAAACAATGTTAGATATGCAATACAATTTTTCAAGACACAAGCCTGTGCCGTACTGACAAAGAGGAAAGAAAAAAGATATAGGGTGAGAAAGAGGGTGATTTTCAGGCAATGAAAGAGAGCAAAGACAGGGCACTGCAAAGAAATGCAAAGATTGCTGGCAGTGTCGCCTGGAGTGGAATGTACACCAAACTTTGGAGAATATTACAAGTGTCAACCCACTCTTGGGTGTCGACGTTTCGATCCCTAAATGCTCTAATAGATGCACGGGATCATCATCAGGACTTATTTAAGTAGCAAAACATGCCTGAATGAGCAAAGCCTGTTTAGAGAGAAAACACAAAAGGAAACAAAGTTTTTTACAGATCCTTAGCCAACAAAGAATTCATAGAGAACTAAATGCCCACATTGTAATTACATTCGAAATCGCGGTGCGTGACCCAGTGCCTAGTGTTTTGTGTTAAGTAAATAGTTTAAAACATACAAGGCTACATAATGCAACTTATCACCACCCCTACTTTTCCAACCACGACCGCCCTGGAACCACTCCGATGCCTTCTGCCCAACGCCTGATCTCTGTGCATATCCACCAACGAAGTCTGGGACACCATCTCGACCCTCTCCCTGATGCAATCTTTATCACAGAATCCTGGCTGAACCCCTCCCCTGCTCCCGGCATCACCACCACAATGCCCAATGGCTACAAGATGACACGTCGAGACCGCATCAACAAACACGGAGGCGGCATCATCATAGTCCACAAAGAAACAATCCGCTGCACCACCTCCGAAGATGACACTGCACAATCATGGAACACTTCAACTTCCAACTTGGTACAGACAACAGAACATCCAGTAGAGGCACCCTTGCCTACAGACCCACAGGACCACGCACTGGCTTCTGTAATGCAATCATCTACTTCATCGCCCCACTAGCTATCGAGTCCAACCACTACATCTTCCTTAGAAACCTCAAGTTGCACTTGGACGACAGCACAGACACTAGCTCCAACAACTTTCTTGAACACATGAGCAACATCAGCCTCACCCAACTGGTCATAGACCCCACTCAAAGAGCAGTACACATACTGGATGCGATTTGAAAGGCCTGTGACAGAGTCAAATACAGCCATTCCACAGAACTCACCAGGAACGACCACTCCATCGTTCACTTCACCATCTTGTCGTAAATATTTAATTTACCATCTTAATTTCTATGCAGGTAAGTACTTAATCAATAATAACTCAATCGGAAAGAAAGAAAACAGAGTCCGTGGTGTTAGAGTTTCTTAGGGGTTTTATTCCTTAAAAAGGAATCGTTCCGGAACTGGGTATCGGGTTCCTGCAACCACGCAGGGTTCAGGAAGGGATAGAGCCATATTTTATTGACAGTACATAGCTTATATACTTAATTTACATCATAGAAAGCAATATAGTAGGCATAACAGCTGAGAGAAGACAAGATAACAGCATCCACGTGTTACTAGTACGTAATCAGAAGGCGTGGACTAGGCGTAAACTGGAGGTGTGCTCTAGAAACGTCACAGGTAGGTGTCACATGTGGGTGGCACTAAACAGAAATGTTGCAATGTCAGCAGAAATCGGAGGCTTGGATGCGCGCGCAGCTGCATGACGTATGATTGGCGTGAAACCGGAGGGTGCAGGGGGCTTGACATTTACACTGACGGAAAGAGACAGAAGTCTGGCATGTCAGATCAACTTGTGCTTCTATCATATCTGATATCTGATGTTTAGGAACTGAGCTATCTGGGCGGAAAGGTCTCTGGGGCAGAAGCTATTCTATACTGACTGTGAGTGCGTGTATAAGCGCCTGAGTGTCTGCATGAGAAGCGTGGGGGCATGGGCCTTCCATGGGAGCATGGTAACAGAGGCTATGAATTACTTGCACGGAGACAGGCCGGCCCTTTGGCTCTGCAGCTGGGGAATGTTTACTGAAACTAGTAGGCAGGAATGTATTTTCGAGGAGCGGAACAGATAACTCGAAGGTTGTAGTCAGTCTTGGCAGGCAGCAGGCTGAGCTGAGCGCGGTGGGCCGCGCTGGAAGTAAGGCAGAGTTCACAGGTACGGGGGCAGTCTGGGCTGAGGCCTTCAGAGTCAGAAGGCAGGAAAAGGCTCGATGGCAGAAATTCAGGGCCTACTTTGCCAGAGCTGAAAAACATGTAAAATATACTACAAAAAGACGTTGGCATGGCATACTTAGGAACGGACTATTCAACCCATTCAGGGTGGGTCTGAAAGAGGACATGTTAACGTTGGACTCAAATGTATTTGCGTCTTCATAGCTGACACAGGAGGGAAGTTACATGCACTTTAACTCGTACATGGAGACGTTGGGGTACACGATAGGGAACATAACTTGACCAAAAATTTATATTTCCTCATTCCCTCCTTGTTCCCTACGGACCCTTCATGATATCTCGATCATCATGAATTGATCAGTCTGTTCTTGTAACATAATTTGCTCGTCTCTCTTCCGTTGTCGGTTTGAGAGAAAACTGGAATGTTCAATGCATGATGTGGCGCACAGTCCACATATCGCCGGCCCACACTGTAGGCACAGGCAGCAACTGAATACTATGACAAGGCCAATGCCTAGGAAGGATAGGATCTTCCATCCCCAAGCAGACAACGTTGTCCAGAACCAACCGGTCCAAGTCCAGGTGCCTGGATTCTGATGTATTAAACTTGCAATTTTATGAAGACGTGTAATAGCTTTGTATACAGATGGCGCGTTTTCTGGGATGAAAACACAGCAACTTGACCCGATGACCTTACAGGCTCCACCTCTATCTGCCAAGATGATGTCAATAACGAGACGATTCTGAAGGACAACAACCCGCATGGCGGATTGCTCCTCTGTTATGTTACCTAAGGCGGAGGCAGTTTCATGTACTACAGCTTCAAGTGTTCTAGTTAATCTACGTATTAATTTACTGTTTTGGACGGGGCCTAAAAAAAAAAGAATCCTTTATTAAAATCGGTATATTGTTCCCATGCCGTTTCTGTATAGTCGACAAGCGGGAGATCTCTTCGGAGTCTATTCTTTACCAGATTTGTGTTTCTGTGATAATCAGGAGGGGCTAGAAAAACAGGTGGCAGAAGGAATGCAATATAACAGGTACCATCCCAATCTGGAGGTAAACGTATGTATGCGGTATGACCACAAACAAAATAAGAATGACGGGTAGCTTTAAAGGACGATTTACCATGATCACTGAATTCGACCACAGTAGTACATTTACTATGACCTAAGTGTACTGAACCTTTCTTTCTGACACATAATTCACCAGTGACTGGTAGTACTGACATAGCGGGCAGAACTGGTGCAGCTTCGGATTCAACAGTAAGAATCATAAGGTTAATTGTGTAATTACTTAATCCATATACTTCATTTTCTAGATCAGTTCCTATTCTAATGGGGAGTCCCTCCTTATCAGGGTAACAGACGTCGAGCAGGACTAAGTTCAGGTTTCCCTAAACCCAGCTCCCGTCGAAAACAGCAATATCAGGATCTAAGGAATTAATTAATTTAAACCATGCACCACAGGAGCCGTTGTGAGTGAACGGGTACGGAAAGAGGGGCAGAGCTCCCTTGTAATTCTGGTAGGGAGGGAGTCGGCCACATATCCAGTAGTTTGTAGCGTTATTAGTCTGATGGGAATGATGTAGCATACTAATGAAAGTGTTGTTGCGCAGCGCAAGTCTGTAAGAGAGTTCATGTGGAGGTAATTCACTAAAAGAATGTTCAGCAGAAACATTGTAAGCAGATTGTTTACCCTTGAAAATAGGGCAATAGATAGGAAGAAGTATACTTGCAACAATAATCAGAAGACTTAGAAAAAACATAATTAATAATGTCACTATACAGTGACTACGCAGTGATTTGCAGTATGTACGTTTCTTGAATTGTCTCTCTCTCTTTCTATCTCGATCTAGGGGATACATGTCAGAAACTATTTAACCGATTCACCTAGGGGAGGACTTAAACAATTAAACTGTCTGACTTGCTAGATCGAAGCTTCAATCGATACTCCTCTTGGGGAGTTTTCTCTCGTTCGGGTATTTTAAAGTCACTAGGTTTAATACAGTCTTTGGTGGGGGTGGACGAGTCAGGGTCTGGTTTCAGTTCGTTGCATAGTTTAATATGACTCGTATGGACCCACCCCTTTCTGCCCTCCAACTTCACTGCGGTCCTCGTAGTAAGAAGGACGGTCTTCGGCGCTTTCCAGCGGGGCTCCAGCGGGCCTTTCCTGTCGAAGTTCCTAACTAGGACCAGATCGCCAGGGCGGACATCGTGTGGCTTTACATCAGTGTTGTCAGGAAAGGCGGCGGCAACCTGTGAACGACATGATTGGAGTGCAGACATCAAGGAGGCAAGGTAATCTGTCAACATGTTACAATCAACATCGGTAATTTTCTTAGGAATGGGCGTCCCCCACATATTCGGTGGTCTGCCAAAGACCACTTCGTACGGGGATAGTCCTGATCTCGAATGTGCAACCATTCTCATATAGAACAGTGCAACTGGCAGGGCGACTATCCAGTCGACCCCTTTCTCCTGGCATATTTTGGCAAGGCGGATCTTAAGTGTCTGGTTATGCCTCTCTACAAGGCCTGCGGCTTCGGGATGTCGGACACAATGGAATCTCCACTGATATCCTAGCAAAAGGGAGACATGCTTCATGAGTTCGGATGAGAACGGCTGTCCGTTATCTGAGTACACGACACGAGGCAGGCCGTACCGTGGGAAGAATTCTCGGACCAGCTGCTTGGCAGTGGTCGGGGCAGTGTAATCTGAGACTGGGTATGCTTCGGTCCAACGAGAAAGTGCACAAACAACTACGAGGACATATTTGAATCCTCGACAACGGTCCATCTGGATATAATCCATCTGGAGGACTTCAAAAGGGTGATCGGGAGGATGAAATCCACCTTGCTCTACAGGAACGCTTTTACCTGGATTGAACTGACAACAGATCATGCAAGTACGCACTTTCTGTTTTGCTGCTGCTCGTAAGTGTTTGTTGTACCAGAGATTCTGTAGACTGTCTAACATAGCTTTCTCTCCTAGATGTGCAGGACTATGTGCTGTATTTATCATGACTTGAACCATTGAGTCGGGGAGGAACCATGTAGTTTTTCCCTTTGTGACCCATCCTTGATCTGTCTGGATCCCTCCTAGTTCAGTCCATTTCTTTATTTCATCTGGAGTGGCATGTGTCTGAATATCGATTACGTCTAGGGTGGGATCCCTGACTGACATACACTGAGTTGGTACTATTGTCTTTGTCACATCAGTAGTCTGGGTGTGAGTCAATGCTGTATGTTTTGCTGTCTGGTCTGCCAGGTCGTTACCCTGGGAAACAGAATCTGTAACCTTAGTATGTGCTTTACACTTCATGACTGATATGCCCGAGGGCAAATGTATTGCTTCTAATAGTGCTTGAATGAGGGGACCGTGTTGGATCTTGGCACCATGAGAGGTCAAGAAACCTCTTTCTTGCCATAGCATGCCGAAGTCGTGTACGACTCAGAACGCATAGCGGGAATCAGTGTATATGTTAACATTTCTGTTCTTGGCTAGAATACAAGCTCGGGTCAGAGCGATGAGCTCCGCCGCTTGAGCAGACAGTGTGTCAATACGGTGTGTTTCTTTAACTTCCGTTTCAGTGGTCACTGCATACGCGGCCACTAATTCTCCTGTACTTGTTCTCATGCATGAACCGTCCACATAAAGTGTCAGGTCTGGATTTGTCAGTGGAACATCTGTTAGGTCTCGTCGAGGTTTTGTTACTGTATTAATGATTTCTATGCAATCATGCGGTGTTGGATCTGTCAGAATTGTAGGTAACAGTGTTGCGGGGTTCAGAATGCTACAGCGTCTGATTTCTATGTGTGGCTGGAATAGTGTCAATTCATAACCTGTCAGTCGTGCTATAGTCAAGTGTTGAGTCTGGGTTCTGTTTAAAAGAACCTCTACAGAATGTGGAACTTGAACTGTTAATGGATGTCCTAAAACAATTGAGTTGCTCTGTCTGATTGCTAGTGCTGTTGCTGCTACTGACTTCAAGCACGCAGGGAGTGCCTGAGCTACTGAATCCAATGTACTTGAAAAATAAGCGCAAGGCTTAAATGAACCTGCTTGGTCTTGGGTGAGGACAGACAGTGCTGTACCCTCACGTTCTGTAACAAAAAGTGTAAAAGGTTTGCTGTAACATGGTGTCGCTAAAACTGGTGCTTGGCATAAAGCTTTCTTTAATTCTTCAAAAGCCTGTGTATGTTCCTGAGTCCAGGGAAGGACAGTCGAAGTCGCTGCCTCCTGTGTTGTTAACTGAATGAGTGGTTTGGCTAGAAATGCATACTGGGGAATCCATTGTCTGCAGTACGAGGTGAGGCCTATGAAGGCCCGCACTTCCTTTTGTGTCTGGGGTTGTGGCATATTTACAATTAACTGAATGCGATCGGGAGTGAGCTGTCTCCCCACTTTGGACAGCAAGTGACCCAAGTACACAACTTGCTGAACACAGAATTGTAGCTTCGAAGGAGACACCTTGTGTCCCTCGTCGGCCAGAAAATGTAAAACTGTCAGTGATGCTTGTTCACATTCGGGCTCACTTCGTGCGGTGATCAGCAGATCATCGACGTATTGCAGTAAAGCGGTGTTAACTGGCATTGTGATACAATCAAGTTGTCTTTTCAGTGCTTGGCTATAGATGCTGGGGCTTTCTGTAAATCCTTGAGGTGCGCGTGAAAATTTGAAACTTCGTCCATTTAAACTGAATCCGAAGAGACATTGGCTCTCTGGATCAATAGGTACACTGAAGAAGGCGTTCTTGAGGTCAATTACAGTAAAGAACGTTGCTTCTGAATCAATAGCAGTCAATAAGGATGAGATGTCGGGAACCACAGGGTACTGTGGAATAATGCATTTATTTAGTTCTCTTAAGTCAATCACCAGCCGATATACTGGCGGTGCATTGGGATCAGTACGTTTAAGAATTGGAATGATGGGTGAATTACAGATATTGGAGTCGGTCTCTACGACCACTCCTTGGGCAATGAGCTCTTCAATGATTTCCAGTAAAGCCACTACAGCATCGGGTGGTAACTTGTATTGTCTGATTCTGGGTAAAACTACACCTGGTTTGAGTGTAACACGGTATGGTGTAATGTGCATACAACCTACATCAGTTGGGCCTTTTGCCCACAAGTGATCTGGCACATTTTTCAATCTGACATCAAACTCACGTAACATATAATGACCCTTGAAATCCCGCAGAAAGAGTCTGACTCCCTCCGGGGAACAGCATATTATAGCTCCTAGAGCCTTAAATGTCTTTATTCCTAGCAGATTTTCTGGACATGATTTCGTAAGTAACAAGTCTGTAACACGTGATAATGGACCCACAGCCAGGGGAACTGGTTCTGATACCTCATTTACAATGGGCTGTCCTGAAAAACCAAGGGAAACATTCTGTGAGCCTGAGAGGGGTGCCCCTGGAACTTCATCATGACTGATTGTGGTGCGACTTGCCCCTGTGTCAATTAAAAACTTTCTGTCTTTTCCCAATACTTGACTATGTACATAAGGACCCTCTTGATCTACAGGAATCTCAATAAGAGGCAAGCCACCCTCCCTCTCTAGGCTGTTTCATGTATATCGTGGATAATCGGGGTAAGTGGACTGGGCATACTGGTACATCTGTTGTGAAACTTGCTGAGTTGCGGCAATGGGTTGCGGCTGTGGTACCGCTACTGTCTGTGCTGTATGTGATGAAGCATGCGTAGGCTGTGTATTCTGCATGGGCTGTATATTCTGTGAAGACTGATGCTGGTTATGGTCTTGTCTAGGCGGATGCGGTCTTTCTTTAGTTTTACCTGTCGCTATGTTATGTTTCAGAACTGGGCATTCGTGTACGTAGTGACCTGACTGCTTGCAATAATTGCATGTCCCTTTAACGGGAGCTGCGGCGTGACCTGTCTGGGTCGTACCCTTTCTATGGCCGTCGGTTGGGACCGACTGGGCTACTAGCATTTTCATTTTCGTGTCTTTCATACGTTTCTGTTCCTGATCCTGCTCTTCTCTAATTCTGTTCTGATGGTATTGTAACATTTGTAACATCTGTGATGGCGTATTGGCTTGCCATGTACTCTCGACCTTGTATACACGGTTTTTAACTGCTAACAGGGAATTCTCGACTAACTTTGATACAAAAAGATGCGGGTACGACTCGCTACTTGGTTTAAGACCACTATTAATAATGAAACATTTCTCGAATCTTGAATAGAAGTCACTAGTATCTTCGTCGGGTTTCTGTTTACATGCTGAGATTGCATCCCAGTCTTCCTTTCTAGTTGTCAATAGTCTTGGCAGAACCTGTACTATCAAACCTGGTAATGCTTTAGTTTTCTCCCCAAGGCCTACCCCTGGGACACGTTTGTTCTCTTCGTCTTCTATCTCTGCCCATACAATCTTTTTCTCTCCCACCTCCCATTCCTTTTCCTTTAGTTTCTCGTAGATGCCCGTGGGCAGCAGTACCTTTAACATTTTCGTGATATCTTCGTACGTATAATCCCCCATCAGTAACATGTCTTTAAGCTCTCTATGAAAACCTGCAGGGTCTTTATCATGGCACGGGACTAGTTTCTTCATTTCTAACAGTTCTAACTTAGTCAGAGGCGTGTGTACATACACACGTTTCAAGTTATGATCGTCACCCATAACTGGATGCACTTCTCGTAAGGGGTTCTGACTTTCAATGCCATGCAGACGTTCCATATGATACATTTTTCTTTCTGGGGGCGGGGCGGGAACATATTCGGAGCTTATGAAAGTGTTATATCTGTGGCGTTGTTCTAGAATTATTTGAATTAATTTGGTGCTTAAACCTCTCCATCTATCCATGAGTAGTTCTTCTAATGTATCGTGTAAGGGACCTGGATCAGAATGTTGATTTCTGTATTTCGTGAGGAGGTGCTGAATCATGTATACACCTGCTAATTTCTGCTCGTCTGGGGAAAGGTTCAGGAATGTCTGTGCTACGGTGTCATCATTGTATATATCCGGATTGTCAGTCCATAATATGGCTGACCGGGCTAGTTCTTGTTCATCCATAGAATTGAGTACATGGTACCCCATTCGGTCTCGAAGCCTTTTATCAGTCTCCTGGAACTGATGTTCAGCAGAATTCGGGTTTGTTAAGGCAGAGAGAAAAACTCTCTTGCTTTCTGGACGGATACTTTTCCTAAGGTAAGTTCCCTTACCTACATACGCTATAGTGTCTGTAGTCTTTTCTAGTTCTTCAGGTTCTTCTTCCCCCTCGGAGGAAGCCTTCTCTTTCTCTTCTTTGTGTAAGTCTATCACTGCTTTTCTTATTTTCCTGTACATAATGGCTATGCAAGTCCCCTTGTCGTGTTTTCCTTCGGATATATTTTGACCCCACTTGCTGAGTGCATCTAATTCACCCTGATCTGTCTCGGGCCTGTCTCGTTCTCTTATTAGGCAATTTATGAAAAAAACGTAGTATCTGTCCTTGAACGTCAACTTTCTGATGCTCCATGGCATCCTTAATACTGTCAGGGTCTTTCCCGGTTTGTACAAACTGATATATTCTATCTAGGTACTCTTTCATTCCTGAAAACATCAGCAGGAAATCAGTAGCAGATCGTAACCGTAGTGATGCCATCATCATTCTATCGTCTTTGCCGGGTACTGGATCATATCTGCAAACTGTAAGTTGTCCTTTGAGTATGTCGAGACGGGGTGATTTGAACGTGAAGGGACTCTGCAAGTCCCCGAGCTGTAACCTGCGCGTCAATGGCGGGGTCTGTAGACCCCCCGTCGCACCTCCTGAGGCGGAAGCTTGGACATTATCTCTCTGTGGAGTTTGTATCTGTACTTGAATTTGTCTTTTAGTAGGGTCAGGTAGACGTGGTTTCGGTAGATTAACTTTAGGTGTGGGAAGTGGTGGAGGGGGTGGAACAGGGGGAATCTGTTGTGGTACTGGCGGAATATGATCTTGGGGCGGGTTACCACCCCCGTCCCTGTCGTTAGGCAGGGCCCGGACAGGCAGATTGGTGTAAGCGGGTGCTACATCCTCTAGATAGGAATTCAGGAATATGTCTTTAGTGGTCCTGTGAGTTACTTTCGTCGGAACCAATGGTGACGGCAGATTTTTCGGTATTTCTGAAATGGCCTCAGGCGAACCCTCGGCCGCGAGATACATACCGTTTACGAGGTTATTTCGTGCACGGTCTACTTGCTCTGATTTTACTCGGATCCCTTCAGTAATTAATTCGTTTTCTTGGGCTTTATCTGATTCTTTAAGTCTGTCCTCTCTACGTAGTTCTTTTTCAGCACGCTTATGTGATTCCTTACGCCAAAACTCTATGGCATCTTTCTGAGATTGTCTGACTTTCTTTTTCCATAATGCTTCTTCTACCTTCATGATGCACTCGGCATCCCATGTTCCAGTAACTGGCCATCTGTGTCTCTCGTCTAGAAGTTTAGTATAATCGGCCCATAAATCTAGATACACTATGGCATCTATGCCATGCTTATGATACATAAAATTTCCAGGAGTGTCCCTAGGGGGGATAGGAATTTCTTCCTCTAGTATCCCTTTCCTAGTTCCTATCTGCTTTAACTTGTTGAAAAACGGCATCTTGTTTACTTAGTACTGAACGCTCAATCCTTGCTACTTAATACTGGATACAGCTAGTTATACAAGAACACACTAATGCACATTAAAAACAGTCACACTCATACCACGACATTAATCACATAAAAAGACATTTGCAACATATATGACTACCCCCTATATCGGATGTACTGCTAAACAGCACAGATACACTGCTGAGAACAGTGCAAGAACTTGAATCATCGGATATACTGCTAAACAGTACAGATACACTGTCTAAAACAGTGCAGACCGGACTTGTGTACCCAAACCCGTCTAGATACGTCCCAGCAATGGTACTCACCGGGAAGCACGGAAAACAGAAGGCCTCGGAAAACTCGACTGGACTGGACCGGACTCGGCTCGACTCGACACGTGGATACTTCGGAAAACTGGTGGGCCTCTTGACACCTTGGACTTTGCTTCTTTCGGCTAGGCTCTGGTCGGGATCCTCCGCACTCCTCACCGCCTCGTCTGGGTACTGATCGCAATCTTCGTCACCTCCGTGGGCCAGAGGGAGATACAGGAAATCCTGCCGGTACGCGTAGTTTCCTTCTAACTGATGGCAGGGGACAGAGCTTGCAACGCACCAACCGGCGTGTGAGGTGGGGGAGGGGTCCCTATTCGGGCGCCAAAATGTCGTAAATATTTAATTTACCATCTTAATTTCTATGCAGGTAAGTACTTAATCAATAATAACTCAATCGGAAAGAAAGAAAACAGAGTCCGTGGTGTTAGAGTTTCTTAGGGGTTTTATTCCTTAAAAAGGAATCGTTCCGGAACTGGGTATCGGGTTCCTGCAACCACGCAGGGTTCAGGAAGGGATAGAGCCATATTTTATTGACAGTACATAGCTTATATACTTAATTTACATCATAGAAAGCAATATAGTAGGCATAACAGCTGAGAGAAGACAAGATAACAGCATCCACGTGTTACTAGTACGTAATCAGAAGGCGTGGACTAGGCGTAAACTGGAGGTGTGCTCTAGAAACGTCACAGGTAGGTGTCACATGTGGGTGGCACTAAACAGAAATGTTGCAATGTCAGCAGAAATCGGAGGCTTGGATGCGCGCGCAGCTGCATGACGTATGATTGGCGTGAAACCGGAGGGTGCAGGGGGCTTGACATTTACACTGACGGAAAGAGACAGAAGTCTGGCATGTCAGATCAACTTGTGCTTCTATCATATCTGATATCTGATGTTTAGGAACTGAGCTATCTGGGCGGAAAGGTCTCTGGGGCAGAAGCTATTCTATACTGACTGTGAGTGCGTGTATAAGCGCCTGAGTGTCTGCATGAGAAGCGTGGGGGCATGGGCCTTCCATGGGAGCATGGTAACAGAGGCTATGAATTACTTGCACGGAGACAGGCCGGCCCTTTGGCTCTGCAGCTGGGGAATGTTTACTGAAACTAGTAGGCAGGAATGTATTTTCGAGGAGCGGAACAGATAACTCGAAGGTTGTAGTCAGTCTTGGCAGGCAGCAGGCTGAGCTGAGCGCGGTGGGCCGCGCTGGAAGTAAGGCAGAGTTCACAGGTACGGGGGCAGTCTGGGCTGAGGCCTTCAGAGTCAGAAGGCAGGAAAAGGCTCGATGGCAGAAATTCAGGGCCTACTTTGCCAGAGCTGAAAAACATGTAAAATATACTACAAAAAGACGTTGGCATGGCATACTTAGGAACGGACTATTCAACCCATTCAGGGTGGGTCTGAAAGAGGACATGTTAACGTTGGACGCAAATGTATTTGCGTCTTCATAGCTGACACAGGAGGGAAGTTACATGCACTTTAACTCGTACATGGAGACGGTGGGGTACACGATAGGGAACATAACTTGACCAAAAATTTATATTTCCTCAATCTAAGGATCACAATGCATTGCCACCAGCCACCCCAATGCCCCCTTCTGCAGCTGGAACAAAGTGACAGAGACCTAATGGATAGGCGCCCTCAACACCACCCTGCCCGACCCCACAACCAACTTGAAACAAACAGTCTAGACCCTCACCATCTGGATCACCAATGCTGCCGACTGAGTCACCCCCATCAAACAAGTCAAGACCCGTAGATACAAACAAGCCAGCTGGTACACGGCAGAACTCAGGACAATGAAAGGACCTGCAAACACCTGGTGAGAAGGTGGTGCTGCAGCAGAGACACTATAGACCGAGCCACCTTCAAATCAGCCTTCAACACGAAGATGCAAAAAAGACACTGTAGCAAACCACATCGAAGCAAGCACCTCACACCAAGGAATTCTTAAGCATTGTGAGAGAGTTCTCTTGCCCTCTGGCCATCGAGAACACAATCCCCACTTTACAGGAACTCTGTGACTCTCCAGTGGACCATTCCCACAACAAGATATCCACCATCTGCAAGAACTTTGAGCCACAACCCACTGACCTCCACACCCTCCTCCCTCTATCTAAAGCCGCCACTGATCAGCCACTCACCGCATATTGGAACAGCACAGCACACAGAACACCACAGCCATTATAAACTCCATCCACTGGGCGGCACCCATGGAACCCTACCCACACACCCTATTCTACCACTTTAGATAGATACACCGTTAGTCACACTTTTAAAAAGAGATGTTCACACATGTCCATATTCATAATTATCATCCTGTATGGAATGTTGAGACTGGCGCAGCCAATGAGAGCATTTATAAAACTGAAAATAACTATTCTCATTTTTTTCCATTCAATGTTCATTCACAGAATGTATTTAAATGTAATGTTTGACCTGCAAACGTTTTATTTTGCCAGATCAAAATGGCAGTGTAAAACTGCCCACACAGGCTTGAATGAAAGGCCTGGACATGTTTAAAGGACTATTTAAGTGGGTGGCACAATCAGTACTTCAGGGACCACTAGTTATTATTCAAAGCTGTACCCCCTATACCATAGATTTTGTGTGCTTCAATTATGGAGCCACACAATTATTTTGTGCCATTTAGGCCAAAAAAGGCCAATTATTCACTTAGATTATTCTCCCTGCGGCTCCTCACTCTTAGATACTTGCATGATAAACAGGCATATCACAATATATACTGGCACACTTGTGACAAACAGAAACCATTTTTTTTTTTTTTTAAATATATTTTTATTGCAGGAATTAGTACAAGTTACTTGCTGATATCCAATTGTAAAAACAGTGTCAATGGTAGTAAAGGGACCACATCAAAAAGTAGACGGGTTACACAGCCTTTCAGCCCACATCCCGGAGGCTGGGCGGCGCTGCCTAAAGTTCCACACAGAATAATCCGAACGTCATGTGATATCCGCCAGGAGTAATGTAAGTCTTCGTCTGCTTTTCCAAATAACTATGTAAAACTCTCCCCCCCTCCCCCGTAATCTAACCCCCCCAGAGGGACCGAGCCAATCGAACAATAACGTTACCTTTTCCACTGAAATGAAAGAGCAGCACACGGCCCTCCTGCCACTCTCCACCCCCCTCCCGCCCGCCCCGCCGTAGGTGTGTTGAGCATGTGTCTAGAGCTAGCGGTAGGGAACAAATCCTATCGTAAAGGAGAACATGGTGAAAGAAGGTTAATGGGCCGGAGTATGTGCATCATCATCGCTATCTGAGTCGCTGGAAGTGTTATAATCGCGCAGGGCCTGCACCAATGTTTCCCATTCCTGCGCCGCCTCTAACATCTTCTCGTTGCGCTGCCGCCTTGCTAATCGGTACCTAAGGGTGCTTTCTCCAGCTGCCCATTTCAAGAGTTCGTTGCGCCATTTAGTGCCCGTTGGACCAACTTGTGCTTTCCAATGTCTAGTGATCTCGCGTTTTGCCAGCAGTAGGCCAAGGTCAATACATTTACTCGAGAGCCTGTTCCTGGGAGTATGGGGGAACCAGTGCAGTATTCCAGCCGCGATGACAAACAGAAACCATATAGATAAATTATAAAAATATTGCAAAAGTGAAACTTGTTGCTGTGAATCATTCAGTCAGTCCACACAGTGCATTTATCAGACAATGTAAACGAAAAAATCACAGTAATGACTCTTATAGGCAAAACAAGAAGACATAAAAACTCAGCCAATTCAACATTACTTGACAACACATAGATTGACTGATTATGTGCAATGCTATTTATATGCACATGAATAAGTGTCCAACACATATAGTCACACAGTAGTGTTATGGAAACAAAATTAGTGGAAAGGTGTCCAACATAAACAGTGAAAACTTTCATTTTACATCACTCAGAGTATATTATTTTCCTCCAAGTCAGTGGTCCTACAGGTAGGATGTGGCCCTATGTGGTTGCTGTTCATTCGTTTTTCAATTCATGCTTTTGTAGGTCTCAGAGGTATCAATGGACTCCTCTGGCTATCTTTATCCTGGTATAGAGATATCTGCCCTCTGGCCACGTTTTAAATATGCCAACGTGTTTCAACCTTCTCAGTGGGCCTAATCCAATCCAATCCAAAGTTTCTTTATTTCGGTCCTTAAGACCATAAAAGATTCATACAAAATACATTTATACATCCACATTAAAAGAACACAATACATTTTTAAATATAATAGATAAAAATAGCTTGTATGTTATACCAGAGGTAAAAATGGAATGGAAAGACCAATTTCATGATTTTGGAGGAATAGTTTCAGGGTTAAGAAGGATAAGAAACATTCATATATTCTACATTTAGGCATGTAATGGTTTTTTTCTTATCTGCCACATAACCATAATGAATTTAGCCACTGCAAATACAATATGGGGCAAGGTGCTTGTTTTTAAAATTCTATATACAAACTGGTAACACCTAGATCCCAGGTTCCTGCATAGGGGCACCAGCCAGTATTTCCTGGGTCTATTGTAAGCAGGGCAGAAGAAAAGAAGATGAATTTCCTCCTCGTCATGAATATTACATCCAGGACAAGATTTATCCCCCACCTTAAGCCATTTACAAGTGAAGGTTTTTATGGGCAAAGTGCCTAACCTCCACTGTATGAACAATTTTTTCGCTAGGATGGGGAATATAATGTCCATAAAACCTTTGAATTCATAGGAATTCTTAAATTCCAAAAAGCGGTCAGTCAGGGTGCCGTTAGTAGAGGCGGACAGGAGAAGGGCTAGACTATGTTCCTTGTGGATTAGCACCAGATTTTTACGGGAAATAGATCGACATCCCTGCTCAGGGTCCTCCCATAGCTCAGCCAGTTTCAACCGGTACAATTCTTTTTTGACAAAGGCCAGCCATGGGATTCTATCGCACTTATTCAGACTCATTACATGGGTAAGGTCGCAACTGTAATGAGCAAGCTCGCTGGTGGTCCATAGCCTGTGCCAGAATCTTATTGGCTTTGACTCCAATTCTACAGCGATAGAGGGTAAACCCACGTCTAATCTTAAAGGGAGGAGAGGTGTACCACGAGGGAGTGCCAAAAGGCGTCTGAGAAAATGATTTTCCACACTGGCCAAGTCACGCCCCGCTTTGTACCCCCAAAGCTCGCTGCCATAGGATGCAGCCACTTTGGCTTGAGTTTTGTAAAGCTCTAATGCCGGGCTTATGGGTTTAAAGGTGGAAGTGTTCACAGCCTTTAGGATAGCACCTGAAAGTTGGCACAACTTCAGTCGGGATTTTACTATTTGGGGGTCCCAGGATAAGTTCTCATGTAATGTGACCCCCAGGTATTGAAAGGTTGTAACCCTTTCCAAGCTGGCTTTGCCCAAGGTGGGATTTGGTCTAGTCTTTAGGGATGGATTAAAGATCATGAACTTGGTCTTCTCGGTATTGATCTCTAGACCATGCTGTATACAGAAGAGACCAAATCCATCTAAGATCCTTTGTATCCCCATCGGAGATTTGGAAAGCAGGAGGGTGTCGTCAGCAAACATAATAGCTGGCACCCTCCTGCCTGCCAAAAGGGGGGCGTCATTGTCTCTAACATTGTCCAGATGGGATATGACACTGTTAACAAAGAGGCAAAACAGGGTTGGCGCCAAGACACAACCCTGCCTTACCCCTCTGAGAACAGGAAACCTTGATGACAACGCTCCATCCCTCCCACACCTAACCTGCGCATAGTTGTTATCATGGAGCCTGATTATGGCATGCAGAATTTGTGTAGGGACGCCTAGCTTCTTTAGGACCTCCCATAGTTTCAGCCATGTCGAAGGCTGACCTCAGGTCCACGAACACCATGTACAGTCTCCCCCCCTCTATCCTCACCGTTTTCCAGTACAGGAGGACGAGGCGGAAGATCTGATCCATGGTGGACGTGTTTTTCCTGAAGCCTGCCTGGAGAGGACTCAAAATTTCATTGGCCTCCATCCAATCCAAAAGATGATCCAGGAGAAGACGGGAGAAGAGTTTTTGGGGAACATCTATAAGGCTTATCGGCCTGTTGTTGGCTGGGAGAAGGGGAGAACCCTTTTTGAAAATGGGCACTATCTCTGCCCCCAGCCAAGTACAGGGGATCTTCATGCCTCCCAAGATGGCATTGAAAAAAATTAGAAAGTACGGGCCCCAGATCTCCGGATGGTGTCTGAATAGATCACCAGGCAATCTATCCAGTCCCTGGGCCTTCCCCATTGTTAACCTCTCCACTGCACCCACCACCTCCCCAAGGGTGAATTCCAAACCAACTGCAGAGGTGGGTAGATCACCTGGGGCAATTTCTTCATTTGTGAATTGTTCGGTCTCTTGATATAGTTTACCAAAGTGGTCTTCCCAAGCAGAGGATGCAATGTTTGGCTCTACTGCTGCTTTAGGCCCTCCTGTACCAAAATTTACTAGGGACCAACATTTTTTAAGATCCCTGGCTTCCAATGCTAGGGAAAGCTCCTGCCAGCGATTCCAGTCCCACTCTGACCTTGCCAGTGCCAGGGCAGCCTTGTACTTCCTCCTAAGTTCGACAACCTTACCCCTGTCTGCGCCTGCTTTAATTGAGGCGATGAGCTCTGTTTTGGCCTTTTTACGAGAGGAATTGTACCAGGTTGAGGTTCTGGTCTTTTTGCGTCGTGGGGCTACCAAGGGATAAAAAACCTCACCTAGTGCTCCCACCAGGTTATCGTGAATTTGACCTAGTTGCTCGTTGAAATCCGGTTGTCTGGGCAGATTAATTAAATCCACATTTCTTCGAGGTTGGGGAGTGCTACTTCATAGATTCTACTTATATTATCTTCTGCACTAATTATTTTCTCCCATTTAACCCTTCGTCTGTTTGAGGTGAGAACCAAATTCCCAGGGTCATCACAAAGGTTGGAGGGTGGTAACTCACCACCAGGCGCAGGGTGTTTAATTTCTAGTAACAGTGCATTGTGGTCACTGTCTGTTCTAGCCACTATCTTAAAATCCTGGACCTTGGACCATAGGGAAATATCAAGAAAAATGTAGTCCAGCCTCGATTCATTGTCCTTCCTATTAAAGGTACACAATGAAGGGCTGTCGAAGGGAGTTCGTCCGTTGCAGGCCCTTATCGCATAGTTTAAAGTAAGGGACATGATTTGAACTGCAAGAGGGGACCAGGATTTTGGGTGAGGGGATTGACATGGTGGAACACCCCAATAGTCATCTTCAGTAGTGAGGGCGCCCTCCTTTAAGCCTTCCAAAGGTTCAAAGTGACAATTAAAGTCACCGCCCAACACAATTTTACAATCACTCGGCAATTGGCCCGGGAAGGACGAAAGGTCCTCAAGAGTGGGTGATTCCATGGCCACACTACTGGGCGGGAATATACATTAACAATTGCCAAATTTACAGCATTTGGCCATTTGAGAAGCACACACTGGATGTCCTGGGAGAATGTAGGTACACTCTCCGCAGAACACCCAATGTGAGTGGCCACCCAAACCGCCAGACCCCCCGAAGGCCTCCCCCTGCCACTCCACCTAGCCTGGATTTCAAAAACTGCATAGCCCGTTCTACTCAGGGGTTCCCTCGCCCAAGTCTCCTGGAAGAGACAGATATCGCTCCTTTCCACTAGGAGATCCCAGTCCACTGTGTGGATTTAGTTGCAATACCCGCCACATTCCAGAACAGGAACTTGAGAACCTCAGTAGAAGTTTTTGGTGCCTGCCCTCCGGTTGTTCCCAATGGAATTTCCGCTGCAGCGTCCGCTGATCGAAGTACGTGACGATGTACAGGAACTTCCAAAGTGGGCTGGCAAATAGATGTGGTATTAGGGACACACGGGGCTGGAGGTGTTGGAATACTGCCAGTTTGGCTCTAGGGAGAAGTGACTACAACCTCCTTAGCAATGGGGGACTTCGGTATACACCATTGGAAAGGTTCCAAGTCTCTAGTGCGAATCTCCATCACACTGATTATTGCCCCCTGTCCTGCAGATTCACTCAATGTTTCCGTTGGATTGTGGGGGAACACCCCTACGAAGTCAATCCACTTCATCAAGGCAAGTGTATCTGTTGGGATGTGCGTAATTAACTTGGGCGGGGAAGATGTTATACCTAGGCCTATATCTTGTCCCGTCCACAGCAAAACCCACCCGTGTCCAGCCTTCATCCCTCCTCGCAGTGTGGTTTGGGGCATTAGGATAGAAGTGTGAGAGAGGGACCAGCTCAATAGTTGTATTACCTGTGTTACCAAGCCAGTTACAGATATATGTGACTACCTGGGGGTTCTGGAAGCTGACAATAATACAGTCCCCCGCACTTTTCTTAGTAGTATACCCAACCCATGGGACCCTTCTGACCATGAGAACTTCTCCCTTTAGGTGCGACAAACGTAATTTGGGAGGGGGCACTTGCTCTCTTTCATGCAGCACAATCCTGTGTGAATCTTATCAAAGTAGAACCCCTCTGACGGTGCTTCTGTGATTCTGCTTCGTTCTTCCAAGGTGTTAGTTCCCGTTTCTTCTCCTTTTGAGCAGCGCTGGTGTGCTTGCGGTGTGGTCAGTCGTGAGTTCTGTTTGCTTCACCACCTCAACAGGATCCCTCCTGGTAACTGCAGGCACCACTAGTAGCATTTAATTTGCAGGCCCAGGGAAAATGTAGTATCACTTTACTAGGACTTTTAAATGAATTAAATATGCAATTTGGGCTTAGGCAATTGTACTATGTTCAAAGGAGAGATCACTTTAGCACTTGTTAGCAGTGGTAAAGTGCACAGAATCCTAAGGCCAACAAAACAAGATTAGAAAAACATGAAGGAGTAAGGCAAAACGTTTAGGGGAAGGCCACCCTAAGACTGACAGGCCTAACAACCCCCACACCCAGGGAGAAAACTATAGTATTTGACCATTACCACCCTCACGGATGGTGGGCC
The DNA here is from genome assembly GCF_964263255.1 of Lissotriton vulgaris. Lineage (NCBI taxonomy): Eukaryota > Metazoa > Chordata > Amphibia > Caudata > Salamandridae > Lissotriton > Lissotriton vulgaris. The sequence continues at coordinate 53,107,711 of NC_141686.1, forward strand.
ACCCGCCATACTCTAAATCAGACTCGAAGTCTCTTTTCAGAAAAACCTAGTCCGTGCCCAACCACCTCCGTTCACAGTCTGTGACCTCCATGTCAGCAGGTAGATAACCCTAATAATGAATACCATAACATTGCAGCAGACGTTCATGTTACCCATCATGCTCTGTGCCTGGCATTTAACCAGGGCTCGAGTTGGGGTACCACGCGGGAGGACGGCATCCACCCACTTATTTTACCGGGTGGACGCCGTCCCCTCTGCCCAAAAGCTGGACTTTCAATCATGGCTTTCCTTAACCGCACGGCTGCCCCGTCAATCTCCCAAGCACAAATCAGTATGCGTGGGTGCGCGGAAGGCCTTTGCTGTGATACAGTGAAGCCCCCTCGCCTCACCTCATCAGAGCTCAGGGGAGTCACTACATGAAGAGCAGCACTGTGTCTCATCCCCACTGATGTGTAATGCGCCCTGTAGAGAGAGGTGACTCCCTGTTGTGACGTCACTTCCGGTGACACCACCTAACTTTGAGCGTCCCCCCACTTCTTATTGTAGGACTTGTGCCCTGCATTTAACAGTGGAAAACGACCCACTGGAAACTGAGCTGTGAGAAAGAAACTCCTGTTTGCTTTGGATACCAAAAACCAACAGACTACAAGAGCCACCAACGTTCACACAACACAGTGGTTTGTGTACACGTCTCCCATCAGCGGAAGAGCTCAAAAGTAAAGCAAATTTGGATGGCTATGTAAAACAAAGTTGTTGCTGACGTGTTTTGGGAAGAGAAGATAAGGAGATAATCTAAAGTTGGCAGGTTCAATGTGTACGTGAGACTTCTACACGTGCCAGTCTTACACGTAAGACTTTTCCTGGGGCACCTACTTTTCTGAACAAACCTTGGCGCATTGTTTGGCCGGTTATGGTTCCATGCTGGCTTTGTGCTAAGGATGGTGTGTTTAGACAGTGTCAAGGGCCTGTATAGCTCTCAGAATAAAGAGGAAGGAGAATGATGGATCCGATGAAGAGCTGTGAAGTGAGTTGCTGAGTGGTGATCACGAGCAGAAAGCCAGTTCCAGAAACACAGGCACTGAAGCGAGACGAGTAACAACAAACTAGTTCTCTGCTGTGGCAGTCTTTTGTCTCTGGCCATTGCTGCAGTGACCTCATACATCGGCATCGGAAAGGGAGTCTGCCAAAATTTAATTTTCTCTCCAAACACATCACAATGTGTACCTGGGCAAATCTTTTCACACCTCCAATCAACGCAACATTGCAAATGTGCGGAAGCAAGAACAATTGACTCATTTATACCATCCTGAGAGAGGCTTGTGTTCAGCTCAGCAGCACACTATTAGCACGTCGAGCAATCTGTGGAAAATTACTTGAACACTGGATACATTTTTTTTCAATTTTTGAATAAAAAAATGTCAAATCTGAAGGAAAAAAAACGAAGATTTTTTTCAGTAATAAATAACATGTTTTAATAGTTCTCTATTTAATGTTCAAATTAGCTAAATACATTCAGCTTGCTTTATTCATTCGTTTAAAATGCCTTAATGTTTAAAAAGCAAGTTCAAACACATTTCTACTCAGCCTCCCGGTATCCTTTTACTAGGAAATCTGTTTCCTAATTCTATTTACCTCTCTCCTCTCCTGCTTGTTGTGACCCAGAGACTCATCAGTCAAAATCACCATTGCGTAGAGAAGGGAAGGAATTATTTCCACAATTGCACTGCGCAAATGATTAATGAGACAAAATTCCCAGTAAGATTTTCCTACAATATCCGGGTTCGCATTTCAGGTTGTATTGTAAATCTTGCCTTTATATTTCTGTATCACCACATCATTTTTTTAAAAATAATAATGTCTCTTGTACAGGTGATGATGTTCCTGATTCCAATACGTCAAGGTTCATTTCATCCCTGGACCACCACCCTCAAATATGTAAGTTCTCTTTTCTATCTCACATCCTCCACTATATAACATCTCGGGCTATCCTGAACCTTTGCCTCATCATTCCATGCCTTGTGTTCTATACTGCCGCGACCATGCACCTCTTCCACACACTCCTCTGACCTTCCCAATTTCTGTCACAATCAGGACCGACTGATCTACACTCACAGGCGGCTGTGATGCTTCCTTGGTAGAGTTCGGCGGACGAGCTGTCATTCCTGTGCCTCGGTAGGACTGATCCGACTGTCAGGCTGGTCTACTAACTTTCAGAGGGTGATTGCGTAAAGTTGAATAGAGTACAACATCTTTTTGGGGGGGTGTTCAAGGTTTTAAAAGGGGTGACCCAGTTAAAGTCTATGAAGGCATTTTATTTGATGGGTGTGCAGTTAGTTACCAGTAAAAGGGGGTAACAACCACCAAATGTGGGTGACTTGACAGATACATTATGTGTTGAGCAGTGATTCCTGAAGGGAAAATTAGGCACTGGTGCAGCTTGTTTAAATTATTCAAGTTCACAAATCCTATAGGACACTGTCACAATGACTACATGATGTCATCAGAAGTGTCATCAATGGCGCAATTTGAGATGTCACCAGTGATGTTATAAATGATTTAATGTGTCACGACTGATGTACTATGTAAGTCATAAGCAGTATGTGGTATGGTAATTAAAAGTTAAAATGTCGGTATAGTTAGATACTGGTGCTGGCACTGGTGTAGTTATAATTTCTTCTGACTATCCAAAGGAAAGGCTTTTTTTGTATCTTTAATAACACAGATGTCATTCAGTAAATCTGCACAAAAGTTTCCAGAAACAGAAGCTTACTCACTTCAACTCCTTCAACGTTTGCGCTGATTCTTAAAGAGGAGGTCAAGAAAAAAAGAAGATCCAAAAATATCTATTTCCTATATTAATTCCTATTGGAAAGATCTATCCAAAGCAGAAAAAAAATTGAATTGCACCAAATTTGGCAGAAAGTGATGCCTTCACCCAGAAAGCATACTTTTCGATATTTGGTGCTAATATGTTTGGTTTTAGAGAAATCTGTATTTAAAGGGGTGCTTGGGGTGGTCATGAATTGGTTGACCTCCTAGAAAAGATAGTGATTTGTGCACTGTTAGGCAACATGGGAGTCCTGCACTATCGGAAATTTTAAAAATACCCAAATCGATTTTAGTGAGGGAGCCTTTTCTCCTATCAGCCAAGGTGGTGACGTGGTACCTGGGTCCAACCAACCAAAGTACTTTGAAATCTGATTAGCAGATGCAACAATTTGAGATAACTTTGCAGCGATCACTACCGAACTCCAAGACTTGGTTGTGGTGCCCTGAAAAAGTTTTTTTTAAAGGGCATAAGGAGACAGAGTAGGGACACCAAGGCACACAGGCACTTGTGGGAGGTGGAGGTAGTTGGCCTGGATAGGCTCACCTCCCAATGATTAAATGTATTTTTTTTTTAAATCAGGTCACGATACCTCGGTACAGCCAACATATGCGCAATGGGGGATTGGCCATTGCTCTAACATAGATTATGATGAAAAACCCCAGAAACGTACTGCAAAAGCCAGCATTTAAAGATGGGTAATTTCTAAGACCTTAACTTACATTAAAAGAAAAATTCACAAAAATCTTCCAAAGTTTACTGTGACGTTATGGTTACGTGTTTAAATCAGACATGAGCAAACATTAAAAAAGTAAAAAAATATGGAAATACACCAGTTATAGTTGACTCTAAAAGCTATTGCTCACTGCACTATCACACACAGCATATGACCTTACATATGACATCACTTTTTATATGTTACTGTGAGACTTGGCCCTTTTGGCAGGTTTACCCCGAAACCTTTTGCATTTTCCTGGCCAGTTTATGTAACCTGGTGTTGGTGATTTTAAGCCTCTGCACACATTTTTACTGTGGTCTAGTGTAAAGTGCGTGCGCGCTCTGTGTATGTGTGGTGAGAGTGGCCTGCCCTCCCATAGGAATGCATGGGGATATGTGTGTCCATGGTAGTTCCTGACGTGTGGGGAGTGCAGGGTCGAGTTTGGTATGTGCGAACTCGTGAGATTAAATGCTGCACAATGATGTGCGTGGATTTAATGTGTCTAGTGTGGAAGTGCCACTTCTAGAAGTTGGCATGTCTGTGCAGTAAATGTGAATTGACTGTCTGGCTTGTGATTGGCTGGAGCTGGCTGGTGTGCCTGGCTCCAGGAGTCAGGAAGGGTCTGCCCCGGTGGTGAATGGAGAGATCTGCATGTTAAATGGCAGGGAGGAGTGCACCTGGGACCTAAATAGGGCTGGGCCTTCCCTCCACAATGCTGGCTCCACCCCCTCTGGTGTGTCTGAAGTCCCTGAACCATCCTGTGAATAGGCAGAGGGGCTGAGCAAAACAAAGTGCTCAAGAACCAGTTGCATCTGGTTCGCCCCTTGCCTGCACCTTTAGAAACAAAGGAAATGGTGTATGAAAGAGGGGCTGTGACCCCATGAAAATGTTCTTGTTTTTAACTGGAATCTACCAGGGGCGTGCTGCTGCTGGGGCCCAGGGGAAGGCTTGCCTCCCTGGGCCCTGCCCTGCCCCTGGATGTCTTCTGGGGACCCTTCTGCTTTGCTCATCATTTCCAGGCCTTTGAAAGGACATTTGCTTCAGTTTTATATGTAGGGACTCTATGCTACCTTAGGCACCCTGAGAGTGCTTTGCTGAGCTTTCCCTGCAGAACACTGCCTTATTTTGCCAAGAGCCTCTCTTGTCGGCCTGCAGCGTGGAGCTGCGCTCATTTTCAAGGGGGATCCCAACATAAAGATTCACCCGCTATTGTTGATTACTTGCAGGTGCCCACCTTGTGTTATGCCTGTGTTTTTAATTATTGAACGGCGCGGGTGCCCCCCCTCCGCGACTTTGCCTCGAGTCCTATTTAAATTATGGCGGGTGCCACCCCGGTGCACATTTTTAAATGCTGGAGGGAGCCTACCCCTCATTGCCGAGCCGGAGTCGTTCCAGCGTCCGCAGCCCGCCTGGCTGTGGCCGGGGCTGCAGGACGGAAGCGGAAGTGTGGCCAGACGCGAGCAGGAGGTGTGAGCCTGTGTGGCAGGGCTCCCGTATGCCAGTAGGAGCCCTGCAGCATGCCCAGGGGAGGAGAAGTGGAGCCGCAGCCAGCAAAGCTTTCTCGAGTGAGAGAGAGCCCTGCACGCTACCAGCGCCGAGAGGAGAGACCGCAAGAGCGGTGAGGCTGATCCCGCAGGCATTCTGCTACCCGAATAAAGGACAGGAGTGGAGTCCCCCCGAGAGCAGCCCGGTAAGTTCAGACGGGTCGGGGGGGCTCTGAATAGGCTCAAAACGGTTCAGAGAGGCCCATACTTTTCCCCGGGGTGATAGTCCGAGAGGCCCGCCTAGCAGCGGGCTGCTCCAACATGGCAATATCGATTAAAAGGCCCCCCGTGGGGGTTCCAAGGTCCCTGTGTCTGGGGCCCCATTGAGGCTCATTGTCGACACCTGGGCGATTCCGCTGGCGAGAGGGCCACCCCAATGCTTGACAGTATTTGGGGGCACATGATTATTTTCAGAGCCCGTGCGTGGCTCTACCAAGCGTGTACGTAAAAGCCCAGTGGGGTGCCAGTGAGAGCAGCATGGTTGCTTGGAGAGCCAGATGGCTCCCACCTGCGCAGCATTGCCCACTTTGATCAGAGCCTGCGTGGCTCCAACGTTTAGGGACATCTTGGATTGTTTAAGGAGCAGCGGGCTCCTGGGGCACAGTTGGTTCTAGAGCCAGATGGCTCCAACGCCGAAAAGCTGTTTTAGAGTCTAGAGGGCTCCAACGTTTGGCACCTTATTTCTTCTAGAGCCTAGAGGGCTCCAACCTGTGGTGCAATTTGTCCAAAGGGCCAGTGAGGGCCCAGGACGCAGATTTCCTTTTCAGCTGCCCAGCAAGTAGTGGGCAGCTGCACCGTTTAGGCGCCATTGGAGTGAGAGTCCCTGAGAGCGACAGAGGTGCCAGGCCTTCTACAGCTGCGCAGTACTTAGTGCCAGCTGCAGAGTTTAGGCCCTGTTATTGTTCTCAGCTGCCCAGCAAGTAGTGGGCAGCTGCAACGTTTAGGTTTGCGCAGATGGCGCACCCCTGACTGGCGCTGCATTGGCAGCGCGCCCTGACATTCTGGACACAGGGTATTTGAGCCCCTTCTTGATGGCCAGTTGGCCAGGGGGGCTGGTATGTGTATAGGGCGCTTGGCCCTAATGTGATTTATGTGCTAAATTTGGTTCTAGTATGTGTTTACGCACCGTGCGTTTAATACCTAGAGATGGTTTTACCTATGGAGGTTTATGTTAGTGAGATTGTACTTCACTGTGATATACGCCCTGTTAGACCTGACAAAAACAACAGGTGATGGACCGAATGTGGATCAATGTCACACATTCAACCCAGTCCAAAGATCTGGGTCCAAATCCATCGTTTTTTTGCACTCCACACCACCCTGGGTTAGACAATGGCGATATGCAAATCAGCTCTGACCCTATGCCCCATGGGAACAGTCCAGTCCGAACTACAAAAGCCATGTCCTTCCCAGAACGGAATCAAGCATCCGAGGACCGGACCGGTTTCGAGGTAACACCTCTCATCAGCCCGGCTAGCTTGACTCCAAGTGGTGTGGAGTGCCTGGGACCCACGTCTGGGCATCCCCAGCGCACTTAGGGCGGCAATTGCAAAAACAACAGGTGATGGACCGAATGTGGATCAATGTCACACATTCAACCCAGTCCAAAGATCTGGGTCCAAATCCATCGTTTTTTTGCACTCCACACCACCCTGGGTTAGACAATGGCGATATGCAAATCAGCTCTGACCCTATGCCCCATGGGAACAGTCCAGTCCGAACTACAAAAGCCATGTCCTTCCCAGAACGGAATCAAGCATCCGAGGACCGGACCGGTTTCGAGGTAACACCTCTCATCAGCCCGGCTAGCTTGACTCCAAGTGGTGTGGAGTGCCTGGGACCCACGTCTGGGCATCCCCAGCGCACTTAGGGCGGCAATTGCAAAAACAACAGGTGATGGACCGAATGTGGATCAATGTCACACATTCAACCCAGTCCAAAGATCTGGGTCCAAATCCATCGTTTTTTTGCACTCCACACCACCCTGGGTTAGACAATGGCGATATGCAAATCAGCTCTGACCCTATGCCCCATGGGAACAGTCCAGTCCGAACTACAAAAGCCATGTCCTTCCCAGAATGGAATCAAGCATCCGAGGACCGGACCGGTTTCGAGGTAACACCTCTCATCAGCCCGGCTAGCTTGACTCCAAGTGGTGTGGAGTGCCTGGGACCCACGTCTGGGCATCCCCAGCGCACTTAGGGCGGCAATTGCAAAAACAACAGGTGATGGACCGAATGTGGATCAATGTCACACATTCAACCCAGTCCAAAGATCTGGGTCCAAATCCATCGTTTTTTTGCACTCCACACCACCCTGGGTTAGACAATGGCGATATGCAAATCAGCTCTGACCCTATGCCCCATGGGAACAGTCCAGTCCGAACTACAAAAGCCATGTCCTTCCCAGAACGGAATCAAGCATCCGAGGACCGGACCGGTTTCGAGGTAACACCTCTCATCAGCCCGGCTAGCTTGACTCCAAGTGGTGTGGAGTGCCTGGGACCCACGTCTGGGCATCCCCAGCGCACTTAGGGCGGCAATTGCAAAAACAACAGGTGATGGACCGAATGTGGATCAATGTCACACATTCAACCCAGTCCAAAGATCTGGGTCCAAATCCATCGTTTTTTTGCACTCCACACCACCCTGGGTTAGACAATGGCGATATGCAAATCAGCTCTGACCCTATGCCCCATGGGAACAGTCCAGTCCGAACTACAAAAGCCATGTCCTTCCCAGAATGGAATCAAGCATCCGAGTACCGGACCGGTTTCGAGGTAACACCTCTCATCAGCCCGGCTAGCTTGACTCCAAGTGGTGTGGAGTGCCTGGGACCCACGTCTGGGCATCCCCAGCGCACTTAGGGCGGCAATTGCAAAAACAACAGGTGATGGACCGAATGTGGATCAATGTCACACATTCAACCCAGTCCAAAGATCTGGGTCCAAATCCATCGTTTTTTTGCACTCCACACCACCCTGGGTTAGACAATGGCGATATGCAAATCAGCTCTGACCCTATGCCCCATGGGAACGGTCCAGTCCGAACTACAAAAGCCATGTCCTTCCCAGAACGGAATCAAGCATCCGAGGACCGGACCGGTTTCGAGGTAACACCTCTCATCAGCCCGGCTAGCTTGACTCCAAGTGGTGTGGAGTGCCTGGGACCCACGTCTGGGCATCCCCAGCGCACTTAGGGCGGCAATTGCAAAAACAACAGGTGATGGACCGAATGTGGATCAATGTCACACATTCAACCCAGTCCAAAGATCTGGGTCCAAATCCATCGTTTTTTTGCACTCCACACCACCCTGGGTTAGACAATGGCGATATGCAAATCAGCTCTGACCCTATGCCCCATGGGAACGGTCCAGTCCGAACTACAAAAGCCATGTCCTTCCCAGAACGGAATCAAGCATCCGAGGACCGGACCGGTTTCGAGGTAACACCTCTCATCAGCCCGGCTAGCTTGACTCCAAGTGGTGTGGAGTGCCTGGGACCCACGTCTGGGCATCCCCAGCGCACTTAGGGCGGCAATTGCAAAAACAACAGGTGATGGACCGAATGTGGATCAATGTCACACATTCAACCCAGTCCAAAGATCTAGGTCCAAATCCATCGTTTTTTTGCACTCCACACCACCCTGGGTTAGACAATGGCGATATGCAAATCAGCTCTGACCCTATGCCCCATGGGAACAGTCCAGTCCGAACTACAAAAGCCATGTCCTTCCCAGAACGGAATCAAGCATCCGAGTACCGGACCGGTTTCGAGGTAACACCTCTCATCAGCCCGGCTAGCTTGACTCCAAGTGGTGTGGAGTGCCTGGGACCCACGTCTGGGCATCCCCAGCGCACTTAGGGCGGCAATTGCAAAAACAACAGGTGATGGACCGAATGTGGATCAATGTCACACATTCAACCCAGTCCAAAGATCTGGGTCCAAATCCATCGTTTTTTTGCACTCCACACCACCCTGGGTTAGACAATGGCGATATGCAAATCAGCTCTGACCCTATGCCCCATGGGAACAGTCCAGTCCGAACTACAAAAGCCATGTCCTTCCCAGAACGGAATCAAGCATCCGAGGACCGGACCGGTTTCGAGGTAACACCTCTCATCAGCCCGGCTAGCTTGACTCCAAGTGGTGTGGAGTGCCTGGGACCCACGTCTGGGCATCCCCAGCGCACTTAGGGCGGCAATTGCAAAAACAACAGGTGATGGGCCGAATGTGGATCAATGTCACACATTCAACCCAGTCCAAAGATCTGGGTCCAAATCCATCGTTTTTTTGCACTCCACACCACCCTGGGTTAGACAATGGCGATATGCAAATCAGCTCTGACCCTATGCCCCATGGGAACGGTCCAGTCCGAACTACAAAAGCCATGTCCTTCCCAGAACGGAATCAAGCATCCGAGGACCGGACCGGTTTCGAGGTAACACCTCTCATCAGCCCGGCTAGCTTGACTCCAAGTGGTGTGGAGTGCCTGGGACCCACGTCTGGGCATCCCCAGCGCACTTAGGGCGGCAATTGCAAAAACAACAGGTGATGGACCGAATGTGGATCAATGTCACACATTCAACCCAGTCCAAAGATCTGACATCATTGGCTTGAGTCTCTCCTCCATTTTCTTCTGTTTGCCTCCTCTGTTTACGATGTTTTTGCTGGTATAATGCTTTGGGCACTGTGCCACTGCTGATCAGTGCCACAGTGCAAGTGCTCCCTATGTAAAATTGCTGTATTGATTGAATTCCCTGTTTGGCTTATTTGGTTTACTGTCAGTCCCTAGTCTAGTGCACCAGGAGTTCCAGGGCTTGTAAATACAAATGCTGCTCGTGGGCTTGCAGCACATGTTGTGCCACCCACAAGAGCAGCCTAGTAAAAGTATGTCTACAGGTCTGCCATTGCCAGACCTACATGTAGTCTGGTACTGTCACGCTGACTGCGCAAGTACACCTACTTGCCAGTCCCCAAACCTTCCCTTAACTTCATATTAGTCACCCCTATGGTAGGCCCACGGGCAGGGTGCATTGTAGGTATAAGGTAGGACAGGCCTGACCAAGTTTGCGTGTCCTAATAGTGAATTACCGCCATATTCGTTTTTCACTATTGTAAGGTAACCTGCTCTCCATTAGTTAGAATGGGCTGCCAGGATTATTAATGCTATAATCCTAGCTGGCTCGGGGAGCATGGTGCAATGTCGAGTTTGGTATCCCTGAACTCGGGGTTTAATCACGCATCCATTCGTGTGGATGGTTTTTGGACTCTGGGTTTGAAAATAGCACTTTTAGAAAGTGGCTATTTACTTGTCTAACTATTTCTGGTTTCTGCTGGTTTGGTGTGTGTGTGACAGGAGCTGGGTGGCTCCAGAGGTCTGAGTGAGTCAGTGTGGGATGAGTGGGACATTTGCATTGAGAGTAGGGGGAGAGTAATTCCTGCCCTGCCTGACACAATGCTGGCTCCACCTACTGCCAGGCGACTGATGGCTCTGTGCCTGCCATGGACGATCCTGGCCCCACCTCCTACCAGGAGGCCGATAGCTCTGCTCCTGCCAGTGACAATGCTGGCTCCACATCCTGCTGGGCGTCTGAGGACCCAGCCCTGCACAGTGAATAGGCCAGGTGCCTCTGCCTGGCTACACCCACAACAAACCCAGGATGTTGGGAAATTCCCCTGCATGGACAAAGGGATCAAAGCCAAAAAAGGGTATAAGAGAAGGACCCCTGAACCAAGACTTTAGATCACTTCTGACAAGGAAACCTGAACCAAGGACAAGAAGCCTGCTGATCCAAGGACTTGCCTACCCCTTCTGCCAGTGTGCTGTTTGTTGGGGGAATCCTGCAGTTGCTTCTTTATTTTTGCCAAGGAACCAGGAGAGAGGAACTGTGTGTGTACTCTCAAGCTTTGCTAAGAAAATCTCCAAGGGTTGGAAGAGTGCCAGCCTCCTGTTGAAGTCACAGGGCTAAAGGACTTCATCTGCTAAAAAGTGCTATTTCCTGGAACCTGTAAATCCAGCACCTCTGAAAGAAACCAGCAACCTCAACACCGACGGCCGCCGCCGAATCCAGCTCGACATCGTGAGTAATGGCTCCAGTGTCCCACTTCCTCGACGCCGGCCGCCGGGCCCGATCGACGCCAGCAGCAATGCCAGTGAGTAGCAAGTTCGGCTCCGGCTCCAAGTGACCCCAGGTCTGCACCGCTGCTGATCGCATCGACTTTGTGCCCTCTCGACGCCGTGAGTGCTGCTCACTCTTGCAACTTCATCATCGACATCGACGACGACGCCGTATCCTGCTTCACCTCGTGAGCACTGCTCCCGCCTGACATCTGTCGACGCCGCTGCAGGTCGCCCCGACTCCGAGGCCGGATCAACGCCGAAGACGCGACGCCGAACATCTCAACGCCGCTGATCATCGTGTGCTTCGCTTTTCCAAGGTACTGTGTTGTGGGGGTCTGTGCGACTCCGGGCTCGACGTAGCGCTCCTCGCGGTCGACGCCGAACCTTTGGATTAACTTTGCCTCGACGTCGTGTGACTCCAGTGTGGGTTACATTGTTGCCAAGAACTGTGTTTTACCGAAGACGAGTTGCTTTTGATACTAAAGACTTTGTGCTAAGAAGAAACTACACTTGAACTATTATTTTTCCTTCCAAGAGTATTTATTAAGATTGTGGTATATTTTTGTCGTTATTTGATCTTGTGCTAAGCCTTATATAAAAATCCGTATTTTTATAAGACTACTGTGTCGTGTCCATTTGTAGTGTAGTCACTTTATTACTGTATGTGGTCATAAATGCTTAACACACAGCCTCTGAGATAAGCCTGTCTGCTCTGCCAAGCTACCAAGGGGGTGAGCAGGGGTTATCAAAGGGTGTGATCCCCTTGCCCTGACTAAAAAAGGTGTGTCCCTATTTGTCAGAAGTGCATACCTCTGCCAACTAGAGACAGCCGGTTCTAACATTGGACGCAGCGGTGAGGATTTGAACCTTGCATTTATGACCCATGTGCAGTGATTAGTGTGCGCTACATAGTGAAAGCAGACCATAGTGCAGCCACAATCTACTTGTTAGGATTCAATTTTTGTTCTCCGCTTTTCTGAAGCTTGATTTTTTGAACACTGCCAGTTTTGACCATGAGTGATGCCGGAGTCACTACCCCTGTTGTTGTTGTTGAGGAGGAATTTGATAGAAGTAAGATAGCAAAGTACAGCAGAAAGCAATTGGACCATTTCTGCAAGCAGCTGAAAGTTCCTACCAAAAGCTGCAGAAACAAAGAGGAAGTTATCAAATCTTTGGAGGCCTGGTTAGAGGCCCGAAATCCCTCTGATGCGGTGGTGATACCGCCAGGGGAAGGGGATGAGGAGGTGCCAGTGAATGGAGCCGTGTCCTCTCCCGGTAGCAGTGTTTCCTCTAAAGGTCTTTCTCCTGAAGAAAGAGAAGAAAGGGAGAAGGAGCGAGCATACAACATGGAGATGGCAAAACTTAAGATAAATGGGCAGTTGGAGTTAGAAAATGCAAGAGGTAGGAGAGAAGCTGATTTGAAGATCAAAAGGTTGGAGTTTGAAAGAGAAAAGTTAGCTTTGGAGCGTGATACCAGGTTGAGGGAGTTGGAGATCCAAGCTAAAAAGTTAGAATTGAATCCCTCTGGTGGCAGCATCCCATCTGTGCCTGCAGAAAGTAGGTTTTATTTTCCTAAAGATGTGATAAAAGATTATCATAAGAATGAAGATATTGGCCAGTGGTTTAAAGCATATGAGCTAGCATTGCTGGCCCACCGGGTCCCTGAGAAGGATTGGGGAGCAGGGTTGTGGGCCGCTTTGTGAATGAGGGGAGAGATACCCTGTTAGACATGCCTGTTGAGGATAGGATGTCTTATGCTCATATGAAAGATGCTTTAATGTTGAGGTATGGCCTAACCCCAGAAAAGTACAGACAAGCCTTTAGAGAATGTAAGAAATTGCCTGGTACGACGTGGGTTGAATATGTGTCTTTTTTTTGCAGAGCCATGGATGGTTGGGTAAAGGGCAGCAAAGTGGAAAGTTATGAAGCTCTTTATGATTTGTTCGCTTGGGAGCATTTGTCTAATAACTGTTTTCCAGAGCTGCACCAGCACCTTATTGATAGCAAGATATCTAACCCTAGAAAACTTGCTGAGGAGGCGGACCGCTGGGTCAGTACCAGGGTCCACAAGGGTCCAGGGGGAGACTCAGCCAAAGGTGGGCAGGGTCCCCAGCAGAAGAGTGGGGGAGACAAGGGTAAACAAAAGGAGTTCCAGAAAGGGCCCCAAAGTAATCCCCAAGGGAACCAAGGGAAAGGTTCCCAGCCTCCCCCTGTAAAGAAGCCCGGGGCCCGGACAGGTAAACCTGTTCAGAGGGGCCCGATGACCTGCTACGTTTGTGGGCAGGTGGGACACCGGTATTATGATCCCCAGTGTCCCATGAATAATTCTAATGCACCACCACATGCACCCCCCGTCAGTTGGCGAGTGTAGCCCTGGGAGGGGAGGAGATGGTTGCCCCTGGTGGGAGGGGTCCCGCAGAGATGTCCCTGGTCTCGCTAGGAGACATGGAAATGGTCCCTCCACCCCCTCTGCCTAGTAACACTAATAAATATAGGCAGTGGGTGACCATTAATGGCCATAGAGTGGAAGCTCTCAGAGACACCGGAGCGAGTGTGACAGCTGTCAAGTGTCACTTGGTGTCCAGAGAACAGGTGGTTCCCCACGCATTCTACCCTGTGATAGCTGCTGACAACTCCCAGAAAGAGTGTGACGTAGCTCAGGTTCCCTTTGAATGGGGGGGAGTTTCAGGTACTCTTCAGGTTGCTGTGAGGCCCGCCATGCCTGTTGATTGTCTCCTGGGCAATGATTTAGAAGACTCCCCTTGGGCTAAGGTGGAGAGGGAGACACATTTGAGAATGTTGGGTGTGCCAGAGTGGGCGTGTGCAACTACTCGATCCATGACAGCAAGTAAGGGTGTTGATGGAGTCCCGGAGCCTGAAAGTATGGCACACACCCAGCTGTAAAGAGAAGAGGCAGGAGGTGCGGGAAACAGGCCCCCACAGTTCCCGTGGTCCAGGAGGAGGCAGACCCTGAGGGGGATGCCCTGGAGCCCACAGGGAAACAAGTTGCTGAACTGGGAGACCTGCCCGAGCTGACCCATTGGCAGCAGGATGGTGGTCCCTCCAGGGAAGAATTTGTTGCAGAACAGAAAGTGTGCCCTTCTCTTGTGGGTATGAGGCAGCAGGCCTCAGCCCAAACCTCAGGTGATCAGTCAGGGTCACATTTTGTCTACTGGGAGAACGACCTCCTGTATAGCGAGCCTAAGGCTGCTGAGCCTGGGTCAGCCCGTGTGCTGGTGGTACCCCAGCGCTTTAGAGCCTTCCTACTGGGTTTGGCTCATGACGTTCCGTTAGCTGGACATCTGGGGCAGGACAAGACCTATGACAGGCTTGTCACCCATTTTTATTGGCCCCAGATGAGAAGGGATGAAGACATCCATTGTAAAACCTGTCACACTTGCCAGGCAAGTGGGAAAAGCAGAAGGAAGCAGAAGGCTCCCCTCCAACCTTTTCCAGTGGTCAGTACCCCCTTTGACCGGGTGGGGATTGACATTGTTGGGCCCCTGGACCCCAAGACAGCCCTGGGCAACAGGTTCATCCTGGTCTTGGTGGACCATGCCACACGGTACCCGGAAGCCATCCCTCTCAGAACAGTGACGGCCCCCGTGGTGGGACGGGCATTGATGGGTGTTTTTTCCCGAATGGGGTTCTCCAGAGAGGTGGTATCAGACAGAGGCACCAACTTCATTTCCAATTACATGAAGTCTCTGTGGAAGGAGTGTGGGGTAACCTACAAGTTCACCACTCCTTACCACCCTCAAGGTAATGGGCTGGTTGAGAGATTCAACCGGACCCTTAAAGGCATGATCATGGGTCTTGAAGAACCAATGAGGCGGAAATGGGACGTCCTCTTGCCATGCCTGCTGTTTGCTTACCGTGAGGTGCCACAGAAGTCTCTAGGGTTCAGCCCCTTTGAGCTTTTGTATGGTCACCCGGTAAGAGGACCTTTGAGTCTGGTCAAAGAAGGCTGGGAGCAATCTCCCAGGAAACCTCCCCAGGATGTATACAGTTACATGCTGGCCTTTAGGAACCAGACTAGGCGCTTCAGAGATCTTGCTCAGGCAAATCTGGAGGCCAGCCAGGAGGAGATGAAGCAGTGGTACGACCGGAATGCCACTCTGGTAGAGCTTCAGCCTGGTCAAGAAGTTTGGGTCATGTCCCCTGTGGAACCATGTGCGCTCAAGGACAGGTGTGAGGTTCCGTGACAATGAAAGTGGTGCTTTCGACTCGTTTGAATATGGACGAGTTTGGTATCTATGAACCGCAAATGATGAGTTTATTGGGTGTACGCGTTTTCGCTACGCTGGCCTGAACCGTTCGTCTCATTCGTGGGTTTCTTCATCTGAACCCACGGGTTCCATTTTAGATACAGCACCCATTTTGTTTCTTGCCCTCAAGTAGTCAGCGAACGGACACTGTCCGCTTCGTGACCCTGGGATTCCCAAGCTCTTGCGGAAGACACGTGTTCCTTTGAGGGTGTCTTTATGACGAGGGGGATGACACAGCAAAGGCAGATGGCCCCGCTCGAGGCTCATCTTGCCGTGCCGGTCTATTGTTTCAGCCGTGCATGCATTAGGCATGAATCCTTTTGATCCTGCAATCGTGTTTCCGATATCACCCCCCTACACTCTTTTCAATCTGTTGACTATCTTTGTCTTTCCTTGCACCTGTTTCTGTCTCTTCCTTAAACTCGTTTACAGACGGAATGGAATGTACTTAATGATGAGAAACGTACTTTTACAGTTGGGAACCGGCGATGCTACTGTAATTATGTTCCGGGACCCTGAATACATGAAAGCGACCCTTTTGAAGTTTACTGTGGGAACTGAGTTGTAACCTTTTGTTTGCCATGTTGTGCTATGACAGAAATATGTATAAAAGGAGCGATCCACAGTTGCAATTTGTAGCAGTCTCCTAGAACCTACATACGCTGTACTTCTTGCGACTTCTGTATTCCCTGCAGTAAATAAACCTCGATCTTTGACGTCGAAGGAAGTGTCCCGTGTCTCTGTAATTTGTACGCCAGAACAGGTAACCCACGAAGGTTTCAGGTGTTGTCCCCTGGCACCTCTGGGCCTTAGAATAGCCCAGTCCTTCAGTTGCGCCCAACGTGGGGCGACATCAGCGGTACCGGTCCAAAGCCAGACGATCGTGAGGAACTTCGTGTGAAATCTCCGAGGGAAGGTGCATCCCGCTTCATCGATCCTGTTGTCGAAATAAGTGGTCCGAAGACTTTTCCCGCGAAGATTCCCGCCTCCTGACGGCTGCGACGGACTGATGCCCTGACTGTCGACCTGTTTTGGCGCCTGGCGTAGT
The DNA here is from genome assembly GCF_964263255.1 of Lissotriton vulgaris. Taxonomy (NCBI): domain Eukaryota; kingdom Metazoa; phylum Chordata; class Amphibia; order Caudata; family Salamandridae; genus Lissotriton; species Lissotriton vulgaris. The sequence goes on from NC_141686.1 coordinate 53,124,238, forward strand.
CCTTTGTACGGTGAGACGATAGACGGGCCTTCCTGGTGACGCCATTGTTCTTTCAGTTAAGTATTTGTGGGTCGCTCCCAGAATCCTTGGTCTTTGTTGTTGAAACTTGGTTGTTTGCATGGTTCCATTGCATTTGTGGTTCTTAGTTGTTGGTTCTTAGTTGTTGAGTTTTATTTGACGATTGCAATTGCCAAAAACCGAGGGTCTTGCATTTTTTGCGAGGACATCGTAATTCGATAACCCTTGAAGTTTGTGAAACTCGGTTAGTGTGCACGATGCCTGGCCGTAGTACTTTGTTTAGTTGCTTTAAAAGGTGTGGTACGGATTCCCGATTGGAGGACTCATGTCCGATACCTCCAGTTGGAACTCCGATTTATGAGCTCTATAGTCGCCGTGGAGTGGGTCCTATCGTATATAATGATTATTGGGTCCGTTACACGAAACATGATGGTGTCCTTAGTTGGCCACCTCATGGTAGTTTCGAAACTGCAATTTTAGATAATCTTGAAGCTAAATTGTTTAATCGGCCATGTTTGATTCCATTCGGTTATGGCGCAAAGAAGCCAAGCAGAAAGAAATCAAGCAGATTAAGAAAAATAAGAGAGAAGGTATTGTTACGGTGATGAGAAATGCAGAGCAGTTTCAGCGAGACAAAGAGGAGAAGGAAAAGGAAGTTTTTGCTAGACTACATCATATGGCGGTGGATAAATGTTATCCGGTTTTGCCGTCGAGTTCTGATAAAAAGGGAGAAGAAGCGGTAGAGGACCCTTTGCTGTCCTATCTACTGAAATCACCACCTCCATATGCGCAGGATACTACAGCCCCTGTGGTTCCTCCTGTCCCTCAACCTGTTGTTCCGGCAGCTGCTGGTCAGCCTGTCGCGGGTCCTGTTCTTCCAAATCCCCTTGTTCCTCAAGTTGTCCCTATTCCTTTACCTGCCCCTGTTCCTACTGCTACACTGCCTATACCCTCTCAGTCTATTGTTCCCGCTACTTCTGCTCTCTTGTCTACTCCTACTGCCCCTACGTTCAGTCCTCATGTTGTTGCCCCTGTACTTTTCTCCTCTTCTCCTTCTGTTCGTCGTCGCATACCTAATGCTGTTGCTAATCTTTACTCTCCATTTGGACCGATTCTTGGGTCCGATGTTTCTGATGTTCCTCAACGACGAAGTCAAATCCCTGGTGGTAGGGAGAGTGATACGTTAATAAAAATGACGCGCAAATGGATTAGGCATCCTGCTAAATACACCCAGCGCATAGTTTTTGACACGTTCTCTCAATTTAATGAGCCCACACAACGATTTGCGTTTGAGGAAATGTGTAAATCCCTAAGAGAGGAGTGGGATAATGATGAGGTAAACAATATACCATCTGAAATGACTGAACTCCAGAATCAGTTTTCGAATGGTATGATTGTGGGTGGTAATGTTCGATGTGCTTTAGAGCGTCTCCTATCTTTCCGATCTACAGTACAACCTCGGGCATTGTTTAATGACGAAACTGAGGAGTGGTTGGCAACACCTGGTCAGTATCCCATGCGAGAAGTCCCCCCAGTGTACATGCCAGGTAACCCCGGTGCTAACCCTCCGATTTTGCCACACTTCCAGAGAGTTTGGATACACCTCCCATGGAAGCGGTCGGAAGTTTTGCAGGTAAAACAAACTTTGCCTGACCCCCGCAAAAATCCGGCAGGTTATTACAAAGAATTGTCCCAATTAGTGGATGATACTATCATGACTCTTGCCGATATAGACATGTTGTTCGGTAACGTAGTACCTCAACCAATTTGGGCAAAAATCCATCAAGAGAATCACATAGCCGAATTGGGCGGTGATTTGGCTGCTCTTGCGGCGGCCGACGGGCGATAAGTTGGTGGGGCCAAGCCTGAACAGCTTATTGAGAATCTGCCCCAGAGGATTATTACGCTAATGAAGACACTTATGCCAGCAATGAGAGTTAATTGGGATAAATTGTCTGCGTGCAAGCAAAAGAAGGACGAGAGTGTCTCCGATTTCTTTACGAGATTCGAGGAGGCATTCATCGATCACAGTGGTCAGGATATGAGCACTGAGGGAGGTCAGCGGTTGTTCGTGGATACATTTGTATCGAATTTGTTGCCTGACCTTAGCAACAAATTGAAAAATTTTGAGAGTTCGTGGGCTGTTTCTACCTCTGCTCAGATATTAGCCACGGCTCAATATTACGGAAATAGGGAAAAGGAGGAAAATGATCGTGCGGATAAGAAAACAAAGGATCTCAAAACAAAAGTTCTGTTACAGCAAGCGTATCCTCCGCGCTCAAATCAAAATGCCTCTCAGCAACAGAATAGATCGCAATCGCAATCTTTTAGGTCACAGTCGCGTAATGACTCTTCCACGCCGAGGTCTATGCTCGGATATAACCAATGTGCATACTGTAGAGGTGAGGGCCATTTAAAGTTTGATTGTCCGGTTTTGCGCGACCGAAATAGTGGTGGTTCGGCTAGAGGAGGTCGCAGTGGTCCTCAACAGGCATCACGTGGTAGAGGTCGCGGTGTCGCTCAAAATCAGAATGAGCTTTCTAATAATTCATCTGATTCTAACAATTGCTTTGATCAGCGTGGTTCATCGTCCGGTAGATCTGCCCAGTATCATGTGGATGACTATTACGTCGAGCATGACATTGATGCTGACGGTAATTACTAGGACAGCCATAGACAAAGAGAGGGAGTAGTATCAGTTCTGGTTGATCAGAGAAGGCCTTACGTTGCAGTTGCCACATCGGGCGTAGTTGAGCCTTTTCTGTTGGACACTGGTGCAGCGAAAAGTTCCATCATGCATTCGAAACTCCCTGGCGCACCTTTGTCTGGCTTTACGAATGTTTCTGTGGGATTCTCTGGCGCCCCCGTTAGCAATCCGGTTTCTAGCCCTTTGCCCTTCTCAATTGGGCCACGTGAGCTGGAAGCTCTGTTGATTTTGACTACTGGTTGTGGTGAGAATCTTTTGGGCCTGGATTTGCTGAAACGGTTATATGCGACCCTGTACTGTTCTTCTGCGGGAGTGGAGCTTACGTTGGGTCAGAGAGTGGTCTCTCCTATGTACTTGTCAACTGATAAGCTCCCACCGGAATTGAGTTCTCTTCCTGAGTCTTTGTGGGCAACAGGTCCCAATGACGTGGGCCTGCTAGATATCTCACCTTATGTTGTCCAATTGAAATCGAATGTGCGATTGCCACGTATTCCCCAGTATCGTATCTCTCTTGATGGGGAACGAGCGTTGTTAGCAATCATCTATGACTTGATCAAGAAAGATGTTATCGAGGAAACTCGGGGAAACGTGTGTAATAGTCCTGTGTTACCTATTTTGAAATGCACTGATCCATCCAAGCCTCCTGTGTACCGTTTTGTTATTGATTTACGAGAGGTGAACAAAATTGTGATTCCACAATTTCCTGTGGTGCCTGACATTACGGCTTTACTGACTCTGATTCCAGCTTCTGCTTCTTGGTTCTCAGTGATCGATCTGAAGAATGCTTTCTTTAGCATTCCAATTGCTGAGGAAAGCAGAGATCTATTGGGTTTCTCATTAGGTGGTCGCAGCTTTAGGTTTAAACGCGCTCCTCAGGGCTACTGAGAGAGTCCATCGATATACAGCCAAGCCCTGAAGAGTCAACTCGATGCGTTTGTGTTACCGGCTGGTGCGGCCTTGATCCAATATGTTGATGACTTGCTGGTGGCTGCTGACACAAAAGAGATCTGCAAAACTGCTACAGTATCGCTGTTACAGCATCTCTGTGACTTACATCACAAGGTGTCACCTTCTAAACTGCAATATTGTTGTCAAGAAGTAACCTATCTAGGTCACTTATTGTCAAAGGAGGGAAGAAGGTTGACCCCAGAGAGAATTGCAGCGATCGCTCGAATGACTGTGCCAACAACTCAGAGAGATCTGCGTGCCTTTCTAGGTATCACGTCATACTGCAGGCAATGGATTCCAAATTTTTCATTGCTAGCAAAACCATTGGTAGCCCTTACGTGCAAGGATGTTCCAACTCCTTTGCCATGGACTGAAGAGTGTCAGAAAAGTTTTTCTGAATTGCGTGATGCGTTGTGTTCGGCCCCTGTGTTAGGTACTCCTGACTACAGTAAGCCGTTTACACTATACGTTCACGAGAGAGAAGGTTGTGCGTTAAGCTTTTTGACGCAACAATTTGGTGGTAAGCAGCGTCCATGTGTATATTTTTCCTCGACCTTGGACCCAGTAGCTAGAGCATTGCCAAGTTGTCTAAGAGCGACAGCGGCAGCTGCGATGTCCATCCGGCAATCTGCAGGACTGGTCATGGATAATATGCTTACGGTGATGGTTCCGCACGCGGTTGACACTCTCTTGAATCGTACAAAAACTCAACACTTGACGAGCGCAAGGTTGTCTGGTTATGAGTTGACGCTTTTGGCAAGTCTTATACAAATCAAGCGCTGTAATGTACTAAACCCGGCGACATTACTGCCGACTAATATGGAATCAGATGATGTACCACCACATGATTGCTATTTGCGAACTGAGGAAGAAACGAAGGGTCGTGTTGACCTAAAAAACACTCCATTGGCAGATCCCGATGGTACCTTGTATGTTGATGGTTCATGTTTTAAGTTGCCGAATGGTGATGTGACGACCGCGTATGCTGTGGTGACATTGAGTACGGTTGTGGAAACTGCGAGATTGAGCAGAATTCCGCGCTGGCGGCAGAGTTGATTGCGTTGACGAGAGCGTGTGTTTTATCGAAGGGAAAGCGAGTGAATGTGTTTACTGATAGCCAGTACGCATTTGGCATTGCACATAGCTTTGGTCGTTTGTGGAGAGAAAGAGGATTTATGACATCGCATGGCACAAAGATCCAACACGGACAGCTCGTGAACGATCTTTTGGACGCACTTACATTGCCTAAGCAGGTAGCGATTATTAAATGCAGCGCGCACCGAAAGGTTACGGATGATGTTGGTCGTGGTAACGCGTTTGCGGATGAGATTGCTAAAGAGACAGCTAAAAACCTTGCAACCCGAATGTATGTTACGAGTTCGGTAAGGTGGCAGGCAGAGACTGGTATGCGTGAGGACACTGTTGAGAGCGTGAAAGCGATTCAGAATGAGGTCACCGAAACTGAAAAGACTAAGTGGAAAGAAAGCACGGGAAAGTTAGATGCGCACGGATGTTGGATTGATTTGTCGGAAAGTCAGAGATGGATGTTGCCGGATGCATATGTGCTAGCTGTTGGGACTATGGCTCACGGCTTGTCACATATTAGCGCGAAAGGTATCTGTAAGTTGCTGTCCCCTGTATGGAAGAATGATGGTATTGCTAAGTGTGCTGAGAGAGTGGTTAAGAATTGTATGGTATGTATGATGTACAATCCTGGTAAGGGCACCCCTACTCCACCTGGCCATTTTGCTCCTCCTACATGTCCCTTTGAGGTTATTCAACTGGACTTCAACCATATGGAGAGATGTAACAACCTGAAGTACGTTTTAGTTGGGGTTTGTGCGTTCTCTAGATGGATTGAGGCCTATCCTCTCAAAGATAATACTGCCCTGTCCACAGCGAAAGTCCTACTTTCCTCGATATGGAATGCCACGGATTGTATGGTCAGATAACAGAAGTGAGTTTGTGGGGAGTGTGATGCAGAGTGTGTGTAAGGGCCTTGGAATTCGGCAAAAATTCCACAGTGCCAATCATCGCCAGTCAGCAGGTTTAGTTGAAGGGTACAATGGTACTCTGAACCTGAAACTTGCTAAAATCCAAGCTACGACTGGTTTGCCATGGCCTGATGCCTTGCCTCTGGCTCTCTTGTCAACCAGGGCGACTGTACACTCTCGAGTAGGGCTTAGCCCATATGAGATTGTGTTCGGCCGTCCTGCGAATGTTTGGGGAGTCCCTAGGCCTAAGGCCTTTGATAGTCTTGAGTACCCAATGTTAATTGATTATCTTCATGATCTGACTGCTAAACTGAGGTTAATTCATCAACAGGTCTTTGAAGCACTGCCGGCACAGACAGAGGGTCCTGGACATCGGCTCCAACCGGGTGACTGGGTGGTTACCCGTAATTTTGGCAGGAAGCAAAATTTGGAGGCGAGATTTGTGGGACCGTTTCAGGTTCTCCTTGCCACAAGAACTGCAGTTCGTCTGGAAGGCCGGAAAAATTGGGTGCATGCCACCCACACCAAAAAGGTGCCTATACCTTTACCAGCAGATTCGTGGGTGAGGACTGGCATCGGCGCAACGGAAACAGAAACTCCAGCAAAATTTGTGCCGTTCAGTGATGCTCAACCTGTAGTAGACACTTCATTGCAGTCAGATACCTTTGTTGAACCTTCGTCATTGGAAAACTGAAGACTTGAACTTTCATCAGATCGACAGGACTCTGTTCCGCAACCTGAACAATTATTCGAAGAACAGACTCGTCCTGGAAGAAGCAGATATTTTCTTCGTTCTCACAACAAAGACTAATAAAATACTTTTTGCCTTTTTTCCCCTTTTTGAATCCATATTACCCCTTACTGTCATTTTGAATGTTATGAACAATTATAGCCTCTATTGATTTTTGAGTTCTTTTCCACATGTGTTTTTCCACAGCTAGGAGATATTGTATTATATTTGAATGCTTGATTAAGGAAAACCTTACATCCGGGTTGACCGTAGGGCCGTGCGGGTACTTCCTTCTGTTTAGCAGGTTCCTGACACTAGGTCGGTACTTTTGTCGATTCCTGGGAACCCCTGGGGATTGATAATCGCTACTCAGACAGAACGAAGTGCGTCATGAACGTTGCAGACGGTTTTTTAGAGGATGGAATTCTCAAAGTTGTTGGAAGTGGAGAAGACTCTAGCGCAAAGATCGACACTATACAGGGTTGTACGAACTAAATGCTTTCTGTTTCAGGTGTTCCTGCTGTTCTTGACTGTTTCCATGTTATTGGTGGGTGCAGTGTATTTCGGAATACAATCGTTATTGCCTTCTGCTCTACCTACTTTTTCTTCTGAACCAAAATCTATTCCCACTATTTCTCCACATTCCTTTCATCCTCTACCCCAACACGAACAAGTTAGACGTGCGGAATTTATGAATAACTCCTTTGTTCAGCTACTTCATCAGCATCAGTTGGTGATGAATACTACCAACTGTTGGGTGTGTGGGTTAATGCCACATACCATGGATAAGGGAATTCCGTATTTGGTTCTTCCTTACAGTTCCCAGGGGTCAGCTCGAGCATTCCAAACTATGTTTAGTAGCGCACTAGATTCCTACCCCCATCGAGAGCCACGCACTGCAGATCATGGTCCCGGCCCGTACCACAAGCCTTTGGCAAGAGCGATTGCTGACTTAGATAGAGATATTTTTGATGCATCGCTTATTCCAGAGGAAGAGGTGCAAGCATACAAGGATCTGAGTGAGGCTGAGTATAGTATGTCAGGGGTGATAGACAGCTTAAAAGCTCGTCTCCGATCTGGATCGAACCCCATCTCGGTAATTTCTGCTTGAAAGGTCTTGGCCGAAGCCCACGAGCTCAGCTTGGGAGGAGTGCTTGCACTGAAACGTATGTTTTACCAACGTCCTCTTCCCCCGTTCTTTTGACTGCCAAGGGTACATACTTTGTATGTTACGACCGCGCATATACATGGTTGCCCCGTGACTTCTCGGGCACCTGTTATGTTGCGAATCTGTTGCCATCGACTTTCACAGTTGCCTCGGACTATCACAAGACTAGAGTTGTGAGAGGCGTTATTAGCGAAGAAGACACTGCCGGTCAAGAAGCAGGAGACTTCTTTAAGGGTTTCCTGCCGTTTTGGGGACCTATGATCAATAGTAGGAACCTGAGACAGTTGACTCGTGTGGTGGAATCAACTGCTAATATAACTGCAAGTGCTTTTGGTAATCTGACAGCAGAGCTTCAGGCGGATAGGCTTATGACGTTGCAAAACCATATGGTTTTAGACGTTGTTCTTGCAGATAGAGGTGGTGTATGTAAGGTGATCCATTCGAGTTGCTGCATTTTCATCCCTGATAACGGTCCAACTGTATATCAAGCCATCTCGAAGTTGCACAAGATCTCCGAGTCCATACACGTGGACGTAGGTGATTGGACGCTACTAGGATGGTTTTGGGGCCTGATGTCGACGTGGGGTTGGAAGATTCTGATGATCATTGGGGTTGTTGTAGCATTTCTGTTCACGTGTTGTCTTTGTGTACAGTGTGGTCCTGCCTTATGTGGCCTTTGTGCTACAACGTGTATAAGACGGCCATCTGTTACCAAGGAAGCATTGCTGGATAGAATGATGTTGCAGCAACATCTGAATGATCTGATGAATATCGAGATCGATTCTGATATCGACTAGTGCTTGCCTACATGAGGGCAAAAGGAGCGTCTGAGGTTCCCTGACAATTAAAGTGGTGCTTACGACTCGTTCGAATATGGACGAGTTTGGTATCTATGAACCGCAAATGATGAGTTTAGTGGGTGTACGCGTTTTCGCTATGCTGGCCTGAACCGTTCGTCTCATTTGTGGGTTTCTTCATCTGAACCCACGGGTTCCATTTTAGATACAGCACCCATTTTGTTTCTTGCCCTCAAGTAGTCAGCGAACGGACACTGTCCGCTTCGTGACCCTGGGATTCCCAAGCTCTTGCGGAAGACACGTGTTCCTTTGAGGGTATCTTTATGACGAGGGGGATGACACAGCAAAGGCAGATGGCCCCGCTCGAGGCTCATCCTGCCGTGCCGGTCTATTGTTTCAGCCGTGTATGCATTAGGCATGAATCCTTTTGATCCTGCAATCGTGTTTCCGATATCACCCCCCTACACTCTTTTCAATCTGTTGACTATCTTTGTCTTTCCTTGCACCTGTTTCTGTCTCTTCCTTAAACTCGTTTACAGCCGGAATGGAATGTACTTAATGATGAGAAACGTACTTTTACAGTTGGGAACCGGCGATGCTACTGTAATTATGTTCCGGGACCCTGAATACATGAAAGCGACCCTTTTGAAGTTTACTGTAGGAACTGAGTTGTAGCCTTTTGTTCGCCATGTTGTGCTATGACAGAAATATGTATAAAAGGAGCGATCCACAGTTGCAATTTGAAGCAGTCTCCTAGAACCTACATACGCTGTACTTCTTGCGACTTCTGTATTCCCTGCAGTAAATAAACCTCAATCTTTGACGTCGAAGGAAGTTTCCCGTGTCTCTGTAATTTGTACGCCAGAACAGGTAACCCACGAAGGTTTCAGGTGTTGTCCCCTGGCACCGCTGGGCCTTAGAATAGCCCAGTCCTTCAGGTGGACTGGACCGTTTAAGGTTGTGGAGAAGAAGAGCGATGTCACCTACTTGGTGGACTTGAAATCTCCCAGGAACCCCTTGAGGGTCCTGCATGTCAACCGTTTGAAGCCCCACTTAGAAAGGTCAGAAGTGGGCATGCTCCTAGCTACAGATGCTGGAATGGAGGAGGAGAGTGAGCCTCTTCCTGACCTCCTGTGTGCTAAAGAGCAAGATGGGTCAGTGGATGGTGTTGTCCTCTCTGACACACTGACCCTTGAGCAGAAGCAGGATTGTCGCCAACTGTTGGGACAATTCCCTGATCTGTTTTCCTTGGTTCCTGGTGTCACTCATTGGTGTGTCCATGATGTTGACACCGGAGACAGCACTCCTGTGAAGCACAAGGCTTACAGGGTGACTGACAAGGTCAGAGCATACATTAAGGAGGAGGTCTCCAAAATGTTTGCCTTAGGGGTGGTTGAGTCCTCTAGCAGTCCTTGGGCCAGCCCAGTGGTCTTGGTCCTGAAGGCTGCAGCGCCTGGTGCTTCACCAGAACTTCGGTTCTGTGTGGATTACAGAGGACTCAATTCAGTCACCAAGACTGACGCGCACCCCATCCCCAGAGCTGATGAGCTCATAGATCGGTTGGGGGCTGCCCGGTACCTTAGCACGTTTGATCTAACGTCTGAGTACTGGCAGATCGCCTTAACTGATGGGGCAAAGGAGAGGTCAGCATTCTCCACACCACATGGGCTCTACCAATTCCGGGTGATGCCCTTTGGGATGAAGAATGCCCCTGCCACCTTCCAGAGGTTGGTCAACCAGGTCTTGGCTGGACTGGAGGATTTCAGTGCTGCCTACCTGGACGACATTGCAGTGTTCAGCGCCAGCTGGGAGGAACACTTGCGCCACCTCCAGGAAGTGTTGTTGGCCCTGCGCAGAGCAGGCCTCACAATCAAAGCCAGTAAGTGCCAGATTGGGCAGCGTTCCGTGGTGTACTTGGGGCACCAAGTAGGGAGCGGCAAGGTGGCCCCCCTGCAACCCAAGATTGGTACCATCCTGGCTTGGGCACCGCCCAAAACCCAAACTCAGGTGACAGCCTTCTTAGGACTCACGGGTTACTACAGGAGGTTTGTCAAGGATTATGGTAACATTGTGCACCCCTTGACTTCGCTGACTTCCAGGAAGCAGCCACGAAATGTGATTTGGACTGACGCCTGTCAAACGGCCTTTGACACCCTGAAAACTGCAATGTGCACAGCACCTATACTCCAGGCACCCGACTTTTCTAAAGAATTTGTTGTCCAGACGGACGCTTCAGAGCATGGCGTGGGAGCTGTTCTAGCTCAGGTGAATGAAGAGGGCCGAGACTTGCCTATAGCCTTCATCAGTAGGAGGTTACTTCCCAGGGAACAGAAGTGGAGTGCGATAGAGCGAGAAGCATTTGCTGTGGTCTGGGCGCTGAAGAAGCTAAGACCCTACCTGTTTGGGACTCACTTCCGGGTTCAGACAGACCACAGGCCCCTCAGATGGTTGATGCAGATGAGGGGTGAGAATCCAAAACTGTTGAGGTGGTCCATTTCCCTACAGGGGATGGACTTCACGGTGGAACACCGCCCTGGTACAAATCACGCCAATGCTGATGGTCTGTCCAGATTTTTCCGCCTTAGTGATGAGGACTCCCTAGGTCAAGGGTAGTTCTCCCCACATTTCAGCTGGAGGGGACACGTGTTAGACCTGACATCATTGGCTTGAGTCTCTCCTCCATTTTTTTCTGTTTGCCTCCTCTGTTTACGATGTTTTTGCTGGTATAATGCTTTGGGCACTGTGCCACTGCTGATCAGTGCCACAGTGCAAGTGCTCCCTATGTAAAATTGCTGTATTGATTGAATTCCCTGTTTGGCTTATTTGGTTTACTGTCAGTCCCTAGTCTAGTGCACCAGGAGTGCCAGGGCTTGTAAATACAAATGCTGCTCGTGGGCTTGCAGCACATGTTGTGCCACCCACAAGAGCGGCCTAGTAAAAGTATGTCTACAGGTCTGCCATTGCCAGACCTACGTGTAGTCTGGTACTGTCACGCTGACTGCGCAAGTACACCTACTTACCAGTCCCCAAACCTTCCCTTAACTTCATATTAGTCACCCCTATAGTAGGCCCACGGGCAGGGTGCATTGTAAGTATAAGGTAGGACAGGCCTGACAAAGTTGGCGAGTCCTAATAGTGAATTACCGCCGTATTCGTTTTTCACTATTGTAAGGTAACTTGCTCTCCATTAGTCAGAATGGGCTGCCAGGATTATTAATGCTATAATCCTAGCTGGCTCGGGGACCATGGTGCAATGTCGAGTTTGGTATCCCTGAACTCGGGGTTTAATCACGCATCCATTGGTGTGGATGTTTTTTGGACTCTGGGTTTGAAAATAGCACTTTTAGAAAGTGGCTATTTTCTTGTCTAACTATTTCTGGTTTCTGCTGGTTTGGTGTGTGTGTGACAAGAGCTGGGTGGCTCCAGAGGTCTGAGTGAGTCAGTGTGGGATGAGTGGGACATTTGCATTGAGAGTAGGGGGAGAGTAGTTCCTGATAGCCTGCCCTGCCTGACACAATGCTGGCTTCACCTCCTGCCAGGCGACTGATGGCTCTGTGCCTGCCATGGACGATCCTGGCCCCACCTCCTACCAGGAGGCCAATAGCTCTGCTCCTGCCAGTGACAATGCTGGCTCCACCTTGAGGTTCCGTGACGATTTGAACCTGTGTTTTCAATATTGTCGGAAATACATAATTTTGGTATCAATGAACCGCAAATGATCCATTTAGCATATCCTGGTGTTTTCGCTATGCTACTAGCAAGAGTACTCCTGATACAAACACATTTCCGATCTACCCATGGCATCCATCTTAGATCATGGCAGCCATTTTGTGTTTCTTGCCCTCACATACGCAATAACCTCTGATTACTTCATCTCGATTAAGGACACGTAGGCTTAGCCGGCGATTCACCTTTCCAGTGACACGTGCACCTTAGAACAAAACACGCTGTAACTGCATGACTCGACAAAGGCTACCTCCTCTGCCCGAGGCCAGTCCTGCTATACTGGTTCTTGTGTTCGTTGGCCTGATCATGATTAGGCGGCCGAAGCCGGTAGCCTTGCCCATTTACAACCCACAAACATCTCTTATCCTGCTTTTCCATCTTCTGCACCTGGCTCTGCTCCTTTCCTTCTGGGCCTTTATTAGGGGGAGGTAACGAAATTTACGATGAGGCGGTCCGGGTCTTGAATGAAAAGTTGACATGAGATTATGATGGAAAAGTGGGAACCCCTCGTTCGTAATGTTTTGACATCAGATATTGTCGACGATTCCTGTGCAACGCCAAATATTTATTGTTTAGGACACAAAGGTTTGGGAATGTATTACATGTAAAGAATTTGCCTCAAGCTCAAATTTTAGTATATAAGGAGCAAACCTTTTTGTACAAATCGAACAGGCTCCTAGATTCTGCTCTGTGTAGTTTCTGTGACTTCTGTATCCCTGCAGTAATAAACCTTTGGTCTTTGACGCCACCATCGAGAAGCCCGTGTTTCTGTTTATTTGTGCACCGAGACAGGTGGAACTCCGGGGTCTTCGGGTGTTATCCCTAACACCTCTGGACAGAACCAAAAGTCCAGAACTCCAATTGGCGCCCAACGTGGGGCGACGTCATTCGGTACCGGTCCAAAAGCCTGAAGAGTTCGAGAAGCTTTGTGTGAAGATTCCTGAGGGAGGCGCCCCACTTCATCGATCCCGGCATATCGCAAAAGTGGCCCGACGTTCTCTTCCACGAGGGTTCCCGTTCAGGAAGGCTGCAGTGGTCCGTTGCCTTGACCGTCGCCCTGTCTTGGACCCGAGGTGCAGTCCTTAGTACGGCGAAACGTGACGGGTTTCTCCTTGGTGACGTCTTTAGTGCCTCAGTTAAGTATTTAGTGGTTGCTAGTTGGTTACTTCGTAAGGGTTGTTAAAATCCTTTTAGTTCTTGGTTTGGTTTGGTTTCGTAAGATTATCACTAGTTGTACTGGTTAAGATAATCTATTGGTTTAGTTTGGGTATCGATACATTTGTTCGCTTTTGGTAGGCCTAAGTTCTTGGTTCGAGTGCACATTCCTGTTTGTGTTTGTTTGTTCTGTGTTCCGGATTATAAAATGGTAAGTCGGAAAAATTGTATGTTGTCGTGCTTTGGTTGCAACAGTGATTCCCGGTTGGAGGACTCATGTCTGGTTCCTCCGATCGGAACTCCCCTATATGATCTTTATTGTAAGTTTGGAGTGGGTTCTATATCTTATAATGAGGTGTGGGTCCGATACACTGAAAAAGATGGTGTCCTTAGTTGGCCACTACATGGTAGTTTTGAACCTGAAGTTCTTGACAATTTAGAAGTAAAATTGTTTAAGAAGAAAGCCCGGCCGGCAATGTTTGATTCTTTCCATTTCTGGCGAAAAGAATCTAAACAGAGAGAAATTAAAAGGTTGAAAAAAGAACAGAAAGAGCAAGAGTTAACTTTAGAACAAGCGGCTAAGCAGCTGCGAGACAACGAGTCTGAGAAAGCAATGGAGATAGCTACTAGAGAGCGTAACTTAGCGATAGACAAGTGCTATCCTGCCTTGCCATCGGATACAACTAAGATAGTAGAGGACCCCGAAAATGATCCTCTGTTGTCTTACTTGTTACGGTCACCCCCACCGTATGCACAGGGTGCTACGGCTCCACCTGTACCGAATGTTCAATTGCCGGTTGCTGGACAACCTGGTATTCCTGTTCCTGCCCCTCAGAATCAAGCTCCTGTACCTCCTGTGGTTAATGTAAATGTTCCTACGGCACCTCCTCTTCCTGGGTTGCCGACTTCTTTGCCTATACCTATATTGCTTACACCTACTGCTTCACAAGCTACCTTACGTGATACCCCTACTGTCCCTGTACTATCTGTTCCAACTGCTACTGTGTTTTCTACATCTGCTAGTATTATGACTCCGCTTTCTGTTCGTCGAAGAATCACTGATTCTGTCTCCAACATTCTGTCTCCTTTCTATAAATCTTTAATTAAGACCCCTACTTCTGAGTCTGTGCAGAGACGTAGTCAGCTCCCAAGTACTGAGGAACGGGGAATATTAGATTCCACGGCTCTCCGATGGATTTCGAAGAGTAGGAGATATAGTACGAGAGATGTACTAGATACATTTATGCAGTGGAACGAACCAACACAGCGATATGTATTCGACGAGATGTGCTCTCTTTTACGTGAGGAACTAGAAGAAGATGACGGTAAATCAAATTTAGAAGACTTAATTCAAGTTCAGAAAGAGTTTGCTGCAGGTATGATAGTAGGTCAAAATATAAAAGAAGCGATGGAACTGATTTTAAGTTATAGGAATGATCCATCACTTCGCTCACCGAGGGACTTAGAGAAAAGTAGTACGAAGCATAATCGCCAATATCCAATGAGAGAGGTTCCTCCAATTTGGCGTGAAGCTGTGCAAGCTGATGCAGTGAATGGTATTGCAGCTGCTCCGGCACAATTCCAGAGAGTGTGGATACACATTCCATGGAAGCGAGCTGAGGTATTGGCAGTGAAACAGGCCTTGCCAGACCCGCGTAAAAACCCTGCCGGATATTATAAGGAGTTAGCACAAACAGTTGAGGCTTGTGTAATGAATCTAGCGGACATTGACATGTTATTTGGGAATGTAGTTCCGCAACCAATTTGGGCCAAAATTCGTAAGGAGAATCACCCGTTGCTCTAGGTGGTGATTGGGCAGCTATCATTGCAGCAGACGGTCAGCAAATAGGTGGTTCCAAACCCGAACCTCTAATTGCTAATCTTCCAGGTAGGATAATTGACTTAATGAAGACTCTGATGCCAGCATTGCGTGTTAACTGGGACAAATTATCCGCATGCAGGCAAAAGAAAGACGAAAGTGTCTCTGACTTTTTCACGAGGTTCGAAGAGACTTTTGTAGATCACAGTGGTCAGGATATGAGCACAGAAGGAGGACAGAGATTGTTTGTCGATAAATTTGTACACAATTTGCTACCCGAGCTATGCAATAAATTAAAAGATTCCGAGAGTGCGTGGGCTGTCTCTACAACTGCGCAAATACTTGCAACTGCACAGTATTATGAAAACAGGGATAAAGAGGAGAAAGAGAAATCAGATAAGAAAACGAAAGACTTAAAAACTAAAGTTCTTCTGCAACAAGCATATCCGCCTCGCATGAATCAGACCAATACACAGCAAGGGTCGTATCAAAGGACAGATTATGGTTCTCAGAGACCACAGTACCAGTGGAATCAGTGTGCGTATTGTAAGAAAGAGGGTCATTATAAAAATGAATGTCCAGTCTTAGCGCAAAATAACGCAGCAGCAGCTCAGAGAGGTCGTGGTGGTTTTGTGCAGAATTCTAGAGGTCGAGGACGAGGTGCTATGCCTCCACAAACAAATGATCGCCCTTCCAATCACTTTGATCAGCGAAATGGACAGTCTGCTCAACAGAATAGGTCGCAACAGTATCATGTCGAAGACTATTGTGAAAATGACGAGGGATTTCAACAAACTGAATACTAGGACAGCCATGGACAGAGAGAGGGAGTAGTATCAGTTCCAGTGGATCAGAGTGGGCCTTATGTCGCAGTAGCAACATCAGGTGTAGTCGAACCGTTTCTGTTGGATACTGGTGCCGCAAAAAGTTCTATCATTCATGCGAAACTCCCTGGCGCACCTTTGTCCGGCTTAACAAATGTTTCTGTAGGTTTTTCAGGCGCCCCTGTTTACAACCCTGTATCTGGTCCTTTGTCTATTTCTGTTGGACCGTGTCAACTAAAAGCACCCCTGATTTTGATGACAGGTTGTAATGAAAATCTGCTTGGTTTAGACTTGTTGAAACGCCTACATGCGACATTGTACTGTTCTCCGGAAGGAGTACAGCTAACGTTGGGTAAAAGAATCACCTCTCCGATGTACTTGTCAATGGATGCACTCCCACCAGAGCTGCGCTCTCTCCCTGATACTCTTTGGGCGACTGGTCCTAACAATGTAGGCCTTTTGGAAATACCACCATATGTAGTCACTTTAAAAGCAAATGTCAAATTTCCACGAATTCCTCAATACAAGATTTCTAGTGAAGGTGAACGTGCACTTTTACTAATTGTACAAGATTTGATTAAGAAAGGTGTGGTAGAAGAGACTAGAGGAAATGTCTGTAACAGTCCTGTATTACCGATTTTGAAACGTACTGATCCTTCAAAACCTCCAGTATATAGATTTGTTATCGAACTCAGAGAGGTTAATAAGATTGTGGTTCCGCAGTTTCCTGTGGTTCCAGACATTACTGCCTTGTTAACATTGATTCCTGCTACAGCTACATGGTTTTCAGTCATCGACTTGAAGAATGCCTTTTTCAGCATTCCGATAGCCGAGGAAAGCAGAGATATTTTCGGCTTCTGTCTAGGAGGTCGAAGCTTCAGGTTTAAACGCGCTCCACAAGGCTATTGTGAGAGCCCATCCATTTACAGTCAGGCATTAAAAAGTCAGTTAGATTCCTTTGTACTTCCTCCAGGTTCTGCTCTAGTGCAGTATGTAGATGACCTTCTAGTGGCTGCCGATGACAAGGAAACTTGCAAAGCAGCTACGATTTTGTTATTGCATCATTTATCTAATTTGAATCACAAGGTGTCACCTTCGAAAATGCAATACTGCTGCCAAGAAGTGACCTACCTAGGTCATCTCTTGTCAAAGGAGGGAAGGAAGTTGACCCCAGAGAGAATAAAAGCAATTACGCAGATGAGTGTTCCTCATACACAGAGAGAAGTACGTGCCTTTCTAGGTATTACCTCGTACTGTAGGCAGTGGATCCCAAATTTTTCTCTTTTAGCAAAACCGTTGGTAGCTTTGACTGGGAAAAATGTTCCGAGTCCGGTGCCATGGTCTGCCGAATGTAAGGAGAGTTTTTCTGAGTTACGAAATGCACTATGTTCAGCTCCTGTGTTGGGTACACCCGATTACAGTAAGCCATTCACGCTCTATGTTCACGAGAGAGAAGGTTGCGCATTGAGTGTTCTGACACAGAGATTCAGTGATAAACAACGCCCTTGTGCGTACTTTTCATCAACATTAGATCCGGTAGCTAGAGCGTTGCCTAGTTGTTTGAGAGCTACAGCAGCAGTTGCGGCTTCCATTCGACAATCTGCTGGTCTAGTGATGAATAATATGCTAGTGGTCATGGTTCCTCATGCTGTGGACACACTCATGAACCGAACCAAGACACAGCATCTTACCAGTGCTAGATTATCTGGCTACGAGCTGACACTGCTAGCGAGTCATATTCAGATCAAAAGATGCAATGTATTGAATCCAGCAACACTGTTGCCGGCTAATCAAGAGTCGAGTGATTCCGAGCCCCATGATTGCTGTTTCAGAACTGAAGAGGAGACAAAAGGACGAATTGATTTAAAAGACACCCCATTGTCAGATCCAGATGGCACGTTGTATGTTGATGGGTCATGCTTTAAATTGGAGAATGGTGATGTGACTGCTGCCTATGCAGTAACGACTTTGAGTACGATTGTGGAGACTGCGAGAGTGAGTCAGAATTCTGCCCAAGCTGCAGAATTAATCGCTCTAACGAGAGCGTGTGTTTTAGCCAAGGGAAAGAGAGTGAATGTGTTCACAGATAGTCAGTACGCGTTCGGCGTGGCCCATAATTTTGGCCGTTTGTGGAAAGAAAGAGGTTTCATTACGTCCCATGGGACTAAGATTCAACATGGTCAGCTAGTTAACGACTTGTTGGAATCTCTAACCTTGCCGACTGAAGTTGCGATTGTGAAATGCAGTGCTCATAAAGCAATCACGGATGATGTTGGTCGTGGGAATGCTTTTGCTGATGAGACCGCTAAACAGACAGCTAGAGATATGATGAGTAGAATGTATGTTGCAAAGTCTGCAAGATGGGTTTCTGAGTCTGGAATGTGTGAGGATACAGTGGAAAGTGTGAAAAAGATTCAGAAAGAGGCGACTGAGGAGGAAAAGCGTGCATGGAAAGAAAGTACGGGCAAGTTGGATTCGAGTGGGTGTTGGATTGACTTGTCGGAACAACAGCGTTGGATGTTGCCTGATGCGTATGTGCTTGCAGTGGTGACAATGGCACATGGAGTAGCGCATATAAGTTCTAAGGGGATCTGTAAGATGTTGGCTTCAGTCTGGAAGAATGATGGGATTAGTAAATGTGCAGAGAGAGTGGTGAAAAATTGTATGGTATGCCTGATGCATAATCCTGGCAAGGGAATCCCTACTCCTGCTGGTCACTTCGCTCCTCCCTCTTGCCCTTTTGAAGTGATTCAGTTAGACTTCATTCACATGGATCGGTGCAATAACTTAAAGTACGTCCTGGTGGTAGTTTGTGCTTTCTCCAGATGGGTCGAAGCATACCCACTGAAGGACAATACTGCCTTGTCCACTGCCAAAATCCTTCTCAAAGAATACTTCCCCAGATTTGGAATGCCACGGATTGTATGGTTAGATAATGGAAGTGAATTCGTAGGGAAAGTTATGCAGAGTGTGTGTGCCGGCTTAGGGATAAAACAGAAGTTCCACAGTGCGAATCATCCCCAGTCAGCTGGTTTAGTTGAGGGTTACAATGGCACCCTCAAACTGAAACTTGCTAAGATACAGGCATCCACGGGTTTATCCTGGCCAGATGCACTACCCTTGGCTTTATTATCAACGAGAGCGACTGTACATTCTAGAGTAGGGCTTAGTCCCTACGAGATAGTTTTCGGTCGTCCCGCTAACATTTGGGGAGTGCCTAGGCCAAAGGAATTTTGTTCTCTGGAATATCCAATGTTGATTGATTACCTTTACGACTTGACTGCTAAATTGAGTCTTATTCATCAACAGGTTTTCGATGCGTTGCCAAAGCCACCGGAGAGTCCAGGTCATCAGCTGAAACCAGGTGACCACGTTGTGGTGAGGAACTTCGCCAGGACAAAGAACCTTCAGCCCAGATTTGTTGGCCCCTACCAAGTTCTACTAGCAACGAGAACTGCTGTTCGTGTGGCCGGACGCAAGCACTGGATCCATACGACACATGTCAAACGTGTGCCCCTGCCATTACCTTATGACGACTGGATTAAGAAGGGAATTGGTGCCTCTGAGTCCGAGCGAACACCCAAGTTTGTCCCTTTTAGCGATGCCGAATTGATAACTGACACATCGAACTCTGACTCTCCTCCTGAAACCACTCCTTTGAACTCTGAACATTTGTCCTCTGCATCTGAAGAAACTCTGCCATCTGCGAACCTGAACATTGCAACATCCACTAATGATACACTGTTTCCGGATCAAACAGTTCCTGCAAAACTAAGATACAATTTACGGTCTCGTAATATGGACAAATAAAGCAGGAAACTGCCTATTATGATATTTAAATTCTAACATTTTGCCTTCAGCCAGGAAGTTTGTTATTGATTTATTGTTTTTAAAATTGCCTTGCCGTCTGGGTAGCCGTAGGGTCGTGGCTGTGTGCCTAGTTGAATCTGCAGGGATCAGACACAAGGTCGATCTTTCTGTTAGTTCTGGGAACTCCCAGGACTGATAGAGGCATTTTCATCTACGTACACATCATCAGTGGTCGCGAGCGGATTGTAGAAGATGGAGCTTCCTGCGCTGCAACGAGAAAATGTGATTTATGTTCGCAGAAACAGACTTTACAGAATTCTCTACAGCAAATGTTTTCTGATGCAATGTGCTATTACGTTTTTAATTGTTTTGATAACGTTGGTGGGTGGAATTGTCTTCGGTGTGAATTTGATTTTTGTGCCAGTAACTACAGTACCTCCCCTTGATCCTGCTACTTCTACTGTTTCTTCTATGCACTCTTTCCGCTCATTTCCTGAACATGAGCAAGCTCGACGCTCAGAATTCATCAATAACACTTTCGTACAACTCTTGCACCAACACCAACTGGTAGTTAACACCACAGACTGCTGGGTGTGTGGCTTGATACCCCACACTATGGATAAAGGCATTCCCTATCTGGTATTGCCTTTTAGCTATAATGGATCATTTCAGGCCCTTCAGACCATTTTTGCTTATGCCCTTGAAACCTATCCTCCGCGTCCACCACGTTCCACTAAATATAACTCTGCCAACAGAGCGTTAGTCCAGGGAATTATTGACATGATCAAGGATGTCAATAATACTCCATCTTACCCTAGAGATGAATTACGAGTATATTTGAGTTGGAATTCATCAGAGTATCGCCTTAGTTTGGGAGAAAGCAAGCGTAAAAGCTCAACTCCAATCTGGGTCGTGCCTCACCGAGGTCAGGTCTGTTTGCAAGGAAATGGGAGAAATCCGAGAGCTCAGCTAGGGAGGAGTGAGTGCATTGAGACTTACGTGTTTCCGTCTAACTCCTCCCCTGCTTTTCTTACTGCTAGGGGTACCTACTTCATCTGTCAAGACAGAGCGTATACATGGTTGCCTGCTGACTTTTCAGGTTCATGTTATATTGCTCGACTGTTGCCTCCAACGTACACTGCTTCATCTGATTATCACAAGACCAGAGTAGCAAGAGGTGTCTTCAGCAAGGAAGATACCGCTGGTCAGGAAGCTGGAGACTTCTTCAAAGGTTTCCTTCCGTTCTGGGGGCCTATGGCCAATAGTAGAAACATACGTCAGCTAACACGGGTAGTTGAATCTACTATTACCGAAACTGCTGGTGCCCTTAGCAACTTGACAGCTGAGCTTCAGGCGGATAGACTCATGACGTTGCAGAACCGTATGGTTCTAGACGTAATACTTGCAGATCGAGGTGGGGTATGCAGAATGATCCAATCGAGCTGCTGTGTTTTTATTCCCAATAATGCTCCAACTGTCTATGAGGCGATCTCTAAGCTACACAAGATTTCCGACTCTATACATGTAGACAAGGGAAACTGGTCCTTCATGGAGTGGTTTTGGACTCTGATATCAGCGTGGGGATGGAAGGTTCTGATGGTCATTGGTGTCATCTTAGTATTCCTGTTCTCGTGTTGTCTGATTATCCAGTGTGGTCCAGCTCTGTGTAGTCTTTGTGCTGCAACCTGTTTTAGAAAACCACCTGCGTTTGGAGAAAAGGCACGAGAAAGGATGATGATACAACAACATATCACTGACCTGATGAGCATAGAGTTAGATTCTGACATAGACTGAGTAATTGCCTATGTAAGGGCAAAAGGAGGGGCTGAGGTTCCGTGACGATTTGAACCCGTGTTTTCAATATTGTCGGAAATACATAATTTTGGTATCAATGAACCGCAAATGATCCATTTAGCATATCCTGGTGTTTTCGCTATGCTACTAGCAAGAGTACTCCTGATACAAACACATTTCCGATCTACCCATGGCATCCATCTTAGATCATGGCAGCCATTTTGTGTTTCTTGCCCTCACATACGCAATAACCTCTGATTACTTCATCTCGATTAAGGACACGTAGGCTTAGCCGGCGATTCACCTTTCCAGTGACACGTGCACCTTAGAACAAAACACGCTGTAACTGCATGACTCGACAAAGGCTACCTCCTCTGCCCGAGGCCAGTCCTGCTATACTGGTTCTTGTGTTCGTTGGCCTGATCATGATTAGGCGGCCGAAGCCGGTAGCCTTGCCCATTTACAACCCACAAACATCTCTTATCCTGCTTTTCTATCTTCTGCACCTGACTCTGCTCCTTTCCTTTCTGGGCCTTTATTAGGGGGAGGTAACGAAATTTACGATGAGGCGGTCCGGGTCTTGAATGAAAAGTTGACATGAGATTATGATGGAAAAGTGGGAACCCCTCGTTCGTAATGTTTTGACATCAGATATTGTCGACGATTCCTGTGCAACGCCAAATATTTATTGTTTAGGACACAAAGGTTTGGGAATGTATTACATGTAAAGAATTTGCCTCAAGCTCAAATTTTAGTATATAAGGAGCAAACTTTTTTGTACAAATCGAACAGGCTCCTAGATTCTGCTCTGTGTAGTTTCTGTGACTTCTGTATCCCTGCAGTAATAAACCTTTGGTCTTTGACGCCACCATCGAGAAGCCCATGTTTCTGTTTATTTGTGCACCGAGACAGGTGGAACTCCGGGGTCTTCGGGTGTTATCCCTGACACCTCTGGACAGAACCAAAAAGTCCAGAACTCCAACCTCCTGCTGGGCGTCTGAGGACCCAGCCCTGCACAGTGAATAGGCCAGGTGCCTCTGCCTGGCTACACCCACAACAAACCCAGGATGTTGGGAAATTCCCCTGCATGGACAAAGGGATCAAAGCCAAAAAGGAGTATAAGAGAAGGACCCCTGAACCAAGACTTTAGATCACTTCTGACAAGGAAACCTGAACCAAGGACAAGAAGCCTGCTGATCCAAGGACTTGCCTACTCCTTCTGCCAGTGTGCTGTTTGTTGGGGGAATCCTGCAGTTGCTTCTTTATTTTTGCCAAGGAACCAGGAGAGAGGAACTGTGTGTGTACTCTCAAGCTTTGCTAAGAAAATCTCCAAGGGCTGGAAGAGTGCCAGCCTCCTGTTGAAGTCACACGGCTAAAGGACTTCATCTGCTAAAAAGTGCTATTTGCTGGAACCTGTAAATCCAGCACCTCTGAAAGAAACCAGCAACCTCGACACCGACGGACGCCGCCGAATCCAGCTCGACATCGTGAGAAACGGCTCCAGTGTCCCGCTTACTCGACGCCGGCCGCCGGGCCCGATCGACGCCAGCAGCAACGCCAGTGAGTAGCGAGTTCGGCTCCAGCTCCAAGTGACCCCAGGTCTGCACCGCTGCTGATCGCATCGACTTCGTGCCCTCTCGACGCCGTGAGCGCTGCTCACTCTTGCAACTTCATCATCGACATCAACGACGCCGCCGTATCCTGCTTCACCTCGTGAGCGCTGCTCCCGCCTGACATCTGTCGACGCCGCTGCAGGTCGCCCCGACTCCGAGGCCGGATCGACGCCGAAGACGCGACGCCGAACATCTCGATGCCGCTGATCATCGTGTGCTTCGCTTTTCCAAGGTACTGTGTTGTGGGGGTCTGTGCGACTCCGGGCTCGACGTAGCGCTCCTCGCGGTCGACGCCGAACCTTTGGATTAACTTTGCCTCGACGTCGTGTGACTCCAGTGTGGGTTACATTGTTGCCAAGAACTGTGTTTTACCGAAGAAGAGTTGCTTTTGATACTAAAGACTTTGTGCTAAGAAGAAACTAAACTTGAACTATTATTTTTCCTTCCAAGAGTATTTATTAAGATTGTGGTATATTTTTGTCGTTATTTGGTCTTGTGCTAAGCCTTATATAAAAATCTGTATTTTTATAATACTACTGTGTCGTGTCCATTTGTAGTGTATGCACTTTACTACTGTATGTGGTCATACATGCTTAACACACAGCCTCTGAGATAAGCCTGTCTGCTCTGCCAAGCTACCAAGGGGGTGAGCAGGGGTTATCAAAGGGTGTGATCCCCTTGCCCTGACTAGAAAAGGTGTGTCCCTATTTGTCAGAAGTGCATACCTCTGCCAACTAGAGACAGCCGGTTCTAACACGCCCCTAATGCGAGTTAGACTTAGGAGGTAAGGTCTAATGTGTTTAAACTAGTGAGAAGAGTACATAATGCAATTTATGTTACAGGTTGAGGTGGAGTACAGTGATTACCAGTAGTTACTGGTTGTAGGTTTATGATCTATTTTTACTTGTCAGACAAAAATAGATTTGACACGCACAGCCAAAGAGTTTATCCGGTAATCAGGTTGTTGCGTTCTACTAAGGTGTCACTCTCCAGTCTGCTAGAGTGTTGTCTCAATTAAATTGTATAATGCATCCCCTGACTAGGGGATGTCCCTTAGTGCACAGCTTGTGAGCCCAGTTGGGCTTTTAAATTTTGAAATACACTTAATAATCAAAAATGAACAAAACCACAGTACAAATGTGGTTGACTTGAAATTTTAATCGATGTGGTTCTTAAATCTGATAAGAGTTTCAGATAAAATGCTTCTCAAAAGTAACTTATGTTGTCATTCCAAAAAACGTTCCCGATGCATTTCGGGCAACTAAGTGCCCTTCTTCAGGGGCCTCATCTGCAGATAGAAACCAAGCAAAATGCACAATTCACAAAATGTTATACGTTCACAATCAATTGTCAATGTCATGGTTATGTCCGTATTTCATATTCATGCAGTATGTTACTTAGAATGATTCATAAATTAAAAATAACAACAATGATAAAAACCATATAAGGGTGAAATGTCAAAGATTTGTAAAGTGGTATTTTTGTGCAAGCACGCATAAAAAACTCTAATGTGCAAATCTAACGATATTTGATGTGGGGTATCATGCAATCCATGTTGGAAAACGAAAAAACTCTCCCGAAAAGTGACCAGTGTGTGTGATAGACTGACTAAAGGTCAAGAAACATTCACAAACGTATATGAACAACAGACTTACGAGACTTGCACCCAGACTTGCACCCAATATCTCCAAGTTTGTATATGCTACCGAAGGTGCATGAAAATTTGCATCAACCACCATTTAGACCTATAGTGTCTACGCGTGGAAGCATCCATGAGCCCATAGGAAAATTTCTAGACAGACATCTTCAACCGTTTGGGACTAATATGAACACCTATATACGTGACACCACATATTTTATTGACAAAATCAGTCAATTAAGATTCCGGGCAGAAGAGGAAATCTGGCTATGTACAGCAGACGTAAGAACATTATACACTTCAATACCCCATGATTTGGGCACAGAAGCAGTTGAGCACGTTCTATTGAGATCCAACATCAACACAGTTCTACAAGTTAATCCGTAAACTCCGGATTATAGCCTAGCAGAGGTAAGTATACAAATAAATTTAGTTGCTTGTGCTGCATCGACAAATGTGATGCAGCGTGTGCAATGAAATTCGTTTTATTTATTTATTTGTATACTTACCTCCGTTAGGCCATATTCTGGAGTTTACTACCCACACCCTCCCCCTCCTCCGCCCTGCGTCACAGCCAGG
Source organism: Lissotriton vulgaris (assembly GCF_964263255.1). NCBI lineage: Eukaryota > Metazoa > Chordata > Amphibia > Caudata > Salamandridae > Lissotriton > Lissotriton vulgaris. The sequence continues at coordinate 53,149,559 of NC_141686.1, forward strand.
CAGCACTCCCTCCAGGAGCCGCTACTGCTGCGAGCACATAAAAAGAGATGCTCACCCCTGCTCTGAGCCAGCTTAGCACTTCATGGTCAGACCCTTTTGTAAAATGTTTTATTTCCCTCTAAATCAGAGAATTAATATATCTCCTTTTCATTCTGCATGTATGGTTGTAGTGTATCCAAAACATGTATTTTTATCATATACAAAACTCTTTATAAGAGAATTAGCGGCTGATTTAAATGTTGGTGGTAAGGATACTCCATTGTAATGGCGTTGGAGTATCCTTACCGCCGGATTTAAATGACTACTTTCTCTCCCCCAGGGTTAAACCACTCTGATGGCCTGACTGAGTAAACTTTAGATGGGCGGACACACAAGTCAGTTTTCACTGCCAGGAAAACCCTGGTGTCAAGAGGCAGTGAAATCTGTCAAATGGCCCCCTCGTCATGGGAGATAACTCCCATGGCAAGGGAGGCTTTTTTTATTCTCAAAAAGAAAATCGCACTTTGAGATTTCCTTTTTGAAAAAAAAATAAAACGTTTTATGGACATCTCTGTTATGTTGACGGAGCTGTATGTCAAACTTAGAAGAGCATTGACATGTTCCTTCCAAGGCTTCAAAAATGACTGCCGGAATGGCAGCTATTTCTAAATTTGGCAGTCAGTTACTCTGTCGGGTCATCAGAGAGATTTACTTTATCGCCCTGACGCAGTAAACTCCGACCGCTAAGTAATAAGTGAGCCTTTCATTCATTATCCCCACCTCTTAATGGGTGCCTGATTTTCTATATTATTTGCAAATTCATTTCTTAATATTATGACTCGCTTCGATGAAATACATTGACATAAGGTTCTATCAGCCAGATTCATCATTGAAAATTGCGCTCGCAAAGGGCCAGATTCTGAGAATCTGACCCTTTGCGAGCTCAATTTTTGCATTTGGGATTCATCATCCCAAATGCAAAAATCGCTAATAGCAAAATCGCAAAATTGCGAGGAATTGCATTTAAGGAATCTCTATTTGAGATTCCCTAAATGCAATTCATTAACCATTTTTAATTTGCGAATTTGCAATTTTTGGCCGCTATTTACCGCGAAGTCTGACTTCGTGGTAAATAGCGAAAACTGTGAAAAATGCACTTTAGTGCATTTTTCTAAGTTGTATGTTACACACACACATGTCCTTTGGACATGTGTGTGCGCAACATCAGTCTACATTTTAAATTCAGGGGTGCTACAGGGTGTCCTTTGGACACCCCTGGCACCCTTGAAATCGCATACTAATTTGCGATTAGCAAATTGCTAATCGCAAATAAGGAATAACTCCCATTCATTCCTATGGGCCTTTAAGCCCATAGGAATGAATGGGGAGTTATTCCTTATTTGCGATTAGCAATTTGCTAATCGCAAATAAGGAAGCTGTAGGAATTGCAATTTATTTTGCGATTCCTACATGAATCCCGTTTTGCATGTCCTTAATAGCGATTCCTTAATAATCATTATTAAGGACTCGCAAAACGGGACAATGATGAATCTGGCTGTAAGTTACTAGCTCTGATACTACTTTTTTATTCAGTCTATCTTTGGATTTCCTTGTTGTTATTCCTATGTATGCACGCCAGGTCTGCATTTACTGTAACATCTACTGTAGCCTATGTCACAAGTAGTGTAATCATCTAGTCATATTATAAATCCAACTGTAGGGTGATCTCAGATGCCTCCTCTGATTATGTGTGGACAGTGAACGCAATCCAAACAAACAGGGCTTTCGTGAACCCTCATGCTTTCAGCTACAGTGGGGTGCTTTATGGGCCTCCTCTGTCTTTAACTCAGGAGTCAAAAGCTTAAAATGAACCCTATATATGAATTAAAGTGTTAAAAGCAGAGCATGTGGGAGCAAGTAAGAGCAAACAAGCATTTGCAAGCAATAGGTCTTGCATTTGTGAGAGTTAGAGCTATTGGCATTATAAATGATAATGTTTTTAATGTTTGTGTTTTGTTTTGGACTGTAGTGGATGCGTGTGGCATGGAGTGGAATTTTGGGGGTTGTAGTGGAATTGTTAGTTGTGGAATTGTGCTTTGTGTAGTGTATTTGTGTGGTGGAATTACATGGCATGGTGAACAGATAGTGGTAATAGCTGCGAAGAATAGACAGAAAGTTAGAATGAGAGGGATAGGTAGTTTGTGTAGGAAACAGTTATTGAACTTGAGACAGAGGAGCAGAACTAGCGTGTGAGAAAGGTAGAAAGAAGGGGCAAGCAGGCCATATCCATAAAGAGGGAGAGTTTGCATATGCAGAAGACACCCTAAGAAGAGGACAAGAGCGTGGGTTTGAGGGACGGAAACTTTGAAAAGTTACCGGATAGAAATTGTGCTTGAAGACCTGAAGTTAACCATGTGAGAGTGGAAGGAATAGTGCATGAGCGAGCGAGAGAGATGGGTGAGAAAGAGTATAAGAGATAAAGGGACAAGTTGAAGGGGCACCTAGGGAGGTGGACTAGTGCACAGCCTGAGGGTGTAGAGGAAGGTAGCATGTGTGAGTAGGCATTACAGATACACAGGAATCTATAATGTTAGGTAGTGTTAGGGAGGGATGAGAGGGCAATTGTATTGCGAGATGAGAGTGGGTAGTGGGAGTGTGAGAGAGAGACGAGTGGGGAATGGGTAAATGGGGGAGAGTTGACAGTGTCCATGTGGGACAAACAGACACGGAGCACTAACAAAAACTGCCTAGTGAGCAAGAACAACACATATTTTACACGCACAGAATACAAACACAGTGGTTTCTCTGCAAGTGAAACACTGCGAGGGAAGGGGTGCTTATCGCTCAGGGAAGCACACCTGTAAAAAATGCACTTATTTGGGACTTATGAAGGCCTGGTGTGGGCCTGCTCATATTTTCTGCACCAGAAGAGGCTCTATATGCAAAATTAGTCCTCCTCTGGTAGGCCGGCAGCAGCCGGAAACACATCCAAAAACTCAGCTGTGGGATATTTACAAACAACACCATTGGCCCTAAAGTCACACAAAATCAACAAGGTTGTGTGCGTATTTCACACCCTATAAACTAATAGATAAATAATGCAAACGACAGAAAAGATGCTAAACACAGACACTGCCGGAAAACAGAGGGTCCACGATTTCACAACATAAACAACCTAAAAAGAGCATGTGCTCCTCGTTTACACCGCACAACATACATCATAAATGTGCACTACCTGGCAGTAGCAGCAAACCTTGCTCCCTTCATGCAGCCACTCACCCAGTCGTGAATTAAGTTGCAGCTCAGGGTTTTAGAAAAAGCAGCAAAAATAGGGTAAAAAAACTGGCTGTCCCGAAACAGTAAGTTCTGCAGATCTGCTGGTCGCCTGTTGTGCTGAGGGAGAGATATTGTTTTTTGTTGTCGGAACCCCCAAGCCTCAGACATTTTGTGGATAGAGGAAAGCTTCATGCATGCGAATATTGGTGGGGACAGGTGTAAAGTGAATAATGAGCACATACCTGTGATGGAGCAAGGTCTCGGAGAAAAGAGACTTGCTCGGAAGCAATCCAACCGTTTAACTCACTAACAAGTTAATAATAAAGTTTTGTGAAAACTAATGCGCAATCAAACGAACATTTTTGGGTTAGTGAAGCATGCGTATGGATGTACTAATGCAGATGACATTGAAGAAGGACTAATACCGCTTTAAACAGGAAATCTGTTTTGCGCATGCGTCAACTACATCTACGTAGGATGACGAGTTAATGCTTGGAGGGAAATTCTTGCTCATGAGCAGAAGCTATTAATATGGTGTCTTAAAGACTCGCATGCATGGCACCTGCTTATCTGAAATGAAAGAAAGCTATTTTACTATTGCTAATGCAGGGATACATTTAATACATAAAATGGGATCGAGTAAAGTGGATGGTATACAGTGCAAACACTTTATCTGAGAAATTAACACCTGTCTTTTGACTTTTATCATTAGTGCGTATTTGGGCGTTTCTCGCCTAACTGAATGAGCTGAATGATGCAAAGTCTGCGTATGCCCACTAAGGGAAGCCATGAAGACCATGACAAAGCAGTTGAAAGGGAGCCAAGATTGAGTGTTACTCCATGGGAACAGGATGGTGCAGAGTTCAACTGTGAAGAGTTCTATTCATCATAATGTTTAAATGTTTCAATATTGATACAAGTAGTATATGGGAGTAAAATGTATGAATAAAAAGTAAGGATTTGGGTTTACAGACAAAGCTTTAACTGAATTTTGGAACATTTAAGCATGGTGTGATGAAGACCCCCCCCCCTCCCCCCCCCCTTTACCTGACCAATCAAATTTTGTATTGTCTCGATATTGAAACATTAATGGGTGGAACATGCAGAACGAAAGGTATAATTAAGATAGCTTTAGTTAGTTAGAGCTGAGAGCGGAGATCTGAGAATGCTGGCGAGAGATGCTAATGCTGTGAAGATTGTGGAAGAATCTTGAAGAGGAAGAGAGTGTCAGAGAGGGGTGCCGTGCAACCGTTGGTATCTTAAAGAGGGTAACTATTGTCTCCTGATTCCTGTCCTCTTCAACATCGTCAAAGAGCTCTCGAACCCCAGCGCCGGAACCAACGACATCACCCCCTCGCAAGAACTCTGCGACTCTCTCGCCTCGTTCTTCCACAGTAAGATCGCCGATATACACAACAGCTTCGGCACACAGCCCGCGCACCCAACCACCGAACCGATGCCCCCCACCACCACCCTCCACACCTGGACCCCGCTCAGCACTGAAGACACCATCCACACAATGAACACCATCCACGCCGGATCACCAACCGAACCATGCCCCCACCACGTCTTCAACCCAGCCGCCTCCGTCATGGCACCCCAACTCCGAGACATCATCAACTGCTCCTTCAACACCGCCACCTTCCTGGAGAGCTGGAAGCATGCCGAACTCAGCGCCCTCCTGAAGAAACCATCAGCCGACCCCACCGACCTCAAGAACTACCGCCCCATCTTGCTCCTCCTGTTTCCTGCTAAAGTCATCAAGAAGACCGTCAACCAACAGCTTGCCGCCTTCCTCGAGACGAACGGATCCCTCGACCCCTCGCAGTCCGGCTTCCGAGCCAACCACAGCACCGAGACCGCCCTCATCGCAGCCACTGACGACATCCGAGCCCTGCTCGACAACGGGGAAACGGCTGCCTTCATCCTGCTGGACCTCTCCGCAGCGTTCGACACTGTCTGCCACCGCACTCTACTACAACGCCTCAGCAACGTCGGAATCCGAGAGAAGGCTATGGAGTGGATCATCTCGTTCCTCACCAGAATATCCCAGAGAGTCCGCCTCCCCCTGTTCAGATCCAAGGCCACCGAAGTCATCTGCAGGATGATCATCACTCAGCCCCACCCTCTTCAACATCTACATGAGCCCCCTCGCGGCAATCGCACGCCAACACAACCTCAACATCATTTCTTACGCCGACGACACTCAGCTGATCCTCTCATTCACCAAAGACCCCGCCACCGCCAGAACTAACCTACACGAATGGATGAAAGAAGTAGCAGAGTGGATGAAGAACAGCCACTTGAAACTCAACTCAGACAAGACGGAAGTCCTCATCCTGGGAACATCTTCCTCCGCCTGGGACGACTCCTGGTGGCCCCCTGCCCTGGGCAGCGCACCCAAACCAACGGACCACGCACGCAATCTGGGCTTCATCCTGGACTCCACCCTCTCGATGACCAGACAAGTCAACGCTGTCTCGTCCTTGTGCTTCAACATCCTACGCATGCTCCGGAAGATCTTCTGATGGATCCCCACCGAAACCAGGAAGACGGTCACACAGGCACTCGTCACCAGCCGACTGGACTACGGAAACACCCTCTACACCGGAAACACAGCCAAACTACAGAAGAGACTCCAACACATCCAGAACGCCTCTGCACGACTCATCCTGGACATCCCCGTCACAGCCACATCTCCGGACACCTGAGAGACCTGCACTGGCTCCCCGTCAACAAGAGAATCACGTTCCGACTCCTTACCCATGCACCAAGGCCCTCCACGACCTGGGCCCCAGATCCCTCAACAACCGCCTGACCTTCTACACTCCCACCTGCCAGCTTCGTTTGACCAGCCACACCCTCGCAGCCGTTCCACGCATTCAAAGAGAGACCATGGGAGGAAGATCCTTCTCCTACCTGTCAGCCAACACATGGAACTCCCTCCTCATCCACCTCCATCAGACCCAAGACCTCCTCTCCTTCAGGAAGCAACTCAAGACCTGGCTGTTCGGGCAGTAGCAGACCCCCCTCCCCCAAGAGCCTTGAGACCCTCCGGGTGAGTAGCGCGCTATATAAATTTCTTGATTGATTGATTGATTGTCCTGAGGTCTTTGTCTCCTGAATCTATCTCAGGGGACCCCCACCAGCCCTTTGGCCAGGGGCTTGGCCGTCCACACCATCCTTGGTAATTATAAATTTCTGTTATTTGTGAATGTTCTTAACCTTTTCTCTCTGTCCTCTCTCTTTCCGGCATCAATTATAGTGTGAGTCAGAGATAAATGCAATGTGTTTATTAATTTAATTTTCTCTCCTATGAATGATAGTGACTGCACTGTATTGAGAATGTTCACATGCATCTACATTTTAGATAAAGATTAGAAAACTTCTTGAGTCTGTGGTGATTCACTTAAAGTCTAGAAAAGTAAGTTTATGTTAATTATCACCATCAACTAGATTCAACTAATGGTCCATCTAGCAGAGGAAAGAACTTGTTGATCTGTGAATGATTAGTTGAAAATTGAACAGAGGTATTAAATAAACTACTCCTAAACAGTTTGTGAAATTTTTATAAAACTTGAACTCCCCCAGCAGTTTTAACCACGGTGAGTTTATGGGCCCAGGAGAGTATATGGTAGTGGAGTATCTGTTGTTGGTGAACCGCTGGATCACCTGCGTTTTGTTAATGGCTTTAAAGGTCCTCCGTGTGATAGCGCGACCAGCCATGTTAGGTGTGAGGGATAGGTGAACGGGGGAGACGGAATCCAAATGGAAACTTCTGGTCCCAGCACTGTGAACCCGACAGAGCTCCCACTGACAAAACCAAAAAAGGCTGTGTGCATATTTCACACCCTACAAACCAACAGATAAATATACACAGCGAGGGGTAGAAAAGTAGGAAAATGCGAACCACAGACACTACGGGAACAAGGAGGGTGCGCCGATTTCCCAGCACGAACAACCTAAAAACAGAATGAGTGCCTCGTATACACTGCACAACATACACCATAAAAGTGCACCTCCTGGAATTAAGTTTAGATGCTCAGAGGCGCAGAGAGGAACCTCAAACCTCCCTCACTCCGTGCGGCCACTCACCCAGATGTGGATCGGTGGCAGGAGCAGCAAAAATAGGGTCAATGTCCTGGCTGTACCCCGATCATTGGTGTATCTTACCAACTGGCCCCTTATCAGTGAATCCATCAACTCTCCAAAGTCACACCTAGGAGAGAGTGTTTTCAATGAGGCTTCATAGTTCCCCACTCTCTGTTTGACCTTGACTTCTCTGAAAAAATTGTGCCTCTCAAGAACAATGTTAATCCTAGTGGCAACATTTTTTTCCAGCATCATTAGAGACATTTCATATATATGATGTGCGGACACAGCAGATTGATGGTGATAACTTAAATCGAACAGATGGGGAACATTAAAATATGTACAATTAACATCGGGGGTCTAAATGACTGGAGGAAGAGGCAAAGGCTAGCTCACTTCGCAAACTTAAACTGCATTGATGTGCTATGTCTTCAGGAGATTCATCTACCCTGGGCAAAGAAACATCTGCTAAATATAAGAGGCTTTGAGATGCTGGCCTTCTCCACGCAAACCTCCACAGTTAGGGGTGTAGCAATTTTAGTCAAATCATCTTTGAGTGGAGCAAAGCTACACAAGGGAGATAGTTTAGGGAGATGGTCAGTTGTTGAGCTAGCAATTGGATGTACACTCTGTGTGATTTACGGGTCTAATCAGGATGATCTGGAGGTGTTCGATTTCTTGGAAAGTGAACTGGCCGGTTGGCCTATCCCAATCATAGTATGTGGAGATTTAAATATATTTGCTTATTTCACAAACAAGTCCCCTTATGTAGGTCGGAAACCCAGGGTATTTCGGGCACCAAGCTCTCTAATAAAGTCACATGGGCTAGCAGATGTCTGGGGAGATAAGGAGCCCAACAACCCAGGATTTACATATTTCTCAAACCTCTTCCAGAAGTATACCAAATTAGATTATTTTTTAATATCCTTATCAGTAATAAAAAATGTGCGCATCAGAAAACTGCTGAAAAAGTAATGTCCGATCACAGTCCACTAATACTGTACTATAACCTGGATTTATTTCTTAGGAAACAGTCAAGTTGGACTTTCGAGAGAAGGTTATTAGCAAACATTAGGTTTGTTGAACATCTAAAGAAATGGACGGGGGAGTATTTTGATGCAAACCGCTTTAGTGCTTCCAGGAATAATGACTGGGACGCATTTAAAGCTGCTTTGAGAGGGTAAACAAACAGTTTATCTGCAGGGATGAGGAAAGAGGATCGAGCTGATAGCGAGAGACTAACTGGGCAGTTATTAGGAGCAGAAGAACAGCATGTTAGGGATATTGTTCAAGGAAAGGAAGGGGTGGCAAGCCAACAGAGGATGGTGGCTATTAAAGCAGAGCTCCAGAAATTGGTAGCCCAGAAAGTAACTAGTGAGTACCAGGTTTCACGGGAGAAGCACTATGAAACGGGGGGCCAGGCGGGTAAAGCATTGGCACTACGGATAAGGCAAGGTAATGTTAAGAATGTAATTTCTAAGATACAGGAAGGTGGACGGAATTACACAGAACCAACAGATGTCTTTAAAGTTTTGAAAAACTTCTACCAAACCTTATATAATGAGGAGGTTGATACGTATGTATCTAGGGGAGAGTTTGGGGATGGAGGCCCCCAGCTGGATGAGTTGCGTAGAGAAGAGCTAGATAAGGAATTGACAGGGATTGAGATCTGTGACGCGCTACAGGAGCTAGCCACGGGTAAGGCCGCAGGCCCAGATGGCATCCCGCTGGAGATTTGTAAGAATATCCAGAATGAGATTGCCCCATTATTTCTGGATTTATTTAGCGGGATAATATGTTCCGGATTAATACCAGACTCCTGGAAGGAAACCAGCATAATAGTGTTCCATAAAAAGGGGAAACCAAAAGAGTGCCACAGGTCATTTCGACCAATATCCCTCATTAATGTGGACACTAAGCTGTATGCAAAGGTCTGGGCAAAAAGGTTGGGGGGTGTCATTGGCGGTCTGGTCTCCCCGTGGCAGCATGAGTTCATCCTGGGTCGTAGTATAACTGACCACATTAGGCGTGCCATCACACATTTTGATGCTCATGCTGCCTCAAGCGGGGGCGGATGGCCTTGATCCTCCTCGACGCGGAAAGGCTTTTGACCGCGTAACATGGAAGTATTTGTGGGTGATACTGGAAGGTAGGGGCTTTGGCCCCAAAATAATGGGTGCTCTTATGGCCATGTATCGTGCTCCCGTGGCCAGAGTCCAACTGATGGGAGAAAGATCAGAAAAAATGCATATCAAGAGGGGGATGCACCAAGGGGGCCGTGCTCACCGATACTTTTTTCATTATACATCGATCCATTGATACGTAGGATCCTTGGCTGTGCAAAGATTAGGCTTGTAGTTTTTAATGGATTTGAAACTAAATTGATGGCATATGCCGACGACCTCGCCATAATTACTCCAGAATGGATGACAAATAACTGTCTACAGCTTAATGCTGGCAAAACAGAGGTGTTACTCCTTGGCAAAAACACCAGCCTCTGGAATGAGCACTGGTGGCCGTCCTCTCTAGGCACCATCCCATCTCCCAAACCCCTAGTGAAAAACCTAGGAGTCTGGATGGATGCCTCACTCAATTTTCAGGCCCACACCAAAAAAGTTGCTGGCACCTGTATCAGCCTGCTGAGGAGTCTTAGCCACATACTAGGCTTCTTCGATGCCAAGACTCGCCAACTTATCATTCAAGCTACCATCTTTTCGCGTCTTGCCAATGTTATCCTTCTTGGCGCCAACAAAAGTGAGGTAGCACGATTCCAACGCGTGCAAAACTCTGCGGCTAGAACTCTAGTCGGCCTCCCCCGCAGATGTTCAGCCAGAGCGACCATACAAAAATTACACTGGCTACCCGTCGACTCCAGAATTAAGTTCAAGGCCCTTATCATGTCCTTCAAAATCATCAAACTGGATACCCCCCCACTGCTTCGACCACTCCTCACCCCCTACGCGCCGTCACGTAACCTGAGATCCTCAAACCAAAACCTCCTATGCGTTCCACGCATAAAACTCTGCCGCATGGGCGCCCGCTCTTTTAGGTTCCTTGGAGCTAAACTTTGGAACAGTCTGCCACAATACATCCGCTCCATAGAAAGCCTACCGGCGTTCCGGAAAGCAATTAAAACGTACCTATTCCCTCTCCCCTAATTTCCTCCCACCTTTCCCGCTCAGGCCAGGTTTCTGTGGTTCCTAGCGCCGGGACGCCTCATTGCTGGGGCAGCTGTTTGCGCTCTACCAAAACAAAACAATAGAATAGAACCTGATCATTCTTTGCCAATTCTTGTTGGGATAGCGGAAGATTTTGGCAGTCAGTCGGGGTATTTATTGAATGAGATTAAAACTCAAATAATCTGCGCTAATAATACCACCAAAGTAGAATAAAAGATATGTAGTTTCAGCAGTATATTTAAGGGTTAGAGTAAATGCAGCAATAGACCAAATTATCAAAGATAATTTAATTCCACTTTTAAAATCAATAACGGCAGAGTTGAAAAGAATTGATGTGTTGCATCCGTCACTGATAGGTAGGGTGAATGTATTGAAAATTACTATGTTCCCCAAGGTTTTGTATCTTTTTCGTTCTGTACCGTTTCTTATAGAGGAGGGGTTGATTAATTCACTAGAATCAATTTTCATGAGGTTTGTTTGAATGTACCGTAAAGTTAGACGATCGTTGAAGTGTATGTCTCTTCCTTGGGAAAGAGGAGGGCTAGCACTTCCTAATTTAAGGGTTTACCATTGGACATGCTTGCTGACCCAGATGGCCATGTTATTTGAACCAGCCACGAACATGGTTAATACATCGTGGGGTAATCAGAACTTACCCTCTATAAATGAATTATTACTTGGCAGAGAGGCTTTGGGATTGCTATTACGGAAAACAGATTGTCGCTATTACAGGAAAACATGGTACAAGGTTCTTGAAAGTGCCTGGGGGGTCTGGAAACTTGTGCAAAAGACGCTGGCAATCCCTAAAATTAACCCCTATTTGCCGCTATGGAACTCCAGTCTGTTTCCACAGCTTAATAATGATAGAACTTGGAGGCTTTGGGAGCAGCATGGAGCTAAAACACTAGGAGATATTATGGAAGGGGAGTCCGTGTTGGGGTTTGAAGTTATCCAACAGAATTATGGCATCCCTCCCAACCAATGGTTTAAATTTGCACAGATTTCTCAAACACTGATGGCTATAAGACCACGTATCTCCTTAGGTGCTAGTAATGACATGTTGGACTGCTTATTAAAAGGGGGTGAAAAGATTAAAATGGTATATACATTTTTTGCTGATAGGTACTCAGGATGACCTGGAAAAATCTGAGGCCTCTTGGGCTGCAAAATTAGAAGATCCAATTGTGGATCTGGATAAAGCCCTGCTATTAAATAAAAAAAATATTTCGCTCACCTAACTTGAGGGCACAGCACTATAAAACACTTTTTAATCTATATTTTACACCAGCAAAGATGTTTGATTGGGGTATAAGGGAGAATGATAGATGCCCTAGATGCAGTAAAGGACCTGCAAATCTATTGCATAAATTTTATCATTGTGAGAAATTAAACGTAATCCGCTGGGAAATCGAGAAATTCTGGGAGGGGTTGCTAGATGTTAAGATTAATCTATTCCCTACCCTGATGATACTAGGAATTGATGGTAAGCTGGGGCTGAAAAAAGAGGATGAAGCTTTGGTCTTTATTTCTGTTGCGGGACTTCGGATCCTCATATCAGCTGGCTGGAAGGATATCACAGCCCCTTCCTTTCAGATGTGGTTAGCCAGACTATTGGGGATGCATAATATTGAATCCTGCCTATATTTGCATAAGGGTAGGAAAGTCTGGGAAATGGGTCTGAATATTTGGGCTCCGTTCAAAAGGTGGAGGGACTCTAGATTATAAAAATTAATTGTTGTAATGATGGGTCCTCGGATTTTTGATAGGTGCAACTTATGAATTGTGCTGCTTTTATCTTGTTGATTTGAAACTTAGATATTCTTGTTTGTTCTCATACTTTGGGCCTTTAAGAACTGTTTTTTCTGCTTTGAATCTATTTATACTGTATGTGGTTTTATCTCTTTTTTCGAGAATGATGCAATGTATAATGTATTTATGTATGTTTGTACCAGGAATTCTCAATAAAAAAAAAATATTAAAGAAAAGATACATTTCATATTGGTCACCAGGGTCTCCATATCCTCCGCCCACCGGTATTTTCTCAAAACTCTCATAAATATTTCTTCCCTCCAAACCAAGGTTATGCAACAATATTGTTTGTTTCCTGGCTATGGAGAACCATTCTCCACCAATGGCAATGAGGTAAGAATTGAACAACTTTCTCCATTGCTTCCAAGTCAGTTTCGGCTTGCCCTTCTCAGATAAAATTGTTGTTGGCTGGGAAATATTAGTGGTCGTCATTGTGGCACCTCTAAATTCTTTAGATACAAATTCCACAAGGAAAACTGAATCAACCTGGTCAGTGTCTGATAGGAAGACTAGTTTCAGCAGTGTTCCCAATCCTATAAACTCTGGGTGCCTTATTTCCAGTTTCCAACCATTGACATGCATATATCAATAACGCTTAGAATACTGGTACATGAGGAAATTGTGACAATTATTTTGATATAAACAACTCCAGAAATAAAACTGAAATAACCTGGTCCATGTCTCATAGAAAGATTTGTTTCAGAAGTGTAAACCAATCCTATACCCTCTGTGTGCATAGTTACAGGTTTGTCCAGTCCAGTCACACGCGTAACCATAAAAGCGCAAAAATCAATAGGTGTGTGCATCACTGATCCTTAGAATGCCACTACATGAGGATATTGTGCTATGCATAAAAACTGGTGTGCGTGCCACTACTACTTGGAACTCTGATGCACATTGTTAAACTGCTTCCAATTGTTCCCCTGACAAGCATACAAAATGGTGTGCTTATCACCGAGAATGAAGAGAAAACACCCAATACAACATGGCCGCCATCACGCATGCTCATGTACGTGACGCCTTCGTCTCTTCTCAACTCAACAGATGATGAAGTATGTCATACACTGGATGCTCGTGCACAGAGCAACCATGGCACCAATATTGTGCAGAGACGTGAAACCACTGCAGCGCTAAGCCAAAAAATGTTTGAAGGGCGCAATTAATTGTAAATCGTCTTAATTAAGGTTCCCTCCAAAAGCATGCCACCAATGATAGCGTACGTAAAATTGTTAAAATATAAAGTAATCACATGCCAATGGCCATCACAGTAGTTGCACAGAACTTGAAAGTTTTATGGTCTTACAGCCCTCGAAATGGCCGATCGTTAAACAATGTAAGTCCGTAGGAACTTGGGGCCACTCGTCTGGGTACAGGTTCGAAATCAGAAACTTATGACGACTTCCCTTCTGGCTGTTGCTCGGTGTCCCATTGACTGGATGCTTGTCACGACTTCAAACCCGGCATGTGTTCCTCGTCAGAAAGGAATTCTTGGTTAGTGGCCCTGCTCCAAATTTTAAAAGGCCAGCTTGTCGCCAAATATGATGGAGCAGTGTACCTTAAGAATCAGCATAGAAGGCCATAGTGCTTTGAAGTATTTATTAACATCACCTTAGAAAGCATAGGACCACACTACCTTCATCTCCAACACCATCCTTCAACTGCCCCAACCCCAAGATTCCATGACTGATGTCACTTTGCCCATTCTAGAATCTCCCTCAAACAGACCTGGTCCTGCATACATCAATAGCTTAATAATAGCTTTACCATAACAGTTTCATTTCCCCTCTTCTATTTACCCTAACTATGGAACCCCTAGCAAATGCTATCAGGGACAATCTCGGAATACAGGATGCTCTAATAGGGTGTGAGGAATACAAATTAGCCATATGTGCAGATGACAATATGGTGACACTCTGCGCTCCAACCCAGTCATGGGGATCTTTACCTACAGAATAAGAAACCTTCAGATGGATAGCATTATTTAAAATTAAACTGAGGAAAACTGAGGTGCTTCTACCACACTCACTACCGAACCAAGTGCAGGACATTGAAGAAATCCCCTCACTCAAAACTGTACAACAATAAGAAAACAAGTTACTTACCTGTAACTACAGTTATCCAGTGTTGGTATCTTTCATAGATTCGCCTGAACCATTCCCCGTTGCCGAGGTGGAAGTCCCACAGTAAATCCAAAAGTAGTGCCAGAAGTAAATAATAATCCTAGTAGGCTAAAAGAAAAAAAGCATAAGGCCTAAATCTTATTAGCCTATCATTATAGTAAAAAGAACCAAAGTTGGTTCCCACCAATCAGCTAACAGCACGCTCTAGAACCTTCTGAGCAGAGGCAGTTCTCCTCAGATTTTCCTAGCACAAGTGGAAAGTAAGTATCCAAAATTATAGAGAACTGACTCGCCGGGGAGGAGTGTGGGTGCATGTGCATCTATGAAAGATACCAATACTGGAAAACTGTAGTTACAGGTAAGTAACTTGTTTTCTTATTCACTATTGGGGTATCTTTCATAGATTCACATGCCTGAATCAGAGTAGCAAGACTAATATACTGTCGTTTGCAGATGGTGGGAGACACGTGCTCATAACTATCAATTCGCATCCACAACTGGTTGAAAAACATCGATTTTTAAAACAAAATTGACCAAGCCTTTAAGAAAGCAAAACTGATATAAAAGACATTATATAAATATATATAAGTACATAGAAACATTTACAACTTTGCAGACATATAAATCTGTACATTGCATGAATATTGAAAGTAATGGAATGTAATAGAGAGAAAATACCTGAATCTGACCTTAATGAAAGAGATGGCGTAAGACAGCCTGTCCGACCGCTGCTTCTTCTTGATGCGAAGATTGAAGACAGTAATGCTTCGTGAACGTGTGGACATTTTTCCATGTCGCAGCACGACAGATATTTTCTAAAGTCACTCCAGCAAACAAAGCTGTAGAAGTTGATATAGTTCTTGTCGAATAAGCTTTGCCTTTCCACTGCAAAGGTTTGTTAGACGTGTCATGGCAGAAATGGATCGCAGATGCCAGTCATCTGGCTATTGTTGCCTTTGTTACCGCATTTCCAAGTGTTGCTTGACCATAGGCTATGAACAGTTGGTCGGAACGTCTGATGTCTTTAGTTTTCTGTAGGTAAAATTTTAAACAATGCTTAATATCCAGAGAGTGTAATCCTCTTTCAGCTGGAGTAGATGGATCTGGAAAGACTGTTCTTAATCTTACCCGTTCATTCAAATGAAATTGTGTATGTACCTTAGGGATGTACTTGGGATTTGTTCAAAGGGTTACGCAGTCCAGAGTAAGCTGCAAAAAGGGTTCCTTGATAGTGAAAGCTTGGATCTCACTAACCATTCTTGCAGAGGTAAGAGCCAGCGAAAGCGCGACTTTCCAAGTGAGGAATTTGAGATCCGCTTTATGGATCAGTTCAAATGGACGCTTCATTAACTGTGCTAGCACTGTGTTGAGTTCCCAATCTGGAGGGGGTGCTTGCACTGGAGGGAAAGCTCGGAAAAGTCCTTTCATGAATTGTTTGACAAGTGAAGACGAGCAGACAGGCGCCTTTCCTGAATATGGAAAGAGCAGCAAGATGTACCTTGACCAATGAAAAAGTAAGCCCAGACTTGGCAAGAGAAAGCAGATACAGGAGTATTTGTTCTGCAGGAGCTTGAATTGGTGAATATTATTCGCCTCACACAAGCAGCAAAATCGATTCCATTTGAGGCGATAAGTCTTAATTGTGCATTGGGCATGGGATTTGGCCAAAATCTCACGACAGTCCTGTGAAATGTTGAGGTCCTTGAATTCTAAGAAATCAGGAGCCATGCATGCAGGGACTGTGGTTCTGGATGAAGTACTTGCCCTCTGTCCCTCGATAACATTGTGGATGTCGTAAAAAGGTGAATGGGCTTGTCTTGAGACAATAGGAGAAGTTCCTGGAACCAACATTGCCTTGGCCAACAGGGTGTAATTATTATTAAATGGCAACCTTCCAGCTTCATCTTGCGGAGCACTTTTGGAATCAATGTTATTGGGGGAAAAGCGTACGTACAAATCCCTGACCATGTGATGGACAGGGCATTCCCTCTTGATCCCTGTTAAGGGAACCTGCTGGCATAGTAGCGGCATTTCTTGTTGTCCCTCGTTGCGAATAAGTCCAGTGCAGGTTTGCCCCAAGCCTGGAACACTGTGTTCGCCTGCTCCTGCTCTAGCTCCCACTCGTGACTGTCCGACTGAGACCTGCTTAGCGTGTCCGCTAGGGTATTGTGGAGACCCCTGACATGTTCGGCTTTCAGTGTTATCTTGTGGAGTGTGATTCATTCCCACAATTCCTGAGCCTCCTGTGAGAGCGCAGCTGATTTTGTTCCTCCTTGTTTGTTGACATAATACATACTGGTGGTGTTGTCGGTACAGACTAGCACTGAGGAACCTGCAATCCTTGGAAGGAACGCTTAGAGAGTCAGAAAAATGGCACGGAGCTCCAGTCTGTTGAAATGCTGTTGTCTTTGTACTTGAGACCATCTTCCTTGAATCTGAAAATACTGTAGATGACCTCCATCCTTCCATGGAGTTAAAACAAAGTCTGAAATGGTCTCTAGGAAAGTGAGGCCTTGGGTTAGATTCTCTGTCTGTGACCACCAATGCAGAGAATTTATCATGCGCTGTGTGACCTTGATAGTATCGTCGAACAAACCCATGGCTTGTTACCATTAAAAGTGCAGTTCCCATTTGAAGAGGTCTCATTTTGAGTCGTACGAAGGGTATTAGATGTATCGCTGAGGAGCAGATTCCGAGGAGCAAAGCAAACATTCAGACTGAAACTGACCTTCTTTTTGAAATTGACATTGGCAATTTTCGAAGACGGAGCTGGCAGTCGTGTGACAAGAATGCTTTGCACTGGACCGTGTCTAACCTTGCTCCAAGAAAAGGCATGACTGGGATTTGCTCTCGTTGAGGGTCAGTCCCAGAGGAGCAAAGAAATGTATACATTCTGCTGTGGCAACCTTGGTTTCGTGTTCTGAAGGACCTTTGAGCAGCCAGTCGTCTAAATAAGGGAATACTAGTATTCCTCGAGATCTCAATGCCGCTGGTACTGGTGCCAAGCACTTCGTGAAGATTCTTGGTACCGATTTTGGCCCAAACGGGAGCACCTTGAACTGATAGTGGGGGCCAGCCACTGTAAAGCAAAGATATTTGCGATGTTTGGGATGGCTAGGTATGTTGAAATATGCTTCTTCCATATCCAGAGAAGCCATACAATCTCCTTTGTTTAAACAACTTAAAATCTCGGCAAGCGTGACCATTCGGAAACTTTGTTTCTTGAGGAATTTGTTGAGCTTGCGAAGGTCTAGAATTGATCGCCATTCCCCTGACTTCTTTTTAATCAGGAAGAAACGAGAATAGAAACCAGTTCCTTTCTGAGATGATGGAACCTTCTCTATTGCATTCTTGAGTATCATAGTTAGGGCTTCCTTGACTAATAAGTGAAGACGAGGGGGAGGCGGACCCCTGGGCGGAGTAGTAGGTGGCTGTTTGATAAATTTGAGGGTGTGGCCGTTGCTTATTAGATCTAGAACCCATCGATCTGATGTAATTTTCTTCCACTTGTGAACAAAAGCTAAGATTTTTGCATAAGGAGGGTAATATGGCTGGTGCCCTGTGGAGATCACTGCTTCCTGCTAGTGTCTCTGCCTTGATTTTGTGATCTCTTTCGACCACCTTGACGAGAGAAACTAGCCATGGACAATTGACGGTATGAGGACTGGTTGTAAGGCTGTCTGTACTGGGACTGATACTGCCTGTTCTGCTGGTTTTGGTATCCTCCTCTTGAAGAAAAACCACACCCTCTTGCTCCTCTGAAATTTCCACGCCTGTACTGAAGGGTGCCTAATGATCGTGTGGTATCGTGTCCATTTTTATAGCTAAGAGGGCCTCATCAATGTGTTTACCAAACAAAGACTCTCCGTCATAAGCCATGTCTAGAATCTTTGTCAGTACCTCAGGTCTGAAAGTGGTGGCTTTAAGCCATCCCTGGCATCTAAGCACTGCAGCTCCTGCAAGCTGACGGAAATTGGTGTTTACGATGTCTAAAGCGCAATCTATAGTTTCACTTGCCGCGCGTTCTCCTTCCAGCAGTATCTTTCTTGCCTCCTACCTATGGTCTTCTGGAATGACCTCATCTGTCGGTCATAACGGCTAGAGAATTGGCAGCTCTAATAGAGGCCAATGCCATGGTAGAGAATTTCTTGCCTATAAGGTCAAGACGACGTCCTTCCTTATCAGGTGGTGTGGTGATAGGTGTAGCAGGATTTTTAGATCGCTGTTGGGAGGCCTGTGAAATTACTGAATCCGGCCGTGGATGACCAATCAGACAGGTTGACTGTTGGCAGGAGCATGATATTTCTTCTCTATGCGCTGGAGTACCGCTGGAATAGATGCAGGTTTCTTCATGATTTTAAACCCTTCATTCCAGATATAGTCTATAAACGGCACAGCTCTCATGATTTTCTATACTCCTCCTTGAAATCAGGAACCACCGATGGTATGGGTGGGTTTTCTGGAACTGCCTGTTTTGGGGGAAACCTCTGTCGATAATCCGCCAGCATGGCCTGTAGATCTTGAATGAGCATTGGAGGGAGGTGACTCATTTCCCTCTGGGGAACTTTCCTGTGATGGAATCCTTGATGTGGGACAATAATGTCTTGGTAATACTGATCTTGGTAGTCGTCATCTTCTTCCTCATCTTGACTCTTGATGTTTAATTCAGAAGAATGGTGAGCTGTACCAAAGGGTCCTTCATCATCTTCATCGTCATAGTCGTCATCTTCAACATAAGTGTCTAGGAGATGTGAAGGATTAAGTGGTGAGATCTTGCTGTAATCCTGCTGTCTTTAAAAAGTTTTTAGTTGGTAAAGACCAGATGACATAGGCGTTGACTGCGAAGGTAGAGTTAACCAAGCAGAAACTGTAGATTAAGTAGGCAAATCCATCGTCGATGGGCTCTTTGTCGACGGGCTCTTCGTAGATGGGACCGTCGACGGGATCGTCGACGAGGTTGTCGTCGTCAGGCTCATCGTCGACGGGCTTCTCAACTAAGGGGTCGTCGTCAAGGGGTTCGTCGTCAACGGGATCTTCAATGCTGTCGACTTCGTCGACGGGGAAGACGTCGACGGCGTAGTTTTCGTCGACGATGAAATCTTCATTGACGGCGGAGACTTTGTCGATGATACTGCATATGAGCTCGACATCTACATGGTCGTCCATGGTGATTTCGTTTTTCTCGTCGATGACTCTTCAAGAACTGGTTTCTTGGTATCGATAGAGATTTTTATAGACAGAATAGGTGATTTAATGCCCGTAGTTGAGGTAGTAGCCATAGATGATGAGGCAGAAGAAGTCACAGAGATAGTCAACAAAGTAGTCACTGTGACAGATTTAATATGGCTTTTACTTACAGTTTTTGAAGTAGAGGGCCTTTGATTCCTTGCCTGTTGTGGATGACGGAGAAACAGCGTTGACCCCGAGGAAAGTTTTGGTGACCTCTGTGAAGGGTCAAAAACATCATGGGAAGAGTTAAGGTGTTTTCTTCCCTCACTCGAAGAGCTGTCATGGGATCTGGATCTTTTTCTTGAAGTAGAAACTCTATCATCCTCTTCAGTTGAAGAAGATTTAAGCTACAAGTGCAGTCTTGCCTCTCTGTCACTAAGGGTCTTGGTAGGAAAGGTAAGGCAGATTTTGCAATGTTTTAACTCATGCTTGGGATAAAGGCAATACATGCAGTCCTTATTTTGGTCATCCACATGGACTCTCTTTTTATCACAGGTCCTGCAGGGCTTGAAGAGAGCTTTCCTGTCAGACATTCTGAAGAAAAGGTAGAAGAACTGAGTGGCACTCAGGGATACTCCTTTCCACATGACGTGGGGTGAAAATCTGAGGAGAACTGCCTCTGCTGAGAAGGTTCTAGAGAGTGCTGGTAGCTGATTGGTGGGAACCAACTTTGGTTCTTTTTACTTTAATGATGTAGATAGGCTACTAAGATTTAGGCCTTATGCTTTTTTCTTTTAGCCTACTACTAATATTATTTACTTCTGGCACTACTTTTGTATTTGCCATGGGACTGCCGCCTCGGCGACGGGAAATGATTCAGGCATGTGAATCTATGAAAGATACCCCAATACTGGATAAGTTACATATCCTGGAGAGAGTGCACACATTAATTTACTCAAATACACTTTCCTTCTCAAAGAAATTAAAAGCAATCTGGAGAAACTGAACTTTCAACACTTTTCTTGATGAGGCAGAATTGCCATTATCAAAATGAACATGCTCCCAAAAATTATATATTTATATCAGCCCCTCATCCCCCATGAAATTACCCTAAACATATAAAGGTCTACTTCAAACTGTAATAAAAAAGAATATCTGATCTAAATAAAAGCCACAAATTGTAGCCTAACAGACCTATAGGTCACCATAGGCAGGTGGCTTAGTGATTCCAAATATTCACTGCTATCACCTGGCTTCACTCCTGAGATATTTTGTGGAATGGGGAAAACAGAAACTGACAGACAGTGGGGTAATATAGACTAACTGATAGCCACAATGCCTACTTGGAAAATACTGTTGATGTACCGGAAGCATAGGAGTTGGGGTCTGTATTGTTCACTGATCACAAGGTCCACATTGGTGGAGTGGGATGCGGTGGCAATGAGGAGATGCCCTGTGTCCTTCCCTCCCCTGTTTATGCCTCTATGTTTTAAACCAGATTTTTACCCAACTTTAGATGTCCTATCGTACAGGAAGTGGAGAGATAGCAAATGCGGTATGGTGCATTCCCTGTTCAAGAATGGTACGGTCCAACCAATTGAGGGCCTTAAACACCAATACAAATTGCCATATAGAGAGCGCTTTGCTTAATACCTACAAGTGCAAACCTGGGTCCTTCATCCAGACATGAAAGCGGGGGCATCTAGACCATTGACCACATTTGAAAAATGACTCATGAACACCCACACCAATAAACATACAATTTCCACTATCTACAGGTTCCTAAACGATGACAGAATCCTCACCAAGAACCCGGCATAGACGAGACGGGATGAAGAGTTAGAGAAGACCCTAACAGACAGCACGAGATCAAAATATATGATAGAGCCCACATATCCACCTGGGCATGCCAAATGAAAGACACACAATACAAAATTCTACACTGCTGGTATAGAACTCTACAGAAACTCGTAAACTGGAACAAACAAAAAGAAGGTGTGAGCTGGCAGGGTTGTGGGTCATTTGGTACTTTAACACATTTATTATGGCAATACCCCAAATTGAAAAGAAACTGGGAAACAGTTTTGAAAGACATAGAATTAGCCTTTGAAACAACCATAGCCTGAAACCTAGGTGTCATCCTTTTGGGTGCTCCCACAAAGAGGTATTATAAATCGGTTTGGGGCAAACAGTTTATACTTGCCCTTACAGGGACAACACAGGCACTACCGGCAAAGTGGATCACGCAGGTCCCATCTAGCCATGATAACTGACTGGATAGAAACTTGAATGTGCTAGCCATGGAACAAATTGTGCAATATCTAGAGCAGCAACATAAAACATATGATAATAACTGGTTCCCGTTCATTATAATTTTTTCCATGGAGTACAGAGATGCACCAGCCCAGCAACCTCAGAGTCTTATGGCTATTCCCAGACTATCTTTCATAGGCATCCCTCAGGGCTACAAGGGAATGATGATCCAAAGAAATAACAAGAACCTTCAATTAGGACGATCACTAAAACTGAATTGCCCTGGGTGTGTTGTATCTAGTAAAAAGGGAGCTTTTGTCCGACCGCAAATTAACTTACTTAAAATACACTGATCATGGGAAAGCCGGGATGTGGGTGGGCTGGGGGGGAAGGAGTTCAAAAGGTTTGATTATTTTTTATATCAGCAGCAACTAATAGTCCCTATCTGGCTACTGGTTGTAGGCTACGATATGTGTAATAAAATAACAATAAAAGGTATTGATGCTAAAAGTAATATATAAAGCTGTAGGAATTAGCCTTCAACCTTTTTCACAGATTCCTAGGCTTTCTAGGCTCCTCTGTTACTGTTTATTAGCAAGGAGAGTACCTTTGCTATGACTACCATAACATGCTATCTATGGGCCCGACTGAAGTAGTGATAGCTTGAATGCGTGAAAGAATATCAACCACTGGTAATTACTCAGGCCGCAATCCATGCCATTGTTATTTTGCACACCATGCCACTTCAGTCTTGACTCCAATGGGAAAAGTCCAGCCCAAACTGCTAAGCAAGGTCTTCCCTGAACCGGAACACAAGCAACTCAGGACTGGTTTCACCATTATTACGGCTCATCAACCAGGTATAGCTCACTTACAGTGGCCCCGTGCGCAGGGGACCCACACCTGGGCATTCCTGTCCCACATAGGGCATCACACTGAAGTATACAAAAAAGCAGTGGATGTAATGAATGAATTCATCTCAGACACTGGTTACTTGGGCCGCATACCGGTCCTTTGTTATTTTCCACATCATGCCACCTCACTTTGAACCCACCCATATGCAAATCAGTCTTGAGCCTGCTCCAATGGAGCAGTGCAGCCTGAACTGCCAGGCCAGGTCCTCCCGGACCTGAAACATGGGTAACCCAGGACCTGGTTCACCCTTATAAGGGCTCATCAGCCAGGTACAGTTTGTTTCTAGTTGCACAGTGTTCACCTACAGCTATGACACTGCAGTCATTGAACTTCACTGAGTCTAATTTCCAGGATGAGAGTCTGGTTGTCATCAAAAGAGACAGTCAGGCTCATCCAATTGGCCTCTGTCGTGGGTCTGTCCTGTCTAGTTTTATTATGGTATCTGGTAATATTCTACTTTTCCACCAAATTATGTAATTGCATTTTAAATGGTGTCCATGCACCTCAAATAGAGATGTGTGTACCATATGTTATTCATGTAGTTAATGTTAAGTTTATATGTGTTGTGAAAAGAACTAGTACCTATGTAATAAAGAATAGTATATATCTGATGCATAACATACAGTTTTATATACTATGGGCCAGATGTAGGTCGCCAAATACCGGTCGGTAACGGCCGATTTCGGCCGTTACCGATCGGTATTTGGGATTTGACATGTAGGTGGCCTCCTAATTACAGAATCGGTATATTTACCGATTCGGTAAATTTACCGATTCTGTAAAATACCGAATCAGTAAATTTACCGAATCGGTAAATACAGATGTAGGTGGCACTGGAAACAGTGCCACAGGCCATTACCGATTCGTTATTTACCACGTAATACTAATACATGGTAAATAACGAATTCCAGTGTACATGCACATCTGTGCATGTACACCTGTGCCATGTGGCACACAGACATGCCCTAAGGGCATGTCTGTGTGTCACATGGCACACAAGCCAGTAACAGGGGTGCAACAGGGTGTCAAAGTAACACCCTGTCCCCCTTGTAAAATCGGTAATTTTACCGATTCGGTAATTACCGAATCGGTATTTGCTATTGAATCCTATGGGCTTCAAGGCCCATAGGAATCAATGGCAAATACCGATTCGGTAATTACCGAATCGGTAATTACCGAATCTTACCGATTCGGTATTTTTACAGAATTTTTTACCTACATAGCAATTACCGAATAGTAAATACCGAATCGGTAAAACTCGGTATTTACCATTCGGTAATTTGCTATTACCTACATCTAGGCCTATATGTCAAAAATAAAGTTAACGGGCTGGGGAATGTACTAAAGACAGGGAAAGTGCATGAATGCTTGGTACGGTGTGCTCAAAGCCCCCTCCTGCTGCAAGAAACCCATGTACTGGGCAACAATTGAGAATTGTATATGAAGGGGCAAATGCACACTCCTAGCCCACTCGGAGGGCTTCAGGTTCCAGAGGCACATGCATCTTGATGCATGGTTGCCGTACCTGGTAACGCAGACCTGCTTGGACTTGCAGAGTTGCTGGTCAGTGGTAGGAGGCACGTAGCAGGGTGAAGAACTTTGTTTGGATTTATAGTACTTCAAGAAAAAGAGGGGTCCTTCTTGTAACACTCTCTCACAACATTTATCTATGTACTGATCCAGAGGAATAGGAATGCACCACCTGAGAATACTTAAAAATACTATCTTATCACTGAACTCTGTTTATATAAAATTGTCAAATTTTAATGAACAAAATCAAATCTTAACATTTCATAAAAGCAGTTAGATCTGGGGGTCTCTAGTTGGCAATGGTATTCATCTTTGTCCAAATAGGGACCCTTACTTCTAAGTCAGGATAAGGGGATTGCACTCCTTAATAACCCCTGCTCACCCCCTTCGTAGTTTAGCACGAGCAGACAGGCTTATCTCAGAGGCAGTGTGTTAAGCACTTGTGAATATACACAGTAATACAGTGGAAACACTACAGATAGACACAACTCAGGTTTTATAAAAATAAGTATTCTTTATATAGTCTTAACACAAGACCACAAATGACAAAAATCCACAATACTACACTTAAGATTGCTTAAAGATGATAAAACGTTGCTTAGTTTAAGTTGATGATAAAAGCGACAAAGTTCTCAACAAAGTACCTGGATGCATAATGCAAAGTTAACAAAAGGCTCACAAAAGGAGAGATGCGTCGGTTCCGTGATGCGGGGTAGAGGATGCGTCGTGCCTCAATGCTTGCTCAGAGTAGAGGATGCGTCGTGATCCTTACCGGTGCGGAGGTGATGCGTAGATTCTCGGCCTGTTGCGCAAGATGACACCTGGATGCGAAACGATGATCCGGTTGTGATGCGAGAAGATGGCGCCCTTGATGCGGCGATGCAATCACGATGCGACAGGACCTGCAACACGCTTCTCCGGTGATGCAATGGCGAGATGCGGCGAAGGCTCGCTTCTCCGGCGAAGCGACGATTTCAGCTGAGGCGATGACACGCTTCTTCTCGATGCGACGTGCTTCCAGATCCCAGCGACACGCAAATGTCTGGAGTTGAGAATTCCCAGCAGGAAATTCAGAGGGGAGCTGGAGATGAAGTCTTTTGTCCCTGAGACTTCAGCAGGAGGCAAGCACAGTTCAAGGCCATGGAGAATATTCCGAAGATGATGAACGTCCTTAAAAAGTTCCATCTCCTTTCCTTAGCAATGAAGCAACCACTGCAGGCCAACCCAGCAAACAGCACACTGGCAGAGGGGCAGTAAAACTCCTGCAGATTCCTTGGTTCTTCTCCTTGGCAAAAGGTTTCTTGTTCCAGAAGTGATCTAATTTCTTGGGCTCAGGGTCCCAATATTTATACCCCAAAATCCTTTGTTCTCTGAAGGCAGAGAGACCTCTGCCTAGTCCAAACCAGTTCCTGAGCACTTAGTTTACATGACTCTCTTCTTCCTTTCACTGTGTGTGGCAGAGACTGTTGTAATTTATCAATGCTTGTTTGACCTATTTAGTTATGTTAGGAATGTTAATACTAGAAGTGATGACATCATAGAATGCTACAGCTGGAGCAAGGCTTTACAGAGAGAACTGTGGATCTGTGAGGCTGCTTTCTCTGGTTGATGATGCCATTAGGAATTTGAATAAAGCTCACTGAGTTTTACTACAACCTGGATTATTACTTTATTTCACTGGCAACGAGGATGGGATAGGAGATGAAGAAGGGTCATGATGTTTCTGATAAGAAAGAAAAAGAATCTTTGAGTAGTATACATGCTCTTACTATGGCTGAGAACTCGGAAAAAGTAGTATCTAAGGTCTCATCTTTCCAAAAGCATAAGAAGGTTTAGAAAGATTCACGCACACCTAATCTGAAATCTCCAACTGTTAAATCTGAACGTGAATCATTAGGAACCACAAGTTTTAGTGGGAACTACGGCAGAGAGAAGAATGTTAAGGAAGCTCCCAAGCTGAAGTGTTTCAGGTGTGGAAGTTTTTCGCATCTCTCTAATTATCCTCAATGTTTTGCAAAAGACTCTATTTGCATGAAGTGTGGGATAAAAGGATATTACGTGCGCGTATGCAGGTCATTTCAAAATGGATCAACTCAGGGTATGAGCAAGAATACTGACATTGTACGTACTGTCTTCATCTGCATCAGTGTTGATTGTAGCCAAAATGATAAATAGGAAGTTTCCTTTTCTGAGGGTGTAGCAATGGATGGCAATGTTGTTAATAGTGTATGTGTTGAGGATGGTCTTGTGGATGCGGATGAAATTTCATTGCCAGAATGTGATATTATGGTTAACAATTTTAAGTTTGTTGTTTTGGCAGATTCTGGGTCTCCTTTTACCATGATAGGTAATAAACAATGGGATGAGGTTGTGGGTATGGAGAATATGACGTTATCTAAACCAGACATTAATCCTGTGGGATATAACAAAACCAAGATTAATGTTTTTGGATATATTGAAGGGTGCATCAAATTCAAGGACAGAGAGACAGTTGGGAAAATTTACGTTGCAGAAAGAGGAGATAATCTACTTGGATGGAGACATCAAAGAGACTTGGGGATTATGTTGAATCCTAGAGCCAAAAACCCAAAAGATCAAGTCATGTTGATCAGTTGTGAGAGTGTTCAGAATATTTCAAAGGGTTTAGGAGAAGAATACTTCAATAGATTTCCTGAGGTATTTTCTGATGATCTGGGATGCCTCAGGGGTTTTGAGCATCGTATTATCTTTAAAAAAAAATGCCATACCGACAGTACATAAAGTTAGAAAGGGGCCTAATATGATGATGGGTCCCCTTAAGTTGGAGTTAGAGAGGTTATTGAGATTGGACGTCATTAAGGAAATTGAAGCGTCTGAATGGTTGGCGCCGATTGCTTTGGCCCCAAAGGATGGGGGGGCCAACGTCAGGATGTGTGTGGATTTGAGAAGCTTAAATGAGTGGATCTGGGTGGACAGGCAACCCCTACCTAACATCTCGAGTCTCTTAGTATCCTCAAAGGAGCACGGATTTTCAGTGTCTTGGATTTGTCATCCGCTTATCATCAGGTGCCTTTACACAGGGATTCTAGGCACCTTACTTCTTTCGTCACTCCTCTGGGAGCATACTGTTTTAAGAGAATGCCCTTCGGGTTGGCGTCTGCAGCAGCATGCTTCCAGAGGGTGATGAAGAAAGTTTTGGACGGCATTGAGGGCATAATGTTTTTTCAAGATGAGATCTTGATTTATGCCGGTAATAGTGAACAGCATGGCAATATTTTAGTTAAAGTACTAGAGAGGTTGAGAAATAATGGTTTGACAGTTAAACGTGAAAAGTGTCGTGTTGGTCTGGAGAGTGTGACGTATCTTGGTCATGTGATCTCAGGTAAGGGAATACAACCCAAGTTAGAACTGGCACAGAGTATTTTAAATGCTCCTGTACCAGGTGACAAGGATCAGGTGAGATCTGTCCTTGGACTTGCTGAGTTCTATTCGAAGTTTGTGCGTGGTTTTTCAAGTGTGACCGAGCCTATCAGGTCAATATTAAGGAAGGGATCACATTTTCTTTGGTCTGGTGGTTGCCAAGAGGCGTTTGATGTTATCAAAAGGGAAATTGGTAATATGCCTACTTTAGGACATTTTGATACTAAGTTAAAGACTGTTTTGTCTACTGATGCGAGCTTGAGAGCTCTGGGAGCAGTACTCTCTCAGTGTGTTAATGGTGAAGAAAAGACTGTTGCTTTCGCTTCGCGTGCATTAAAAGTGGCTGAGAGGAATTAGTCCTTTATAGAGAGAGAAGCCTTAGCGGTTTTCTGGGCTGTACAACATTTTAAGTTCTACTTATGGGGTATTCCTTTTCTTGTGTGATCAGACCATCGTCCTTTAGTTCAAATTTTCTCTTGTAGACACAGTGACATTACTCCCAGGATAAAGAGGTGGAGTGAGGGATTGCAAGAATATAATTTCAAGGTGCAGTACTTGCCTGGAGTCAATAATAAGTCTGCAGATACCCTTTCACGGCTGCCTATAACTATGGATGATGATATGAAGGTTTACCCAAATTCCTAGTAACCGACAATGGTTTGCAATTTACTTCTCAAGAGATGAGTGATTTTCTCAGGGAGAACAATATAATTCACCAAAAAACTGCATTATATTCTCCGCAAGCCAATTGTTTGACGGAGCGGATGAATAGATTAGTCAAAGATTGTGCTCAGCGTGCTCTTAGCGTGAGGTCATCTTTTACCAACATTTTGAGAGAAAAGTGGTGGGCACATCGTACCACTCCCAATGCTATCATTCTCAGGTCTACTTTTGAGGCATTGAGAGGAAGGAAAGCAATTTCTAAATTGAATCCCAACTGGTTACCACATTGTGAAGATCAAGGTTTGACATTGGAAGAGCGACGTTCCAGGATTACTGATTGTAGCCAACTTCTCACACTGATTATCAACAAAAGTATAAAGTTGGGTATGATACCAAAATGCATGTTGGGTATAGGAAGTGGAATGCTGGGGATAGTGTTTTGGTAAAGAATCCTAGACACACATTAAAGGGAATGAGCACCTTTATTGGTCCATACAAGATTGTTGCTATCAAAAAAATTGTTGTGACAGTAGATAATGGAAATACTTGAAATATGTCAAGATTATTAAAATGTAAAGATCAGCAGAAGCAAAATCTAGAAGATGTGAATCCTACAAAGACGTTTGAGAAGTTTCCTTTAAGATCTTCTCAAAGGTCTCGGACTGTGCCCTTAAAGTTCAGGGATTTTGATCTGAGTTAGTTTTGAATGTTTTATAGTGGATCTCCGGAATTTATTAGTACAATTTTATAGATGGTAGACAATTGTTTTTTTTTCTAAGTTTCTCTTTGTGTTTATTTGTTTTGTTTTCTTTTCCTTTAGGAAGGAGGATGTGTGTTGTAATTGATCAATGCTTGTTTGACCTATTTAGTTATGTTAGGAATGTTAATACTAGAAGTGATGACATCATAGAATGCTACAGCTGGAGCAAGGCTTTACAGAGAGAACTATGGATCTGTGAGGCTGCTTTCTCTGGTTGATGCTGCCATTAGGAATTTGAATAAAGCTCACTGAGTTTTACTACAACCTGGATTATTACTTTATTTCAGAGACATCAGCCGCCCCACAGGAGGTGGAGCCAGCACAAGGGGAGGGAAGGTCAGCTCTGGAGCACTTTGTTGACAAGATTCCTTCTCTCCTTTCACAGTGCAGGGCAGAGACATCAGAAAAGCCACAGGAGGTGGAGCCAGCATTGTAGAGGGAAGGCCCAGCCCTATTCAGGTCCCAGGTGCAACTCCTCCCTCCCATCTAGATGCAGATCTCTCTATTCACCACTGGGCTGCCCCAGCCTGTCTCCTGGAATCCCCCAGCCCTGTCACTCACAAACCCAGACAAGGAATACACAACCTAGCAGAGGCAGGCCTGGACAGTTAGGCAAGAAAATACCTACTTTCTAAAAGTGGTATTTTCAAACACAGAATATTAAAACCAACTTTACTAAAAGATGTAGTTTATCATTCTGAGTTCAGGCATATTAACTGAGTCAGTTAGGATTATAAGAATGTAATAATCTAACTGCAGATACTATCCTATGGAAAACAGGTAGCTTTCAATAGTGAAAAACGAAAATGGCTGTAATTCACTATTAGGACATGGTAAACACATCAGAGCATGTCCTACCTTATACGTACAGTGCACCCTGCCCTTGGGCCTACCATAGGGGTGTCTAAGATGAAGCAAAGGTAAGGGTTAGGGACTGGCAAGTGGGTGCACTTGGCCTAGTCGACATGGTAGTGCTAGACTGCACACAGGCCTTGCAATGGCAGGCCTGAGACACACTTTACAAGCTGCTTCTGTGGGTGGCACAACCAGTGCTGCAAGCCCACCAGCAGAATTTGATTTACAAGCCTTGAGCACACATGGTGCATTGTACTAGGGGCTGACAGGTAAATCAAATAACCCAATCA
Organism: Lissotriton vulgaris; assembly: GCF_964263255.1. Taxonomy (NCBI): domain Eukaryota; kingdom Metazoa; phylum Chordata; class Amphibia; order Caudata; family Salamandridae; genus Lissotriton; species Lissotriton vulgaris. The sequence continues at coordinate 53,179,848 of NC_141686.1, forward strand.
TGGAATAACCAATTAGTACATCAATTTAACAGAGAGAGCACTTGCACTGTGGCACTGATTAGCAGTGGCACAGTGCCCAAAGCATAAAACCAGCAAAAACATATCAAAACAGAGGAGGCAATCTGTCAAAATGGAAGAGAGACTCACGCCAATGATGCCAGGTCTAACAAAAGCATATCTCAATATATAAAAACATATTACAATCAATTCTATTCTTATTGCACTTATATATGTCATTACACAATTACTTGTAAATTCTTAAATGCACTTCTCAAGACCATATACAATATTCATCACATTAATTCATCCATACAGTTTAAAACAATGTTATCAAAGACCATAAATAAACCAAATACTGTTAACGTTGCGTTTTGGTGATATTTATTCTGGTTCACTCTACCTTCTTCAAGACATAACATTTTGTAACATAAATAATATCTAAAAGTCAATGCTTTCGGTCTTCTACAATAGTCTATGCCAGATTCAGTCCCAAAGATTCCGAGGCTCCCCTAGTGGTGAGTGGAGACGTAAACCTGACTCTACCCAGTACACTTGATAGGGTTACTAGAGGGAGCGGGCCACCCAGAGAGGAATACAGACTGACCTTGTTCCTGATGGTCACGGATCTGACTAATCCCTGGTGGGCCACACATCTGAGTGCACACAATACTCATTTGTGGCTAACACCATGCAGTATATGTTGCATCTAGACTACTTACTGATCCTAGCACCCCTCCAGGGCCACTGAAAAGAAGTACAAATACCTTCCCAGGGGCATCTCGGACCAACCAGCTTGAGTCTACGGCTAATGCAGCCTTCTCCCTGCACCACCTTAGGCTGGAGACTCGATCCATGGGTGTTGACAGACTGGTCAACTAAGTGATTCTCCCAAGAGTCAACAGAACTATACTTCCAGGAGAACGAGAGCACCATAGCCTCCAAGACCTGTATGTGAGAGGCGTACAAAATTGTGATAAGGGGCCACCTAATCGCTCATGTGAATGGGACCAAGAAACACAGGCATAGAGAAAAGACAGAGCTGGAGGCGAAGTTGACATCCTGGGACACCCAATATGCTGTGAACCCAGATGTTCATCTAGCCTCCCAAATAGAGAAAACAAGAGATGAATACCATAACCTGCTGCACGAGAAGATGCAAGCCCTATATAGGTCCAAATAGTAGAAACTGTACGAAGTGGGCAACAAGGTCGGAAAATTACTAGCATTGTTTTCCCACCGGGAGGAGGGGCAGAGATGGAGCCATGAGATCCACAATAGAGAGGGCCACAGGGTGACAATGGCGGTCAAAATATCTGGGCCTTTTTTTAGAATATCTGAGGGATATATTCTCCTCACAGGTGGACTTGGACCAGTTCTTCCACTACATTCCTTACCCACAATTTGAGGATATATATAGGAGGGTGAGATCTTCTTGCTCTTGACCCCGTTCCGCAGCGGCTGTGTGCCGATCGAGCGGAGGGTCTTCCTACGAGCAAAATGACCCACACTACTTCCTGCCTGCTACACTATTCACGCAGGTTAGCGTGCTAGTTGTTCTCCTCCCTAGCCTATTTTATATGGAGACCAAGCGAGGCGTAGCGGGCGCGCCTAAGGCAAGCTCGTCTGCGCCCACCCGCGCCCTGCTGGGACCCGGGGCCAGTGATAATGCCCGTTTGCTCTCCTATTCCTCTATTGACCTGCTTAAGTTACAATGCGCTGGGCCTTTGAATCTCAAGGCTAAGAAGGTAGCGATGGCTTGTGGTATTTACCTCCCTTGCGACGCCTCTCTTGATCCTGACACTGTGTGTGCTCCACCTCAGTCTACAACGCCCCTTCAGCCACCCCTTGATCTCCCATCTCTGAACACTGACACCCTTACGATCACTTACCTGAACACTCGTTCGTTGGTCAAACACCAACTCGTGATCTTTCAGTTGTTGCACGCAAATACTATTGATATCCTCCTTCTATCAGAAACCTGGTAGTCGGATGATTCCAGCCCTGATATTCTGGCTGCTAATCCCTCTGGCTATTACATACTGCACACAAACCGGCCTCAAGGTAGACTGGGTGGTGGTGTTGCAGCTATTATTCACCACCGACACAAGTTTGTGATCCTAGAAGAGGTTTCTCTCCCCAGGGTCGATAGCCTCATTTTGAAATTTTCCTCTGCTAGGTCTTCTCTTGTCTGTGCACTTTTCTATCGCCCACCTGAACTTATGCCTCTTTTTCCTCAGTTATTTGGAGACCTAATCTCTCAACTGGTAATTAACCACGCTAGGGTCGTCATTATTGGGGACTTCAACTATTGGCCCTCGGACACTCGCGAGAGTAATCTCTCTGTAAAATTCTCCGATCTTCTGCTGGGTTTGAATTTCTCCCAGCATATTCATGTATCTACACACATAAAGGGTTATACTATCGACCAAGTTTGGACCTCCAATATTGATATATCCCCTCCTTCCATTTTTCCCTGTTCCTGGTGCGATCATTTTTTAATTTCTTTTGCATTGGCTTACGCTCCCTTTGTTCCTTTGACCCCCGTCACTAATATCACTGCCCGTAATTGGAAACGGGCTAATTTGGAAGAATTCCATTCCCTACTGGCTGCCTCTGCCCCCAGCAACCTGGCCTCCATTACCACCCAGGCCTCTTGCCTCGAGTCCTGGCTCAAAGCAGCCAGTGATAAGGTTGCACCCCTGAAAAACATTAAGTCCAAACGTCCCCATGACGCCCAACGTTGGTTCACCGAACAACTAAAGAAGGATAAATTAGCCCTCCGCCAAGCTGAGCGCCGCTGGCACCGCGCCTACTCACCCAAAAAAAAATCTGAATATGTTGTGTTGTTAAAATTATACAAAAATTCTATTCTCCAGGAAAAAAAAGTTATACTTTTCTCCAAAATTTTTAAATTCTGCATCTAAGGTAAAAGATATTTTCTCTATTATGAATGAGCTCACACAACCTGACAGGGTGACTCTTCCAGTTGTCCCCTCGCAATCGCTTTGCGATTCTCTTAATTCCTATTTTATTCACAAAATTATCACTATAAAAAATAACATCCCCATCCCTTCCTCCTCCTCTGCCCGGGTCTTTCCCTGCCAGAACTCGTCCTCGCTGGTTGTCTTTCCCCCAAATACTAAGACTGATTTTGTGGCTTTACTAAACAAAGTGAGCTCGGGCTCGCCAAATGACTGCTGCCCCCCGCAGATTCTTAAAGCAGCCTTTCTCGCTTGCCCTGACCCCCCACTTACACTTCTTAATGAATCTTTAGCTACAGGAATTGTCCCTGACTTCTTTAAACATGCAGCTGTGGTCCCTATCCTGAAAAAGCCCAATGCCGATCCTCTGGTTCTGGACAATTTTCGCCCTATCTCCCTGCTTCCCTATCTAGGCAAGATCTTAGAGACCCATGTCACTAACTGTCTTAGTTCTTTTATTGAGAACTCCCAGTTTCATGACTCCCAGCAGGCGGGCTTCAGGCCAGCCCATTCCACCGAATCGGTTATTCTGGCGGTGATGGATGAGCTCAGAAAGGGTGCTGATAATAACATCTCTGAACCCCTCATGTTATTAGATTTGTCTGCGGCCTTTGACACAGTCGATCACGACCTGCTGATCGACCGTGTCAACAACGCCGGTGTCCAGTGTCGGGCCCTTGAATGGATTAGAACATTCTTACATCAGCGCACCCAGGCGGTTCATCTGTCTACCTTTGTGGCACCACAAACCAGTCTGACCTGCGGAGTCCCTCAGGGCTCTGCCTTATCGCCCCTCTTGTTCAACATGTACATGCAGCCTCTGATTGCTTCCCTCCGTAATAGCCCAGTTACCATCTTTAATTATGCGGATGATCTCCAGCTGGATTTTAATTTTGATTCCATCACTACATCCTGCGCTAATTTTCAATCTACCATGCTTTCCATTAGCGAGTGGATGTACCATAGCCAGCTGAAGTTAAACCCCGAGAAAACGGAACTTGTATTAACCAGGGGACTTGCCAACCCCTGGAATGCTAGCTTCTGGCCTTCTTCTTTGGGCATCCCTCCCCTTCCTGCTGACTCTGTGAAAAGACTCGGCGTTATCATCTGCAAAGAACTCTCAATGAAACCACAGATCACTGCTGTCACCTCAGCCTGCTTTTTCCATCTTCGCAGGATCCGTAAAATCTGTAGGTTTCTGTCCACGGAGGCTCTCACATTGGTCATCATAGCCTTGATTACATCTCGCATTGACTACGCCAATGCTCTTTATGCTGGCATTCCTGCCTACCAATTGCACCGTTTGCAACTTGTGCAAAGTCAGGCAGCCAGGTTAATTTTTCGCCAGCCTAAACATTCACATGTCTCCCCGCTACTGAAGGAACTTCATTGGCTGCCGGTCGCCATGCGGTGTATCTTTAAACTTGGCTGCACAACTTTTAAGGCGCTATATGATCAAGGTCCTGCTTTTGTAGCCTCTAGAATCCGCTGATATACCCCTTCCCGTGAGTTGCGCTCATCCTATCATAACCTGCTCACCATTCCAGCAGTCAAGCATAAAAAGCATGGTGGCCTCCGCTTTGCGTTTTTGGCCCCCAGATTATTGAACTCATTCCCGAGCGAACTCAGACTCTCTCTTAGTTACGCTCTCTTTAGGCGCTCACTTAAAACTCATCTTTTCCGGCAGGCCTTTGTGTAATGCTGCACCCTTCTTTTTCCCTGTTGTCTCTAGCGCCATGAAACCGCCTGGTGTCAGTGCGCTGGATAAATGCTTTTACCATACCATACCATAGCGGACGTCCTGACGCAAACTGAAATAGGAGAAAACACGGAGCCAGAATGGGCTTTCCCCAAAACTCTTTATGTGTGTCCAACGTCAAGTGGTTAAACTAATTTGGGACAGGTGCTATGATGCCTGATCAGCAAGGGGACTCTCTCATGATCTCCGGGAGGAAAACATTGTCCTCACCCAAAAACAAAAGAAACCCAGAGTGCTGCTCCTCATATAGGCCAATCTCCCTCCTTAATACTGAGACAAACATACTTGCTAAGGTACTGGCAACCCGCTTGATGCATGTAATCCACATGGCTGTAGCACCACATCAATCCAGATTCATGCCCTATAGATCCACCAGGCACAACCTGCAGTGCCTATTTGGATGACTGGTACATGAGGGGCACTTACGAGAACCCAACACTCTCCTGGCACTGGACGCCAAAAAGGCATTTGACTCCCTGGAATGACCCTACCTGCTAGCATTATTGGAGGAAAATGGTTTCGGACCCTCCTACCGTGGCTGGGTTTAACTTCCATGCACCTAACCAATGGCACAGGACCGGGTCAACAGTATAAGGTCAGATAAGTTTGCATTGGGGAAATGGACAAGACAGGGATGTCTCTATTGCACCTTCTTTTTGCAAAAGCATTGGAACCAATGGCCATTTGGATTAGAGAGGAAGGCCTACTCAGGGAACTGCATTGACATCCTGAGTGGGAGGATGTCATCTTGATGTATGCAGACAACACCTATGGTATCTAAAGGTTAGACATATCCTGTTGAGATGTATTGATAGACCAGAGGATGTACCTGTAGAAAGTCCCCTAGAATAAAGAGTGCTGGATTCTCCATTACACCACCATGCCTTCTCACTGATTTATAGGACACTGATAGTCAAAAGCTCCAGCCCCCACGAACACTACGGGACAGGTGGGAGGGAGACCTGGAAGTCATCAAAGACAAAGAGCTGTGCCTGTAGGTACCTATGTGAGGTCATGGCAGGGTTCTGACTCATTCAACTCAAAATCCTACACAGAGCATACTACACTAGGACAAGATTGTTCGCGATGGGTAAGAGTACTACCCTATTCACAAAATACCCATTCTTCAATTTATTATGCTCCAGTGGGCTTTTTTTGACCTTGTTCATGTACGAAATTTAACAATATATTACATCCTTATAACGGTCATTCAACAATCCTGAATCAACCTAGATATATCACATCTTTTGCCTTCCTAATTTCCATTTGATTATTGCCATGTCTCCTACAATAAAAAACAGTGCATGATCAATTAGGATAAATCACAAAACCATTAAAAACAGCAAAGCTGATACATAGAGATGCATTAATAGTGTACAAAATTATAATTCCTCTTAAAAGTCAGCAGCTTCTACAGCTTCTAAATGTTTTGTAATCTCACACAGTTTCTTACTCTTTCGTAATTGAATTGACTTGCAGCTAGTACTGTGCCTACAGGCTTTACCACATACAAGGAAACCCTGCATGGTATTCATGTTTGGCGCTGGGAAACCCTTTTTGGGTAGCTGTGCGCCTTATGAGCTTAACAAATAAATAAAATAAATAAATGTTGCTCTTTGATTGAACCATGCAGTTACCTAAGACATCGTTCAGTGATGTACATTTTCTGAATGTGACCTCTGGATTGTCACCCACATGTTTGGCAGGAATCTAATCCTTTCTCAGCACTCACCAACGTTTTTTAAGGCTTAGTTTGACCTCCTGTCCCCAAACGTCTGTTAATGTCATAGCATGTCTAAGCATTTAACATCAACATCATATGTCTCACAACAGGTGACAGTGCGTGGATCCTCACAACGTACCTGTCTCCCAACAACATTCATGAAAGGAGGTACAACACTGCACACAGGTGCACAAGGACAGTGTTTGAGCGTACTTTTGGAATACTGAAATCACGTTTTAGATGCCTACATAAGAGTGGGGGAGCTCTGCAGTATGCACCAGAGACAGTCTGTAAAATTGTGGCAACATGTGCTATGCTGCACAACATTGCCTGCAGAGGTGGACTGCCCATGAATGTAAAAATGTTGGTGGAAGGATCCCCTGCTAACTTACACAGGGAGGGGAGTAAATGTTACAGAAAATCAGACCCTGCGACTTTTGAGGAATAAATTCCAGTTAGTGATTTATGCGAGTCTGTAGGGGAGTGGACCTGTAATGGGTCTCAGAGGGCAAATATGGTCTCTAGATCTAGTACTAATCTGGAGTAGTGTCACTATGTAATAAGCAAAACCAAACAATGTCAAACATATATCAAGACGATAGATTAAAAAAAAGTTTTTACACTTTATTAAATACCTCCCTTAAGGGTTACATTCTAAAATTAATAAAACACATTTTATTATAGTGTATATATTCGTATATTAAAAACAGTCAAGAAAAAGAGTCGACGCGGCGTTTCGGTGTAGTTAAAACGGTGTCACCTTCATCAGGACATTGACATTAACTGCAATCTTCATCTGAAGATTTATATGGGCCGACTTTGAAGTTCGGTTTTTATGTGGTACCGCTTGGGCTTCACTTATGTTTTATTCCTCATGCGGACTGACAGGCTTGGTATCTTAATTAGAATTTCAGCCTTTCCACTTAGACACGTTGAAGCCACCGTTAAATCCGTGATTCCGAATTGAAAAGGAATCCACAAGTCGCATGAGACTACACCTGATATTACACAACGGTGGCTTCTATTTTTTTTTATTGTAGGAGACATGGCAATCATCAAATGGAAATGAGGAAGGCAAAAGAGCTGATAAATCTAGGTTGATCCAGGATTATTAGATGACCGTTTAAGGAAATAATATTTTGTATTTCTATTTGTTAAATTTGATACAAAAACAGGGTAAAAAAAAAGCCATCTGGGGCATAATAAATTGAAGAATGGGTATTTTGTGAATAAGGTGAGGCAATGGCCCACTGGGCATGATGGAACATCATAGCGATTATGGTATTTAAAGTTAGTTACTCCTATATCGTACAAAAAAAAGAGTAAGACTAAAGTAGATTAGTTAATGAATATATTGTTTGCCGGACAAACCAAAGGATGATCATTTTGTAGAAAAGGCCGTTTGAAGAGAATGATAATTAAATTGCATGGGAGTCCGACATTTATCTATCCTTGTAGAAATGTTCACAAATCTGTGAATTATGAGATTTGAAATCCAGATTATGGACTTGAACGAATTACCTAGTTCAAATTATTAATAATCTTGTTCGAGTACTTTGAAAAACAGTTAAATGACTTATGTCCTCAGGAATATAAGAATATGTAGACTGCTCTGAAATGGCCGCCGATTTTCATGGAGATGTAACAAAACATGTAGTCCTACCCTTATTATGTTGATCACTACACTGATATTTATGTATGCAAAGAGCAAATGTTACTGACCCGTGAGCAAGGAGCAAGCTGCTTTGATACGTGTCGGGCGTTTTCATTGCAATTAAATAAATTTGTCATGCTTCAAGTACTTGGGCTGCGGCGTGTCTCTTCAATATTTTATGAGGTGGTGTTTGGGTGAATATATGTATATATATATATATATATATTGTTAGAAATGTGGGTCTCTAGTTGGTAGAGGTAGGTACCTTTGTTCAGATAGGGACCCTTGCTTCTAGTCAGGGTAAGGAGGATACACTCTAAAAATAACCCCTGCTCCCCCCTCCCTCCCCCCCCCCCCTTGGTAGCTTGGCATGACCAAACAGACTTATCTCAGAGGCAGTGTGTAAAGCATTTGTGAACCCATACAATAATAGAGTGAAAACACTACAAATGGACACCACACCAGTTTAGAAAAATAGTAAATCTTTATCTAAACCAATAAGACTAAATACGATAAAAATCCAACATACAATACTCTTGTAAAATAGTGCTTGTGCAAAATAACCTTTAAATTGCAGGAAAATTAATATAACACAGTTCTTACGACTCAGTAGCTCCTCCTATGGCTACCACGATACTGAATACGACAAAGTCTAACAGTTCCAGCCAACTGTGTCGATACAGGCCAGCTAAAGCGTCAACAGACTCGGACACGGTACCTTTCTTGTTGCAATCAACACGTCCGTGTGAGTCGGTCGGGGCAAACGTCACGGTAGCGTTGTAAAATGGAGTGTTGCTGCAAATGATGTCCTCACCATTCGGTGCTGGCAGCAGCTTCTTGACAGAGTAAATGTCATGAACAATCGGCCATAAAATTGAAAAAATAGTGTCATAAAAACACTATGATTAATGATCAATATAGAATGTAACTTTTAGCACACAGCAAGCATGAAATTAAAATGTTGAAAAACTATGTGCTAACTGTAATACGCAATGAAAATATATCAAGAAAATATATCAGTAAAAGATGGTGCAATATGACTGTTTCAAATGTAAACTTGCACACCATTCTAAGATGGCCGATGAAAATAAGTCCTTTTTTGCTTTTTATTATTTGCACGGACACTTTCTAGGTCAATTAAATTAATGTACTTTTTATTTAAACACTGTTGAGTAAAGTTCTAATTGACACTGACGAAGGCGGCAACGCTGAAACGAGTCTGTCAATTTTCGCTGTAACGGCTAAAATAAAAATTTTATCTTTCGCTTAGAAAACTCCATATGGCTCAGGAGTGCACTCTTTTGAAAAGTTTCTTCTGTGATTGAGAGACGAGAGTTGTGGAATTAATTGGCGCATTTCACCGCGCGCAGAGGACGCACCCGCAACAACGAGGAGCGGTGGCTGGTTTCTATATATATATTCAAACAGTTTTCCCCCGCAGAGGAAGGTGGAGCCGCACACGACAACCAAATATTTGCCAATTTCTTTTTATTTCTTTACTTGCATTTTCAGCACGGCATTGCACAAGACGCGTTTCGTTCACCTTTGAACTTCTTCAGTTGTAAAACACCGTTCTTCTGGGAAAGCCGGTTTGTTACCACAGGTACACGATATGTTAAAGATTTTCAAGCCTCCAGTGGTCCATTCTTTTTCAGGTCACTTCCTGTTGCTGGGCATGGTGGTACGTGTAGTGCAAGCGGCTCCCAATATTTATTTTTAAAAGTCTTTCTACCCTCCAGTGGGTTCGGTGTTGTTCCAATGCCGTTATTATCCTTTTGTTAACTTTGTCAGGCAGCAAGTTTCCCCAATTCGGCCCCTTTTCCTGGCACGTTTGGGTCCAATACCGGGTCCAGTACCCGGGAGCACCACATCCTCCTGGGCCTTATTCACGGAAACAACGATGGGGTTCAATTCAGAGGGAGCTTGGCGCTCTTAGTGGCAGCGCAGTCTCCTTCGGCAGAACCAAGCCGATCATGTATTCAAACAGTTTTCCCCCGCAGAGGAAGGTGGAGCCGCACACAACAACCAAATATTTGGCAATTTCTTTTTATTTCTTTACTTGCATTTTCAGCACGGCATTGCACAAGACACGTTTCGTTCACCTTTGAACTTCTTCAGTTGTAAAACACCGTTCTTCTGGGAAAGCCGGTTTGTTACCACACGTACACAATAATTTAAAGATTTTCAAGCCTCCAGTGGTCCATTCTTTTTCAGGTCACTTCCTGTTGCTGGGCATGGTGGTACGTGTAGTGCAAGCGGCTCCCAATATTTATTTTTAAAAGTCTTTCTACCCTCCAGTGGGTTCGGTGTTGTTCCAATGCCGTTATTATCCTTTTGTTAACTTTATCAGGCAGCAGGTTTTATCCAATTCGGCCCCTTTTCCTGGCACGTTTGGGTCCAATACCGGGTCCAGTACCCGGGAGCACCACATCCTCCTGGGCCATATTCACGGAAACAACGATGGGGTTCAATTCAGAGAGTGCTTGGCGCTCTTAGTGGCAGCGCAGTCTCCTTCGGCAGAACCAAGCCGATCATGTATTCAAACAGTTTTCCCCCGCAGAGGAAGGTGGAGCCGCACACGACAACCAAATATTTGCCAATTTCTTTTTATTTCTTTACTTGCATTTTCAGCACGGCATTGCACAAGACACGTTTCGTTCACCTTTGAACTTCTTCAGTTGTAAAACACCGTTCTTCTGGGAAAGCCGGTTTGTTACCACACGTACACAATAATTTAAAGATTTTCAAGCCTCCAGTGGTCCATTCTTTTTCAGGTCACTTCCTGTTGCTGGGCATGGTGGTACGTGTAGTGCAAGCGGCTCCCAATATTTATTTTTAAAAGTCTTTCTACCCTCCAGTGGGTTCGGTGTTGTTCCAATGCCGTTATTATCCTTTTGTTAACTTTGTCAGGCAGCAGGTTTCCCCAATTCGGCCCCTTTTCCTGGCACGTTTGGGTCCAATACCGGGTCCAGTACCCGGGAGCACCACATCCTCCTGGGCCGTATTCACGGAAACAACGATGGGGTTCAATTCAGAGTGTGCTTGGCGCTCTTAGTGGCAGCGCAGTCTCCTTCGGCAGAACCAAGCCGATCATGTATTCAAACAGTTTTCCCCCGCAGAGGAAGGTGGAGCCGGACACGACAACCAAATATTTGCCAATTTCTTTTTATTTCTTTACTTGCATTTTCAGCACGGCATTGCACAAGACGCGTTTCGTTCACCTTTGAACTTCTTCAGTTGTAAAACACCGTTCTTCTGGGAAAGCCGGTTTATTACAACAGGTACACGATAATTTAAAGATTTTCAAGCCTCCAGTGGTCCATTCTTTTTCAGGTCACTTCCTGTTGCTGGGCATGGTGGTACGTGTAGTGCAAGCGGCTCCCAATATTTATTTTTAAAAGTCTTTCTACCCTCCAGTGGGTTCGGTGTTGTTCCAATGCCGTTGTTATCCTTTTGTTAACTTTGTCAGGCAGCAGGTTTCCCCAATTCGGCCCCTTTTCCTGGCACGTTTGGGTCCAATACCGGGTCCAGTACCCGGGAGCACCACATCCTCCACGGAAACAACGATGGAGTTCAATTCAGAGAGTGCTTGGCGCTCTTAGTGGCAGCGCAGTCTCCTTCGGCAGAACCAAGCCGATCATGTATTCAAACAGTTTTCCCCCGCAGAGGAAGGTGGAGCCGCACACGACAACCAAATATTTGCTAATTTCTTTTTATTTCTTTACTTGCATTTTCAGCACGGCATTGCACAAGACTCGTTTCGTTCACCTTTGAACTTCTTCAGTTGTAAAACACTGTTCTTCTGGGAAAGCCGGTTTCTTACAACAGGTACCCGATAATTTAAAGATTTTCAAGCCTCCAGTGGTCCATTCTTTTTCAGGTCACTTCCTGTTGCTGGGCAATGTGGTACGTGTAGTGCAAGCGGCTCCCAATATTTATTTTTAAAAGTCTTTCTACCCTCCAGTGGGTTTGGTGTTGTTCCAATGCCGTTATTATCCTTTTGTTAACTTTGTCAGGCAGCAGGTTTCCCCAATTCGGCCCCTTTTCCTGGCACGTTTGGGTCCAATACCGGGTCAAGTACCCGGGAGCACCACATCCTCCTGGGCCGTATTCACGGAAACAACAATGGGGTTCAATTCAGAGGGTGCTTGGCGCTCTTAGTGGCAGCGCAGTCTCCTTCGGCAGAACCAAGCCGATCATGTATTCAAACAGTTTTACCCCGCAGAGGAAGGTGGAGCCGCACACGACAACCAAATATTTGCCAATTTCTTTTTATTTCTTTACTTGCATTTTCAGCACGGCATTGCACAAGACGCGTTTCGTTCACCTTTGAACTTCTTCAGTTGTAAAACACCGTTCTTCTGGGAAAGCCGGTTTATTACAACAGGTACACGATAATTTAAAGATTTTCAAGCCTCCAGTGGTCCATTCTTTTTCAGGTCACTTCCTGTTGCTGGGCATGGTGGTACGTGTAGTGCAAGCGGCTCCCAATATTTATTTTTAAAAGTCTTTCTACCCTCCAGTGGGTTCGGTGTTGTTCCAATGCCGTTATTATCCTTTTGTTAACTTTGTCAGGCAGCAGGTTTCCCCAATTCAGCCCCTTTTCCTGGCACGTTTGGGTCCAATACCGGGTCAAGTACCCGGGAGCACCACATCCTCCTGGGCCGTATTCATGGAAACAACAATGGGGTTCAATTCAGAGGGTGCTTGGCGCTCTTAGTGGCAGTGCAGTCTCCTTCGGCAGAACCAAGCCGATCATGTATTCAAACAGTTTTACCCCGCAGAGGAAGGTGGAGCCGCACACGACAACCAAATATTTGCCAATTTCTTTTTATTTCTTTACTTGCATTTTCAGCACGGCATTGCACAAGACGCGTTTCGTTCACCTTTGAACTTCTTTAGTTGTAAAACACCGTTCTTCTGGGAAAGCCGGTTTGTTACCACAGGTACACAATAATTTAAAGATTTTCAAGCCTCCAGTGGTCCATTCTTTTTCAGGTCACTTCCTGTTGCTGGGCATGGTGGTACGTGTAGTGCAAGCGGCTCCCAATATTTATTTTTAAAAGTCTTTCTACCCTCCAGTGGGTTCGGTGTTGTTCCAATGCCGTTATTATCCTTTTGTTAACTTTGTCAGGCAGCAGGTTTCCCCAATTCGGCCCCTTTTCCTGGCACGTTTGGGTCCAATACCGGGTCCAGTACCCGGGAGCACCACATCCTCCTGGGCCGTATTCACGGAAACAACGATGGGGTTCAATTCAGAGTGTGCTTGGCGCTCTTAGTGGCAGCGCAGTCTCCTTCGGCAGAACCAAGCCGATCATGTATTCAAACAGTTTTCCCCCGCAGAGGAAGGTGGAGCCGGACACGACAACCAAATATTTGCCAATTTCTTTTTATTTCTTTACTTGCATTTTCAGCACGGCATTGCACAAGACGCGTTTCGTTCACCTTTGAACTTCTTCAGTTGTAAAACACCGTTCTTCTGGGAAAGCCGGTTTATTACAACAGGTACACGATAATTTAAAGATTTTCAAGCCTCCAGTGGTCCATTCTTTTTCAGGTCACTTCCTGTTGCTGGGCATGGTGGTACGTGTAGTGCAAGCGGCTCCCAATATTTATTTTTAAAAGTCTTTCTACCCTCCAGTGGGTTCGGTGTTGTTCCAATGCCGTTGTTATCCTTTTGTTAACTTTGTCAGGCAGCAGGTTTCCCCAATTCGGCCCCTTTTCCTGGCACGTTTGGGTCCAATACCGGGTCCAGTACCCGGGAGCACCACATCCTCCACGGAAACAACGATGGAGTTCAATTCAGAGAGTGCTTGGCGCTCTTAGTGGCAGCGCAGTCTCCTTCGGCAGAACCAAGCCGATCATGTATTCAAACAGTTTTCCCCCGCAGAGGAAGGTGGAGCCGCACACGACAACCAAATATTTGCTAATTTCTTTTTATTTCTTTACTTGCATTTTCAGCACGGCATTGCACAAGACTCGTTTCGTTCACCTTTGAACTTCTTCAGTTGTAAAACACTGTTCTTCTGGGAAAGCCGGTTTCTTACAACAGGTACACGATAATTTAAAGATTTTCAAGCCTCCAGTGGTCCATTCTTTTTCAGGTCACTTCCTGTTGCTGGGCAATGTGGTACGTGTAGTGCAAGCGGCTCCCAATATTTATTTTTAAAAGTCTTTCTACCCTCCAGTGGGTTTGGTGTTGTTCCAATGCCGTTATTATCCTTTTGTTAACTTTGTCAGGCAGCAGGTTTCCCCAATTCGGCCCCTTTTCCTGGCACGTTTGGGTCCAATACCGGGTCAAGTACCCGGGAGCACCACATCCTCCTGGGCCGTATTCACGGAAACAACAATGGGGTTCAATTCAGAGGGTGCTTGGCGCTCTTAGTGGCAGCGCAGTCTCCTTCGGCAGAACCAAGCCGATCATGTATTCAAACAGTTTTACCCCGCAGAGGAAGGTGGAGCCGCACACGACAACCAAATATTTGCCAATTTCTTTTTATTTCTTTACTTGCATTTTCAGCACGGCATTGCACAAGACGCGTTTCGTTCACCTTTGAACTTCTTCAGTTGTAAAACACCGTTCTTCTGGGAAAGCCGGTTTATTACAACAGGTACACGATAATTTAAAGATTTTCAAGCCTCCAGTGGTCCATTCTTTTTCAGGTCACTTCCTGTTGCTGGGCATGGTGGTACGTGTAGTGCAAGCGGCTCCCAATATTTATTTTTAAAAGTCTTTCTACCCTCCAGTGGGTTCGGTGTTGTTCCAATGCCGTTATTATCCTTTTGTTAACTTTGTCAGGCAGCAGGTTTCCCCAATTCAGCCCCTTTTCCTGGCACGTTTGGGTCCAATACCGGGTCAAGTACCCGGGAGCACCACATCCTCCTGGGCCGTATTCATGGAAACAACAATGGGGTTCAATTCAGAGGGTGCTTGGCGCTCTTAGTGGCAGTGCAGTCTCCTTCGGCAGAACCAAGCCGATCATGTATTCAAACAGTTTTACCCCGCAGAGGAAGGTGGAGCCGCACACGACAACCAAATATTTGCCAATTTCTTTTTATTTCTTTACTTGCATTTTCAGCACGGCATTGCACAAGACGCGTTTCGTTCACCTTTGAACTTCTTTAGTTGTAAAACACCGTTCTTCTGGGAAAGCCGGTTTGTTACCACAGGTACACGATAATTTAAAGATTTTCAAGCCTCCAGTGGTCCATTCTTTTTCAGGTCACTTCCTGTTGCTGGGCATGGTGGTACGTGTAGTGCAAGCGGCTCCCAATATTTATTTTTAAAAGTCTTTCTACCCTCCAGTGGGTTCGGTGTTGTTCCAATGCCGTTGTTATCCTTTTGTTAACTTTGTCAGGCAGCAGGTTTCCCCAATTCGGCCCCTTTTCCTGGCACGTTTGGGTCCAATACCGGGTCCAGTACCCGGGAGCACCACATCCTCCTGGGCCGTATTCACGGAAACAACGATGGGGTTCAATTCAGAGAGTGCTTGGCGCTCTTAGTGGCAGCGCAGTCTCCTTCGGCAGAACCAAGCCGATCATGTATTCAAACAGTTTTCCCCCGCAGAGGAAGGTGGAGCCGCACACAACAACCAAATATTTGCTAATTTCTTTTTATTTCTTTACTTGCATTTTCAGCACGGCATTGCACAAGACGCGTTTCGTTCACCTTTGAACTTCTTCAGTTGTAAAACACTGTTCTTCTGGGAAAGCCGGTTTCTTACAACAGGTACACGATAATTTAAAGATTTTCAAGCCTCCAGTGGTCCATTCTTTTTCAGGTCACTTCCTGTTGCTGGGCAATGTGGTACGTGTAGTGCAAGCGGCTCCCAATATTTATTTTTAAAAGTCTTTCTACCCTCCAGTGGGTTCGGTGTTGTTCCAATGCCGTTATTATCCTTTTGTTAACTTTGTCAGGCAGCAAGTTTCCCCAATTCGGCCCCTTTTCCTGGCACGTTTGGGTCCAATACCGGGTCCAGTACCCGGGAGCACCACATCCTCCTGGGCCGTATTCACGGAAACAACGATGGGGTTCAATTCAGAGTGTGCTTGGCGCTCTTAGTGGCAGCGCAGTCTCCTTCGGCAGAACCAAGCCGATCATGTATTCAAACAGTTTTCCCCCGCAGAGGAAGGTGGAGCCGGACACGACAACCAAATATTTGCCAATTTCTTTTTATTTCTTTACTTGCATTTTCAGCACGGCATTGCACAAGACGCGTTTCGTTCACCTTTGAACTTCTTCAGTTGTAAAACACCGTTCTTCTGGGAAAGCCGGTTTATTACAACAGGTACACGATAATTTAAAGATTTTCAAGCCTCCAGTGGTCCATTCTTTTTCAGGTCACTTCCTGTTGCTGGGCATGGTGGTACGTGTAGTGCAAGCGGCTCCCAATATTTATTTTTAAAAGTCTTTCTACCCTCCAGTGGGTTCGGTGTTGTTCCAATGCCGTTGTTATCCTTTTGTTAACTTTGTCAGGCAGCAGGTTTCCCCAATTCGGCCCCTTTTCCTGGCACGTTTGGGTCCAATACCGGGTCCAGTACCCGGGAGCACCACATCCTCCTGGGCCGTATTCACGGAAACAACGATGGGGTTCAATTCAGAGAGTGCTTGGCGCTCTTAGTGGCAGCGCAGTCTCCTTCGGCAGAACCAAGCCGATCATGTATTCAAACAGTTTTCCCCCGCAGAGGAAGGTGGAGCCGCACACGACAACCAAATATTTGCTAATTTCTTTTTATTTCTTTACTTGCATTTTCAGCACGGCATTGCACAAGACGCGTTTCGTTCACCTTTGAACTTCTTCAGTTGTAAAACACTGTTCTTCTGGGAAAGCCGGTTTCTTACAACAGGTACACGATAATTTAAAGATTTTCAAGCCTCCAGTGGTCCATTCTTTTTCAGGTCACTTCCTGTTGCTGGGCAATGTGGTACGTGTAGTGCAAGCGGCTCCCAATATTTATTTTTAAAAGTCTTTCTACCCTCCAGTGGGTTTGGTGTTGTTCCAATGCCGTTATTATCCTTTTGTTAACTTTGTCAGGCAGCAGGTTTCCCCAATTCGGCCCCTTTTCCTGGCACGTTTGGGTCCAATACCGGGTCAAGTACCCGGGAGCACCACATCCTCCTGGGCCGTATTCACGGAAACAACAATGGGGTTCAATTCAGAGGGTGCTTGGCGCTCTTAGTGGCAGCGCAGTCTCCTTCGGCAGAACCAAGCCGTTCATGTATTCAAACAGTTTTACCCCGCAG
Organism: Lissotriton vulgaris; assembly: GCF_964263255.1. NCBI lineage: Eukaryota > Metazoa > Chordata > Amphibia > Caudata > Salamandridae > Lissotriton > Lissotriton vulgaris. Next base: position 53,197,209 of record NC_141686.1, read on the forward strand.
AGGAAGGTGGAGCCGCACACGACAACCAAATATTTGCCAATTTCTTTTTATTTCTTTACTTGCATTTTCAGCACGGCATTGCACAAGACGCGTTTCGTTCACCTTTGAACTTCTTCAGTTGTAAAACACCGTTCTTCTGGGAAAGCCGGTTTATTACAACAGGTACACGATAATTTAAAGATTTTCAAGCCTCCAGTGGTCCATTCTTTTTCAGGTCACTTCCTGTTGCTGGGCATGGTGGTACGTGTAGTGCAAGCGGCTCCCAATATTTATTTTTAAAAGTCTTTCTACCCTCCAGTGGGTTCGGTGTTGTTCCAATGCCGTTATTATCCTTTTGTTAACTTTGTCAGGCAGCAGGTTTCCCCAATTCAGCCCCTTTTCCTGGCACGTTTGGGTCCAATACCGGGTCAAGTACCCGGGAGCACCACATCCTCCTGGGCCGTATTCATGGAAACAACAATGGGGTTCAATTCAGAGGGTGCTTGGCGCTCTTAGTGGCAGTGCAGTCTCCTTCGGCAGAACCAAGCCGATCATGTATTCAAACAGTTTTACCCCGCAGAGGAAGGTGGAGCCGCACACGACAACCAAATATTTGCCAATTTCTTTTTATTTCTTTACTTGCATTTTCAGCACGGCATTGCACAAGACGCGTTTCGTTCACCTTTGAACTTCTTCAGTTGTAAAACACCGTTCTTCTGGGAAAGCCGGTTTGTTACCACAGGTACACGATAATTTAAAGATTTTCAAGCCTCCAGTGGTCCATTCTTTTTCAGGTCACTTCCTGTTGCTGGGCATGGTGGTACGTGTAGTGCAAGCGGCTCCCAATATTTATTTTTAAAAGTCTTTCTACCCTCCAGTGGGTTCGGTGTTGTTCCAATGCCGTTGTTATCCTTTTGTTAACTTTGTCAGGCAGCAGGTTTCCCCAATTCGGCCCCTTTTCCTGGCACGTTTGGGTCCAATACCGGGTCCAGTACCCGGGAGCACCACATCCTCCTGGGCCGTATTCACGGAAACAACGATGGGGTTCAATTCAGAGAGTGCTTGGCGCTCTTAGTGGCAGCGCAGTCTCCTTCGGCAGAACCAAGCCGATCATGTATTCAAACAGTTTTCCCCCGCAGAGGAAGGTGGAGCCGCACACAACAACCAAATATTTGCTAATTTCTTTTTATTTCTTTACTTGCATTTTCAGCACGGCATTGCACAAGACGCGTTTCGTTCACCTTTGAACTTCTTCAGTTGTAAAACACTGTTCTTCTGGGAAAGCCGGTTTCTTACAACAGGTACACGATAATTTAAAGATTTTCAAGCCTCCAGTGGTCCATTCTTTTTCAGGTCACTTCCTGTTGCTGGGCAATGTGGTACGTGTAGTGCAAGCGGCTCCCAATATTTATTTTTAAAAGTCTTTCTACCCTCCAGTGGGTTCGGTGTTGTTCCAATGCCGTTATTATCCTTTTGTTAACTTTGTCAGGCAGCAGGTTTCCCCAATTCGGCCCCTTTTCCTGGCACGTTTGGGTCCAATACCGGGTCCAGTACCCGGGAGCACCACATCCTCCTGGGCCGTATTCACGGAAACAACAATGGGGTTCAATTCAGAGGGTGCTTGGCGCTCTTAGTGGCAGCGCAGTCTCCTTCGGCAGAACCAAGCCGATCATGTATTCAAACAGTTTTCCCCCGCAGAGGAAGGTGGAGCCGCACACAACAACCAAATATTTGCCAATTTCTTTTTATTTCTTTACTTGCATTTTCAGCACGGCATTGCACAAGACACGTTTCGTTCACCTTTGAACTTCTTCAGTTGTAAAACACCTTTCTTCTGGGAAAGCCGGTTTGTTACCACAGGTACACGATAATTTAAAGATTTTCAAGCCTCCAGTGGTCCATTCTTTTTCAGGTCACTTCCTGTTGCTGGGCATGGTGGTACGTGTAGTGCAAGCGGCTCCCAATATTTATTTTTAAAAGTCTTTCTACCCTCCAGTGGGTTTGGTGTTGTTCCAATGCCGTTATTATCCTTTTGTTAACTTTGTCAGGCAGCAGGTTTCCCCAATTCGGCCCCTTTTCCTGGCACGTTTGGGTCCAATACCGGGTCCAGTACCCGGGAGCACCACATCCTCCTGGGCCATATTCACGGAAACAACGATGGGGTTCAATTCAGAGAGTGCTTGGCGCTCTTAGTGGCAGCGCAGTCTCCTTCGGCAGAACCAAGCCGATCATGTATTCAAACAGTTTTCCCCCGCAGAGGAAGGTGGAGCCGCACACGACAACCAAATATTTGCCAATTTCTTTTTATTTCTTTACTTGCATTTTCAGCACGGCATTGCACAAGACACGTTTCGTTCACCTTTGACCTTCTTCAGTTGTAAAACACCGTTCTTCTGGGAAAGCCGGTTTGTTACCACACGTACACAATAATTTAAAGATTTTCAAGCCTCCAGTGGTCCATTCTTTTTAGGTCACTTCCTGTTGCTGGGCATGGTGGTACGTGTAGTGCAAGCGGCTCCCAATATTTATATTTAAAAGTCTTTCTACCCTCCAGTGGGTTCGGTGTTGTTCCAATGCCGTTATTATCCTTTTGTTAACTTTGTCAGGCAGCAGGTTTCCCCAATTCGGCCCCTTTTCCTGGCACGTTTGGGTCCAATACCGGGTCCAGTACCCGGGAGCACCACATCCTCCTGGGCCGTATTCACGGAAACAACGATGGGGTTCAATTCAGAGAGTGCTTGGCGCTCTTATTGGCAGCGCAGTCTCCTTCGGCAGAACCAAGCCGATCATGTATTCAAACAGTTTTCCCCCGCAGAGGAAGGTGGAGCCGGACACGACAACCAAATATTTGCCAATTTCTTTTTATTTCTTTACTTGCATTTTCAGCACGGCATTGCACAAGACGCGTTTCGTTCACCTTTGAACTTCTTCAGTTGTAAAACACCGTTCTTCTGGGAAAGCCGGTTTATTACAACAGGTACACGATAATTTAAAGATTTTCAAGCCTCCAGTGGTCCATTCTTTTTCAGGTCACTTCCTGTTGCTGGGCATGGTGGTACGTGTAGTGCAAGCGGCTCCCAATATTTATTTTTAAAACTCTTTCTACCCTCCAGTGGGTTCGGTGTTCTTCCAATGCCCTTATTATCCTTTTGTTAACTTTGTCAGGCAGCAGGTTTCCCCAATTCGGCCCCTTTTCCTGGCACGTTTGGGTCCAATACCGGGTCAAGTACCCGGGAGCACCACATCCTCCTGGGCCGTATTCACGGAAACAACAATGGGGTTCAATTCAGAGGGTGCTTGGCGCTCTTAGTGGCAGCGCAGTCTCCTTCGGCAGAACCAAGCCGATCATGTATTCAAACAGTTTTACCCCGCAGAGGAAGGTGGAGCCGCACACGACAACCAAATATTTGCCAATTTCTTTTTATTTCTTTACTTGCATTTTCAGCACGGCATTGCACAAGGCGCGTTTCGTTCACCTTTGAACTTCTTCAGTTGTAAAACACCGTTCTTCTGGGAAAGCCGGTTTGTTACCACAGGTACACGATAATTTAAAGATTTTCAAGCCTCCAGTGGTCCATTCTTTTTCAGGTAACTTCCTGTTGCTGGGCATGGTGGTACGTGTAGTGCAAGCGGCTCCCAATATTTATTTTTAAAAGTCTTTCTACCCTCCAGTGGGTTCGGTGTTGTTCCAATGCCGTTGTTATCCTTTTGTTAACTTTGTCAGGCAGCAGGTTTCCCCAATTCGGCCCCTTTTCCTGGCACGTTTGGGTCCAATACCGGGTCCAGTACCCGGGAGCACCACATCCTCCTGGGCCGTATTCACGGAAACAACGATGGGGTTCAATTCAGAGAGTGCTTGGCGCTCTTAGTGGCAGCGCAGTCTCCTTCGGCAGAACCAAGCCGATCATGTATTCAAACAGTTTTCCCCCGCAGAGGAAGGTGGAACCGCACACGACAACCAAATATTTGCTAATTTCTTTTTATTTCTTTACTTGCATTTTCAGCACGGCATTGCACAAGACGCGTTTCGTTCACCTTTGAACTTCTTCAGTTGTAAAACACCGTTCTTCTGTGAAAGCCGGTTTATTACAACAGGTACACGATAATTTAAAGATTTTCAAGCCTCCAGTGGTCCATTCTTTTTCAGGTCACTTCCTGTTGCTGGGCATGGTGGTACGTGTAGTGCAAGCGGCTCCCAATATTTATTTTTAAAAGTCTTTCTACCCTCCAGTGGGTTCGGTGTTGTTCCAATGCCGTTATTATCCTTTTGTTAACTTTGTCAGGCAGCAGGTTTCCCCAATTCGGCCCCTTTTCCTGGCACGTTTGGGTCCAATACCGGGTCAAGTACCCGGGAGCACCACATCCTCCTGGGCCGTATTCATGGAAACAACAATGGGGTTCAATTCAGAGGGTGCTTGGCGCTCTTAGTGGCAGCGCAGTCTCCTTCGGCAGAACCAAGCCGATCATGTATTCAAACAGTTTTACCCCGCAGAGGAAGGTGGAGCCGCACACGACAACCAAATATTTGCCAATTTCTTTTTATTTCTTTACTTGCATTTTCAGCACGGCATTGCACAAGACGCGTTTCGTTCACCTTTGAACTTCTTCAGTTGTAAAACACCGTTCTTCTGGGAAAGCCGGTTTGTTACCACAGGTACACGATAATTTAAAGATTTTCAAGCCTCCAGTGGTCCATTCTTTTTCAGGTCACTTCCTGTTGCTGGGCATGGTGGTACGTGTAGTGCAAGCGGCTCCCAATATTTATTTTTAAAAGTCTTTCTACCCTCCAGTGGGTTCGGTGTTGTTCCAATGCCGTTGTTATCCTTTTGTTAACTTTGTCAGGCAGCAGGTTTCCCCAATTCGGCCCCTTTTCCTGGCACGTTTGGGTCCAATACCGGGTCCAGTACCCGGGAGCACCACATCCTCCTGGGCCGTATTCACGGAAACAACGATGGGGTTCAATTCAGAGAGTGCTTGGCGCTCTTAGTGGCAGCGCAGTCTCCTTCGGCAGAACCAAGCCGATCATGTATTCAAACAGTTTTCCCCCGCAGAGGAAGGTGGAGCCGCACACGACAACCAAATATTTGCTAATTTCTTTTTATTTCTTTACTTGCATTTTCAGCACGGCATTGCACAAGACGCGTTTCGTTCACCTTTGAACTTCTTCAGTTGTAAAACACTGTTCTTCTGGGAAAGCCGGTTTCTTACAACAGGTACACGATAATTTAAAGATTTTCAAGCCTCCAGTGGTCCATTCTTTTTCAGGTCACTTCCTGTTGCTGGGCAATGTGGTACGTGTAGTGCAAGCGGCTCCCAATATTTATTTTTAAAAGTCTTTCTACCCTCCAGTGGGTTCGGTGTTGTTCCAATGCCGTTATTATCCTTTTGTTAACTTTGTCAGGCAGCAGGTTTCCCCAATTCGGCCCCTTTTCCTGGCACGTTTGGGTCCAATACCGGGTCCAGTACCCGGGAGCACCACATCCTCCTGGGCCGTATTCACGGAAACAACAATGGGGTTCAATTCAGAGGGTGCTTGGCGCTCTTAGTGGCAGCGCAGTCTCCTTCGGCAGAACCAAGCCGATCATGTATTCAAACAGTTTTCCCCCGCAGAGGAAGGTGGAGCCGCACACAACAACCAAATATTTGCCAATTTCTTTTTATTTCTTTACTTGCATTTTCAGCACGGCATTGCACAAGACACGTTTCGTTCACCTTTGAACTTCTTCAGTTGTAAAACACCTTTCTTCTGGGAAAGCCGGTTTGTTACCACAGGTACACGATAATTTAAAGATTTTCAAGCCTCCAGTGGTCCATTCTTTTTCAGGTCACTTCCTGTTGCTGGGCATGGTGGTACGTGTAGTGCAAGCGGCTCCCAATATTTATTTTTAAAAGTCTTTCTACCCTCCAGTGGGTTTGGTGTTGTTCCAATGCCGTTATTATCCTTTTGTTAACTTTGTCAGGCAGCAGGTTTCCCCAATTCGGCCCCTTTTCCTGGCACGTTTGGGTCCAATACCGGGTCCAGTACCCGAGAGCACCACATCCTCCTGGGCCGTATTCACGGAAACAACGATGGGGTTCAATTCAGAGAGTGCTTGGCGCTCTTAGTGGCAGCGCAGTCTCCTTCGGCAGAACCAAGCCGATCATGTATTCAAACAGTTTTCCCCTGCAGAGGAAGGTGGAGCCGCACACGACAACCAAATATTTGCCAATTTCTTTTTATTTCTTTACTTGCATTTTCAGCATGGCATTGCACAAGACGCGTTTCGTTCTCCTTTGAACTTCTTCAGTTGTAAAACACCGTTCTTCTGGGAAAGCCGGTTTGTTACCACAGGTACACGATAATTTAAAGATTTTCAAGCCTCCAGTGGTCCATTCTTTTTCAGGTCACTTCCTGTTGCTGGGCATGGTGGTTCTTGTAGTGCAAGCGGCTCCCAATATTTCTTTTTTTAAGTCTTTCTACCCTCCAGTGGGTTCGGTGTTGTTCCAATTCCGTTATTATTCTTTTGTTAACTTTGTCAGGCAGCAGGTTTCCCCAATTCGGCCCCTTTTCCTGGCACGTTTGGGTCCAATACCGGGTCCAGTACCTGGGAGCACCACATCCTCCTGAGCCGTATTCACGGAAACAACGATGGGGTTGAATTCAGAGAGTGCTTGGCGCTCTTAGTGGCAGCGCAGTCTCCTTCGGCAGAACCAAGCCCATCATGTATTCAAACAGTTTTCCCCCGCAGAGGAAGGTGGAGCCGCACACGACAACCAAATATTTGCCAATTTCTTTTTATTTCTTTACTTGCATTTTCCGCACGGCATTGCACAAGACGCGTTTCGTTCACCTTTGAACTTCTTCAGTTGTAAAACACTGTTCTTCTGGGAAAGCCGGTTTGTTACCACAGGTACACGATAATTTAAAGATTTTCAAGCCTCCAGTGGTCCATTCTTTTTCAGGTCACTTCCTGTTGCTGGGCATGGTGGTACGTGTAGTGCAAGCGGCTCCCAATATTTATTTTTAAAAGTCTTTCTACCCTCCAGTGGGTTCGGTGTTGTTCCAATGCCGTTATTATCCTTTTGTTAACTTTGTCAGGCAGCAGGTTTCCCCAATTCGGCCCCTTTTCCTGGCACGTTTGGGTCCAATACCGGGTCCAGTACCCGGGAGCACCACATCCTCCTGGGCCGTATTCACGGAAACAACAATGGGGTTCAATTCAGAGGGTGCTTGGCGCTCTTAGTGGCAGCGCAGTCTCCTTCGGCAGAACCAAGCCGATCATGTATTCAAACAGTTTTCCCCCGCAGAGGAAGGTGGAGCCGCACACGACAACCAAATATTTGGCAATTTCTTTTTATTTCTTTACTTGCATTTTCAGCACGGCATTGCACAAGACGCGTTTCGTTCACCTTTGAACTTCTTCAGTTGTAAAACACCGTTCTTCTGGGAAAGCCGGTTTGTTACCACAGGTACACGATAATTTAAAGATTTTCAAGCCTCCAGTGGCCCATTCTTTTTCAGGTCACTTCCGGTTGCTGGGCATGGTGGTACGTGTAGTGCAAGCGGCTCCCAATATTTATTTTTAAAAGTCTTTCTACCCTCCAGTGGGTTCGGTGTTGTTCCAATGCCGTTATTATCCTTTTGTTAACTTTGTCAGGCAGCAGGTTTCCCCAATTCGGCCCCTTTTCCTGGCACGTTCGGGTCCAATACCGGGTCCAGTACCCGGGAGCACCACATCCTCCTGGGCCGTATTCACGGAAACAACGATGGGGTTCAATTCAGAAAGTGCTTGGCGCTCTTAGTGGCAGCGCAGTCTCCTTCGGCAGAACCAAGCCGATCATGTATTCAAACAGTTTTCCCCCACAGAGGAAGGTGGAGCCGCACACGACAACCAAATATTTGCCAATTTCTTTTTATTTCTTTACTTGCATTTTCAGCACGGCATTGCACAAGACGCGTTTCGTTCACCTTTGAACTTTTTCAGTTGTAAAACACTGTTCTTCTGGGAAAGCCGGTTTGTTACCACAGGTACACGATAATTTAAAGATTTTCAAGCCTCCAGTGGTCCATTCTTTTTCAGGTCACTTCCTGTTGCTGGGCATGGTGGTACGTGTAGTGCAAGCGGCTCCCAATATTTATTTTTAAAAGTCTTTCTACCCTCCAGTGGGTTCGGTGTTCTTCCAAATATATATATATATGAGAAGAAAAGGTTGCCCCTCGATAGAGCGCACACTCTTCAGGTTAATTTCAGGAGGAATTCGCTTTATTCCAACTCCACACCACATAGCAGCTCATAGTAATTCTTTTAGCTGAAGTCCAAGTAGCACCCATGTGGGCTGCCGTCTTAAACAGTCTTTCAAATTATATAACATTGCTGGTGGAATGCGACAAAGAAACGTTCCTTTAACTCGAACCCTGCTGTTCCCTCATCGTGCCTGTCCCAATAAACAGGCCACGGCTCCGCTTTCCTTCTTGCGGCAGTGCAGTCCACGGCCGGGCCGGCCGCAAATATGCGAGAAGAAGGTTGCCCCCAGATAGAGCGCACATTCAGCAGGTTATTTTCAGGAGGAAAGCGCATTATTCCAACTCCACACCACATAGCAGTTCATAGCCAGTTTGAAAAGCCAACGCGTTTTGGGCATGGCGCCCTTTGTCACAGGCAAACTGGAAAGGAGACGGCACATTCAGTTACATCCCCCTCTTTTATTTCCATTACTCACAATGATTGTATTCCAAGTAATTTTGGGAGCTGAAGTCCAAGTGGCATCCATGTGTGCTGCCGTCTTAAACAGTCTTTCAAATTATATAACATTGCTCGTGGATTGCGACAAAGAAACTTTCCTTTAACTCGAACCCTGCTGTTCCGTCATCGTGTCTGTCCCAATAAACAGGCCACGGCTCCGCTTTCCTTCTTGCCGCAGTGCACTCCACGGTCGGGCCGGCCGCAAATATGCGAGAAGAAAAGGTTTCCCCCAGATAGAGCGCATATGTTGGTGGTTGGTGTATATGCGTGTGAATGTGTATACATATATGCATTGAACATGCTATGATGTATACACATTCACATGCACATACACAAACATATATACATACATATATATATATATATATATATATATATATATATATATATATATATATATATATATATATATATATATATATACATACACATGTATCTAAGTATGTATATATGTTTGTGTATATGCATGTGAATGTGTATACATATATGCATTGAACATGCTATGAGTGATGTGAAATGTGAGGTCATAAGCAGGGCTTGGCAGCGGCAGTAAAAGTTAACTCAGTAAACTATAACTGGTTCATTTTGACCGACATTTTCACCTGGTCATGTCATTTCAAGGTAAATGTATGTGGATTTAATAATAGCAACTTTGTGCTTACCTTTTATACTTACCTAGTCAATCAATTAAAAAAAGCTTTATTTGCATTAAAACAATAAAAGCACAATAAAGCGTCAACTCAATAAAAATGTGCAAGCAAGCCACACATTTAAAATATAAATAAATAAACATTCAGACTCTTACAACTCAATAATAAAATCAGTCACAGGTTTCCACAATCTCATGGCGGCTTTCAGAAAACATGACCTACTTACCTAGTCAGTATTTAGGTGTTCGATATTTGTAGTATGGTATTCCTGCAGCATGCCTTTAAAATTCGTTATTCGGGTACCATACCAAGATTAAACTTGGTCATCCCTTTGTCTTTGCCACTATCAATAATTTAGAGACCAATATGATAAAAAAGAGTTTCTGGAACAGCAAAAATGTATTCTAAAAATAGAGTTCAGCGACAGGAAAACCATGCAGAGGGAAGCAATTGAAATGAATTGGAAACTGAATACGCAATTATTACCAAAATAGAAAAACAATCTCGAAGAACATCACCGAGGAGCAAATGAAAAAGCAGAGGTCAGAAAGGCGGAAAGAATTATACAAATAAAACGCAAAATATATGCACGTAGCAAAAAGTACATTAAAATAACATCATGGGGTCTGATCAGGGCCAAGACAAGCAGTGAAACTCGCAGTACAGGCACCAGGTTAGTCACCATGGGGCACAGAGAGGAAGACGTTAAGGGGCGCCCCACCGTGTCTAGGTATTGGTGTCTCAACTGTGAATTCCCTCGCTTTTGTTGGCTTCAGTCAGGCCCCTAATGTTACTTTAATACACTGCACTTTGTGAGGCAATATTTTCCTTTTTCTCACTGAAGGTACCTTCTTTTTTCAGTGTTTCTGCCATATATATTTTTTTTATTTCACCGCCACTGTAGGTTCACATTACCCGTCAGTCCCCTTTTTCTTCTATTTATTTCTCTGGGCCCCCTTCTCTGGTTTCTGGGAGTTGAGTGAATGAATTATTGTGAGCTTTGTGGGTGCCCTCCCTGCCAGTTCAACACCTTCAGTGAAGCCTAGGCTGTCTCTCCATTGCAAAGGTGAAACATGAAATGTGACTAAAAATGTGCCTACTGAACACTACACATTGGTCCCAGAAGCTCTGGTCACATTACTTATACGCATGTCATAGGCATTCCTCTATTGGCTTTCAGGAGAGGCTTAGCCAGGGCTGCACTTGCTATTTATCCTGGTGGGGCTGGAAATCACTGGAGGCCACTTTTAAGGTCCCCGACTGATTCCTCCATCACTTTCTTGAACTCTCCTTGGAGTTATGACAACAGACGCGGCAGCATGAGGAGAAAGGGGAGGAGTGAAAAGAAGGAAAAGACGATTATTTAAAAAAAGTATTAGCTGGGCACGTTCAACGTTTATCTTTAGGATACTTTTGGCACCTAATCCGGCCCTGAGGTTAGCTGTGATGTCACAGCTATTGGCCATTCCCAGAAATGTCGTGGTGATTTCGAGTTTGAAGAACAGCATGAATCCTCAGTACCCTCTCTGCCAAACTGACGGTCCACCTGCTCTATTGAGGGTCGGAGAACTGTCAGCTTTGCATTGACGGAAAGTTACCTCCAATAGCCTGACTCCCAGGGTGTGGAAGTTATAAGTATTTTATTTTTCAGTAACACAATCATACTAGGTGTTAGGTGTTTGTTTTGCTGGGTGTTTGTTTTTGAAGAACAAAAACTTTTACAAGTTTGGTAGATGGCCATCAAAACTGATGCAACTATCCACCTAACTTTTTGTACCTTGAAGGGAAGTACCATGACATAACATACAAAGATGACCTCTGGACCTGTAGTTAGCTCTAAACAGGTCAGTCAGGATGGCAAAGGTTAAGTCTCCCACCACCCCGATGGACAGTACTAATAAATCAGGCCCATAGTTTGGATCCAAGAGCATGGGGCTCTAATGCTATTTATCCAGTTGATCAAATTTCTGTGATCATAGTTAAATTGCATTATCTACTTCTGATCCAATTCCCTTCTTTGCCAAAATTAGGTGTCCTTATAAACAGCTGAGTGATTCAGTCTATAGGAGCCTAGTAACAAGGGAGTAAACTGTGCTCCTGCTGCCCATGTGGTATGTGGGCACTGCTTACTGAAAAGCTGTTCTGTAGGTCTCATGTCACCTGGCATAGTTATCTAAGATGCCCCAAGATATATACTTCTACAAACCAAAGGAGAGAGGTAGGACAGTATGGCGGCCATCCTTGTCCCTGTGTAATGATGAATTAAACAACTTAGACGGTCCACCGGAAAGTGGCTTAGTCAACACCGTAGTACCAGGCACCACATGGTCTTTTAAAAGAACCATCACACACCAACCTGGTTGGTGTTATGCTTCATCATAGGGTTCCCAGCTGAGTAGCCGAATGCTACCCAGCTGTGCTGCAACACCTGATTACAATGGAGCTGTTTTTTTGTTTTTATGTGATGGGGCTGTAGGTGATGTGAGTTAAAAATACCTCTGGGAAACTCACTAACAGATACTTTATTTCCAGTGGCCCCGGGTATATTTAAAAACAAAAGAGATGGATAATGTTTCAGAACAGCTCTTAACAAAAACTTAAACTGAGCTTTCTTCAGGACCTCTCTATAATTACTAAGGTTAAAAGTGAGAAAAGTGAGTGGTAAAAATTATAACCACGTGCTAATGCGTTTTTGCACACACGCTAAGGTGTGCTTTTCATGCTTAGTGGACTGACCGTGATTTCAGGTCCCCCATTGTTAGTGTACCTGTGGAGAAAAATTTTGACAGGACGATACAACATATAGCATATAAAAAACAGTGGTTCATTTGTATGTTATTACCAATTTAATTCAGTTAATATCCATGTGGTTACAGAAACATTCGGTGTCACAAATGGGTGCATTGCCACTCATTCATATGTAAAATATTCAGTGATTAACATGCTTGATTGCGACTTGGTTAGCATGCCTGGGTCTTTATATTATTATAGGTGTGCGCGGCACAGCGTGCCAACTATCGCTGTAGGTGAGTGATAGTGACTGTTCTTTGATCTGCATGCCTATTGTCGATTTGGTTAGTATGCCTGTATATCATATTTACACTAGACGCTGCGTGAAGTGTCAACTATCGCTATAATTCAGTGATAGTGACTGATAGTGGCGGTCCACAGATCGCATGAAATTAATAGGCAAGTGCACTGCGGGTGCTGTGCTGTATAAATCAAAAATTGGATCACTACTAGGTATTTACGCAAATCGCGCTAATTTCATAGCCGTTCAGTTCCAGGGAGGGGTGAGCCCCTATTTTCACACACTAGAGGAGGATTAAAAAAAAGATGAGAATTCTGCAATCCTACTGTGTTCCATAGAGGCAGTTTAAAAACCGCAGAGTTAGCTTCTACTTAAAAGGTCTTACTTTGTCTCTGAGCTCGCTCTACTCAACCTATTCCGGCGTCCTCTGGAACTGGGTGTGTCCCGGGCTGGTATTCGGTGAGTCTTTTATGTTGTTGTGCGAGAGCACTTCCTGAAAGACGGCCTCACATGCTGTTGCGTTATCAAGTGTTTTGTAAACTAGACCACTCACCCACAGTACGCAACGTGCGTGTGGTGGGTAGGTGAGTGCAACTTAACGTTGGGCTCTACCTTACAGTTGTCAGCATAAGTACATGCAAGATTTCTTGACAGTTATCAGCACACGTATTTATGAGACCATGTACGAAGAGGATATTGTGGTTCTCAATCGAAAAACTGTTCTGACTCAGAATTAGTGCATAGACTACGTTTACCGAAATGATCGGGACACACTTTTATTATTATTAAAGGCACAGATGATGGCACGTAGGAAATCTAGTGTAAAAATTGCTCAATATGGAGCGTTTAATGCAGTGTGTTGACTGCCTCCTCCCCCGCTCGTGTTTCGCGCTCATCACCACAAAGTCGGGAGAGAGTTCAGTGGGGTACTGATATTTTTTATGAATAAATATATATCCAAAGGGTATTACAGTATGGTTATTCATGGAGGGAATGGCAGAAATCCTGGTGATAAACATTAAGATTTGCCATTCATATTAATGACAGTAAAGACTACACTGGTGTTGGTGTCTCTATTTGCTTAAACTTTTCCACGGTATGTTATCGTTCAACCCCATAGTATGTGTGGACAGGCGATGAATCGATTGTTGCTCCTTTTCCAACAATTGTTGTTGAACATTGCCGCTCGTAGTTTCTAAATGTTTGATCACCATTCATTCCATGTCATTGGTTGTATGGCCTTCTTCTAGAAAATGGTTTGTCATGCGAGTCGTATTTAGTTTGCAACAAATTGTGCTTCGGTGCTCACAGATCCGTGTTTTTACTCTCCGGCTAATCATAGCCCGCATGGATAGGTAATAGGGTAAATGGCGTTGTCTGTGTTACAGTTCATATGTTTTTGAATTTCCCATACTTTTCCTGGTTCAAGGTTGAGGGTCTTTGTTTTCTTTGTTAGGTAGCACACACTGCAGTCTCCACAAGGGTGAAGGCCAGTGACCCTCGGGAGAACCCATAAATTATGTATGGTGTTCATTTGTTTTGTAAGTTGCTGAGGTCTTGTGTGTACTAGACTGTCCTTGAGACTTCTACCCTTTCTATACGAGAAGAGGGGTTTTTCCCATTGTTGGTTTCCAGTGCTTTTGGACAATTTTTGCCACTTGACTTGAAACAGGATTATATGTGGTCACACAAGTCAGAGGGATTGGGGATTCCACTTTTGGTTTCTGTTCTAGTAAACCCTCTCTGTTTTGATTGCGAGCCCTCATCTTCGCCTTGTTGGTTATTCTGTCTGGGTATCCTCATTGTTATAATTTAGTAGTTAACCCCTGAGCCTGTTGTTTGAAATCTGATAGATTGCTGCAATTTCAGAGACTGCAGTGTGTGCCACCTAACAAAGCTAGCAAAAAACCCTCAACCTCTAACCAGAAAAAGTATGGGAAATTAGAAAACATACTAATTGTAACACAGGCAACGCCATTTACCTTATTACCTGTCCATGCGGCCTCAGGTATATAGGTATGACTAGCCGGAAAGTAGAAATATGGATCTGTGAGCACAGAAGCACAATTCGTTGCAAACGAAATACGACTCGCATGATAAACCATTTTCTAGAAGAATGCCTTTCAACCAATGACATGGAAAGGATAGTGGTCGAACATTTAGAAACTACGAGCGGCAATGTTCAACAACAATTGTTAGAAAAGGAGCAACAATGGATTTATCGCCTGTCCACACATACTATGGGGTTGAACGATAACATACCATGGAACAGTTTAAGCAGATAGAGACACCAACACCAGTGTAGTATTTACTGTCATTAATCTGAATGGCAAATCTTAATGTTTATCACCAGAATTTCTGCCATTCCCTCCATGAATATTCATAATGTAATACCCTTTGGATATATATTTATTTATAAAAAACATCATACCCCACTGAACTCTCTCCCACCTTTGTGGTGATGAGCATAGAACCCAAGGGGGGAGATAAAAGTCAACACACTGTGCATTAAACGTTCCATAATGAGCGATTTGTCCACTAGATTTCCTACGTGCCATCATCTGTGCCTTTAATAATAATAAATGTGTGTCCTGATCATTTCAGTAAACATAGTCTATGCACTAATTCTGAGTCAGAATGGTCTTTTGACTGAGATCCACAATATCCTCTTCGTACCTGGTCTCATAAATACGCGTGCTGATAACTTTCAAGAAATCTCGCATGTACGTATGCTGACAACTGTAAGGCAGAGCACAACATCACCTCACACTCACCTAACCACCACACGCACGTCATGTACTGTGAGTGAGTTGTCTAGTTTACGAAACACGTGATCACGTAACAGCGTGTGACGCCATCTTTCAGGAAGTGCACTTGCACAACAACATAAAATACTCACCGGATACTGGTCCCGGGATACATACAGTTCCAGAGAATGCCAGAATAGGTTGAGAAGCGGGCGAGTACCGAGACAAAGTAAGACCCTTCTAAGTAGAAGCTACCTCTGCTGTTTTTAAACAGCCACCATGGAACTCCGTAGGATTGCAGAATCCTCATCTATTTTTTAATCCTCCTCAAGTGTGCGAAAATAGGGGCTCACCCCTCCCTGGAACCGAACGGCTATGAAATTATTGTGATTACGTAGATACCTACTTGTGATCCAATTTTTGAGTATAACAACTGAAAGCCCATATATGGTTATATACAGCACAGCACATGCAGTGCGCTTACCAGTTATTTTCACGCCGTCTGTGGACCACCACTATCAGTCACTGAATTATTGTGATAGGTGACACTTCACGCAGCGCGAATTGTAAATATGATATACAGGCATGCTCATGAAATCGGCAATAAGCATGCAGATCAAAGAACAGTCACCATCACTCACGAACAGCAATGGTTGATACGCTGTGCAGCGCGCACATATAATAATATAAGAACGCAGGCATGCTCACCAAGTCGCAATCAGGCGTGTTAATCGCTGAAGATTTTACATATGTATGAGTGGTAATGCACGCATGTGTGACACCGAATGTTTCTGTAACCACATGGATATTAACTGAAAGAAATTGGTAATAACATACAAATGAACCGCTGTTCTTTATATGTTATATGTTGTATCGTCTTGTCAAAATCTTTCTTCACAGGTACAATAACAACAGTGGACCTGAAGTCATGGTCAGTCCAATAAGCATGAAAAACACACCTTAGTGCATGTGCAAAAAAGCATTCACACGTGGTTATCATTTTTACCACTCACTTTTCTCACTTTCACCTTAGTAATTATCGAGAGGTCCTGAAGAAAGCTCCGTTTAAGTTTTTGTTGAGAGCTGAAACATGTAGACCAAAGGATAAAGCCGACACAAATAATAGTTCTGAAACATTATCCATCTCATCTGTTTTTAAATATACCCACGGCCACTGGGAATAAAGTATCTGTTAATGAGTTTCCCAGAGGTATTTTTAACTCACATCACCTCCAGCACCATTACATAAAAATGTATGTATGTAAACAAAACAAAACAGCTCCACTGTAATCAGGTGTCGCAGCACAGCTGGGTAGCATTTGGCTACTCAACTGGGAACCCTATGATGAAGCATGACACCAAACAGATGGTGCCAGGTACTACGGTATTGACTAAGCCACTTTCCAGTGGACCGTCTAATTCACCAAGATAGATACTGACATCACAAGGGATGGCAGGATCCGATGGTGTCCGCCATTTTGTGGTCATTCATTATCCAGGAGTTGTTCAGATTATGGGACTAGTCAGTACAGCCCTGCCTCTTACCCTCCACTTCTTATCCGCTGTCAATTGGAAAGGCAATAAGCAAGGATTGTTTTTCCATTGCACCTCCTTAACATTTTCTAACAATGTAATATCAAATACTTCACATCACATGTATGTAATTGAGCACATACCTAGGTAAGATACAGATGCACAAGCCACAATGAATTTCTACCTTGACCATTACAATTTTATCCTGAAATGGGTGGATATTGTTAGATGCTTGGCACTGAAACCATAAAGGACTTCTTTATATTCAAATAACACCTCTTGCATATGCATCTTGGTTCAAATGGGCGTCCCTCAGTAGAAAGCCTAGTGCTCTTACCTCATATGAACTGTTTTTGGCAATATGCTTTTCTCTTTTAAAAAGAAGAGTTAAGTACAGCTCATCAAATGAACTTAAATTAGAATCTCAAAATAAGAGGCAAGAAAAAGCACGACGATACTTAGAAAAATGCTGAACAGAGCAAGAGAAAACCAGGCGAACAGGGAGATAATTGCAGGGACAAATTAATTTTCGAATGTGTGTTAAACCTGTGCCATATTTCCACAAGCTTCCTTCGGAAAACGAGATTTTAATTGTAAAATAAGCACATTTCGCAATGACAGCACAGAGGAAAAAGTGAAGCGTCCATGAACCAGCAGCCAAGGAACTATGTATTTGGCTTGTTCTGCTGACAATGTTCGAGGACTTAGGTTAAAAAGTGTTGTGTAGCGTTGATTGCAAAATATCCTTGTGGTATAACATGAAGCATGAATTTATTTATTTGCTTTGTGGCTTATAGAACACTGTCATTTTACAAAAACATAAAAGCACTGGAATATGCAGAAATATATTGCATAGTAAAAAACAGAACGAATATTAGGAATAGTAACCAGCAGGCACGGCCCGTCCTTATGGCGAAGGGGCCCGCCCTCTCACCTTCTTGCAGACATGATCAAAGGTCAGCCTGACAGATACTCTTTTTGTTCAGGTCAGGCAGCCAGGTGCAATGCATGCACTAAATCCACAGGCACCTGGCTGCCTGAGCTGAACTTTTCCAGGCTAAGGATTTCACAGCCCTGTGGACATGACCTTTACAGTCTGGCAATGCCCCTAGAGGTCCTCCCCTCATGACGAAGGGGTATGTCACAGATAGACTCAGACCTGAGTGCTTACGTTTTAAGTCCTGAAGTGCCCTGGGCCGAATGTTGATGAGTGAGAGTTTTTCACAGAGTGGGGAGGGATCAGCACTCTCACTGACCGTATCCCACTTTGTGACGAGTAAAGGACTGCTGCGTCCTGTCATTGACGGACCCAGGGTCAGCCAATGAGAGGAGGTGGCAGTCCGCACCCACCAGTAAGTTCAGAGGCTTCCTTCCCACCACCAAGTTCAGAGGCTTCCTTCCCACCACCGGAGATCACCACTGGGGCCCAGTACGTTTTCCTCTTCTTTTAATGTTTGCAGCGTGCATGTTTGTATGAATGTATGTGTATTAATGCATGTGTGCATGCTGGGAATGGGTGTGTGCATTTGTACATGCTTGTGAATGGTGGGCGTTGTGTGCATGTTTGTGAATGTATGGGTGAGAGTGAGTGTGCCTGTAGATTGGTGAATGTGTATGTATGTGTGTGTGTGTGTATGTGGCCTGCTCAAACTGCCTGGTAACCAGACCCGCCTCAGAGAGGAGACCGGAGTAGTCCCCGCCCGCACAGGACCGGTGAGTGGGGCTTGGGTGTTTTGGCCGAAGTACGGCCCAGGGACGGTGGTGCATTTAGAGCGGCCCCGGATGGCAGTGGGCCGTCTCAACGTTATTACTGAGCCTGCGTTGCTCCAAGCAAGGGGCACATTGGTGTTCAGAAGGCCAGAGGGGCCCGTGAGCCATCCCAATGCCCCGACATGTTTATTCCCAGAGTCTGAAAGACTCCAATGCAGTCCCTAGATACTTTAGAAGCGCTGGTGCGCTCCACATGCTATGGGGGCATGTTTATTGGTTCTGAGCCCCGTGGCTCCAACATTGGGGGCCGTATTTGGATATTTAAGGAGCAAGGGTGCTCCTGGGGCACAGTTGTATCAGAGCCTGAGATCTCCAATGTTTGGGGCCATCTTTAATCATTTAAGGAGCCAGTGGGCTCCGGGGGCATAGTTGATGTCAGAGCCTGAGGGCGCCAACCCTTGCGCAGTTTTGTCCCTGAGGGCTAGCGAGCCCCTGCCGCAGTTTTGTCCTCAGCTGCCCAGCAAGTAGTGGGCAGCTGCACCGTTTAGGCTTTCTTTCAGGGGACCTGTTCTTGGTGAACTTAGGAGTGAGTCGCACTCCCTTCGCCCCTACCTTGGCCGTCCACAGCTGCGCAGCACTTAGTGCCAGCTGCAGCGCTTAGGCCCTGTTCTTGTTCTCAGCTGCCCAGCAAGTAGTGGGCAGCTGCAACGTTTAGGCTTGTGCCGGTGGCACACCTCTGACTGGCGCTGCGTTGGCAGCGCGCCCTGACATTCTGGACACAGGGCTTTTGAGTCCCCTTATAGGATGGCCAGTTGGCCAGGGGGGCTGGTATGTGGATTGGGCGCAAGGCTCTAATGTGATTTTTGCACAATGTGATTACTTACTATCTTTGTGATGATAATTGCCTAATGTGATTTATGTGCTAAAGGTGATATGTGCTTTAAATGTGGTGCTAGGAAATGTAATACATATGTGTTGATACCTCTAGAGATGGTTGTACCTGTGGAGGTTTGTGTTAGTTAGATTGTGCTTCACTATGATGTACGCCCCTAAATGTGAGTTATTCTTAGGGGGTAGGGTCTAATGTGTGTAGACTAGTGAGGAGATCGCCTACTGTATTTATACTAGTAAGGCCTAATGTGAATTATGCGTAATGTGCAATGCCTTTATGCCTGTGATACCTCTAGATGTGCTTTCATGCTTAGGAGGTCGTTTTGCCTTGTATAGTTTATACTAGAGAGGTTATGTGTCCATGCGTGATCTATGCCTATGGTTATTAGTATTGCGTAGTGTGTACCTACCTTTTACCAGTGTTTACTGGTTGTGGTCTATAATTTTTATTTGGTGTTACAGTTACTCTAAGTGCTATTTCTACTAAGGGCTGATTCTGACAGTGGCCCACGTGGCCCTGTCCTGGTGTAAATAATCCCTTGTGAATATTGCCCGTGCCAGTTGGCACAATGTATATTGTGTGATTACTATCTGATGTGTTTTGACAATACAAAAGTTATTTTTATATAACCTTGTGTGGAGTTCCTTTTGCAGTGTGCCTGGGATGTTGTTGCTGTGAGTGTGCGCAAATGCTTTACACATTGCCTCTGAGATAAGCCTGACTGCTCAAGCCAAGCCACCAAGAGGGGGAGCAGGGGTTATCTTGGCGTGTGACTTCCTTGCCCTGACTAGAATGGTGGTTTCTGTCTGGCTTTGGCGTAAGCCTTAGCCAACCGGAAATCCCATTTCTAACAACAATTTGAAGCATTTTTTACTTACTTAGGCTGCCATGGAAGTTCATATTCCGGCTAATTGTATCCCATTTTTATTACACTTACAGTAAATAATATGTTTTATTCACATTTATTGCAATAAATCTGATTTTGTGAAAACAAGAAAAGTGGGCCCCCAACCAATGTCCATACGTCAGGAGTCCAGGGGTCACAAGTGGCACGCCAAGGGTCGCAGCTTCGACCCCTGGCGACCCCTAAAATACATCTATGCCCCCACTTTACCTTTGCAGCCAGAGACTGATAAATATGTTTTCTTAAGCTTTGCATGCATTTCAATTTGTCAAGATTTCTACGTTTTTTATAAAGGAACATTTAAAAAAATGTATACCAGTTGCGAGGCATGCAACTTCGTATGCACTTTATAGAAATATTTAGAATTTAAATGTTTATGATATTTAGAGAGTCATTCTTTCTTTGCTTCTAACTGTACTGATGACATTTGAGTGTTGGTAAAAAACGCCTGCCACCATCTACAACTTACAAAGTTCCCATCTCAACTTGAAACTGAAAAAACATAGTTTACAATATCAAAGAGAAGTTCAATGAAATATGATCTTGGAAGATGGCATGCTTCTGGCAGGGAAGATCTTTGTTCTAAACAACACAACAGTCTCTACAAACATGAGCACAACATCATCATTTCTAAGCATGGGCAACTTCTGTGCCAGATATACCAAAGACTATACAACAATCAGTACAGCCTTAAACAACCTAGCAAACAAGGATACTCTGTCATGTAATCTCCTGAGCGTGAAACAGAGCTCAATCCAATCAAGAAAAAAATGGCACATACTAATAAAAGTCAGAACAGCAAATAGACCCATATGAGCAGAACTCCTTGTAGATGCTAGTTCTGTGGACATATACACAATACAACTCTATACCGCCATCGCACTAATTTCGGTTTCTCTCAAAAGCCTGCATTTATCACATGCACATAAAGAGTACTTACTAAAACACAGAAAAAGAATATATGGAGATTGTGAGGGCATTAAATCGATACACAGGCCCCGCGGTGCAGGGGGCCCTCAATACAATATCCTGGTCTGAGAGCTCCTAGTTAAGTCCGGAGGGGGTCCTCCATGGACCTTGCTTGGGGGCCTTCACGTTTCGTTCCGCCACTGGTCAATCAGTCATTAGCTGGGGGTAGACTGTTAACACAATTCACAAAGAAGTTCAACAAGCTATATGTAGGTTCCTGATACAGAGCCAGTGAACTATAATGTTTTGATACACTTCGTTTTTGTAGTACGAAGTTTACCGTTTCCAACACCACCTGGGTGCAGTATCCTGACTTTACTCTGACAACAGCAGAACGTCTTCCCAATGGTTGGCACAGAGGTATTATAGCAGTGACAAAGTCACTCGTGGTATGTCTCAAGTTCTCGACCTTAGATTCATTTATGGAAATAACAATTTGTGATTGCCATTTATGCAAAAATAGGAGTGGCGGCTCGCAGAGGGAGTGCTGCGGGGCAGTGGGGCGGCGTGGGGGAGGGGCAGGGGCAGGGAGGTGGGGGTAGTGGACTCCGACTTACGGCGGAACGGAGTTAAGTAAGTCAATAAATAAATAAAACAATTTACATTGCGCGTGCTTCAACACATAATCGGCGATGCACAATGTAAATTGTTTTATTTATTTATTTACTTACTTAACTCCGTTCCGCGATATGTCGGAGTCCACTACCCCCCCCACCCTGCCCTTTCCCCGCCCCGCAGCACTCCCTCGGCGAGCCACGACTGGAAAATAGGAGGGTGATTTGGCCTATGAGCCAGAGCTGCTGACTTTGAAACTGGTGAACCAGGGTCTACTCCCGGCGTCAACTCAACATTTTGTGATTTTGGACAAATCACTTAATCTCCATCTGCCTAAATAAAAAAGGACCAGCATTAGCAAAGCCAATAGGTCTTAGCAATGGCATGTTGTCTAGCAGCACATCTACTTCTCAGCATGCCTAAAATGTACTGAAAGCCCAGAAAACCTAGATGTTGAGCCGACGGTAAGTCTCTCCCTCCCACATGTTGAGTTTATTAGCTGGCCCTGCTAACACAAAAAAGCGATATGACGTGGCATACGCTCACTGCATCATAGCACTTTTTTCAGTGTCTTTCAGCCATGCTGAACAGCAGATTTGCTGCTAGACAACATGGCTAAAAGACATTCACATTGACAAGGCCAATAGCTTGGGCATTGCTGAGATCTATTGACTTTGCCAATGCTTGTTTGGTTTTGATGGGGTCCTGCTAAACAAACGTGAAAGTGGTAGTGAGAAACAGCTGAGGAGCTTTGAAGTGAGGTGAGGCTGTCACTTAACAGTCAGAGCTGCCGACAGGGGAACTGGGAAGCAAGGTTTGAATCTTGGGTCGGCTGAACAATTTGTGATTCTGGGCAAATCACTTAGGCTTTCTCCTGCCTACGACAATGTATGTCTTGTTGCGTAATGTAACTGGTGAGCACTTAAAGCACTCCCATACCATCGGCTGATGTATGGGAGTGCTTTAAGTGCTCACCAGTTGGTAAGATATAGGACAAAACAAGCACTCCAATAAAATTGGATCATGCAACAAATAAAAAATAAAAGCAGCAGCAATGAGGGAGGTAGTGAGGGGACGGGTTAAGCAGGGAGGCATGAGGGGTTGGGAAGATGGGCAAGCAATGATGGGAGAGGGCCGAAGAAAGCACTCAAATACCATCGATTTGTGTTTGTGCTATTGCAAGACAGAGCGCAGAGCTAGTGCTCCAAAACCATTGGATTGTGCAAAAGAAAAAAAGTGATGTTCACGTTTTAACAATTTTTAAAGAAAGGCATTTGTTTATGTGCGTTTTAGTGGTATGTGTGTATGAATACAAGGGAAGTGGCCTGAAAACACAGGTACTCCTGTGGAGTGTTTGAAATCAAAGAACAAAATAGAACCGCCATGACGAATGGCAGCAAACAAAATGAGAGAGATGCTAAAGTTTCCCAATGGTAGGAGATGGGTGGCCTGTAAGCCCACAGATAAAACACAACACGCCTATTCCAGACAGCGCATGCACTGTCTAGCTGAGACCTAAAATATGAGTCTGACCTTGTGTAATGTATTTTGGTGGCACATTTGAGCTTTATAAAAATGCAAGCAGAAATAAAAACAAACCAGCCAAGGACAGAATACACCTCAGTTATCAATTTAATAACCTTTTTTGAAGTTGAATGAAGGAGTACTTCGGATTCCAGAGAATGAGGCTATGATAATCGACAAGTGCATCACTTGAAATTCAGTATTTATAATAATAAATCAAGACTATTATTATCAAAAATCAAATGAAAAAAAGGACTTGATGCACTTCAATTTATGTTTCTCCAAGGGGAGAAGGAGGTGGTGGAGAAATGCTCACTGCAGATCTTTTAAGAGCCTTTTTCTGATTTTGTGTATATAGAATTGTGTCAACATTTGTTATATGGAACTCATGAGATGGAAAACACCCCTCCCATGCTTTGTAATGTCCACGGGACAGTTGAGGTCTTGGCTGTTGGACTCCTGAGTCACCCCTTGTTAAAGCCTGCTGTGCTGCTTGAATGAAGTAGGGCTGCACTACAGGTTACTCCATGTGCCTGGTTTGACAAGAGGGCTGGCAAAAAAGGGATCCTGCACTACAGTGTAACCAGGGGCCGCTCCTCCACTAGGGCGGAGGAGCGTCGCCCAACAGTGTTCTTCAGTGTGAGAAGCAAAAACATAAAATGGTGATAACTTTCCGTTATTACCATTTTATGTTTGGATGAGGGCGGGCGGGTGGACGGGGCTGCCCTGTGAGCAGCCAGGGCAGAAGAGGAGTGGTGGGCCCATTCCTGAGGGCGCAATGACAATTTGGTCGGCCCCCTGGGGCCGCCCAAACCAGTCATGTGCACTCTGACCTTTCTCCAATCAGGCTGTAATGCAGCCTGCATGAAGAACATGGGCTCCCCGGCTGTGCGGCGTCCCCACCAATCACAATGTTGCCATTGCAGTGTTGGGATTGGCTATTGGGAGGGAGCCTGGTTGCGTGCCTCCTGTTCCAGTTGGAGGCAGGAGAGCAGTAGAAGGAGCCAAAATGTTATGTTATGTTATGAGAAGATGCGGGACCCGACCAGCGGAAAAGTACGTTTGATTTAAAAATAAATATTAAATGAACCCCTCTCCCCCAACCCGCGAGCCATGCCAGCAACGACTGAGTGTAACGTATGTTCATGCTCACCCAACGCTGTCTAGCAAACCAGACCATGAATTTATTTTACTGGGGCAGTCCTTGAAAAACTATGACTGACTGGTAAAATCCTGTGTCTGGTCAACCTAATCAAAGGTCACGGGGCACAGTCTGATATACTGAGTTGTTTACTGTTTCGGGGATGAAAGACATCTGCCAAAAAATGGTGGCTGCACTACAAATTACAGTTCCCTCTCAGAATCTATAGGGGGGGAAACTGCTGTATTCTGCTAGTGGAGCTTCTACCAATGAAAACCTTTACACCCAAAAACCTGCTTTGAGTGGTTATTCCAAAAAAAGGGAATACTGAATGTGTGCTTCAAAATGTCCACCCTTCTGGGATTCACTATTAATGAAAGTGCATCCCAGTAACGAAGGTTTATAAAATAGCAGGCAACTAGTAGCTGCACTTGCCCAAAAAGGATTGAAAGGATCAATTTTATTCAAAATGTCCATAGGTTTAGTAGCTTTCAAGTAATATGAATGATGAAAGTTCATGTCCTTTCCTCCCTCTTCCTCTTGTGTTTCTGGTAGATTTTTTCAGAAGCTTCCCGAAGGTGCTGTACCTTCTGGCTCGGATTTAATAAGGCTTTGTGCCACTGCTGGCCTGGTGCAAAGGGAAGGAAGGGGATAAAAGCGAAGTACTATGCAGCACAAAAGGTGGTTTGAGCTAGAAAGGATTTAAGTGTAGAAAATTCTTTGCACCTTTTTGCATCAAGACATGCGATGGGGGAGGATCAGTGTGTAAACACCTGTACGTTTTGCCACAAATACAAATCTAAAAAGGTAGCCAGACTGGGATTTAAGTCAACAATCAACACCTACCGGAAGGGTATACATTCCTCTCCCGAAGAAACCAACTCATTGCACGTGTGCTACAGTGCACAGAACACAACCAATGCATGTAACCATTCTGTCTTTTCTACACATGGGAAATTATACTGTAATGTATACTTCCAGTACAAATCCTACGCTAGACAGAAAACAGTTGTGTGTGCTCTTCTCACTGATTCCACATTCTGGATATCTCTCCTTAGGAATTTGTAATATAGTGTGAGGGTCTACCCCATCTGGGGGATCTATCTCTGGCAGTTTTTGACTGAGGCCTTTGAAGACTGTGGCCAAAAAAAACTACACTCTTGTGATCCACAAAAAACTACACTCTTGTGATCCACATATTTTGTGGCATTTTGATGTGTTACACTACCACAATTTTGGCGACGGGTTGGCTACAGTGAAGAATTCACGTGTATCCTGAGCTCTTCACATACTACAGACAGCGTATTTGGAGCGTTTTCTCAGTGGAATTGATTAACGGGGTAACAGCTCTGCTGTTTCAGAAGGTTCAACTTTCAGGCCAGTACCAGCTAATTTGAGCACGCTTGGGTGAAGGCAACGCATTTCAGTAAATTATTTGGCTAAAACTAACAGTAGTGCCAAAGCGGCAAAATTGGGAGCAGCCTCAGCAGGGTCGCAAACCTAGGAGGCTGTCCGTTCGGATTCACGTAAGTCTCATCAGTGCCAGACAGGTCTTGTGCACCCATTATACTTCAAGTAAGTACAGGACCCATGCATCTTTACGCAGACAAGGCAAAATCATAGCATGACAGGCCCTGTGCACTCACTGTTAAAGGTTTTAGGGCAAATTTTTCTTTTAATTCTTCTCTGTGCTGCACATATTGATCAGAGTGTCTGTACACCGAGGACATCAGCGACCATCTTTAATTGGGGAGCATTCTGTTTGGGCAAAGGGATGTTGGGGCAAAGAAATGTCAGTCACACAACATGAATTTGGAAGCGGCGTAATTTAGCAACTGTGATGCAAGGACATACACAGTGTGGCACAAGTGAACAGTGTTTCTAGAGCAGTGATACGCACACATACATAGTGTGTGTCACAGGTGAACTACGTTTTATGAAATGTTGATTTCTGTAACACTGTGATACGCATACATACCCACGGAGCATACGCCTTTTCAGGGACGATGAATACCCAATAACGGCAGTGATCAGAGAGTACATAATTCTTTCTAATTTCACCGCTTGTTACAGACTGTGACATGCACGCATTCTACCCAGGAAATTGGAAGCTGTCACTATGACTTTTAACAGCCTCAGTGTGCATTACAGTTCATCTGCATGAGAGAATGGTGCAGCGTAGATTCTACATTAGAGAAAATGTTTTTATATTGAGCATCCACAAGGTTTTCCACTGAAGTTGTGTGTAGTGGCTACGCATTTAGGGTTTTCAAACTAAATATCTTATGTTTGAGTAAAGTTCCATATTTGTTAAGATAACTGCAATTTTTTGGGTTTCAGTCAAAGTCAGTGTATATATACATCTCTATGCAGAGTGTTAGTGCTCCTCTTCTGTTTCTTCAGACTACGGGTGACCCACCTATTCCACGTAGGAATTGGTACAGAGCATTTACAGAGTATTTACCAAGTACCCGGACGCTATACGGGGCAACAGATGTTGTCCTGAGTGGAAAAGATATTTGTTAGAGCACATTTTGAGCTTTGAGGGTTAATCCATTTATGAACATCGGCTAACATATAAATTTGTTTAGGACGAGGAGGTTCTAGACGAATATCAGTTTGCTGTAAGAAATCTTGAGAAGCTGTTTGGTGTCTAACCAAGTCTAATTGTAAACAGGCACAAGAGTTTCACTAGGGAACAACATCAAGATGAATCAATTGACTGTTATGTAGTAGCTTCACAAATGTTGCATCACTATGTGAATTTGGGAATTTTACATCTCAACTTATTCGTGATCAGATAGTGGTAGATTGTTGGGGCAAAACAGTCCATTAGAGGTTATTGACTCTGACAAATCAAATACATGCTGAAACTAGAGATAGTGTGAAAAGCATAGAGTTATCTAGTAAGTCTTGGAAAGAATTGACATAAAAGAGCAGAATGCAGTGGCAGTTGGCAAAGAGAATTGAAGCACTAAACAAAAGGGGAAGAGTAAAATGTTTGTAAAGAAAGAGAAGTTAAGGATGGATTTTTTTAATCAAACAAACATTTGTTTCAGGTGTGGGTATTCGAATCACGGATTTAATGGTCATCCTTGTCCAGCCAAGAATGTAAAGTGTAGAACCAGTGGTACAGTCAGACACTTAGCCAAGGAAAGTCAATCGGCATAGGATAAGGTGAAGTCGATACCCATCAGAGGGCTGAGTGGCAGTTCGGAGGATGACCAGTTTGGTGAAAGGGATCAAGTACTGGTTGAATGGGTCAATTGTGTTGACCCATATGAGAAAATCAATGTAGATGGTAAGGCATTGAGACTTTTGATTGATTCTGGAGCAAGGATGACAATGGTCACTGATTGATTATTTAATCAGACATGGGGTGACAAAAAATTGCTCCTTACTGACAGGAACTTGATAACATATGATGGGAGGAAGATTGAGCTCACTGGATATTTTCAATGTCACATGAAGTTCAAGGTCAAAGTTATTTTAGCTAAAGTGTATGTGCCAAAGAAAGGTTTTAACATCCTAGGGTAGTACCATTAGGGTTTATTTGGCATGACGCTTAGGCCAGGGAGAAAGGTTCAAGTCTCTTTGGTCACAAATGGAGAATCAGGTGATCAAGTGTCTGTTGACCAGGATCCAAATATTAAGTGGACAGGGTTGTATAAGGTCGTTTTCACAGATAGATTGGAGAAGATCGCAGGATATAGGCACAACATTAAGGTGATAAGTGGAGTCTCTCCTGTCAAACACATATTAAGAAATTTACTTTTTAGTGTTTGTAAAAATGTAACTGAAATACTCAACAAAAATGTGTGAAGATGGGGTATTGAACCCATCGACTCATCACTATGGTTGTCTCCTTTGTTGATAGTGAGGCAGAAGAATGTCCAGTTAAGGGTTTGTGTAGACCTGAGGAGCTTGAATAAGGCAATGAGGGTAGATTCCACACTCTTCCTTGCATAGATGACATCATCACCACATTTGCAGGTGCCAACGTTTTTAGCAAGATCGATTTGGCATCTGCTTGCCATCAGGTCGAACTAGATGAGTACTCTAGACATCAACAGCATTTGTATCACCAGTCATCACTTTTCAATTCAGAAGGATGCCTATTGGATCGGCATCAACCGCTTAGTGGTTGTGACGACATTATGGTGGCAGTGAACGAGCTTGACAGACATGATAAACGTAGGCCTGTGGTGTTAAAGAGGTTACTGAAATGTAGTAAATGAGTCAACATGACAAAATGTGAGTTTGCGAAAAATAGCATTGAGCATTTGGGCCAACTTATGTCCGAAAAAAGGGAAGAGCCTAGACCTGGGTTGGTGGAAGCCATTACAAATGCCCATAAGCCCAAAAAAAGGCATCTTTTCTAAGAGTATGTGAGTTTTATGCCAATTTTATAAAAATAGTCTCTGCAAAAACGCTACATTTGAGGGAACTTCTCATGAAAAAAAAACATTTGATTAGTGGGACATGTGCCTAGATAATTTTGGGCACTTAAAAATGATATTGTATCTGCTGGTGTATTGGCACCATTTGATCCCACGAGGGAGTGTATTTTCACAGTTGATGTAAGTAACAATGGACTGTGTGCCACAATTGCTCAAAAAAACGAAGGTGATGAAATGACTGCGGCTTTTGCATCCAGGTCATTAAAAGAAAATGAAAAAGGTGTTTTCAGTTACAGAAAAGGAATTGTAGGCCAGTTGAGGGGCGGTGGAACATCGTAAATGTTTTATATGGCGTAAGAGATCTACCCTTAAAACGGATCACAAACCATTGTTGAATACACCTGGGGGAACTATTATCAAAGATCACACCCCTAGTTTGGCCAGGCTGAGTTCAAAAGTCTTGCAACATAATTTTACCATCGGGTTCATCCCAGGGGGAAAGAACAGTAGAGCATTATTTGTCACGCTCCCCGGTCAGTGGCGAGGAGTGTCCGAGAACTAGGAGAAGGAGGATAAAAAGTGCTTGATAGCATTGATTGATGTACGTCAAGACAATGTGTTTACAGAGGATGAGTGGAATATCAAAAGTTGCAGGATTAAGAAATAGTATGTGTGAAGAAGTATGTTAAAGAGGGTTGGCCCAAGGAAAAAGCCTTGGCGGTAAAGATACAGGCGTATTTCACAGTGGCAAATGAGTTGTTGAAGAGAAAAATGGAATGTTAGTGTGCAGTGACAAATGTATACCTCTTAATGGATTATTGATGAAGATAATTTTGAGTGAGCATGAAGGACACCTGGGATAGACCATTACCATAAAAAATATTAGGGACAGTTACTGGTGGCCATGATGGACACAGAAATCATTACTAGTGTCAAAGCATGTGTTCTATGTGCATCAGTGACAAAGAGCTGAAAATAGAATCTATACCATTGCAGCCTGAGGGGTAAAAACTGGTGATAGATTTTATTGGCCCTTTCAATACCCTACCATGAAAATGTAGGTTTGCCATCATAGTGGTAGATTACTACAGCATGTAGTGGGAAGGGAATTTTATGGAAGAACCCAACATTGTCACAGTCATAAAAGTTCAAAAGAAATAGAATTTGTGAGAAGGCTGTCCGAAGGAAATTATTTTGAAAAATGGGGTGCTCTTTGTCTCGAGAGAAATGAGGGAGTTTTTACAGAACAATGTGATGAAACACAAAGGCATTGCGTTGTATCACCCCCAGGCAAACAGACTTGTAGAGGAAATTAATCACACTTTGGTGGAGTGCATTCAGTAGGCTGTCCAAAACAATGTTGAGTTTTTTGAGGCACTGGAGAGCATGCTCCAATCCCATTGGTCAAGTCCTAATGCAGTATCTGGAATATGCCCTTTTGAAGTCATGGGGTGAAGAGTATCCCCTCAAAGTTATGTTCTGCATGGTTAAGAGGACTTCAACATCAATCTGATTCGGTAGACAAGATCTTTAGACCCAGACAAGAGGCTTTTCAGGACAAATTCAAGGAAGGGTACGATGCCAGACACAGGGTGTTAGAACTGGGGGTCTCTAGTTGGCTGAGGCAGTTACCTTAGTCCAAATAGGGATCCTTGCTTCTAGTCAGGGAAAGGAGGGACACCCTCTTTGATACCCCCTGCTCACTCCCTGGTAGCTTGGCACGAGCAATGTGTAAAGTATGTGCAACCACACTCCCAGTGACACAGTGATAACACCACAAATGGACACCACACTGATGTATGAAAATAGCGGTATCTTTATCAAGAAGAAAAATACAGTAAGACCAAACGATAAAAATCCAACATATGCGTATTCGTAATATTTCACTTGGCCAAAAAACACTTGTAGATTCTTGCGGTATTAATGAGAAGTTCACGATGTTCAAATGCAGTTCGTAATGCAGTTCGTATTGTTAGACCAATGCAGTTTGTACTGCAAGAATAATGCAAACCTCAATGCAAGTAATCAGGCAGCTCGTAATGCAAGAATAATGCAATCCAAAATGTTCGTAATCAGGCAGTTCGTAATGCAAGAATAATGTAATCCTCAATGCACGCAATCAGGCAGTTCCTAATGCAAGTATAAAGCACTCTTTAATGCAAGTAATAAGGCAGTTCGTAATGCAAGAATAATTCAATCCTCTATGCACATAATCAGGCAGTTTATAATGCAAGTATAACGCACTCCTCAATGCAAGTAATAAGGCAGTTCGTAAAGCGAGAATAATTCAGTCCTCAATGAACATAATCAGGCAGTTTGTAATTCAGGAATAATACAATCCCTAATGCAAGTAATAAGGCAGTTCGTAATGCAGGAATAATACCAGGCCAATCGACACGATTAGCGCGGGCACTACTAGGCCCCAGCCACAGACAACAGTCCTGAAATTTCAAAGGCGGCCCTGTCCTGCCGGGCAGGTCCGGGCCGCTCGAGGACTCAGCACGTCTAACGCGATGCACCAAGAGAGAGACGGGAGCACTCCTGTACTCCTCCTGCACGCCTCCCCGGGCCACACATACTTGTGGCTCCCGATCGGAGTCCAAGCCTTACTTGGGGTATGACCTGCCTCACTCTCTCTCTCTCTCTCTCTCCCCACTCATCGGACGTCCTGCTGGGTACTCCCGATGATGACACAGCTCTGATGCAAGGAAACGCTGAAGCCGGACAGGTTACTGTGCTGCCTTCTCCATGGCTGACGAATTTGGGCAGATTCCTCTTGTGAACAACGATCATGATTACCTCACGACTTCCTTAGCTTTATGCTATCCTTCAGCACGTTGCGGCTCGGCCGGCGGTGGCGATCTTAATCCACAGCCTCCCTTACAATGACGGCTCGGGCCACAACTAACTACACAGCAGCGTGGACGATGATTCGCGCTGCAGGGCACTGCAGTCACGGGGCACTTTCCAACCAGCACCACAGACCCCACGCAGTCTCAGGCTGCACACGCACAAAGCGTCGCTGAGACTTGGTTGGGTTTCGGGCCACGCAGTCCCGATGCAATGCTTATGAAGGTCTCACGCTGCAAAAAGCACACGCACACGGTGTCGCTGAGACACATTTGGAAACTTTGATGTTCCTGAGTTTCCACAACAGGGAGCCAGCTCTCTTTTGGCCCTTGGAGACAAGTTACTTCGGGACACAGCACACAGCAAAGTCCTTTCAAGCAGGGGGACACAGCACACAGCAAAGTCCCTTAGCCTCTCCTTAGTTAAATCAGCAAACTGCAGGCCAGCCTCAGAACACACAGCAAGGGTCAGTCCTTCTCTTCAGTCTCTTCAGCTGTTCTTCCTTGGCAGAGGTTCCTCTTGACCACAAAGTACATTCAATCCTTTTCTGTCTTGATCAGTCCAACGTTCAGGGGTTTCAGCTCTTATAGTTATACCCCTAAATGTCTTTGAAGTCTTTGTGTTCAGGGGGCACTGACTCCTGTCCAAACCAGTTCTGGGTGACTCCCTGCCAGTGACACCTTCTTCCTTTGATAGTGGGGGTCTGGTTCCTCAATCACTCAGCAGGAGGTGGAGCCATTTTTTTTATGGCAGCAGCCCAGGCCTCTTCACATCAAGGGGGCTACTCCTCCCCCTACACTCCAGGTGCAGGTCAGCCTGTTGCTGTCTCACCTACTCCTCCCCTGGATCAAGACATTTCCCAGATCCTATCACATTCCAATCCAGACAGTCCAACCACAACCAGGCAGAGACACACAGATTTATTTATTTTTTAACTTATTTTCTATTAAATACTGTGTTCAAGTACATCAAGTATTAGTACTCACAAGTACATTTACAAAAGGTATGGTCAGAATATCACGGATACTGTTAAAAACACATCCAGTGAGCATACACAGGCTCATTACTCATAAGAACTAGTTGCTCGTACATTTATCAGCAGTACAATAATATCTATGGAATCGTCATTTTCAAACAATTAAACCAACATCCTAATTAACTATAATAACAAAAATCACAACCAAGGATACAAATTCTATTCCTTGAACCCAACCGCATACCCCCATCCCCCTCCCTCCCGTGGCAGCTACACACAGGTGGCACAGTACCTCCAATCTAGGCAACAAACCAGCATTACAATCACATCTTATTCAAAGGTTATGGAATCGCGGTGTGAGAGGATGCGTAATAACTGGAGGCATTAAAGCGGGCCCAGTGCTCGGTGAGCTATGTATGCTTACTGTCTCGCCCTCAAACTCTGTTGTGGACACTTCAGTCAATATTTGCCCCCATTCAAGGAGATCAACTTCCACATTCTCATCCGGCTGTACTGCTTTGAGGCAACATTCCTCTGCTACTCCCCACTCCCGCAAGTCGTCTCTCCATTTCTTCCACACCGGTGGACAGGGATGTATCCAGTGGATTGCTATCCTTCATTTTGCAAGTACCAGCCCTAGGAGCGCAAATTTATGGTGCATCATAGCCCCTTTCTTAGGCGTCGGAAGCACTCCCAGAATAGTGTTTTATAGACGTATTGATACGCACTGCTGCGGTCATCCCCAGAGATAACACCACATTACAGACCATATGTAAAAATGTGGCGGGATCTGTGCCACAGGATGGACATGCGGAAGACCACCCAGGTGTGAACCGTGCTCGCTGTTGGGGAATAAGACACGTGCGGTGAAGATAGTAGAACTGGATTAATTTAAACTGTGCATTGCTAGTGGCTTCAGCCACTTGTGCCAGTGCTCTCTTCCATTTACCATCCGCCAACAGCACAGGCAGATCCTCATCCCACCTCACCCTGATTATGTCTAAGTGTGCCTCCCTGCCTGTCTTCCGTGTCATGTAGATTCGGGAGATGAGCCCCCCGACTAGAACCAGGGTCCAGCAATGTAACCAATGTGCTGCACTCACCTGGTTCATCCACATTTGACGCACAGTACTCGATATTTTGGCGTACTGCAAAAATTGCCGCGGGGATACCTGGATACCTGGAACCACTCCTGTGCTTCCTGAAACATCACAAAGGTACCATTTTGATATAGATCCCCCGCCGTCTCACATCCCCCTTCGTACCATATTGAGAGATCCATAACGCTCTGGATATTCTGAAAGCCCTTTAACCAGCGTAAGGGTAATGCACAAGCATATGGGGCCCTTCTAACTACCAAAGTTACTGCCTGCTCCCAGACTTCTGTTACCCTATGGATTGTATGTGGGCACATTTTAGAGACTCCAGAGCCCATCATAAGGAGTTGCTGCAATTGGATCCCATCTTTCCAGCTGCCCAGTAAGTGTGTCTTAACTGTTTGCTCCCCCATACACCACTGAGCGGCATATTGCAATAGACCAGCCATATAATATAGCCATAGATCTGGCAGCCCAGGCCGGCCCTTGTTCATATCCAACTTCAACACATACAGTTTGGCTTTGTTTTCCAGACAGACCAGGGAGGTCAGGAGACTATTTAGTGTGTCGAATGTTGACTTCTTGCAGAATAAATTCTGGAGCACGTAAAGACAGCGAGGCAATAGTACCATTTTGATACAGCTACCCTCCCCATAACCGACAGTGGTAACTAATTCCAGAACGCTATTGATGTCCGCAGCCCATCGATGACCCTCCCCATGTTCAGATCATACTGGCCTCCGGATGGTGGGCAATCTGCAATCCCAGATACCGGAAGTGATCACATTTCCAGTCCATGCCAACCACTGGAAGATCTTGCACTGTACCTTGTGCAAGTGCAGCAAGCGGGAACAGTATGGTTTTCTGGCAGTTAATACGGAGGCCCGAAGACATCCCAAAGGAAGTCAACATTACCCGAGCAGCAGGATACGCCTCCTCTGGCACTCACAGATAGAGTAGAGCATGGTCGGCATACAGGGAGAACACGTGGGTACGACTGTACACCTCTGTACCCTAGAGAGTCATATCCCTACGCAATTTGATCCCCAAAGACTCCATGGCCAGGGCAAATATTAACGGAGACAATGGGCACCCCTGCCAATTGCCCCTGCCAATTTCAATAGTTTCCAACACATGTCTCCCGGTCTGCACCGTAGCCATTGGCTAATGATACAGCAGCTTGACCCATGCTATGTAGTCACTTCCAAACCCCATTCTCCGCAGCACCTCCCAGAGGTAATCCCACTGAAGGGTATCAAAAGCTTTTTCAATATCTAGTGCGACTACTGCCACCCTGACATCTGTATCCGCCACAGAGTGGAGAACATGTGATACATATGTGTCCCCCTCCCGGGCATGAACCCACATTGGTCCTCATGCACCAAGGAGTTCATCACCCTTCACAGTCTAAGAGCCAGGACCTTGGTCAATAGTTTAGCATCCACTCCCAACATAGATAAAGGCCGATATGCAGGGGGTCTTTGGGGTCTCTGTCGGGTTTGGGGAGCATACAAATTTGTGCCTCATGCATAGAGCGGGGTAGGACTCCGGTCTGTTTAATCTCCCGCAACGCCTCCAGTAAGCATGGAACAATCACATCAGCATACGCCTGATAAAATTCAATGGGAAGACCATCAGGGCCAGGCGCTTTACATCTGGCCATTCCACTCAAGGGTACCCGAAGGTCCACGAGTTGCAACTCTCCCTCCAACTCCTTCCCTTGGTCATCTGAGAGCCACGGTAGCGGAACCCCTCAAAGGAAATCACATCCATCTGTAGCATCTACGCCTGTACTCCCGCAGTATCTGTCCATCAGGTGGCTAGTGAAAACCTTGTTTACTCCGATCTGCGTGTTAACAGAACCTCCCCCAGGGCGACGTAATGTAGGAATCGTTGGGGGGGCATTCACGCTTTAATAACCACACGAGCAATCTACCCGACCTATCCCCTTCTTATGCAGTAGTTGCCGATATTCTCTGCGGGTCAGACAATCTAATCTATCCCAAGTCACCGCCAATGCTCGCTGCGCCTGCAATAGTTCATCTGAAGTCTGCTCCACCATGCACCCCTCTTATTGTAATCTGGCCAGCGCCTCTACTGGCCCTCTTAACTCCACCTCTAATTGTTTTCTCATGCCCCCCACTCTGGACAGGCAGTCCCTCCTGGTGACCACTTTATCGCGTCCCACTCATTACTCATAGAACTGGTGGTAGATCAGTTCTCATTAGAGTAATCTGCTATGGTTGTCCCCAGTTCATCTCTGAATATCTGATCTTTTGACACCAGTGCATCCAGCCTCCACACTGGGACTCTCGGCCGAGCTCCTAATGCCCCCATTCCAGCAGTGCGGGGGCATGATTCGATGGAAACCGACCCAACATTGTGACTCCACTCACAGTATCATAGATCTCGCGTAATATCAGAAACCAATCGAGTCGACTATAGACCTCACAGGCCGGGTATGGCATGCATATTGTCTCTCTGTAGGGTGCTTCTCAGGCCATATATCTACACACTGAAGCCTGCCCATCAGACCCTTTAGGGATGCTGTCATGTCTGGCTTGGTCTAATGTCTGGAGGATCTCTGTCTAGTGACCAATCTAGCACACAGTTAAAGTCACCCACCCAGATCATGGGGATCCCCATGAATGGTAATAGCCGATCCTGTAGTTCACCAAAAAAGTCTGAATCACCCAGATCTGGAGCATAAACATTCACCAAGCAAATCTCCACACCATCTATATCCCCATGCACAATTACATATCTACCCATGATATATTTATCTCATAACTACGAAGCATAAACGGTACTTGAGGTACCAACCAGATAGCTACCCCCCAAGCATAGGAAAAGAAAGTAGATGTGAACAGTTGCCCCCTCCATTTTCTATGAAGTTTCAGTGTTTCTGTGTCCAACAAGTGAGTCTCCTGAAGCATAGCCACTTGTGTACTCTGCCAGGGTAGATACGTTTGTACCCTGTAACCCTTTATGTACGAATTCAGCCCTCTCTTATTCCACGTAACAATTCTACAGTGTCCCATAGCCATAGTTATTTCCCAGCTCATTTTCCAAACAGTGACCTGCCTGCCACCACTGCCAATGCCAAACCCTTTAAAACCAACAAATATCCACCCCCGGGTAGACACTGCTTAAAACTAACGTACAAACCCATGTGTCTTCCAAACATAACTCTCTCCACCCCAATTATGTAACCCTGTACCACTAGCACCATCCCCTGTAATACAAAAATGAACAACGACAATAATATAAACCCCCACACACTCGCCTCAACCACCAAATCACTTGCACCGCCACACCCAACATCCACAAACATATCGATCATCTCTACTATCGGGACAAAAAGACAGAGCCCTGCCTGGACCACCAGGGTCCATCAGCTGGGCCACCCGAGCCCAATCAACA
Organism: Lissotriton vulgaris; assembly: GCF_964263255.1. Taxonomy (NCBI): domain Eukaryota; kingdom Metazoa; phylum Chordata; class Amphibia; order Caudata; family Salamandridae; genus Lissotriton; species Lissotriton vulgaris. The sequence goes on from NC_141686.1 coordinate 53,234,313, forward strand.
ATCGCTCCCACACATACCCCTGTCCCTCCAAACCAAACATCCCACACACACTACCCCAAATGAAAAAAAAGGTGAGATAGAAAGAAGAAAATTAGGGAAAGAAGAGAAAGATGGGGAAGGGCAGATGACAACCCCCACCCGCACCATGACTTTGTACCATCCAGCCACCCCAAGCCAGGATAAGGAAAGTAAACCCCCACTGTGATAGGGGAGGAGAAAGGCACAGGAGAAGAGGGGTCTGCCAAGTGTCATACCCACAAACACTCAAGAAGATGAGACTATAGCATTATGTTTCAACGATACCGGCAGCTTGGGTCTTTCACTCATTGTGATGTCCATTATAAGAACGTTCATGCAGGACCTGTTTGTTGTGAGAATCTTGTCCATACTGGAGTTCGAACTTGTAGCCATCACAACTTCCACCAATGCTCTGGCCGCATCACGTTCAGCCCGCTGAGACTCCAAATCTATCCTGGGGGATTTCTTGTCATCGTTCTCTGATTCGGCCCCCTCCAGCTCTACGGACCTGTTGTGCTGCACCACCACTCTCTGCGTTGTTCTAGAGATTTTTCTGCATCTTCTCGTACAACCGCTACCAGCTCCACCTTCAGGATGTAGTGAAGATCTTGCCACCACCCGCCCCCCCCCCCAGCACCCTTCCCTCTCCGTGCACCTCCAGCCAATCCCACACCTCCTCCGGCATTGTAAAAAATGTGCATGTTCGTTATGAAGGACTTTCAATTTTGCTGAATGAAGAAGCATGTACTGTAAGTTCATGACTCACAATTTCTGCTTCACTCTGAGAAAGGATGCCCTCTGCTTTTGAACCATGTGGGTTTAATCCGGGAAGATACGCATCTTCTGTTTCTCAAACGTAGGAGCCCCCTCTCGATGTGCAGCCCTAAGGATACAGTCTCTATCCCTATAGTTTAGGATCCTAGTGATGAGAGTCCTGGGTGGGGCCCCTGGTGGCGGGGGCGTAGCGAGCGCCCGATGCGCAAGTTCAATAATGAATACGGAGGAAAGTTCAGCAGCGGGCAAAGCTTCCCTAATCCACTTTTCAAGGAAGAGTTCCTGCTCCTTCCCCTCCGCCTTCCCTGGAAAACCTACGAAAACAAGATTACATCTGCGGGACCTTCCTTTGGCGTCCTCCGTTCGGCGTTTTAGGGACTTTGAGTTACAGAACCCCACATTGACGGAGGCACGCCATTCGCGAGCAGACTGCGGGCGGTCTTGCTCTTGCATTTTGGATGTAAGCTTTATCGGAAAAGAAAAGTTATTTCTTGCAACGTTATTTTACGTGCAATTACGAACAAATGAAGACCTCCGAAAAAGTATCTACTAGATTACCCCTGACAGAGCCCTAAGAGACGGAAATTATACTAAAGTCCAAACTGGCGGCAGCAGTGAGAGGTGCGTCATTTTTTCACCTAACTCGAGATCAAATATTGGAAGGACCTAAATAGGCCTGATACCATAATAACGAGATTATCCTTAAATTGTGGGAATGTTTTAATTTTTATCCTGATGAAGGTGTTGGCTCATAACTCAAGTTGCCATACCGAAACGCGTCGATGCCCTTGTGTATTGGGATACACTAAATCATTGGACTATACAACGTCTCCAATTCAAAGATATTCTTACAAAATTGGAGTATGATTTATATAAGTTGGACCACAGTATCCCGTTCTATTTTTTAACCAATGTGTTGTTTTGTTCCCACTTTGTGACTATCATCTGCATGCATTATGTTAGGATATATTGTTTATCCTTTTTTATTGTGAAATTTTAATGCTATAATAAATTGTATACTTTTTATAATTTCTGACTATTTTTACATCATCTTGTTTGCTGCCTAAAATGAAAGTATATACTGATTAGTGTGTGGTATAGATGCAAGTTTTTCTGTCTGCTTAGAATTGGTCCAAAGGGGACGTTATTTTGTGACACAATGTTTTTTGCACCAGCTCAGAGAAAGACACCTTCTGGGCAGAGTCCTCGTCTTGCAACTCACTGACTGTCTGCTCCGTGGCCAGTGAGCGTTCTGCAACAGTGCGGAGATCTGCCCAGCTTCACATCCTGAGAAACTGCATCAATCTTCGCTTGCACTCTTGCACTCTTGTCCTAGAGGATTAGATTGCAGCCAAAATGTGGGATCCTGTGGCCTCAGACTGCGCTGCATCTCCACCTGCCGACGTCCCTGGTCCCAGAATAGTCTTTAGGGGCACACTCTGATCCATATACTGGTCCATCTTTGTTTGCTGTGCAGCTCTCGGCAGGCGATCCTTGCCCATCTCTGGGCACCTCTCCCGAAGTGTTCACCTACCTGCAGCCACCCCATCGCACACTAGCACACTATTTGTGCCTCATGCCATGCACACAAGATAGCACCTCTGTAATTATTCAGGATGTGGTGCAGGCACCCAGCACCCACCATGGGTCTCAGTAAATGCAGGCGTCGGGAGCCCCTAAGTAGTTCCCAACTGAAAATCCACTAAGGGCAGCAGCCCCAGCGCCCGCACTCTCCCCCGGCTCTCTCCTGCATCGCAGACCGGGTCGCGCTATCTAGTCTCCTCTCATGGCAGAATACACAATATCACAGTGGCTGCTGTCGCTCTCCTCCCACTGGAACCACCTTCCACTGATATAAGGTCCAGGTTGTGCAACTCCTCAGGACCTAGGGGGGCGGGCCCTCGCTTTGGCACCTCAGCAATTTCATGTGTATGGTGGAGAGGGACAGGGCGCATGTTGCGACAAACCCCACCAGTGGCGCTAACACCTCCAATGGGGCCAGGAGGAGACCTTCCAATGCACTGAAAGAGGGTGAAGAGGGGGCCCACCTCGAGCCTTATGCCACCAATCACAGTCACACCAACTGCACCTCCGCGCGACACAGCTATGAGAAGCCTGGTCGGGAGCGCCGGACATGCCTCTGCCTCGTCATGTGGCCACCCTCTAGGCTCACCTCAGACCTCGAAGCGCCTCACGGGCGCCCCCCTCTCCAAGGCAAAAGGCAGCCTGGGCCCAACACAACAGCAGTACAGCGCCCCGCCCCTGAGTCCAAAGGCGGGGGGCACCCTGACCAGGCCTCAATCTTCTGATAGCCACACCCCGGGCCCACCTCAGGATTCCACATGCCCCACGGGGCAGCCCGGGGCCAGCGGGCAATGCAACATTACTTTGCCCCTGCCTCCAAGTCTGAAGGCAGAGGGGCTCCTTGCCCAGCCCTCAATCTGCACGTTATCACTCCCCAGGCTCACCTCAGGCCACGAAGCGCCTCACGGGCGACCTCCTCTCTAGGGCAAAAGGCAGCCCGTGCCAGGCGACCCCACAGCAATACAGCGCCCTGGTCCCTGAATCAGAAGTTGGGGGGGCTCAGTGACCAGCTTGCAATTCACTGAGAGCCACACCCCAGGCCTACCTCTGTACTCAAAGCACCTGATGGGACGCCAGTCTCCGGTCTCAGGGCTGCTAGGCACAGCAGGGAGGCGACCATCGCTGCTCCCGCTGGGAGTATCTAGATCCAGCGTTGACACTGCTTGCTCCCAGTTCAACTCCAGCTTTGTCGGCTCTCGCGATTCCTGCAATCCGTGCTGTAGGTCGCAGCCGCTCTGGCAGCCGCTATCCGGCCACCGCTGAAATCAGAGGTCCGGACGGTCCACCAAGAGCCGGACCAGTAACCGAGTGTCCGTCTTCCCCTCCGCAGCCAAACGGTGCACTTGTTTGTCGCGGGGCGAGGGATTGGCAGGATCTCTACAAGGAGTTAGTGCGGGCGGGCGCGAAGCTCCTTTACGCACACAGAATTGTGAGAAAAACAAAAAAGAGTGACTTCTAAAAGCGTGGTTTCTAAACACACAATTCAAAAAACACCTTCACAAAAAATGTGTTATTAAATTGTGAGTCAGGCACAATAAACTTCACCTCTCCATCTGAAACCTATGGGAAGATTGTCTGGAAACATATTACACAGCCTTCCCCATTCTGTCCTATGGGCATGATGGCCTTGTTACAGTGAAAAACGAAATGGAGAGTATTTCTCTGTTAGGACCTGGTACACACCTCAGTACATGATCTACCTTTCACAGACACAGCACCCTGCACAGGAGGGTACATTGGGCCTAATATAGGGGTGTCTGATGTGCATGGAAAGGGAAGGGTAAGGCCTGGCGAGTGGGTGCACTTGTCAGGACAACATGGCTGTTAGCAAACTGCACGCAGGCACTGATGTGGCAGGCCTGCGTTCTCTCTTTAGGGCTACTTGTGTGGGTGGCACAATTAGTGCTGCAGGCCCACTAGTAGCATTACCATCCCTGGCACACATATTGCACTTTACTATGGGCTTTACTAGTAAGGCAAACATACCAATTATGGACAACCAATCCATATTACCATAATACTTTAAACGGGGAGAACTTGCACTTTGACACTGATCAGCAGTGGCAAAGTGCCCAAAGCATCTAAGTCGGAAACATAATGTCAGAAAAAGGTCTAGGGGGAAGGCAAAAAAGTTTAGGGAACTTTAGCCAAAAAGGGCCAATTCCAACACAGGGTTAAAGGAAATAGGAGTGAAATTAAGGTTGGTTACTGGGTATGTGTGAAATATACCACTCATATTGCCAAGAGGAAATCCAAATTCAGGTCTCCAGTCAGGGCTGATGCTGTTTCCAGGAATGCTGTTCGTTCAAAAGAACATGAATAGTGGAACTAAAGTAAAGTGAAGTGGGGAGGCGGAAGTTGTGAAGAAGTTTATGTTTCGTCCTCTGGCAGGTCAGTTGACAATCATCCTGGTTCGTCCTCTGGCAGATCAGTTGATGAGAGTTATGGTGAATGTGTTCTCTATAAATTCCCTATGACATACCATGAGCATTCAAGTCCTAAACTAACTACATTTAGGTCAGATGTAAGAGGGATAAAGGTTGATTACCCATCAAAATGTAGGAGTAAGCAGGTGTGTCTAGACCAGCTAAATAATGTGATGTATGAGGTGTAACTCTTACATGGTGTATTAGTCCATGAAGAAATGTTCTTAAGATATTATCCTGGTACCGGTCTATGTTATTCATCTATGTATTTATTTACATGTTTAGGGTTTTGCATTTTGGTATGTATGTACAGGAGGAGATGTTGTAGTGATGAGCTTTTCTCCATTCATCTCAGATTCTAGACCCCTGTGCTTAGGAATGTGGAATGTAGGGTGAGTGTCTAACAAGTGGGGATTCTGTTTCTGGCAGTTTTTGCCTGAGGCTGTTGAAGACTGTGTCCAATAAACCTGCACTCTTGTGAACAACATTTTGTGTGGTGTTTTGACGTGCTACAATACCACAAGTTGCCTCTGCGCTGTCTTGCAAGGCTGAGCCTTAAGGCAGTTTATTTGCTGCTATTCGCAATCCAATCTTAGTTGATATGTTGTTTTGCTGTGTTTTCTCCTTCATGCAATGCAGCACATAACACATTGTAAAACAATGGTGAATGAAGAGCAATGCAATGAATATTTGGTATTCAAAATCTTTAGGAAAATGGCTCATGGACTAACAGTGACTATGAATGATTTTATGTGGAAAACATCCAGGCATATTGAAACTTGTTTTATGGATCAGGCTTAAGAAACGTGCTGACTAAATCAGCCCATTTTGCTTTACATCATGTGCTCAGTGAAATGCTTGTGCAGTTGATATTTTTGTGCCCTTCTAAAATGAAGTAATTACCTTTATTTCCCTCAGGGCTTTCAACAAAAAGATACGGGCCTCTTAAAAGTAGTCATAAATCATGTTCCAAATTTGGAAAATGTAAATGTTTCCAGCAAAGCACTAAAGACTTATTTACACTCAGGCATATGGTATAGGCGCATGCACTGTTTAATTTATAGGTAGGAAAACTAACATACTTACTGAGTTTGGCACACTTGTGTCAAATTGTCACATTTAGTATTAACGTACCAGTCATGCTTACAGGAATTGAATTATGAATCAAAGGGGTGCTATTGTAGCCCCCACAAAAGCCCTACCATCTTATATTTTTTGTGGCACTGGCAAAACCTATTTGAGGCCCCATATACAAAACAACTTTACATTCATTGTCCATTCTCAGCTGGTTCCAGCCCTCGTGAAGCTACAAAATATTGAATTACTTGTAAGTAATGAGGAAGCTAAAAAGAATTGGAAGTTCAAGCTGCCCAATATAAGCCAGACTAGTAGCAGCAAAGACAGACTCAACAAACGTTTATAAAGCTAAATTTACACTAGTTTAATTTAATTTTAATTTGTATCTACAATATTCTTGTAGTAAAGATACAGCAAGGCTGTAGTTTTGGACGTATCGTGGTCTAGTGCCTAGAGATAAAATAGGATACATGCATATAGAGATTACTATTTTAACTTTTGTTGTCAGATAATCGCTGCAATGAAATCCCGCTTTGCAAATTGCATTCTCAGTGGGACGGTGGAAATCAATGCATTGCTCTATGGAGTTTCCCCGCTACATGGGTTGGAATCTGATAACTTTCTCCTTATTTCTCTTTTTTTGCCTTGTCCCTCGTCATCTAATTTTAAGGTATAATTCTCTTGTAATATGAGGAATACCTGATGGGCTGAGTAAAAGAAATGGGTTGGGGGAGATAGGAAGGAAGGCATAGAGCATGGTATAGCGACAGAAGTGAATTAGAGGCAGAAGGGAGGGAGAGAATGAGGTGTGATAGGGTGTGATAGGGTGAGACATACAGTAAAGATAAAAGGTGCCGTAAACCACAAAGAAACATACAGAAAGGTAGTAAGAGGAAGAAGTAAGTATAGATTGGTGAGGTCAGAGGCATAGCTTAGTCAGTAATATTTAGGGTGAGGGGATCAATCTCAAATGTCCCTACTAAAAAAGCAGTGGGAGACAGTGGAATGTGTGAGGTGACCAGAGTTTGGCATGAACTATTCTCATGATAAGTAGGGTCAGTTCTGATGTGTATTAAGCTGGCCTCATGGGCTGATTTATAGTTTGGCTGACAGGTATTATGTTGCGACTCAAGATCTGCTCGCCCAGTTTTGAGTCTGGTAGATCACAATTTTTAAGCCGATGGAGTAACATTTATTCTGTCAATGTAAAACTTTCTTTTCCGGCCCGACGAAGGTGGTGCCATCGGAAGTAAACCATCTGACTGGCCACCCTATTTAGAGTGGATGGTTAGATAGTCCTTTATTTTCTTTAGTACCTGTCACTGCTGGGTATAACCTGGTGGTCAGGGACAGTAAAAAAAAGAAAAATAACCCCTATACCATGGGAGAAAACTGGTGTTGGGGTCATTCATTTTCTTTTTTTCAGGAACAAGCTCTGACTTTGGGAGCTTGATTTAAATAAATTTGGAAAATTCTGGAAAAGCCATCATGTTTGACAGAGCCATCCGTTAAATGTATCCTACATTGACTACAGCGAGGGATTGTTTGTGGTTAAGACTATTTGCAAGTATTCGTCTCATTACCTTTTGGGTGTTTGATGGCCAGTTAGTATGCCTGGAAACTCGAGAATAGTGTGGCTTCCCAAGCACACCACTGCCAATGTTTGTGGATTCTAATAAGTAGGAGTACTTCTAAGGGTGTAGATTTGCTACTTGTTTTGTAAACAGGTAAAAAAAGGAGCATATTTATAAGGAAATGGCACAATCCAGCGCAGAAAGCAGAGGTGCTGGTCTGCATTGTGTCAACTGAAGAGAGCAGAACTGTGCCATCTCATGCAAGAAATGGCACAGTTCTGCTCTTTCTATGTGTTATCCCATGGTGCAAGGGTGTCTGCATTATAGTCAGGATGCCTTCCAGCACAAAAACTATCCTTGTTGCACAATGCAGCACACATGCGAAGATATGTAAATATGGGTTTGTATCAAAATCCATAGATGGATACATAGGAAGGCCTATGCATCACTCATGGAACTCCTACCTGACACCAAGTAATGCAAGACAGCAAAATGTGCTACGTTGTGTTACTTTTTCTTACAAAGCCATGGAAATCTCCAATTCCATGCTTTGTAAATATTGGAAATCATTTAGTGTCAGGGCTGTGTCAAAAAAGTGACACAATCCGGATACAAAATCATTGTAAATCTGTGTCTAAACATAGTTAGAATCCTGATCCAAAAATTGAACAAGTTAAAACCTCTTGGTGAAATCAGGATGACAAGAAATAAGGACACAGATATAGCAGACCCGACTCAGGTTCCACAGGTCCAAATACCTAGCCAAGGATGTATTAAGAGCTAGAGATAGAGACAAAGAAACATTGAGAGAGGGGGTAGAGCAAGGAACATCAAGGAGGGAGGTAGAGACACAGCGAGAAAGGAGTAAAGTAGTGCAAAATGTGAAAGGAACAGAGGTAGAGAGATCTGTACAGTTCTTCTTTGTTTTTTGTTTAGATTTTTACAATACAAACACCACATATGTACATTCTTATATACAGTGAGATGGGAGGCAGAGAAGTGAGGTACAAAACAAATTTTGTGGTAATTTGAGATGTTTAACGCCTTCGCTGCGGGGTGTTTCCCCCCCCACTTGGCGGGCGTGGGGGGGTATGGGGGTGCGCAGCGCCCCCATGCTAGTGATGAGCTGAGCTCGTCATAAGGCACAGCGGAGCTGCCCTCATGACGAGCTGAGCTCGTCACGGCCGCACCCGTTTTTAGAACGTTCAGCACAGCGGGGTAATTACCCCCGCGTGCGAACGTTCCAATGGCCGTGACAAGCTCAGCTTGTCATGAGTACAGCTCAACTGTACTCCATGACGAGCTCAGCTCGTCACCAGCATGGATGAGGTTAAACAAGAGAGAAGTGAGGTAGAGGGATATGAGGTGGTGGTGAGGTATGTAAAGAGTAGCATGTAAAGAAAGGTACTGAGTATGTAAGGACAGAAATGAGGATGGGACAGATGAGGTAGACAGGTGACATTGAGAGTGGTGACTTCCAGATAGGACTTATAGGATAGGATAGGATACAATTTATAAAGCGCACAAATGCAACCGCGTCTTGGCGCTAATGTAAGTGAGGGAATATTACATGCATGTCAGACTATACTAGTGAGAACAGCAACGTTTTTAAATTCTTCCTAAAAGCTTGATGATTGGGCTGCAGTTGCATGGCAGGTGGCAGACTATTCCACAATTTAGCTGCACGATGGGAAAATGTTTTCCACCCCATCTCACTCTCATCATTTTATCTACTTGCATGAGGCAGGCATTGCTAGACCTTAATGTCCTAGCTGGAATATAGGGCCTAAATAGGCTCTGCATATCCTTGGCCCCTTCCCCATAGTGCGCTTTATGAACCAAACATAAGGCTTTGAACTCCACCCTTTGCTGTATGGGGAGCCAGTGGAGGGCTCTAATTCCCATCGATATTGGACTGCCTTTGGGAATATTTAACAGCAGCATTTTGCAAGGACTGTAATTTGTTATTCTGGGCTTTAACAATTCCCAGAAGCAGCGCATTACAGTAGTCTAGTTTAGACAGCAAAAGACCCACTACCACTGTCTTTTGCAGAGCCTGGCCGATGAAAGGAAACATTTTTCTCAATTTTTTTGGAAGGAAAAAGCTGGAAGAGGTAAGGCTGTTTACATGAGCTGAGAAATTGAGTTGACTATCAAAAATCATCCCCAGATTTCTGACTTTAGGCAGCGGCTTAGGGCATTCCCCTGCACTTGTTAGCCACCATACAGAGTTCCACAGGGATTGTCCTGGCCCAAATTCCATGACTTCCGTCTTACCTGTATTGATTTTTAGGTAGCCCTGGTTCATCCAGGTCAGGATCTCCGAAAGGGAGCCATGGAACCTGGCAGCAGTATCCTCAGGTTGTTTAACCAGCGAGATGATTAATTGGGAATCATCCGCGTAGGATACCATTTCAAAGCCGTGTTTTCTGACAAGTCTGGCCAGGGGGGTGAAAGCGCTGATCCCTGCGGGACGCCACAAGGGAGACTGAAACCCTCTGATTGCAGTCCCTCCCAATACAGTTTTTGTTCTCTTCTCTCCAAAAATGATGCAAGGAGAACCAAGGCTGAGCCCCCAATAACAATATCCTGCAACCGTTGGACTAGCACCGAATGATTTACGGTGTCGAAGGCTGCCGACAGATCTAACAAGACGAGAATCGCCTTACCCCCTCTTTCGACAGTCTTCCAGATGTCCTCCGTTGCTACCGTAAGGGCAGTTTCTGTGGAATGACGGGATCTAAAACCGTGTTGGGTTGGGTCCAGCAGACCATTGGTATCCAGGTACTCTGTTAGAGTGTTATTCTATGTTTTCTCCAGCACTTTGGCTGCCATGGGAAGGCCCGCTATAGGGCGATACTTCTTGAGTTCTGAGGGATCCAAAGTGGATTTCTTCAGAATGGTCTAATTATCGCTTTCTTCCAGGCAGTGGGATATTTCCTTGACTCAATCACCTGATTAATTAAAGGTGTTAGTTGACCTACGGTTTTATTAGCCCTTAGATGCATAATTATAGGGGGACAAGGGTCAATAGGAGAACCTGATTTTATCGAGCCTAGTATGTTCAAAATCTCCTCGTTGGTGGCTACAGGGAAACTAACTAAGCTGGAATGGACTGGTTCTGCCTCAGTGTCTAATTCCCCATCAATATCTATACAACTCTTCTGAAGGTCGTCATAGATAAGGTGAACTTTATTTTGAAAATGTGTAGCCAAGTTGTTACACATATCTTGATCCGGCTGAAACCTTTCATCTTGCTGGGGTTTAGATAAAAAAAGTGATCATCTTGAACAGCTCTTTAGCTGAATTGCAAGCTTTCTCGATCTTCTGTGTGTAAAACAGCTTTTTTCCCTGATAATGGCCTCCTAATATTGTGTAAGGGCCTGATCGATTTACTATCCATACTGTAATTTTGCCTCCAGAGTCGTTCAGCTCTCCTGCAGCTGGCTTTCAGACCTTTCAGCTCTGAGTTATATCATGGCGCCGAGGGCTTAAGCCTCTTAGCCGTCACCAATTTCTCCGGGTCCACAATGTCTACCGCTGCCAGAAGCCATTGATTAAAAGCTGCTACTGCCCTGTCATTGGTCTGACCTGCCCAACTCGGTGGCCGGCCCAGTGCAGATTCTAAATCATTTAGTTGGACCTTATTCCAACATCTGACGTAACAAGAGAGAGGTAAGCGATCGCGAGAAAGTCAGAGAGAAAGAAATCTGAAGCAACAAGAGAGCTAATGTTCAGCAAAAGGTGCAGAAGATGATAAAAAGACAAAGTGCAGTGCAGAGAGGGGGCGAAGCACTGCTTAATTTTAGCCGGTGGTTTCCGGTGCTCGGCACTGTAAATTAATTGTCAACACCGGCACTTGACAACTGCCACATGGTGGTGCTGTTTTTTGTAATTTAAATTGAATTGCCACCCTAGTCAGTCTTATAACATTAGCAGCCGCTGTCCATGCAGGTAACAGTGGAAGGGCGGGAGGGCAGGGTGGCGGGGTATTTTGAGGGAAGATGCAGAGGGAAAATTAAAATAAATAATTCATTTTTCCTCTTTATCGTCCCTCAAAATACCCCCCATCATGCCCTCCTGCCCTTCCACTGTTACCTGCATGGACAGCGGCTGAACATTAGGGGCCTCAAACAGTACAAATTGACACACTTATAGCACTGTAATGGTTAGGAGTTGTGTATGTACTGCCATTGGCAGCGCTGACAGTGAGGATATGTGGTGCAAGCTGCGGTGGCTTCATGATGACGGACCTGGCAGTTATTCTTTTTACTAATTCAGTACTGGGGTGAAGTGTCAAGAGAGTTGTGTGAGAGGGGTAGAGAAGGAAAGGTAGGTACTTACCGTGGTAAAGAGAGGTAAGTCAGGTCTTGAAAGAGATTTAGAGGTCCAGTTGATGGAGTTGTACATATCGAGGCGAGGAGTTAAACTGGTGAAGTAGAGAGAGATGCAATAGACAGAGGAAGTAGGTACACCGAGATGTAGAGATGGGCAGAGAGAGGTTGAAGTAAAGAGACAGAGTTGAGGTAGAAGAGATGAGGTGAAGTAAGGAGAGAGAAATGAGACCGGAAGCTATCATTTTTGGGTAATTGCACCAACTGTTTAAGAGACAGAGGGCTAAAAATAGGTAGGTTGGGCATGCACAGTAAGCTTCAGATATGCCCGGCAGTCAAACTAAAAAAGAATCTGTTTTTCATTGTGCACCTTTATTTTACAGCAGGACTTCTGCCTGCCCCAATCTCTTTAACCGGGCCCGTAGAAGGTGGAAGCTCAGAGCAATTGCCCACTTTGCTCATGCAAACAGAGTATTTTATGTGGTTCCTTGATGGACAGATTAAGAATGATATTATATAACATCTATGTTTTATGACTCCCCTTGCGGGGTGTTAGAGATCGAGACCCGGAAAGAGATTCCAACCTCTCTCATTCTAAGGTATGGAGCGGACTAGAACCTAGAGGGACTTTTGGCAAATCTTGGCAACACCAATCTAAACTATAGCCAAACTAAACTATAGAGAAACAGCACCTACTTCTCACCTCGTACTACATTGGGGTAGAACTAGCTAGAAGCATCAGTTGAGTATTTATATTTTAGCCTGTGTTCTTTATGTATGTATTGTAAAGAATATATGTCATAGCTGCAAGTCATGCTATTGCAGTATTATTTTATCTTACTGATAACGCTGTACATATTATACTTCGCATTCTGTCTTACAATTGTAGCTGTTCATATCTCTTGCACGAGAAATAAGACTGTTCAATAAACCCTTTTAATTGAAATGCCCGTCTATCTATTTCTGTGTAACCTCTGTAGAAACAAAGCATGCGCGATTGACTGAGTGATACTATTATCTATTGTTTCTACGATTCTGAGACTGTTCCGATTCTAAGGGAAACAAAGTTGTTATCTTTATGTGGTTGTCAGAAACTAATCCCTTCTTGTTCATTCGAGAAGTTTCTAGTGACCTCTGAGTTAGCTGGCATACACAAGTAATTAAGTTTAATGTACTAGATAGAGACATACTGACCTTAGTCCTACGTCAAAACTATTGTGTATATTATTCCAATTCGCAGAGCCTATCAGGGATATAGGAACTACACTACAGCCCCAAAACCCCAAAAAGTAATTTAAATGTAGTTTAACCTGATCTATAGAGCCGCAGCAGGGAATTACAGCTGAAAAAGATCTGAAAATTATGACAATGGATTAAAAAATATAGATAGCTATGAAAAAAACGGGTGTGAAATTAAAATAAATCAACAATATTTGTCCATACATGTCAGAGGGTTAAATATAAATATTAAAACTAATACACATTGTTTTATTACCTACTGGTGGTCGCTAGTAGGTAGTTATAGTTAGGACCTAGTTTCCATAGGAAAAGCGTTTTTTTGATTTGCCAATATCTTTGATGTTGTTTGAGGAATCTTTGCAAAATTTCCAAAACTAAGGGGCGTTCAGGTCAGCTGCTGTGTTGAACGTTTCGGTATGATCTGTCAAGCGGGGGCCAAGAAAAAGGCGTGCCTCAAAATGTGTTTTCTCCATGTTAATTTCCATAGGAAACTGTTTGCTCTTGATCCAGAGTGAACTCTTTTTGTTAAATGATGTAAATCCCTTCCTGAGTAATTAAAACATTTCTCAGATATACAAGTATGGCCATGGAGGATTTATGAACACTCCCGATCTCGTACTTGAGATCTGATTGGCTGTCAACACTTCAAACCAGGAAGTGTTGGCAGCATATTGTGATTCGGTTTAAACGAGTTACAGGAAAAAAGGTTAAAAAACAAGAATAGGGGACTGGGTAGAAATACCCTGACTCCTTAGACCTGCTAAGGGGGTTCCTGCCAAAAAAGCATTTTTTTAAAAAAACATTTGGCGGGATTCGCATTGGATCCATGAATCCGGCTGAAATCTTTTTTTTAAAATGAGGCACTTCTTTTAATTAGGCCCACGGGTGGACCAGGTCTCAAGGGCAATGATTAAAATGTATATATGCCCCCGCAGCCCCGGCGACCGGCAACTCCCCGGGGCTTATCTAATCAATGCGCGGGTTACGAGGCCGCCGCACAGCCCCAGGGACCGTCAATACCCCTTGATTAGGCTTCAGCCTCCCCACGGTGCCCCGGGGACCGCCACCTCACCAGGGCTGTAGTGTAGTTCCTAGTTTCCCACTAGGCCCTGCGCATTGGAATAACATAAACAGTAGTATCGACGTGGAACTGCGGATATTCCAGGCCTCCACTGACTATGCTAAACTTAATTGGGTTGTGTTACCAACTAGCTCAGAGGTCACTGGAAACTTTCTTCTCTGCATAGGGAGTGATCAGCTTCCTTGGCACAGACAAGAAGGGATTCAGTTTTCCAACAACCGTGCAACATGACAACTTTGCTCCTCAGATCAAGAGTCGATCTCTAGGGTCGTGTGAAACAATAGACATAGATTTCACTCAGTCAGTCTGGTGCAGTTTACTTTCACAATATGTAGAGAATAGAGAGACGGGCGTGTATCAATAAAGGTTAACATTTATTGAACAGTCTTTCTTCTCATACAAGAGAAATGTATTGCCACAATTGCAATAACTGTTATTATAAAAAGTACGTACAGTAAGATAAGAATTGCGAAATAGAACTGTAAAAGCATTGATATGGTTTCTTAGCCATACAATGGTTTAAAAGTAATAAAACATATATACAGTCATATATACATTAGGCTAACATACTCAACTGGTGCTTCTAACTAAGCCTACCCCGGTGTGCCTGACCTAAGCCTAACACGTGAGAAGGGGGGGTAAGTAAGTAGCTTAAGTTAAGTTGGTTTTGCCAAGGTTTGTTTCAAGAATTCTCTTCTAAGGGTTTAGTCAACACCATACCTCTGAATAGAATGATGGAGGATTGGTATCTCCTTCAGGGGTCTCTCTCGATATCCCAGTCACCTGCGAGGGTAAACCGGAAGCGCCGGGACTGGATTTCTCTGCACGAGAAAGGCAGCGGCTTCTCTCAGCGCGTCTGGAGGAAGGAGGGGTGACAGCGTCCGCGGGCAGCTGGGCTGGATGTCTTCGCAGAGGACGGCTGCACGGCTCCTCAAGCGTACTGAACCACAGTTCGCGCTGTAGCGGCGATAATGGTAATCAGTAGCTTCACCACCACAGGATAGCAGGCTGCAGCGACAGAGTGCTAGTTTTTACCAACACTGGTCATGCAGGCAGCTGGCATCAGCAACAGTAGCTCGCTCAACAGCAGCTAGCTTCGCTCTCATTCACAACAGCTCACATTGCTTAAGGCAACGTTGGTAATATTTATACCTGACAGGTGCCGGGTTTGACGCAAGTTTGCTGGACATAAGACGTCAATTAAAGATGTCACTAGGAAGTGGCAGCTATCAGTTGCTCATTAGAGTTCTATTACTAATCAAAACATAGCAAGCGGGGATTTCCAGGTTTGCTAAGTTTTTATCTTGTTGAAGAACTCGGAGTGTTATCTAGGAATATCAGATAGTGACTGCTGCTCTGTTATTGCACTAATTGGTCGCAAAGGAAGTAGCAGAGAGTCATGCTGGAATGTGGCTCTGTGGCTTTGCTCGTGTGAGGCCAGAGATGACTTTTCAGAAAATCGTACTTGAACGGTTATGCCAATATAGGGAATAAATGGATTTATAGCCGAATAGGGGCATAAGGTCACAGTATCGATCAGGAACCTAGATAAGCACATGACACCCACTCCACGAATTCATGTCCATCAAAATTACTAAAACTAAGCAATTAGATGCATGTGTAACATTGTGTAACATAGCCCACCCCAAAATACATAAATGCATTTGAAATAGGCGTACTTGTAATACATGGAATTTAGGTACTGTACGTTTTAAAACATAGTAATCATTCAAAATTATTGCATATGAAATCAATGAACGATTATGCATAAAGATTTACACATGAAGTATCTCTGACAGAAGAAATGCGAGATAAATCATCACATAAAAATGCATTGTAATAACATGTGTGCTAGAGGCTGGTGTTATGTTGTTATGTCTCTAGATGTGTTTAGAAATAGAAGTGTGAAGCTTCTGTTCTCTAAGAATAGTTTTTACGTTAAGCAAAGAATTGTTCGTGCCAAAAAAGAAAAGGGTCAATATTTAAAAAATTGTCCAATTCAAAGAAAAATCAGTTTACCAAAGCTCCTGGCAGTTTTTTGTTGATCAAAACTGAAGGCCGAATCCAGAGTTCATAGGAACGCTGTGTGTCGGAAAGCTTTTCAAAAGTTATTGTTTCTCTATGGGTGAGAACATCGTATCAGACAGGCTCGCAAAGAATTGGTCTACAAAATCAGGTGATAGTTCAACCAAATTAGATAGCGCTGTAACTTGGCAGGTGTGAGAATGATTGCCGTCATCGAAGTCAGGACCAGCAATGCTCACAGCACGTCGTACCTGGATGATGTTGCTTTTGTCACTCGTTCCACTGTTACCACTTGGCTGTAGTACAGGAGTCTCCACGAATGCCGTCATCAGGATTGGTAGCCGCTGGGGACAACACAATGCGTGAGCCGTTATTGGACTTAGCAAAGTATCGACGTCCATTGGTACTGCTGATGGAAGTGAAAGACAGATGTCCAACACGCATTCCTCGCCGCAAAGCATACACCGTAGCATAGGTAAAATGCAATTTTGCCATATCGGTCTGAATGAAAGGAACCAGGTCATGTTTAGATCTCTCAGCCTGGCCAATCCGAGGACGTTAGTTATCCTGTCCCTGTAGCGCATTGCTAGGATTGTCTCTTCCATTCCCATGGGAGCTATGTCTGAGCCGAGGCTTGCCATAACGTAGCAGGAGGGTCAAAAATAGAATCCCTGCGATGAGTCCAAAAAATAGTGGAATACCACCAAAAATGGAGTGCACAAAGTTAGGAAATATTCCCAAAATTGCCTGGAAGGGTGTTAGCAGTCCTGTAAAGACTGTCTTAAATATGCCTGGGATGCTTGTAGCACTAGACATGTTAAGGAGTTGGTCGAGCATTTGTACGAAATGCACGGGGCAATTTGTTGATAAAAGGTCATGAACCTCAGTAGCCGTCCTTGCGACTAGAAGATCATACGTCTCTTTAGATGACGTTATAGGCACTGTTGTCTGTAAAAGCACAGATTTCATTTTGCTTAATGTATCAATTCGTATAGAATAGAGATTCAGACGAGGCCAGATGGGAGTCACTATGTCTGGAGGCCCGCTCGGGAACAATGCTTGCATACAGCATTTGACCATGGACGTAACTTCTACTAGATAACTTAGTCCGGGCGCGAGGCCACAGCACCTGTGATCCGTTCTTAGAATGTAACTCCCGTTTGCGAGTTGCATAAAGAAGGGCTCTATCTGAGTTGCAGGTGTGACTAGCTGGTGGCATGAAAGGTTGTTTGAATTTCCATCACATGCTCCGTGTAAATTAATACCCTGACACAAAAGTATACCGCTTAGTGAGTGTTTACAGTTGTCACCACTAAGAAATACATTTTTGTCGCTGTCACTGTAGCAAGAATGAGTGTATGGTAATTTCCATTCGGATTTTAAGTATCCCTTACCCAATTGTTCATATTGGCCAGCAGGTATGTACTCAAGGCATTTATGAAATCGGAAAGTTGTTATCGGAATTGTGATAATCCCGTGTATTATCCATTCAATGACAGGACTCTCTGACATTGTCAATGGTAATCGCTCGAGTTTCTCGATGCTCAAGATTGTATAGTCTGCTCCTTTCTGTGCCAAACTGATCTGTTTATCAGTAAGGTTAAAAATGGAAAACAATGACGTTGTGTTGATTAAACGCCAAGGCACATAGCCTGAACGAAGATTTTGCAGCGTCCAGCCTAGTTCTATAATAGAGCGTAATTGAGACTGGCCATGTTGTAACATTAGCAAATCTCTGTCTATCACATCAAAGGCAGAGGATACAATATTGTCCAAAGAATATATTCTGGAAGACAGAGTCATTAACCCATTGTCTACCACAGAAAGTGTTTTTTCCAAATTAATACGATCAATTTCTCGTATCTTTTCAGCAGTTTCAATTTGTTTTACTTTCCAAGCCTCGTTGTATGAAGCATAGATGCTGGTCGCTATGAAACGCTTTTGACGCTGTTTGCGTGGTCCAAGAATGAAATCGCGCAAATCAGCACCATCTTTTAATAAAGACAAGTGTTGCTTAATTTCAGCCAGTGTGGATGTAGCTAGCCATTCTAGGCAGAGTTTACCTACACTGTATGTTGTTATTATTCCTGGATGTTGTCTCTGGGAATATCTAGAGTCTAATCTGGTCATTTTTAAACCCTGTGTTTTATTCAGGAACCTATCTTGACAGTTATTTGTGTCTGTAGGCCAGATTAACCACTTTTTCCAATCAGGATGTGTTCTGTTGAAATGTAAAATGTGTGACACGTCTAGCTCATTATCTGCAGTTGCATTCTCAGCTATTGGCTTTGGTATAGACGGTGTTTTCATTTCTTTGTTCTTAGCTAGGCCAAGACAGGATGTTTGGTGTACAGTGTCATTTAAAAATAACATTTGTTCTGGTATCATGCAGGTTCTAAATAGTGCTTCTAAGCCTTGCACCTGCCAATCTTTTGTACCCCAAATTGTTTTCGTTTCAATATTATTTTTCCAATAATCAAAACCAAATGTCATCATTTTGTCATAAAATGCTTCTGAATATATCAATTTAGAATTTGTCAGCATTGTTTTCATTCCTGTTTTATCCAACAGTTTGTAATAAAACGTTTCTGCATCACTGGTGTTAAACCCTGAAAAATATTTGAATTTCTCAAAAAATGCTTTAGAACTGCTTTTAGGTGGTGTAGAACAATGTTCCCATTGATTATACATAAAAACATTTCTAGGCTGTGCAGATTTATGCAAGTAATGATCCCCATAGTGGGTGTAACAGAATAACTGCTCATAACTAGATGAACCTTGTAAATAATCATGATCTGTGAATCTAGCTGACATTACTAAATCAGACATCATGTCGTTAATACTGTTAAAGTCCCAATCATCAGAGAATGTACTAGGTGTAACAAAGTCACTTAAGGAAACCTTTAGTTGATGAGGATACTTCAGGATTTCGACCGGACCGTAGATCTCATAGTCTGTTTTCTCCCATACTACCCCACCAGGTATTGGAATTGCTGTGACATTTACTGTTGACAGTTCTCTTTTCTTCACGTGGGATGATCTGTGTGGTTTCAGGACTAGGTTGATGTTCTGACTTGCTGTGTCCATTGTAATATACTTTCCTTCAATGAATTTTCCCAAACACAGTACCATGATGAGCCAAAGCAGGAGGAAAAATACACCTAGACCGAACCAGAACTCTAGCCAAGGGGAAACAAGGTAGATTTTCTTCAGTTGATGAAAGAGTTCTGTTGCTTTTTCTTTAAAAGACTTTTTTGTTTCTGGCATCACTTCGGGGTCGTTAAAATCTTCAGAGAAGTTGTCGAAGTTGATGAAATAACCAGAGGCAGTTCTGTCAATTCTTTCAATCTGTCTTTCGGTAGCACTTTCTGATGCCACATCATTGTAGACTGGTGTTGTTTCTTGACGAACTGTTTCAATCTGTGTTTCAAGAGGCACGAGTTCCATGGCATTATTGCATAGTCCTTCATTGTGCACTGCAGGCTGATCGAATGTGATGAGTCTTTCAGTTTGAACCTCTTGGATTGTTGCAAGTTTGGGTATTCTGTTGTTTCTTGGGAGTCCACTGGGCCTACTGTTGATTATAGGCCACATGCTTGTGGTTTTACCAGATCGATGGATACGATTCTGTTCTCCTTTTTACCAGCAAGGGGCGGTAGCACAACTGATCTTGTTCCGGTGACTGCCAAGACAGGTACTTCTTTTCTGTAAGAAGGCCCAAATTCCTTCTTAACCGCGATCTTTTCTCTGACTAGATCCCCAATCTTTGGAATCCAGACAGGCCTTGCTGGGGCAGTTGCGGGTGGTGCCTCGTCAGTGGTACTTGGCTGTTGCTTTAACTTTATGTTGCTTAATGATTTTCTTGTTTCATTCAGTTCCTGTAAAACAGCCAAACGGTCTTTTACTTCAAACTGCTTTGTTTCTTTTTGTACCACTGACATCTGACTATCGAGGTCCTGAACGTTCATTCTAATTCCGAACAATAGTTCGTATGGGCTGAAACCTTTCAGAGAATTTCTTGGCATGTTGTTAAGACTAGTCTGGACACTTATTAAATGTTTGACCCACCCAGCGCCTGAACCTAATACCTTCGCTGTTATAGATTGCTTTATGTCCCGGTTTTTTCTTTCTACCACACTATTCCCTTCGGGATGCGACGGACAAGAATACCGCAACCCAATTCCCATGCTAGCCATGGCCTCCTTATAGGCTCGAGAGCTGAAAGCAGGACCCTGGTCAGAATGGAACGTGGTAATTGCGTATGTGCCGATATGGACTCGCTAATCTTTTATAACAGTTCTAGGCGTCAGCCGAGTGCTGGAGGCCTCATTATTTAAGTGTATTTCGTCTTAAACGTTGTACACTGGGACGCGCTTCTCTTCTTTGATTGCGCAGATAGACCGTCTTATGCTGTCTAGAAGGGATCCTGAAACTATACTGGCCTGTTCATTACTGCGATCTCTGTTGCAGTCTTCACAATTTTGAGCAAAACATTGAATATCTATACTCATTCCTGGCCACCAGTACTCTGATTGTAATTCTTTCAGAGAGGCTTTGATTGTTTGGTGTTTCAGACCCAACCCCATGTGTGCTTCCAGTAATAGGAAGCCTCTCCTGCTCCTGTTTGGAATTACTCTATCCCCCACTCCAGGGATTCGAGCAAAAGGAACGGAGTTCGCATCGATTATGTATGCATAATTGAGTGGATAGTTTACGGGTAGTGCTGCACAGTCGCCTTTTACGGTCGTTCTTACTGCCAGCATGGTTTCCCCGTCTATATACTTATCTGTACGCTTTTTTGTGGCTACGGAAGCCGAGTTAGTTGCTTCCGCTTTGGCTGTATTAGCCAATGAATTCCCTGCAACGTGAACGCCATCACGTTGAAGACTCTGTGCGTGAATCACGTGAGTCTTTTGTAGTTCTTTGTGTAAAAGAGCTACCTCGTTCCAGAGCTTTTTATGCTTTATTGTGGCACCTGTGTCATCTTTGTAGTCGTTTTCGATCCAACTCTGCAGTTTGTTGTTGAAAGAATTTACGCAAAAATGAGAATCGCACACTATAAGTGTGGGGAATTCGCGTTCTGCATTTTCGAGCGCCATCTTTAAAGATCTGATTTCAGTTCTTTGAGCCGAACAGTACTTAACTGATTCAGTTTTTGTTATTTTCGGTTTGATTTTACCGCACAGCCAACGACATTTAATGATCGCACATGCTGCATCGTAGGATTTTCTCTCTACATTAAAATGCTGTACAAAGCTATCTGTATAGATTATACAGGCATATTGTGGGAGAGGCAGGATTTCGATTGGCAGAGGATATTCTTCTTCATAATCTAAATCATTCAGTTCTGTGTATTGCGGGGCGAAATAGTATTTCACATCTTCCGCTCCTAGAGAATCTATGCACTGTATCCATTTTGGATTCAGTGACACTGTAGGCAGGTTTACTGGGCTGAATAGCGCTTCGAAGGCGGATTCCGCTGTAAGGATATTAATCCGTTTGCCGTGTGCTAGGTCTCTTTCATTTGCTAATGCGATTTGCACTGCATTCACAGTTCTTTCTGTGCGACTGAATGTTTTTTCTGCTTGTGTGTACAAGTGAGATTTAATTGAAATAGGTACCTTTTCTCCCTCATTAGAGGTTAGGTACGTGAATCCGCATCTTCCTGGGATGACTCGGATTACCAGATCGCGTGTGTTGTCACGTGTATCTAACTTTGTTTTTGCTAACATGTCTGTTTGCAGTGATCTCAAAATTTCTGTGTGTTTTTGAGTCCAATTGATTTGTTTTAAATCAGGTTTTATTAGTTCGTAGAGAGGTTTAACCCTCTCTGCGTAATTTAGAATGTAAGTTCTTCCGAAATTCAGAAAACCTAGTATTGATTGTAAATTCTTCAGCGTTTTTGGAGCTTGGAGTACAGCGCACTTCTTTAAGAAGTTGTCCGCTAGGCTTTTCCCTTCACTTGATAATTCGTACCCTAAAAATAGTACTGTCAGATGGGCAATTCGGGACTTTTTAAAGTTGAATTTGTAACCCTCTGCTGCGAACCCAAGTATAATGGTGTTCACTCTTTTCAAGTGAGTATCCAAGTCGTCGTCTGTGAGATAAATATCATCTACGTAAGATAATGCTTCATCATCATAGATTTGTAGTAACTCTGTTACCCTAGCTGAGAATAGTCCTGGGCTGTTCTTGAACCCCTGTGGGAGTCGACAGAATTTTTTCTGCGACCCAAATGCGGAGAAAGCGGTCAAGTATCTGCTTTCTGGTGCAATGTTTTGACAAAAGAAACCATTAGAAATGTCTAATGTCGTTTTATATTTTTTCCTAACTATATTATTCATTAGGGCTGCACTATGCGAGTTTTGTACTGCAAAAGTTTTGCAACATGTATTAAGGTGTCTGTAGTCCAACACTAGACGATATGAATTGTCTGGCTTGGAGACAGGAAACAAAGGATTGTTCATTTGAGAGGTGCATGTTTCAATCACCCCCTGGTACTCAAGTTGATCTAAGATCTCCCTGACCTGTTTTTTAGCTTCTTGCTTTATGGGATACTGCCGTTGGGCAGTTGGTTCACTTTTTAATTGGATTTTGTGAGGCGGTGAATCCTCATCCCATCCTACATGATTTTTATACAATGCAGGTGCCTGGGCTACTGCCCATTTCCTTGCATATGTGTATTTTTTATGAATCGGTATGTGATTCGAGAAGGCAGGCATAATTACTTCTTCGCCACGAGGGCACTCCCTGACAAACTCCGGGGGCCAATCTTTTTCAGCTAACAGAATATCATAGCCTTTTGAGAGCTTATCCCAAAATAGACCCTTAATTTTCCTAGTCTTATCACCCTCCATACGCAATGTTATTTCGTATATTTTATGGGGCTCGCTAAGTCTGGCGTCGGCAGTTTCAACCTGAATGTATTCATTCGTGTCCACTGTCTCCAGATGACTTATCAAGTTCTTGCGCGCTATACTGATCTCTGCTGCACTGTCCAACATTGTCAATGCCCACTCCCCGTTTTTCAACTGTGTCCTCAGTATTCTCGGCATGGTTGATTACTCTAATACTGGCTACCTTCTTTTTCTGAAATTGAGATTTCTTATTTTGAGCAGGTTCCTTGTCTTTGGACTTGGTGTGCTCTCCTGGGTCTGACCGTCCTCTTCTTTCCGAATTCTGTGGAAGAGATCGAGAGGGACGTGTATCAATACTTTGATATCTATCAGGTCTTTTTATATTATCCCTATTTCTAAGGTTATATCTTTTCTCAGAGGACTCCCGTTGGGGAGACTGGCGTTCTCGAGTCGGAGTTCTTTCCCTCCGTCGAGGAGACCTTCCTCTGGACTGGAAAACTTTTTCCTTGGGAGTGGATTGTTTATTTCCATCCCAGCTCTTTTTAGGAGTATTTAAATTATTTTTAATAAATAATTTTTCAGGATTTTCGAGCAGTTGGGGTTTAACTGGTTTTCCACCCAAGCTGTCTCTACCTAATTCTTCATAGCATTTTTCTATGATTTTTGCAAGCTCAACAGGATCTTTTATATCTGTTTCCCTCAACTTCTGGCGAATCGCCACAGATGCTGCTTCTCCCTTTACGTTGGCTAATAATATAGCCGTGACCTGCTTGAAATCTTTCAGTAATTTCATACCTAGATTTAAAGCTGGCTCTGGACCGAATTCATTTTGAATCTGTTTTAACACGTCTGGTATTACTGCCATAGACGGAACACCGTGTGTTTTTGTGTAAATGGAAGCAAAGACTGTACCCCAAGTGTCGCAGTCCTCCACGTGTGGTGCGATTCCCATAGGAAGGCAGATGGTCAAGATTCTGTGTTTCTCAATAGGGGTAGTATCAGGAAATACTGCCTCTATTTGAGTGATTTTCTGGGCTAACCAGAAAGGAATTTGTTCCCGTTTTACGGGTGTTTTACCAAGACATGACTGTATGTTCTGTGGTGTAATTTTATTTGTGTTCCCCTGATGAGGGGTCAGCTGTGGTGTATTAACAGCTGGCTGGACTGTTGCAGTCCGTATTACGTATTGGACTAATTGCCTATGTATTTTTATTAATGTGTTTAGCTGTGCTAACAGCTCTTCTCTAGACATTCTTGCAATGTCAGGATGTGGTGTGTAGCTGGCTAGAACCGGCCACGTGGCTCCTGGTCTACCTAGTGGACCGAGCCTGGTAATGTGATTATTGTGTTTTAGGGCGCCATTAAACCAGAGCAGGTGCTCTTGAAATTTAAGTGGGATTTCAATCTCCTCGAAAGGAGCGTACTCTCCCGGAGGTTCCTCTATTTTGTAATAGTGAAACTCTTGTGTTATAGCGTTTACCGCTGGAAAGTTTATCCATGAATAGAATACCTCTGTCTGCCGATACTCGTGAGCCTCTATCACGAAAGTTACTGTACCACCTTGAGGTGTCAGTCCGTTTTCTATAAGTTTTAAAGTTATAGATCTTCTTAACTGGACCGGGATGATAATAGCATCCGGGTCTGCTTGTTCGGGACCTTGCTGAGTCGCATCTACTGCGGCCCCAGAGGTTCCGTTATTTTCTCCTGGCATTGTAAAAAATGCAGGTTTGCAGAGTAGGTCTCCAAGGAGACAAAGATTAGATGCACAATATTTTGGAACACTGTATCCTTCAACGTTGAATAAACCGGAGCTTTACATAGGAATCTCTTCCTACTAAGGTCGGGCGGATTTTAACCTTTCACCCACTCCAGACGTCTATTGGAGTATTTACGGGAGAAAGGGGTGTGAAATATGCACGACTGAGTTACTCTATAAGTCTTACGTTAGTTTTATCGCCTTACCAAACGTTGGGCGCCATGTAGTGTAGTTCCTAGTTTCCCACTAGGCCCTGCGCATTGGAATAACATAAACAGTAGTATCGACGTGGAACTGCGGATATTCCAGGCCTCCACTGACTATGCTAAACTTAATTGGGTTGTGTTACCAACTAGCTCAGAGGTCACTGGAAACTTTCTTCTCTGCATAGGGAGTGATCAGCTTCCTTGGCACAGACAAGAAGGGATTCAGTTTTCCAACAACCGTGCAACATGACAACTTTGCTCCTCAGATCAAGAGTCGATCTCTAGGGTCGTGTGAAACAATAGACATAGATTTCACTCAGTCAGTCTGGTGCAGTTTACTTTCACAATATGTAGAGAATAGAGAGACGGGCGTGTATCAATAAAGGTTAACATTTATTGAACAGTCTTTCTTCTCATACAAGAGAAATGTATTGCCACAATTGCAATAACTGTTATTATAAAAAGTACGTACAGTAAGATAAGAATTGCGAAATAGAACTGTAAAAGCATTGATATGGTTTCTTAGCCATACAATGGTTTAAAAGTAATAAAACATATATACAGTCATATATACATTAGGCTAACATACTCAACTGGTGCTTCTAACTAAGCCTACCCCGGTGTGCCTGACCTAAGCCTAACACGTGAGAAGGGGGAGTAAGTAAGTAGCTTAAGTTAAGTTGGTTTTGCCAAGGTTTGTTTCAAGAATTCTCTTCTAAGGGTTTAGTCAACACCATACCTCTGAATAGAATGATGGAGGATTGGTATCTCCTTCAGGGGTCTCTCTCGATATCCCAGTCACCTGCGAGGGTAAACCGGAAGCGCCGGGACTGGATTTCTCTGCACGAGAAAGGCAGCGGCTTCTCTCAGCGCGTCTGGAGGAAGGAGGGGTGACAGCGTCCGCGGGCAGCTGGGCTGGATGTCTTCGCAGAGGACGGCTGCACGGCTCCTCAAGCGTACTGAACCACAGTTCGCGCTGTAGCGGCGATAATGGTAATCAGTAGCTTCACCACCACAGGATAGCAGGCTGCAGCGACAGAGTGCTAGTTTTTACCAACACTGGTCATGCAGGCAGCTGGCATCAGCAACAGTAGCTCGCTCAACAGCAGCTAGCTTCGCTCTCATTCACAACAGCTCACATTGCTTAAGGCAACGTTGGTAATATTTATACCTGACAGGTGCCGGGTTTGACGCAAGTTTGCTGGACATAAGACGTCAATTAAAGATGTCACTAGGAAGTGGCAGCTATCAGTTGCTCATTAGAGTTCTATTACTAATCAAAACATAGCAAGCGGGGATTTCCAGGTTTGCTAAGTTTTTATCTTGTTGAAGAACTCGGAGTGTTATCTAGGAATATCAGATAGTGACTGCTGCTCTGTCATTGCACTAATTGGTCGCAAAGGAAGTAGCAGAGAGTCATGCTGGAATGTGGCTCTGTGGCTTTGCTCGTGTGAGGCCAGAGATGACTTTTCAGAAAATCGTACTTGAACGGTTATGCCAATATAGGGAATAAATGGATTTATAGCCGAATAGGGGCATAAGGTCACAGTATCGATCAGGAACCTAGATAAGCACATGACAGGGCTATATTTCAAAAGAAAGTGTGGGGGTACTCCAGCCCCCCACACAGCCCCAGGGGCTACCACCTTTCCGGGGCTATTTTCAAAAGTTAACCCTTCTGAGCTATAAATGGCCCTTGGGACCGCCAGCCCGCGGGCAAGCTCCAGTAATGTCCCAGGGTCCCCGCCCCGGGGATATTGCAGTTTGCGATGGGATGACAAGAGTACTGTTCACGCCATCCCATAGCAAACAAGTGCTCCACTGTGAACAAGTGAGAGCAAAGTAAATCGGAGTCTTTCGCTTGTAACTCACAGGGGAGTTTTATTTGTGTTAAATAATGTTGCCAACTCGGCGAAATCCACCGGAGGATGTTAATTGAGAAATGGGAAAACTGCGAATCCCAGAATGCAAATTGTACCCACCAGTGGGCGTGACCTACTACAGGATGTTAAAAGATGTATTTCATTGAGTGACTCGCTTTCCATTTCTTTCGCCTACTGACATTGCACGGAGCCCGTGAAAAAGGAGCAGGAGCTCCGAAACGCGTAGAGCTGTTGAATTATTCTATGAGCACAGTGATGTCCAATTTAAATGAATAAAGGTTGCTGTTTAAAAGACAGGATTCACCTGTTCTTCAAGTGCATCTTCGCAGGGGATACCTTTATTTGAACATGGAATCCGTCCCAACCCGGCCAGGAGGACTGCAGTCCCATTGAAGGAACTGATGGGCTGCTGCACACAGATTGTCTGTGCTTGACTTTGCAGGTTGAACAGGTATCAACAAAGTAAATCGGAGTCCTGCGCTTGTAACTCACTCGGGAGTTTGATTTGTGTTACATAATGTTGTCAACTCGGCGAAATCCACCGGAGGATGTTAATTGAGAATTGGGAGAACTGCGAATCCACCAGAGGATGTTAATTGAGAAATGGGAGAACTGCGAGTCCCAGAATGCTTATTGTACCCACCAGAGGGCGTGACCTACTACAGGATGTTAAAAGATGTAATTAATTGAGTGACTCACTTTCCATTTCTTTTTGCCCACTGACATTGCATTGAGCCTGTGAAAAAGGAGCAGGAGCTCCGAAACGCGTAGGGCTGTTGAATTATTCTATGAGCACAGTGATGACTGATTTTAATGAATAAAGGATGCTGCTTAGGAGACAGGATTCGCCTATTCTTCAAGTGCTCTTCGCAAGGGAAAGTTTTGCTTCATCATATATATATATATATATATATATATATATATATATATATATATATATATATATATATATATATATATATATATATATATATATATATATATATTTATATTTTTATATATATATATATATATATATATATATATATATATATATATATATATATATATTTATATATTCGAGATAAGATTCCAGATTCCACAGTCTTTAACACTGAAAGCATCCAGGAACTCACGAGCAGGGTTTTATCAAAAGCTTATTTATTTAAGCATGTACCATCAACGCGTTTCCGGAGTCAGGCTCCCTTGATCACGATGTTTTTGCGTTGATCTGAGCCTCCCTTTTCACACACATACAGGGTGATAAAAACAGTAAAAGGACTCACAATGAAACACTGTTAGAGTAAACACAGCGGCCATCTTGACATTTTCCAAATACATAGATATCAAAGTGAATATCTTATTGCAGGACCTCACACAACAAAGCATTTATAAGGGAATAATATTAAAAAATGCTCAAAATAAAAGATATATATATATATATATATATATGTGTATCATTATCTCTTGGATGTAACATTCACAATTTTCAAAGTGCAAGTGCATATTTCATTCAACGGAAACATGTTAGCTCCCTTGTGCAAACAAAAATTCTTATGTTTGCGATTTAAAATAAGGCAAGTGCCTATTTCAATCGAGCGTAACCCTTTCTTTTATGTGAGAGAAATTATTGTCCTTAATCATGTATGTTGCCAGAAAAAGTCACTGTATTAAATTTGACACAGTCTAGTCTCATAGGAAATCGTCCTGGCTCTAACTATCTAGTTTACATTACTACAACATGGGGGTGTTATACTAATGGAAATGCTGTCAAACAATTCTACCTTATTAAAAACATAAAGTGCAAGTGCATTGGTCAACAGATAAATATATACTGTAAACAAATCAACTGGATATTGCACATGGAAAATGACAAAGTGCTAGTGCTCAAAAGGTACTTAATATCTCAAATAAAGTGCAAATATTTCTGTGTTTCTCACAGTTATTCATATCTACATACCATCCTCCCATGATATATAATTACATAGCATTGGAGGGATTCCTTGGTCTCATTATAAAGGTGCAAGTGCCTTTACCTCAAAAT
The DNA here is from genome assembly GCF_964263255.1 of Lissotriton vulgaris. NCBI lineage: Eukaryota > Metazoa > Chordata > Amphibia > Caudata > Salamandridae > Lissotriton > Lissotriton vulgaris. The sequence goes on from NC_141686.1 coordinate 53,263,170, forward strand.
ACAGTACTCTTTTAATGTAAACATTCCACTCAAATTGCACAATCAATTGCATTATTCCAAAGTGGCAGTGCATATCACAGAGCAAAAGACAGCATTACTACATTGTAAAAAATTTTCTCCCAGAGCCTTCATTCAAGAAAAAAAACACCTCTGTATGTGAAGATACAGAAAGGAAAAGCTTCAGATTTGAACCATTAAAATCAACAAGAAATTTTCACCAAAAGGAAGTTCATAATGAAAAAATCTTAAAAATGCAGTTCAAGGATCGTCGAGGTTTATGAAATAGTTCATTGTATTTACACAGTCAACCCAAACAGGTGTATAGGTCTTCATCAACGTTCAAACCCTGTGGTTCCATACAATTAAATTCTAAAATAAAGTAAGTCTCCAATCTCCTTAACTCCCCCTTTCTATCTCCCCCTCTCTTCTTTTTTGGGACTTCTGCAATACAAGAGTATAACAGACCTTCAGGGTTACTTTGGTGATGGAGTTCAAAATGTTGAGCCACAGGGGAAGACCTATCCTGGTTCACTATTGCTCTTCTATGCTGTAAAACCCGTTGGTGTACTGGTAAAGTTGTACTTCCGATATAAATCTTGGGACAGGGACATTGTAAAAGATACACAACAAATTCACTTTTGCAGGTGATGGTGCTTCTGATTTTCACGGTTTTATTAAAAGACGTTTTAAACTCAGTGCGATTCATACCATGTAGGCATGCTTTGCACTTAAAGCACTTCTTAAAACCGGGTTTTGGCTTCATCCAGTCAGCACCACTCTTACGTTTATCTTCAAAATCACTACGGACAATTAGATCTTTAAGTGACTTGGATTTCCGATAGGTAATCTCTGGATTTTTCTTCATCCTGGAACCCAACACTGGATCATTCTTAATCAGATACCAATGTTTTCTAAATATCGATCTAATTTCCTTATGCTTGGTGTTATAAGTAGTGATAAACCTAGTGCTGCCTTGGTCTTGTTGATTAGATCTCGATATACGAGATCTAGAAGGCTCAAAAAGTAAAGATTGTCTGGTTAGTTTTTTGGCTTTACTAGCAGCACCCTGAAGAATTTTCTTGCTATAACCCCTCTCAAGGAATCTCTGGGTCATTTCTTCTTCTATGGTGTCAAATTGTTCATCATTGCTGCATGTCCGTCTGGCCCTATAATATTCCCCAAACGGAATGCTCCTTATTAATGCAGTTGGATGTGCGCTTTCAGCGTGCAGTATAGAATTGCCCGCAGTTTGCTTGCGGAACACAGTTGTCTCTAGCTTATTGTTTGAAGGGGTGACCCTAATATCTAGGAAATCAATTGAAACCTTACTGAAGTTCCCCACAAATTCCAAATTCAAAGAATTCTGATTAATCTCCTCAATAAAGGTGCCGATTGATGTCTCCGTGCCCTGCCACAGCACGAAGACATCATCGATATAACGCACCCACAAGAGAATGTGCTCCGACCAATGATCTAGTGGGCCCCCTCTCAGCACCTGCTCCTCCCAGTAGCCTAGATGTAGGTTTGCATAACTTGGGGCAAAGCAGGTGCCCATTGCGGTACCACGTTCCTGAATGTAAAGATCATTACCAAACAGAAAAATATTCTTCGATAAACACCACTCCATCATCTCCAGAATCATCATATTTTGGGATGCAAGGCGTATTGGTCTTCTATTCAAGTAATGGGCACAAGCTTTCAAACCATCATTGTGTCTTATACTCGTATAAAGAGTAGAAATGTCTAGTGTCAATAGAATCATTGTAGTGGAATCCCAACAAATATCAAAAATACATTTTAAAAAGTCAGTTGAGTCTTTTATGTATGACGCAAGGGAAACTTTTGCTTCATCATATATATATATATATATATATATATATACACACCAATCTCTCTCCCAAGCCTTGGAAAAGAGTGTGACCATGCTCCGGGGGACTGGAAAAGCTGCTTTATTTGATTAAAAATTGCGCAAGCATTGAAAGGAAATTGCTGAAACGCTTGGCAGACGCGTTTCGTCCTTAGAATGGACTCTTCAGTGCCTGTTTCAGTTTGTTCTCCTTTGAGGGGCTCTTTGCTGTAAAGTTTTATCTTGCTGTGACCACTCCCAAGTCACGTGGTTACGCCCCTTCTATGCCTCACAGGTGTGTGAATCTCCTTGCGCTGTGCCTGCTCCTCTGTTGCATGCTGGATACTGTAGTTCGCCGCAGGGACCCATGTAGTGCAGGGACCCACCAAACACCATATATATATATATATATATATATATATGTATATATATAATAAAACAAAAGTGTCCCTTGCGAAGACGCACTTGAAGAACAATATATATATATATATATATATATATATATATATATATATATATATATATATATGTATGCAAAGTGATCCTTCAGCCCTCTGGACGCGCTCAGCAGTGTGTGCTCTGCCTAGGGGTCGGATCCTGACCCAAGCAATTTTTAGAAAACAAAGGAGGTGGCACAATCAGGATGTCTTTTTAAGCCTTATTTATTTCAAGACTTTCACCCCACCAGTCTTGAAATAAATAAGGCTTAAAAAGACATCCTGATTGTGCCGCCTCCTTTGTTTTCTAATATATATATATATATATAAAAGCTCCAAAGTTGCCCAGATGGCAGGGAAGCACTCAGGGAATTAGCGATGCCACATAGACTCTGTAATCTTCGGAATGCAGCCTGACGCGTTTCAATAAATTTTCCTCAGAGGCCGTTTTCGTGTGTATAATGGCATCAGGCGCCACACCTTTATTCAAATATGCTGCCTCCTGATAGGCTCCAACTTATTAAGCAGTTCCAGCAGTCTCCCACAGCATTGTGGTATAAGTAGTGCGGCGCAAATTGTACCTGTATAGGTGCCATCAACACATGTCCACTGATTCATGCCCTGGATGGGCTCCGTGAATTTCAGAGTCTTTCATTCAGACGCTGACCCCCTCGTTACAAACTGAGCAAAATCCTCAGCTTTAGCTTTAGCAGTTTAGCTTCCCCCCCCATACAGTTATCCCTGGAACGCTTACTTTTGACCATAGGATTTTTAGGGTTCCCAGGTTGTTTAGTGTTTGCTTTTACTGAGGGAGATAAGCCAGAATATTATCGTTTGTGTTCAATGATGAGCTAGACTGCAAATGTATGGGAAGTATTGGACTGGGAAGGGCTTGGGGTGGGTCTGCTATGGTTTCAACTGGTGCATATCGAATGTGACATAGGGCGTTCAATTCCTCCACCCAGGACAAACTTGATGCAGTGTCGGCTAGCTGCGCCTCAGGATGTTTGCAGGCTATGCTATGTGAGGGCAAACGAGTTTCTAGATCTTCCAAATCATGAATAATGGGTAATAATACCCTGTCTACATAGCAGTCTAACCTCCCCCTACTAGAGTCACTTGGGGGAGTACTGGGTGTGGGAGCCCCCCACCTAGGAGGCATGGCGAAGGTGCAGCAAACAACAGAGTCCCGCAATAAGTCAATGAAAGTCCACAGAGGGCCCGCCCTTTGCCCGGGCTTAGCCCGGCGTCCCGCCCGCATCCCGCGAGGCGGGGGTCACGCTGTTTTAATGCGCCTCCTGGCGCTGTTTCCCGGTGAGAGGGACGTGCCGCCGCTCAGCCCGCCGGGAATTGCAGTCCCAGGGCCACGGTGTGCGTGTGACAGGATATGGTGACTCTTGGCGGTGTCGGCGTGTGGGCCCTCTCTCTCCCGGCTCCCGAGTCCTGGTGAGTGGCGCCCCCCGCTCTGCCGGGGTCGCGCTGTTTTAATGCGCCTCCTGGTGCGGTTTCCCGGTGGGAGGGACGCGCCGCCGCTCAGCCCGCTGGGAATTGCAGTCCAGCGGCCGCAGTGCGCGTGTGACAGGATATGATGACTCTTGGCAGTGTCGGCGTGTGTGCCCTCTCTCTCCCGGCTCCCGAGACCAGTTGAGTGGCGCCCCCCACTCTGCCGGGGTCGCGCTGTTTTAATGTGCCTCCTGGCGCTGTTTCCCGGTGGGAGGGACGTGCTGCCGCTCAGCCTGCCGGGAATTGCAGTCCCGGGGCCAAGGTGCGCGTGTGACTGGATATGGTGACTCTTGGCGGTGTCGGCGTGTGTGCCCTCTCTCTCCCGGCTCCCGAGTCCTGGTGAGTGGCGCCCCCGCTCTGCCGGGGTCGCGCTGTTTTAATGCGTCTCCTGGCGCTGTTTCTCGGTGGGAGGGACGCGTCGCCGCTCAGCCTGCCGGGAATTGCAGTCCCGGGGCCGCGGTGCGCGTGTGACAGGATATGGTGACTCTTGGCGGTGTCGGCGTGTGTGCCCTCTCTCTCCCGGCTCCCGAGTCCTGGTGAGTGGCGCCCCCCGCTCTGCCGGGGTCGCACTGTTTTAATGCGCCTCTTGGCGCTGTTTCCCGGTGGGAGGGACGCGCCGCCGCTCAGCCAGCCGGGAATTGCAATCCCAGGGCCGCGGTGCGCGTGTGACAGGATATGGTGACTCTTGGCGGTGTCGACGTGTGTGCCCTCTCTCTCCCAACTCCCGAGTCCTGGTGAGTTGACTCACAAATGTATAAGGAATAATTTCACTCTAGGCGAAGAATTGGATCAAAGTGAAATTGGGGGCAGACGAGAACTTGTAAAACAATATATTCGAAAACAGAAGATTGAAGGAAATATGAGTCCTTGCTCTGATTCTTTTCAACTTTTTCATCGTCAATATAAAGCTGATAGTTGCAAGCCCAAGAGCTTGCCCTCCAGGATAAATGGCCATCTTTTCCTTTTTCTTCAATTTGCCAGTGACACAGTCATCCTAGATTATACCACCATAGGCGCTCAGTATGCCTACCAACTAATGCCATTACTGTAAAGTCAATAAACTTGAAATAAATCAAGAAAATAACTTAGGGAATCATTACGATGCCGGACGGACTCTCGTATGACCGGCACTGTAGCGGGAGGGGAACCGCCTGACAAAAAGTCGGCACCCCCTCTGCTCTTATTACAATGTGACCGCCGTGCAAAGTGTATTTTTTCTATTGTGGCTTGAGCCGCGTGCTGCTGCACAAGCTGCAATAGAAAATATACACTTTAAAAACATCGCCGCACCGTGGGACAGTCACAATGCGGTGCCTGCCACATGGTGCACGGATGTTTAGTGGGGCACCCTACGTACCAGGCCCCATAGCAGAGGACCAGGGGAGATGGACCAAATCCATCTGTTAAACTAAGCAACATTGCTCACTGATCAGTTAATTATCGCAAAATGATGGGTTCCCCCTGCAAAAGTAGGAGAGTCTCCCCTAATTCACAGATATTCATTGTTCTCGAGCGGAATGGGGCCCCCTCCGAAGGGTTGTGGGGCCCCTGTAGACTTGGGGGCTGCCTTCGCTCCAGGGACTGAAGGGGGCATGGAAGGTTACACCCCTGCCTCTAATATCAATTATTTATGGAAAACCAGCACAGCAAACTTATCTTGCCCTTGCTTTATCATGGGAGACAAAGGTACAGTTCTGAAGACTACATTGTGGAATCTTTGACACCGGAGCGTTAGCACAAACACGGAAATGTAGGAGAACTACCATAGCCTGTTGCTTTCACTCCTACCATCAACAGTAATTTTTTTATACATTGTTTGTGCTTGCTCAGCCTTCTCAATCGAAAGAAAAAGCCTTTTTGTTCCATAATTTCGAGAAATTAATGTAAGGGACTGTTCACCAGCCATTTTGTATGTGTTTCAGCAGCTTGGATGGCATTTTAATCAGCAGAGTCATAAAATATATGAATGTGGTTTCAAAATGCAGGGACGCCACAGAATGAAATTGATTTTATAATGTATAATATATGCTGTTGAATATTTAATGATGTGATTTTTGAGTTGTTTTATTTAACTACGATAAATCACTATTAGACTAGATTAGATTAGATTAGTAATGAGTAATAAACAGTAGACTAAGAACATGATGTTTCAGTCAGAGCATGTGCCGCAGCCGCCAGAGCTTCCGTCTTGGGAGCTGGGGGTCTGGCTCGAGTCTCGGCATGGGCGCTGGATTCTGGGCAAATCACCCATGATGCCCCTGGAGAGCGCCTGGATACCCTCATGGGTGATACATTGCAATATATAAATATACATTCTAACTTTAAACAGATGGGTTATGAATTAAGGGGCAATTTATCAAAGTTTTGCACCACTCTTGCGCTATTCACATTTTAGGAAATCCCTTGCAAATTGTTTTTCAATTTTTGTTGTTTCCATTTGTCTGTGTCCAAACTGTTATTTTGTGTAAACCGTGAAGTGTTGTCCTTCTTATTCTTATGTAAAATGGTAATTGAAGGACATTTATGTAGAATAAACATAATGATTAAATGATTGGATCATTTTACTAAGAATTTTGGTCTGAGTCTGTTGAACTGTTGACAGCATGGGTGGAGCATGGGTGTTGCCACTCATCCACCCACGGATTTCGGTGCATTCCTAGATTTCCCAAGACTGGTAACCCTGGGAATGCATCAAAATACTATGCCTTCCTAGGGGAGGCATAACGAGGATAAACATCTTTAGTTCTCTTAATTTTTTTCAATTTCTACATGTGCTGCATTCTGCAGCACATGTAGAAATAGGAAAAAACCTCAGAGGATTGTTGATGTGCAGGAAGATGTCCCTTCCAGGCACAAAAAGATTCACGTCTGCAATGCAGGCACCATTGCCTGTGTTGGCCCTAGGCAGCAGTTTGTGCACAAGCGCAGGCAGACAGCTGGAATGCTCCGTATGTTGATAGATGTAGTGCATTCCTGCCCACTCCTTTTCACACAACGCAGCACAGCAAGGCATCGCTGGTAGAACTGGTGGTGGTAAAAAAATCAGATTGAACCTAACAATGCATGTGAAATTGCTTTGAAAAAGCTCCAATTTGTAACAAAACTGGTCTGAAGTATTATTTTTATGAAATTGATATAATAAACAATAAAGGATTAGGATAAGATACCAAGCTGTTAGTTGTGATGTTTCATTGAATGTGAACCAAAGGAATAATGGACCAATGTTGAACTGTTTCTAGAGATACAAAGAAGAGAATGGAATTAACAAATCTTACTGCACTTTTGTAAACGGAGTGCTTCTCCCATTAGGACAATCATGATAATGTTTTGCATTGCACCACAAATTTTGGGAAGGGGCTATAGACCGCTAACCTCCGTGAGAAGAACACCCATTGTGCTGCAGGTGTTGCTATCAGGGAATGTAGTAGACTAATCCACAGCTGTCTATCTAAAGCAGTATGCTTAATTTGACCTTGTACTAGGCTTGTCCCCTTCATCCAGTTTATTTGATATGTAGCAGGAATAATCGTAGCAGTGAAGGGTTTATAATTTGTCCTGATAACCAGGCCCTCTAGTGCGTGGTTCGGTACTATTAAATGGACAGGACATGTCTAGTCTAAACCAACTTCAGCCCCCCTATTTAAATACATCTTTCCCCTTCCACAAAACATTTCTTAGGGTCAGGTTGGATAAGATTTGGGTTATTCCAACAATCCCCGTTAAGGATGGCTGAACTTATTAAATGTGTTGGAAACTGATGTTTGCACAACCAGTTGCACTAGCTGCACGGTGCTGGTCAGAACTAGCCCACAAATAACAATGAATGGTCAACGGCACTTCACCGAGCACTAACCACACTTAACCCGCTCAAAGTTTGGTGCCTGAGCATCAGGTCTTCTGCGTTTAAAGAAATTGCCAATAAAGCAGCCAAACTAGAAGCCTGGATTATTTACAAAGCTGAGATGGCCCGAAAAATACATGGATGGATGGTTCTGCACACCTCTGGAAAATGGCGCCCACAACCCTACCTCATAAGCCATGTATCTCCATCAATCCAACACTTTCTGTTCCTAATCCGTTTGGGAGCCTTTCCATCAAAAGACTAGGTTCCAGTCTGGAAACAAACCTGGCTATACTCTGTTGTCATCTAGGTGGCTGTTTTGAGGAGTCAATATTACACTTTTTCTGCATCTGCCCCGCCCTCAGCCATCAGAGACAGAAACTGCTTTGTCCCAACCTCAGTGCCCTCTAGATAAGATTCTGTCACCCGCAGTGATGACACTTTTAAACAGTCAGTCTCTCCAACAAAATTTCTTCTCCAAGTTAACAGACTGTTACTAGTACAGCAGGGGCATAGTGCGGGGAGTGTGAGTGGCAGCCCAGCACATGCCGTACAGCTCCCTGCACTGGCCACCCAGCACTTTGCTTAGAATCAATTGCACTGTAATTACGGAGACTCTCTGTCCTCTCAAAGTTTTAACTGGTTTAATCTTACCTACATTTTAGCTATTCACTGTATTAAGCAAATGTACGTTTTTATCTATTATAGATTTTACATTTTGTACTGGACCGTCTTTTTTGTAATGATTTTAATTAATCAACAAATAAAAGATTACCTTACTCTCAAGTGTGTATATTTCAGCCTCAAATTATAGTAAGTTTTTTTCTGTATGGAGAACTCTCTAGTTAAGATATTAAAAAGATTTTCCATTCAACTAACAGGGAGCACACAGTATTTGCAGTTTCTCGGAATTATTCGCCGTATGTTCTAGCATAGAATGCTAGGACACAGAGGCTTCCAATGCACCACGTGCGAATCGGAGATAGGAGCTTGCTCCAGTCTAATTGTTCCAGTATGGCATTATGATCTGAAAGGATTTTAGAATAATATGATGTCAATGGAACACAGGTGTTAACTCTGCTATGCACCCAAACCTATCTAGGTGGATTTGCATGCTGTGCACAGCTGGATAGTAGGAGTATTCAGAGTGTGTTGGGTAGTGAATGCGCCATAAATCTGCCAAGTGCTACTGTTGGATCCATTTTTGCAATCTTCTTGGATTTTGTACAGCTGGGAATAGCAGGAGTGGGGATTGGATCTGTCTAACATGGTGTCCATTACACAATTACAATCACCCCCTGTAAGCCATGGTAAATTAAGCTAGGCAGTCAGGCGAGTAGACACCTGAACCCTGTACATCACCTGCTCAACATTAGGAGCAAACAAAACTCCCAGCACCGAGCACCTGCCATTCCATGCACTCCTGGACAAAACCTGCCCTCTTACTCTATGTGAGAGCTCTCCAGAGTATTTGAAGCGGCTGCTTTAAACCACATTAGTACTAGGGGTGAGTGGAATTTGCGAAATTGACTTTCGCAAATTATCACGAAAATGTCAAAATTCTCTGCAAACATGCGGAAATATCTCGAAGACGCAGAAGTTTTTTTTCCCGCCTGTTCGCAATATTTTCTGCATGATCACGTTGGAAATGTCTCGCCAACTTTCTCATGCAGTCGCCTATGGGCGCGGCCATCTTGTTTTCACTTGTCCCGCCCGGTCGTGGTGCTTATTTCCTGTTCCGGGTCACGCAATGCATGATCACGCCTGTTCGCGATACGTATTTCCTGTTCGGGAACGCTTTTACGTGTTCCCGAAGCTTTTTGCGTGCTTGGGGGAAAATATAGCGCAAACTTGCCCACGCAATTGCAATGGGCGTGGCCATCTTGTTTTTCACTTTATTGCTATGGTTCTGGGGCCTGCTTTTGAATCCTCTCTCTATCTTTTCAATCCTTTGTTTCTAGAAACTTTTTTTTGATCATTTCTATTAATTACCTCTCAGACTATTTTCCTGCCTCTATATTTTTTGTTTTTGTCTACTTTTTGCGTGTTTTTAACTACTTTTTCACTTTTTTTCTATTGCCTGCTCTTTTAATTTCTTTTACTTACTTTTTGAATTTTTTTACCTTTTCTTTCCCACCCGTCTACCCAGAACCATGTCGAAAGGGCAAAGGGCTCGACGCAGGAGCCAGAGCCGTGACCGCCTTCCTTGCGGAAGGCGGCGCCCACAAGGGGTGCAGGCACGGGCCTTATTTGGGGAGGTGGAGTTGGCTGCACTGGCTTTCTTTGTGCAGCACCACCTCTCCTTAACCTTGCAGCAGGTGGCAGGCCTGGGTCCGGGTATGGGCTCCGGGATCATTGGCAGCGGTGGGGGAAGGTAAGCCGGGCAGTGTTTCGTTGCTCTGGGGTCCGGCGCACCCAGAATCAATTGACGCACCAGTAGTCCGATATCCTGGACTGGGTGCAGGACCTGCTAGGAGTGGAGGTCCCGGGTCTTGGTGAGTAGCTATTTAATTATTACTACTTTGTGTCTGGTCTTCTCCTCTGTGTTATATATTGCGAATATCTTTTTTTTCCAACCAGCTAGAATGCTGCTGCTTACATTACAGGCAAATTACGTTTAAAAGTCTTCTGTGATTGTTATGACACTGGTGCTCTTCTGCGCCACTACTCTTGCGTATGCGCTCGCTTAGCGTGATTATGTAAGAGTTTATTTTAGAGAACTTAAGTTACTTTGTCCTCCTGTCACTAAGAGATAAGGGGGGATTGATACTTAGGTTTAGTTACTTTGTATGAGTTTGTAATTTTTTTGTGGTATGCGTGATGCCCCCTCTGTTACGTCACGTGCAGCTAGTACCCGAGTCTTTAGTAGAACCTTTTCTAGTTTGTTCAATGAGTGTTAATAGGCTTAGCACTAGCAGAACATCAGCATCAATCAATCAACCAAAAATTGTATTTAAAAATGTAGTCATGTGTCCTCCATTTGACCATTTATGCATTGTTGAGGACTAAAAGAAGTGGAAATGCATACTTTATGTACAATTGGCACGCCTGGAATAGGTGGGCTAGATCAGGTGGTACGTACTACTTAGGCTTAGTTAGTATTCTTGAATCAGAATGGAAGACTGAATTAGTGTTGATAAATAGTAAGTAGTCGATCCGCGAATCCCCCGATACTACTTCTTGACCAGATGAGATCCGTCAATTTATTGCAATTGTTGTTTACATAAATGTATTTTATTTGTTTCACACCAATCATCAATGATTGTCTCTTTCTTATATCTTTCATGTTCAGCAACCGGGGGCAGGCAGACAGGGTCTCTGTCGGCAGGAGGAGCAGAACAGCAACAGGAGGACAACAACTAGGGCTCTTCTGCTGGCCCTAGTAAGTCTTCTTGTTTTTAATATTAATAATTCTTATTTCCAAACTTTTACTGCATCATTTTTCCGAACTATTGTTTCCGTTTCCTAATGCTATTTTTTACCAACAATTATCCTTCGATCTGGACTATCTGTTTCTAAATTCTTGTTATCCCTGCCTCTAACTGCCTCTGCTATGAGGACTCTCTGTACTACTACTATTAGTCTGTCTGTAGCTAAGCTTGCCCAGTTGTCCACTCTTTATTTAAAAGGTTTTAAATAAAACTCAGATTCCCCAGTAGCTCTAGCCATTGAGCCCAGTCCTTTGGGTTGTCCTCTTGTACTACTTCTTTTCTTATTGATCTTGAGTCTTTGTTAATCTTGAGGCTTTTCGACAATTCCCACCAACAAATGCACAACCAGATTTTACTATTTTGATAGGATAGGACATACTACTACTGTTGTAAGGATTTTGCACATACAGAACTTTGCACAAGAAAATAGGATGTTGGTAATGGTAGATTGGACCTTCCTCGCACCTCAATCAGAATTTCAGAACCCACCACAATCCCCTGCTCGACTAGTTAGTAGTGTCTCATCATAACTATTAGCTCTCTGAACCCTCTTCCCCTCTAAGATACCCAACAAGTAGACAACCCAGAACATAACACTCCCGACCTCTCAGTTGTGGAAGCAATGCACATGCACATCCTTCCTTTTGCTCGCTCACTCGTGTAAGTCCACACCAAATACCTCCTAGTCTATGTAAGAAGTACAGATGCATAGAAAAAAATCGGAAATCATTATAACTGAACAGTGGTGGAAGCACCACCATCCCCTTGGTAGGAATATAGTTTATATAAAATAATAAATAAAGATCTCTGAGCATATCTGAGGACCCCCTCAGCTTAGAAGAACCTAGTACTGGTAGTTGTTACATCGTAAGCTCTGCAAAGCTCTGTTTCGTAATGAGAAAAATGGTGCGCGTTACTATATTGCAAGCATTTCTCAGCCGTTCTAAAAAGTGTAGCATTTTTATGGATAAGCAGTATGGACTAACACCACAACTCCATAATGTGGCTGGTTAATGTTTTGGTAGACCTCGTACGCGGCGCTTAGACAGTAGTAGTACGAGGTCATGTGGGCTCAAAGGTGTCTTATACAACAAGCTGTGAGGTGACGTCACGTGTGAAAAAATAAAAGACACACAGGTAAATTGGTTGGATGGCTCGGCTAACTAAGCAAAGACTGGAATGACCCTAGGGACCAAATAACTGCTATTGTCTACTCTACTACTACCTGATTTGTACTAGTGATGTATGTTGTGTATGTATGTATTACTATTAACTCATTTTTCAATCTTGCTACTGACCAATAGGGGGAGGTGTATATGACACCTATAAAATGTGTAATTTTTTTTCTAGGCGCACTACCGACCACCAGTGCTGGGGCTAGCGGCGAAGGCGACGTGGATGGCGAGGATGCGGCAGTTGCGGATGGAGCTGTAGGGGGTGAGCCAGCACCAGTGGCAGGCGGTGGTAAGTTAGATTCATAATCCTTAACTATTGACATTACACTCACTGCAAGGGTGTACTGTATGACTGTATACTGTATTGTTGAGACTTAGTAAGTTAGAAGAGGGATGACACCCTTTAATTGGCATTAGTAAAGGCATTAGAAGCGGGAGTATTGAGTAACCATTGGCCTCTTCTATCTGATTTCAACTCCGCTTTGAAAGTTTTATGGAGAAGACTAAAAATAAGATCAGATCACCTGGTGTTGAACTAAAAAGGGAAAGACGGTGGAAGGAAGAAGGAAGGGCGAGATTTAATATTTATGACTGACAGAGAGAAGGATACGTGTGATGCATGTATGCAAAGGTGGCTGATAGGAATCCGATGCATGGTTGGTTGTATGCCTGAAAAAATCCTGCAAATGTTAAAGCCCAAGCAAGTGGGAGGATAGATACATACCACAAATGTTATGTACTGTGCTTTATAGTGCTACCATGCCACTATGTGTACAATTAACTTGTCTTACTGTTTTTCTAAAAGTAAATTTTACAATTGTTTTGTTTTTTCTTTTTGATATACAGCTACTCCTTCCACGGGGAAACTGGATCAGAAGGAGTTGTCCACCAAGGGACGGCGCCGGAAGCTGGAGGTCATACAATTGGAATATCATCGGCTGGTGGTCCTGGAAGAGGAGGAGGAGGAGGTGGCAAGCCTCCTCCAATGCCCCTGGCCCCAGCCACCGCCCTCCAGCAGTACGGTGCCACCATCTGGCGGCCACCCACCGCCCCCATTCCCTTTCCATCACTGGTGCCCTCCCCCCACTGTGGCTGCAACTGCTGCGCTCTAAAGGGATGCGTCGCCCTACTTGAGGAGGCAGTGCGTGTCCTGCAAAGACAATCCCGTCTAGCAATGACCTCTTAATTGCAGTGGCTTCTTTCACTTATTTTAGTTTGCACCAATTATCTGTTGCTCACTTTTGTTGTTTTTTCCCTCTACTTCCCTGTTTGTCTCCCTGCCTCTTACATTGTCCTACTTTGTGTGCTTGTTAGAAATGGGGTAGCGTGGTGCAGAGCGGGTGGGCCAAACTCCGGAGGAAATGTGTAAAGCATCCGCCAGCACACACAGGCAACACACAAGGCACACTACAAAAAGCAACCACACCAGTTTAGGTGAAAAACAGCATATGTATTATGCACAACACAGCAAGAGGTAATCACAGGAGTGAACGTGGTGCCAACTGGCACCCAGTAGTCATGTACAGATGGGGACTATTTACAGGGCAGGGTCAATCGGGCCACTGCCTGAACCATCGCAATTATACAGGAAGAATCAATGTAAAGTCCATCAATAATGATAACCAGAAGCAGTCCGTACCTGCTGGGGAATAACTGAACTCTGCTCAGTACCTTGGCATGAGTCCCTTTAGGCATACCCCATTAACATCATCTGCAAAAAGAACATTAGGCAAAGAATGCAAATATCATTGTAGGGTATTTGGCCCCCCCTTTGGCATGAGAACCGGTAGAACCTAAACCATCCTTGCCCAACCTTAGTAGTCAGCATCTGACACATTATGCACAACACCATCAGTGTAACCTTGGGGGGAAAACATTATGCATCAAGAAATTCTGCAGACATCATGGCATTTATAAATGCAGCATCCAAATAGGTGTAAATCATCTTTGCCTTAATCCTGGAATGTAAACATTAGGCCTAGGACCAGTGGGCAGAAGGTTTAAAGCATAACGTTAGGCAAAATGGCATGAGGTATCACCATAGGCATAGAAACACATTTATGCAATAGATCAGCGTACGTCACATTGGGCCTAAACACATTAGGCATACAAAACATCAACTATAGGGCATCACACCTGACATTAGAATGGGCCACCTGGGGCATGACATTATCATAAACCGGAGTGGGCATAAATCACATCCTGCATTGGGCATCAACCCTGGGAACATAGGCACCAATCCCATTAGCGCGAAACCACGTTGGCGATAGGCCTAGAAGGAAAACCAGCATGGCATAACTGCATTCTGTAAACATCATGGCCGAAGAACAAAATGCATCTCAACAGGCATAACAGGATCTTAGGCCTGCACATTAGGCATAATCATCACCATCACCTTGGACCTAAACCTGTGAGCATAGGGCAGCGGCACAGTCTGGCTTAAAAAACAAACGTGCCCAAGGTTATAGGTTAGTCCTTGGCGTCACGGCACCTGGGGAGTCCCCTCCTCTGGGACTCTCAAACTAAGGGATGCCTACGTGGCAGCTGCCCATTGTCAACCAAGCAGGCAGGGGGGAATCCCACATGCCGGGATCCTCTTGTAGCGCTTTAGTATCCCGGCACTGCAGACGTCCGCTCCTCTTCTCCTGGGCACAGTTGTAACACCTTGGAAGCAAGCAGAGCACAGTCAATGCAAATATGACACTCTGGCAGCACCCCAATGCAGCACACATGCAGGGGAATTGAAATATAGCGCTTTGACAGCACAGCGCTGCAGGCGTAAGCTCCTCTTCCCCTGGTACCTTGAATATAGCACTTGCGAGGCACTAGGTCCCACTAGAAGCTTCGGGGACAGAAGATAGTGTACCTCTTCTTGTAATCAGGAAAACAGTGCCCACCAGGTGCTATAGTGCAGGCAGAGCAGCACAGTCACTTCAAATATGGCGCTCACCAGGCGCTAGGTAACTCACAGTTCCCGGGTCCCACCCGTGGGAGTAGCGCCTACGCTCCTCACCTCCTTGGAGTGCAGGCAGTCAAAGTATAGCACTCACGAGGCGCTAGGGCAGCAGAGCAGGCAGGCCAGGCTGGGCAAGATCAGCAGACAGTGGGCACTCATCAGTACAGGACAGCAGCTTCTAGAAGCAGTCATCTCCCATAAAATGGCACTCCTCCTGACACAGCAGTCTTCACTCCAGCAAAGGCTCTCATTGGCCCTGTGGACAGCAGAGGGGTACAGATGGGCTCATGGGCCAGCACACAGGCCCATGCAGTGGTACCTCCTGGCAGAGTGTCCCCTCTCATTCCAGTCCACCCTCAGTCTGAGCACATGGCATCTCTACTGCTCTACATATACACCCCTCCTCCCACCTACCAGAAAGAGCTGGAAGCTTCTAGAAGGTCCCTGGCAGTTCCAGCCTCACTTTCACATTGTTAAGTGCACCTTGTCACTTCAAACACTAGACCACCAACCCACATCAGGCAGAAGGTACAAGGAGACAGAAATGGCATCCATTTTAAAAGTGACATTTCTGCAATGGTGAAAATAAAGGTGCGTACACCATTACATAGCATTTATTATTTTCCTCTTGCACCATACATGGCATATACATTTCCTACCATGGGGGAGATGTCCCCTAAAAGGGGGGGTGGGGGTCCTAATATACCTATTTAAGGCAGAAAGCACACACACTTTGCACTGCTAACCAGCGCCAAAGTGTCCAACATCCTGAACCCACCAATTCCATCACAGCAAAAGGGCTAGGGCAAAAAGTTTTGGGATGACCCTGCAAGCAGGGCGAAGTCCAATACGACCCCCTCCCAGCCAAAAGTCAGGGTAGACCAATCAATCCCTTGATGGGCTTCCCTGCTTAGGGCGAGAAAACATGGACACGGGCCCACAACTGCAATGGCACCCGCAGGTTGTCCACCACTCTGAAACCCGGTGGTTCCCTCTCTCAAACCTCACTGGACCAACTAAGCCACCCCACTGGTGCTCTCTAGCTGGTTGTGGCCAGGACCGGCCCCTAGGCCATCCAGATGTCTCTGGCCCTTTCTCTCCCATAGAGTGGGGGGCTTTAGCCCCAGGACCGTAGCACCCAATGACGCCACTCCTTCTCCTCCTTGCAGCTCCAAACCACCACTGGTGTTCCCACCTGGGGTCCACACCCTCAGGCTGACCAGCAGTCAGGGGCGAGGCTCACCTCCCCCTACCTCTCCTTCTGGGGTTCAGCCCTCTCCTCCTATGCGGGGCACCCTCTTAACACCACTCTCTCTCCCTCGTCCAGGGCCGTTGCCCTCCAACTGATCCATCAACCCATGGTCTAAACCCTTAGGTTGAAAGGGGTGAGTCCTCATGCTTACAGATGTCCCACCAGCCAGGTCAGGTAATACCTGTCCCTGGCCTCCCAACTCAGGATCTAACCCCTGTGGCTGAGCCAGTGCCAGAGGTGAGACCTTCCTCCCTCTGCATCCCCTTCCAGAGTTCTGCACCATTCCACATGGGGAAGTACCCCTGGAGGTCAAACCGGTAGGGACCTTGATTACAAGTGCCCCTCCCTCCAGGTCAGGCAACCCCTAAACCTGTTCTCCCTGTCCAGGATCTAAACCCTGCGACTGAGCAGACCCCCGAACCTCTGGAGCTCGGATTACAGATGCCCCAGGTTCTCCTGACACTAGGGTATGGACAATGGACAGCACATCAGGACAGCCTAGGCTTCCAACCTGGGGTTCCCTTATGGAACTCTCCAGACCCTGAGACTGCAGTTGGGGCACCTCGGGACACCTCCCCGACTCACTCCTTCCTGTGTTGTGAACGTCTCTAGGACCCTAATTAAATATTCCCGATTTATGCCCTCATGTGGTTATAACAAATCATCAGCCTGATTCATGAAAATCGGGATTTGCGATTCTCAATTAGCGAAAAATTGCGAATCGCTATTGAGAAATCGCAAATCGGAATTCATGATGTTTAGCGATAATAAAATGCGATTCGCACGCAGCCGCAAATTCCGTTTGCGATTAACGAAAATCGCAGAAGAATCGATATTTCCGGCTACATCCGTGTCGGGATTGCGATATCGCAAATAGCGATATCGCCAATTGCGAGATCGCAAAATCGCAAGATCGGGAAAACTGGAAGTCGCATTTCGAGCACAGTGATGACATCACAACCAGGAAGCAGCCAGTTCCCACCCCCATTCACCACAGTGAGGCAGACCTCGAGTGAGCAAGTGGGAGAGCTCCTGCTATTCTACTGTTGATTCCTACTCTGCAACAACATTGCTGCCATGTCTGGGGAAGCTGTTCCTGGCCCCAGCAACACCACAGGGCAGAAGAGGAAGCTGAAATTTTCAGAACAGGAGCTGGAGCTTTTGATCAAAGGGGTTGTGGCCAACCACTCCAAACTGTTTGGCAAAGACTCCAGGAGGGTGCCGGAGCAGGAAAAAAGGAGGATCTGGCAGGGAATAGCGTCCACCGTCAACTCCGTGGGTGTGGCCGATAGGTCACTCGACGAACTTAAAAAAAGAAGGTACGACCTCCGAGGTCGTGCCAAAGAGAAGGTGGCGGAGCGCCTTGGAGAGGCATCGGGCACTGGAGGGGGAGGACCTACAGTCCCTCCAAACACAGCCTTGGAGGACCAAGTGGAAGACACGCTTGAGAGGGAGGCGTGCATTGGATTCACACGTCTGGACTCATCCCGCCCCACCCAAGACATCCAAGGTAAGTGGCATGCGACTGCGACCCTGTCCCCTATGAATGTCCATGACCATATAGGCTCCCATAATGTTCCATAGACATGCCATTGTTGCACATCAGGGAATGCCCTGAAGCATTGTGGGACATGTAGTGTGGCCACAATGTAGTAGTACCACAATGCAGGCAGACAGGTTCCAAAGTACGCAAAGCCACACCCAGCATGCATGTAGCAACTGCACGTCTGACAGATACATGCAACTAATGATCGTCCACTTACCCTCACAGGTGGCGCTGAAAGCAGCGACAGCGAAAGGCTGCTAATAGATGAGGAGGCCCAGGAGGAGGAGGTGCCGCCACTAAAACAGGCACCAGCCCCTGCCGCAGCAACAACACCAGCAGCCAGGTCCACCAGCAGTGTTCCCCCTTCGTCTGGTGCACCAACTACAGCCGCAGCCAGGTCCACCAGCAGTGTTCCTGCTGCGTCTGGCGCACCAACTACAGCCGCAGCCAGGTCCTCCAGCAGTGTTCCCCCTGCGTCTGGCGCACCAACTACAGCCGCAGCCAGGCCCACGACTAGTGTGCCTCCAGTCCCTGCCGCACCAACTACAGCTGCAGCCAGGCCCACGACTAGTGTGCCTCCAGTCCCTGCCGCACCAGCAACGCCTGCTGTGACACCACCAGCAGCTGGTGCTACTACATCAGGGCCCGCGACAGTGGCAACACAGCAGCCAGCCACTGTGTCAGGCCAGCAGAGCAGGCGTGGTAGGTCTCGGCAGCACACCAATGCAGCAATCAGCAGGAGGGGCAATGGACAGGGGCTGGCGCGAATGAGCGCCGAAAGACGCATGTTGCGTATTCATCAGCGGCAGGCATGGCAGCAAGGTGCCATACAGCTACAGCTGTACAAGATTGGGCGCAATGTGGCCGGAGTGGGGGACCGCATGGACCGCATGACGGCGGCCATGGCAGGTGTGGGGGACTGCATGGACAACATGACTGCAGCCATGGCAGGTGTGGGGGAGGGAATGGCCCGCATGACTGCAGCCATGGAGGCCAACACTGCAGCGATGACAACACAGCGCAACACAGCACGCCGGCGCCACCATCAGCTTTTGAGCCGGCTGGGGGCCTACACCAGGTCCAATTATGTTGCAGGCAATGCAACATCACTGTTGTCGCGGCGGTCCCTTGCACAGCAGCACCAACTCATCCAGTGCTGTGAGGGTGTGACCAGGGTCCTGGAGCACCTGACCACGGCGGTGCCAGCACTACACCCTCCTGCTCTACCTGCCACTGTTGGGGTGATGATGTCAGTGAGGGGACATCCAGCATGAGCAGCCACTCTGCCTCACAAGTAGGGCCACTCAGGCGCAGCACCAGGCCCACGGCAGGTACCCGTGCCCCGGAAGAGGATGAGCCTCAGAGGCGCTTGGGTGGTACGCGCAGGGGGCGCAATTGACTACATATGACTATTACAGGCACAGGCTGCGTATAAGCCTTCCCTGTCCTTTGACACAGCAGTATGCAGTAATACTGTTAGTAAAGAAGAAAGTTAAAGTGGTACCATTATTGCGATTGAAACAATTATATTTATTTTTGCAGCACACATTAGCGTTGTGTCATTATTACATTTTGCATGCATTTGTGATTTGTGGGGTGAGGGAAGAGGGTGCACTAGAAACTGTTCACTGTGATGTGGTTGCGACGTCTGTGGCCTTCAGTTGCGTTCTCCCCGCGTGCATGGCGCGCATGTGCAGGTGGCCGGTTGTCCCCTTCAGATTCACTGCCAGAGATGTCGACAGGTATCCGGCGCTTGGTTGCAATGTTATGTAGTATTGCGCAGACAGCCACAATGCAGCAGAACACTGCAGGACTGTAATACATGGCCCCACCTGTCTTGTGCAGTATGCGGAACCTGCTCTTGAGCAGGCCTAATGTCCTTTCTATGCAATTCCTTGTCCGTATGTGTGCAAGATTGTAGCGCCGTTGCGGGGGTGTAGCAGGGTTGAGGTATGGGGTGAGGAGGTATTCACGGAGGGCGTAGCCACTGTCACCTGAATGAGAGGAGCAGAGGGTGATTGCCTGTGCTGCGCTGCTACCTAATAGCAATGTGACATTGTCGACAAAGTGTACTTACCAAGTAGGTGTCCTTCCCCAAAGTCTCCCCTGGCCAGTCGTGTGTGGAGGCCGCTGTGCCGGAATATGAAGGAGTCATGGCTACTACCTGGGTACTGGGCCACAATGTCAGTGATGTATGTCTTAGCATTGCAGACCATCTGTATGTTGAGGGAGTGGTAGGACTTGCGATTGCGGAACATATACTCCGTGGCAGCTGGTGGGCAGATGGCGATGTGGGTACAGTCTATGCATCCGAGTACATGTGGAAAATGGGCTACATTGTAGAATTGTAGCTTGGTCAAGTCTAAATCCTGTTGGCTGGTGGGAAATGTGATGTGAAGGTAAAGCTGGGTGAGCATAGCGTCAACAAAAGTCTGGAGGCAGCGTGACATGGTGGGCTGGGATATCCCCCCAGCAGCCGCTACTATCCCCTGGAAGCTCCCGGAGGCCAGGAGGTGCAGGCTACACAATACCTGTACATGTGTAGGCACTGCATTGGTGCGCCTTGTTGGGTGCTGCATCAGGGGGTCAAGGTCCTGTATTAGCTGCATTATCATTTCCCCATTCAGCCTGTATTTTGCATATATCTGCTCTCTGGTTTGGCCCAGCAAGGTGACCCGCTGGCGGAAAATCCTGTCCTGGATCCTGCGTCTCCTCCGTGCTGCTCGCTGTAGCCTTCGACGCCTGACCACCATGTACATTCCTGGCATTGTGGAACTCCTAATGCTGCTGCTGATTGTCCTTATGTGTGATTGGTCAGGCCTGAACCTGTTACTGATTGGCCAATGGTTAAAAGAACATTTTTAATGGCTTTTATGGTTACCACCTGCTTTGAGTTGTCCTTAATTTGTGCCGCGCAAACAGCGATTTCTGGGTTTTTCGCTATTAGCGATTTTTCATGAATGCCGATTGCGATTGTATTGCGAATTCGCTATTTATTTCGCAGAATCCGTGGATTGTCGCATTTTCCGATTCGCTAATGCTCTCCTACCGGGATTCTGCGAATATAATTGCGAATTCGCTATTATGTGTTTGCGAATTCGCTATTTTCATGTTGAATGCCGATTACGGATATTGCGCCCGCAATTGCATTTTCACAGCGATTGCGGGCGCAATTTTGCTTCATGAATCAGGCGGCATATCCTTATAAAGGCATAAGAATCATATCCATATTTAGTCATAGCCAATGCAGTACAAATACGGCAAGGATACTTCCCTATACTCCTAGAAAGTACAACGCGTTCTTTAAACAACCCAAACCTCCAGCAGCCCGGGAATTCCCCCCTGCTTTTGTTTTGATTTGTCCTAGAACTCCAGAGAATCCTGAAAGACCTGCCAGTTCTTAGTGACAGTTCTTAGTGACATCTTATGTCCAACCTTACGTCAAACACGGCACCTTCCAGGTATAAATATACCAGCATTTGCCTTAAGCAACACACGGTGGTTTGGAGCAGAGCAGCTATCTACTTACCCAAAGCCCAGCTGATGCGAGTGCCAAAGGAAGCCGACCCTCCCATTTGATGCACTGAGAGAGACGCTGTCTTTTCTCCTGCCGAGAAAATCCAGCTCCAGAGTTTCCAGTCACCCTTGCGGGTTGCTGGGAGATCGAGTCCTGAGAACGAGATACAAGACCTCCTTCATTCTAAAACCAAGGTTCGAAGCTGATTAGATCCTTAGAGAATTCTTGATTCAGATTCTTGGCAAAACTAACTTAACTTAAACTGCAACTCCCATACTCCTTTCCACGTACTAGGCTTAGGTTAGGTCCACTGGGGTAAGCGTAATTTAGAAGCACCAGTTGAGGACGTTTAGTCAAACTTTTATCTTTGTATGTATTGTATATATATGGGCACTGCATTGCGGTATTCTGGTCCATTCCATCCCGAGGGAAATGCGTTAGTGGAGAGAAAAAACCGTGACATAAAACAATCTATAACAGCGAGGGTATTAGGTTCGGGTGACGGGTGGGTCAAACATCTAACAAGTGTCCAACGTAGTCTTAATAACATGCCAAGAAATTCTCTAGGAGGTATCAGTCTGTATGAACTTTTTTTTGGTACTAAAAGGATCATCCAGGATTTGGATTGTCAGACTTCAGTGGTGAAACAAAAAACCTTTGATATCAAAGATCGTTTGGCTGTTTTACAGGACTTAAATGAAACAAGAAAAAGTCTGGGTAACGAAAAGCTAATGCCAACGACCACTGAAAAAAAAACACCTGTCCCAGCAAGACCTGTCTGGATTCCAAAGATTGGGGATCTGGTCAGAGAAAAGATCGCGGTTAAGAAGGAATTTGGGCCTTCTTACAGAAAAGCAGTACCTGTCTTAGCTGTCAGCGGAACAAGATCAGTTGTACTATCGCCCCTTGCTGGTAAAAAAGAGAACCGAGTTGTATCAATCGACCTGGTGAAACCACAACCATGTGGCCAATAATAAGTTGTAGGCCCGGTGGACTCCCTAGAAATAACAGAATATCAAATCTTGCTACAATCCAAGAGGTTCAAACTGAGAGACTAATCACATTAGATACACCTGCAGTGAATAAAAAAGGACTATGCAACAAAGCAATGGAACTTGTACCTCTTGAAACCCAAATTGTAACAGTTCGTCAAGAAATACCTGTCTACAATGATGTAGTCTCGGACTATTCAAATGTAAAAAAAGAAAATCCAAAGATCGATGGAAATCCGGAAGCAATTCCACCAATTGACAGAACTGCATCTGGCTACTTTATCAACTTTTTTTTTTTTTTTTTTTAATTTTTGAAAACCTTTATTGCACAATGTCATAAAACAAATACGGGCCTACAACCATCCGGCCGGCCTCGACAACGTTTGAAGCATTTCAGCAAACAATACGGCCTCGCAGTAGTACATCAAACGAAATACAGTCAATGTAAGTTATACTGGAAAAATACGTACTACTGGGGAGCAGGAGAAGTGAAGGCTCGTTTTTAAAGGTTTTTTTATGAAGAATATTAAATGTAAGACTAGAGAGGATCAAGGACCAAAACATACCAACCAGAACTAAAGTGGGCAACGCACAACAAAGAAATCTAGCGAGCATGGAGACATCATCAAAATGGCGGCACCATAACGGTACATAAGGATTGACAATCACAGGATACATTGTGTGCCAGTTGCTACCCACCCCCTTACGACTAACGCCAGTGACCCAAAATAAAGGGGGAGAAAAAAAAGGAATATAGAATAAGAGATAAATGAAGGCCCATAAAAACCAAAAAGGACAAAATAACATACCCCCCTACCCCCCACCCTACACGCATGGAGAGGCTACGGCCTACCCCCCCTAGCAGTGTGCCTGTCGCCCAAAAAAGAGTACCCGAAATGAAGAAGAAAGAAAAGAGAGAAAAGAAGAAGGAAACATGTATCATCGGAGGAGGGCCAATTATATGCACCTAGAATAACCATCACGAATACCATCGGCCACCTAACACCCGACCCCGTAATTGAATCATACCCAACGTCCAGCTCCCCCGTCCGTCTTACACAGTCTTAATATTGGAGGCAATAATAAGTAAGAAGGGGAAAAACAGAGTCAACCTTGCCCCTTGCGATCCAGCGTGCCATTGAGGTACAGTAGCAAAGTAGCCCTACAGAACAGGAAGGGCAGCCAAAATGACCACAGCGAAACAAGGCACCGTCCACATGTATCCATCCGACTCAGGGCAATATGATCCATAGAGGCGCAGTACATGTAAGCACTCAGCAACAGTCCACCAAAGCGAGCCAATCCAAGCATATACACCTTGCCCAGAAGAAGAGTGTCAGTCTCGCCAATAGGCCCCGACGGAGGTATCAAACATGGCGGCCAGAGGCGATCTCCCAGCGTCTGTACAAGTATAGGAAGCATATTGCCCACCATTGCTGTGACAGGCAAAGTCGCGATGATGTTCGACTCTCTCGCCCTCAGCCCTTCCACGCATCTCTGAAAAGGCAGCTCGCCACTTTCGAGCCCAGGGTGAGGCGAGGAGAGTGGGGGTAAAATGTCGTCCAAACGGCCCTCCAGATCACGGACGTTGGAACACAGGGCGTCACTCAAGCCGGCCAGAGCACTCAAGACGTCGCCGACATTTAAGGGTGCCTCGGAAAGTGATGATACTGCAGCCCCCTCGTAGGCATGTGGCAACCCCCGGTCCCAATCGCCGGCGCCTCTCACCAGCAGCCGGTCTTCAATGCGGCTCCCCGACAAGCACAGCCAGAGCGTGGGGACCAGGGCAGCACCCTCCATTCCAGCGCCGCTTATGATGGCAACACAGTGTCGATTGTAATAGGCGCCCACTGCAAGGACCGGTACACCAATGCAGGCGCTAATCGCTCCGCGCAAAATGGCCCCCACCACTCCATTCGAAAACAAGAAGACTCACAGGATCGTCGAAGGAGAGGGATACAATTGTTGCAGCGGCGGCGATGAAGCATTGAATGCGTAGAAAGCAAAGGAAATATTGTTGCACTACAGCGGAAGCCCCAGAACTGCTGCCGCGTCTCGCCGGCCGATACCGCTCTGCCCTCAATGGCCGATGGTGTTGTCGTCAGTCCGGGCACAGCCGAGAACAAAGGACCGATCCACTCCGGCATACACCAGCAGGGCAGCAGGGCGTCCTATCACCCCCCTCGCAGGGAGACCAACTGGGAGCACACCGTTGGAACCAGCGTCGCTTCCCGAACCCGATACCGCACCACAGGTAAAGAACAGCTCGCAGGAGAAGAAGCGGTACAGGAGGGAAGCGGACGGGTCGGGGGAGCCGAGGGCTCAGGCGGCCATTACGGTTGCTGGCTAGGCTCCTCCCCTACTTTATCAACTTTGATGACTTTTCCGATGATCCAAGTGAACATGGAGACAAGCCAGCAACAAAAACTTTCAAAAAGAAAATCACAGAGCTCTTTCATCAACTTAGAGAAACATATCTAACTTCACCATGGATTAAATTAAGGATTGTGTTAGGTGTACCTTTCCTCCTTCTGTGGCTCATCTTAGTTTTAAGTTTGGGTAGATTTATTGATGGAAAATATAGTACAATGGACACAGCAAGTCAGAACAACAACTTGGTCCTGAAACCACACAGATCCTCTCACATCGAAAAAAGAGAACTATCATCTGTGAACATCACAGCCATCCCTATACCTGGTGGTATAGCATGGGACAAAACTGACTATGAAATCCATGGCCCGGTTGAGCTCTTGAAATATCCACACCAATTCAAGATCTCCTTAAGTGACTTTGTATCACCTAGTACCTTCTCTGATGATTTGGACTTCGAAAATATTAACAATATGATGTCAGATTTAGAAATGTCAGCAAAATTTACAGAACATGATTATTTACAGGGTTCATCGAATTATGAGGAAATGTATTCTTACAATCACTTTGGGCATCATTATCTGCATAAATCTGCTAATCCTAGAAATGTTTTCAGTTATAATCAGTGGGAACATTGTCCAACTCCACCAAAAGGCAGTTCAAAAACATTTTAATGGAAATTTCCACACTTCTCAGGGTTTAATTACACTAATCCAGAAACGTTTTATTACAAAATGTTAAATAAGACAGGAGTGAAAAACATGTTGACAAATACTAAACTGATTTATTCTGAAACATCTTATGACAAAATGACTACATTTGGTTTTGAATTTTGGAAAAATAACATTGAGACAAAAACCATCTGGGGTACAAAAGAGTGGCCGGTACAAGGTCTAGAATCATTGTTTAGAGCCTGCATGATCCCAGAACAAATAATATTCTTGAATGACACCATTCAACAAACAACATGTCTTGGTTTAGCCAAGATAAAAGATTTAAAGAACCCGTCTATACCAAAGCCTATGCCTGATAGAAACACCACTACAGATGAGGGGTTAGGCGTGTCCTATATTTTAAAACAAAACAGAACAATTCCTGATTGGAACAAATGGCTGATCTGGTCCACAGACACTAATAACTGTCAAGATAGATTCCTGAACAAAATACAAGGGTTCAAACAGAACAGGCCAGACCTAAGATATTCCCAGAGACAACATCCAGGGATAGTTACAACATATAGTGTAGGAAAACTATACCTCGAATGGCTACAGAGATCCACACTTCCCGAAATTAAGCAACACTTAACTTTACTTAAAGAAGGTGCTGACTTGCGAGATTTCATAATGGGACCTCGCAAACAGCGTAAAAAACATTTCATATAAGCCGGTATATACGCAGTTTACAATGAAGCTTGGAAAGTAACACAAATTGAAACTGCAGAACAAATACGAGAAATTGATCGTATTAATTTGGAAAAATCACTTTCTGTAGTGGACAATGGGTTAACGACTCTGTCCTCCAGAATTTATTCACTGGACAGCATTGTATCATCTGCTATTGATATAATAGAACAGGATATGCTAATGTTACAACATGCTCAATCCCAATTACGTTCTATTGTACAGCTAGGCTGGATGTTACAAAACCTCCGTTCAGGCTATGTGCCATGGCGTCTAATCAACACGTCATTATTTTCTATCTTTGACCTTACTGATAGACAAATCTCGTCGGCACAAAAAGGAGCAGACTATACGGTGCTGAGCACTGAAAAACTAGAAAGATTACCATTGACAATGTCAGAAAGACCTGCCATTGAATGGATAATACATGGCACCATTACAATCCTGATAACAACTTTTCAGTTTCAATACTGCCAAAAGTATATACCAGCAGGCCTGTATGAAAGGTTGGGTAAAGGATACATCAAATCAACCTGGAATTTACCTTATACACATAGATGTTATAGTGAAGGGAAAAAAGATGTATTTTTTAGTGGTAACAATTGTAAAAAATGACTAAGCGGAACACTTCTGTGTCATGGTATTAACTTGCATGGAGCCTGCAAAGGTTCATCAAACAACCTTTCATGTCATCTGCACGGCACCCCTGCTACACAGATAGAGCCCTTTTTCAGACAACTTTCCAATGGTAGCTACGTTATATTAAGTGACCACAGCTGTTGTGGCATGATGCCAGGAAAAGCCTATCTAGTGAGCGTTACTTCCAGGGTCATTTGTTGTATGCAAGTAATGTATCCAAACAGCAATCCAGACATGGAGGCAGCAATATGGCCTTCTGTGAATATCTCTTCTATTTGAATTGATACTTTAAGCAGAATGAAGTCTTTTCTTTTACAAACAACTGTGCCTTTAACCTCGTCCAAAGAGACGTATGACCTGCAAGTTGCAAGGACAGCGGCGGAGATACATACCCTATTATCGACAAATTGCCCCGTGCATTTCGTAGAAATGTTAAGCCAAATCTTAAATATGTCAGATACCAGTGGCATCGCACATGTATTTAAGACAATTTTTTCGGGACTGTTAGCACCCTTTGAAACAGTTCTGGGCATCTTCCCGAATTTTGTGCATTCCTTTTTCGGTGGCCTGCCTCTTATTTTTGGACTCGTAGCAGGAATTTTATTTTTGTTCCTTCTGCTCCGATATGGTAAGCCAAGTCACAGACAAAACTCGAGCTACGATGGAAGAAACAATCCTAGCAATACGATACCGAGACTGTATCACTAAGGTCCTCGGATTGGCCCGGCTAAGAGATCTGAATACTACCTGGTTTCTTTCGTTCAGACCAATCTGGCAAAATTGCATCTTACCTGTGCTTCGATGTCTGCTCTGCGGAGAAGAATGCGTGTTGGACGTCTGTCTTACACTACCATCAGCAGTACCAATCGATTGCGATGCTTTGCTTTGTCTGGTAACGACTCATGCAACGTGATGTCCCCAGCGGCTACCGATTCTGATGACGGCATTCGTTGAGACTTCACCATTACAATTAGGTGGCGGTAAAGTACAAGATGAAAGCGGCACCACACAGGTACAATCTTCTGTGAACATTGCTGATCTAAACACCGATGATGGGAATGCATCGCATATATGCACTATTTCTGATTTTTCAGCGTTGGCCCAACTTTCACCTACTGTTGTAGACAAGTTTTTTGCTGGTCTAGCTGAGGTAATGTCCTCTCCTAACAACGAGAATAATATTTGAAACATCAAGCACACAGCATTCCCTGAACTCTGAATTCGACCTTCAGTTTTGATAAACAGCACTGCTGAAAACGTTTGGAACTATTTTTTACTATGAAAGCCAAATGATTTTTTCCCGATTTCCAAAATATTTACCTTTTTTTGGCACATGATACTCTGCTTAAAGTAGAACTATTCTTAGAGAACAGAACTTCTATTTTTAGAGACTCTAGAGACAATATTTTGAAATCAGCCTCTAGCACATGTACAATCTTGTATGAATGTGTGATGAAAAGGTCTCAACCTTTTTCTTCTGTATTAAGAGCCATTTCATCAATGTAATTTTCGTGATTCATTCAGTCAACATTCTAAATGAACAACATTTTATCTGAATGATACCACTGCTTGAAAGCGTACAGTATAATACTCATTTTCGTTTATCTATACCATTTCAAATGCATTTGATGTATTTTGGGGTGGGCTGGAAAACACATGCATACTTATATGTTTATATATTGCTTAGTTTTTAGTAATGATGGACATTATACGTGGAGTGGGTGTTGTGAACGTATCTAGGACCCTAATTTAATATTCCCGATTTATGCCCTTATGTGGTTATAACAAATCATATCCTTATAAAGGCATAAGAATCATATCCATATTTAGTCATAGCCAATGCAGTACAAATACGGCAAGGTTACTTCCCTAGACTCCTAGAAAGTACAACACGTTCTTTAAACAAACCAAACCTCCAGCAGCCTGGGAATTCCCCCTGGTTTTGTTTTGCTTTGTCCTAGAACTCCTGAGAGTCCTGAAAGAACTGCCAGTTCTTAGTGACAGTTCTTAGTGACGTCTTATGTCCTTAGTGACGTCTTATGTCCAACCTTACGTCAAACACGGCACCTTCCAGGTATAAATATACCAGCATTTGCCTTAAGCAACACACGGTGGTTTGGAGCAGAGCGGCTATCTACTTACCCAAAGCCCAGCTTATGCGAGTGCCAAAGGAAGCCGACCCTCCCATTTGACGCACCGAGTGAGACGCTGTCTTTTCTCCTGCCGAGAGAATCCAGCTCCAGTGTTTCCAGTCACCCTTGCGGGTTGCTGGGAGATCGAGTCCTGGGAACGAGATACAAGACCTCCTTCATTCTAAAATCAAGGTACGGAGCTGATTAGATCCTTAGAGAATTCTTGATTCAGATTCTTGGCAAAACTAACTTAACATGCAACTCCCTTACTCCTTCCCACGTACTAGGCTTAGGTTAGGTCCACTGGGGTAGGCGTAATTTAGAAGCACCAGTTGAGTACGTTTAGTCAAACTTTTATCTTTGTATGTATTGTGTATATTTTATCCGTTTTAAGTATCATATGGCTCAGAAACCATATCAATGCTTTTACAGTATTATTTCATAATACTCCTTTTACTGTACGCACTTTACTTTATGACAAGTATTGCAATTGTGGCAATTTACTTCTCTTGCATGAGAAAGAAGACTGCTCAATAAATAACACCTTTTATTGAAAACGCCTGTCTCTCTATTTCTCTGCACTCTGGTAAAACTAAGCATGCACGATTGACTGAGTGAAATAGCTATCTATTGTTTTCACACGACTCTGGAGATATACTCCCTATTCTGGAGGGAGCAAAGTTGTCATGTTTATGCGGTTGTCAGAAGCTAATCCCTTCTTGTCTAATCAGGGAAGTTAACTCCTCCCTGTTCATTCAAGAAAGTTTCTAGTGACCTCTGAGCTAGCTGGCATACCTAATTAAGTTTAACATATTCAGTAGAGACCTAGTCGACCTCAGTCCTATGTCTAAACTGCTGTTTATGTTATTCCAGAGCCTATTGGGAATATAGGAACTACACTACACCTGTAGATAGGATGTGCAGCCCTACAACCCTCTCACTTCCCTGGGACCTAGCTGGGTTATTCTGCACCTCTACCGCCTCGCTGGGTCAGAAGATCCCTGCACCATTCCCTTCAGGACCACTCCCCAATGCCCTCTCAGACTCTCTGGCACTCAACCAAAGGTCTGCCTCCCGTGCAAGTTCTCTGGGGTGGGAGAAACCACACTGTAACAGGCGGTGACGCAACCTGGGAAAACAGCTTATTAGCAGGTGCTCATTGATAACTACCTGGAACAGCCTTTCCCCATCATTTACTGCGCTATCCACCACCCAATCCTCCAATGAAGTTCGACACACGTCCACATACTCCCCCCAGGACTGATGGGACAGTTTCTTGCCGTCCCTAAATTCCAACCTGCCCCCCTTCTCCGGGGATCAGGCACCATCTCCCTGGCTCTGGGAGGGGGACTCCCTACATTGGACTCACTCTCGCTGCCACCATTGGATCCCACCCTCACCGGCAAATCCAGACCACAAAAAAAACCTCTCAGGGGACAACCTACCCACCTGAGCTAGTCTCTCCCTAGCGAAGGACCTCTCTGCCTTCGCCATCCTCTCCTGCACTAGAACCTTCTCAGTCTCTAGCCTCTTCTCCTCCACCCTCAGCTGCGCTATCTCCTTGGCGTGCTCTAACCTGACCCTCTCCAAAGCCAGCTGATGCTCCCTTTCTTCCCTCCTATCCACCCACTCTTCTGGGGACATGGAAAGGGATGGGGCAGTGCCCCTGGGACTGGACGCAATAGGGGACACCCTGACTATGGCGTACTCATTAGCTACTATCGTCACCGCCCTATTAACTTCTTCCTCCTTATCATTATCACCAGCCTCCAGGGTTATGGACTGGGAACCCTCACTCTTAGAGTCCTCCTCCTGGTCTCCACCAAATCCACCCTTTAAATATGCGGAGGGGTAATCGGAAAGGTCCCCACAGGGCTCTAAGGGTTTCCTCCTCTTGAGGGCCTCATAGAGAAACAACTTCCTGCAAGTGTTGCTTACTCGGGGTATCCCTCTCTTGCTGCAGAAATGCATCACTTCCTGATCTGTGTACTCCATAAGGTAATCCTCATTGTAGGTTAACCCCATCCTGGCGAGGTACACCAGGGACACACCACCCACAGTGCAACAGGGGAACACAATTCAAAAACACCACTTTCAGGAGGAAATACAATCAGGAACAACAATAATCCCCCCAAAAATCCTGTGATTACTTTAACTGCTCAGTTTGCAGTGCAACCCGTTGTCGCTGTGGTACTGCGCAAACCCAAGTCCTATGCCCCCGCTGCCACCAATGTTAGAAACAGAGTAGCGTGGTGCAGAGCGGGCGCACATCCTCTTGAGTTTGGCCCGCCCGCTCTACACCACGCTACCCCATTTCTAACAGTGCTCCTTGTTCTTTTACCTTTCAGATTAAGACAAGTTTGTGGTCAGCAGGGTCCTGGGGCTGTCAGCTAGATTCCAGCTGGATAATGTTTATTAAAGTAATAACCACTGCTAAAACTGGTAAACCTTTCTACTTATTACTCACACATTTCTTTACTCAGGAATGAACCATGTCCATTGCAACTGCACATTCAATATCTAGACCGTGTTGCACTAACTGAAGAGTGAGCTCCAATCTAGTGTTTTTTTCGCACTCTAATTCCCTTTCCCTGTTTTTCCCTTTGTTCTAGTGCAGGTAGCAAGTTTAGCTCTGCTATCTGGTGGGTATTTAGAAGGGTGGTAGGGACTTTCAGATTTGAAACCTGATTCCATGCATGAATCACAAAAGAGACTAGGCAGACTACATGTTATAGTAGGCCAGTGGATACGTGGAAAGATGGAAACGTATTGCACCTCTACCACTACTGAGAGATGTGTCTAACTGACAAACACTGAGGATGCATGGTATAAAGTGTAGACAGAGGTGATACGTTCCACTGTACCTAACGGAGGACGTATTTTCCACGTGGGGTCACGGAAGAAACAGTGATGGAGCAGGGGAGAGACAAAAAATGTTGTGTACCCCTTGTAAAGTTAACCTCTCATAACTATAACGAAAATAACAGTGTGAAGCATGTAAACTAATCAACAAATTGCACCTAGACACTTTACATTGCACATGGGAAACTAATCGCTATTTGCAAAAATAATATACTAATAACTGTAAATTAGTCATACTAATATAGAGCTTTAATAATATACATTTATTCTCATAAGCATGCGTATTTGTGCTTAAAATAGTGAAAAGATATGTAGTGGCAAGAGAAAAATGCACTTGGTAAGTAAAATGACGCTATCTGTGTTGCTTATACTAGGTAACAACTAACTGGGAACATTAGAATGGAGGGAGGTAAATAGAAGGGTTATCATTCTAAACCTAATTTCTGTTATGTTTGTTTTTGCATTAGTTCTCATTGAGGCCCACGCGGCCTGCCTGTGGAAAATGGCTGTTTACTGAAATGTTGACATAATTGCGAGAAAGATGGCCTCCACGCATGCACGCTTGGAAAATAGAGTGAATAGAATGGCCTGTGCACGAAGTGAGCAATGTCAAGGTCAGCTTGGCCTTGGGCACAGAAGTGTGCCAAAGGATGCCTGCATCTAAAATTGTGTGAAAAGGAACTGTAATGAAGAAAAATATCAAAATGTGTTACAAAAGGAGAATGATAAGCACAAATCGGAGATGAATGTCATGGGAAAGTTTAGAGGATGACGGCTAAAATGCAAACTGGTTTGAACAAGGAGTACATGAGGTGATCATCACCACCCCTCTAATGGACCAATCAGAAAGAACTGAGGACCCTAAACGTTTAAATTTTAAGTTAGAGAAAATCGGTATAAAAGTGCCTGTTCCGAGGAGGAGCTACGCTAGCAAGCAAGATGGCCGCTTAAGCTCCCGGCTCCGCCGACCTTCACCAGCAGCTCGTATATCCTGCAAGTTATCCTGATTTTACACCGGACTCCCGTATGTGTGAGGAGTAGCTGACTCTGAAGGCGCAATCCCGAACTTTTTATCATACCGGGTGACAGAGATATGCCGTGTTTCATTCTTGGCCTACGCCAGAGCTGAAGCCGGGGCCTCGATTTCCAATTCATCCGGGCTGGAATTGAACAACATCGGCTGGAACCTTGGGCTTTGTCCGGTCTCCCGAACGGGGATATAATCTTCCTGGTTTTTGATGGCGATCTCGTATCCTGCCTGCAACACACACGCTACGGCGTGTCACATCGTTTGCTGGCCCCGTATCCGATGCCTGGAGACACAGTAAGCTTGCCGTGGGGGTGCGGACGAGAGCCCTGATCAGCAGCGAAGGAGCAACATCGTGAGGTGAGAGCGCCCGTTGTTGGTGTCCGCTCCAGATTTGCCTGCCACCTCAGAGAAGCCGGCCTCCGGGGGTTTGCATCCTGATCTGTTGCTTGCGAGAGGAGATGGAGGGGACAAAAGACACACCACCGCTGCACGCCATAATGGCGGCCATTAGAGCGCTCCACTCACTGATCATCATCAACTACCGGGCACTGTCTGTAACGATGGACGATCTTTGCCGGGGACCGGACAGTGGCTTTTTGCCATCATCGCAGCCAGCGGTGCTATCGACGGAACATCGTATATCCGACTTCGAGGTCCCTGTTCGGGAGCCGGATTCCTTTGGCGCTGCGGATTCGTATAATACAGATTGCGCGCCCGTGAACATTGTCAGCGTTCCCTGCTTGAGCCCTATCTCGCCGAACATCACTATGGATAGCCTTGACTGCCTCAACAAGATCACCTGTGACTATTGGAGAGTTTTATCATCATGCCACGCTTTTCCTCGCCTGCTTTGTGTAGACTGTGAACTTTTATCCTTTAACTGGCTTGTTCGTACTGACTTGAATCTCCATGAATGCTTTACCGCTATCACTGCTGCCGTGGCCTGGGTTACAATTGCTCCAGTGAACACTCGTACTGGCCAGGGTTAACTTGTGGGGCTTTTCAGGACACGGGACAATAATGTAATCGGTTGCTCGGATTGTGACCTGTGACCTGTGAGTCGGGTGGTATGTTTGGTACTTCCCCGGATTGATTGTGTATTTCGCTGCCCTTTCTTTTGAATTTGTTTCCGGGGGGTCGCATCTGGTGGGGGGGAGGGGAGTCCGGGAGTGTGTGTTTTTGTTTCTCCTCCTCCGCTGTTTCCTTCTTTTAGGGATGCTTCTGGGCGACAGGCATGCTGCTAGTGGGTTAGGCCGTAGCCATTGCAGGGGTGCAGGGTGGTGGGGGGGTTTGTTATTTTGCCTTTGTTTTGTTCTATGGCCCCCCTTTTTCTTCTCTTCTCTCTTTCGGGTATTCCTCTGGGCGACAGGCGCGCTGCTAGTGGGGTAGGCCGTAGCCATTGCAGGGCAGCAGGGTGGGAGTGTGGGGGGGTTTGTTATTTTGCCTTTGTTGTGTTCTATGGCCCCTTTTCTTTTTCTTTTTCTCGCAGGGTCCGGTCGCGATAACTTTCGGTTTCATTCTGATGTATATGAGTGGGCGGGGTATGGAGTGGGTGGCTGTGATGATAGATAGGTAGCTTAGTTCTTTACCCTTAGTGAACTTACTGGCGCTTGCGTTTTTACTGTTGGCCTATTTTGATCCACGACTGCTTTTAACTCCTACCCGCATATTTTATATCTCTTAATGTGTAGCTCCGGCTATCCTGTATCTTCTTCTTTATTTCGTTCTGGGGGGGAGTTAAATATAAAATGAAACCTTATTCCTATCCTTGATTCAAAATGTTTCCGATACATTGTCTATCCTTTACCGCTGCCGGACCCATGGGTTGTCGGCTGAAGAGCTGTGTTATTGGCTTTCCTGATCCGTGTTACATGCATGTGGTACCGGCCCCTGCCGCTGCAGGGTTACTCTTGTATCTTGTGTTGTACGATATAATAAAGGTTTAAAAAAAAAAAAGTGCCTGTTCCAAAGAGTGAAAAAAGCTTGCTCCACAAATTTTATTTTGCACCACAACATGCTGTCAGTTTGGAAAATGTTATGGTACTAGAGACTTTAAAATATTTTTGGACTTTAACTTTTGGAAGAGCAAAGAAGATGATCGATTGCAGAGTTTTTATTTTGGAAGGGAGGCATTGAGGAGAATAGAGAGACAGTTAGTGAACCTGTGCGACTCTGTCATTTTCATGTGACAGATGTATAATATATCTTTCTAATTTCATTTTCTTTTAACATGTACTAAATAAATTGCTTAAAAATCTTGCTTGCCTAAAATAAATGTGCTATAGTTCCCTTTCTCAAATGAAGTAGATAAAACCAATTTAAATTTAAACTCAAGTCTGGTTTATTTTATTTAATAAATATAAATGTCATGACTGAATAAATGCTAAAGTTATAGGATTACTTTCATTGAGCTGGTCTTAATCTCCATCAACTAACTTCTACAAGTTGGTAAATTGACCAAATCACGGAGTACCTTGATGTAATGTTTTCCAGGTAACAGGTTAGCACATTTTGAAAATCTTGAAATGTATATAATGTATAAAGTATAAAGCTTAGGTTCCCCGCTAATCAGCAGCTAGCCTTCTTTTTCACTGATTCAGGAGTAGTGTTGTGTGTGTGTGTCCACCGTTGAGTAGAATAAGTTGCTCCTGGGTTAAGTGAGATGAGTATTGAGGGTTGTTGGAGAGCTCATCTGGATCAATAGGAGGAAGAATTAACTTTATAACACTACTAGCATATGGGTTGTAAAGTAGGACTAGGCTATGAGTGTCAATTTATGACAAGGAATCTCAGCTTGCAATAAAGTTAGCAAAAATTTGGGCGGTACCGTATTGGCTGCTATAGGGCAGTAGGGGGGAGGCACATGGTGGTTTAAGAAAAAAGTAAAAATTCATCTACCTGCACTGGAGGCCGCCACTTCTCAACTGTCCTCTTCAATCTAGCAGAAGCAGACTCCCTTAGCCAATTACGATGCTGCAGTCACCATGACAGCAGCGTCGTGGTTGGTCTGAGTGCCATGGCTAGATGCTCAGTTAGGCAATGGGAGCCTGTGCACGTTCTCCCCCCAGGCTGTGCATTACAGCCTGGTGGAGAACATGCTAAGTGTGCATGGCTGTTTGGCCGTCCCAAAACACCCAGCCAAACCGTCATGCGCACTTAGAAAGTGCTCCGTGGGCAGCCCTGCCTGCACCTTCAGAGCCTTCCGGAAAATAAACGATAATAACTTTCAGTTGTTATAATTTTATTTTCCCTGTGGGGCGACTCTCTTCCACCTTAGCGTAGGAGTCGCACCTGGGGAGGTACAGAGTTTATCTACCTGACAACTTGCGTGTCACCTGTGAGGTGCTTTTGTGATCCGACAATTTGAAAAGGAATAACTCTCAATGCGGTGATATGAATCAATGAGATGGGGTTAACTCACATCACTCTGCTACAGGGAATGGGCGAGGGGGAGAGGCTCAACAAGATGGACTCTCGGATTTTGGAGTAGTGCCTGGTAAGGTTTGCCTGGTAAAGGTCACAATGGTAAAAATAACTTTTAATATTACGTGCTATGCTTTGCATTCAAGGCTCTAAGGGCAGGTCTAGCCCTCAATAATGTACATGTTGTTGAATTCAGTTATAAATACTGTTTGATTGATCCACATTGGGCGCCTATGTATTGTCTGACAGATTGAATTTATTGGGCTTCCCCATAGCCTAGGTTTGGGAGCATGAACCTCAGAATCAGAAGTTGGAGTACAACAGTTCAACAGGCAAGAAAAAAAGAAAGAAACTGTAGTTACGATTTATACCATTTTGTTCCACATAGCTTGATGGGAACAGCCATATGTTACACCCATGAAGCTATAAAGTGATCACCCCTAATGATCTAAAATAAAATGCAACCACCACAATGAGTGACTGAAGGAGGAGACACAGCTGTTTTACTACCCAGATTGGAGTAGGGGGACAAGAGAGATGCACTATCTTGAATGATTTAGACATCCATACATTTGAGCACAGGTAAGCTTTTAATAATCACTGAATGTGCCTGTCTAGTAATTATGAACGTCTTTTATACAGGCACACATATATTTAAGTTTGACTGGATGATGATATAAAAGAAACATCGGAAAATCAATAAAATGTGTTTCATGTAAATATAAGTAATAATGACAGGCAAAGAGCTCTTCATGCCTCAGGCATCACCTCGCATGGGCAATATCAGAAATACGTGAAGCCATAACTTTTTTTTCTGAACATGAAAGGGTAGGTAATAGATGGTCTTTCATGTTGTAAAACTGATCCAGGTGGGAACTAAATTGTGAAAACATGTTTTGATCTTAAACATTGATTGAGGCTTGCCCTCTTTATTTGAATGGAAAAGTGTGACTCTGGGAGCTGCTTCTATGTCAGCCACTTACAGAACATGTTTAAAATGAAGATTTATTGCAGATAAATAGCAGACACTCCCTGACAGCACAGAGTTTCAATCCAGCTGCCTCCTATAGAATCTTTTAGGGAGCATTAAACTTAACAGAAGAATTCCAGAATTACGATTGCGTCATCCTGAAATACACATTGGAAAGACTAGACACATAGCCTTACAAAAACAAAACACATCAGCCTTACCTACATTGAAAAAAGAATTCGTTAAAACATACATATATTTTTTTTAAATGCCCACGTAAATATCAGATACAAAAATAGCCATGTAAATATCAAATCATTCTCTGTACTTTCAGGATAAAGTTGTTAACATTGTTTCTAGTTTTACACATCTGTCTGCATCTTTTTTTCTTTATGATCATTTGCCATGCCCAGACTCCAACTCCAAACAGCGAGCTATATCGGAGGATTGTTTATCTTCTACCATTGTCAATCTGGAGGCTTTTCTATGTCTGGCCAGCTCTATTTCATCTGGATCACCTATGGACCCTATGCCCCCTAAGGTCTGGAAGGAGATTTCACATTGCCTTGTCTCACTTCTTCAATCCATATGTAATCTTTTGCTTACATCTGCAGTATTTCCTTGGTAAGGCAAAAGAGTCATGGTGATTCCGTTATTAAAAGAAAACCTCGGCAGACCCCTGCAATTTAAGACACATACCCCTTCTACTATTCTCGTGAAAAGTTTGGAGAAACAAGTTAATAAATTCTCTCCAATTTTCTTGAATGTCACATTTCACTCGATCTGCCACAGTCAAGCTTTCACTCGGCACAGTCAAGCTTCCACTCGGCCCATACTACGGAATGTGCCTTGGTAGTCAAAGAACACTTTATTCGGTTTAAGTTGCAAACCATAAAAGTTACACATCATGATAAATCAAAAGTGACTGTGCATTGTTAAAGCGATATCCATAGAAGCATACAATCAATAAATAAATGAACAATTTGGAAAAAGTTTGTTACAAATCCATGTACTTCCTAGACTTAACAGTTTATTTTAAAAATTCCACAATTAAAAATAAACAATCCTCCTTCAATAATTGTAGGTACATCAATGCGGGTCGAGCCTGCCCAAAGTTAAGTCTTTTTAAAAGAGGGACCAAATAGCGTTTACGAGGGAATTCATAACGTCGACATAAAAACATAAAATGCAGCATACCCTGCGGAGACTTTCCGTCGCAGCCGCAGGGAGCTGCCTCATTATTATAGATAAAACATTTGGTTCTAACAAGCAAATAATGAAAAAGATTCGTGCGAAACCTAGTTAGTAAAAAAACAGGGATTACGAATAACTCCCCCGCCGTAAACTTGCAAGACTTTTCATGATGTAATTCAACCACGGCACTGTGGCCGAGATATCCATAGTCAAGCAATCTTTTAAAATCAGATGAGTCAAGGGGATGTCTGGATTCAGCCACAATTTTAGCCAGCAAGTCAGGGGTCGCAAGGACAGTACATCACTAGCAAACTGGACCCCCTGCTCCTCATAAACAGCTAGATTTGATTTACCCCATGGGACACACAATAAATGTTTCAAGAAGTTGTTCTTTGCAATTTGTAAAGAATTTCCCGCGTTATGTCCCCACATTTTGCTACCTTAGGATGCTGTGGCCAGAAATTTAGCCTGGTAACCTTGCAGCAAAGCTCCAGTGGGCTTCTTTCTAATTTGGAGGCAAAATTAAAAATTGCTGCATTCACCCTCGCAACGTCCCCGTTTTTTTCCATATAAGGGGACCCCTAAATATGAAAACATTAGTAATGGGAATCTTTGAATCTCCAACTTTAAATTGGAAATTCTTTTTTGGTGGGTGCCCCACTTGAATAACATAAGATTTGGTGTTATTTATCGTCAAGTCCCTGTCTGACATAAAAGCAGAGAAAGCTGTTAGGAGTGCTTGTCGTACCCTTTCCGTCCTGGATATGAGGACAGCGTCGTCCGCATATAACAGGACGGGAATCCCTTGCCGACCTACTCTGGGGAAATCAGCCCCCAACGCCCTCAAGACGCTATCTAATTCATTAATATAAAAGT
Source organism: Lissotriton vulgaris (assembly GCF_964263255.1). NCBI lineage: Eukaryota > Metazoa > Chordata > Amphibia > Caudata > Salamandridae > Lissotriton > Lissotriton vulgaris. The sequence continues at coordinate 53,302,562 of NC_141686.1, forward strand.
TAAACAAAAAGGGGGCCAAAATACATCCTTGTTGGACTCCTTTTTAATATTAAAATCCCTCGTGACACTCAAATCCTGAGAAAACCTGACATTGGCTTTAGTGGACCCGTGTAGGTCCTCTAAAAAATTTACAACACCATTTTCAACTCCCTTTGGCCTCATTGACTGCCAAAGCTTATTCCTGTTGACACAGTCAAAAGCTGAAGACAAGTCCATGAAGGCAAGGTGAATGGTCCCCGAGCGAGCCACAGTGTCCTTGCTCAATATCATGAAAAGATTGAGACACGGGGCAATGGTAGATCGCCCCTGATAGAACCCATACTGGACCTCAGACAGAAACTTGTTGTCCTCTGCCCATGATGAAAGTCTCTACAGGAGGACTCGCCCCACCACTTTTACCACAGAGTCTAAGAGCGATATGGGTTTATAACAATGGGGACTGCTTTTGTCACCTTTTTTAAAGACGGGAACTATAGCGGAGGTTGCCCACAACTGAGGGCAGCCGTACTGTGCTGCGGCATTAAAAACAGACTCCAGTATCGGCGCCCAAAAGGAGGGGTCAGACTTAAAAAGATCTGGAGGGATCCCGTCAGGGCCGGGAGCCTTACCAGCAGTTAGACCAGAGATACCCTCCAGTATTTAACCCCTATCGAACCTTATTACAGCTGGCACAGAGCCAGATTGTATCTTATCATTTAGCTCAGGAATACAATCCAACATTAGCTCATAGTGGGATTCCCACTCCTCCTTGGATATGTAACATTCAAAGCCACCCCCCCCCTTTCTTGATCAAATAGTGGTTTGTTTACCACACTCCAAAACTTCGAGCTATTTCTAAGAGTGCTGGGGTCCAGCAGCTCCCCCCAAGCTTCGTCCTTCAGTGCTCCCTTTCGTGTAGCTAAGGCCAACTTATATTCCCTGTGAGACGCAGAAACAACGGCTTGAATTCTGGGTTTAATTACAATACAATAAGGAAATAACAATTTGCTCCTGGAATTTAAATGGTATAAGCAACAAATTAGACAATATAACTGAATCACTCAAGAACTATCTAATAATTTTATTACAAGAGACCTGGGCAACAGCTCAGTTCATAATCCATGGCTATAAAGGATATTATGAACCAGCTACCAAGCAAAGCATTTATGGACGCCCCTCAGACGGCCTAGTAATTTTCCTCTCAATTGATTTAAATGCGGAACACGTGGAAATAGTCACAAACAGTACAAAGGTACAGTCTGTGCTATTAAAATATAGGATGTATGAACAAAAAAAGATCTCTAAAGTTGGTCAACATATACATCCCACCTACATCTATCTCTAGGAAGACTATGTGTGCTTCACTCTCTACTTACTTACTTGAGCAAAGGATGGAGGACCCCTTTATGGATTTTATCATTACAGGGGATTTTAATCTCAATCTTTTAATACCATTCACAAGGGATGAGTTAACAAAGTCACAAGATCACCAATGGTCAATTCCGGTCCCAGTATTGGTGCCCCCAACTAAACAAGGTCAACGACTAATAGGTATCAATTTTATAAAGGATATGGAAGCCTTGGGGCTACGTACACTGAATGGTAGATTTCCTACAGATTCACCTCCAGCATGGTCCTACAATAACCATAGCACTAAATCCCTTATTGACTATACTAGGGTATCAGTAAATATTTTTGCCAACTGTATATCATATCATCTAAAAAAGGTCCCGGAGAGTGATCACAGTCAACAAATCATCACCACATCATTTACAAGTAAAAATCATCAAATTTATCTAAGAACTGAAGGTCAAATTGGAACTACTAATTATAGGAAATTAAATTGAGAAACAGAGTCACAAAACAAACGACTGACTAGCGACCTGGCACTAAAACGGGTCAGGGAATGTATCGATGTGGCACCAGCGGCATCAGCAATTGAGCAATGGGCTAGTTTCACTTCTTTATTACCTGCCTACAAAGGTAATCTTAATAACCCAAGAGAAAGCCATGTGACAAGGGCATTAAAAAGGATAACTCATATTAATCTCCCGTATGCGGTAAAGAAAATGAAACAAACTAGAAATAGGCTAAGGAAAGAGCTGGCGAATTTTCCAAATAAAGAAGAAACTAAAATTGCCCTAAAAGAGGTAAATAAAAAATTAAAGAAGTTAATTTGGAATGAAAAAACTGAAGCTAATAACATTCTCTGGACTCAGATTTTTTATGCTAGTAACCAAGGAAACTCAAGGGAGTTCTGGAAAATGATAAATAGCCTAACTAGGCCGGATAAAGCGGTAGTTTCATCAGTATTGACGGAAACAGAAGGGTGATTTTTCTGAGTCACCATCTAAATCCACACTCAACAAATCTTGAAACCAAAGAGCAAAGCTCATGGAAGGATATTTCAATGACAAAGCAAGAACTAGTCCTGGAAATAACATAAGAACAGATTGCTAAGTTAATAAAGAAACAGAAAGATGGTACACCAGGACCGAACGGGATACCCTTTGCTTTATACAAAGAGGATCCCGATGCATGGGCAAAACTTCTTGTAAAGGTCTTCAAAGAAGTAGTCAGTAAAGGGGAGATACCTGAAAGGTGGATAGGATCTTTAATATCCCCAATATTTAAAAAAGGAAATTGGGAACTTCCGGAAAATTATCGATTAATAACCCTTCAGGACACTGATGCAAAACTATTTGCAGCCCATCTGCAATTACAAATAGATCAGCCCTAAAACTAAACGGGACAAAAACCGAGGTCCTTTTACTCGGCCCAAAAGGAACCTCACTTCCCCTGGATATGTGGCCAACCTGTCTAGGTCCTCCCCCAGACCCAAAGACAGAGGTGAAAAGTCTGGGTGTATGGATAGACTCTGAACTCTCATTCGCCCCGCAAGCAAAGAAGGTCGTAGGGACCTGCTTTGGTCTTCTAAAATCCTTGAGGAAAGTCCTGCCCCTTCTTCCTCCTAAATCGCAAAAATTACTAGTCCAAGGTCTTATTATATCTCGACTGGACTATAGTAATGCGATTTATTTGGGCGCACCGGAGGCGACTCTGAATAAACTGCAGAGAATTCAAAACACTGCTGCCCGGATTCTTACCAACACCCCGGCCAGATCATCGGCCAAACCCGCTCTCAAACTCCTTCACTGGCTCCCCATAAGGGAGAGAATCAAATTTAAAGCCCTGTGCCTTGTGCACAAAACTTTGAACAACCAAGGCCCCCCAGTTCTTCGCAATTTTATCACCCCTTACATAGCCACTAGATCCCTCCGTTCCAACGCAGAAAATCTCATCAACACCCCAAGATTTAGGAAAGCCCGTTCAGGAGGAAGACGTTTCTCGGTACAAACGGCCCGTCTTTGGAACTCTCTTCCTCGCGACCTACGTCTTGAACCTCAATATCTGCGTTTCAGGAAATTGGTAAAGACACATCTTTTTCCCTAGTCCCTATGCCCTCCCCGTGAACTCAGCCTCGGTCCTCAGTTGTACTCTTTTAGGGTTCTATAGCGCTGGGATACCTCCGGGTGACTATGCGCTTTACAAAAATAAATAATAATAATAATAATAATAATCTGCTAGCAATCTTATCCGACTGGGTAAAGAAGAACAGCATTCTTCCGCCGAACAAAACCGGCTTCATTAAAGGACTAGGTACAACTTCCAACATCCTGGTATTATCTGTTCTAATTGAAAAAGCAATTACAAACAAGGAATCATTATTCTTATGTTTTGTTGATTTCAAATCAGCTTTTGACTGTGTTGATAGAGAACGCTTACGGGGAAAGTTACATGCACAAGGAATTCCCCCATTTTTAATATATATGATCAGTCTTCTGCATACAAAAACCTGGGCTAGAGTACGCATTGGGAACGGCTGTTCATTAACTGAGGAAATACCAACGCTAGGGGGAGTGAAGCAGGGCTGTGTATTGGCACCTTTATTATTTAACCTGTTTTTAGCTGATCTAACTGAGGCCTTGAATAACATAAATGCACATCCACCTAAGCTTGCAGACAAACATATATCAAATCTGCTATATGCAGACAATGTCATCCTTCTAAGTAGAACAATGGTTGGTTTGCAAGGGTAATAACATGCATACAGGAGTACGCGATAGAAAATAAAATGGTAATAAATTAATCAAAATCTAAAGTTATGGTTATCTCAAAAAACTTAAGAAGGAAGTACAACTCAAAATGGTTCTTAGGAAAGGTAAACTTGGAGCAAATTAAAACCTATAGATACCTGGAAGTTGTTTTTGATGATAACGGTAACTTTAACCCTCAGAAATTGGATATTGCCAGGAAAGCGAACGCCCTAACAGGTGCATTTGGGATAATAAAAAAGTCTACCAGTAATTTAACTTATCAACCTTTACTCAAAGTCATATCTGCGAAACTGTTACCTTCCTTAACCTACGCTAGTGAGGCGTTAAAGGGAAAAGACGCAATAATAATTAACAAAGAAATCTCAAAAACGTATCGATCTCTATTTTGTTTACCAAAAAATGCTTCACAATCACAAATTAGATTGGAATTTGGCTTGAATAACCAACTATATGCACGAAAGGGCCACATAATCAAAATATGGCACAGAGTAAAAAATGATAAGGAGAAATTAATTTTGCAGCTTTTGTGGAAAGAAACTGAGGGCAATAACAAATCATCTGCTTGGAAATATCTTGATAAGGCTTTGGATGAATTTGGCCTTAAGGAGGTTTGGACTACTACTATTACCCAGGACTCTTTTAAAAAAATTGTGAATAAAACAACCGATCTCCTGTCGTTGAAAAGTGACAAAGAGTCCTTTGTTAAAATGAAGCATGCTTGGTCCATAATAAATGGTTACAAAAAAAAAGACGCCTCAAAAATATTTGAATACAGCTTGGTCTTGAAAAAATAAAAATATATTCATGAAAGCATGATTCGGAATATTACCTGGAGACTCCCATGCATTACCATGGAAAAATACTCGGAAAAAACACATTATGTCGGTTGTGTAACACAGGAGCAGAAAACGTTACACACCTACTGTGCCTCTGTCCAGAATTAAAAAACAAAAGGCTAACATTGTTAAAAAGGCTATTCAACGAAAGAGCGATAAGGACTAGCAGGCAAGCACTGCTTCAGTGTCTTTGCCCAGATGATGTATTCATTAATTCTGCTTTTTCAAAAACATTTATATTTACAAGAAAAAAATTAGAATTTTTATATTATTAATTGTGATACCGAATTTAAAAAAAAACATATGAACTTATTTTTTTTTAACAGTTTTATAATGCATGTGTACTATCTGAAAGGATTATTGCTTTTTTTAGAAGGAAAAAACATTTTTTTTAACTGAATGAATGTAATTGAACTGTTTATACTGTGTATTCACTGTTTTGTAAAGATTTTAAATAATCAATCAATAAACATGACATACTGGGTTTAATTGACAGGACTTCCCTCAGCCACCTTGGTGGGGTTACTAGTGAGCATCTTAATCTATGCATTCCATCAGTTGGACGCAGTGATCCCAATTTAGGAGCTTCCCCTACTTTTTCCACCAGGGGACCTGTTAGGTAAAATGATAAAGGGTTATGGTCACTGAATTCACTCTCAGTAATCGAGAAGGAACCTACGGAGGATTGCATTGAGGATGATATTGAAACAAAATCAATAAAAGACCCATTCCCATGACCCTTGAACGTGGGCACCATAAAATAAGTGCAGGGAGCCGTTATAGCCATGGTGGGTGTCATGTCTAAATCATTAATCAGGGCATTTAACCGCTCCCCTTCAGCTGTGTGCTCAAAGTGGAAGCCGTACATTCGGGGGTAGCCCAGCTCAAAGATGCAGAACATTAGCGGGTTGCCGCATGGATGTATATTAAAGTCACCGGCAACCATGAGGCTATGTAGGCTATGGCTCACGTAGTGGTTTATAAATTCAATCAGGGCAGTTACATTACAAGGCTCAGTCGGGGAGGAAATGGAATTATAAAAGTTAACGAGTCCCCAGCTAAGAGCCCCTTTACGTGCCACTAGTGCTAAGATACCTGAATGAGACGAGGGCACTACGTGCATTTTACACGCAATAGCCACCGAGATGTAAATAACCAAACCACGCCTTGGTCTGCCTCTCATCGAGGGTTTAGCTGGGACAAAGAAAGCCTTGTAGCTTTCCAGGAAAAGGTCACATTCTACCGACCAAGTTTCCTGTAGGCAGATTATCTGAAATTGCTACACATAGCCTATCGATCTAGGGTCCCTTAGCTTAGCAGCCAAGCCCGCTATGTTCCAGGAAATGAAGTTATTCAGGGTCCTCCTTGAATACTCAGCCCCTGATAACCCCTGCTTCTTGAGGTGGAACAACCTGCCCCCCCTGTAGTTTCTGGATCCCACACTCAGTCACAGTCCTCCATACCTGTCAAAGTTTCAAATCTATTGTTTAATGGCACTCTAAACTCAATATCACGCTGCCTATCCATAAATAGCTGTGGGTGCAGCAAGGGAGTAGGATGATAACTAGAGCCATATCTTGTCTGAACATCCCCCTGCTTATATTCCCCATAGGCAACTCTAGCCAACTCCCTGTTACTTGGCGGCCTATAAAAAAAAAACAAGGGTAGTAATCTAATTACAGAACCCATTATTGAGGGGAGACTGAAACCCCTTGAGAAAATTCGGCCTACAGTATAGGGAATGTCAAAGTTTATAATAATACAGTCCCCAGTCCCTAGTTTGCTGGAGCTCCCAATCCAATTGACCCTACGTGCCATGATTATGTTATTGGCTAGATTGGGTCCAGCTATTGTATTCTGAGAGAACCAGTGCATTATTTTATTTATTAGCCGCCCATAATTTTCGCTCTTACCCGGGGGAAGGGAGGGGACATATCCCAATATTACTACATATGGGCTAGATTCAGGTGGGAGATCAATGATTGGTAGACTTGATGGTAAAAGAGACCCTTCCTCTGGCCTCTTAACTTTCTGCGGCAAAGGCGGTCCTGCTCTGGTAGTAGTGCGCTGTCTTAGATCTACATTATCGGCATTAGCCACCTCACTACTATTTGAGCATCTTGTACTAGGTGTCCTACCGTTAGTTGTTAACACCACAGTGTCGGCTTCCTCCTCTCCCGCCCCACTCTACTTTTTACAATGGTCTCTTGAGTTTTGGGCTTTTGTGGGTTTACTGTAACAATATCCCGAGAAGAGTTAGCCACCAACAATTCTAGATTGGATAACCTTGCTTCAACCCCACATATTTTTGGTAAGATCGGATTTAGTAGGGTAGTCAACATGGTTTCTAATCTTCCCCAAAGATCCCCCTCCGAAGAAACGGCAGATAGTGCCCATACATTAATCGTCAGTTGGATTACTCTCCATGGCATCACCCCTGTCATGTATTTCTACCATGGTCACCCCCTGGTTACCTGATGCTGGTTGCACAGGTTGCATAGATCCCTGATTTTCCCTTGAGACAACATTGGCTTTCTTGGGACAGATAGATTTTACTTTTGGTTCCTGTACCCTTGACCGTAATTTATGATTAGCTGAACTACATTCCGGCTGCTGGGTCGCCGAAGACCTAGTTCCATTTAGTTGTGTAGTATCGGCCTCCGGCAGTAGTATCCGCTGTTCTGCGGGTGGCGTAACATGATTAGGGACAGTGAGGACATCTTAAAAAAGCAGGGCTAAGGGAAAGCCTGCCTTGAAAGGTAGAGGGCTCCAATGATAACCTGCGCTCCGTTAATATAATTTCTTTATTAGGGACAGATTCTGCCCTTGTTAAAAAGGTGTCTAAGGTTCCAACCACACCTGTCCCCGCATTTCCTTTCCGTCTACTTATTTTAATCTGTGAGAGTGAGCAGTATGGAAAACACAAGGTCTATACCACAGTACAAGTACAAATATACGCTCAGAGACTAATGCAACAAAGGCATCCAAAAAGACAAAATAAGTTAAATAAAGTACCTCAGTACATAGCACTGTCAAAGTTTTGAATACAATCCTAAAGAACTTGTCCATAAGCTGTTTGGCTATTCAGCAATGCAAATATGCCCTCAAAAATGTAATAAACTCACAGATGTGTAAAATAATTTAAAAGAAAAGTAACTAAAATAATTATAATTAATATATGATATGGGAGCAATGCCTTAACATTTGTTGGAGGCCAGGAAAACACATACAAAAGAGTGCAGTTAGAGTGCAAGTACTTATTGGTTCCTAGATAATTTGTAGGCTAAGTCCGGAAAGAAAGAAGAAGAGGAACCAACTATCGTTCAGGTCCAAGCTTCAATGAGTGTCCACTAGTATCAGTATCAATATCAGTCTGTAAATATGATTCAGGACCTTCGGTATTCAATCTATCATAGTACCTTGCTTATGAATGCACAAAATGATACGAGGATTGATAGTCAAGAGGGATGGCCAGCCCGGCTTCAAACGATCTTGGACGGGCTCAGACGGGCCCGCCCTTGGCCCGCGACGCGGTGGCCCTGCACTCCTTATAAGTGCCTCCTGGGCGCTTCCTCCCCCCCCCCCGCACTGGCGCTGGCGATGTACACGCCGCAAGTCCTGCCGGGCAGTGTAGTCCAAACCAGGCAGCAGCGGCGATGGCGGTAGCAGCGAGGGTCGTAGCAGAGTTCCCGGGCACTCCCGGTGTCCAAAACAGCAAAATGTAAGTAAAGCAGGGCTCCCGCTCCACCGGGGCCCTGCACTTCTTATAAGCGCCTCCTGGCGCTTTCCCCCCGCACTGGCGCTGGCGATATACACGCCGCAAGTGCTGCCGGGCAGTGTAGTCCAACCCCGGCAGCAGCGGACATGGCGGTAGCAACGAGGGTCACAGCAGAATTCCCGGGCACTCCCAGTGTCCAAATCAGCAAAATGTAAGTAAAGCAGGGCTTGGTAGTCGACTTAGGACCTGATCACAAATATAGGTGCTATTTATCGCTCCTGGTAAATAACGATACCACAGGGGTCGTTATTTATTGGGTGCAATAAATAGCACCTACTTTGTGTTTCTGGGGAACAACATGCGGATTGTGATGTTTAACACACCAAAATTTGCATGTTACTATAATTACTGTATAGTTTGCCCTGTTAAATTTCAGCAGGTTTGACCTGCCGAAGTTTAACAAAGGTTGAGGAATTTAACTCATCTGATAATTATTTGATGCATTAAATAACACTCAACTTGTCTGCAGGCATCACCTGCCTCGACAGATGCTTCATTGTTCTCGAAGTGTAGGGTGGGGGGTTTGTTGGGTTGTGTTTTTGTTGTTGTTTTCATGTCACACTGCATTACTACAGTGCTAGATCGCTGGGCATGCACCATGCCCCTATCTCCTGGGACTTCATTTTCCTTTGATATAGCTCATGGCGGGGTTACCTGAGCAGGCCTGGGTTTCCCTCGAAACCCTTAGAATGATAAGCTGGAATGTGAGAGGTGCCCTGGATAAGATTAAGCGGGGGCAATTCTTCAATATGCTAGGAGGGCCCATGTTGATATCCTCATGCTACAGGAAACACATCTTATGGGCTCAAAAGCACTTTGTTTACAGAGGTATGGGTTTACACAGGTGTTCCATGCTCGCTTTACACAGGGTCACGGGCGTAGCAATATCGGTTTATCACCGTGTCCTATATACACACACCAAGACGTGGGTGGATCCTCAGGGGAGAATCTGTTTCTACGGGGCACGATTAGGGAGGAGCCAGTGGTGTCTATGCCCCCCTTCTGCTGTCCTGGGTATTGGTTGAGCGGCTAATGGCCATATGGGTGGATATGCCGGACAGCCTGGCAGTGGTTGGAGGGGATTGGAACAATGTTCTAGACATTGCCTTGGATCACTGGAGACCCGGGTGGGGGGTTGCATTAGTCCTCCAGAATACGAAACTTTTCGCTTTGGTGTTGGGCTGGATTGGGGTGATCCATGGCTTCAGTTACATGGCCAGGCCCAGGGCTACACCTATCTTTCAGCTGTACACAACTCCTTTTCTCGCCTCGATTATTTGTTTGTCCTGCTCGCGCTGGCGGCCCGGGTGGTGGAGGCAGATATCCTTCCACAGGGCCTCTCGGATCACTCACCAATTACCATTGTTCTGCGAATGAGTTGGGCGGGGAGGCCCTTCCACTGGCAGAAGGAGGATTATATGGAGTGCCTTGGAAAAAAGCTGGGTCAATACTTGTTGGTTAATGTGGGATCGGTTTCGGATGCTGAACCTCTGTGGGAGGCGATGAAGCCCACCCTGTGCGACAGCTCGTAAGATTCGGAGGGAGCCTCTGATACAGGTGGAAACTAATATCGGTGACCTGGAACGTCATAGTGGGGAGGGACATTTTATACGACAACACGCGCAGCAAAACTATGCCACCCTCCTTCTGGATGAGGATCATCTAGCCTGGCTGGCTACCCGCAATCGCATATATCAATGGGGAGATAAATCCGGTAAGATGCTCCATAGACTTTGCGAGGGGTTGTTCCAGCTCAGCCACTCCCTGGGATAGTGAGCTTGGACGGGCGGCCCCTCACGGATTCCCGAGATATAGTTGAAAGCACGGCCAATCAGGAGCACCTCCATCTTGGAAGAGTTAAGTTGAAGATAGTTCTCTGTCATCCAGTTCGAAATGGCCAGAACATCTTCCTGGAATTTTAGCTGATCTGACACAGTGTTCTTAGAGAAGGTGAAAATCAACTGCGTGTCGTCCGCATATGGGATAATTTTGATCTTCCGCTTTTTGGCCAGGAGCGCAAGAGGGCGGACGTACACGTTAAACAGCGTAGGGCTGAGGGCAGAACCCTAATGAACGCTGCAGTTGACGGGGAACCTGCCCGACAGATATGGTGGGGGCATGAATCTGGAAGGAGCGGTCAGATAGAAAAGACGTGAACCAGGCCAGGGCCCCACCGCTGACCCCGATCTCCCTGAGAGCATGGAGCAGAATCTCGTGGGAGTTCGTATCGAACTCCGCGCTAAGGTCGAGCAGGATCAGTGCTAAGGTATTCCCTAGGTCTTTTGAGGCCCTCAGTTGTTCAGTGACTGCCAGCAGAGCAGATTCCGTGCTATGCTTAGCCCGAAAGCCGTTTTGTGATTTGTCCAGGATCCCATTGTCTTCCAAATATCTGGTCAGGGTGGAATTTACGTGTGCTTCCATCACCTTGGCCAGGTACGGGAGGAGAGAAATGGGTCGGAAGTTCTCTGGCAGGGAGGGATCCAGAGTGGGCTTCATCAGCAGGGGCATGACCTTGGCATGTTTCCATGTACGAGGGATTATAGATGGCTGGAGTGATCTGTTGATCAGTTCCCCTCCCACACACAGGATGTCTTGGAATTGTCTAAAAGTGTCAGGTTTCACTGGATTGTCAGGCGACCCAGACTTCACCTTTGTGGCCAGAAATTCAAGATCTTTAGAGGACAGGGGTGGGAGGGTTTGAAGGGAATGGGGGGATCAAATGGACAAGTGGAAAGGCCAGGAATTGAAATAGGTCTTCTGATGTCCAGTAAGTTATAGATACCCTTGACTTTATTGATAAAGAAACGTGCCAGAGCTTCGCATTGCGAGTTGGAGGCTAATATGTTGTTAGTTTCCTCTGGAGCATTAGTCATGTCTTTTATCAAAGAAAAAATAGTTTTATAAGGATTAGGGCTTAAATTAATCATATTGGTATAGAATGCCGCTTTTGTTTTTTGTATAAGTTTGTGATATGCTTTGGTGGCTGACCTATAGGTATTTTTTGCTAGAGGGTCCCTATTGCCATATCCCCGTCCTGCCTGCCCACAGACGCTACCTGCGATTCATGGTATGCCACGAGCATTTTCAGTTCACCGTGCTCCCCTTAGGCCTTACCAGTGCTCCTCAGGTGTTCACGAAAGTGATGGTGGTGGTCGCAGCTCATTTGCGCAGGTCAGGGGTGTCAGTCTTCCCCTACCTCGACAACTGGTTGTTGAATGCGGGCTCGCCCCAGGCAGTCACCTCCCACCTCTAGACTATGGCCGACCTCTTGCATTTTCTGGGATTCTCCATCAACGTGCCGAAGTCGCATCTGATTCCCTCGCAGAAGCTCCTTTTCATCCGAGTGGTTCTGGACTCGGTGCGGTTTCGGGTTTATCCTCCCGAACAGCGAGTTCAGACTATGATTCCGATCTTTCAGCCTCTGTCCCGGGTTTCGTCTGGATGACCCTTCGGCTGCTGGGCTTGATGGCCTCCTGCATCCTGCTTGTGGATCATGCCAGATGGCATATGCGGGCTCTGCAGTGGGACCTGAAGTTCCAGTGGGCACAGCATCAGGGCAACCTGTCCGATCATGTCCAGATCTCGGAGGGCACTGCACAGCAATTGCAATGGTGACTAATGAATTGTGATTGGGTCAATGGCAGGTCCCTCTCCCTTCCCCAACTGGAGCAGACAGTTGTGACGGATACGTCCCTTCTGGGCTGGGGCAGCCACATGGGAGAGGCGGAGATCAGAGGCCTCTGGTCTCCGGCTGAGTCCCAGCTCCACATCGACCTGTTGGAGCTTTGGGTGATCCGACTTGCACTGAAGGCATTCCTTCCTCCGGTCAGGGGAAGTGTAGTGCAGGTGTTCACGGACAACAGCACCGCCATGTGGTACTCCAACAAGCAGGGCGGGCTGGGATCGTAGACCCTATGCCAAGAGGCTCTGCATCTCTGGGCTTGGCTGGAACATCAGGGCATGTCCCTGGTGGTTCAACACCTGGCAGGTTCTCTGAACACCAGGGCGGACGAACTCAGCCATTGATGCATGATGGATCAAGAATGGCGTCTACACTCGGACGTGGCGCATGGTCTCTTTTAGCAGTGGGGAGAGCCTTGGTCAGATCTGTTTGCCACCAAAGAGAACGTGCAATGTCATCAGTTCTGCGTGTTGGAATTTCCAAGGCGGCACTCGCTCTGCGACACTTTTCGTTGCGAGTGGAGTTGCAGTCTGTTGTACGCCTTTCCGCCTATACCACTTCTGCCTGAGTGCTGAAGAAGATCAGGCACCACCGGGTCCAAGTTATTCTAGTGGCTCTGGACTGGGCTCGAAGAGTATGGTATCCCGAGCTACTCAGTATGAGCATCGATCCTCCGATACGTCTGCCTCTTCGGGTGCTCTTCTGTCGCAGCAGCAGGGGACGGTCCTCCACCCAAACCTGTCCAGCCTCCATCTCCTTGCGTGGAGATTGTGCGGCAGCAGTTGATGTCTTTCGACCTGCCTCCTAAAGTCTGTAATGTTATCTTGGCAGCCAGGCGTCCCTCCACAAAAATGGTATGCGCCTGAAGGTGGAATAAGTTTGTGGTGTGGTGCACAGCAAAGGCTGTGAATCCCCTTTCTGCCCCTCTTTCAGAGGTCCTTCTTTTTCTTCTTTCTTTGGCCCAGCAGGGCTCTGCTCTGGGCACTATCAAGGGCTACCTCTCCGCCATTTCCGCCTTCTTGAGGCTCCCAGATCAGCCTTTTCAAGTCCCCTGTGGTAAATAGATTCTTGAAAGGGATTATGCACATGCATCCTCCTGTTCCGTTCATGATGCCTCAGTGGGACTTGAATCTAGTCCTTACCTTTCTTATGTGTTCTCCCTTTGAGACACTTCATAATTGCCCTCTTCGTCTTCTAACTCTAAAGACTGCTTTCCTGGTTTCCATCACCTTGGCCAGGAGAGTGAGTGAGCTCCAGGCTCTCTCTTCCAAACCTCTTTTTCTTTCTGTCCATCCAGACAAGGTTGTTCTGAGGACTCGTCCTTCCTTTTTGCCAAAGGTTGTCACTGCCTTTCACATTAGGCAGACCATCCCTTTGCCCACCTTCTTTCCACCTACGCATCCTTCTAAAGAGGAAGAGAGGCTCCATCGTCTGGACTCAAACTCTCCTTCTATCTGAGTCAAACAGAACAGTTCCGGATGGATGACCAGCTCTTAGTTGACTACGTGGGCGCTAAGAAAGGCTGAGCTGTGCACAAACGAACCATTTCTCGGTGGGTTGTTCTGTGCATAAAAGCTTGTTACTCTTTGGCTAAAAAGGAGCATCCGGTGGGGCTGCAAGCCCATTCTACCAGGGAGACGGCAGCCACTACTGCTCTGGGATGCGGTGCTCCCTTGAAGGACATCTGTCAGGCAGCTATGTGGGCTTTGCTGCACATATTTACCAAGCACCACTGCCTGGACAACCGTACTGTTCTCCAGGACTTTCTGGTGTGATCTTGGTTCGCAGACCCACCACCGGGGTTGGTATTGCTGGGGTATCTATTCTAAGGTAAGGAATTTATCACTACGTGTTTCTTTCAGATGCACAAGTTACTTACCTTCGGTAACGATATATCTGTAAGATACATTAGTAGTGATAGATTCCTTACTGCCCCAGCCATCCTCCCCATTCTGCGAACTGATTTCTAGGGTTAAGGTCATCCCTTTCAGGGCCCTAGTATCATGGCACCAGTGGTCAGTATCTTGCATGGCTCTGCGTTCCTGGCGCGGAAAGTCGTGTACCAAACTTATGTCAGTGCACGTGGGTGCGTCTAAGTAGCTCCGACGACGTCTTCGCGGCGCCAACGATGCACGTGGAACCGCACAATGACAATTACCGTCACACAGGGGTACTGTTGACGAAAACCTTTCTGGATCCAGTCTGACGCCTGGGGGTAATTCTAAGGTAAGGAATCTATCTCTACTAATGTTTCTTACAGATATATCGTTACCGAAGGTAAGTAACTAGGCGTTAAGGCATGATTAATTTGTGCCAAATGTTTTTAACATGCTTAATTATAATGTGTTGTTATACTTCTTAGCATCTTTTAGAGTTTTATGAATACAGACTTTGACTGGCTGACTGTTTTTCATAATGGAAAAGTTTTTTTTAATAGCAGCCCACGTTCCTGAAAAAAAATGGGCATACTTGAAAAAGTAAAAAAGAATTTCCATTTAAAAATTCAATCCAAGTGACGAATCCCTCCGAAGTCGCCATCATGATTACCAAAGTGGTGGTGGTCCAAAGGGGATCCCTCCCTCTTTGGAAATCAGTTACCGCCCCGTTCTGGGAATTCATAACTGATCAATGGGTTGCGGCTGGAATTATGTTTGCAACCCATGGATGCATATGGTACTGATTGACAATTTAAAAGGAATGTCCAAAACTAGCCCCTTCCAAATTGCGAATTAGTACATCTGGCATTGAGTTCTTTGTTTTAATGGGCAACTGTTGCTTTGTTTTATGTTGTTGTATGATTTGTAGGGAAGGACAAATAGAAAACAAAATTATAGGGACCATTTGCATACAGACCACACAAGAAGCAAATATATGTACTCAGACGACACACAATCAGATACGTGCAGTCAAATATGCGTACATGCTGATATAGGTACATGTTTGGTAAATGTATATATTGATTTATGGCTGTGTGATTTAATACAAGGATGAATGGAAGATTGGATGGCTATGGTGCATAAAGAAGTGGGTAAGTAGATGGGGTATTGTTGCATAGGTGGGTGAATGCTAGCGTGAATGGGTTGGCTGAATATTTGATTATTGGCTGTCAGATGAATGCGTCTGTATGGATAGATGGATGTGTGCTAAGTGTGAGATTGCATGACGGATGCTTGGGAATGTCAGGAGATATGTGTGGTAGAGTTGATGAATATTTGTGGATTTATGGAGAACTAGATGGATACATGGGTAGAAGTACGTGGGTAGTGTAGGAAGACTAGTAGAATGGTGGACGGACAGATGACTGAGGGGATATTTGAATATTGTCTGTAAAATCCCTCGTATTCTTTTTATTATGGCAATTCTTTCTTTGTTTACTCGTATCATCATTAATTAATTTAAAAAACTGTGGAATTATTTTCAACTTGCACCTGTTATTTTTTGTTTATTTTAAAAATGGGGAAAAGGCTGCCTTCTAACAGTTTTCTAACAGGCCTTGACATGAAAATACCAGCCATTCTGGTAAAGTACTGGCCAGGCGACCATTCTAACCATTGGGTAAAGGCGGCATTCCTTCTGCTCCTGATGAATATAAATAGGATTGCGCTGTTTACCAAGTATTCCAACACCTTTCAATTAGTTGTCATTCAAATATTATAGTAACCTCAGACGGTCTCTGCCCTGACCGCCCACAAATTCTCAGATGCCCTGAGACAAGACTTCTCCAACTCCCAGGCTCACTCTTTTCCCTTCTTGCTCCAGTACTGTCATTTGCATTTTATTGATTAAATTCATTCCATTTGCCGGGCTAATGACTTTTGTTTCCCTCACCTTGCAGTAGTGAAGTGGGTAAACAAAGCACATAAAACCAACAGCAGCCTCGGCCCAAGGAAGACTGCACCTGCTGCACCCTTCTCCTTGACTGTGGGGTCCTTCCCCTCCAGGAATCTTGACCTTGTTGGGCCCAGTACATACCAGTGCTGAGCTGAGGTGATGACGTGTGAAATGAAAAGTCAGTGGCCGAATAAATTGCGATGCATTTATGTTTTGAGATGAGAGCATTGTCATTTGTAAAATTGAATGGAGTCGTGCTGCTTTTACATCTAACCTGCATTTCAATCATAAATGCGTGCAATTTTTAGTCTAAAACATCAAAACCAGCCCACTGGCTTGCCGAACAAACAAAAAGCTACAGGAGGCATGGGAATCAAGGCCCTCCCTCTTGTCTCTACCACTGTGTCATATCTGCATCTTTCTTATGGCCCTGGTATTTACCATGGTGGTATGGTGAAATGCACTTGCCATGAATTACACTTGAGAATCAAACCTCCATTAAGGAGTCCAGGGCTCTAGTCCAAGTTAGGCAGAATGGACATGACATCACTGCATATGATATCACAGGAAGTGACAGAAGCGGAAGTGAAATTGCCAGGAAGCACTTCATAACCCATGACTTCATAGGAAGTGACATCAGATCTTACGACTTCACCTGTGTTTATCAGGTCTATCATGAGTACATTTGAGCACAGTACAATATTTAACTAATTAGATTCTTTGGGGTTGTGCCAAAATATTGATGAAAACATGATGCAAAATCTGGGCCTTAACTTATAAACTTATTTTTTTAAACCCTGCCACAAAGAAACTGGCAACAAGGAGAAATATGACAGTAAATCTGATCTGCTTAGTGGTCGCAATGCCTGTATTTTAAATGATGTTTAAGGGTTTAAGGCACATGTTGCTGAGATTTTGTTTTCCAGCTAAAATTCAGGGAATATTAGTGGTAAGATAACTCTGGAGTATGGCATATTTGCTGGAGAGATCTGTGTTTTTCCTAGTCGTTGTTTTGAATCAAAGCACATTTCTCTTGCACAGCTCATTATGTAACACGCAGATGACACATTTTTATTTTAAGTAAATGGGTAAGTGGGTAACTGCTTTTAAGACAGAGATCATTTTGTTACTTGCTGTTCCTAAATATTAATCCTTCTAATGAGCACAGTGAGGTTTAAAGGACTTGTGGCTCCTACACCTTCTAACCCTTACTCTCTTATGTAACATATCTTTTATATGGATGTACACGCATATGATTTATTGTCAATGTATAATCTGTACGAATGATGTAAAGTGCTCTGACACCCTGCATTAAGTAGTGCTAAAGTGCTATAAAAGAAATAAAACATAAAATACTGGTATTTATATTGTTATTTGTGTAAATACTGGGGTGACAAACACCTATGACATTCTTTCAGTGTATGCATGTCTCCTATATACAGGGACTGAAGAAAGTCAAAATCATTTCTCTATGAAGTACCTGTGAAGAGATAATATGTGAGCCTTTCTTTCCCCTCTATTACATCTAGGTGTGAGGCTCCTAATAGCTCCCAGCCAGGATACTCCAACAAAAAGAAGCCTGATGGCCCCTTAACTTCGGCTTTTGTTATGAGCGAAGCTGGAATCTGAAAAGCCCTTTCCTCCCTGTGCGCTGCTGCTTGGAACAAATGCAGAAAACGTGCAGGCACTGCTGAAAGTGGTACCCGTCTCAGAAAAATATATTGGACGATTTCAGAATATTTCTGTGAATTCCGGGAGAAGTAGGAAAGGAATGTGGCACTCCATTGAAAGTAGCCAACTTTGCAGCAGGGTAAATAAATGGGGTCTACCCCTTGAAAATAGTGGGTAGACGGCATCTACCCGCGACTACCCTCAACCAATTGATGGCATATGAAGGGCAGTACAATCATGAAATAACCTCAGTTAAGACCTACTACTAATACATACCTGTCTTTTTCGGAGCTGGGGCAGGGGGCTCACACATATTTCTTTGAGCTGTAACAGTACTACGATGTAGCTTTTCTAACAAACTTATGCCTTAAAAAACTTTTAAATAAATGTGTGTGGGGGATCAAATAGATGTGGCTTGGTAAGGACAACATACCTAGACACGTAGTAGTGTACTGCATGTAACATATACCGATGAAAATAGAGTGTCACCAAGTAATTACAGACAATTGGAAAGTAAAGATATACTGGGTTGTAGATTCATATGCACAGATGAGAGACAAGATAATTTACTGCTGAAGTTGCCACGCATTTGTTGACATTTCAGTGGGTACCGCAAGAACAAGAACAACAACTACCCTGTGACTCAGTTGCTACAGCGAAGAACATGGAATGACATTCGAACGGCCAAGTGCAGAGAGGTAGTATTCTATGGGGTATTTGACCATCTTTTGTGTGGTATTCCTCCTGATTTTTGCCTTCCTTTGTTGAACCTGTTTTGTCCCTAGTATATGGCACTACCTGTATCCATGGTTTGTAAATTGAGTGCTACTAGTGGGCTGCAGCACTCATTGCGCCACCCACTAATGTAGCTCTGCAAAACATGTCATCAGGTCTGCCCCTGCAGCCTGGACATGCAGTTTTAAACCTGCCATTTCAACCTGAAAAAATAAGCCTTTTGCCAGTCTTGAATATTTCTTTTTCATGTTTATAAGTCACCCATAAGGTAGGCTCTAAATGCCCATAGGGCTGGGTACGTGGCATTTGAATTGTAGGACATGCATATTTAACATTTTACATGTCGTGACAGTGAAAAAACCTATAAAGTCGTTTTTCACGGTGGCAAGGCTGGCTCTCTCATAGGAAAATAATGGGTTATAACATAACAATTTATAGTGCTTCATATCAATTTAGGAGCTGCTAGAAAAACGGTTCAGTCATTTTAATTGTAATTTAAAATACAATGTAATTATCAAGTCGGAATTTATATTACTATTTTGAAATGGCAGCTTATCATTTTCCTGCTCAAACCAAAAGGGGCCTTTCGGCCTGTGTCCAGTGTCACCTGACTGTTGACCGCTCCATTGTGGTGAGATGTGGATTGCTCCCAGACAGTAGACAAATGCATTGGGTGTGGAGAGGTGTTTTCTTTCATTGAACAGGATGGCATGAGAGCTGCGCCCGGCCCTTACCTAAGCTCCAAACAAACAGACACCTTGCAAACAGATAGGGTAGACAAGGATGTCTACCCTGTCACTGGCAGATATAGCGCATACCTAGGCATGCCTCCATTTTGTCTTGCTAATCCACTTGGTTCAAAGGCCATTGGGAGGAGGGAGCTGGTTTGGAGTGACTACAAGGCAAGGTTGTCCATTTTCATAGCCACATCTCTGGGTATACATAGGGAGTTCTGACCAGGGGAAGAAAGGCTATGCCATGTTGGATTTAGGAAGATAGGGGCACTCTGGGATAGTTTACAGTAAAACACACTGGAAGTGCCACAAAAGTAGGTAGGGTCACCCGGGAAACTTTTACCCCATTGTCAAGGGAGAGGCCAGGAGTTTCCCCCTCTCACAGGATTGCGCTGGACATAAATGGGTCTTTTCGTATTGCTTTCATTATGCCTGTAAGAACAAAAATCCAAACAAAAAGGTGCAAAATATGCTTTTTTACCTTTTTGTTTGGATTTATGTTCTTTGAGGCATAATAAAAGCAATATGAAAAGATCTGTTTAATTTTGATATATGGTGATTTTCGTCCATATGTACGAAGAGCAAAAGGTGTTATGTTACTACTGTGAAATTGATGGATATGATCAGTAGGCCTTTGGTTGCCGTACATTAAGCATGGGCGGAAAATCCGTTTCGCTCGCGGATTTTGCGGATTTTCGGTAAATTCGCAATCCGCGAGATCCGCGAATCTCCCGCAAAATCCGCAAATACGCGAGCAGCGGATTTTATGGCTTGCTCGCACTGTTCGCGTGAGTTCGCGGCTTGCCAGTACAACTTCGCACCCCGCGAGTAAGTGCTAAATTGCAGAAATACGATCTTAGCAAAACTGAAACTACTTACCAGGTTCAAATGTTCAGGCTCATCATTAGTAGCCATTTCCTGTAGTGCTTCCTGAGGGGCCCCTCCAGAGTTCAGTTGCCAGTTGCAACTATTATGTGACCCTGCTCTGAACCTCAGAATAGTTACACATATGCCACAAAGGTCTTGAATTACAGCTAAGGGAGACAAGCAGGAGCCAGGCTGGAAGTTAAAATCCATTAATCAGCCCCTAATTCATTATTGTCAGTTGGGGCAGGGCAGGTGTTGTAACTAATTTTGCAACAATGAAAGCACTTAGCAAGTGCAAAAGATCACTAATCAGGAAGCACTAAGGAAGCAGGTGCCAGCTAAAAAAATATTCAGTGACACATTAATCAGCCCCAAATTAATTCAGGTCACTTGAGGCAGGGAAGGTGTGCTTTGCTTTGCCGAAAATAATGTACACTGGACAACCAGAGGGTGTGGTGATGAAACAGAGGGTGGCATGGGTGGGCCAGAGGGTGGCATGAGTAGTCAGAGAGTGGCAGTGGTGACAGAGAGTGGCAGTGATGAAGAAGAGTGTCCCAAACAGGCTGGACACGTAGAAACAACAAGTTCGCAAAACTTGCGACCCGACAGGTAAGTTCGCAAATTGCGAAATTGTAAAAACCCTCGCGAACTGGCAGAAACACGCGCGAACACAAAAAAAAAAATCCGCAAATTCGCGGGAATTCGCGGATTTTGCGGATTGCGAGTTCGCAAATCCGCAAAATTCGCGAACGCGAGATTCGCAAAATTCGCCCATGCTTACCGTACATGTTTAATTGAATATTTTCTCTAAAATTGGATTAAAGCAAACATTTATATTACATTGTTTTATGAGAAACTCCCTGATTTTGATAAATTGTGTTCACACATGCTTTGAAATAGGAAATAATATTTAAATGATTCCTCTAGGGATATTTGTATTCTGTTATTGATTATACCCAGTCCCAAAAGGGATTATTGGATTGCCCTATTGTTTGTATATGGGACATAAATGGGGGCATGCCCAGTGCCCTCCTTTGAACACTTCTGAACCTGGGAAGATCTGAAGAAGCACTGCCTGCTGTATGCAACCTGAAGGAAGACTGGACCTGCTTGCCTTGAACCCAGGACTCCAGAAGTGACTCCAAAGGTCAGTTGGCTGACCTCCTGTTTGAGCTTCAGAGACCCAACCAGCATCGGGAGGCCCTTTTCCCCGCAGCTGTCCACCTGACCAGTATCAAATGGAATTGCCCTGAACCTTGTTGCTGGCTTCTGTTGGAGTGAGTCCGAACCCACAATTGGTGCCTCCCCAGGTTCTGGACCCTTGGCTGCTGTCAGAGTGTACTCCTCCTGTTCCCAGGTTCTGGACCCTTGGCTGCTGTCAGAGTGTACTCCTCCTGTTCCCAAACTGCAAGTAGTGAGACTTACAAACTTTTTGAGAAGCCATTGGAGACTGGGGTTGCCGTAAAATCCACAGCCTTCAACGTCGAATTGCTGGCCAACCTCATATTGCTGGTATACCCTACTGAAGGAGATCTGAAACATCCTTAAACTGAACGTAGAGGGCTTCATCAGGAATGATTCAGAGCACCAACATGCCGACATGGAGACCTTCCTGGGCATGGCTTTGCCGACTCATAGCTTTCCCACCTTCATCAATGACTGTAGTGGGTCCCTGCTCTTCAGCAATTGGCGGCCATTGAACCCTGCTTCGAGCCCAGCTTGCAATTTGACTTGCTGGCAACTCGTCGTTGACCACTTTTTCTCCATAAAAGTTTCAAAGTCAGAAGGTAAATCGTCCACTGGGGTGAATATGATCCTTCTATCCACCCATGCTCCATTGTGATCGGCCTTATCTTTATACTTTGACCCTGTCTAGCGTGACCAGATAACCGTGGTTGTCTCTCTGTGCTTAAATAAAAAAATTCTACTTATTGGATTTTTGTTATTTTTGGTGTCATTTTATTTATTCCAATTTATCATATTTCTCTAAATTGGTTTTGCATTGTGATTTCACAATAATAAAGTTTGAGTGCTGCATAAGTGCTTTACACATTGCCTCTAGATTAGGCCTAACTGCTTTGTGCAAAGCGACTAGATCGTTAAGCACAGGATTATTTAGACACTTTTGAATTTCTCCCTGACAAGGGTTTTGATTATTATTTGAGGAATGTCCTCACTGCACACCCCAACTAACTCCAATTTCTTACAGTTTTCAATAAGTGAGAATGTGGTGAATGTGTAAATACTTATGTTTTAATATATTTATGGCTTCCGTTTTACAGAGTTTAGTAAACTGCTTGAAAATGAGCTTTTTGGAAAAGTGCCCCGGTGAAGAGTATGTTATGGACTCACAATACTAAGGAATTCAGTTTACGATTCAAAAAATTCACTGATAAAGTAAGAAAGTGTTTTTTTTTTTTAATTAGGGTGTATTGAAGTTCACCACAATAAAGGCACTATTTTGATTGGCCCGGTGACAGGTTTTAGTAATTTAAACCTGAGCCAACCCTTTGTAGATATAGCATAGAGCAGACAAGCTTAACTTAGATAAAATGAGCAAAACATTTTCGAAGTACCAAAACAGTTAAAAAGGCAAAAATACAACACCATAGAAATTCCACCTCCATTTTTAAAAATAGTGAATATGTTAAGACACAAATTCTCACCAAAATGATCAAATCTAAATAGGGGAACTGGCAATAATAATTTTTAAAGATGTCAGTAAACATAGTAGCAAAAAGAGCAAAGCGTCAATGCTAGTCTATGGTCGCACTTGACTGGGACCTGGGCACAATTTGAGGCCATTCGCCCTGGGTCGGAAACACCAACCAGGTTTGAACCAGTCTGTGGTTTTACCTTGGGAATTAGTATTTTTTCATGGAAATCAGCAGGCTTTATCTAACAACGTCCTCATGAAGTTGTCAAGGCACCAAATGAAGTACCGCTGAAGCTATTGGTATTGTCAGGAAAAGCTCTGAGTGGGAGAAATTACAATTTTACACCCAGGCAGGTCCTCTCACCTGCCGGAAATGTTTGGCACCTTTGCCAAGAAAGATTTCTGCCTTCGGACCTAGTCTCTTTCCTGAAGCTCCGAATCCTCCAACGGGGCCAGGCTAGCGGTCGTATCTGATAAGGGCTCAACAAGGCCAGGTAACTTCTCCCAAAGTCACACTGAAACAGATTTGCTGCTTTGGATAAGCTCAGAGTGAAGGAAATTTGTTGTTTTCAGCCCAACATGGTCGCTTCTTGGGTGGATTAGCTTGGCAGGCTTGTCCCAGTCCTCTGGAGTTCTTGAAGTCCAAATGTTTTTTAATTCCAGGTTTCCAGAGATGTTAGGAGAAGTCCATATAGACGTAGCCAAGGGTCCCAGGACCTCAAGAACAGCACTTGGGGTCGGGACTTGCTCCAGTAGAGGCCACAAACCAAGTCCAGTTCATGTCCATTTGGAACTGGTCAGCTTGGAGTTGCAGGAACAGGCCTCTGGTACATTTCTTGTAGCCATACAGGAGGCCAGCAACTAACATGTTGAGACCACTTCTTTCTCCAGGGTACAAGAGGGAACAGGTCTAGTCTGTTAGGGCTCCTCTCAGATTGTGACATGAGAGGAGCCCTAACAGATTAGAGAGACTAGACCTGGTTGATGAGGAAACATCAACCAGGTCTAGTCTGAGGAAACTAGTTCTCTACTGTTTTTGCTCAGTTCCAGCAGTGTTCTGAATAAGGTGTCTTGTGGTGCTGTATTTATGCCTGGAACTAGCTTGTGGGTGGGAGTGACTCCTGACCTCTCCCTAACCAATACAATAAAGGTTTCTAGCGGTCCCCCCTACAAATATTTGCAGCAGTTCCTGTACACCCTACTGCAAAATGTCCCACTGTACCCCTCACTTTCTAAACCAAAGATGAAGACTCCCTTTTCCACGTCTTCAGAGTCCACCCAGAAGTGCAGCAGTTTTCCCTCCCACTTGGTTTGGTGCCTGCATGAGTGGAAGGACAAAGACGGGTCTGTCATCTGACCATCTACTTGTGATAGGGTAGACCCCTTTCAATTAAATTAAGTTCCAAGGCACAGTCCAACTGATTTTACTAACAGAGGAACAAAAACACCTCCCCACACGCAGGCCTTTGTCCCTGCTCTGCGAGCGTTTTTCACCTCTCATCAGGGCTAAACACCCCCTGGGCTACTGCTACAGAGCTACTGCACATTAGCACCCAGGAGAATCAGGTGGGGAAAGGTAGCTTTCTCAAAGCTGAATTTACTTAACATTTATTAAAAACCAGACTTCACTATTTAGTTGAGCTTTTAAATAAATAAATATTAAATAATAGTGAATTAACCATATTTCTAGCAGGCCAATACAAGGGTAAGCGGAAAAAATTGTTAATATTGCTTCCATGTGTTTTTCCATGGGCCAGTCAGCCTTGCTAGTTGCTACAGTGAAAATAGATTTTGGGGGCTAGTCACTGTGAGGACATGTTAACTTTAAATTTCTACATGTTCTACTTTTAAATGTCACGCATTCTGCCCTGTTATGTTATATTATCTGTGTTTTCACAGTGCGCTATATGTGAGGGCAGCCCTGGGGACTTACTTGAAAAGCCAGGTCTTTGGTTTAGCGAAAGTCAAGAGGAGAGGAGGAGGCTCTGGTGTGTTTTGGCAAGCCATTCAAGGCTTCAGTGGCCAGGTACGAGAAGGCGCAGCCCCAGCTCTGCTTTTGTGTATGCATGGGGTGTGTGCAAGTGAAGGAGCACATGTGTCTGAAAGGTTGGTGGAAGTGAAATCTGCTGTTCTGTTGGGCAAGGCCATTGTTGTGGAGAGCTTTGTAGCTGTGGGTGAGAAGTTTAAAGTGAGCGTGTCTGTGTGTGTGTGTGGGCTTCAAGCCTACACAGGAGTGACTTATTAATATTTAAAAGGAAGTTTTTCTCCTGTCAAAAGGGATTTATTGTGACAGGACAGGCTGTAGGTGTAAACTGTGGCTGCCAGGCAGCAGTTGCAGGCCTGGAAGCATGTTTTCTTTGTCACACTGCACAGTAGTGCTTTATTCTATAGGTGACATTTAAATTTCTGTTCCAGTGGTGTATTTTGTGCACCGTAGACTATGGCCTTAGAAAGTTAAATATACCAATTAGGTGAGAACCAATTTCAACATGTGTAGGGGTCAGAGCATATGCACTGGAGACCGGGTAGCAGTGTCCCTGTCCACTGAGTCAAAAAAACAGCATCCGTTAAACCACAATGGGGGTAACCATGCAAAAGGAAGCTCACTTTCAAAATGTGAAAATGAGTTGACTTTCAAGAACATGGCATTTTATCTTGGATTAGATGGAATCAAACACTGAACATTCAGTTATTAATTCAAAACATTTTACAACTGGACAAAATATGACCAAAAATCTTTGAATTGTAACACAAGTAGATATTGTACTTTTGCTCTGCACAGTACAAATCCATGCAAGGATCTTGCACGGGTGAGGATGTTCTGAATGAAGACTATGCTTTCCACTTGCTCAGGTTTCATTTTGGGCATGTTATGTTCGAGAGGACTGAACATGTGTCTCATAGACACTATACTGAAATCTTGAGGCACATTAATCTGTTTTGGAGGTATGTCATTGTGAAATATTTACATGTTTGTAGATGTATTCATATAGCTCAAACTTAGGAGGAAAGCAAGGGTTCCTAAAAAATGGAATGGAGTTCAATGAACAATAAATTGTGTAGAGGAGTCAGACATACAGGTATTGCTAGTGATGGTTGGCGGTTAGCCTTTAAGGATGAGATTTCAATATCTTCCCAAATTGCATCAAGATCAAAGCTGTTATGATGTCAATGGGGAAATTGGCTCATATTCTGGAAGTATACCTGGAAAAGGCTTGTCTTCTGTTTTTTAACTTTTTATACCTTTTTTATCTCCAGAGTGCTTGTTTTTAACAAGGGACTGTGTGCCAGAAGTGGTTAGGTTCTTGGCCAGGTAAGGCATGCTATCATGATTTTTGGCCTTGTTGAAGATTGTAGGGATCTGTTAGCATGAGCTGAACGCCATTTTGTACTTGGCAGCCATTTTAGTTAGCCATGTGCTCACCACATGCTCAGAAGGGCTAGCTAGTAGAATGCACCTGCTCCTAGTATAGAACTGTCAGGCTATTCTTATTAATGTGCTCAGTTTGGACTCTCCTCCCACTTTGTTGAGCAAGCAGATCTTGTACACCGATATTAGTCATTTTGCATGCTTACATGTGCCAGGAACTCCCCTTGATTTTATGCTGACTAATGTAACCTAAGCATTTATAAGATCCCTATTTTCTGTACTCCTTAGAATGCCTCCTACAGTTCCTGAGGGTACTGTGTGATGTAGTCTCCTTCATCTGAGGCGAATAAAAGATGTCTTTTATATTAAAGCTTCTGTGCCAATCTCTTCTTTGTTGGTTTAAAGAACTAGGTGTATCAGTGAGACCTCTGAGAAGGTTTCTATTTTCTACAGCCTTGAAGGAGATGTAGCTACACTTGAAGATGATACGGGCCTAGGTGGGGGTAGAGGGGCAGTGTAATTCCTTCTATGTTGTGGTGCTGAAGTCAAACGACTTGAAACCCTTAATGAAATGTGTCATTTCTCAGCGGCCTTAGGGTTGCGCCTGAGAAGTCGTTGAGCAGAGTTTTGCATTTTTCCATGTTGGGGAGGATCAAGGCTTTCACTTTTGTTCTGAAATCAGCTCCTGAAACGACTCCAAACCAACTAGAACTCGGTAGCAAGACTCTTGCCTTCGCCCACATCCCCCGCAGGCGTCACAGCCGCTAGGGAGGTTGCACCTTCTCCTATCTTGCCACAATGTCCTGGAATAACCTTCCCCTCCACCTGCGCACCTCCCCATCTCTGAAGGACTTCAGGAACCAGCTCAATGCCTGGCTTTTCGACCACCATCTCTCGCACAACCACTCAGCGTCTGGAGATCCCCGGGGTGACAGGATGTGCTCTACAAGTCCCACTGATTGATTGATAGACGAATGGGTTTCACTTTCTTCAAAAGGGAGAGAAGGTACCATGATGTTTTTTTTGTTTTCCTGGCAATATGTTCTTTTAATGTGAAGTCTGTCCCAAGGGTGAATCCAAGGGCTTTTGCTTGGTGTATCCGTTAAGAGTTGAAGCCATTGTTTGGTGCTATTGGTAAACTAAAGGAAATCAGTCTTCTTCAGGCTGAGCTTCAAGCAGGCACTTTACAACGATCTTAGGATGAGTTAGAGCCAGAATTTAAGCTGTAAGGTGTTGCTGTTTACTAATATTTTGGAATTGAGCTGTCCATGTGTTTCCTCCCATGCATTTCTGCAAAAGCTGGCAAGCCTATTGTCGAATGCAGAGGTGATGGGCTTGTCAACAGGTGCACAATATGCTTTCTGTAGTGAGCTTAATTGCAGTTTTGCACTTTTACACAGTTTGTAGATTCTGGCAATGCATCTGTATACTCTGATAAGTGTGCACACTTACAAATGTCTGCTCCATATTGACACATACATGGTTTGTCTTCAGGTTGTGTGGCATGTCATTACTCCTACATGACCTGTAGGAACACTTACTTGGCCCATTAATCTTTCCGTCAGAGTATTGAAGTGGTGGCCAACACATTCCTTTGCAGTGTGCTGCTTGAACATTCAGTGAGAGTGCCTCTAGGTTTGCCATCTACCATTGACTCACTTGTTAGGTGCACATGGATTAGTCAGAATGTTCTCTGATAGATTTGCTGTGAGTTGTCGTAGGGTTGTTCTATAACACTAGAGTTTGTGTTTATTAATTTGTGCTCCTACATTTGCATACATTTTCATGGCCTTCTCTGGATATTGCTTCAAGGCTTTTCTGCAGGAAGAATTACATGTGCATTCTGGATTTGAGTATCCTTTAAATTTTAGGGGCAAGATGAATGTTGTGTGTTTTACATGCCATAAACATGTTTAGTACAATTTTATCTCTCCCCATCAAATTCACATGATGTACACCAAGGGCCGCACCTCTGTAATGGCAGAGGAAAGTTGTCCCACTGGTCAGAGTCAGTCACCGAAAATTAAAATGATAAAGCAATAATATAATTGTATTTTTCTGGGACTAGGTCTGGCTGAGGCATGTGTGTGTAGGGCGGGGCGGGGCCAGGCAATGACAGGAAAGAGTGGTGGGCACTTATAAGTGCGCATGTCAGTTTAGCCGTCCGCCTTAGGGTGGCCAAACAGACATGCGCATTTCTATTTCTCCAACACAGCTGCGTTGCACAGCCGGGTTGGAGAAAAGCTGCAGGCTCCCAGGCAATGTCTGAGTACCAGACCAGGCTACTCAGAACAATTCATGCTAAGAGGCCAGCGTCTGGATTGGATGGGGAGCCTGTACTTTCCCAGTGCCTACCGGGAGGGACACAGTGTCGGCAGGAGTGAAGGGAAGGGTTTTTTTCTATTAATTTTCCCTGCCCCCCCCCACCCCACTGTCGTTTTGTGGCAGCCACCACTGATCTACACCCCAGTGGCAGTGCATAATATACAATTCTTGTAATGCATTATTTTGCTGACGTACAAACTGGGATGGCGAAGTGAGTAAAAGAACGATGGTGGATTCAACCCAGATCTATGACTAGGGGTGAGTGTCTGAAATGTTTCAGTGCTCCATCCTTCATCTCCTTCTGTTTGCTTTGTTCACCCTAAGATGCTAGGGTATACCCAAACGTGGGTACCTTGCTCACTTTCCCACTGGATGCAAGCTAGCCTGGCTGATGTGGGGTGTTACCCCGAAACTGGTCCCAGGATGCTTGTTTCCGTTCCAGGGAAGACCTGGCTTGGCAGTTCGGGCTAGACTGTTCTCATGAGGAACAGGGTCAAGACTGATCTGCATACGGATGGGTCTGAACTGGGGTGGCGAAGGGGGCAAAAGAATGACAATGGATTACACCCAGATCTTTGACTGGGGCGAATGTCTGAAAAGTTTCAGCGCTCTGTCCATTTTCTCCTTGTGTTTGCTTTGATTGCCCTAAGTTGGCAGGGTAGGCCCAGACTTGGGTCCCTTGTTCACTTTGCCACTGGATGCAAGCTAGCCTGGCTGATGAGGGGTATTATCCTGAAACTGGTCCCAGGATACATGTTTCCAGTCCAGGGCAGACCTGGTTTGGCAAATCGGGCTGGACTGTTCCCATGAGGCACAGGGTCAAGACTTATTTGCAAATTGCTGTGTCTGGCGAAGTGAGCTAAAGAACAGTGGTGGATTCTACCCAGATCTGTGACTGGGGGTGAGTGTCTGAAAAGTTTCAGCGATCCTTCCATCATCTCCTTGTGTTCACTTTCTAATCCATCAACTCCTGCATCAGGTTGTGGGGAGGATAAACACCACCTCACAAACCCTTGTCATCCTCTCTTGTGTGTCAACGGACCTCAAATGGAGCACCCAGACTGACTGATGTCTGCCAGCTTTTCCTGGACTTTACCCCCTCAGAATTAAGGAGTAAATGAACACTTGGTGTATGCCCCACTGGCACGAATAACTGGACTTGGCCCTTGCAGACGGTTAATTTTATCATAATGCTGCACGTTGGCCTGGAACAGAATGCTGACTGCTGCATTCTCACAGGGACCTTTTCGGTCATTTCTACTGGACCAACTTCCAGCAGTGTGTGTTGGCTACTGCTGCGCCTCAATGTTACTTGTAGTGCTGCTATGAAAGGAGCCTGGTGTGACATAGATGCCTTGTCATGAAGATGGTGTGTGGTTCACCGTGCGCATGCATATGCACAATGATCACGTATGAAACATCAACTATAATAGCCATCAAATCACACTTTGCACATCTACATTATTGGATACACATCTGCTAGGGAGCTAATACTTGTGTGATATTAAACATGCTAATTATGACTAAACTGCCAATGTGTGAAACTTGTTGCTAATAAATATTACCCTTGATATGTGGGTCAATTGTATGCAGTTTCTAATGGTGTGTACGCACCAAACAACTACTATATTTTGCGTGTCAATTCTTTGCATGTTAGCACTTTTTATTTGTGTGTAATTTTGTACCTTGCACATCTCACAAATTCAAAATGTTCCTTGTGAATCAGACCTGTTGTGCCCTTCGATACATGGACAGACGTCTTTGGTTTTAAAAAAATGTTTTTTCAACTTTGCCAAATCTTTGGATTTTTTATGCATGCCAAATGTAACAGCACTAGCTATTGAATTAAACAAATGCAATATTTAAGTAAGCACAATTCAATCAAAGTTAGCACTAATAAATTGTGTAAATGTGCTAATAAATGTCGTGAGTATGCACAATATAAAAATGTAGCACTCAATAAGCAAATAGCTTCTTTGCCATTGAGCTCATAGCTGTAGCGCAGTGACGAAGTGTTTCCTCATTTGTATGGGGCCACGTCTAGGAATGTTACCTGTGAACCAAAAAATATGAGCTGGCATCATTCATAATATAGAAAAGAGGCTGCACAACTATCCCCAGTCCTTTCTATAATACAAACTTGTCCTTGGGATGCAAAAAGCAGGTGCAAACATATTTTGCATTGTTTTTAGGTCTCACCTACAACAGAGCATGCACTGTCCCTTGCAAGATTTTTTTGTTTTCTAACAGTGGGCTTAGAGGCTGCCCATTGCTTATCATTGAGCAGTTTACCATGGGTTAACTTTATTATCACTCTCATGTGCTGTGTTTTATTGGTCACCTTCCTCTTTGTAAGCTTGTCCCTTCCCTGGAGCATGAACGCATCATTTGTGTTCATTTACGGTTAATTGCGTTAGGCCCTACTTTTACCTTTGTGTTTAAAAACTCTATCAGAGTGCATCTTTTTTAATGACTCACTGGTGTTCTTCTACCTTTTCTGTGTTTCTGTTGACCGCCCTCATCGTGCTGCTGCCTCCCCCCCAGTTGCCCACTCCTCCCATGTATGTGTTGCTGCTTGCTTGTTTCGTTTTGATGTCTCCCTCCCTCCCTTGCCTATGTTGCTGCTAGCCCTCCTGCCCTGGCTCCTTCTCACACTTGTCCATGTTGCCGCTTGCCCCCTACCCTCATTTCATCACTCCATCACTCCTCCCTTCCCTTCCCATCTTTGATGCTGTTGCCCCCAACCGTTCCTCCCTTGTCCTTGCTGCTTCTTGCCCTCACCCTCCCTTCCTACCTCATCCATGTTGCTGTTTGCTCCCACCCTAACAAAAAAATTGCAATGACACGGACACCACTGCCACATCATTGGACTTTCTTCCCAACACCCTCTGTTGTCAGTGTTGCCTCCTGCCCTCACCCTCTGTGTAGTCTCCTCTCCTCACCATCTGTGTTGCCTCCTCCCCTGCCCTCCGTTCTGCCTTCTTTCCCCTGCTTTCCCTCCCACCAGCAATGAAAAAGGGGTATGGCATGGCCAGTACTAGCCGAGTCATACCACTTTTTTTGTAAAAAACTTTCACTCATGCTGCATGGTAGACATGCTGCTGTACAACATGGCTACAGATTGGGAAAGACGATAGCTCTAGTCTCGTAGGTGCGACCTATTGACCTTGCCAATGCTTGTTTCCTATTGAGGTTGATGCTAGGTATCGTACTTCAGATGTGCGCATGTGGAATCATATGGTTACCAGTTCAGGAGTTCACAGTGCTTAAGATTTGTAAAATAATAAGTGCCAGGGCCCTGGACAAGAGGCCACTGCACGCTAAACCACCCATCGCCCCTGTCATTGCTGCCAAACAACTACTAACCATCTCTCTCGCCTGCAAGTGCGACAGTTCAGTTTATTCCAGGTCCCCAAAGCTAAAAGACTAGCTGGGGAGGCAGGTATTAGCAATTTTTAATGTATATTGAATTCATAAGCTACCATTGTTCTGCTCATCTCTGAATTAGATGAGCGGTGCCACCATGTGGCAGACTGTCCTAAGTGCAGTGTTGACAATTAAGTGCTAGTGCAGAGCACCAGGTGCTACCCACCTGAAACCACTGACTCAAATCAATCAAAATTTCTTTATTCGGCCATTAAAGACACTTAATAACCATGAAAGTACAGATAAAATCACAATCCAGAATAAACAATTTAGCAAATTCTCAAAAGTACAATAATAATAATAATAATTCATACACTTGTTATCATAAGTCCATATACAAATCATTATTTTCTTATTCCGCTCTCCAGTAAATAGTTCATCAAAAATTCATAACACCATTAATTTGCGTATTTTAAGAGCACTTTTCAAAAATGAGGAAATAAATACGACAGTTAAAATATTATCCAATTGCTGTACAGCTAAAAAGGCAGGGCGACAACGATTAACACACATGATCTTCAGTAGGGGGACAACTAATCTGCGTCTAGAATCCATATAAAATTTACAAAAGAAAAGAATATGCATATCTGATTGCTCTGATACATCATCGCAAGGGCATTTTGCCAGCTGTTTCGACCAATCATTCATTTTGGGGTAGCTAAATATGCGAAACAGTAGGTTAAATCTAAGACGGGTTAATAAAAACCTCTCATGTTCACTCAGTGTCAGCTTTAGATATGGCTGCATTTTCCTTGAAATAACCGTTTGTTGGTGAGCAGCCACAGTTACCTTTTTTAACTCTTTAAATGCTCTCTTATCCTGAAGGAATACCATACACATTTTCTGCAAGGATTTCCTTGAAATGTTAGCTAAAGACAATGGGTCATTAAAATAATGTACCATATCTAAATCCACAAAAAATTGCTTCACATACGACAGCCAGAAAATGTTGTCTTTCTTTTCCAGGCATAACACATCATTCAAGATTAGGCGATTTAACTGGCATTCATCCGTTGTCCAAACTCTATGTCATAACAGTATTGGGGCTGTCTTAATGATATCTTCTAAATATGGCTCCCCCAGTTCTGTATGACAAGCATACGTAGAGGCACTTTTAGGGAGAGCCAAGAGTTGTTTCATAAAAAGATTCTCCACCACCTGCAGCGATGTCACATTGGCAAACCCCCAAAGACCTGCTCCATAGGTCACTATAGCTACGCAAGTAGCCCTATACACGTTTAACATTTCCCCCGTAGGTTTTTTACCCAGTTTATGACTGAAATTTTTAAGAGCCGCTATAGATTTACAAAATAACAGCTTTCTAGTCTTAATAGTAGTATTCCACTTTCCAGTGTAGTCAAATAAAACTCCTAGGTAGGAGAAAGTTGGGGTAAACTCAACTGAAGTCTGGCCAATAAGAACAGCTTTCTTCTTCTTAGTTGCGCCTGTACCGCAAGTCATGGTGAAAGTTTTTGCGCAATTTATCTTTAAATTTAAGCCGTTCATAAAATCTGCAAAAGAGGAGACCAAGGCTTGTAGGGCCCGTGGGGTTCGAGCCATTAAAACCGCATCGTCGGCATATAACAATGCAGGCACTGGTCTTTCCCTCACCATCGGCAAATCCCTACATTCCTTTATCAAAGTTTCCTCAAGATTATTTATATAAAGTGTGAAAAGGAATGGGGCCATCACACAGCCTTGTCGTACACCTCGAGAAATAGCAAAGGGTGCAGTACATTCCCCCCCTATTCCAAATCTAACTCTTGCAGATGCGCCCTGATATAGTTCCCTTAAAAAGTTAATAATTGCTGTGTCTACCCCCATCTTTTTCATAACAATCCAGAGCTTACTATGTGATACGCAATCAAATGCGGAGGTTAAATCTACAAACACGGGCGTAACACAGGCCCCTGCAGCCCCCGCGGTGCGGGGGGGCCCTCACCCTCCAGGGGGCCCCGCAGCACTGCACTTCTGCTGGGGAGCTCTAGATTGAGTCCGGAGAGGGCCCCTTCACGTACCCTGCGGGGGGGCCCCATCAAGATTCGTTACACCACTGTCTACAAATGTTAAAAACAGACAACCCCCCTTAACCTTTGTGTATTTCTCTTTTAAAATATATAAGTTCAGACACTGTTCAGTTGTCCCAAGCCCCTTCCTGAATCCATATTGCAAATCGCTGATTATCCTGTTTTCTTCAGCCCATAGTTGTAGCCTATTTAAAATGACTCTACCAAAAACTTTAATGGTAGAGTCCAAGAGCGAAATCGGACGATAACAATGACAGCTAAGTCTGTCACCTTTTTTAAAAATAGGGACTATTAAAGATTCCTGCCAAGATGAAAAAGAAGCATACTGGAACGTGAAGTTAAAAACCCTTGCGAGAATCGGGGCCCATAACTCGATGTTATTCTTATAGAGGTCCACCGGTACCCCATCAGGGCCGGGTGCTTTGCAAGCACTGGTTGTTAATGTTTCTGTCTTGCCCCTTTTGCAGAGTCCTTAGGCAGCGTTGTTCAATTGATCAGTAGTAATATGTAATCTCACACTGGGATCCCAAACTTGCCTTTTGTGATTAACCTAAGTGGCGTGCTAGGGTATCTTTAGAGTCACAGCAGTGCATAATGCTTCACTGCTCATTTTTGGCCTCAGGAACTTATTTATTATCATCAGACTTTAAATCAGTCTAGAGCGATAAAAAGCAGAAAAGAGGAGGAAGAGAGATGGGCAAATAACATGCATTCATTTATAATGTATTTCCATAGGTCAAACCCAAAAGGCAGCGGAGCGCTGTACAGTGTCAAAGACAAGGAAACCACGGAAAACGAGAAAAAACACGTGCATAAACGGACATAAAAGACTTGGATACAGGGAAGGAACTGTGGAGTGGTAGAGAGACTTGTGGTTGAATAAAAACTAGGCAGCTGTGGCATTTGACGACCCTGTTAAGCAGTACCAGCACAAAAGCTTTCGCCCAGGCACTATTTTGTCTGTTTTATAAATTCAGCATGGGTTCTGAGAGCTGGATTTCCCCCCTGATTCTGCTCCCATACTCTTGCTCTTGGGCAAACACCTTCGGATTTGTGCGTGAACTCTGCGTTTTGTGTCTCGCACCATCACCCATCGCACCTCAACGTGTCTTCAGAGTTGCACATTTCTACCACCTGCTCACAATGTACTTCCTCTTCTCCCTAGGAACATCGCCCCTCTCGGAATACGTCCTTCTCTCCCTGCCCGTCGCAACTTCTGTGGCCAGGCTGCTCCACTTTAGTTTTTCAAAATTGGTATCGATTTTTCTTTTCGTTTTCTTAACTATTCTTATTTGAGTATGTTAGGTTTTCTATTTTTCTCTTTATTGAATATTAGAAGTCGACAGTAGTCTCCAAGGTGCTTACTAAAAATGAGTCAAGAATGTGAGCATTCGTCCACATTAAGATGAAATATCTATTAGAGCATTCACTGGCCACGTGCCCTCTCCAACCATTGCCTAATTTTACTGAAGTGTCGACAGGCTGGTGGTTAAGTCGCAAACTGAATGACACAACTTATTAGTGTGAAAAGGTGTAACCAACTGTGCAAACCGCTCGCAGCAGCTTTTTAGCCAAGTGGGTGAACGTTGAAACACGTCCTATAGAGTGAAATTTTACATATACGGCATAAAGTTAGCTGTGCGCAAAGACAGAATCCTTTAAGCCTTCATTTTCCTAAGACTTGAAACCCAACTACCTGAACAGCTTGAGGAAGCCGCGAGCCGAACGAAGCAAAATACAATTAAAACCGAATCCACCCGCTGACAGGTCCCGCAACTGCGCTCGAACTTAAGGAGCCGCGAGAGACAAGTCCTAGCTCGCGGGCCATTCCAGAGGAGAAACCGTAGAGGTGTACCTGGGGAGGGTGGGCCTCTGAGATAATGAACGGAAGGAATATGTGGCTACAGTATCAAATCAGCGTCTGCGTGGACATGATCCGACTGCACCATGGGTGCTCTTGTCAAGCTGTCAAGTGGAGCAGTCTTAGTTTACACAAGGAAGGAAGCGTGCACAAGGGCTGGCCTTGTGCAAAGGCTGTCAGTGCTCAGGGCGACGACGCCGTCCATTCACATTATCCGTGCACACCACGTGCTCCTTCGCTTGACGAGTTCACGGGGGGCATGGTGCTTCTATACGGTTGACTACTGATTTTCCCTGAGGTGCCATTTTAATTTCCTCCGCTCGGGTTTCTCATTCTTCCCGGTGAATGGCTGGCCCAGCCGGTGCGGCAGCTACGCCATCACGGAGCTGTGGATGCAATATGGCAGCTGAGCTCAGAAAAGGAGTTCCTTTCACTGTGGCTGTGGTGGATTCTACAGTCTCCAGGTCATTGCAGGATATTCCGTAGCCTTCTTCGAGTTGATAGTCCTGTCACCAGTTCAGGCCTTGGGCACCATTTAGAGTCTCATATAAAATCTGGAGGTGAACGTCTATGGGAGTAATCATCTTATTGCTCTGATTTACCTATAGGTTTAGAGTTTTGTACACATAAACCATGAAAAAAACTTATGTTTTTACTCAGGCCACCAGTGCTCTTTTTGTCAGCCTCTGAAAGGAGCAAAAAGTTAGTTTGGTCATGCTGCCATTTGGACCTGTAGGCTTTGGGTTACAGTTACAAATTGGGCCTGCTGCAGGTGCTCGACTCACACTGGACCAGGGTCGGATTGGGAAGGCGGGCAGTCTGTCATTGGCCGATGGGCCGGCGCCTAAGTGTCACCTGTGGGCCGTTTTCATTAAGCCGTGTGTCACCTGAACCACAGAGCCTTGCAATCTTTGGCAGCCCCCCAGCCAGGACGCTATATTGTAAGGCAGGCTGACTATCAGGGTGGGGTCTTTTGTCACTAGACCTCAGTTTAGCCCCTGGGGGCTGCACACACCCAAAAGCAGTGCTCCTTCTCCCCTTCTGGGCTGTCAAACAGAGACGGGGAAGGAAGAGTAAAACAGCCTTGCAGGGGGTTCATTGTCAGGTGATAACGGCCGATGGCCCATCTTCACTACGGCACTCATTGCCCTCCCACCTCCAAGCCTGGCCCAGAAGCTTTGTTCTTTGCTTCAGTAGCTGGGTAGAGTAGAGCGGAGAGTGGTGGGGGGTAAGGGGAAAGGGGAGGGGGAGATAAGGTCAGGGGCGACACAAGAGAGTTTGCCCAAAGTCCGGCTGGGTTGGTGACGGTCAAGGAGGGAATCCAAAGTTCATCACCCCTTTAGCGCACGAGGTAGGGATACCGGGTGGAGGGGGAGGAGGGAGATAAGGTCAGGAGAGTTTGCCCAAGGACCGGCTGGGTAGGTGATGGCCAAGGAGGGAATCCATAGCTCATCTCCTCTTTAGCTTGCGAGGTAGCTCCACTGGGTGTCAGTCAAAATGGCTGGGTCTCACCTGTCGATGGAAGGATCATAGAGTCAATGACTGGGGCGACCGTCTTGAGGACAGGCAGGGGGGATGAGTCCTTGATATACAAATTCAGAGGGTCCCCATAATTTTCAATAATCCGGCTGAAAGGGGGTGCAAACTAAGCATAGGATCGGCATGATGAACAGCACCAGGGTCTGAATGTCTTTAGGGGGTCATTTCAGGATAGAGCTTGTCCAATTACTGAGCCTTTCAGGGGTCCTCCTGTTATCTGCTCAGTAGATTGCATGTTATATTGCTCAGGGATTCGTCAAGGAGCAGCTCCACCTGTTAGTTGTCCCTGACGGTGGCCATCTTAGATCAGGCAAGCCCCAAATGACCAGGGTTGACCCTGCTTAAATGGACACCATTCAGAATATGCCACATTTCTCAGCAACATGGCTATATTCGGATCCACGCCGCCACCCTTTGGAGTCAGATCTGGCTTACCAGTTTGCAGCAGGGAGAGGCAGCTTCTTGAGACCCCAGCATTCTTCTATGGATCTTCGCTCGCATCTCTACTTTAGTGTGATCGGCAGCTCGGTCGGCACTCCCGCTGTCACCACACCGCATCTCCACATGAATTAACTGTGGCGCCGAACACTGCCAGGTCTCCCAGCGTTCATCTGCTAGCACCGCTCTCGGCTCGTCAGTGATGAGTGATGTCGGGTTTTCCGGTTACCGATGTATTTAACCTATCATTTCCTGGACTCACACAGCAATGATGCCTGGGAATTGTAGTTTCCGTAATATCAAATAGTTTATTGCGCCTCATTGACAGTGTAACATGATGGCTGGTGACCCAGTCTGGCTTATTGCACATTGCATTCTGGTAGTTGTAATATTAGGAAAAGGGCCAAACCCCTTTTGTCAAAATATAACTTTCTAAAAGAGGCATTTTCAGACCTGCAATTCAAAAACCAGCGTTACTAACATATGTGTTTTCAATTAATGAGTCGAGAAATACCAAACTCCAATTTTCCATCTGCTCTCAATGGGAAATTACACTTAAAAGATGTTTTGAAGCAGTCCCCATGTTAACCTATGGGAGAGATAGGCCTTGCAGTAGTGAAAAACAAATGTAGAAGTTTTTCCAGGATATATAAAACTCAAAAGGATATGTCCTACTTTTTAAATACACTGCACCCTGCCCTTGTGGCTATCTAGCGCCTACCCTAGTGGTGACTTACATGTAATAAAAGTAAGGTTTGGGGACTGGCAAGTAGTTTAACTTGCCAGATCGAAATGGCGGTTTAAAGCGGCACACACAGTAACTGCAATTGCAGGCCTGAGCCATGTTTTGAGGGCTTCTGAGTGGGTGGCAC
This sequence comes from Lissotriton vulgaris, assembly GCF_964263255.1. Taxonomy (NCBI): domain Eukaryota; kingdom Metazoa; phylum Chordata; class Amphibia; order Caudata; family Salamandridae; genus Lissotriton; species Lissotriton vulgaris. Next base: position 53,341,307 of record NC_141686.1, read on the forward strand.
AATCAGTGCTGCAGGCCCACTAGTTTAGAACCAAAAATTGTTTGGCCCTGCGTTATTAACTACTGCTTTCGAAAAACCACTTTAACAACTAGAGTGGTTTGGTGTCTTTATTGTACCTATCCTTTCTTCATTTGTTTATAGTACACTAGCAGCCCATCCCGACGTTGTCCGGGTATGAATTGCTGCTGGCCAGTAGTATATTGTTTTGTAGGGTTTTGTTTTGATAGCATTTCTTATCTGTGACAGGCCTGTGAAACGCTCCGATACACAGTGCACTGCTGACGCACTTAAGAGTGCGCTTTCAGTAGTGTGTGAACTCGAGTTTCCCTACTTTGTTTTACCTTGCAATATTATATAGCGCGAACTCGACAACATGGCATGAGCACAATTTACATTACAGAAGAACACATTAATTTGTGGTAGGCACGGGGAGACAAAGTGATTTGCCTGGAATCACAGGATGTTGAGCTGATGCCGAGATTTGAACGTAGCTCCCCAGCTCTAAAGTTCGCAATTCTAGAACTTGTGGCGGGAGGCGTGTCTAAAAGTGTATGTCGGTGCTGGCCATCAATGAGAGAGACCTATGCATTTTTCAAATGGGTGGTGAAAAAATATGAGTATGTTGCTGGAGATGTGGGCCGCCGTGCCACCAATGTACTTACCGGGGGAGGGTAAACACCCATTATTCCGCAACTTTCTTTCCGCATACCATCACTCCGCATACCTTCATTACGAAAGTACCATGACTCCGCAATGCCATTATAACACATGGCATTACATTTTATATGCTTTTTCCACGCATACATTTTCAACGAAATTCGTTGTAAATGCATGAATGGTAAAAGCATGTTTTTTTAATGTTTTGATAAGCTAAGTATGGGTATGGGGGTATATGTTTTGGGGTACTGAGGTATATGTTTTGGGGTGTTTGGGTATTTTAAGGGTTCAGATATAGTTTTGGATTATGGGGTACAGGGGTAGTTTTAGGGTTTAGGGATAGGTATGGGTTTTGGGGTACAGGGGTCTTTTTAGGGTTCAGGGCTAGGTTGGGGTTTTGGGGTATAGGGGTATTTTTAGGGTTCAGGGGTAGGCTTGGGTTTTGGGGTACAGGGGTATTTTAAGGGTTCAGGGCTAGGTTTGGGTTTTGGGGTACAGGGGTATTTTTAGGGTTCAGGGCTAGGTTTGGGTTTTGGGTTACACGGGTATTTTAGGGTTCAGGGCTAGGTTTGGGTTTTGGGGTACAGGGGTATTTTAGGGTTCAGGGGTAGGTTTGGGTTTTGGGGTACAGTGGTATTTTTAGAGTTCAGGGCTAGGTTTGGGTTTTGGGGTACAGTGGTATTTTTAGGGTTTAGGGGTAGGTTTGGGTTTTGGGGAACAGGGTATATTTATAGGGTTAAGTATTTACGGGTGTTGGGGTATTTTAAAGAGTGAGGGTGGGTTATGATTATGGGGTGCAGGGGTATTTAAAGGGAGCAGGGTGGGATTAGCACACGATATGAGACATGGCATGAAGGGAGGAACGTACCACACGCCCCCAGTGTTTATCACGCCCCAGAACACGCCCACAGCACAAGGCAGACACACCCACAAGGGACTACTTTGCTGGCACGGTTCTTTTACCTTTTAAATGTATATGGTGGGCATCTGCATAGCCTATGTCCTTCTGCTGCAACTGCCCTTTCCGATGCTGTATTGGGTGTTGTGATTGGTGCTGTGGTTCCTGAGATTACCCGCCTCAAAGGTTTGGGCTCTCTCTTTATTATATTAGTATGGATTACACATTTGAGTCATGTCATAGAGAAGAACAATGATTTTTGGAAATATTCAACACAACATTAAAAAATAATGGCACAATTGAAGTTCGACGAGTAAATAACCAATAAATTGACAAAACATGACAGGAACTGGCAAAAAAAACAATTGATCAGTCCTAAATTTGACAACGAAACAATGGCGGCACAGATTGTTTACATTTTCACACTCCTGTAACCTGCCATACACAGCTAGACAATGCAACAATTACACCAGGCTAATTGCCTTGTTTGTATACCGTATTATTCAGTGAGATTATAGTCATTACAACTAGCTGGGGGTGTCTCGACGCGTTTCAGAACCCTACTTTTTTTTTTGGTTCCCCTCAGGACCAGGACAGGTTGAACACTTTCAGAGGTGTATACCGTATTATTCATGGATAAATTCAACAAAGTGAGGCTGTCCCCAAAGCCCCATTCCATGCATCGTTTTCCTAAAATTTACCAATGGAATAGTCTATTGATACTTCCAGCCACTGGCAAGAAATTTCTCACTATATTATGCGGTTTCCCATGCCGTTAATTGCTAAACAGCACCCGTGATCACCACCTCTGAATGTGTCCCACCTGTCCTTATCCTGAGGAGAACTCAAATAGAAAAGTAGGGTTCTGAAACGCATCGACTCACCCCAAGCTAGCTGTAATCACCATCATCTCACTGAATAATACAGTGTACAAACAAAGCAATTAGCCTAGTGTCATTGTTGCATTGTCTAGCTGTGTATGGCAGGTTGCAGGAGTGTGAAAATGTAAACAATCTGTGCTGACATTGTTTTTTTGTCAAATGTAGGACTGGTCAGCTGTTTTTTTCAGTTCCTGTCATGTTTTGTCAACTTATTGGTTATTTACTCGTCGAACGTCAAATATGATGTTATTTTTTGATGTTGTGTTGAATATTGCTAAAAATCATTGTTTTTCTCCCTGACATGACTCAAATGTTTAATGTACTATAAACAAATGAAGAAAGGAAAGGAGTAATAAAGACACCAAATCACTCTAGTTGTCAAAGTGGTTTTTCGAACGCAGTAATTCATTACGCATGCACAAACAATTTTTTGTTCTAAACTATAGTTGTGGACTAGTTTGGGTGTCAGGATTGGCCCAACCTCTCATAGTTAAAAAAGCAGGCCCATTAGTAGCATTTAATTTAATGGCCCTGGGCACATGTAGTGCAGTTTACTAGGGATTTATAAGTAAAATAAATATGGTAATTGTGGATAAGCCAATGTTACCATGGTTAGGGTACAAAACGTATGCACTTTAGCCAGGTAAGCAGCAGTAAAGTGTCCAGGGTTCTCAAGCCAGCAAAAATGAAGTCAGCAAAACAGGAGGTCAGGAGTCAAAAAGTCGGGGGAATCCCGCCAAGGTTGCCAGGTCAACCACAGGTTGAGAATACTAATCTGGGTAGAAGCTACGCAAAAATGAAGTCAGCAAAACATGAGGCCAGGAGTAATAAAGTCAGGTGAAACCACGCCACGGATGCCCGGTCTGACAGAGGTTGAGAATACTCCTCTTGGTAGAAGCTAAGATGTGATTGACAAAGTCTTAAGCCAGTGACTGAAAGAATCTGGCTAAAAGAAAGACAGAGGTTGAAAGTGGTGGACCCAAAGTGTACTGCATGTAAACAGTGGATCTGTTAAAATAGCTGCAACGCGGACCAAAAATTGATATCCTTCTGTTATGTTGGACTTCTTTAGAAACTAGGGATCCCCTAAATGTAATCCTACCTTCTAAGTTGTTGTCTTGAAAGCGCATAGTGTAGAGCAGAGTTCTCCAAAGTCTGTCATGGAGGGGTTTGGATCTATGCCAGATTTTTAAGATAACTACATTTATCTAAATGGGGATATGTTAATAATCTGGAATGGATCCGGACCTCCAGGACTGACTTTAGAGAACCTTGGTGATGAGCAAAGCAGAGCAGTTACAATTATTCTGCCAAAGTTTATACCCTATAAAATATGCTTTTAAACTCATGAGGAAAAGGTGGTCATGAACAGCAATACCATTGTATGACCAATGGAGGGTGAAAGGAAGCTGTAGGCAAAAGGCGGATACCGTTCCTTGATGAATGTGTGACTACAGGGGGGCATCATGACCACCTTCCCTTCATGAGCTTTAAACCCAGCTCTTGTAAAATGATACCTTAGATAATCTGTTGACGTTTCAATAAAATATAGATTCACTAACAAGCAATCTTCATTTGGCACTAGAAATTAGTTCACCCCCTGAGCTATACATTAATGAAAGAGTCTCAAGGTTGTTCACAAAGCCATGTGCAATTTGTCTGTTCGTTCAGGAAAGTCTACTCCTCTTATGCCCTCAAGAAAGCACCAATGCGGTGCAAGGTTTATCCATATTGATTTGATTTTGATTTGTCTATTTGTATAGCGCGCGATTGCCCGAGGGCGTCTTGGCGCTGATATATATACCACTGGCTCATTAAAGATGTATGACTTGAGCTGTTTAGTGAAAAGCCATGTTTTAACTTCCTTTCTGAAGGATTTCAGGGATGGACTGGTTTTTATGTCTAGTGGTAGTTGGTTCCATGTTCTTGCCGTGTGTACCAGGAAGCTTCTTCCGCCCCAGTTAGTTCTTTTGAATCTAGGGACCCTCATGAGTTTCATTTGGCTGGATCTGAGAAGTCTGTTTGGCTCATATAGTTGCAGATGTGTTCTTAGAAATTGTGATCCAGTTCCGTTTATTGCTTTAAATGCCAAGCATAGTGATTTAAATTGTATCCTGCTTACAATTGGGAGCCAGTGCAGGCTCTTTAGTTTATGGCTTACTTTTTCGAACTTTGGTATTTCCAGTATCAGCCTAGCTGCTGCGTTCTGCAGGCGTTGTAGCTTAAGTAGGATTTTCTTCCTTGCTCCGGCATATAGGCTGTTTCCGTAGTCCAGTCTGGACAAGGCCAGTGCTGTCACCACTGTCTTGCGTGAATCATACGGTAGGTAAGGTAGAATCTTTTTAATCATTTTTAAGATGTACCAGAGTGATGAAGCTAAATTGCTTGCTTGAGCGTCGAAAGAAAGGTTAGTGTCTAGCATGATCCCTAGGTTTTTCACCTTTTCTGACGCCTCTGGGCATCTTCCCATATCTTTAGGCCACCATAAGGGGGACCATATGTTTGTGTCTCCTCCTAGTATCATAACTTCACTCTTGTCACCGTTCAATTTTAAGCAGTTCATTCTCATCCATTGGCTGATTTTTGTCATGCAGCGTTGGAATTTTTCTGCTGTGTCTTGTACCTCCTTACTTATTGACACCACAATTTGGGTGTCGTCGGCGTAAGATATAGGGGTGAAACCATTGTTCCTTATTATTTGTGCGAGTGGAGCTACATATAAATTAAAAAGAGTGGGGCTCATTGATGAGCCCTGCGGGACTCCGCATGGTAGGCTGAACAGATTGGATTTCGCTTCTCCTGATTCTACTGAGAAGGTTCTGTTCTCTAAGTAGGAGGCTGTAAGAGCGCATGCTGAGTCATATATGTTTGCTGTTTTTAACCGCGTTATAAGGATTTCGTGGCTGACCGTATCGAAGGCCGCTGATAGGTCGAGTAGTATCAGAGCGGCCTTCGATCCGTTGTCCATTATTTGCCTAAGTTCCTCCACTGCTGTGATCAGGGCAGTCTCCGTCCCATGTTCTACCCGGAAACCGAACTGAGAATGGTCCAGCCAATCTCCGTCCATCAGATGTTGAGATAGCTGTTTGTTTAACAGTTTCTCCAAGATTTTTGCGTCAAAAGGAATCCTGGCTATGGGTCTGTAGTTGTTGGGATTTTCGCAGTCTAGATTAGGTTTCTTTAGCAGTGGCCTGATAGATATCATTTTCCAGTCGTCTGGGAAGATATTGGTATTAATAATTTTGGAGAATAATTTTTCCAGTACTAGGCTTAGTTGTGTGGAACAGACCTGCATGATTCTGGGTGGACAAGGGTCCGTTGGACTACCTGAATTGGTAGTGTGAATTTCTTTCTGGATCTGCTCAGCTGTAGGGGGTGTAAATCTAAAAGCTGATATTTGATCTTGTTGGGTTACTGGATTTATTGGGTGTGATATGTCCTTTTCTATTGTTTCAGTACTCTGATTTTTGAAGGAGTTATATACTGATGAGACTTTATTAACGAAGAAATCCCCTAATATATTGCAGAAGTTTGATGACAGTGCTTCTAGGTTATTGTTTTCAAACTTTGCAAAAAGGGTTTTGAAACGAGTTTTTTGACTCGTTAATCTTCTTAATGAAGTATTTACTTTGTTCTTCTAATATTAGCTTTTTATAACTGTTTAAGGTGTCTTTATATTCTTGTCTGAGGTGGGCATCGTAGTTAGTTCTCCACTTTTTCTCTGCTCTTCTACACGTTTGTTTTTGTGTTTTTAGAGCTTCTGAGAACCATGGTTGTGATGGGGTTTTTCTTTTCAAAGTAGACTTTTTTTGAGGGACTGTCGAATTGACTGTGTTGTCTATCCAATCATTGAATTGTTTGCAGGCTATATTACTATTGTCGTTAAAAGTGGGATGGGATGTTTGGAGTTTTTCTATGAATGCCTGGTTGTCAATTTTGGACCAGTCACAATAGGTTACTTGCTTAATAAGTTCCACTGGTCTTCCAGTGTCCTCTTTAACTTCCAGAGTGAATCTTACTAGTTTGTGGTCTGACCATGGGATTGGGAGGGTGTCAATTTTATTGAGGTTCTGACAAGATGTGAAAATACCGTCTAATGTATGTCCGGCGTTATGAGTTTCTAGATGTACTTTCTGTTTCAAGTCGAAGTTTGCCATTGCATCTATAAATGCTGCTATCTTGGGGTCTGATTTTTTCTCTAGGTGTAGATTGAAATCACCTAGGATGGTATAATCTGGACATGTCACACTAGATTCAAGAAAAGGACTTAACAGGTCGATTAAGGTTTTTTTTGCACTAGGTGGTCTGTATATTAGTATTCCATTAAACGTGTAATTGTTTGTAATCTTTAATTTGAAGGTTAATGTTTCGCAGTCTGAGGTGTTACCTTTATCTGAGATTTTAATTCTAAGATCTTCTTTTGCTATGACCGCTAAACCTCCTCCTCGTTTTATTTTTCTGTCGACTCTGGAGAATGAGTATCCTTCCGGAATAGCTAAGGCCAGGTCAGCATCTGATGCCTCGTCTGCCCATGTTTCGGTAATGAATAATATATCAATTTTTTGTTCATCTATTAGTTCGGATGTCTGTATATTATGCTTGACCAATGATCTGGCATTGATCAAACCGATTTTCAGAATATAGTTTCTGTATTTCGGTATCCCGGGTTTATCCACGTTTTTAACGGGAAGAAAGTCGAATGTAAGTGGGCATGACAGACATTTCTTACCTTCTTTGTGTGGCTCTATCTGAGCACATGTGAAGTGTGGTCTCAGTCCTCTTAGTTCTTGGCTGGAGTATTTCCATAGCCTTTTATCGGGGTCGTTTTGGCCAGGGGGTATGGCCCTGGGCCCGGTCTTGGCACGGACGGGCGCAGACAGGCTTGCCTTAGGCGCGCAAACGGCGCTCCCGCTGCGCTCGTCCGCTGCGCTTCCGACAAATGCACATCTTTATCGTACGGGGGGCGTGGCTTCAAGGGGGCGTGGCCTGTGTGCAAGCCGTCAATGGTGGCTGCAAAAGTTTGTTTGTTTAGACCCCAACAGCGTTCAGTCGGCTGTGCGAAAAGATGAAGGCTGGGCTTGTCCCTAGGAAAGAGAGCAAAGTAGAGTGCTTGGTTTTTAAAAAGCTACAATAAATCCGGTGACATTCAAATTTTAAAACAAAGATCGAGCACCTGCAGCTCCCGGCTTCCGCCTCAGGAGTAGGTTCACAGTGGACAGAGACGCTAGCTGTCAGCGCCTTTGTAGTGGGCGGGGGGGGGGGGGCGTGGCGTGGCTTCGAGGGGGCGTGGCCTTTGTGCACGCCGTCAATGGTGGCTGCAAAAGTTTGTTTGTTTAGACCGCAACAGCGTTCAGTCGGCTGTGCGGAAAGATGAAGGCTGGGCTTGTCCCCAGGAAAGAGAGCAAAGTAGAGTGCTTGGTTTTTAAAAAGTTACAATAAATCCGGTGACATTCAGATTTTAAAACAAAGATCGAGCACCTGCAGCTCCCGGCTTCCGCCTCAGGAGTAGGTTTACAGTGGACAGAGACGCTAGCTGTCAGCGCCTTTGTAGTGGGTGGGGGGGCGTGGCTTCGAGGGGGCGTGGCCTGTGTGCACGCCGTCAATGGTGGCTGCAAAAGTTTGTTTGTTTAGACCGCAACAGCGTTCAGTCGGCTGTGCGGAAAGATGAAGGCTGGGCTTGTCCCCAGGAAAGAGAGCAAAGTAGAGTGCTTGGTTTTTAAAAAGTTACAATAAATCCGGTGACATTCAAATTTTAAAACAAAGATCGAGCACCTGCAGCTCCCGGCTTCCGCCTCAGGAGTAGGTTGACAATGTAGGGGAAACTGTGTGCAAAGCTGCCACCCTTGGAGCTACATAAACATGTAAGGTGGATGGCCACATCTCCCGCAGGGGGGGCACTAAATGGGATAACCCTTTATTGTTTCCTCACTGCCCTGGGATATTATTATGTAAGTGGCTACCTGGCATAGTAAAGTAGTAACAGCCCACCCAATATTACGCCTCCCTAACCCCAGGTGTATGACGCCAATTCCAACATGGGGAGGGGGATCAGCCACGGTATGTAAGTGGGGATCTCGCCTCCTGGATATAGCTCTTTTCTAGTGTCCACACCATTTTTGGTGGCACCAAAAGTCTCCATCTGAAAAAGAAATCCCTTTCCACTGAGAATGTTGTCAGCACTCTTGTGGACTCTTCCCACCCACGGCACTCAGTATGAATGGAAGCGTTCACGCAGGATGCCTACACTAATGATGTCATGGTCATTATATATTTACTGTAGTCTAGATGCTTTGATCTAGTTATTCAAATTGTTTTAGTCTGTTCCTTGTTGTCAAAAGCTGAAGTCTCACACAAAGGGTGTTTCAAAATATGGCTTATCACTCACAACTTCTGGCATTCTGAAAATCTCTCATTTATTGACCGAGATTACATCACCTGCTTTAAATAAATCCAGGAATTACGTATCCCAGCATTCTGTCAGTTTCTGCCAAATACGCGCTCATGTTCGCTGATACCTTTTGAATGTGGTTTTATACCTTGTGTGACTGGAGCTCTCGTTAGGAGCACGTCTTCTTTGTCTGGCTCTGTTGCAAAAGACCTCTGAGAGAAAAGAAACCCGCGTCGCTGATGTTTCGAGTCATGATGAGGTGATAAATCGTGGGTTTTAGCACGTTAGTTCCCAGAGAGGCAGCCGGAAGTTCATGCGTCTGACATAATGAAAGGCCGCGGTCGGCTTTGAAGGCGCTCGCTTCTGTGGCACTTCATCTTTCATCGCTGGCGTTCTCTCTCTCTCTGCCTCTAATGTCAGCTGTTTAACACCCTCGTCGATGGAAAGGTCGAGAAAGGTTCTCGAACTGTCATTAATAAAAAGTGTCAGGGTGCTGCTCTTTTGGAAAAGCCAAGACGTCTTAGCACGCGAGCAGGGCGCACGTCAGAGCGCTACGTACGGTCTAGCGTCATGTTACAAAGTGGGAATGACAAAGCTCTGCGTCTACTGGGCATTCGCCGTCAAATTAACCATCGCCTAAACGCGATAATTAGACTGTGCATTTCAGCTCACATCTATTTCACAGAGTCCCAAAAGTTACCATCTGAAATCCTCTGCTCTGACTTAAAAGCTTCGCTGGTGTTGTGTAATTGATTGAGAGGTTTTTTACAAAGTGCTCTCATGCGACTGAGGCGTCCCTCCAGGGCACTGAAGAGTTTCAAGGTAAGAGGGTCACTGTGGGAATACTTAGGTTTTGACTTGTTTTGTGAGTAAACGGAATGCCTCTTGTAGACTACAGTGGGATTAGCCCCTCAGAAAATATTGCCAATGCCTCTCCACAAATATTTCTCCTTCCTTGCCATCAAAAGGATCACCCAGCAAAAACATTGAACTCCTCTATCATTTTTTGGATTCTCTGTAGTCTGAGAGTGATGACCTATTCTATCTTTCAAGAGCTCCAGAAAGAACACAAATGTGCCTTGGGTAGGCCTCGGCGAAACTCGGAGAGTTTTACTCCATGGAATGACACGGAGTTACAGAAAAACTCTGCAAAGATTCCAAGGACCAATGGGCCTAAAACGCATGTCACGCTGCTCATGCACTGATTTTAGTGCCGGTAGTGAGATCAGCGCTGAAAAATAAGTGCGAATAGAGCTACTCTATTTTCGAATTGATTTTGCTTCATAAAGCTTTTTGGAAGTTCCCATAGTGGCTGAAAATTGCGCAAGGGGACTCCAAACCTCGCTCACACTCATCAGCTTGCATTCTGAAGCCTGGCGTTATTCCTGTTATCATTGCTTTGCCCAAATGGGAAAATAATTAAGCATGCAGTGATTGGCGGAATTTGGTGAGATCTCCGTGTTACGAGAGTAATGCGAGGTTGCTAAAATTCTCCAATTCCACTCGCAGATATAAAAATTCCACCCAGGCCAAATCTTGGGGGCACGTCCACAATTACCTGGAAGCACAGTGAATAAATATGTTAAAATGAAATACATGCAAAGAAAACAGATGCATATGAGCTGCACAAGTAATCTTCAACTGCACAGGAGTCAATAAAAGATGGAATGACAGAGCTATAGTGGGTCACAGGGTTTCTAGCTACCTTGGAATGAAAATGATGGTCTGCATCAATTTACACGATCCGTAATTTTAACTAGATGAGTCTAACCTGCTAATTCTTCTATCTGTTACCGTTTTGTATTTACCTCATACTTCTTGCGATCTTGACCCCATTTACTGCCTATTTATTTAATTTGCAATTTTAGTTGCCAGCACGTGTATGCTATGTTTAGTTTCTTTTTGTTTCCCAGTATTCCTTGTTTAGAAGCAGTTCTGCTACAAGGAACGGTGCATCAGGGATTTAGTTTGTTTTTTGGTTAACCCATGTTGCCTTCTTGCTTTTTTGGTCGCGTCTAGAGTCCGCATGCAATCGCTGCTCTGGTGAAGATCTACTGTAGTCCAGTATGTGAGGGAAGCCCCGCCCTCTCCCCTGCCCATATTTTTCATTGGCTTTGGTCTTTGTCCTTTGTAAATGCTGCCTTCGGATTCGTTTATAGGCTTGCTAGTCCCTCCTTATAATGGCAATGTCGTTTTTTTTATCCTCCACTGGCTACTGGCCCCTTTATTTAGAGTCTTACACAGTATCTGTTATTTAGTCTGTGAGCACTACTTTATTATATTAGGTTCTCCTACTCCCCCCTCTCTCCTGTTCTCTGTGCCTTCTCGCCCCCCCACACCTGCTGTTTGTGACTTTTCGCCCCTCCCGCTATCCCTGCCTTATTAACCCCTCATTCCCGTTGTCCGTGGCCCGCCCTCCCTCCTGCTCTCCGTGCCTTCTCACCCCCTACCCCAGCCCGCACTCCTGTTGTCTGTGTCTTCCCCCTTCCCCACCCGCACTCCCGTTGTCAGTTCCTCCCCTCCCCTCTGACCTCCCTCCCGTTGTCCATGCAATGCAATAGGTCTCGCGTAAATGCAAGTCCTATTGCATTGCAAGTGCTTGTTATTAGTAATGGCGGCCACGCGCAATATTTAAAAAATGCGCGGGTCACCTAGCTTGCATATTTTTGTTTTTAGTATTTAATTTTATTTTAAGCTTGATACACTTTAAAAATATAGCCACACTGTAGGGAAGACTGACACGTTAAGTTGAAAAAAAATGAAGATTTATTCAGGAGATGAACCAGATGAAGACAAACCAGCCCCCAGGAGTAGATCCAAGCTGAATCTAACTCCAGTAAGTCCGCTAACCGTCATCTCAAATCTAAATCATTACACAAAATCCTAACTGTAAACTGACTGTCGCATGCACAAAAATTTAAACCAAATACATTCTAAACATTCATCCCGTTCCTCCTGAAGGCTAGGAAGAGCTTCATGAGGAACGGAAATAAAAGAAACACTACACATCCCCCCTTTTAAAAAACAGAATAACAATACAATTAATTACAAATATGGTCCTTCAAAACAATGGGAGGCTTGATGACCCTTTTTCCAAGTGTATTTGTTTCGCTGATGACTTCCTTGGAGCAATCTGAACTCTGTTGAGAATCGTAGGTAACTTTCTTTTGGGAATTCTTAATACAAATCTCCATAAGTGGTTGAGAATCAGCTAGAACAGAGTTACCAGGAGCATCACAAAGAGGTTGTTTACACAATGCTACTCTTTTAAGATTCCAACATTTTCCATCGTCTAAAATGACAGCATTTTTTTAAAGTTGAACAATACGCTGTGGATCATAAAATTTGATATTATTTTTAGAAAAGAAACCAGGTTTTTTAACCCTAATCCATTGACCAATGGACAAACCTACATCATGTGTATTGTGTTTTTTATCATACAATTTTTTGTATTACTCATGCTTAGTGTACAGATTTTCCATGACCTCAGCAGAGGACCAACTAACATCTCCAAAACCTTTAATCCAACCTGGAAATCATTTAGCTCTAGGTTTCCTTCCCCTCATAAGTTCAAATGGAGACCATTTTGTAGAATCTGAAACTGAAACCCTATAAAACCAAAGGTTTTGAATATTTGTGTCTCCCAGGTAACGTTGTTCTTAAAAGCTAATTGGATAGCTCCTTTTAAAACTCTGCTGTATCTTTCAATTAATCCATTTCCACTCGGATTGTATAGTGAGGTGGTGTTATGAGTAATACCACACTTAGACAAATATTGAGTCATGACTTCAGAAGTAAACTGTACTCCATTATCACTAATGATTATAGAAGGAGTCCCTTCACTGAGAAACACTTCATCAAAATGTTTTATAATTGTGTTGGTATCTAAACTCTTTATGATTTTAATTATAGGCCACTTTGAAAATACATCCATCATTGAAACAACATATTTACCAGAACTACCAACAGGGCCCATAATATCTACTGCAACATTTTCCCAAGGATACTCAGGACACATAAAATCACTCATAGGTGGCCTTAAGATTTTAAGAGATTTATCAGCTGAAGCACACAGTCTAAAATCTCTTGCAGCTCTCTTCAGCTCGATGTCCAATCCAGGACACCAAAACCTACTCTTGATGATGGATTTAGTTTTATAAATCCAAGATGGCCATCGGGACACAAAGCAATGATCTTAATTCTGAGGCTAAAAGGTGCCACTAAATTATCTCCTCTAATCAGATTACTGTCAAGATAAGCAAATTCGTTTCTAATTTGACAAAAATGCTTCAAACCTGAATTAACAAATTCCAAAACTTTCTTTAAATTATCATCTTTATCCAAAGCCTCTGTCCATTCTAATTTGTGAATAGATTCTACACTATGATCTCATAACCATGCTACCTGAACATCCTGCATAAGGTTATCCTGATTTTTAACTAGCTATGAAGAAAACCTTGAAAGATAATCAGCGACTTCATTGTCCTTACCAGGAATGTAAACCACTTTGTGAATGTAGTCTAAAAGTCTCATTGAAATTCTTGCTAACCTAGCTGTAACATTAATCATACCAACATTGGACAATACTTTCACAAAAGGTTTATGATCACATTTGATAATCACTTCCTTCCCCTACACGAACGTTCTAAAGTGTTCTAAAGACCAGGCACAGGCAAGTGCTTCACGTTCAATAACTGCATATCTGCATTCAGCAGGGGACAAAGACCTTGATGCGTAAGCTACAATATACTCTTGGCCATTTGTTGAAAGTGAGCCCATAATTCTACCAATGCCCAGGCTGCTGGCGCAAACCGCCTCTTAGTTTCCATTCCGAATAATTTACCAAATAAAGAGACGGGCGCTGGGAGCAGGAATCAAGAACAGAGTTTATTTCTCATGAGGAGAGCCAGTCATTTCGGACACGAAACACAGTGTCTTTCGGGAGGTGCTCTAACAAGTGAGCGTGAGACTCTGGCTTTTATACATTTGCAGAACATTTGATGATACAATCAGGTCAGTGTGTCGCAAAAGGAAAACATTCCTATAATCCTCGTGATGATCCTACTCCACATACGTTCACAATGGGGACCCTTGACCTGCTGATAAGAGGGAAGGGCGATCGTGCAACTGAGTGTGTCGTAGGATGTGTGCGCCTGATCATGGCCCAGGGGGTGGGATGGCTAGGCATACAATAAGGGCAGTAAATGGTATCTCCTGGCTTAGGCGATGGCCTCGGACATGTGTGGTCAGTCGAACTCGGGGGAAGGGGTCATCAAAGGAGTGGTATTCATGCCTGCGTGGACAATCGAGCGCGGAGGGAGGGCTCGTCAATAGAGGGGCATTCATGGAAGGGAAGGAGGTGCTGGTCAGGCGCGGCCGTGACTCTCAAGGACAGGGCTTTGCGAAAGAAGAGGGTTTATGACTTGCTCATATGAGGAGAAGGAGGGGGGGGGGGGTCAGGGTGCATGCAGGGCCAGAGTCGCGCAGAGAGAGAGAGAGAGAGAGAGAGAGAGAGAGAGAGAGATCTTATGACCTGTATATGAGAGAACAGGGGCAGTCAGATACAACTGGGGGGCTATGTCAGCTGAGGCGAAGGATGCCTCTTCAAGAGGGAAATGGGGGGGGGGGGTGGTGCCTGGGTCAAGCAGGAGGGTTGCCTTTCATAGCAGGGTCGCGCAGAGTGCTGGGTTTCATGGTCTATGTATGTGAGAGTGGGAGAGGGGGGGGTGTGCTCAAATGCGCGCAGGAGGGAAGCCAGTGATTCTAATGAGTGGGCAAGAGGCCAAGGTGCCTAAAATGGCTATCATGTACACATGGGTACAGGCCTTTGCGGGCTGAGGGATGCAGTCAATGCTTTACAATATTTCACGGTGCGTGCAGGGAGGGGAGTGGGAAAAGGGAAATGAACGTTGCCTATGTACATCAATACTTCTTATTTTCTACAGTCGCCCCTTTTTACATAGCAAAGTTCATTTTTACAGTCGATGAAGGTACATATAAACAGGTGCGATCGAAGAATTAGCATTTGTCAATACTAACATAGGGCATATAATCATGGACAGTTGATGTGTTTGGCAGAACGCAGCACATAGGGGATGGCATTTGTCGAGTTCCTATCATTTCAAATCACTACATAGCATAAATGTTTCTGACTTAAAAATGTGACCAATGAACATTTTGACCAAGTAGTCAAGGGAGGAATTCAGTTCAATACGCAAGATCTCTTCGTCACAGTGTCTTTTATCAGTGAGCCATCACTGGTAGGCTCTAGTCCGTGTCCTTTCGTTGGCGCTGTTGAGCACCCGCGGTGGAGCTATAGGTCCAGCTCGGTTCTATCCTTACGCGTTGCAGGGTGCGGTCAGTCCTCTGCTGTTAGACCACAGTCCTGTTCCCTAACCAATCCTTTGAGTGGCGCCTTAAGCTTGGCACCTATATTTCCGTGGTGTAACCCCATTTCCATCTAGATGTTGTTCTTCCTTTCAGCAGAGAGTCGCATGGAAAAGAGGGTGTGCTGTTTCGTTAGTCGATGGGAGTGAGAGGGCGGAGTGGGGGCAGATTTTCCCGGGACACACCAAAGGGACCAAGGGAGCAATGGGTAACAAGCAAGCAGGCCCATCAATCGGGCTTGAAAAGAGGGACGGAGGCTCCAGGCACACGTGGGTTGGCGGACAGAGAGCTTCAGGACAGCCCTTCATTCTTTCTTTTACCGCCTTTGAGAGTGCTGCCTCGTCCCGTTTCTTGTTGTCCTGCGGCTCCACCTTTGGTTGAGGTCGCATGTGTCTCATGATCTGCAGCCACGCTGTGCGTCACGTCCGGCCCTTCTCCTCCGGTGATTGAGTATCTTTAAATGGGTAAAAACAAGTTTTAGAGAACTGGCAGGAGAAGAGATTTTTACATATGAATTCCACTCGCAATCCTAGCACCTGGCGTTATGCTCATTGGTCATAGTCAGAAGTCTATTACCATGAAGTAAGTAGGTGGGTATTTCTACTGCGTTCGCACCAAGTCTAATCGGCGTTCGTTCATGACATATATGGACAGAGGTCGGACTCTTATCACCTGCGTATTTCAACAAAAACCCCAAGATTGACAACATTCAGGAGAGACTCGTCCTTCTAATTCGAGCCTTAACAGTCTTACATTTCCCTTTAGAGCTGGCTAACTCTTTAAAACAAAGCGGGGGTGCAATCATTGAAAGACAGAGTCAAACATGTTTTTCTCGAGGGGCGGCAGTTACTCATGGTCATCATATATATATCGGGGACAGTAGCTGGGGTCGATCAAGTGGGGCGGGGACGCTTCGGGCATTCGTGCTTGGGTGCAAAGGGGTGGGGCAATCTGGGCATTGGGGGTCAATCTGGACCTTGGCGCTTGTCTCTAACAATAAAAATTAGGATGCCATTGGCATATAGTTCCCCTAAAAAAGGCCAAATTGGGGGACCTTAGCCGTCTTACCTGTCCTTTCCTTCTCAGCCAATTCAAGTTCATTCATTTTGCAGAAAGGAGAGGCAGTAACATGGCGAGATACAGTCATTTTAGTTTCGGTCAATTTCGCTGAACACCTTCGTGTTCAATATGTATCAAATCAGACTGGTGCCGGTGGGGCACAAATTTACCAAAAAGAGGGAGAGAAAATAGGGAGACTCTCATAGAGAGTGAGAGTCGTCCGCAATCTAAACGAGCCATTCGGTACACGTATGACATGTAGAGAGAGAGAGAAAAAGGGTTGAGAGAGAGAGAGACGTGTACGAAAATAGGTCATTTAGTGCGCTCACAACACAGAACAGCAAAGGTCGGGTAACATGCAGATATAGACAGAGGGGAGACATATATTCGTACGTTACACACACACAAACTCAGACAGGGAAGACGGCACATGTATTACACACATACAAGACATTCACAACAAGACAGAAAACAATTGTTAGTCTACAACATCTGTTTTTATATATATCCTACGTATCTTTTACTATCCTATTTATCTACGTGCTTAGCTCTTTCTGCCCTTCCCCCCTTTTCCTTCTCGTTTGTCACGCCTGCGAGCGTTCCCAATTACCAATACTCACACCTCGGTTGGTTGATCGGAAATTAACCTGGTCGTGCTAGTTACCCATGGTTGGATCTTAAACCATTTTTCTGTTCCCTCCTTTGGTGGGAAGTTCTCCAGGCTGAGGCAACGGCAAGTATTGATCGGGAAAACAGTCGGACAGCTTGGCTATATCTGTAAGAGTGTGAGAAAGGGGGCAGTGCATTTTGAACATCGGCAACATTTCTAACTTCCTAGGCTGGTGGTGCCGTGGCAACCCTTACCCGTACAATTTTTCTTTGTCCTTTCCCTACCTAGTCAAAACGTCCAGTTACATTATTTAACGCATCGTTTCTAGTCAGTTTTTTTTTTTTTTGTCATTCAGTACTTGTCCAGTCTCTATGTCAGTCCATCCTCCCGTTGCTATGTTCTAAGGAGGAACAGTCATGTTTAAGTCTACGTCTTTTAAAAACTTTTATTTGTCCTAAGGACCATGCTCATATTCCCCTTTTCCCCCTCTCATCGGCGGTTCGGTCGTCGTCCATCCATACATCAGCCAGTGTTCAGACGTGACCTGCAGAAGGGAGGAAAAAGAAGGGGTGGGGGGGCAACATTCAAAACCTCATCAACGTGCAGTAATCCGGAAACGCTTTACCTACCACATACTCGACCTATTTTCACGTAGTGCATTTCCCTACCATCACGGCGTTTAAGCCCAGATGGACCAGAAAGGTCAGACAGATAATCATTGACGATCTGTGCGACATGAGCTACTTGGTCGTAACCCCTTTTGATCGGGTACAAGGGTGGCGGTCAGGTGGCATTTCTGTGGTGTCGTTTTAGGGCTTCTAAAGCACCTTTCCGGCTGCCTGTCACACATAGTGTGGTTGCTAAATATCGGGTCCTTTTTAACCTTTAGCCTTCATCATACTTTCTCGTTGCTCATAGTAGTAATACATTCAAAACTCATTAATGCAATCCGCTACAACGATGCTTTCGTTTCCAAAATACCTTTAATAAAGAGGGTTGACACATAAATACAGGCCTACAACTCGGTGGGCTAGCCACGGAGCAGATTGGAGCTGTACATGGGAAGAACGAAGCTGGTGGCAGTTCATTGCATAAAGTGCGGCAGTGCAATAAAATCATATTAAACTCCCCTACAGAGCAAGCAGGATGTATGTCAGTAATTCATCTTTAATACATTCATAAATACATCATCCAATGTTCATTCATTACCTTAAATTACACCAATTCATTTTCCAACTCATAATCAGTACCCACCCTTAAGTCAATTCATTGTCCAAGCACATACTCAATATCCGTCATATCTACTTTCATTATCCAAACGTTATATATATCTCGGGGCAAAAAGCTTGCGCAATCAGGGTGCAACAAAGTTCATTAAAAAACGTCTCATTTTGTGTCGGCGCCATTTTGGGTGGGGTCAGGCAAGTTCCAGCACAGTCAGAGTGTCTCTAGTCTCACATGGTTGGCTCAGAACTTTCCGTTGGCAGTTCAAAAAGTCTCGTGCTATGTGGTTAACAGTCTAACAATATGGACCATGAGTCAAAGAGTGGGAAGGGCGGCAACAATTTTCCTACCGGGTCATTCTGGTGTTCCTCCGGAACTGAACAAGCCTGTGCCGTGGCGGCATCTTAGCCATTTCCGATCCGAGTCTGGTGCCGGCAGGAGTAGCACCGATGTCGTGGTTCCCAGTGAAGGGGGCGGGGGCACCCATGCAGAGGGTCGGGGGCCCCCCGGCTCTTATAGAATCTTCAAGGTCGAGGAGAGGCGATATGGAGCGTGTGCCCGTCCTGGGCAGAAGACCTCTTTTTGATGTTGACCCTCTTTGAGCGAAGAGTGTTGGGGTGTCGCTGGAAGCCTCCACCTGGAGGGAGGTGGGGGAGGGTCGTTCGCGGCACCTCCCCCTTCCAGCGACCCCGCGCCGTTCCCCGGCTCCATCGTTTTCGACATTGGCCGTGCCAGCCATTGATGATGGGGGGGGGGGTGGTCGGCGGCTGAGGCAAGACAGCCCCCCCCTCCCTTTTTTGACATGTGGCGGGACTACCTGATTCTCCAGGGAGCCCGAAATGTGGCAGGACCGCCTGTACCTATGAAGGCGGCGGCAGGCGGCGAATTTGGCATCTGGCGGGACTACTTGATTTGCCGCCGTTCTTGCCTTGGCTTCGGCTCTGGACCAGCAGGCGATGGCATGCGGCGAATTTGAAATGTGGCGGGACTACTTGATTCGCCGCCGTTCTCGCCTTGGCGTCGGCCTTCGGCAAAAGCCGGATCGGGTGAGAGAGAGGGGTGGTCGGTGGCCAAGGCAAGACAGCCCCCTCTCTCCCCGCGGCCTCCAGGGCGGCAGAAGGGAGAAGAC
This sequence comes from Lissotriton vulgaris, assembly GCF_964263255.1. Taxonomy (NCBI): domain Eukaryota; kingdom Metazoa; phylum Chordata; class Amphibia; order Caudata; family Salamandridae; genus Lissotriton; species Lissotriton vulgaris. Next base: position 53,360,540 of record NC_141686.1, read on the forward strand.
GGAGAGGTCCTTGTCATCCTTTGGACCGCCTGCCCAACATCATCTCCTCCTGACCGTGGGCAGGCGAGTCCCTCGTGCCTCCAGGCCTCGCCTTCCGGATGGGCGTAACCGCGGACCTGTTGCACTTCGGGAGCTTCCGGAACGGGGGTAGGTACCTATTGAGTTGTTTCTATTTCATGTGACCGTTATTTGGGCGGGGCGGGCAATGAGGCAGACATGTTGGGAACAGGAACAGGCAGTGAAGCCTAGCTACCTCGTGGCTATGTTCTGATATCGAATCTTTTCGCCATTTTACATTTCTTATTACGAACTACTTCTAATGTTTCTTATTTTTGGTGAAGTCAAAAGCTCATCAGGGGGTTACTGACTTAGCCTGATTTCTTTTTATTTTTCTTTCTCTTCCTTAGCGTGTTTCGAGCTAAAGCTTTCTGTTAGTAGGGAACGGTGATCACTTCATATTTTTATGTGTCCTTTTCACTAGGGGGGGTACATCTGGACGGACCAGACGAGTCCCCTCCAATAAATGGTCCGGGGTGGAACGAGATTATCGATCAAAAGGGGAACATATATTCCTTCATTAGGGTATCATCCTGGACAGACCGAGCGATGTACTTCCACTTACTAGGGTAGCCTCCTGGACGGACCAGTCGGTCTATTTCTATTAAATGGCCCATGAGTAGAGAGCATATGTCCTCCATAAGAGTAGTCTCCTGGGCGGACCATGCGAGCTACCCCACAATAACCAACCAGTGGGGAGTGGGTAGGACTGACGAATTCACAAAGGGGCATAACCTACCCTTTTCTACTTGCAAAGACTAGACAGAGTGTTTCTATTTCACGTTGTTTGCAAATAGAAAATACCTCAAACGAAACAATTCCTGGAACAACAATGTCCAGGCAACCAACCAATCAGTGGGGAGAAAAACAGGCATGACGGATTACAACGGGGACAAATGTCTGCATTACCTGCCCTTCGCTATCCAAAAAGGAAGACAGAATATTTCTACTCGTCTCAGTTTGTAGACAGGGAAGATCTCAAAGAGCAACAATCGATTATTAATCGACTTCAAACAATCAGTGGGGAGAAAAGTAGGCATGACGGATTACAACGGGGACAAAAGTCTGCATTACCTACCCTTCTCTATCTGCAAAGAGGGACGACGTTCCTATTCGCCGCTGTTTGCAAACAGAGAATGTCTCGTTCTCAAAAGAGAACCAATATGTCAAGTAGCCCTCAAAGCTAAATGAACCAATACCAACAATGCCAGTATACAAATACCGGTTTTCAATACAAACAATCAATCAATCAGGTGGACAGAGCCACCCTACCAATCAGGCGTAAAAACACCCTACTTAATCTTACCCGGACCGGACCATACGGACAGTTCTTCGACTCCCTCCTCCAGCGCCCGATCGTTCTCTTACTCCATGTAGCATTCCTGTGGGATTCCAGTCAGGACAATAGGTCACTCAAGAGAGGTCCGTTCAGAATTGGTGAAGTTCTGTCGATCGGCAGCTGGGCTAGGGCCCTCTCAAGGCAGGTATACTCCGATCATTTTAGACGTTCACTTCTTCGTCTGGATCTCTCTTACCGAACCCTATGTCACTGATGGACCCCGCGTTGGGACGCCAATTGTTGAAAGTGAGCCCATAATTCTACCAATGCCCAGGCTGCTGGCGCAAACCGCCTCTTAGTTTCCATTCCGAATAATTTACCAAATAAAGAGACGGGCGCTGGGAGCAGGAATCAAGAACAGAGTTTATTTCTCATGAGGAGAGCCAGTCATTTCGGACACGAAACACAGTGTCTTTCGGGAGGTGCTCTAACAAGTGAGCGTGAGACTCTGGCTTTTATACATTTGCAGAACATTTGATGATACAATCAGGTCAGTGTGTCGCAAAAGGAAAACATTCCTATAATCCTCGTGATGATCCTACTCCACATACGTTCACAATGGGGACCCTTGACCTGCTGATAAGAGGGAAGGGCGATCGTGCAACTGAGTGTGTCGTAGGATGTGTGCGCCTGATCATGGCCCAGGGGGTGGGATGGCTAGGCATACAATAAGGGCAGTAAATGGTATCTCCTGGCTTAGGCGATGGCCTCGGACATGTGTGGTCAGTCGAACTCGGGGGAAGGGGTCATCAAAGGAGTGGTATTCATGCCTGCGTGGACAATCGAGCGCGGAGGGAGGGCTCGTCAATAGAGGGGCATTCATGGAAGGGAAGGAGGTGCTGGTCAGGCGCGGCCTTGACTCTCAAGGACAGGGCTTTGCGAAAGAAGAGGGTTTATGACTTGCTCATATGAGGAGAAGGAGGGGGGGGTCAGGGTGCATGCAGGGCCAGAGTCGCGCAGAGAGAGAGAGAGAGAGAGAGAGAGAGAGAGATCTTATGACCTGTATATGAGAGAACAGGGGCAGTCAGATACAACTGGGGGGCTATGTCAGCTGAGGCGAAGGATGCCTCTTCAAGAGGGAAATGGGGGGGGGGGGTGGTGCCTGGGTCAAGCAGGAGGGTTGCCTTTCATAGCAGGGTCGCGCAGAGTGCTGGGTTTCATGGTCTATGTATGTGAGAGTGGGAGAGGGGGGGTGTGCTCAAATGCGCGCAGGAGGGAAGCCAGTGATTCTAATGAGTGGGCAAGAGGCCAAGGTGCCTAAAATGGCTATCATGTACACATGGGTACAGGCCTTTGCGGGCTGAGGGATGCAGTCAATGCTTTACAATATTTCACGGTGCGTGCAGGGAGGGGAGTGGGAAAAGGGAAATGAACGTTGCCTATGTACATCAATACTTCTTATTTTCTACACATTCTCATCCACTTGTGATAGGACAGCACCAATGCTGGTGGCACTGGCATCCGTAGTTATAATATTTTTTTCACAAGGATCATAACCTTGGAGAGCAGGAGCAAATGCAATAGCACTTTTAATGTCATCAAACTCTTTTTGGCAAGAACCAGACCACAAAAATTCTACTTTGGCTTTAAGAAGTTGTCTGATATGAAACGTTCTACTTGAGAAGTTTTTTATGAATTTAGAAAAGAACTCTACCATGCCTAGAAAAGATTTGACATCATCTTTGCTTTTTGGTTTTGGAGCATCTGTTATAGAGGAAATTAACTTGCCTTGGGTCTAATGCCACTGCACTGATTTCATGTCCCAAATAATTCACACTAGTTGCAGCAAATTTACACTTAGAATACTCTACAATTAACCCAAATTTGTTTAACAAAGAAAGTACATGGACCAGTTTAGCTTTGTGATCAGTGTTGTCCTTCCCCATAACCAGAATATCATCCTGAAATATAAGGACGTAATCCAAATGACCAAAAATGTTGTGCATAAGGCGCTGGAATACGGCAGCTGCTGAAGCCAGGCCAAATGGCATCCTAGTGTATCTAAAACAACCAATATGAGATATAAATGCAGTGAAGTCTTTGCTCTTGTCTGATAGAGAAATTAGGTGATACACTTGAGCTAAATCTATGGTTGAAAAAACTTGCATACCTTTAGTTTTAGAAATCATCTTGTTGATTTTAGGAAGCGGAAACTGATCAATTAGTATATTTGAATTTAAATGGCGCAAATCGATTCAAAGCCTAATTTTTCCATTGGCCTTCTTAGCTGAGAACAATGGAGAAATCCATTGAGAACTCTCAATTGGCTCAATAACACCATCCTTGCATAATCTGTTTAACTCATTTCCAACTAAATCCCTAACAGCAAAAGGAATATTTCTCAATTTGTGCATTTTGGGAACTGCAACTGGTTTCAAACCGATATAATGTTCAAAACCATCTAATTTGCCTAATGCGTCAGAAAAGACATTCGCAAAATCCTTACATACATTTTTTCCTAAAGAACCCCCTTCATCCAAAATCAGAACTTGTTTAATACTATTGCGGTCAAAAATTATATTAAGTTTCTTTTGGTCCTTCCAACCAAGCACGGATAGACCCTTTTTTGATACATACATTTTACAAAGTGCGCTTCTGTGTTTGAACCTGAACAAAAGTTTTCTAAAATCCAATAACTCAATAGGATCTCCATTAAAACTCCCGGGAGAGATATCAGGAAGTGACGAATCTGAACCAATCTTTTTGATAAACTTTTCAATCCATACAGATTCATTAATAATTGTAAAATGAGACCCTGAATCTGCAGCAATGGGAATATTAACGCCACCCATAAACATGGAGCACATAGGCTTGTTTGATTGCTTATTACTGGAAATATTGAGGACAACTTTACCTCCAGATCTTGAAAGATCGTACTCATCATCATCACTGTCTTCATTATTAGAATTTAACTCTCCTTCTTCAATACATTTGACCTTACTAGTTTTCCTATCATGACATAACCTGCTGAAACGGCCAACTTTTACACAAAACGTATAAGAATATCTTAACTGCAGGACACTTTTTGTCATTTGCAAGATGGTTCTTACTGTCACATCTGTAACAACGTAACTCTTTTTTTATTAGAATTACTCTCTTTTTTTACTACTAACTCTATTAGCAGGACTTACTTTGGGGTTGCTAGATAATAGTCTGGCCACAGTTTTTTTTGCAAGTGTTTCTTGTTGTGAAATTTGAGGACTCTTGAGTGTCTTAGCATATCTTCCGGACAATTCACCTTTACGTGCTACTGCCAGAACATCCTTAAGGCGGATTATCTTATTTACCCAAAGTCTACCTTGTATAGAAGAATCATAAGAATGCATCACAATTAGGTCTCTTATTAATTCCTCTTCAATTACGTCAAATCTACAATCAATGGCAAGCTTTTGAAGGGCCATGGCATAATCATCAATAGACTCACTTTTAAGTTGTTTCCTCTGAAAAAGTTTAAAATGTGTGACACCAATACACACTTTGGGAGAAAAATAATTATCTAAATGCTTAATAGCTTGATTAAACACATTATCATCAGCACCAGCAGGGTCCTTGTTTAATTTGTTATACATTCGTAACCCTTCTGGAACTAAACTATGCATCAATAAGCCTTTTTTTCTTTCATTAGATAATTTATTGGCATGATCAATAGTAAAAAGGTAATTAATAAAATACTGCTTCCATTGTATCCAGGGAACAGGAGGATCACCAGGAATACATAAAAACTCTTTTGTTGGATTTACGGTGATGTTAATAAGTGGGGCAGACATAATGGAATTCTGAAGTACCTTTAAACAGGTTTGGTAACTCTTAACAAAACATAATTTAATGAAATAATGACACCTATGTATAATAATTATTGTGGAATAATAATAAAAAACTGTTTTAAAAATGATAAATACGTTATAGCTTATGTATGTACTGAATGAAATATCGGTAATAACTAAAAAGAGCTGGTAAATTGAGAAAAGTGAACCCAATAAATGGTAAAGAGTCCACACAATATAATGCTGTGTGAATCAGCGAAGAGTTTATACATTTTAATAATTAACTTGCTGCTTTAACTCCAAAAGGCAAAGTCTCACCTTCCTGTTGAGAAAAAAAAAAGAAACTCACCACCAAAGAGTTAAATGAAGGTTTGGCCAATTGCAAAGAGCATCAGGGGTTAACTGTGAGGCAAACGTGAATACTCACGTAATGTTTACCACACAAATTGACAAACCGCTGCGCAGTGAAGATCATGGAACACGCACTGCACAACCGTAACTCCAGCAATGTTCACCAATTAAATTACCACAATTGCGCAGTGAAGATCAAAGAACATGCACTGCTCAAATGCGATTGTTGTTAGGTTGATGACAGAATCCAATAATGATGAAGAATAAATTTACTCCGGAATAGAGGCGGGTAAACTGTAAGTCAACCAATCAGATGAGCCGAAACAGTACGAACAAAATCATGTGATTTAATCAGGAAATTAATAGAAAATAGACGCGTAGGGCTCTATCGTCTGGATAAGATCGTCGCCAATAAACGTGTAGTGAAGACTGACAGGTTAAGTTGAAGGAAAATGAAGATTTATTCAGGAGATGAACCAGATGAAGAAGAAGCAGCCTCCAGGAATAGATCAAAGCTTAATCTAACTCCAGTAAGTCCGCTAACCGTGATCTCAAATCTAAAAATTACACAAAATCCTAACTGTAAACTGACTGTCGCATGCACAACAATTTCAACCAAATACATTCTAAAGAGTCTTCCCGTTCCTCGTGAAGTTTAGAAAGAGCTTCATGAGGAACAGAAATAAAAGAAACACTACACACACGCCTTCCTTTCTTGTTTTTTGGCAGCCTCTGGCACTAAATAGGTGCCACACGCCTTCCTTTTGATCGGCGCACCCGCCAATGGCAGCAGCACCATGAGAACTGTTTTTTGTTTGTTTCAGTAACAACAAAGAACTGAAATGGAAGATAAACTTGTGTGGCTTGTAACAAATGGAGCTTACAATATACACAGCATATGTACAACAATTAAGAAAAGGGCGACCCATCAGATTGCTTCGGGTTTTTAAATAAAGGATAAAAATAAATTTAAGAATAATTTTGCCATACCTTTTTAGGTTGTATTTTGCAATGAAATGTAATTTGAATTTAAGAAATAAAGTGTGCATGTGATAAAAATATAAAATTTTTAAAAGAAACCTAAACATGTTATTGACGACATTGACATTAATTTCTACAATTTAAATATAGTAGTTCTATCATGGCCGCTCAATTATCTTGATTCAGTGGTACATGCTGCTGCCGCCTTGCAACATCTGACTGTGAGTGGGAGCATTGCTAGAAGAGAAAGGCGTTTGTTTGGTAATGAGAACGTCACTCTTGGGTCGGAAGGAGCTCAAATGGTGCAGAATCACTTTCTCATTGGTGGAGAGAGAGAGAGATCCTTTAACCAGAGAAAAAGCGGTGAGTAGATATGGGAAAACCCTGTATGCTTTTGAGAGTGGCCAGTTTAGGGTGTCTGTGTTTTACGGAGGCGGAAATCCTGTTATAATGCTTACGATAAGGGATAAAGCAATGAAGCGTTTGTCGTTCCTTATGCGTGTGACCAGGTTCCCTGGATACACGCATACAGCTCGATGTGGGAACTTATCATGGCTCCATAGTTGCTATATAGAATGACGACTATTCACCTTGACTACATTAAATTAAGACTTGGACATACATTGTACAGCTTACTTGCAAAGGAACCGGGAATAGAAGGAATTTTGGGAGATAAAAAGTTCGGTAGATATTGTGTTTTCTTAGCCTTGAAAAGGCCCATATGGGGCAAAACGCGCGTCGGCTGTGAAGAACCTGGTTTTAAAAAAAGAAATAAAGATTGATTTGTATCTGCACCACGTGATTCCTTTCGGATTAAGACATTATACTTGGGTGCACACATTGCACATGGATGAAAGAAACTATTGATAATCCGCCATATTCATGAAAATCGGCATTTGCGATTCTGTAATAGCGAAAAAAAGCGAATCGCTATTCAGAAATCCAAATCCGAATTCATGAAGAATTGCGATAAAAAAAAGCTATTCGCACGCGATCGCAAATTCCGTTAGCGATGACCGATAATCGCAGAATAATCGCTATTTTCGGCTACCCGCGCCTGGACTGCGAGCTTGCAAATAGCGATATCGCTATTTGCGATATCGCTATTTGCGAGATCGCAAACTCGCGAGCTCGGGAATACGGGAAGTCGCATTTCGAGCCCAGTGATGACATCACAACCAGGAAGCTGCCGGTTCCCACCACCATTCTCCACAGTGAGACTGACAGAGAGGGAGCAATTTGGAGAGCTGCAGCTATTCAGGAGAAAACCACAGAACCACAACCCTGGTACAATGGCTGAGGAACCTGCACCTGGCACCAGCAGCTCGTCTGGGCGCAAAAGAAAATTAAAATTTTCGGAGCAGGAGCTTGAACACCTGATAGAGGGGGTGGAGGCAAACCATGACAGACTGTTTGGCACAGATTCTAGGAGGGTCCCTGAACAGGAGAAGCGCAGGATATGGCAGGGGATAGCCTCGACTGTGAACTCCGTGGGAGTGGCGGACAGGTCCCTCGAGGAATTAAAGAAGCGCTGGTACGACCTCCGAGGCCGTGCCAAGGAGAAGGTGGCGGCGCGCCTTGGGGAGTCCTCGGGCACTGGAGGAGGAGGACCAACTGTACCACCCAATACTGCCATGGAGGACCAGGTGGAGGACACCCTGGAGAAGGAGGCCTGTGTCGGATTTACAAGACTGGACTCATCCCGCACCACCCAAGACACCCAAGGTAAGTGGCATGCGACTGCGACCCTGCCCCCTATGGATGTCCATGACCAAATAGGCTCCCCCAATGTCCCATAGGCATGCCATAGTTGCACATCAAGGAATGTCCTGAAGCATTGTGGGAGATGTAGTCTGGCCACAATGTTGTAGTACCACAATGCAGCCAGACAGGTCCCAAAGCACACAAAGCCACTGCCATTCAGGGAATGTCACCCAGCATGCATGTAGCAACTGCACGTCTGCCAGATACATGCAACTAATGATCCACCACTTACCCCCACAGGTGGCAATAGCAGCGACAGCGAAAGGCTGCAAATCGATGAGGGGGTCCAGGAGGAGGAGGTGCCACCACCAACCCAGGCACCAGCCCCTGCCGCTGCATCAACATTTTTGTAATTTCACGAGTGCGAGATTGTTGCTGCCTGCATGCTCGCAATTGCGAACTTACACCGCACGCCGCAAAATTGTATCACCAAGAAAAAAAAATCCGCTGCGTGCGAATTTGCGGATTTTCGGTAAATTTGCGAGCGTTCGCGGATTACGAATTTACCGAAAATCCGCAAAATTTGCGAGCGGAACGGATTTTCCGCCCATGCTTACTTCTGTCTACAAGCTGTCAATTTATCCCAGTCAACTTTACGGGGGGAATCAGTGTGCATGTAAGCTATTACCTTTGCTGGCAAAGTAGTGATTTCATTTCTAGGCTTATCTCTGGGTTTGCGATCTCGGTCCCAGTCTTTCAGCTCGTTCCAGGTTCCTCCTAGTTCTGCTGCGTGATCAGTGTCATGAACCTGTCGCCATATGTCACCCGGGACCAATAACCCGAAAAACAGTTTAACATCTGCTAACGTCATTACAGCCGAGGCTGCGGCTTCAGTTAGCTCTTTGTAGTAAGCAGTGGGGTTCTTGTGGGGATCAGGCAATTGTGATTTTAAAGCAAGAACCTCACTTCGTTTCCACGGAGTATACACCCATTGTTCCTGAAACCGGGCCTCTACTCGAGCTCTTGTAACCTGGTTAGCACCATCTCGTGTTTCAGAAACTTCGGGATGAAAAATAGGGTGCACTTCCCTCATGGGATGCTGAGAATCCCAATTGGGACTTTTTACAAACATTCTGCCTCGATATTTTACTAAGGTTTCTACGTTTTTGTACACCTCCACCGGACTCATGTCAAACTTATGAGCTCGGTCTCGGATGTCATACAAAATTTGGGGTGGTATTCCATCCGGGAAGCATTGTTCCCAGGCAGCGATAAGATAGCGGGACATTTGATGCAAAGCATGTTGCTGCCTAACCGGTTCGAGATCCTTTATGGTACTCCACAAGTCAGCTACTGTATATACATCTTTCCGCATCCATTTAACTGCCTGGTCTGTTATAGACTCTTTCTCACTATAGCCCAAAGAGGCTCTCGTAAACTACCGTCTCGCATTCATACCACCGGGTTCCCCCAATGGTGTGCGCTCCTTATCTTCGGGGGTCGTACTAGCTGATTGAGAGGTCCATATGGGACTCGGGCTGTCAAAACTATAAGGGAAGTTCCCGGGGGTTGCCGTGTGTCAGGGATAAGGGTAGCCGTGTCTCTCGATGAGGTAGAAGTGGCACGAGTAGTACCTAGAGAAATGAGAGACACGTCTGCCTCCGGGATATTGGCTAGGGAAGCGGTAGCTGACTGAAGTGGCACAGCGGGATATATGCGTTGAGGCGCATACGGTGGGGGAGGCCGTACATTCAATAAATCCTCTATCTCATCTTCCGCTTCATTTTGAGTCACATAACTTTTATCTACTTGTAACCTAAACTGCCTATCTGCATACTCAATGTCTGATTTTTATCATGAGCAATTGCTTTCTGGGTTACAGTTTGTCCTTGCTGTATCTTCATTAATTTCTCGGACCATATGCGTCTCCGCTTTGCCTCTTTCTGCCACTTATTAAGAGTATCAAACATAGATTGTCTGCTGCGTTTAGCGAACAGACGATCTTGCAGATACTGGATCTTTTTCTCGTCAAAAGATCCTGTCTTTGGCCACTGCAGTTCTACATTATCTTTAGTGTACTTATTCCATAATGTATTGAATAGGAGGGGTCTAATACCATGGTTACAATACATATCATGGTTGGGGGTTCCCTCTGGAGGGGCTGGTTGGCTTTCATCCAGTCTTGTACCTCCTTGGTCAATACAGCCAAAGCATAACTTACTGAAGCACGGCATTGCCCCCTTTCTAGAATTGAACTACTTATAGCTGAAAAGGAAAAATAATTATTTACAACACTCTCATACACATGGCCATGTTTGCACTCAGATTCAATCTCACACAAATAAAGTGGCTACAGTTTTACATCGACATAAAAAAACAAAACAAAATTATTTCAAACAAGAGGTGGAGCCCGTCGACTCCACCTATGGAGAACTCTTTCAAAAACCCAAAAGACCCAGAAGCAAAGTCAAACAGTCTTGTCCTTAGACTGCCTAGAGATAGCCACACAGGTTTCTCTAAACCATAGAACGACCTACGGACCATCCGGCAACATTCATGGTTCACCTCCCGAACTATTCTGGCTAAGCCAGCTTTTTCAAGCGCCGCTCCAGACTTGTCCGAGTGCTACCCAATCTCAGCCATCGGCGTTTCCTAGAGCAGTCCGACCGGGTGTGAACTTCTTTCACAAGTTACACCAAGACGTCTGGTCTTAATCTCTAGTTTCTTCAAAATTCAAAACAGGAGCGTCCGCCCGTGTAGCCTCAATACTACCCCATCAGACCCCCTACCGAGTTCTCCGTGGCTTGAAGTCACCAAATTCCAAGTTCCAAATTTAAATCAAAAGGATATCCAACACAAAACAAGACAAATCACTCACCTGGTGCACTCAGGTTCGATTGCGCGTTCTCCACTGCCAACTCCTGAAGACCAACGTGGTCCGTTCTTGGGTTACACCTGAAGGACTCCGGCGTGGGGTCACTAGCAGCTGGGGCTCTCTCGATCAGGAGAGCGGAGCAGACCCCAAACCCTTCCCCCCCGATCAAGATCACCCTTTCCAATGTCCCGTTCCTTTCTGATTGCAGAGGGACCACCCCAACGCAGAGTCCCGGCGAAGTCGCCAACTGAAGTACCGAAAAATAAATCACAACCCAAATAGAGCCATACTTACAAATAGCCCCAATACCAATTACCAATAATCAGTCAGTTGGCAGTGTAGAAGGTCCAATCATTTATTATAACAAACAAACTCTGCCAGAGAAGCTTCTCGCGACCTAACCCCACGAGGTCCGCCGAGAACACTGCTGGCACATTATCAACAGATCACATTTATACTGTTACATTTCGAAACCGTTACCTAAGAAGGAAAAAATACAAGTTGGTACAGGTTGGTGCAGGGGAAAGACCATATACGGAAGACAAAGCCTCCTTAGTTTAGCCCAGCTCGTTATAGCCAGGTCGAGAGGGTGATTCCCTTCTGCTAGCTCCGAGAGAGTCCGCACAGCGCCTCCTGGAATGTGCTTATCTAGCCTACCCCCACCTACAACCTTGACAGGCCTAACGTGCAGAAGCAGCAGTTTGCTACAGTTGAACTATTTCTCAGGAGAACGGCTTGAGCTAAATGTAATGATAGGTTTTCTCTAATGCTGTAAGTGGACTAGGCCACAAAATGGCGCCGGTCGAGTCAAGCTGTATTGCCTATAATTTGATGCAAAAACGTGTAATATGGCGTATACTAATCCCTAAGTTATTACATATTGTGTGCTCATTAGTGCGTGAATCCCTATATTGGTCTAATAGGTACATCACGCTAATTACTAAAATGACTACATGTTTTACTAAGCCTAAATCGAATTCTGGTTCCTCACTCCTGGACCCATAATTGCATGGGACAAGGATTCTTGTCTGTGCTTAGCCAGAGAACAGGGTCCTTTATGATACCAGAAGTCCTGACTTCACCCTGGTGATACAGGAGGCATGAAGTGCTTTCACAAAGGTGAGGAAGACTCTTCGTGACAAATGGATCAAATGCACAATAGTCTATCCATCACGTCAGTAGTTCGGAAACAGTCAATAGTTCAGGAATTTCAGATATACTACTCCTCATTGTATGCAAGCTGAACATCGTCAAAAAATCCTGAAGTGCAAACCTACTTAGATGACATAGCCTTAGCATGGATCGAGGTGTCACCTAAAGTGCTCCTCCTTGAACTTATAGACACGCAGGAAATCACCATTGCTTTACACTGCTTAGCCAGTGGTATGCACCAATGGCTTCACAGGTGAATTTTGCAAAACATTTAAGCAGTTAAGGGCACCAAACCTGGCTACCATATACCAGGAAGCTGTAGACATGGGCAAGATTCCTCCAACCACAAAAGAAGCTATTATCTCTGCAATATTGAGGCCTGCTAAGGATAGTTAACTTTGTCAACCATACAGACCACTATCTCTCCTGAATCTTGGAAATAAAACTCTTGCAGGAGTTGTTGTAAATGGGCTATGCAGAGTTACAGCACCCCCAAGTCATATCACAAGATATTGGGGGACCCTTCGCGACAGATGGACCTTGTGGTTGCTGTTGTTTGCCTACTTGATAGTACCAGCGACTGCCTGCAGTAGAAATTTTGAATCAAGGGTCGTATTATAGAAACTACCCCAGGGACACAATGGGCATGTGCACCCACTTTGTGGGCCCCCGGGGCAATTTGGTGCTACAGAAGAGGCTGCAAACCATCGTGCTAAAGAGTGATAAATTGAAGTAGAATTTCTTTGAGCCCAGTTGAGATACCAAGCATTCCTTGAGACAAATTAGGCCTTGAAATAATTGGACCCATAAACACCCTAGGTCTGTGTGAGAAATTTATCATTGTCTTAGTTGACTCCTATTCTAAATGGGTTACTGTTAAATTTGTAAATTCCATTAGAACTAAAAATCTTATGAATTTCCTCTCAGATGTTTTTGCCTCTTAAAGTATTCCCTGTACTCTCAACACATACAATGGAGTTCAGTTTTTTTGTCTCAGGAAATAAAGGATTTCATATTGGGGTTAGTTATAAAACATGTCAGAACAGCGCTGCACTGTCCTAGAGCAAACAGACTGGTGGAGCTCATCAATAGGATGCTCAAGGAATCCATACAATTGTCCATTGCATCATCCAAGCCTATTATTCTATCTGTGAAGATATGCTTTAGTCTTATCATATGATCCAAAAGAGTGTAACAGGTGTTAACTATGTTAAGAGGCCGTAAGCTGGGAGCTAAGTTAACGCCTAGTTGGCTGTTGAAGAAAAATTTCAGTCAAAATGAAAAAAGAAGAGATGAGAGAGAAAATTCTCAGAAACCAGGAGAGGTACAAAGAGTGGAATGATAAAAAGTGGGGAGTCAAGAAACAGAAATGGAAGGTGAGGCAAACGGTCCTTTTAACGAAACCTATTGACAGTTTTACAGACCAGAGAAAATTAAAGAAGTTAAAATAATGTTGTAGTTTTGGAAAATTGGGACAAGTGGTGTATGGGCAGATTGTTACCATTCAAAGAACAATGGCAATCGAAGGGCAAGGTCATGAAGGAGTCATCACAAGTAAATGTAAAACAGAGGAGACTGTGCCTGCTAGTGTGGCATCGTGACTATGTGATGCATTGAAAAAAATGATCTTTTATCAGTAATAGTTTCCCTTACACCTTCTTTATTATTTGTCATATGTCAAAAGATACCTGTTATATTGGTTTTTGCTGTTTTGTAGTTATAGACATTGATTCTCCATGATCCTGTTTTTATTATTTCTTTCCACGTGAAGCTCATTTATAATTTTCAGTTCTCTATAAGATGTCCTTAGTCAAGACGGGAGACACACATTGTGTCCTAATAATACTTTGTTTCTACATATTTTGGTTGCTTTCACTTCTGTCTCCTCATCAATTACTTCTTTCGATTAGATCAAGAAGCGTTTGGTGAAGTATATTGGATCTAGTTGCAGGTAGACGTTGCTTTAAAGGGTGGTGATTTTGTGATGAAGAATTGAAAGAGATTGTTGCAGAAGTACTGTTACGGGGTGATCGAGTTGGAGGCAGCCACTAGTGAGATGAAATCCTTCAAAATGGTAAAGACTGTTTTGCTTCTGTTTGTGCTGACATCGATGCTGTCCATCAGAGCAATGTCTTTGACAGTCCTGATCATTTAGTGGTAGTGTTTCAGGACAGATTTGACCATGCTCCTGTCTGTAATGTCCTGGAACATTCTGCATCTGTAATCCAGTTGTTTGCGTGGTGTTTCATCAGTTTGCGCTCCTCGGGTACCAACTGACCTGTGGTCTAGATCTTGTTGTATTTCTGTGTTTTAAGGGGGCCAGAGATTCAGCACAGGAGGTGACCCTGTTGTAGAAAATCTTGATGGCTTTGGGTAGGCTAACGCTGTCTCTGGGTCGGTGGGTGTTGAGATCCTTGTCAGTGATGCTGTTCCAGTTTTGGAGGACTAGCCTGGTTTTGAGTGTGCATTTGATGGGTATGCTGGACTTGACAAGGGCATGGGCTGTCCAGGAGACTGGTGTGGGCTAGTCAACTCTAATGTTTGGGAAGGTGGTGAAAATAGGAACCAGGCGGTGTCCGGCAATGTAGGTCCCTTTAATCTTTAGGTGAGGTCCAGGCTTCCAAGGTCTTCGATGAGTGCTTTTGACTTAGGGTTTGCATAGTTTTCCAGACTGAAGTTCAGAAATCCGAGTACAATGGAAATGCTAGTGTCAAGGGTGAGTGGTGCGATAAAGTCTGTGAAGGTGTCGGTGAAGTTTGTACATCCTGGTGGTCTGTAGACATAGCATTGAGGAAATGTGCTTCGAGAAAATATGGAAATGCCTGCAAAGACTGTGGGAAATGTAGCCATTATTGCTACTACCACAAGCCCATTTCGATGTTGCTTCTACGTGCTAATGCAATGTTATATAAGAAATGTACATTTATCTGGCTGCAGCAGTGAGGTGCCTTTATCCTCTATGCCTCTGCTGATCCCTTCTATACCTGAGAGGTCCAAGATCACTTTGACCCTGTAGTCCCATAGGCAGAGGGTAAATTGATGTGGTTTACCACTACCAATGGAAATGATTTCACAGTGGTGTGTGGCCACAAAGATTTGGCAATTTTTATGGTTGTTCCGTGCTTTTTTACGTCATCCACCACCAACAGGAAGGTAGACCTAGCGTTGACCTTGTCAGTGATTGCATGACTCACCCTTGACCACACCTTGGGGGAGGACCTCCCATTGGTAACTCCCTCTGTCAAAAATCCGCTTGTGGGCAATCTTGTGTTTCTTCCTGATACCTACTGATGCAATTGCTGGTCATTCAGTGGTGCAATTGGTCAAATTGCTCTCTAATACCTTTCTGTAGAGTATGGGACTAAATTCTGAGTGCTAATTTGGCAAGTGATCTTCTCTCAAAATAGCTGCCTTGATATATGTGTAGGTTTGAAGTGGCAGAATAAAGATGCAGGAGTATTTGCCCAAGTTGTTGAAACATTTACAATGCACTGGCAACATTTATAATGACATGCACAATGACTGCCATTCACCAATGTCAAATGTGGTAAAACCGCAAGGAAATATCATATACAGAAATACTTATACTATACAACATGACTTTTACTTGGAATTCCAAGTTCAATACACATAGCAACGTTTGTACATTCGATTTAACTCTTAAGTGTGCCTGTAACCTTTAAAATGAGAGGTCAGATAGAGTTGTAGTAGGACTTCCTATGATGTCACTCAACATGCCGTAGTTATGCAGTGCCTTTATTGCTTAGTCACTCCACTTATTTTTTAGCTCTTGCAGTCAATGACCTTATTTCATACACAACTACAGAGAAGAGCTTTGAACTTTCCAGCCATTCATTACTTTAGGTCAGCCCCTTTAAACATTTCTTTGTGGTCTTTCAAATTTTTGATCAATCCACAAGAGTGTTTCACAGGTTTACATTTACTTTTTGTTGGGAATAGTGCTTCAGGTTGACTAGGGCATACACCTAAGCCAGGCAGAACCCACCACTCTAGTCAGAGAAGGGGAGTTACACACCCGAGATAACCCCTGCTCACCCCCTTGGTAGCTTGGCAGAGCAGTCAGGCTTGTCTCAGGGGCAATGTGTAAAGCGTTTGCCCAACACACATGCACCAGTGACACCATAAATACACTTCAAAAGAGACTGCACACTGTAGTATATAAAAATATCTCATATATTGTATAAATAAAAACACATAGACCATAGTCGCATAAATCATAAATCACTTTGCCAACTAGGCATGTGTCATGACAGTGCAGGTAGTGCAATAAAGTAGACTTATAGGTTGCACACGTCATCACAATATTTTCACTGCGCACATAGTCTGTAGCTCCTGGAATGTTACTCTTTATCCTACCATTACAAGTTATAAAACAACATGAGCCACCACATCAGGGCATAAACATGTAACAGTTGGGCAATGCACCCAAAACATATGAATTACCAATACTGTGCAAATCTGACAGTCCAGGCATCAGCCCAACTTGCACCACAAAGTTAGGGCATGAAATCCAGCAGTAACGTAGATGAAAAACCCATGGATCAATCAACACATGTCACCATAATAGCATGAATCACAAAATATCCCAATAAGAATGTAGGTTGCAGCACCCCTGCACACCTATTAGGGGTTATACGGTAATGCAACACAAGGATCTGGCCACACCAGCACCTGCGTGCCTATAAAGGAAAATGAGGGGAATCCTTGCAGGGAATGAGGGGCCTCCGTTGAAGTTCCACCCTGTCCCGACAATCCAGCAACAGCAGCCCAGGTATGTCTCAGAATTGGGGGCGTCACACACGCTTCACAACAGTTAGCAGGGATACCTGGCAAGGTCCCTTCCCACTTCACGAGGGGAAAGGCAGCGGCCCCCTTCGTGCGGTGCAGCTGCAGCTGCAGGTCAAGCCCCTGCTCCGTGTATGAAAAGGCAGCTGCCTGCATCAATCAGTAAACAGCCCCGTTTTGTACTGGCTACCAGGGAGGGCTGCTGCGCAGGATGAAGCCTCCCCTTTTTCTGGCAGGACAAGCAGCAAAGTCTCCGTTGGCTCCCCTTCCTTCCATGGCCTTCCGCCATGACGTTGACATTGCTAGGCAGCGTGGGGGACTCCAGCCCAGAGTCTCTTTCTTTGTTGTTGCCAGGAGTGCAGACACACGCACCGGCTGCCAGAGAGGGGGAGAGCACTTCTCAATAACAAGCTCTCACCTCCTGCGGCTCAAGGCCAGTGCAGCACCCACACACGCTATGGAAAACAGGCACCAGGACCAGTAAACAGTACTCTCCATGTGCTGGACTGCAAAATTAAGTGGTCCTCATGTGCTTTTACTTTAGAACAAAAGGGGAAGAACAGTTCAGTCCTTCTCCTGCAGAAGCGCAACTGCAGGCCAACCCACTTCTCACACAGCAGGGACAGCACTCCTCACACAGCTCTTCAGCTCTCCTTTATAGGCTGGTTTACTTTGGGATCCAGCAAGGATCTGGTGAAGTATTTTATCTTCCTGAGACTTCCTGAGGAGGCAAGTAAACACAAGCCCTTAGGGACCTTCTCAAGCAGAATACCACAGCAGGGCAAAAAGAGTCAGTCATTTTCCTCGGCCACAGACAGAAACAGCAACTTCAGGCCAACCCACCCCTTATACAGAAAAGGTGGTGCTCCTCACACAGCTCTCCAACTCTTCTTCTTGGCAGGGTCCTCTTGTTTCCAGAAGTAATCTAAAGTCCTGGGGTTTAAAGTCTCATACTTATACCCCATTTTCTCATTGCGCTCTCTCCTTCAGAGTCTTTGAGCTCAGTACAAGCCAGTTCTGTACTCCCTGGTCCAGCTTGAGCACAGGGTGTAGAGACAGCATTGTGCAAAGTAGACAGCATATTCAGGTGGTAGTGAAACTCCGCCCACCACTCTAAATGCAGACAAGGTTTATTCACCTTGGCTATGAGCCACCCAGGCAAGGTAGAACGCACCTCAACCACCCTTGTGACTGTCTAGAGGGAAGGCACATCCCCAGCTCTTGTCACTCCAAAACCAGGTGGTGAATACGCAAACAGGCAGAGGCACACAGAATGGTAAAGCAAGAAAATGCCTACTTTCTGAAAGTGGCATTTTGAAACACACAATTTAAAAACAACCTTTACTAAAAGGTGTGTTATTAAATTCTGAGTTCATAGAGCTTAAACTCCATTTCCCTATCTGGCCCCAATGGAAAGATACACTTGTAAGATGTTACAAGGTAGTTCCCATGTTAACCTTTTGGACAGACAGCTTTTCAATGAATGGTGAAAAACGAAATATACAATATTTCACTATCAGGACATGTAAAACTCACCAGCACATGTCCTACCTTTCATATACACTGCACCCTGCGAATGGGGGTACCATGGGCCTACCTAAGGGGTGCCTTATCTGTAGGAAAAAGAAGGTTAGGGCCTGGCAAGTGGGTGAACTTGCCCGGTTGGCAGGGCAGTTTAAAACTGAATGCGCAGAAAATGCAGTGGCAGGGCCGATACACATTTACAGGGCTACATGCGTGGGTGGTCCAACCAGTGCTGCAACCCACTAGTAGTGTGTGATTTACAGGCCCACTAAGTGCACTTTACTAAGGATTTACCAGTAAATCAAATATGCCAATCCATGGATAACTAATCAGAATCACAATTTACACAGAGAGCGTATGCATCTTAGCTGATATCATTATTGAGAGAAGCATTTGATTTGCAACAACAGCCCCGCTTTGACAGTCCTAGGAATGGCACTGAGTACCTTATTAAGCCACTGATGCTTAATGGCACCGGAAGAGTTAGAAGCAGATTCACTAATATTTAATGCAGTACAACGCAGCATCCATAATTGCTGCAGTGTGTTTCATTAAAGGGAGAGAGTAGAATAGTGGCACGTGTGCTAGGATATGACAAGTGTTTCTGCCCTTGCACTTGGATAACTTTGTGTTACACAAACACCCTTGCACCATAGTGCCAAAGTATCTGTGCAATGTCTAGCATACGTTTTGTACTGGAAGGGTACCCTAGTAGTACCAAAAATAAAAAGGTTAGACAATATTTTAAAGTTTTAAACTTTTCCAAATCTGAATGTGTACTGTACAGTACAACACGCACGCATAGTTGGAAACGTTTTTTAGAAAATAAAACTTTTTACAACATTACTTCTGCCTTCAAGAGGAAAAAGCTATGGCTACTTGTTTTAGTTGATAGAGCTTTGCACCAAAAACCATGCGTGGTTGCATGGAAATCCCCTTGTATCACCCATCGTAGGCCCAATTTAAGCAAAGCAGAGCAAAGTATCCCATAGCACTACTTTGTGTTACTAGAGAACTACTTTCCAGCGCTGAAAAGTAAATCTCACTTCAGCACTTCTATGATGCAACCCCGGAGTAAAGTGTTAGTAAATCTGCCCCAATAATCAGTTTCTATACTTAGCTTGAATGTCGCAAGTACCAGAAACAGCAACAAAAAGTGAAGCATCTGGGTGCCTGGCAGCAGCTGTCTCGTGCAGGTCACCCCGAGCATTGTAGCAAACCCGGCTAGAGCAAACACCCCGCTAAAGAAGACAGCTGCCCAGCCCTGGAGTTGGGAATGACAGCTGCTTGATGGATCTATGCGTTCCCATTTCTGAGCATCATGTCTTTTCCTGAACTTCCCTTTTAACACATTTTTATTTCCAGTTTTCTAGGTGAAGGGAATGCAAACTGCACCTCCCAGTCAGCCCTGATTTATTACATGGAACTAAAGACCAGCCAATGCCCTTATGTCATAAACAATGAAAGAGGGTGTTGAGCTTATGTGGAGTGAATTGGCCGTCTGGTATTACTGCGCTGCCAAAGCATCTGAATTCTGTTGTAAGTGAGATTAAAGTTTTCCCAAGGAAAACTGTCCGATTAAAGACTGAAGGACTTGTTTGGAACCACGAATCTCTCTACACTCTGTCTCTGATCGGAATTCCTTTTCTACGTGCTTGTCACTTTCACTATAGTGTTTGTACATGTAAGTTAGCGACCCACTAAAGTAGAAGTTCATCACAAAAAACAAATGAAAAGTTCTATTTCCTTTTTGGACCTACCCCCACTTACTCCTATTGATTCCTGCTCGTATTCCCACTTGCATGCACTCTAGTGATTACACACACTCATACATACACTTTCCTCTTACTGTATACCTATTGTCTCCTATTCTTAATCACTCTTTACTCCTACTTCTACTTCTTACTTCTACAAGCACTGTTACTCCTATTACTACTATTTTTACTCCTAAACATACTCCAATTTTTTCTCACTTCTACCTATCCTCCTACGTACCCTTACTCCTTCTTCTTACTTACTATTGTTCCTAGATGTGTATCTGCACAGTCTTACTCCTGCTCTTACACTTATGCCTAATTACTCCACTTCTTAGTGCTGTTTACTCTAATCATGCTACTAGTTACATATATTTTTCCATCTAATCTCACTTCTAATTACTTATACTTACTTGTACTCTTACTACTTATTTCCACTCTTCCTTACCCCTACATTACTCACACATACTCTTACTTTTCACCAGTCACCCGTGTATACAACCACACAGCCATGAATCCATCTATGTATCCTAATAACACTTAGGTCTATATGTTACTATAAGTGTACACACACACACACACCCCTCCCACCCGGTCTAATGGTTTTCTCTATCTGGTTATATTGTCAAGTGCGGACATATGCAGATACTATGTACTGACACAAAGATGCGTAGATATAAACATTTGCTGATACTTTGCAACTTTTTCGGATCGCAATGTCATTACATCCATCCCAAGCTAAAATCATAACTTCGTAATCTTTTACACCAATGTTTATATTTAAGTAGTTAGGGCTGGTCTACCCTCCAAAAGCCCCCTTTGTTGTGCATGTGATGTGAGACTTCTTCATGAGGCTCCAGGACAGTCAGAGGTTACTGGACCCGTATGTAAAAACTGAGTTTGAAGTTTTTTACCACTGCTGTCCTGGGGTGCAATATTGTTGCCTCCAAACTGACTGAGCAAGTACTCGTGTTTAGCACCTGACTATCGCAAGGCTATGAGGCTGAGCACTCCAAGTGTGCCTGTTAGAGGCGGTGTGACGGTAGGCACTCAGAATACAGTTTACATATGTGAAGTAGTGTGGCTCACTGGTTAGAGGTGGCAGACCCGAGAGCAGAGGACGGCCCGGGACCAGGGTTCGATTCCCGGCGCGGCAGGTTTCTGGACCAGGGTCAGCGGACTCGATAATTCTCTCGCCTCGGTGCCCACTCTGATCAGTGATCACACTCGGCAACTCTGGGCATTAGCTTGCCTCATCTTCACTAACGGCCCCACCAGACCGCCGGGGATGCCTGGTCTCACCCTGGAGATACCCATTAAGGGACCATCTCTCAGGGAAGCCAGGAAGGGTTTCGCAGCGGTCGAAGCGCCTTGGGACCCTACGGGTAAGTAGTGCGCTATATAAATGCCAATACATACATACATACATATTGGTAGCGCTTAGTAAGGTTAACGTTCAGAAAATAAATGTAATACACATAGCACGCACACACTACATACACATTTCGAATATGTATTGAGAACCAGACGTCCCTGCCACCTACCATGGGGGCCCATAGGCAATTCTATTTTATTATGGTAGACGTGTGCACATTCAGCTGCTGACTCCATTGCACAACTGAACCAAAACTAATGATTCACCTTGAAGGATCCTGCATTTTAAGTAGTTGTTGAATCAATAATGTTCAAATATAAAATTCAGAAGTGGAATTTCTCAATGCTACATGTCAAAGTCAGAGTAACAGTAGTCATTTTACAGTCATTTGGTTTTGTTAATTGGTGCTGAAATGTGTATCAGGTTTTGATGCACCTGCTTTGGAACCTCAGAGAGGCACTCCATACTATACACAATGACCCATTTCCAAAATAGCAATGGCCCTATTAGACCTGGCATCATTGTCCTTGGATCCCCTGTCTTTTTGCCTCTACCTCCTGTATTTTTGACTGTGTGCTGGACTTCTTTTTTGCTGTTTTATGTACTCTTGGCACTTTAATCACTGCTGCTCTGCTCCCTGTGCAAATTGTGATTATGATTGTTTATCCATGATTGGTATATTTGATTTACTTAAGTGCTATAATTGGGCATGTAGCCCTAATTATGCCACCCACATGAGTAGCCATGTAACCATATCTCACACCTGCCACTGCAGTATCTGCCAGTACAGTTTTTTACCTGCCATGTTGACCTGGCAAGTGCACCCACTTAGCAAACACAAGGAGATGAGGGATGGAGCGCTGAAACTTTTCAGACACTCACCCCGTCACAGATCTGAGTTGAATCCATCATCATTCTTTAGCTCACTTCACCACCCCAGTTCAGACACAGGTATATGCAAATCAGTCTTGACCCTGTGCCTCATGGGAACAGTCCAGCCTGAACCACTAAGCCATGTCTTCCCTGGATCGGAAACAAGCATCCTGGGACCGGTGTTGGGCTAAAAGCCCTTGTCAGGCAAGCTAGCTTGAATCCTGTGGCAAAGGGAGTGCCAATGTAGGGTGAACAAAGGAAACACAAGGCCCAAACCTTCTCTTTTGTTACATATAAGGCGCCCCTCAGGTAGGCCTAAGGTAGCCGTGTGGGCAGGGCGTGGTGTATGTAAAAGGTAGGACATATACTGGTGTGTTTTACAAGCCCTAATAGTGAAATGCTGCCAATGAAATTTTTCACGATTGCAAGGACTATCTCTCCCATTGGTTATCATTTGAGCTGCCTTTTAACATCTTACAAGTGGGAAAAGATAGAGGTTTAGAGTTTAGGCTCCCTAAACTCAAAATGCAAAAATCCATCTTTTGGTGAAGTTGGTTTTTAGATTGTGTGCTTCCAAATGCCACTTTGAGAAAATGGGCATTTTCTTGCTTTACCATCCTGTGTCTCTACTTGCCTGTAGAATCACTATCTAGTTTAGACTTACAGGGGCTGTTTGTGCATTCACTCTCGACAGTCACACAAAGGGAGCTGAGATATGCCCTGCATATCCTGATGGGCCATCACCAGGCTGATGGGACTCCCTGAGCTAGAGTGGTGGGAGGGGTTGTAACTGCCACCTGAATAGCGTGGTGCCTCCCCTCTAACAATGCTGTCTCCACCTCCCTGCAGTGTGTCCCGAGCCGAGGCAGAGCAAGGTAGGAACTTGTGAACTACAAAGACTTGCCTTTGAAGTATCCCTACTTCAGAGGCCAAAAGATGTATATGTATTGGACCTGTAAACCCACATTTTTAGAACACTTCTTGACTAAGTATGGGCGGAAAATCCGTTCCGCTCGCGGATTTTGCGGATTTTCGGGAAATTCGCAATCCGCGAGATTCGCGAATCTCCCGCAAAATCCGCAAATCCGCGAGCAGCGGATTTTGCTCGCACTGCTCGCACTGTTCGCGTGAGTTCGCGCCCCGCGAATAAGTGCAAAATTGCAGAAATACGATCTTAGCAAAACTGAAAGTAACTACTTACCAGGTTCAAAAGTTCAGGCTCATCATTAGTAGCCATTCCCTGTAGTGCTTCCTGAGGGGCCCCTCCAGAGTTCAGTTGCCAGTTGAAACTATTATGTGACCCTGCTCTGAACCTCAGAATAGTTACACATATGCCACAAAGGTCCTGAATTACAGCTAAGGGAGACAAGCAGGAGCCAGGCTGGAAGTTAAAATCCATTAATCAGCCCCTAATTCATTATTGTCAGTTGGGGCAGGGCAGGTGTTGTAACTAATTTTGCAACAATGAAAGCACTTAGCAAGTGCAAAAGATCACTAATCAGGGCGCACTAAGGAAGCAGGTGCCAGCTAAAAAAATATTCTGTGACACATTAATCAGCCCCAAATTAATTCAGGTCACTTGAGGCAGGGAAGGTGTGCTTTGCTTTGCCGAAAATAATGTACACTGGACAACCAGAGGGTGTGGTGATGAAACAGAGGGTGGCATGGGTGGGCCAGAGGGTGGCATGAGTAGTCAGAGAGTGGCAGTGGTGACAGAGAGTGGCAGTGATGAAGAAGAGTGTCCCAAACAGGCTGGACACGTAGAAACAACAAGTTCGCAAAACTTGCAACCCGACAGGTAAGTTCGCAAATTGCGAAATTGTAAAAACCCTCGCGAACTGGCAGAAACACGGGCGAACACAAAAAAAAAAAAATCCGCAAATTCGCGGGAATTCGCGGATTTTGCGGATTGCGAATCCGCAAATCCGCAAAATTCGCGAACGCGAGATCCGCAAAATTCGCCCATGCTTATTCTTGACAGAGGACTCTGCCAGGAAGAAGAGCTGAGGAACTGTCAGGAGGAGTACCACCCCTTTGCTGTGTGTTACTTTGCTGGGTTGGCCTCTAGTTGCTGCTTCGGTTCTGAAGCCTTTGCTTTCTGAAACATACTGTTCCAAAGTTCTCCAAGGGCTCTGCTGGGAGTTCTGAACTGACAAGTGGTGCCAAGTCCAATTCTGGGCCCTTAAACGTGTTTTGGCTGCCTCAAGAGCTGAAAATCCACGCATTGTCCCTTCAGCGCTGGTTTTTCCACCACAAGCTTGCCTTGCGGTTGAAAAACCAACCCATCACCGCAATGTGGCTGAAAAACCGACTCAGTGGCTGTTTGCGGCCAGTAGAACTGCCACTCCCCAAGTCCAGAGCACTGAGTTTCCGACGTCCTAGATCCCCTCTCCGACATCGATGCTGTGTGACTGAAGGAATTGACGCATCCCTGGTCCGTGGCTGGAAGAATCAATGCAGCAGCTGTTTTGTCACAACACGTCCGTATTTCCATGTATCGCACCTGGGCACCAAGTTTCCAGTGCATTCCCCCACAGAAAGGAACGGTCCTTGAATTTCAATGCAGCACGTCTCCTCCCAGTAAGGAATCAACGTAAGACTTCTGCATGCAGAAGAACGGATGGCTCCATTCCCCTGGGACTGAAGAATCAATGCATCGCTTGTGTTTCTTCTGACACTTCTTTCCTCTGCAGCAGTTTTTCATCTTGGAGTTTGACGCATCAAAGGCACTCTGTGCTAAAATCAATGCATCCATAGAGTTCTGTGGACAAATATGCAAAACTTTTCAAAAATGATAACTTTACCTATGTATGTTTGTCATTTTTGTCTTGTTTTGTTTTGCTAAAGATTGGTTATTGGTGTAGTGTCCATTTGTATTGTTTTCACTAGGTTACTGTGTGTTGTATGTTATTATTATTATTATATATGTTTATAAAGCGCTTGAATCAACTCCCAAAGGAGTATCTCTGCGCTATGTACAAAAGCTGTACTCATTGCTTCTTAGATAGGCCCGAGGGCTCGTGCCAAACTGCCAAGGGGGTGAGCAGGGGTTCTCTTGGGTCTGTAGCTCCCTTACCCTGACTAGAAAGAAAGTTCCCTACTGGGACAGGGTGCATACCGCTGTCAACTAGAGAACCCCATTTCTAACAAGCCCCATCTCAATCTAGGCTACCAAAATTATCTTCTTGTGTGTTTTAGCAATGTCACATGTGTGTGTGATATCTAGTAGTGTGCCAGCTCATCCAGAATACTTTCTTTTACATGAAAATCAGATCAGAGTCATTTATCTTGAAAACATTGAAAAAAGTCACGATTTACCAGGACATTGACGCCCCCTGTCACCACAGATGTGACAACACAAAGGTGGAGATTACTTTGGCACTGATATCCCGGCAGGAGCTTCAAGAACTAACATTACAGAATGAGGACAACATTCCTCTATTGACCACAATTGATCCCCCAACAAGGGAACTTAAGGCCTTGTGGGCAACCTGATAGATCAATGTCGGCTCCATATGGCATGGGGATGGTCAGGGATGAAGCAAGCCAGCCTTTACTGTAGGCTTAAAGGCATAGATATTTCTGTGGCCCATTACTTTGTGCTTGTAGTCAATGCTTCTTGGAGACCTGTGTAATGGTCGCCTTGTGTCTCAGACGCAGACATAGTCCATTTAGCAGTCCCAGGTACAAACTTCATAATTGTTGGGCTCTGTCTTTCGCTGGTGGTTCAGCATTTGACACAGGTAGATGTGTCTTCACCTCCACAGTGCAACAACAGCAATGGTTGGAGTATTTTGTCAGAATTTAGTTCCTACCCAAGTTCAAGAAAGAGACACCTGAATTGCTTCCATCCTGGATATTCATTGTATTCTGAACTGCACTGATGCACAGCTTCTCCATGGTTGCAGAGTCAAAGGACAAACAAAAACCTAGTCGAAGTATCCAGTTCTGCTTCATAGGTGGCCAGGCCCGGCCTATCAAGATCACTGCAGCTTTCAAATTCTGTGAGATCCTCCAATCCTGGAGGTGCATGGCACTGACATGGTTACCCTGTGAGTGGGTGTTCTCCTTTGGCAGCTCCTTCAAAAGTAGAGTGAACAAGTCCAGGCAAAATGGGTATTGGCACCAGATATGACGCAAGATTATTAATAAATACTGATCTTTGCAAGACGAATATGAGTAGTTTTTCCTTGGCATGGAGGGACAAGGTATGGCTACTACAAAGGACTGGTTGACTATCTCTCCCACCCAGAAATACAAATGGCTTCCGGGAAGGTAATAGGAGACTGTGTTCATGCAGATTCACTGGTTCAAGACAGAACCTGGTCAGATTATGCAAAGTCAACCAGCATATGGTTAATGGCATGTACCCCGACTATTTATATTGCTGCCACCACTGTCAGTCTCTCACATGGTGGGTAAAATTGACAGTTGTCACCCTTGAATATAGTATGCAGTTTGGGTACACCCATGACAAATCCATTAAGTCTTGACAATCAATACAAGAGCTATTGGCTTTGTCTATGTGTTTTACCCATGTTAAACCAGCCTGACTACTGTTCAGCATGATTAAAAGTTAGTGGTGCAGAGTAGCAAAGACTGGAGTAGTGTGTTCACAGAGTGGAGTGGCATAGAGTGTCATGTATTGGAGTGGCATAGAGTGGCGTACAGTGGTGTGGTGTATAGTACAGTATACTAGTGTAGACCACAGAGTATAGTGGCATATAGGGCAGTGCCATAGAATAGAGTGGCATAGAATTCAGTGGTGTACAATGTAGGTTTGTAGAATGTGGTGCCGTAGATTATAGTATTACATAGTAGAGTGCAGTGGTGCAGATTAGTGTGGCGTGGAGTACAGTGACAGAGTGCAGTGGTGCAGAGTAGAGTAGAGTGGTATAGAGTAGTGCGGAGTAGAGTGGTGCACAGTAGAATATAGTGCCATAGATTGCAAAAGCATTGAGTGCTGTGGCAAAGAGTTCAGTGGTGCAGAGAGGTGTAGAGTGCATTTTCAGAGTAGAGTGAAGTGGAGTAGAGTGGAGCAGTGCAGGGTAGAGTGCAGTGACGTAGAGCAGTATGCAGTGTAATGGCATGGAGTAAAGTAGTATAGAGTGCAGTGGAGCAGAGTAAATTAGAGTGGCGTACAATGGATTTGCGTAGAGTGCAGGGATGCAGAACTGAGTGTTACCGAGTAGAGTGCATTGGGCGAGAGTGTATTGGCACTGAGTGCAGTGGAGTAGAATGCAGTGTTGCAGAGTGGCATAGAGTGGAGTGGTATAGAGAGGAGGGGTGTAGAGTAGGGTTGTGCAGATTAGATTGGAGTGGACTAGACTGGAGTGGTGTAAAGTGCAAGGGCGAGGAGTGCAGTGGTGGAGAGGAGAGTGGCATAGGGTGGATTGGCATAGAGTAGAGTGGGGCAGAGTAGAGTAGAGAGGTGTAGAGTGAAGCAGTGTAGAGTGCAGTGGCGCAGAGTGCAGTGCCCTGGAGTGGTATAAAGTGGAGTGGTGCAGAGTAGAGTGCAGTGGTGTGGAGTGCGTCAGATTAGAGTTGAGTAGTGTAACCTGATGTATGCATGAAGTGTTGGGGCCCTGCTATTAGAGACAACACATTTTCAATTGAAATGTTCATTACATTTGCAGAGATATACAGTTTTACTAATAAAAGTTTACCGCTCACAAATGATAATGTGTGGAAATGGAATCACTTAGGGGCACATGCATCATTGCAAATTGCATTCGCAAATGGTGCGATTTGCAAAAATCGTCCGTTTGCAAATGCAATTTGAATGTTTGGGATGCATGAAGGGTAAAGTCCCTCGCAATTTGAGAATTCGCAAATATTTGCGAATTCTCAAATTGCGATTGGATTTAAGGAATCACATTTTGCGATTTCTTAAATGCAATGCATGAAATTTAAAAAAATTGCGAATTCGCACTTAGGGGGAGCAAATTACCATGAGGTTGTACCTCATGGTAATTTGCGAAAGTGCATTTTTCAAAGTTTCATGTTGTGCACACAACATACGTGCACAGATTGATTTCAGGGGTGCAACAGGGTGTCCTTTGGACACCCCTGCACCCTTGAGATCGCATTCTCAATTTGCGAGTCGCTAATTGCTAATCGCAAATTGAGAATGTCTTTCCATTCATTCCTATTGGCCTCTAGGCTCATAGGAATGAATGGGGAGGTATTCCTTAATTGTGATTCGCAATTTACAAGTCGCAATTAAGGAATAATAATAAATCGCAATTTATTTAGCCATTTTTTCATGCATAGCCATTTGCGATTCCTTATTTGCGATTCCTTATTTTTCACTAATAAGGAATCGCAAATGGCAATGTTTATGCATGTGGGCCCTAGTGTATTGATTTATTTTCATCATATTAAAATATTTGTTTCCAACACAATTCAGAATAACAA
The DNA here is from genome assembly GCF_964263255.1 of Lissotriton vulgaris. Lineage (NCBI taxonomy): Eukaryota > Metazoa > Chordata > Amphibia > Caudata > Salamandridae > Lissotriton > Lissotriton vulgaris. Next base: position 53,389,512 of record NC_141686.1, read on the forward strand.
AACGTGATTCATTTGTGCATTTCTAATTTTGATATATTCTGGAATACTTAAAATGTTGTTGTGCGCTAGAATAAATTGTTTCCTATCAGCAGTATCCAACAAGATTACCACATAGATCCAAACACTTTGAAGTCAGAGAAAGAAAAGTGAACACCAAGCTCCCCAGAAGACAGAGCCTGGCACCTGACCTTTGTCTTCGACTGCACAGCAAATATGACAAGATAAGAATAAGATTTACTGGCCTGTTTACAGAAAGGAGCACTCTTTTCATAATAAAAGGGGATTTGGTGTCAAAAGGCTTCACTCCTTCGGACTGAGGAACTCATAATGCACAGCCTAAAGCAAATAAAGTCCGAAAATGGAAGTAGTGGGTGGAGTGCATTCCAAGGAAGTTTTCTGAATGTTCCCAAGATGTCTTTAGTAAACCAGACAGCTGAACTGTTTTGCAGGCTTGGACCTAAATATGGGACAACTCCAATGGTTTTGCATGAATGTTGAGACCCCTAATTGAAAACCATGAAAGTGCTACCTAAAATAGGTTATGGCAGGGGGGCACAGCCACCTTACCGAAACATGCAAAGGACTTTTGACTCAACAATATACTTGTCGGCGTTCAAGGTTGCAGCTTGCATTGGATTCTAAAGTGTAATTTCTGTGGTTCCCATTTCAATCCTTTTATTGTTTCTTAATGCCTGATAGCACCCTGTGTGTTACTGAAAATAATCTACCTCCCATCCAACCACAAAACAGACATCATTTGGAAAATTCCCAAGGGGGATTTACTTGTTTTAGTCCTCTCTAACACCTTCCACACACTTCAATTTCTGAAGCCTGGTAGAGAGCAGGACTGAGAGCCAGCATAACGGAATGCTAATCCCTCTATTGTTCCGTGCTGCATTTTTCCAGAATTGAAGATGCAAAACATACCCTGCTATTTACCATGTCTAAAACAATAGAACGCTAGCTTTGGTCGCCTTCCAAGTAGCGTGTTTAAACTGAGACGCGCAGTGTCCTGGAGGATCCTAGAGCAGCCTGTACTAATCAAGTGTCTACTCAATGGCGGCAGCAGGCACCAGGCGTGCAGGATGTTCTTAGATGCCTTGCAATCTCCCATGACCATGGAAATCTGTGCTATCTGCATTCGCATACAGTGCCTCCTCCCATGCAGAGAGGACTACAGTATAGAATGCCACCATCTGTCTTCTCTATCATTTCCTTATGTCTGTGTCTATTTATATAGTGTTTGTCAATGCAAAGCATTAGACATAAACTGAGGAGAGTGAGCTTTGAATTACATTAGGGAGAAAGAAGAAACTCCAAGCCAAAACTGAAATAAACAAATGATTAACATAACAGAATTTGGTTGAAGAGAGCTTTGGAAAAGGGAGAGTGCTGGCCGCAAGTTCACGGCTGCACTCTTCAGCTGTAAATAAGTAAAACACTTCCAGGACTGATTATAAGATATATAAATATAATATAACTATAACTCCATATTATTATAGAGACAGTGAAAGTATCTTTGCTAGTTATGATGAAATGAGACTTTCCATTGAAAAGTCATTTTGTTTGTTGACTGTTATTTGTCAACCTTTGCGCCGAAACCGTCCCAAAAACATGTATCCACTTTGGGTTCCTTAGGACGAGTTTTGTGCAGATCCCTCAAGCAGGACCCAAAAATATGGGGATCCCAATATTGATATACTCCCATAGTATTATTTGATCCTTGATACAGATTAAATGACTGTGCATAATGACAGCACACTTGACATATATATATAGCACTTAACTCAAGGAAGTGCCTTTACTTAGTTAGGTGTAAATATGCATTTAAAAAGTATTTCATCTTGGCATGAAGGGGTTACATTTTAGCAATATCTTGACTGTTAATTCATGGATCCTCCACAGATTTGCAAATACAGACACGATTTGTGAATCTTGTTAAAAAACATAAAGGCACACATTGGTCTAGGGACCTTTTTCTCCCATTGTCCAATCTCTTGAAGAAGGCATAGTGCCGGAAGCATGGAAGCAGGCAGTGGTCACCCCCCTGCTTAAAAAGCCTTTGCTGGACCCTACAATTCCGGCGCATTTTAGGCCCATATCCCTCTTGTCCTACCCGATAAAAATTCTGGAAAAGGTGGTCAGTAGGTCCTTGTCAGGTTATCTGGAAGACAACTGCCTTTTGGATAAGGACCAATTTGGCTTCCGCCCAGGCCACGGAACAGAAACTGCATTGGCAACCATGCTGGACACTCTCCGGATGCGAGCCGACAATGGCAACTCCTCAGTCCTGGTGCTGTTGGACATGTCGGCCGCATTCGATACGGTTAGCCATGCAGTTCTGTTAAGCAGGCTGGAAAAACTGGGCGTGAAGGGCAAGGCCCTGAGGTGGATACAATCCTACATGACAGGTAGACAACAGGTGGTGACCCTAGCACCCTTTTCATCTCCCAAGTCCCTAGTCAGTCATGGAGTACCTCAGGGCTCCTCGATCAGCCCCATTCTTTTTAATCTTTATCTGCAGCCCCTGATCCCCACGATCAAATCCTTCGGTATAGATTTGATAAACTATGCCGATGACACACAACTGGTGTTCTCCTTAGAAGGAAGACAGGCGGTGACCATGGAGTCCTTCCAGAACTGCATGAACAAGGTGGCCAGGTGGCTGACAATAAACTCCCTTCAATTTAATGAGGGGAAGACAGAGGTTGTCTACTGTTCGTCAGCCAAACTGAGTCAACAACCTTCCCATGAGATCAGGCTTGCGCCGGGAGCAGAACCTTGCATCCCAGTTAAGACTGTGCGCAATTTAGGGGTATTGTTTGATGCGGATCTCCAAATGACCTCCCAGACCAATAAAACCATCAGTGTCTGCTATGGATTGTTGAAAGCACTCAGACAGATTCTGCCCCTCCTGCCTGATGAGTCTAGACCTCTAGTAGTTAGGAGTGTGATTCTGGCTAGACTAGACTATTGTAACTCTCTATATTTAGGGGCCCCCTTATATATTCTACAGGGGCTCCAGAGGGTCCAGTCTATAGCGGCCAAGCTGGCACTTAAAAGACCTCGTAGTTCCTCCACTACGTTGGCGCTAAGAGATCTACACTGGCTGCCAGTCGGGAGTAGAGTTGCCTTCAAGTCCCTTTGTATTGTGTACAGAGCCCTGCACAACACAGGACCTATCCCTCTACAGGAAAGGCTCTCCTGGTATAGACCTTCCAGGTCCCTGCGCTCTGCCAGCCAGAGTTTGGCAGCTACTACCAGGATCAGGAGATCGAGGATGGGAGGCAGAGCTTTCTGCACCTCTGCCTCTAGGTTGTGGAACGAGCTTCCTCAGAACATCAGACAAATTGACACCTTATTGGGGTTCAGAAAGAGCCTGAAAACCTGGCTGTTCGCCAAAGTATAATCTCCGTAACTCTATTTTAATAGCTCTGGCGGCTGTTCTATATATCATGACAGCTAGTGTATTGTTGTACCATCTGACTATTTCCTGTTTGGGCGCCAGGATACCCGTAGGGTGACAGTTGCGCGTAATAAATAATAAATACAATACAATACAATACAATACATTGCGAATTTATATATCTGACGGTGGATTTGTGAATCCGCTGTGCTCAGACTGGCTGGCCAATAGAGGAAACACTTCTATGTCGGTTTCTATTACCCATAACAACACACCAAATGTCTATGGGTCTATCGAGCCATCTTAAAGACCTGTTAGGGATATGACCGACTTGTTATAAAAAAAGAAAAAATACCCGTGTTTATTGCAAGCACAACATGGTATCATCAGGGTATAAAAAGTACCCATCAGTTCCCACACGGTACCGCCCTTTTCATCATTTGGGTTCTCCCTACACCAAGGAGAATATGTTGGCAAACACTAGATGTTATAAGTGATTGCTGCCAGACCTTAGAGAATGGTAATAAAGGAATGGGAGGGACCAAAACCAAGTTGTATTAGGGTAACTGGTATGAAGTGCGTGAAATCGTGAAAGTGTGAAATATAGTGCGTGTATAAAATTGGAGAGTAGAGAGAAAGAAATATTTTATTTGATGTCTCTCAGAACTTCCACATTTAAAAACAGTGCAAAACTTAAGCAGATTTAACAAATAACTGCTTGTTTTAAATAATGGTCTACATGTTTCAGCATGTGTGGATTTAACTGTCCACTGCTTTCATCAGGACGGTTGCTTCGCTACTGCAAAAACGTGAAAAAAGGAATCAAAACAAACTCATAACCATGTCACCTGATAATTTAGGTCATGCAGAATCCTCCTCTTGGAAACTGCCAGAAGAGAAGTCACACCCCAGACAGGACATAAAAGAGAACACAAAAGATGTCAACAACGTGTATATCTGAAAGCTGCTAGACATGTTCTATTTTGCTTGCTTACTTATCATGGCGGGATATTTACGTTATCCCCTTGTTTGCATGTATGCCGGCTTACCTATTGAGTAGGAGGACAAGCATCACCTCACCTGGCTGCAGCTCAGGTAAGTGGAGCACCGCTCTATTGAAAATGGAAGAAACAATAGTTCAGAGGAGTCTCTAAGAAAGAAAAGCTCCATTAGAAACTAGTTAGAAAACTGGTTAACAGAGTGCATCCTTTTTTGTAGTTCAGTCTCTGCGCAACAGCCTTAGATATTTTATTCAGGGCAGAGTATAAGATATAAGGCAATGTACCTCACCCACCAGGACATTACGATGTTACTATAACTGGCTGCTGCTCTCGATATTCCAAAGTATATGTGCATTCACGCCATATACCGGCAATATGTGGCAATGTACCTCAGCCACCAGTACATTACGATGTTACAATAACCGGCTACTGCTCTCGATATTCCAAAGTATATGTGCATTCACGCCATATACCGGCAATATGTGGCAATGTACCTCAGCCACCAGTACATTACGATGTTACAATAACCGGCTACTGCTTTCGATATTCCAAAGTATATGTGCATTCACTCCATATACCGGAGTATAATATCTGCAGATTTCAATGGTAAAACTGCAGAACTGATGATACAAAAACACAAAACCACACCAACACAACACAGACGCGCTCTCACAAGTTGTTCGTGAAGACCATTGCTTTACTTAGTGCTGGGAGAGGCTACGCGGTGCTAATGGTGGTAACGGTTGAAACGCTGTGCTGGCATTAGTCAAATCAGCGTTGTTCAGGCTCTCATGGCAAATTTCCCACCGGTTAGAAATATAAATCAAACAAACCTGTTCATCGGTTCTCCCGGCTTCCCTCAGAGCTGACTTGGAAGGTGACCAGCATCATTTGTGTTGTGTTTTTCTTTGTAAGTCTCCCGCCGGGCGATGCTATGCGCATCACGTGTGCCGCACAGAGTTATGGGGAATGTAGTTGTCCTCATAGTTTCTGTCATTTTTGAGTGTGAAGGACAGTTTAGAAATTGTTTCTTATTATTACAACAAAAGAATCTGCACTAAGTCTTGATACAGACCTGTAAACTATACCTTAAAAGTTTATCTGGCCTTATTATCCCCGTATTTGTATATTTCATTATTTAATAGTACCACCTTATGGTCAAGGGTAGAGGACACCTTTGATGACATCTATTGGTATAACCGAAGCTAACGCACTGGATTGTTATTACAACTAGACCATCGATCTACACAAAGTATACACTGCCCCGCGGTGGGTGTCAATACAGTTAGATCAAGCTCAATTTGTATGGGCGCTTGGGAGATGTCGTTTTTTTCTTTTTTCATTATTTCATCATGGCATTTAATATATTAACCAAAAGAGCCATATTTAGTCACAGTTCACACAGAAGGAATGCCTATCGCAAGTTGTTACTTACGCTGTTGTACCTGTCCTGTTACAGTGAGTAATACTGATATTCAGTCAAAATGGAATTGGCAGCCCTGCACCAGATCATTTGGATATACACTGTCAAACGAAGGTTATATTAATAGTGGAACGTACTAATGGGAAATATAGTCTCATGTATGGTTTTGTCATGGCATTTTCAGGAGTAATATAAGTGCTTCTATTCAACAATGTCTCAACCTATTAGTATATGCCGATACGGCATACGGTGGTAGTTGTTCTAAAAGCACTCTTTTAGTAATCTGTCATCTAGATGTAAGTTAATACAAGTGAATTATACTGAGTGTCTCATCAACTTGACTTGTTACGGTACCTTTTACAATAGTAGCCAAGGTCTAAACATCTGAATTTGCACCCTGCACTCTGAGTGAATCCTGATTATCAATTATTATAGAGACATCCACGGAATGTCTTCATTGAGTCAATCTTTGTCTGAATTACGTTTATACACCTATTCTTGTTCTTTGGTAAACAGGTATTTACTTACATCTGGTACATGTTCAGGAATAAACGGCTGTTCTAGTACTGTCCAACTGAATTCCGTCGGGCCATGTCCTGTTTCTAAGAAGTGCGTTGTTAAGCGAGTGGCTTGCTTACAGCATCTTATCGTGCTTTTATGCTCCGATATGCGGACCTTGACCTTCCTCGTAGTCATTCCAACATATCTCAGTTGGCAAGGACACGTGATGAGGTAAATTAAATTCTGGCTGTTGCAGTTGGTGAATTTTTTCTGCTGCCATGGTCGGTCAGTACCGATATCTATACACAGTGACTTGCTTGTCTGGAGCAAGCACCGCATGTACCGCATGGGTGATGGCCTTCTACTGCCGGAAGGTCCCAAAGTGTGCCAACGGCTCGAGGTGTTCTACACTTCGGGCGAGTGTGCACTAGCTTGTCTCTTAGATTAGGGCCACATTTGAAGGCAAAAAGGGGAGGCGGTAGATGGTCTCCTCTGTGTTCAGAATAGACCAATGTCTCTGAATTATTTTCTGTACTTGGTTAGATTTGGTGTTAAAGGTATTAACAAAGGCCATTCTTTCAGATTTTTCTTTAGTGATTGGAGGTTCTAGAAGAGCTTCACGGTTATTGTTCAAGGCATGTTTTATAGAGTGACGGATGATTTTCTTAGGATACTTTCTAGCCAGCAGTTGGTCCTTCAGATTTTCTGCATGTTTCTTGAATGTGTCTTTGCTTGAACAGTTCCTTTGGATCCTCAAAAATTGGCCAAATGGCAAGTTGTTTCTCAAGGATCTGGGATGACAACTCTCGTAACTCAATAAGGAATTCAGAGCCATAGGCTTCTTATAGAGTTCTGATTGTAAACCTGTTGGTGTAGCTCTTATCAGGAGATCAAGGAACGGCAAGCAATGCTTGTCATATTCAACTGTGAAGCGGAGATGATTGTTTCTCATGTTGAGCCATTGGTGGAATAATAAAAGGTCTTCAACAGTACCTCGCCACACTACAAGGATATCATCAATGTATCGCTTCCAAGTATGCAATGACTGGAAGAATGGGTTGGTAGATGACATCACGTGTTCCTGCTCAAATTGATGAACATAGAGGTTCGCTAAGCTGGGAGCGAAAACGCTCCTCATGCTGGTCCTCGATATTTGTAGATAAATATTCTCTTCAAACTGAAAGAAATTTTCTTTCATTGCCAAATGTGCTAGATTCATAATGAAATGCACTGGCATGATTGAGTGTAGATCTCTTTCATGCAACAAGTTTCCCACTACTTCCAGGGGGTCATTTTGGGGAATCGAGGTATATAGAGGTTGCTATTACCCAACACAGCGCACTGATTTGTGAAAAATACAAAGTAAAATGGCATAAAGGGGCAGGTTGAACATGCTCTGAGCCCCAGCCTATGTGAGGGCACCCAAAGGAGCCCAGGCAATTACATTATTATCAAAAAACGGATCTTTATTGCAGGATTTATAAATCCTGCCTAGGTCCTGCTGACCTTCCTCCAAATGATCTGAGAATCCTCTAAAGAAAATATGAAAAAAGTATTCAGTACACTACAATTGAGCTAGGCCAACAGCCACCCAAGGGGGTTGGTCGCATGCATTTTGGTAGGAGCAGGTCATTGCTGTAGTCCAGAGTCCTCTGTCAACCCACGCTGTGTACAGGGTTGACCATTCAGGGAACGTTGATCCTGCTGCCCCCAGAGGGTCGGAAGCAGGTAACTCTTGGAAGAGGTGTATGATAAAAAAAACAAAAATTCCCTGAAAGTAAAAAAGGGTTAAAGTGAATTTATTGTTAGCTTTGGTTCAATCACCTCAACTTATGTTTATGAAAAAACTTCAACAATTCATGTAAAAAACACTATTTAAATGCAATGATGGTTGCAAATTAAATCCAGGAAAACCACCAAGATTCACAAGTTATGGTGAGCAGCTCACTCCTTAACCAATACAACAGTCACTCAGGCCTTAACTTGCACACCCAAATGCCTTGCATATGATGTCACAATATTTCTAAAAATAAATGACTATACCTAAAAGTGCAATGTAAATAAACAACAACACATAATCAAGCCATTAGAGATACTACATTCATAGTCATCTCTATCAGCAGCAAGAGTAACGTGATATAGGACCCGTTAGGACTCACCTTGGCTCCTGTGGGTTGTGCCTTTGCCCAGGATCATCGCTGGGGGCAGAATCGTCCCTGGAGTGTGGAGGGGGTCCGTGTTTGCGACTCCTGCTGCTGTTGTGCCGGCTGCGCGTGGGGTTGCCTCAGGCTCTGAAACTACAACTCCCAGGCTTCCCCGCGTGGCGTGCACCATCGCCGTCATCATCATGCTCCGGAGGCGCTTAAATCCACTCGGCACCTCCCACAGCGCGGGACGAGTTAGGACTCACCTTGGCTCCTGTGGGTCGTGCCTTTGCCCGGGATCATCGTTGGGGCAGAATTGTGAATCACCATCGTCCCTGGAGTGTGGAGGGGGTCCGTGTTTGCGACTGCTACTGCTGTTGTGCCGGCTGCGCGTGGGGTTGCCTCGGGCTCTGAAACTACAACTCCCAGGCTCCCCCGCGTGGCACGCACCATCGCCGTCATCATCCAATCGGCGCCTCCCGCAGCACGGGACACGTTAGGACTCACCTTGGCTCCTGTGGGTCGTGCCTTTGACCGGGATCATCGTTGGGGGCAGAATTGTGAATTACCATCGTCACTGGAGTGTGGAGGGGGTCCGTGTTTGTGACTCCTGCTGCTGTTGTGCCGACTGCGCGTAGGGTTGCCTCGGGCTCTGAAAGTACAACTCCCAGGCTCCCCGCGTGGCGCGCACCATCTCCGTCATCATCAAGCGTTGGAGGCGCTTAAATCCACTCGGCGCCTCCCGCAGCGCGGGATGCGCAAGAGCGTGCCCGGGCCACCCCCCTGACATTTGCCGCCTACTACCTACAGGAACAAGCTGTTTCAGACTGCGACCATTAGAAAAGGCACTTTTAACCCTCTCCTTAATCTGAGCCATTATGGGCAAGCGAAAATCTATGGAGGGGCTGGGAGGGGCTACAAGTACAAACTCTGTTCAGGGTCACAGGAAAGCAAAAAGCGAAGAAGAGTAGCAAGAAAGGATGTAATACCAATGTTATGGATAGGATCGAATCACTTGTAGAGGAATGCAAAGGCATTCTGCTGATGGGTCCTGCCTTGGGCACGGATGTCTTGACCATTCAGTACAACAAAGCTAATGATATCGATGAGTGTGCCCAGCCAACAAGACTACGTATAACCGAAATGTTTTCTAAACCATCCCACCTAAAGCCACTTAGCAGCAACACTGAATCGACTCCAAGTAGCCCTGTCCCAGAGTTAGTAAACTCCTTGCACTCCCAGATGCCCATTACGCCCCCAGCACAGTTTAGCCCGCATCCCCTGGAACCCTCTGTTGTAGTGTGCTCAAATCGTTTTCTACCTCTGAGTACCGACCCAGACACATTTGCAGATTCACCTATTGTACTACCACCAGAGGTACTGTCCCAATTTCAGGTGGAGGGGATAATTGTACCTGGCGCCAGTGGCCCAATGCTAATATCATTGATAAACTCTTTAACTACTCAGGTGAGAGACTTGAAAACCTTAATTTTAGATCTAACAGCAACTGTCAAGAAATTGACCTCACAACAGTTGACACCCAATCCTCCTGGCAGATTGCACCCTCCAGAATTGCCACGACCCGGCACTAAGCCTGTAAGCGCAACAGGCCATCCTCAGTCCCGCAACACACACATCACTCCATCCCATCCACCTATGGGCCCTCTCACGTCATCGCTTCTGACCCAAAACAGAAGGCAAGCAAGCACCCCATCAGAATCCAAGCATAGTAAACCGATTGCTCCCATAGAAAAGTTTCCCTTGCATACATCCATAGCTCCTGCACAATACTCTCCAGGGCTCTCCATCCATCTTAAAAAGGAGACAGTGTTTATGGTGAACGTTCCCAAATGCTTGGGCCACTAACAGGGAGACTCACTCACCAACAAGGTCACGCACTGGATCCGACACGTTAGAGGGTGTCGGTCATTAATACGAGAGTACATCCTAAAGGCAGGGAGGATCTCTGTCTGCAACCAGCAACTAGATACAATCGAACTTACACTGACCTCCCCTTAACTGGCCAAGGGCCTGTTGGCTCTCGAGTTCAGGACCTGCCCCCCTGTACATCGTACATCCAATTTGGAGCATCAGCACCCGTTATAGGTACAATCATGACGATCAATAGCCCAAGCTGTTATCTTCCATGGGGGTCTGATCTAAATGAAATCGACTGACTAACAAATGCTTCACAACCTCCATTCAGGAACACTCCAACCCAGGTCCAGGCCCCCTCCGACTTTGAACTTACTAATCTTCCGAGCACACATGTCCAGGCAACAGCACCAAATCCAGATCCATTGTACAACCCCAGTAGATCTACTACTCCCCGGAACATAACCACAACCTCCAACACACATCTGGCAGTATGTAGCATAATGGAACCCAACCCTACCCAGGTCACACCGGAAACCAAATTAAGAATCTCTAGTGCTACGATTCCAAGTTTCAATATCCTTTCCTGGAATATAGCTGGCCTTCAAAAGAACTTGGATCTTCCTGAATGGAACACGCTAATTGAAGCCCACAATATTTGTATCTTTCAGGAGACCTGGAGTCTGGTACCCTACCATGAAGTGGGTTTTTCCACTCATCACATCCTGGCAGTACCGCCAGTATCAGGAAAGGGGCGGCCATCTGGTGGCCTATTGATCTGGGTTAACATCTCACTAGATTGTACATTTCAGCAGATTTATTGTAAATGTCCTCACCTCCAAAGGATGACCCTAAAAGACAACAAGAGTGGGAGGATATTGGAGATCTTTAACATGTATGTGCGCGGCACAAGAGGTGGTGCGCAATCTCCCATTATTGCGTGCCTGGAAGCTGAACTCTCCCTCTGCCCCTCAGACTCACACTCTCTGGTAGCGGGAGACTTCAACTGTACATTTGAACCTCTTGCCATTGATATGTTGGGCCTAGATGAGGACGATGCAAAACAGGGAGTCCCTCCGCTGAATCTATCCCACGTAAAAAAGTGGACCCAATTAGCGGTCCAGCTGAACTCTCTTTGTCTAGAATATGGGCTAAGGGCAACAAATGGGAGGTCTCAGTCTCATCTGATGGGAGCCCACACGTTTAATAGGCCTGGCCATTCCTCCAGGATTGATTATATCCTGCTTGACTCCAATTTTTGGAGCCACTTAATAGATATGGCCATACTGCCAACTACTGACATCGACCACCACCCGTTATGTCTCTCGCTCAAGCCACCATGGCCTCCAAAGCTTGTGAATTCAATTAAAAGTGATTTAATGCAGACAAGGGAATTAATTCCCTCAAACTCTGGTAGGCACCTCAAATGGAATAAAGTTGCCCTTGACGAGTCAAAATTATCGGGCATTAGAGCCACCTTATTAGGGGCCCTATCTGGGTTGCAAAACGTTACTACCAATGCAGATGCCTCACAGAAGATACCCATATTATATGAGAACACAATTAAAACATTGGGTACTTTTTTCTACACAAATAGTAAGAAACCTAATCTACGAAGTAACTACACTGGCACATGGTACACGGCATCTTGCAGGCATAAAAAATCAGCACTTGTAAAGGCAGTCAAAAGCAAGTCACCCTCTGGGATTACATCAGCTAGAAAGGAGTATAAGGCGGCAGTCCTTAAGGCAAAAAAAGATTGGGAGGAGCAGCATTGGCAAGCCCTATCAGCTGTTTGCCGGGGGAAGGATGCCAACCTTTTCTGGGATCTCCTGAGGAATAAAACGCGCCCTGTTAGCGAGCTCATCACTAATAACATCTCAAGTAAAACTTGGTATTACCACTTCCGCAGCCTATATGGCGATGATGGGGAAGTTACTTTAGATGGCCCACTGGCCCACCAGTTGACCTTTGGGCGGCTCCCAGGGGACTATATTAGATACCCTTTCACAAACTTGGAGGTAGAAACCGCCATTCGGCGAATAGTCCCAGCAAAAGCAGCAGGGCCCGACGGCCTACCAGGGGACCTCCTCCGTGCAGATCCTGTTAATTGGGCAACATTTTTGTCATCTTTAATCAATGCCATCGACAGTGGCTGCCCGATTCCGGATTCCTGGAAGTGGGCCGAAGTAGTACCAATTTTCAAGAAGGGGGTGAGGGACAATCCTGCAAATTACCGCCCAATAAGCTTGATTGACTCGATCCAAAAGGTGGTAGGACGTGTCTTGCTAGAGAGAATCCTAGCATGGGCGGACGAAAATGAGGTCCTTTCGGATTATCAGGCTGGCTTCAGGGCAGGTATGGGGACAATTGAGCAGGCTTTTAGGCTGCTCCTCCTGTACTGGAAGGTGGTCAGAATAGGCAAAGGCAGTCTTTGCCTCGCTTTTATCGACCTTAAGACTGCCTTTGACCTGGTCCCATGTGAGCGCCTGTGGCAGGTCTTGGTAGAACAGGGGGTTCACAGAAATATCGTGAATATACTGATGCGCCTTCACGAGGGCAATTATGCCCAAGTGAGATGGGGGTCACAAGGGGAAAAAACATCTTGGATACCGGTGAACAAGGGAGTCTGCCAGGGATGCGTGCTAGCTCCCACCCTATTCTCCTTGTATGTGAATGGGGTGGTTGAATATTTACAGCAAATACCATCTGATGTCCCATCCCTGGCGGGCGAAAATATTCCAACACTCCTGTTCGCCGACGATACCCTCCTCATCTCAAAAACCCTGTATGGCCTGCCGACCCTTTTGGACAGTTTCCAACGGTTCTGCACTACTAGAGGGCTGTCCATCAATACCCTGAAGACTATGGGCTTATTATCAAGGGGGTTTATCTCCGCTTTTATGGCTTTAAAAGCCAAGAAAGCGGAGATAAAATTATCTCCCTATTACCTAGCTGTTGCTAACACCAGTTAGCGACAGCTAGTAGGAGATAGCGACCATCTTGGGCCCCACTTTGCATGTCAGGGATATTTATCACTAATGACATGCAAAGTGGGCGTGCCAAGATGTTAGAGACTGGAAACAGTCGCTAACATCGCTATCTCCTATTACCAACTTTTGAAGATATTCGCGCTAAGCGCGAATATCTCCAAAAGCTAACACCTGCCCTGAGCAGTTCTTAGCCGTGTTATCCAATGGGAGGTGGATAACATGGCTAAGAGCATTAGCTCGGTAATGCATGAATATCACAGACTTTTCAGCGATATTCATGCATTGCGGCTGATTTTTGAGCGCATTTGCGATAAACCTTGGTAATACCAAGGTTTATCTGCGATAAAAATCGCCGCAGCTCTGTGGTAAAATTTTGTCTAATTATCGCTATTGCTTGGTAATATGCCCCTAAGTTCCTTACGCTCAACCCATCTAGAACCTTCAGGAACCCTCCATTGCTAAATTCCGTCCAACTAGAAAGGGCCACCACCTTCGATTATCTGGGCATCCGTATCTCCGACTCTATGACCTGGCCACCGCACATACAGAAAATGCTTCTGTCTCACAAAAGGGTGGTGGGATCAATACTAAAAGAGCAGCGCTTGTCTACGAGCAGACCAATTGCCCCCGCCCTCACAATCTACAAGGCTAAGGAAGTAAGTTCGGCCCTCTATGGTGCCGAACTGTGGGGGTTTTCTAACATAGACCAAATTGTAAAATCGGAGAACAAATTCTTAAAAGATCTAATGATGCTCCTTCAAAGAACACCCACCAAGCCCCTTCTAAACGATCTAGGCTGCCATTCGCTCAGTGATATAGCACGAGTTCGCCCACCTTTGCTCTGGGTACGCCTGTGGCGGACCCCAGAGCTATCGAAATGTGCAGCAGGGCTGAGGGAGATAATGGATATGGACGGGTGACACAAGGTCCACTGGCTCAAAAGCATTAAGAAACTTCTGCACGATTTGGACCTCAACGAGGAGTGGCAAAATAGAACTGCCCCGCCTAAGGTTGAGGTCAGGAGGCTTTACTGGCGGTGGGTCACTAAAAACGACCTGCTCAACCCAAGAACAGGCAGGCTCACAGAAGAGTTCATGCAGCATAAGCCCTTTATTCGCTAGGAGCCCTACTTAGATTTCATACAAAAACCACACAATTCAGGAGGGGGGCAAGGCTAGCCTGCGAACATGGCTGACGCACTTGTGTGAAGCTCCGTTCTACGCCCCCCTATTATCCTGCCATTACACCAACGAGGGGAGCTCACCGGGCCTGAACCGCTGAGGACTGGTGCGTGAGCGTGGAGGGAGCCCCGGGAGCCAAATAGACCCCTCTCCGGGGCCGTAAAGCAGCGGGCGGCTGGTGGCGAGCGGAGACGCGGCCTGCGTCTGAGTGGCGCGAACTGCGCCAATGGCCGGCCAGACAACCGGCCACGGCAGCGAGACTTCCCCCGTGCTCCGGGCTTCCTTCAAGCAGCGCAGGAGCACAGGCACCGAGAAGTGGACAGGACGGACCAGAGCAGCTGGTGAGGTCTGTGAAGGGGACGGGAGCTGTGGCAGACGCTGAAGCAAAGCAGGAAGCCCCACTCCGGGGCCATGGAACAGTGAGCGGCTGGTGGCGAGCGGCGGTGCAGCCCGGGACTAAGGGGCGCGAACGGCGCTAATGGCCGATGAGACATCCGGCTGAGGTAGTGGGGCACTGCCCCGTGTCCCAGGCTTCCCGCAAGCGGCGCAAGAACACCAGTGCCGAGAAATGGACGCAGCGGACCGGTACGGCTGTTGAGGCCCATGAAGGGGTCAGAAGCCGTGGCATACGCTAGGGTGAAGCCGGGAGGAGTCGGGGCTGGCAGCGACATCCCTGGCCATCTGAGACAGTGGAGTAGGCCAGTCGGCGAGTGAAGCCCCAAAACGAACGCCGGCCTTGGCTGAAGAGCAGAGCGGCCCCAAACGGTGAGGAGCAGGGCTTGGGAAGCCCAGGAGGGGCCCAGCAAACGCGGCGAGGTCTGGAGGCCCTGGAAGGGAGCTGAGGCCTGCACAACAGGGGAGAGGCTGGTTCTGGACAATTGTTAAGTCGCTGGTGACCTGGTTTTTTCCCCCCTGAGGAGTCGGACGGAGCCCGAAGCTGCCCTGGTGGCCGTCCCTGTCAATCCCTGGGCTGGGATCACTGTGTCCAAGCTGTACGCCCGCGGCCCGGCATAGCGGGCCTCGGGCGCCATTTGGTGGCGGACGTTGGCGTCCCCCCACCGCCATTTTTGCTGAGGCTGCTTTTTGAGTGCCAGAACCTGGCGGGAGCCTGTGGCCGCACCGGAAGACCGCAGCATTGAGACCCCGGAATAGTCGAACTGAAGACCCTGTCAGGTGGTTGTGGCCTCCACCCTTGGAAAGGTGCTTGGACTACTGAACACATCTGGACAAGGGGAGAGAGTCTCTGAGGGGTCTGGCCGGTGCGCTCCACTGAACCGTGTGGAACAGGTTGGCCAACCGCAGAGAGCACGTGGGTGGGGAGCGTGGTCTGTGATGTCCTGGAGTCTGAACTGTGCCAATATCTAATCTGACTTGAGGGCTCTCCTGGCTGCAGTGGGAGGTACTGGGCTGGTGAGGCGCCTGGCCTGTGGAGACCATGGTGGTTGCCTGCCGCGAGGTGATGAACAAACCTAATCAGGAGCGGATGCCTTCGGCGCAGCAGCTCGTGATGGGCAGACTTCGGGACAAATTCCAGCAGAAACAGCAGACTGCGCAGGGCCTGGGCTCGCCACATGGGTCACACGGTGAAGATCATGGCCTGACGGCAGCCCTTGAGGCTAAGATGGACACGGTATTGGCGGCGGTGGAGCGCATTGGCAGCACGCTGGAACAGACACGGGACTCCCTAGAAGCTTGCATCAACAAGGTAACATCAGACTTCACCCTGCTCCACGCCGATCACCGTAAGCTGGCAGAGTCAGTAGTCGAGCAGCACCAGTCATTTCAAGAGTTGCAACCAGTGGTATACCAACATACCGCAGCGCTGCAGGGCGTTTTAGACCTGGTCCAGATGCTGGAAGATCGCGTGGACGATGCGGAAGGGCGCTCCTGCTGCAACAATGTCCGGGTGGTTGGACTGCCGGAAGGTGAAGAAGGGAAAGAACCAGAGAAATTCATCGAATCCTGGCTGAGAAGGCTCCTGCCCGCGGAGGCGTTGTCCTCCCACTTTGTTGTGAAAAGAGCGCATAGGGTGCCTGCACAGAAGCCATGGCCAGGAGCCCGGCCCTGCCCGTTCCTCTTCAGGCTCCTCAACTATCGAGATCGGGATGTGGTGTGCATGAAAAAGGAAGCTGGACAATCTAGAGAACATGTGAGCGACAAGAAGTTCTTGACGCAGTGGTGAACCTGGAGTCAGCACAAGAAGTGAGCCGGCAGGCGTGCAGTGAACCGGACATGAGCATTCCATCATCCCCATCCACGGTGAACTTTGAAGATGGGACATGCCAGTGGTGACACCACAAACTGCAGATCTCCTTATGTAGCACACGCAGTTGCGAGCATGCTCACGGACATACACTGGTTTGGACACTGGGCGGGAAGAGGTAACATCGTTTACTGCTGCCAGAGCTGCTTCAATGGGCTGCATTTAACTCATTCCTAGGGCCCTGATGGGGGAGACGGGAGTTGCTGGGGGGGGAAGTGTAACTCCTAAGGTGCATCCAGTGTGCGCTGCGCGACAATCTCCCTGGTAGGCTCCCTAGCGGGCATTCTGCACCAACCAAGCACGGTAGTGTGCCATAGATATACACCAGCACCTCTCGCACAGTCTAGCGCATCCCATCGGGGGGTAGAGTAACGGCCTATCAGGCAGCGCACACACCCAGACAGCAAACACGCTGTGTTAATCCACTTTTGTGAGGTGGATCTAGTTAAAGTTTGAACGCATGCCTCGTTTGGGATGCACCCTTCTGGCTCTATTGATTGAGTTTGTTCACATGATTCTAATGCTGCACCCTGATCAACCCCCCCAGTGTTGCTGTTCCGGAGGCCCCACCTGGGGGGCTCCCTTGCTCCTGCGCGCGTACAGACCAGACACACGATGCACACGATCATATTGACATGGAATATTCGTCGCATGCACACCCTGTCCCGCGGCTACTCAGTGTTCTCCTCCCTCCAGCGACATGGTGTGGGGGCTGCCCTCCTCTTGGAGACGCACATGACATTGGTCGAGCTGGACAAACTGCACAAGCGTTGGAGGGGACAGCTGTTTGGAACCACCTTCTCGGCCCGCGCACACAGCACACTAATTTGGGTAAGGGCAGGCGTCCCCTTTAAATGCATGGAAGCGCTGATAGACCCTGAGGGTAGATATACCCTGGTGCAGGGGCAATTAAATGGGCACGAACTCCTGCTGGGATCCCTTTATGCCCCGAACACAGACCAGCCGGCTTTTTCTAGAGAGCCTAAATACAATATTGCACCCATACGCTGGACTCCCTTGGCTAGTTGGTGGGGACTTCAATATGGTACTAGACCCCCAATTAGATAGGTCTTTCCCGCCACTTCGTATTACCACAGCAGCGTCCACAGCGCAAGCATTCAGGGATTGGCTCACGCACCGGGGGGGGGTGGGGTGCGACCTTTGGCGCATGCAGCACCCCTTGGACAAAATTTACACCTACTACTCCCCAGTTCACGACTTACATGTCCGTCTGGACTGCATAATAGGCTCCCAGTCACTGCTCCCACTCCTGGCCCAGAGGGAATACCTCGGGTGGACACACTCCGATCACAATCCCCTATGGTTTAAGCTTAGCTGGGAGGCGGATAGACCGCCAGTGCACACATGGAGGTTACAGCCTGCTGCGCTTCAAGATGCCGAGTTCAGGTCCTCGCTGGGCACAGCCATACTAGGTTATTTTGAAACTAATGCAGATACAGCAAGCAGCGCACTAGTGGAGTGAGAGGCACATAAGGCAACTATCCGTGGGCACTGCATGGGGGCCACATGGAACATACGTAAGTGGCTGGAAGCCTCATTGAAAGAGCTGGAGCTGGAGCTGGAACTGCTCCACTACGAAAGGGATGGTGAAGGGGTGGGTGAGCATGCGCGTACACTTAATGCCCTGCGCCATAAACATGCAACACTTATGTAACAGCTGCGATGCCACAACTATGTACACGGCCAGGAACCACGCCAAGGTGGATAGAGCAGGCCGGCTTCTTGTCTGGCTGATACAGAGGGAAGGACGCGGACTTCCCATAGGCGCACTGCGGACACTTGGCAGGGATATGGTGTACACGCAACGGGAGATCCATAATGCCCTAACAGATCACTACAGGCAAATGTATAATTCTCAAGGTACGGGCTCGCGGCAAGCACTAGATGTGTTCCTGGATGCAGTTACCCTATCTGTTTTGCCTGAGGAGTATGGGGATGCCTTAAATGCCCCGCTCACATTGGAAGAGGTGGGTGATGCAATCAGAGACATGGAGACGAGGAAAACCCCAGGGCCAGATGGCCTACCCGCCGAATACTACAAAGCGAATCGAGACATATTAGCGCCCCTGCTCCTTCAATTGTATAACACTGCCATCGACGAGGGCTCGTTCCCCCATCCATGCGGGAAGCATTCCTGGTCTCCCTGCCTAAACCGGATAGGGATCACATGGTGCTAGTCTCCTACCGACCACTGGCGATGCTAAATACGGACTATAAAATATTTGTGAAAATACTCGCGGAGCGCCTCGCGCAGGTAGTCCCTCATCTCGTGCACCCTGATCAGAACGGGTTCCTGCCGGCGCGTTCCATGTCTCTGAACCATAGGAGAATCTTCAGGGTCGCGGCTGAGGCAGCAGCGCAGTGGCTGCAGGCGGGGTGCCTGATAATAGACCTGGAGAAGGCGTTTGATTGCCTGGAGTGGGGGTACTTAGCTGCGGTGCTCTCGCGATACGACCTCGGTGAGGGTTTCCTACTAATGGTCCAACTCCTGTACAAAAACCCTGTGGTCAGGGTGCGGATGGGTCCATACATTTCCGAATCGGTGGCGGTGGGCCGGGGCACTCGCCAGGGTTGTTCCTTGTCCCCGCTGTTGTTCGCGTTGGCCGTGGAACCGTTGGCGGCGGTCATGCGGCAGACCCTCGGGGCAGGTATACCCCTGGGAGACACGACTCACCAGGTCTCGCTTTATGCGGACGATTTGCTGGTGTTCGTTAAGGATGTGGCGGACATTCCGGAGCGTTTGGCCCAATTACTGGAGCAATTCGCAGTCGAGGCTGCGGGCGAACGCAAACAAATCCGGCCTTTATGCCTTCAATGCAGGGGTCGATGACCCGGAGTATTGCCTGGGCGGCACGAGAGTTCAGTGGAAGGCGGACACATTCAGGTATCTGGGTATCCAGATCTACAGGCAGCTGGCTGATCTCCTAGTAGGTAATCTGGGCAAAGCGGTGACAGGGCTTGGATCCCAGGTACTCTTTTGGACCACTCTTCCACTGACCACAACGGGTCGGGTGGCCCTTGCCAAAATTATCATGCTTCCCCGTCTTCTATAATATTTTGTTAACCTACCCCTTTATGTGCCTCCGTCGTTCTTCTTGCCGCTCCATGCCATGGTGTGACATTTTATTTGGGGCCAGTCCCGGCACCGACTGGCGCTTGCAAAACTGTACCTGCCACCGGACTGTGTTGGGCTGGCCGCTCCCTGCTTCGAGCACTATTACCTGGCCGCGCAATTGCAGTGGATCGCACGCTGCTTAGCTGACAGGGGCAGAGAAGACACAGCTACAGCGGAGCCGCCGTATTCACTGGAGAGGGTCACCAGGCTCTTCCATCCCCTGGAGAAACCCGTAAGACCCACCCCGCTAGTGCTTGCAGTAGCGTACAAGTGTTACCGTAGGGCACTCTTCCTCACCAGAAGGGTTACCACATATGCACCCGCGGTCCCTCTGGAGGCTTTTATGGGCGGAGTGGGAGTTCTTGCGAGACCGATGCTGGAGCACTGGAAAGAGGCCGACATCCAGACAGTAGGAGACCTCTTTCGGGATGGAGTGTTGGTGGAGTATGAAACGCTGGTTGCGGAGGATGGGCTCCCACCTGGGGGTTCCTGCTGCACCGAGCCATGGCAGCAAGGATGACGGCCCACTGGGGGGACGTATCTTCGGAACCCATACAGCATTTAACGATGCAATACTTGCATATCATGGGTAGGGGGTGGCATTTGGTGCGTTGGTTTGCGGGGTCATTAAGGGCACACACGGAGATCAGCTTGGCCGCCATTATGACATAAATGGGAGTGCGATATGGGCAGGCAGTTGACGGATAAAGAGTGGGAGCCCATCCTTAAGAGCCCGGTATGCATCCCTAGAAATCTACGCTTCCGCCAGATACAACTCTATGTTATACACACAGCCTACCTCACGCCTGCACTCATAAACAGATATTTCCACCGTGCGGATGAGTCCTGTCCCCGGTGCCGGGAGCTAGATGCGGGGAATTCTTCATATTCTGTGGAGCTGCCCCTAGCTGGGCTCCTATTGGAATGTAATTGGCGCATGGCTCCGAGAGTGTACGGGGCGCATTATACCCCTCGACTGGCCAGAATACATTCTACACTCATTCCGGAGGCCGCCTAAAGATAAGTAGATGTCCAGATTCCTGGACCTAGGAATGGTGGTGGCCACACGCCTGCTCACGAAGCGCTGGAAGGCGAGGGAACCGGCGAGCGTGCGGGCGTGGATCGCCTCCTGTCAGGCGTGGGCCCGAGCGGAATGGACGGCCTTGCGCAGGGAGGAAACAGTGGGGCTCCGCGTGGAGCCCATGGTGGAGCGCTGGGAAGGCTTGCTCAAAGTCCTGCGACCGGCAGGTGAGGCCGATGACGGAGGAGGGATGGAAGCGTTTCTGGCGACATCTAAGATGGGGTGTTTTCAGGGCAGTAAGCTCCTATTCAGTTATTCCGTTAACCACTGTCATTTTCACCATAGATGCACGGATCCACGGGTCTAGCAATGGCTGTGGCGGGTGTGCGCGCGCGGGGGGTGGTGCTGCTGTTGGGGGGGAGAGCGGGAACTGTACTACATGGTATCGTGCCATTCATCATGCTGCTATTGTTTCTTTTGTGCTTCCTTCCTGTTGAGTTTAAGTTGTTATATAATGTCAAGGATGTGCACGGTCTTGGCGTAGGGAAGACCCCCCTCCCATTCTGCTACAGTACACCAGCTTAGCGTGTAGACAACTATGGACCCGCTATGAGGCGGTTACCTGACACTCAATGATCTGACAGTAATGTGTGGGACACTTTCTCTCTCATGTTTAACCCAATAGTCAAGTTACTTACATGTAAACTGTGGATATACGTGACAATAGCCTGTTATGCCCGTTTACTGTGCATTTGATAATGAAATGTCTCAAGAATTACGATGTCTGTCTTCCTAACAAAATGCCAATAAGCAGATTTGACAAAAAAAAACACACGAAAAAACACACGATAGAGCCCTTTACTTTGAGTTCAGGACAGGCACACTTCCCATGAGAGAGACAACTTCTCAGTGGAAGCCTCCTTGTCAAACCTCAGCTTCCTACCCAAGCTGCGAGGCTCCCACTGAGTCATTTGCACACTTCATGTTTGTCTGTCCAGCATGCAGAGTGCCTAGGGGATGTTGGCTGAAACCAATATGCATTGAGATGGGCACTGGCAGCCATCTAGCTGCACTGCGCATCCTAAAATCTGACACCCGGGACCTCTACGTTTGTGGGTTAGCTAAAAACCTTAAATGGGCATGGAGTATCAGAGCGCAAAAAATAAAGTCTAACTCCTGAGGAATGAAATCTGAAGACTGACTTAGTCTCCAGGCATGCTCCATTTCCATTTCCTTGTATCACCGCGCAGTTGTAGAGACATCTTTTTATAATTATTTATTGTCTATTGTTCTTTGAATTGATCAAGTTTAACATTCTTTTTATACATTATGTTTTTACAATATGTGCATTATGGTCTATTTTGTATACTTTTTATATTGGATTGTATAGCATTCAAGATATTCACTTATCGAAATAATGCTTTATGAAATGAACTGAACTGAACTGATACAGGATATCATCTGTAGGATGACTTACAAGATTTTTAAGTACATCTGCTTCATTAAAAATGAGGTCATGAGCATTGTATTTGGAGTAAATATTATTGTTTGCATGACAGCCAAAACAAAAAAAGGCTAAATATGCAGCGATAACAGGATAGAAAAAATAACGAAATGGCGGCAAGGCCACATCTATTTACTCCTGGGGTCTTATGAATAAACAGAAAGAAGGCTGCGTGGACCCCCTACCCAAGCTTTTAGGGCCCCTGGAGCCCACTACCAGTGCCAAAAACAATGTTTATAGAGAGGAGGGACCTGTGCCTCCTCCCCAAGTCATCAGAGATCCCAGGGAGCCCACTCCTAGGGCCAAGCATATGATGTGTGGGGAGGGGAGGACATGACCCCATCTTCATGAGCAATTTGTGGCTCTGGGGAGACCACACCTGGGGCCGAACACGTCATGTATGGGGAGAGAGGATGCACTGCCTTCTTCCCTGAGGTATCACCCTGGGCTGAAATAATTAAATAAGGAGAGGGGGCCTTGCGGACCCCTCCCTGAGCCTCTAAAGGCTCCGGAGAACACACCCAGGGGACTGATTACTTTAAGGGAGGGAGGCTGCATGAACCCCTCCCCGAACAGTCATGGACATAGGGACTCCATCCCTTGGGGATGGCTCATATGCTATGTCTCTTGAAAACCATCTCCGGGACATAGCAGCTTCCCTGCCCACAGTGGCGTGAGCAGGGGAACCTGTGTTTTCTCTTGCTTGGCAGGAGCAAAAACAATTCCACTCCAAACAGGCTGGAGAGATATTCCTGCAGCCTGGCAGCAGACTTTTGAGCTGTGTGAAACAGATCAAGATGTTGCTCCAGCCCACATTAGTAGCTGATCCATGCTGGCTTCATCAATGTTGGCTCCCGCTGTATGCGGGGAGCAGGCTGGGGCTGTGGGGCATTTAGGCTTCCCCTGCAGCTCCCAGTGAGATTATGGCGGATACCCTGGGTGAGCACCAGGGCACCCATTGTTTATTGTGCCGAGCCCCGGGCGATGGGGTCTCCTGTGCCGAAATCGTCCTGGAGTATAGGCCTCGGTGCCGAAATCAGCCTGAGGAAGGGAGTGGCTTTTCCTCCTCCCCTTGATAATAATGTTGGACACAGGGGGTTGGGTCCCCTTAGCCACAATTGGCCCGTGGAGAGTAGTCACACACCCTCTCCCCCTAAGAAGCAAGCTGGACCCTGAGAGATTGTATCCCCAGGGGTGAATTTGGCCCTGGGAGGGGGGACACATGCCCCCTGCCCTTTAAAATGATGTGGGATGGGTCGTCAGGCCAAAGTGCTGCATGCTACCCCCTTGAAATTACCCCGGCCCTGGGACAAAAACCGGCCTGGAGATGGGGCCAAGTGCCCCCCCCCCACGAAAAATTATTATGGCCCTGTCAGGATGAGGTACCCGGGGCCAAAATTGACCCGGGAAGAAGGCCACCTGCTCTTTCCTCTAAAAATTATGCCAGGCCCTGGGGATGAAGTCTCCAGGGCTGCGTGTAACCACCTCTTCTAATAAGCCAGGTGCCGGGGATGGGGTCACCGGGGTTGAAATTGGTCCAAGGAGTGGGGGGCCACATGGCCCCCTCCCCCTAAACAACATGCCAGAACCTGGGGGATCTGTTCTGAAATCGTCTGTAGGAGAAAGGCTGTGTGCCCCTCTCTAACTGACATTAAAGCGGGTGCCCCTGGGATGGAGTTGTCGGGCCAAATTTGGGCCAGGGAGGGAGGCAACCTGCCCCCTCCCCTTGATAATAAGTGATGTAATATGTGAGGTCATAAACAGTGCTTTGTGGGTGTGTAAGTTATAGCTCAGGTAAGTATAAAGTGATACCAAAGGGGATGATGGACGGAGTGTTTGAGCAAATCAAACACTCGACGGAGTGTTTGAGCAAATCAAACACTCACCCCCAGTCAGCTGATCTGGGTTTAATCCATCATCATACTTTACCTCAATCCACCACCCCAGTTCGCACATGGCCATACGCAAATCAATCTGACCCTGTGCCTCATGGGAACGGTCCAGCCCGAACCGCCAAGCCATGTCTTCCCTGGACCTAAAACAAACATCCTGGGACCGGTTTCGTGTTCATAACCCTCATCAGCCAGGCTATCTTGAATTCAGTGGCAAAGTGAGCAAGGGACCCACGTCTGGGCATACCCTGCCAACTTTGGGCGAACAAAGCATTACCAAAGGGGATGATGGACGGAGCATTTCGGCAAATCAAACACTCACCCCCAGTCAACTGATCTGGGTTTAATCCATCATCATTCTTTAGCTCACTCCACCACCCCAGTTCAGACATGGCAATATGCAAATCAGCCTGACCCTGTGCCTCATGGGAACAGTCCAGCCCGAACTGCCAAGCCATGTCGTCCCTGGAACGGAAACAAGCATCCTGGAATCGGTTTCGGGCTCATAACCCTCATCAGAAAGGCTATCTTGAATTCAGTGGCAAAGTGAGCAAGGGACCCACGTCTGGGCATACCCTGCCAACTTAGGGCGAACAAAGCGATACCAAAGGCGATGATGGACGGAGCGTTTGAGCAAATCAAACACTCACCCCCAGACAACAGATCTGGGTTTAATCCATCATAATTTTTCAGCTCACTTCACCACCCCAGTTCAGACATGGCCATATGCAAATCAGTCTGACCCTGTGCCTCATGGGAACTGTCCAGCCCGAACCCGGTCCTAGGATGCTTGTTTCCAGTGGTCGATGAGACTTATCCCCATAGGCCCAGTTTAACATTTTTAGACCAGCAATTGAAGTTTGTGACTTTGCTTTTTGGGCTTCAAGATGTGTTTGCCAATTTAATTTTTTATCGAACCACACACCTAGGTATCGGTATTCGTTTACCAATTCTAGTTTAAAATACCCTAAAAACCAATTAAAAATAATTGCTTTATTCCCAAAGCACAGGATTTTCGTCTTGTCTAGGTTTACCTTTAATAATAGCTTTTTACAGTATTCATTAAAAGAGTTTAGTTTCTTTTGGAGGCCAATTTCTGTTTGGTCCACTATTACTAGATCATCTGCGTATAGCAGACACGGTACCTTTTTGCCATCCATTCTTGGGCTGGCACTGCCCTTCACTTCTAGGCATTTTGGTAAATCGGATAGGAAGATGGAGAATAACTGAGGGGCCAAAACGCAGCCTTGCCTAAGACCGTTTCCAATTGGAATTTTCGGCGTTAATGACCCCTCGGTATCCCTAATCACTTGGGCCCAATTTTCCCGGTGCAATTCTTTTAGTACTGTCAACAGATCTTTTGGGATATTTTTCTTTATTAGTATTTCCCAAAGACAGTCCCTGTCCACCGAGTCAAATGCGGCTCGGAAGTCCGCAAAGCAGCAACAGAGTTTTCCGTTCTGCTCCGAGGACTTCCTTGCCATGGCCCATAGGGAGAAGCAATGGTCTATCATCGAATGGATGCAGCTGCAAGGGTTTTTTTACAAAAAATTCAGATAAGCAGGGCGCTCTGCCTGGTGTGTACGTCAGGAGGTTCTCAATAGCTAGGTAAAAGTATGGTGCGTTAGACCGAACGGAAAGCCCTTAACCGTTCAATTAGAAAATCATGAAAGACTCTCACATTACACAGAAACAGCGATGGTCTAGCACACAAACACAAGGTATAATACTGGTAGTCAATTAATAGAAAACATAAAGCGTGTGTAACAAAAAAGTAGACAGATGCAAATTCTTGGGTATATTTCTTAAGGTGGGTTGTTTAATGGGTCCCCAACCGGCCTTAAACGGTCCACAACCAGCCGACACGTGTTTCGTCATGTGGGGATAGATCACAACGACTCTTCAGGGCTTGTGGCACAACTTGCACGTAAGCAGGTCAGAAAGGGAAAGAATCCCTGTAGATAAGACTCAGTGCTTAAATGGTATTGGTTCTGTAGAAAATATATCAGATTCAACGTGTTCCAGAGAACATGAGTGTGTTCTTCTGCCGAAAATGAGCCCACAATGTAAACGGGTGCTCAATAAATATACGCTTAATACGTGTAGGTATTAAGACGGTACCGGGGGGGATCCACCTTTTATTTGTGACACAGCAAAAAATCGCTCGCAGTCTCGGCGTTTTGTTCAGATACATGGCATCCCTGCTCTTGTATTTCCCGGTCGCCATTTTCGGCAGAAGAACACACTCATGTTCTCTGGAACACGTTGAATCTGATATATTTTCTACTGAACCAATACCATTTAAGCACTGAGTCTTATCTACAGGGATTCTTTTCCTTTCTGACCTGCTTACATGCAGGTTGTGCCACAAGCCCTGAAGAGTCGTTGTGATCTATCCCCACACGACGAAACGCGTGTCGGCTGGTTGTGGACCGTTTAAGGCCGGTTGTGGACCCATTAAACAACCCACCTTAAGAAATATACCTGAGAATCTGCATCTGTCTACTTTTTTGTTACACATGCTTTATGTTTTCTATTAATTGACTACCAGTATTATACCTTGTGTTTGTGTGCGAGAGCATCGCTGTTTCTGTCTATCATCGAAGGTCCTGCTCTGAACCCTCCCTGTTCGATTGGTATTATTGAGTTCTCCTCAGCCCAGTCAATTAGTCTATTTAAGACTAGTTTTGAAAATACCTTTTCCCCTATATCCATGAGATTTATCAATCTATAGTTTTGTGGTTCCCCTGGGCTACCCTTTTTGTGGATAGGTCTGATTATTGCCCCCTTCCAGTTTGTGGGCATTTTTCCCTCTGATAGAACTAGAAGGAATAGGTGGGAAAATAACTTTGCCCACCATTTCATTTGGGATTTTAAAATTATGGCTGGAAGGTTGTCAGGCCCTGCCGCTCTAGTTAGGTTTAACTTCTTAATTGTTTCTGTAACACGGTCTTCTGTGAAGTCTGATTTAAAATCGTCTGAGATTTCCTGCCAGCCTGGGCGTACACTTGCTTCTGGATCTAATCTGGCTTCGTACAATTCCCTTATGTATTTGTCCCAGGCTGCCTCACTTACTACGCAAACCATGTCTCTGGCTGGAGACGATACTGCTTTTATCGATTTCCAGAATTGTCTTAAGTTCTTGTTTTCTATTGATTCTAGCAGCTCGCCCCAGCATTTCTCTTTATATTCCCTTTTCGCGTCACGGACCATCTTTTTAAGCTCTGTTCTTAGGGAAATAATGTGTTTTTTCCTTTCTGGGTTGAATTCTTTCTTCTGTTTTCTAGCTTCTGCCCTTATCTCCCTTTTTTTTGTTTGGCAGTCCACTGAAAACCATTTCAGACGGCTGGCATGTTCCCTTAAACCTTTTCTTTTATTCATTTTCAGTTCTATCCTAGGGCATTGAACTGATTGGGCAATTTTCTCCTCATACCATTTCAGATTTACTTTTTCCAGGTTTATTAAATCTGTCTTTTGTTGGAATGCTTTTAACTTTTCCACATACTCTTCAGTTACTCTGGTTGTTGCCCTTCTAGGGTAAGCCACTTCTTGGTGAATCACCTTTTCCCTTAGTTCCGCCCTTCCCCATTTAAATCTCGCAGAGAGTATGTTATGGTCACTACCCTCACCGTGTGATACCTTAAAGTCTTGCACTAAGGGGAAGTTCCAAGCTGTCATAAAAACATAATCAATTGGGGAATTTTATGAACCTTTTTTAAAAGTCTTCTTTGCAGGGCAGTCTGATTTAAACCTGCCATTTAGGCAAAAGAGTCCCTTTCCCCCAAGTAGTTGACCAATTCCCAATCCAGCTTTGAAGGGTCACATAATGGGAAGTTAGCATGACTTATTCCATAGATATCTAGTAATTCTGTGTTCCAACAATCGGTCTTCGTTGGATATAGCTTATGGTTAAAATCCCTAAGATTAATATTGTGTCTGAGGAGTACTTTTCAAGGATATCCTCTACATCCTGTTTGAAGTTACCCATCTCTCTTACATAGTCACATCTATTGTCCCACTGTATATATACATTTATGACAATTAGCATTTCATAAGGCTTATCCTGGGAGAGAGTGTTTATCCTGCACACCATTGACCATTTACACTTTACATTTAACAATGTCACAATCCTTAATGTTTTCGTTGAGATAAGCGTCATTATTCCCCCCGAAGGGCGACCAAGTCTTTGTCTTGTTGCCGGTCGATTTTGATTTGATTTGTAGTTTTATAAAGCGCGCATATGCCCGTGGGCGTCTTAGCGCTAATCAGAGAACGCGCGAGCATTGCTGAAGAAGCAGGAATTATTAAAGGTTAAAAAGCCAGGTTTTTGTCAGTTTTCTGAAGGACAGCAAGGAGGTACAGCTTTTAATGATCTGGGGGAGTTGATTCCAAGCTGATCTGGGGGAGTTGATTTTAGCTGGCAGTAGCCCTCGAAGGTAGGGGTTTCCCCGCACGCCCAAGTCTCTCGTAGGCAGGCAATTGCTATTTCGTTTACTCGAGACTTTATCTGTTCCTTTATTTGTTAGAATACTATACCCTCTAGTGGCAAAATGTTCTAATAGCTGTATATCCCTTCGTAGCTGGGTTATACCAGCTATTAAAATCCCTCTCCCTTGTTAAAGGCCCGAGCCGCTGGAGAGGGCCTTTAACAGCTGGTATAGTCTGCTACGGCGGGCTATAAGGCTATAGTATACTTACTTGAAGAACTTTTTTAGATGAATTATAGGTTTAGTAAAATGACCAAATTCATCTTGCAAGTCCAAAGGAACAGTGAATAGTGTAGACTGTGGACAGTTGAAATCCCAATTCGAATTGTTTTGATTTATTTATTGTGGAGTTTTCTGTAATTTATGTTGTTGTATTTTGTGAAGAGGCAGTGAGAAAAAGTATTCATGGTTGTGTGTGTGAGTACTACCTTCAGTTAACAATGCAGACAGTAGTGTTCACAATTCAGATCGAGTTTCTACTGTCCTGTAAGAGAAGAGATTGCTGTAGTACGCTCAGTCTACACCACTCATGCGCATCATTGCAGGCTCTGCATACGGTCTTTGTGACTTCACGCAATGAAAACTGTGGAGCTCAAGTCAATGCTATGTGGCTGTGGGCCCTTGAGAACGCTCTCTCTGGTCTATACTGCAGACAGCAGTGTTCACATTTGAGATTGAGTCGGTATTGTGTACGTGTACTCTTTTTAAAAACGCTATTTACCTCTTGGCTCCCCACGTGATTCCCTCCCCGCGCAGCCGAGTCAGGCGCTGCAGCGGGTCGCAGGAGAATCGCCGGGACCCCCCGGGCTACGCCCATTGACACAGGCCACACCCCCCCTCTTCTGATATATAAGAATGTGTTGGTTTCGGAGGCGCAGCGGACGGGCGCAGCGGGCGCTCAGGCGGTGCGCCGAAGGCGCGCCAAATGCAAGCCCGTCTGCGCCCGTCCGCGACCATACGGGACCAGGGGCCATAATCCCTTGTTCCCACATAACCCAGGGCAGGACGTACAGCTCGGCAGCCATTCACATCATAGGAAGTACAACTGCTGCTCAATGCACTCACATCTATGCACCATCGGAGCTCCCCCCTCGCTGCCCTGGCTGCAAACACTCCTTTCGCAGCACCACTCCGCCGGCCGCTTCACAGAAATACTGTATGTATGTACTAAACTGTCGATCCTTGCCGAAGCACAGCACACAAATTGCCCTGTTGCTTGAGGAGCACAAGCCAGATGCTATCTTTTTGACAGAGACATGGCTAACATCCCAATCTGAGCCAGACATAGTCTCAGCCTTACCCGCTGGTTTTCAAATCTTTAGATTAGACCGGCCAGAGGGGAGAGGAGGAGGTCTGGCTATAATACTAAAAGACCAGTATCGCTGTCGGACTACAGCTGAAATCATTCCTGAGTGCGAGAGTCTAGAATTCCGCATAGATTTTAATGCGAACAGTACCTTCTCCGGCACTCTGATATACCGCCCCCCGGAGCCCGCCAAACTGTTCCATAGGTCTCTTCCAGAAATCATAGCCAAACGACTTATGACTTCCACTAACTACACGGTCTTAGGGGACCTTAATTTCCATTTCAATTCCCGTTTAGATCACATCGCCAAGGAACTAATTGATGACCTAGGAGCCCTTCAATTATCCCAGCTGGTCACAGCCCCTACTCATGAGAAGGGCAATCTACTTGATCCAATCTTTAGCAATTGCACCGATTTGATAGTGGATCAACCCACTTCCCTCCCCTGGTCGGACCACTTTTTAATCCCGCTCACCTGGCTCACATACAAAACCCCCCTGCCGATTCCCCAAGTCACAACGAGGAGGAATTGGGCTAAACTCCCCATGGAATCCTGGACAAGCAACCTAGACTCCACCCGCCCACTTCCCTGCACAGACCCCAATGTGGCAAACAAAAATTATGAAGGTTGGATCACAAACTCTCTGGACACGATTCTCCCTTTTCGTAGATCCACCTCAAAGAGACTGCATAAATCAGCACCCTGGTTCTCAGATTCTCTAAGAGATAAAAAACGCCTCTGTAGGCAACGAGAGAGAGCGTGGCGTCTAGACTTCCTACCGGAAAAAAAGGTACAATACAAAGAGGCAATCAAGGCCTACAGAGAAGGGGTCAGGGCGGCCCAGGCTACCTATTTTTCGGACAAAATCATGGAAGCCAAATCCAAGCCCAAGGAAATCTTTCACATAGTAAAACAATGTACTAAAGTGAACACAGCTCCTCCTTTGACTAAAACCCAGGAACAATGTAATGAGCTTGCGGAATTCTTCCACAATAAAGTCTCTAAAATCTACTCCACCTTCCCAATAGCAGCCACAATTCCAGATGTAACCGACCTACCTTCCTCGAGACACCCTCCTTCCTCAGACCAGCCAAGCCTTGAGCACTTTCCCCCACTAGACCTTGACACCCTTGGCAAAGTGGCACGCCAAGTTAAATCGGGCTCCCCTCGTGATCTAGCCCCACCGGAAATTCTGATACAAGCAAGTCAAGCCATCTTGCCTGTAATCTTGGAGCTACTAAATTCTTCCATCTCCTCCTGTACAGTGCCCACCGCTTGGAAGCAAGCCATGGTGCGGGCGTTACTAAAAAAACCCAACCTGGATCCAGACGATCACTCCAGTTACCGCCCCATCTCACTGCTCCCCTGGGCAAGCAAGGTCCTGGAGAAGTACATAAACGCCCAGCTAGTCCAGTTCCTTGAGAACAACTTACTACTGGATACGTCCCAGACAGGCTTCAGACCGAAGCACGGTACTGAAACCGCCTTGTTAGCCGTTACCGAAGAATCACGAAGGGTACTAGATCAGGGAGGATCAGTGGCAGTGATCCTCCTTGATTTAAGTGCAGCCTTCGATACGGTCAGCTATGCCACCTTGCTGAACCGTCTATATAACATCGGAGTATCAGGCGAGGCATTGAGGTGGTTCGACTCCTTCCTGACCAATAGATCTTTTCAGATCTTTGACGGGGAAACAGTGTCATCCAGCAAACCACTAAGTTGTGGAGTGCCGCAGGGCTCCTCCTTGAGCCCTGCGTTGTTCAACGTATACATGAAACCACTGGCTAGGGTCGTCGAACCGCACGGTATCAAAATCATATCGTATGCCGACGATACCCAGCTTGTGGTTTCGCTGGCACAAAAGAGCAACAGGCAAACCCCGGAAGGCCTGCTGAAATGTTTAGAGGACGTCAAGGAGTGGATGACTACCTCCTCCCTCAAACTAAACGGAGATAAAACTGAGCTCATGCTCCTGGGACCAACCTCTCCAGTGCCTTTCACTTCCTTATGGCCCCCCTGTCTGGGTCCCCCTCCCACCCCTAAGGAAAGTGTAAAGAGCCTAGGAGTATGGCTGGACAAAAGTCTCTCTTTCTCCACCCAGGCCACCAAGTTGTCCGCCACATGTTTTGGTCTACTCAGAACACTGAGGAAGGTTCTCCCGCTTCTACCATTGGAAGCCAAACAGGTGGCAGTACAAGGCCTGATCCAGTCCCGTCTAGATTCGAACAACGCCCTATATGTGGGGGCCCCTGAGATGACTCTTCGGAAGTTGCAGGTTGTACAGAACTGTGCAGCCCGTACCCTGCTACAGATCCCACGCACCCAGTCAGCTAGACCCGGACTAAAAAGTCTACATTGGTTACCAGTAAGGCAGAGAGTGGCATTTAAGGCACTATGTATTGCCCATCGGGCCTTCTGGAAGACAGGCCCAGCAATCAATGACAATCTAGTCATTCCTTACCACTCAAATAGAAACCTTCGCTCCACGGAGGCTTTCCTGGCGGTGGTACCCAGAGTAAGGAGAGCTAGGCCCGCAGGCAGGATGTTCTCCCTGAACACCTCGAAGTTGTGGAATGCACTTCCTCTACAACTCCGGTCCAACTCGAACCTGCTCTCATTCCGCAAACAGCTGAAAACCCTACTGTTTGCCAAATCCACCGAGTTCTAATCTCTTCTGCACCGCCCATCTCTGTCTACTTACTCAGCGCTTGGACGCCCTTGGGCAGCAAACGCGCTTAACAAATCCATATACAATACAATACAATACAATTGTAGATGACGCAGTCCTGTAGGAAAAGACATTGCTCCAGTGCGCTCTGTTTGCACCACACATCATTGCAGGGTTTGCACACGCTTTTTTTTTGCTTTGCGTATGACAAAACTGGGCCCCTCAAGTCAATGCCACGTGGCTGTGGGCCCTTGCTGAACCCACCCTCTGGCCTAAACTGCAGACTTCAGTGTTCACATTTGACATTGAGTCGGTATTGTAGATGATGCAGTTCTGTAGGAAAAGACATTGGTCCAGTGCGCTGTGTCTGCACCACTCATACGTATCATTGTAGGCTCCGCACATGTTTTCTTTGCTTCGCGTATTGCAAATTGTAGAGCTCTAGTCAATGCCACGTGGCTCTGGGCCCTTGCCGAGCACTCTCTCTGGCCTACACTGCAGTCAGCAGTGTTCACAATTGAGATGGAGTCGCTATTGTAGATGAGGTAGTCCTGTAGGAAAAGACATTGTTCCAGTGCGTGCTGTCTGCACCATGTATACGTATCATTGCAGGTTCGGCACACGCTTTTTGTTGCTTTGCTTACCACAAACTGGGCAGCTCAAGTCCCCTTACGTAGCTGTGGGTCCTTGCTGACTGCTCTCTGTGGCTTACAGTGCAGACAGCAGTGTTCACAATTCAGATTTAGTCACTATTGCAGATGATGCAGTGTTGATGGCAACAGATATTGTTCCTAGTACGACCCGCCTGCAGCACGCATCATCGCTGGCTGTGCACATGTTGAAAGCTTTTGATGTGGCTATGTGAGTGCACTAGAACTGATGGAGCGTTTATATCTTTTTGAGTATTATTTCAGATCTATTGATTGTGTGTCAGTATATCACAAGTTGTGGTTCTTTAATGATAGAATGATAGAAATATTTCTGTATTATTTTACATCTACCGTCCCTACCTTACTGCAGTACAAATTATTGATTCTGTTAATATTGAATCTATGTGTGTGATCCATTGATTACTGTTGTAGTTGATGCTAGCAGCATCCATTCCCTGAGGGCTGGTTTACACTCACCCCGCACACATCCAGCACAGACGTCACTGGATATGTAATCCTGATGTAATCCTTGTAAAAAAAAAAAGGAGTCGAGCGCACGTGCCCATACCCACTTCCACTATCTATCTGTTTCTGTGTGTTCATTATGTATGCATGATACTGTCTCTGGGCTGTACTATATTACGTTGTGCTGTGCACAGCGTATACAACCATGTCACCTCTGGTATTGAACATTTCAGTAATGTAACTTTTAGGTGTATGGCTATCACAGTTGAAGGGCTACTTTACAGAGCATGAATATTGATGAAGATGATGGTTGCATGTTGTGTGTAGTGTAAGATATGTGTCTATTGCAAAAAGTTTAGAACAAAGCTCTCTAAGCAGAAGAGGTGTGTCTCGTGACATGCAGTACAGGTATTGACTAAAATGGGTGGCGGTTTTGAACTGTTACAATGGAAAAATGTTATGAACTAATGAAATGCTTTTTGTTATGGTCACATGGCAATCGGGTACCCAGTGCGCAATGAGACCACACCGAGGTGATTTTGAGAAAATATATTTGCTATAATATAAGTTTATTACAGTTAGAAATATATAAATGTTTAAAAATATTTTTAATTATTGCTTGCTCTCATATAAACTTTAAAGTTATTTAGATATAGTTTTGAGACAAAAAAATAAGGTAATGGCGTATGCGGAGTGACACAGTACGTCTATGACGTAACACAGGGCGTGGCTGCGTGCATTCGTCGCATTCGCAGCGCAGAGCGGGTGCCACCCCATACGTACATGACGTAATACACCACTTGGTAGTGCTTACCGGTAGCATACCACAGTAGCAGCTGGTGCGACCTTATACGCACATGTTGTTATGTGGGATGCAGTGTCACAAGCCCATACGAAATGCGCATCATTTAAATGTGGTGGATAGGATTTGCGTGCTGATCGAGCTTGGTAGACTACAGGTACAGGACAGCAGTTTTCTCAACAAAAAAAAAGATATACATTTTTAAAGTTTAAAAAAGGATATAGAGTTGCAATATATTAAAACACAATCAGAAAAAATATAGGTATTATACACATTAAAATATGAAATTAACATTTAAAAAACCTTTGAAATTCACTGAAAAAAAATATGTTTTACATATGTTATAGTTAGGAATTAGCATTGAAAAAACCTTAGAAATTCACTGAAAAAAACATAGGTTTAAGGGACGTTATAGTTAGTTGGACATTTGACTCATATAAAACCAGAGAAATTCGCCAGTTATAGTTAGTTGAGCTAACTATAACTTGCGCGCCCACAATGCACTGATGATGATGTCACATATTACATCACTCATGACATGGTCAGTGGCATCACTGACGATATCACTGATGATATCTCTGTTTTTTGTCTGTCTATAGACAAGAACTCAGACATAGTTTAACTTGCAAAGTGACATAGGCTGATTAGACATTTTTAAACTTGATGGAAGACAGGAGAAGGAAGGTAAAAGTTAAAGCAGCAAATCTAACCAGGGCACCTAAGTGGACTAAAAGAGAAATTGATCATCAAGCAGCAGGAAATCAAAGCATATTTGCTGTAGCTTGGCAATATAAAGGAAAACTGTGTGCAGAGTGACAAGAATGAATATGACTGGGAAAGAGTTAATGCGACTACACATTTGAAGTTAGAGGGAATTGGGAACCACTTTTAAATGGAAACCATTGTGCGATTCCCAGAGTTTATTTTATTTGTGGAAAGTATGCCTATTTTAAATTGCCAAGAAATGGTATGGTACATGCTATTTAGGTGTAGTCTTTCCAAAGATTTATCATATAGAACATTTCAATGATCCTGTGTGGGAAAAAAGTCTAGACCCAAAATAGGAGCTAGTGCTGGAGAACTAGTAGGAGATATTTTTGGTGCAATGATTCCATCTGTAGGTGGGATTTTGAATGATATGAAGTTTAGAAAGTTGTCCATCATAGTGGATAAACTGTCCACTAATACAGCAGGAGATTTTTTAGCCTTCAATGCTGAAATGGTTGCTGTAGGGTCCATGGTTTTACAGAATCATCTTGCTTTAGACACCCTCCTCGCAAAAAAGGGCGAAGTCTGTTGGATATTAAAGGTCCAGTAATGCTGCACCTACATCCCTCACAACCGTAAGGACTTGAGAAAATACATTCAGAACATAACTGATCAAAGAAAAGATTTGAAGGAGTTGGAAGCAACAGATGCTTGGGAAGCAATAGGAAGAGGATTTGTTTCAGTGGGCAAATGGTTTAGCAACCTGGGACGTGGGCTTTTGGGCGCTATCTTTAAATCTATTGTGATAGTCATCCTTTTGTGATGTTCCTAGTGGTGATCTTTAAGGGATATAAGTGTATAAAAGCAGTGTGTGAAAAGGAAAAGAGTGGATGTAGAGCTAGAAGAGAGTCCGTGTAGATGCCATGATAACAAGAAACCTATTGAGGAGTCTAAACGAAAAATGATGAGGACCACAAGGTTTTAACTGGTCCATCTGATAAGATCTAAATATTGATTATGATGGCTAGATTCATCACCATCAAAGGGGGACAGGGCAGACACAATTTAAGTTCCACCCCTATAAGTTACGAAGAAAATATATTATGGAAGAACAATTACATTCACTAGCACAGTACATTAACTGTGTGTCTTAGCCCTACTAATTTGAAGGGAAGCACTAAACTTACTGCTGGAGTGTATCACTGTGGACAGTAGTCATTTATATAGATGTGTGCTCTAATATCTCTGTAGGAAGGTAGATACCTGACTATGTTTACCCCCGACTTTTTGCCTGGTGTTTTGCTGGTTTTCCGACTTAGTTGACCTGGGGCCCTGCCAATCAGGGCCCCAGGCCTACTGCTCTCTCTCTAAAATGGATTCCATGTACCTTAGGTATATTTCCAATTGGTACTGGGCCACCTTATCAGACCCTGTAACTCAGGGCATAGGTGTACCCAGGGCCTACCAGGGGCTGCAGCATGTATTATGCCACCCCTGGATGGCCATCTAAATCTGACACAACTGGCTGCATGACAGCTGGGGCAAGGTGGCGTACTCGCCCTTTGCTTTAGATATAGTATACCTATATCTAACCCTAAAATGGACACCCGAATTCCTATCAGTCACTCCTATGGCAGGCCTTGACAATCCTGAAGGCAAAGTGCGTGGAATCGTGTGAATTGGGCTCTGGCACGAGCCGAGCCCGGTTGCAGCTTGCGGAACCAAGACCCAATGGCTGTTCCATGATAACGCGTACCATATCGCTAACTTCGGTACCGCGTTATCAAGACATGTCGAGTAAGGTGTCATACGAATCGGGATACTGACCCCTCACCAATGCTGGCGACGGGGTTAGCATTCCACCCTTCTAGAGGGACACGACATGTACGTAACTGTGAACCCCGGTTAAAGTTAACTGAAGCCTCAGCTCCACAAAATGGATGCTGCCACCACAGACACGAGTCTGACCTCCTGCTGCTGGGAGTCCTTCCAGCGAGGAGAGCTTGGACAAAGGGTTTCCTGTCCGGGGCGGTGTTCGCACCATCCCAGACAGGGTTTTGTGTATCCTGGGTAGGCAGGGCTTTACAGGAAGGCTAGAACCAGTTCCAGGG
Organism: Lissotriton vulgaris; assembly: GCF_964263255.1. Taxonomy (NCBI): domain Eukaryota; kingdom Metazoa; phylum Chordata; class Amphibia; order Caudata; family Salamandridae; genus Lissotriton; species Lissotriton vulgaris. The sequence continues at coordinate 53,427,050 of NC_141686.1, forward strand.
GCACACCAGCCCCTGGCCTGGGGAAAGTCCGGCACGGGAGAGGGGTGTAACCACCCCCTTCCTGGTCCCACCCCGAGGGCAGGACCTAGTCGCGTACCCACCCCTTTCTTTAGGATAAAGGCAGGAGCGGGGACCCTTCCAAACTAGATCATCTTTGGAATCAAGACACGACTTTCTACGAAAGGACTTCAAGATTTCTTCTTCAAGATTCTCCCTTGTGACTAAGGAGTAGTCACCCTGCATCCGCAGGCACCATCTTAAGAACACTGCGGTCTGCTGCAAGTCCTTCCTCCGGAATCCGACTGCCCAGCTCGACGAGAACCGGCTTCCCTGGCACCTCCGACCTCTACCCACCTCTACAGCAAAGCTGAGAACCGTGGGTGCGACGAGACCTCGAGGGACCGGCCATCTTCAAGACTGCACGACTTCTTTCCAGCACGACCGCCGAGGGATCCTCTGGTGAGTGCTTTGGGGTCCGAGAAGCCCCGACCCTGAGCAGCTCCAGCACCGAAGTTCAGCCTCCCAGCATCTCCACGATCTGCGTGGGGCCCTTCTGCTTTTTGCTGCTCACCGCGTTGTTTGGCTACTAGCCCGCTGGCTTGTGGCCTTCTTAACGACGCCCGACGACATCACTGCTGCTGGTCTGGTTGCTCCAGACTGGCCCTTGCTCCCTTCCAAAAGAGGAGCACCCCGGACCCTCCTGGTCCACTCCAGACGCCATTTTGAGTCCACCACGTGGGCTTGAATTAGCCAAGACTTGTTGCCCCAATCCTGGGTCCAGCGACGTCGACAGCTTCATCCATCGTGGGACAGCTCGCTCCTCCATCCTGGTCACCGACAACGCCTCCTGGTCCGTGAGATCTGCAGAGCACAGCGTCGCCCACTCACCTAGTCGAGGTGACTACCATCCGGTGCCCTCCTGGTGCCACCTGACTACTGGCTAGTAGTCACAAACTTGGTCCTCTCTGCTTTCAGGTGTCATCCATCTTCGATCCAGGCTTGGATCAACTCGAACTCTCTTCACTGGTCGCCTGCCAGCAACTTCTTTCTTCAGGCTCCTGGTCCGTCTACGAGGATTCCCGACGTCTTTTGAGACCTATGCAGCTGCAGCCCCTGGGCTAGGTAACTTCGGCATTTCGGTGCCCCAGCATAGCCTCACTATCCAAGGGTCAGAATCCACTGTCGTTTTCCTCCTACCAGGTCGGGTTCGCCCGAGAACACTAACTTTGTGAAATCTAGCTACCATAGACTTTGTCCCGCATCACGCGTGAGAGTGCACACTCTGCACCCGAGTCCCCTAGGCCTCCTATTAGTAATCTGAAGGTTCAGTAGTCAAGTCCTAGCGATTCCAAAGCCTATTAGTACAGTACTTACCTGCTAGTAATTTCGCATTCCACTTTTGTAGTATATGGTTTCCCGTGCCCCTCGGGCATTTGTGTAATTTGTGCGAACTCAAGTATTTTCGTAAGAGTTTTGTGTTGTGCTTAGTACCCTGTCCTCATAAAGAGTACAGGGCTGTTGTGATTCTAATAAATACATTGTTTATTTTCATAACACTTGTGTGGTGTCCTTTCACTTGGTGTTCAAGGGGTATATGTGATGGTATAACAGCTGGCTTAACACGCCCTCTAGAGTTTAGCCCGAAGACTGCTCGTATCCACGCTACTAGGATAGCTGGTCTATAAGGTTGACTTCCAACCAATCATCAATAAGGGTTGTTGGACTGATACATAGTGTTCACTAGAATAGTGAGCACTGCATATCAGGCCACCTTCTCACAATCGCCATTATGATGTTACAATTGTATTTCTCTTCACATTTACATTTCTGCATTGTGAGTGATGCTGCTTTTTGTTTGAATTGTATTCTCCTGTACTCATGTATTCATTTATTAATATTTTGCATTTATTTTAAAATCATAGGTGCACCTATAATCCTGTTGAATGTTCTATGGCTTTAATTGGTGTTCCCACTGTTAGCCTTAAAAGCAAATTTCTTGTAGTTTGAGTGGTACAGACCTCTCTGCTTTTATTTTCTTTGTGCGGTTTTATGTCATGCATTGCCTAGATTTGGAGAACTTCTACTGAAGGCTCCACTACGCTGACACCTTCTTGCTTTGTATGATGTGAGATCTGAGGGAATGGGATTCATATTCCTGTCCAGACAACAGCTGGACCAAGTGCCCCAATCTAAGCTGTCAACCATGAGCCCACTGGGCTTGGATGAGGTTACATTTAGATTCTGAAAGTCTCGGTAGAGTTGAGAATACCCTAGGAGGTTCCAAACAAATAGAACAAGATTTAAGCAAAGTCAAGAGCACACAACCTGAGTTAGTTCCTAGGTAAGGTCTTGTATCATCTCACAAACCCGGAGAACCCACGGACTACATCCCATCTTCTCAACTCGGCAATAAGCCTACAAACAAGGACAAGCGGATTGGCTTGCCTGGTTTGACCGACCACGTACCCGGCGGTGGACCTTTCTACCCCTAAAACGTTTCCTTGACGCTTTGGAAGCACTCCCTTCTCGCGTCTGTTATTGTTTACACCCGATTAGGACCGGGTTGGAATTATCACCGGCCCCACGATACTGCCTTCAGCCTAACTTCGACAGCCCTGAAGAGTCACGGGTCTACCCCATTATTGACGAAACACATGTCGGCTGATTTCTTGTGAAACAAATACTCTCACCGGACAAATAAAAAACAAATAAGATAACAACATTGGAGTTTGATCTTATCCTTTCATTGAAATTATACAAGACCTTACCTAGGAAGTAACTCAGGTTGTGTGCTCTTGACTTTGCTTACATGTATACAGAAGGTAGAGCTCCACTCCCCCATCTTTTCTCAGAGACCAGGGTTATCTCTGACCAAGAAGCACCAACCACCTAAACCTCACAATTACCCTCTAACCACTACCTGTAGAGCGCCATCATATTTCTGAATACTCCCATAATCCTTCGCTGAACGTCGTACAAATAGAACAAGATTGCCCTGCAAACATAGATAATGGTGCTGACCTCCTGGGTTCAATAACAAGTGTGGGAAGGATGCCGGATGCCTGTGGGTAGGAAGGTCTATTGACAACTCTAAGCGAGAAAGGCACCAAAACTGAGGTCCTCACAATGGTGCTATTAAACTTATTCCAGCTAACTGCAGATCTGTGCTATACATCTGGAAATCATCACAAAAGGAGGAAAAGTGCAGCAAACTCCGCTCCCCACCCATGGCTGTTTCTAGGGCCAATAGATCTGGTCTCCAACTGAAAAAATGACATCAATGGGTTTTTAGCCAGGATGCAAAAAGATCTATGGTGAAGGGACCCCAAAATATGTTAAGGTTCTGAAAACCAGAGATTCTACCTCTGATTAGCGTTGAGCACCAATCTGCTACCGCATTGTACAAGCCTGGAAGATACTCAGCTTTCATGTATTTCCCCTGACTGAGTAAAAACTCCACAAAGACTTCTAGGTCTGCCGGGGCTTTGATCTTGTGCCCGAGATGGTGATATATCTCACTACAGTTGAAATGTCTGTATGCAAAAAAATCGCACGTTTTGCTTTTCCTTTTACATCTGTGAATTGCAAAGGAGCCTGAAAGGCGCTTTATTTGCAGTGACAATTCCTTCACTGACCATTTTCTCCCAGTTGAGTTATCAGTGCATCAAGCTCCCCATCCCCATGGACTTGCAATGAATTTCTATACTTGATCGGGGGATGTAGGCAAAACAACTCAACCATTCCAGGTGTCCACATTTTTTAACTGCTTTGTTATCTCTTTTGAAGCAATTTTGATCTAGAGGAATTGTGTATGAATAAGACAGAACTCTTTGCAAATGTCTTATTTTTAGTAGTTGGAGGGCCCGGTAAAAGAGGGGGCTTGGAAAACGTGCATAAAACCAAGTGGGTAAAAGTCCTACCAGCCTCTCTAACATCTGCAGGGAAGGTTGTAGGTGATTCATTTGTAAAATGATTTCATGTAATTTCATTTCCGATAAACTATTTTGCAGGATAAATGGCATTTGCCATTTCACAGAAACCAATTCATAGAATGCCTTTTGAATGGTTATTCTTTAAGATGTAAATACAATCCGAAAGACAGGGCCAAGGGTAGAAAACCCCCAAGAGTTTGGTAAGCCAGGTTTGCAGACACAGTTTAAAATATATGCCAGTAAGGGTGCCTAAAGATCTATATAGGTCTTATAGAGGTCCACTGGCAGCAGCGGCCCCCATGAACAAAGGGTGGAGAGGCGGGTGGAGGGAGGGAAGGTGTGAGGGGCTGTGCAAGGGGGTGGTAATACTATATATATTTTTTTTAAATACCTTTCGCCGCTGGCCACCTCCAGCATTGCATTGCATCGCACCGCCTCTCCTCTTCCTGCCTGGTACCAGCAGCCCCTCGGACAGACTCCCATCTAATCCCTGTGCCGCAGAGCAGCATAGATTGGCCTGAGTGGGCTAGAAAGATGCCCTGCTCAGGTCAGGGAGTCTGTTGGGTTTCTCCAGCCCGGCTGCTCAATGCAGCTGGGCAGGAGAAAACCTAAGTGCGCATGTGTGTTTGGTCGGCCTGAGACGGCCGGCCAAACACACATGAGCACTTAGGGAGTGGAGTGCTCGTAGACCTACGCCTCCCCCACCCATGCCTCGGCCCCACCCCTCCCTACAGCGCTGGCTCAGAGTCAGCAAATGCAAAATAAAACAATGAAAGAACATTATTGTATTTTTCATTTGCTGGCTCTGAGCCAGGCAGTGGGGCAACGCCCCTCAGCCATTGCAGAGGAGCTGCCACTGTCCACTGAGATTCCAACTGGCCCGAAGCTTTCCCAGAAGGGATAAGTGATATAGTATGCATGATTTCCTGGGATCAAATGTTAAATCAACAGGGTACACTGGCTGAACAAAGTCTTGGAAGGCAATGGGTGTGCAATCCATTGTTTATTGCTATAGCTTGCCTCAAAATGTGAGTTCCATTGGTCAACTGTAATGTACGACCCCGAGTCCATGAAAAGGAGACCAATGTTATTTTTCTTACCTGCAATTTGTCAAAACCAACATGAACTTTTGCATTTGCATGCTGCCATCAGGTCACATCAATAGTTTTTTTTAACTACAGCCTTCCTGTGCTGAAGGGCTGCAATATAAAGAGATCTACACTGTACAATATCCTCCATGAGTAAGGGCAGTCTATAAGTAATGGTTTGCACAAGGACATGAAATATTAAAGTGCCTAGCATGCTCACTGTTGTACCATGTTTGGGTTTGGTTGTGGAGCTCTTTATCCAGTAGTTCAACTCAACAAAGTTCTCAATAACCACAACGTTGACGCCTACAGTTCGCAGGAAGAAGGGTGGCCTAGCAGCTCCTGATCTACAAATCTACGCGTGGGCGTTCCAACTTTCCCATGCTCGAATGTTGTTAAAGATGCCCACAGATCATGGGGTCGGAAGTATGTTCTCAGCCTTGCTCAAAGGTGAAGGAGTAGCTCGGTCAGGTTTTTTGTTCAAATTCGGAGATCCGAAGTTCTTTAAAAAAATCAAACTGAAGGTATTACAGCAGATGGCAAAAATGTGGGCTACGGTGAGGATCTCAATAAAGCTCGGATACCTCTCTAGTAGGGCCCCGTTGTGGGGATCACCTGGGAACCCTGGGTGGCTGGAAGATAGTCTAGCTGCTCCTTTGCGGGATGCAGGGCTGGAGGTATGGGGAGATATATTTGTGGAAGGATGCCTGTTGCCATGGGAAGTCTTAAAAGGGAAGATAGGATCAAACCTTTCCAAATTTAAGTATATTCAGATTGCTATTTGGGCACACTCCTATACCTCACAAGCCTTATCTCGAAATAAAGGTCCAGTTGGGGGTGGCAACCAGCTTGAGACTCTCCTTTTGGATAAACCACCTGACAAAAAGGAGATATCTTTATGGTATAATTTGATACAAGAAGAGTCTGACTGGGAATTTCAGCTACCTGAGTTGCTGTGGGGCCCTTCCCTTGCTTGTCGTAACTTACAAGACCGGTGGTTTGCATCATTCAAGGTCCTGTGGGATATTGTGAAGCCCACATGGTTGCATAGGAATCACCTTTATACACTTCAATGAGCATATTATTCGCCACAAAGGTTGACAAAAATCGTCAAGGGCTCCTCGGTAGCGTGTGCCAGATGTGGTTTAATAGCTGCGTCTGATGCCCATATGTTCTTTGAGTGCCCCTTTGTATAAGCTTTCTGGGACTCTATCAGCAATCTACTCATGTCATCTTTGGGTCTTCAAATTTCGATTGTTCTCCCTCTTGAAATTTGTGGGGTAACGAATGGAGCTCGGAGCCCGGCAAAGAACCTTCTCTTTTACTCCATCTTATTGGCTAGAAGAGAGATCTGTAAAAGGTGGAAGGACCATCATCCACCTATACTTTTAGACTGGCGAGTCTCGGTCTTACAAGTGTCAAAGTTTGACCTGGCAAGGTCTGGGAACCGAAATAAAAGATCTTTTTGGCATTTGCTTATTTGCCTAAATGGAATTAACTGACCGGGTTTTTTTTTCTCCTTTTCTTCCACCCCCCCCCCCTGCACCCCCCCCCCCCCCCCCCCCCCCCCGGTCCAATGATTATGCTACTGTGGTTTATTTCCCCTGTTTTTGCCTATACTTAGGTTGGAATCCCGGGTATGATGGCAGCACTGAAGGTTGACGGAACAGTAACATTGTATAACCCTTGCCAGTTATATACCGAGACAGCGAAAAGGCTCAGTTAGACCTTTTACACATGAAACCATGGTGGAAAATGAGGACCAAAAAAAACAAAAAACGGTGATGCCTACATTTGACAAGCGGAGAAAAACACAGTTTAAGGTATTGCTCACAATGTTTTTTAGGGAAGTTATGGGATCTGGGAATCTTCAACCCTAGCGTAGACCTTTGTTTTTGGACCCTGGGTGGAATTAACCTTAGAAGTGCGTGCTGAGAGGGATGATGGTCTTCGAAGTTCTTGTCCCCATTAAATAGATCAAGCAGACTCCTAGAAATAAAAAAGTAAACAATAATTGAACGGCGTCCACGACCAAAATACATAGGCACCCAGTGGGCATCCGGCAGGTCAGTTTCCAGGGCATTTATGAGGTCCCGGTCACTAATATGCTTATGCAGTTGAGTACCCCGAGTATCTGGGTGAGAACGCACAATCACTTGGTCAAGCAGACATTTTGAAGTGCTAAATACAATTGTGTTACCCAAGAACTTTGCATCGAAATCACCGCATAGGATTAGGCTGAGGTATATGGGGCGGGTTTTAATTTTGTTCTGATACTTATTCAATATGTTAAACAGGAACTTAAATGACAATTAAAATTATCATCATAAAAATTCATCAAACAGAAACCGAAATTATGCACACTAACAGAAAATATTTCGGACCCCCCTCCCAATGATCTACAAAGGTCTCAGTATTTTGGGCACAGAGATATAATTTAAACTACGTCTAAAGATCCCCCACCTATTCACCCTACCCTACTCATTCAACAGTAGAAGAACTTCAGTTACTAAAATCACTTTTAACGTCTGAATAACAAAATCAATCATTTTGAATCTGCCTACCCTTACCTGGTAGCCTGAGAATCTCTTCAGACAATTTGGAAAACTGCTCCAAACGTGACGTTTTGTAGGGCCACAAACGTCACGTGGGATTTTATCACATGCCCAGAAAGGGATATATCCTCCAGCTTTCTTCAGACAGGGGGCTCTGCAGCCCAGCAACAGTGAGTACAAATGGTGTAAAAATTGATGTTTTGGTTTGTGCACTTATTCATATATTTTAATCCTGTAAGACGTCATTCATTCATTCTTTATGTTAGATCACAGAAACTTTTACAATTCACTTTTCCTTACATTACGGGCACTTCCATAGTGTGAGGGAGGTTTGTCACGTGACTTTGGTATACCCTTGTAAGGGCCCTGGCTGTGAATTTTAGAAAGGCTCTTCTATGAGAAAAGAAAAAGAAAAAAAGACTTCACTTGCTTGTATGATTAAAGGGGTTTGTAGATATGGAGCTCACGTGACAGCGCCTTTACCAGGCTAAGGGTAGCCCACATATTAGCAGGAAACTGCGGGCCTTATTTATTGGCTTTTGTCATAGGGCAGAGCCGCAGGCCTTCCAGCTGCGCTACCCTACGGCAAAAGGAAAGGGTTGGAATGCGCTGTATCTATATAAGACAGCGCATTCCTGCCCTTTTCCCCTGCGCCGGCGCACAATGGGCTGCTGTGCGCCAATGCGGGCCCCTTTGCATCATAGTGCAAGAGTGCCTGCGTTGCGAGAATGAGTGATTTTGTGCAGGAAGGTATCCTTCCTGCACAAAATCAATCCATTCTGGTGCTTCCCTTTGTCTATGTGTGCTGCAGAATGCAGCACACATCAAAAAATGAAATCACGAGGAGAAATGTTTTTATTTCTCTTTCTTGTACCTCCCTAACGGCACCCCTAGGGTGGCGTTAGTTTCTGGCACTTTCCATGGTTTACCATGACTCGTAAATCCGGGAATGTGTCAGGTTCTATGGGTGTTAGTGGGAGCACACACAGCAACACCCATGGAACGCCCCTCTCACGCAGTTTTCTGTGTGTTATGTTATACACATTTATAGAGCGCATGGCTTCCCCAGCAACAGGGCGTCCCAGTGCTAGCAGACAGGTAACCAGAGAGAGAGAGAGAGAGAGAGGCTAGATGGAAGAAAAAATCCGAGGGGCATATTACCAACAACTAGCGATAATTTTTGTCTCTAACTTGTTTAGAGACAAAAATTATCGCCGCACATCGGCGATTTTTATCGCAGATAAACCTTGCTATTAACAAGGTTTATCGCAAATGCGATAAAAAACGGCCGAAATGCATGAATATCGCTGAAAAGTCAGCGATATTCATGCATTATCGAGCAAATGCTCTTAGCCATGTTATCCACCTCCCATTGGATAACATGGCTAAGAACTGCTCAGGGCAGGTGTTAGCTTTTGGAGATATTCCCGCTTAGCGCGAATATCTCCAAAAGTTGGTAATAGGAGATAGCGATGTTAGCGACTGTTTTCAGTCTCTAACATCTTGGCACGCCCACTTTGCATCTCATTAGTGATAAATATCACTGACATGCAAAGTGGGACCCAAGATGGTCGCTATCTCCTACTAGCTGTCGCTAACTGGTGTTAGCGACAGCTTGGTAATAGGGAGATAATTTTATCTCCGCTTTCTTGGCTTTTAAAGCCGAAAAAGCGGAGATAAACCCCCTTGCAGGTTTTAATCAGTTACCTGAATGCCCAATGATCCTGTGTACTGCGGGCAGCCAATGGAATAGAGTTCCATAGGGCAGGGGACTGGGCAATGAAAGAGCATGCATAAGGCCATGTAAAGTGGTCTTACGTGGCCTTATAAATATGCAGTGGCACATTGCGCCACCGGAACGTTAAAAGAGTGATGTTCCAGGGGCGCAAAAGTGCCTCTTTTCACCTCAGGCAAAACCAATATCAAAGCAAATCACGCAACTGTTAAGTAAGCTCTGATTGCCTAGTTGTGCAGTTTCAGTGACTGCTTTAAATAGAATGTAAAATATTTGGGACAATACTTTTTCGGTGGTCCTGTAAAGGAGCACTCCATCTTATGCTGTAGGGAAGCAGCCATTATTTCATCCAGGACTGCTGATCGTAATTTTCTGTAATTAGGAATGGATAAGACTCATCTGAATAGACTACAGCTGAGTCAAAGCCAAGCTGCCAGATCTGTGGCTTTAGCTTCATGTTTTGCGCCTGAAAAGAATAATTTACACAAGCTCCACTTGCTTCCAATTACAAGCAGGATTTCCTTCCAAGTTGTTTGTTTAGTACATAAGTATCTGTTTGGGCTCCCTCCTGTGTTCCTTAAGAACAGGCTAAACAAGTACACTCCTTGCCCTATGCTGCATTCCTCCCCTTCAAATGCTCTGTGTTCCCCAGCTTCAACTAAGACTTCTATAGAGGTGTAGCATTCTCTGTTCTGCCTCCCAAACATTCAAATGAACTGCTGGTGGAATCAAAATCCAACTCCTCACATCAGGTTTTCAACAACAAGCTTGAGACCTTTCTTTTCCCTTAACCCCTTGTTTGCTGATGACAGAACCGCTCCGTCATCAGCTGCGGTGGCGCTGTGCTGATGACGGAGCGGTTCCGTCATGGCCCGCCCGCCGCTCATGTGCGGCGCGAATTCCGCGCCTGCGCTGAGCGTTCTATTGAGCGGGTGGGGCCGTGACGGAACCGCTCCGTCATAAGCACAGCGCAACCGACACTGATGACGGAGCGGTTCCGTCACCAGCATGCGCCCGCCGCTCTTCCGCCCCGCCCCGCCCCCTTAGCACTGCGGCAGAATAGCCGCCGCAATGAAGGGGTTAATACTTTTTTATCTACTCATGATTGTTTTGTGCGTGGACACTGCTGTTATGCTAATATGTCTAATTTTAGACTGTTTGAATGGTGTATATGATTGAAAACTCAAAATGTACTTTTTATTAAGGGAGGCGCAACTTGCAAAATTCCATGTAGCATAATCATGCGGAATAACTCAGAAATCACCGAAGTTACACCAGAAGAGTAATTCTGTGTTTTGCGGTATTTCTTTGTGTGAAAATATCCCCTCAATTTTGGATTTACAGTGGTGTTTTTTTCACTAAGAAATAGCTCTAAATGCCACAGAACACAAATAGCGAGTGCGAGCAGCAGCCCAAGCTTGCTAAAAGTGCTTCTGGGTTGGGATTACCATCAGCATTTTGCAGTTTTCTTCTTGCAAAATGCACCCTTCTACCCAACCGGGATGTGTGGATGCATTTAGCGCTAAAAGATGGTGCTAAAAGCAGGACACCTCGAATAGTATGCGCAAGAGGCCACTCACTAAATGCACTTTGGCAGTAGGATTTTTCCACCACATTACAGAAAAGGAGTACTCTGGTCTCGTAATTATCGGTAATTCCACGTCAAAGAGTGATGCGGAACTACCAAAATGATTCTGATTACCCTAGCGTCATTGACATTCCAACCAGCCCTACTTTTTATAAAGCTTTTGATGAAATGCTGCCGCACTTAAACATAGACATGTGAGTATCAGATTGACAAAACGGGGCCTGTTTATTATTTTTTGGAAGACATTACCATCAGGGATGCTATTCCAGGAAAGCATTGACATCTGTGTACCATGCTACTAGAATACGGTTACTTTTATTTCTGTGATAGTACAAAGCATTGTACATCAAATGACAGAGTTTCAGCAGAACGCAGCTCAAACCGTGCCGTATCAATATGCCCATAGCATTGTGCAATGGGAATAGAAAGGTATCCAACGAGTAACTCTGAAGCTACTGGTAGCTCACCAGCACCCTTAAAGTAGCTCTCAGAGGTATAGCCAAGCATCTCATTCAGAGAGTCTGTGTATATTTAAGAAGGCAATACTATCTCAAGACCCTTAGAGTGACAGCCAGGCAAGCCAATGACATGCCTCATGATGATAAGATTCACACTCTGCCAGCCTATGGGGTCTGTAAAATCACCTTCTGTCTCCAGTCACTATCTAGCTAAGTACCAAGGAGATAGAACAAGGTGTAGACCCGCTCTATCAGTCACACACTGTGTGTGGAGAATGGGCCATGAAAGAAGAGTGACAGCAGTAGCCTGAGCAGTAAACGGTGCTGACCCACCAAAGTGTCAGACAACAGGACCCTGCTTGAAAAAAATTGTTATTTAGGTGCATGATCAGTCAAAGAACGTAGAAGAGCAGGGTATGGATACATAGGTGATACGATTAAGAGCCCCATCTGGGGGTGTGTATGCATGTGTGCACATTTATGTGTTTCTGTGACATTGTGTGCTTCCTTTATAATCAGTATTGCTCTCTGAAAGCCTTGCCAGGTGTTGAGGACAACAGAAGTGTAAACTACCCCACTCCCATCATAACAGGTTATTATCTAGCACAATCATGCTCGTTCATGTCATATTAGTGCATATTAGAACAACACAAAAGCCAATGCTGAGAGAAACTTTTGAACCAAAAAAGGGGGGAATTTGTGGGTTTGAAGAAAGCAAAACCACCTGCTTGATTTCTTTAGCAACGTATCAAGATTTATTTTCTTGCAATTATTTTTTACTTTGTTTAATACACAATTTCTTAGTGCAAGGAGAAGCCAACAATTTCATATATACAATAAATACTACAATGAAAAAAGAAAAACATAAGTGTTTCAAACATTCAGTCATACATGGCCGTCCAATCATACACAGACATTCATACAAATACTAACATGATCAACAAACCAAGAGAAACAAATGGAACCACGTATTGGTCAAAAATAAATTGGAAAGAATCCCTTTGGGTGATGCAATTTTAAAGTCTTTTTTGTGTATTTACACCGGGACAAGTCTTTCTCTCAAAGTTAGCGAAGGTACTCAGTCCTTAACACAGCAGATAAAGACCAAATACGGGGTAGAGTGGTTGACGCGTTTCGTACCCCACTTGATAGGGGGGTTCTCCTCAGGACCAAGTGGTTCTTAGCCAGTGAACCAAAAGTCATCAATATTCGTAGGTAGTGAGTCGAGAAGTTTGAAAGTAGAATGCTCACAGTAGCTGCGCTTCGACCGGCTGTTAGCTTGCCGGCGTGTCCATACTTCTCCTAAGTTTTGGGAGATGGATCTCCTAGTTTCGATAGAAGGAGGGCGTCTGTCCTTGATTCCAAGACGCGGGTTGTGACCACTCTACCCCGTATTTGGTCTTTATCTGCTGTGTTAAGGACTGAGTACCTTCGCTAACTTTGAGAGAAAGACTTGTCCCGGTGTAAATACACAAAAAAGACTTTAAAATTGCATCACCCAAAGGGATTCTTTCCAATTTATTTTTGACCAATACGTGGTTCCATTTGTTTCTCTTGGTTTGTTGATCATGTTAGTATTTGTATGAATGTCTGTGTATGATTGGACGGCCATGTATGACTGAATGTTTGAAACACTTATGTTTTTCTTTTTTCATTGTAGTATTTATTGTATATATGAAATTGTTGGCTTCTCCTTGCACTAAGAAATTGTGTATTAAACAAAGTAAAAAATAATTGCAAGAAAATAAATCTTGATACGTTGCTAAAGAAATCAAGCAGGTGGTTTTGCTTTCTTCAAACCCACAAATTCCCCCCTTTTTTGGTTCCCTGTGTTGTTTTTTCGACATATTAGTGCATATGGCATAATATTGGTTATCCCTTACCCTTTTTGGTATTCTTGGTCCAGCTGTGGCATTCTGGAAGCCATGATTGGCCTATTAAGAGCATGATTGGCTAACTTGAAGCTATCACTGACAATGGTGGCAGCCCCTCACATAAAAATGCCATTGCCTTATAGTTGAAAGTTGAAAGATAATTCAAGCTGAGTTGGGGCGACCTTTTGCTGTGGTTATGCCCTTTGTGCTGGAGGGCATGTGATGATTTGGGTGTCATTTCAATTATTAGGGAGAGGCATTTATTACTAATAACATGTATCCTGGTTTTTCTTGTGGTACCTCACCTGTATTGCTTGGGTGGTTACTACTGATAATCCTGCTTAGGTTGTGTCATATCTGGTCACTATTTTACAGTGATAAAATATGTTAGTAGCTCGTGAGGATGTTCTTTCAGCAGAAGTAGCTCTCACTACAGAGAAGGTTGGAGACCAATGACTTTGCCATAAGCTAATGTTAATCAGTGTGTGGTCATGAAGAAACGCCCCAAAACATTGCGCTATCAAAAAAGTAAAGTCCTAAAAGGTCATTAAAGAGTATTGTGACCCGCAGATGTGCCCAACGTAGGCAATAGCAATAAAACTACTTTGCAAAAACAGGCATGCCCATTAAACATTCTGTCCATTAACTGTGTTTTTTGCAATTTTCACCCCGAGTGTGCTGGGTATACTCAGACGTGAGTCCCAGGCTCTCCAAAAACAGGGAGGTGTGGAGTGCAAAAAAACGATGGATTTAGGCCCAGATCCTTGTACTGGGGTGAATGTATGACATTGTTCTACTTTCTGTCCATCAACTGTGTTTTTTGCATTAAACTAGAATGACACAGATAAAGGCTAGTCAGAATGGTAGTGCTTTGTGGAAACATTCAATTGTGCTGTGAAGAATGGTTGCATAATACACAAGACCACCAAGTGAAGATGAGCCCTTGCAAAGGGTGCCAAGAGACATTGCAAAAGTTGGAGAGCACCTTGCAAAAGCATACATTCATTCATTCATTCAGGCAAGAGTTACAGCTAAAAACTTGACTATGGACTAAACAATCTCATAAATAAAACCTAACTCGCCACATGGCTGCTGATTCAGAATTTATTCCTGAGCAGCTTCCCAAATGCATGATGAGTCTGTCCTCCCCTGAAGTAAAGACTGTGCCGAGTTAAAAGCATTTTCTTTGTTTTTCAGATGTTAAAAGTGATTTCCTACACAACTTGACAGGTTAAGTCTCATCCTGCCTCAGCTCGGTCCAAGTGCTGTGGCATCTGTTTTTATTTTCCAGGCCATTGATCTGCCTTCCCTTTAAACTTGATATATTCGGCTGGGTTTGCCCGACAAAAACAAACACTTGAAACCCACAACGGCAGAGGCGCCCATTGCCTTTCTCCGATTATTCGTGCTGTTACCTTAAATTGCACCTAAAGTGTAATATTAACCTATTTATCGCCTTATTACAAGTCATCTAGCAAATTCCAGTTCGCCAGCAAACAGGGGTTCGTGCAAAACTTGCTATTCCGAGCTGGGCTTCATTAACTGCACCCTCTCCCCCCCAAATTTTTTCCAGACACACAGATTTTGCCAGGAAAAACTTGGTCGAATTAATCAGGGGACATTGGCCAGGAAAAAAGGCAAAACATGTGGTAATTGGTGCAGTAAACACAGATTCTGCACGTAATGCTCCCATTTGTCAGAGTCAAGTAAATACCCCACCTCACGGTATTGATATGAGCTGTGAGAGGCAATTACCACCTGCATGCTGCACTAAATATATCATCAAGGTCTTTAAGAGGTATTGCAAGACTGTAAGATAACAAACATGTAATGTGGAGCAGAAATAAGGTAAAGCCTGTCATCACTAATTCTGATAACTCTTTGTGGCTGATTCACACCAAAAACAGCTGTTTGTAGCTGATTATTGCCTAGTGTTGATACCAAAAACAATAACTGTTTGTAGCTGATTATCCACTAGTGTTCACACCAACAACAGCTGTTTGTAGCTGAATATCCATTAGTGTTCACACTAAGAACACAAAACAAGCTGGTGTAGTTATGTAAACATTTCACTACAGAAAGCGACATTTTGATTGAATATATCAAAGTAAATGTCTAGTAGAGAATTACGTATCAGTGCCACATATTACACGTGGTTGGCATTAGAACATATCACATTTTTTCACCCAAAATGCTTTTCGCGGCTAGCATTTTTGCTGGGGCTGCATAATGACTCCTTACCCTCAAACAAAATAGTGTGTAGAATTCGCAAAGAATAGAGACCTGCAGTTGATCCTTTAAAGACGTCCCGCACAACACAATGTATAGAACAATGAGAAAGAGAGACACATTAAATGGTCATTTTAAATAGGGGAATGCGTACATTGATGTGCTTAGGTGCATTAGCCAAGCTAATGTTAAGCAAATTAAATTGAAACAAGCACATTCCTTCCTAGATATTGGGGAACAGAAGATCGAGAAACAGGTGTAAACATTTTAATTATTCAGTTCTTTTATTACAAAGTATTTAACTGAATTTCTTTTCAGTCTTTTAGGCATAAGGACAAATGAAAGAGCAATCTGTTGGAATCTGAAGGGGATTCAGGCTCGCTCTTCGTTTTACTGTTAATCGAGTACGGATATTTTCACCTTCTGCATAAACAAAAAGAGACATCTTCTCTTGGGGCCATATGTAGGTAAATTGCGAATACCGAAGCCTTAATACCGAATTTTACCGAATCGGTATTAAGAATTCGGTAAACGTGATGTATGAAAAAATTCGTTAAACATTACCGATTCGTTGCAATTCGGTATTAAATACTGAATCTGAACTAATCGGTAAAAAAAATATATACCGAAAGGCAATTACCGATTCGATGTTACAGAATCCATTACCGAATTCGGAAATACCGATTCGGTAATTCAAAAAATCACTTTTTGGTGAATCAGCCAATCCTGATACACCCAATTACTTCCCAAACAGGAAGTTGCCACACCCAGCCAGGTGCACAGGGCCTGAAGCTCACTGTGAGGCAGGCAGGCAGGAGAGCTGAGGAGCCAGCAGCAACACAGCCACACAGCCACAAGCAAGGCAGAAAAACAACAGAACAAGCATTGAAATGGCAACACAGGACAGGGAGAAGGAGTGAGGTGATAGAAAAAGAAAACTCAAGTTTAGCGACAAGGAGCTTGAGATCCTGATCCAGGATGTCAGCCAAGAGTACCACAAGCTGTTTGGAGCCCAGTCCCACCAAGTGCCAGAGTCACAGAAGAGGCAAATCTGGAGTGGCATTCGGGACAAGATCAATGCCATAGGTGTGACCCTGCGCACCATAGAGGACATCAGAAAGAGGTGGTACGACCTCAGAAAAACAGCAAAACTGAGGATGGCAGAGAGACAGAGGCTGGCTGGCAAAACAGGAGGAGGAAAAAATCGAGCCCCAGTACCAACACCACTGGAACAGATGGTGGAGTCCACCATCCAGCCGGAGAGTGTGAGTGGCGTGGGAGACGCAGACAGCTCCGCCAGAGCAGCAAGAAAACAAGGTAAGAAGCATGCCCAGCATGCTGCGCTACCCCCTCCCCAACCCCAATCCCCATAGTGGTAAAAGTACTCCCACTCCACACCATGTCTTACTGGTTACCTGCAATGCATTCTGGGTGATGTAGTCAGTGTGAACTCATGATCAGGACAGTCAGGGCAGCAAACAAAATAGCATGGTAAAAGAATTGGATAGGTCAGGACAACCACTGTGCACTGTAGGCATGTAGTTTAATGTAATGCCATTGCAGACAGAGCATTGAGTATATTTACATTTGTGTCATTATAGGCGAGTCATCTCGCAGTGCAGCTGAGGGCAGCAGAGGCAGGTCAGCCAGGCCAGAGGGGAGGCAACATGATGAAGACAGCATTCCTGCAGGGAACACCAGCTCTGCGCCATCACAGCCAGCCAATCCTCCACCACAGCCATCACCACAGCGCCACGGAGGGCCGCAATCCCCTCTCACTCAGTCACCACTGCGACGTTCACCAACACCACCACCACCACCACCACCACAGTCAGGCAGGAGGCATGCCGTGATCACCCTCCAGCAGATGGAGGAGTCGGAGGAGGAGGGCAGACAGAGCGAACAAAGTCCGATCGGAGATAGATCCAACAGGGAGCGGGCTGGTTCTGCATCCGAGGGCGCCCACATCTCATCACGACGCCGCAGGGCAAGGCCGGACAGTCCAGTGGCATCCGAGCAGGGTGACAGTGTGTTGCTGGACTGGAAGGCAACATGCTGAAGGTCCAGCGCCTGCAATGGAGGGAGATGAAGTCAATTCACAGGGAGGTGGCAAACATAAACAGACATATGCACAAGATGGAGAAGGGCATCAGTGCCATGGGGGAGAATTTGTGTGCAGGGATGAAGAGGGTAGCTACCTCGGTGGACAACCTCTGCAGCCAGCTGGAGCAGGACCGTGTTGGCAGGCGCCGGGAGAGACTGAGACTCCAGGCCTATACCAAGTCGGTGAACCGGCTGGCCACTACGACATCACTGATGTGTCGCAGGTCCATCACCATGCAGGAGGAGATGGCACATTGCAGCAGGGATGTGGCCAGGGGGATGGTGTCCATGACCTCAGTGCTAGAGCTCATGCAGAATGCCAAGGCGTCCAATATGGAAGGTGGGGGGACAGTGAGGAGCCTACCAGCCGTGGTATCATTACACCCTCACCCACCGAGTGCAGGAGGCGTAGTGGACGAAACGTGCCAGCACAGGAACAGTCCAACACACCAGACAGTGTCGATGGGGAACGTGCACGTGCAGCACGTGGACGCAAGAAGTGAAGGACAATGGCTGTGTACATGCATGTGATGGGTGATGTAACCCATGTCCAATTGGACAATGCTCACAATGCTGGAGGTGTGCCAAATAAACACCTCTTCATGTAACTGTAAATGGCTCAGTGTTGTTACTCACTCAGAAATAGTTTGCCGTAATCTCTGCCCGTCTCTGTCTCCCATCATGTTCAATAGCAGCACCAGCTGCGCTGGGCTCTGGCTGAGGGTTGTCCTCGTCCTCGTCCTCTGACTCAGTTAGTTCAACTGCTGTTCCTTTTTTAGTGGCCAGATTGTGTAGCATTGCACACGTTGCAATTACTTGCAACATTTGATGGGGCTGTACAGACGTGCACCTCCTGTTTTGTGGAGGCAACGGAATCTGCTTTTGAGCAAACCAAAAGTGCGCTCCACCACGTTGCGTGTGCTCCTATGTGCCACATTGTATCTCCTCTCCCTTCGGGTGGTTGGGTTCAGATATGGTGTGAGTAGATACGGCCGGAGGGCATATGCGCTGTCACCTATGAACAGAAGTAAGTGGCATTGATTGGTGTGACCAACAGCTTGAGCCAGGGTGTACATCAGGGTGTGTAACATTTACTTACCTAGTATGTATCCGTCGGCAAATTCACCAGCAAGCAGACGTGTATGTATGCCACTGTTCTTGAAGATGTAAGCGTTGTGGCTACTCCCGGGGTATTTGGCCATGATGTCTGTTATAATGTATTTGGCATTGCAGATCACCTGCACATTGATTGAGTGGGTGGATTTGCGGTTTCTGTATATGTATTCACTTGCTGCAGGTGGGCAGATGGGAATATGGGTCCCATCGATGCAGCCAATCACGTGGGGGAAATGGGCAAGTTGATAGAACTCCAGCTTGGTTCTCTGCAGCTTCACCTGTGTACTGGGGAAGGATATGTAATGTTCCATTCTGTCCATCATGGCGTCCAGGAAGGTGTTGAAGAAACGGGATAGACAGCTCTGTGATACTCCACCCACTGCTGCTATCACACCCTGGAAACTTCCTGATGCAAGGAGGTGCAGGCAGCAGAGTACCTGGACATGGGTGGGGATTGCGTGGGCCCTTGGTGTCTGATGCTCCAGATAGGGTCTTAGGTCCCGTATTAGCTCCAGGATGGTGTCTGGGTGCAATCTGTATATCTCATGGATTTCTGGGTCTGTCAGTTGGAACAATGTAATGCGTAATCTGTATACCCGCTCTTCACGTCTCCAGATCCTCATTCCTGCTGCTCTCAGGCATAGCCGCCTTGCTATGAGGTAGAGGGCTGCCATTGTGTTCACACAGATGCATTTTGGGTCTGTTTATATGCACTGCTCCTGATTACCACATGCTCCTGAAACGTGGTAAATACCGAATCGTTATTACCGATTTTGGTCACATTCGGTATTAACGAGGTTTGCTACATTGCATTTTTGGGTGTTTTACCGAATCGTTTATACCAAATCGGTATTTATTGTTTCGGTAATTTCAAGTCGGTAAATATATTTATTTACCGATTCGTTATTATCGATTCCATTCGGTATTACGTACATCTCACATGGCTAAATAAATGTCGGTAACACCGAAAATGACCCTTTTTCGGTGTTACCGATCGGTATTTGGCCACCTACATATGGCCCTTGGTGGTCTAGTGTCTGAGCTTACCTCATACATAATTAAGAAAACAGGTGCAATACGACTGTCTAATATATTCACCATCTCTTCCTGTATGATTCTCTTTGATTCTAGGATACACCAGGGAGGGTAATACAGAAGGTTCCCCAGGGACACAACAGGCGTTTTCGCCCGTTTTGCGCGCCCCTGGGGCACTTTGGTTTTATAGAAGGGGATGCAGACACTTGTGCGTCCCCTTCTATAATACCAATAGTGCTGGCGCACTTAATACACCAGCGCTGCCTTCAGAGAGTGTTCCCTCATTTGCATAGGGGCATGCTCTATGCAAATTAGGGTATTCCTTTGACTCTGCACCCGCACCATTTTACAGACAGGGTCACAGAGTCAAAGGAGCCCGAAGGAGGTACACTGACAGTGAGCCATTTATAAGGGGCCCACCGTCAGTGCACCCCCTGAGAGCAGCCCTCTGTAGAGGGTTAAAGGGGTCCCATGGACCCCCCAGACATCCCCTTGCAGGCAGTTGCAGTCACTGACTGCAAGGGGATCTCTAATCTCCTCTAAAAGTGCAGGCGAGTGCCGCATGCACAGTGAACACACGGAGCAGCTGTTCCGTGTTTTCACATGAATATGCTGCCCTGAGTTCCCGGCAGCCCAGGGGAGAGCGTGCATTCACCATAATAGGGCGCATTATCATTGTTTGCGCCCAGTGCACCTTTTGAAAGGTGCACCGGGCGCAAACAATGATAATGTGTAATACGGCCCCTGGTGTTTCCAGCGGAAAAGAGATAGTGCTTCCCTATTTAACAGTGCCTCTCATGAAAAGTGGTAGAGATGTATGCTTCCAGCTCACCATCCTATGAGAAAAAGTGATATACATGCCACAGTTTAAAACCCTTTACCTGGGGCCTGATTACGAGTATGGTTGTCCAGAGGACCGCCAACTTCGCGGTGGTGGTCGGGGACGGCTGCACCTGTGGTTGGACACCGAATTACAAGTTCACCAGTCGGTCCGCTATGGGACCATTGCAACTGACAGGGATGTGTGACCCCTGGCAGTTGCGTGGCAGTCAAGGGAAGCAATATGCTTGGTGGTGCCGCTGCGACGCGGGCAAGCATATAATATGAATTAGCCCACTACCAGCCCTTTCATGGTGGTGAGTCTCCCTTGAAAAGTCTGACGATGGGGAAAGAAAGGGGGCCCTGCGGGCCCCTGTCTCCCCTGTGCATGGGAATGCATGCAGGAGGGCACATTTGTACCCTCCTGCATGCATGCACCCCCCCAGTATCTGCATGGCATAGACTGCACAGTCCATGCTGTGCAGGTATGGGCTGTGGCACTCGTATTGTGGTGCCTTTTGAAAGGCACCACCGTGGGACCGCTGCACCAAGCGACTACAAAACAACTCGTAATCTTGCGAGTGGCTTGCGGTCGACTTTGGAGGTCCAGGAGTGGGGCGCTGGCTTGGTGGCCCGCTCTCAGACCGCCAAAGTCGTATTCAGGCCCTAAGTACTTGTCTCAAGGATGAGGCCATGGAATGCCTCACCTCAGCCCTTTTTAGGCTACTGGATGCAACAGCATAAATAATTGTCTAACTATCTAAATAGGCTAGTAATAAAGAAATATTTTAGCAAAGGACTAAATTATCAGTCTCATTTGTTTCCTTGAAGAGCAGAGAATGTTCATCCAAGAAGACACGAAGATCATCAGGACGCTGAAAGGACTTCGAGATACCATCTTTTCAAATTCTCATAGTATACAGGTCAAAGTAGCCTAAGATCTGTGAATTCTTTGCGGATTTTAACCATTTCCTTGGCGCAGTCTTGATGAATTAAAACGTTATTACCATTGACCAATAAAGGCGTAATCTCTCTTGCCACTTTCCGGATCATCACACGATGATGATGATGATGCAAAACTTTAAAGATCATTTGAAGAGGTTTGTTATGACTTGGATTATGATGTAAAGGAATTCTGTGCGCCTTGTCAATTTCCCATTTTTTGGCGAATTTGAAATGTAAAAGACTATGAAATAATTTTTCTAAATACTGACTGCAGTCATTGTCTTTTGGCTGAGAAGGTGTGTGGAGGACAGGGCATTATGGGAGTTCAAGTCAGTGCAAACACTCCTCCTCACACCCAGCACAAAAAGCCCACCTACAACGGAGTTTCACTGACAGTCAATGGGGATGTACTGGCAAGATGTCTGGCACTACGGACTGGTGTATGGAGCTCAAGCCACTGCTGGAAGTTGTGGACAAATCAGACACCAGTACCCAGTGGCAGCACATTGCCACTCACTGTTAGGAAAGCAATGTCCCTAGTAAGCCAGTTGGGATGGGTAGGAAGGTGTGTGGAGTACAGAGCCTGATGGGAGTTGTAGTCAGGCCAAACACTCCTCCTCCCAACCAGCACAAACAGACCAACAGAAACCATGATTACCTGATAGTGAGTGGAAATGTACTGAAACAATGGCTGACACTGAGGACTGGTGTTTGGAACACAAGGCCATGGTGGGTTTTGTGGACAACTCTGGCAACAGGAACCAGTGCCAGACATCTTGATAGTACATTGCCACTCACTGTGAGGTAAGCATAGTTCCAGGTGGTCTGTTTGGGCTGGCTTGGAAGATGCATGAAAGACATAGGCTGATGGGAGATGTAGTTAGTGTAAACACTACTCACTCCAAACAACTCAACAAGCCCACCTGGAACTATGCTTACCTGACAGTGAGTGGATATGTACTGGCACGATAGATGCCACTTGGGACTGGTGTGTGGACCAGAAGGCGCTGTTGGGAGTTGCGGCCAACTCAGACACCAGGCACAAGTGTCACACATCTTGATAATCCGTTTCCAACACTGTCAGGAAACCATTATGCCAAGTGGTCAGTTTTCTTTGGGTGGGAAGAGTGTGTGATAGGAGTTGGAGTAAGGCAAACACCCCTACCTCTACCCCGCCCAACCACTTCATTTGGGCATATGGCTACCTGACAGTGAATGGAAGATGGCTGATACTGTTGTATTGTGTTTGGGGAGAAGAGTTGGCCTAACAGCTAGGGCGGTCGACCTTGAATCTGGGGAACTGGGTTCGAGTCTTGGCAATGACGCTGAACATCCTGTCATTTTGGGCAAATTACTTAATCTACCTGTGCCTCCCAGAAAATGAATGTGTCCTCAAGTTATGCAACTGGTGCTGTTTAAAGCGCTCTGATACCCGATTCTGGTCAAGTTTGCGCTATATAAAACTCTGTAAAATAAAAAAATAAAAGGCCTTTTTGGGATTTGGATTCCATTTTAACATCACGCAGCAGTGTCAGCCTCCTTGCAAGTACACTTCCCCTCACTGCCAGTTAGCAAATATCCATTCACTCTCAGGAAAGCATAGTTCCAGGGGTGCTACATTTGCACGGTGGAATGAGGGTGTGTAGTACACGGCCTGATGGGAGATCTGGCCTTTATAAACACTCCTCCTTCCACCCAGCACCAAAAGCCTACCTGGAACCATGCTTTCCTGAGAGTGAGTGGAAATGTATTGCCAACATGCCTGTGACTGGGGACTGGTGTTTGGAGCACAAGGCCATAACTGGAGTTGTTGTAAAGTCAGACACCAGTGCCCAGTGTCAGGCATCCTGCAAAGTACATTCGGACACACTGTGAGGTAAGCGTATGTCCTGTTGGGCTGTTTGCACTGGGGTGGAAGGTGTATGTAGGACAGGGCCTGATGGGAGATGGAATCAGTGCAAAAACTCTTTCTCCCACAAAACAAAACAGCTCATCTTGGCCTATGGCTACTTGACAGTGAGGGGATGTGAACTAACAAGATGGCTGACACTCGGGACTGCTGTCTGAACCTATCACAACTACCACATTTGCCTTTGTGCTACAAACACCGGTGACAACCATCTTGCAAGTACACTTACCAGCATTGTCTGGACAACACTCGTCCTGGTAGTCTGGTTGGATGGGTAGGAGGAGGAGTGTAAGTTTCACACATAGAGCCTAAACACTCAAACGTCAGTTCATTAAAGTAGTTTGCCACAAAATGACAGAACACACAGTTTGAGATCTCCTCTAACTATGGAGTAAATGTACAAAATACATGATCTGTGTAGGCACAAAGCTAAGCAGTCACACATTGTGCTCCCATCTGTGTAGGCACAAAGCTAAGCAGTCACACATTTTGCTCCTCACAGGCATTTACTTGTGTTTAATGAGATGAGAACAAGAAGCACCTCACTCACACCATTCCCATATGTTTCAGGATAAATAAACAGACTGGGAGTGTGTAGGCAGCCACACCTATGTGACTGCTAAAGACAGGGACTAAGCCCAGTACACAGGCATGAAAAATACCAACATTTTGAGATAAAAAGTATGTATGTCACCGTGAAAGTACAGATGTGGAAAACACCAACCCACCTGTGTCATTCACAGGGTGCCACAAACCAGTCAATGTTTTCGAACATGTAATGTGAACTAAACACAACATTTGCATTTATGCACATAGCTGGACATGTTCATAAATCCCCATCTAGTCTGAATTACATTGTTCCCCCAAAACATAGGCCAGCATCATGGATGAAGGAGGCCAATCTATGTACATTAACTCAACATTAGGTTCAGTAGCCTATGTAATGGGTATGGTTTGAGGGACGGTGGACATTTACAACAATCATTGTGTCTTTTATGTACCCAATGGGCGAACTGGGAACACCCCTGGAACCAACCCTGACAACCAGTCCCAGATTCTGGTCGACCAGGAGCTCTCCGGAGTCGATGTCTCTCAACAATCCTCAGATGGGGAGGAACAACCTGGCCCATCAGGTTTGAGTTGGCCCACAGCACCAGCAGTGGCTACAGCAGGATCCTCTGTTAGTACTCCCGCCTCAGCTGACAACACCCAGCTGACCCCTACCCTGACGGATACAGCAGCCTGAGCCACCACCGATAGCACAGCAACACAGGGCACACTGGAGTTGGCTGACAACAACACCCCTGTCAAAAAGGAAGGAGGCTTAGTGTTGATTGTGCCACCACTAACTGGGCCTGCTTGGGTGGGTAGGAGTGGTAGGAGTGGGCACAGGGACCTGGACCATCATGCAGCTGGTACTGCTGATGAAGAGCACCCAAACCTCTCCCGGATTCTCAATGCCTACGAGGGTTGCCAGGGAGAATGTGGCCAGGTCATCGGATCCTCAGGAACATTGAACAACTGCAGGCATCTTAAAACCAATGACTGGGCACTTTCCTATTTGAAATTGACCTGGCTGCGGTTCACAGGGACATTGTCACCTGCCTCTGCCAGATTGCTAACAACATGTCCACACCTGTGTGCCCGCAATATTCGGTGCCTCAACATCAGCACAGCCATAGGGAGGGATGTGTACTCTGGCAGAGAGTCCCCAGTACCACAGCTGCCTGCAGCTGAGAGTTCCCCCGCAAAACATGGGAAGGGTCTGCCAAGGAAGAATCCGTGAGAGACAGATGGCAAAACATCACCCCCAGGAAGTGACAAACTGCCCCTGATATCCTCCATTGCGTGCCAAGCATTCACTTTGTTGACTGTCATTGAACTATCCCACATTGATTGAGGGTCTAAATTGGACTTTGGACTCGAATAACTGTGGACTTTCTTTTGAAGATTTCATCTACCAGCACCACCAACTTCTCTCTGCACTTTGTTTTTGTTGAGCAATCCTCCATTGTGTAAATGATCTCCTTACGTCATGCACTAAAATAAATCACATTTCACAAAATACTTGTTCATGCCTTGATTCTGAATCTCAAAAGTACAGATTGAAATGACGCACAAAATCACAAAGAAGAAAGTGTCAACAAAATTGGTAACCAATCACTTCCAAAATGTTAACTAATGGTTTGTGAGTAAATGTACCTTGTCACAGCATGATTGAAAGACAGAACCAGGTTATCACACAACCCATAGTACACGGTACTGATTAAATGGAAGTCTATTGTCGACAAAACTATCACCATTTGCCAGTACAATGAACACTCATTTTTAGCAAACCAGCTCATCATGGTCCATATTTGTTTTAAAAAATCTTTGGATGTGTGATAACAGGCAAGTCACACCTCAATGTGAAGCACAGGTTTATTCTCAAGATACAACTTGGCGCCTTAACCCAAAGTCAGATCACATCACACATTAACAAAATGCTCCCAAGTAAAAAGAACTTTCCATGATTTCCGAAGCAAACGGGTGCCAGGGATATCCACAACGGTTCAATGTGGTAGTATTTCACAGCATCATGGTTCTGGTGAGGTCACAACTCTGCAGTTGACATGGCAAAGTATCTTGGTAAAGAGAAAAATGGGATAGAGTCAGGAACTCAGGACTAAGGTAGTTCAATTTTACAAACTATATCATCTGAAGCCCAAGAATGTCAGTGTGAACACTAGTTAGGCTTCACGGTAACACTATACATGTTAAACTCCCCATTTAACAGACCCATCTTAGAAAAAACGTCAGGACAATTAGCAGACACTCACAAGCATACATACACATTGTCCACCATCAACACAACAACATCCAGTTGTGGATAGTCACCTCCTCTCATTGCATACTTATGCTCATGTGAAGAAGTTGTGGATAAGCTGTTGTCTCAAATCCCCGTTATCATCATCATCACCACTGTCATCATGTCCCAGTCCTGGATCTTCCTTAGATGGTGGCCGCTGGTCTCCATCGTCCTGTATGAGAGGTATTTCCTTCCGTATAGCCAGGTTTTTGAGCATGCAGCAAGCTGCAATGATCTAGCACACCCTCAGTGGGGGCATATTGGAGGGCGCCCCCTGTGCAATCGAGACAGCAGAATCTGGTCTTCAGTAGTCCAAAAGTCCGCTCCACGCCTCGGCGGGTCCTACCAGGGGCTTAATTAAACTGCACTTCTGTAGGGGTGACAGGCTTACAGAGTGAATGGGGTATGCAGAGTCGCCTATATTTAACACAGAAAAAAGATGTGAGCCAAACATACCACCACCACATTGATGGAGTGGTAATGATTTCTGTTACTCATTTGCCTGTTGTGGGATCAATTCAATATGGGTGCCATCAATAGAGCCAATGATATGGGGTATCCGTCCCAAGTTGTAGAATTCCCCCTTGAAGTCTGACAACTCTTCAGGTGTCCGGAACTTTATGTACAAGTCCAGGTAATGGAGCAATGCCTCCAACACATCCTGAAGAGCATGTCTAAACATGGTTTGGGACATTCCACCAGATGTTGCCACTGTGTAGTGGAATTAACTGGTGGCAAATAAATATAATGCTATCATAACCTTTGGGCGTCAGTGCAGTTGGATACGTGCTACCAGTCTGAAAATGAGGTGGCAACTGCTCAGAAAACTCTTCTATTATTGGCCTTGTGAAATGGTATTTCCTGATGGTATTTATTTATTTATTTATTTTTTGCATTTGTATGGCGCTCAGCTACCCAACAAGGGTTTCCCGGCGCCTTTGACATTAAGTTGGTCAAAGGAAAATGCTGAGTAGGTAATTTAGCACAGTTGTTTCTGAAACAGCCAGGTTTTTACATATTTTCGGAATTTGGTGTAGCTGTCCTCCTTCCGGATATGAAGGGCAAGTGAATTCCATAAAATTGGTCCTCTGACAGAAAAGGAGTTCCCTCCAGTTCTTTGTAATTTGAATCTGGGGACGGCGAAGTTCGAGGCCGTTTGGGAGCGAAGGCTTCTTGTTGGCAGGTAGGGAAAGGCTAAGGTTTGTAGATAGGAGGGAGCCGTTTTGTTTTTAATCTTGAACATGTAGCTCAGGGTTTTAAAGCTGATCCGATGTTCAACCCTGAGCCAGTGTAATTCGTTCAGGTGTTTTGATACTCTTTTGGACTTTTGAATCCTACACAAGAGTCTTGCAGCAGAGGTTTGAATCATTTGGAGTTGCTTGATTACTGCTAAGTTGGAGCCAAGGTAGAGAACATTTCCGTAGTCAATACGCGATGTTACTAGTGCGTTGACTACGGTTTTTTGCGTGTCAGGGGGCAGCACCCAAATGATTTTTTTTTAACCATTTTATTATGGTGAAACAGAGTCCAGCGACTTTATTTGCCTGCTGTTTCATAGATAGGGTATTGTCTAAAATAACCCCTAGGTTTCTCACCTGAGTAGCTGGCGGGGGAATGTTACCCAGCTCAGGCGGCCAGTGGGAGGGGTTCCACAGTTCCTTGTTTCTTCCCAGTAGGAGAACCTCAGTTTTATCCCCATTTAGCTTCAACTGGTTGGTGGTCATCCAGTTGAAAATCTCTTGGACTCCGTTTTTCAGTAGGGAGGGGGCTAACGGGTTTGACTCGGAGAGGGAGAAAATAATTTGGGAGTCGTCGGCGTAGGTCATTAAAGTCAGGCCTGCGCTATCGGCCAGGTCTGCCAGTGGTCTGAGGTACAAGTTGAAAAACAGCGGGCTCAGAATGGAACCTTGTGGTACTCCATGTGGAGCGGGGAAGATGTCTGAGCTTGCGATACTGGATTTAATCTGGAAGGTTCTTTCGGAAAGAAAGGACTTGATCCACTGTTAGGCGTCATTGCGAATGCCATTTTTCTCTAGGGTAGCCAGAAGAGTTTTGTGTGATATGGTGTCAAACGCCGCACTCAGATCTAAAAGAATGAGTGCGACCCCTTGACCCTTGTCCAGGAGTTGTCGAATTTTTTCTGTTACACCCAATAGGGCAGTTTCCGTGGAATAACCTGCTCTGAAGCCTGACTGTGAGGGGTGAAGGAGATTGTTATCCTCTGAAAAAGAGGTGAGGGCGGAGTGTATGTGCCTTTCCATGAGTTTGGAAAAGGCAGGGAGCAGAGATATAGGTCGGTAATTAGAGAGAACTGTGGGGTCGGATGACAGTTTCTTCAGTAGTGGGGTCACCACTGCATGCTTCCAGCTTGATGGGACGGTGGAGGCTTGGAGGGAAGCATTAAGCATGTCTGTTATGACAGTCAGAGGGGTAGGGTCGAGCTGTTTTAAAATACTCACAGGGAGAGGTTCGCAGGGGGAACCTGATGAGATGGATTTTAGGGAGGTTTGTAGGGAGTCCATAGTTATCAGGGGCCAGTTTTCCAGGGTGTTTACTTTGTCTGAAGACATGGGAAAGTCCTGGTGTAAGCAATTGCTAAGGGGCCTGGTCGTGATATTAATGATGATATTCTCAATTTTATCATTAAAAAATGTTGCAAGGTCCTGACATTGTTTTTTGGTTAGGGGGTGGGCGATAGCAGTTGTTTGGGCCCCAGCTAGATCCTTTACTGTATTGAATAGAGTCTTTGCTTTGTTTGTGGCATTGTTGATGGAGTTTGCCACGTATAGGGCCCGTGCTTTGATGCAAGAGGAGTGATATGCGTTTCTCGCCTTATTGTATGTGATCTTTTATTCAGGGTTGTAATCTTTGCGCCAGTTTCTTTCAAGTGCTTTACAATTAGATTTTTCTACTTTGAGAAGCTCATTAAACCAGCGGGCTGGGGAGTGGTGGAAATCTTTATTTGCCTTTAGTAAGGGGAGGCATTGATTGACTGCGGATACCATCCACTGGTTTGTGGCTACAGCGAGACTTTCCACGTTTTGATCCTGGGGGGGTGTACTAATTGTTAGCGCTTGGTTCAGTTTATTGATGTCGAGTAGTTTCCAGTTTCTCATGGGGTTTGAAGGCATGTAGTATTACTGGGGGAGGGAGTACTGGCTAGGCTAAAGCTGATAAGGTAATGATCTGACCAGCATATAGGACTGGTTAGAGTCCATTTTAATTCTGGGAGATTTGAGATTATGGGGTCTAGTAAATGTCCTGCCTTGTGCGTGGGACCGGAGTTGAGAAGTGATAGATTTAAGGCCATTAGATCATCTATTAGACTGCAACAGGCCAGGTTGGTAGGGTCCTCAAGATGCAAATTTAGGTCCCCTAGGAGTGTAAAATATTTGTAGTCTAATAGAAATGGCGAGATATAGTTTGCTAGGCTGGCTGTCCAGGTAGTAGCATTCCCAGGAGGTCAATATATTAGGAGGCCGGAGAACGTAAAGTTTGGGTTCAGAGTAATTTGAAAGGAGGCAGCTTCACAGTCTATCCCGTTCTTCCATGGTCTGTAGGTCTGGAAAGGGTCTGTATACTGGAGGTCGTCTGCGATACCTATGTGTAGAGTGTAAACACAGTTAGTGTTAGTTCACAATGTACAAAGTAAAATGCATTTAGACAAGTCTGAATGCACCTAAAACTACAAAATATTGGAAATGCACATTTCAATGAAAAAGGCTGACCTTAAATACATATCACAGCATTAGTGCCCTTCCCATACATGTTACTAAGGTATGGTGACAGACACAGCAATTAGAGTTCTGTAGTGCAAAAATCTCTAGTCTGTCACCGTTCATGTGATTAAGCAGCATTTCATGTTCTGCCAATATATAAGTTTGTGAGAACAATTACATGGCCAAAAGGCACCCACAATAGGATCATGTAATGCCAGATATGTGGGACACCTAATACACACAGTGTCTCACTGTGTGAATCATGCACACTACTGTCACAGGGTGGACACTGTCATTTTGTCATGTCTGCAATACACATACAAACACATACACAAATCATGAACAATGTAGGAGTTGCATGTATAACGCCACCATCCAATTAAGTCTGGCACACAAAGATACACCAGTAATTCACTTTACAAACATAAGCTGATGTGGTTACATAATGCCACGGTCTACTCATTCAAAAGTAAATGCATTATCCATGATTTAAAAAAAATATTTACAGTCAGAAATCACACGGATTACACACTGGGTCACACAGTCCCCAAATGCAGTGAATATGTATATAAGAATGCACTTGTTTAGCCCCAAAAACTCATTGGCACTGTGACCAAGCCTAAGAGGCTAAATGGAGTTGTTTTGTATCATGTCGGTATTAACCGCAAACTTTGAAAAAAGGGGACCCCTATATATCTAATAGACTAGTTATACATAGGGAAAAAGATACTGTAAGTAAAGGTCTATAGCTGAGTCTGTCAATTATTGACATAAGCAGTTCTAGGTCTATCAATAGTATTAACACTCCACACAGTGTATGCAACTATATTCTCGTAGACCATAATTGCCACACAAGAGTATTCAAGTTACATTTCATTTTATTTATGTATCAAAAAAAGTTCAATGTCTATTTTAGTTTTTTATCTATTTTTCAAACACAGAATATATTTTATAGTTAAAGTTTGATATCAAAGAATGTCATTCATAAATCCATACTAATATAATAAAGAGAGAGCCCAAACCTTTGAGGCAGGTAATCTCAGGAACCACAGCACCAATCACAACACCCAATACAGCGTTGGAAAGGGCAGTTGCAGCAGAAGGACATAGGCTATGCAGACGCCCACCATATACATTTAAAAGGTAAATGAACCGTGCCAGCAAAGTCATCCCTTGTGGGCGTGTCTGCGTTGTGCTGTGGGCGTGTGCTGTGGGCGTGACAAACGCTGGGGGCGTGTGGTACATTCCGCCCTTCATGCCATGTCTCATATTGTGTGCTAATCCCACCCTGCTCCCTTTAAATACCCCTGCACCCCATAATCATAACCCACCTGTACTCCTTAAAATACCCCAACACCCTTAAACACTAACCCATCTTAACACTATAAATATACCCTGTGCCCCAAAACCCAAACCTATCTCTAAACCCTAAAAATACCCCTGTACCCCAAAACCCAAACCTAGCCCTGAACCCTAAAAATAACCCTGTACCCCAAAACCCAAACCTACCCCTGAACCCTAAAATACCCAAACACCCCAAAACATATACCTCAGTACCCCAAAATATATACCCCTATACCAATACTTTCCTTATCCAAACATTTTAAAAAAACATGATTTTACCATTCATGCATTACAATGAATTTCGTTGTAAATGTATGCGTGGTAAAAGCATAATGCGTAATGCCTTGCGTTATAATGGCATTGCAGAGTCATGACACTTTCGTAATGAAAGTATGCGGAGTGATGGTATGCGGAAAGAAAGTTGCGGAATAATGGGTGTTTACCCTCCCCAGGTAAGTACATTGGTGGCACGGCGGCCCACATCTCCAGCAACATACTCATATTTTTTCACCACCCATTTGAAATATGCACAGGTCTCTCTCATTGATGGGCAGCACCGACATACACTTTTAGACACACCTCCCACCACAAGTTTTAGAATTGCGAACTTTAGAGCTGGGGAGCTACGTTCCAATCTCGGCATCAGCTTAACATCCTGTGATTCCAGGCAAATCGCTTTGTATCCCCGTGCCTACCACAAATTAATGTGTTCTTCTGTAATGTAAAGTGTGCTCATGCCATGTTGTTGAATTCGCGCTATATAATATTGCAAGGAAAAATAAAGTAGGCAAACTCGAGTTCACACACTACTGAACGCGCACTCTTAAGTGCATCAGTAGTGCACTGTGAATCGGAGCGTTTCACAGGCCTGTCACAGATAAGAAATGCTATCAAAACGAAATCCTACAAAACAATATACTACTGGCCGGCAGCAATTCATACCCGGACAACGTTGGGACAGGCTGCTAGTTATCATATATACAAAAGGATATTTTTCTTAAAAAACCGCAACACAAACAAACAAACAAAGACAAGAGATGATGGAGGCTAAGCGGTAGATAAGACTACGAGCGTTTTGATGTTATGGCCTTCATCAGGTCACCATCTTTTGCACTGAAACTAAATGAAACATACAATATATCTATTATTATACACGTGTGGAGACGTATATGCAAATTTACATTTCTAAGATCCTAGAAAAACTAAATAGTACTAATCCAAAAACAATTATAATGTCCACATACTCTCATTTTTACAAAAAACATAACATTGTTACCTCCAGTAACACACAATTTTGTTTGTAATGTAGAACTAGATTTGTTGTTTTTCTAATAGACATTTATGAGAAGAACAATTTGTGATAGTACAACATAACAGCTGTATCTAATATGTTCATTTTGTTTCATGCATCTCCCAAATAGGTACATATAAGAACTAAATAAGATACTAGTGATTAAGCTGAGAGAGAAGAAAAAAGAAAAGAAGAGACTAGAAAATTTGACCTAAGCGGTTTGTTAAAGAGCAGACCATAAGTACTGAGATTTTAGGCGCTAAATTCAAGTAAATAGGTCTAAAAAGAAAAAAAGAGAAAATAGAGAATGGTTCCTAAATAGTTTATTAAAAAATAGACCATAACTCTTCGAGTACTGTATACAGTCTAAACGAACAAATGATTATGCATACTCTGTAGTCAATATCACAGTTAAATATGCCTAATAATTATTATTATTTTTTTTTTATTTTAGTAGTTTTGTATAGCGCTAGCTTGACCAAAAGGTATCAGAGCGCTTCACAACATATACAGCAAAAATAGTGAGCAGACTGAAAATCAATCATACAATATCTGTTGACAGAAGATATCTAAGATATCTTAGTCTGCGACCTAGTTGTCAGACTCGGAATTTTGATAAAGCTGGTGTGACAGATAGGAAGCAGTCCAGGGTCTGTCAGATCCCTTGAGTACGGTCGAGGAAGAGGTCTTTGAGGAGCCTCTTGAATTTTGAAAATGAGGAGATTGTTCTAATGAGGGCAGGAATGGAGATCCAGATTTTGGGAGCGTTACCAGCAAAAGATTTGGCTGTAGTTCTGTGCTTGCGAGATTTGGGCGGGATGAGCAGTAGAGAGCTGGAGCTCCTGAGGTTTCTGGACTGGCCTGCCCTATTGAGTTTGGCAGCCAGGTATTCTGGTTTACCTGTATGCAGGGCTTTGTGCGTGATGCAGGCTGTTCTGAAACTAGCTCACAACTCCACTGGGAGCCATCTGAGTTCTTTGAGGGCTGGAGAGATGTGTTCAAATTTCTTAATTTCGGAGACCATTCTTGCTGCTGCGTTGAGTGTTGTCTTCAAGAGGGCAAGGTGAGATTTTGCCGTCCCTGTCAAGGTCGCAATTCCATAGTCTATTCTGGAGAGGATTAGAGCCTGGGTGGCTTGTTGAAGGTCCTTGGGTGGGAGGAAGGGTTTTATTTTCTATAGTAGTTTAAGGTTGAGAAAGGCACTTTTATCAGATCTTGAGATGTGTTTCTTCATGTCTAGTTGTGGGTCCAGAGTAATCCCTAGAGATTTCACCAAGTCTGCTAGGGAAAGGTTACCATTGAGGGCATTGATGGCTTTGAGCCATTCTTTGATTTGAGGGTTATCATCTTTGTTGGAAATAAGTAGTATTTCTGTTTTGTCTTGGTTCAGTTTCAAGTGATTGGTTGAGAGCCAGTCTTGTACCTCCTTGAGCGTGTTGTTTAGTCTCTGAATGTCCTCAATTGAGGTCGTTTCCAGATAGAGCTGCGTGTCGTCCGCATATAGATGAAAGAGGATGTTGGATTTTCTGAGTATAGAGGTGAGGGGTTCGATATAGATGTTGAAGAGCTCTGGGGAGAGTACAGACCCTTGAGGAACACCTCTGATGACCGGGTGGAGGTCGGATTCAAAGTTTTTGATTTTTATTCTCTGTGATCGGTTGTGAAGAAAGGAGGAGAACCATTGAAGGACTGTCTCTTGTAGACCAGATCTTTCTTGAAGGACCCTTAGCAGTAGATTGTGGTTGACTGTATCGAATGCAGCCGATAGGTCTAGAAGGATGAGAAGGCAGAATTGATCCGAGCCGAGTTATTTGCGTAGGTCATCAATGACGTTGAGGATTGCAGATTCAGTGCTGCATCCTTTTCTGAATCCCGATTGGTGGGTATCTAGAAGTTTGATGTTTTCAAGGTGAAGGGTTAGCTTAGGGAGAACACAGCTTTCCATTATTTTAGCCAAAAAAGGAAGGTACGAGACCGGTCTGAAATTGTTCGAATCTTCTATGGTTAGACCTGGCTTCTTTAATAGTGGTGTTATTTGCCCTACCTTGAGGCAGTCTGGAACGGATCCAGAGCTCAAAGATCTATTGATGATCTTGCACCATATTGGAGCTGGGACTCATGGAGAGGCGGTAGCTGGTCCAGGGTGTGTGCTGAGGGCTTGGCTTTGGAGATTAGATTGACTATCTCTGCTTCCTGGATGGGAGTGAATGATGACCACTGTTGTGGAGATTTCATGGAAGCGTTGACATGGTTTTTAGGCGTATTGATCTCATTGAGGGAAGTGGGGGTTAAGCCCAATGCTAGGTCTATCTTGACAATTTTTTCGTTAAAGAAGGTTGCGAAGCTGTCGCACCGAGCTTTGTATGCCTGAGTTAAGGGGGGTATGGGTTTCGAGGTCTGATTCCTGATGATGTTGAAAAGCTCTTCAGGCCGGTATTTAGCATTATCTAATGCAGAGCAGAAGAAAGCTGACTTTTTATTCTTTATGTGATTTTTGTAGATCCTGCGGGCTGCTTGGAGTTGATCACGGTGGAGGGTTGACGGATTATTCCTCCATGTTCTTTCTGCGGCTCTTAAATGTCTTCTTTCATCGTTGATGTCAGAGGTGAACCATGCTCTAGAGGGAATATTTCTAGCTTTCTTTAGTTTAATGGGAGCAATTTGCTCAAGGGAAAGCGTCAAATTAGTATTGTAGAGAGAGGTGATATCGTTGGTTGAGAGGTGGTCAGTGGCAGAGGGGAGCAGCAAGCTGATTCTTTCTTCTAGGAGCGCTCGTGGAATTTGAGCTGTGTTCCAACCCATTTGGGAGGGTCTCGTTTTAGAATTGTATTGTCCAGGGTAGAAAGGTTAATGTGAAAGAGGGCTATGTGATGGTCGGACCAGTCGACTGGGAGGATGTGATCGATGGTGATAGTCTTGCTTTCAGCAATAATGGCGTCAAGGTTGGCTCCTTGTGGTGAGTTTCTTCTAGGCAATGTTGTGTCAGATTGTTCGCTAGGAGTAGGTTGTTTAAGGTTTGAATGAGTGGGTTCTTGGTTTCATTCCACCTTAGATTGAGGTCACCCAGGATTATGCAGTTAGAGTTGCCTAGTGCGCAGTTGGCAATCAAGTTGGAAAGGTGAACCGTGAATTCTGAAGAATTGCCATGGGGATGATAAAGAAGGTGGCAGAGCGTGGATCTGGAATCCTGAGTTTTGATGTTGACTGAGAGGCATTCAAAGGAGCTGTAAGAGCAAGAGGAGATATCCGTGATGGCGATGTTGTTCTTGTGGATGATTGCTATGCCCCCTCCTCTGATCCCTAGCCTATCCTTGTTGATCATTGTGAAACCAGGGGGAACTAACATGTTCATGATAGGGTAGGAGAGGTTGTTGAACCAGGTTTCTGTTATGAATGCTATGTTATGTTACATTTCTTGTATAGCGCGGCGGCTGCCCCAGCGAAGGGGCGTCCCGGCGCTGGACTAGACAGGAGAAGGCACAACATACAGATAGGCTAACAGGTCAACTTAGCAGAACAGGTGGGTTTTCAGTGCCTTTCTAAAGGCCAGAAGATCATTTATACTTCGGATCCACAGAGGTAGTGCGTTCCATAGTTTGGCACCCATGTATTGAAAGGAACGTCCTCCAATGCGGGCGAGTCTGACACGAGGAATCGTGACTCGATTTTTTCCTTCTGATCTAAGGGCTCTATTGGGAGTATACTGTGTTATCAAATGGCATAGCATGGGGGGAGAAGATTTTTTCAGAATCTTAAAGGCCAGACACAAGGCCTTGAAGCTAATTCTCTTTTCCACTGGTAACCAGTGTAGTTCTGGCCATATCTGTTTGTCATGGGAGAGAATGGCTTCTGAAAGTTCGGATGTATGTTTAGAGGCTGATCTGCAGTTTATGAGCATGCAGTTGATGGGGGTTTCTTCTCTGTGTTCGTTCGGTTGGGCTTTTGGAAAGGAGGGCAAGGTGGGACGGGGGTCTGGGTGCTCTCGGGGGAGGGTGTTTGCTTCTGAAGCCCGTGATTACTTGGATCTTGGAATTTGGGGACGAGTTCACCAGGAGGTCTAGGGGTGCCTCAGGGAGAATCATTATCTGTGAGGAGAGTGAGGAGGATGTTCTAGAGAGTGTATCCAAGGAGCAGATCTTCCCTTTGCTAGGAGAACCGACATTAGGTCTGGGTGGGATGTGTGGCTCGGAGTGGAGTGTTACCTTTTCTATGCTTGGGTGGGTGAGATCGACTTGCTCTGAGGGTGAGTGTGAGGGCTTTCGTGTAAGGGTTAGGGAGGAGAGAATTTCACTCAGGTTTCGAACCCGTATTTCCAGCTGTGTTTCAAGCAGGGAGAGGCGCTGCGTTGTGCTGTCTAAGTAGGATGGATGGGTGTCTGAATCCAGAGTGGTCTTGGGTGGGGGGGACGGGACTAAGGGAAGAGGGATCAAGGGGTGAAGAAGGGTGTCAGAGGCCTCAATGTCCTTGCTGACTGAGGGTGGGTCAGGGTGGTTTGAAGGGGGATGAGAGTCCTGTTCAGGAAGATTATTATGAAGGGGGCTGCATGGATAATCCGTAGTAGGAGTAAATGGAGAGGAGAGTGCTGCCTTAAGGCATGAGACGGGTCCTAGGTGACAAGAGGACGGAGGGGAGTTAGTGGGCTGAGCTGGAAGGGGATGATCCTCATTGGGGGTTGATAGAGGAGGGGAGGAGGGGCATGGATGGGCCAGCAGTCTACTCGACGGGAATGCTGTCTCGTGAATGGTGCCAGGTCCCGAGAGAATCAGTGAAGGGGGCTGTGGGTGGGCTGAGCTGGAGGATGGAATTCCGTCCTAGGAGACAGCAGAGGAGGTGAGGAGGAGCCTATGTGTCCAGGTTGTCTGGTTGATGGAGGGTAAGTGGAAAGAAGAGGGGAAGAGTTATAGTGGGGGACTCTGGTTGGAGGCTGTCTAATAACCTGGTAGTGAGCGGAGAAAGGAGGAATGGATTTGCGAAGGGAGCCTCGTGTTGAAGCCGAGGTGGATGTCTGGGCAGCTGCAGGGGGATCTGAATCGTCTCCTGTCGTGGTTGATTATCTGAGTGAAAGGCTGGGGTGAATTCGAGACCTGGTGAGGACAAGGAGGCTTCTTTTAGTTGGAGGAAGAGAGAATCAAAGCTCTCGAGGTGAGCGTTTTTGGCCTGATTTAAGACTGTGCTGTTCGTGAAAATAGTGATGGAGATATATCCCCTCTTTGGCTGGAGATTCGGGAGGGAAGTTGTCAATTTGCACCTGAAAGGAGTGGTGGTGGTTTTGGAGATATTGAGATGTGCGTTTAGAGTGGAGTGCCAGAAGTCTGGCCTGTCTGTGTGAAAGATAAGGTCCATTTTGATCTGCCCTCTAGAGATGCAGTGGTAGGTGTCAGCGAATAGAGTCTCGGGATGTTGTCTGAGAAGTCTATGTTTGAAGATTTTCTTTGCTTTACTAGAGAGTTTTGGAGGGAAGGTGATTACGAATGAGATCGGACCATGGGGAGTCAGGAGGTTTGGAGTTAGCAGGGTGGCAGCAGGATGCGAGTTCGGTGGCATTTTTTAAAAATTATTATTCTTTTTATTTTTTTTACTATAAGGGGGTCGAGTTTAATCCAGAGGGAGATAGGTCGGAGTGCTGTTGAAGAGAGGAGAATGAGTTCTGGATCGGCGGGGGGGAAGAGAGGTGAGGAGGGGGATTGCTTCTCGAGGTGGAAGAGGAGTTGTCTCTCAAGAGGGTATTCTCTCATAGGAGAGGGGAGAGTAGTAAAGGGGCGTGTTTGTGAAGGGCTGATCTCGACTTGGTATTAGGCAGTACTGTATGATCACTTGTTTGGTCCTTTGTTGCTGTCTATGCTGAAGGGAAACATATCAGATTAATTTGATGCACATGCCTCTGTTGCTTGCTAATTGATCGCTGCATATGACCCTTTTGCTGTCTATACAGAAGGAGCACACTTCACTTTCAGTTGTTGCACCAGCGTCTGATTGTTGCTGGCTATTCTTGGCTTAGGACTCTATTAGTTAATAGCTGTTGAGAAATTAATGATCATATTGCCATGAGTCCTGCTGAGAGTTGGCATTCAGCCTTTGATCGCAGTGTGGTTGGTAACTTCTCCTCTGTGTCCTTTTTGGCGGCCATTTTCTGGACAGGCATATTGCATAAACTTAGCATTGCTCAAAATTGACAGCCTTTGTTCAGGCAAGTCAGTCTGTTAGGTGAGCTGCGTTAGTTTGCCCCAGACTGCTGAGCGCTGGCAGCTGAATTGTCGAGATTTGGCTTTCCACGTCTCTGCACATAATCAGTTTGACCTCACTATTTGGCGGCCATTTTGGGGTGGGGACAGGCATGTAGTAAAGTTTGGCAGCATTGAGAGTTTCAGTCTTTGTACGAGCAAGACAGTCAATGCTTTTTCCCCAAGCTGCGGAGTGGAGGCAGTAGATTTAATGAGGAATTTAAATAATGAATTTTAGACCTATTTTGGGCTATGCGAATGATTGTTGTCCTCGTTGTCCTGTATGGCGGCCATTTTGGGGACATGCGTTTTGAATTAACTTTGTGGCGCTCAGAATAGACCGTCCTTCGTCGAGGCAGTCGGTTTGAGAGGAGATCTGCACTCAATTGTCCCAGGCTGCTGGGCGCTGTCAGCTAGTTTGGTACAAAAAGGGGTGGTGATAGACGGAGCATCTGAATCAATCAAACACTCACACCCAGTCAAAAGATCTGAATTTAATCCA
The DNA here is from genome assembly GCF_964263255.1 of Lissotriton vulgaris. Classification (NCBI taxonomy): domain Eukaryota; kingdom Metazoa; phylum Chordata; class Amphibia; order Caudata; family Salamandridae; genus Lissotriton; species Lissotriton vulgaris. The sequence goes on from NC_141686.1 coordinate 53,466,361, forward strand.
TCACCGTTCTTTAGCCCACTCTGCCACCCCAGTTCAGACATGGCTATATGCAAATCAGTCTGACCCTGTGCCTCATGGGAACAGTCCAGCCCGAACTGCCAAGCCATGTCTTCCCTGGACCGGAAACAAGCTTCCTAGGTCCGGTTTCTGGCATTACAGCCGTCTTCAGCCAGGCTTGCTTGAATCCAGTGACAAAGTGAGCAAGGGACTCACGTCTGAGCATACCCTGCCAACTTACGGCGAACAAAGCGGTACAAAAGGGGGTGGTGATGGACGGAGCATCTGAACCAATCAAACACTCACACCCAGTCAACAGATCTTGGTTTAATCCATCACCATTCTTTAGCCAACTCTGCCACCTCAGTGCAGACATGGCCATATGCAAATCAGTCTGACCCTGTGCCTAATGGGAAAAGTCCAGCCCGAACTGCCAAGCCATGCCTTCCCTGGACCGGAAACAAGCTTCCTCGGACCGGTTTCTGGCATTACAGCCGTCTTCAGCCAGGCTGGCTTGAATCCAGTGGTAAAGTGAGCAAGGGACTCACGTCTGAGCATACCCTGTCAACTTATGGGGAACAAAACGGTACAAAAGGGGGCGATGATGGACGGGGCATTGGAACCCATCAAACACTCACACCCAGTCAACAGATCTGGGTTTAATCCATCACCATTCTTTAGCCAACTCTGCCACCTCAGTGCAGACATGGCCATATGCAAATCAGTCTGACCCTGTGCCTAATGGGAACAGTCCAGCCCGAATCGCCAAGCCATGCCTTCCCTGGACCGGAAACAAGCTTCCTAGGACCGGTTTCTGGCATTACAGCCGTCTTCAGCCAGGCTTGCTGGAATCCAGTGGTAAAGTGAGCAAGGGACTCACGTCTGAGCATACCCTGCCAACTTATGGTGAACAAATCAGTACAAAAGGGGGCGATGATAGACGGAGCATTGGAACCCTTCAAACACTCACACCCAGTCAACAGATCTGGATTTAATCCATCACTGTTCTTTAGCCCACTCTGCCACCCAAGTTCAGACATGGCCATATGCAAATCAGTCTGACCCTGTGCCTCATGGGAACAGTCCAGCCCGAACTGCCAAGCCATGCCTGCCCTGGACCGGAAACAAGCTTCCTAGGACCGGTTTCTGGCATTACAGCCGTCTTCAGCCAAGCTTGCTGGAATCCAGTGGTAAAGTGAGCAAGGGACTCACGTCTGAGCATACCCTGCCAACTTATGGTGAACAAAACAGTACAAAAGGGGGCGATGATGGACGGAGCATTGGAACCCTTCAAACACTCACACCCAGTCAACAGATCTGGATTTAATCCATCACTGTTCTTTAGCCCACTCTGCCACCCAAGTTCAGATATGGCCATATGCAAATCAGTCTGACCCTGTGCCTCATGGGAACAGTCCAGCCCGAACTGCCAAGCCATGCCTGCCCTGGACCGGAAACAAGCTTCCTAGGACCGGTTTCTGGCATTACAGCCGTCTTCAGCCACGCTTGCTTGTATCCAGTGGCAAGGTGAGCAAGGGACTCACGTCTGAGCATACCCTGTCAACTTATGGCGAACAAAGCGGTACAAAAGGGGGTGGTGATGGACGGAGCATCTGAACCAATCAAACACTCACACCCAGTCAACAGATCTGGGTTTAATCCATCACCGTTCTTTAGCCCAATCAGCCACCCCAGTTCAGACATAGCCATATGCAAATCATTCTGACCCTGTGCCTCATGGGAACAGTCCAGCCACTCCTAGGGCGGGGCAGGTGAGGGATACCCCTCTCCTTAAATTCTAAAATCTTGAGATTGCTACACTTAGCTGAACACGAAGGGCAGAAAGAAGAACGAGAGCATCATTTTGAAAAAAATTGAAGACAAAAGGGAAAGTCCCCAACTGTGGAGATTATTAGTCAACAATTGAGAAATTTGCTTGTTATAATTCACACTCCTAACAAGTGAATTTAGAGGCCCTAAGATAATTCTCTGAGCCCAAATTTGCATAATAGGAATTGGTTGTGAATCAACAGAAAGTTTGAATAGATGATCCTGATAAAATAACCTCAGCGGATGTATACACCACGCTGAGGATAACACCTTTGTTTTTAATACTTTATAATGAAGAAGGTGGGGTAAACCAGATATTGACCACTGAAACGCTGCATCAACGACTTGAAAATTGTATTTTGAAATATTGTGTAATATGCTTTTGTATATTGTATAATTGTATATTGTATAACATTGTTTTTAATTATATACCCATGAAACAGTAAGATATGATATGTCTTGTACCACTGGAGTTTAGTCCATTTCTTGATACGGAAAAGTGTGCAGTAGTGTGGCTCACTGGTTAGAGGCGGCAGACCCGAGAGCAGAGGACGGCCCGGGACCAGGGTTCGATTCCCGACGCGGCAGGTTTCTGGACCAGGGTCAGCGGACTCGATAATTCTCTCGCCTCGGTGCCCACTCTGATCAGCGATCACACTCGGCAACTCTGGGCATAAGCTTGCCTCATCTGCACTAACGGCCCCACCAGACCGCCGGGGATGCCTGGTCTCACCCTGGAGATACCCATTAAGGGACCATCTCTCAGGGAAGCCAGGAAGGGTTTCGCAGCGGTCGAAGCGCGGAGATACTCCTCCGGGAGTCGATCCTAGCGCTATTTAAACTTGCAATTAATTAATTTAATAATTAATTAGGCTATTAAGAATAGAAAAGATCTTTTTTTGAAGGATGCTATAATAATTTTTTCAATTTTGAATGATATTTTAAGGTATTTCATTTGATTAAATCTTAGAAGGCTTATATGAGACCAATATATTGAGATATTGAAATGTATAAGATTATAATAAAGGACAGTTGTTTTTGCATATACAGGTTCCATTGCATGAGTGGATGGGCAAAGAATGTAGAGCAAATGAGTCTCGCTGTATAAGAGAGTTGATGCATGTGAGATTGTAGACAGGATACACAAGAGGGACCTACTATTCTTGCTAAGAATGTTGACCCTGTCCCTTTTGGTTGAAGTGTTGCTCTATCAATAATGTTTTGCGTTTTACTGAATCTATAATGACAACCAGCCAGTAATTAAAGAAACAGATACCCAAAGATAGACAGGAGGGGGTCCGCGTCCTATTATGATTCCACCTGCATCATTCAAACAGGATGCCACCTACAGGTCAGAGAAACTGGAGCGGATGTTCCAGCAGATAGCAGCAGATGCTGTAATTGCATCCTCATGGAGAGGGTCCACAATCAAGCCAACAAGAGCATTGCCAAAAACGATCGGCTTGTGACGCTAATCAACAACGAGGCCAAATACTTCCCTGGCAACATTCTAGAGGAATTAACAACTAGGGCCTCGTCTAATCAAATCATCCTGCTAAACCAAACTGGATTCTTCAAACATTTAAAAAACACAAACTAGTATCATGGTCCTTTTCCTATTAATTGATGGGTCCAAGAATGCAAAGCTCCCATTGTACTTCTGCTTCAAAGATTTCCACACAGCATTTGACCATATTGACCGTGGAAAATTATGGAAGAAACTGGCTAACTGGAAGGCTACATCAACTCTCCTGAAGCTACCTATTCTTTTACACACAGTCACATGAGTGCCAGTTAAGCTGGGGGATGCAACTTTCAAGACGTATTCCACCACTATGGGCCTAAAGCAGGGACTGGATTTCTGTAACTCCCATGCCCCAAAGCTGGGTGGGTTAGTCATCTTCAGCCGTCTTTATGCAGACGATCTGGTGATAATAAGCCCTACTCCTATCGGCCTTCAGCACCTTTTTGAAGTCACCCAAGAATATTCAACAGAACACGACCTAAAGATCAACTTTGAACAAAAGAACACACTGCAGTAAACAGAAAGAAAACAAGCATTGGAAATGCAATAGGGCTCGCATTAGGAAAGTTTGAGCTATTGGTCTTATAAATTAATTTTTTTTATTTATGTATTTTTTTTTTAAATAGCTAAATTAATAGCTTTGTCATTTACAATGCCAATAGTTATAACTTTCGCAAATGTGACACCTATAGCATTTTTAATGCAACATGTTTTGTATTTACGTGACTTAGATGTATTGATATTACAAATAACAATGGCTTTTAATTTTTTAAATAATTAATACTTAAATAATTTATTTAATTTGTAATAGAAATAGCTTAAACTTTTGTAAATAACTTTTGTGAAGATTATGTTCAGTGTTTCTTATTGTGACAAAAATCCAAGAACAGAAGTGAAATATTAACATCTTTTTGTGATTTGTAATAAAGCGTGAAAGCTTGAAAACTGCTTGAAACATTGAAAGAACATATTTGAACCAGTGATGCTGTGGTTGCGCTGAGTGATGCTGTAGTTGCGCTGAGTGATGCTGTGCTTGCGCTGAGTGATGCTGTGGTTGCGCTGAGTTATGCTGTGGTTGCGCTGAGTGATGCTGTGGTTGCGCTGAGTGATGCTGTGGTTGCGCTGAGTGATGCTGTGGTTGCGCTGAGTGATGCTGTTGTTGCGCTGAGTGATGTGTGCATCGGTGGAGCTTAGTGGGTGCATTGGTGGAGCTGTTTGGTGGGTGCATTGGTGGAGCTTAGTTGGAGCATCGGTGGAGCTGTGTGGTGGGTGCATCGGTGGAGCTGTGTGGTGGGTGCCTTGGCGGAGCTTTGTGGTGGGTGCATCGGTGGAGCTGTGTGGTGGGTGCATCTGTGGAGCTGTGTGGTGGGTGCCTCGGTGGAGCTGTGTGGTGGGTGCCTCTATGGAGCTGGGTGGTGGGTGCCTCGGTGGAGCTGTGTAGGTGGAGCTGTGTGGTGGGTGCATCGGTGGAGCTGGGTGGTGGGTGCATCAGTGGAGCTGTGTGGTGGGTGCATCGGTGGAGCTGTGTGGTGGGTGCATTGGTGGAGCTGTGTGGTGGGTGCATCGGTGGAGCTTAGTTGGTGCATCTGTGGAGCTGAGTGGTGGGTGCATCGGTGGAGCTGTGTGGTGGGTGCCTCGGCGGAGCTGTGTGGTGGGTGCCTCGGCGGAGCCGTGTGGTGGGTGCCTCGGCGGAGCTGTGTGGTGGGTGCCTCGGCGGAGCTGTGTGGTGGGTGCCTCGGCGGAGCTGTGTGGTGGGTGCCTCGGCGGAGCTGTGTGGTGGGTGCCTCGGCGGAGCTGTGTGGTGGGTGCATCGGCGGAGCTGTGTGGTGGGTGCATCGGCGGAGCTGTGTGGTGGGTGCTTCTGTGGAGCTGTGTGGTGGGTGCATCGGTGGAGCTGTGTGGTGGGTGCATCGGTGGAGCTGTGTGGTGGGTGCCTCGGTGAAGCTGGGTGGTGGTTGCATCAGTGGAGCTGTGTGGTGGGTGCATCAGTTGAGCTTAGTGGGTGCATTGGTGGAGCTGTGTGATGGGTGCATTGGTGGAGCTGTGTGGTGGGTGCATCGGTGGAGCTGGGTGGTGGTTGCATCAGTGGAGCTGTGTGGTGGGTGCATCAGTTGAGCTTAGTGGGTGCATTGGTGGAGCTGTGTGATGGGTGCATTGGTGGAGCTGTGTGGTGGGTGCATCGGTGGAGCTTAGTTGGTGCATCGGTGGAGCTGTGTGGTGGGTGCATCGGTGGAGCTGTGTGGTGGGTGCCTTGGCGGAGCTGTGTGGTGGGTGCCTCGGCGGAGCTGTGTGGTGGGTGCATCGGTGGAGCTGTGTAGTGGGTGCATCGGTGGAGCTGTGTGGTGGGTGCTTCTGTGGAGCTGTGTGGTGGGTGCATCTGTGGAGCTGTGTGGTGGGTGCATCTGTGGAGCTGTGTGGTGGGTGCATCTGTGGAGCTGTGTGGTGGGTGCATCTGTGGAGCTGTGTGGTGGGTGCCTCGGCGGAGCTGTGTGGTGGGTGCTTCTGTGGAGCTGTGTGGTGGGTGCTTCTGTGGAGCTGTGTGGTGGGTGCATCAGTGGAGCTGTGTGGTGGGTGCATCGGTGGAGCTGTGTGGTGGGTGCATTGGTGGAGCTGTGTGGTGGGTGCTTCTGTGGAGCTGTGTGGTGGGTGCATCAGTGGAGCTGTGTGGTGGGTGCATCTGTGGAGCTGTGTGGTGGGTGCATCTGTGGAGCTGTGTGGTGGGTGCATCTGTGGAGCTGTGTGGTGGGTGCCTCGGCGGAGCTGTGTGGTGGGTGCTTCTGTGGAGCTGTGTGGTGGGTGCTTCTGTGGAGCTGTGTGGTGGGTGCATCAGTGGAGCTGTGTGGTGGGTGCATCGGTGGAGCTGTGTGGTGGGTGCCTTGGCGGAGCTTTGTGGTGGGTGCATCGGCGGAGCTGTGTGGTGGTTGCATCTGTGGAGCTGTGTGGTGGGTGCCTCAATGGAGCTGTGTGGTGGGTGCCTCTATGGAGCTGGGTGGTGGGTGCCTCGGTGGAGCTGTGTAGGTGGAGCTGTGTGGTGGGTGCATCGGTGAAGCTGGGTGGTGGGTGCATCAGTGGAGCTGTGTGGTGGGTGCATCGGTGGAGCTGTGTGGTGGGTGCATTGGTGGAGCTGTGTGGTGGGTGCATCGGTGGAGCTTAGTTGGTGCATCTGTGGAGCTGTGTGGTGGGTGCATCGGTGGAGCTGTGTGGTGGGTGCCTCGGCGGAGCTGTGTGGTGGGTGCCTCGGCGAAGCCGTGTGGTGGGTGCCTCGGTGGAGCTGTGTGGTGGGTGCCTCGGCGGAGCTGTGTGGTGGGTGCCTCGGCGGAGCTGTGTGGTGGGTGCCTCGGCGGAGCTGTGTGGTGGGTGCCTCGGCGGAGCTGTGTGGTGGGTGCATCGGCGGAGCTGTGTGGTGGGTGCATCGGCGGAGCTGTGTGATGGGTGCTTCTGTGGAGCTGTGTGGTGGGTGCATCTGTGGAGCTGTGTGGTGGGTGCCTCGGTGGAGCTGTGTGGTGGGTGCCTCGGTGGAGCTGTGTGGTGGGTGCATCGGTGGAGCTGTGTGGTGGGTGCATCGGTGGAGCTGTGTGGTGGGTGCATCGGTGGAGCTGTGTGGTGGGTGCCTCGGTGGAGCTGTGTGGTGGGTGCATCGGTGGAGCTGGGTGGTGGGTGCATCAGTGGAGCTGTGTGGTGGGTGCATCGGTGGAGCTTAGTGGGTGCATTGGTGGAGCTGTGTGATGGGTGCATTGGTGGAGCTGTGTGGTGGGTGCATCGGTGGAGCTTAGTTGGTGCATCGGTGGAGCTGTGTGGTGGGTGCATCGGTGGAGCTGTGTGGTGGGTGCCTTGGCGGAGCTGTGTGGTGGGTGCCTCGGCGGAGCTGTGTGGTGGGTGCATCGGTGGAGCTGTGTAGTGGGTGCATCGGTGGAGCTGTGTGGTGGGTGCTTCTGTGGAGCTGTGTGGTGGGTGCATCTGTGGAGCTGTGTGGTGGGTGCATCTGTGGGGCTGTGTGGTGGGTGCATATGTGGAGCTGTGTGGTGGGTGCATCTGTGGAGCTGTGTGGTGGGTGCCTCGGCGGAGCTGTGTGGTGGGTGCTTCTGTGGAGCTGTGTGGTGGGTGCTTCTGTGGAGCTGTGTGGTGGGTGCATCTGTGGAGCTGTGTGGTGGGTGCATCTGTGGAGCTGCGTAGTGGGTGCATCTGTGGAGCTGTGTGGTGGGTGCATCTGTGGAGCTGTGTGGTGGGTGCATCTGTGGAGCTGTGTGGTGGGTGCCTGGGTGGAGCTGTGTGGTGGGTGCCTCGGTGGAGCTGTGTGGTGGGTGCATCGGTGGAGCTGTGTGGTGGGTGCATCGGTGGAGCTGTGTGGTGGGTGCATCGGTGGAGCTGTGTGGTGGGTGCATCGGTGGAGCTGTGTGGTGGGTGCCTCGGTGGAGCTGTGTGGTGGGTGCCTCGGTGGAGCTGTGTGGTGGGTGCATCGGTGGAGCTGTGTAGGTGGAGCTGTGTGGTGGGTGCATCAGTGGAGCTGTGTGGTGGGTGCATCAGTGGAGCTGTGTGGTGGGTGCATCGGTGGAGCTTAGTGGGTGCATTGGTGGAGCTGTGTGGTGGGTGCATTTGTGGAGCTGTGTGGTGGGTGCATTGGTGGAGCTGTGTGGTGGGTGCATCGGTGGAGCATAGTTGGTGCATCGGTGGAGCTGTGTGGTGGGTGCATCGGTGGAGCTGTGTGGTGGGTGCCTCGGCGGAGCTGTGTGGTGGGTGCCTCGGCGGAGCTGGTGGTGGGTGCCTCGGCGGAGCTGTGTGGTGGGTGCATCGGTAGAGATGTGTAGTGGGTGCATCGGTGGAGCTGTGTGGTGGGTGCTTCTGTAGAGCTGTGTGGTGGGTGCATCTGTGGAGCTGTGTGGTGGGTGCATCTGTGGAGCTGTGTGGTGGGTGCATCTGTGGAGCTGTGTGGTGGGTGCATCTGTGGAGCTGTGTGGTGGGTGCCTCGGCGGAGCTGTGTGGTGGGTGCCTCGGCGGAGCTGTGTGGTGGATGCATCAGTGGAGCTGTGTGGTGGGTGCTTCTGTGGAGCTGTGTGGTGGGTGCATCTGTGGAGCTGTGTGGTGGGTGCCTCGGCGGAGCTGTGTGGTGGGTGCATCGGTGGAGCTGTGTGGTGGGTGCTTCTGTGGAGCTGTGTGGTGGGTGCATCTGTGGAGCTGTGTGGTGGGTGCATCTGTGGAGCTGTGTGGTGGGTGCATCTGTGGAGCTGTGTGGTGGGTGCATCTGTGGAGCTGTGTGGTGGGTGCATCTGTGGAGCTGTGTGGTGGGTGCCTTTGGTGGAGCTGTGTGGTGGGTGCATCGGTGGAGCTGTGTGGTGGGTGCATCGGTGGAGCTGTGTGGTGGGTGCCTCGGTGGAGCTGTGTGGTGGGTGCATCGGTACCCAGAGGTGGGCTGCGCCACTGCCTTGGTATATTGGTGCGAAAGCAAAAATGTTACTGACGACACATGCCAATTGATGAGGAGGTCCGAGTCAAAGCCTTTCTATGTGTGCATGCATTTTTTATAAGACTAGAATCATTGTCTAGGCCAATCCTAACAAATGCTCTGGACCCCGAGAACATGGAAACAACACTATGCACTCTGTTCAACTCACCCAATTTACCTTTCAGCAATAGGGACATGATTTTGATACCCTAGATATTACTTTTGAACCGATATAGCACTTTGCCAGCGGTAGTATAATGCCCTGCTCTAGGTTTCAATATGAAAACCAGACGAGGTAAGCTGCCTGGCAGACCTCCAACAATGTTTTTTAATTATTCACCGACTAACTTAAAAACACCTCTGTGGACCCAGATATTTGAAAATAACTATGATCAAAGGCAGCAGCACCGAGAGTAACTTTACTGTAAAAATGCAACCCGTTACCATCAAACATGGCCCTGCACGGCTATGCTGCTCATGCTTTCCTGAGCGGCCACGGGATGGCTATTCTGTATGCGCTCTACCTCAAGATAGTCTGCAGCTCCAAGCCCCGCCCACTTCTAGGAAAGACAGGCCATCCCGCCTGCCGTAACCATGATAAGAATGTTAATTAATACCCCACTCATGGACACAGCAGAAGGGGAGGGGGGCCGAAGGGGGAGCATTCCTGAATCTAGCCAACTAACAGACATAAGGAAAATAAATGACTTTCACATGCGAACGCTAGTCATCAAATATTGTATCGCTTTCTAACTATGAATTAGGCAAACTAAGTAGTTGAGTTTTAAAAACGAATAAGTTACCTTAACATTTAAAAGTGCGGGAACATTTCTACACCATGCATAGGACATGTTTGAGTGAATAATGCGCTATTTCCACTGCCAGCTTCGCCGGTCTGCAAACAATACCAAGAAAAGAAAATTCGAGAGAGCAGTCCGAAACTGGTAAAACTGAAAACACACTCCTCCCTGCCCATGCTCCCATTAAATGTATTACAAACAATAGCCGATTCATGTAAAGACTCAAATCTAGATAGAAAATTCTCAATGTTTTCCAATTGAGGGGCACAGCAAGCATCCATGGTAAAATTGCAAGCCGAAAATAAACCCTAAAAGTAACATCTGCTTATTAGTGATCCAAATGTCAACGCTTCAGAGTGAGTTTTTTTAACCACTGTTGTGACCTCACTGCAAACACTCGTAAGCATACCATGTCAGAAGTCCCAATGCAGACAGGCTGACTTCGCATTTCATCCTTTCAACGTCGAAAACGGAATTGTTTATAGCAGTACTGGTCGCCTTCAGTACATCGAATGTGAGGTGCAGCGTCCCAGGTGATCAGTTCACACTTTGTATTCGTGTTAAATCCCTTCAGATGTAGCTACACCCGAGCTGTATATCGTGCACTAATAAGATACGGGTTTGAGATGGTGGAAGAGCTGCTTATCTCTTATGGAGATAGATTATCTGGGAAGGGCTCCTAATGGGAAGTGTAGACGGGAAGAAATTGAGAAAAAAGCTGAGCAGGGAGGGTGTTATTGCGGCTATCTGTTTGCCCGAGGGGAGGAGAAATGCCGGCCTGAGGCAGAGCACACGCTGAGAAGCTTGTGGGAGGGGGGCTGGGCTGCCTTTGATCTGGTAATGCGAGGCAGGCAGGCAGGCGGCTGGTGGCATTGTGCACGCGCTTTTTAGGGCTTGCGCTTGCGCAATGACCAAAAAAGCACATGCACTTGAAGGAATCGCCAGTGGAATCGCCAGTGGTGGTTAAACACTGGATAAGCCGTAATAGAGCTTCGCCAGCGATGCGCAGAAGCGCATCAGCAGGCGAGCCCTAAAAAGTATTAAGCTGGCACATCGCCTGCCAACATTTGGAGTCAGTGTCGGAATACAAATTCTTAGGTATTCTCATAGATAACAAAGGCTCGTTTAAACCACATAAAGAGCCCTTAAAACAGAAGGGGAATGTTTTAGCACAGGTGCTAAGAAACCTTTTAGAAGAAAATGGCCAACACCACGGCTCCCGGTAATACAAGCAAAATTGATCCCGACAATAACCCACTTGAGTGAGCCATTATGTAGTAGGGACGCATTAACTTTAGACGGGATCATGATCGGCTCTTATAGAATGATCTTTACCTCTCTAACTACATCTCTACAGCCCAGATGCGTTTGGAGTTTGGACTTCAGAGGCAGAGAAGAGTACATCAAGTGCTGGCATTAAATTTAGATTGCAGAACTAAATACCTTAAACACACATCCGTAGCTGGAACTTACAAACAGGAACTATTCTCTCTCTAAGGTTTACCTAAACAAATCAGTTATGTAGTGCTGCCTAGAAGACTACTGGGAATCATCTGTTACTCATGCCAGCTTCAAAAAGCTGGTGAACTAAACTATCAAAATACTCTCAATAATTGAGGAAAAAGCAAAACCTCAACCCTATATTCTCACACAGGATACTCCAACCCATTAAAAGAAACATTTCTGAGATATTGACTGGGCATAATACCGCCCTGGAAACGTAGCACCACGATGATCGACTGCAGGTGGTGCAGCAAAGCAAAAGAGGATATGTTACACTTGGTGTGCACCTGCAAGGATTTAATGGCTGAGCATAGAGCCATGTTATGCCCGCTCTTTAACAAAACACATAAATACATTTCCCCCTGAACAGAGCGCATGCATCCAGCTGGAATGATCTTTGCACACACAGGACTTTCTAACACTCTTTGCTCCACAATTTATTATTTGTACATAGTTCATTTTAAACAGCGGAATGTAAGCTCTTATCTCTATTTTGTTTTGCTCACCTTGAGCGCTCCACTGTGGAAGTGTTTAATCGTAGATAAAATACCAGAACTAACCAACTTTTGGTGGGGCAAAACTCCTCCGGTTAAACAACTTGTTATTTCTGCACCCGTTACCTTAATTGCCTCTCACTGCACTGCAGACTGCCTAGATTGCACCTGAAGATCTTAAACTCCTCTTTCCAGACTCCAATATCTGCCACTCTGTATGTTAAGAAACAAATGCCCTTTAAATACATGTCTCTTAGAAAGAATAACAAAAAGTACTTTGCGATTTTGCTTGCACAGACTGCATTGCAAGACTTCAAACTCCTTTTTCTATGTTCCAAAACGCCAAATAAATTAACTGTTACCGGCCAGCATTCCGCACTTGAAGAAACAAATGCATTTTATATAAACGACAGGCCATAAAGTATTTTATTTAAGTGGGAAAATTGCTGTTTCTAAATTCTGTTATAGAAGCACTGTGATCTTGCTATTTGAACTGGTTTTAGGGCCATATGTATGTTGGCAATTTTGCAATCGCAAACGCCGAAATTCACAGAATTTCGGCACTTGCGATTGCAAATCAGCAGTGTCCAATGTATGACACAAAACACCCCTCGCAAAATAAGGAATCGCTAATTTTGCAATTCCCTATTTTGCGACATCTTTTTTAACATCTATTTTTATAACTATTTTGCGATTGCATTTAAGGAATCGCAAATTGCGATTCCATAAATGCAATATAAGAGGCACAGAAAAAGTGCAATTTGGCCATAAGGAATCACAAATTACCACCAACTTCAAGTTGGTAGTAATTTGCGATTTCTTTGAAAAATACACTTATTTACAAAGTTGGCTAATGAACAATTCCTCAGGTATCTTGAAATGTGACAGACCATGAGGGAGTATGCAAATTTCCTTTCAGATGTAGCTGATGAGAACTGCTGGAATTTAGAATTCTGGCATTACCACTGCATAAGCGCGAAATTTAACAATTTACCAAACACATAGCAAATTGTCAACGCCCTGTAGATGCATTGAAGACACAATGGGAACAAGATTTAGGAGTTAAAGAGGGACTGGATGTGGGGCTTGACATGAGAAAGATGGCCGTCTAGAGTGTGAGCTTTTCCACGCCCGTCACCAGGATCAACATACCCTGCTGCAGGGTGTGACTGCTTTGGTCCCACAGGCTCATTTCTAAACCCTCTGGCATACAGGTCCAACTCCAAAAATTATTTTTAAGAATCTTGGAGTGTATCTAGACCAATCTCTTTCTATGAAAGAACAGGTCAGTAACACCGCAGGCTTTGTTTCCATCTGTTACGCCTGTTAAGATGGGTTTTTCTACTTCTTCATCTTTCAAGAAGGAAAACATTAGTCCAAGTCTTAGGTGTGAGTCTCTTGGTTCACATCAATTCTCTATTTACCTCCATAAATGAGTCCTTCTTAATGTAACTACAGGTGATACAAAATACAACAGCATGCCTTATTTGTAATGCTCCTGCGAAGGCTTCATCTGCTCTGCTTCTACACTCCTTACACTGGCTACCTGTTTGTGAGAGGATTATTTTTAACATTTGTTGTTTTAGCCACAAATCCATTATGGTTAAAGGACCTTGCTATCTGTCTTCAAAGTACACCCTTCACAGTCCTGGAAAAGCGCTACAATCATGAGATAAAATGTTGCTTACTGTCCCCCGGATTAAAAAGTCTCGGTCAGGGGGTACAGCATTCTCTTGTCTGGCCCCCTTTTATTAAAATGCCCTTCCAATTCATATTCGTCTGTGCCTTGATCATCTCAAATTGAAAAAGTTACTTAAGACTGAATTGTTTTAGGGCATATTTTGTGATGGTTGCCTTTTGTGGGTAGGCTCCGGCACCAAGTTACACCATCCAGATTGAGTCGTGCTTGATATAATTAACTATAACATCACAACATTGTGGTGAGCTGTTTGGCGGTGGCTTGTCTGTGTTTGCGACTGCTTTCCCAGCCTGTGATAATAAGGTGCCCTTGTCCCTGTGTCCTGTCTGTCTCCAAAATGGCCAACGTCGGGGAATCAACCTAACAGCAGTCTCTACCAAGCGGCCTGGACCAGCCATATTGCACTACACAACAGCGCAAGTGCCTCCTTCCCGATATATTGCACACCTGAAACCTTGAAGGGGCACTTTCCCATGTTTTTTCCTGCCCTGAACGTGCATTCTGATGCAAGATCTACTCGCCATTGTGCCTGACCCTAAGATGGCCACCATGGTAACATGCTGCTTCTTTTAGAACTCACCCAGTAAGATGGTAGTACAGGCACCCCTGCTTAATTAGCAGCTACCTATCAGCCAACCATCTACCTTCGAGCTACCTATCTACCAGCTACTATTTACCTTTCTACCAGCTCTGTGCACATTGTTGATTTACTGGGAAATCTGTTACATTGTGTACCTTTGTGTCCTCATGCAGCTGTAGGGGCCTCTGTGAACCACTCTGGACCACATACCATTATTGGGTCCCCCCTCACCATTATGCATGCTCTGCCCTGGGTTTCCTAGACACCTGCCCAGCTAAACGAGCCTCAATAAGCGTGTAGTTTCCCTCAAAGTACTCCACATGGGAGGATTACCCCACCAACACAGCTGATCAAATAGCATATGATGGTAAGGGGTGCCAGAGACATTCAACCAGCGCAAAAAAGATCCAAGCATGAGCCTCCCATCCCAGACTCCCCCATCAAATCTTAAACGGACAACAGGGCAACCCCGGATGCTAATTATTCAAAACCTTGACACTCCAAACACCCTTGCACAATCCACAAAGAACACAACAGAATCAATGCAAACTCATCTAACCTCCATGAACAAAAGACATGCTATTACGAGGAGGCAGAGTCACTGAAGTAGAAATGCACATACGTTGTCTGTAAAACCACAATCTCAAATGTGCTAAGGCAATTACAACTATTAATACAAGGATGTCCATCTAGTTCTGTGAAAAACATCACAGAACTAGAGCACAGAAACAGAAGGGGTAACTTGCAAGTTCTCAGGCTTCCGGAAGGATAGAAAAGTGGATCCCCCAAGTCCTAAGAATACAAATTGTTGAAGACTTTGAAATCACTTGCGCTCACAGAGCACCCACCTATGTCCCAAAAAACTCATAGGGCCCTCATCATCAGACCCCTACATTACTTGGGGGTGGCATAGCATATATCTTTCGCTCCACTCTTATCTTGAGACACACCCAAACTGCTCAAATGTCTACTTGTGAACACCTGAGCCTTGAAATCTGTGACAATGACAAAATAATCTGCATATTCCACACAATCTATCACTCCCAGGTGATAATCTTCTTTTTGTCAAACAATTAATGGAGACCATTTCCTCTAATCTGAACAACACCATAAACATATCTTCCTTGGGGATTTCAATTTACACTGGAATGACGTAAATGATCCCCTACTGTGCACTTTCAAGGCTTTCCTTTCAGACCACCACCCAATCCTGCGACAGACCTACCCACAAAAAAGGCACCACCCTTGATCTAATCATTACCAAAGACAACGTTATACAACTGGATGACATATCAGATTGTGACTGGTCAGACCACTACCTTGTCTCTTTTCTCATTGTGGAAAGTGCAATGATCAGACAGGGACAACCGAGTAAGACCAAACAATGGGCAAGAGATCTTAGGCACATCAATGCTAATGATCTCACCTACATCAGCAATAACCTTCTTCCTCTGCCCCCTAATACACCAAATCTGGATGACCTTACTTATCTTTACATCTCCTCCATGATGAATTTGCTTGACGAAATTGCTCCAAAATACCTCAAAAAGAATTCCCAACAAGCACTCCAATCCCTGGCTTAGCTGCTTCCTTAACATGGAAAGATGCAAACTACGGGTGGCAGAGAGATCATGGAGAAACTCTCCTTCCACAACAAACCTCAAGCAGTTGAGGATGACAAGAAGTGCATACAACAAACACATCCATAGAGCAAAAACCAATCACTTTAAATCACAGATAGACAATGCCAAAACCAGACCGAAAAAAAACTCTTTGAAATTGTCAAACAACAAGCAAACCATTCAACTAACCTGCATTCTACACTGTAGTATGCATTCCCTAGCGATGAGGAGTTCTCTAAGCACTTCAGAGAAAAGACAAGAAAAATTTAACTTGAACTACATCTCACCTTTCCAAATACACATTTTCAGACCCAGCCCACTCTCTCTCCATTGTTACCCATGGTAAGTTCTCCTCTTTCTTGTATATGGAATATACTAAAAGAAAAAATATGTTGTGGAACTTCTTTTAACTACCAGATGATACTGAACTATTTTAAATGATAACTTAACTTAAACCTTCAAATAATTTCAATGGGCCCGATTCACAGAATTAACTTAAGACTCAATCCTAAACTTACTACTATTTTGGTATTCACAGAATGCACTTACTACTACTTTTGGCATTCACAGAATGAACTTACTCCTTTTGGTATTCACAGAAGTTAGAATTTTGTCTTAGGTTAGTCTTAAGACAGACTTAAGACAGACTTAAGACAAACTTAAGACAGACTTAAGACAGACTTAAGACAAAATCCTAACTTCTGTGAATACCAAAAGTAGTAAGTTCATTCTGTGAATGCCAAAAGTAGTAAGTGCATTCTTTGAATACCAAAATAGTAGTAAGTTTAGGATTGAGTCTTAAGTTCATTCTGTGAATCGGGCCCATAGATCCTCTGCCTCCCAGGTGCTCCAAATACCTTAGATCGTCTGTGCTCCCTCCCTGGTCTCAGATAGTCCACACATCACTCATGCAGGGCTTGATTCCTGTCTGCCTCAAAATAGGTCAAGTTACCCCCACCCTAAGAAATCTAATGCAATCTTATCTGATCCTAACAACTCCCACCCTATTTCTAATAGCATGAATTTAAGCAAACTCTGAGAAAAATGCATTCACACACAACACTGTAACCATAGAGAACAGTTTCAACTCCTGGACCAATTTCAATCAGGTTTAAGATCTGGTCATAGTACTGAAACTGCCTTAACACACATTGTTCATGATGCCTTGTGATTGCTTAATCAGAACAAACCCTTCTTACGAATACTTCTTGATCTCTCCTCGGCATTCGACACAGTCAAACATGACAACTTAATTTACCTTCTCAAATGAGGTTATCCCGCCCACTTTTAATATGGTCTGCCTCATTTCTACATAACAGAATGCAAAGAATCAAAGCTAACCATTTGCTGTCTAATAATACACCTGTATCAAATGGAGTGCATCAAGGATCCACACTCTCGCCCATGCTTTTCAACGTATTCATGGAACCCCTCACTGAAATTTTGAACTGCTCTAACATACAATATCACATGTATGCCTACGATACTCAATTATACTTGAAAATCTCTTTACCGGATGATATCAAAACTCTTAACTCCGCTCTTTTAAAAACTTAGCACTGGCTAACTCACAATCACCTGATGCTAAATATGTTCAAGATGGAATTCCTCCTGGTTGCTCCCCAAAATCACTCTACCGCCATTCAAGCCTGGCTCAAACAACTAACAGCACTCAACTGTGCTCCTTGCATTGTGGACGCCACTAAATCAGTAGGCTTGACTTTGGACAAACGCCTAAATATGCTAGATCATATTAGTACAACCACCAGAGGAGCCAACCACCAACTCAACACATTAAGGAAACTCAAACCTTTCCGCTGCCTGATGACATTCAGCTAGTAGTCCAATCCATAGTCATGTCCCACCCAGGCTACGGAATTGTGACCCTAGCTGGGCTACCTAAAGTCAATCTGCCCTCCCGTCCCTAAGGGCTTTGCTGAACTCAGAAGCCAGACTCACAATGGGGGTCAAAAAACGTTGTCACATTTCACCAGATCTAACTCAACTAAATTGGTCCACTCTCAAAGCTAGGATCAAGTTCAAAATAGCCTGACTGATGCACAAAGCGATTCATTACAACACTCCAATTTACCTGGCATAAAATCTCAAATTATCTGGTCTGAACCAGACCCTAAGAAGCTCTAACACTCTCAACTGTTGAAACCATAACAATTCAAGAAGAGGAAAACTTACAACTGCAGTTTCTTTGGGCTTGTTCCAAGAATTTGGAACACTCTTCCAACATATATCAGAGCTAACCCTTCGACCGCCACATAAAAAATTCTTACAAAGTTCTAATCCTGAAAAACGTCTTGCAACTATAGACCTGAAGTCACCAAACTAGCTTT
This sequence comes from Lissotriton vulgaris, assembly GCF_964263255.1. Taxonomy (NCBI): domain Eukaryota; kingdom Metazoa; phylum Chordata; class Amphibia; order Caudata; family Salamandridae; genus Lissotriton; species Lissotriton vulgaris. The sequence goes on from NC_141686.1 coordinate 53,484,199, forward strand.
TGCTTCATGTATAAAGCATGGATCTACCTCTCATCTATGTAATGCTTTGATTCTTAATATTCTCAATACCTAATATGATCACCCTATGTTTGCCTTTATGTACAGTGCTCTGATGCCCTATTGTATCTTGTTCGCATTTTATAAAACTTTTCAAATCAATAAATAATAAATGCTCGCAAACTGAGGCTATCCTCAACCATATAAAAAAAATGTAGAGGATCAAATGGCAAGGCTCCTCCGCTGGGATCTCACAGGACTATTCAAAAGACACTGCCAAAAAGCATTAATCTGCCAACTTCAGCCTTCAAAGGACTTAACAATAGTTACCCTCCATTGGATCAGCGCGACTAAAGTCAATCTACAATGGAAAGCCTACCATATTTGAGGTTCCCTGGAATTTGGACTCCTTCATCATTGATGTCCAAGGTTTGAAGGTGAGGTCCTAACACCTCACTTTAAGACCGTATAGCAAACTCATTCTGTTCTCATTGACGATGAGATCCTAACACCTCACCGGAAAACCTTATAGCTAACTCACTCTGCTACGTTAACCAGCTAACCAGCTCTAACCACTACTAAACAACACCTACCTCCACCAGAAGGCTTCCCATCCTAATCCTCAATATTTGAATAACGGTTGGGACAGTATGTTTAAACATCCTAATATTTGGCAAAGTAACATGTTAATAGTGCCTTTAATAGAGCCTTCAAAATCCATTTGTAGCCTGCTTATGAAGATGTTTTAAGATTTGAAGATGTGTTCCTAACATCTCCCCGGAAGGCCTTATAGCTAACTAGCTCTGCCAACCGTCTCTAAACAACACCTATCTGCCTCCACCAGGCAGCCTTCCATCTTAACTTCCTCTATGGATGCCATTAACCATTAGCCACTTTAATGTGCATCTTATGAGCACTCAGTTCTCTAACCCCTTTTTTGGCCTTTCCTCCGCTAATGTCTACCCTTACCATTATCCCTTAAGCTTTGCTCTACTCAATTCAGAGCTATCCAACGTAGCACTATGCCATAAAATAAATCTATCCACTTCTCACAGTTTGTATATGGCTAGAACAGTATGCTTAGAGATAATTTTTGTTGTCCTCCATATGCGTAGCCTAACATGTTAATAATTCCTTAATGATGCATTAATAGTCTGCATAATAATTTCTGGTTTAGGGGCTGCTACTATGCACTAACGACAGTTTGTCTGTGCATTAAGGTACTCTTTACGATGACTAAACTGTGACAAGCATGGCTATATCCAGATACATGTTAGTTATAGTTTTATGTTTGCATCTCAATTACAAAATGCTTGTTTGAATATTTACAATTTACAATTTCTGATATCATCAGCTGATGTACTGATACCCTGGTTCTCTACCTTACCCTCACACACCTCTACCTGGTACCCATTAAATAATACTAATACATTCAAGGGCAATCTGATTTCAGTATTACAGACTCACTTAAAATCATCTTGGTTTATCCAACATTTTATTTTGATCCCTCTTTATCCAACCCACCACTTCACTTTCGCTTAAATAACATATGCATATTGCCCTTCGGGTGCACCATGTTAGCTCAAAGGGTCCTGCCCTCGGCTTCATGACTCATGGCCCTGCCCCTCGTGGCCACCACCGCCCACTCCCTACTTTAAGCCAGCTTGGTACCTTCTTAGGTTAACCAAAAATGTGTTAAACTTATTTTACACTACTTCTAAACTATTTATCTCCTCTTTCCTACACACTCTCTCCCTCTTTCCTCTTTCCTCTGTAACTCCATCTCATTCCCTCCTTCTTTTACTCCCTTATCTCCTACCCGATGTATCCCTCTTACACCCCTCAGGCCACCCAATCCCTCCTCCAATCATCACTCACACCCTTCTCACCCAACCCCCTCCACCCCATGCTCCCTGGCATGATACTTGGGTCAGCTCTAAAATAATTCTTATTGCCCCCTCATACATAGCCAAAAGATTATTTCTCTTAATTTTAAGGGTTTAAATAACTCAACAAAAAGACAAAAAATCCTAGACCATACACATAAACACAAGGGTGACATAATACTCCTACAATAGACGAAGCCACCCTAAAAGAAGCTCTCCTAATGGAGAAAGCCTGGGTGGGTGTCCTTTCCTGTGCCCCTGCAATCAACAAGAAAAATGGCCTAACTACTCTCATCTTTGTCTCCTCTGGTCTCACTATTACCTAATCTGAAGCTGTCCCGGAAGGCAGATGGCTTATCACTAAATTACATAAAGATAATACTGACCATGTGATAGTGAATATCTACACTTCCAATAGTGATACGCCTACCTTTTGGACTAACCTTAGGTAAATACGGTCACTTCTCCCTATCTATTGCAGACTGATTTTAGGTGGTGATTTCAACCTCCCATGGGACGCCGTACTAGACAGAAACTCTGCTTGTCCTTTTAGATCTAACAAGTCTCACAAACAAATGCTAAACCTCTGTGTTAGAAATGGGGGTCTCAAGTTGGCAATGGTATACACCTTTGTCCAAATAGGGACCATTGCTTCTAGTCAGGGAAAGGGGGATACACACCTGAATAGCCCCATCTCACCCCCTTGGTAGCTTACACATACAGTAATGAAGTTAAAACACTACAAATGGACACCACACCAGTTTAGAAAGATAAGTAATCTTTACTAAACTTAACACAAGACCAAAACGACAAAAATCTACAATACAGTAATCAAAAATAAGACATTAAGATGGTAGAAATAGCTTAATTCAATGTAGATGGTAAATGCAACACTTTACTCTCAAAGTACCTTGGATGCGTCACACAGTACAAACAAAAGGGTCGCAGGGCACCTCTCTGCAGATAGAATTCCTAGCAAGAGAATTCAGGGGGAGCTGGTGGTGAAGTCTTTGTGTCCGTGAGACTTCAGAAGAGGAGGCAAGCTCAGTCACAATCCCTTGGAGATCTTCCTCAAGATGATAAAGTAAACACAACAAAGTCCTTTTCTCCTTTCATTGGCAATAAAGTACCCACTGCAGGCCAACCCCAACAGCAAACAGCACAGGGGCAGTTATCTTCCTTCAGCTTCTCCAGTTTTTCTCCTTGGCAAATGTTCGTTTTGATTCCCAGAAGTGATCTAAAGTTCTGAGGTCTGGGCCCCAATATTTATACTGCAAAATCCTTTGTACTCTGAAGGCAGTCAGTGTCTGTACGTAGTCAAAACCAGTTCTGTTCTCCTGGGTGCAGCTTTCTGGCAGGAGATGGAGACAGCATTGTTTGAGACCAGACTTGGCCCAGGTATCAGGAAGGAAATCTCTTCCCCCTACTCTCTATTCTATGAGGGCTCATGTCAGTGAAAGGAAATCTTCTCCCCCTACTCGCTATTCTATGATGGCTCAGGGCAGCCTATCCCTGTGCACCCAGGCAGATGCATCCCAGCCCCTCCCGTCGGCCATCGGAACATGCCCGCCCCTGCACACCCAGGCCTCACTACTCACCTTCCACCACTGTAAAAGATGTCCCACCACGTGCCGCTGCAAGCCACAACTCCGGGGTCCGCGGACATGGCACCCTCTTCATCATGCAGCCTCGCTCTGCAGGTCACCAGGTCCCACATTTGATGCTGGGTCTTTATTACGCCATGGCAGAGGACATACCAGTGCATAGGGCATCATCGCAGGCTGCACATCCGCTGAGCCCAATAGGTGCCACTAACTTTGGGATCCCGGATGCGACGCCATGTCGCGGTAGGCCCACGCTGCCCATTGGCTCTGGCCTACACTGGAGTCCAGCAGGGCACACAAACCTGAGCAGTACAGCCCGCCCGGACAGGGCATCCTCGCAGGCTGCACACCCACTCAGCACTGAAGGTGCCCCTACCTCATTGCACTCAAAGTCACCATCCTGTGGCAGTGTACCTGAGCCGGCCGCAAAGCTTCAGGTGCCACTAACCCTGTGCAACCCAAGTCAGCACCTCGTGGGGGTAGGCCTGTGATGGCTGCATGGCTTTGTGTGCCACTAGCCCTGTGTGCAATAACTCATGGACACTTCATGATTGAGAACGGTGGAGCATACATCATACAGTCACCACCAGAAGAGGGGAATGTGATGTTGTCGGCCCCTTATGTTGGCGGAGTCACATGGCCAGTGCATACCTGACTGTTGAAAGACATAACACAGCAGTGTGTTACTGGATGTTTATTGCACATCCAGTGGATTTCAGCAGCTGGAGCGGTACAGGGCAGTGCCAAGCACACTACACAATAGGGGCCCATGGTGTGCCAGCCAGAGTCCATCCGGGTATGACAAGTACTGCGGGAGAGGAAGGGTACAGTCCCCAGTGTGGTCGCCGTGTCATTGGTCATCAAACAGGATATGGCAGTCCATGTTGCTGTCCAAGGTGAGTGCAGCGGGGTGTATCTGGAGTCAGTGAAAGGTAATGGGGCCATGTGCGGCACCAAGCAGAAATAGGCCAGGTAGCGTAAATGAGTGCTAGTGACTCCTTCTGATCGGAATCCCATCCACATCCTCGGATGTGTGCAGTACCAGCTGCAGCACTGTGTGCAACTGATACATCAGGGGCCAGAGTGGATATGCCTGCCACACTGGGAGGCACTGACACACCAGGGGGCGGGGATGTGGATGGTGTTGGGGCAGCAGCATTCAACATCGCCACACCTTGTGGCAGCAATGCCATGATGAGAATCTGCATGGCGTTGTACATACCTGCTAAATTTTGCTGATCTGCAGCAGTGGCTGCCAACCTTTCCACCTCCATCCGCACCATGTCCTCCATGTGCCTCTGCATGTGTGCCAGCTCACGGCTGGGATTGCTGGAGCTAGTCTGAGCGGACAGGTGTTCTGCCCTCCGCATCATGTCAGTCAGGGCTCGTTGGAGACCACAGAGCGGGCTGTGGGAGTCTGTTAGGGACTGGAGCTGGTCCTTAATGAGACCTAGACACCCATGGATGGCATCCAGTTTGTAGCCCTGAGGTCGAACCCCACCGTACCTGCTCAGCTGTCTCCCTCTGGCCATCCGGCACACGGCGTTGAAAGGCCATGTGTTGTTCCTGGGGGTTTTGGGAGACAGCCGGGCTGTGGGTGACTCCTGCTCGGTGGTTTGGGTAGTGGGTGGGGTCTTCTCGATGCAGCTGGGCTGCCCTGATCCTGGAGGTGAGCTGCGGATGTGGTCAATGATGGTTTGGAGGACTTGGGTGTCGATGCTGGGGTTGTCCTCCTCGTCATCAGTGAAGAGTGGCTGGGGCTGCTGTGCAGGAGGTGTTGGCGGTGCCTCTGCAATATGAAAGGGAGATGGTGTATTACAATGTGTCCACATGTCTGACACGCCATCGAACTCTGGAACCTCCTAGACACCACAGCCCCGGACGTTGCCTTCCTCACAGAGACCTGGATGAACGCCTCTTCAGCGCCCGACATCGCCATCGCCATCCCTGAGGGCTACAAGATCACCCGGAGGGACCGCACCGCCAACCAGATGGGAGGAGGCATCGCCATCATCCACAGGAACACCATCCGTATCACGACCAGCACCGACAACTCCCTAACCACTGCCGAACACCTGCACTTCCAGATCCACACCGACCCGAAGACCACCCTCAGAGGCACCCTGATCTACCGACCCCCGGGACCACGCACCCAATTCAGTGAGGACATCGCCGACTTCGTCAGCCCGCATGCCCTACCTTCCGCTGACTACATCCTCCTGGGGGACCTCAACTTCCACCTGGAGAACAACAACGACCGCAACACCAGCACCCTGCTCGACAACCTCGCCAACCTTGGACTCAAGCAGATGGTGTCCACCCCCACAGACCTCGCCGGACACACACTCGACGCCGTCTTCTCATCAGGCACAGACATCGCCTTCAGCCACGCCACAGAACTTCACTGAACGGACCACAGCTGTGTCCACTTCACCTTCAAAAGAACGACGATCCACCACCACCAGCAACAGGTTGCCCGTAGAAGCTGGAACAAGATCACAGCCGACCAGCTCGCCGCCTCCCTGAGCCAGCACCCTCCTGCCAGCTCAGTGAACCCCAGCCAGGCCGCCGACAACCTCACGAAGTGGATCAGCAACTGCGCGGATGAACTCGCCCCTCTGAGGACCCCGCCCAGCAGACCCGGCAGCAAGAAAGCCCCATGGTTCACCGACGAACTCAAGAGCTCCAAGAAGAACTGCCGAGCCCTCGAGAAAGTCTGGAGAAGGGAACCAACACCGGACAACATGACCACCCTCAAGCTCGCCACCCGGAAGCACCACCAACTGATCCGCGCCGCCAAGAAAACTGCATTCAAGGACCGGCTGGACAACAACGCACACAACTGCAAGGAACTCTTCAACATCGTGAAAGAGCTCTCCAACCCCAGCACAGGAAATAACGACATCACCCCATCGCAAGACCCCTGCAACTCCCTTGCCTCCTACTTCCACAACAAGATCGCAGACATACACAACAGCTTCAGCATTCATCCGACGCACGCCACGACCACAGCAACGCCGCCCACCACCACCCTCCGCGCCTGGACTCCGATCGTCACCGAAGACACCGTCCGCATGATGAACTCCGTCCACTCCGGATCTCCGACCGACCCCTGCCCTCACCACGTCTTCAACAAGGCAGACGCTGTCATCGCACCCCACCTGCGGGACATTATCAACACCTCCTTCGACACCGCCACCTTCCCTGAGAGCTGGAAGCACGCCGAACTCAGCGCTCTACTCAAGAAACCCACAGCGGACCCCACCGAACTCAAGAATTACCGCCCCATCTTGCTCCTCCCGTTTCCAGCCAAAGTCATCGAGAAGACCGTCAACAAGCAGCTGGCCGCCTTCCTCGAGACAAATGGATCCCTCGACCCCTCACAGTCTGGCTTCCGAGCCAACCACAGCACCGAGACCGCCCTCATCGCTGCCACCGACGACATCCGAGCCCTGATGGACAACGGAGACACAGCGGCCCTCATCCTCCTAGACATCTCCGCGGCATTCGACACGGTCTGCCACCGCACCCTAGTGCAGCGCCTCAGCAACGTCGGAATCCAGGAGAAGGCACTGGAATGGATCATCTCCTTCCTCGACGGAAGGACATAGAGAGTCCGCCTACCACCGTACAAGTCAGAGGCCACCAAAGTCATCTGCGGCGTCCCTCAAGGGTCCTCGCTGAGCCCCACCCTCTTCAACGTCTACATGAGCCCCCTCGCGGCCATCGCACGCCAACACAACCTCAACATAATCTCCTACGCCGACGACACCCAGCTGATCCTCTCCCTGACCAACGACCCCGCCGCCGCCAGAGCCAATCTGCACGAAGGGATGAAAGATGTAGCCGAGTGGATGACGACCAGCCGCCTGAAACTGAACTCAGACAAGACGGAGGTCCTCATCCTGGGCCCCTCGCCCTCCGCCTGGGACGACTCCTGGTGGCCCCCCGCCCTGGGCACCGCACCCAAACCGACAGACCACGCACGCAACCTGGGCTTCATCCTGGACTCCTCCCTCTCCATGACCAGGCAAGTCAACGCCGTCTCCTCGGCGTGCTTCAACATCCTACGCATGCTACGGAAGATCTTCTGGTGGATCCCCACTGAGACCAGGAAGACCGTCACCCATGCCCTCGTCACCAGCCGACTGGACTACGGCAACACCCTCTACGCCGGCACCACCGCCAAGCTCCAGAAGGGACTCCAGCGGATCCAGAACGCCTCAGCCAGACTCATCCTCGACATCCCACGAAACAGCCACATCTCCGGACACCTGAGAGACCTGCATTGGCTCCCCGTCAACAAAAGAATCACCTTCCGTCTCCTCACCCACGCACACAAAGCCCTTCACGACCAAGGCCCGAGCTACCTCAACAACCGAATCAACTTCTACGCTCCCAAACGCCACCTTCGATCTGCTGCCACGCCCTCGCCGCCGTCCCCCGCATCCGAAGAGCGACAACAGGAGGAAGGTCCTTCTCCTACCTGGCCGCCAAGACCTGGAACTCCCTCCCTCCCGACCTGCGCCTGACCCAAGACCACCTCTCCTCCAGGAAGAAGCTGAAGACCTGGCTGTTCGAGCAGTAACGGCACCCCCCCCCCCCAAGCGCCTTGAGACCCTACGGGTAAGAAGTGCACTCTATAAATGTCTTTGATTGATTGATTGATTGATAGCTGAATGGTACATGTTGACAATCAGACAGCATGGCATTGTACTGTCTGTAGATCTGGCCATGACCCAGAGTTATTGTGAGTGTGCACTGTGCTGTGCTTGATTGATCATGTGTGAAATCGTAGCCATCCCCATCCATCCCCCCAGGACCTGGTGGTCACTCACCCAATTGCGGTTCTGTTTTGTCTTGTCGAGCAGTTTCCGTTCCCCCGATTCCGGCCACAGTCTCCACACTGATGAATGTCGACGCCAGCTCCTCCATGTCGCTGTTTTCCTCCTCGTGCTTTGGCCAATCTCATATTTTTTCACGTTGAGGTTTGTGTTTTTATCTCCGTCATGGTGGTAGAATCGCATACATTGGGCGCAGTTTTGGCGGACTGTCGCATGGTACTGCGGTGTTGTGAATTCCACGTTGACACAGGGTTATTTTCCCGCAATGGGCTGCGATGTGTAAAGATGGGTTAGCATTGTTTGTTGATATTTAGCACACGTTCTTGTGAGTGAATATACCCCTTGGTCTCTAATCCTCAAATAATGTGGGATGCATTGAAAGCCGCAATTCGAGGCCGCATGATTAAACTAATGTCTAAGAAAAACAAGGAAGATAATAAAGCATTAGACCAATTGGAACAACAAATAAAGTCATTAGAAAAATCCCTTAAACTCTCCAGAGTAAAGGTGCAACTAAACCAACTGGCTAAACTAAAATAGGAATTCAACAAAATCCTAAGTAGTAAAGCCCACCTTCTGATTCAAAGAAATAAAGGCATCAAAGTTTGGGGTCCGAACAAAGCGGGTAGAATGCTAGCCTCTGATGTGAAACAAAACTACTGTAAACCTAGGTTAACTTCTATAAAGAATGAACATGGTATATCCGCCAACAAAAAGAAAGAAATTCTGACCACTTTTGAGGACCTCTACTGCAAATTCCATGCAAAAAGTAATGACTCTTCATATGGATCCCGCTTAGACTACCTTAAAGGTATTAATATCAAAAAAGTAAATAAAGATATCAAACTCTCCCTAGAAACCCCTATTTCTCTACACGAAATCCTGTATGTAATTAAAAATCTCAAACCTAGGAAAGCCACAGGCCTGGGCAGCATCCCAGCTTTCTTCTATCAAACGTGGACATCCTCTTTAGTCACCCCCCTTAAGTTCCTTTTCACCCATTTTTAGGTTGAGCCTCGGCAGCACGCATGCATTGTCTGCTCGACCTGTTGTAATCACTATAGGAGTGTAATCCCGCCTGCTGCTTACTATTGGTTCACTCACGCGTCAGTCTTTTTTGGTGGCTCCTCATTGGCTGGTGCTCCTGTCCTGATACATCACTTTTGAGTTTTGCTCAGGAGCACCACCCAACTACAGTTTCCTTATTCGGTAGATGCTTTATGGGCTCCTTTGGGGACTACTTCAAGAATGAAGAAGTGTTCAAGCTTGTTTTCCCTGTCAATTCGACACTCACTGCTCTTCCTGTTTCGTGAAACGGGTGCAGCGTTGATTAAAGAAAGCTATGTGGCCTTGACGACTGCCACTCTTCATGTTTCATGACTCAGGGGGTGTGTTGATAAAAGAAAGCAGCGTGTGCCCTTCCTCTAATGAGCTATTGTCCTCTCCCAGATCCATGTTTTTTGTTGTGCTTGCTTTGATTATTGTTTGTTAATGAGCAGCTATATAAATCAAAATAGGCACTGTCAGTAAAGTACAGTATTCCAATGACCCTTTTATTCTGCGCTTTGCTTGCATTGACACCTGCTTCATGGGCGCTGCTCTTTATGCTTCGTGAGGCAGGCACCATGTTTTTTATTTTTTTTATTTTACAGAGTTTTATATAACGCAAACTTGACCCGAAGGTATCCTGCCACATCGAATCCACTGCGTGAAACTACGGTGCAGAGGGGGAGCTTACCGGCATTGTGGGGAGCAGCTAACACCCTCAGACGCCACCGCCACTCGCTCCGCCGCTCCGGGACTACATCTCCCGGCTGCCCTAGCGGCGGAGCGCTCCAGTGACGCGACATCAGCTCCAGGAGGCGCGTAGAGAACCGCGGCCCCTGGTGGAGCGGGTGGGAGTCCTACCACATCGAATACACTGCGTGAAGCTATGGTGCAGCGGGGTAGCTTACCAGCATTGTGGGGAGCAGCTAACACCCTCAGACGCCACCGCCACTCGCTCCGCCGCTCCGGGACTACATCTCCCAGCTGCCCTAGCGGCGGAGCGCTCCAGTGACACAACATTAGCGCCAGGCGGCGCTTTAAGAACCGCGGCGCCTCGCGTCGCGGTACGCGCCGGGCGAAGCCCGGGCCAAGGGCGGGCCCATTCAAAACCGGCCAAGGACGGGACGGGCCATCCCCCGTTCATCTGCTCCAGTGAAATAAGGTCAGTTTAATTCCTAACTGTGGGACTGTACTTGATCCCTGTCATAGAGGAGTATAAGAGACAGGCTCCTAACAGTAATCATATAATGCACTTAACACTCCTTTTATTGATCACAACCCGGTCCATTTGGTCCTGAAAGCGGGTTTTTCACGTGTGGATGGCCCCAACAACCCTAGGGCCCAAATTAGTGTGATCACTAGTGACCAGGGAAGAAGGCTGAAGTGGGCAAAGTTCCAGCCTACTTTTTAGATAGCCTGCGTAGAGGTGTGATGATTTAGCTAAATGCTATGATGGGGCTACTCCTCCAGGGGAGACCATCAGAGCCTTTGGTGAGATCTGCAAGCAAATTGCTAAAGACCTAACTGTCCCTTCAAGGCCTAGCAGGAGAAAAGCAAAGAAATGGTTTGACTCAAATTGTTTGAAAGCTCACAGAAATTTAATGAAAGCTCTTAAGACAATACCGAGAGATAAAGCCCTAATAGTTAAACTTAGAACGGAATACAAATCTAGCATACATAGGTGTAAATCAGAGATCAAAAATGAAACATGGGATAGCCTTATGACAGACGCAGTTCTAAAGGATAGCTCTAAATTTTGGGCCATTGTTAATGGCCCACTGCTGATGGGTGAGGACAATAACAAGCTCGAAATAAACATCCCTGAAGATGACTGGGTGAAACACTTCGAAGCTATCTACGCAAGCAACGAAGTAAATGCCCCATTTGTGCCTCCTATTACTTGTCCAGTTCGTGCACCTTTAGAGTTTACAGAAGCAGAGGTGGCAAAAGCTATAATTTATTCAGCTAGCAACAAGGCTCCTGGTCCCGATGGCGTCCCTACTGATCTGTATAAGGCAGACGTTACACTCTGGGCCCCAATCTTACAGAATGTGTTTAATTCTTCAACCTCCTCTGGCTTTCTTCCTTCATGGGCCCAATCAATTATTATCCCCATTTTTAAAAAAGGCCAGAGAGCAGACCCAAGGTGTTACAGGTCAATATCTCTCATAGACTCCTCTGTAAAAAAATTTATTTAGGTAAGGTCCTGCTGGCAAAGATATCCGATTGGGTCTCGGATAATAACATTCTTGCCGAGTCCCAATAGGCACTGTGGACCAGTGTCTCAACCTGTATCTTTTAATCAACAAATATACGGTATCCAGCAAGGGCTCTATTTATATGGGATTCATGGACTTGTCCACGGCTTTTGATCTAGTTAATAGATCAAAGCTATAGACAACTCTATTGGATATGGGGATTGACCCCAGCCTGGTCTTTTTTATGGCGGATATCCATAGAGATTTACAAGCGACCGTCAGAATGACACAAGAAGGCTCCTGCACTAGGCACTTAAGATCTGGGAGAAGGGTGAGGCAAGGATGCATCTTGGCCCCTTTGCTGTTCACCCTATATGTCAATGCTCTAGACAAATCCCTCGAAACGTCTACCCAGGATGTCCCGCGTATAGGAAGCCGTTCCATTCCTGTGCTCCTATACGCGGACGATGCTGTTCTTTAGCAGGTACCCCGTTAGCCCTACAACGGCTATTGCACCATTTCGGGGAGTTTATGTCATCCCTAGACCTAGTGGTTAACACCTCTAAGTCTCATGTCATGGCTGTGGGGCCGAGTAAGAACAGAGCACAGTCCTTTTATTGCAGAGGGGTTGAGGTTCAAGGTGTGAGAGCATTTACATATCTGGGGGTCCTGTTTGATAACGGTTGCTCATGTGCGGCCCAGAAGCTGGCAAAAAAGAATGCTTTGGTACGAGCGGGCTCTGCACTATTAAAATTAATACAGCGTTTGGGGGGACGACCTTATGAGGCAATCCTTAAATTATATAATGCCAAATGTCTTGCCCTAACCCTTTATGGTTCAGCAATTTGGGGGTATACAAACATGATAGAGGTACAAAGGGCTGAAAATAAATTGTTTCGTTCCTTTTTAACGGTTCCACAGTCTACCCCAACATTTGCTGTTCACCAAGAGCTAGGCATGGGATTTGTTGGTGACTTGATTAGTTTAGCACCCCTCACATGCTGGCTCAAAACCTGGCTCAATCCTGAGCTAACATTGAATCGTCTAATAATAAGAAATTGTATCCGTTTGGAAAGGGGGATCAAAATTCCATGGTTATCCTACATCAAAGTAACATTTGCTAAATTGGGGCAACCAGAAATTTTTGATCACCCGGAAGGTATTGTTAAAGACGATATACTTTGGGTCAAAAGGCAATTGTTGTCCATGAAATTACTGGAAAGAGAGGCCGAGGAACTAGCAAAACCAGCTGTGAGAGAGCACTTTTTGCTAGTCACTTCCCCTTCCCTGGAACAGTACCTAAGAGTCGTTTCCAAACCTTTCCATCATTGGCTCTTAATCAGATTTCGGTTTAACCAGGTATATCTTTTACTAGGAAACTATCAGACATGGAGCACCCCAGACAAGTCTCCCTTTTGTGACTGCGATAACTGTTCAATGCAAAACACCACCCATTTCATGTTCTTTTGTAAGCATTACTCAACATTGAGGAAAAAATCATCATCCCACTCTTAAGAGGTTTGGGGTTCTATCAGGTTAAACCAGCTCTATTGTATCTTCAAATGTTAAATAATACCTGGACTATATTTAACATCGCAAGTTATCTTGTCGCAGCTGTAAGATCCAAGAAACTTAGCGAGCACGATATAAATGGTTTATGAATTTTCTCCCCTTTTGTAAAGTAAATTTAAAAGATTTGAATTCTGTAAATAATTTTCAATATGTAAAATTGCTGGGCTAATTTTTTAGTATTTTTAATGTTTTATCATCATGTTTTTTACTGTGTACTTTTATGATTTTAATTAATCGAATAAAGTGATTTTGACTTGACTCCTAACAGTAATCATGTCAACTACAACACATGAAGTACCGAATATTAGGAAGTCCACCAGAGGATGACTAATGGGCACCCTGGACAACTTCTTGGTCAGGGTAACGTCAGCACTGGCACAAGGATATTGAACTTACCGAGCAGAGATAATCCTTGGAAACCCCATTTGATAAGAGATCTTCATTGGGAAGCCTGGCAAGGGTTAGATCACCAATACACCACCCAATCGACTCCCAGGACACATTGCCCCCTTCAGCAGTTGTGGAGTGAAGCCTCTCGTCACAGCCTGTTGTTATCCTCGAAACAAGCTCAAACTCCCCTATTGGGACGGACACCCATAATGTTCCAAAGATAATCCTCTCTCCCAATATTAAAGCTTGCTATGCCTCCCATGCAGAAACAGGTCTTCTCCAGCAAGATGCCAGAGTGGCCGCTAAAAAGAAGCGCACTGGGGCACAAGCAATTGTAGGAGTTAAAAAAGCAAAAACTGGCAAAATGGATGTGCCCAATGAAGATCCAGCTGCCAGACTTCCTCCTAGTCCTGCCCATTCAATAGTAATTGCTTCAGAGGGGCTTATCAGTCCTAATTCTACCTTGGGGGGAGAAGTACAACCCGATATGCGTCCTTTGTTTTGGAAGAGACTGGATAGCACCTTTAAAAAACTTTGCAATCCAATTACCGCACGACTGGACTCAATTGAGAACAGTCTGGTCTGCCTTGAACTCTCACTCGCATCATTCCAGGAGCAAGCAGGATCGAGGGCCAATGATTCTACTCGCAGGCAGGCAAAAACTACAGGCCAAATTCCAACTGACCCTAATGATGATGTAGCATCAAATAGTCGTACTGCCCCCACACAAAAAACCCCTCATCCTCTGTTAATGAACAGGTTCCCAATCCGCCAGCAGATGCAAACATAGCCACAAGGGATATATCTCAAAAAGCAGCTGCTAGCAGACCAGCACTCACACTACAAAAACCGCCTGCGGCACCTTTGGTTCATAGTGTTGATTCTCTGCCCACTATTAATCTCCCACCTCAATCAGCGCCCTACGTGGTGGTTTTGGCGGGGGGTCCTGCTCTGGCCCAGGGGAAAAGGAAGACATACGCAGAACTTAAAAATAAGTGCACCTTCTGGCTCAATGAGAAACGACCACTCACAACAAACATAACAGCAGACATTCTGTTCGCCAGGAGAGTGAATTGGATTTGCAGGAGCACTAAAACCTTGGTGGGGGACTGTGTTATAATTAATTTTAGATATTGGAGGTGTGTGGAATTTATTTGTAACTGGCCCCAAAATGTTTTGCTGCCTGGAATTCTCACATTGCCACTGTCCCATTTTTACCCCAGCACCCAATTCCAAGAGAATCATTCTCACAGGGTGAAGCGCTGAACCCATGCCCTCTGGGGAACATCATGCTCTTTAATAGATTCAATGCCCTCTCAGGACTGGGGAACTGCGACTGACGGCCTGTGCCCCAAACCCCAGTACAGAATAGTATATCTTAAGGTAATGGGGGAGTTGTCGAAAAGGGGCCTGGCCAAGTTACTGGCCAGCCATTACCAGATGTTAATGGGAGACCGGAGCAGAAGGGAACAGGAGGCCTTATTGATCTGTCATTATCCAGAGATGAACCCTCCCTTGACAGGGACTCATCATTGAGAGGATTAGCGGTAATCCCACTAACAGCTTACACCACTGTATCTATCACTGACCCACCTGCTCCAGTACAATATGGGCCTATGAACGTATCTGGTGGCTCAAATAGCTTGGTTAACTGTGGCAACCCGCCACTCAGAAATTATAATCAAAATACAACTTTAAAAATGTTATCCTGGAATATAGCAGGTCTTGCCACCAACCAGGATATTGCTGACTGGTGTGCTTTTGTAGACCTCCATGGGATCTGTATATTCCAGGAAACATGGGCTCTTAATCCCATACATAGACTGGGCTATACCACCTACATGGAGTCAGCCCTGAAAGGTCCCAGAACGAGACCAACGGGGGGGATTGTGTATCTGGATAGATGCTCATCTTGGGTTTTCCATGAAAAGAATAGGCACCAACAGCCCTGACCTGACCTGTATTATACTGTCACACATTAAAACACCTAAACTGGCACTTATTAATATTTATTCGAGGCCAGCAGGACCGGGGGGTACCTCCCAGACATTAGACTCCCTGTCCTCTCTTTTGCAGTCCCTCCTGGGAGATGTCGCATTGATGATTAGTGGTGACTTCAATTGTCATTATGAACCACTTATGGGAGTCCCCCAAATCTCAACAGAAGAGGACGAATCCAAATATGTATCCAGCCAAACAATGGTCAGCCCTGGGACTCCAGTTAACTTCTATAACCTACTCCTATTCCAATAGAGCATATAATGGGCGATTCAAGGGGGATAGCCCAGGGCATCCAACCTACAGTGGAATGGAGCGCTCTTCCGTAATTGATTATTTTATGGTTAGCATGCCCCTATGGTCTAAGATTCTCAATTTTCATATTTCTAGTCGCACGGAAAGCGACTATAACCCCCTGTCAACTGAGATTAATTTTGATTTGATAACTGAGTGTAATGAAACTTATGAAAACAGTGACCTCAGAATAATTCAAGGTGGGAGGAGAATCAGATGGGCAAACATGAAGAAATCTACTGAAGATATGGGAAAATTATACTTGAGCACAATTCCCCTCCTAGAAAGGGCAAACTCCATCACGACTCTCCCATTTGGTAATAGCGCACAAAGGATCCTGCCAGGTTTACATGAGGAACTTATCACCCTATTGGCGAACTCCTTTTATAAAATAACCCCTATTAAACCCAAGACTCATGTTACCAAACACCCTTAGTTCAATAAGGGTTGTAGAGAACTGAAGCATGGGTTACTTAAGGCATTGAAACAAGGCACCCCGGGCGCCATGACTGAAGCTAGGCGTGCTTACAAACTAATGATTTTTAACGCTAAAAAAGAGTGGGAAGAAAAACGATGGCACGCCATCCGATCTACACTCGAGGCCAAAGATCGACGGTCCTTCTGGAACACACAGGGAAACCAGAAGGCAGGACCTCGATTGATCCAAATATTCCTGAAGAATCTTGGTCTCTACATTTTAAAGAGCTCTACTATATTCCTCCAACTTCAAAAAGTTCAGCCCCCACTGCTTTGACGGTCTTGGACTTTAATTGGTCAACACCGCTCTTTACCTTGGATGAGGTTCTTATTGCAGTGCATTTCCTGCAATCAAACAAAGCGCCTGGACTAGATAGGATTCCAGGCGACCTCTTCAAAGAGGAACTGGTAGTTTGGGCCCCTTATCTCTTACTACTTTACAATGCAATCTTGCAGGGTCTACCTCTCCCAGGCACATGGTTGGGGGCGGAGATAATACCCATTTACAAGAAGGGTTCTCCGCTCGAACCATCAAACTATAGGCCAATCAGCCTTATCGATGTAAGCCAGAAAATCTATGCAAGACTACTCTTACAACGCCTACTAGATTGGGTAAATGATAACAATATTCTGACCCCCCTCCAGGCAGGTTTTAAGGTCAAAACGTCCACAATCGATCAACTGTTCCGGCTCCATGTCCTCTACTGGAAGCATGTTGCCCTGGACCAGGGAAGTTTATATCTAACATTTGTGGACCTAAAATCAGCATTCAATATGGTGGATCGAAATCAACACTGGGCTATTTTACTATCAATGGGGGTGCCACCATACCTATGCAACCAATTTAAACATCTCCATGATGGCACCTATGCCAGAGTACGCTTTGGAAAGTACGGTCAACTAACTGGGCCCTTTCCGGTTGAGAAGGGGGTCAGGCAGGGCTGTGTTCTTGCCCCAACCCTCTTCTCCCTCTTTCTCAATGAGCTCATAGAAGATCTACTATCCATCAAAGATATTGACTCCCCGAAACTAGCCTCGCAGAGATTTCCTGCGCTAATGTTTGCAGATGATACTCTGCTCCTCTCAAAATCCCCCATCGGCATGCAGAGGGTCTTAAACCAGTTTATCCGTCCATCATCCCCTTTTGCATCGCTTTGTTTGCCCTAAATTGGCAGGGTATGCTCAGACATGAGTCCCTTGCTCACTTGGCCACTGGATTCAAGATAGCCTGGCTGATGAGGAAACCAGCCCCAGGATGCTTGTTTCCGGTCCAGGGAAGACACGGCTTGGCAGTTCGGGCTGGACTGTTCCCATGAGGCACTGGGTCAGACTGATTTGCATATGGCCATGTCTGAACTGGGGTGGATGAGTGAGCTAAAGAATGGTGATGGATTAAACCCAGATCAGTTGACTGGGTGTGAGTGTTTGATTTGCTCAAACGCTCCATCCATCATCCCCTTTTGCATCGCTTTGTTCGCCCTAAGTTGGCAGGGTATGCTCAGGCGTGAGTCCCTTGCTCACTTGGCCACTGGATTCAAGATAGCCTTGCTGATGTGGATTATGAATCCGAAACTGGTCCCAGGATGATTGTTTCCGGTCCAGGGAAGACATGGCTTGGCAGTTCTGGCTGGACTGTTCCCATGAGGCAGAGGGTCAGACTGATTTGCATATGGCCATGTCTGAACTGGGGTGGCTGAGTGAGCTAAAGAATGGTGATCGATTAAACCCAGATCAGTTGACGGGGGGTGAGTGTTTGATTTGCTGAAGCGCTACGTCCATCATCCCCTTTTGCATCGCTTTGTTCGCCCTAAGTTGGCAGAGTATGCTCAGACGTGAGTCCCTTGCTCACTTGGCCACTGGATTTAAGATAACCTGGCTGATGAGGATTATGAATCCGAAACCGGTCCCAGGATGCTTGTTTCCAGTCCAGGGAAGACATGGCTTGGCAGTTCGGGCTGGACTGTTCCCATGAGGCACAGGGTCAGACTGATTTGCATATGGCCATGTCTGAACTGGGGTGGCTGAGTGAGCTAAAGAATGGTGATGGATTAAACCCAGATCAGTTGACTGGGGGTGAGTGTTTGATTTGCTCAAGCGCTCCGTCCATCATCCCCTTTTGCATCGCACCAATTTAAACATCTCCATGATGGCACCTATGTCAGAGTACGCTTTGGAAAGTACGGTCAACTAACTGGGCCCTTTCCGGTTGAGAAGGGGGTCAGGCAGGGCTGTGTTCTTGCCCCAACCCTCTTCCCCCTCTTTCTCAATGGGCTCATAGAAGATCTACTATCCATCAAAGATATTGACTCCCCAAAACTAGCCTCGCAGAGATTTCCTGCACTAATGTTTGCTGACGATACTCTGCTCTTCTCAAAATCCTCCATGGGCATGCAGAGGGTCTTAAACCAGTTTATCAAATTTTGTGACCATAGAAATCTGGTAGTCAACATTGATAAAACCAAGTATATGGTATTTAATGCCAACACTACTAATTGTCCCCATCCCATGATGGAAGGTAGACCACTAGAAAGAGTCCCAACATTTGACTACTTAGGTTTGACCCTAACCGACAGAATGGGGTGGGGTGCACAAATGGCTAAGGCAAACTTAAAACTTATACAGACAACTGGGGGAATTTTAAAAGTCCAAAAAATCTGTGCCTACAAAATTGTTAGTGCCCCACTGGAAATCTTCAAAGTTCAAGCAAGATCATCTTCCCTTTACGGGCAGGAATTTGGGGACATGTTCCTTCTACTGATTTAACCACTACAGAAAATAACTTTATTAGGCAAATCTTAACCTTACCTAGAAGTACTCCAATAATCCCACTTAGGCTAGATCTGAATATCGCCTCACGTCCCCTTCTCTATTGGAGGAGGCTGTGGAGCACCCCCGAACTGGAAAGTTACAAAAAGGAATTAAAGGTGGTGCTAGCCTCCCCAGGAGCAGGTAGAATTCCATGGCTACGTTTTGTTAGACAGTCCCTTGCTCAAATTGGATATGAAAACTTATGGACAAACCCTGAGGCAACATCCTCAACTATTTCTAAGAAAACATTGTCCAGTGTTGTGAAGGATTTTAACCTCGGGAGGACACTTTTATCAGTTTCATCAATGAGCCTGACTGTGCCTTCCTGAGTCATAAGTCTATTTACAGCTTTGAACAAGAAATAGATGTAATCCAACCTACTTTAGCGAAGAAGCTGTACCTACAGTTTAGATTCAGAACACTGCCCCTTCATTCCATGACTGATAGGTGGACGGGGGGGTCCTGTACAACTATGCCCTGGCTGTAGAACCTAAAATGAAACTATTCTGCATGTTACTCTTTTCTGTCCAGCCTACTCACACATACGAAGAAAGTGGATAATACAGCTTTGCAACAACCTGGGCATCAGGGACTATCTAGCTTTTTTTAGGATTTTGAAGTCTGAAACAAATCCAGTGATAGTGTCCGCCATGACTAATTTTTTGTTCTCTATGTGGTTTACCCGAAGGAAATTACTTACCTAAGGAGGACACTCATATATTTACTTGCAGAGACTTGACAATTAATTGGATCAACAATCGCTATCTTAATGTTTTAAACCTTTTAAAATGATTTAAATTTTTATAGTCTTAACAAATTGTCTTCTCCCTTCTGATTTTATACGATGTATTTAGCACTCATAATTATCAATGAATTGTAGAAAAGTGAAAATGTATTTTTATGTGCTTTGATGGTTAAAACAAACCGAAATAAAGTTTATTGAAGAATGAATAACGCAAACTTGACCCGAAGGTATCGGGTATCAGAGCGCTTTACATAGCACCAGTTGCGTTACATGAGGGCACATTCATGGTTTTTTTGTTAGGCATGGGGAGATTAAGTGATTTGCCCAGAATCACAGGATGTTCAGCGTTGTTGCAGAGACTCAAACTCAGTTCCCCAGATTTTATGTCGACTGCCCTAGTCAACTGCTCTCCTGTTGATTAAACTTGATCAACTTCTGTTGATGAAAGAAAGCTGGCCAGGCGCTTCCTCAAATTCGCACGTTTTACAAGTCATGACTGAAAAAGCCACTGGCTTCTCATTTGTGATCCATGAGTCCTGCAGAAGGGCAATAAACATATTTTTGAGGAACAGAGTGAACCAAACCCCATCCCCCTGATGTCCATGGGCCCCTTAATTCAGAAGGGGTGGGGCCTTGCTCTTTTTTCAAAGACTTGTAGTAGGCAGCAAGAAGCATGGCAGCATTGACTAATGAGTGCGGGGTGCGGTGTATTGACTTTCCATCTCCACAGACTAGGTATTCGCATCTTTGAAGATGTTGGCAGAGTCAATAAAATTCCTTATGGCGCTAATATTAGTTGGTGGTAATTGCTAGATAATTCCCAGAACTGAACAGTGTGGGCTCATTTGTTCTCAGATAAATCAGAGCATTGTGTCTTGGTTCTGTATTTGTAATACTGTGTATGGTTTTAGTTCACACCTTCTGTTTGCAGGTATTTTTTTTATTATATATATAACGATTAGTTGTGAGGACTCTCTGTGCCGTTGAGCAGCGTCAGGCTTTGCAGGTGGGTACATTTGAATTCTTAACATATTCAAAGCAATGTGTTGAGTATCTGGCTCATATTTGTGCAGGTGCCCTGCAGGTCGGGAGTTCAATTTCCTGAGAGGGCCAACTGGGTCTTCTACCTTTGAAAAGTAGATAATAGAGTAGCATTAAAATGGGCCTGTTTTATAACCTTGTTAATTTGGGGGAGACTCTCCAGAAAAGTATTTTTAAGCCGTAGCTCTTGTGTACTTCTCTCTGCCTACACTCAGTGTTGCTCGCTTTTTCACGTGTCTCGCCCCACCCCCTCTCTCATGTGATTTTATTTGTGCTTCTCCACATTGCTTCCCCCTCCTGCCCTCCCCCGTTTAGATTTAGCTTTCCCTTGCGCTCTCACCCTTGTTCCTTTTGCACCCTTTCCCCTGTGCTGCTTCCACTGCCACACCTGTCTTTAAAAAAAGCTCTTTTTAATGTTTGTTTTTATAGTTTTATATAGCGCGAACTAGACCCGACACAATGGGTATCAGAGCACTTTACATGAGCACCAGTTTTGTTACATGAGGACACATTCATTTTTTGTTAGGCACAGGGAGATTAAGTGATTTGCCCAGAATCACAGGATGTTAAGCGTTGTTGCCGAGACTCATACCCTGTTTTCCAGTTTCGAGGTAGACTGCTCTAGCCGTAAGGCTACATCCTCTCCCTCTTTGCTCATTTTTCTTTGCTTTTTGGGTAACGATTTAAAAAAAACACTTGCTTCATTGTGTGGGTATGCGAGCACCTACACCCACAAACTGACAGCTGGCCTTGTTAAATGCTTTTTTAATTTTAGCCACACTGTACACAAACACAAAGACACAGTGAACATGCGGCTGTGCACATAACTCCAAACCAGTGTCCTTCTTCTCTTGGCAGATTATGCCAGAGACACAGAAGACTCACTTGTGTGGTAAAAAAAATCCTACCTGTTGCAAGTAATATGGCAGTACTTCTTATTGCAATTTGCAACCTTCAACTCCTCAAGGTTCCCAAAATTAAAAAAGCCCGTCAAGGAGGCAGGGCTCTGGCCTATACTGGGCCTGTTCTGTGGAACACCCTTCCCCTCTCACTAAAGCTCAGCTCTGATCACTTATCTTTTCGTAAAACCCTGAAAACCTACCTCTTCGCTAGTATTTAATTTTTTTCTCCCACTATTTATTGGTATTGTCCGGGTACAGTAGCAGGTTTCCCCTGGACGGCAAAGCGCGGAGATACCCCTTCGGGGGTCTATTCAGGCGCTATAAAAGCATATAAATAAATAAATAAAAATAATATACTAAAACATTCTTGGCATTGACTGTTTAGATAAGAGTATACTACACATCAACCGAGGAATATCTAATCTGCTTCAAACACAGTCCCAACAGTATATCTCTGTAACCATCCCCAGCAGCTGCAAGAATCCCATGGAGTGTTTCCATAGTGAAAGTTTTAAAGTTGAACGTTACGGGTATCAGAATGGTTGCCCTGCTTCTTGTAGGTTATATTTTGTTAAGTTTTGAGTGTAAGGCTAAATAATGCCTATATTTGGGACCTCTTCAACACATAATTCAGTTTGGATCCTTTGAAACAATGTTTACCAATAACCAGCAGGTGCTCCTTGATAGTCCATCTCGTTTTCTTTCTCTCTAGGGATCACTTAAAGGTACCTGTCCGGATTAACAAAGGGAGTTCTTATTTTTTTTAAATTTTAATAAAATAAAGGTTTGTGTGGTTTAGAAATCGTTGTCTGCTACCCTATACCGCTAAAATTGCAGAGAAAATTGCAAATGTGCAATTGATGGCATTTGCGGAGAAGAACAATCTCCTACACCCCTCACAATCGGGGTTCCGAAGAGGCTTCTCTACTGAGACGGCCCTATTAAGAGCCACCGAAACTCTACGTCAAGGAGCTGACGCAGGCCTAACCATGGCACTGGTCATGCTAGACCTTAGCGCAGCGTTCGACACTGTAGCACATATCACCTTGCTACAGTGTCTGAACAGAGGAGGTGTGACTGATAGAGCACTCGGTTGGCTTAAATCGTTTCTGGCAGGCAGAAGCTTTCAGGTTCAACGTGGCTCTTTCCAGTCTGAAGAGTGGGCATTGGAACAGGGGGTGCCACAGGGCTCTGCCTTAAGTCCTACCCTTTTTAACTTAGATATGGCCCCCCTGACTGAGTTAGTTCAATCGTTCGGCGTAGAGATTGTATCCTACGCCGACGATACACAGCTCCTACTCACCCTCACCCAAACGCCGGCTGCTGAAGCCAATAACTTCAGAGCCTGTATGCAAGCTCTGGCCACTTGGATGGACACACACTGCCTTAAACTAAACGGATCCAAGACAGAAGTCCTGGTGGTTGGTGGTGATCAACGGCTTTGGACATGTGATTGGTGGCCAAGCTGTTTAGGCGATATGCCTACACCATGTACTGAAGCCAAAAATTTAGGGATATGGATGGATCCCACACTCTCTTATGAGACACACATTAACCGTCTAGTAGGCAAGTGTTTTGGAGTCTTAAAGACTCTCAACAAAACCCTAGATCACCTTCCTTTGGAGGCCCGGCGCACTATGACCCAGGCACTGATAACGTCACGCCTCGATTATGGAAATGTCCTTTTCCTGGGAGCGTCTTGTAAAAGCATTGGAAGACTCCAAATACTGCAAAATGCTGCAGCCCGCCTAGTGCTTAGACTCCCTCGAAGAGCCAACTCTAAAACCACTCTGGATGCCCTCCACTGGCTCCCAGTGAAAAAAAGAATACAGTACAAAGTACTCCTAATATGTCATCAGATCATCTGGAATAAAGCCCCCAGATATCTGACAGGTCTGGTTACCAGGTATGAACCACGCAGATCACTCAGATCTAGCGGTATGGGCATGCTTATGACCCACCGCTATAGGAGAGAAAAAATGGGAGGTCGGTCTTTCAGAGTGGCGGCTGCAACAGCATGGAATAAACTTCCCAGCCATCTCCGCATGGAGCCTTCAGAAACCATTTTCCGACGGCAACTAAAAACTCATCTGTTCTCCTTATAGCCTATTTAATGCCCCTTGCCTCGTACTGTCTTCTCCCCCCTTATGAGTTTATCGCCTCTTCTTTAGCGCGGGGACACGCCGAGATGGCGTACTATTTTCCATGCGCTCTATAAATGTCTTTATTATTTATTATTATTATTATTATTTGTAAACCGCTAACAAATTCACACATATATACATAGAGGGTACATTGGGTATCGCATTACTGAAAGTTTGAGCTGTTGGCATTGCATTATTATTAGCACTTCCAATAGCGCAAACTTTCAGTAATGGGAGCCCTAGTGCATTGCAAATGCTTGTTCCTCCTCTGGCACCATTAAAAGTACCTCAGCAGAAGCAACTATAAGTCATTCCCAAAGAAGACAAAGATCCTTCCAACCCTAAAAACTGCATCCCTAGATCCCTAATATATTCTGATTGCAAGCTATATGCAACAATTATTGCACTAAGACTAGAATCCATATTTAACAAATGTATACATACCCCCCAAACCGGCATCATCAAAGGCAGATTTAGCACAGACAGGATCAGAATATTCAGCCATAACATAAAGAAAGCCCACGACTTTGACCAGCTTGCTTGTGTGATAGTTTTTGATGCAGAGAAGGCTTTTGCCAAGGTCTCTTGGCCTTTCCTCCATGCCACTCCTACTGCTTTCCACCTAGGTCCCTCCTTTAGCAACTTTTTTACAGGGAGCCGAGAGCCAGAATAACAGCGGGTTATCTAATACCATCAACTCCAATAAGGTACCAGAAAAGGCAGCTCTTTCTCTCCATTTTTATTTCTCCTAACACAAGAACCCCTTCTCACACAAATCAGAGAGGACCCCTCCATCCCAGATATCTACTTCAAAGCAGGAATGCAGAAAGTTTCGGCCGTTTCCGACCGGTAAAGGGCTATGGAGATGTAGGGGCCAAAAAAACGTACATTTTCGGTAATTTTACCGAATCGGTAATTTTACCGAATCGGTAAAATTACAGAATCGGTAAATTTACCGATTCTGTACATTTTACCGATTCAGTAAATTTACCATTCGGTAAAAATACCGAAAATGTATTTTGTGATGTAGGTAGCACTTCTAACAGTGCTACAGGGCCTTTAGAATTCGGTATTTATCATGCAATACAATTGCATGGTAAATTACGAATTCTTGTGTACATGCACATCTGTGCATGTACACCTGTGCCATGTGGCACACAGACATGCCCTGAGGGCATGTCTGTGTGCCACATGGCGCAAAAGCCAGTTACAGGGGTGCAACAGGGTGTCAAAGTGACACCCTGTTCCCCTTAGCAATTCGGTATTTTTACGGATTCTGTAAATACCGAATCGGTATTTGCTATAGAATCCTATGGGCTTCAAGGACCATAGGATTCAATAGCAAATACCGATTCGGTATTTACCGAATCGGTAAATTCCGAATCTTACCGATTCGGTAAAAAATACCAAATTTTTACCTACATCTCATTCACAGATTCATAAATACCGAATCGGTAAAATTCGGTATTTATGAACTGGTAAATGAGATTTACCTACATCTGGCCCCAAGACTGCCAAAATCACTGGGTGGCCTAAACTTTCCATACTACAGGCAATAACAGCACTCATTCCTAGCTAAACAAGGTAGCCTCTGTTTCTCTCCCTCGAACACCATCTCCACCTCGTGGTTCGAGATTGAAAAGGCGCTAGTGGAACGCCTCTCTCTTATTACTACTAAGAAAATAATAGCAACACACACAACAAGCATCCTCACATGTACAGCACAAGTACTTCGCAAAACTGAAAACAAACTCCCAAATAAAATGTGATACTCAACTCTGGGCTTATTATGCCACAGCGATCACCTGTCAATAGATGGCAATATGTTACTCTTAGAGAAATGGCACGAAAGGGCATACTATACATAGGAGACCGTGTCTAAATTCAAAGCTAAATTTGACTAAAATGACTTCAACTTCTCTCACTATAAAAATATAATATATTATCTACAAGCATAAAACTCCAGTGACTGCTGACCTGTCTACTACTCTGCGATCATATTCTAAAGATGGCCACTTAGCCTATAAACTCTAGTCTTTGCTATCACCCACCAGCTCTTCACTAATGAAACCAATATAAAACAAATAGGGGTAACTCCTCTGTGACACTAACAACCCTGCAGCCACTCCATTGAACAGGCCAACATCTGGGTGAACCTAAACTCTAGCAAAATCACATGTGCCTAAGAGTAGACACTGGGCAGAAGATATGTCCCACTGAACCCCTCCTTAACATTTTAAACTAGACCTCAGTAATTTTGACGCATGCTGGAGCTGTCAGAAAGGACCAGGAGACCTCGGTCATATGCAACTAGATTGCACCTACTCTAAAAACTTCTCGGCTGAAATAGGTAAAGCCATATCACAAATTCTGAACTTGAGATGGACTTCAACTCTACCCTCTATTTCCCTGGGTATCCTTCCCCCCTGACACGCACTATAAATTAAACAAAGAAGACCCTAGTCTTTGTGATATTCTTGTATCAACTAGTCTCAAAGTCATTCAATTTGAATGGAAAAACCTTTCCAAAATATGCCAACACACCTGGTGGGAATCGATACAATTCGCCAGAGGAGCAGCAAACTCCTTAAACACATTTCTACAAACCAGCTCAAGACAAAAATATTAAATTTGCTCCAAGTTAGACACTTTTGTTAAGAATACAAACACATAGTATCTGCCAACGCCTTCCCACCTTCCACTACCCACTACCCACTACCCACTCTATACCCACATCCGTCCTCCTTGAACATTCCACCACCCCTACCCGTCCCTCCCCTCCACTCCCCTCGCCTCTCACTCCCACTCTCCTCCTGCCTGGCCTATCTTCTCTCTATCACTCTGGCTTTCATTTCCTCTCTTTCCCATTCTAACCATATGATCAGCATGGGTAACCTTCTTCTGATGGCAACCTACCAGTCAGTTCTTCATTATCCTCAGAACAAACACCATTAATAACCCACATCTCCACAACATACTGTCTACAACTAAACAACTATCTACGATATATGCAATTTTTTCCACCCTAAGCTATAGTATTGATTTGAACTGCCTTTTATGTTACCCCTACTTGAACTTGATTTTTCTATCCTCTCTATATCTTTACTGTAACTGTACTTTAGTTACGTAAAACCCTAATAAAATCTATCTTGAAAATCAAAAAGAGAGGCGTTGGATTGGGCAGAAACCTGTCATTACCCTAGAGATGTAGCTATTAAGGCGGGTGTTCCGACTTGTTCAAAAACATCATACTACTATACAAGATCTCAATTACACATGAAGGGTGAAACAAATCATGACAGGTGCCTGAGAGGATGCAGCGAGACAGGGAAACTACTGCATACAATATGGAGCTGTCCCCACTTGTGGACATTTTGGTTGGAGATGGAGCAACACATAATAGAGGTGACAGAGGATCAGATTACCCCCAAGCCATCTCTGGTCCTGCTAGGGTAATAGGGAACATGACATTATCTAAATATGACTTGCTATTTTGCAACACAACCCTGGTGGTGGCAGCAGCGGTCCATGCAGCTAAGCGGGGTGGGGCGGGTGGGTGGGGGTGTCGACATACGACGTAATAGGAATTCTTTATATATTTAATTTCCCCCATTCTGTCATCTTTTGACTTTTCCTCCCTCCCTCCTCTCCCCACCACACTTACCTGCATAGGCTGCTGCTTGGTGGCAAAATGATAAATCATAGCTTTGTGAGGAGTGAAAACCATACCAAGTCTGCCAGTATTGGTCATACAACATAAACTGGTGTATACAAGCGGAAGCCACAATCCATCAGGTGAAAGGTTGCCCTCAAAGGTTCGACAATATATGGAGCAAATGGAAGGCTACACAGCAAGAGGGCCAGGGAGGCTCAGAGAGATAAAGGGAGATGTTCGGAACACGCTGGGCGGGACGACATATCAGGGAAAGAATCAAGGGCTGCCAAAGTGTATAGAATTGTCCGACTGGACTAACAAATGTGCATTTGATCTATTGTTGACTACCAGGTTTCCATATGCTCTCACAATAGCTACCCGACTATGCCAGAGAATAAAATGCTTGCTAATGGTTCCCCGCAATTTACTTATTGTAACAGTTGTAAAATGAATAAAAACATATTTTAAAAGATGATAAATAGGCTATGCTCCAGGAAAGAAAACAAAAATATGAAGAGGAAGGCAAGCCATGGAATAAGAAGCAAGCAAATAAGAGTGACAATAAGGCCAACCAATGGTAAGCAATGGGCGGGTTGTAAGCCTACGTTATCGCAACAAGCCTCTCCTGCTTAAGTGCTGGTGGCGCCCAGTGTGACAATTATTTTGGGCGCCCCTTTCAATGACCTCCACAGATTCCCTCACTGCCACCCTCCACCAATGCCTTTTATTGCACTCAAACGCCTCTCCCACATACATTTCATTTGTTTAAATTGTTGATTGTGGTTGGATTTACAAAGAAGAATGTATTTGTACAGAAACCTTTTTCAGCAACATTAAGGGGCTCATTAGGATGACGGGTGGACTTTGTCCGCCCGACATCCTGTTGTGTGTAGGGACCGCCCGCCATAAGGGCGGGGGTCCCGTTGGGGGTATTAGGATGCGCCCGCCACAGTGGTGGGCGCATCCTGTATCTTTAGCATTGCGGTTGGCGGTGCTTTCAGCAATGCTAAAGATACATCTTGTACATTACAAAGCACAACGTGACAGGCACCCCCACCCCCCGGAGTCCCTGGGGTCCCGCAACGGGCCCCCGCAGGGTGTCTCCGCATGCCTTTCCGTGGCGGCATTGCCGCCATGGAAAGGCATTGTAAAATGCCCATGCTAATATGGCTGGCGGTATCTGATAGACACCGCTAACATATTAAACCTTTTCCGCCCCTGCCGCAAGGCGACCGGGGTGGAAAAGCGGCGCACAGTCTTTCGGTCGCCGCTTCCCCCCGCCCCATACTAATATGGCGGGTGGTCATTCCGAGTAGGATGGCGGGCGGATCGCCAACTGTATTAGGATTGTAGTTTATAATTTCCACGTTAAAAAAAAGCTCTCTGTGACAAAAACACTGAGCTAATCACATAATATACCGTTCTATGATCTGCATAGTACACATTCGTTCTCCGCTGAATTATGATGAATCAAAGCAGCCACTAGACAAAACTCCAATCTTACTCCAGCATGAACATTAATCTCGTTATCTTTACATTTCTATTGTTGCCTGAAAACTGCCAGAAACCCCTTTAACTCTACAGCTCGTGGTAGTAAACCTATGTTATTTATAAACAAAGCGCCCCCAAGGTCAGCGCCAGGTGCGGCTGCACCCTTCACACTGCCCTAAAGCCGGCCCTGGCAACAAGACAGCTTATGACGTCTGGTAGATGAGACCTAAAAATGTGAGCCTTCTTTCTGAAGTTCCCTGGAAATGTGCCTGATTTTACATTAAATACAAATGTTGCATGCACGACACAAATATTAATTGGCTCTAATATATATATGTGGAACAGCGATTGAAAATTGTAGCTCTCTACTTTTTTTTACAATGGATGAATAAGCAAGACTTACCCACTGCATTCCACTACTACTACTAATAATACATTTCACCTCTGAAAAGATTACATTTTACAGAAGATGAAATATTATCCTGAAAATGTTATCACGAGGGACAGATTTCCCAATAAAAGTTGACTTATGCAGAGGTTGTTCATGCAGAGCTAAGGTAATTTTTTTTTCAGACAAATTAGCATTTTTAAACGTTACTCCTTAGCAAAATTCATGAAGAATGTAGTCTTAAAATACATCTTCACTGGTTTTGTCCTGAAAATTCTTTACACCTTCACGGAACCTTACAAAATATGTCGATGGGAGGCACACATGAACCACATTTTAGAAAGTGATTTTGAAACAGTGAACATTTGATGACTATACGTCACCATTGATTCAACAAATGAGAGGGCTCATTGGAAGATTCAGGTTGTCTATGCTCATGGCTGCAAGGCACACCTTCAACACTTACTCGACCATGGCTCTGAGTTTTGGTGAAACATAGGGGTATTTATTGGTAACAGGGTTAAGGTATTTATCGGATGTGGCAGAGTGCAGAGCACATAGAAAGATAAAAAAAACAAGGAGACATAAAGTTATTTCTCCTCGTTACTCCTCCCCAGGGTAGGCGTATACTTTTGACACATCCCCAGGATTACAAATCCTTGTAAATCAGGGAATACATGAAAATCCATGGGCGTTGCATGGGAACACCCACTGCAATGCCCATGGAACGCCTTATTGATGCAGAGTAAGACAAGGCAGCGGCTTGCGCTGCTTTGACTTGCCTTACTGTATATCTGCGAGTCCATTAAAAGCCACACAAAGTGGCTTTGCGTGGCCTCGTAGATATGGGCCTGCCACCTTGCACCACCGGTGTGCCCAAAAAAGTGACTCACCAGTGGCGCAATGGGCTTGTAAAAAAAGCCCCTAAGTGTTTGGACTTAGGGATACCTAAAGCTTGGTCGATGAACTGAAGGCCATATTTATGAGAGTTTTGCGTCCTGCTTGCATCACACAGTGTATTTAGGATGACGCAAACCTCTCAATCATATTTATAAAGCCACCTTTGCATTGCTTCTTATAAATATGAAGTAATGCAATGCAGCACAGATTGCTGTGTTGCCTCCCTCTGCACAAGGAAGGCATTTCATGAACTTTGCAGTGGGTGTCCCCGTTCAACTCCCATGGTTGTTTACACATTCGCAAATTTAGAAGGACTTGTAAACCTGGGACTGCATCAAAATCTTACTCTCCCCACGTGAGGTGTACCGAGGAGAAATATCTTTATTTCTTGTCGTTTTTCCACTTTCTACGTGTGCTGCATTCTGTGAGCAGGAAGATACCCCTTCCTACAAAAAAACAATCCTGCCTGTGACATAGGCACCCTTGCACCATGGTGCACGGGTGCTGTAATGCACCAGACTGCCGACATGGCGCAGGCGCAGAGGGAAAGGACAGGAATGCGATAAATACATTGCATTCCTGCCCTTTCCCTGTAATGCAGGGCTGTGCTGCAAGGTAACTTGCTGCCCTGCATTTTGCCACAATTCCTGAATGTTTATTTTCATGTTTATGTATGCTTTTATTTCGTATGTATATTTATATATAGAGTATATATGTAGCCAATTAAACTAAATGGTATCTAAACATTGAAGGAATAGCCAGAGGTAATAAAGTAAGAGAACCATTTTACGCATAATGATAGACTGAGGAATTAAATCAGAAACTTTATGCTGTCTTCTCTTTTTGTAGTGGGGATATTGGGCTCATCATTAAATTGATGATATGGATAGCTCGATTCGCAGCTTTGAGAGAGAAGGTCTTTCCAACAACTGTGATCATTGAATTGTGGATACAATCAAGAGTCCCCTTTCGTATTAGCAGATGTTCTCTACAGAAAGGTATTTGTAGAGTTTGTGTTTATATGCTTAAAAGGTACACATGGACAACCAAACACATCAGTAACAGATGTACAATAGATCATGAAAGATAAATAACATATCAAGAAAGAACACAATTAAAATAAACTTATTTTAGCTTAGTAAAAAGTAAAACCTAATTAGCAGTAAAATAATATAAAAAGACAAGAAAAACATGAACATACACTCAGCTAATCTAAAACATTTGAAAACGTCATAAAAATAAGCTACAAAATGGCAGCAAAAAGTGAAAAACGATACAAATTGTAACAATCATGATAAATAATCCCATCCTTTTATTTTTAGCATCCTTGGAACACTTACCACTAGCTCAAAGTGTACATAAAATAGCATATAAATAGAAATCATACACTGGTGTCGGGCCACAAGAAAATCCGCCATCTGAACAATAAAAAAAATCTTCTTTTTTAAAACAGTTTTTGCCAATGGCTCCTAAGAGATTGGCATTCAATTCCGTGGGTGGAGAGGAACTTTCCACAATTTCGTACAATTAGCACACAAATGCCACCACATTTGGAAGAAACGGCATCATAAAATCAGGCCCACTCGTACATTATTAGGCATAAACGTTTGACTTTAAAGTTACTTTGGACTGAAAGCAAATCTTAATGTCTCCTTAAGGAGACTAACATTTTCTTCTAGAGGCCAAATCTAATCTGCCAGGCACACTCTGTACTATTCGAAGCCTGTAAATCTGATACTTAAGTAGGTCTGCAGATAACGCCTTTGCATCATCCAAACACAATTTTATCAAAGTGATTACAGTACACGGTGCTCCAATATAATAAAACTTAAAACCACCGTCAGTAACACCAGGTTTATAGCTGCATCTACACCTAAATCCACATTCTGTATCTTTTGTGATTGGTGCAGCTGGCCCACAAAACTATGAGGCAAGTGTTGGAGCAAGAATGTCACCCGCATGGTAAGTGGGTTTGTGCCCCTGAGTGACCCCACTGCATGTGAAACTGGAATCCTGACTTTTTTTTTGGCCCAGCTAACAAGCTAATCTAGCACACATGATCTGTTCAATATAGTTCAGCGGTCCATAAGCAAGTATACCTTATATTTTATCTTGGGACTAATGTCCATTTCCTGGGTTGTTAGTATAAATCAGTGGTGGCAATACACGGTATCTTGTTGATTATAGAACTGAATAACTTTTTCTCTGGTTCAGCCTATCTTCCCCACTCGTGTACAGTTCTGCTTACATGCAACACTCAGACACTTTTGTAGACTTCCTTTGTGCATATTGTGTGTGTGTGTGTGGTATGTCTAGAGGTAGGATTCTGCATTGTTGTGAGATTGTAGTGTGCTGGGACCAGCAAAATGCATTTTAGGTTGCCCCATGTCTGATATGACACACGATGGAGGCTGGGAGGTTATAGTACAGCTTCCCCAGCCAATGGACGGGTATTCCTGCAGCAGAAGGAAGGCACCCCATACACTGACGTGTGAAAGTTTGGATTCTATTCTATTCAGAAGTAGGGATGTTCCTGGGTAGGACCTGCTCTTGTTGTCTTTAAAAGAGTCCTTCTTCAGGAAGGCTGATGACAGCCATGTATAGATTCTGCATACTCCATTGTGCTAATTTTGAGGTACACCTGATTTGTGCCAGTATCATGGTCACCTGTCGTGAGAGCCAACACTTTGTACAAAACAGAATCTGTCCTGCAGTCAGAAAATGCAAATTAAAAAGAAACCACCCCAAACCAGCTCCTGGATTTTGACATGGATCCACTTCCCCTGGTTGGAAAATCAGTATCCCAAAATATCCCAATTGGTTTCAGCTCCATGTTCTTAATCAAAGAAGGGAGTACTCTGCAGAGTATTTGAAGATCTACTGTTATTGAGGACTAGTGTCTGTCTAGAAGTGCAGGGTATCACCTGAAGTCTATGTCACTTGCTAGAGAGCTGTGATTCTCCCCAACATCTATCTAGAAACCTGCCTGTCTGCTAAGAGAGAGAATCTGTGTGCCTGGCCAAGGAGGAGAGACTGTCCAAGATGAGAAGCCGAACAAGCCCGCCCATGTTCCCGGTGTTCTCTTAAAAGTGGACATGTCACAGGAGTGCAACTGGTGCTGATCCTAACCTGGGAACCGAAACCAGCCGTGGCAAACTGCTTGGACAGCCCCAGGGTGCACAAGTAAGTTTGTACGCTCTGTACCTGGTTGTAACTGTCTTCAGTGTTTCTTTTCATCTAGTCGTCTCTGCTTCTAGCACCTGGCTGTCACTGCCTTAAGCGCTTCTTTTTCTACTTGGTTGTTGCTGCCTTTAGTGTTTCTGCTTGTTATGGACGATGGCTCTGTTCTATGCTGTGGTGCAGTATTTCTTCTATCGACCTTACCAGTATGTTTCTGGTGGGCTTTTTGACTGTGCTCCCCTGCAAGGCCTTCTTTGAGGGCCTTGGCATAGATAGAACTGCGTGTTGGCTCCGCATACGTCAACCATAGCCTGTTTCATAGGGGGCATAAGGCACAAACAAGCACTTTGCTAGAGCTCGGCAACTCTCATGGAGAGCAATCTTGTTTCTTCAGAACCCACAGCCCCTACTCGTTGCTAGTTGTTGCATCCACCCCAGCTCTGGAGCACGCAAATGACTATGTCCCACATTGAGCTCTGCAATACATGTCTTCATTCTTTGTCATTCAATCATTAACTGTATGCACTGCATCATAGTCTTTATTGACCACAACAAGATACACCCAAATACCTTTCAAC
This sequence comes from Lissotriton vulgaris, assembly GCF_964263255.1. Classification (NCBI taxonomy): domain Eukaryota; kingdom Metazoa; phylum Chordata; class Amphibia; order Caudata; family Salamandridae; genus Lissotriton; species Lissotriton vulgaris. The sequence continues at coordinate 53,518,338 of NC_141686.1, forward strand.
AGAGTACGTAACTCTGTAAGGAGTCTGCCTAGGTGCACAAGGGTCCTACTGCACATGATCACATGATATTACACTGCCTATGATATTTTCCTTGCTTCTGTATGAATGTAGTTGGTAAGGGAACTGTAGAAAGGGGTTAGAGCTCTTAGGGATACTTTGTAGTAACCAGTACTTGATTGTGTGTAGTATTCCATTTTCATGTGAGATTTAAGAACTTTTCTTTTTACTAATATAAGCACTGAGTGAGATAGTGAGTTATTCGGTCTGGAGGTTGACTGTTTGAGTTGTGTCACTGTACACCCACACTATCTCTCTGAGAAACCTGTGACTGTATGCCCTCACTTCCCTGAGACCAATATTCACACAGAATAACTCTACCTATTTCACTTCAATGTATGTAGTCATATACGTTTTTATATTGGCTGTCTCACATCCCTGAGAGTCAAGCACAGAAAGGGTATACTTTTCTTAGTTTGGTAGAGCCATAACAGGACAGACTCAGTCCACCAAAGGCAAATGGCTTCAGTTACGAGGAGTATGGCCCAGAAGCCAGAGGCTGACTCATGGTGCCCCCAACAGGGACTGACAGCTTTAAATTACTCACTCTGTTTGTGTTAAATCGTTAGAAGCAACATCTTGTCAGCGTAGTAGTGAAATCGGTTAGCATTTTCAAGTGACCTCATCTAGATGCCCTAAAAGCATGGCCATCTGGCCATGGTGGGCACGGGGCATTTCCCAGATGGTTCGGATGGGTGGGGGGAGGTTTTGTGCCCTTGGTTGCCAGTTTGGTCACTTGGGCGGTTTTGCAGCTGTGCTACAATATAGGCCCCCTGTATCAAAAGCAGGAGTGGTGCTTCTTTCTAGCTATACCCCCCACTCCATGGCCTGTCCAGCAGCACTCTTCCAGGGCTGGTTGCAGTTCCCAGTCTGGCCCTGCCTAAAAGAAGGTAGATATGGGGGAAACCTGTAGTATTCACATGAGAAATAGAAACAGCAGGAGAAAGAAATTCCCTATTCTGACTCTCTGAGACATGGTTGACAAAAAAGATCAGAAAACTCTATGTCTGCTCTCATACACTCATATGTTAGTTGAGGACCTCTATGTCAAATGCTGTTCAAAGATCGTACCAAATCAGAATGCCAAAATATCCTTAGTCATCCAGTGAAAGAAGGTCCTCTCACGTGTTGACCAAAACAAATGATTTTTATTTTCAAATCATTTTTATTGGGTTTTTAAGGAAAGAAAACACCAAAACATAGATTAAAAAAATAATGAAAATCACAAATTGGCATGAGTTGAAGTACAGTTACAAGTGTGATTATAAATGATAAAACCAATAATAACAACAATTATAATGAAGAAAGAAAGAAAGAAAGAAAGAAAGAAAGAAAGAAAGAAAGAAAGAACTATAAAAGAAAGAAAGAAAGAAAGAACTATAAAAGAAGTAGGAAATACCAAGATGTTACAAATTAAGTGGCAGTTGGAATTGCGGTATGTTAGAGTCACAGATGGTCTTTGTATATGGTCTACCATAATGCAACATAGTAGGCATACAATTGAGGACATAATAGTTTGTATACGATGCACTATAAGGATATCAAATTCTTTTTTTTTTTTTTTTTTTTTTATTTGACAGACAAGTCACAAGCAAAAAGACATTATAGAGAAAAAAAAAAAAAACCAAAGAAAAAATAATATATCATACTTTTAGAATGACATCGGGAAGACCGTCCATACATTAATTCAAACAACAATCTTTATATGTTACTTCTTAGCCTGAACAACAAGACATTTATAAGAAAATGAAAAACACGCAAGTTCATCTCAAAATCCATTAATATTTAGACAAAGTTAGCCCAGATCTTTTCAATTCTATCTACTGTTTTCCAGCTCCTGTTCTTAGCAAGGGCCTTCTCCATCTTGTATATTTCATGTAATAGCATGAGCCATTCCGACCTCTGTGGTGGATTCGGTGATATCCAGGCTCTAGTAACTACCAGTCTGGCACAAGAAATCGCTATATCTAGCCAGCTTCTATTATCATGACCCTTCTCATGTATATAAAGTAACACCATAGATGAAGTAAGTGGGGAGCTGATCAGTTGTTTCTCATATAGAGTAGATTCTATTTCTCGCCAGAAAGGATTCAAAACTGGACAGGAATAGATCATATGAATAAGATCAGCTGCCTTCAGATCGCATTTAGGGCATTTAGTACGTTCATTATTTTGTGACCATTTGGCAATTTTCTGAGGGGTATGATAAAGTTGACTGACCGTTCTGTATAGTTGAAGTTTTAAGCTTGAAGAATGTATTGTTTTGTTAAGGACTATGAAAGCATTAGAGATATTCTGGGGTGTCACATTAGTTCCCAATGCAAGCGTCCATTTTTGAGACAATCGAGGACAATCGTCCGAGTTATGCTGGGATAACTGTTTATATCCTGTGCTAATTATTGATTTCTCTTTAGAACTATACAGAACTTCCCAAATATCCGAAATAGTAATTTTTTTTAAGTTCCTTTTCCGCACCAGATAGTCCCTTACTTGCATATATTTAAGTATCATCTCACTTGGTAGCGAATAAATTAATTGTAAAGTAGAAAACTGTAGAAACCCCTCTTGCCCATATAAGTCTCCCAGTCTCTTGATCCCGTATTCAGCCCACTCTCTCCCAATTCTATCATTAAAAATACCTGGTAGCCCTGGGTTGTCCCATAGAGGTAACTCTGAATGAAAAAAGGAAGTGTCACAAAACTTCATAACTAAATTAAACATCCCTACAATATCCCTTGCTGTCTTAAATTTTACTCTTTTGAAGAAGTTCGGATCTTGAATTCTTGTCAGAAATTGAGATGCATTCATCCCTAACATGAATTGGTGAAAAAAAAGAGTTTTGTTCTTGTTTAATAAGCTTCTAAAACGCCCTATAAAAGATGCAAAATAGTAAGACTTAAAGTCCGGGAAATCCAATCCACCCTTCTCTAACGGCAATTTTAGTATCGCTATTGACCTCCTAGGTTTTTTATAGCTCCAGATAAAGCTACTACAAATTCCTTCCAGTTTCTTAAAAAAAATATTATGAACTCGAAGGGGAATAGAGCGAAAAAAGTATAAAAATTTTGGCAAAATATTCATTTTTATCAAATTAATTCTTCCCAAAATGTTCAGTGGAATTTTATGCCATTTTTTAAGCGTCGCTGTAACTTGTTTGAGTAAAGGTTCATAGTTCAATTTGTTTATTTCATTTGTTTTAGAAGATATGGTCACCCCTAAGTAAACGGCCGAGTTGCATAGCCCAGTAACTGATTGATTAGCTTGGTAGTTCATAATGGTTTGAGTTTTATTAAAGTTTAATTTGTAACCGGAAATCTCTCCAAATGTTTCCGCTTCGTCTGTGATTCCTGCTAAAGCGTCTATAACATTAGTAGTAAATATAGCTAAATCATCAGCATATGCAGTGATTTTTAGAATTTTATTTTCATGCTCAACTGGAGATATCTTCTCTTGGTTCTGCAACGCATTTATGAAGGGCTCCATAGAGAGGGCAAACAGCAGGGGTGAAAGTGGACACCCCTGTCGAGTCCCCCTTGATATAGTAAACGTTGATGAAAGTGCTCCGGCATAGCTAATTTTAGCGTCAGGGTCTCTGTATATAGCCTGTATGCCTCCAAGGAAGCGATCCTTAAACCCATACTGCTTTAGCACTTTCCACAGATAATCCCACCCCACACGATCGAACGCCTTTTCTGCATCCAGTAGTATCATACCGAGTGGGGTGAGATTAGTTGCAGCAACATCAAATGCCGTGATCGCCATATTGATGTGGGCGGTAGTATCCCTACCCTCTATGAAGCCATGTTGTTGATCATTAACTAGCTGCGGCATAATAGATGCCAATCGCCTTGATATTAATTTGGAATAGGCCTTAGCATCAGCATTTATTAAAGAAATAGGCCGATATGACCCACATTCCATTGGAGGATGTGGGGGAAAAACAAGATGGCGGATTGAAGGTGCCGCCGGGTGCAGCTCGAGAACGCCGCTCCCACCACCTTACGGATAGCAGATTAACAGATACTCTCTGTCACAACAGGCGGTAATCGAAAGGTGCGAAAATAATGGAAACGTTCTACCTGCGACCTGCTACAGACTGCTGGAGCCTTAGAGAACGCAGAAGGCTGGATGCGGCTTTTGTTTGTGGGCGGCAGCGGCTGCGGTGATGTCCGCGAGCGAGGAGCGGAGACAGGCTGCGCACGCTGGGCTCGCTGGTCCCTGCTGACGTGGCTAGGATCCGCAGGCCCAGGTTCGAGTGGAAGCCTCGGAATTGTCGACGAGAGGAGGTTAGCCAGCCCTCCGGACAAACGGGACAAGCAGGACAAGCGGGATCGGGATCGGAGAGCCTCTTTGATTAATTGGAGCGTTCTTGAGTCAGAGACAGGGAGAGCTGTCATGGCTCCGAAGACTCAAGCAAGAGGCGCCAGGAATGCGAAAGGAGCAGGGAACTCCGAGGAGAATGTTACCACAGCTGCAGTCAATGGACTAGCAGAGAAGAAGGCGGCGGCGGCTGCGGCAGCAAAGGCTAAAACTCCAGCTAAACCTCACGGAGCAGAGGTAGTGATTACCGCTGTCACAGCTGTGAAGAACTTGCTCAGTACCGGGAGCCAGGACAAAGCAGTTAACATGGCTGGTAAGCAGCAACTATCATTGCGATCTTTAATGCTTGCTGCTACTGATAAAGATAATTTTGCACAAAAAAAAGAAGTTAAATTAGCCGCAAATCCAGCGCCTGCAGGGGTCAGTAAAGAGACTGGGCAGATAACTGATAATGGAGACTTGGATACAGATTTGAGGAGAGATCCCCAGGGGGCTTCAGGAAATGAGGATTGTGTAACCGAGAGTGTGATTGAGACTGAGATGGGGGTACAAGAGGATACACTTGCTCAAAAGGAAAATGATACGGATAAAGGGAAAGAGAAGGTTATTGAAAATGGAGCAGCAGAGCTGATGCCACAGGCGCAGACACTTACAAAAATCTCAGACTCAGACTCTGACATTAGAAAGGACCCCGCTGGAACCAACCTGATTCAGATGAACTGCGAAGCTATAGCAGTCGAGGCTTCGGGCACACAAAACTTAGCTCCAGCTATTATTAGTATTCCTAAAGATAAAGTAGAAGAAAGTAGCGGAGTTCATGTAGAGTCGAATGATGAATATGAGGAATTATTGGATGAGGAGGAGGACAATATGGGTAGTTCACTACAGGATAACTGGAAAACAGTGACACGGAAAAAAGGAAAAGGGAAAGCTAAAAATAAAATAAGGAGTAGGAAAAACACTAATCAGTCTACTCTTTCCTCTACAATAAACTTGGCTAATAATAACCGTGGAAAATCTATTATTGATGATAGTCCCTTGCGTAATTGGATAAAAGCTAAGGGAGGAGTTAAAACAATGGCCCTACGCCTATCAGGCAATAGCTCCATCGAGCCATCAACTCCGTTACTATCTAATCAGGATATTCAAGATACTCAAGATATCGGTTCTGACAATTCACCTACTTCTACTAACCAACCGATAGTAACAGATTGTAAAGGAGCACAAGATATACAACTAGACTCTACCTTAAGGGGGGATGGGACTGAGATGGCCCTAAATGTGGGCAAATTGATTGCTTCAGTAGAGGAAGAAACAGAGCAGGCCATACAAATTACGAAGGAAATAGACCAGGAGGTCTCCTCTTTGGAGATCCCTTCTATGGCACTAATTTTGCATATGCTGACCGAACAGAGACAAGAGGCACAACAACATTTTTCACAACTTAAGGAGGATAGTGCTAAAATTCAGTCATACTTGCTCGAAGTTAATGGAAAAATGAACAAAGTAACTCAAGAAGTGGAGGAACTTCAACAACGAGTGGCACAAATAGAGGAGACTTCAGTCAAGCACAATCAGAAAAGTATTGGGCACGAGGAAGAAATTCGGGCCTTACAATCCAAGATGGAGGACTTGGAAAATAGGCAAAGAAGGCAGAATCTCAGACTTTTTGGGATCCCGGAGGGGGCTGAAGGGGTGGACACCAGGGCCTACATAGTTAGACTATGCCAACGTGCCTTCCCAGATCTCGCGGACTGGGATTGGGACTCTCAGATCCAAAGAGCCCATAGGCTGCCTTTAGTTAATAGAAACAGAGACAACAAGTATCCTCGCCCTTTTTTGATTTATTTTGGAAACTTTCTGTTGAGACAAGCGGTTTCTTTAAAAGCTAAACCTAATTCTCCGATTACCACCGAAGATGTGACCTTCTTTGTTCGCTCAGATTTGTGTAAATCTACTATGGACAGACGATGGAAACTGCGCCAGCTAATCGACTCTTTTAAAACCGCAGGGGCTCAGGTTTTCCTCCAAGAGCCTGCATGTTTAAAGGTTATGAAAGACGGGCATACGTATTATCTCAATCAGGTCAAGGAGGCAGAAAATGTGCTAGATAAGCTTACAAAAGCATAAGTAATTTAATACTATATCTTTGGGATTGTTAGCTGAAAAGGTCTGATTAATGTGACAATGTGACAATTTACAGGATAAAAAGTGAGGATATGGGATACAAGACAAGCTAAACCTTGCAAAAACGGCATACGTATTGTGGGTGGTGGAAAGCGGCGGGTAGCTGCACCGATGAGAGGCTGCCCTACCAATAGGCAGCAGATATAAAGGGGGGGTGTTTTTCTTTGGTACAGGGGGGGAGAGAAAGGAAGGGGGGGGAAAACAAAAAGGACAAGACAAGTCAAGGCGAAGGCGAAGTTACAATGTATTTAATAAGAAAGAGAGCTTTATGGAGCAATAAGAAAAGGGAAGAGGCTTTTGATTTATTGTATGTAAAATGACGTACTGCAGGTGTCTTGCCTGGAACGTATCAGGTCTGAACAACAAGACTAAAAGAAATCTAATCTATCAAGAGCTAAAGATGTATGATGCACAGATAATAATGCTCACAGAAACCCATATATGTTATAAAGATAAAAAATTGTTGAGTCAATTGGGATACGAATTGGTGATCTGCACGACTTTAAATGCACCGATAAGAGGTGTGGCTATCTTAAAGAAAAAATACTGGCAAGGGGAAGTTGTTAAAACTGCAGCAGATAAGGGAGGGCGTTGGGCAATAATGCAAATGAGATTGGAAGGTACTTTATGTGTTTTTTGTTCAGTGTATGGTCCTAACAAATATGAGCCACGGTTATTTGATTGGTTGAATATGGAATTATTATCTTGGTCAGGAGAACTAATTCTAATGGGAGATTTTAACTGTGTTTTGAACTATCAACAGGATACAACTAAAAAAGGTGTAGGGCTAAGTATGCGCCAAACAAGAGCAGCAATATTGGAACTAGCTAAAATACACAATATAAAAGATATATGGCGTAGTTTATATCCAGGTTTACCTGGTTTTACGTATTACTCAGCTCCTCATAAACTCTGCTCTAGGATTGATTTAGCTTGGGCCTCGGACGAAGTAAAGAGCAGAGGAGATATGAAGGTCATGCCAAAAATTTCGTCGGATCACAATCCTATAATATTTACATTTGATCTGGCCCCAGGTTAAAAAAAAAGACGCTCTTTCTCTTTTCCAAGATATTTACTCTCAGATGAGGTCTTTGTTACCATGCTTAAAAAACAGATAAAGGAGTTTATAACATATAATAAAGATACTGCTAGTTTGCTCTCAGTCTGGGATGCTTGCAAGGCCTTTATCAGAGGAACAACTCAGCAATATATATTTAAACAAAATGCATCAAGGAAAAGAGAAACAAAGCTAATGACAGATAATATTCTATATATCGAAAAACTATTGGCAGACAAGCTTAGAGATGGGGAACGGAATAGCAGAGATATATTAATTTTGGAAAGTAGACTTATAAATATACGTACAGGCATGAAAAGTTCTTTTAAGGAAAAAAACAGTTGTAAGATACTTAAATACAGATTATCACAGTATGAATCTGGAGATCGAATAGGAAAGCTCTTGGCATACAAGGTAGCCGAGGACCGAGCATCTACATTAATTAAAGCGATAAAAGGTCCTAATGGTATTATTTATACACAGCCTGGAGATATAATGGAGCAATTTGCTTCATACTATGAAGAACTATATACTCCTGAGAGTAGGGCTAGACCAGAGCAGATCCAATCCTATTTAAATGACAATCTTCCTTCGGGACACTTTTTAGATCAGGAGATTTTGGATAACTTGGAACTTGATTATACATTAGAAGAAGTACGTTTAGCGGTGTTCTCGCTTCCCTCTAATAAAGCGGCAGGAGAGGACTCGATTCTGATTGAATTATATAAGATATGTGCCGAAGAACTACTTCCTTTACTCTGCTCAGTGATAAACTCTATAGGCATATCTGGCAAGGCCCCGGACTCTTGGAAAAAGGCGAAAATTATGTTTTTTTAGGATATCAAATTCAAAACAAATTCTAACTTAAGATTTTTTAAGAGACCTCCTCTTACCAATTCTTGCAGCCTTTTAGCTGCATTCCTCTACACTATTTTGATTGGCCACAGTTAACCTGTTAGAGATCCTATGTTCCTCAATAACTTAATATTCAAGACAACCCTCTCTGTACCACAAATTGCTTCACTGCAAAGAGTGCCACATTTTACCCACTAAAAATGAAAAATCAATCACTATCAGGATAGCGTCTGTGGGAAGAAATAATTTGGAGAACGTGAGTGAAACATAAAACAAAGCATATAGCTGATGCCTTGTGAGAGCGAATGTGAAGGTTTAACATAAAAATCTCTATTTTATAGTTTGTTTCTAACCTCAGAAACCTTGGCATGTATAGCCAGTTATTCAGAACTTCCTTAGTCTATTCTAAGAACTGATAAACAGAATCTATAAATTAACCAACCTTCCACAGTATTCTTGGATAATGATCAAAAGAAAGATACATTAATTACATTGAAGCAGAAAAAAAATGTTTTAGGGACATTTAATTATGGTCCTCTAAAGAACAGACAGTCTCATTGTCTGTCCGGTACAGGAATTAATCTTGCAATGGTAGATTCACTTATGAAAACATTCATTATGGTATATTATAAATATGATAAAACTCCAATTTATCATCCTATACCATCATTTATTTAAAGAGTGTCTTATAAACTGTGTTAAAGGCACATTAATACTGCATTTAATTAGAGTAAAGCCTTCCGAAGCGAGAGCTTAAAGAGATGTATGCCACAACATTTCATCCTTTCTTTGGCAGCTGGTGGCAGGAGTCATCACTGGTCCACAAATAGCGAGCTGCCAACATGCAACCAACTTGTGGTTGCATGCTGCTCCAACATATGACTCCATCCAACCATACTGACTCCTTGTCATGGAGCAGTATCTTTACAATGTGGATTCCAAGACCATCTGATGAGACAGTAAAGTTCTAACCTCATTTACCTAGCTTGATGCTGGAATTGTTGTTTTTATTATTGAGCACTTTTACGCTTTTCTGGACTTGCCATTCCAATTCTTCTTACAGAGCTCTCAATACCCCTAACCCATGACCACCAGAACCGTACATTGACACGAGATGGGGTCAGTGCACTGCATGCAAAACTGGAATCATAACTGTACTTTGGGCTAGCTAACGTGTTAATCTAGTGTACACACTGAGTCTTGATCTGTCTAATATGGTTCTGAGGTCCAGAACCGGTTCTGTGACCTGCAGAGGAGCACACCAAATCTATGCCCTGGGTTGTTGATACGGATTGGTGGTAGAAGCATACCACATTTTCTGGATTATAGGACTGTACAAATCTTTTCTCTGGTTCAGTCTAGAGAGTTGTCCCACTCATGTAAACTTCTACTTACATGTGACATCCAGACACTGACCTCTTGCATGCATATCTAGTGTGTGTGAGAGATGTGGATAGTCGTATGACTCTGTATTACTGTGAGAGTATGTTTGCTGGGACCAGCAAATTCCATTTTAGGTTACTCCTGGTTTGACTTTGCAAAATATGAATTTTAGTAGGTCAGAGGACCGCTTCCCAGACAGTGGACCTGTATTGTCTGCATTCCTGCAGCAGAAAGGAGGAGACCCGGACGCTGGCATGTGAGTGTATGGAGGCAGGGCTACCCTTAGAAATTCTATGATGGCTACTTTGTAGTGGATTGCCGATTAGTCCTTCTGAGTCCTGCCTTTTTTTTATGACATGGGTTGGGTAAGTCATACTATTCTGTTGTTAGAGGTAGGGATATTCTTAGGTACGGGCTGTTACTTTTGTCTTTTTATAAAATCTGCTGACAGCCAGGTTTAGAGTCCTCATACTCCATTTTGCTCATGTTTCTAATACACTTGCTGGATGCCAGCATCGTAGCTACATGTCATTAGCCACCCTCATGCGCAAAGACTGTGTCTGGACTGCAGCCAGAAAATACATCTTTTAAAGGAATCATCCCAAACGAACTCCTGCACTTTTGACAGTGGATCAACAACATCCCTGAATGGAAAATCATTGTAAAGGTGGGACTCAAACTCTCTCACTCTGTTTTAATTGCATGTTTTTAACCAATACAGAAAGTGCTCAGCAGAGAACTAGATGTGCTACTGTGATCCAGGACTGGTGTCTTTCTGATAGCCAGTCTTTGAGGTGAGGCACATTACCTGCAATTTGTGTATAGCTGTTTCTGGACAGCTGTTGATCTATCTGCCGAGCACCAAGAAGCCTACCTGCCTGCTCAGAGAGTGAATGAGTGTGCCTGGCCCTAGAGGAGGAGAGACTGTCCAGGATGAGAAGTCGGACCATGTTCCTGGACTGAGAAGCACCCACTAGTGTGGACATGCCACGGAAGTATAACTGGTGCTGATCATAGTTATTATGGGTCGCGCAACCTCCATGCAGGTTCCGGTGGAGAATAGTGTGCAGTTTCGATATCCCTCAAGTGACAACGTGCCATTCAGCTTCACAGTGATGTAATTAGAGGGACCTGTTCTGCTGCTGCCCACGACATGCTGTGAGTCCTACAGGGCCCGTAACACAGCTGTAGCAAAGGACGCTCATCGTCGTGGAGGCAGTGACTGACAAAGATGAGCAACTGCTACCAAGTCCTAATGTGATGCTCTTCACCTAGCTGCAAGATTCAAGAGGTGAGGCCTCTATCTACGAATATAGAGAACAAGAGAAAGAAAATCCCTATTCTCTCTCTCTAGGGCATATCCGACAAAAGATCAGAAAATCTCAATGCCTGCTCTCATATACTCATGTGTTACTTGAGGAGGACCTCTAGGGTACACGCTGCTCATAGATCAAAGCACATCAGAATTCTCAGAAAGAAGGTCCTCTCATGTGTTACCCAAGGAGATCCTAGCTTCAGATATTCGAGGAGGGCAACCCTTACTAATGCTTGCAGCTTTTTAACAGCAATCCTCTATGCTATATTGAGTGGCCAGGATCAGTCTGTTTGCTACCTTATCTTGCTCAATAACTTTATATCGAACATAACACTCAACGTGCCACACATCTTTTTCGTACTAAGAATATTACAACTCAAAAATGAAAATAAAAAGCACCCACAATCAGGATGGCGTCTGTGGGATGACATTATATAGCGAATGTGAAAAAACCCCACAGTTGATGCCTTGTGCTTGCGGCTGTGAAGGATTGGCATACAAATCATTACTATTTTAAAGTTTGTTTTTATCTTCAGAAACCTTGGCATGTATAGCCAGGTAGTTACAACTTTATTACTCGGATGAAAGCATGATCTATAAATTAACCAACCTGACAAATCTCGTTTTCTTGGATCATGATCTAAAGACATGATAAATTAATTACCTGGAAGAAAAAAATGAAAAAATATATATACTTTTAATAGATGCATTCAATTATGTTACTGTTAAGAACATACAGTCTCATTGTCTATCCAGTACAGGACCGACGATTTTACCCACTTGTAAGTAAGTATGTATCTTCTATTGGCACATGCACTTATCAAACAATTTATGATTATATAATTTAGATATTATAAAACCCCAGTTTATCATTAACATCTTCATTTAGTTCATAAGGGGTCTTATAAATTGCATTTAAGACACATGGATACCACATTTAAATAAAGTAAAACCTCCCAAAGCCACGGTTCATTGAGATGCACGCCACAATAGTTGATGCTTTTTTCAACAGCTGGAGGCAGTTCTCCACCACTGGTGACTGCCCTTCATGGTCCACCAATAGCGTGTGGCCAACATGTGACCAATTTGTAGTTGCATGCTGTTCCAACATATGACTCCATCCAACGGTACACGCTTAGAATCAGAGATCAGCTCTCAGTACCTCTATAAGGTGGTTTCGAAGACAATTGAATCTGCAGTGATATTCTTACCTCATTTTATATACCTAAGTTGTTGCTTTTATGATTAAGAACTATTTTTCCTTTTCAGACTCTCCAATTCAATCCGTCTGGGAGAGCTCTCAATAATCCTACTACATGACCACCTAAACCATATAATAACCACGCAGATTTGTAGACAGAGGCATCAGGGGCTGAACCCTACAATGCTGTACAAAGCTGTTCTGCTTCTTTCTATAGGATTGTACATTCCAGGTTACTTCCAATTACTTATCCTTCTCAGTTCATCATATGCAATTTGGTGTCCTTAGGGCACTTCTGTCAGTCCCACCCTCTTCAACATTTATGTCCACCCTTTAGTACCTTGTTTTTTTAACACCAATGACACACAAATCATTTTCTCCTTGTCCACTCTCGAGGGCAGTTGCTCAACCAAGTTGAGGCCCAGCCTCTCGGCCGTGGCTAAATGGATGAAAAACAATTGCTTAAAATTAAATGGCGATGAAACTGATGTCCTGCTGCTGGGAAATCAACCAAAGCTTTGGGGTCTGGCAGGTTGGCCTGAGGAACTGGGCCCTGCTCCTACTTGTTATACTTGTCAGCCTTAGGGTGACCTTCCTCCAAACTTTTTACCTTACTTTTCCCGTTACTGCTGCCCTATTTTTGTTGGCCTTAGGACTGCGCACTTTACCACTGCTAATCAGTGCTACAGTGCTTGTGCTCTTTCTTCTAAACATGGTGACATTGGTTTACACCTAAATGGCACATTAAATGTACTTGTAAGTCCCTAGTAGACTTATACTGCAAGTGCCTAGGGCCTATGAATGAAATGATTGTGCCAAAGACTGAAATAGCCCTATTAAACATGGCTCAGGTTGCTGCTGCAACCTGCACGTGCAAGTCTGAACTGCCATTTTGACATGGCAAAATAAACCTTTTCCCAGGCTTAAACCTTCATTTTTAACATATAAAAATCACCCCTATGGTAAGCCCTGAACAGCAGAGCGCCGTATATTTAAAAAGTTGGACATGTGCTTTTAACTTTTACTTGCTCTGGTAATAAAACACTCCTAAATTCGATTTTCACTACTGTAAGGCCTACCTCTCCCATAGGATAATAGTGGGTTACCTTATTACAGTTAATACGTTCTAAATTTAATTTGGAAGCAAGTAGGAATGTTGAGTTCGGTGTCTGAAGAACTGTTATTTAAAACCACCTTTATATGTAAAGTTGGATTTTAAGTCACAATTTTGAAAATGCCACTTTTAGAAAGTTGAAGCACCTAGAATAGGGATGGGAAACAGTCAGTAAAGCCAGGCCACTCAAAATACAAAATGCCACTTAAATTGCCCATACTGACTTTATTACCACACACCTTTGTTTTTGTTTATGATCACTCTACTTTTCTAACCTCACTGATCAAACGTTTTGGTTTCTCTATTGCCTCATACGCTAATGACACCCAGATTGTAGTGTCAGTCACAGAATATCTTTTCAGAACTGCAGAATGTTACAGATCGGTAGTTAGATGTCCAACAATTGTCTGAAATTAAATTCAGACAAAACCGAGGTGCTACTTTTTGGCAATCGCCTATCGTTTTAGTCTCTTAATTGGTGGCCTCAGGAAAATGAATCGTCTCCCTACTCTTGTTCCCAAAGAGAAAAATTTGGCAGTCCAATTGGATGAAAAGCTTTCCTTTGTGGCACACGCTAATTCCACCACCTCCTCAGGTTTATTTCTGTTTAAATTACTTAGGAAGGTTTTCCCCTTCATTCCTTTGGACCTTCGCAAAGCAGTGATTACTGCTCTAGTCTTTTCTAAAATAGACTATTGCAATGGGCTCTTTCTGACTGCTTACAAGAAAGCTCTGGACAAGGTCCAAATGGTTCAAAATGCAGCAGCCAGATTGCTTCTAGGGATACCAAAACATCAATCAGTCTCCAATTTTCTCCCCTAACTTTATTGCCGCCCAGTAAGAAAGTGGGTAATGTTCAAGTCTATGTGCAAAACCTTTAATGCCCTTCATCTTGAAGGTCCAGATCCATCAGACAGCTCTTTTAACAGTACACCCCTTCCAGGAATCTAAGACTCAAGATCTTCCTCCCAGGCCAATTTGGTCGTACCTAAATTCCAAAGAGCCACTAGGGGAGGTAAGAGCTTTAAAGTGGCTACAGTCAAAATGTGGAACTCTATACCTCTGAAACAGAAAACCTCTAAAAATCTGTCTATCTTTTGTAAGTTTCTTAAAACTGTGCTGTTTGAAAATTATTTCAACAACGATTTTGTTTTCTCTGTTCTACACATGAAGTTTGATTCTATGCATCACTCTTTCCTACCCACTGGGAGCCAGTGCCTAGATACCTATAGGTGGTAGTACGCTTTTGAAATCATAATTTCATTTTATTTGCTTTCTACTTAATAACAGTGATAATCATTTATTAATTTCATATATCAGTCGTAGCAAAAATTATTTCAATTTTGCACATTGCAATATACAGACAATAAAATAGGAACATATCACAAATGTACATTACAAAATGTATCTCTCACCACACAAATCAATTGAATTATCATGAAAAATATTACAAAACATCATATACATTCTCACAAAAAATAAAACAGTTCTGAGTTTGAATGCCTGAGAGAAGATACTCTTTGTCACCATTTACCACTTGAATGTGAGTACCTCCTTACTGGGCCTCACAGTGCCGAGCTGATTGGAAACCAAGGAGTGACT
Source organism: Lissotriton vulgaris (assembly GCF_964263255.1). Classification (NCBI taxonomy): domain Eukaryota; kingdom Metazoa; phylum Chordata; class Amphibia; order Caudata; family Salamandridae; genus Lissotriton; species Lissotriton vulgaris. The sequence continues at coordinate 53,533,429 of NC_141686.1, forward strand.
CTGTTGATATTCAATACCAACTACCATAGGCCCCAAAACTCATTCTTATTGTGCACTCATTGGCTGAAGATGTGTCAATGCCTTTCGAACCCTTATTATTTCGATGTTATCACCCGGACATAGAATTGACGTCAACTATAGAAATTAAAATAATAATAATAACATCGTCACATAACCATCTATAACAAAATTTCAATTAATAAAAAAGTTATGCTTAAATACAGCCATCCTCTAATTACCTCTCTTACATTTCATCAACGTACAGGATCAAACTTCAGAGTTAAGCCTTCCCAATAGTTTTGACCACTATTGCCTGTAATGACTAAATCCAACCTTATTACTCAAACTAGGTCCAACATTTTAAACTTACATTGACTTCAATGACTTAACACCAGTCCAAACTGATAATCACAGATAGTAACTTATTTCATCCTTGATACCCATTGGGTGACAGTTGTGCTTTACAAATATGCCACACATACATACATACATACATCCTTGACTGCACTCATGGTCACTGGTGATGGAATCCTACTTTGTTTTTAGGCTTCAATGTTCTGAAAATATAATCATAAACGGAAATCTTTAGGAGGAGGAATGCAAACGCGCAGCTGAGGTGCACCAGAGGCAAGCCCGTCTGCGCCCGTCAGCACACTGACCGCGCCCAGCATCAGCCAGGCTGCCAGTTTCACTCCAGGGCAGACCAGACTCCGCTACTCAAAAGAACGACTTACACTTATTGGTGAGGGGGATGCCAGGGATATGCAAGAGGTTGTGCATAAGGGTAATACCATCACAGATGACCAGACCACTGTGAGATTGAAATGTGGCTTGATTAATACCAGATCTTTAGTCAAGCACTTCCAGGAGATGTACTCTATGCTGGAGTACCTGGACCTGCAAGTCGACTCTCTAGGAGTCTAGGTAATTTGGGGTGTCCTGTCCAGCAGGGTTTAAGATCTTTCACAAACCCAGGCCAGTAGGGAGAGACGGAGGGGTTAGAGTAATATTAAGGATAAATGGGATTTTCTGCCCCTTCACATTGAGGCACAGAATTATTAGACTTCACACTGAATGAGGCAAGAGGACAATTGCTGTCCGGGATAGTGTGCTATAGGCCGCCTGGAAGTCAAGGTCCCCATATTCATGCCTTGATTGACACTTTTTTTTTTTGTCAAATCTTTTTTTATTTCACCCCCATATCGGGGAGCAGCAATAAGGTGACTAGTACACAGCGTTAAGCCTAAAACCCAACAGGGCCGGGCGCGTGGTGGCATAAGAAAGTGAAGCAACCTTGACAATGCTCGATCAGGGATTTATACACAGCGTTTCACCTACAACCCAACAGGCCCGGTCGCGTTATGATCAAACAACAGTCTCTGTTTAGTCACCGCCTAAGATGATCTGGTCTCAAGACCATCTAGAACAATTAAACCAATAAGGTAAAACCTACAGGACCAAGAGGATCAAAACATCAATAAGATGACAGGAGAGGAGACATCAGAGTAGAGAGGACAGTAGGAATAGGCAAAAAGGAGGAGACTAGAGAAGAGAAGGCTCATAGAGCACCGAAAAGGGGGCAGAGGGGGGAAAAGAGGGACAGGCGACGGGTCAACCAGCTGAGCGGTTGATTTCTTCGACAGTATTCGAGGTCTCACACACTTAAGCCACACGCCAACAGTCTATCTGGGTCAGGGGGAACCACTGCATCCTCCACCAAGCGCAACACCCGGAGTTTGGGGGGCATGTGACGCGCGCGTTCTATTGCACATAGATACTTCACCAAGGGTTGCCACACAGCTTTGAAGCATGCGTCTCGGGCCTGCAGCCAAGCTGTGAGAAGTTCCATCGCCAGGACATGCCAGAGGTGCACAAACCACGCAGCAATGGGCGGTGCTTCCGGCTTCTTCCAGTACAGAGCGATAAACTGCCTAGCAGCTCCCAGCATTTGAAGCGCCAGCGCCCAGTAACTCCGGGTGAGGACCCTCAGCCCTGTAGGCTTGATACCCAGTAGCAGTGTGCAGGTAGCGTCAGGCATAGGAAACCCCAGTACCCCCCTGCTGTGGCTCAAGACCTCCTTCCAGAAGAGGGTCAGCAAGGGACAGGTCCACCAGATGTGCAATAAATCACCAGTCGCTGATCGGCATCTCCAACACACAGGGGATGAGGTTGGAAACATTTTATGTAGCCGCTGCGGCGTGTAGTACCACTGAGTCATTATTTTATATGCGTTCTCCTGCTGTGAGACACTATGGTAGGTTCGGGGTATACCACGCCATAGTCTGGACCACTGTGCCGGTGTGATATCCACACCCGGGAGGGAGTGCCAGCATTGCTGGTATGTCTGGGAGGGTGGGGTGTGTGGGTGATGTAGAATCTGATACATTTTTGAGATCAGTCCCTTCGTTTCGGTGAAAGAGCGAGCTAGCCGCTCAAACGAGGTGAAGGTGCGTGTAGCCGCCTGCTATGTGTCGTCTGTCAGCACCCAATGTTTCAGTTGAGCATATTGCAGTCCGGCCTCGGGCGGCACTCGGAATTCCTCCCTGCAGCCGCGAAGGTCTTAAGGGTGCCTCCATCAAACAGATCCGTGAGTACCCTACAGTTACCCTGAGGCCACCTGCGAAAGGCCCCAGTCCGATACACCGGAGGAAAACTCGGGTTTCCTTCAATAGGGGTGTTTGGGGACGCAAAAGGTCATAAGGCCCTTGCGCACCGCTATTCTGTTCCAGATCTCCAGCACCGTTTTTGTAGGCACCGCCAAATATGCGCTTGGAGACCGCCCCGCCCTAGGTTTCCACGCTAGGTCCCGGATGGTGTGCCCAGTCACAGCTCTGTCCATGTGGAGCCATCCCTTCTCACTCTCCGTCGCACCCCATTCCACTATATATCTAAGGTGTGCAGCCCAATAGTACTCTACCAGGTTGGGACAGCCCAGGCCCCCCCCGATCCCGAGGCACCATCAGGAGAGCCTGAGAGAAGCGGGCCGTTTTCCCCCCCATATAAAGTTGGTGAGGTCGCGCTGTAGGCCACGTATGTTATGCAGCGGTATAGAGGTAGGAAGGCACTGAAACAGGTACAGGATCTTAGGCAGGATGGACATCTTGACGGCGTTGATTCTGCCCAGCCAGGACGGCACGAGTGATCGCCACCGCCGTAACTCCTCGAGGATCGATCGCCGACACTCTCTCCAGTTGGCTTGCTTCCAATCATCCAACGAGGGAGTCAATTGCAGGCTCAAGTACCGGATGTGCTGGGTCGACCATTTATAAGGGACGAGCGGCTCCAAGTCGGGGACTTCAGATTACGGGATAGTGAGGTTGAGTGCCCAGGACTTGCTATGGTTAATTTTCAGGCCAGAGGTACACTCGAAAAGGCATAATGCTTTATGCACTGCCGGTAAGGACTCTCGGGGCTGTGCTAGCGCAAGGATGAGGTTGTCCGCGAAGAGCGCTACTTTGTTGTCCTGGCCGCCTAGGGGGATGCCAAGAATATTGGGGTCCTTCCGTATCATATCCGCTAGGGGTTCCACTGCCAGCGCGAATAAGAGGGGCAAAAGCGGTCAGCCCTGCCTGGTTCCCCTCCTGATGGTGATCGGCTCCGTGAGCTGTCCATTAACACGTATCCTGGCTCGCGGTGCAAGGTACGGAGCCATGATCCTAGCGACCATATGCGGGACGAGTCCCACCCTGCACAGTACTGCCCGTAGGAAGGACCAGTCCACCCGATGGAACGCCTTCTCCACGTCCAGCGAGAGAAGACAGGCCGGGATCTTCCAGTGGTGGGCCTTCCCCACTAGGTGGGCAATCCTACGGACGATGTCCGCCTTCTGGCGTCCGTGAATGAAACCCACTTGATCGGGGTCTATCAAGCCCGGCATGTGAGGACCCAGTCGCTTCGCTAGCAGCTTGGTGTAGATTTAAAAATCTGTATTCAGCAGGGCAATCGGGCGATATGACGCGCACAGTGCAGGGTCTTTCCCGGGTTACGGGATTAAGGCAATTTCCGCCAACCCCATGTCGGGGGACGGTCCCACCTCCTCCGTGAAAGAGTTGAACAGACGCAAGAGGTAGGGACCGATCTGCGCCTAAAACATGCGATTGAAGGATAGAGGCAGCCCATCAGGCCCTGGCGTTTTCCCCAGGGGAAGCTCTCGGATCGCCGACGCTATCTCCTCCTGCACTATCGGTTCCTCTTGTTCCTTCGCGTAGTGAGGGTGCAAAGTCGCTCCCCCATAGCGCCCCAGCACCTCCTCCACCAGCTCCGGAGGCGGTTTCTCCTCCATGTACAGTGCCGTGTAAAATTCCCGAAAGGCCTGACACTTATCCTTAGCCACCATGACTCTGGACCCATCCAGCAGTTGAACATTCGCTATATGTGCTTTCGTGGCACGGGCTCTCAGTCTCCTTGCCAGCAGCTTTCCAACCTGATCCCCCTCTTCAAAATACCGTTGCTTCAGTGCCAGGAGGGATTTCTCCGCCCTATTTGCACGCAGCAGCCTGAGCTGCCCTCTAAGGTTCACGAGCTGGTGTCGCGATCGCCGAGTAGAGCAACTCTGGTCTTGCCTTTCAGCTGTCTTTAGGTACCCCGTAAGCTTGTCTTCCAGTGCTCGCGCCTCGCGTGCCCGTGCAATTGAGAGGGAGGTGATATGTCCCCGCATGGTAGCATTGAAGGCGTCCCAGACCACCGGGAAGGGCGTCTCAGGAAGATCATTATTCTCAAAATAAGAGACGATGGCCCCCCTAATGTCCCTAACGTCCGCCACATCCTGGAGAATACTCGGCGGGAGACACCATCTCCGTTCCCGGGCAGGGCAGGCGGCCGGGTCCTGCAGCAGCAATTCAACGTGAAGATGGTCAGAGAGAGAGATGTCAGACATATCGACCCCTAGAGTGTCGCGGAGAAGGTCATTGGAAGCAAACAAATAATCTATGCGAGAGTAGGATCGGTGGACATGCGAGTAGTACGAGTACTCCCTCTTGTCCGGAGAGAAGTAGCGCCAGGTATTAAACAGCCCGAGGTCAGTCAATTGCTTGTGTAGGACTGCCGACATTGCCCCCGCACCGCTGGAGGAGTTCTCACTCCGGTCCATCACCCGGTACCATACCAAGTTAAAGTCCCCCCCACGATGAGCGATGAGCCGTCCTGCGGCACCCGCCCCCCTAAAAGGTCTCGAAGGTAGCGATCCTTCGCTTGATTAGGGGCATATACATTGCACAGTGTGATGCGACGATGCCCGATCTCCACACTCACTCGGAGAAAGTGTCCGTCACCACCCCTGAAGCCCCTATCGTTCCCCCGCCTGATGCCAGCCCTGCACAAAATTGCCACTCCCGCTGCCTTGGTGTCCGCTGCAGACCAAAACTGAAGCGGATAGCTAGGATGTGCCATGCGCTCAGTGTCAGCCTGTAAAAGGTGCGTCTCTTGGAGAAATATGATGTCAGGGTGCTGCCGAAGAATTTAGTGCCATACCTGCTTACGTTTGTTAGGCGAATTAAGGCCCTTCTCTTTAATCATCAGGATCTTCAAAGGGCTAGGTGTGTTTACTGCCATGTCAAGATCTTATCGTCGACCAGCCACACTCTCGCAATACACACCCCGCATATCCCATTCGCACCCCATTCACTCAGTCTCTCAGTCGCACCCCAAGCCCCAAGCCCGTGCCCCCGCCCCGTGCCCGCCGGGAAAGAGAGAAGAGGGAGAGCAGAAAGTAGCAAGAAACAAGAAAAGTAGGAAAAAGGAAGAGAAATGAGGAGCAGTCAAAGGGGCCACTCATCGTTAAACAACAACTGCAGCCAACAGGGCCTCAGTACACTGTCCCGGTACAGAGCATCCTACACCCACAGGTTTGGACGCGCTCTGGGATGTAACTCCCTGAGGGACAGACTAAGAGGGGTTGTGACGGTATTATAAAGTCAATACCTAAGGAGCTCCCCTAGCCACTCCACCCTGCACTTCAGGAGCCAGGGTACGTGAGAGGAGCCGCTGATCCTAGTTTTGAGGCCCCCTGTTGCAAGAGAAGTGGGGGGGACTTGTAGCGTTCCGTAAATCAGGGTGTCGGGGAGCGTCCGTTGTGACCTTCTTTATCTCCCTCGAGGGTGCGAATATGGTCAATGATGTCCTGCTTAGCCTGTGAGGGCGATCGTTCAGCGTCAGACGGTGCGCGATGTTGCCGGCGCACCGTAGTCCAGGATGGTGCGGCCTCTTTCCTTTCCCGCCTAAGCTACGGGGTTGGGCTCGCCAGCGGGGTTGTCGACAATCGGATGAGTTGCGCCGCTTCCGTGTATGACCGTATGGCTCTACGCTTGGATTCCCACTGAAATATGACTGCGAACGGGTGACCCCATTGGTAGGCGATGCCCATGTTGCCCAATTTTTCAGTTACCGGCCGGAATGCCCGTCTCCTCTTCAGGGGTGTTTGGCGATAAGTCCTGAAAAATCTGGATGCTGTGACCTTTGTAGCGGAGGCCCGGTTTGTCCCGCGCGGCTTTCCAGATCGCCTCCTTTTCGGTAAAGAAATGAACCCTCGTCAGGATGTCTGGCAGAAGTCCTGGTCGGCCACGCGGTGCACCCGATCCAAAGCTGGAGGTGAAGCGTTCTCGACCCCCCAGATTTCATGAAGGAGCTGCGTCACATATCCCATGATGTCCTCCCCCTCTTCTCCAAGAGGAATTCCCCGAATGTTGTTGCGGCGGCTTCTGTTCTCTAAATCTTCTTGCTTTTTCCATGGAGCTCTATGTTCTGATCCTCTAGGGCCGCCAGGCGCTGCCATAGGTGTTCCTGGTCCTCCGTGCGCATATCCATCGTCCTCTCCAGCCCGTCTACATGGTCCCCGAGCTCCGTAACCTCCTTCCGTAGCTCCTTAACGCACGTGTGCACTTCATTCCGCAGCGAGCCTATCTCCGTTTTCAATTCGGAGATGAAGGTGGACATGAATGCCTGAGTGACCGGTGGGGACTCCTCAGCACTCCGCGAGGAGCCTTCCCCGACTGCCGCCGCCCCGTCTTCCCCCACATCGCCACAACAGTGTTGTCCTTGGGGGCTGCAGACAACTCGGCCTTGTTCTCTTTGTTGGAGCGTGTCATTGCGAGGTATAGCCGCGTTCCCGCAAGAAACACAGGTGATCCCCACTGCGTCTCAGAGGTCAGATGAGGGCACAGAGGGCAATGGAGAGGTTCAAGCAAGCGTCCGCACCCACTCCCCCTACTACACACCAGTCCGCTAAGGCCTCCCCTCCACCCGTAAGGCACAAGCCTACAACACACAGTCACCAGTGCCACTCCCCAAGGTCCGGGGGGAACAGAGTCAAAGGAGGGGCCCGGGCAATTGGCACCCCACTAGGGAAAGTCTCCAGTGGTAGCCCCTACGAGGGCGTCCTGGTGGTGATTACCTTCCGCCTATGACTATATCGGAGGCCCTGCCACCGTACCTCCAGGCGCTCAAGCGTCCAGCGCCCCACGCACCCCACTGGTCAGCCACTCACCTATATGGCCAGAAGCCTGCAAGCAGGGGATGAGGTACGGACTAGAGCCACTCCACCCCAGGATGCACGCTCACAGCCACCGGACTCTTAGGGCAAACCCCACTCTCAATGAAAGAAGGCAGGTCGCGCTGACCACCTCCACTCGGCTCCCTGGGTCCGCGCTGCTCACCTTGTTGATCGACGCCATCCCAGGTCGTGTCCAGAGTTAATGACCTGACGTCTCCGCAGCCGCTGCTTCAGGCCTCTCCACCGCCGATCAGGGCACCAGGGAGCCATACACTCTGCAGGCCTCACAGGTACCCGTAGATTGCCGAGCAACTGCCACACCAGAGTCACCAGGCCACCACCAGCAAAGGCCCTCACCACAGGGTAGCGAGACTGCTCCCACACCAGTGTCGCTGCAGCCAGCTCTCCACTCCGCACTTTCGAGATGCCTCTAGACTTCACCACAGCTCAGGGGGGAATGCCTTCCTCACCACAGGGCCTCCAAGCGCACAGGCTCGCACCACAGGATTTCAAGCTCCCAAGATGGTGGGCCGCAACACCCGCTCCCCCTTAAGGGAGCCGCCCCAAGCACCTGGCGAGCCGGGCAGACCCACAATCGCAATGTTTCAAATGGCGTCCCTCTCACTGGGTCCGCGCCGCTCACCTGAGGGATCGACACCTTCTCAAGTCGCGCCCAGAGTCGGCGGTGCAGCAGGGGTCCAGGCTTCTTCGCCGCCAGGCAGGGACCGGGCAGTCGCTCACTCCACAGGCCTCGCAGCACCCCAGCGATAGGACCTCAACTGTCCAGGCACCGCAAAGGCATCCGGCGCTCAGAAGGGCCCCCGGGTCATGCACCACAACAGGAGACTCTAGTCCCCGGGGCCGAGACCGGGCCACCGCCAGCAATGGTCCAATTCACCAGGCTCCACAGGCAGTCCAGTGCCTCCGATCCACTCCCTTCACAGGGCCCCCCAAGCGCCCAGGCCTCCGCTATTAGACCTGCACCTGGCTCACAAAATGGCGGATCGCGGCCCAGCCGTCTCCCTCACCAGCCGGCCACTCAGGTCCGGTTCGGAGGGATGGTCTTGCAGCTGTGTCGCCCGGGGATGCCTCAAATTCACTGCCCCCGCATTGACACATCATTGACTCATTCAAGGCTGATTATAGTGGGTGACTTTTATATCTGGGATAATGGGAACTCTAGTCCAGCTTACAAAGACCTGATACAAGCTTGCAAGAGTATCAATCTGCAGCAATTGGTACTGCAATTGACTCACCATGGAGGCCATACATTAGACTTAGTTTTTGCCAATCAGGCGGAGGCAAAACTAATCAAAGTATTGAACCAATGCTGGACCGATCACTCCTTAATTCATTTCTGTATAGCCCAGCACAAACATCAAGCTGACCCAGCCTGCAATCTTCCATCAAGGAAGGGAATGGACTAAATTATTGAAAATAGACATGTGCTGCTTCTATCTGAACATAATACATTTGTCCCTACTAAGCCAGTGGAAGGAAACTATCAGATTTTCTGTGATCAAATAACTTGTACCCTTGATCAGATCATTCAGGTTAAGAGATTAAAGAATAGGAAGAAACCGTCCGCCCCTTGGTATAGTGGAGATTAGAAGCAGATGCGAATAAAATGCAAGCAGGCAGCAAGAAAATGGAGAAAGCATTATGTTGACTCAGATAAAATTCATTAAATCAGCTGGTGTAATAAAGTATAAGATCAAATATGCCTCTTTTTGAGTGAATTTCCTGTCTAGGTCTCCCCCTCAAGGGTCCGGTTATATAACTGCTAAATCAGTCCACCTTAGGTCCATCTCAGTATGATGTTTTTCAATCCAGTGGCTTACCAATGGTGCCACCATTACTTTGCACCTGATTCTTGATTTATGCTGGATATCCTTTGGTGTACCTCCTGGTTTGTTTTTCAGATGTATAATTTGTCACGAGGACACTTTACTATATACACCACATATTTCGTTTTGCAGTTAGAAAGGTTTTATGTCTCCATTTCAAATTTGTTTGTGTAAACAGAGATCCCTCTATTGTTTGGTGACAATTCACACATGTTCCTCATTTATGATGTCCATCTAAAGGTGCTATATTCCATAGCTGAATTAAGGTGATCTTGATTGATGGTGGTGGTGTGTACACCTGAGCCACTTGACTCCTTAAAAAGCATTACTTCTTGAGTGCAAATAACGGCTTTGTGAAATATTTGTCTATTTTCTCAATCACGTGCCATTTTTGTCAAATGATTCTCTTAAAATTAGTAGTTTTAGGACTAAATGTAGACACACAATCCAAACGGTCCATTGTTTTTTTCTTTTTCTTTTCCTGGGGTGATTCCCTTGGAGTCTGATCTGTACATCATATTATTTGACAATTTCTTTGGATATCCTCTCTCACTCAGTTTGTCAACCAACAACTTGGCACGTTGAAAATACTTACTTTTTCTGAGCTTTTTCTCCTACTTTGCAGAAATTGCCCGTACAGCAAATTATGCCTGAGACTTCGAGGTTGATGACTGTCATAGTGGAGAGATTTATTGCGATCCATTTGCTTTGTGTGCAGTGTAGTTAATAGATGTCCATTTCATTTTTTTCAACTACTTCTTCAACCAGGAAAGTATTAGTGGATCTGTTACTTTTTAAACAGAATTTACTATCCCCAGATCTTTGATTCAACCACTTAAAAAATTGGTTCAAGGACATTTCCTGGCCTGTCCACACACAGAAGATATCATCAATAAATCTGACCCACTTAAAAATCTGATAGGAGAATAGGTTGTTTTGGTAGATTAAGCATTTCTTAAATTTGGACACGTGCAATACAGCCAGCTCAGGAGCTAAGGGACAACCCACCAAAGTCCACTGTACTTGCACAAAGGATTCCTCTCCAAATTTAAAATATTTTTTTCCAAATGCAAAATGGACAAATTCAATGATGAAACTTGTTGGAACATGATGTGGTCTTGGTCGCTCATCCAAATACATTTCAATTGCTTCAAGTCCATCTTCCTGAGGTATTTGTGTATAAAGAGATACAACATCCAGTGTTACTAATATCTGTGTGGAAGGATTGAATTCCAGATTTTCAAATTTGTTTATGAAAACCATATTATCTCTGAGGTATGATGGAGCTTGATGTCAAAAAGGTTTTAAGAACACAGCAACCTATTTTGTGATTGGTTCCAGAACAGATTCAGAAAAGGGGGTGGTGATGGACAGAGTCTCTGAATAAAGCAGAATACTCCTACCCAGTCAACAGATCAGGGCTTGATCCATCACCGTTCTTTAGCTCACTGCACCATCCCAGCTCAGAACCTGGCTACATGCAAATTAGTCTGTCCCTGGCCCAGTGCATCATGGGAACAGGGCAGACCAAACTACCAAGCCAATTCTTTTACTGGAAAGGAAGCAAGCTTCCGGGGACCGGTTTCTGGCATTACAGCCGCCTTCGGCCCGGCTTACTTGAATCCTGATGGTGCAGTGAGCAAGGGACTCATGTCTGAGTATACCCTTCCACGCTTATAGTGGACAAAACGATTCAGAAAAGGGGGTGGTGATGGACAGAGTCTCTGAATAAAGCAGAATACTCCTACCAAGTCAACAGTTCAGGGCTTGAGGTCTTGATCACATTCTTCATTGCATCATGCCTTCACCCTCCTTCTTATACTTCTCTATGGACTATATAACAAAGGCAACTCCTTTGTCAGCCTGCTTGATGTAACTGTATTAGAGCATCTCTTTGATCATTTGCATGTTTTTCTTAACATATTCTTTTGTTTTAGTAAGATTGTCAATAACAGAAAGCACAATTTTTTTGAAAATGTCAACCTCTTTTGGAATCCCATTAGATGGTGGACAGAACAAAGATTTATTCCTTCGTCCAGATGCCTCTTTGCTCTGAGGAAAGCCATTTCTTAAAAAGAATGACGTCAACAGTATCTTTGTACAGGATTCCAAGGCTTCTGAGTTTAACCTCACAGAGTTGGAATGTCTTGCCCGGAAGGAACGATAGTCTTTTCTTCAAAACACCTTGCTTTGCCTTCAATAAAAGTCTATTAGACAGGTTAAAAATGGGAGATCTCATCGGAATTGCAATGTGTAACATTGAAATAATTTTTGCTAGGACTGACGCTGGTATTATTATAGAGTGATCATGAACAAAAACAAAGGTATGTAGTAATAGAGTCAGTATTGGCAATCGGAGTGATGTTTGTACTTTTAAAAAGTTCGCACTTTCTTAAACCAACCATTTGGTACCTGCAGACAGCATCCCGGGTCACATGACTGGGTGTAGCTGGCAGTTGGTCTTTGTGTATTGCTACCAGACAGTGAGGCAAATAGGGAATAGGTGTTTGCCGGATGAGCCATATCTGACTTGATGAAGGGGAGGAGCTGTTTCCTACCACACTTGCAATCCCAAAGGCTCTGCCCAGCACACTCACAAAGTGCTTTGACTAGGGGTGGGCGGAACTCACAGAGTTTCTCTCTACAGAATTCAGCAGAGTTTCATAAAAACTCTGCAAGATTCAGCAGAGGTCCCTGAGCGGCCTGAATCAGCACATCTCGCAGATTTTTAGCGCCAGGAGCTTGTTCCACTCTGGGAAATCAACTTGAACTGCACCATGCAGTGCGACAGAGGGTGCTGCTTCTCAGCTGCTGCTGAAGTAGATTTTCTACAGGCGTGTCAGCTTTCTCACTGCGAACGGTCGTGACTGCCCACAACCCCCACATAGAGAAAATCTCTCCAGGTGCCCTCCTACCACTCGAAAATTACGTTAGCGTAAGCTAACTCTCTTTCACCAACATAACGTTAGCGAGCCATGTGTGAGAAAAACTTTTGCCTAGTGGCAGTTAGTAGAGACATGCCAAAACTCCATGTTACAAGCGTAACACAGAGTAGACAAAACTCTGCGAACTCTGCCAGCTGAGCGGAATGTATTGCCCATCCTTAGTTTTGACACTAAAAAAGCTGGGGCAGGGCAGGGAAGAAGGAAATTCCAAACACCTCTGGGAGTGAGAACCTCCCTAACCTTCTCCTACTTCAAAGTGGGCACCAGGTATAAATTATGGACCCTCATACTAAACGCTTCAGTGTACCTCTGGATCTGTGTGCGACTTAGAAGGACTTCTATGCTGCTATGCATGAAGGACTGCTACTCTGGTTCCCTACTGCCCTGCTGCCTGAGTGAGAAGGGCCTGCATGTTGAACCCAGGACCACAAAAGTGGCTCCAAGGGCTAGCTGCCTGGCCTCCTAATCAGAGGCTCAGGGACAGAAAAGGATCCAAACGCCTGAAATCCATGGCCTGGTGTCAGTTTGCTGTACGTTTTGCCTTCCAAATGTGCCACAACAGTGCTGGAATATTGGAAGTAGGCCTGAAAGTGCCCTGCCAGCCCAACTGTGGCCCTGTTAACAGAACTGGCACAGTGCAATGCATCAACTTGCAGCTGCATCAAAACCGCTGCTGTACGATGCATCCTCTACCTAGGACCTCGCATCACAATTTCCGCGAACTGCTGCTGCGTTATAATTTCTCAGTGCTGGACTATTCATTGCAAGCCCTTCATTGATGGCATCCTTAAATGAGGGCTTTGCATAGCATCTCCGAGCTCCAACGAAACCGCTGTTGCATGATGTATTCTTAATGCAGAGCTTCACATTGCAAGCTGGTCTTCAACGGCCTCCTGTTTGACGACACAAGACTCTGCATCACAGCCCCGCAGCTCCTTCAGAAACAATGCAGTTCTACTCATCCTTGAAGTGGGAACTTGTAATGCTCTGCAACCATGATTGAAGGTACTTTTTCAGTGGGCATAACTTGATCCCTGTGTCCGGCCAGCGCTCCATCGCTGTCGGCCTAAATGTGACTTTCTCCCATCCGGAGTGGCCAGATAGCCATAGTCGCCCTTTGTGCTTGTAGGCACTATTTTCACTTAATCCTTTAAACCTGCATATCTCTGGTTCTAGTAATTTGAGTTTTGTCATTATGGTATCTAACAATTTATTACATTGTACTCTAATTTTCCAAATTGATGTGGATTTTTTCTTGTATTGTGTTTTCACTTTATTACTGATTGAAGTGCTGCAAAGATACTTTGCACATTGCCTTTAAGTTAAGCCTGGCTACTTTGTGCCAAGCTAACAGACAGGTTAGCACAGGTTAATTTGGGGTTTCTTTAATACTTCACCCTGACAAGAATTATTGTTGGTGCTTGAGAAGGGTTTCACCCCCCCACCCGTACTCCAGTAACCCAATGTCCTACATTGGTGTTCATTGGTGAGATTTGAACTTGTGTTTGCAGAGTACCATACAATGATTTGGTGTTATACTAAAATCCCAGATAATTTGATACCATTTAAAGTTTTTTTATTTTCCTTAATTGGCTCTTTTGCTTTTCATAAAATGTACTCTCATTCTACCTGACTGTCTGAGAACATACCTGCAGAGATGGGATTTGAGCCCCGCAACCTGGAGAGCTACACCATTGTTAACCTCAAGCAATTCTGTAAGAAAAGGGTACTGCCAACCAAGAAAGGCACGATGGAATTTGGAGCTCTAGTAAGCTCTGAGGGCAGAGCGGAGGTTCTCCAGTTGCTGACAGCAACGGAGGATGGGAATGAAGAGGTTGTTATGGAAGAGCATGAGCAGGGCCTGGATGCACGCCCTGAGAAACAGCACTCAGGGGAGGCAGATGACTTGCATCCTAAGTTGAAACTCCCTGCCAGATCAATGTGTCCCTACAAGGCCTGTCCCCAGAGAAGCTGGAAGACAAGAAGGCTGAATAGAAGTTTAAGTTGCAAATGGCCAAGCTTGAGTTGCAAGCAGAAAAGGCGAATGCCGAGGCAGTGAAAACCTTTGAGGAAAGACATTGCTTCTGGCTCATGAACTGTGTTTGAGAGTACTGGACATAAGAGTTGTGCAAGCAGAGTCCAGCAACAATGGTAGCAGCATACCTGCAGTGTTTGAAAGGGTCAAGAAAGTTCACATACCTAAAGATCTGGGGCCCAGATATGTGGTGGGGATGACATCAACAAGTGAGATTCTGCCTATGAGGTGACCCTTCAGATTGGCTCATGACATACCCGGATAAACGGAATGAGACAACAGGAGAAAGAAAATTCCTATTCAGACTCTCTGAGGCATATATGACAAACAATATCTGAAAAATTCACTCTCATATGTTAATTGAGGAGGACCTCAATAGTAAAGGCTGCGCATAGATCCAAGCAAATCAGAATGTCCAAAGATCCTTGACCATCCATAGAAAGTAGGTCCTCTCACGGGGTGACCAAAGAGATCCTAACTTCAGATGTGCAAGGAGGGCATCCCTTACTAATGCTTGCAACTCTTTTTCATTAATCTTCTATGCTGTATTGAGTGGCCATGATTAGCCTGCTTGCTATCCATCTTTCTCAATTACTTCATTTAAAAAACAACCATCAATTTGCCACAAATTTCTTTAGTACTAAAAATATTACAATTCGAAAATGGATATAAAAATCATCCACAATAAGAAAAGCGTCTGTGGGAAGACATTATATAGAGGCTGTGATTGGAAATTATAGAACAAACACAGCTGGTGCCTTGTGCAGGTGGATGTGAAGGATTGACGTGCAAATCCTTACTATTTTAAAGTTTGTTTCTAATTTCAGAAACCTTGGCATGTATAGCCAGGTAATTACAACTTTATTATTCTGCTGAAAGCAGGATCTATTAATTAACCAACCTGACAAATCTCGTTTTCTTGGATCGTGATCTAAAGACATGATGAATTAATTACCTGGAAGCAATCAATTAAGAAAATACTTTTAGAAGATGCAATCAATTATGTTACTGTTAAGAACACACAGTCTCTTTGTCTATTATAAAACCCCAGTTTATCATCGATACCTTCATTTAGTTCATAAGGGGTCTTATAAACTAAAGACACATGGATATCAAATTTAAATAAAGTAAAACCTTTCAAAGCCAAGGTTCATTGAGATGCATGCCACAATATTTGATCCTTTATGCAACAGCTGGAGACAGGTGTCACCATTGGTGACTGCTCTTCATGGCCCACCAGTAGGGTGTGGCCAGCATGTGATCAACTTATGGTTGCGTGCTTTTCCAACATATCCAACGTTACTGGCTCTGAGTCAGAGATTATCTTTCAGTACCTCTACAAGGCGATTTCCAGGACCATTGAATGGAAAGTGATAGTCTAACCTCATGTTATGTACCTACGTTGTTGCTTTTTTTATTAAGAACTTTTTTGCCTTTTCCAGACTTTTCATTCCAATACTTCTGGGACAGCTCTCAATACCTCTAGAACATGACCTCCTGGACCATAAAATATCACCAGGGAGAGGCAGTGCACTGCAAATCAGACTTGCAGGCAGAGGCATCAGGAGCTTGGCCTAGCAATGGTTCTTCTCCTTTCTATAGGATCGTAAATTCCAGGTTAGTTCCCATTCCTTCTCCTCTGTTCATCATATGCCATTTGGTGTCCCCAATGGCTCTTCCCTGAGCCCCACACTCTTCAACATTTATTCACACACTTTAACACACATTGTAGAGGCTTTCTGCATTACCTTGTTTTATATGCCGATGACACACAAATTATTTTTTCTTTGTCGTGAGGGCAGTTGCTGCACCGAGTTGAGGTCCTGCCTATTGGCCATGGCTAAATGGATGAAAGACGATTGCTTAAAATTAAATTGCAATAAAACTGATGTTCTGGTTATTGGTAATCAACCACAGCGTTGGGAGGTGCCACGTTGGTCGGAGGAATTAGATCCTGTTCCTATTGGTAGACTTTTCAGCCTTACTCCAAACATTTCATCGTACTCTTCCTGTTTTTGCTGCACCATCTTTGCTGGCCTTAGGACTCTGCGCTCTTTGCCACTGCTAATCAGTGCTAAAGTGCTTGTGCTCTTTCCCCTAAACATGGTGAAATTGGCTTACACCCAATTGGCACATTTAATTTACTTGAAAGTCCCTAGTAGAGTTATACTACATGTACCCAGAGTCTGTAAATTAAACGCTACCGGTGGATCTGCAGAACTGATTGTACCACTGACTTAAGGAGCCCTTTTAAACATGGCTCAGGCCTGCTGTTGCAGCCTCTATGTGCGGTTTTGTACTGCTATTTTGAACGTGGCAAAATAAACCTTTTTCCAGGCCTAAACCTTCCTTTTTATTATATATTAGCCACCCCAAGGATGGGACCTAAACAGCCCATTGGGCAGAGTGCAGTCTATTTAAAATGTTGGGCATGTCAAATGAAAAAATAATCTTTTTTCGCCCAAACATGTCCATTAAAGCTAAAACAGAAGTCGTTAAAATACACTGTAAAATCATGAGCAAAAAAAATAAAATCATAATAAAATAGAATAAAAACATATGTAGCAGGATACATTGTTTTAAGCAGTAACAGTAATGATGTGGATAATGGCCTGAATTAGATTCCCAACAAATAGCATTAATCATATAAAGTGCAGAGTTAGGGGAAAAGGGTATGCCAGGAAAATTTTAAATCAAGGTCTGATAACCTGTTTAAATAACAAAAAACACTAGGAGGGAATAGCAGTATACACACACTTCAAAGTATACCTAGATCATAAATTACGGACAGTGGGTTACAGATGAAAACCCGGGTGGAGTTATACCACTCCATAGATTTTCTTGCTCTGGCTGCGGCCTTAAGAAAAGGGCTCACCTTTTAATAAGTGATGCGGGTATTCAGTAGCTGTAAACGGTACAGGGCTTCTCTGCAACTACAGTGTCGCAGTGCGTTTAAGAGCAGTTTAAGGAAGGACCTGCATTAAGAAATTAAAGTAGTTGCTAAAAAACTTAAAATGTAAAAGCAGCTGCTCAGAAATACCATTGCACGGGCACGGTGAGACTGAGCCCCTTCAAAAATAGGATTGTCTGGTGAATCATAAAAGCCTTCAGACTGTACCAGCTCTAAAACAGATAAGGAAGGACCTCTCCTAGTGTTTAAGGTATAAAGAAAGGTAGAAATCGGGCTCAAAGGGACAAAACACATATCAAACATTTCAATCTAGTATTCTCTCTGCCCTCCAACATTCCTCCTCATTGGGTCTATCTGTCGTCCAGCAATCTGGAAGTTCACTTAGGGTTCTTACCAGCAGACTTATCACACACCTCTCCTTTCCCTTTTCTATCCCTACAGCCAACAGGTTTGATGTTCTTTGAAGTACCAGCCTTCCTCTCTTGTCAAAGATGAACAAAAAGGCTCAATGCTGATCGAACATTTTTCTTACTTAGTTGGAACATTGCAGGTCTCAAAGGAAAAATGGTAGAAAACTGGAAGCCCTTTGTCAGCAAGTACGATATCGTAGCCTTGCAGAAGATGTGGGCCACTACCCAATGTTGTGTCTAGGATACGCCTGTAACTCTAGTCCAGCCATTCCCTCTTCTATTGGAAGAGCCATGGGAAGCCTTGTGATTTGGGTTAGTCTCAACCTTTGAGTGGAAGCTACAGTCATTGACACTGTGTCTCCAGCTTTTCTTACCTGAAATTTATTGGATAGATCAATTTTTTGGGGAGTTTTTATCAAATTAATTTCTAAAGCTAGACATGCACTTTTAAATTTTACATATGCTGGTAGAGAACAACACCTAAATTAATTTTTCACCACTTCAAGCGTACCTCTAACATAGACTAACACTGAGTTACCTTATTACACTTAATAGGTGCTTACTTTCAATTGGGAAAAAGTAGGAATTCCGAGTTTGGTGTCTAAAGAATTGCAATTTTAAACCCTTTTTAATTGTAAAGTTGGATTTTAAGTTGCAATGCTGAAAATGTCAGTTTTAGAAAGTGTATTTGTTGCAACAACCACACTATTTTCTTTTGGTGATTGGGTTATTTATTTACCCTATTTTTTGGCAACTCTTTTTTTGGAATTATATAAGGACTTCACATCATTCTAGTTGAACACACATCCAATGACATTTAGATATTTACATACATTTACAATTTATACCACATTTACCACATTTTAGAAATACTAGCAGTTTTCACAAACGTGAATACACCACACAACCAATGTATCCGCTGCTGGCTCCATATAGCAAGTGTTTTCTATAAAAAGGCTCACCAAAATTAAGTCGGCGAGCAAGGAAAATCTTAACCCAGTTCAGCAGTTTTGGCCTCGCTGTAATCCCTCAGGAGGAATTGGTGAGACATGAGTAACATTCTTTTAAACATTTAAGACCTAAACTTCAGAATTTGCTATCTTTTGGGGGTAAGAACCACACAAAATGTCAAAATATGGTGAAAACCTGACTGTGCCTTCTGTTTGCACTGGTGCTGAGAAGCCCTGTTTGGGCAGCCATGTGGTTTATAAATGCAACTCACTTCAATTCAATTCAATTCAATTAATTATTTTCATGAAAAGTAAGACTTTATCTATAATAATCACTCCACTCATGTATCACAAATTGTACTGAAATACAGCTTTGGAGGATTGATTTCTGTTCTGCCTTATGAGACTAGTAAAACCTACTGCTTCTAGGTCATTCGTCCACACCGTACATGTGGTAACATTTAATAGTATGTTGTCAGTTTCCATGCATTTTTTGCACTGAGCACAGCCATTTCCGGGCATTTAGCACTTTAAAAACCCTCCTTTATGACAGCAACTTGTCATGTGATCAAGCGTCATGGAAGAACATGGCGGATTTGCTGGGCGAGTATTTAGCACAATAAAGCACTTGAAAATTGGCACCAGTAAGCGGGCCTGCTCATCTTCATTTTACCTGTGAGAGGTGTTTTGGTGTGGCGTGGACTCTTCTATGCAAATATATATATAAATATAAAAAAATATAAAATATAAAAAAATATTAAATTTCATAGGTTTGAGGCCCTATATATAGTTAGGAATTAGCATTTGAAAAACCTATGAAATTCACTGAAAAAAACATAGGTTTCACACCAGTTATAGTTAGGAATTAGCATTTAAAAAACCTATTACGTTCACTGAAAAAACCATAGGTTTCACACCAGTTATAGTTAGCAGGACATTTTACTCGCATAAAACCATTAAAATTCCCACGTTATAGTTAGTTGGACTCACTATAACTTGCGCGTGCAATGCACTGCTGAAGACGTCACATATTACATCACTCATGACATGGTCAGTGACATCACTCATGACATCACTGATGACACCATCCTTGTGACAGAGTGACAGACCTCCTTTCACTGTAATGTAACCCATGAAACACATATTGAAAAATATAAATTAATTTTTTTTTAAAAATGGAGATACCCATACCAGTTACAACAATCAATCCAATAATTCCACCATCTATATACACATCCACTCATTCACCAACAGTTCTATATAGTCACTCATACATATACTCACTCATCATATGTAGTGATTCACCTATACATCCTGTTACACACCGACAGTCATCCAAAAGGTACTCTCACACATACTCACACATGCAAGTAAACTATTGAACATCCATTTATTTGCATATACAGCTACACACACACTACCACCTTACTTCTAAGGAAACTTACACATACTTACTCTCTTAAACAATCACTTATAGAAACACATAATTATTTAAACAGGAACTCTTTCAATATCTCACTCTCACATATACTCACTTATATACATCAATACTCACATATACTAGATTAAAACAAATGTAGTTACTGATAAAGGCACTAGTGAGACAGTCATTCACTCACTAACACACACATATACACACTCATCCACCCATACAGTCCTGCACATATGCTGTCTTCAAAACACATACAAAGAGAGAGTTAGTCATTCATGCATCTATGTGATAAGTAATAACCCCACAAAACCATACAAACACTCATACTGATACTAAAAAAACATCTAATAGCCCATATACCTACACATGTACCTACTCACCAACCCATGCAGCCACTTAGACACAAAGTGAAACACTAATACATATATATAAATATTTAAACATTACTCACTAATATATGTATTCACTAAGAAACACTTAATAAGCCAGTTAACTAATCGATTTTTATAAAAAAAACATCCATTTAGACACTTATTTGAACATTTATTCTTCCATCAACTTTTACATATATATATATAAAAAACAAATTTATTTTTCAAAAAGACACACATTTACTGGATGGTGTCATCAGTGATGTCATGAGTGATGTCACTGACCATGTCATGAGTGATGTAAGATGTGACGTCATCAGCAGTGCATTGCACGCGCAAGTTATAGTGAGTCCAACTAACTATAAGGTGGGAATTTCAATGGTTTTATGCAAGTAAAACTTCCTGCTAACTATAACTGGTGTGAAACCCATGGTTTTTTCAGTGAATATATATATATTCAATAGTGCTCGCTTCAGCCACCAACTCCCAAAGGGTCAGAAAGGAAAACGAGGCAGACCCTTCTCGGTGCAATTTCAGTTTATTTCACACACCAGTATTTATATGATGTGTTGTCTCCAACCATAACCAGCACAGAAAGATAGTAACATGATATTGGTTGTGCATATCAAAATGATCTGTCACCTGACGATTTATTTTATTTTATTCAGAGTATGCTGGACCTGGCCCTCTCTGCAGTATCACTACCAAACATTTTGCCTTCACCCCGCCTGCTTTGCTGAAGTCATTTTTGGTGGCTTTAGGACGCTGCACTTTACCACGGGTAACCAGTGCTTTTATGCCTGTGCTCTCTCTCTAAAACATGGAATTGCTGGCCTACACCTGTTTGAAACTTTTAATTAAATTGTAAGGATCTAGTATATGGTGCTGCAGGTACCCAGGGCCTGTAAATCAAATGCTACTAATGGGCCTGCAGCACTCCTTGTGCCAACCGCTAAAGAGGCACTTTAAAACTAGTCTTAGGCAAGCCACCGCAGCCTGTAGTGCTGTTTTAAAACTTCCATTCCAACCTGACAAATAATCCTTTGCCAGGCCTAAACTGTTCTTTTTAATACTTATAAGTACCCCTAATGTAGGCCTTGGAGTCTCCTAGGGCAGGGTGCATGGTATGTAAAAAATACGAGATGTGGGTTTAAGTTTTATATGTCCTGGTAGTGAAGAATTTCTACATTTGTTTTTCACTACTGTAAGGCCTAACTCTCCAGTAGACTAACAGAGGCTTCCCTTAATACATTTAGTAAGTGCTATCTTTGGATTGGTAGCAGAAGATGTATGCTGTTTGGACTCAAATAAATTATAATTAAAAATCTTCTTTAATTGTGAAATCAGATTTTAAGCCACAATTCTGAAAATGCCTCTTTTTGAAGGTTAAAAGGACAAAGAGGAAAAAATTAGGAGGCCCCTTATCTGGATTGGTCTGGGACCGGGGCAATCAGAGGAGAAACAGGAGTTGTCCCACAGAAAAAATACCTATTTTCAGGAGAAAGAAGTTGTCTTGTTCATAGCGTAAAAACACTGTGGTTACTCAGGTGTCCAAGCGGCATGAGGTAAAAATTCTAGTTTTCCTAGTACCCTATAGTTGTTCAGGTCACTCAATTATTGACACAAATTATGCACAATTTTAACAAGGTAGATTACAAAGGCGATACTCAGGAGTTTTTGTAAAAAATCATATGCAAAACTTGTATTGTTCTATCATACAATTTGGTTACTCAGTGCATAAAAAACATGAATGTATGTAAATAACAATCAATACAAAATTCATACAGTGTCAGAGATTTCAAATAAATATATATAAAAAAACATCATATAAAACAAGAATCAAAGAAGTGTTGAGACGGCGTTTAGGCCTTTTTTCTTTTACAAATGCCTTCTTCAGGACAGATTCTAGATGTAAGAAACACACAGTTACCAAACAGAAGTTTGCAGAGTCTTCCCATCTCATGCTTTGTTCAAAAATATTTTTTTTAAAGTACATATATAAACTTTTTTTCTTTACTACTAACTAATGTTATGTGACCTCCAAGCTGATCAAAAATGTCATATTATTACAATTTATTACCTCTTTCCCGTCTGTGATTGCAACATATTTTTGTGGAGTGGCTACATTCAACTCACACATACCTCAAAACATAGGTTTTGTCGCTTGACCTCAGTAGTGAACTAGAGTTAGTGTTTGCCTTTTAGGTTCCTTTAGATGTTTTGGACTGTGGGCAAACGCAGTGCCAGTTGTGCGTATCCTGGCCACTGACTAAGAAGAAAAATAGAGGGGATATGCAATTGTTATAATATCTACCCTACTTTATTAAACTCTGCTCTTTGTGCATACCCTGAGGTCAATATTACCTTCAAATGGAATAGGTGCAGTGGTATACACTGTCTGGGGGAGCCACCGTTTTACATAAATCATATTATAGGTGTATACCTGCAATTGAAATGATCATTAAAATGATTAAATGTCTATTTCCCTTTTCCTTTTTTTCTTTTTTGTGCTGTTTGTCTCCGGACTCACCATTAGTGGTGTAAGCCAATCGCTGGAAGCAAAGACCTTCTTGTGCTGTGTTTTGCTGGCACACGAGAACTCAGGGGTTGACCTCCTGTCAGTTCAAGAACCACTCTGTGGAAAGATTTGTGCAGTTTTAATTTTCTATGTTGTGTGGCCCAATGATTTAAAGTCTGGTCTATTTCAGATTTTATGTTGCCTCCTTCAATTGTAGTATTGGACAACAACAGGCCTTGACTCATACCTAATTACACATCGATCAATGCACTTAAATCTTAACTTTATTATGAGTAGGACCCATTATTTTGTTTATATCTCTCTATCTCTACTCAGGCATAATATATACACTCTTGCCTCCACATGTTGTTTTGGGAGATGATAGACGAAACTACCTAAAATTGTAGGCTAATTCGCTTTTAACACAAGGGTAAATCATAAATGATTCCTCTTGTGGCACTATTTCTATTGGTAGCATATATTTATGCAGGGCAATACTGTGGGAGGGTTAGTAACTAGTAGCTCATCGCCTAAGGAGCCATGAATTAATCCTGGCAATATACACTAAAATATAATGCCAGGTAGCTGGTTTGTGAAGTTTGTACTCATTAAGTTGCTATGAGTATAATATGACTGTTCCTTATACATGCTACCTCATCAACATCCCTGTGATTTTTGGAGGCATATGCTAACACGTTTTTTGGACATTATTATGTGAACATATTAGTATTCCCTAGTCGCCATCCAAATAGTTCTATCTGACCTCTTACTGCACCATCCTTTCCCAGTCTTCTCTGCTGTTTAGACCGCATCTAACGCTGTTTAATTTGGACATATAGAATTTTTCCAGTTTTTTCCTTTTGGTATTTATGTTCCCTCCTCGGGTGTTTATCTCTACGGTCTCCAGGCAGCACCATTTAAGGTTGTCAATATTATGGTCTGCTGCTCTCCAGTGCTCCGGGAGCGGGGCACCCTTTTTGTTGTTTTTAAGTACCGACCTATGTTCATTCAAACGTATGCGAATCTCCCTTGATGTCTCGCCTACATAGCATAGTTTGCAGGGGCATTGTATTAGATAAATCAAATTTTTGGTGCGGCAATTCATGAAGCTCTTGGTTTTTAGTACAGTGGTGTTGTTCGTAAAGGTACTGCCTCTTATGATGTTTCCGAAGTTCACACATCCTGAGCATGGGAAGGTGCCTGTAGGTAGTGGTGCATTGTTTATGCACGGCTGTGTGCTTGTTCTGTTCTCTCTATAGGTATGGACCAGGCTGTTTCTAATAGTTCGGTTCCTCCTAAATGAGAACATTGGTTTGGGCAGTCTCTCTTGCTTAATATTCGTCACTAGATGCGAGTTTCTGTTGACAATATTTTTAATTTTGTTACTGACTGTGTTATAGTTAGTTACAAATAGTATTGTTTGTCTTTCATTGGTGGATTTCTCCTTTTTCTCGAATAGGGTCTCTGTTGAAATATTTTGCTTGTTTGTAAGCATGGCAAATCATACGCCGGGGGTATCCTCTCTCTAGGAATTTCTGTTTTAGGAGCTCAGCATGTTTGTCATAGTCCTTAATTGTGGTGCAGTTCCTTTTTAGTCTTAGGAATTGCCCAAAAGGGATATTATTTTTTTGGCACGGCGGATGATTGCTGTTAAAATGCAACATGGTGTTCCTATCTGTCGGCTTTGTATAAAGTTCAACGCTGAGGGACCCTTCTGTGTGTTTAATAACAATGTCTAGGAAATCACAATGTTCACGATCTTTATTAGAGGTAAATCTCAGATTTTTGTCTCCCAAATTGAGCCACTCTATGAACTCTGTGAGGGTATCCATACTGCCTGTCCAAATAAAAAAGATATCATCTATGTATCTTGACCATTGTGATACATTTTCATAGAAAGGTGCAGTCTGATTAAATATATGTTTGTCCTCGAATTGGGAGACATACAGACAGGCCAAACTTGGAGCACAGGTGGCCCCCATGCTCGTTCCTTCGACCTGTCTGTAGAGGTCCTTCTTGAACAGAAATATATTATTCTTAAGAACTATGGTTATACAGTTCACAATGAAAGCTTCATGAGCGGCCAAATCTCTGCCGTCCTTACTCAACAAGTTTTTAATCATTGCAATTGTGTTGTCTTGCAGGATATTAGTATAGAGTGCCTCTATATCTAAGGTTACAAGAATCTGAGTGTCAGGATTAAAATTGAGGCACTCTATTTTTTCTATCATGGCTGTGGTATCCTTAATGCACAGCGCTGGTGACTGGTGATCAATATATACAGTGAGTGAAAGACACACAGTATGGTTCCACATTTGTGTGAAATTGACTTCGATATGATGATACAGGTATTGTTTCAGGAACCATTTAGTCTGGAGCGCCTATGTTTGCGCTGAACGGTCGACGGCGTTTCGATCCTTCTCAAATCAGGATCATCATCACGACTTGGGTAGGGTGCAGTGCAAGGGCAGCGTGAGTCTAATGCCAGGTCCGAAGGTTCATCAGAATCCGATACTAGGAAGCCAGAGCTGGTGGGGTATCCAGTAGGCAAAGAAGGCCACCGGTCAAGCGATCCAGAGGTGGATCTGTGAAACCGATCCACGAGGTGATCGGCGAGCGGGGAGTGAATCTCCGAGCGGCGAGGTCTCTGTGTGGGAATGAATCGGAGCTTGCGTTACCTAGGATCGAAATGCCGTCGACCGTTCAGCGTGAACATAGTCACTCCAGACTAAATGGTTCCTGAAACAATACCTGTATCATCATATCAAAGTCATTTTCAAAAAAATGTGGAACCATACTGTGTGTCTTTCACTCACTGTACATATTGATCACCGGTCGCTTGCGCCGCCGTCGCTGATTATTGTCACTTGTGTCGCTACCCTGCCTCTCACTCACTCTCGCTGAGCACCAAGTATAATTTGGGTTATCCACAATTGTGTTACATTGCTCCATGCAGAGCTGTAATAACTGCAAAGTTATTTCTTTTGATTTGTGTTTCTTTCCCTTTTTACTCCTACAATAAATATGATGCCACGCCCACATAAGTGAAATACCAAAAGAGGCTCCTTATCTCCTTGTGATAATGTTTTATACATATCTTAACTAATTGTCTCTAAACTATACCAGTTGGGATACCATATGTTAGTCGCATACTCTCTACCCCAATCCCAATGTGGTTGAAGGGTTTACTCCTGTTGTTTTCACAGGAGAGTTTAGAATGCCACAAAAGAGACTAGGTCCTAAGGGAAAAATCTTCACTGGGAATTTGTCCTGCAGCTCCCCTACGGTGAAGACTCCTCCTTGGACACCACCTGCTGCTTTGCCCAGATGAACTCTTCCTTCTTATGAACTTTTCTTAGAAATTGTTTTTAAGTCCAAATCAAGGCAGGACTGGGCCCAATTCAGCCTTGAATCCAACCCAATATCCATTGTGGCCAGCCTTAATTTTTGACTTTGCTCCGGTATCACGCAACCAGATAGCTGTGATCTTTTAGGTGCTATTTTCAGTTATGCTGATTGGATTTAATTTATTTTGGTATCATTACATTAATTAAAATGTACTCTATTTTCCTGGTATTTTTTTTGGTTTTGGGTTTTCACTTTATTACTGTTTGAGTTCTGCAAAAATACTTTACGTATTTACTTTAAGATACGTCTTACTTCTTTTGTGTCAAGCTACCTGAGGGTTAAGCACAGGTTAATTTAGTGTCTTTCGTAGTTCACTCTAACAAAAACTGTATTTATTGCTTGAGTAGGGTTTTCACCCCCTACAACCTATAACTCAATTTTTTTTAGAGTATATGTATTGAATGCGCCTCCTCACATCGGCATCAGTGCACCTTATATCAAACCATATTTGAAAGAGCTGTATGAAGAGAGATGGGTAATTGAAAACCTGCTTGGGAAAGGTCAAGATAGGACTTGATGAGTTAGAATTTATAGGATAAATACTATTTAAGAGCCTTATTGAAGAATGTGAGTCAATTGAATGTCTTCTGGGGATCACTTCCATGATTTTGGAACAAAACTTGCATATTCAAACAAGCATTTGAATCTTCCACTGCTTTGAACTTTCCATGATCTGGGTAGGGACTTGGTGTTAAGCAGTGGCCTTTTTTACTCACCATAACACTTTATAACACATACAAAGTGAAAAAATAGCAAAATAATGCATAAATATCTGATTGAGTGTTTTATGGGTATTAGATGAAAGGAATTTCTAGTCTGAGTCAGGACCTGCAATGGAGGGGTTTTTCCTAACAAGGTAGGTTAGAAAAGATAAAATAGTGTATATTAAGCAGCACATTCTCAAAGAAATCATGGCCCCACATCGGGCAGTGAAGAATCATTGTGATAGGGTTAATATACTGAGACATCTCTATGCACTGCTAACCATACAAATCACTCAGTTGAGTTCGGCTTATGAAGATTTGGAGTCACTTCGAAGAAAGATTGTGCGTTTGTCAATCCATGCTAAAGCTAGACACAGACAACTGATCTTAAATCTGCAATACGAATGCCAGACTTCATGTGTCTTAGTAGGTTAAGTTGATAATATGCAGTTTCTAAATCATGGCAATGTAAGGCTGCAGTTTGTACACTGTTCGAGAATGAAGCCTACAGATTTCACAAGTGTGGGAGAGATATCAGGCGAGAATTGCTCTGAACCCAAAATAATACTAAAGCAGTTGGTCTTAGGTAGGTAAAGCAATAAACTCTGATGACATCTTCCAAGCTTCCTTTGAACACATTACTATAGAAATGGGTACTGAATTAGAGGTCTGAAAGTAAGTAAAAAATATCCCAGAATAATTTGAAGCATCAATAATGGCATCACACTTACAACTCCCTTAGGGGAAGCAAGCTTGTGTTATGGGCAACACTGACCTTTTACCATACACTTTATGGGTAGGCAATTTCACATTAACAATCAACCATAGATAGATGGGTAACCCCTACTGCATACGGTATTCAATCTAAAAGTGTATACTGTAAACAGTGTTTACTCTATGGAGAGAGTTTACTCTGTACCAAACTGTTTGCAGACAGTGAAACTCTAAAGAAAAATATACAAGTGTAATAAAAGTATCTATTAAGAACAGTGTTCTCCCTGCGCCACAAATGTCTAAAGAAACACTATCAATTAATAGATCACAAAGTCTGCAGGTGCTAGAGGTCAATATAACTTTCTCAAGCTAATCGAGGAAATGCACATACTTTAGTATCTGGTGCACACAGTCTTCTATCTTATTCCGAAATTGTCATGCTGAGATAATTTTGTCTAAATACTCAAAGCTGGGGGCGTGGCTATGATGGCGACCGAGGCAAACGTGGGTCCGTGAAGCTCAATTCCCAGTATTGACCCCTCATTAGCACCTGAAAACCCCCACGCAGGGGTGCTCTATGCCCAGCAGTGCGGGGGTATTCTGTACCGGATCGTTTGGTCAGCGGGAGACTGCGACGTCGCTCCCGAGAGCTGCCCTTCCTCCAACAGAGCGGGACCCTGCCAGGCGCTGTGGTGTCATGGTGGACAGTGCAGCTGAGTGATCCACGCTGGTTCCAGCGGAGGGGGCACGGCCGGAGGACGCCGAGAGCGAGATAGCTGACCGGGGCCGGAATTCTATGGCCGGACCGGAGGCTTCGGATTATGCCATTCTTTCAATCGCTTTATTTCCACAGCAGCAAGAAAAAATATAAACAAACTACTTTTCCCATGAACATTCGGGAAAAAACAAAATCGAACATGAGTCCTATCACAGTGTCCATGCACTGGCAGCTCCCATCATGCTCTGCTGTCGTATCCTCCTCCTCTTTCTTCGCTGCTCAGCAGCAAGTTAAGTCGATTTTTTTCTTCTCTCCTGGGTTTGTGGGTTCTGTGGTTTGAGCGTTTTGTCCTTGGTCAGGCACTTGTTCTGTTTTTCCCTCACAGATTCCTTTTTCGATCGTGGGACGCTTCGGCACTCCTAACGGGATTCTGGTGCCCAGTAGTGTGCGGTGCGGTTATCTCGCTGCTAGAGGTCAGTGTCTCGGCTACTGCGGGGCTGTCGTCAGTCGCTTTCTAGAGCGTTCTGGCGCGGTTTTCTCACCAGCGTGTAGCCTGTACCCGGCCACCAGGCTCTCACACCCTTCGGGTTCGCAATTTAGGTTTTCCCTTTGTTTAATTGACGCCCTGTTTGGGTTGTACTGAGATTTTGAACAGCCTACGGGGTCGTAATTGTGCCGGTTTTTCGGCGTGGGGACGCTTCACCGGGTGGCGCCCCTGAAAATTGAGGGCTGCAGCGTTTCCAAGGGCTAGCCCCGTGAATTGTGTGCCTTTGGCCACCCATATCGCTGGGACCTCCCCAGACCACAGAGTGCCCTTGGGGTCAATTCCAGTTTCCTTAGCGGACCTCTCTGCCCTTTGGAGCCTAATTTACCTCATTATGCAGAGGGAGTCTGACCAATATACAGAGGAGGATCTTCTGAATTACGTCCCCTTGGACGATGACTTTTACCAAACGGTCGACGACTCGATCTATAGGGCGGTAGACCAAGCAATGGTACCCCTTGAGCAGCAGCTCTTGGCGCGGTTAGATGAGGCTTACGCTAAGCTCGCCGCCCTTATTCCTGCGCCTGCTCCAGCCTCGGGCCTGGACACGTCCCCTCCTCCCCCTCCCCCTAAGAAAGCTTGTACGGAGGGGGTTGACCCTACGGCTTTTGCGAGGGTGAAGAGTGCCTTTATGGCCTTGAAAGGCTCCCAGGCACCTCAGGCTCTTCCCATGGAGGTTCCACCTCCTACTCCCCATACTATGTCCCCGGAGCCGCAACAGGACGATGACTCTCCGGACTCGGAGGAGGAGGCATGTTCCTCCAGGTCATGGCTACCATCTCAACCATCCGCTTCCGCGGGCCCGTCGGACATGTTGGACCCGGAAGACATCGTCCACCCCAGATCGTCCGAATGGATCCCATGTGACAAGGTGGCCCAGTATGTTGCAAATCGCCTCAGGAGGCCGGTGGATAAGGATGCCCGTAGCCGCCTTCGGGTGGAGTGCCCTCGGCTTTCCCTAGAGGGTAAGGTAGCAATGACACCCGACATCGACCCGAAGATGGCTACCTTCCTGGCGAAATTCGTCAAGGATCCCCGGAAAGGGATAGACAGGTCCTGGTGTACGTGCCAGGACAAGCTCCTTGATGCTGTAGGCCCCATGACAAAAGTTCTGGACATGGCGGAGGAAGCAATGGTGTCGGGGGACATGATTTCCCCTGAGGTTTTATCGAATTGGGCCCAGCACGCTATCATATTTCTGGGCAATGCAAACTGTGCCCTCTCTACAGAGAGGAGGCGGTCGCTTTTGATTAAAGTGGACCCCAAGTTGGGTGACCTCGCCTAGTCCGAGGCTGGAGCTGTAGCCCAGGGTGGATTGTTTGGGGACCCATTTATTAAGGAGCTCGGGAAGTTTGTAGCGACTTTCACTTCCTTGGACCAAGCTCAGTCCAACATCAAAAAGGTCTTCGCCCCTTGGGTTTTTGACAAGGCCGGACGAGGCAGGGACCGCTCGTTCGGTCGAGGCGCCAACTCGGACAGAGGACAAGGCTCCGGACGCGGGCAATTTCAAGACAATGCCCGTTTCAACAACTTCTACCCCACAAGAGGGCAGAAGTTCAGAGGACGTGGTGGTAAGAGAGGCCAACAACAGGGCGGTGGACAAGGTGAGTGTGCTACCTTCTGCGAGCTTGCGGGTAGGGGGGCGACTGGCACAGTTCTTCCCAGCGTGGGCCTCCCTTACCAGCGATACCTGGGTGCTGCAGACGGTGCAGGGCTTCCAGTTGGAGTTCCAGGGCCATCCGCACCAGCTTCAGCGTCCTCGCCCCATTACCTTTTCACAGCGCGATGCGGCTTTGGTGAGCGAAGAGGTCGCTGCCCTCCTCCAAAAAGGGGCGATTTGTTGCGCTTGCGAACACCCCTCAGGTTTTCTAAGCAATCTCTTCTTGGTCGACAAGGTCGACGGAGGCCGGCGCCCGGTAATCAATTTGAAAGAATTCAACGAATGGCTGGTATACCGCCATTTCAAGATGGAGGGGATTCATCTTTTACGGGATGTGTTACGCCTGTCCGATTGGATGGTCAGGCTTTGAGCTTTATGCTCTGCTCACCATAGGAGATGGTTTTACCACAAAAAATACATGTGATCCTGAATTCACCAAACCGTGGTTGTATGCAAGGGATCGTCTCCCTTGTCTCTGGTCCCGATGGAGTGGGTTGCTTTCTTTTGGAGGTGCTGGTTGAAGATTGGGGAGGGTTACTGGCCAGTTCTCTCACCTCTGCGGCAGCATAGTTGTTGGGATGCTTGCGCTGCATGTGCCTAATCATGGTGTTATTACCAAATGAATATTTTTTGTTATGGTTCCCCATTGAAAGTTCAATGCCACAGATTTAGCAAGTCACCTTTGGCGCATTGACTTTCTTCTTGCCCTCTGGGATAGAAAAAAACTCCCATACAATGTGCTGCCTTGGCCTGTAAGGGGTATTGTCTTCTGGCAGCCACCTTCTCCCCTCCTCCTCCTCCTCCTCTGCTTCTTGACCACCAATGTGATGTTGTGGTGGTCCTCTTGGTAGTGGTGGTGGTGGTGCAGATGCTCCAGCTGCTGCTGCTACTGTAGCCATTTTAAAGTACAAAATATTTCTCTTATATCTCCAAACAGGTCTTCCTCAGTCAAAGGACAAAGTCAGAATAAGGAAAAAAGGTGGGGGTTTTTATCATTTGGAAACCAAAACTGTCCTGAACCAATGAAAAGTGTTATTTTCAGGTCACATGACCCGACGCGCTTACGCGACGCGCCCCTGGGTGTGCCACGGGGCGCGTCGCGTAAGCTCGTCAGATGCTTACGTTGTGTGATCATATTCGCCCGAGTACTTCCGGGTGCGCTTACGCCGTGCATATCACGCGAACGCGGCTACGCGATACATCACGATGTTTTCGTTCGTGGCAATAGCGCTAACGGGACGCTCACCGGTGCGCGACCCGGGGCGCTCCAGAAAACTGCGCTTTCCAGTGCGTTCACCGGGGCGCGCACCGGGAGCGCACCAGGGCAAAAAAAAAAAAAGTATTATATAAATATACAATATAGGTTTGAGGCCTTATATACAGTTAGGAATTAGCATTTAAAAAACCTATGAAATTCACTGAAAAAACATAGGTTTCAAACCCTAGAAATTCCAACTTTATAGTTAGTTGGACTCACTATAACAAGTGCGCCTGCAATGCACTGCTGTTGACGTCACATATTACATCACTCATGACATCGTCAGTGACATCACTCATGACATCACTTATGACACCATCCTTGTGACAGAGTGACAGACCTCCTTTTAGTGTAATGTAATCCTTGAAATAGATATTCAAAAATAGAAACTAACATTTTCAAAAAATGGAGATACCCATGCCAGTTACAACAACCAATTCAGTAATTCCACCATCTATATACACATCCACTCATTTACCAACAGTTCTATATAGTCACTCATACATATACTCACTCATCATATGTAGTGATACATCTATACATCCTGTTATACACCGACAGTCATCCAAAAGTTACTCACACACATACTCACACATGCAAATAAATTATTTAACATCCATTTATTTGCATATAAAACTATACACACACTACCTCTTTACTTCTAAGAAACTTACACATACTTACTCTCTTAAACAATCATTTATATAAACATATACTTATTTAATATTTAAACAGGAACTCTTACAATCTCTTACTCTCACATATACTCACTTATATACATCAAAACTCACATACACTAGAATAAAATATATGTTGTTACTAAAAAACACAATAGTGAGACAGTCATTCACTCACTAACACACACATATACACACTCATCCACCCATACAGTCCTGCACATATGCTGTCTTCAAAACACATACAGTGAGTCAGTCACCAACCCATGCAGCTACTTATACACAAAGTGAAACACTGATACATATATTTCAATATTTAAAAGTTACTAGCTAATATATGTATTCAATAAAATACACTTAAGAAAGCAGTTAACCAATCATTTTTTTAAAAAGACATCCATTTACACACTTATTTAACCATTTATTCTTCCATCAACCTTTACAAATACATATGTTAAACATATTCATTTTAAAGAAAGACACACATTCACTGGCTCGTGTCATCAGTGATGTTATGAGTGATGTCACTGACGATGTCATGAGTGATGTAATATGTGACGTCATCAGCAGTGCATTGCAGGCGCGCTTGTTATAGTGAGTCCAACTAACTATAACGTTGGAATTTCTATGGGTTTATTTCAGTAAAATTTCCACCTAACTATAACTGGTGTGAAACCAATGGTTTTTTCAGTGAATATATATATATATATATTATCTACTGGCGGTCGCCAGTAGGTAGTTATAGTTAGGATTTTTTTCAATGCAAAATCTCAAAATTCTATTTGGAATAACTTTGGTGCCGGTTGACGTTTGGGGGGTATTCGTCTAGCGGGGTCCGAGTTAAAAGGGTGTCCCAAAACATGTTTTCCCCATGTTAATTTCCATAGTGTGGTCGAACTCACTTTTAGCCCGAACGGCTGAATGGATTTCCACCAAACTTGGCAAAATTGTAGGAACTGTAGCCCGATGTGCCTTTGCTATGTCTCAAGATATGTGCTCCAGTGGATTTTGAGTAATTTAGGTTCAAAAAAATATATATATATCTATGGCAGCGCCCCGGTACGCGCACCGGGGAACGCATCGGGCGCGCTACGTGACTTGGGCACGGAAAGCTGATTGGCTCTTGGGTGTCTGTAAACATTCGAAACAGTCCGGAGTGGCCGCCATCTTGTGTCTCGGTAGAATCGAGACACAAGAGGTGGCAAAAACAAAGGGGGAAATGACCATAAGGGGGCAGAGTAGACCCCCCTGACCACCTAGGTTTGATGTGGGGGCCATAAAAGGGCCCCGCGGGGCCCAAAAAAATTTAATTTTTTGTTATTTTCGTGGGGGGAGCGCCCGGTACGCGCACCGGGGAGCGCACTGGGGAGCGTACCATGAGGAAAAAAGAATGACAGAGTTTTTTAAAAATGTAGCCTTTTTTTATAATTTGGAGGTAGTTCTAAAAAGAACTGTTTTTTTTTCTTTTTGTTGTTTTTTTCAGAACAAAAACAAAACTGCTCAACAGGAGCAAAAAAAAAGGGAAAAAATTAGGGCCTGGGAAGGCAGCGGTGTTCTTATCTCTTTCGTGCAATGAGTTTGATGCTCTGCTCACCATAGCAAAGCAGTTCATCGCATTGCTTGCATTTTATAGTAATGTCACTAAAAACAGGTTGAATGTTCGGAATCATCTCCAATTCCGCTGCACGTCCTCTCCCTGATGTTGTGGATCCTCCTGAAGATGTAGAGGCACCATCCCTTGGGGGATTATGTGCCAGGTCTCTGACACTCTCCCGGGCATAGTTCTGGGGGTGCCTGCGTTGGACGTGGCGAATCATTGTCGAATTGCCAAAACTGTACTTCCTTTTCGGGTCTCCTCGGGAAAGCACAGTATGGCAGATTTGGCATTCTGCTTTGGGAGCATTCACTTTTTTAAATCCTTCAGGTATTGAAAAAAATTTCCAAATAAAATGCTCCTTGATCTTGGGCTGAGGAGGCTCTTCCTGAATGGAGCCATCTGAGTCCTCACTACTGCTGGATGGTCTAGCTGCCATTCTTTGCACAAAATGGTAGGACAGAAAAAAACAGGTCTTGCTGTCTCCAAGTGAAAGAAGAAATGAAGGAAATGGGTGGGGTTTTCATTAGTTGTAAAAATAACTGATAACAACCAATGAAAAGAGTTATTTTAAGGTCACATGATCAGGGCTTTGATCATTTTGAAACCAAAACTGTCCTGAACCAATAAAAAGTGTTATTTTTAGGTCACATGACGCGACGTGCTTACGCTATGCGCCCCGGGGCGCGGCCCGGGGAGCGCCCAGGGGCGCAACACGTAAGCGCGTTGCATGCTTACGTTGCGCGATCGTATTTGCTCGAGTGCTTTCGGGTGCCCTTACGCCGTGGGTATCACGCGGACGCAGCTACGCGATACGTCACAATGATGTTTTCATTCGCGGCAATAGCGCTAACGGGACGCTCACCACCGAAAAAGTGCGCTTTCCAGTGCGCTCACCGGGGCGCGTACCGGGAGCGCTCCAGAGCAAAAAAATAAATAAAAAAAGAAAAGAAATATTACATTTCATAGCTATAGACATTTGCATTTGCTATTAAAAAACTTTGAAATTCACTGAAAAAACATAGGTTTGAGGCCTTATATATAGTTAGGAATGAGCATTTAAAAAACCTATGAAA
Source organism: Lissotriton vulgaris (assembly GCF_964263255.1). Taxonomy (NCBI): domain Eukaryota; kingdom Metazoa; phylum Chordata; class Amphibia; order Caudata; family Salamandridae; genus Lissotriton; species Lissotriton vulgaris. The sequence goes on from NC_141686.1 coordinate 53,568,687, forward strand.
TTCACTGAAAAAACCATAGGTTTCACACCAGTTATAGTTAGGAATTAGCATTTAAAAAACCTATGAAATTCACTGAAAAAAACAGAGGTTTCAGATCAGTTATAGTTAGGAATTAGCATTTAAAAAACCTATTAAATTCACTGAAAAAACCATAGGTTTGACACCAGTTATAGTTAGCTGGAAATTTTACTGACATAAAACCATTGAAATTCCCACTTTATAGTTAGTTGGACTCACTATAACTTGCGCGTGTAATGCACTGCTGATGACATCACATATTACATCACTCATGACATGGTCAGTGACATCTCTCATGACATCACTGATGACACCATCCTTGTGACAGAGTGACAGACCTCCTTTCACTGTAAAGTAACCCTTGAAACACATATTCAAAAATAGAAACTAAAATTTTCAAAAAAGTGGAGATACCCATACCAGTTACAACAACCAATTGAGTAATTCCACCTTTTATATACACATTCACTCATTCATCAACAGTTCTATATAGTCACTCATACATATACTCACTCATCATATGTAGTGATACACCTATACATCCTGTAACACACCGACAGTCTTCCAAAAGTTGCTCACACACATACTCACACATGCAAATAAACTATTGAATATCCATTTATTTGCATATACAGCTATACACACACTACCACCTTACTTCTAAGGAAACTTACACATACTTACTCTCTTAAAAAATCACTTATAGAAACACATACTTATTTAAACAAGAACTCTTTCAATCTCTCACTCTCACATATACTCACTTATATACATCAATACTCACATATACTAGATTAAAACATATGTAGTTACTGATAAAGACACTAGTGAGACAGTCATTCACTTACTAACACACACATATACACACTCATCCATCCATACAGTCCTGCACATATGCCGTCTTCCAAACTCATACAAACAGTGAGTCAGTCATTGATGCATCTATGTTCTAAGTAATACCCCCACCAAAACATACAGACACTCATACTGATACTAAAAAAAACATCTAATAACCCATATACACACACATGTAGCTACTCACCAACCCATGCAGCCACTTATACACAAAGTGAAACACTGATACAAACATTTAAATATTTAAACAATACTCGCTAATATATGTATTCACTAAAATACACTTAATAAGCCAGTTAACAAATCAAATTTTTTTTTTAAACATCCATTAAGACACTTATTTAAACATTTATTCTTCCATCGACCTTTACATATACATATATAAAACATATTTATTTTTCAGAAAGATACACATTCACTGGATGGTGTCATCAGTGATGTCATGAGTGATGTCACTGACCATGTCATGAGTGATGTAATATCTGATGTCATCAGCAGTGCATTACACGCGCAAGTTATAGTGAGTCCAACTAACTATAACGTGGGAATTTCAATGGTTTTATGTCAGTAAAATTTCTAGCTAACTATAACTGGTGTCAAACCTATGGTTTTTTCAGTGAATATATATATATGTTCCAAACAACTTTGAAATAAAAACGCTGCACTCTTTTTAGATACTTCCACTCACTTATTTAATGACCTCCACCAAACTGCAGTTCGAAACGTGTAGGTGGAGATTTGGTGGAGGTCAATAAATAAGTGAGTGAAAGTATACAAGAAGAGTGCAGCGTTTATCTTTCAAAGTTGTTTGGAATTAATCGACAAAGCTGTCCTTACTTCGCCACCGGCACCAGCATATTAGTGCTCCTCCCGCAAGGACATTTGCTTGTTTCATATATATATTTTGTTTCTAAAAATGCGTTGAAAAAACCAAGTTGGTAGTTGGTTTAATGAACTCCCTTAGACAATTTTAGACTAACATACCTTTATTTAGTAAACACAGTGGATTAGGAATGAATTATTATTGATATAATTTTCACTGTTTGCCCATCATGGGCTTTATTGTTGTCATGGGTTTTGATAACCTTAGATGTCTTAAACTCACTACCACAGGATATAATGAATTTGACTGCAATTTGGAGAATGTTGGTTCAATGAACATTGCTGAAACGCGTTTGTTATAATTCTTTTTGTGCAATAAACCCTAGCAGGTTTAACCTACTGCGAGTGCTGGTTTTGTCCTATTGACTGTGGAGCGTTAATATATATATATATATATATATATATATATATATATATATATATATATATATATATATATATATATATATATATATATATATATATATATATATATATTCACAGAAAAAACCATAGGTTATAGTGAATATATAGTTAGGAATTTGCATTTACAAAACCTTGAAAATTCAATGAAAAAAACATTGGTTTTAGGCCATATATAGTTAGGGATTTGCATTTACAAAGCCTTATTTTACTCGCATAAAACCATTGAAATTCCATATATAGTTATAAGCGCTAACTATATATCGCGCACCCGCAATCCACTGCTGATGATGTCACATATTACATCATTCATGACATGGTTAGTGACATCACTGATGACATCACTGATGACATCTCAAATGACATCACTGATGACATCACTGATTACAACATCCAGTGACTGTATGTTTCTGTAAAGTTAAAATATGTTTTACATATTGAAGAATGAGTGGATATATAAGTGTCTGGATGAAGGATTTACTAGGTGCATGACTGACTGACTGATTGAGTGAGTGATTAAACGTGTCTCACTGAGTGCATGGGTTAGTGACTAAACTGTTTTAATTTGTGCATCATTATATCTGTTGTTCTACAAACTGCTGCATATGTTGATCAGTAGCTATAGGAGTAACTGTATGGGTTATTGATTGGTTGTCCAAGTATTTGTATGGGAAACTGAGTGTGTGTGTATGGGTGGCTGGAAGGTGTCTGACTCTGTACATAGATGTGTGAGTAGTTGATTCACTATATGTATAGATTCAAAAGTGCATGTGCAAACAGCTGTATGGGCGGTTGACTGTGCATGAGTGTATTAGTGAGTGAATGGATATCTCAGTGCTACATGTCAAATTAAGTACATATGTAAAACACAGTACATGTGAGAGTTGACATCTATAAATAACTGTGCATAAGAGCCAGTGAATGTGTGAGTGGCTGTATGGATCATTGTGAACATGTATCAGAGATTGTATAAGAGAGTAAAGTAAATATGTGTTAGTATATGTTTGAATAAGTAAGGTGTGTATAACTGTATAGTTGAGAAAATGGAGGTGTGATTGATTTTTGGCATAACTGACTAGGTGTGTGAGTAACTCCATGGATGAGTGACAGTCTGTGACTGTCTGTTTACACTGATTGTATCTAAGGTTATATTAGAGTCTGAAGAGGTTCATGGTATTATCACATGAATGATATCATCAGTGATGTTATCAGTCATGTCAAATGAGATGTTTTCAGTGATGTCATCAGTGATGTCATTTGAGATGTCATCAGTGATGTCATCAGTGATGTCACTAACCATGTCATGAATGATGTAATATGTGACATCATCAGCAGTGGATTGCGGGTGCGCGATATATAGTTAGCGCTTATAACTATATATGGAATTTCAATGGTTTTATGCGAGTAAAATAAGGTTTTGTAAATGCAAATCCCTAACTATATATGGCCTAAAACCAATGGTTTTTTCATTGAATTTTCAAGGTTTTGTAAATGCAAATTCCTAACTATATATCCACTATAACCTATGGTTTTTTCTGTGAATTTCATTGGTTTTTTAATAGCAAATATGAAAAGCTTTAAAATGTCAAGTACGTGATAGATAAAAACATTTTCGTATTTATGCACGCTGATGTGCTTTGAACGCTGCCCCCCTCCCCTCTTTTCTCTTAGTAGTACTCTCTCTTTGCAGATAGTGAAGAGTAGTTAACGCAGGCCTTTACCCCCGTTGTAATCCGTCCTGCCTGCTTGTCTCTCCATTTGATTGATTATTATCCAAGCATTTACTGTTTTTCAATTGATTCTCTTTGGTTCATTCTCTATTTACAAACAAGCACAAAGTCGCAATACTCTGTTTAGTCTTTGCAGATCGTGAAAAATCGTGTAAAAAAATAAAAGTAATCGAGCAAAATCAGTAGGCCACTAATTGGATCTCTTTTTGACCTCGCTAAAATAGAAATATTATAAACAACCCTTCATGAGAAATACGAAAATAGTGAGATGAACTGAGCTCCACACCATGAGGGCTGCAAGACAGCTCGGCTCCGTCACCCACCCCGCCCAAAATAACGACAAGCCCTATGCAAATATTAAAAATATAGACAACACACCAGCAAAGAAACAGGGTAAAACATTTTATTAAATAACTATTTACATAACGTTGGTTTATAAGATGATGTCAGTAGTGGACCGATGTGTGAATAGGTCGGAAGCAGCACAAGGCGCCAAGATCCGGATGGAAAGTCCTGGATATTGGGTGCCATAGTTCAGAGTTCTGAGTTTGAGCCTTTTTCAATGCCTGTGCTTTGTTGTTTCCCCTCCATCAAAAACAAAAAAAAAATATAAAACTGTGCAAAAATACAAAAAAAACTAAAAATGTTTACAAAAGCAGTGCTTGTAAGACTGTCTGAAGCTTATTTCCACCTACTGCAGCTTCACTATTCTCAAAGTAAGTGAGGGTCGTTTGTGGACCTGACTGCATTTGAAAACAATGTTATATGGTACCTCCCTAAACCGCTTGACGGAGGCCCCCGAGGGGCGGTGTGATGACACGGACTCGGAGAAGACGCTTGGCTCCGACCCCCTCCCCAAGTCTTATAGCACTGGTGTAGCCTGAGATCGCCCCCGACATAGGCGGCCGGCTCCCGGGGTCCGGCGGAACTTTTTGCCTTTTGATGACTCTTCTATTCTGGACTTTGTCCCACAATCCGTTTGACCTGAAGACACGCTGTAGTGGGGCGCCCCTTTACCGTTTTAGTTGCCATTCCGCCCGCTTTTGCTACACTGTGCCTCTTCCGCCATTCAGCTGTTTACCGCCCGCTCTTGCGACTACAGCGTCTCGCTCACCATGTAGTTAAGTTGCTCCCGCTCTTGCGGTGCAGCGATAGGCGGCTGCCACAGGACTCTCAAAATGGCGGCCGGCTCTTCGGTTTTGGGCCTGGTCCACTAAAATGGCCCTGGGACACCTTGGAACTCGGACGCTTCCCTGATAGGGCTTGGGTCCCATTCTCGAAAGCGTCCCCTCAGCCGTGAAGATTCTACAAAAGTCTTGGGGGCCCCCGACTCCCGCAGGCTTCTGGTGGGGAGCGGCTGCCATGATTGCTCGTGGAATGGCCACGACGGAGCTACGAGATGGTAGTGCTCTCATGCTGACGCCAGCTTTAGTCTGAAACATCCAGAAACACTGTAGACTACCAATTCGATCAGTTCCGGTAGCGCCCCAACATGGCCCGGAAGAGAAGAACTTGCCCTCCCCTCTTTGACTGATGGTTCTTGTTGCCTGTCCCCTCTGTTGTCATTTAACAGAACTTTTTGGACTGCTGAAAGGGGTTGTGTTCCGAACGCTGGTTGGTGGAGACATTTTGACTATATTCTTGACCTACGTTGTCGCGTAATGCGTTATATGACACGCCGCGTTAGCGCACCCGGAAGTGATCCGGGGCGCGGCGCGTAGCGCGTAACGTAAGCATAACAGGTCATGTGACTTGTTAATAAAACTTTTCATTGGTTCATTTTACTTTTGTTATTTTAATGATGAAAAGCTTGGTCATATGACCTAAAAATTACGCTTTTTATTTTTCTCGAACATTATTTTTTTTAAAACATATATGTTATAATATTCCAGGCTAATGTACTTTCCCGGAAAATTTACAACTGTCCTGCAAGTAAAATATATTCCTTTTTCGAGAAAAAGGGCGTTTCTTCGTTCCATGACGGAGCCGTTGAGTAAAAGAGACTGGGCCTGCTGTCTTAGTCGCCGATACGCCTGATTATCAGATTCTTATCGATCACTTTATGTTGCAGGAGTGGAAAACACAACTGCCCTTGACCATTTATCTTTACTACGTTCCTACATATTATACCTTTTATCCGTCATGTAATTGGACTGCTTTATTTCACTTGCCTTTTACTGATTCGAAAACAGTGACTAAAAGTAAAAACTTTACCAATGTAAATACTACTACCGTGTTTGATTTAAAAACCTTTATTGTGAAAATGTCAGCATACAAATACGGGCCTATAACCACCTGGGCCGGCCACGGAGCAAACTGAAATCGTATATGATGAGGAGACATTTACACTGTAGAGGAACGTAACGAGCGGGCCATTAGGTTGCAAGAACTAAGGTGTCTAACAGTTGCGGAATCGGTGGACGTACATTTTGTAATTAAAATAAGACAGGGCCACTTACAATAAAATTTTCTAGATATACATTTGCGGGCAAGGAGTTACGAGTCCCATTTATACCGGCGCCATTTTGGGCGAGGCCGGGCAGGTCCAAGATATAGTCAAAATGTCTCCACCAACAATCGGCCAGACCAGAACCCCTTTCGGCCCTTTATGCTACAAGATGGTGTCTTCCATTCAGAAAATATTGTTCGCAGCATTTTGAAAGGAAAGATAAACAGCCGTTCTCCTAGTGAGTCTCACATTGTTACATTTAGGAAGAATGTTGAAGAGTAATATGTGGAAAATCTGAAGCCATTTTTCTACAAACTCTCAATCAGCCTAAGTCATGGGCGATCTTTGTCCACACCAGGGCAATAGTGAAGCTGCAGCAGGTGCAAAAGAGCTTCAGACAGTCTTACAAGCACTGCTTTTCTAAACATTTTTTTGTATTTTTGCACAGTTTTATATATTTTTTTTGTTTTTGATGGAGGGGAAACAACAAAAAAACAGGCATTGAAAAAAGCTCAACAGTGCAGGGAGCCTTGTGCTGCTTCCGACCTATTCACACATCGGTCCACTACTGACATCACCTCATAAGCCAACGGGGCACCCCACACTGACTTTCGGCGCAGCATTGTAGGATGGCCACACCAGTGCGGCAACTTGCTGGACACCACCTCGGTGCCATCCGGATCTCGGAGCGTTCGAGTCACTGTACCGCAAGAGTGACCGGAACTCAGCTGGTCACGCCGTCTTTCGGCGCAGCATTGTAGGATGGCCACACCAGTGCGGCAACTTGCTGGACACAACCTCGGTGCCATCCGGATCTCGGCGCGTTCGACTCACTGTACCGCAAGAGTGACCGGAACTCAGCTGGACACGCCGTCTTTCGGCGCAGCATTGTAGGATGGCCACACCACTGCAGCAATTTGCTGGACACCACCTTGGGCAACAGTGAAGCTGCAGCAGGTGCAAATAAGCTTCAGATAGTCTTACAAGCACTGCTCAGAACTCTCAACTATGGCACTCAATATCCAGGACTTGCCATTCGGATCTTGGCGCCTTGTGCTGGTTCCGACCTATTCACACATCGGTCCACTACTGACATCACCTCATAAGCCAACGGGGCACCCCACGCCGACTTTCGGCACAGCATTGTAGGATGGCCACACCAGTGCGGCAACTTGCTGGACACCACCTCGGTGCCATCCGGATCTCGGAGCGTTCGACTCACTGTACCGCAAGAGTGACCGGAACTCAGCTGGTCACGCCGTCTTTCGGCGCAGCATTGTAGGATGGCCACACCAGTGCGGCAACTTGCTGGACACAACCTCGGTGCCATCCGGATCTCGGCGCGTTCGACTCACTGTACCGCAAGAGTGACCGGAACTCAGCTGGACACGCCGTCTTTCGGCGCAGCATTGTAGGATGGCCACACCACTGCAGCAATTTGCTGGACACCACCTTGGGCAACAGTGAAGCTGCAGCAGGTGCAAATAAGCTTCAGATAGTCTTACAAGCACTGCTCAGAACTCTCAACTATGGCACTCAATATCCAGGACTTGCCATTCGGATCTTGGCGCCTTGTGCTGGTTCCGACCTATTCACACATCGGTCCACTACTGACATCACCTCATAAGCCAACGGGGCACCCCACGCCGACTTTCGGCACAGCATTGTAGGATGGCCACACCAGTGCGGCAATTTGCTTGACACCACCTCGGTGCCATCCGGATCTCAGCGCGTTGTGCTGCCTTCGGCCTATTCGCACATCAGTCCGCTACTGACGCCGCCTCACGTGCCAACAGATTTTCTACGCTTTTTGTAGCCCTATGCCGCATAACAGGTCATGTGACTTGTTTATAAAACTTTTCATTGGATCATTTTACTTTTGGTTTCCTAAAGATGGAAGGCTTGGTCATATGACCTAAAAATAACACTTTTCATTGGTTTAGAACATTTTTTTTTCCCAAACGATGAAAGCCCCACCTTGTTTCTGGATCATTCAGACTGAAGCTGGCGTCAGCATGAGAGCACCACCATCTCGTGGCTCCGTCGTGGTCATTCCGCGAGCAATCATGGCAGCCGCTCCCCACCGGAAGCCTGCGGGAGTCGGGGGCCCCCAAGACTTTTGTAGAATCTTCACGGCTGAGGGGACGCTTTTCGAGAATGGAGCCCAAGCCCTAGCAGGCAAGCGTCCGAGTTCCAAGGTGTCCCAGGGCCATTTCAGTGGACCAGGCCCAAAACCGAAGAGCCGTCCGCCATTTTAAGAGTCATGTGGCAGGCGCCTATCGCTGCACTGCAAGAGTGGGAGCAACTCAACAACATGGTGAGCGAGACGCTGTAGCCGCAAGAGCGGGCGCAACTCAGCTGGATGGCCGCCACCTGGGGAGGCCCGTTCACGCCGCCTCCCCCACGCGCCCCCCCCCCCCCCGGGCCGCCGCACGCAAATTTTCGGAGCAGCATTGTAGGATACCAAAACCAGTGCGGCAGTTTACTGGACATCACCTGGGTGCCATCAACATCTCAGCGCGTTCTGCTGCCTTGGGACTATTCGCACAACAGACCGCTACTGACGAGGCCTCCCCCCGCACCACCCGGGACGCCCCACGCCAATTTTCGGAGCAGCATTGTAGGATACCAAAACCAGTGCGGCACCCAGGCGACATCACCTGGGTGCCGTCCAGAACTCTGCATGTTGTGCTGCCTTGGGACTATTCGCACAAAAGACAGCTTCTGACCATTGTTGCTTTTTTGGGTGAAAAATGTTTAAATGTTTTTACAGTTTTTGTTCCGTTCATTATAGTTAAATGTTAATAAAGTTTTAAAATCTAACTTTGTTGGAGTGCTATATATGTTTAAAAAATCGGGTGAATGGGGCCTTGAATCGGATTATTGTCATGTGTGGGCTTTGCAAGTGTACTGCTACAAGATCGGACATTTCAAACTCAAATGCACGTTCTTTTTCTTACCTTTCCGAAGCATGGAGCGCAATAGCAGGCAGAGAAAGGGTGATGCACGTGTTGAACACTGCCTGGCCTGGCAAGTTGCTGGCAGTGCCCCCCCCGCCCGCTCCTGAAAGAGGGCACACACACACCGCCGCCCCGAGTACTTCATAAATCTTTAAAAGACCATGCGCTTGTTCATGAGGCTTAAATGGTTTATCACCCCTTCTAGAACCGCTGCATCGACCCTCTGACGTTTCCTGGAAGAATTAGCACGTAACACAATACCAAGCCCTGTCAGCTGAAACCCCCGAGAAATCATGGGGCATATTATCAAGGGGGGTTATTTCCGCTTTTTTGGCTTTAAAAGCCAAAAAAAAAAGAGATAAAATTATCTCCCTATTACCAAGCTGTCGCTAACACCAGTTAGTGATAGCTAAAAGGAGATAGCGACCATCTTGGGCCCCGCTTTGCATATCAGTGATATTTATCACTAATGACATGCAAAGTGGGCGTGCCAAGATTTTAGCGACTGGAAACAGTCCCTAACCATCGCTATCTCCTATTACCAACTTTTGGAGATATTCGCGCTAAGCGCGAATATCTCCAAAACCTAACACCTGCCCTGAGCAGTTTTAGCCATGTTATCCAATGGGAAGTGGATAACATGGCTAAGAGCATTTGCTGGATAATGCATGAATATCGCTGACTTTTCAACGATATTCATGCATTGCGGCCGTTTTTTATCGCATTTGCGATAAACCTTGCTAATAGCGAGGTTTATGTGCGATAAAATTCGCCGATGTGCGGCGATAATTTTTGTCTCTAAACAAGTTAGAGACAAAAATTATCGCTAGTTGTTGGTAATATGCCCCCGGGTTTTTGCTTGCAGGAATCGGGAGGCGGGAGACTAGCACTGAAATCAGTAGTCTCACGCCTGAATCGGGAAGGTTGGCATGTCTGGATACTCTACAGCTGGGGCCATAAACTACATCCGCAGGGCTAGGTGATAGCCTAGGTCCGGCCTGGACAATCGGACACAGAGGAAGAGGAGTGTCAGAGGGTGCGGTAGTGAATAGGGTGAAAGGGAGGTGTCGGGCGGGCACAGGGTGTGATTCTCAGAGAAGAGCAGCGCAGATGGGGGGAAGTATATGGCCCATGCATGAGAGAAAGAGCGGGGGTGACCAGTGCGTGGGGGAGATGCTTGCGAGGGTGGGGAGCCATGCTGAGGATCGGCGGCGTGCAGAGAGTGGCCCTGGTCAAGGCATCTAAAATGGCTGCCGTGCACGACAAAATTGTGGCATTGGACAAAAACGCAAGATGGCGCAGACAATGTTTATCAATAAGGATTCATTTATAACAAAATATTTACTCGCAGTGACAAAATGGTGGTCAACACTTCCTGATTTCCATCGAATCGAACGTTAACAAACGTCACGCAGCAAAAAAAAAAAAAAAAAGCTCACGCACAGAGCAGTTTTTAGCCATGTTATCCAATGGAAGGTGGATAACATGGCTAAGAGCATTTGCTGAATAATGCATGAATATCGCTGACTTTTCAGCGATATTCATGCATTGTGGCCGATGTGCGGCGATAATTTTTGTCTCTAAACAATTAAAACGAAGCACAAAATGGCGAATTCCCGTTTCGCCACCAGTTTGCGGCCCAGTTCGCGGCCCGTGAAGCGCTTCTACCGTGAAAAATCATTTTTTTTTTATTTTCCCCACGGGACCCTTTAATAACCCCAACAACATTCCTAGGGGGTCAAGAGGGGTATACCTTGCCCCCTTTCAATAAATTCCCCCTTCGTTTTTCACCTCTTCTTCTCTCTCGATCCTACCGAGAGATAAGATGGCGGCCGCTCCGGACTGTTTAGAATGTTGACAGACACCGGAGAGCCAATCAGCTTTCTGTTATCCAATGGAAGGTGGATAACATGGCTAAGAGCATTTGCTGGATAATGCATGAATATCGCTGACTTTTCAGCGATATTCATGCATTGTGGCCAATGTGCGGCGATAATTTTTGTCTCTAAACAATTAAAACGAAGCACAAAATGGCGAATTCCCGTTTTGCTACCAGTTTGCGGCCCAGTTCGCGGCCCGTGAAGCGCTTCTACCGTGAAAAATCATTTTTTTTTTATTTTCCCCACGGGACCCTTTAATAACCCCAACAACAATCCTAGGGGGTCAAGAGGGGTATACCTTGCCCCCTTTCATTAAATTCCCCCTTCGTTTTTCACCTCTTCTTCTCTCTCGATCCTACCGAGAGATAAGATGGCGGCCGCTCCAGACTGTTTAGAATGTTGACAGACACCGGAGAGCCAATCAGCTTTCTGCGCGCAAAGTTCCGTTTCGCGAAAAGTAAGCGGACCGGATCGCTGCCCGGAGCGCTGTTACAGATATATATCTTGTTTTGAACGTTAATTTCTCAAAAACTACTGGAGCACATATATTGAGACCTAGCAAAGGCACATCGGGCTAACAGTCCCTACAATTTTGCCAAGTTTCGTGAAAATCCATTCAGCCGTTCGGGCTAAAAGTGAGTCCAACCGCCCTATGGAAATTAACATGGGAAAAACGCGTTTTGGGACCCCCCTTTTTTCTTGGCCCCCCCTTGACGACCCCCCCCCAAATTTCCAGGAGCTGCTCAGAAACAAAATGTGCCATTTTCCTGAAAATTTCAGCCGATTCCGTCCACAAACGCCAAAGTTATTAGACATAGAATTTTCAAAAATGCCATAGGGAAAAAATCCTAACTATATATACCTACTGGCGACCGCCAGTAGGTAATATATATACATATATATATGGTAACTACACAAAATATCAAATTAAAAATATAGAATTACCAAAATATCGAAGTAAAAATATAGAATGGACAAAATATCGAATGGACAGAATATAGTGGTAAAAAATATCTAGTTTAAGGTAAGTAATTTATTATCGATTTGTTTAAATATAGAAAGTCAAAATATCGAAGTATATAATATAGGTATTAAAATATATTGCATTTTTTATTATATCGAATTTTTGTTTTGTATGTTAGTATATATGTGAAAAGTGTATATTTTTTTGTAATTTATTTTAAGTAATGAATTTTATGTTATTTAATTTTTGCGTAATTTAATTCTGTAGCGGGTTGTGGGTTTATAGGGGAATAGGGTGGAAAGTAATTAAATTATATTAAATTAAATATTAATTTTTATAAATTACTAATTATTTTTAATTTAATTGTGCGTTTTAGTTCTGTAGTGTGTTTGGGGCATATAGGGGTATAGGGTGGCAAGTAATTTAATTGTAATTAATTAAATATTGTAATTTATTTATTGGTATTCATTTTGAATTAATTGTTATTTAATTTTTAATTTGTAATTTGTAATTTTTAATTGGTAATTAATTTTTATTAATTGATAATTATGTTAATTTTATTAATTTATTTTCCGTAGCGGGTTGTGGGTTTATAGGGGAATAGGGTGGGAAGTAAGTTAATTGTAATTAAGCAAATCATTATTTATTGCTATTGATTTTTAATGTAATGTTAATTCATTGTTAATTGTTAATTAATTTGTATTAATAGATAATTAATTTTAATAACTAATATTTATTTGTATTTTTAATTGATTAATTATTACATAATATTAAATTGGTAAATAATTTGAATTTTTTTTATTGGTATTTATATTTAATGTATTTTTATTAATATATTAAATCTTTACTTTCCCTACTGGTAAACTCACTAGAGTGGGAATAGTCATTTTAACCCCTAAGCTATCCAAAGCTTTCCCTACTGTTGCACTCTCTGGAGTGGGAATAGTGATTTTTACCCCTACACTATCCAACGTTTTCCCTACTGTTGCACTCACTGGAGTGGGAATAGTAATTTTTACTCTCCGGCTATCCAACGCTTTCCCTACTGTTGCACTCACTGGAGTGGGAATAGTCATTTTTACCCCTACGCTATCCAACTCTTTCCCTACTGCTGCACTCACTGGAGTGGGAATAGTAGTTTTTACCCCTACGCTGTCCAACAGTTTCCCTACTGTTGCACTCACTGGAGTGGTAATAGTAAATTTTACCCTCCTGCTATCCTACGGTAAAAATATTGTATATTTTTTATTAATATTATGTTAATATTTATATATATATACATATATATACATATATATATATATGTTTTAAAAATAGAATTGTTGCACTCACTGGAGTGGGAATAGTAATTTTTACTCTCCCGCTATCCAACGCTTTCCCTACTGTTGCACTCACTGGAGTGGGAATAGTAATTTTTACCCCTACGCTATCCAACGCTTTCCCTACTGCTGCACTCACTGGAGTGGGAATAGTAGTTTTTACCCCTACGCTGTCCAACGGTTTCCCTACTGTTGCACTCACTGGAGTGGTAATAGTAAATTTTACCCTCCTGCTATCCTACGGTAAAAATATTGTATATTTTTTATTAATATTATGTTAATATATATATATATATATATATATATATATATATATATATATATATATATATATATATATATATATATACATATATATACATATATATATGTTTTAAAAATAGAATTGTTGCACTCACTGGAGTGGGAATAGTAATTTTTACCCCTACGCTATCCAACGCTTTCCCTACTGTTGCACTCACTAAAGTGGTAATAGTACATTTTACCCTCCCACTATCCTAAGGTAAAAATATTGTATATTTTCTATTAATAATATGTTAATATATATTTTTTTTTAAAATAAAATTGTATTTTTTTATTTATAACTTAATTTAATTATTTATTAATTTTAAGGTGATTTAAGTATTTTTAAGTATGTTTTAGTTAATTATATTTATTATTTCAATAATTTTAAATTACTTTTAAGACATGTAAAAAAATATATATTTTGACTAAGTATATTTTTTAAAACGATATTTTTGATTCGATATTTTTGTACTTACCTGTTTGTAGATAGGAATTCAATATTTTTTTATTCTATATCTTTTCTTGATATTTTGGTAATTCTATATTATTGTATTCAATATTATGTCAGTGATCCGAATATATATATAGTAGGTATGTATAGTTAGGACCTAGTTTCCATAGGAAATCCGCAACATTCTATTGGGAATTACTTTGGCGCCTGTTGATGAATCTTTGCGAATTTCTCAAAGAAGATGGCCTGCTCTGCTCCGCTCCTTCCCTGAAAGTTTTAGGGGGATTCGTCAAGTGGGGGCTGTGAACAAAGGGGGGGGTCCTAAAACGTGTTTTCCCCATGTTATTTTCCATAGGACGATTAGACACGGCTACAACCCGAACGGCTTAACGGAATTACACTAAATTTGGCAGAGAGGTAGAGTTCGGTTTGCAGATCGCCCTTTTGCTCACATGGTGTAAATCCCTCCAGTAGTTCTTGAGAAAATAGAATTTGAAAAAAATGTATATATCTATAAGCGTGCACCGTACGCGTACCGTGTGAGCACTGTACGCGTACGTGCGCGGACCTTCGCGTGCGCGAGCTGCCTGCTGATTGGCTGCCAATGTCTGTCAACACTCCAAGACAGAAATTGTTGGCAGCCATCTTGTGCCTCGGTAGACTGAGGCACAGGAAAGCAGAAACACAAATGTGTAGAACTCAAAAAGGGGGCAGGGTAGAAGCACACTGACCCCCTAGGCCTGCTCAGGGGGTCCCCCAAGGACCCCCCAGGCCCAAAATATATATATATTTTTTTAAATTGCGGGGTGCGTGCACCGTACGCGTACCTTCGCTTAGGCAGCGAATCAGCATGCATTCCCGAGAAAGCAGCATGCTCATTGGCTGTTAACACTTCTAACCAGGAAGTGTTAGCATCCATCTTGTGCTAGGTAGACCGAGGAACAAGAAAGCAGAAAAACAACAGTGTAGAAAAACAAAGGGGGCAGGGTGGAAACACCCTGAACACCTAGGCCTCAGGCTGTCCCACAAGGACCCCCAAGGCCAAAAATGTTTTTTTTTAAAACCAGGGGGACCAAATCGCCGGGACATATTGATAAAGAAGTTTGGGGGGTGCCCAATCCCCCCCACACTGCCCCAGGGACTGCCGCCCACCGGGCAAAGCAAAGCAGCCCCCTGGCGCATACTGGAGGCTCCTGGTGGGCTAGTTGCTCCCCAGGGAAGCCCAGTATGCAAGGGGAATTAGTTCCCCTCTGCAAACACGCCCGGGGGCTGCGTTGCAGAGAGGTGTAAAAAAGGGTGTTGCCTCATTACACCTCTCTGCAATGCAGCCCACTGGCTTATACTGGAGGCTCCTGGTGGGCTAGTTGCCCCCAGGGACCCCCAGAATGCAAGGGGAATTAGTTCCTCCTCTGAAAACGCACCAGGGGTTGCGCTGCAGAGTGTTGCAAAAAGGGGGCGTGCCCTCTGAACACCTGCCTGCAAAAATGTAGTAAATCAGTATAAAAAAAATAACAATTAATACATTTAAAATTGTCATTGAAAAAAACCTTGAAATTAAATGAAACATTCATAGGTTTCAGGCCTGATATAGTTAGGAATTAACATTTAACAAACCATTGAAATTCACAAAAAAAACATAGGTTTCAGGCCTTATATAGTTAGGAATTAGCATTTAAAAAACCTTGCAAATTCACTGAAAAACCATAGGTTTCAGGCCTTATATAGTTAGGAATTAGCATTTAAAAAACCTTGCAAATTCACTGAAAAAACCATAGGTTTCAGGCCTTATATAGTCAGGAATTAGCATTTAAAAAACCTTTGAAATTCACTGAAAAAAACCATAGGTTTCAGGCCTTATATAGTTAGGAATTAGCATTTAAATATGATATTCTGTATTTTACAAATAGTGATGAAAGATTTTACTAGTGTATGAAAAGGTGTATGTGATTGTCACGTGGATGATGTCATCAGTGATGTCATTTGAGATGTCATCAGTGATGTCACTGATCATGTCATGAATGATCTAATATGTGACATCATCAGCAGTGGATTACGGGTGCGCAAAATATAGTTAGTACAACTAACTATATAGGAGCAATTTCAATGGTTTTGTATGAGTGAAATGTCCAGCTAACTATAACACCCCTAAAACTTATAGTTTTTTAAGTGAATTTCAAAGTTTTTTTAAATGCTAATTCATAACTATATAAGGCCTGAAACCTATGGTTTTTGAAGTGAATAGGATCTAGTTTCCATAGGAAGAGCATTTTTTGACTTGGCTATAACTTTGGTGTCGTCTGACCAATATGCTCGAAAGTTTGCAAAAAAAGTGCAATCGTCGGTACTATTGATTTGGAAAGTTTGGGTGTGATCTGTGCAGTGGGGACTGAGAATTTGGGATACAAAATAAGGTTGCGTTTGTAATGTTAATTCCAATAGGAACCTTTAGCCACAGCTACAGCCCGAATTGCTGAATGGAATTACACCAAATTTGGCAGGGAGGTAGATGTTGGTTCAAGGAAGTGCCTTTTGCCTATTTGGTGTAAATCTGTTCAGTAGTTTTTGAGAAATTTAGATTTAAAGTTATATTGATATCTCTGACCGCTGAGTCTTCGCGAACACAGAAAGTTCGTGCAGGGAAATGGACTGCTCTGATTGCCTACCAACACTTCAACCAGAAAGTGTTGGCAGCCATCTTGGGACTTGGCTTCAAGTCAAGTCCCCCAAAAACAATAAAAATAAAGAGAAGGGGTCAGGATAGGAATACCCTGACCCCCAAGCCATAGTCTTGGGGTACCCCTGGAACCCCATCAAGGCATAAAACCATTCAAAAAAATTAATTGAGGCAAATTGGTGATAAACGCAAATTTACAGAAAAATCTTTTTTTAAAAGCACACCTGTTAAATCCTCTAAGCCCCACACAGTGGGATTGTTGAGAGGTCATCAGAGGCCACACCCCCTTTCTCCCCCACTTTACAAACATACCTCTCGGCACACTTCTGGTCGGGGATGACCTCAGGACTATAGTGTATTTCTTTTGCCAACATCAGTGCGCCAGGAGGCTTGATTGCAGAGTGGTGGAGAAAGGGGGCATGGCCTCTGACTACCTCTCAGCAATCCAGCTGTGTGGGCCTTACTGAAGTTAAGAGGAGGGCTAGTTGGCTCCCAAGGACCCTCAAACGCCAAGGGGACTTCATTTCCCAACTAGTAGTGTGCCACTTTGCGCATTTACAGAGTGGAGAAGAAGGGAGGTGTAGCCACCAAAAACTTTCAGCAAACCACTGTGTGAGAAACGCTGCTTGTGGTATACTAGTGGTTCGGGCATGAAGTCCACTTTACTCCTGAGGGACCTTGGGGGCCAAGAAGCCCTCCTTTTACCTCCTGGAAGTTCTACAAAGTTCCTGAGATCTGGTCAGAGGCACATCCCCTTTCTCCACCACTGTGCAAACACAGGTGCTAGTTAGAAAACCTTAGAAGTTCCCTGAAAAATCAAAAGGTTAAAGGCACATTCTAGTTAGGAAGAATAATTATTTTTACAACTTAGAAATCCACTGAAAAAAATGAAAGGTTAACAGGAGGTTATAGTTAGGCTGACATTTCACTTGTAGAAAACCAGAGAAATTAAGCAGTTATAGTTAGCCGGGCTAACTATAAATCGGGCCTCCGCAATACACTGCTTATGACCTCACATATTACATCACTCATGACATGGTCAGTGACACCACTGATGACATCATTGATAACATCATCCACAGAATCTCTGGCACACCCACTCACACCCTATTTAACCTTTCATACATCCACTCCAACTTTAACACTACCATTCTCGAAACCATTGGCACACCCACACCCAGTACTTATATAAACACTCACTCAAAGGTCTACACACACATCCATGCAGTCACCCATACAGCCAGTAATACACAAACTCACTCACTAATACAGTCACTGATATATCCACTCATACAGCCATACAGCCACCCACACACTGTTAGTCACTCAAAGAGCTACACACACACACCTACTCACTTACCTATAGAATCATACAGCCATTTATTCACCTAAATATTTATACACACACCCACTCACTTAGGCATACAGATTATAACATATAAACACCCACCCATGAAGCCCCACACACACGTACCCACTAACCCATACAGCCAATATCACAATCCCTCACTCACTCATACAGTCACTGATATACTTTCAACACTCTCCTACACTGCTTTTCACATATCCACTTACTTATTCATATACTACTGAAACATCCATTTAATCAGTGACACACACAGTCACTTATACAGCCCTTCTATTACACACTCACTAACCCATACACCCACTGACTCACCCACTCACTCATCCATGCAGTCAGTCACACACCTTCTCACCCACCCACACAGACACTCATACACCCACACAGGTACTCAGCCAATCAATCAATAACCCATACACCCACACATATACCTACTCACCAACAGATACAGCCATTTTGACACCAGCTGACAGACTGATACAGACAACCAGACAACCTAGTCAGTGACCCATACATTCCTTGAGACACCTAATCACTTAATTATACAGTCAATCATGCCCTACTGAATCATCGAAACAGGCACTCATACACCCATTGATTCATCAATACATCTTGGTATATATATTTAACACTCATGAACATTTTAAAAACACTCAAAGTTACTGGATTATGTCATCGGTGATGTCATCAGTGATCTCATTTGAGATGTCATCAGTGATGTCACTGACCATGTCATGAATGATGTAATATGTGAGGTCATAGGCAGTGCATTGCGGGGATGCGAGTTATAGTTAGCTCAGCTAACTATATCTGCTGAATTTCTCTGGTTTTATACGATGTCAGCTGAAATTTTCAGGAAAATGGCACGTTTTGTTTTTGAGCGTCCCCTGAAAGTTTGGGGGGGGTTTCGTCAAGCGGGGGCCGAGAAAAAAGGGGTGTCCCAAAACGTGTTTTTAACATTGAGTTTTCCATAGGGCGGTTGGACTCACTTTTAGCTCGAATGGCTGAATGGATTTCTATGAAACTTGGCAAAATTGTAGAGACTGTTTGCCCGATGTGCCTTTGCCAGGTCTCAAGATATGTGCTCCAGTGAATTTTGAGAAATTAACGTTCAAAAAAATATAAATATCTGTGACAGCGTCCCGGTTAGCGCCCTGGTTCGCGTACCAGACGCGTAACGGAACTTCGCGAGGAGAAGCGGATTGACTCTCCGGTGACTGTCAACATTCTAAACAGTCCGGAGCGACCGCCATCTTGTCTCTCGGTAGGATCGAGAGACAAGAGGTGCAAATAAACGAAGGGGGAAATGAATGAAAGGGGGCAAGGTAGACCCCTCCTGACCCCCTAGGATTGATGTGGGGGCTATTAAAGGGCCCCGCGGGGCAAAAAAAATATTTTTTTTTTTGATTTTTCGCGGTGGAAGCGCTACCCGGTACGCGAACCGGGTAGCTCACCGGTAGCGTAACGGGAGTCTGCCATCTTGTGTTTCGGACGAATTTAGTCACAAGATGGAGGATAACAATGTTGGGAATGGGTATAAGGGGGCACGGGAGACATATCCTTACCCCGGTGCGCGGACCGGTAGCGAAAAAAATAAATAATTATATACATAAAAAAATGATATTAAATACATAAAAAATATATTTTTCCTTTAAAAGAAGAATACATTTTACAGCTTTTGATATTTGCAATTAAAAAACCATTGAAATTCACAGAAAAAACCATAGGTTATAGACCATATATAGTTAGGAATTAGCATTTACAAAACCTTGAAAATTCACTGAAAAAAACCATAGGTTGTAGACCATATATAGTTAGGAATTAGCATTTACAAAACCTTATTTTACTCACACAAAACCATTGAAATTCGCATATATAGTTCACTGCACTAACTATATATCGCGCACCCGCAATCCACTGCTGATGATGTCACATATTACATCATTCATGACATGATGACATCACTGATGACATCTCAAATGACATCACTGATGACATCACTGATGACATCTCAAATGACATCACTGATGACATCACTGATGACATCTCAAATGACATCACTGATGACATCACTGATGACATCTCATTTGACATTACTGATCACATCACTGACGATATAATTGATGTGATAATACGATGAACCTCTTCAGACTCTAATATAACCTTAGATACAATCAGTGTAAACAGACACTCACAGACTCTCACCCATCCATGGAGTCACTCACACACCTAGTCAGTCATGCAAAGAATCAATCACACCTCCATTTCCTCAACTATACAGTTATACACACCTTACTTATTCAAACATATACTAACAAATATTTACTCTCTTATACAATCCCTGATACAAGTTCACAATGATCCATACAGCCACTCACACATTCACTGGCTCTTATGCACAGTTATTTATATATGTCAACTCTCACATGTACTGTGTTTTACATATGTACTTACTTTGACATGTAGCACTAAGATATCCATATGGCTGAGATACCCGCCACCCCCTCTCAACACAATCCCGAAGGATGGGAAACCGGAAACGGTTCTGAACTTTTGGAAGGCGGGAGGGAGTGACCCTCCCGGCCGTATTTATTAAAATATGAAACAAAATCAAAACATTAAAATAACAGTTTCATATTATTATGTACAATTTCATTTCCACATTACGATGTTTGGCTAACCTTAACAGATCTCTAATACAAAGGTTCTCCTAGCCGAACTAACATCCTACAAAACATTTGACTTGAAATTGTACATCCTAACGTTAAGGGCCAACGGCAAGGTCGTAACCGGTGTCAGATCCCTAAACCAGAAATACCACCCTCACTTGTGAGGGGACCAACCGCACAGAGGCGTACCTCAAGTGCATCTACCAATTTCCCTTGGACTTGACGGGGGCCCCAATGAACTCGACGCCATTTAACGGTCGTCCGAGAACTCGTGTGAGGTGTCTAAAAGGTAGCGTAAACCCCCTCCCGAACCCCACACAACTTACCCATCTGCCGTCGCAGATGTCCTGGCCCCGGGAAATTCCCCAGGAGGGCCCGTAGCCCCTCCTATCCAGGAAGGGGCCTTGACCACCTTTCCTTTCCTTCCGGCGGCCTATCCTTAGACGGGACCGCCTCCCCGTTGAGGGGCCAATGGCCACCTCCCCCGAGCGCTCCCATCCGTAATGGGTGACGCCCCCTCATAGGGATCTTCCAATTACTGCTCACCGATCATGACCTTACCGCCACAGGCCGGATAGTTGACCGGCTATCCGGACCCCCCACAACCACTCCTGCCTAAAGGTCATGTTATAAACTCTTTAACCAAGCTATTAGGTCTCCTATGAGTAACTCATTCCCCACCCGGGACAAATGAACACCATCCCCCAAATACATACTGTCCCCTTTGATACAACCATGCGAAACAGAATGCAGTGTACTTGAACGAAACAATCTACTCACTTTGTTATTTATTTTCCTTACTGAATGATTCAGAGCATAAACCGAAATAGCCCCCCGCCACACTTTTCGTGGGATCATATGAGACCATGCAATTGTGCACCCTGGAACTCTTCTTGCCAACCAACTTACTGTGGAAAGCATAGCCTCAAGAAGAAGTCGTCTACCAGTGGCCACCAAATCGTTGCCCCCAAGATGGACTATGATTATAGACGGCGGTGACCTTGTCCGCCCTAACAAACCCTCGAAAAAGGATTGAAACTGGTCAATACAGAGCCC
Source organism: Lissotriton vulgaris (assembly GCF_964263255.1). Lineage (NCBI taxonomy): Eukaryota > Metazoa > Chordata > Amphibia > Caudata > Salamandridae > Lissotriton > Lissotriton vulgaris. The sequence continues at coordinate 53,590,644 of NC_141686.1, forward strand.
GCCCTTTCCGTAGAAGGACACACTGTACCCGTATTCCCCAGCCACGTGAATCATGTCACCTGCTTTGAATACGTCCGCGGCACGCCTCACGTATGAGTGGCCTACGACCCACACCTCCTTTTTCACAGCCGGTGATGTCTGACCGCTGGTCCCCAGGTGTCGGGTCGACTGCACAGTCCGCCCCGCCTCGTAGGCTTGCGCAACTGAAAACCAAACAAAAACAAGAAGCGTGAGTACATCATTACAGCTTCACAACATGTGCAACCGCACATACCTTTTATAACAGTTCGAGGACCAACGCCCCACACGTTTTACCTCTTCTACACTCAGACCCCTGGCTGTAGCCTCTGTAGCAGCCCCTATCCAAAAGGAATGGGTCCCAAACTCGCCGGGGTTCAAGCCCGCGGCCGAAATCGACATCGCAAGCACCCGCTGGAACTGAAACCTCGTCAGTGGGGTGGTATCAGCGTGTCTCAACAAGGTCCCCCCCCATGATGCCACCCTCAGCGCTAAATATTCCATCACGCAAACAACAGGGCACATGGAAGACCCGGGAATCCTCTGTATGATTATGCAGTCCCCAATCGCACCCTGATCGGTTTTGGACCTGACAAACGAGACAGATATCGTCTCCCCTTTGACCTGAATGTGCTCTCGGCACAGTCCCTCCATCGTATCCTGCTTGTTCTTCGCCACTAGTTCGCTTACCCGCATAGCCCCATGGAATGCTAGCGCAAAAGCGGCTCGGAATAACACTGTTTCATACTGGGATGAACACGTTGCAGGGAGTACGGATAATAACAGGGCCAACCTATCCAGACCTATCGGGTGCCTCTCATCTACTCTGCGACCCTCAAGGCGTTGCCACCCACGTAGCGCTTTTTGCACCACGAAAGACGCTGTCGGGTCCTGGATCCCATGAGCCCTTGCCATAAAGGAAATGGCGGCCCGATGCCTCTGGGCCGTAGCTACTGATTTGCCTGCCTGATGTAAAGACAGCAGAAATTTTACTACAAACTCTTCCTGGCCCCAAAGCTCCCCCCTAGCAGCCCCCAAAAAGGCCCAATAGGAACGGAACGCCCCTTCATATGCCTTCCTCGTCCTGGGTGCTAAACTCTCTCCCACGAGGTTTTGTAGTTCGGGGCACCGAGAGACCAGAGAGCTTCGGGAAAGGGTGCCGCCACCGGGTCCGCTGTGGGCAGAAAACCCCAGAAGGCCTGCATACGGAAACGAGAAAGCGCATCAGCCGCTTGGTTCATTACCCCCGGCACATGTCTTGCCTTAAATAGCACATTCAATTGCATACACAATAACACAATTTCTTTGAGCAGTCTCAGAATCCATTTGCATTGTGCTGCCTGACTATTGATACACTCAACCACGGTCATGTTATCAGACCAGAACACCACAGAGTGATCCCGGAACCCCTCAGGCCAAGTTTTCAGGGCCACCAGAATAGGGAAAAGTTCGAGAAAAGCAATGTTACTTGTCAGCCCGTCCTCGTGCCACCATGACGGCCATTTTTGAGCCGACCATTGTGTGCCAAATATGGCACCAAAACCAATACTCCCTGCCGAATCTGTCCACAGCCCCAGCTCCTCGGAGGACACCGCCGGTTTGTTCCAGACAATTCGACCATTGAAATCCGCCAGAAATGCCAACCAAATGCGCATGTCCTGGCGAACCTCTGCCGAGAGCCTCGTGCGGTGATGACCCTCCTTCAGGCCGACCATGGCTTGAGCAATCGAGCGGGAAAAGGGGCGGGCCATCGGCATTACTCTCAGGGCAAAATTCAACTGGCCCACCACTTGTTGCAATTGATGCAGTTTTACCTTAGTCTCATTAATACACGTTTCGAGGGATGCCCTGAATTTTAACACTTTTCCTCTTGGTAATCGAAAACAACCTTCCTCCGAGTCGAGCTCGATCCCCAGAAACTCGAGGCAAGTCGAGGGACCCACAGTCTTACCTGGCGCCAATGGCACACCAAAATGGTTCATTAAGACACAAAATTCATTTAAGGCCTGTCCACATTCTGGATCCCCGGCTGCCCCCAGGAACAGAAAGTCATCGAGATAATGCATAACATGTTGAAAACCCGTCTTCTTTGTGAAGACCCATTGCAGAAAACAACTGAACTTTTCAAAATAGGCACAAGGTATAGAGCATCCCATTGGCATACATCTATCCATGTAATAGCGACCCTCAAACATGAAACCAAGGAGACGCTGATCGTCTGGGTGTACCGGGAGCAACCGGAACGCTGACTCGATGTCTGATTTTGCCATCAGCGCCCCGGGCCCCAGGCGATTCAACATGGCGACGGCCTCATCGAAAGATGCGTACCGCACTGAACACACTTCCGGGTCTATCGCATCATTCACGGAAAGACCACGTGGGGCTGACAAGTTATGTATCAGCCGAAACTCACCCGGGTCCTTCTTGGGGACCACCCCTAAAGGGGAACAAACAAAGTTAGCAACCGGTGGCAAATCAAATGGGCCGGCGACACGACCTCGAGTCACCTCTTTCCCAATCTTCACCTGTACCACCGCCGTATGCTGCAAGACCGACAGTTGATTCTTACAGTTTGCTACACCCTGAAAATCCCCCACTGGGATGCGGAAATCATATGAAAACCCGTTCCGCAACACCCCAGCGGAAGCATGATCCGGGTATTCGTTGAGCCAAGGAATCATTGCCATGGTATCAATCGGGGTAGGTAAAGGCGCCCCTCGGACTATATCAGACCTGTTTGGCGCCTCCCTTACCACCGTTATCACCCGTTTTGGCTCTGCACATGGACTCAGGATGAGATGGCTGCCCACACCCCCCACACTCATGTCTGAATTTGCATGACCCCTGGGGCCTCGTACATTTCCCTCTGTTGAAATTCCAACAAATCCCCCTTTTACCTGTGTTGCCACTCGGCTTCGAGTGGTACTCGTTACCTGCACCCGTCCGAAAGGGCGTCCCCGAGTATTGGCGGGAAGATTCACCCCCGCTACTCCCTAACAATGGTACTTTCAACATTCCTGTACTTTCCATCTTTTGCCATGACACGGAGTCGTAACAATCCCAAGTCAAAATTGGGTCGTGTTCTTTAGCTTTTCTGAAAAGGTTGTCATAGCAAAACCACTGATTGCCCCCATACGCTACGGAATACTCCATGATACGTGATTGATAAATAGGCAACTCGGTCAGCAACTCGGGCCTGCGCTCGCCCATAATGGAGGTAAAAATGCCCCACGCTCTGCCCCAAGTACCAATGTTTTCGTCAACCTTAAAGGCGGCCATTTTTGCGCGCCAAACACTCGGATGCATGAGCTCCTTTTGGCTCTTAACATGCTCCATCTCGTAATGATCGGTAAGCAAGGAAAAAACTTTCACATACTTATTCGCCCAAATCTTTTCCTTAATTTCCATTGGAACATGCTGAGCCACCTTTTCCCTCCGCGAAGGTACAGACCCCTCCCCCGTGATCGGCAGTGGCCGCTTACCTGAACCAGACGCATTTTCCGCCGCCGGAACCGGCGGGGTAACAGGAGACGATGCCTTCGCAGCCTCCCTAGATTCCCGCAGCTGCCTCATCACTGCCCTGGCGTCGTCAGCCGTGGTGCCCTCGTTATCTTTTCCCAACCACGCTGCCAATTGTGCCGCTAACTCGGGCGGCATATCTTCCCCGCTCACGGGGGTGACCACCACGGGGATCGGATTCCCCTCTTTCGGCACCGGGGTTGGCTCCTCAAGTGGGCTATCGGGGACCGGGGTTTCCCCCCCGAGTGCCCCTCTTCTGGACCTCTTGCCTCTCCCACCCGGGACTGCTGCCGGCAAAGGCCGTTTCGGTCCTCCCTCCCCGTCCTTAGCCGCCATCTGCTTCTTCAAATCGGCTACCTCCTTCATGAGCATGCGGAGCATCTGATCGGTGCTGACCCGCTTTCCGACTTTCTTGGGCATTCTCAGACGGAATCTCTGTAAGACAAAAAGAAAGATTACAACGCTCAAAATTGGCTCTTCGTTCCGTCTCGAGCTCACGTGCAGCGGGGAGGTGCAGCTTCAGAGCACAGGAACAAGAGGATGCTTTCATGGCTTGCTGCTCCTTTTATCCGTCTTCAGGGCGGGCGTAAACCCGCCCCCGCCTGCCTCCGAGGGCGTGGCCGGTCGCGTCAGTGTCTAGGACAACCCACTCTAGGGCGGGAAAAGGCGCGCCCCGGCTACGCCGCTTCGGGCATACCAGCCGAGACTCGCCTCCCGCCCAAGATGGCTTCCCGGGGGGATCGTGGTACTCCACCATACGTTCGGGGGGACCGAATGGTCACCCCTTTCCATTCACTCACCAATACACTCATGCACACAGTCAACCGCCCATACAGCTGTTTCCACATGCACTTTTAAACCCATACATCTAGTGAATCAACTGCTCACACATCTATGCACAGAGTCATACACCTCCCAGCCACCCACATACACACTCAGTCTCCCATACAAATACTTGGGCAACCAATCAATAACCCATATAGTAGTGTTTGGCAGGCAGCCCGGTGGCAGTGGGCTGGCTTGCGGACATTGAGAGAGCTGAGAGAGAGAGAGAGAGAGCTTCTCTTCGCATTTTCTGCATCTCGCTCCGCTGATTGCGAGCGGTGGCGTTTTTATGTAACGCACTGTTTTTAAATTGCATTCTCACCCTACCTTTTGTTATGCAGGTCACTAACTTTGCTATTTAGTTCCAGAGGTGAGCTGCTGGCTGGGGGCTGATTGTTATCGCGGGTTCCCAGCGGCAGCGGGCGCCATCTTTGCTTGGGCTTCCTTCAGCATAGTGTCTCCCTGACACTCCACCCTCGTTCCGCCCCTATTTAGGAGCGTGATTCGCCCCTCGCTTAGTGTTTGGCAGGCAGCCCGGTGGCAGTGGGCTGGCTTGCGGGCATTGAGAGAGCTGAGAGAGAGAGAGAGCTTCTCTTCGCATTTTCTGCATCTCGCCCCGCTGATTGCGAGCGGTGGCGTTTTTATGTAACGCACTGTTTTTAAATTGCATTCTCACCCTACCTTTTGTTATGCAGGTCACTAACTTTGCTATTTAGTTCCAGAGGTGAGCTGCTGGCTGGGGGCTGATTGTTATCGCGGGTTCCCAGCGGCAGCGGGCGCCATCTTTGCTTGGGCTTCCTTCAGCATAGTGTCTCCCTGACACTCCACCCTCGTTCGGCCCCTATTTTGGAGCGTGATTCGCCCCTCGCTTAGTGTTTGGCAGGCAGCCCGGTGGCAGTGGGCTGGCTTGCGGACATTGAGAGAGCTGAGAGAGAGAGAGAGCTTCTCTTCGCATTTTCTGCATCTCGCCCCGCTGATTGCGAGCGGTGGTGTTTTTATGTAACGCACTGTTTTTAAATTACATTCTCACCCTACCTTTTGTTATGCAGGTCACTAACTTTGCTATTTAGTTCCAGAGGTGAGCTGCTGGCTGGGGGCTGATTGTTATCGCGGGTTCCCAGCGGCAGCGGGCGCCATCTTTGCTTGGGCTTTCTTCAGCATAGTGTCTCCCTGACACTCCACCCTCGTTTCGCCCCTATTTAAACGGCTACTATGTGTCAGCGCAGCGGACGAGCGCAGCGGGCACGACGTAGGCGCGCCGGAGTTGCGCCTGAGTTAAGCCCGTCCGCGGCCGGCCGGGGCTAGGGGCATGTCACTCTGCCTCTCTCCTCACTTATCCCCGTTCATCCCTCATTTCACTTCACGATCCTGCACTCCCCCCTCCTGAGTCCTCCCCCAGGCTTGCACTATGCGGCCTGCTCACGGCCAGGAAAACTTTCCCTGAGATTATTTCCATATCACCTACCTCCAGACCTCCTGTCCTGGGTCCGAAGATCTGTATTTCTCCATTGGTAAGAGCTCCTAATTCTCCTCTATCTGTGTTGTACCTCAACACCCGGTCTCTGGTCAGCCACTAGTCAGACATTTTCTATCTCCTGGGTTCGGAACAGCCTGACATCTTGTTTCTGACCGAGACCTGGCTCACAGACGACTCTTCTCCTTATATCCTGGCAGCCATCCCTTCGGGATATTACATACTGCAAGTTAACCGCCCTTCTGGCAAAGCTGGCGGCGGGGTTGCAGCCATCATTAGGCATTCCATTCGCTTTTCCAAAGTGCCCACTCCCAGCATCCCTATGACTGACTGCCTCGTACTCAGATTGGAGCAGCCTGGGTCTTCACTCATATGTGTTTTAATTTATCGCCCCCCCCAATCTATGCCTAGTTTTTCAGTCCAGTTCGGCGACCTTATCTCCCAACTCACCATCAACAACGCTAACGTTTTGGTCCTGGGCAACTTCAATTATTGGCCGTCGGACACTCATGAAACCTCTGACTCATTAGCCTTTTCAGATCTCATGTTGGGTCTCAACTGTATCCAACACATATACACACCCACGCATGTCAAAGGCCATATTTTGGACCAGGTTTGGACCTCTTCCCTAGACATCTCTGCACCCCTCATTCTCCCCTGCCTTTGGTCAGACCACTCTTTAATCACTTTTACTTTAGCCATGCCCTCCCCCGTCAATACCGTTCGAGAATCCAACTTCCTGGCACGCAATTGGAACAAGGCCGATCTCAATAAATTCACTTCCCTTCTTAGTTTATCTGCCCCACTCACTACGGGACCTACTATCTCCACTGATTCTCAGTCAGAGAACCTCACCCAATGGCTTATCTCCGTTGCTGACTCGGTGGCACCTTTAAAACCAGTCAGGACGAGGCACAGTCATGACGCCCAAAGGTGGTTCACCGAGGATCTCATAGTATTAAAACTCAGTCTCCGTCAGGCAGAAAGGCGCTGGCGTCGGGGATACTTCCCCGAGACAAAAGAGATTTTTTCCTCCCAGCTGAGAGAGTATAAGTCAGCAATAGCTCTGGCGAAATCTCGCTATTTCTCTAATAAGATCCTGGACTCCTCAAACAAGTCCAAAGACATTTTCTCAATTGTTGAGGAATTGTCTAACCCGGCGAGAGTCACCATTGCCCCCCTCCCTTCCCAGCCCTTGTGTGACTCCCTGAACCAATTTTTTGTGGATAAGATCATTAAGATTAAAACTAGCATTTCTGCTCAAGTCTCACCCGGTCCCCCCCCGCCCAGTGCCCCCTGCCACTTCAATACTCACACCTTAACCCAGATCCCCCCCATTTCAAAGGTCAATTTTCTTTCACTTCTGCATAAAGTCTCCTCTGGTTCCCCTAGCGATTGCTGCCCCCCCTCGGCCCTTCAGGAAGCCTTCACTTCCTGTCCTGAACCCCCCCTAGCCCTCTTAAACAACTCTCTGACTACTGGGGAGGTTCCTGGATCCTTCAAACGGGCCGAGGTGGTTGCCATTTTAAAAAAACCCTTGGCAGACCCGTCCATCATGAGCAACTATCGCCCAATTTCCCTCCTCCCTTTCCTCAGTAAAGTTCTGAAGTCACATGTCACTCAAACCCTCAGCACCTTTGTGGAAGACTCGTATGTCTTGGACCCCCAGCAGGCTGGGTTTAGACCTGCGCATTCCACAGAAGCATTTATCCTTGAGATGTGATGGACGAATTGCGCAGGGGGGCCGACTCCAACACCTGTCAAGCCCTGGTCCTCCTGGATCTGTCGGCTGCCTTTGACACGGTCGACCATGACATCTTGGTCGACCGTGTCATAGAGGCTGGCATCCAGGGCACCGCCCTGGACTGGGTTCGGTCTTTCTTGACTCAACGCCATCAAGCAGTCAGGCTGTCCCAGTTCTCCGCTACTCAAGTCGAGCTGACCTGCGGTGTCCCACAGGGCTCTTCCTTATCCCCTCTCCTTTTTAATTTATACCTGGCCCCGTTAATCCGTTCCCTCCGTAGGTTTAATGTCTCCGCGTTCAATTACGCGGATGACATTCAACTGGTTCTTACCATCGACTCCTCTGATGAATCTATCACCACTTTTCAAAACACCCTCTGTTTCATCAATAATTGGATGGGCTCAAACCACTTGAAGCTCAACCCCGACAAGACCGAGTTGGTTCTTGCCGGGGGACCCTCCAATCCCTGGCACCCCTACTTCTGGCCTGCAAGCCTTGGCAGCCCTCCCTGCCCTGTCAACTCAGCCAAAAGTCTGGGAGTCGTCATTAGCAGTGACCTCTCTATGACGCCCCAGATAAGCGCCGTAGTTTCCTCAAGCCACTTCCAACTCAGGAAAATACGAAAAATCTCTCGCCTACTCACCACCGATGCCCTCATTCTGGCCCTGCTTGCGTTAGTCATGTCTAGGCTTGACTACGCAAATGCACTATATGTTGGCATTCCTGCTTATCAACTTAGGAGACTCCAGTTGATCCAAAATCAGGCCGCCCGCCTGATTTACCACCAACCCAGAGATCAACATGTTCGCCCCCTTTTAAAAAGTCTCCATTGGCTTCCGGTATCTGCCCGCTGCAAATTCAAGCTTGGCTGCATTATTTCCAAATCTCTTGCAGGTCACAGTCCCCTTTTCATCTCTTCCCTGCTTCACCCGTATGCCCCTCTTCGAACGCTTCGGTCATCCCAGATGGCCCTGTTGTCAGTTCCCAGATTCAAGAGGAAGAAACACGGTGGTCTTAGGTTTTCATTTTTAGCCCCGTCGTTTTGGATCTCCCTACCCCTTCCTCTTAGGTTACCCTCTCCTTACTCCAAGTTTAGATCCTCCCTTAAAACGTTCCTCTTCACGAGTCTTATAATTAGCTGCTATTTTTTGTCTCTCTCCCCTGCTCCCTCAGCAAAGCGCCAAGGAACGTAATGGTGTTAGTTGCGCTCAAAAAGTTCATTTAACATAACATAACATAACATAACATAACATAACATAACATAACATAACATAACATAACATAACATTACTCATATAGCTACTGATCAACACATGCAGCAGTTTACAGAACAACAGACATAATGATGCACAAATTAAGACAGTTTAGTCACTAACCCATGCACTCAGTGAGACACATTTAATCACTCACTCATACAGTCAGTCATGCACCTACTAAATCCTTCATCCAGACACTTATACATCCACTCATTCTTCAATATGTAAGACATATTTTGACTTTCCAGAAACATACAGTCACTGGATGTTGTCATCAGTGATGTCATCAGTGATGTCATTTGAGATGTCATCAGTGATGTCATCAGTGATGTCACTGACCATGTCATGAATGATGTAATATGTGACATCATCAGCAGTGGATTGCGGGTGCGCGATATATAGTTAGTGCAACTAACTATATATGCGAATTTCAATGGTTTTGTGTGAGTAAAATAAGGTTTTGTAAATGCTAATTCCTAACTATATATGGTCTATAACCTATGGTTTTTTCAGTGAATATATATATATATGGTTCCAATCCTGGTTCTGCAAATTCAAAACAGGCACCGACTCTGTGGGATAATGATCAAAGATTGATTTATTCCAAAACGACCAGACGCGTTTCGGCGGACAAGTCCGCCTTGTTCACTACATCTGTGTTCACCAAAGAAAGGAGCAGTTTTATAATAGTGCAGAGCAACCAAAAGAAGGTCAGGTGAGTTGCCAGGGCAACATGTAAGGTGGTGATAGACATGGAAAAGTTTGTGTTACTTTAAAAGTGCAAGTCATTGTTCTAACATTAAAGACATGTAAATGGAAAATACATTGAAATGTTTTTACAATACTTACCGGTGCTTATTACGATCACATGTATTACCAAGCGCTTTCTAAATTGCTTTACATAATTAACATCGGCATTTTCATGTATTAAATTAAATTAAATTAAATTAAATTAAATTAATAATCTTTATTCGGTTTTTTAGCATTTGCAAAACCATAAAAGATATCACATAGTACAAAATTAGTAATTAGATTGTTTAAAAAGTACAGTTTAGAATAGACGTTAAAAAAGTTGATGCATTTCAAATATTAATACAAATTAGTCCACTGTTTTACAAGTTGTTTCTATGCCTCATAATGCACTTTAAGAAATTTAGAACATGATAGACAGTGCAATCAGAATCCAAGGTTTGGAGTGCCAACATGGCTGGACGGCATTGTCTGTAGCCCCATTTTTTAAGTAGGGGGATTAACCAAATTTTCCGATGGGGATGGTAAAACTTACAAAACAATATTGTGTGTATGGTGGACTGTTGGGAAAGGTCGTCACATGGACACGGGTCTGTCTGTGCATTCCAGTTGTTTTTATCAGGGAAAGTCACTAGCCTGAAAAAAAGATTCATTCTGAACCTTGTTAGGAGCATTTTCTCGTATACTGTTAGCTCCATGGTCAGATATAGCTGAATTTTCAGGGACTGCTGGGTCATGATTGCGTGGGTAACAGATTTTTTTGAAATCTGCATAGTCAGTCTCAGTGATTCCAAATGTCCCAACGCAAGTTGTTTCAGTTCTTTTTTGGAAATTTCTTTCAGGGTATCTGGGGTGTGAAAGTACTTTTGTAGGCCCAGGTCAGAAAAAAAGTGTCTTATATACGAGAGCCATGCGATTTTATGAGCGTGGTCCAGATCCATAGTGTCCTGTAGGATACTTTTAGTCAGAGTGTTTTTTTCCGATAGCCAGGCTCGCCTCCAGAGCAGGAGAGGTTGGATTTTTATTAAGTCTTCGATGTGAGAGATTCCCAGCTCTAAATGTGAGGCGTAGGTGGAAGTGCCTCTAGGAATTGAGAGAAGGAAACTGATGAAGATGTTCTCTTCTTTTTGTATTGAGTTGGAGGATACGTGCCCCCAAGTCCCTGCTCCATATAATGCGATGGATTGGCATTTCGCGGCGTAGATCTGAAGCAGTTCTACTGGTGGTCTTTTTCCCAGTTTGTTGGAGAATTTTATCAGCGCCTTGATTGCTCTTTTGAAGAGATGCCTCCTGGTCTCAACCGCCGCTTTCCAATTTAGGGCGTCATCGATCATGATGCCTAGGTACGGGTATTGTGAGGTCTTTTGAATTTTTTCGGCATTCAGGAAGATGGACTTGGTTGCTTTTCTTGATCCGCCGGCTACCATGACAAACGTTTTTTTGATGTTAATACGCAGATCCAAAGCCCCCATGAAGTCTGCATATTTGGTTAAGGATTTCTGCAGTTCATTGGGGGTGCGAGCTAGAATGACTGCATCATCTGCGTAGAGGAGCGCAGGGATCAAGCGGCCTTTTACACTAGGGAGGTCCCTCGCCCCTCTCAACATAGACTCTTCTAGGCCGTTTGTGTACAAGGAAAAGAGAAAGGGGGCAAGGACACACCCTTGCCTTACTCCCCGCTCTACCTTGAATGGTGCCGTCAGTTCCCCGTTTGTTCCATATCTTACTCTCGCCGTGGCTTCACTGTATAGTTCCCTCAGAAAGTTCAGAAGGGGAGGGTCGACCCCCATTACGCTCAGCAGTGACCAAAGCTTCGCGTGTGAAACGCAATCGAATGCGGAGGACAAATCCACATAGACCATGTAGATGGAGCCAGGTTTAGCGTGGGTATATTTTGAGATTAGCAGACTTAGGTTTAGGGCCTGTTCAACAGTCCCAAAACCCTCCCTAAACCCGAACTGTAAGTCCGAAAGGATGGTTTTATCTTCTACCCATTGCTGTAGTTTTTCGAGGAGGACTCTTCCAACCACTTTGCCCAGTGAATCTAGGAGCGAAATTGGTCGGTAGCACTTTGTGTCCTGACGGTCCCCCTTCTTGAAGATTGGGACCATAATTGAAGAGGACCATGACTCTAACAGGCCGAGTTTCATTGTAGCTAAACAAACTCTTGTGAGTATTGGTACCCATAAGTCCGGCAGGTGTTTGAACAGGTCAACTGGAACCCCGTCAGGGCCGGGGGCTTTCCCGCTTTTACTTGAAGATAGTGCCAATGCTAGGTCCTGCATGTCAAGGTCCAAGGTTATTGGGTAAACAACTGGAGGGATATTGGAGTGATTTTCTTCGCTGTTAGATGTCAATTTAAAAATTTCTGAGAAGTGGTTCACCCACGCATCCTCGTCGATGGCCACATCTATTTTTGGGCCGGCAGAGTCAGCTAGCGAGGGAGATTTAACAATCTTCCAGAAGGTCTTACTGTCTTTCAGGAGTGCGCTCTTATGTAGGGCGTTCCACAGGGATAATTTCAGTTCTTTTTTTCTCTCTTTTCTGGAAGTGTTGTACTCTCGTCGGAGGGCTTGGATCTTTGTTGTGTCTCTATTTGGTTTTCCGAGAGCTTTCCTTAATTTAGTTTGAGCTTTTGTACAGTCTCGGTTAAACCAACCTGTGGAGTTTGTTTTACTTTGGCTGGATGTTTTAGTTAGATGTTTTTTAACTTGCTCTATTATTATGCCGAAGTTTTCCAGAATTTGGTTTGGCTCTGCGTCAGGGTCAAGGCATATCAAAAAACTATTGTAGGAGGATTCTACTAGCCGTTTTGTTAGAATGTTTGGGTCCACCTTTTCCCATTTTATGGTATAACCATTGTTTTTCCCCAGTTCAAGTCTGTTCTGTGTCAGCGTGTTTGCTATCGATGCCATTAGTGACCTTGGTTGATGGATATAGAAACTCAGGCTTAAAGCAGAATGATCACTGAGATTATTTTCCAAAATTTTGAAATTTTTGGTTTGGTCTTTTAGGCCTTCTGTCACTAATACAAAGTCTACGGTGGTCTCGTGGCCCCTTCCTCTATAGGTGGGTTCTAGTTTGTTATGACGCTGTTGTATAGTGTTCAGAATTTGTAGATCCAAATCAGCTAATGTTCTGTTCATGGCAGTCCCCACTCCTGAATGGGAAAAATGGACCAGTGGATTATCGTTTTCGTCCTTTATTCCACATGTATCATTCAAGGGGTAAGGATGTAGATTGAAATCTCCTCCCCAGATGATCTGCGGTGTTTCCTTTTTCTGTTTGGCGTGCCAGTGGTCGGTTATTTTTGCTTGGATTAGTGATAAAACATTCAAAAAGATGTCATCCTCTAAGTTGTTATAGAGGTTTATTATTGTGAAGCAGAGTTTTTTCCCAATTGTAAGTGTGAGAATCTGGAAGTGTGGGGTTAGGTCTACCTTAATGATCTTCAAGTCAGCAATTGTGTTGGCCAGGTATATTACCAGTCCCCCTTTCGGTCTACATGCGTTGCCGGGAAGGGCGGGGGATGTAAATGTCCTATAACCCGCAAGATGTAGAGGTGTCATTGACCAGGTCTCTTGTAGACAAATGATTTGTGAGTCCTTCAAGAAGCCAGCGGCCGAGCCATCCTCTATTTTGTTTCGAAGGCCTGCCACATTCCAGAAGATAATGGGTAACGATGATAGTGCGTTGTCTAGAGGTGGTTTTTCCATTTGAGGAGGTGCTGCTATTATAGGGTTGGTCGTGTCCTCTGTTGCTAGTGCTGGCTCCGGGGAATTGCTTCTTTGTCAATCGACCATTTCCAGGCCGCTAAAACGATTCATTATCGGTATGCCTTGCCAATTTTGCCCATTAATGGGCTCTCTGTAGTTGGAGCCATATGGATTCTGGGGTGGTCTCTCCCACTGCTCCCAATTTCTAGATCTATTGTGTGGGCCCATGATCTGCCATGGAGCTTCTCTTTGCTGGTGGTTTTGATTTGCTGGCCACCAAGGGTGGTCGGGCTCATTGTGTCGCGGCATTAGTTTTGGGACAGCAACGTCTAGCTCCCATGGCTGTAATATTGGTTTCCTCCAGATGCTATTGATATCACGGGAATAATTGTTGTTGTGATATCGTTTTGGATAGAAGTATGACAAGGGTCTTGTGGCAATTCCCCCAGAGGTATTATTGTGCTCCCAAGAGCAGATATATTCTGCTATGCTTGGGTCCTCGAACGTAATTACTACACAGTCACCACAGATGGTTTTTTTCCTGTGTCCCACCCACGAGGTCCGGGAGACTGAGGCTATTCTGCTTTTCCAGTGTGGGGGAACAGGGCGATTTGTATTCAGCCAATACTGAACTTTATTCTTCAGTGACCAGTTGGGTTCAGCCCCCTCCCCAGTAAGTTCGGGGACCCCTGTCATGACCACCACGTATGGACATGCCGCAGGGGGCAGGTTTACAGAGGGTCTTTGATCGGTAGTCTCTCTCGGGGTTCCTTTTGTTTTTGTTTGATTTGTGTTTGCTATGGCAGGGGTTGTGGTAGCAGGGGGATTTGTCGTGACTGGGGTTTTAGAGGAAGGGGTATTAATACTTGGGGTATTCACTGTCGGTGTGGGATGTAGGTTGGATTGTGGGGGGATGGTCAAGGGCTTGGGAATAGTTTTTTGGACAGTAGGAGGGTTTAGTACTGATGAAACCTTTGCTGTAGGTTGTTTTTTGGTCTGCGGAAGAGGCAACGTTACCGATTTCTTATTTGTGTTAGTTGTTGTCGAGGAGTTTGAAAGAGGCTTTGGAGGGACTTGTGGGGGTGTGGTTTTAGGAGAGCTGGAGATTTTTGAAATTAGACTCTCGATGTTACTAAGTCTAGATTCTAAAGGGCGAATATAGGAGTTCAGGAGAGAGGCTATCTCCTTGATTAATCTAGCTGATTCTCTTTCTTTTCCTAGTTGTTGTGGGCTTTTTGGGTCCGGGATTGGGGAGTCTAGAAGATCGTGTGGAAGTTGATGTATCATTACTATATTACTGGGAGGGGGGGCAGAGTGAAGGGGCAATACTGCTGGATTTGTATCGCCTACCAAGACTATGAGGTCAGCCGTTTTAGTATTTTCAATGTGATCTGGTTTTTTGCTAACGTTTCTTTTCTTGATAGCTCCCTCCCTCCTCCCTCTCGTTTGCCTTACTTCTTCAGGGGTTGGATCAGGGAAGATGTCTGGGGTTTTTTCTAGGTCACTGTCCGAGAAAGCTACTGAGAGTTGGGAGGCTGAGAGATCTACGTTATTTGGGAGACTGAGTCTGTTTGCAGTCACTGACGTTAGAGTTGGCGTTGCCTGAACTTCTGGGGTTCTTGCAGTAGCTATTAGTCCCATTGAGGATCGGCGTGCAATAGCAAGTTCAGTTGAAACTCTCCCCTCAATTAAGCTTATGCTTTGGTCGATGAATGTGTTAGCTTTGGCGAGGAAGTCGTCCATTGGACCAAGCAGTTTATCTCCTATCCCATTTTTTTTGGCTTTTTTCTGTTTGTTAGATCGCGTATTCATTTCCAATGGGTGGATTTGAAGGGATCGGAGCGTAATGAATGCCTGTGTAAAGATGACCGTAATGGAGTAGTTAGAGGGGGGGGCCGGACCGGACTCTCGCGTACTCGAACGGCCTCAAACGGCCCGCTCTTTGCCCGGTCTTCGCCCCGGGCTGCGTCCCGCGCGCGTCCCGCGACGCTCGTTCCCTGGATGCTTTATAGGATATGGGGGATTGTGGGGGTGTGGCACTGGGAGGGGGCGCGGCTCTCACGGGAAGAGGACCAGCTAGAGATGGTGCATGCTGGTCCTCGCAGTCCCGGGGCCGGCGCCTCTCTCTCCTCTGCGGCCACGCGGTGCTTTCCGGCGTCCCAGCCGCTCCAGCAACAGCAGGTAAAGTTCAGTTGGCTACTCCTGTAGCTTTAGACGGTGATTATGGTTCCAGCGAGTGACAGCAACAGCAAAGTCAATAGCGAGTGGCACCCGCGAAGCGGGTGCCTCGAGATGTTAAGGGCTTGGCTGGGGGTGTGGCACTGGGAGGGGGCGCGGCTCTCACGGGAAGAGGACCGGCTAGAGATGGTGCATGCTGGTCCTCGCAGTCCCGGGGCCGGCGCCTCTCTCTCCTCTGCGGCCACGCGGTGCTTTCCGGCGTCCCAGCCGCTCCAGCAACAGCAGGTAAAGTTCAGTTGGCTACTCCTGTAGCTTTAGATGGTGATTATGGTTCCAGCGAGTGACAGCAACAGCAAAGTCAATAGCGAGTGGCACCCGCGAAGCGGGTGCCTCGAGATGTTAAGGGCTTGGCTGGGGGTGTGGCACTGGGAGGGGGCGCGGCTCTCACGGGAAGAGGACCGGCTAGAGATGGTGCATGCTGGTCCTCGCAGTCCCGGGGCCGGCGCCTCTCTCTCCTCTGCGGCCACGCGGTGCTTTCCGGCGTCCCAGCCGCTCCAGCAACAGCAGGTAAAGTTCAGTTGGCTACTCCTGTAGCTTTAGACGGTGATTATGGTTCCAGCGAGTGACAGCAACAGCAAAGTCAATAGCGAGTGGCATTTTCATGTAGCATTGTTTCATTTTTGTGTGTTATTGGCCGCCTGTACGTGTACCAACTGACATAGACAAAGTATGCCGGGTCCCCGGCTTTAACTGGTGACATGCGCGCGCATTCTGTAACAGCGCGGAGTTGAGGTGAGCCACGTCTATTCGTAAGTGTGTTGCGATATTTTAGATTCTTGCCTCAGTGTGGCGGTTCAATTTGGCCGAGCCCGGGGTGCTTAAGCGGCATCTGCTAATTAACCCTACTGTGCGGAAATTTCATCTATTTGGAAACCGTTTCGGGGGCCTTGTCTACGAACTTTACTGGTTGTTTCTGTGTGCCTATTGCCTAATCTCTGCCTGGCCGTGGGACATAATTCTGTTCCACTACTGAGTTTATTAATTGAGGAAGTGCGTGTGCGTCAGTTGGCCCGAGTATGGTAATAGTGTTTAAGGCTCACGTGTATAATGGTAGGGGTGATTAAGTGGCAAGTGCCCTTGTTCCTATACATGATTGTCACTATGTGTGTGAACGTGTGGGTTCTTTGTGTTGGTACTTGGTTTGTTGCCCCAATGGGCATTGTGTCAAGCAACTTTCATATTGGATTCTTAATGTAAAGAAAACAACTTTAGGCGGCAGTTGGGTAATATATATGTGTGTGTGTGTGTGTGTGTGTGTGTGTGTGCGCTCGCGTGCATGTGTGTGTGTATGTGTGTGTGTGTTTAGGAATCAGAAAAGTTATCGATCTTTGACTCCTCCCAACGCTGAATTGGAATTGGAAGGCTTTGCACTTGAATGAATGACTGAATGCCTGATTGAATTGCGAATGAGACAGTTGTTTTTGTTTCGCTATGCTTCCCCAAATGTTACACCTCATGCCATGGTATTTTAATGACTAATTCTCTATTTCAATGGGCAGAATCTGGCAATATTATACCGTGGTCAGTGGCGGCTCACAGAGGGAGTGCTGTGGGGCGGTGGAGGGGCAGGAGGGTAATGGACTTGGACATATGACGGAACGGTAAGGTAAGTAAATAAATAAATAAAACCATTTACCTTGCGCAGGCTGCATCGCCGAGTTGGCAATGTAGCGCTCAAGGTAGATAGTTTTATTTATTTATTTACTTATTTTACTCCGTTCCGTCGTATGTCCAAGTCCACTACGCCCCCACCCAGCCTCTTCCCCGCCCTGCAGCACTCCCTCTGCAAGCCGCAACTGACCGTGGTGCATTTAAAAAGTGTAGACTTATGCATTTAAACAAAGTTTTCTTGTACTTCGCTCTGCCCATGGGCCTTGGCAACATTAAAAAACTGCAAAACAGTAAACATTGTTTACACAGCCACAAATGTAATATATCTAAAAGCTGTCACCTTTAATCATGAACTCACCAATCATTTACAGTATTTTCCATTACAGAGAATCGAACAGCAGGAAGCCATTGTCTGAATCTAGTGTTACACCCAAGCTCCATTTATCTGATCTGCTGCCAGAGTAAACTTTATTTCTGCAGATTTTAGAAATGCACTGTCATGTCCTAAAACATAAGTTATTGCATCGGGAAATCTCATGGCTCTGTTAAAAGCCAGCTTCCAGCCCAACTTCTGTATGCCTGTGTGACATCCCTGAAATGAAACTTACCTTGGACTCACCTTTGACGGGTAATATAATATTCTTAGCGGCTTTCCTACGCTTCTCCGATCTATTTTCAGGTCTAAATAAGCATTAATGCACATTGTGGTCGTCCTCTTAAAAGGCCAAATAAAGCCTTGGTAATGGATGACGTGTTACCAGTGCTTTAAATGGGCCGGTACTCACCGGTACTGAGTACCGGCACTTCTGAATTTTCTGGCCCTCAATACTGGCACTTTTCTTAGGTCAGGGAGAGAACCGGTACCCTCATTGAGAGCACACCAGGCTGCGATTAAGTATGTCATCCAGCTCCTGGGCAGACGCCCCTCAGTGGCCTTTTGCAGAGTCACTGCTGGAGATTCCAGCAGTGCTCACTTGAATGGCCCCAAACTGCAGGGGTGCCTTGTGTCATGCTGTGATCAACAGGACAGGGTCTAGACAGACCCTGCACTGTTGATCAAGTGCGCAACGACTATTAGCCTTAAAGTGTTAAGCCCCCTCCACCCCCTTCCTCCATCAGGAGTGTGAAATGGGCTGGGGCTGCCAGTCAGTAGTCCTGTCCCATTTAGGGAAATACACTGGCCGTACTAAAGTGAGGGGCAGTGCCACACAATCCTCAACCTTCCCCAAAGCCGTTTTTTTCATCTTTTTGTTCAGCACAAAGGCTGCTTTCCTTTGTGTGCCCCTCCAACACTAATCACTGCCTTTGCATGACAACCTGACTGACTTGGGTACTGGCTCCATGGGTATAAAGTTAGCCCTTCCCAGTGCTTAATGTGTGCCTTTGTTTTCCGGTGCTCAGCACCGGCACTTATTTTTCAAGGCGGGCACTATGGGTGTCTTTTATATGGGCAGCTGTGGTGCAGATAATTTTTAAAAGAGGAATGCACGCAGTAGGTTTGCTGTATTTCCCTAAACCATCTTCCGAGCTGCTTTCACTTTGACCCTTTTCGTCAAAAGGCCTGCATCATGCCCAAGTCTCTAATTGGAGATAATTATTGCTAGTGGCTGGCTCCTGACTCATCTGGGGTGAGGCAAGCTTGGAAACAGCAAGCCCAGGACGATGAAGGAACGTGACAAACACACGAAAATGTGTACATTACTCTAGCCTGTGTGCTTAGCGCATAGCAATAAAATATTCCATAGAGGCCTAGGGCTGTGTCTCCCCAGCTAAGCCGGCAGTAGGGCGGAGCCCTCAGTTCTTCTCACCCCTTAGGCACTGCCTGTGTCATGAGTGCTACAGAAATGTACGTAGTGGCTGAGGGTAGGTAGTCGAATAAATATCACTGTGCCTTCTTTTCTCAATTACGAGCAGTGCCTTAATTTTGGACCTCTTGTTTCCTTGTGCAGTGGTGACCTGACATTGCATATATCTAATTCCTGGGACAGCCTCTTGGGCACTTTGTTGCTGGAGCAGAGCTGGATGGGACCGTTGGGATTCACTTCACTGTGAATCTGCCAGTGAATGCCGGTGTCTGCCTCCTCCTGTAGCGGGTTTTGTTGAACATGCTCAGCTACACAGAAAGAGAGAAGACTTTCAATAACTAATTATTGTCAACTTAGCTCCGGTAACAAATACGTGCGTGTTTTTTGTACATTTAAAAATCAAGACCAGTCCAGAGAGCCAAAGTCTAGGCTCACACTACCTCCACAGTGCTTAATTTGAGCAGGTGTTTGAAGGTGATGCCCAGTTATATTTAGGGATTGGGTCAGAACGAGAGAGAAAGGTAAAAATGGGTAAACATGCAAGAAGGTCACTACTAGAAAATAGAGACAAAAGGAAAAAGTAGGAGTGAAAAGTACCTGCAAAACTGAGATAAAGAGGGAGAAAGTTTCTGGTGGTAGATTAAACAAATGCCAACCTCGCATTCGGCAGTGCTGGAAATGAGGTTCTGAGATAAAACTTTGAGCCTTGGCACTTATTTCTTTACAAATTAAGTACTGGTTCATAGAGAAATGAACAGCAGGGAACGCTGCAGCACTCCAGGAATGAGCTCCAGGACAACTGGCAAATGGATTTGGTTGAGGGTAAGTTAAGATGAACATAAAAGGAAGGGGGAGAGATGAATGTATAGAAGTGAGGTGACTGGTGAAGTTAGGATTGCCACTTTTTTCACATAAAATACCAGATATTTGTTGAGTTCTGAAATCATGAATGGGCTTTGAAATCGTATTTTAACACAAATTTGTGTACAGTCAAAAATCCTGTACATTTCTTGTTAACTTTAATAATCGTTTAAACATACATATTTATATGTCTGTGTGCTCCCCGACCTGTGTGTGCCTATTTTTATGTGAGAGAAATGAGAGAGAAAGAGGGAATCAGGACACTCTCAGGTGATATTTTAAAGGGAATGGGTAGAATGCTTTTGTGTTCATCTCAGCTTGTTTTGCCCTGTGTGTGTGTGCACGCTTGAGAATATATAGTATTGTGCCAAACGACAAATAACATATTGCATTAAGAAGCAGCAAATATTACAAAACAAGGAAATGTTAACATATCGTCCTGTTTGACTTTCAATTTGTGTAATGAGTTATCCTGATTTGTTTACATAAACACATTTCTCATGCGTTTTGATATATGCTACAACTGGTACCGAAGTCATTATGCATCATCATATCTTGCCCTTAGCCCCACCCCTAGCCCCGCCCATTTGCCACACCTCTAACTCATTTTAATGAGTACCTGCACTTATTTTTTCCCATTTAAAGCACTGCGTGTTACCAATTAACCAGCATCAAGGCCGCTAGGTGGGGTGCAGTGATGTTTTCAAGTGCAGTTACTTAATCAAAAACTACATACTTGTATGTATTATGCATCGAATCACCTCCCATTCTGTATTCTGAGCAAACGTTCCTCCTATTATGTTGAAGCTTGTAGCTCTCTTCCCACAAACTCTTTGCGCCGCCGCCATCCAAAATTAAGTGTTCTAGATGGGGTCATAAATCTTTCTGTTCACCTATAGACTTCTGAGTTGTGGTCCATCTGAATTCATCTGGCTTTTGGACTCCGTATTGAATGACGAAGAGATTTAACTCCTCTCAGATGAGTGGAGTTTTTTACCTTATCGTTTTATAGCCCAAAGAGACCACAGTGGTATATGTTTCTGATTCATAACCAGACTTTTTCTGCAGACATCAATGTCAGAGCAAAATATATTACTTTTTAGATTAGATGCATTTTTAGTATTATTAAAACTCCTTTTATTGCAAACATTGTCCCTACTCTTATGGAACAGAATGAATGGCCTAAGAGTGGCCGATGTGGAAGGTATCCGTAGTTGACTTACTTTGATTAAGCCACTGTTAGCCAACTGGCATAGGTATATTCCCAATTTTGTTTTTTTTCATATTCCAAATATTAATGATTCCTTGTAACTCAATGCAGTTTCAACTCAGAGGCTGGTAAACCTTATTGCCTCAACGTTTTCATATATGAATTTAAAACTGTACACTTAACCTAACTGTTCATCTTTATTTGTGGGTTTCCAATGGTAATCTTAATGAAAAACCCACAGGATATTTGAATGCTAATTTGAGGATGTTATGCTATGTGGATTATAGCCCCATATCACCCATGAGGGTATTCTGCCACTTTGCAGGTCTCTTGGGCGTGCCTCAAAGGGTCTCCTTGAAACCCCAAGTCTTCAGCTTCTTGTGGAAGCCAGAAATCGATGAGAAGGCACTAATGCAGAGTGGGAGGGTGTTTTGTGCTTCTGACCAGCTTTTTGTATGGTTCAGTGAAAGTCTGGCTGAGCGCAGGTGCCTCGAGGATTGTTGGAACTAAATTTGCCTATTCAGGTAGTCTAGGTGTGTGCTGTGGGGAAACATCCTTTACGACGCAACTTTTACAATGCAGTGCCTTTACAATGCGGTATTTACAACAAAAAAACCATTACAACGCATTGTGCTGGGGGGCGCTCTAGGATAGAGAATAAGTTTTATTTACTATCCAACACCTTCCCTTGTGTCCACGGGGACTGGAGTTGGAATAGTAAATTAAACTATTCACTATCCAGCACCCCAAAGCACTATGCGTTGTAAAGGTTTCCGTTGTAAATACCGCGTTGTAAAGGCATGCGTGGCAAAAGTATGCTTTGTAACGTCATACATCCTGTCTGTGTAGTGCTTATATGTGGGTGAGGAGCACGAGTTGTGTGTGAAAATGTACAAAGTAGCCAGTGTAGTTCCGTCAGGTGAGGTATGATGTGAGACTGCCGTGGGAGATTGAGGACCAGTCTGGGTGCTTTGTTTCAGACTGTCTAAAGTGTTCATGTGAGTTGGTTGTGGATTTCTGTGTAGAGGGTGTTTCCCATAGTCTAGTTTTCTGGTAATGTGAGCATGGATTATGTTTTTTCTGGTGTTGTTAAGTAACCACTTGAATCTCTTTTTCAGCATCCTCAGGGTGTGGAAGCAGGCCGAGGTGACAGCATTGGCCTGGGCGGACATGTCCTGCTTGCTATCGAGGATTTTTGCTTGTGGGGTGGGAGTGGGTCATAGGTCCGTAGGCCATAAGGAGAGAGGCCCCCGGTAAGGCATCCTTTCTGAAAATTCCCCACTTTGGTCTTGTCCAAGTTTAGTTTGAGGCAGTTGAACTTCATTGAGGTGACCACTTTGGTCATGCACGAGTTGGAGTTGTTCCTAGTTTTGTCTGTTTTGTTAGAGAGGGACAAAATCATTTGTGTCTCATTGTTGTAGGTGACTATATCAATGGTATGTGCACAGATGATGTCTGCCAGTGGTGCCATGTAGATGTTGGAGAGGGTTAAGCTGAGTAAGGAACCATGCGGAACTCAGCAAATGAGCTTCCGGGCTTCTAAGGATTAGAGTGGCATGTTGACTGTTTTTGTTCTTCCAGTAACAAGAGTGCCTATTCATATGAGGGTGGGTCCTCGAATACCAGCCGTTTGAAGTTGTTTGATAATGATGGGATGGTAGACTGTGTCAAATACTGTGGAACGGTCGAGTAGGATAATGGCTACGCTCTCTCCTCTGTCAAGAACCATCTGTATATCGCATATAGCTGCCATGAGGGCTTACTCTTTGCTGTGCTTAGGTCTGAAGCCTGATTATATGGTATCAAGAAGCTGGTGGTTGGTGAGGTGTTCGATGAGGCATCTGTCGATGACTTTCTCTTGGACCTTGACCGGGAATGTAAGAAGGGAGATTGGTCAGTAGTTCTCGAGTTTGTATAGGTCTGCAGAGGGCTTCTTCAGGAGGATGTTGACCGATACATGCTTTCAGGTTTCCAAAAGTGTGTTTGTGTCAATGGAGGTGTTGGGATTGGGGATGAGAGTTTTGCTGATGAGGACTGAACCTTTGTCAAAAGTGTGTAGAGCCTAGAGACAAATCAGCACCTAGAGACAAACAAGTTTGTTAAGTTCACTTAATAAATGTGGGTAGTCCGGAATGCATTGGAATAGATGACTCGTCACGTTGGAATTTCCTAGAGGCTTCTATCACATTCTTTGTCTTTTTACTGTCCTATGAGTTTATACTATTTGTTGAAACTCTAGAAATGTATATTTTCATATAATAATTTGAACACATTTTTTACATCATCTAAGTACACGCTGGGCTCTCCTCGTCATCACGGGAGGCCCACCCACAAACAGGGTGCACCTCTGCCTAACTTCCGCGGGGCTCTCCTTGTTCTCCCGAGAGCCCTGCCCACAACCAAGCAATCTTTGCCTGTCTTCTGGTTCTGGTGAGGCTTCCTCCCAGGTCAGGCTCTGCTCGCCTGACTCCCTTTTGCCGCGGAAGTTTCCTGCAGAGTTGCAAGGAGCCACAGGTCCTGAATTGTCAGTGCCTCAGGTCTCCCTCAAACAGCGGGGCAGACCTCCCTCACCACTGCAATACGAGCGCACTCCGGGGGCTCCAGCACACCGGGCCAGGAATCCTGTTTGGGTTCCCAGCCCAGGTCAAATAGGCAAATCTGAAGGGCCCTGCCTGTCTCCCATTTGAGCACCAGACAGGGAGCAGGCAGCGCTCTTAGCCTTTCCTGGCAGAAAGCGCTTGTCCTACGCTTGAGCCTTCCTCAAGGCCAGGGACACCAGCAAGGCGCCAGCTGGTAGGCCAGCATGCAGGTCCTCCCAGCAGAGAGCAGCAGCTGGGCCCCATGGCGATACATCC
Source organism: Lissotriton vulgaris (assembly GCF_964263255.1). NCBI lineage: Eukaryota > Metazoa > Chordata > Amphibia > Caudata > Salamandridae > Lissotriton > Lissotriton vulgaris. Next base: position 53,614,526 of record NC_141686.1, read on the forward strand.
TGGTAGTATCTTCTGGTCCAAGTAAGCACCAACAGCACAAGACACATGTGGTCACAGCCCTAATACTTATACCAGTACAAGTCTTTGTTCTGCCCTGTTACAGGGCACTGGACCTAGTCCAAACCAGTTCTGGGGGGACTTAACAAGTGTGTAGTGACCAGGACCACGCTGGTATAATGCAATCCAAGTGAGTTTGTTCAGTAAGCCAGCAAGTCTTCATAAACAGGAAATGTGGGTCCTGTAAGGCAGCCCCACCAGGAGCAGCCTGCTAGCCCCTTTCACCAACTGTCACTCCTCACCCAGTCACCCAAGCATTCCAAGCATAGCCCACACACCAAACATTCCACTCAGAACACTCACACAGGCTGAGCAGCTAAGACAGAATGACATAGGGAATAAAACAACATGCAGTAATACTAGAAAGTGCACAACAGTCCCAATTGTCAGTGTGGGCTCTCGCCCCAGACACACCACATGGGGGCGGATCCAGCATTATGGAAGGCAGGCACAGTCTTATTCAAGGTCAGGTGCTACTCCTCCCACTACTCCAAATACAGATCTGCCTATTCAGCGTTGAGATGTAGGAAAAGGGGAGTCACAGACTTGACAACCACTTTATGTGCCACGTCACAGCGGCAGTAAACTGCACGCCAGGACCTGCAATGGCAGAGGCATGAGACAGGTTTGAAAGGCTACTTTGGTGGGTGGCGCAAGCAGCGCTGCAAACCCACCAGTAGCATTTAATTTACTGGCCCCGGGTATATGAGATACCACTTTACAAGGGACTGATAGGTAAATTAATACGCCAAAAAGTTGTAGACCAATCTTATCACGTTACCATAGAGAGCACATGCACTTTGCACTGGACAGCAGTAATAAAGTGCCCACAGTCCTAAAACCACCAACACCAGGTCAGAAAAAATACCAGGAGGATGGCAAAAAGTTCAGGGATGACCCTGCAAAAAGGTCCAAGTCCAACAGCTATACATTTCCTTTTTAAAAACGTCTTATATAGCAAATAAATAAAAAGGTCAATAAATAAAAACGCTTTTACCAGCAACGTTATTAAAAATCCTAAACTTAAATAGATACATTTGGAAAAAATACAGCTAGGTACTGAAAGTACATATAGAAAAACATCAGAAAGGCGGTCAGCTCTTATAGGTCATCCTGCATACATAGGTTCCGAGCAACAAGAATGTGGCAACTGGAGGTACTAAAGTTCGACCCTTTCTATTTTTTAAATCTTTTAATGATATGCAAATTCTGAAAGCTAAAATACATTCTCCACCATTGAGGGAACTGAGTCAACCCGGAAGGAGAGAGTATGCTTCATTAAAAGGGGGAATTGCTTGTGTCGCAAAAGATTACAGACGTGAGACTGTGAACTACAAAGGAAAGGAGTCTGCGGTCATGACTTCCTGCAGGAGATTTTCCCGGTCGGAGAACGAGGAAATACAAGCATGCATGTGTGAGCACAGAGCCTCCAGCACAGACACACCTTACTACACCATCGACTTATAACTTTCGTCACTGTCTGTTTTCAGTCCATGGCCTGAGCGAAGACGTTTCTTATCTATGCCGCTTATTCCCTCAGAAGGTGCTGAATAGGAGGATATAACGTTTTATAGCGGCTGTCGTGCAGCAGTTACAATTGAAGAGCAGTCTATTCAGACATCTGGGCATGCACAGTAAAAAATGGAGCTAGAACACAAAGTGGGATAATGCAGCTGTGATGTAGAATAAACTCAATGCAGAGCAAAATCAAGAAGCATGCATAACTTTACCTGGCAACTCCAAATCAACATATTTATGTACATAAATTCTGAAAAACTACATCAAGCGTAATTCTGCTCCCTTATTGTACATCAATCTTTCTCTAGGTGCTGAGAGGCTGATTTAGATTTGAGTGGAATTAGTGTGTCCACTCTACACCTTACTGATTGGTAATTCAGCGAGTGAATTTCTCCATCAACAGAGAATTTACTATCTCTACCACAAACTGGAAATCTTACTGTTACTACCCACCACTAAATTACCACCAACTGTGATATAATATCGCTACCTTACTGTAACCTAATTGTGCCCTCTGAGTATGTTCTTTTAAGATCTGGTTTGCCAGTGCAAATGTCTGAAAGACATATTGGGGCATATTACCAAGCAATAGCGATAATTATCGCTATTGCTTGGTTAGAGACAAAAATTTACCGCTGAGCTGCGGCGATTTTTATCGCAAATAAACCTTGGTATTACCAAGGTTTATCGCAAATGCGATAAAAATCGGCCGCAATGCATGAATATCGCTGAAAAATCTGCGATATTCATGCATTACCGAGCTAATGCTCTTAGCCATGTTATCCACCTCCCATTGGATAACATGGCTAAGAACTGCTCAGGGCAGGTGTTAGCTTTTGGAGATATTCGCGCTTAGCGCGAATATCTCCAAAAGTTAGTAATAGGAGATAGCGATGTTAGCGACTGTTTCCAGTCGCTAACATCTTGGCACGCCCACTTTGCATGTCATTAGTGATAAATATCACTTGACATGCAAAGTGGGGCCCAAAATGGTCGCTATCTCCTACTAGCTGTCGCTAACTGGTGTTAGCGACAGCTAGGTAATAGGGAGATAATTTTATCTCTGCTTTCTTGGCTTTTAAAGCGAAAAAAGCGGAGATAAACCCCCTTGATAATATGCCCCATATTGTTACCAGTTCTTTAAAATATACATAAAGTGGGTCTTGGCTCACCCAGAGGATTGTTACTCTGTCACTCATGCTTTGGCTGTTTGGTGTGTCAATCCGCATCCAGGAAGTGCTTCCATCTGAATGCACGGCAGACTATTTCAAACCTGAAAAATACACTCAATCAACATGCCGTTTGTCACACTCAGGGCTGATTATGATGGCGGGCATGTCGATGGCGGTCCGACCACTGACAGCCTCTCATTCCAACTACCGGATTACAGTACTGGCTGTTGGACCCACAGTGGTCGGGAGGGAACACGGCCACCTCGGTCAGGGTCAGTGATCCCGACGGGGCGGCAGTCGGATTTGTAGACACTAATGGCGGAGGTTCCAAGGCAGGCACCGCCGTTGGGATTATGATATCTCTTTTCAATAGCCTTTTTATTGTGGAAAGAACCAGAACTCGAGTCGGGATACAACGCGGGTGGACGGTGTCCCCCCACTTATTTTACAGGGGGGACGCCGTCCCCCCTGCCAAACAGCTGGACTTCATCTTTTTGGCCTCTCTGGGACCAGATCGGAGCCACCTTTCGTGACGTTACTTCCTGTCGTGACATCACTTCCGGTAACAGCGTCCCCCCACTTCTTTTTTTAGGACTTGTGCCCTGGAAAGACCCCATGAAAAGGCTGTCGGAAAGAAATTTGTAAAGTGGCCCTGGGTGCACATCTAGCGCCCCATGCACTGTGTGCCATGTCCCACAGGGGGCACGGTCCATGGATGTGCAGGAAGTGCTCCTTTTCACGGCAGCTTGTGCTGAGGCCCTTTTCCTGGGCCACAGCACAAGCTGCAGTGAAAAGAAACAATTTGCGACAGCCAGCCCGGCGTTGCATTGTAATGTATTGTCTCCTATATGCATTATATACAAAGAGCAATGTCAATAGGGAAGTTTTAATGCGATAAACAGTATGTGAGCATTCCTGTGTTTATATGAGTTGCATTAATAGGCACACATATTGGCTTTTGCAAAGCTTGTTCCTTCAGCCCTCTATGCCAATAATTGACATGCTATATTTTCAATCAGCAAACAGAAACTCAAATTCTAAGCTCTCACTAACAGTGATGTTTGGTAATTCACTATCTACTTGTTTTTCTACTTATCAGATTAGTGAATGGAGAATCAAAAACACAGGGGCATAGTATTAAGAACGGCGTTAAAATTATCGCCGCTTTAGCGGCAGGAAACTGCTGCTAAAGCTGCGATAATGGGCTTGATAATATGCCCTTGTGAATTCCCATAGAAGCCCAAGTTCTGGGCTTCTCTGGGAATTCACAAGGGCATATTATCAAGCCCATTATCGCCACTTTAGCGGCAGTTTCCTGCAGCCAAAGCAGCGATAATTTTAACGCCGTTCTTGATAATATTGCCCACAGTGTTGCACAGCACTCTCATTTGGCACACTAATTCATAAATAGAATTTATTGAATGTGATTTTGGGTCATGATGGTACAAAGAAAACAAAAAAAATAGGCATTGAGCCAAATCAAAGTGTGGTAGAGACTGTGGGCCCTGATTACGATCCTGGAGTATGGTATGCTCCGTCACAAACATTATGAGTATCCCGTGCTCCGGATTACAAATTACATGGGATAAATGGATTTGTAATTTGGGGGACGGATTATCAGTCACGTTTCTGACGGAATAACCCTGGCGTCATAATGGTAATAAGGCCCTAAGTCTTAATTTAACATCCCCAGTGCTCACTTTCACTGGAGTTCACATAAGGAATTCATTTTAGTTTTCTTTCCAAGCAATTCAATTTTTAAATAGTATCCACGATGAAATGTAAAATACCCCTAAAATGTGGTATTCGCCACCTACTTTTTAAAAGTGTGTATAAAAAAAAGTCCGATTAGGCCATTGCAACCAATGCTTTTTGAAAACACCTAATGAATTTCTTTAGAGAAAATTCCAATGACAAGATGTCAGCAGTCAAAATGTAAAGCTTTTATTCTAGGATTATTTCGTTTGCATAAGTGAAACGTTGGCCAACATGTCTGTAGGGAAGCAGAAAACAAATGTCTAAACAGTGCACATTCCGACATATAAAATAACCACGGTCGACGCACAATTCGTGTGCCAAAAGCAATAGATATCTATAATGCCAGCGGAGAGACCAATTTACGCATTTTATGAAAAACTGAATGATAAAAATAGCCACGTTTATACATAGCTCGGAGTTGAAACGGGAAAACTCGCCATGAAGTCTGGAGCCGGAAGCGCTCCCTAGGCACATGTTTTCCATCAGTGTCTTCAATCCGCACGCACGAGAAGGCAACAACTTCGATGGAACCCTAACTTTCGAGAGGTTCCTATGACTGGCCCATTGTTAGCTTCCTGGCAATGCGCTCAGGAGGGCGCCTACTAGGGGGTGAGCTTGTAATTCACGCAGTATTTACCCTCCACCTCGGCCCCAGTCTCTGCAAAGCAAAATGTGACTTTCTTAAATGTACTTTTTCTTTAGGCCCATTGTAGACAAGGGCGTAGTTCGGGGAGGTGTGTGTGTGTGGGGCGGGGGGAGGGGGGGAGGTTAGGGTGTTTTACCCTCTAATAGTAAATCGTTGGGGACAGGTGTTTTCAGTCAGGTATGGTGAGGTGGCTCTCGATTTCACTTAGGATTTTTGCAGGCACCCACAGGCAAAAACATACATACTCTCTCTCCTTTGTAATTCTTAAAACTGCATTTTTTTTATTTTACAACATATTAATTTTTTAAGTAACCCTAACAATCCTCACTGCTATCCCTTCCCACTGCCCCTTAAGACCCTTCAAGCTTTGCTTCTCAAATAAATTGCCTCATCAACAAGAGGCTGAGCCGCTGAAGCATTACTTTTTCAGTGAGGCTCAAGTGGGCCAGGCCTCTGACTCATATGCATGAGGCAAAACAAAGCACACTGTGTGGCTTTGAATGGCCTCATAGATATGGAGTAAGACAAGAGAGTGCAGAGCACTGCATTGCCTTACTCTGTGTCAAGCAGGTGTTCCCAGGGTGTTGCTGTGGGTGTTCCCATGCAACACCCATGGGCTTTGACGCTGCCCCAGATTTACAAACTCACGTAAACCTGGGGCAGCACCAAAATCTTATACCTCCCCAGACCAGGCATAGTGAGGAGAAATGTTTTAATTTCTCCTTGCTTTATCCACTTTCCACATGTACTCCACACATAGAATGAGGAAAATGCCTCTCATGATTGTTTTTGTGCAGGAAACCAATCATGGCAACAACACAGACAACCTTACACCAAGTTGCAAGGGTGCCTGCGTTGGCGCTCGGCTGCAGATTGCGCAGAGGAGCAGGCTGAAAGAACAGGAATGCACCAAATATTGTAAATACAGTGCATTCCTTGCCCTTTCGATTTGTCGTAGGGCAGTGCACCAAAAAGACGCGCAGCGCTGCCCATCTTTGTAAAAGAGCCCCAATGTATTTTACCATCATATGCCAGCGTGGTTGATAGGAAATTTGAAGTTCACACCCTGCCAGTCTTAGTGACCAAGGTACACTCCTGATTATAGATCACGGCGAGAGTAGCAAATAAGTTTGACTACGAATGATTTTCCTTAGACTGTGTAAAGGTTAACTTAAGATTTGCATTAAACTAGCAATATATATTTTTTTCTTGTGGGATATGTCATGGCTCATCCCAAAAGAGGCCAGGAAAGTGTCCTTGTGCCTTAGGTTTGCGCACAGACTAGTCTTGAAGTCTTTCCTAAATTGCTGTAGAGTTTGGTTAGTCCTGATGGACACTGAGATTTTGAATGCATAGGTGAAAGATGCCAGCTGTCTTCATTTTTAATTTTTTACACTTCTTAGTCTGCAGTCTGTTGGCGTCCTGGCTGTGGGTATGCTCAGTACCACCAAAGATGGTAAGCTTGTCTGTGTGATTAGCTGGGGTTCTGGGCATGATGGATTTGTAAATGATGCAGCTAGTTTTGAAGATGGTGTGAGCCAGCAAGAGGAGCCAGTGGAATTCCATCAGCATGTGAGTGATCATAATTCTTCAGGTTCTGGATGTGATGTGATGCAGCATGTAGGATGCCCCAAGGGGTGACTGCGGAGTATGGGAGGCCATGCAGTAGGGAATTACCACCAGCCTGAGGCGAGAGTGCGAGTGCTTGAACAGAATTTCTGAGGTCACTTTCTGGAAGAGAGCTGGGTCCTGGGCGTCTTTGTTTTATTTAGCAAAGTATTTCAGGAGGGTGAGCCTAGTGTCCAGGGTTTACTTTTGACTTGGCATTTGGTGAAATTTGAAATTTAAAGCCATCATAGTACATGTCATTGAGCCATGTTTGTTCTATGGCCGTAGCCTTATATGTCTCCACCCCCAGAAACTAGATGGTGAATACATCTACGATTGAATTTACAAGTGTAAAATTATTATTTATACATTTTCATATAAAGGCAGAGTTGTCAAACACTGGGAAAGTTTAGGGAAAAATAATAAAGTTAATGACTCTAAACAAAATTATTAAAACTATTTTAAATCAAAATATAAATGTAAAATAATTTGAAATAGTTGTTAAAGTATATCTCATAAAATAAAATGCTACATAAAGTGCTCTCCTCTGCACTTTGGTGGCCACGGGAGATGAATCCTCCGCCCAAGCCGGTTGATTCGGCGAGGAATCTCGGTTTTAGATTCAATACGTCTGAATTATAACTAAAATTACCTATACAGTCACTGATTAGTTTAGGCTCGGAATAACTCATTATACATGAACTCTGTCACTCACTGACTCATTCTTGTATTCATCTTCTCATCCTCGATAAAAGACACACAAAAATTCAGCAAGCATATACAAGATGAATCAAAAGCGTAAAAGTACAAAAGACCTCAAAGCTACCCCAATGTAGTAGTCATATGCTTGCAAAAAAAAGAAGTTGGTAAAAAAAAAAAATAGCTGCAAGGGCCTTCTTGGAGTGGCATTGTGCATAATATATCATTGTTTCAAAGATCCAGCATGTCTGCTATGTTTGAAAGCAACATCTCATCCATATGGGAATAGTAAAACAATATATCCGCCTAGTAAACATCGCATGAGCGACCATCTTGAATAGTATTGTGCATAGTATATATTTGTTCTACCAATCCAAGATGGACAAAATGTTGCATCTAAACATGCTGGCCATCTCAAAATGCTAAAACAATGATACACTATGGACAGTATCATACCCATAAGACCTTCTGGTATAGAAAAAGTGGTCATGTGGGATACAGCATACTGCAAATTAACTCATCAGCAACCAACTACCCGTTTTGGGTGCTCCAGAAAACAAACACAATAGAAAAAGGCAAAAGAAACCTAAAGGAGATCCATAAAAGGAGAAAATGTAAAAATAATGATCTAGCCCATCAGTCCAGGCACTGAAGTATACTTAGTTTTAAGCAAATGTGCATATCTTAGCAGGCAAAAAGCTGTCACTCACAGGCAATAGAGCAAATGTGTGCTGACACACTGGATCATGATTAAGGCTCCCTGTTTTATATTTTTACTGATTTTTACAGATAAATACAGACAGAAAAACATTTATTTTCTTGTCTGTATTTATTTTTAAATGTCGATAAAAACGAAAATTGGGTTGCTTTTGAGTGATTTTAAATACTCGCTGCCATGACCACCAGGCCAATAGCTGTTTGGATTGAAAGCTAGGGGGGTTCAAAAATAAAGGAATTTCATTAAAAAGGCAGTAGATATGCACAAGGCTGATACTGAAATTTGCATATTTTCAAATAAGTTTATTTATCTTCTGCGTGTTCAGATCACTGAAAACTGGCAGACATTCAACCATGAGTGCATATTTATTGGTTAAATAAATGTGGAAATATACCAGTTTCAGTTATATTTTTTTCATAAAACCCAAAATAAATATGGATAAATACAGATAAAATTAGAAAGAATTAGAAATGGATAACTACAGATGGAAATGTCAAAAAAAATAAATACCATAAAACAGGGAGCCCTAATCATGATGCATGCTGTCATAGTTAGAAGCAAAATGTGAATCACACTTTAACAGACCAAAGACTGAACATCAGACTTGAAACCCCAGTGAGTATGTAGATGTATGCATGTATTTGTTTATGATCTTTTAATACATAAGCCTGGCTGACAGCTAAAGCTAAAAAGTACTTCAATACATTATCAGGCAAATAAGAAGGATACAATTGTGAATATGCACAAAACTAAAGTTGCCAAAAAAATCAACAATCACTCCTATGATTGTCTAGCAAGGATTATCAAAGGCCTCATCTTCCACACCTGGAGCTTGTCAGAGGGCATATCCAACACCAAAACCCATGGCTATTATGGTCAGACTGCAAAATACTAGGCCTGGGCAGTAAATTCCATTCCGCTCGCGGAATTTGGGTATTTTCACATTTTACGCAGAACGCAGAATTGCCCAAAATTGCACGGCTTCGCGGAATTTTTTGCTTGTTTGCACTTTCAAAATGCGTGTTTGCAAGATATTTCTCCCGATCATGCAAACAGCGTTCGCGAACAGGAAAAAAGCACTGCGAACGGGCGGAACAAGCAATTCCGCGTGTTCGCAGAACTTTTGCATGCTTGCAGATATTTTTTACCGTTTTGAAGAGCTTTGCGTAGCGAGACTATGCAAATTCCACCCACCACTTCAAAATACCTGCCTTAAGACTTTAACAAAGTGAAATAACAATGCACCCTTAAGGGGTATTGTCTTTAACTTTTGTTTCACAAAATAAATACCTGAGGCCTACTGTCTTGTTGTATCTTTTCATAAAAATTGGATCATAACTATGGCAGCTGCAAAAGCTTTTCCTAATGGCATAGCCTATGATCTTTATCATTAGCTTTTCACCATTACCAGCCGAAGCCTTTGAGCTTAAGTTTCCCACAAGGCAGAAAGGGCAATATATTCACACCTTTTCAGTGGAGGCACATACCTACTGCCCAATAAAAAGCTTGAAGAGAGGCTATCAACATGAGATGATATCAACATGTGGATGGAGCCTAAACCCTCTTTCAATACTGCTTCTTAAAACTCAGTACAGCTTTTTGAAACTCTTTTTCGGTGAAGAGCCAGAGTTTGTCTTAGGAGCTTTCCACATGCATAGCCAAATGCCAGGATTGCCAAATACTAAGGCTAGTTTAGATTCTACCTCATAACTTTTTCGTTCACCACTCTACTTCTCTGTTTCTGTTTCACACTCTAGTAGGTTGTTTTTCATCACTACTGGACAGAGAAGCAGTAGCAGACGGAGTAGCCAGATAGGGCACTGAGTGGACTGGGTGGGGTGCTGAGTGAAGGAGTTACAATAGAACTTTCTGTTTTATGCCCACATACATTGAGCCACAGATGTACATTTATAACATCCCACTGCCTTCTTTCATAATCTTGCTGGAATGTGATAAAGACTCCAAAAAAAATAATATTGATTCCTTTAATGTGATGACACTTTTAGTATGTTGTGCATCAGATACATAGATTTCTTTTAGCAGACATTCATCTCTGTAGAATTCAAATTGTTACTCCATTTCTTAATGATCTTTCATTCGTCCACTTCCACAAATTTCCTGTGAAATGAAATAATTGAGACGTTGTAGTTAAATGTTTAAGTTTGTGTGACTGATTAACATTACCTTCACAGTCTTTGAGTGAATATCATCTCTACGTAGTGTCATGCTCCATGAGAAGGCTTCTGATATGTATTTTATTGTTGTATTGTAGAATATGAATATGTTCTATGAAATATCTTGTAAGGCACACTAAAACAATTCCGGCATACCGAGACATACACCCAGACACACACATACATATATAAGAACTGTAAGAACCAAACGTTACAGGGACTTTATAGTTAGCAAATAGCATTAAACAACCTTAGAAATTCACACAGAAAACAAAGGTTACAGGAACGTTATAGTTAGGAAACAGCATTAACAAAACATAGAAATTCACTTAAAAACCCCAAAGGTTAACCCCTTGCATGCTCATGATGGCCAGAAGCCATCACGCATCACGTGGGCATGTGCGGAGGACGGCCCCCGGCCATCCGAACTCCGCCCACTCATAAAAACTCTTGCCAGCAGGAAAATTCACCGCGCACGCAAGGAGTGTTTGCACCGTGGTGGAGAAAGGAGGCATGGCCTCTGAAGACCACTAAGCCATCGTGTTGTGCGGGACTTACTGGAGGTTACAGGAGGAGTTGTTGACCCCAAGGACATCCTTGTGGGCCTACTACCCCTCCTTTTACCTCCAGTGTGTCCCCCCCTGTGGGATTGCTGAAAGGCGTTTGTGGCCCACCCCCTTTCTCTACCACTCTGCAAACACACTACTCTGACACACTACTAGTTGGGTGAAGAAGTCCCCTTGACTGCTGAGGGTCCTTAGGGCGAACAACCCCTCCTGTTGCCTCCATTAAGTCCCACACAGCAAGACTGCCCCCTTTCTCCACCACTCCGCAAACGCATCTCCTGGTGCACTACTGGTTGGGAAATGAAGTCCTCTTGGATGCTGGGGGACCTTGGGGCGACAAAGCCCTCCTGGTACTTTCTGTAAGTCCTACACAGCAGGATTTCTGAGAGCTGGTCAGTGGGTTACCAACTGGCATGGGTGCAAATTCAGGACAGTGAGTGTAAAGATTCAGGACAATGGGTCAAAGTTCAGGACAAAAATTCAGGACGGGAGGTCAAAATTCAGGTCAAAACTTCGGGACAAAAGGTACAGTTTACTGACACATCAGACATCAGAGGAGGTATAGTATGTAACTAAGCCCATCCATATCCAAACATATTCAACCATTTACAAACCTATCCATCATGTATCCTTCCTTCCATCATTTCACACACTCATCCATCTCTTCATCCACCCATTCACTCATCCATCCATTATCCATCCACCCTTTCACCCTATCCATCGGTACACTCATACATCCAGTTTTCCACCCATCCATCCTTTCACTCATCATTCCAGCCGGTTAGCCTTTCACCTATACAGCCATCCTTTCACTTACTTATCCATCCAGCCAGTCACTCATCATTCTACCAATTCACCCTTTCAGTCATCCATTCATCCTCCATTTCTCTCTCCATTGACCCTTTCAATTAGCCATCCATTATTCCATCCATCCATCTACTCATCCACTCATGAATTCATTCATTGACACTTTCACTCATCCATTCACTCTTTCACTCCTTCACTCATCTATCCATCCTTTTGTTCATCTACCCTTCCTTTCACTCACTCATCCATCCTTACATCTACCCTTTCACTCATCCGTCTGTCCATTCACCCTTTTACTTATCAATTCATCAATCCATCCATCATTTCACTCATCCATCCACCTATTTGCTCGCCCATCATCAATCCTTTCACTCATCCATCCATCATTTCACTCATCCATCCACCCTCTTACCCATCCATCTACCCTGCCACCTATACATCCATCTATTTACCTTTTCTCTCATCCATCCTTCCACTCATTCATCCAACCATCCTTTCTCTCATTATCCATCCATTCATCCTTTCATTTATCCATTCACTCTTTCACTAATCTATCCAGCCATCCAGCCATCCCTTCACTTACTCTCTAGCCCACCTTTTCATATTAATTAATAGCTAAGCCTTTGTCTGCAGAGTTGCAGACAGAAGAGGCCCATCAAAAATTTGACACTTGCTGTAGTTCCTAAAGCAAGGGGTGGGGTGAGGGTAGGGTCCACTATGCCCTTGCACATAGGCAATCTGAATAAATTGAAGTCATGAGTCATGCATGATGAACAGTGCCAGGCCATGACGGTACTGTGACATGGTGTTGTTTCCAGGGCTTTAAGTGGGATGAATAAACTGGGGGGGGGGGTCTCTCCAAAGGGGCTGTTCAATGTAATTTAACGCATGGCTTAAAACATCTGAGCTAAACATCTGTGCTTAGTATAGTGTCCCGCCCGACTGGTATTTTGCCTCTTCTGTCATTGTATCCAGATATATAACACAACAAGTAACGTTACACATGCAACAAGCCAGAACTATTGGCTTTGTCAATGGTTGTCAGTTGCATAAAATAAAAAAACAGCAATCATGGCTTCCTTGAATATAATATTGAAAATGCATCAGTTCTAAAATGACGAGACTGTTAAAGAACTCTAACCCCTTCTTTTTTAACTCTTTCACCAGCTTCTTTTCTTGAACTGGATTCTCCAGTAGCAGCATGGACATTTTTGCACATTTCTTCCATCTGACAGAATGCCCTGCCCTAGACAGAGGCTGGGGAGGCCCACCACATGCGTTGCAGCCCAGAGTGGGCCATTGTCATTCTGTATGTGGCAATCAGCTGCATACAGAATGACAATGAGTAGGGTGGGGCTGCTCTTGTGCTCCGAGGAGGAGTGCGAGGCAGCCCCATCGGGGAGTTGAGCCTTCATGCAGGGGAACAGCAGGGGAACAGCTGTTTGTTGTGGCCGTGTATCAGCATACTTTCCTTAGTTACTAATTTCAAGAAAAAGAAAATTAGCGAAAAGAAAAAAGAAAAAATGGGAGAGCAGATTAATTTTTTAACACCCCTCCCTTTAAGTCATCTGTTCCTCTGTTGACTACCTGTGAAACTGCTTACTACTCACTGTACATTGCCTAGAGCCCTAGGTGTGCAGTCATTTCCTCCCCGCTATTCAGCCCATTCGGGCTCTTGGGCTGGAGATCAATTATGTAACGTGACTCCAATCTTATTAATTTCAAGACCCTGTCTCCCCTTCTACTTTGTACTGATACACAGTCGATGCTAATAAACTCCAACAGATCCCTGTTGCTTTTATGCTTAATGGCAAAGTGGCAGGCCACCGGATAACTAAAGTCTTTTTTTGCTATGGCGCGCATGTGTTCCAGGATTCTAATTTTCACGCAATGGATAGTGCTTCCTATATATCTCAGCTGGCAGTTTTTTCTTTTTCTTGAAATTAGTAACTAAGGAATATATGCCGATACACGGCCACAACAATCTTAGAAGGGACCTATGGCAGCCATCAATAAGAGGTAGTCATTTTTAAGTTTATGTGTATTTATTATTGTCCTTTGTTTGTTGCAATTATGATCACAATGACGTAAAAACATGGTGTCTCCCAGTGCCTGTGGTGGTAAACTGATGGAGGAGCACTTCCGAAAATATATATATTTTTTTTATGAAGCCACAAGGTGAAACGCGTCTGTCGGGAGTTAGGGGTTTGCAACAAACCATCTGTGAAATGGACACCTGAGTGCTTGCCGCTTTTTGACTCAACCGAGTGGGGCTGCTTTTGAATAAATTGATGTGGATTCCATCGTGGTGTGCGGCTACTTGCTTTCCCTTCCTGGGAAGGTGTTTGGAGGAATGTTTGAACGGCGTGGTTCAGCCGTATGCGACGCACCGCCACAAGAGCGCCGTAGCCTGACCGACAATGGAACCTCTGTTTTTTGAATGCGCAAGCAATAGGTCAGGCGGGTGCCGCCGGAGACTGCCTCCGGTATTGGTTCACCAGACAATTTTGAAAATGGATTGTTTGGGACACGATGGACTCTTCTCAAGACAGGTATGAGTCACAAACCAATTGGAGGGATAAAAAACTAATAAATACTAGAAACTACATTGACCATAATACTGAGCGAGGGATGGAAACGCCCATTGAAAAAATTACAAAAAACAAAGTGATGTAGTTTCTTCGCCATACCTGGTTTGAACGGCAGCAGGCATAAACCCTTTGAGAAATCTCAAGACGAACGAGCGAAACATGTCAGGAGGATGGGGCTGCTTTTGAATAAATTGATGCGGATTCCATCGTGGTGTGCGGCTACTTGCTTTCCCTTCCTGGGAAGGTGTTTGGAGGAATGTTTGAACGGCGTGGTTCAGCCGTATGCGACGCACCGCCACAAGAGCGCCGTAGCCTGACCGACAATGGAACCTCTGTTTTTTGAATGCGCAAGCAATAGGTCAGGCGGGTGCCGCCGGAGACTGCCTCCGGTATTGGTTCACCGGACAATTTTGAAAATGGATTGTTTGGGACACGATGGACTCTTCTCAAGACAGGTATGAGTCACAAACCCATTGGAGGGATAAAAAACTAATAAATACTAGAAACTACATTGACCACAATACTGAGCGAGGGATGGAAACGCCCATTGAAAAAATTACAAAAAACAAAGTGATGTAGTTTCTTCGCCATACCTGGTTTGAACGGCAGCAGGCATAAACCCTTTGAGAAAGCTCAAGACGAACGAGCGAAACATGTCAGGAGGATGGGGCTGCTTTTGAATAAATTGATGCGGATTCCATCGTGGTGTGCGGCTACTTGCTTTCCCTTCCTGGGAAGGTGTTTGGAGGAATGTTTTAACGGCGTGGTTCAGCCGTATGCGACGCACCGCCACAAGAGCGCCGTAGCCTGACCGACAATGGAACCTCTGTTTTTTGAATGCGCAAGCAATAGGTCAGGCGGGTGCCGCCGGAGACTGCCTCCGGTATTGGTTCACCGGACAATTTTGAAAATGGATTGTTTGGGACACGATGGACTCTTCTCAAGACAGGTATGAGTCACAAACCCATTGGAGGGATAAAAAACTAATAGATACTAGAAACTACATTGACCACAATACTGAGCGAGGGATGGAAACGCCCATTGAAAAAATTACAAAAAACGAAGTGATGTAGTTTCTTCGCCATACCTGGTTTGAACGGCAGCAGGCATAAACCCTTTGAGAAAGCTTAAGACGAACGAGCGAAACATGTCAGGAGGATGGGGCTGCTTTTGAATAAATTGATGCGGATTCCATCGTGGTGTGCGGCTACTTGCTTTCCCTTCCTGGGAAGGTGTTTGGAGGAATGTTTGAACGGCTTGGTTCAGCCGTATGCGACGCACCGCCACAAGAGCGCCGTAGCCTGACCGACAATGGAACCTCTGTTTTTTGAATGCGCAAGCAATAGGTCAGGCGGGTGCCGCCGGAGACTGCCTCCGGTATTGGTTCACCGGACAATTTTGAAAATGGATTGTTTGGGACACGATGGACTCTTCTCAAGACAGGTATGAGTCACAAACCCATTGGAGGGATAAAAAACTAATAAATACTAGAAACTACATTGACCATAATACTGAGCGAGGGATGGAAACGCCCATTGAAAAAATTACAAAAAACGAAGTGATGTAGTTTCTTCGCCATACCTGGTTTGAACGGCAGCAGGCATAAACCATTTGAGAAAGCTCAAGACGAACTAGCGAAACATGTCAGGAGGATGGGGCTGCTTTTGAATAAATTGATGCGGATTCCATCGTGGTGTGCGGCTACTTGCTTTCCCTTCCTGGGAAGGTGTTTGGAGGAATGTTTGAACGGCGTGGTTCAGCCTTATGCGACGCACCGCCACAAGAGCGCCGTAGCCTGACCGACAATGGAACCTCTGTTTTTTGAATGCGCAAGCAATAGGTCAGGCGGGTGCCGCCGGAGACTGCCTCCGGTATTGGTTCACCGGACAATTTTGAAAATGGATTGTTTGGGACACGATGGACTCTTCTCAAGACAGGTATGAGTCACAAACCCATTGGAGGGATAAAAAACTAATAAATACTAGAAACTACATTGACCACAATACTGAGCGAGGGATGGAAACGCCCATTGAAAAAATTACAAAAAACGAAGTGATGTAGTTTCTTCGCCATACCTGGTTTGAACGGCAGCAGGCATAAACCATTTGAGAAAGCTCAAGACGAACTAGCGAAACATGTCAGGAGGATGGGGCTGCTTTTGAATAAATTGATGCGGATTCCATCGTGGTGTGCGGCTACTTGCTTTCCCTTCCTGGGAAGGTGTTTGGAGGAATGTTTGAACGGCGTGGTTCAGCCTTATGCGACGCACCGCCACAAGAGCGCCGTAGCCTGACCGACAATGGAAACTTCTGTTTTTTGAATGCGCAAGCAATAGGTCAGGCGGGTGCCGCCGGAGACTGCCTCCGGTATTGGTTCACCGGACAATTTTGAAAATGGATCGTTTGGGACACGATGGACTCTTCTCAAGACAGGTATGAGTCACAAACCCATTGGAGGGATAAAAAACTAATAAATACTAGAAACTACATTGACCACAATACTGAGCGAGGGATGGAAACGCCCATTGAAAAAATTACAAAAAACGAAGTGATGTAGTTTCTTCGCCATACCTGGTTTGAACAGCAGCAGGAATAAACCCTTTGAGAAAGCTCAAGACGAACGAGCGAAACATGTCAGGAGGATGGGGCTGCTTTTGAATAAATTGATGCGGATTCCATCGTGGTGTGCGGCTACTTGCTTTCCCTTCCTGGGAAGGTGTTTGGAGGAATATATATATATATATATATATATATATATATATATATATATATATATATATATGTATATATATATATATATATATATATGTATATATATATATATATATATATATTACCTACTGGCGGTCGCCAGTAGGTATATATAGTTAGGATTTTTTCTCTATGGGACTTCTGAAAGTTCTATGTCTAATAACTTTGGCGTTTGTGGATGGAATCGGCTGAAATTTTCAGGAAAATGGCACATTTTGTTTCTGATCAGCCCCTGAAAATTTGGGGGGGTTTCGTCAAGGGGGGGCCGAGAAAAAAGGGGGGTCCCAAAACGCGTTTTTCCCATTCATTTTTCCATAGGGCGGTTGGCCTCACTTTTAGCTCGAACGGCTGAATGGATTTGCACGAAACTTGGCAAAATTGTAGGGACTGTTAGCCCGATGTGCCTTTGCTAGGTCTCAATATATGTGCTCCAGTGGATTTTGAGAAATTAACGTTTTAAAAAACAGATATATCTGTGACAGCGTCCCGGGTAGCGCTCCGGTTCGCGTACTTTTCGCGTAACGAAACTTTGTGAAGCAAAGCTGATTGGCTCTCCGGTGTCTGTCAACATTCTAAACAGTCCGGAACGGCCGCCATCTTGTCTCTCGGTAGGATCGAGAGACAAGAGGAGAAGAAAAACAAAGGGGGAATTTAATGAAAGGGGGCAAGGTAGACCCCTCTTGACCCCCTAGGAATGATGTTGGGGTTATCAAAGGGTCCCGTGGGGCAAATTAAAAAAATTTGATTTTTTGCGGTAGAAGCGCTTCCCAGTTTGCGAACCGGGTCGCGAACCGGTAGCGAAACGGGAATTCGCCATTTTGTGTTTCGTTTTAATTAAATTACAAGATGGAGGAAAAACAATGTGGGAAATGGGTATAAGGGGGTACGGGAGACGTATCCTGACCCCCTATGTTTTCTGAGGGTGGCTGAGGATGCTCATATATGTTGATACATGTCTTCCAGCGGCTGCGCGTGAGCGGATTTTTTTTTTTTGCTGCGTGACGTCTGTTAACGTTCGATTCGAAGGAAATCAGGAAGTGTTGACCGCCATCTTGTCACTGAGAGTAAATATATTGTTAAAAATAATTGTTATAAATTAATCCGTATTGATAAACATTGTCTGCGCCATCTTGCTTTTTTTCCAATGCCACACTTTTGTCGTGCACGGCAGCCATTTTAGATGCCTTGACCAGACCCACTCTCTGCACGCAGCCGATCCTCAGCACGGCTCCCCACCCTCACAAGCATCTCCCCCACGCACTGGTCACCCACGCTCTCTCTCTCATGCATGGGCCATAAACCTCCCCCATCTGCGCTGCTCTTCCCTGAGAATCACACCCCGTGCCTGCCCTTTCACCCTATTCACTACCGCACCCTCTGACACTCCTCTTCCTCTGTGTCCGATTGTCCAGGCCGGTCCCAGGCTATCACCTAGCCCTGCGGATGTAGTTTATGGTCCCAACTGTAAAGAATCACCCCTCTTCAAAGGAGTTACAGTAGATCAAGGCCCCCACTCCATGAGATCCGTCACACCACACGCGTTCCTACTATCTGATAACGATCCTGTATTGTGATTGGGGAAGGGATTCTCACTGTAAGGGTGTGTGGGACCGAGCCTGAAGGGATGCCTTTCTGTACATCTGAGATGCATTCCCTTGTGTTTCGGCAATGGTAGTCTGTTCATTTCATAGATCGCACGAGGGCGGTAGTACAGACCGCGCCAGGGGTATAGGAGTATGTAACAAGCGAGCCATTTAATTGAAAAAACTAAACGTGACAAACGGTTGCAGGATCAGTGAAGGTTGATTTTTTAATAGAAAGTATAACAGGATCAGTTACAATAAAATCGTCCATACGCACACCATGGGCGAGTATCATGGGTAACATTATTTCGAAGCTTTATTAATACAATAATCAATCATGAAAAATCGACATCAATAGGGTTTTCCGTATTCCCAGTCAGTACCCTTCCCCGCCCCCCATGTGCACAAAGACCGCATACATCCCCCATAACGTCAAGGCTAAGTAACTAGAACGTCATAAGGAGTTGCAAGTAGCTCCCATACTGGCGCCATTTTGGTCGAGGCAAGGCAGGTCCAGAGTATAGTTCAATGTCTCAAATAAGTAGCGGCAGGACCAGAATGCCTTTCGGCAGTTCTGGCTTCGTCATTACGAGTACTAGAAAACAAGACATTCTGGGCAATACCACCCTTGACGCAGCTCTTTATGCTACAAGATGGTGTCTTCCATTCAGAAAATATTGTTGGTAGCATTTTGAAAGGAAAGATAAACGGACGTTCTCCTAGTGAGTCTCACATTGTTACATTTATGAAGAATGTTGAAGAGTAGTATGTTGAAAATCTGAAGCCATTGTTCTACAAACTCTCAACCAGCCTTGGATGGAAAAATCCTGAAGAATGTACAAACTGAAAACCAGTTTTTGTCTGCATAGCATCAGCAGCAACACTTGAGTCAGCTTTGTGTGAAGCCGCCATCTTGATTCAATCATTAGCGTCCCCCTGCACACATTCAGGGACCTGGTCGTGTCTTCAGGTCAAACGGATTGTGGGACAAGATGCAGAAAGGAAGAGGAAAAAAGTTCCGCCGGACCCCAGGAGCCGGCCGCCTATGTCGGGGGTGATCTTAGGCCACACCAGGGCAACAAAACTTGGGGAGGGGGCAGGAGCCAAGCGCCCCCTCCCAGTCCGCGTCACCACACCGTATGTTGAAAATCTGAAGCCATCGTTCTACAAACTCTCAACCAGCCTTGGATGGAAAAATTCTGAAGAATGTACAAACTGAAAACCAGTTTTTGTCTGCATAGCATCAGCAGCAACACTTGAGTCAGCTTTGTGTTAAGCCGCCATCTTGATTCAATCAATACCGTCCCCTTGCACACATTCAGGGACCAGGCCGCAGGACGTGTCTTCAGGTCAAACGGATTGTGGGACAAGGTCCAGAATGGAAGAGTCACCAAAAGGCAAAAAGTTCCGCCGGACCCCGGGAGCCATCCGCCTATGTCGGGGGCGATCTTGTTCTACAAACTCTCAACCAGCCTTGGATGGAAAAATCCTGAAGAATGTACAAACTGAAAACCATTTTTTTTCTGCATAGCATCAGCAGCAACACTTGAGTCAGCTTTGTGTGAAGCCGCCGTCTTGATTCAATCATTATCGTCCCGCTGCACACATTCAGGGACCTGGTCGTGTCTTCAGGTCAAACGGATTGTGGGATAAGATGCAGAAAGGAAGAGGAAAAAAGTTCCGCCGGACCCCGGGAGCCGGCCGCCTATGTCGGGGGCGATCTTAGGCCACACCAGGGCAACAAGACTTGGGGAGGGGGCAGGAGCCAAGCGCCCCCTCCCAGTCCGCGTCACCACACCGTAGGTTGAAAATCTGAAGCCATCGTTCTACAAACTCTCAACCAGCCTTGGATGGAAAAATTCTGAAGAATGTACAAACTGAAAACCAGTTTTTGTCTGCATAGCATCAGCAGCAACACTTGAGTCAGCTTTGTGTGAAGCCGCCATCTTGATTCAATCAATACCGTCCCCTTGCACACATTCAGGGACCAGGCCGCTGGACGTGTCTTCAGGTCAAACGGATTGTGGGACAAGGTCCAGAATGGAAGAGTCACCAAAAGGCAAAAAGTTCCGCCGGACCCCGGGAGCCGACCGCCTATGTCGGGGGCGATCTCAGGCCACACTAGGGCAACAGGACTTGGGGAGGGGGCAGGAGCCAAGCGCCCCCTCCCAGTCCGCGCCACCACACCGCCTCTCGGGGGCCTCCGTCAAGCTCTTCAGGGAGGCACCGCAGGCAGCGGTTCTTCAGATCAGTGGCTCTCACCGGCAAGGCTCCCCTCCGTCAGCAGCAATCGTTGGCGCTGTGGTTGCGGCTGGAGGCTCCGCCTAGTCAACGCCCCGGCCTCTCCATGTTGTAGGCCGCAAGAGTGGGCGCAACTCAGCTGGCCGAGCGAGACTTGGGGAGGGGGCAGGAGCCAAGCGCCCCCTCCCAGTCACTTTCTTTGCCATGGGACCTCCTTGGCTGATCAGGTAAAAACCTCCCTGTCCCTTGCTCTCTTCCTCTTCTTCCTCCTCTTGTTGTAGGATGATCTGAGGAGGTGGTCCTCTCTTCCTAGGAGGAGGTGGTGGTGGTGGGGATGCTCCAGTTGAAGCTACAACACTTGCTATTGCTAAGTGATGAAAAAAGGTCTTCCTCTCACAAAGATGAAAGTCAGAGTGAGGAAACAAGGAGGGGTTTTCATCATTTGGGACAAAAAATAGTTCTAAACCAATGAAAAGTGGTATTTTTAGGTCACATGACCTAGCCTTACATAATTAGGAACCCAAAAGTGAAATGAACCAATGAAAAGTTTTATTAACAAGTCACATGACCTGTTATGCTTACGTTACGCGCTCCGCGCCGCGCCCCGGATCGCTTCCGGGAAGCTGCGCTTCGTGCCTCACGCACCGGGGCACTTCCGGGTGCGTTAACGCGGTGCGTCATATGACGCATTACGCGACAACGTAGGTCCAGAATATAGTCAAAATGTCTCCATCAACCAGCGGTCGGAACACAACCCCTTTCAACAGTCCAAAAAGTTCTGTTAAATGACACAGAAGGGACAGGCAACAAGAACCATCAGTCAAAGAGGGGAGGGCAAGTTTTTCTCTACCGGGTCATGTTGGGGCTCCACCGGAACTGATCGAATTGGTAGTCTACAGTGTTTCTGGATGTTTCAGACTGAAGCTGGCGTCAGCATGAGAGCACCCCGTGGCTATGTTGTGGCCATTCCGCGAGCAATCATGGCAGTCGCTCCCCCCGGAAGTCTGCGGGAGTCGGCGGCCCCGGTGACTTTTGTAGAATCTTCAAGGCTGAGGGGACGCTTTTGGGAATGGGGCCCATGCCCTAGCAGTCAAGCGTCCGAGTTCCGGCGTTGCCCAGAGCCATCCTTGCAGGCCAGGCCCAAGTCTGTGGAGCCGACCGCCATTTCAGGAGCTCCGTGGCAGCCGCCTGTCGCTGTACCGCAAGATTGGGTGCAATTCCGTTGGATGGCGGGTGAGACGCTGTAATAGCAAGAGCAGGCGCAATTCAGCTGGCCGAGCGAGGCACTGTGTCGCAAGAGCGGGCACAAGTCAGCTGGTCGAGTGAAGCGCTGGGGTGTAGCTGAGAAACCTCCACCTGGGGAGGTGGGGGAGGCTCGTTCGCGCCGCCTCTCCCTTCTAGTGCACCCCACGCCGTCTCCTGGCGCAGGTATATGTGATGGTCGGATCACGGTACCGCAGGACGTGTCTTCAGGTCAAACGGATTGTGGGACAAGGTGTGGAGCAGGCGCAATTCAGCTGGCCGAGGGAGGCACTGTTCCGCAAGAGCGGGCGCAAGTCAGCTGGTTGCGTGAAGCGCTGGGGTGTAGCTGAGAAACCTCCACCTTGGGAGGTGGGGGAGGCTCGTTCGCGCCGCCTCTCCCTTCTAGTGCACCCCACGCTGTCTCCTGGGGCAGGTATTTGTGATTGTCGGACTAGGGCACCGCAGGACGTGTCTTCAGGTCGAACAGATTGTGGGACAAGGTCCAGAATGGAAGAGTCACCAAAAGGCAGTTCTGCTTGACCCCGGGAGCCGGCCGCCTATTTCGGGGGCGATCTTAGGCCACACCAGGGCAACAAGACTTGGGGAGGGGGCAGGAGCCAAGCACCCCCTCCCAGTCCGCGTCACCACACCGTATGTTGAAAATCTGAAGCCATCGTAATAGTTATTTAATAAAACGTTTTACCCTGTTACTTGTTGATTTTGAGCCCCAAATACAAAGGCTTGTTTGGATCGATGTTGCAGCAGGCTGCCATGTAAACAGTTATTTAATAAAACGTTTTACCCTGTAACTTTGCTGGTGTGTTGTATATATTTATAATATTTGCATAGGGTTTGTTGTTATTTTGGGTGGGGTGGGCGGCGGAGCCGAGCTGTCTTGCAGCCATCATGGTGTCGAGCTCAGTTCCTCTCACTAGTTTCGTATTTCTCATGAGGGGTTGTTCATAATGTTTCTATTTTAGCGAGGTCAAAAAGAGATCCCATTAGTGGCCTACTGATTTTGCTTGAATCCTTTTGTTTTTTTAACGATTTTTCACTATCTGCAAAGACTAAACAGAGTATTGCGACTCTGTGTTTGTTTGTAAATAGAGAATCAACCAAAGAGAACCAATTCCAAAACAATAAATGCTAGGATAACAATCAATCAAATGGAGAGGGAATCAGGCACGACGGATTACAACGGGGCAAAGGCCTGCGCTACCTACCCTTCACTATCTGCAAAGAGAGAATACTCCTAAAAGAAAAGAGGGGGGGGGCAGCGTTTAAAGCACATCAGCGTGCATAAACACGAAAATGTTTTTACCTACCACGTACTTGACATTTTAAAGCTTTTGATATTTGCTATTAAAAAACCATTGAAATTCACTGAAAAAACCATAGGTTATAGACCATATATAGTTAGGAATTAGCATTTAAAAAACCTTGAAAATTCACTGAAAAAACCATGGGTTATAGACCATATATAGTTAGGAATTAGCATTTACAAAACCTTATTTTACTCACACAAAACCATTGAAATTTCATATATAGTTAGTTGCACTAACTATATATCGCGCACCCGCAATCCACTGCTGATCATGTCACATATTACATCATTCATGACATGATCAGTGACATCACTGATGACATCACTGATGACATCACTGATGACATCTCAAATGACATCACTGATGACATCACTGATGACATCTCAAATGACATCACTGATGACATCTAAAATGACATCACTGATGACATCTCATTTGACATTACTGATCACATCACTGATTACATCATTCATGTGATAATATGGTGAACCTCTTCAGACTCTAATATAATCTTAGATACACTTAGAGTAAACAGGCACTCACAGACTGTCACTCATCCATGGAGTTACTCACACACCTAGTCAGTCATGCAAAGAATCAATCACACTTCCATTTCCTCAACTATACAGTTATACACACCTTACTTATTCAAACATATACTAACACATATTTACTCTGTTATACAATCCCTGATACAAGTTCACAATGATCCATACAGCCACTCACACATTCACTGGCTCTTATGCACAGTTATTTATATATGTCAACTCTCACATGTACTGTGTTTTACATTTGTACTTACTTTGACATGTAGCACTGAGATATCCATTCACTCACTAATACACTCATGCACACAGTCAACCGCCCATACAGCTGTTTCCACATGCACTTTTGAACCCATACATCTAGTGAATCAACTGCTCACACATCTGTGCACATAGTCACACACCTCGCAGCCACCCACACACACACTCACTCTCCCATACAAATACTTGGGCAACCAATCAATAACCCATATACTTAATCATAAAGCTACTGATCAACACATGCAGCAGTTTACAGAACAACAGATATAATGATGCACAAATTAAGACAGTTTAGTCACTAACCCATGCACTCAGTGAGACGCATTTAATCACTCACTCATACAGTCAGTCATGCACCTACTAAATCCTTCATCCAGACACTTATACATCCACTCATTCTTCAATATGTAAGACATGTTTTGACTTTTCAGAAACATACAGTCACTGGATGTTGTCATCAGTGATGTCATCAGTGATGTCATTTGAGATGTCATCAGTGATGTCATTTGAGATGTCATCAGTGATGTCATCAGTGATGTCATCAGTGATGTCACTGATCATGTCATGAATGATGTAATATGTAACATGATCAGCAGTGGATTGCGGGTGCGCGATATATAGTTAGTGCAACTAACTATATATGAAATTTCAATGGTTTTGTGTGAGTAAAATAAGGTTTTGTAAATGCTAATTCCTAACTATATATGGTCTATAACCCATGTTTTTTTCAGTGAATTTTCAAGGTTTTGTAAATGCTAATTCCTAACTATATATGGTCTATAACCTATGGTTTTTTCAGTGAATATATATATATATATATATATATATATATATATATATATATATATATTCAGTGAATATATATATATATATATATTCACTGAAAAAAACACAGGTTTCAGTTATGTTATAGTTAGTTGGACATTTCACTCATAGAAAAGCAGAGAAATGTGGTTGTTACAGTTAGTTGACCTAAGTATAACTTGCGCCCCCGCAGTGCACTGCTGATGACATCACACATTACATCGCTCAAGACATGGTCAGTGACATCACTGATGACATTACTGACCATGGCGGAATTTCTCTGGTTTTGTACAAGTGAAATGTCCAACTACCTATATCAGATAGAGGCATGGGATATGCAGAAAGAAGGAAGAGGGGTACAGAAATAGGCAAGAGGGATGTAGAAATTTGCAACAGAGGTGCAAAAAGAAGCAAGAGCAGTGCAAAAAGAACAAACAGAGGTTATCCTCATAGGAGATTTTAATTATCATGTGGAGCTATCATTGGATCCTGATACAAACAAATTGATAACGACGCTGGAAACACTGGTATTGATCCAGATGGTTGTGGGCTCTACCCATCAGGCCGGCCACACCTTGGATTTGTTAATTACTAACTCAACCAAACTCTCTGTAGAGCAACCTCTTCCTCTACTCTGGTAAGACCATAAACTGCTAACATTTTGCATTCCTATTGATGTCCCCAGCAATCATCAGAACAATGATTACACCTGGATTTGGCCCTGACATAAAGTCACCCCAGAAGCTTTTTCAGCTCATTTTAATCTTGAATCTGCATCTGCATGAAATGTAGATCAGGCAGCTATGGCTTTTGAAGATGCCATCACACTGTCTTTGAATACAGTGGCACCCCTGTCAAAGGTCAAGGTTAAAGCCAAAGCATCACCATGGTTCACTCCTGAATGAAAAATTGACAAACTCTCCAGTAGAATGACTGAACTTCAGTGAAGGACAACAAAAACCATAGATGATCAAACAAGCTATAAACAGATCCACCGCATCTATTTAAATAAGATTAAATAAGCCAAAAAGTCACATCTAACCGATAGGATTAATAATGCAGCAAACTCCCATAAAGTGCTCTACGAACTTCTGAAGGAGTTCACTACCCCCACGCCGACCAGCGCATCTTTCCCCCACGCAAGAATGGGTTGACACAGTGTCCTCCATCTTTGAAGAAAAGGTCAAAGTAATATATAGGTCTTTTCCTCTGGACAACCTTAAAAATGCTGATCCTCATCCTGCTAAAAAAAGCTATTCCACTCTGCCTTTGCTGACGGAATTTAAAGGTGTGACTTATGAACAAGTATCAGAAGCTGTAGCAAAGATTAAACCAGGCTCCCCAGCAGATCCTCTCCCACCCCTCTTTTTTACAAAACTAGCACCCCTGTTAAAATCTAATCTTACTGAGATCTTTAACATGTCACAAGCCATGGTCTCGACCAGATAGAAAACAGCTCAAGTCAAGCCCATCCTGAAAAAGCCAAACTCAGATCTCAGGGTACTAGGTAACTACTGTCCTATCTCGCTACTGCCTTATTTCGGGAAGGTGCTTGAATCCCTGGTAAATAAACAACTCACTGCCCACTTTGAAAATCATGGACTCCTTGATCCATCGCAATCAGGGTTTCGGCTGGCACATAGTACCGAAACGGCAGTAGTAAAGATGGTTGATAATATCAGGCTGGGTCGGGATGAAAGAGAATCAGCTATGCTGGTCTTTTTGGACCTGTCAGCCTTTTTCAACACCATCTCCCACAGCATTTTAGAACAGCGGCTCTGGGAGGTGGGAGTCATGGAGAAAGGTCTGGACTGGTCCAAAATCTATCTAAAGAACTGTTCTACCATCGTATATATAGAAACCCTGGCCTCACGTAGTAGGCCAGTAAGCATAAGAGTTCCCCAGGGATCCATCTTAAGCCCAATGCTCTTTAACCTCTATGTAACACCTTTGGCCAGGGTCATCAGGTCTTATGGTTTTGAGGTTGTGTCATACGCCGATGACAAGAAGCTGCTGATCACGTTTGGTCCTGACCCTGTTGACACAATGATCCGGTTTAAAAACGGTATGATCCATATTAACCACTGGATGGGCAATAACAAATTACAGTTCAACGGCAGTAAGACAGAGATCATTTTATTTGGCAGGCCCGAAGAGTATTGGTCTAACAATTGGTGGCCAAAGGAATTGGGCGTATGCCTATCCCCTAAACAAGCAGTGTGTAATCTCAGAATAACTATTGAAAATAAACTATCCATGAAAAACCATGTCAATCTTGCATTAGGCACCTGCTATGTGATCCTGAGGAAACTGCGCAAAATATTTAAATGCAACCTATTGAATCCAGGAAATCACTGGTGCAAAGTCTAATTGTAAGCAGATTGAACTATGGGAATGCTTTAGTGGCTTCGCTAAATGAAGATCTTTTCTCCAAACTGCAGATCCTGCAGAATGCTGCTACCAGACTTATCTTGAATCTTCCACCGAGATCCCCTTCATCCCCCAGCCTGAGATCTCTTCACTGGCTTCCGGTAAGAAAGAGAGGCAATTTTAAAATCCTCTGGCTCACCCATAAGATCATATATGGAACTTGACCCTGTTAGCTATCGAAAAAGCTCAACAGGTACCAGACAGGAAGACTGTTAAGATCCAGCTCGAAATCTCTCCCTACCCCACTTCGAATCCGCACTGTACGAAATGTGGGCCGATCCTTTTCCTTTCTTGCCCCCAACCTCTGGAATAAGCTTCCGTCCCATCTTCTCTCCATCACAAGCACAAGCACTTCCGGAGGGAATTAAAAACATGGCTATTTGATCAGTAATAATGATGCTTAGTTTTGACCATCAGTTTACTGGTGTTCCGCTAGCACCATGAGACCTTATGGTGATTTGTGCACTTAACAAGTTTCTTTGACTTTGACTTTGACAGAATGAGGCAAGAAAAGTACAGAAAGAAACAAAAGAGATGCAGAAAGAGGCTAGAGAACTGCAGAAAGAGGCAAGAGAGGTGCACAAAGAAGCAAAAGGGGTACAGAAAGAGGTAAGGGATACAGAAAGAAGCAAGAGAAGTACAGAAAGAATCAAGATAGGGCAGAAAGAGGCAGGATGGGTGCAGACAGAGGAAGAGAAGTGCAAAAAAGAAGCAACAGAGGTGTAGAGGAGGCAAGAGAAGTGCAGAAAGAGACAAGAGAGTTGCAGAAACAGTCAAGAGAGGTACAGAAACAGGTAAGAGAAGTACATAAGGAGGCCAGAGAGACACAGAAATTTGCAAAAGAGGTGCAGATAGAAGCAAGAGCAGTGCAGAAAGAACCAACATAGGTGCAGAAAGAGGCAAGAGAGGTGCAGAAAGAGGTAGGAGAGGTGCACAAAGAGGCAAGAAGATATAGAAGAGGCAAGAGGAGTGCAGAAAGAAAGATAGAAGTGCAGAAAGAAGCAACAGCGGTGCTGTAAGAGACAAGAAGGGTAAAGAAAAAGGCAAGAAAAGTGCAGAAAGTAGCAACAGAGTTGCAGAAAGAGGCAATAGAGGTGCAGAAAGAGGCTAGAGAGATGCAGAAAGAAGCAAGTGAGGAGCAGAGAGAGGCAAGAGAGGTGCAGACAAAAGAGAGTGAGGTTCAAAAAAAGACAAAAGAAGAGCAGAGCAGAAAGAGGCAAGTGAAGTGCAGAAAGAGGCACTTGAGGTACAGAAAGAGCCACTTGATGTGCACAAAGAGGCAGAAGAGGTACAGAAAGAGGCTCAAGAAGTACAGAAAGAGGCAAGAGAAGTACAGAAAGAGGCAAGAGAGGTGCAGAAGGAAGAGAGTGAGGGGCAGAAAGAGGCAAGTGAGGGGCAGAAATGTATAAAAGAGGTACAGAAAGAAGCAAGAGCGCAATGCAGTAAGAAGCAACAGAGGTACAGAAGGAGGCAATAGGGGTGCAGAAAGAGGCAAGAGCAGTGCAGATGGAAGCAAGAGATATGCAGGAAAAGAGAAGAAGGGTGCCGAAAGAGGCACAAGGGATGCCGAAAGAAGGAAGAGAAGTGCAGTAAGAAGCAAAAGAGGTGCTGAAAGAGCCACAAAGGTGCATAAAGAGGCAAGAGAAGTGCAGAAAGAAGCAACAGAGGTACAAAAAGAGGCAAGAGAGTTGAAAAAAGAGGGAAGAGGGGTGCAGAAAGAGGCAAGAGGGGTACAGAAAGAAGCAAGTGAGGTGAGGAAAGAGGCAAGAGAGATGCAGAAAGAGGCAAGAGAGGTGCAGAAACTGCAAGAGAAGTACAGAAGGAGGCAAGATAATTGCTGAAAGAGACTAGACAGGTGCAGAAGGAGGGAAGGCGAGTGCAGAAAGAGACATCAGGGGTGCAGAAAGAAGCAAGACATGTGCAGAAAGAAGTATGGGAAGTGCAAAATTAAACAACAGGGGTGCAGAAAGAATCAATAGAAGTGCTGAAAGAAGCAACAGAGGTGCAGAAGGAGGCAAGAGTACTGCAGAAAGAGGCAAGAGAGTTTCAGAAACAGGCAGAAGTGGTACAGAAAGAGGGAACAGGGGTGCAGACAGAGGCAAGAGAGATGCCGAAATAGATAAGAAGGGTACAGAGAGGCAAGAGAGGTGTAGAAAGAAGCAAGGGCAGTGCAAAAGAACCAACAGAGGTAAAAAAAAGAGGCAAGTGGGGTGCAGGAGTCAAGAGAACTGCAGAAAGAGGTAAGAGAGTTGCAGAAACAGGCAAAATGAGTGCAGAAAGAGGCAAAAGGTGGGCAGACGGAGGCAAAAGAGGTACAGAAAGAGGCAAGAGGGATGCTGAAATTCGGAACAGATGTACAGAAAGAAGCAAGAGCAGTGCAGAAAGATCCAACAGAGGTGCAGAAAGAGGCAAGAGGGGTAGAGAAAGAGGCACGTGAAGTGCATAACAAAGCAAAAGAGGTGCAAAGAGAACCAACAGAGGTGCAAAAAGAGGAAAAAGGGGTACAGAAAGAGGCAAGTGAGGTACACAAAGGGGCAAGAGGATACAGAAAGATGCAGGAGAGGTGCAGAAAGAAGCAACAGAGGTGCTGAAAGAGGCACGAAGGATGCAGAAAGACACAAGAGAGGTATAGAAAGAAGCAAGTGAGGTGCAGAAGAAAGGAAGAGAACTACAGAAAGAGGCAAGAGAATTGCAGAAAAAGGGAAAAGGGGTGCAGAAACAGGCAAAATGGGTGCAGAAAGAATCAATTGAGGTGCAGAAACAGGCAAGAGAGATGCAGAAAGAGGCAAGAGAAGTGCAGAAATAGGCAAGAGAAGTGTTGAAAGATGCAACAGTGGTGCAGAAGGAGGCAAGAGAACTACAGAAAGAGGTAATGAAGGTTCAGAAAGAGGCAAGTGAGGTGCAGAAATAAGCAAGATAAGTTGAACTGCAGCTCTTTGTGGAATTATTTTGATATTTGATACTATAACATTCACTGCCCACTGCTAATCTCATCCCATAATGCTTTGCAGGGCCTTTGGGATTGTTTTTTTGCCAATAACTGTTCTTGGGTGGTCCTAAGAGGATGTGATCACCACCGAAGTTCAACAAGATATGCTTTTTGTTTATGCTCTTTGTGTTCCAGGCATCTGCTTGATTGATCCTCCCCCTAGGCTAAGGGGGACCCCAAAATCATCACCTCTCTTATTGCCTGATGTTTTCTTTGAAAAAGTTCACTTTTGTGAATTGGTTATATGCTTTTTAGCATGTAAAATTGCTTTATCAAAGCATCTGAGGATGTTGTTGATTTACACCAATTAGCAAACGGAGGACTCTTATAGGAGAAGCAGGACACTGATTGAGGGTGTTGCTGGAACTGAGCTCCCATTGTGGCAGCTTCTGTTTCGACTGGATCACCGTCTGTTACCTTATTCGTGGGACACCAACATAGTATCATCTACATAACCATAGACTGTTCGTGACCATTGCATACCAATCACGTATTATCCTTATCCGCACCCTCATCTGTCCTGTGCTTTGTAACAATGCAAGACCAATTCTCTCAACTGTTAATCAGACCCTTCAGGATATCGCGATTTCGCGATTTGCCGCGAAATCGGCACTTTTGTAAAAATGACGCGATTTTTACAAAAGGGCCCGCGAAATCGGCACTTTTGTAGAAGTCGCGCGGCATTTTTACAAAAGCCGCTATATCCTGGGGGGTCTGATTAAAGGAACCTGTTCAGCACAAACAAATAAAACATTCTGTACGAATGGAGCTGCGCTCCTTATTAATGTTTGTTGTTCCCTTTCCAGTGCAAACAGATCGAGGTGAGAAGAAATGAAGCAAGGAATCCAGCGACTACTTCACCATTATTTCTTCAAAACATGTAATTTCCTCAGGTCTCCGAGTCCTAATCACCCTCACTTGTATACTTAGGCTGTTTATTTCTATTGTATTTTTTGACTTTCACAACAGCAATGCTTAACTAAATACCCAGTGACTGCCAGAAAAACGAATGGAAAAGTTCCTGGGTCGAAAGGAGGAGGTCTGGGGTTGAGGAGGAAAATGTAGCCGAAGGCCAAATGTTAAAAAAAATAATCACTCGGAGGTCATTAAGAACCCCCAGGAGAAGGGAAACAAACTGTATGTCCCACTATGTGCACAAAACCTTGTAGTTTGCAAATAAACTACTTATGGGACACGCAAAATATGTTGGTGCAAATTATGTGCCACTCCTAATTCCATGAAAAACGGTGCAAAACACCAGTACACAACCCTTGCTTATTTTGCCACTCTCTTAAGAAATTAGGCCACTCACTCTGTGACAGGTCTGTGTGAAAGTCATCTGCATGGATATTCTCTTCAAATGGTCAAAGTACATAAATTGTGCTAGATGACTGCCACTAATTAATACATTAATAAAGAGACCGGAACTTGAACTGCACTATGGTAATGCTCAAAGTAGGACACTATCCAGAAAATGGAGACACCAAATGTGAATGACCCACAGCAACAGTCTGGCACAGTACTACAAAGACAAAAAGCAGTATATGGCGCAGGAGGGGTGTTAAAGGTAGTTTGTGCATAATGCCTTGTCGAAGCTTATGCATTTCAACAGTATAATGTACTGGCTTTCCTAACATCTTTTGTTACCTTACAGTCGCAGACGGAAGAAATCTCTCGGACAATAGGTCCGCCAGAAAGCTGAAGTGAGGGGGATTCTTTCAAAACCTAGCAGACATTAGCCAATATAACCATATATTCTGAACAAAATCACACAGGGGACATTAAGAGCTCAAGTAGTGCTGTGTACCCAATAAGTACAAGCACAGACTGTTCGTGAGAATATGTAAACGCGCACACCTTACCTCAGGCCTCAACGCTCTTTACATGCTGCAACCGGCCGGCAGCACCTGAAGGACTTTTTACTAGTAATACTCACATTTAAGTAGGGGAATGGGGGGGCAAATTCTAAGGTAGGCACTTTCTTAGACACCAGATACTACATTTAGTAGCATTGGCTATTTGTAAATTTCTGAATTTATGGTAACTCATATTAGCTTGTGATTCAGAGGCCATTTTGCAAAATGTCTTCTTTCCTTCACACTGCCTTACATGAAAGATTCAAATGCAGGGCAGTAAAAACAAATGTTCTAGAACTTCTATCATTTTATGTTCACACAATTCTCCTTATAAAGACTGTGCCCCACTTGTGTGCCTGGATCTAGTGAATGCAGGAAAACATACCCCAAAAAGTGACCTTGAGACATTATATCTCACCCAGCACAGTCTAGCCTCTATTTTTTCCTTTTCAATGTGGTAGCTGTAGATTTTGGGCCCTAGTTCAGCCACCAACCAGGAAAACCTACCATATTCAGACATTTCTGAAGCCTAGACTCTCGGGTGTCCAGGATGGTGTGACTTGTGTGGTTACAAGGTTGGGTTACACAGAAGCTCTTGCAAACCTAAAACTGTGGCAAAAAAGAAAATCCTCATATTTCTGTGAGTAAAAGTTCTGGAAGGTGAGGGGAGCCACACATTTCCCTTACCATATAGTGTTTCCCTGCATCTCCATATAATAAGCATTTGCAATGCAATAGGTCTCGCTTTTTGGGACCTTGTTTAGCTATGCAGCATATTATTGATTATATAAGAATGAAGGAACGTGTTGGTTCTATAAAGTAACACTGGAAAATGTTTTTTCTACCAAATAGAGCAGTTTTCCGCAGTAAAGAACGCAATGCTATCTGAAACAATAATGCCTAGGAAGTAAGGAGGGGCAAAATCGAGACCAATTGCCACCTGTCGCCCATTCTAAACTTCCATCAGCTGGAGACTGCTGTCCCGCAGACTTGCCCCTCCCTCGGGGACTGCACCTCTGGGCATGGTGGGAAATGGGAGGGGGCTGAGGGGGAGGGATTGATCCACACGTGATGGCCAGACACACACGTAGCCTCTCGTTTCGTGAATGGCGAGCTATCTTTAGCCTCCGTCCCGAGTGATGTCATTTAATGGTCATGGAAACGCTAGCGGAGGCCAGACATGAAACCTACCGTAGCTGTGAGCCTTCACCCACCGCAGCAGGAGAGCGGGCATCGGCCGACTGGTAGATGGGCCTCACCGGCTCCAGAAGGGCCCCCTTTCCCCTCAAGGCCCCGCCCACCCCTCCCATCTCAGTGCACAGTATGGACGTGCCATTCAATGCTAGGCTGCGACTCTGGGAGGGCTACCACCAAGGCCTGTTCTACCGCCAACCCTGTTTCCATGGGTCCCCTTTGTCTGTGCGGCAGACGGCCTCATGTCCTCATGTCTTTCGGGCTCCATTTTAATGTTTACCTTTTTTTAGACCACCCACCTTCCCCGGAAGTTCCCGTTCTTAGTTCTCCATAATAAAGCATAACGGTTTAGCCTGGAAATACCGTGGGATCAGGGGAAGCCCCCTGCCTCCCTCCGATTTGGGTCGGATAAGTTGTTGTTGGTGAAGACGCAGATTCTTGCCTTTCCAGCTGAACCACTTAATGACGAGTGTAGGTTACGGAGGATCGCTGGCAATGGGGTTAATGGTAGGGTCTGAAATATAAAAAGAATGAGCAGCAGCCCATAATTGTGAAGCACACGCTTGAGGGAAACAAAGTGTCTACATTGTAAATAAACAAAATATACATAGCTTCATGTTGTTAAATAACTAAAAAAGCTAAGATATCTGTGTTCGTTGTAGGAAAATTGGCCACATAAAATGCCGCAAAATTGCCGCTAAATTTCCATATTTGTGCCGCTAAATTTCCATGTTGGTGCCGCTAAATTTGCTAATCCGTGCCGCTATATCCTGGGGGTTCTGGTTAATAAGTGCGCCGTGACTCCTTGGCATTTTCAACCTGAACATCCTTTATCACCCGGACTGGGTTGGAATTATCACCAGTCGTGGGGGATTACACGTCGTGTCCATTAGGATATAGCCCTGAAGATTTGGAGTGCACCAAACTCCAATGGAACACGTGTCGGCTGGCGCAATAAATAAAATTGCTACATACACCAACTGCCCCTCGTTGTTGTTTTGAAAAAAGACCCCAAAAAAATCATATTTTCTGTATCTAGTTTGTGTGTGCACAGGTATTTTCCCTACAAGTTACAAATGTGTGCCTAAGCATTACATTGTTAAGGGGTTGTGAAGGTCACCCCTTTCCTAGTAGCACCAACACACCTTAACCATCCCTAAATACCAAACCAATACCCGATGGTGCGCAAGCTTTCCCTTTAGCTAAGTACCTTGTTCTTGCTTTGAAATTTTTTGTTGATTTAGTTGCTACTCTACGTGATTGTTGAGCTGGGATGGTGCAGTGAGCTAAAAAACGGTGATGGATCAAGCCCTGATCTGTTGTCTGGGTAGGAGTGTTCTGCTTAATTCAGATACTCTGTCCATCAACACCCCCCTTTTCTGAATCGTTTTTGTCCACCATAAGCGTGGAAGGGTATGCTCAGACATGAGTCCCTTGCTCACTGCACCATCAGGATTCAAGCAAGCCGGGCCGAAGACTGCTTTAATGTCAGAAACCGGTCCCCGGAAGCTTGTTTCCTTTCCAGTAAAAGAATTGGCTTGGTAGTTTGGTCTGCCCTGTTCCCATGATGCACTGGGCCAGGGACAGACTAATTTGCATGTAGCCAGGTTCTGAGCTGGGATGGTGCAGTGAGCTAAAAAACGGTGATGGATCAAGCCCTGATCTGTTGACTGGGTAGGAGTGTTCTGCTTAATTCAGATACTCTGTCCATCACCACCACCCTTTTCTGAATCGTTTTGTCCACCATAAGCGTGGAAGGGTATGCTCAGACATGAGTCCCTTGCTCACTGCACCATAAGGATTCAAGCAAGCCGGGCCGAAGACGGCTGTAATGCCAGAAACCAGTCCCCGGAAGCTTGTTTCCTTTCCAGTAAAAGAATTGGCTTGGTATTTTGGTCTGCCCTGTTCCCATGATGCACTGGGCCAGGGACAGACTAATTTGCATGTAGCCAGGTTCTGAGCTGGGATGGGGCAGTGAGCTAAAAAACGGTGATGGATCAAGCCCTGATCTGTTGACTGGGTAGGAGTGTTATGCTTAATTCAGATACTCTGTCCATCACCACCCCCCTTTTCTGAATCGTTTTGTCCACCATAAGCGTTGAAGGGTATGCTCAGACATGAGTCCCTTGCTCACTGCACCATCAGGATTCAAGCAAGCCGGGCCGAAGACGGCTGTAATGCCAGAAACCGGTCCCCGGAAGCTTGTTTCCTTTCCAGTAAAAGAATTGGCTTGGTAGTTTGGTCTGCCCTGTTCCCATGATGCACTGGGCCAGGGACAGACTAATTTGCATGTAGCCAGGTTCTGAGCTGGGATGGTGCAGTTAGCTAAAAAAAACGGTGATGGATCAAGCCCTGATCTGTTGACTGGGTAGGAGTGTTCTGCTTAATTCAGATACTCTGTCCATCACCGCCCCCTTTTTCTGAATCGTTTTGTTCACCATAAGCGTGGAAGGGTATGCTCAGACATGAGTCCCTTGCTCACTGCACCATCAGGATTCAAGCAACCCGGGCCGAAGACGGCTGTAATGCCAGAAACCGGTCCCCGGAAGCTTGTTTCCTTTCCAGTAAAAGAATTGGCTTGGTAGTTTGGTCTGCCCTGTTCCCATGATGCTCTGGGCCAGGGACAGACTAATTTGCATGTAGCCAGGTTCTGAGCTGGGATGGTGCAGTGAGCTAAAAACCGGTGATGGATCAAGCCCTGATCTGTTGACTGGGTAGGAGTGTTCTGCTTAATTCAGATACTCTGTCCATCACCACTTCCTTTTCTGAATCACTCTACGTTATTAAGCACAGTTTTTCTACTGTGGTACGTGCAATTTGCGGAGTGCAAATTAGTACAAACTACATATGCTCCGTTAGTGTAGCGTTGTACTATGCCCAGGGTTAAATAGTACCAATTTTACATTCACATTTAACAATAAGTTAAAGGTGACCATTTTAGGTTTGCAAAGGGCCTTCCACCATGCTGTTCACTTGTAACTGCATTTTTGGTAACGTTTGAGCCGTTTGAGCTAGAAACAAGGTTTTTTTGTTAAAATTTGCAGATTAGGGAGCAGATGATGGAATTTATGGCTAATTTGGAAAATTTATAATTGTGCGAAAGTCGGTGCAGCCAAAGAATCGCATATTTCCAGTGGCCCTGCTTATACCTATGACTAGGTCCACAAGTGCTCCTCAGTAATTCCTTCTTTTTTTGTCTCACAGAATTCATAGTTGAGCTTTTATGGAAATGAGGATGACTAAACCTGAGGTTTCCACTCCGCAACACAGACTACCATACCACATAATTACTCTGTAGAACACATAATGCCACTCTACATAATTCCTATATACTAAATACCATATACTTTCTAGCCACATAATTGCACTGCACAACCTACTACATAATTCCACAACACACAACGTACATCCACTCCACTCCCAAAAACGTTAGTAAAAAACGTTTACATTTATAATGCCAATAGCTCTAACTCTCGCAAATGTGAAACCTATTACATAGGAAACTCTTTTTTTACTAGTAGTTGCGTTTGCAGAGTGGTGGAGAAAGGGTGCTGGGCCTCCGACCAGAGCTCAGAAATTCCGCTGCCTTGGACTTACAGGAGGTACCAGGAGGGCTTCTTGGTCCCCAAAGTCCCTCAGCAGTAAAGTGTACTTCATCCCCATCCGTAGTCTGCCAGAAGGCGCGTTTGCAGAGTGGTGGAGAAAGGGGGGGCATTGCCTCCAAAGATGTCTTAGCAATACCACTGTGTGGGACTTACTGGAGGTAATAGGAGGGGTAGTTGGCCCCCAAGGACATCCTTGGGTCCAACTATCCCTCCTATTACCTCCAGCAAGTCCCACACAGCAGGATTGCTAAATTCTCATAGCAGGCCATGCCCCCTTTGCCCACCACTATCCAAACGCACTCCCTGGTGTGCTTTTGGATGGGGATTGAAGTCCCTTCACTGCTGAGGGTCCTTTGGGGCCAACTAGCCTACCTCTTACCTCCAGTAAGCCCCACACAGTGGCATTGCTGAGAGGTGGACACAGGCCACGCCCCCTTTTTCCACCACTCTGCAAACATGCCTCTGGCAGTCTCTCGGTTGGGGGATGAAGTCCCCTTGCCTCCTGAGGGTCTCTGGGGCAACTAGCCCTCCTGTTATCTCTAGTAAGCCCCACACAGCTGGATTGCTGAGAGGTGGACCAAGGCCATGCCCCCTTTTTACACCACTCTGGAAACACGCCTCCTGGTGCACTGCTGCTCAGGAGATTAAGTCCACTTAGACCTGAGGTCTTCAGGACCCAAAGCGACCTCATCGCCCCACCAGCAGTGTGCCTAGAGGCGGATTTGCAGAGTGGTGTAAAAAGGGGCGTGGCCTCAGACCACCTCTCAGCAGTCCAGCTGTGTGGGGATTACTGGAGGTACCTGGTGGGCTTGTTGGACGTTAAGGGCCCTTAAGGATCTAGGGGACTTCATTCTCCAACTTAGAACTTGCCCAGTGGTGCCGAGTAGTGCAGGCAGGGGGCAGGGCCTCTGGCAAGATGCTGGCTTTTCTTTTTTTTCAAAACATTTTTAGAAAGGGTGCTGTGTGGCCCCCCCTTCCTTTAGTATTTTTTGGGCCATGGGGACCCCAGCACCCCGGGGGAAAAGGGCCGTGCAGCCCTCCTCCCGGGGCTGATTTTGGCCCCGGGGACCCCGTCCCCAGGCACATGGGCTATTTTTTCTATGTTATGGGAGGGGGGCCATGCGTCCCCTTCCATGGGCCACCTCTTGCCCAGGGACCCATCCCCCAGGGCCTGGCCTCTTTATTTGTTTTAACAAAAAATGGTAAGAACTGGAGGGAATCCGCATGGCCCCCTCTTCCCTTGGCCACTAGTGGCCCTGGGGACCCCATCCCCCAGGGCCTGGCCTTTGTTTTTTTCTTTAAATTCATGAAAAGTGGAGGGGACTGGTGGCCCCCCTCCAAGGCCACTACTGGCCCTGGGGACACCCTCCCCTTGGCCTGGCCTCTTTGATGGTGACCATGGGGCAAGCCCCAATGCCCCCACAATCCCAGCTGGTTTCCCGCCTCCTGCGGGAGCTGGAATTGCTTTTGGACAAGAGGAGCTGCAAACATGCAGCTCCCCTTGCTCCCCTTGTTAGCAGCTCCCCTTGCACACAAGCAATTGTGCTTTGCTTCTTGCAAGCGAGAACAGGTTTCCAAAGCAGTGTTTGCAATGGCAGGGCGGGAGCCGTGCTCCTGCCGTGCCATAGCAAATGGCAATGTCCTGCGGGTGGGCACCCGGGAAATTGCAGGAGCCGGCCCAGGGGGTGGCCCTCCCCAGGGCCATCTAAGGCTCCAGGAGGGGGCCAAGTGACCCCCTCCCATCGAGTACAAAGCCCCGGGGAGGTGGTGGTTCCCGGGGCTCAGGGGGGCCTGTGAGGCCCTCCCATTAATGAAGGAAGCCCCAGAGA
Source organism: Lissotriton vulgaris (assembly GCF_964263255.1). NCBI lineage: Eukaryota > Metazoa > Chordata > Amphibia > Caudata > Salamandridae > Lissotriton > Lissotriton vulgaris. Next base: position 53,653,494 of record NC_141686.1, read on the forward strand.
GGTGGTGAGGCTTGGGGGGCCCGCAAGGCCCCCCACACAAAATTAATGATAGCTCAGGGAGGTGGTGGTTCCTGGGACTTGGGGGGCCCATGATGCCCCCCACCCAAAATTAATGATAGCACCGGGGAGGTGGCGGTCCCTGGGGCTTGGGAGGGATAGGAGCCCCCACACGCATTTTAAATAAAATGCCCCAGGGAAGTGGCTGTCCCCGGGGCTGCAGGGGGGGCGTGTCCCACATATAATTAACTAAGCCTCGAGGAGTTGGCGGGCCCCTGTTAAATAATTGTCCATTTCCCCTGGGACCTGGCCCACTAAGGGCCTTTCTTAGTTTTTTAGGCCGGATTATTGCACCCAGAGCAAATTCAGCCCTTTAAAAAAAATGCTATTTCTGGCCTTGGGGTCCTTATGGGATCCCCTAAGCAGGCAGGGTGTCTATACGCTGCCCCCTTTTCCTTTTTTTAAAAAAATGTTTTTGTAACTGTTTTCGGTTACCAAGTCACAAGATGGCTGCCAACACATTCTGGTTTGGAGTATTGGCAGCAAATCAGAATTAAGCTCCTGCTCGGGAGGATTCGCGAATCCTTCTCGGTGCTCAGATATCGATATTTTTATTTTTTTAATTTCTCAGCAACTACTGAACGGATTTACAGCATTTAGAAAAAAGCATGATTTCTGAACCAAGACCTACCTATTGGCCACATTAGGTGTAATTCCATTCCGCAGTTCGAGCTGTAGCTTTGTCCAAATTTTCCTATGGAAATGAACATGGGGAAAACGCCTTTTGGGACCCCCCATTTTTTCTTGGCCCCTGCTTGACGAATCACCCCCAATCTTCCCAGACAGGAGCTGACCTGAGCTGGTCATTAGTTTAAAAAATGTCACGAAGATTCGTCTAACGGCATCAGTGATATTGGCAAAAGAAAAACGCTTTTTGAAAAGAAACAAGGTCTTAACTATAACTATATATATATATATACCGTTATCTGAAACACTTCTGACGAGCTGTGAATGAATCGAGACCTGCCAAACACGTTAATTGGTGTCCGTTTCCATTCCTCCACAAACATTGCCGGCTGGCGTGTCAGGAACGATTTGGAAAAGCAACGCTTTGGATATTTATATATAAAAAAAAATACCCAACAGGAAACTTAGCGCACTCAAGAGTGTCATTTTCTAAAAAGCTTTATTTCGCCTCCTTAGTGCTGACAAAAGCGTTTTGGCCTCTATGGCCTTTGTCAATGTCAGTGTTACCATTTTTAAGCTCGTATTTATTGAACCCTCCGTCACCAAAAGTTTATAATGGTCACAAAAACAGACTTGATTTTTAGTGTGGAAACAATACAGATACATTTAGACACAGCCATTTTATCTTAGTCATTGTTGTATTGGCTGAGTTGTACATTCTAAATCCCCAAAATTATTATTTAACCTCGTCTCACGTTTGACAGACAATAATTAATTTAATTTGTACACCTTTACGATGCCTCTGTAATTTCAAGGTAAACATATTGCATTCAAACTTCTGCATCGAAGTTACACTGATAATTACTAAGCATGGGCGGAATTTGCGAATTTGTGATACGCAAATTCGCACGAATTTGTGATACGCCAATTCACACGAATTCGTAATCGCAATTCGAAAAATCCGCCAAATCCCGCGAGCTTGCAAATTTTTTTTCCCGAGTTTGCGAGATTTTTTTACCAGTTTGGGAACGAGAACTTGCGCATGCAGCCGCAACGGTCCCGAACATGTTGTTTCCCCTTAACCAGCCTGCTCCTGATGCCTTTTTCCTGTTCCGGGTCGCAATGACTTGTTCGTGATCATGGCGTCGCTCGACGAGCTACCAAAATCTCACAGCACACGCAAACAGGGAGGAAAACTCATCAGCGAATGCAGAATCATGGTAAGTCAATGCCGCGCGCGCAAGATTGTATTTTTGAAGCGCGAACAAGAAAACAAATCTGCCAACTCCGAATTGCGGATATTTGGGCAATTTTGTGTGATTCGCTGATCTCGAAATTGCCAAAAATTTGCAAATTCCACGAGCAGAACGAATTTCCCGCCCATACTTAATAATTACACCCTGTAGGAGCATTTCTCCCACTACATTAATCAGATCAGCTATTTAATACATACCTCATACGAGAATCGACTGGCCCCTGTCAAAGTGTGAGACAGCCCCAACAATAAATACATAAAATCCCTATACACTCAGAAAATCAGTTTCTCATTGCAATGCCCATTATTTAAATATCTTGTTACTATACTACCATCAATATTCACAGTCACCAATACAAAATTGCCCTTATTATTTCTCTCACCAGAATTGTGCTTCCCTGTATGGGCTCTAATTAGAAAAATATATATATATATATATATATATATATATATATATATATATATATATATATATATATATATATATATATATATGCAGGGGGGCACAATTCTGGTGAGAGAAATAATAAGGGCAATTTTGTATTGGTGACTGTGAATATTGATGGTAGTATAGTAAAAAGATATTTAAATAATGGGCATTGCAAATACTGCACATTGCTTACATTACTTAAATTTCATTTTAACAGCTTATTAATGGGTTTTGTGGCTTTACTCCCTGGCACTGGGTAATCATTCATCTGTTCACTCTTCCGACATGCTTTACATCTTGTGCATGGGAAGAAACCAGTCACCTTGGGTTTCTCTGTTGTTTTGCCCATAAAGTGACTGTGGAACAAAAGATCCTTCAAAGAGGTACTCTTTCTGCAGGTCATGCTAAGTTCTAATAGAACAGTGGGGCCAATGATTGAGTCAGATTGGATAATTCTCCAATATCCTCAAACTATATTTCGGATTTCTCCTGAATCCACAGAGTAATTTAGAATTACTTTGATCACTGAGTCATCACTCTGTTCTCTAGTTTGTTGCACCAGTAGCTGTTATCTTTCCTGTTTGTGGACTTTTTTAGAAGCTTCCCTTACAATTTTTCTGGAGTATTCTCTTCTCAAACCTTTGTACTGCCTCCCTTTCAGCTTTCTCATAACTATGAGGCGCAGTGCAATTACTTTTTTTATGGATTAATTCTCCATATGGAATTCTGTTTACTAGACTACAAGGGTGATGGCTGGTTTCATGTAATATTGAATCCCACGCAGTGGGTTTGCGGTACAATTTTATCATAAGCTGGTGTTTTCAGAATATTCTGATAGATCAAAAAATGCCACTTCTATTCTACTAATGCTGCTGGTAAATTGCAGATTACAGTTCCTTTTGATCAGGACTGTTATATAATCTTCGGCTTTCTTCAATGACCCTCGCCATACAATAAAAACATCATAAATATATCTGGCCTACAGGGCCACCTTATTCACCCACTGGTTATTGGTTCCGACCCATGCTACGTGCTTCTGCCAAAAGCTTATGAAAAGATTTGCATAACTGGGGGTGAAGCACGTAGCCATTGCTGTTCCCTGCTTTTGTAAATACAGCTGACCTGCAAATAAAAAGATGTTTGGTATTGAAGCAAAAATTATATAAGTTGTAAAATCATCACACTGAGTTCCTGGAATTGTAAACATCTTTCCTTCAAAAATGACTCTACTGCGTGCATGCCCTGGTTGTGCACTATATACGCATAAAGACTGTAGAAATCAAGCGTTATACGCAGGAAAATCCCTTTCCATATGATGTTTTGAATGGCTCTCATAAAGCCTTTAGTATCCTTATAAACAAGCTCAAACTTTTCACAAATGGATACAGGACCTACATAAATGGATGCATTTTCTAGTAGGCTTCCCTTTGAGGGGCATCCAGGTGGTTTCTGATTATCCTTGTGGATTTTGGGAATATGGTAAAACATCGGTACTACTGGATGCTCTACTTTTAAAAATAGATATTCATCATAATCAAGTATTCCTCTGTCCTTCCACTCTGTAATCAACCTATCGAATGCTTGAATACTCTCATTGTATTACCTCCTGGTAATAGGCTAATAGCACCAAGCCTCATTTAGGTGTATTAAGGCTTCTTGTTAGTACTTAGCTTTGTACTGCAGTACTATAATTCCTCCTTTATTGGATGGCTTGACAATAATTGACTGATCATCCTTCAAAGATGGATAGCTTGCCACTGTATTTTAGATGGAGTGTATTGTCTTTTATTATTTCTAGCCATACTGCTTCCCCTGAATTTGTCAAAATATTTAGAAACTACTTCAGGAAGCTATCTATCATGTCAAAAACACCTAAATTGACTACTCTCACTTCTTTTTTGTTATTTCAGCTTGTTGCAGTAATTGTACACTCTTATCAATCGGATTCTCCGTTGGTATTGGTGGTAAACCTTGTCCTTCATGTAAAGTCCTCATGACTTCTAATTTATTGACTGTTAAACTGTCTGTTGGTTCCTGAATATCACCAGGAGGATCGAGTAGCCTGTCCTTGGTGCTACCAAAATGCATCTTTTTTAAAATGTTAATTTCCTGATAAATATCAATCCGAGTCTATGTGTAGTCCCACCCGGTCATTTGACAACATTGAGTCCTTTGTGTAACACCTTGGTTTCTATAGGAGAGAGTACTCGATCCAACAGATTTACTATGGTGAGATCCTCTAGTATCACTTCCGATACCCTCCTCTCTTGCTCCTGGTCCCTCTTTGTTGTGCTGACTGGTTGGATCCCTTTACAGCTTGTTCTGGTCTTTCTCTTTCTTGTTCTTATGGTCTGGTTTTCTGTGAGAACTTGCACCGTGATTCTTGGATAATTTGATAATCCCTAGGAAAATGTACCCCTCATCCAATAGTTCTCATTGATGTTTTTGCCCCTTTGGTCTCTGACTGATCCATTCTACCTCCAATTCTGAAGTTTCTTTAGCCACAATCAGAGTTCAATTACTGCTCTCTTGTACCACCTTTCTAGGGAGACTAAACTTTCTTGCAAAAGTTAAAATCCAGATTCATAGTCTTGTTAGTCCCTCGCAAACCTGTTGTGCTTGAGTTGTCTGATGCTTTCCTTATACTTGACTAGGCATGCCTTCATCTGCTGCCACTGAGTCTCTGCTGTCTCTTTAGCCAAGTCTTGTGCTATAAGATCATATTACCACTTAATTTCTTCCAGGAGCTTGGCTCTGTTGCGACCCTGCACTGTAATGAGCTGAGTGTCACAATGGGTCCGCAACTCCAAGTGCATAGACAAAAAACAGTTTGTGTAATTTTTAAACTCATAAGCGGTCCTTCAAAGACACCCACGATGCACCCATGTGGTGAGGGTACCCCAACCCTGACCACTTATATACTTTCCAAGGTTTATTTACATCCTCCAAGAGCATATTTTACTTTATCAAATGGTGTCCACAACTTTCTATTCAGGTTGTGGCCAGCCAATCGATGCACCGCTACTGGCGAATGGAGTTGCAGAGGTTACGAGTCCCTAGATATACAAATTTGGATTTTCTTTACTATCTCAAAAACTACTGAACAGATTTACACCAAATAACAAAAAGCACACTTTCAAAAAAACTAGCACTCTGCCAAGCTTGGTGTAATTCTGTCTGGCAGTTCGGGCTGTAGTTGTCTTCAAAATTTCCTATGGAAATGAACATTGGAAAAACATTTTTTATCCCCCCCCCCTTTTTCCCAGTCCCCGCATCACGGGAAACCCCAACAGTTTCAATGCGAAGCAAGACTTTCCATGACACTTTTTTGGAAAATGTGAAGAATCATCAAGCAGCACCAAAGATATAGGCAAGCTAACACTTTTTCTATGGAAACATTGTCCTAACTATAACTACCTAATGGCGACCGCCAGTAGGTTAGATATATATATATATATATATATATATATATATATATATATATATATATATATATATATATATATATATATATATATATATATATATATATATATTGCTCCAAGCATTCGCTCTAAAAACTTCCACTCCAGGCGAAAAGAGAGAGACGGGCCACAAGGTTCTGGCAGGTAGGTATTTTATTTAGACCTCCTCTCTGCGACGCGTTTCGAGCACAAAGTGCTCTTGATCACACAGATTGGAATACAGCAAATGCTGATGTTTTTAAAGTTTGCTTGGTATCCACCCATTGTGAGAGTCACGTGGATTCCAATACTAAACATAGAAGAAACACTTCGCAATTGCACCAGTGTATCTACATCATTGTGGTGAGTCAAAATAGTAATAACGTTTTCTCAGTGAGGTTATTATTGGATTTTGCGTTACATTTGGCAATTTTATAACAGCATAAATGCTAATATGTGCAAATGTAGCAAGTCAAAAAAATATATATATAATATAAATGTATAAATAATGATAAAATCCTAACATGATTTGCATCTAATAACCTTGAAAATTGTATTTCCGACCTCCATACATTGATATTTCAATCAATAAATCAATCAATCAAACAATTTATAGAGCGCGCTACATACCCGCGAGGGTCCCAAGGCGCAGGGGGAAGGGGAGCTGCAGCTAGTGGTCGAAGAGCCAGGTCTTGAGTAGTCTCCTGAAAGTCTGAGGGTCTTCTGTCTGCCGTAGGTGGAGAGGGAGGGAGTTCCATGTTTTGGCGGCGCGGTAGGAGAAGGACCTGCCTCCGGAGGTGGTTCTGTGGATGAGTGGGACGGCGGCCAGGGAGAGGTCGGCGGAGAGGAGTCTCCTGTTGGGTGTGTAGAATGAGAGTCGGTTGTTGAGGTATGCCGTGAGGTATACATATGTAAACAGTACACTGTGCAAAAATTAGCAATTTGTGCAAAATCTGCAATACTGGTTCAACATTAAAAAATACAATAACTCATTGTTGGTTCCTACAAGCACTTGACGGGATAACTCCATAAATCTCTCTTTTCATCTGCATGAATGCATGGGCTCAACTTTTTCAACATATCCTACTCCTTTCGTTAACAAGTTACTAAAAAATGTGTCTGTGTAGAAGCCTATAAATACTAAAAAAGTGATAAATATATAAATATAAAAAGTGCTACAGTGCTCCAACATAAACCTACTGAAAACACCCTAATTTTACATAATTTCAAAGTATATATACACACCTCATCCTTATTACTATCCAAATTCCCTTATTGTGCAAAGATCAGCGGTTATAATTTATTAAAATATTTTTCAAACAAATTACAGTAATGATGAAAAATACCAATTAACCTGTTAGGCTTTGTGTTAAAAACACTAAATCCTAATAAAAATAAATTCATAAGTCCTAAAACCTGGATAATTCCATCCTAATCCATCAACTTTTGTCAAAACAATTAAAGATCTACAATAATATTGCCACATGCTCTCTATATCTATACTAATATAATAAAGAGAGAGCCCAAACCTTTGAGGCGTGTAATCTCAGGAACCACAGCACCAATCAAAACACCCAATACAGCGTTGGAAAAGGCAGTTGCAGCAGAAGGACATAGGCTATGCAGACGCCCACCATATACATTTAAAAGGTAAAAGAACCGTGCCAGCAAAGTAGTCCCTTGTCAATCAATCAATCAGGAGTTTGTTAAAGCGCAACTACTCACCCGTAAGGGTCTCAAGGCGCTAGGGGCTGGGGGGGTGCAGGTTCCATTCCATCAAGGAGGGGGGCTGTCGAAGAGCCAGGTTTTGAGGTTTCTTGCGAAGATGGGGAGCGATGTTGTCTGTCTGAGGTGGAGCGGAAGGGCGTTCCATGCTTTGGCCGCAAGGAAGGAGAAGTAGCGGCCTCCCGATCTGGTCTTTCTGGTGCGGGGGACCTCGGCGTAGGAGAGCTGGGCTAATCGTAGGGTCCTTTGGGGTGCGTGGAATTTGAGCCGGCTGTTCAGGTATGCTGGTCCGGTGCCGCGGAGGGCCTTGTGTGCGTGGGTGAGCATCTTTAAGGTGATTCTCGCCTCGATGGGGAGCCAGTGGAGTGTGCGCAGGTGCTGGGAGATGTGTTTTGGCAGGTTGAGGACCAGTCTTGCGGCGGCGTTCTGGATGTTTTGTAGCTTGCGGGTGAGGTTTTCCTTTATTCCGGCGTAGAGTGCGTTGCCGTAGTCGAGTCTGCTGGTGACCAGGGCGTGAGTGACTGTCTTTCGGTGTTCGAGGGGGATCAATTTGAAGGTCTTACGAAGGAGGCGGAGGGTGTGGAAGCAGGAAGATGAGACAGAGTTGATCTGGCGGTCCATTTTGAGCTCGGAGTCCAGGATGATTCCCAGGTTGCGTGCGTGGTCTGTGGGAGTTGGCGGGTTTCCGAGGGCGGTGGGCCACCAGGTGTCGCTCCAGGCATCGGGGTTTGGGCCCATGATGAGTACTTCGGTTTTGTTGGTTTTTTGTTGTAGGCAGCTGTTTTTCATCCATTTGGCGACGGCGTGTCTGCGTTGTGCTGTGGGCGTGTGCTGGGGGCGTGACAAACGCTGGGGGCGTGTGGTACGTTCCGCCCTTCATGCCATGTCTCATATTGTGTGCTAATCCCACCCTGCTCCCTTTAAATACCCCTGCACCCCATAATCATAACCCACCCTTACTCCTTAAAATACCCCAACACCCTTAAACACTAACCCATCTTAACCCTATAAATATACCCTGTACCCCAAAACCCAAACCTATCCCTAAACCCTAAAAATACCCCTGTACCCCAAAACCCAAACCTAGCCCTGAACCCTATAAATACCCCTGTACCTCAAATCCCAAACCTACCCCTGAACCCTAAAAATACCCCTGTACCCCAAAACCCAAACCTAGCCCTGAACCCTAAAAATACCACTGTACCCCCAAACCACCCCTGAACCCTAAAATACCCCTGTCCCCCAAAATCCAAACTTAGCCCTGAACCCTTAAAATACCCCTGTAGCCCAAAACCCAAACCTACCCCTGAGTCCTAAAAATACCCCTGTACCCCAAAACCCTAACCTAACCATGAACCCTAAAAATAACCCTGTACCCCAAAACCCAAACCTACCCCTGAACCCTAAAATACCCTGTACCCCAAAACCCAAACCTACCCCTGAACCCTAAAAATACCCCTTTATCCCAAAACCCAAACCTAGCCCTGAACCCTAAAAATACCCCTGTACCCCAAAACCCATACCTATCCCTAAACCCTAAAACTACCCCTGTACCACTGTACCCCATACCCCAAAACTATATCTGAACCCTTAAAATACCTAAACATCCCAAAACACATACCCCAAAACGTATACCCCTATACCCATACTTACCTTATCCAAACATTTTTAAAAAAATGCTTTTACCATTCATGCATTTACAGCGAATTTCGTTGTAAAGGTATGCGTGATAAAAGCATATGAAATGTAATGCCATGCGTTATAATGGCATTGCGGAGTCATGGTACTTTCGTTATAAAAGTTTGCGGAATGATGGTTTTCGGAAAGAAAGTTGCGGATTAATGGGTGTTTACCCTCCCCGGTAAGTACATTGGTGGCACGGCGGCCCACATCTCCAGCAACATACTCATACTTTTTCACCACCCATTTGAAAAATGCACAGGTCTCTCTCATTGATGGCCAGCACCGACATACACTTTTAGACACACCTCCCGCCACAAGTTCTAGAATTGCGAACTTTAGAGCTGGGGAGCTACGTTCGAATCTCGGCATCAGCTCAACGTCCTGTGATTCCAGGCAAATCGCTTTGTCTCCCCGTGCCTACCACAAATGAATGTGTTCTTCTGTAATGTAAATTGTGCTCATGCCATGTTGTCGAGTTCGCGCTATATAATATTGCAAGGAAAAATAAAGTAGGGAAACTAGAGTTCACACACTACTGAACGCGCACTCTTACTGTGAATCGGTGCGTTTCACAGGCCTGTCACAGATAAGAAATGCTATCAAAACGAAATCCTACAAAACAATATACTACTGGCCGGCAGCAATTCATACCCGGACAACGTCGGGACGGGCTGCTAGTATATATATATATATATATATATATATATATATATATATATGAAACTCCAACGAGTCGCCAGCTGCAGCCATCAGCCAGCGCACAGGTACACAGACTCCAAAATAATTACCGCAAACCAGTCTTGTGATTTTGAAAGAATTATTTATTCCATATAATGGTGGTGGTGGTGCCAGTCATCAGACACGTTTCGGACATGCGTCCTTGCTCACTGATGAGGGGATAATGCGGAGGTCGTAAATATAAAGGGTTGGAACACATTCAAAATTCGCGCCTTTCCAGGCAATAATAAACATTAAAAACAGACTAACATTTCAAGTCTCCTTCCAATCCCATTTCATGGGCGCCATATTGAAATGGCCAATGATATACAATGAATGTTTTCCCTTTCCATCACATTAAAAGTACTACAGTGCATTAATGCATTTTGTTATTCAGATGTTTCTAACATTTCAAATCATTACAAAGCATTACAAATTTTCAAAATGCTAATGCAACACCGCTATATGTGCCAAAAGGTAAATATTATACTCGTTGTCGCAAGGTTACCCCATTATAAATTTCATACATAGCGATAGTCAGTTTGCCATTCGTAAATACATATGAATTGCTATCAGTACAAATACTTGATTATCTGCAAACTAATCAAATCGCACAAATCATTTTTGGGTGCAGTAGTTCGTAATTGCAAATAAAAACAATGCTCTATTTTATTGCACTAAACCTTATTGCGATACGTGTTTAAGCGTTAGTCATTATGTTGAAACATAGAGAGTGTTGGGTACTATCTGTACAAATACAAAAAAGCCATGATATGCAAGAGTGTATATATGCTCTGTGTTCTCATGAAATTAGCCATGGAGCTAGTCCCACCTATATACTGTACCATCAGGTACCCCGGGACAAAAAAGTTTGTGAACACTCTTAATGGTTCATGAGATATAGGGCATTACAATAATAGTGTGGTCAAAATGATCAAGACCTCCTCCTATATTCCCTATTGTTTCAGACAATCAATCTTAATTATAGATAAACCCAACATCAACTGACCTTAAGGATGGAAGTATAGTTCCTTATTCAACACTCCATGCATGAGTGAAGGCTAAAAAAGGTGCATCTCATATAAATATCATGAGAGCCTTAATAATAAAGTGTAAGATACGTGCAAATATTGTGCTGCAATATTAAGATTAATGATTCGCTCATTTCAAGAACTCTTACTGCCCATTTTTATTTTATCATCATATATATGGCTCTGGGTACTGGTAAGCAAACCTCGAAGAATGCGATGATTCAAGATCACCCTGAGTTGTGTTCCATGCGTCTAGAACATAACATTGTAATGGGGTTAACTTTGTTCAATATGTGCTCTTCCCATTTACAGATAACCAGGCTCACACAGCCAATCATATAGGGTTTTTTTAGGCTGCATGTATCTACAGGAAATTGCGAAGGTCCTCCCCTGTGTTCAACCCCCCCGGGTGTTTGCTATTTAACATGACAATGTACTTGGACTCTAATTGGCGTAAACGCTTTTCATTATCCCCACCTTTTTTGCTCGGTACGATCGCATCGACAACAAAGTACTTAAGATGGTTTAAATTCTGTTTATGTACCTGTTGGAAATGTCGAGCGACCGGGTACGTGGGGTCCGCATTCACTATTGCCTCAAGTGTTGGAGAATGCCCAAATAGACTGCTCCCTTTGTGCTTCCCACATAAATGAAACATTTTAATACATAAACCGCCAACTCCGTGCGGCATGTATAGTGGGATTTAAGCATTATTGGTTTTGTGTCGAATGGTGTCAGACAAGATCTGGTGTTTACACCGAACTTGCAAGCACGACAACTAATACAATGAAAAAATCCCTTACGGGGAGATAACCAATTGTCCAAAGGTGTCTCCAGGCTACTGCTAACCAAGTCATTGCGCATTGCATATGCCCTTCTAAACGTAATCGTGGGGGAATGTGGCATAATGTCCTTAAGGACATTGTCGGTTAGAATAATGGGCCATTCGCGTTTTATTATTCTTGTAATTTCCTTTGCCTGACGGCTGTAGCCAGTTATGAGACGTATGGTATTGGTTTCATTTCCCTCATTGAGAGAGGCCTTGAGATTAGATCTAAGGGGATTAAGAAGTTCTTGACGATCTATTCTATTAGCTTTTGTCATGCTTGAAAGTAACTTCCTGTTGTCATAACCCCTCGCTAGGAGCCGATGTCCACACTCCTCTTGGTGATGGTCTCTCTCCTCTAATGTGCTACATGATCTGTGAATTCTTAGGAATTCTCCATAGGGGATGGCAGCTATGGTATGTTTAGGATGGAAACTTTGGGCGTGCAAAATGGTATTCCCCGAGGTGGATTTCCTATAGAGGCTGGTTACAATTTTACCCTCCTCTATTTTTACATGCACGTCCAAGAATGTTGCTTCGTCCTTCCTAATATCTGCTGAAAATTTAAGATTTAATTGATTGTTGTTAATATCGGCAACAAATGATTCAGCTTCTTGTGGACTGCCATGCCATATGATGAAGACATCATCTATGTACCTCCAGTACTTAATGATGTTATTATTCCACCATGCTTCATGAGTGACTCTGAGGACATGCTCTTCCCACCACCCCACGTGGAGCCCCGCGTAGGTAGGGGTAAAGCATGCCTCCATTGCCACCCCCCTTAGCTGTCTATACACATCATTATTGAATACAAAGAAATTGTTGTTGAGACAAGTCTCTATCATGGATAAGAGCATTTTGTTATGTTGATGAAACTCGATAGGTCTCTGTTCTAAGTAAGATTTTACCGCTCTGATGCCATCCATGTGATCAATACTCGTATAGAGTGAGGCGATGTACATGGTGATGAGGAGGTAATTTCCAGACCAAGTACATTGATTGAGTTTATGCAAAAATTCAGTGGTGTCTTTGAGATATGCCGGTAACTTGACGACAAAGTCTTGCAGGTAAAAGTCAATATATTTTGAAGTGTTCTCAAAAACACTTTTTATGGCAGATACAATTGGTCTACCTGGCACTGGTGTTATCTGCTTATGGACTTTGGGTATGAAATATATATTCGATAACACTGGATGTGTGTTATGCAAAAATTTCAATTCATCCCTTGATATCAGTCCATCACGTTTCCATTGATGTAATTTTTTGGCATATGTCTCTTCAATGAGTTTAGCTGCTCTGAAATCGATCTTAGTATAGCAGACAGTGTCATTGAGCTGACGATATGCTTCTTGGATGTAATCCACTTTTGCCCAGAGGACTATATTTCCACCCTTATCTGATTGATTTATGACAATCTTGGTAATTTGTCCATATATATATATGTATAAGTGGCGACCAACCAAATGTCCATTAAAATATCATACCCTGTAGGGTGGGAGTTCCGCATACCACACTGCATGCCAGCCAATATATTCCTGTGATTTGAGCCCCTTGCCTTCCACCGAGTGTCAGTGTGTCCCGGCACTCAGGATCCGCTAATTGTAAGCGGCGGGACCTCTTCGCGACCGGGCTAGCCGCATTACATCTTTCCAACAAGGTTGCCCCCTAGAAGAAGTCGCACAGGTAAGGGTTACTGCATCAAACAGTCACAGGCAGCAGGAAATGCAGTAAGCAGCAGGCATCCCAGAAAGCCAAATTGGCTGTCATGCAGTGTGGTATGCGGAACTCCCACCCTACAGGGTATGATATTTTAATGGACATTTGGTTGGTCGCCACTTGGAGAGAGAAACGCTGAGTCTGGGGGCATTAATTCAAGGACTACTATACCCATAATGCTTGCGCCCACAGGGGCGGGACTCTGAATGTCAATAAAGCATTGTTTTGAAACAGCCAGCCTTGAGTCCATATTGCCAGTGATCAAGAGCATGTTAGATGCTTGAAACGCGTTTGGCTTTCTGGGATGCCTGCTGCTTACTGCATTTCCTGCTGCCTGTGACTGTTTGATGCAGTAACCCTTACCTGTGCGACTTCTTCTAGGGGGCAACCTTGTTGGAAAGATGTAATGCGGCCGGCCCGGTCGCGAAGAGGTCCCGTCGCTTACAATTAGCGGATCCTGAGTGCCGGGACACACTGACACTCAGTGGAAGGCAAGGGGCTCAAATCACAGGAATATATTGGCTGGCATGCAGTGTGGTATGCGGAACTCCCACCCTACAGGGTATGATATTTTAATGGACATTTGGTTGGTCGCCACTTGGAGAGAGAAACGCTGAGTCTGGGGGCATTAATTCAAGGACTACTATACCCATAGTGCTTGCGCCCACAGGGGCGGACTCTGAATGTCAATAAAGCATTGTTTTGAAACAGCCAGCCTTGAGTCCATATTGCCAGTGATCAAGAGCACGTTAGATGCTTGAAACGCGTTTGGCTTTCTGGGATGCCTGCTGCTTACTGCATTTCCTGCTGCCTGTGACTGTTTGATGCAGTAACCCTTACCTGTGCAACTTCTTCTAGGGGGCAACCTTGTTGGAAAGATGTAATGCGGCCGGCCCGGTCGCGAAGAGGTCCCGCCGCTTACAATTAGCGGATCCTGAGTGCCGGGACACACTGACACTCGGTGGAAGGCAAGGGGCTCAAATCACAGGAATATATTGGCTGGCATGCAGTGTGGTATGCGGAACTCCCACCCTACAGGGTATGATATTTTAATGGACATTTGGTTGGTCGCCACTTGGAGAGAGAAACGCTGAGTCTGGGGGCATTAATTCAAGGACTACTATACCCATAATGCTTGCGCCCACAGGGGCGGGACTCTGAATGTCAATAAAGCATTGTTTTGAAACAGCCAGCCTTGAGTCCATATTGCCAGTGATCAAGAGCACGTTAGATGCTTGAAACTCGTTTGGCTTTCTGGGATGCCTGCTGCTTACTGCATTTCCTGCTGCCTGTGACTGTTTGATGCAGTAACCCTTACCTGTGCGACTTCTTCTAGGGGGCAACCTTGTTGGAAAGATATATATATATATATATATATATATATATATATATATATATGTTTTCATTTTTTCATTGGAAACAAAAGTTAAAGCAACCTTATAGTGAGGTCTTGAATTAAATTTAAAAAAAACCTTATTTGGTCATAATAAATGTCATATATGTACATATACAGTAAAAAACGAATTAATGATAAGAGAAGCTAAAAACAGTACAGTTTCATATTAATATCCTTAAGAAATGGTGGAGAGCAGAATCAAATGGGACCCACAGCAAAATTAAAAACAATCAAGATAGCAATTTCCCTCTCAACAAAAAGGGCCGCCCATTAAGCCCACTAATCACAGAATATATGACCAGAAATATTAATAGACTGCAAAATCCTACTCTAGAAATTTTCTAACCTTCATCACAAGCCACAAAAAAGTGTACACAATTAATATGATTTCATCTGAGGCCAAGGATTAAAAAAAGTATGGTGCTTCTGTGCAATGACGCAAGGAATATGTATTTGAAACAAGTTTATTCGCACAGGATCTGGGCTTGGACTAAAAAACGCAAAAGAACATTATATGTAAAGTGCTCTGTGCTGACTTCTGGTCTCAGGACAAGGTGGGAGGTAAGTGTCCAGTCATTACACCGGGGAAAAGTGGCTAACCTACGAAATACGTTGAGCTGCAAACTAAGTAGTATAAAGTGCTGGTAGTGTTGTATATCTAGTAACAAGAATAACTGGGTTCCCCTAGCTGGTTCAAGCTGTATGTATGAAATAAAGGATGTCAGCTTGATAGTTTTGCCCCACCTTGTATCTTCCCATAATATATAACTCATATCCCTGAGTACCTTCCTGCCCACCGACAACAGAGATAGAGATGGATCTTCAAACAATTCCCGCCTACACAAGGCTTCCACCATGTCCCTCACTCCCATCAACCAGGGAATCTCTAGTCCTCAGGTTAATGACAGGCATTCTTCCATTATCTTTCTGTTCAATGATGGGGTCTCATTAGTCCATACCCTGTGAAAGAGCATAACTGGGCACATTCTTATAGCATCCTCAAGGTAGTCTAACCCTAGCCCCTGGGGACAGATAAAGATGGAAGTACTCGCGGGGGAGATACAATACATAGTGAACAAATTTATTTTCAATCACCTGTAATAATAGAGCTACCTGAATAACCCATTACTCTGCTCCATAGGATGCCACACTGATGCATTTTGCTCAATAGATTGTTAACATATGTGCATTTGATCTTTTGCCCAGTTTGGTTGCAAAGGGGAAGAGAGCTTTATCGTGCCTCGCCAGTTGGTTATTTCTCACTTCTCGCTGGGGAAGGCACGTGCCTCTACAGTTAAAGGTTAGCCCTAGATAGCTAACATTGCCTATATTTTATAATGGGTTGGCATGCAGTTGGAAGCTGGATTTCACAGTTGTTTTTTGTCCACAAGTTATAACAAAGGTCTTGCTTATATTGATCTTGCATAATGCATCCAATAGACGCTGAAGTGCCACAGTGGTGCGGCGCATAAGGCAGTGTCATTCACATACATAAATGCTGGTATTGGGCGCTGTCCAACCAGGGACCTGTCCCTGCATGTTAACACCAACTGCCTCTCCAGATGGTTCCTATAAAGAGAAAAGAAGAATGATGCAAGGAGAATCTTTCATCTAACACCCCTGCTCACTCTAAATGCCTCGGAGCATTCAACCCCAAGCCCAAACCTTACTGATGCTTTGGAGTTGCTGCATATTTCCCGGATGGGGTTGATAATGGATCTGTTCAAGCCCAAACTTTCCATAATGTTCCATCGTTTACTGTGGGAAACACAATCAGGGGCTTGACAGATCCATAAAGCCTACAAATAGTGAACCTTCCTTACCGGTTGTGTACTTTCCCAGCAAGTTAAGCCATTGGTGCCTTGTCCCAAGACCTCTCCTGAACCCTCCATACTGAGTGTCCCAGAATGTACAGGTCCCATCGGCCCACGCCTCAAGGCGGAACAGGAAGACATGGCCCGGGACCTTCTTCGCGGAGCCCAAGAGAGAGACTGAGGAGGTAGGAATTATGGTCCTCTTGATCCACTTTCTTAAAGATTGGGATAATTATTAAGTCGGACCATGATGTGATTTTGGTAGAAGAGCTTACTGCCCGAAAGACGCTGGTTAACAATGAGGCCCATAATTTGGAATAACTCTTGAATAGACCTAAAGGGACCCCATTGGGAAAGGGGGCTTTACCACTAGGGCTAGATAGCTTTTATCACTTCTTCCAAGGTAGGGCAGTACTTGGTGACAAAGTCTTCCTTTACTGGATGTGATAGCTCCCTTTTCCTTCTCTCCTCTCCCCTATAGTGAGGTGTTCAAATATCATGCCACACATTTCTTATGACTTCATATATTACCTCATATCTCTGACATGTTAAATGACATCATTGTTAATAACACTGAAGACATATCAAATGACATCAAAGATGATATCATCCACTCATTGTTACAGTGTCCTATAGGGTTTGGGTACTTGAAGTAATTCAACATGTTACATCAGTGGCCACTTTTCTATTCGCCTTATTGGGATCACTCTCCTAAAAACTTTACTACAGGAACCTGCTACCTGTGGTCTGCGGCCAGCCCTCCCACCCCCATGGGTGGCCAATCTCCCACTCTGCACTAGGTGTAGAAGAGGGGAGGTGTCATCAGCCCGGTTCACCTAACCTAAGCCCCAGAAGGGGAGGTGGAACTGATTTAAATAATTTAGTTGTATGAGAGGAGCTGGTGCATCAGCTACGGTCAACTAATCAAAGCCTTGTAAGGGGAGGGCTTAGGGGACCAATTTACATATTTCAGGTGTAGGAGAAGGGAGGCTCTGTCAGTCCTGGTCTCTTGAAAAAGCCCTGAGGAGAGGAAAGCCAGGTCCCAGGTACAAAACTAACCCTGTTCACTCAGAGGCCTACCACGAAACCCTAATCCACAAGAAAAAAGAAAAAAGTGATTTGCTGCCTATCCTAAGAAAAGAACCTTTGTACATTTAAAAAAAGGCTACCAGGATGCCAACTAGCTATGCAATGTCACAATAACAACGCAATATTTATATGTGCTTCCAAATGTTTTCCAGCAGAACATTTCTATGTTTTCCATACAATTAGGCAAATCTATAAATACCCCTAGTGCTAGTACTGGCAGGCTGGGCAGGAGATGGCTCCTGCTATGGTTGAAGGGCGCTTCTCTGCTATGGTCAGGAGGTAGGGTAAGATGTGACAGGCCAGGAGGATTTCAGCTTAATCCAGATAGGATGAAAAAACATGGGGGCATATTATCAAGAATGGAGATAACATTATCGCAGTTTTAACGGCAGAAAACTGCAGCTAAAGCGGCGATAATGTTATCTCCATTCTTGATAATATTCCCCATGGATCCTAGTATGCCTGTGTAAACGTGGTAGCATTTTAAAGCTAATTTGACACAATTGAAAGAACGTAGGGGCATTTTATCAAGGAATGGCGTTATAAATATCGCCTTTTCAAGCGTGTCCGGTGTTTTCAGCCGCCAATGTGTTTGTTCTTAGTATAAAAGCGAATCAGATAGTCTTTACCAAACACGACTCCTTTCACGAGATAGCAGACGCCAGACTACGTTGCTTCGGTTCACCGCGCGGCTTTTAAAAAAAGGTAACAACCGACTAACCCTTCCATCTCTAGGCAATCCGCTTTAGCTCAATTGTTATAACGTTCAGCAGCCTACTAGCACCACTCGGCAGTACTATTATAATTTTGTTATATATATTTTTTTGTGCAGATAACTACTAGCCACACCTTATCCAATCGGATGTGATAATCACGGATTTTAAAATATTAACTAATCAGCACTACACCTAGAGCACAGCAGTGCTACGCACCATTTTCAGGTAATGGGCGTTACTCTCTTATGCGCATTCATACTAATACGGTAGTATTCTCTATTATTCGGTAATAAGGATGTTTCCTCTTTGGTTAAATTAAAACATCAGTTTTTCACATACAGTCTTTAAAATATCTATTCAATGTCTGTATTTACCAACAGCAATTGCCAACAGCACTTGAACAACAGCCCAGCCACTCTCACAACGCGGCGTATTTAAAAAACATCAGTTGTACCCACTTTGACGGATTACATGCGATATCGTTGGTCAATTTGTGCTCTTCTGGCTCATTACGTAGCTTTTAATACAGGTAAAAGCAGCATACTTTGTTTTGGTCTCTGCACATTTAAATTATAGTATCCTTTTAAAACGAGCCTATAACATTTATCTCGATCTATCGATAGCGGGTAATTCATACCTTCGTATGACATTAAGTAGGTTAGAGATTAGGCGACACCCAATAAAGGCTTCGGCCGCTGAGTCTTACTTTTATATTACATAACGATGGAAATCTGTAATACCAGCTTGTAATAACGCCTCATTTTAGGTTTCATCCTTTTTCTCAGGCAAGTTGTTTTCCTTATTTCTCCAATCATTTTGACCTTTCCCATTTATAAGTATCAAATTACTGGTAGTAGCTTCCCTTAGCTACAGATAGGGCTTTTCCTGTCCAACATGCCCACATTAATAATGATGCATTGAACTATCGTACCCTGTAGACTCTAGACGCAATGAACTCCAAATGTGATTGATGCTTCAAATAGGGTTTGCGTAGTTACTTTAAAAATCTAGTTATATGCATATTGTATTTCTACTAATTTCTCAACATGGAGATTAGACGCTATTGAGGTAATTAACAAAGTGATATATGTCTCTACCTCTCTAGTTTTTGCAGACGCTTTTTTGTCTATTTGATCTGTGGAATTTGACTAAAAAGCTCCCTTTTTCTCTGGTGTCCCATCATGCACCCTATCCACCCTGACATCAACCAGGCAAGCCGATCCTCCTATGTCAAGCACAAATCCCATTGTACCCCCTCTTGCCTGCTCTCTTGCTCATAAAGCTGATACATGCTAAAAATAATGTCCAGCTACCATGTAACCTACCGGTTTCCGTCCCGTTCGATGTTTTTCCTTTAGACCAGAACAGAGTCGGTCGGATGGGTGACTCGGAAAACCCCCCCTCCCTAACTCTGTCACCGAACGAGCAGCTCTCGCTCGTCAATGATTTCCTAGTTTGCGAGGACAGCCACGGGTTGGGTTAACAACCAAGGGAAAACATAATCAAGCACACGAGACTGCCACGAAGAAGAATAGTTTACTACAGCCCATTCTCCTTCTTCCCCGCTGCACACACATACCATTGTGAGACCTCACCGCCCTTGTGTACGAAGCAAAGAACGCACAATGCCTCGTTCTCTTTACCTTTCCGACAGAAATAACCCTGTGACAATGCCTCGATTCTCTGTCCTCAGATACTAGCAACCCTGTAACTTGTTACCTCAAACACCCTGATGCAATATGTTTGTCTATGTGTAAATGCTATTCAGGTTATTCTTTAAAACGAGAACAAGTATGCTATGTCTTCTGTATGATTACATCATGAATGATTGAATCAAGTCTAAGGGAAACTCCTTCTTTCTGATTGTACTCGTATTGTATAAAAGTGCTGATATGTTTCAAGCAAAGCAGACTACTCCTGAACCCGCTTGGTGAAGGAGCTCTCCCTTAACTCGAGTTCTGGAATAAAACCCTTTCAACTCGAAGACCACGGACTCTGCTCCTCATTTCATGCATTACCATTTTCCTGGGTAATTATGGAAATTCCGAACGGCGTAAATAACTAGCCTTTTATTTACCACATTAATTGGCGCCTGAACAGGGACGCTCCCTCTTCCCTACGCGCCAGCGATGTAAGTCGGGTCCTTGTCCCTTCCATACTTTCGACGGACTTCAAGTGCACAACAGCGGGGTGTTCCCGCTAACTCCCTCGAGACGAGGAGGAGGCAGACTGCGACTGATCATCCACACGAGGCGGTGAAGAAGATTGCGGAGCGTCCCAACGCAGAGCCTGACCAGTGAGAACGCCGAGTCCGAGGTCTTTGGAGCCCCGAATTCCTGCCCAAGCATCAAGAGTCCGATGACCAGGTCTTCCAGTTTTGCTTCTTGGTGAGTACCACTGAGATAGTATAAAGACGGGTTCCATTTTTGGAAAACGGTAAAGACGTGTTTCATTCGTGAAACCGGTATGGTTGCACTATATTCTAGTGTATAAAGTGTTCGTTTTTGTTCTGTATATTTCAAGTCTTTTAAATTGTAATTTGTTGAGTTTAGGAATGCCTCTGTTTTCCAAATTACGTACAATTGTCACCAAAAAGAATCTATTAGAAAAACCAGTTAAAGTTCCGCCTAGAGATACTCCTGGATATTTTATGTGCAACAAACATGGATTGAGTGCCATATTATTTTTAGACCTTTGGGTAGACTATACCGAGAAATTAGAGATGGTGTACAGGTGGCCTGCCACCTATACATGGGATATAGAATGCATTATGAGAGTAGAGGAAGAGTTATGGAAAAGAAAGGCGAGGGCCTCGCAGACAGAAGCCATTGAGTTATGGCGTAAGGAAGCGCATAGGAGGGCCCAGAAAGAACTAGGGAAAGTCGAGAAAAGTAAGAGAATGTCGCAACAGGCTAAAGAAAAGCAATTACAGGAAGAAGGTGAGAAAGTACTAGCTGATCAGGTAGAGAGAGAGAGAAATGCCCTTGTTACTGGTATTTACCCCGTTTTGTCTGAAGAAATTGTAGAAGAACACCCCAAGTCCCCAGTCAAAGTAATTCCCACTGCTCCCGAAAGTTTCCTCCCTGCCTATCTGTCCGAACCACCTCCCGCTTATGTAAACATGCCTAGAACACGCCCGTCCACACGTGCTCCTGAACTAGTAGCCGATGGTTCCACCTCTGATTTAGGAGTATCCGGGAACGGGGCTGGGGATAAAGACGATGTCCCGCCTCTTGAGTGTCCTTACGAACCCGAACCCGGTAATGGCCCAATGGCCACAATATCAGAGAGATTAAGACTAGCCGTGGGTCAACTCCAAAAGGTCCCTGATATAACGAAGCATTTGGATAGAGTTTACGAATTCATACGGACAGGTGAAGGTCCGGATACTCTGGTCCAGGTCATGAAAAACAGAAAAGTTCCCATCAGAGGACTGCTCCTGCGGTTCATCATAAATTGTCTGATTCGAGAACTAGACCCGGGTAATGGAAGCGTAGCCTCTGAGTTAATAGACCTTAGTGACCAGGTGCACAGAGGAGCACACGATCTGGGAGATCAGATCGAGAAAGTAACTAAAAGACTGGTTAAGAAGATTGTCACCATTCACTCTGAAAAAGTCACACAAGAGGACGACTCAGAGGAAGATGATAGTCCGACACTAGATAGAATGAATTTCCTGGGTGTAGCGCGACATTGTCCTGGCCCCAAGTGGCGAACCCCTCGAATGTCTCAGAAAATTAAAAGATTAGATCCTTCTTCGGAAGATCTTTTCCAGTCCACGGAAAGAGCCCTAGATGAATGGATGGACAATGAGCCTCCCCTTACTCAGCAAGAAAAAGAATTTGCCCGGTCTGCCACCCATTGGATATAACAGCATCGAGTATATGGCCCAGATATAATAGCGCAAATGTTTTTGGCTCTCCCCCAAGCCGAACAACGACTAGCAGGTATTTAATATGGTCCAACACCTGGCTACCTTACACGAGAATAACTCCCACCGGCCAGACAAACTATACAAATTGTTACAAGAAGTAGTGACAGATAGATGGAGGTCTCGGGGACCGGAATTGATTAACACCATTCCGGACCTGCACCTCTGTTTCCTGCAACTTACTTTAGTTCATCAGACCATGAACCTTACAGTATAGGCCAATATCCTTTACGAGAAGTCCACCCCATACCCCAGCCAAATGGTACACTGCAACGAGTACATGTGTATACTCCCCTAACCAAGTTAGAGATAATGGAAATGAAAAAGATGGTGCCCTCTCACGAAAAAGATCCCGGAGGATTTCACAGGGAGTTGAAAGATATCCTCCAAATGGGTAGTTTTACATATCCAGATATAATAATACTCCTGAAAATAATTCTACCTACAGGCAGATTCGACAAATTGAAGGAAAAGGATTGGGAGGTGGGTGGTAAAAAGATCACGTGGGCTGCCCTAGAACAAGAAGAGACAGACAGAAAACCTGGTGAAGGTTTAGGCGAGCGCGTAAAAGAACTGCCCAGTCTCCTCATACAGGTCTTGCCTCTGTTGTTGACAACGAAAAGGGAAGATTGGGATGCCATTTCTGCCTGTAAACAAAAACCAGACGAGGATACGGGTGATTACTACACCAGCTTAGAGAAATGTTTTTCTATAAATAGTGGTCTTGCACATAGCAGCGAGGCATATCCTCATCTTTTTGTGTCCAAATTGGTGGACAACGCCTTACCTTCCATCAGGAATAGAGTGTTGAAAGTTGAGAGTACCTGGCAAGCAAATAGTCCTTCACAAATGTTGCAGATGTTACAGTATCACCACAACAGAATAAGGGAAGAACAGGAACAGGGAAAGAAGAGGGTAAAAGACACAAAAATGAAGGTACTGGTTGCACAGACGGCACCAGTAAATACGGGCCCCAAAGGTAATGTAGGGGCCAATAGAGGTACCTGTAACTACTGCAAACAGCAGGGCCATTTTGTGAAAGAATGTCCAGTTCTGAAACACAACATAGCGACAGGAAAGACGAAAGAACGCCCACACACTCCTAGACCAGGTAACACTCAGCAGCCTCAAACCATTACACCGCCACAGGTTCAGAAGCCCGCTACTGCTACCACACAGATGTACCAGTACGCCCAATCAGATTACCCCGAGTTTGAACCGTGTGCATGAGACAGCCTTGAGAGAGAAAGTGACTTGCCCCTTATTCCAGTTCCAGTAGATCAGAAAGGTCCATATGTACAATCTCACTTACTGGGACAAGACAGAAAATTCCTCATAGACACGGGGGCGAGTAGGACTACCATAAGTCATAAGGAAGTCCCAGAGGTTCCTCTCTCTGGCTCACATAATATATCTCTGGGCTTTTCAGGAAAACCGATCATAAACAAAGTATCTGAACAAGTCTCTTTAGGAGTGGGTCCTCTGACACGTACTACTGATTTGGTCCTTACAGAAACGTTCCCAGAGAATTTATTAGGTATCAAGACACTCAAAGAACTAGGAGCAGTAATATGCTGTTCACCGGAAGGAGTAAAATTGTTCCTACGAGATTTCAAAGGACATTTCACAGTCAAAGAATTCGACCCCAGACTAAAAGACATCCCACAACATTTATGGGCAAAGAGCTCGACTGATATTGGTTACGTGGACATCACCCCACATCAAGTCACGCTCAAGGAAGGTGTAGTCTTACCCCGTATATGACAATATAAGATTCCACCCGAGGCTGAACAAGCCTTACTAAAAATAATCCAAGAACTCATAGAGCATGGTGTGGTGATCGAGACTGATTCAAATATTTGCAATTCTCCGGTTCTTCCGGTCCTTAAAAGGACTGATCCTCAGGCACCCCCGGTCTACCGACTGGTGGTTGATCTCCGAGAACTGAACAAATGTGTGATCCCACAATATCTGGTGGTCCCAGATATTTCTTCACTATTGACTGCCATAGATCCCGAAGCTGCATTTTTCACAGTCATCAACTTGAAGAATGCGTTTTTCAGCATTCCTATACATCCCGACAGTCAATATCTTTTCGGATTCAGTTTAAAAGGACGAAGCTTCAGGTTCACTAGAGCTCCCCAAGGCTTTACAGAAAGTCCAAGCATCTACAGCCAAGCACTAAAAAGACAACTTGACAGTATCAATATGCCTGCCAACACAGCATTGATACAGTACGTAGACGACATCCTCGTCACAGCTAGGACAGAACCAGAATGTGAAAAAACATCTCTCACAGTCTTACATTTCCTGACAGACAAAGGTCACAAGGTGTCTCCCTCAAAATTACAGTTCTGCGCACAGCAAGTAGCTTACTTAGGACATTTGCTGTCGAAAGAGGGTAGGCAACTAACACAAGAACGAATCCAACTGATTTAGACAATTTCACAGCCAAAGTCACAGAAAGAAGTTCGCACATTCATTGGTCTCACTTCATATTGCAGACAATGGATCCCTCAGTATGCCCACATAGTCAAGCCACTCATACAGTTAACCACAGTGGAAGCAGCCACTCATACAACTCTCCCTTGGACATCAGAACACTCCCAAGCATTTGAAGCTCTAAAACTAGCCCTGTGTCAAGCACCAGTTCTGGCAACCCCGAACTATAGCAAGCCTTTTACCCTGTTTGTGACAGAACGTGACGGAACAGCACTATCCGTCCTCACACAAGACCAAGCAGGAAGATACA
Organism: Lissotriton vulgaris; assembly: GCF_964263255.1. Taxonomy (NCBI): domain Eukaryota; kingdom Metazoa; phylum Chordata; class Amphibia; order Caudata; family Salamandridae; genus Lissotriton; species Lissotriton vulgaris. The sequence goes on from NC_141686.1 coordinate 53,678,705, forward strand.
GACCCTGTGCTTATTTTTCTAGCACATTGGACCCCGTAGCGCAAGCTTTGCCTGCATGCCTGAAATCTGTTGCGGCTACAGCCCTGGCTATAAGACAAAGTGAATCAATAGTGTTAGGACATCCCCTGTTAGTACAAGTGCCACATGCTGTGGAAGTCCTTCTGAACAGAACACAGACCCAACACCTGACTGTAGCAAGACTGACAGGATACGAACTAACGCTCTTCCAGCCACATATAGAGATCAGACGATGCAATGTATTGAATCCTGCTACCCTTTTGCCCTCAAGCTCAGATGACACGACACAACATGACTGTGTGGAAATGATCGACGTAGTGACAAAACCAAGACAAGACCTAACAGATGTTGCACTCCCCGATCCTGATGTAACACTCTATGTGGATGGATCGTGCATGAGGACAAGTGCTGGAGAGTTAGTAGCAGCCTATGCAGTAACAACGGACTGTAAAGTTATAGAGACCCAAAGAATTGACATTCTGTCAGCTCAAGCAGCAGAACTCATCGCTCTGACACAGGCCTGCATATGGGCAAAACGATTGAAAGTGAACATCTATACCGATTCCCAATATGCATTCGGTGTAGTTCACAATTTTGGAGTGTTATGGCAGGAAAGAGGTTTTCTTACCTCACATGGGGCCAAGATACAGCATGGTCCCCTGATTCAAGCCCTACTAGATGCCATACACCTACCTACAGCCATAGCTATTCTGAAATGTAAAGCACATACCAAAGCTACAGACACCATATCCAAAGGAAATGACTTAGCGGACCGGACTGCTAAACAGACAGCCCAGAGTCCAGTGAACACATCCGACTCTCAGGTACTAACACAGACTGTCACTATGGTAGTGAGAGACCCCTTGAAAGATGTGCTAGACATACAGACACATGCCACCTCAGATGAAATAAAGAAATGGGTTGAACAAGGAGGGGTCAACCCAGACAGATCAGGGTTGGATGACCAAAGACCGAACAGTATGGTTTCTCCCTGACTCCATGGTACAAGTCATAATTGACACGGCCCATAGCCCCGCCCACCTAGGCGAGAAAGGTATGCTGGATAGTTTACGGAATATCTGGTTTAACAAACATCTGAGATCTGCAGCCAAACAAAAAATAAAAACTTGCATGATATGTTGCCAATTTAATCCTGGTAAAGGTGTATCAGTAGAACAAGGTGGATTCCAGCCTCCTGATCATCCCTTCGAAGTCCTCCAAATGGATTATATCCAGATGGACAGATGTAGAGGGTACAAATATGTGCTAGTGGTAGTGTGTACACTGACACGATGGACTGAAGCATACCCTGTCCCAGACTATGGTGCCCAGACAACAGCTAAACAATTAGTGAGAGAATTCTTCCCCAGATACGGGTTACCAAGGGTCATTTATTCGGACAATGGACAGCCTTTCTCCTCCAAATTGATGGAGGCTGTTTCTCTTTTATTGGGATATTCCTGGAGATTTCATTGTGTCCGACACCCTCAAGCAGCCGGCCTAGTCGAGCGGCACAACCAGACCTTGAAAACAAAACTAGCCAAAGTATGTGCAGAAAAAGGGATAGACAGGGTCACTGCTCTCCCGGTCGCTCTCTTTTATATGCGAATGGTGGCACATTCCCGGATGGGACTGTCCCCTTTCGAAGTAACATTCGGGAGACCTCCTAACATCTGGGGTGTCCCTTCTCCTAGAAAACTGACTGACATTGATTCTAATATGCTGACAGATTACCTGGCTTCCTTGATGTCTGCACTCCAATCTTGTCGTTAACAGGTTACAGCAGCATTTCCAGACCTCACCACACCCGGAGAACACGCAATCAGGCCCGGGGACTGGATCCTGGTCCGAAATTTCGATCGTACCAGCCCCCTGGAGAAGAGATGGACAGCTCCTAAACTGGTCCTCTTGACCACGAGGACCGCCGTCAAAGTGGAAGGACGCAAAGGATGCCTCCACGCTAGCCACTGTCGGAAATTTTTTGGACCTACACCCAGAGACACTGTGGCTTGTCCAACAGCTACCAACGCCCCGGATATAATTTCACCAATTCCAGAACTCACTCCTCAACAGGAATACAGGTCGCGGCTGCGATCTCACCAAAAACAGACTAAAGACATTGCACCTGATCATAACGCACCGGTGGCTAATTAAGACCAGGAACAAGCTCTTGGTGAAGCGGCTGCTGGGAGACGTTTTGATCTCGTTTTTAGAGACATCTTAGTATTAAATCCATAGACATCATGAGGAGAAATGACGCGGTGCGTCAGTGGAAAAAGACTAATTATATAAAATTACTGCATAGCAGGTTCTCGATTTTTCTGTTTATTATGTTACTTGTTTGCTGTGTAGCAGCCTGCCTGGGATGGATCTTATGTACAGTTTCCCTCCACATTCTTCCACACTTGTAAAGAATACCACTATGCATTCCTATGTTGATCTTCCCCCACACCTCGAGGACAGAAGAAAGGAATTTATAAATAATACATTCATTTCCACCCTCCATAAACACCAGCTCATAGTCAACAAGACAAACTGTTGGGTTTGTGGCTTGATGCCACATTCCGTGCATAAGGGAATGCCCTTTTTCTCCCTCCCGTTTGGTTATTCAGGATCCGCCTATGCCTTAGCCATGATATTCTCTGCCTCAGTCAGAAACATTCCCCCGACCAAATTGAAAAACGAAAGTAATTGGAACGAGGTAAAGACCAAAATAGTAAAGGCTGTTTCTAAAATGGTGGATCTCACTGTTACCTGGGGGAGGGCCGAAGATCACGAAAATATCAGTTACTCCCAGTTCCATGACATTGCTTCCTTCAGGGAATGTTTTCCGTCGATCAAAGACGGACAGATCAAGGAGGTTGGGTAGTACCGCAAAACGGCCGGTTTTTCATAAGGGGAAAGGGAAAAGGAGAAGTAATGGGGAACAACGAGTGTGACAGGACATACACACTGCCCGCTCCCGCTTTCCGACCATAGTGACTGCCCCAAACACCTATTTCATTTGTGGACCCCAAGCACGCACCTGGTTGCCCCAAGGCTGGTCTGGAAAGTGCTACATCGCATTCCTATTACCACCGACTTACACAGCCCCCGCCAATTACCACCTGATTGACCCTCTGACCAAGTTAGAAGACAACGAAGGGGGGTCATAGATGCAGAAGATACTACAGGGCAAGAAGTAGGAGACTTCTTTAAAGGTTTTCTCCCTTTCTGGGGACCTATGGCAAATAGTCGCCACATCCAGCAACTAACCCGTGTAGTTCAGGCCGCCATAGACGAAACAACTGGCGCCTTAAATAACATTACAGCTGAGGTCGCTGCAGACAGGCTCATGACACTACAGCACCGTATAGTTTTAGATGTCCTGTTAGCCACCGTGGTGGTGTGTGTAAGGTAATAGGGTCCAGTTGTTGTGTATTTATTCCTGACAACGCCCCCTCAGTCTATTCTGCCATCTCCCGCCTCCATGTACTATCCGACAAATTGGATATGGACACCGGCACATGGTCGCTGACCAGCTGGTTTTGGGACCTCCTGTCCACCTGGGGGTGGAAGGCACTAACAGTCCTGGGCCTCGTTTTTGCAACTATCTTCACCTGTTGCCTCTGTGTCCAGTGTGGCCCCGCCCTTTGTGGACTGTGTGCCACTTCCTGTACTCCTCGTCCACGAAACAGAGGAAAGAAAAATGAAATTATCATGTTACAGGAGCAAGTATACGACTTGATGAACATAGAAATTGATTGAGAATTTCTGTAATAGGGTTTCTATGGGACAAGGAGGGAATGTGGAATTTGACTAAAAAGCTCCCTTTTTCTCTGGTGTCCCCTCATGCACCCTATCCACCCTGACATCGACCAGGCAAGCCGATCCTCCTATGTCAAGCACAAATCCCGTTGTACCCCCCTCTTGCCTGCTCTCTTTCTCAAAGCTGATACATGCTAAAAATAATGTCCAGCTACCATGTAACCTACGGGTTTCCGCCCGTTCGATGTTTTCCTTTAGACCAGAACAGAGTCGGTCGGATGGGTGACTCGGAAAACACCCCCTCCCTAACTCTGTCACCGAACGAGCAGCTCTCGCTCGTCAATGATTTCCTAGTTTGCGAGGACAGCCACGGGTTGGGTTAACAACCAAGGGAAAACATAATCAAGCACACGAGACTGCCACGAAGAAGAATAGTTTACTACAGCCCATTCTCCTTCTTCCCCGCTGCACACACATACCATTGTGAGACCTCACCGCCCTTGTGTACGAAGCAAAGAATGCACAATGCCTCGTCCTCTTTACCTTTCCGACAGAAATAACCCTGTGACAATGCCTCGATTCTCTGTCCTCAGATACTAGCAACCCTGTAACTTGTTACCTCAAACACCCCGATGCAATATGTTTGTCTATGTGTAAATGCTATTCAGGTTATTCTTTAAAACGAGAACAAGTATGCTATGTCTTCTGTATGATTACATCATGAATGATTGAATCAAGTCTATGGGAAACTCCTTCTTTCTGATTTTACTCGTATTGTATAAAAGTGCTGATATGTTTCAAGCAAAGCAGACTACTCCTGAACCCGCTTGGTGAAGGAGCTCTCCCTTAACTCGAGTTCTGGAATAAAACCCTTTCAACTCGAAGACCACGGACTCTGCTCCTCATTTCATGCATTACCATTTTCTTGGGTAATTATAGAAATTCCGAACGGCGTAAATAACTAGCTTTTTATTTACCACAGATCCATCGCTGACATCACGTCCTAATATAAGGAGTCTATTAATTGGATCAGTAATTTTTCAGGTATTTGCCCTATATTTTTGATCGCATAACAACTTAGTTTTGCCAGTAATATTTGTTTTAGGTTATCTTCACTGTTAGAATGAATATAGAAGTTTTGTTTTTAGGATTATGATTAAATTCATCCAGATTCACCTTTCTTAACATTATTTTGAGTTATTTAGTAAATAGCCACCTTGTAAAAATGGTTAGAATACATAGCATCTTTAAAATTCGCAATAATTTGTATATATTATGTATTCTATCTAAAATTTTATAAACCTTTAGCTGTTTTAAAGTGATTGATTCAGGTACAGCTATATAGACTAGAAAGTATGAGTGTTTTATTGTTAGCTTAATTTAGTGACTGATAATAAATTAGGTTTTTCTGTAAAAAATAGAGACTACTGTTTGATAATAAGTATACAGGTACCAGTTTCAATTCTTCTTTTTCATCCTTTTCCTCAATACTTCTGTTTTCAATTATGTAATCTTATGTGATGTAATGATAGGTGTTTGTTGTTATTGTACCAAGTCCTGATAATGTTTTCTGTATAAAAGAAAAGATAATGAACTGATGTAATGCGGTATATCATGCTAATTTATCAAGAAACTGGCCCTTTTGTTCAAGTATAATGTATTAAAAAAAAATTTTTTGCACTGTTCAGCACAGAAACAGAATTTTAAATATTGTCTATCTATTTTCAGTAACAAGATGGTAGTGTCCTGTGGAAGACACTTTGAACGTGTCGAAACGCGTGGACGGAAACCATCTCTTCACTGTATTGTTTGAATAATATGCATTTGTCAATTAATTACCGAAAGTGAAATATCTCTTTTTACTGTTTTTAATCAATATATCATTGATTCATCCTATGATATTTGTTATACAATGTATTAAATTGATTTCTGTGCTAATTTAGTGTGTTATTTTTATTTTTATTCATCACGTTTGTGTTACTTGAACATTGCCAGTATTTATATGTTGCCTGGGTGTTTTATTTTTCACGAATTAATTGCCCTGACCCAGGAACCTTATTCCTTATCAGGGGGTCCTTGTTTTTTCACACAGTTATAATTATCGCCACTTTAGCTGCAGAAAACTGCCTCTAAAGCAGCGATAATGGGCTTGATGTTATGCCCTTATGGAATCCCAAAGAAGCCCATGCTCTGGCATGAACATGGCCTTCTATGGGAATTCTCTACGGCATGTTATCAAGCTCATTATTGCTGCTTTAGCTGCAGTTTTCAGCCGCTAAAGCGGTGATAATTATAACGCCATGCTTGATAATATGCCCCTTTAAGTTCTAGTACAGGCCCGGGTTCTGTGCCAAGGTTAAGGGCTTACAGTGGTAAATATTCAGCCATTTCAAAAACTTACTTAAACATAGTAATGCTCAATATGTTTGGTGTTGCCTTGTATTAAATTGCATTCAGCTTTAAACAGGAGCATAACACGTGGTTCCACAAGGCATTAATCCTAGTGAACCATGTAGTGGTGTCCCCATAATATTTGGATAAGTTCCGAAAAAGGCCCTTTCAGTGTATGAGGAGCGACTCAATGGTGCCTGGAGCCCTGAACATATACGCACTGTTTGTGAACAGGGAGGCATTGAAGTAAGAGGGTGGTAGGGTTCCTATGAGACGGGGAACATTATTCTAGCACAACTGTATGGTTTGCACCATACTAAGGTAACCATGAAAAGGCACTGGTCTAATCTATTCTACAGAATTTAATTTATGCAGCCACAGTCTCAAAAACCTTGAAAGACAGTAAACGAAAACAGGCTCACCTTTATGGGTAATGCCGTATTCCTGGTCCAAATGCCCATCCAATGATAAGACAAAGAAAGAGTAGAAACATTTTTAGTGAATCAGACATCGAGACAAAGACACCAATAGTTAAATCAACTATGAATGCATGGACCCTTCTTTCATGCATTTCCCATATAACATAACAAGAATTTGTAAAGCGCGCGTTCACCCAGAAGGCACTATTGGCGCTGAATAACAGATGTTTATTGTTTTTCAACAGTACTCATATTATTGACCTCAGAAGGTTGGAAGGCTGAGCGGACCCACTGGGATTTGAACCTGTGACCATGAGATCAACTACAGGCCCCCCTGGTGGACGAATTATCCCACTAAAACACCAGACCCTGACCATATGAACCTACTTTGGTTCCTTAACCACTGATGCGCACCCGGGCTAGGGGAAGGAACACATGTCATCTTAAATGGATTGGTTTCAGGATTAAGAATGCACCATATAGCACACGGTTTGGTACTTTCTTTTGTTTTTCTATTACAAACAGGCCGCTCCGTTCCCAAACTTTATTATTATTATTATTTATGAAGCTTGTAAAGCGCTCGGCTACCCCCAAAGGGGGTGTCCAGGCGCTGTAGACTGCAGACTTGGAAAAGAGAAACACTTTAAGAGATGGAGAACAACCAAGTTTTCAATTTACTACGAACAAGAGATTCAGAGGAAATAAACCTAAGGTCCAGTGGGAGGCTGTTCCAGAGTTTAGCGGTCATTACACCGAACGCTCTACCGCCCATTCTGGAACGGCGAAAGCGAGGGACAATCAAGAGACGCAGGTTGTTTGACCGCAAAGATCTGACCGATTGGGATAGTACAAGTCTCTTTCTCAAGTATCCCGGGCCCGAACCATTAAGGGCCCGAAACGCAAGAGTCAGCATCTTGAACTGAATGCGACGGGCGATGGGAAGCCAAACTTGGAAGAAAAACTTAAGGAAAAAGGCAACAGAGATGGTCATTGCTGATGTGACAAATGGGAATACCTAGACCTTCCTGGCTTACCACATGTGCTAACGTATAAGTCTTCTTTTGCGCAACTAAGGTCTTCAGGAAGGTAGCTCGCATTGTAAATTTGTTGGGTCGAAATGTTAGATATTCTCTCATATGCCACTGGTGATCATATAATCACTTGCTAATTAGAAATATGTGGAGTATATATTTTGGTTCAAATGTTTATCCAGGATTTAAGACTTCCAAATTCCTGAACTTCAGCAAAGTGAAAAAGATATATTTTGATGGGAAATGGTGTGCTAGACTTCACTTAATCTTTTCTGTATTAACGTGTAATTTCAATTATGTTACAAGTCAGTCCAGATATTAATATACACAGTCTTCTTTGGTTGAACTGACCAATAATTCAAATTAAAGTCAAGAAGAACCCATCCTCACTAACCATTGAACTTCTTAACTTCATCTTATATTGAGTTATTTCAACATCCACGGATCAAATTTCCCAGCTAGTGAGTGGTGCAAGCTGATTCCTCCCCAGTAGTGTGTAATTGAGCTGCCCTGGGGGACAAAAAAAGTTTTTTCCCATTTTGAATCGACCCTATATCTGGGTCAAATGTAGTGGCAGAGTGTCATGTGCTTATCTAGGTTCCTGATCGATACTGTGACCTTATGCCTCTATTCGGCTATAAAGCCCTTTATTCCCTATATTGGCATAACCGTTCAAAGTACGATTTTCTGAAAAGTCATCTCTGGCCTCACACGAGCAGAGCCACAGAGCCACATTCCAGCATGACTCTCTGCTACTTCCTTTGCAACCAATTAGTGCAATGACAGAGCAGCAGTCACTATCTGATATTCCTAGATAACACTCCGAGTTCTTCAACAAGATAAAAACTTAGCAAAACCTGGAAATCCCCGCTTGCTATGTTTTGATTAGTAATAGAACTCTAATGAGCAACTGATAGCTGCCACTTCCTAGTGACATCTTTTATTGACGTCTTATGTCCAGCAAACTTGCGTCAAACCCGGCACCTGTCAGGTATAAATATTACCAACGTTGCCTTAAGCAATGCGAAGCTAGCTGCTGTTGAGCGAGAGCTACTGTTGCTGATGCCAGCTGCCTGCATGACCAGTGTTGGTAAAAACTAGCACTCTGTCGCTGCAGCCTGCTATCCTGTGGTGGTGAAGCTACTGATTACCATTATCGCCGCTACAGCGCGAACTGTGGTTCAGTACGCTTGAGGAGCCGTGCAGCCGTCCTCTGCGAAGACATCCAGCCCAGCTGCCCGCGGACGCTGTCACCCCTCCTTCCTCCCGACGCGCTGAGAGAAGCCGCTGCCTTTCTCGTGCAGAGAAATCCAGTCCCGGCGCTTCCGGTTTACCCTCGCGGGTGACTGGGATATCGAGAGAGAACCCTGAAGGAGATACCAATCCTCCATCATTCTATTCAGAGGTATGGTGTTGACTAAACCCTTAAAAGAGAATTCTTGAAACAAACCTTGGCAAAACCAACTTAACTTAAGCTACTTACTTACTCCCCTTCTCACGTGTTAGGCTTAGGTCAGGCACACCGGGGTAGGCTTAGTTAGAAGCACCAGTTGAGTATGTTAGCCTAATGTATATATGACTGTATATATGTTTTATTACTTTTAAACCATTGTATGGCTAAGAAACCATATCAATGCTTTTACAGTTCTATTTCGCAATTCTTATCTTACTGTACGTACTTTTTATAATAACAGTTATTGCAATTGTGGCAATACATTTCTCTTGTATGAGAAGAAAGACTGTTCAATAAATGTCAACCTTTATTGATACACGCCCGTCTCTCTATTCTCTATATATTGTGAAAGTAAACTGCACCAGACTGACTGAGTGAAATCTATGTCTATTGTTTCACACGACCCTAGAGATCGACTCTTGATCTGAGGAGCAAAGTTGTCATGTTGCACGGTTGTTGGAAAACTGAATCCCTTCTTGTCTGTGCCAAGGAAGCTGATCACTTCCTATGCAGAGAAGAAAGTTTCCAGTGACCTCTGAGCTAGTTGGTAACACAACCCAATTAAGTTTAGCATAGTCAGTGGAGGCCTGGAATATAGCCAGTTCCACGTCGATACTACTGTTTATGTTATTCCAATGCGCAGGGCCTAGTGGGAAACTAGGAACTACACTACATGGCGCCCAACGTTTGGTAAGGCGATAAACTAACGTAAGACTTGTAGAGTAACTCAGTCGTGCATATTTCACACCCCTTTCACCCGTAAATACTCCAATAGACGTCTGGAGTGGGTGAAAGGTTAAAATCCGCCCGACCTTAGTAGGAAGAGATTCCTATGTAAAGCTCCGGTTTATTCAACGTTGAAGGATACAGGTGTTCCAAAATATTGTGCATCTAATCTTTGTCTCCTTGGAGACCTACTCTGCAAACCTCGCATTTTTACAATGCCAGAAAACGGCACCTCTGGGGCCGCAGTAGATGCGACTCAGCAAGGTCCCGAACAAGCAGACCCGGATGCTATTATCATCCCGGTCCAGTTAAGAAGATCTATAACTTTAAAAACTTATAGAAAACGGACTGCCACCTCAAGGTGGTACAGTAATTTTCGTGATAGAGGCTCACGAGTATCGGCAGACAGAGGTATTCTATTCATGGATAAACTTTCCAGCGGTAAACGCAATAACACAAGAGTTTCACTATTACAAAATAGAGGAACCTCCGGGAGAGTACGCTCCTTTCGAGGAGATTGAAATCCCACTTAAATTTCAAGAGCACCTGCTCTGGTTTAATGGCGCCCTAAAACACAATGATCACATAACTAGGCTCGGTCCACTAGGTAGACCAGGAGCCACGTGGCCGGTTCTAGCCAGCTACACACCACATCCTGACATTACAAGAATGTCTAGAGAAGAGCTGTTAGCACAGCTAAACACATTAATAAAAATACATAGGCAATTAGTCCAATATGTAATACGGACTGCAACAGTCCAGCCAGCTGTTAATTCACCACAGCTGACCCCTCATCAGGGGAACACAAATAAAATTACACCACAGAACATACAGTCATGTCTTGGTAAAACACCCGTAAAACGGGAACAAATTCCTTTCTGGTTAGCCCAGAAAATCACTCAAATAGAGGCAGTATTTCCTGATACTACCCCTATTGAGAAACACAGAATCTTGACCATCTGCCTTCCTATGGGAATCGCACCACACGTGGAGGACTGCGACACTTGGGGTACAGTCTTTGCTTCCATTTACACAAAAACACACGGTGTTCCGTCTATGGCGGTAATACCAGACGTGCTAAAACAGATTCAAAATGAATTTGGTCCAGAACCAGCTTTAAATCTAGGTATGAAATTACTGAAAGACTTCAAGCAGGTCACGGCTATATTATTAGCCAATGTAAAGGGAGAAGCAGCATCTGTGGCGATTCGCCAGAAGTTGAGGGAAACAGATATAAAAGATCCTGTTGAGCTTGCAAAAATCATAGAAAAATGCTATGAAGAATTAGGTAGAGACAGCTTGGGTGGAAAACCAGTTAAGCCCCAACTGCTCGAAAATCCTGAAAAATTATTTATTAAAAATAATTTAAATACTCCTAAAAAGAGCTGGGATGGAAATAAACAATCCACTCCCAAGGAAAAAGTTTTCCAGACCAGAGGAAGGTCTCCTCGACGGAGGGAAAGAACTCCGACTCGAGAACGCCAGTCTCCCCAACGGGAGCCCTCTGAGAAAAGATATAACCTTAGAAATAGGGATAATATAAAAAAACCTGATAGATATCAAAGTATTGATACACGTCCCTCTCGATCTCTTCCACAGAATTCGGAAAGAAGAGGACGGTCAGACCCAGGAGAGCACACCAAGTCCAAAGACAAGGAACCTGCTCAAAATAAGAAATCTCAATTTCAGAAAAAGAAGGTAGCCAGTATTAGAGTAATCAACCATGCCGAGAATACTGAGGACACAGTTGAAAAACGGGGAGTGGGCATTGACAATGTTGGACAGTGCAGCAGAGATCAGTATAGCGCGCAAGAACTTGATGAGTCATCTGGAGACAGTGGACACGAATGAATACATTCAGGTTGAAACTGCCGACGCCAGACTTAGCGAGCCCCATAAAATATACGAAATAACATTGCGTATGGAGGGTGATAAGACTAGGAAAATTAAGGGTCTATTTTGGGATAAGCTCTCAAAAGGCTATGATATTCTGTTAGCTGAAAAAGATTGGCCCCCGGAGTTTGTCAGGGAGTGCCCTCGTGGCGAAGAAGTGATTATGCCTGCCTTCTCGAATCACATTCCGATTCACAAAAAATACACATATGCCAGGAAATGGGCAGTAGCCCAGGCACCTGCATTGTATAAAAATCACGTAGGATGGGATGAGGATTCACCGCCTCACAAAATCCAATTAAAAAGTGAACCAACTGCCCATCGGCAGTATCCCATAAAGCAAGAAGCTAAAAAACAAGTCAGGGAGATCTTAGATCAACTTGAGTACCAGGGGGTGATTGAAACATGCACCTCTCAAATGAACAATCCTTTGTTTCCTGTCTCCAAGCCAGACAATTCATATCGTCTAGTTTTGGACTACAGACATCTTAATACATGTTGCAAAACTTTTGCAGTACAAAACTCGCATAGTGCAGCCCTAATGAATAACATAGTTAGGAAAAAATACAAAACGACATTAGACATTTCTAATGGTTTCTTTTGTCAAAACATTGCACCAGAAAGCAGATACTTGACCGCTTTCTCCGCATTTGGGTCGCAGAAAAAATTCTGTCGACTCCCACAGGGGTTCAAGAACAGCCCAGGACTATTCTCAGCTAGGGTAACAGAGTTACTACAGATCTATGATGATGAAGCATTATCTTACATAGATGATATTTATCTCACAGACGACGACTTGGATACTCACTTGAAAAGAGTGAACACCATTATACTTGGGTTCGCAGCAGAGGGTTACAAATTCAACTTTAAAAAGTCCCGAATTGCCCATCTGACAGTACTATTTTTAGGGTACGAATTATCAAGTGAAGGGAAAAGCCTAGCGGACAACTTCTTAGAGAAGTGCGCTGTACTCCAAGCTCCAAAAACGCTGAAGAATTTACAATCAATACTAGGTTTTCTGAATTTCGGAAGAACTTACATCCTAAATTACGCAGAGAGGGTTAAACCTCTCTACGAACTAATTAAACCTGATTTAAAACAAATCAATTGGACTCAAAAACACACAGAAATTTTGAGATCACTGCAAACAGACATGTTAGCAAAAACAAAATTAGATACACGTGACAACACACGTGATCTTGTAATCCGAGTCATCCCAGGAAGATGCGGATTCACATACCTAACCTCTAATGAGGGAGAAAAGGTACCAATTTCAATTAAATCTCACTTGTACACACAAGCAGAAAAAACATTCAGTCGCACAGAAAAAACTGTGAACGCAGTGCAAATCGCATTAGCAAATGAAAGAGAACTAGCACACGGCAAACGGATTAATATCCTCACAGCGGAATCCGCCTTCGAGGCGCTATTCAGCCCAGTAAACCTGCCTACAGTGTCACTGAATCCAAAATGGATACAGTGCATAGATTCTCTAGGAGCGGAAGATGTGAAATACTTTTTCGCCCCGCAATACACAGAACTGAATGATTTAGATTATGAAGAAGAATATCCTCTGCCAATCGAAATCCTGCCTCTCCCACAATACGCCTGTATAATCTACACAGATAGCTTTGTACAGCATTTCAACGTAGAGAGAAAATCCTACGATGCAGCATGTGCGATCATTAAATGTCGTTGGCTGTGCGGTAAAATCAAACCGAAAATAACAAAAACTGAATCAGTTAAGTACTGTTCGGCTCAAAGAACTGAAATCAGATCTTTAAAGATGGCGCTCGAAAATGCAGAACGCGAATTCCCCACACTTATAGTGTGCGATTCTCATTTTTGCGTCAATTCTTTCAATAACAAACTGCAGAGTTGGATCGAAAACGACTACAAAGATGACACAGGTGCCACAATAAAGCATAAAAAGCTCTGGAACGAGGTAGCTCTTTTACACAAAGAACTACAAATGACTCACGTGATTCACGCACAGAGTCTTCAACGTGATGGCGTTCACGTTGCAGGGAATTCATTGGCTAATACAGCCACCACGGAAGCAACTAACCCGGCTTCCGTAGCCACAAAAAAGCGTACAGATAAGTATATAGACGGGGAAACCATGCTGGCAGTAAGAACGACCGTAAAAGGCGACTGCGCAGCACTACCCGTAAACTATCCACTCAATTATGCATACATAATCGATGCAAACTCCGTTCCTTTTGCTCGAATCCCTGGAGTGGGGGATAGAGTAATTCCAAACAGGAGCAGGAGGGGCTTCCTCTTACTGGAAGCACACATGGGGTTGGGACTGAGACACCAAACAATCAAAGCCTCTCTGAAAGAATTGCAATCAGAGTACTGGTGGCCAGGAATGAGTATAGATATTCAATGTTTTGCTCAAAATTGTGAAGACTGCAACAGAGATCGCAGTAATGAACAGGCCAGTGTAGTTTCAGGATCCCTTCTAGACAGCATAAGGCGGTCTATCTGCGCAATCAAAGAAGAGAAGCGCGTCCCAGTGTACAACGTTTAAGACGAAATACACTTAAATAATGAGGCCTCCAGCACTCGGCTGACGCTAGAACTGTTATAAAAGATTAGCGAGTCCATATCGGCATATACGCAATTACCACGTTCCATTCTGACCAGGGTCCTGCTTTTAGCTCTCGAGCCTATAGGGGGGCCATGGCTAGCATGGGAATTGGGTTGCGGTATTCTTATCCATCGCACAAGTGTGATGGAAAGAAAAAACCGGGACATAAAGCAATCTATAACAGCGAAGGTATTAGGTTCAGGCGCTGGGTGGGTCAAACATTTAATAAGTGTCCAGACTAGTCTTAACAACATGCCAAGAAATTCTCTAAAAGGTTTCAGCCCATACGAACTATTGTTCGGAATTAGAATGAACGTTCAGGACCTCGATAGTCAGATGTCAGTGGTACAAAAAGAAACAAAGCAGTTTGAAGTAAAAGACCGTTTGGCTGTTTTACAGGAACTGAATGAAACAAGAAAATCATTAAGCAACATAAAGTTAAAGCAACAGCCAAGTACCACTGACGAGGCACCACCCGCAACAGCCCCAGCAAGGCCTGTCTGGATTCCAAAGATTGGGGATCTAGTCAGAGAAAAGATCGCGGTGAAGAAGGAATTTGGGCCTTCTTACAGAAAAGCAGTACCTGTCTTGGCAGTCACCGGAACAAGATCAGTTGTGCTACCGCCCCTTGCTGGTAAAAAGGAGAACAGAATCGTGTCCATCGATCTGGTAAAACCACAAGCATGTGGCCTATAATCAACAGTAGGCCCAGTGGACTCCCAAGAAACAACAGAATACCCAAACTTGCAACAATCCAAGAGGTTCAAACTGAAAGACTAATCACATTCGATCAGCCTGCAGTGCACAATGAAGGACTATGCAATAATGCCATGGAACTCGTGCCTCTTGAAACACAGATTGAAACAGTTCGTCAAGAAACAACACCAGTCTACACTAATGTGGCATCAGAAAATGCTACCGAGAGACAGATTGAAAGAACAATCCCATCGATTGACAGAACTGCCTCTGGTTATTTCATCAACTTCGACAACTTCTCTGAAGATGAAAACGACCCCGAAGTGATGCCAGAAACAAAAAAGTATTCTAAAGAAAATACAACAGGACTCCTTCAACAAATCAAAGAACTATATCTGGATTCACCGTTGATTGAGCATTGGATTATCTCAGGGGTATTCATACTCCTACTATGCCTAATTTTAGTTTTAATTTTAGGGAAGTTCATTACAATTGAATGGACACAGCAAGTCAGAACATCAACCTAGTCCTGAAACCACACAGATCATCCCACGTGAAGAAAAGAGAACTGTCAACAGTAAATGTCACAGCAATTCCAATACCTGGTGGGGTAGTATGGGAGAAAACAGACTATGAGATCTATGGTCCGGTCGAAATCCTGAAGTATCCTCATCAACTAAAGGTTTCCTTAAGTGACTTTGTTACACCAAGTACATTCTCTGATGATTGGGACTTTAACAGTATTAATGACATGATGTCTGATTTAGTTATGTCAGCTAGATTCACAGATCATGATTATTTACAAGGTTCATCTAGTTATGAGCAGTTATTCTGTTACACCCACTATGGGGATCATTACTTGCATAAATCTGCACAGCCTAGAAATGTTTTTATGTATAACCAATGGGAACATTGTTCTACACCACCTAAAAGCAGTTCTAAAGCATTCTTTGAGAAATTCAAATACTTCTCAGGGTTTAACACCAGTAATGCAGAAACGTTTTATTATAAACTGTTAGATAAAACAGGAATGAAAACGATGCTGACAAATTCTAAATTGATATATTCAGAAGCATTTTATGACAAAATGATGACATTTGGTTTTGATTATTGGAAAAATAATATTGAAACGAAAACAATTTGGGGTACAAAAGATTGGCAGGTGCAAGGCTTAGAAGCACTGTTTAGAACCTGCATGATACCAGAACAAATGTTATTTTTAAATGACACTGTACACCAAACATCCTGTCTTGGCCTAGCTAAGAACAAAGAAATGAAAACACCGTCTATACCAAAGCCAATAGCTGAGAATGCAACTGCAGATAATGAGTTAGACGTGTCACACATTTTACATTTCAACAGAACACATCCTGATTGGAAAAAGTGGTTAATCTGGCCTACAGACACAAATAGCTGTCAAGATAGATTCCTGAATAAAACACAGGGTTTAAAAATGACCAGATTAGACTCAAGATATTCCCAGAGACAACATCCAGGAATAATAACAACATACAGTGTAGGTAAACTCTGCCTAGAATGGCTAGCTACATCCACACTGGCTGAAATTAAGCAACACTTGTCTTTATTTCAAGATGGTGCTGATTTGCGTGATTTCATTCTTGGACCACGCAAACAGCGTCAAAAGCGTTTCATAGCGACCAGTATCTATGCTGCTTACAACGAGGCTTGGAAAGTAAAGCAAATTGAAACTGCTGAAAAAATACGAGAAATTGATCGTATTAATTTGGAGAAATCACTTTCTGTGGTAGACAATGGGTTAATGACTCTGTCTTCCAGAATATATTCTTTGGACAATATTGTATCCTCTGCCTTTGATGTGATAGACAGAGATTTGCTAATGTTACAACATGGCCAGTCTCAACTACGCTCTATTATAGAACTAGGCTGGACGCTGCAAAATCTTCGTTCAGGCTATGTGCCTTGGCGTTTAATTAACACAACGTCATTGTTTTCCATTTTTAACCTTACTGATAAACAGATCAGTTTGGCACAGAAAGGAGCAGACTATACAATTTTGAGCATCGAGAAACTCGAGAGATTACCATTGACAATGTCAGAGAGTCCTGTCATTGAATGGATAATACACGGAATTATCACAATTCCGATAACAACTTTCCGATTTCATAAGTGCCTTGAATACATACCTGCTGGCCAGTATGAACAATTGGGTAAAGGATATATAAAATCCGAATGGAAATTACCATACACTCATTCTTGCTATAGTGACAGTGACAAAAATGTATTTCTTAGTGGTGACAACTGTAAACACTCACTAAGCGGTATACTTTTGTGTCAGGGTATTAATTTACACGGAGCATGTGATGGAAATTCAAACAACCTTTCATGCCACCAGCTAGTCACACCTGCAACTCAGATAGAGCCCTTCTTTATGCAACTCGCAAACGGGAGTTACATTCTAAGAACGGATCACAGGTGCTGTGGCCTCGCGCCCGGACTAAGTTATCTAGTAGAAGTAACGTCCATGGTCAAATGCTGTATGCAAGCATTGTTCCCGAGCGGGCCTCCAGACATAGTGACTCCCATCTGGCCTCGTCTGAATCTCTATTCTATACGAATTGATACATTAAGCAAAATGAAATCTGTGCTTTTACAGACAACAGTGCCTATAACGTCATCTAAAGAGACGTATGATCTTCTAGTTGCAAGGACAGCTACTGAAGTTCATGACCTTTTATCAACAAATTGCCCCGTGCATTTCGTACAAATGCTCGACCAACTCCTTAACATGTCTAGTGCCACGAGCATCCCAGGCATATTTAAGACAGTCTTTACGGGACTGCTAACACCCTTCCAGGCAATTTTGGGAATCTTTCCTAATTTTGTGCACTCCATCTTTGGTGGTATTCCACTATTTTTGGGACTCATCGCAGGGATTCTATTTTTGACCCTCCTGCTTCGTTATGGCAAGCCTCGGCTCAGACATAGCTCCCATGGGAATGGAAGAGACAATCCTAGCAATGCGCTACAGGGACAGGATAACTAACGTCCTCGGATTGGCCAGGCTGAGAGATCTAAACATGACCTGGTTCCTTTCATTCAGACCGATATGGCAAAATTGCATTTTACCTGTGCTACGGTGTATGCTTTGCGGCGAGGAATGCGTGTTGGACATCTGTCTTTCACTTCCATCAGCAGTACCAATGGACGCCGATACTTTGCTAAGTCCAATAACGGCTCACGCATTGTGTTGTCCCCAGCGGCTACCAATCCTGATGACGGCATTTGTGGAGACTCCTGTACTACAGCCAAGTGGTAACAGTGGAGCGAGTGACAAAAGCAACATCATCCAGGTACAACGTGCTGTGAGCATTGCTGGTCCTGACTTCGATGACAGCAATCATTCTCACACCTGCCAAGTTTCAGCGCTATCTAATTTGGTTGAACTATCACCTGATTTTGTAGACCAATTCTTTGCGAGCCTGTCTGATACGATGTTCTCACCCATAGAGAAACAATAACTTTTGAAAAGCTTTCCGACACACAGCGTTCCTATGAACTCTGGATTCGGCCTTCAGTTTTGATCAACAAAAAACTGCCAGGAGCTTTGGTAAACTGATTTTTCTTTGAATTGGACAATTTTTCGAATATTGACCCTTTTACTTTTTTTGGCACGAACAATTCTTTGCTTAACGTAAAAACTATTCTTAGAGAACAGAAGCTTCACACATCTATTTCTAAACACTTCTAGAGACATAACAACATTACACCAGCCTCTAGCACACATGTTATTACAATACATTTTTATGTGATGATTTATCTCGCATTTCTTCTGTCAGAGATACTTCATGTGTAATTCTTTTTGCATAATCGTTCATTGATTTTATATGCAATACATCTTGAATGATTACTATGCTTTAAAAAACGTACAGTACCTAAATTCCATGTATTACAAGTACGCCTATTTCGAATGCATTTATGTATTTTGGGGTGGGCTATGTTACACAATGTTACACATGCATCTAATTGCTTAGTTTAGTAATTTTGATGGACATGAATTCGTGGAGTGGGTGTCATGTGCTTATCTAGGTTCCTGATCGATACTGTGACCTTATGCCTCTATTCGGCTATAAAGCCCTTTATTCCCTATATTGGCATAACCGTTCAAAGTACGATTTTCTGAAAAGTCATCTCTGGCCTCACACGAGCAGAGCCACAGAGCCACATTCCAGCATGACTCTCTGCTACTTCCTTTGCAACCAATTAGTGCAATGACAGAGCAGCAGTCACTATCTGATATTCCTAGATAACACTCCGAGTTCTTCAACAAGATAAAAACTTAGCAAAACCTGGAAATCCCCGCTTGCTATGTTTTGATTAGTAATAGAACTCTAATGAGCAACTGATAGCTGCCACTTCCTAGTGACATCTTTTATTGACGTCTTATGTCCAGCAAACTTGCGTCAAACCCGGCACCTGTCAGGTATAAATATTACCAACGTTGCCTTAAGCAATGCGAAGCTAGCTGCTGTTGAGCGAGAGCTACTGTTGCTGATGCCAGCTGCCTGCATGACCAGTGTTGGTAAAAACTAGCACTCTGTCGCTGCAGCCTGCTATCCTGTGGTGGTGAAGCTACTGATTACCATTATCGCCGCTACAGCGCGAACTGTGGTTCAGTACGCTTGAGGAGCCGTGCAGCCGTCCTCTGCGAAGACATCCAGCCCAGCTGCCCGCGGACGCTGTCACCCCTCCTTCCTCCCGACGCGCTGAGAGAAGCCGCTGCCTTTCTCGTGCAGAGAAATCCAGTCCCGGCGCTTCCGGTTTACCCTCGCGGGTGACTGGGATATCGAGAGAGAACCCTGAAGGAGATACCAATCCTCCATCATTCTATTCAGAGGTATGGTGTTGACTAAACCCTTAAAAGAGAATTCTTGAAACAAACCTTGGCAAAACCAACTTAACTTAAGCTACTTACTTACTCCCCTTCTCACGTGTTAGGCTTAGGTCAGGCACACCGGGGTAGGCTTAGTTAGAAGCACCAGTTGAGTATGTTAGCCTAATGTATATATGACTGTATATATGTTTTATTACTTTTAAACCATTGTATGGCTAAGAAACCATATCAATGCTTTTACAGTTCTATTTCGCAATTCTTATCTTACTGTACGTACTTTTTATAATAACAGTTATTGCAATTGTGGCAATACATTTCTCTTGTATGAGAAGAAAGACTGTTCAATAAATGTCAACCTTTATTGATACACGCCCGTCTCTCTATTCTCTATATATTGTGAAAGTAAACTGCACCAGACTGACTGAGTGAAATCTATGTCTATTGTTTCACACGACCCTAGAGATCGACTCTTGATCTGAGGAGCAAAGTTGTCATGTTGCACGGTTGTTGGAAAACTGAATCCCTTCTTGTCTGTGCCAAGGAAGCTGATCACTTCCTATGCAGAGAAGAAAGTTTCCAGTGACCTCTGAGCTAGTTGGTAACACAACCCAATTAAGTTTAGCATAGTCAGTGGAGGCCTGGAATATAGCCAGTTCCACGTCGATACTACTGTTTATGTTATTCCAATGCGCAGGGCCTAGTGGGAAACTAGGAACTACACTACAAGAGATGTTGCTCCAAAAGGCAAGTACCCTTGTCCACCAAGGTTTCACCTTTCTCTCACCCAGTTTTACATTACATCATTACATGATTCGCCTCTTTTGAATCATTAACATTGAGGAAGAATTTAGAGTTCCATTCTGAACCATTAATTTTCTTTTTACTTAATTTGAGTCTCCACCTTCTCAAATCAGCGAGGTAAGCCTCTGACAACCGGAGTTATGAGTCAAAAGTTAATACTAATGACTTTGCACAAGGAGGAGCAGATCTCCGCCAACATGGAAAAGAATGGGGAACATTATTAAAGTAATTATTATTTTTAAAAAAACAATGCAAAAATATGTTGTTGTAAAATATAAATGCAAATTAATTGCAAATATTTTAAATCTGGGCCTATTAAAATAAAATGTTGCTTCACATTAACTCATCCAGTTAAATGTGTATTAAATTGATTAAAACTACAAAAACTCTTTTATAAACAATCCTTTAAAAAGCCCCACCCTCACTAACATTTTTATTTTTATCTCATATATAGTACATTTTGTTAACATATATATGTTTTAATTAATTATTTTTTAATATGTTAATAAAAGGTTATTATTGGTTTTTAAGTTACATTTATTGTTAATATTAAACATAATTATTTAATAATTGTAAATCATTTGTTTAGCATTAAATAAATAAATATAATGTATTTTCAAAATAGTGTAATTAATTTAACTTTGTCTAGTAGGGATGTTTTATTTCCATGTAGCCTTTATTTTTTTTGTACGGGAATGTGTTGCAGTACCTGTCAGTCGCCATGTGTAGTGCTTGACTTACTCCAAGGCTAGACTGGACACCTTCAGGGCTGTTAATTTTGAAGTGTGGTTTGTGAATTGCAGTGAGCATGCTCTTTTTTTTTATACATGTTTGTATGAGGATGGCCCTCTTCCATAGACCCCTCCTTAAATTTCCCTAAACCCTTCCAGTTAGAAGATAATATTCTCCTTTCTCTACCAACTCTGCCTTGTCCCTCCCACATTTATTGAACCATATACCTATGCGTGCTGAGATATTCAGAAAAGGTTTCTTACTGTAGATTTGTGAATAGCATTCTGCAGTACTGAAGAGGTGCTGGGGTAATACTACTTTATGCACTAAAAAATGTTTGTGACTAGGCCCCAGATTAGTAAAAGTGCTATAAACTAGCACAGATTCAGAGCTCATGTCTATTCTATGGTTAAGCATAGGTAGCAGCATCAGGTTACTCAAATGTGGAACCACACTGAATTCATGTGGGGCAGCAATTTTTACAAGTAGGTAGCCAAGTGGGTTAAATGCTTGCTACTGGTGAACCCCCGGCGGGAGTTTTAAACCTCTCCAATTATAATACCCAAAAATGAATATACTGCTTTGCATTTGCTTGGATAATCTAGAACATTTTCATCAAAGCCTTTTAGAATTCTTAAATATTGCATAGGCACATTCTGCTAATTACAATGTGCTCCTGGGGATATGTTTTCCAGCGGTAAAATGTTTTATTGAGTGCCAGGTGCTGTTTAAGTCTATAGAGCGTTTTCTTAATACAATGTTGTTTTACATCGAGGCACCGCAGCCCCCTTGATCCACATTGAAACAATTTTAAAGACCCTCTGAGCAAAACATGGAGCGAAGTGGTCGCTTTTGTTCGTGCTTACATCAATACAATTATTAAGGCTCGTGCAATTATGGTACAGTTTATACTGTAGTGATTCTAGGAAAGCTGTCAGTAGCATTCAAAGTGAATTACATTTTTATTTAATCTACAGCTGGGCTTGTTTTTAATGAATGGCGTTTTGGGAATACAATTCATCAAAAAAGGGCTGTGTAGGAAATGGCGGTTGGCTATAGTAGCCTGTAACAACCATGTATAATCATCCTTGAGTCTGTGTGCCTGTGATGTAAATGCCAATTTAAAAAATACAAAAACGCTGATAATTGTGTGCAGTAGGTGACTAAATGCTTCACAGTGTGTATATTTCAGCTTGGATGAAATGCTAAATATTTTACTGCACATATGTTTGTGGCTACCTTTCATGTTTTACAGTATGTTTTATGAGACCTGTGTTTGGAAACAGTCCTCCATTTTGGAAACTTTAGAACCGCGAGAGCTGTAGGGAGTGCATTAATAGAGAATGATGTATAACTGGCACTATAAAGTCCACGAGTTGGGACGCAAAGGTCCCCTGCCTCACGCTAATCCACTGTCTTCATGAAGCCCTAGCCCTATCCCTTAAGATGACCTTGAAGAGTGAAATGTGGGTTACATTTTTAAAAAATCAGCGCAGTGCAAAGCAGCACAGCCCCCCCCCCCCACGAGGCTGCAATGCGTTGCGTGACAGGGAGGGAGCAGGAGAGCGCCATATCTTCAGAGATATGGTTCTCTCCTCCCCTTTCCCTTGTGCCAGCTCTGATTTCAGCTGCTGGATGCCAGGCACACATCTTGGCGCCATAGCACTAGGGTCTGTGCATGAATCTAGCATAAATTATGTACAGGAAGGGCACCCTTCCTGTACAAACTACTTTGTACAGCAAAGCTTTTCCCACTTTGTATGCGTGCTGCACAGTGTTGCATGCATGAAAAGTTGGAAAAGCATAAAGAAATTAAAGCATTTTTCCTGTTAGCTCCTCCTTCGAAGGGGCGTTAACTTTTGACGCAAAGCCATGTCTACAAATCTTTGTAAATATGGTTTTGCATCAAAAGGCATGGGTGGTTGCATAGGAACTTCCATGTACCATCCATGGAATGCCTCGCTGGTGCTAAGTAACGCAAGCAGTGCTTTGCGCTGCTTTGTGCTACTTTTAGGGTGCTGTCAAGCACAAAAAAAGTTTTGCTCTGGAACATAAATAGTAAAAAAAAACATTTTGCGCTGGTTAGCGTCTCTTTTGTGGTGCTAACCCTGTGCAAAATGTTTGTAAATCTCTCCCCCCAAGAGTGCCCTCATTTGTATTACAGTGTACTAACTTCCCTACAATGGGTTTAGCATGTAGAGCACTGGTGGCAGCTTTCCATGTTCGGTGAATCAGTAGTTATGAGCAGGCCTTTTTATATGTGTCACTGGAGGGAAGACCTAATTGCCCAATTGAGTTAAAGTCTGCTTCTATGCACTAACTGAGGTCCTACTGCTAACATCCCAGTGCATGTTGTGTGTGTGTCTATGCATGTGGTCTGTATGGGACATGCACAGTGTGTACGAGTGAACCAGAGTAATGGACACCTGTGCGTTCCATTGTGGAAGCCCCTGGACTGCTCACGTGCACAAGGCTGAGGTTTCCCTGACGGTGGAAGTGTATTGTCGACCTACCTGGAGATTGATGGAGGAGAGAAAGACACTGATGGGGGGAAAGTAGTAACTGGGCTCCCTGTAGAAGTTTGATTAGGCCCTTTTTCTGAGAGGGGCTGCTGATTCGTGTTCCTGTGCACTGCCATTTGGCAGATGGTGGTGGTGAGAGATGGTACTGCCATCCCTGTTGTTCAGAGTGTGAAAGGTCAGTTAGAGGAACCCAATCTTTTGTCTCTTTCCTGATAACCCCTCAGAGTTGTTGTAGACATCCAAATGCAAATGCTCAGATCTCTTTGTAGCTCTATTGTGAGCACTCCAAACTGGAGACAGCCTTGCTGTAAGGAGCATCATTCTACACAAAGACTGCATCTGGAAAAAAGCATGGAAAAGAACATTGTATGGGAGAAAGCCTAGAAAGGAAGAATGAAAGAAGAACCAACCCAAACCGGTTCTGACAGTGGAGACAAAGAATACACCCCCCCCTATCTGCTTTGGCGTTATAAAAGTGGCAGCTACTGACCCACTTGTTGACCCGGTTCCAAGTTCTATTAAACTAAGAAATGAAGTTCTCCTTAGAGTACAGAAAGGACTGCTGTGCAACCAGAGCTGGTTTGCTTGACAGTCAGCTTCTCAGAGGTACAAAGACATTGGAGTCTGACCTGGAAGGAAGAGCTGTCACCCTGTCCTGAAGCATCAGAAGGCTGACCTGTCTGAGAAAAAGGGAAGGAGTGTGTGAACCCTACAGAAGATTGGCCATCCAGGGTGAGTAAAAACTGCTGACCCCTGAGCTGAAAGACCATCCTCCTTGAGCGATTGGCGAGAGAGTAATGTGCTTTTCTCTTACAATCTATGTGCAGATTCTGTTGCCCAAGTGGACTGCACCGTGGAACTACCCCAAAGTTTGCAGTCTTGAAGAGTTCCCGAGTGGACGGTGCCACCATCAATTTGAACAATGTTCCCGAGTGGACCCAGCCACTGAAAGTCTTAAAGTTGTGGCTGAAGAGGAGTACTGTGCTTCGATGACTGCATGGACCTGTGCAGACCACGCCACTGTTCCATTGCTGTCAGCTGAGTCTGAGGTGCTCTGCAGCTCAAGAAGTGCCATGCCCTCTGTCCTCACAAAGCATCACCTGACTCACTTGAACAGAAGTGGGTCTGTGACCACCTGGAAACTGTTAATGATGCTGAAGCCTGCCTGCCAGAACAGACTCCGGGTGGCATCCTCCAATGCCTCATGCAACGACTGGACCTGACGGAGGGAGAACCAGACCAGTGCTGCAGGTCTCATTCACGGCTGACACTGGCAAAAAGCTTGCATTAGTGAACAATGAACATTAGTAATAGACTCTTGACTGAGTGCACAACTTTAAAAGGGCAAGATAGTACTACACCTGTGCCTGCAGCTTGCCAAACTAAATCAAGTCCTGAGTTTAGGAGAGCGATAAGGGAGAATGAAAACTGAAAGGAGGGCACACTGATCCCTAGTTACATTTGCCTCATGCACGTTGATTTACTACCTCCTGTAGTGTGTAGTATTTTGTTCTCTGAGTATATTAAAGTAATTTCTTTTTATAAAAAATAAGCAAAGGGCTGGGTAATTAGTTATTGTGCCGCTGGGTGACTTCTGAGTTCTGATCTTCAAGCACCCACACACTACCTCCTGTGAAGCCCGGAACTGCACTCCAATGCTACCACTGAAAGACAATCAATCAATCAATCAATCATAACATTTGTATAGCGCACTACTCACCCGGAAGGGTCTCAAGGCTCTGGGGGAGAGGGGTATGTTACTGCATGAACAGCAAGGTCTTGAGTTGCTTCCTGAAGGAAAGATGGTCCTGGGTCATCCGAAGGTGGATGGGGAGGGAGTTCCAGGTCTTGGCTGCCAGGTAGGAGAAGGATCTTCCTCCGGCGGTGGCTCTGCGGATGCGTGGAATGGCAGTGAGGGCGAGGTTGGTCGATCGTAGTTGGCGGGTGGGCACGTAGAAGGTCAGGCGGTCGTTGAGGTACTTGAGGCCCAGGTCGTGGAGAGCATTGTGTGCGTGGGTGAGGAGCCTGAACGTGATCCTCTTGCTGAAGGGGAGCCAGTGCAGGTTTCTCAGGTGGCCGGAGGTGTGGCTGTGTCGGGAGATGTCCAGGACGCGTCGTGCGGAGGCGTTCTGGATGCGTTGGAGTCTTTTCTCCAGTTTGGCTGTGGTTCCGGCGTAGAGGGTGTTCCCGTAGTCCAGTCGGCTGGTGACAAGTGCCTGGGTGACGGTCTTCCTGGTCTCTATGGGGATCCAACGGAAGATCTTACGGAGCATACGCAGGGTGTTGAAGCACGATGAGGAGACGGCGTTGACTTGCCTGGTCATCGAGAGGGAGGAGTCCAGGATGAAACCCAGGTTGCGTGCGTGGTCCATTGGCTTGGGAGTGGTGCCCAGGGCAGGGGGCCACCAGGAGTCGTCTCAGGCGGAGGGCGATGATCCCAGGAAGAGGACTTCCGTTTTGTCGGAGTTCAGTTTCAGGCGGCTGTTCTTCATCCACTCGGCGACGTCTTTCATCCCTTCGTGTAGGCAAATGACTTCAGTGGCCTCGAATCTGAAAGGGGGGAGGCGGACTCTCTGTGTTCTTCCGGTGAGGAACGAGATGATCCACTCTAGTGCTTTCCCTTGGATTCCGATGTTGCTGAGGACAAGTACTGAAGGGGTTGCAATTGACCCAGTTTGCACAGCCTTAGTAGGACAGGGCCCCAGATACCATAGGCAAAGGATATCTGTCCCGTGCTTGCCCCGTGCCCCACCTGGATGCGGCGTGACACCCTACAAATTGAGAAGTAATGAAGCAAGTTAGTATAGTGTACAATGGAAACCAAATATTTTCTTAGCTCAGATCAGTTCTTGGAAATGTAAATGTTATAAGGTAAAAATTAGAACCTGTTTTAATGAAGTTGTGGTGGTTGTAGTTTAAACGATCTCAAGTCATGTTCCACATGTGGGAACTCATTAAAACAAATCTTTTCCTCCTTGGAAATGGAGAAATCACAAATAAATTTGTCTCACAGGAGGCCTGAGGTTTTTTTATTTTATTTTTATGTAGCAGAATTCCATCTGTACCAGTCAACTTAGCATTAGGCATCTTCTCCTATGCCTGAATGTCCTCCCCGAGCAAGATAGCCTCTTGCAATGACTCTACCTGCACCCCAGTCAATCACGAGAGCCGGATCTGCCTATAAAATCCTCAAGACTAGATCTAGCAACTAGATTGGAGTTCCTGTTAATATTGTAATATCATTCTAGTGCCCTGTATTTGAGTTTGGATTTTTAATTTTCAACGTGTAACATATCTTGCTTAAGATGTGTCATCCAAGCCAGCAGCCTACCCACCAGCTGGGTTTCTTTGTACTGCTTCTGTTAAAAAAAAATTGCATTATTGATCTCTTCAAGAACAAAAGAAATCCTTCAATGTTTGCCTTACCTGGTCAGATCTTTCTTTTAGCTTTGTTCTTGCATCTAACCTCCCCCTGACTAGTGCATCCTGCGCCGTATCAAGGGCACTATGTAACTCCTCAATTTGTGCTTTCTGAGCTCTACTCTGGACTGACTTATATGCAGTCATCTGACCTCTAAATCCATCTTTAAATTCTTCCCAAGTTGCAAAGGGCGAATCCGTACCTTGATTGAGCTAAAAAGAACTCTTCTGTAAATGTTCGCATGGCATCTAGCAACACCTGGTCTACTATGAGTGTCCTATCAAACTGACACTGTGACCACGGTCTGCTGTATTCTTCTATTTGTATTGTAACACCAACCACTGAATGATCCATGAAAACATTAGCCCAAATTAATGTTCCAACCACTTTCAAAAAATTTGAAACAAAAAAAAAATCCAACCGTAAAGTCATATTATAACGACTTGAAAAACATGTTAATTGTGCCTGATCTGGATGGTTCGAGCGCCACAAATCTACCAGATTCAAATTGTATTTCATAGAGTCAAGAACATGAGCAGTTTTAGGCTTCAACTGTATTTTGGTTCTATTTGAGGTAACCTGCTGGAGATCCTGTATGTAGTTGAAATCACCTTCCCATATTAAGGGATTCTCCCTCCCATTCCATCATCAAACATTTACCTTCAGGGGGGATCATCATCTGGAATGGACCATAATAGTTAAGAAGATAAAAGGAATCTTCTTGGACCTGAACTTTTAACCAGATCCATCTACCCTGTTTATCTCCCATTACTTCCCTTACCTCCCAATTCACTGATTCAGAGTGCTGAATGTTGGATTTATTGAATGGTGTGACTGGTAGTGTGGTACTTTGTGGATTGTCATTACAGGGACTTGTGCATTGCAATCCAATCTTGACATTGAATTGAATAGTGCACCAAAGGCGAGAGCATCTGGTGACTGGGGTACTCTCCTTGTTTACGATTGTGAACATCTCTGCTGGTGGCATTCAACATCCAAAGTAGGTGAGTGGTAATTTAACTTGCTGTACATTAAGTGCTCCTAACAGACCCACTGTGTTAGGTCTTCTTCAAAAAAGATGTTGAACAAAGATCCCATGAGGAAGGTGTTATAATTTC
The DNA here is from genome assembly GCF_964263255.1 of Lissotriton vulgaris. Taxonomy (NCBI): domain Eukaryota; kingdom Metazoa; phylum Chordata; class Amphibia; order Caudata; family Salamandridae; genus Lissotriton; species Lissotriton vulgaris. The sequence continues at coordinate 53,707,142 of NC_141686.1, forward strand.
CAATGTTAGAGATAACTGATATGGTATGTTCCATTCACCCCTATTGTCTGTGCGCTGTTATCAGACCCATGGAATTTTGGTGAGGCGTTTGACTTAGAAAGTTGTGTTGAGAGGCTGGCAGTGCAGAGACCAAGACGTAAATAAACCAGCTCTTCTTCATCATCTGTGTGGCTGTGTTTACTTCTAACAAATTGGCGACGGGGCTGTGCGGGGGGCAGGTCCTGGTCTTCCCCCGATAATACAGCACTGCCGACTGCCTAATTACCGTCAATGAAACAAAGGAAACCGTGAGTCACAAAGGAAGTAAAGCGAAGTGATTATCGCCAAGCGCGTAATTTAGAGACTTATGTAAACAATGTGCGCTTAATTGTTCGTGCCCGCATGGTGACCGCGCTTTGATCCTTGAGGTGTCTGGATTAAGACAAATACTGAAGGCGTAGTCTCAAGCGATGTCAGCGTTCGCTTTGATGTGTCTGGAAAAGAAATAAAGCCTCACTTCGTGAGCTGCCTGCTTGTAAACGATTGCGATACGTAAATGTGAGGTCGGCGATTTTGAAGCTGACGTGTACCACGGATTCCTGCCAACTTGAGAGGATATGCGGCGTCAGAGTAATTGTACAGCCGTCCTTCCTCAAAGTCTTGTGTAAAGAGACTTGAAGGAAGATTAATGATATGCGGGCGAAGCCTGTCAGCTGTTCACAGCCAAATGAGGCGCCCGGTGTTCTGTCAGCCGCGCATTAGAGCAGAGGAGCAGCGCGAACGCATTTCGGGCAGGAGAAGGCGTTCTGTATGTATCTCGGCGAACTGGTGACAGAATTAGCGCCTGATCGAGCGACTGCTGAGCGCGTTTATGAAGGAAGCCAGAATATTGCTGAGGGTGTTGACACGCTGATAGGCACAGCAATTGAGAAGCCTATTAGTGTTGAAGCGACTGCTGAGCGCGTTTATGAAGGAAGCCAGAGTATTGCTGAGGGTGTTGACACGATGATAGGCACAGCTATTGAGAAGCCTATTAGAGTTGAAGAAGGAAAAGGTAAATTGTATAATCACGCTGACGGGCACAGCTTTATTCAGGAAGTCTGTCAGGACTCTCTTCCTAGTTATCACGCTGATAGGCACAGCTTCTGGAGGACTTTTAAGAACAGTTGGTGGCAATTGACTTTGAATCTGCGATTGTGGATAGGATTCATAGCAATGTTGATATTATACTCTCATACTGGGAAGAGTACAATCCTGTGAAGGTGGAAAATATCTTAGAAGTGTTGTGCTTATCAGTATACCCAAAATTAATAGAAAAGTGGTTTAAGGGGGTTACATGTGAGTAACGGGTGGTAGCTAGGTAGACCATATAGCCACTAAACCTGCTCACATATTTACACTTTGGCACCCTTCCAAGAGTTAATTCATCAAATGGCAACAGCAATGTCAATGTCACAACCACCACCTTTCCTAAATGAGGATGGTGAACCTCTCACTCCATGGAAAAATTGGGTAAGGATTTTTGAGTCCTATTTAATAGCAATTGGAGGTAACAGGTTCTCATCTATCAGGAAACTTCACATTTTGCTACACAACCTAGGGAAGCATGCTAGAGAGATTTATGATAATTTATCCGAATTTGTTAACGAAAGCAGTGGTGGAGAAGGGGATGGTGATGGTCCACCAGATGTATATCAAGTTGCTTTGAAAAAACTAGATGCACAGTTTGGGAAGAAAATGAACTTAGTTTTGGAACGACACAAATTCTTTTCAAGGTCTCAAGGGAAGTATGAGAGAGTAGTGAATTATATAGCAGTCCTCAGAGGTTTGTCTTCCACTTGTGATTTTGGAAACCTTACGGATTCTCTAATCAGAGACCAATTGGTTAGGTGTACATCAGATAAAAAGATACAAGAAAAGTTACTAACAGATGCCCCAGATTTGAAACAAGCTGTGGATATAGCTAAAAGCATTGAGCACACAGCATTCTGCATGAATGAGATGAAGGATGCTGTAGAAGTGAAACAAGTTTGTGAGGAAGAAATATTGAAAGTGTCTAATAAGCATGACAAAAGCAAGTATGTACCTAAGGGAAGTTCCTTCCTGAGAGATGAAACACAAAAATTGAAATGCTTCCGTTGTGGCAATCCAAATCACCTAGCTAATAGTGTGAAATGTCCAGCAAGGGGAGCCATGTGTAGGAAATGCAACAAAAGGGGACATTTTACCAAGGTGTGTCATGACATGAAAAAAGAGGTGACCCATGTTATTTTGGATGAAGAGGAACCCAGAGGGGATATTGTATTCCAGGGTAACGAACTTCTTGAGAGTTCTGAGTGTAATTATCCTGAGTGTGAGATTAAGCTTGACAATGTACCCTATAATGTATATGCAGATTCTTGTTCACCCTACACACTCATAAATGAAACTACATTTAAAACAAGGTCTGCTGATAAAGAATATGAACTGTTACCACCAGACATCAATCCAGGTGGATACAATCGTGACACCATACCCCTGGTAGGAATGGTCATTATGCACATAAGATTTAAGGACAGAGTCACGGTGGGAAAAGTGTATTTAACAAAGAAAGGATCGTGCTTACTGGGGTGGAAACATCAAAAAGACCTAGGCATCAAGTTAGACCATAATGCCCCAGAGCCTGTATTCTTGATTGAACAACCAAGCATTGGTACAGATGTATGTGAGGATTTCCCCAAGGTATTCTCAAGTGAGTTAGGATTGTTGAAAGGCTTCCTGCATAAGATAAAGTTGAAGCAGCATTACAAGCCTACGGTACATAAAGCTAGATCGGTGCCATTGGTGGTGAGGGATTCATTAAAAAGTAAACTGGAGAAATTGGAATCCATTGGGGTAATTGAAAAAATTGAGAGTTCTGAGTGGCTCGCCCCCATTGTTGTAGCTTCAAAAGAGAGTGGGAGAGGGATTCGCCTGTGTGTGGATCTTAGGGACCTCAATGCCAACACCTGGGTAGAAAGGCATCCTCTCCCCAGAATAAATGAGATGCTCAGTGTGTTAAAAGGTGCAAAATTCTTCAGTGTTTTGGATCTCTCGGCGGCTTACCACCAGGTTGCCCTTTATCCGGAGTCCAAAAGCCTGACTTCCTTCATCACGCCATTTGGGGCATACCAATATAACCGCATGCCTTTCGGGCTGGCATCCGCGGCGGCGGTTTTTCAACGTATTATGCAACACATCCTAGAGGATCTTGGGAAAGTCCTGTGCTTTCAGGACGATATACTTATTTATGGAGACTCAGAGGGTTGAGTAAAGCAGGTTTTACCACCCAAAAGGACAAGTGCAAGATAGGAGTAAAGTCTGTAAGTTACCTAGGGCACACCATTTCAGGAGAAGGAATTAAGCCAAAAACCAGCTTGGTGGATGCGGTGATGTTAGCACCTGCTCCCTCTAATAAGGATGAGCTCAGATCTTTCCTGGGGTTGGTGGAGTACATGACAAAGTTCATTGAAAACTTTTCTAGTCACACACGCACAATGAGGGAACTCTTGAAAAAGGGTAGGACATTTGTGTGGAGTTGTGAGTGCCAAGAGGAATTCAAGTATGTGAAGTCAGCCATTGCCAAGGCACCTACCTTAGGCATGTTTGATCCCAATGAAAAAAACACACTGACTACAGATGCTAGCAGCAAGGGCCTAGGGGCATCCCTTACTCAAAGGATTGGTGGATGTGAGAGAGTAATTGCCTTTGCTTCCAGAGCATTGAAGGACCCAGAGTCTAATTACTCCACCATCAAAGGGAAGCCTTAGCATGTTATTGGGCAATAAATCACTTTAAATTCTTCCTATTCCCTTTACCCTGAGGACCGACCATAAACCACTAATTCCCTTATTCTCTACTAAGAACATTGAGAGGGCCACACCATGCATTGCAAAATGGATTTTGGCATTGCAAGGTTACAATTTCACCATGTGTTATGTGGCTGGTGAGAAAACCACCATAGCAGACTGCATGTCAAGATTGCCGATTCAGGGGGAGGACAACGTGTGTGGTCCGCCAGAGGAGGCAATTCTCGCAGTAGGACACCCAGCTATCAGTAAAGAGTGGGAGAGTGAATACCAAAGTGACCAGGTATTAAAGGAATTGAGGAGGTTGATTGAGGAAGGGTGGCCTAAACAAAACAGTGAGCTAGCTGAAAACCTTAAACCGTACTGGGCAGTGAGAAATGAGTTATTCAACATGAATGGTCAGATATGGAGAGGAAATAAAGTCATTCCTCCGGGTAACATGAAAGACAGGATCATAGCGTTAGCGCACGAGGGGTATCCAGGAAGGAGCATGACGAAGAGTAAGATAAGACAACATTATTGGTTCCGTAGGATGGATGGGTTGGTGGAGAGCACAGTAAAGGACTGCGAGGCATGTGGGAGATGTGACAAATCTAAAGTAATACACAAGGCACCTCTCATTCCGGTAGGGGTACCAAGTAAACCATGGGACAAGCTGGGGATGGATATAATTGGTCCCTTGAACTTACTTAACACTAACCAGAGGTTTATGTTTGTAATCATTGATTACCACTCTCATTGGATCAGTACCAAATTTGTACCTTCAATAACTACTCAAGATTTGATGGTGTTTTTGCAGGAGGTGTTTGCAACAGAAGGTACACCGAGCACCCTGGTGACAGATAATGGTGTTCAATTTACCTCGGATACAATGAAAAAGTTCTTGTCAGAGTTGGCCATTTCACATGTAAGAACATCTTTTTACTGTCCTAAAGCTAATGGCATGGTGGAAAGGGCAAATAGGATGTTAAAAAACTCTATTCAAATGGCTTTTTCAATGCACGAACCTGTAGAGGAAACTGTTAGAAAAACACTGTGGTCATATCATTCCTCCCCCAATGCTGTGACTGGAGTATCTCCGTTCGTATCCTTTAAAGGGAGGAATCCGGGATCTAAGCTCAGCCCCAACTGGTTGAATGGAGGAGTACCGGTGTGGGTGGACAGAGAGTCTGTGAAAGAAAAGGTGTATTTACATCAGATGAATTACAAAACCAGGTACGATCAGAAGTGGGGCACCACTAGCAGGAAGTTCCACGTTGGACAATGGGTAGTAGTCAAAAGACCGGTTATTGGACGTGCAAAAGTGTCCTCTTTCTCCAAACCTGCAAGAGTTCAAAGGGTGAACAACAACTCAGTGGTGCTGGAAGATGGAAGCACATGGAGCATAGACATTGTAAGTGCCTGCCCCGATGTGTGCGTTCCAATGGCTGACTGTGAGGAGAACCAGGATGTTAATCTCCCGGACATACAAACGGCCAGAGAAACCAGGGTGCACCAGCCACCAAGTTGGCAAAAGGACTATGTAACTTAGAGATTGGTAAGAAACCTTGTTTCCCCTAGAGCACTGTTTTATATCTATTGTTTTCCCTTACGGAGGGAGATGTGTTATAATCTCCAATGTTAGAGATAACTGATATGGTATGTTCCATTCACCCCTATTGTCCGTGCGCTGTTATCAGACCCATGGAATGTTGGTGAGGCGTTTCACTTAGAACATTTTGTTGAGAGGCTGGCAGTGCAGAGACCAAGACGTAAATAAACCAGCTCTTCTTCATCATCTGTGTGGCTGTGTTTACATCTAACAGAAGGCCTTGAGAAAGCAGGAATGTATTCATTAGTATTCATTTGAGTATGGATTTCATTTATAAAATGAATGAATGAATGCATGGATGAAAGAATGAGTGAGGTATTTGTAGAGCATAACAGCTACCCTGAAAACAGGGAATCCCATTGCTAAAGACCACAGAAGATAATGCAATGGTCTAGTTGAATGTATAAATCCAGGTTTGCAGTCGCTTGCAGAACGAGAGAATGATGTCACAATCAATCTCAACACCATAGTTAATATCTTCAAACAACTCTTACTCAAGAATATTTTGAGTGGACAGTACCACTTAGTGTGGATAGAGTAATTCATCATAAAAGTTAAGTTGCTGTCTATGGGAAGCATCATTTTTGTGCTATGGTTGGTTCAATGCCAGACCTTTGTTCTTTTTAAGAGATAGTAGAAGGTGAGATGATAACTCAGGTGGTTAACTGGGATTCTCTCTTCAACAAAGTGAATTGCAACTATGATTTTTCAGCCCTTGTTTGAAGTTATTGGGACTGTTGAGACACAGGAATAGAACAGAGATATAAATTGAATTAAAGAGTGAATGAACGGATGAACCATCAATCCTTTTTCAGGATTATCTGTTATAGATGTGGTTAAGGAGAAGGTAGTCTTGTCTTGGGAGATGGTCAGTCAATGGCAATTATGTGTGGAGGCGCTAAACTTTGTACAGACGTTCTTCATATGTAAGAATTATTTAAAAAAATTCCTCATGGATGCTTACATGTAACTACTGTACAGCACACAGTATTTTCAATACTATACAGAACCCAGTATCTAAGGCAGTGGTTCCCAAACGTTTTTGACCTGTGGCTCCCTTGACCTAACCGGCAGTTGGCCGTGGCTCCCCACCATTTTTTTACTTGTGAATCTGTGGTTTCCACAGGATCTTGTCGTTCAGCCAGAGTCATGCGCCATGTTTACCCTCAGAAGTGTATATTACGCCAACCTTAATCATATACAGAGCAATAACTGTCATTCGCCTCTTGTAAAACACTCAAATCATCTTGCGCACTTTAGCACAGAAGGTGCTTAGTGACTAAATATATTTGTACAAAGTTTGAACATACGATGCTCAGCCTATAATTAAAGTGAATCCCTGGCACAGTGACTGTGGTTCTGCGCACAAAAGACACTGCTGTTTGAAATGTGCTGCCAGGGTGGCACGACGACGGAAGATGCCCCCACAATGCCAGGGCTTCGTATATTATACATGTTACACATACCCACTCACTCCCTGTCCATTACTCACTAGCAGCTGCTAGCATGCTGCAGCTAATTCTTGGCATTAGCCTTAGAGTGTGACCTCTCCCCCGTGAAGGGGACGCCGGCTTCCGGACAGTGAAAATAGTGCCCAAACACCAGCCATGAGAGCTGGAGTTCATGCAGTGATGCTGTTTCTAAGAAGTTTAAACAAAAGCCCTAATAGACATCAATAGGATAGAAGCCAGAGCTGGCTTTGTAGGCCTTCGAGCGTGTGAGCTGCAAAATACTAAAGATAACATTAGTAAGCGTTCAACTCAACTCATTGAGCCGGCTTGTCGTCAGGCCCTAATAAATGTTACGCTCAAATAATAACAAAAGGGCAATAATAAAATAGTAAGTACATGGATGCCTGTAAGGCGGGCAACTAGAGCCAAATTTCGAGGGGGGGGGGGGGGCTGAAAAATATTTCGGGGGGGGGGGCTAATTTTGCCAACCATAGACAGAGTGACTGAAAGAAGGGGTGAAAACACAAAAAAAGCCTAATTTACAAGTAAATGGTCTTTTAAAGACCTGTTAAGTACAAGGGGGCGGCTGCAATTAGATAGTCGGCAGACCGCAAAACTGTTTCAGCCCAGGCTGACACACACAACGGGGGAGCTGAAGCCCTGTGAGCCCAATGGGTGTTGAGCGCCTGCCTGTAATTTGCGAAACAGCCATTCATGTTCTTACTGTGCTCGAGTCAAAGGCAAAATAAGTAAATGATGTGGCTGCTGACCTGTACCAAGCAATGGCAGCTGGCAGGCAAGGGGTGTGCCAAGGCACCGGAGTCCGAGCAAGCAGAGAGGGTGAAAGACAGGGCACGGCCAGAATTACAACTGCTGTTCAACAGCCAAGGGGACCGCTGGTACTCAGCTCTTTGATTCTCTGTCACTTTCCGTGAGAATGTGCAGTCTCTTGGATGCAAACAAACAATGTGAACAACAACTGCTTTTAACACCGACTTATACTTCATGCTGCAGCTAATTCTTACACGCGTACGTACATTGTACGTGTGTAAGAATTAGCTGCACATTGCAGGATGATGAAGGTGGCATTACTAACTCCCCCGTATGTGGCAGCAATTTCCCACATTGTGCGCGCAGTGCCCCTGGCACCTCATTGCGGCGCACCAGGGTGACGCAGCGCACAGTTTGGGAACCACTGATCTAAGGGATTCCCATTTTACATAACATAAATATTATTCTATATAATCATTTGTGGATTGGTTAAATTTAATCATACCATAACGTGTATTTGTAAAGCGCACGTTCACCCAGAAGGTTATTTTAGCACTGATTTTTATTGTTACCCAACTCAATGGTACTCATTGTGATATGTTTAAATCTTCTTTTAACTGTTTACAATTTGCCTCTCTACTTTATGCCACTCTTCTACAGATCTCCACGCCACTTAACTCTGCATCACTCCACTCTATGCCGCTTCACTCTATGACAATTTATTCTTTTTATTTATTTATTTATGCAATTTTATATAGCGCGGACTTTACCCGAAGGCGTCAGAGCGCTTCACAATAGGAACAGAAATGATACAAACTGAGAACATTACACGAGCAACAGATTGCAAAAACAAACGTTACGTTACATACGGTAAAGTGATAATTGTGAGCAAACAAAAATACATGAGGTAGTAAAAATTGTGATCAACCAAAAATACATGAGGTAGTAAAAAGTGCACAGGAGGAAAAAGTGACAAGTGTGCAGGCTACAAGAGAAAACAAAGTATAATTTGAGGTATAATACTGCAATATATGCTAGACACTCAGGCACAAGAACAAACGTTACGTAGGCAAAGGTGGCACTTGTGCAAGTATCAAAGGTAAAAAACATGTGAGAGGAAGCAAACCGAGTGTTACAGGGGCAAAGTGGTGAGTTCAAGTTGCAAGAGGGTACCAAACCCAAGTACATGGATAATACTGCAATAAAAGGCAAACACTCTAATCACAAGAACAAACTGGGAAGGCACTCTTGCGCACTGCACACTACGCACAACACTACACTATTCCACTGGATTCCATGCCACTTGACTACTCTGAATCAATCTACTATATGTCACTGCAGTCTACATCAGTCTATTCCACTCTGAGCCACTCAACTCTAAACCACTCCACTCCAAGCCACTGCACTCTACTCCACTGCTATTACTTATCTGAGCGGATTAGAACTATTGTAATATTTCCCGAGAAACAATAGAGAATGAAACAGTGTTTGAAGAAATAAACATGGCCTGAAGAGTGGAATGAAAAATACATTGATGCTAGAGACTTGTTGAGGATTTGTACACATTTTTTACATCTCGGAAATGAAAACAGAATTAGAATGGCTTAATATGATTTGCTGGCATCATATGTTCCCCTGTCAAATACGTTGTTCATAATTAATTCCTTATATTTTTTTGTATTGGCTTTTCACTCAGGAATAAACCGTATTATATATCCAGAAAAAAGGATCCGTTACACCACATGATCAGCCCACTATACATGCATCCTTCAGAGGCATAGTTTATGTTACTTTCTCATATACAACACTACAAATCAAAGGTGCAAAGCACTTTCAGAACCAACTTTCAGAACCAAACTTAAACAGAACCAAAGCTATTGCTGCAAACGCTTCAAAGCAAAGCCGTGGAATTGGTGTAATGAAAGATGTCAGTTCTTCAAAATATTGTAACAATGTAAAAACTGCTGAATACTGTTCAGTAATTCAGCAAGAGCCAAGACGCTAAGAAAATTCAAGTCAAACTTGGATTGTGCATGAAGTTACGAAATCTTTGACCACCGAAACTTGAAACAGAAACGATTTATTTGAATTTTCAGAAGATGGTTTAACTATCCCGTTGAGGTCGGATAACCTCAAGCCGTATTCCAAAGGAGTACATTGTGGCTGGACAAGAAACTTGGAGATTGATGATTCCAAACTATTGATTTGTAGTAAACAAGAGTGTTTTATGTGCTACCATATTTCACACTCCCATTTGTTACTAAATTTGGCATGTAAGTAAGAAAGCATTAGTATATAGTTGTTTGAATGCTGTTATATCCCTTATATAACAATAGGGACGCATAAAGATTCCCACTAACTTACGGGGTTCTATACTAATGTTTTTTCTATACATACTATTCATAAATGTTTGCGTAATGTCTGTGGGTCACTGATTTGTGCAGCGTATTATAAATATCTCTTTTGATAGGTATTTTTTTAATTAGTGTGTTACCTGGTTGCCCAAGGGTGAAGAGTAGGTCCTGCAACCAGGCCTGTGTGTCCCGCCCCTTCACTGCAGGCATGACCCTGCTGCAGCTCCTGTCCTTACCGGCTCTTGAAGGGTCCACTCCAGAGAGGACTGTGGTGCTTAGGACCATGTGTTTTGCTAAGGTGGGCAGAAAGAGTGATGCTTGACCTAGCCTTCATTCAGAAGGAGAGTACCTAGAGGGATATATGGAAATATACTGCTTCCCCCACTAATGACTTGTAAAATCACACTGTATTGTTTTTTAATTGATGGCGAATTCGAGAGAGATAAATAAAACAGCAAATAAAAGCAGAGGGGCAGATTTACAATAACTGGCGCATTCCTGCATATCAGCAGGGATGCGCCAGTTATTGTGCGCCAAGCCTCCGCCACCATGGATGCGCCGCATTTACAATGCGGCGCACCATGGGGCAAAAATGGCACAGATGCGTCACGCATCTGTGCCGTAAAAGCGGCTCATTGCAGGAGTTGTGTCGCAAGCGCGATGCAGCTCCAGCAATGCTCTGGGGGCCCCTATTGTTAGAATGCTGCATCAATCCTTACGCCTGCTTCAAGCAGGCGCAGGGTTTTGACGCAGCATGGGATCAAAAGTGACTGAGTGAAATCTTGTAGATTTCACTCAGCCATTTTTAGGAGGCGTTCCTGCGCCGGAACGCCCCCCACCCCATGCAGGAACGCCTCCTTCTGGCGCAGGGCTTTACAACATGATGCATCTCCCAGATGCGTCACGTTGTAAGTACCCCGAACCATGGCGCATCTTTTGCGCCACCGCTGCATCACAAAAGTGACGCAACTGCGGCGTAAAAGCGGCGCAAGGGGCTTGTAAAACTGCCCCATAATGTTTCTATAAAAACAAGCATTGGCAAATCCGGTCAGTCTCGCCTATCCAAGAGCTATTGGCTTTGCCAATATGTTTTAGTACTGTTGTACACCAGAGTTGCTGCTGTTCAGCATGGCCAAAAGTTAGTGGCGAAAAGGAGAGTGGCTTGGAGTGGAGTGTCATAAAGTGCAGCAGAGAGGAGTGTTATGGAGTGGCGTGGAGTGGCATACAGTGAGTTGAGTGGCATGGAGAGAATTGAAGTGGAGTGTCATGGAGTAGCATATAGTATTGTTGAGTGTCGTTGAGTGTGCAGTGGAGTAGAGTGTGGTAAAGTAGAGTGGCATGCAGTGACGTAGATTGCCATTGAGTAGTGTGGCATGAAGTGGAGTAGAGTGGAGTAGTGTGTCATACAATAGAGTGGAGTAAAGTGGCATTCAGTGGCACAGAGGGAGTTGCATAGAGCATTGTATAGTGGAGTAGGCCCATAGAATGGCATAGAGTGGACCAGAGTGTCAGTAGAGCAGAGATTAATGGAGTGGAGCATTGTAGAGTGGATTATAGAGGAATGGAGTGTCATACAGTGGAGTGGAGAAGAGTGACCTAGAGTTAAGTGGTGTAAAGTACAGTGGTGCAGAATAGATTGTCATAGAGAGCAGTGGTGTACAGTGCATTCGTTTCGAGTAAAGTGGTGTAGAGTGCACTTGCATAGAGTGTAGTGACGTAGAGTAGTGTAGAGTACAGTGGCATAGAGTAAAGTAGTGCAGCATAGATTGCAGTGGCATAGAGTACAAAGGCGTAGAGTGGAGTAGTGCAGAGTGGAGTAGAGTGCAGTGGTGTAGAATAGAAGGGCATAGAGTGCATTGGTGTAAATTGTAGTGGCGCCCAGTGGTGCAGAGTAAAGTGACATAGAGTGCAATGGTGTAGAGTACAGTGGCGTAGAGTGCTGTGGCGTAGAGTAGAGTGCATTGGCATAGAGTGCAGTGCGTAGAGTGGTGTAGAGTATAGTAGAGAGTCGTAGAGTGCATTTGTGCAGAGTTAAGTAAAATGGAGCAGAGTACAGTGGTGCAGAGTAGAGTGGCGTAAAGTGGAATAGAGCAGAGTGGCATTTAGTTCAGTGTCAGAGAGTGCAGAGTGGAGTGTTGTAGAGTTCAGTGGTGTAGAGTAGAGTGGCATAGAGTGCAGTGGCAAACAGTGGTGCAGAGGAAAGTGGCATAGAGTGCAATGGTGTAGAGTGAAATAGAGTAGTGTGGTGCAGGGTAGTGTGGCCAGGAGTAATGTGGCGCAGAGTAGAATGGCATGGAGTGTCATAAAGTTGAGTGGCAGACAGTGCAGTGCTGCATAGTAGAGTGTAGTAGAGTGCAGATGTGTAAATCAGAGTGGCATAGAGTGCATTAGTGTAGAGTACAGTGGTGTAGAGTGGAGCACAATAAAGTGACATAGAGGGCAATAGTGTAGAACAAATTGACACAGAATTGAGTGGCACAGAGTAAAGTAGCAGAGAGTGCAGAGCTGCAGATTAGAGTGCTGTACAGTGCAGTGGTCTAGAGCAGAGTGGCATGGAGTGCATTGGTGTAGGGTACAGTGGTGAGAATTGGTGCAGTATACAGTGACATAGAGTGGAATCATGTAAAGTAGAGTGACCCATAGTGCTGTGGCAAATACTAAAATACAGTGGTACAGAGGAGAATAGAGTGGTATATAGTTCATAGACATAAACAACAATGGTGTAGAGTGATGTAGTATGTAGTAGCATAGAGTGCAACAGCGTAGAGTAGAATGTTGTACAATATAGTGACATAAAGTGCAGTGGTATTGAGTAGATTGTTAGATTGTAGAGTGAAATGGGATAGAGTGGAGAAGTGCAGGGTAGAGTCGATTGATGTAGATTAGTGGCATAGAGTTCATTGGCGTAGAGTGCAGTGTTGCAGAGTGAAGGAGAGTAGGATCTGCTTCTTATAGTTACCCCCACTTTTTGCTGATGTATCGCTGCTTTTTCCTAAAATTGATTGCATGTTCTTCAGGTACACTTCAGATTGGATACTGGGGTACCCTTATCAATCCCTACTAATTGGTACACTGTGTACCCAGGGCATAGGTACCCCAGAGGCCTCCCAGGGGCTGCAGCATGTATTATGCCACCCCTGAGAGACCATTCAAACTGACACCACAGGTCTGCTATTGCAGTGGTGTATGCACCCCTTACTTAGATATAGGTTCGCTATATCTATTCTAAATCACTGCACATATAAACCTATCAGGCACCCTTATGGTAGGCCTTATCAATCCTGAAGGCAGGGTGCTGGGTTTTATGTGAGAGGGTGCTCATGCATGAGCAGAGCCCCTTTGGAGCCTTCAGAACCTATTTTCTGGGGTTGTTTGTGTTGCAGCCAACCATATATATTTAAGTGCATTATAACCTTGTGGTAAATGCTAACTTTAAAATGGCTGCTTAGAAACATGATGTGTTTGGTGTCAAACACCTTGGAATCATACCTCTACAACAGCAACTGGTGTGGGAGGTATGATTCCTCCCTTGTAGATCTACTACTGTGGGTCACCGGGCTACCCGGTACCAGCTTTCTCGACTTGGGCATTACAAAATGCTGCCAGCCACAGACATGCGTCTGCCATCCTGCTGCTGAGATGACCTCGAGCAATAGGTTTCCTGTCACAGGGAGGTGTGACCACCTCCCAGACAGGATGTAGTGTATTGGGGCTGGGTGGGTGCACTCTGAGAGTGCCTGACAGTCTGCACTGGGGGCACATTTGGTGTCCCTGTGCATAGTCCATTTCAAACCGTTGCAGGAGCCATTTGCTCCTGCTTTGGCGCGAAACTGGACAAAGGAAATGGGTGTAACCAACCCTCTGTCCTGACCCTCCCATAGGTCGATCCCCAGAGTTTGTCCAACCACTTCCTTGGGTATGAAGTAGGAAACCTGACTACAGGACATTAGATTTTTCCTGCAAGCAGAAACCAAGTACTTTGACGAGCTACACTACGCTGGATGACTGAAGAATCTCCCTTGGAGTAAAGGAGTTACTCCCCTGTAAGGCAGGCAGCTTTAAACCATCTGACAAGTTAGCATCTCCCAAGCTCCTGAGGACTCTGAAGATTTATGCAACACAAGGGGTGGGTTCTTGAGCATCTATGAGGTAGATCTGCCCTCTCAGCAATTCTGAGATTTCCAGCCTACACTCCATGAGTGTTCCGTGGGCTGGTATTTTGTGATTCAGCTCGAGGTCCCTTCGCAATCCCTGGTCCGTTAGCCTGTGGCGCCCTGTGAAGGTAACTTTGACTTCCCTTGAGATTTCCTGGTTGCTCCAAATGTGCCCTGACTCCCCATAGCTTGGAGAGTGTCCTGGACCTTGCTGGTCCACACTGGGACTGGTTTTCTCTACCTGTGTGGGTTGCATTTTCCAATGCTTGTTGGTGTTCAATCCGGACACTGACCCCTCAGCACTCAACATCCTTTGTGGGAAAGTTCACCTCTGGACTTTGGATGTTGTCAACATCTCCTGGTCCCCGTGGCTGCAGAGTAAAGTTTCCCGTGATCTCATCTGAAGCACCCGACATCAGTGGGCCTTCATCTACCGAGCCCCTGGTCACCCTGAAGTGACCCAGACTCTGTCCCCTCTGCTTTCAGGTCCTTCTCACCTTGGATGCAGGCTTGGATTCCACCAGACACTTTTTCATCTTCTCGGCAGCAGCACTTCTCTAAGTCACAACTTTGAAAAGGACAAAAGTTTCTGACATCACTTGACATCTATGCACCTGGTTCCCCTGGGATAGGTAACATGGGTACTTCAGTACTCACAAGGGTGCTGGCCTTAGAACCTTCTATGTTACAAAAGCTTTGCTTGAAGTGCTCTCCGAAGTGTCCTTAATCTTTAATTTTCCAACTGTGACTTTCCCATAGAGTTGTACGGAGCTCGCGTCTGTGTTCTCACACTGCACCCGTCCTCCGTGGGTCCCCTGTGTCACTACTTTGGGTGATTCCTTGGGGTCCCAGTGATTCTATGTGCTCTAGGCACTGTGTATGGTTAAGATGTGGTTGTTATACCACTTTCTTAGTATATGGTTTGGTCTCCCTTGGAGCCCACTGTGTATTGTGCTATTTACTGTTGTTCTAGTAATTTAATATTGCGTGCTGTGTGCTCTAATCCCATAAAGAGGTTAGTAGAGAGTGCTTAGCAATAAATACATATATTTTTACATCTTTTGTGTGGATCTCCTTTCATTTGGTTATTCAGGAGGTTTTAATCTTCTAAAACAAGGTGCTTTACATTTCTTCGAGACTTAGCCTGAAGGCTGCTTTCCACAGCTGCCACTAGGATAGCTTTCTTTAAAGGCTGTTTTTGACCTAATCATCAATAAGGGTTGATTGGACTGGTGCAAGGTGCCCACTTTAATTAGTAGACAGCATATGCAAGGCCAACCTCTCACACTGAGTGGAGTAGCATGGAGTGGAGTGGTGCAGAGTGGAGGGTCCTGCACTGGAGTGGCATAGAGTGCAGTGGTGAAGGTGAAGAGTGCAGTTGTGAATAATAGAGTGGAATAGAGTGCAGCGGCATAGAGTATTGTATTGTACTGTAATTGCATTTATATAGTACTAGCAGCCCGCCCCAGCATTGCCCGGGGCAGAAGGGGGCTGGGGGCAGCATTTCAGGCTTGCGTGCACTCCCGCCCCGGCCCCGGCCCGCCACGACATTGTCTGTGTCCCGGACAATGTCGTGGCGTGCGGGGGCCGGGGCGGGAGTGAACGCAAGCCTGAAATGCTGCCCCCAGACCCTGAGCCTTACCGCAGTTGTCCGGGCCAACCTCCCGCACCCGCTCCCTCCCGTCCCTTGTCCCAGAGCCTTACCTGAGCCGCCGCTCCTCCCTGAGCTCCTCACTTCACCGCCGCTCATCCTCGCAAGCCTGAAATGCTGCCCCCAGACCCTGAGCCTTACCGCAGTTGTTCCGGGCCAACCTCCCGCACCGGCTCCGTCCCGTCACGTGTCCCAGAGCCTTACCTGAGCCGCCGATCCTCCCAGAGCTCCTCACTTCGAATCCCGGCGCTACTTTCAGGGCACTACTTTTTTTTTACGTTATATTTTTAAATTTACGTTTCATTTAATTTTCTATAGCCTATGTCCATCTGCACACCCTGAGAATTACAACAATGTATTGGGTGTGTGGATTGGCGCTGTGGTTCCCGAGTTTACCATGCCAAAAGGTTAGTGTTCTCTCTTTATAATAGTAGTATAGACGACTTACTACCCTTTTCTGTGAGTGGCGCTCTACTCCGGAATCCATAAAAGATTAGTGGTGAATTAAAATAGTGAAATATGAAAGTAATTTGAGCGGTGGATATGCTAGTCTTTTGTGTGGATTGAGAAGGATAGTGGAGGGATAGAATAGGGAAACGGTTTGTATTTATAAAGCGCTTGCTACCCATGATGAGGTGTTGAGGCAAGTGGCACACTACTCAGGAACCCAAACGCTACTCAGGACCCCAAAGAAGATTAGAGGGGAATTAGTTTAGGGATATATAAAATTAATTTGAGCAGTGGACATGTTAGTCTGTTATTGGAATTGAAAAGAAATAGTGGAGGGATAGAAGAATGTAGGGTCATGAATTTTTTTCTTTCTATTTTTGGAGTTCTTAGCAGTAGGGTGTGGTTTGGGATGAGTGAAGGGGAGTCAGAGAGAAGGGTTTATAAAGGCTCGTTTGGGAGATCTGAACAGTAAAAGAGGTATGAAATGATGCAAGGGGGTTAAAGGAGGGAAGATTCTTGAAATCGTTCTTTTGGGATCATAGTAGTGGTATGGAGTTTGGGATGAATGAGACAGTGGAGGTAGAGGATATATTGATAGAGGTAGAGCATGAGAAGTAGGGTAGTGCATTGGAAAAGCAGTAGAATGAGGTGTGAGATGAGTCAGAGAGGTAAGTTAGAGGATATATTGAGAGCAGTGTAGGGTGTAAAATAGGGTAGTGCATTAGAGAGAGTAGTAGAATGAGGTTTGAGATGAGTCAGAGTGGAGGTAGAGGATATATTGTGAGAGATATAGGGTTAGATATAGGGTAGTGCATTGGAATTGCTGAATTAGAAGCAAAGAAATAATTATAAAGACACATAAGTACATGGAAGGTATATATATGCATAAGGAAGGTAACATATGTAGGTTAAAGTTGCATTTAATGAACTCTGGCTTTCAAGTGTTGTTGAACTTTAAATTACTTTTTATTATTTCTTTTATTTTTTGTAATAGAATAGTGAAACAACCGTAGATAAATAGTTATGATAAAAGATTTACTTATTTATGCAGTGACTTATATACATGTTGAAATATAGAATAATGTAACTATAAGTAATTTGTACATTTGTTAAGCAGAACTAACAAATATCTATATTTTAAAAAAAGATAACTATTATACATGCTTATACAAAGCAATACACATATGTAGGTACAAATCTATATTCCAAATAAAAGCTTATACACAGAGGGATATGCTGTATATTTATGTTTGAGTATGGTGGCTATGTGGGGAAGAGCCAATTCTTGAGTAGTCTTCTGGAGATACGATGGATCCTATGTTTGCGGGTAAGGAGTTGCATAGTTTGGCTGCTTGAACAGAGAAGGATGTACTACCCATGTTTTTTTCTTGTATGTGGATTTTGAGGCGAGGTGGCACTCTAGAGCGGAGGTTCCTTTTTTGAATGAATTTGTGATTAGTTTCCTGGTGAAGAGTGGTCCTGTTCCATGTATGACATTGTGAGTGATACAAAGCAGCTTGAATGTGAATCTTCTGGCAACCGGTAACCAATGTAGGGCTTTCGAGGCAGACGAGATGTAGTCATGTGGCTTTATTTGTAAGAGTAGTCTGGCAGCAGAGATTACGGTTAAGCAATTATTTCGGTGCATTACAAGATTTATTTATCTAGTTTTTGGGCACACTGTGCTCGAAAAGTTTTGCATTTGTTGCCTTCACTGATGCAGTCGTTAGTCTTTTATGCCACGTTTGGATAAATGGTGGTTTCTTTTGCAAATGCACAGTATTTTGTAGTAAACTCATTACTTTGCTTTTGTTCGTTATCACAGGACGATTTTATAGCAGTAACACACTACTTAAGAATTAAGTATTCCATTATTGCATGCTAGCCATCTCCATTGTTTTGACCACCACAAGTATGTGATTTCAACCACACACGAAAATGTAAAATTTAGCATTTTTCCGGCACTCCATTATGGACACTATGGCCAATTCTGAGTGATGTGCACACGCTCGAAAAAAACAGTTTTAAAGCGCCATTTTCATCAGTCACTTTGGGCCTTTTTTTACAACAAAATGATGCAGTATGGTGCCGGAAGCCATTTTTCTATGCCGAACTGCTTCATTTTAAAATCATAGGGATGCGTTATATTTACAACAATATGACACATCTCCTGTGCTTTCCCATGTGCTGGCGCACAATTGGCTGCCATGCACCAATGCAGAACCCTTGCACCGTGGTGCAAGGGTGCCTGTGTTGCAGGGATAATTGTTTTTGTGCAGGAAGGAACACCGTCCTGCACTAAAAGAATCACAAGAGGCTTTTTCACTAACTATGTGTGGTGCAGAATGCAGCACAAAATAAAGAGAAAAAAACAAGGAGAAATCCCAGGGAGGCGTAGGATTCTGACACATTCCCAGGTTTTCAACATGTTGTAAATAGGGGGATGCAGCAGGATCCATCGGTGTTGAGTTGGAACACCCACAGCAACACATGGCAAAGTGCGTTGTGACAAAGGGTCATATTGACAAGGCCATGAAAATCCACGTGGGATGACTTTACGTGGCCTTGTAAAACTGGGCAGCACACTGTGCCGCTGGTGTGTCACAAAGAGTGACACAGCTGCAGCACAAGGATCTTGTAAATAAGCCCCTCAATATATATCATGGGCACCTTTCAACAGTAGTACACCTTTGAAAAAGTCACCATTGTGTTTCTGGTAGATAATATCCCTTCTCCTTGTAACTCTACCTTTCCTGTACTTGAAACCCTCCCCCCCACCCCCTCAAGGAAGAACTTGTGATAGCTCGAAATGCATTTGGGCACACAAAATGACTTTTACTCAAAGACCCTAATAATTTCCATGTCTGAGGTCAATCCATGGAAACAGCCCATTGGCTCTACAGATAGTGTCCAGCATTTCCAAATAAGTCATTCCTCGCTGTTGTACCCTTGTCAGCCTTTACATTTCCTCAAAATGGGAACCACTTGAAAGTTACATTTGCATCACCATCCTTCCCTAGAAAGGAACTCAGGACCTTATTTGTTGGGTTTGAGATAATATTCTTGTTGTGTGTTTTTAGTCAAAATCTTCAATCTGCAGACTCTTCTTCCAAATAGACTCTTCAAATTATTGATTGTTGTAGGATTTGTATTTTACCAAGACATGGGATACTAGGATTTTTTCTCCAAAAGAAACTTTGGAGCTTTTATCACTAGATCATACAGCATCTCAAAGGTTTGTCAATGGCTCAATCTACATGGCCCAATGCTTAAGGCAAAAGGAACAATGTTACCAACCTCAACCCATAGCACTACAGTCAAAGAATGTCTGCCAGGAAGATACCCAGAGATCCTGCTATGCTACATTTACTGTACCTTGCTGATCTAGCACATACATTTTCACCAAACGTGCTGCCACCTACATGGAGGAAGCACTTTAAGCTAAAATGTCAATGCTGGGTGACTCTGCTTGTCATGGCAGCCCACTCAGCATTGTTTTCTGGGGTTTTTCCTCACATAACCCCCTAAAGAGGTGGTTTGTTTCTGCAACACTCTGAAGTGGTGAGAGTTTTCTCCTAACAGATGGGGTTATTTTTTTCCCTTTTTTTCACCACTGTGCTTATCATAACAGCTAATAACAGGACACATAGCATCCGAAAGTATGCCTGAAGCAAAACAATTATTTCACTGTTGTTATGCCAATGACAGATCAGTTGTTAGTAAAGTATTTACGATAGCAGAGTCAGCTGAGGTTCTCCTACCAGAGACCCAGCAGTTCCCAGGTACTAAATGAGGTGGGAACAGCGAGTATGGCAATGAAGGATATCTGGTTGTTTACAGCCGATGTGCTGCTTCTTCCTCTTCCTCCTCGTTTAAACAGCAATGGAACAGGTACCCGTGGTTCATTGAAACTGTGTGGTGGCATATATGGTGCTTGAACCAGTCAGAGAAGGGTTTTCCTTTTTATCCAGACCTCTCAGGAAACTCTGTTGAATGGCTCAGCATCGGGGGCCTCATGAACTACCTGAGACCCTAAATGTAAAGTTTAGAAATTGTCTTTTTATTTGGGTCAGATAAATTAGCAGGGACCAACGTGGTCTTTGGGCTGGGAGGTTCACTAGATATAGCAGAATTCAAACTTTCCCGAATGCTTGGTATGCGTTGGGACTTAGCATGTTCCTGGAATGTGGAATGTAGAATGCATCAGTGGGAAGGTAAGGGTTGAGTGACAATTATATACACGATGGTGAAGGTAGGGGTCTTTGTTTATTCCTCACATGGAACAAGTGAAACAAGGAGAACTCTTTTCAATGAAGGGTAAGTTACGACTTGAATAGATTTAAGGTCTTCATTGAGTGTTAAAGAGAAGGATGATCAGGGCGCATGGGTGATTAAAGCTTCATCCATAACCTGGATGGTGGTTGTTTCTGTGCCGCAGTGGTGCCTAAGTCAGAATGATTATTACATTAGGAAAAATGTGTTATGATGCAGTCCATTGGGGCAAGATGGTGGCTGCATGAGCTGCACGGTGTTTGCTCCCTGACCAGTTTGTTTTCCGAATGTGAGCTATGGACCTAATTTGCTGCTAATCCCGACACTTCGAGTCCGGCAAAAAGCTGTACCTGTTTTCAGTTGATCCCCGGATTGAATGATCTTCCTTCCCAGATTGTGTAGGATCTGGCACCGCTCGACGGAACTCCGCCTTCGGGTTCCAAGAAGCCGAGCGTGTCAGGCGCTGGGTCTGTGGCGAATGCTGGTTGCCGGCAAGCCGCCGGGTGAACACGGCATCCGGATCGAGATGCCGCCTCGCCGAGTTGCTGCTAAAGACGGAGATCCAAGTGGGAAGGTTAACGTAGGTACAAAAAAACATCCGACGGTTAAGAACCTGGATGTGGTTCCCATCTCCATGCAGGGGGATAGGGAGACGGCAGATAAGGCAGTGGCGAGCGGCGGAATTCCTGACATGGAGCAGTTCCCACTCGACGAGGGAGCTAAGAGAAAGACTCCAACGATCCCTGGAATGTTTTCTGGCAAGCCGGTAAGTGGGAAACCGAGCTACTAGTCTAAGCCACACCTGAAGCGAACGTCAATTCAGTTAAGGAGTAGAGGACCTGTATCTACTTCAGTTTCATTTGTCACTGTCACCGCTACTGTTGCTACTGTTGTTCCCAGTAACTCTATTATGGCTATTAGTAACTCAAGCAACATTGTATCCGGGACAGATAGTGTGTTCACTGTATTAGAAGCTGCAGATACCCATGCTGTTATGGTGCCTTTGTTACCTGAGCCACCTACTGGGATGGAGCCAGAAGGGGGTTCAGGCTTGGATCCCGATTCTCATATTATCCCTGGGGAGTTGCAAGGAGGGGATAAAATACCGGGTACCCCTGATGGCGAGAATATTTTCTATGGCTGAGGAGTCGGATTCTATAGGGGGCAGTGACCTAGATAATACAGATGTAGATGGCTCTGCAGATAATAGTGATGGAGATAGCGCTCCCACAACCGCTGACGCGCTTAGAAAGACGTCTAGTGATATCAGGAGGAAAAAGCACTCAAGCTCCCGGCATCAGAGTATTAATTCGGATTTTAATGCCCATCTCCAATGGGACTACTCTACTACCAATCCTAGAAGTGAGGGGGGCGAGGGAGGTATAGGACCAGGAGTCCAGGAGGAGAACCTCCATGCTTGAGGAACTAAGAGTGAGCAGGCTCCCTCAATGTCTCTAATCTATGCAACTCTTAAGGCAATGCCAGCTGAGGCTCGCAAGAAGCATAAAAGAGCGCAATTGGCATCAAAGAAAATCCAGGGAGCTATCCGAAAGACCACGAAAGCTTGTACTGAAGTTATGGCTCGAACAACGGCTTTGGAAGAACGTGTAGTCGGTCTAGAGGCTGGGCTGGAGAGCACTGAGCAAAAGATATCTGCCAACGATGATAGAATGATGGACATTTTATGGAAACTGGAGGAGTCTGAAAATACGAAGGAATAATCTGCGCTTGCTGGGTATAGAAGAGAAAGCTGAAGGAGGGAATATATGTGGCTTTGTGCTCAGGCTCTTCAAGTTTGCTTTCCCAGAACTTTCACACTGGAATTGGGAAACTGAGATTCAGCGTGTCCACCGATTTCCGTTAATGGTAAAGAGCAATCCTGGCCCGGACCAAAAACCACGAGCAATCCTGATATTTTTGGGGAATTTTTTATTGCGGCAAGCGATATTTGAAAAGGCCCGGCCAGATGCTAAGAAAGTAGCAGAAGGGCAGACTTTCTTTGTGCGACCAGACTTCTGTCACACAACCGTTGAGAGAAGATGCCGATTGAAGCATATGATTTCCCTTTTTCAGAAACTAGGTTGTGAAGTATATCTGTTTCACCCTGCTCAGTTGAAAATTATACATCAAGGGCGGGTCAGGGTATTTACTTCCGAGATCCAGGAAGGGAGCTATCTCAAGGAGATATCTGGTGAATAGGCGAGCCTGTGCTCTGTCTGAAAATAGGTCGGGTCCGAGGTTTGGGGCTTCGTCTTATCTCTGATTTTGTTCTTGTTTTTTTTCAGATGTCTCATCTTCTCCTCCTGTTCCAATAGAGGGGGTCTTGAGTAGGTCTTCTGTTCCTTTTGGAGGGGACAAATGTATTTTAAGGGAAGGACAAATGGAAGCTGCTGGGAGTGTTTTGGAATGTGTTTTTTTCTGAGGCTATGGTTATTATTTCTTGGTGAATGTACTATAAAGTATGGGATGTGTTAGGATAGCCACTATTAATATTTGTGGCTTAAATGATCCAGTGAAACATCGAAGGATAAAAGAAGATGTTCGAATCCTGAAGGCAGATATAATCTGTCTCCAGGAGACCCACATCGAAGCCAGCAGAAGTAAGATTATGGAGCTGGATGGGTTTCAGCTGATTTTATGGCCTAAGAAGGAGGTCAAGACTAGGGGGGTGACAATATTTGCTCGCCGGGTGGTCTAAATTTTTCGCGCTTCATTTCAGACAAATATGGTAGATGGGTAATTACTCAATGCGCAATTGATAACAGCCTGTTCACACTGTGTTTGGTATATGGCCTGGTATTAGATGACCCTGAGTTGTATGATTGGCTGGGAGTAGAACTGGTGGGCTGGCCGCTGACGGTCATACTGTGTGGTAAATTCAGTATTATTCTGGATTGTGCAATATCCACTGACACGGAAATAATATATCAAGGGCGTAAGCCAAAAGTATTTAGATCTCTCAGCCAATTAAAGGAGTTGCACGGGTTGGTGGATATTTGGGCTTTAACACAAGGCAAGGATCCTGGTTTTACTTACTACTCTGCTCCGCACCAATCACATTCAAGATTGGATTATATTTTTATCTCTCAAATTCTGGTGCAGGGCAGCAAAATTGTAAAGTTTCCTAGGGTAATGCCCGACCACAACCCCCCTGGTCTTGGAAGTAAACATTAAATGTCAGAAAAAGGTGTCTAGCTGGACCTTCAACAGGACACTGTTGAGTGATAATTTGTATACAGACAGTATGGCTGTGTGGATCATCAGATTTTTTAATGAGAACCTGGGTAGTACTAGTGTTTAGAATGTATGGGATACCCTGAAGGCAGGTATTAGGGGAGAGACCACGCAGTTTGGTTGGGAGGTTCAGAAGAAAAATAGAAGTGAGCTAAAAGATCTGTATGAGGTGCTGACTAAAGCTGAACTAAATTTGGTCAAGTCTATATCAGAGGGAGGGGATGTCGATATGGCTCAAACCAGGATTTTAATCACTAGATCTGCCATAACAGAGATTTCTTCTGCTAAAGCCGCGGGTAGATATCTTGCTTGGCGAACTAAAGTGTATGAGAGTAATGAGAAGCTGTGCGAGTGAGGGAAAAGGAAGCACAAACCTGAATCACGGGTATTAATGATCCCGATATTGGTTTAGTGACTGACTCAGGTGCTATTCTTGCCGCTTTTTAGAAATTTTATCAGAGGCTATATTCCGAAGATGTCAGAGATTTATCCGGGTTGCAGGCAGAAATCACTGGATATCTCGATAAGGTTAAATTGGATCTCCTGGCCTCTGAAGGCAGAGAAATGTTGAATGCTCTGATTAGTTTTGGAGAGATTATTAGTGCTTTAGACTCAGTGCCATCTGGAAAAGCGGCTGGGCCGGATTTCCTTCCAGGTGAATTTTATAAACAATTTCGAACCCAGTTGGCACCAATTATGCTGGAGATGTTTTGTATGATTCAGAGGGGGGAACCTCCCCCTGTCTCTTGGAGGTATGCAAAGATTGTTATATTCTTAAAGAAAGGTAAGTTGGCTACGGATCTTGGGGCTTATCGGCCCATCCTATTTATAAATAATGACCTTAAGATCTACTCTAAGATTCTCGCAAATAGGTTGGCGTCAGTAATCAAAAAATAGTCTCTCTTCAGCAACATGGCTTTGTACCAGGTCGGGAAATAATAGATCATATAGGCAGGACAATAACTTTGTTTGATTATACTAAGGTGACAGGAGACCCTATGGCCTTAATTTTATTAGATGCTGAAAAGGCATTCAATAGGGTCTCCTGGCTTTTTTATGGGCAGTTATAAAGCATTATGGGATTGGAGAGGGATTCTTTCGAGCAGTCAAAGTATGTATAAGGATCCAATTGCCAAAATTGCATTGATGGGAACACAGTCGTGAGGTTACGTGGTTTTCGACTTCGCCTCGTATCTAGCCGCCATTCTGTATTTAACCACCATTTTTTGTTGCCTCACTCAGGCAGCACGGCGGACGTGGTGAACGCAATGTTTATGCCTTTTTCAGCTGCTACGTGTCTCTCCCGTTAAAGAGTAACTCCTGCCCATGTTTATGAAACCGATGTCAGGGTCCCCGAGTTTTGTAAATCCATGTCTAGACTGATTAATCCATGTCTTACTCCACTGTTTGGGTCCCACCATTCTTCTCATCTCTATCTTGTTTAACAGACCTTCGCTATCCTCTTCGTGTGTTCTCCTGTTTATAGATTGTCCTTTGAAGCATTCAAACATGTTCTACCACCTGCAAATTGAATTACGGGCACTAGTGTTGATTAACTTGAGGGGAGTAGAGCACCCAGGGTCTGAAAGGAGGGTGTGTTTTAGACATTTGATAGCTTGTTTTCAAACTATTCCTATTTGTCAGTTTTGGATGTTTTGGGAGTTGGCATTGTAAACTTGTATAGTATAATAGACTGTGCGCCACGGAATGAAGTGGCAGTCTCCTGATAACCTACCAGTTGGTGTACTTACAGGACCACTGTGCTTAGCTGCAGCAAAAATATCTGCTTTTCTACGCCTAACAGAGTGTCACGTGTCTCTGTCTGCCAAAGTAGGTGAACCCGGAGATCTTAGGCGTGCCCTGCGCCGCCTGGCCCATAAGGTCAGGTTCTCCAGTCGGGAGAGATCAACATAAGGTGAGGCACTAGACAAGGGTGTCCTTGTTCTCCCTTGTTATTTGCTATCTATATTGATCCTTTAATAAGATTGATTCAGGAGAACCAGACAATCCTGACAATTTCTGCCCAAGAAAATTTTAGGGTATGCAGATGACATAGCTATTACTACTTCTGCACTGCAGCAGGCATTAGAGGAAATAGGCATTTTAACTTCTCAATTTGGCAGGATTTCTGGCTATCATCTGAATGATAGTAAAACACAAATAGTTATTAAAGATAAGGTTGTTCTAGTAGACCAACGCATTGTGTCAAATGCCAGGTATTTAGGTGTTGAGATAAGCTCTAACCCTGCAGTCATCGTAGATCTGAATCTCTCACCATTACTATGTAGTATGAAATCAGACTCCAGGAGGATGAATAATCTCCATTTGACGCTAATTGGAAGATGTAATGTCATTAAAATGATTTTCCTTCCCAAAATATGATATTATTTCAGAGCTATGCCCCTGGAAGTCAGCAAGATATGGTTTCAAAAATGTGACCAGGTAGTGTCGTGGTTTTTATGGACGGGGCAGCGCCCAAGACGGGCGCTTAGGTGTATGACGTTACCTAGAGATCGGGGAGGCTGGTCCGTCCCTAACTTTCTAATATATTACTGGGTGATTACACTGAAGAATTTGGGGGAGTTGGTGAATGGGGGTAATCTGGGAGGCTCTTAAACCTCAATTTTTCAATTAATATATGGGGCAAAAGCAAGGGGTCTATTCTTGCGGCAGATAGATTTAGCATATTATAAGAGGGTTAAGTTTAAGGTTTTGCTGGGTGCATATAAAGTTTGGACTGGAGTCCGGAAAAGATTTGAGATTGGGCGGCTTCATCGGTACTCTCCCTTAGTTAATAAATTATTACTTCTGGAAATCTTTCATGATGTATATATTAGAAGATGGGGTGAAAGAGGGATTCAGTATATTGGGGATTTCTTTTGTGGTACCGAACTGCTATCCTTCGATGCCATTAAAGAAGGATTTGGTATCAAGAAAGAGGATTCTTTTAAATATTAAAAAATTTGGGACTTTTTGGCCAAAAGATGTTTGAATCTGAACCGAATTCGTTATTAGATTTGATCTATAGTATTCATCCTGTCACCTCTGCTGTGTACAAATTAATTAAAAAAATTGGAAGATGATCTTGCCAGGCATTTTGATAGATGGAAAACAAGTTTGCACGCTGGACAGGGGGAGTGTGAGGACTCCTGTTGCTTAGTCAAACATTGCGTATCTCAGCCAATTTGCAGGTGCAATGTTTTAAGACTTGGCGTAATCTTTACGAAACCCCGGCATGTATACACCGATGGGGGGGCACTTCGGGGATACATTTTTCACATGGTGGGTTGTTGGCTGCGGACAGTACATATATGTTCGTTACCTGTCCAGGTCTTTCTCGAGTACTATCCAAAATTGAACGACGACTGGAATCTGTATTGGACTACACCGTGTCACTGACCCCGCAGGTTATAATGTTGGGGATTTCTAATCAACTCTTGGTAGAAGCTGACAGGAAAATGATGTTTATTTCAATGGCGGTATTTCGTCTGTGTTTGGCCATGGCATGCTTGATTCAGACCCCCCATCAGAACATGTCTGGTTTAGTAAATTATTATCTACATATAATTGGGAGTTATCTCTAACTAACTGGTTAAGAAAGGATTGGCATATGGCCTGAGAAGTATGATTGTGGTTGGGTCTCCGTATAGTATACAATTATTTTTGTTGAGATTTGTTTGATTTTTCTAGAAGGATGGATCCACCGGGGTGGAGGGTGGGGGGCGAAAAATAAAAGAAAATGGGGCGTCAGTCACAGTTTTCTTTATGTTGTATTTGCCATTTTGCTTTTTGTCTTGTGTTTTGATGTCCTAACAAAGCTTTTTTTTTTAAAAAGGAAGTCATGTTGTCCTAGTTTTCTATTTATGGTGATCACTTTACAGCGCAATCACAAACGGAAAAGGTAGTTTACCAAAACACACACCCCATACGGCAGACCCAAGACCTACTCGCCTTCAGAAGACTCCTCAAGACCTGGCTCTTCGAGCAGTAGCAGCACCCCCCTCCCCATAGTGCCCTTGAGACCCTCACGGGTAAGTAGCGCGCTTTACAAGTACTCTGATTGATTGATTGATTGATTATATCATGCCTAAGTAATTATAACGATAGTTTTGATTGACATTAACTGAATGGTTTTTGACATGACATCAATGAAATTAATGTAATCGATTTCCTTAATTACAACTATAGAAAACTGACTTATGAGCAAATATTTTGTCTATTATTATGACAATTACATCATTTTAGGTATCTGCGATCACTCTGTGTGTCCGTTTTCACATGACTTGACAAAGACTCTGGCAGTAGACGGAACACGTGGGCAGTTGCCATGAATAATGGATGTTATGTTATCCCTGTGAAAAAACAAAGAAAAATGTGTTTCTTTTTTCTCGCAGTTGGATGGGCCCAGTTTTACCATTACTTTATTGTTAGAAGCTGGGTTTCTAGTTGGTAGAGGTTTGCACCCTGTCCAAGTAGGGACCACAATCCTAGTCAGGGTAAGTCAGATACACAACCTAAATTAGCCTGTGCTCACCCTCTCGTAGCTTGGCACAGAGCAGTCAGGCTTAACGTACAAGGTAATGTGCAAAGTATTTGTGCACACTTTAATTACAGTGACACAGTGAAAACACCACAGAAAGACTCTACAACAATTTAGAAAAAGAGAGAATATGGATCTGAGTAAAACAAGACCAAAATGACAAATATCCAATAAGTAGTACATAAGATATGAATTTTCAAATATGAAATGCAAAAACAGTGCTTAGAAGTCACTAGCGGTCAACTGGCTACCTGGGGTCATGAGAGACTTTGGGCCGACTGCGATCCAGGGCAGGCCGGCTACAGAACCCATGCAGGGTCCGCTGAAAAAGTACCTTCTATGGAGTGAAGCATCGATGCCGAGGGTACGGTGCGTTACCCTTTTCCACACAGTCTGGTCGCTGCTTCACTGTCAAGCTATGTCAAAATGCTGGCAGTGCTTTGTCGTTGAGCCACACAGAGCATCGTCATCGGGCCTCGTAGGTTGTGGAACTGCTGTTGTCAAACAGTCCCTGCACCAGTGTCGATGGGTGATGCATCAGTTCCGACTGGCGCAAAGGTGACAAGGCATTGGTTTTTGCAGAAAACAGCTGCACAACCCATTTCTTTGTTCCCAGACCGGAGCGGGGCACCCCAGGCAAGGGTAGGACTCACAAAAGAGTTCAGCATCACCAAGAGAGTCTGCAAAATAAATATTAGTGGATGTGTACAATGCTACAGACTAAGATGAGGGTTATATGTTGCCCAACGCCCATGGCGCTTTAGCTCACATACTTTCCACGTATTCCGGGGGAGTTGCTAATAGACCCTTGTATGAGCACGGATTTAGGTGTTTTGAGTTTTCAACAGAAATGCTCCTGCCTGGTTAAATTCAGGTTTTTAGTAATCCTTTCAATTGTTTGTTTCTTCTTACATTTCTCCAATTTAAGTTTCAAGTTCTCAACAACCAAAGTACAGGTAGGCCAGACTGGTAGGGCCTAATTAGGGCCTAAAGTTTAAACTGTGTTTCTTTAAAAAACATATCACTAGTAAGGATCAAAAAGCCCTGACGAATGTTCCAGACCTTATTAGGCTATTTACAGATGGACAGAAACATGTTGGCAGGTAGCGGATGGGTGTGAGCCATTGTACTCTAGATACCCACCCAATTTTGATTTTTAACCAGACCTAGTGTTTCATAGAATAAAGGCATTTCCTAAGGTTCACTGAGGTACTTTTTAGGTTTGCATCTGGATCCCCATTTCTTTTGATGTTGTCCAGCAAGATTTATGTAAGAACTCCCTCCTGTCTAGTCAGTCTTCAAAGAGGTTGAGTCCGCCCTGGTGACACTGTCCTACCAATGTGGGGACCTGTGATGAAGCAAGACACTAAAAAGTGTGTGGGGTTTCCTCTCCCACTAAGGATGACTTTTCATAGATGATAATCTAAAGTTGAAGCTTGTGGTGCTCTATGTATACTTGTGTGAGCCAAAAATATTGGATTATTGACCACACAGTTTACCATTCTGTCACTGTTATGGTATGTTATGTTAAATCTTTTTATATAGCGCACAGCTACCTCAGCGAAGAGGCGTCCTGGCACTGGTGCCACCGTACCAATATTTTGTGTTATTTATATTGAATGAAGGGATGTACGATGTCTTACCCTTCTCCTCCCCTTCACTTGTGTTTTCATGATTAGTACAGCCTTATTGAGCTGAGAGAGACTAACCAATTCTCTTTTCATTCTTTGTGTGGTTTTCCCGGTTCAACACAGTTTTTCTCTAAACAGTAATCATATTTTGTAACAGAAGGGACACATATATTAACACTAGGGTCACACACAATGGATGGATTATCCATTGTGCACCCTCTTTGCTGGGCGATGCCACACTCACGTTTGCCCAACTTGGAGACTGAGATTCTCTACTTGAAATCAAAAGAGGACAGGTAAAAACACTCCTTCATGGAGCTGTTCTGACCGAATACTTATGGGGCAATGCTGCACCCAATGGATTGATAGTCGCAAACAAACCTAGAATATTTCTAAAAGACAAGGGGCCATATGTATCATGCAAATTCGCAATCGCAAAGGCCAAAATTCGCAGAATTTCGGCCTTTGCGAATGCGAATTTGCTAAATGGAATGTATGATGCAAAACTGGTGCAAAATAAGGAATTCCTTGAAAAATGCACATTTTTTCATTTTTCAAAGTGCCATGTGACGCACATACATGCCCTTGGGGCATGTATGTGCGCCACATGTGCACCCATGCATATTTTAGGGGTGCAACAGGGTGTCCTTTGGACACCCCTGCACCCTTGAAATTATTGTCAATTTGCGATTAGCAAATTCCGAATCGCAAATTGAGAATAACTTCCTATTCATTCCTATGGGCCTCCTGGACCATAAAAATGAATGGGAAAGCATTCCTTAATTGCGATTCGCAATTAAGGCATTCTAAGGAATCGCTAAAAGATGCGATTTAGTACATACATACCCATTTGCGATTCTCAAATAGCGATTTCTTGAAAATCGCTATTTGAGAATCGCAAATGGGTATCTTGATACATATGGCCCAAGGATTTTAGGAAGGATTGGTCACATGTGGCGTAAGTGCACGAGAGACTGGATGATCTTAATAAAAAAAACTGCTAAGAGACTCTTAGATGCCCTAACAATTCAATTAAAAACCAGTGAAAGAAACCTAAAAGCTTGTATGAGTATAACTACATACAAAAAAGTTTGAAGAATCAAATAAAACAATCTCTGTATATCGAGAATATCTTACCCAACAAAAAATGTCGAAATTTTGAAAGGATCCTGAAAAAATTCTCACATGAACCCACCGACCCCTAAGCAAAAGAGGATTTGTTCCTAAAAAAAAGTTTCCAAATTTTAATGGTCTTCACGAAATAGTACGTCTTCAGAATCAGATGGCGAGTACCAGAGATATGACAAACAAAGAAGAGGCTGGTGCTGAACCAACGAGGCTTACAAAGCAAACAAAGATTCCCTCATCCAGTACCACAGTTTGGACCAAATCATGGCTCTAATGAATGCAACTAGGGCTGGGCTGGCAACTACGGAACTCCATCCAACTATGGTCCTCCTACCTCTGTACATCCACAGACCATGTCTTCGTACTACCCAAATTACCCAGTGCCTTGTTTAGAATGTGGACTGGGGAGGGGAAAAGGAAAGAGAAAATGTGTATTCTGGTAAAACCGGGATGGAGGGAAAGACAGCAACTCGGTGCGAGAGGAAAAACCGAGCACGAGCAAATCTTAGCCCCCCCAAAAAAATTAGTATTAAATCTCAGCAAACAAACCCTTACCAATGAAGAAAACTCGGTTCTGGACAAAGGACTGGGGTTTGTCCCCACCCCTAAGGATGATGTCTTTAAAATTAAAATGGAATCAGCCAACTTTGTAAGAAAAGTAAGACTCAGAGTCTTTTTTTAATACAGACTGTTATGTTGCTAAGGTACCGGGAATGCTCGACTAGTAAGTATTCCTGGAATGTTTGTGTTCAAGCGATCAATGCAGTAGTTAGGCAGTTGAAGGGAGGACACCATTGCTAGTAGTGACGACGAGTGGTGGTGAGCTGCAGAATTCATGCGTACCGAGGATCCATTTTTAAGGAAGAACATAACTTTATCTTCAAACAACTATTCAAGATTAATTATGGCCAGCCGATCCACAGGAATTTAAATTACCTCTTATTGCAGCAGACTAAGTGGATCTAAGTGTAGCCTGTTGATACCTGTGTTGCAGAAGTCAATAAATTAGCATTAGATTGCAAGTTTGGAGTATTACACAATGATGTCATCAGAGACTAAATTGTAATGCATGCTTATAATCCAGCAATCCAGGAGAGATTATGGATAAATGGCGATGCTCCTTTTAGAAGAAGTCTTAGCCATAGTGCGTAAGGCATAAATGTATAGCAGATCTGCTGTTGTGTTAAGAGAGGACACTCAAAATTCCTTATAAGTTGGAAAAGTGAACTAGGGTAGAGATAGAATAGAAAAAACAGGGGGTTCCGGGTTTGATCATAGTAGAACTAGACGTAAGGAACAGGTAAAATGTTACAGATTGTTGAAGTTTAGACCATTTAGCATACAGTAAACATTGTCCTGCAGCCAACAGAAATGCACCAACTGCTGTATTTGTAGGCATTTTTCTAACGTTTGCAGTAAAATAATGCTATGGTAAAATTTGTAAATGATTTCGATGAAGATCGCAATATGTCGGGTAATTCACCAGAAGAAGATTCTATGAATAGTCTTGTTATGAATGTAAGGAACAATTTTATTTTAAATATTAGTGATATACTTTGTGTGAATAAGTCAGAATGTCAGATTATGATTGGAGGCATAGAACTAAAAATATCTGCTGACTCAGGCTCACCATCCTGGGATTAATAGAACGAAATCTTTATTACAAATATTTTGGGGTGGCCTGGAATTGACATTGCTGCTGAAAGAATGGTAAGAGAATACAGTGCTTGTTGTAATGCTGAAAAATCCTTTTATACTTTGAAACCACCAATGGGTGTATTATTTTTTCGTGATGAACCATGGGAAACTGTAGCAATAGATATTATGGGACCTGTATCTGATTCTGCCAGTAAATCACACAAAAGTATGTAATAGTCTTAATGGACTGGTATTCACGTTGGCCTGTAGTCAAAGTTATGGACAGAGCTGACACGGATATGGTTTTGCAATTTAGGGATGAAACCTTTACATCTGAAGGTATTCCAGCTTATGTGGTAAGTGACAACGGAGTACAGTTTTTATCCAATAAAGCAAGAACATACTTTGAAAGACTAGGAATTAAACACACAACCACTTCCCTATACAATCCCATTGGAAATAGTGGAGAGATTTAATTGTGTATTAAAAGGTACCATACAATTGGCTGTGAATGCTGGTGAAGATTGGGCCATGCCAGTGGGAAAAATAGTGTGGGCATGGGTCTACCGCCTTTTATTATAATGCGTGGACAGAAACCGCAATATAAGTTTAATTCTTTGTGGTTATGTCAGTCCGGAGTTGAATCTTGGTCAAAGGAGGAAGTAAGAAGTAGGTTGAAACAAGTTCATGACCAAAGCAAACAAATATATGACACAAAACATGGTGTAAAGCCCAGCAAAGTTGAAGTGGGTGATTGGGCGTGGTTTTAAAAACCAGGTTTAATTGGTAAATGTGATAATTGTTTTTTCAGTGCTGAGGAAGTCACAAAGGTACTACAAAATGCTGTAAGACTTAGAAATGCCAATGTTTGGAATTTTAAGAGGGTAGCTGAAGGGAGAAAGTTAGGAAGGAATGACTAACAAAAGTGTGAAACTAACTGGAATTGGTTGATGGATGAATGTGATTCAGATTTGGTTTTTGGAAGAAAAATTATTTCTTCTTAAAATGATGGTACCACTGACAGAAGTGAGGGTGTGATTTCTTCACAAAATGAGAGTTCAGTGGAAGAAAGAGGCCGCAACTTCAGAAGTTCAAGCCAATGCAAATATACCTTTAGTGGTTGATAATTCTAAGGCAATTAGAACGTTTCAAGTTTCAAGTTTCAAGTTTCTTTATTTTGTGCATAGTTACTTAAAACCATTGCAATATTACTGCATAAAATACAAAATATATTTAAAATATCAACAATATGTGTGTGATTTCCTCCATTTCCCTGCATTGTTTTATCTTGTGAAAAATAATCTCCAGATTATATCCAAATTAAAACCCAATGTTAGATGGAACTTTACAAATATAAAGTCAGAGTTAATTATAGACATGCTATGTGTCCTTATATGGCTGGATATATAATGTGCAGACTCATGTTTGTTTGAACCCGCATATATTTCTTTTGCAGGTCATCATGTTTGTGTTGGTCAGATTTTTTCCACTTATTGAGAAGATTATGCCTTTGCTGCTGGGAGTATGTTCTTAATTATGATCTGGTTAGGGACATGTTCCTATTAATGGCGTACTGCCCAGGCCTAGTTTGGTTTTTGTTGTCTTGGGCATTTTTTGTTCAGCCAGCATAAGGCATTTTAGTTGTATGTTTTCTGGGATTAAGCATGCTAGCACTGCTTGCCTCCTGGTGCAGATACCTTTCTGTTTAGAAGGGTTTTTTGAGAAGCTGTTTCCGTACTTGGTGCAGGTCCTTGCATACGCAGATTAGGTGTAGCATGTCGCCTCATTTAGTATTGCACAACCTGCACAGCTCTCGTGCTAGTGACCTTTGCCATGGTGGAAGATGCTGAGTGCACGGAAGGATTTCCATCCTATGCAACCGAAAGTTCTGATTAAAATATGGTTGTGGAGCCAGTGATTTATAGGAGTTAAGGGTCATCCAGGCGTGCGATCTGTTTGAGAAGCTTGCTTTGTCCTCTACCAAAGAGATTTGTTTCAAAGTTTTGCAGACCAATTTTTTGAAGTTGGAATAGACAATTTTTGCATCCCAGAGTTCTGTGAGTTGGGTAGATTTTAGGGCTAGCTGAAAGTAGCTTCTGGCTTGGGAGTGCTCCCTACGCTGTATGTCCTGCCACAGTAGATAGTTTAGCATATTTGTGGTGGCACTTCTAATCCTGTGCAATCAGATGATGTAAGCACCATGCCTGGCTAGATCTTGTCATAGGAGGCCAAACTCCAGCCTTATTTGAGCAGGTGATGTGTTGGACGGAAGGCTGAACATGATTCTATAGGCCTTAAATTGGGTCCTATACAGCTCCTTTGCTTCTCTTCCCCGCATTGCCTCGCTGCCGTAGGTAATTGAGGGGAGTAGTTTAGCCCGGACTACCTTAAGAAGTGGAGCCAGGGTAGGCCCCATCAATTTATTTGCAAGATTTTTCATTGCTAGGGCAATCAGCGCGCCCTTTGTTCTGGCTTTCTCTTTCTGGTGCCAGAACAACCTGTCCTTGTCAAATGTAACTCCAAGGTACTTGTATTTCTGCACTGGGTCGAGTTTTGTGCCACCAAGGAACCAGCTTCTGTTGAGGTTCTTTTTGTAGTTTATTGACATTGTCGTCTGTGTCTTGAACAGGTTAATTTTTAAGTTGTTTTCGGTGGCATAGTTCTGCATCTCCGTCAGTAAATGCTGGAGGCCGACGTAAGTATGACTGAGCAGAACTACGTCGTCTGCTTACATGAGATTGGACAGTGTTTTACCTCCTATCCTTGGTGAGTGGGAATTACAGGCGTCAAGCGCCTTTGGAAGTTCAGCCATGTACAGATTAAACAGGGCCGGTGAAAGCACACAACCCTGTTTCAGTCCCTTTGTTGTGGGAACTTTCAAGTAGATGTGGGTACCGCCACCTGATTTCACCTGCACCCAGGTATCTGTATGAAGAAGTTTCAGCATGTTTAAGATACGCTATGGTATGCCCTATTGTGCCAATTTCCCCACAGTTTGCCCCTCTCTACGTTATCAAAGGCGGCACTGAAGTCAATGTACCATAAATCTAAAGGCAATTAAAACAGATATTGCTGCTGAAAATCAAAAAATTGGAAGGGAATGGAAGGTTCCTGTTTGGTTCAAGGACTATGGGTCAGATGTAGGAAACCAAATACCGGTCGGTAACGGCGGAAACGACCGAAATGTCAAAGTGACACCCTGTCCCCCTTGGCAATTCGGTATTTTTACCGAATCGGTAATTACCGAATCAGTATTTGCCATTGATTCCTATGGGCTTCAAGGCCCATAGGAATCAATGGCAAATACCGATTTGGTAATTACCCATTCGGTAAATACCGAATCCTACCGAATCGGTATTTATTACCGAATAATTACCTACATCAGAATTACCGATTCATGAATACCGAATCAGTAAAATTCGGTATTTATGAATCGTCAAATCTGATTTAGCTACATCTAGCCCTATGTTGTTAATAATGCATAGTTTTTCAATTTAAAGGACTGTGTTGTCCAATGCCTTGTTTTCCATTTTTTCCTGTAATTCTTTTCTTCTTTTTTTTTATATTGTTCCTGATTATTGTTTCCATTTTGTTTCCTGTTAGCAAGGGGGGAGTGTTATGTTGCTAAATTACCAGGAATGTTAGATTAGCAAGCATTCCTGGAATATTTGTGCTCAAGCGGTCAATGCAGTAGTTAGGCAGGTGAAGGGAGAACACCATTGCTACTGGACGTGTCCTTCCGTCCTCATCATCAATAAATGATTCTAACTGCAAGAACCGTGCAGTGAATACTTAACACAGACCTCCTGATGAACAAGAGGCCAACACAGGATTATGACAATAATCAACCTTTACAAGCCCTACTGCCGTAATGCCAGTAAAAGTCCTGGCATTTGAGAAATCGGTGAACAGAGAGGTTGACAATCTATCAAGCAACACATTGGGATGTTTTCATACCTTGGCAAAATTGAAAGAAGGGCACTAACTACCTTGGGATCAGATGACTCAATTGTAATCAAACCAGTTGAGGAGCCATTGTGATCCTCCCAAAG
This sequence comes from Lissotriton vulgaris, assembly GCF_964263255.1. Lineage (NCBI taxonomy): Eukaryota > Metazoa > Chordata > Amphibia > Caudata > Salamandridae > Lissotriton > Lissotriton vulgaris. The sequence goes on from NC_141686.1 coordinate 53,743,865, forward strand.
GACATGTACCATGATGAGTGTATCAAACTTCTCATGGATCTTTCGGAATTACGAGGAAGTTTGGCGCACGAGTAAAAAACATTCCTCGTATACATGGACGACTAATACGTGGTGGAACCGGCATTATTGTACCCTGATGAAGGGCAGTCAATTATGCCCGAAATGCATTGGATTTGATGCAAATGTATAAGATTGAAATAAGAAAATGAATGAAAAGAAAAAAATGAAAAATATGAGAAATATTTGCAATTATACTATGTGAAGTAAAACATGAAAAATCTTTGAAACATAAACTGTGTTCAGAACCCTCATTTCGCGCTGAGGGGTGACAGAGTACCTGCAAGGATGCAACTAATGTCCCATTAGGAGCACTTTTTTTATTTAGAGTGTATCAAACTTCTCATGGACACACAACACTACAAATGTCTAAGCAGGGACCCAACAAGTTAAGTATTAGAGGAAGTAACATTCAAAGTAAATGAAGGCCTAGAGAAGGGTTGGATTATAAAACACGAGGCAAAATTTCTTACCCAAAAAGAGCCATTAGCCCCTTACTTCTACATGATTCCCAAGGTGCACAAAGAGAAATTTCCACCTTGGGCAGGCTTATAGTCTCAGGAATTGGCTCCATTTTGGAGCCCCTTTCACAATTTTGTGAATTCTTTTCTGAGATCACTTGTGAAAAAAATGCCAACATACCTAAAGGATACGTAAGATGTACTAAATCTGATAAAAGAGTTCCCTTTCAACACTTCAAAAGAACTACACCTCAGTTTTGATGTTGAATCCCTCTACACAAATATCCCACAAAAGGCAACTCTACAGGTAATGGAAAGAATCTTTGACACCATAGAATTGAATTCCATTACCCCACAGGATTTTGGATCTAGCACACCTAGTTCTAACAAGATTTTTTTATTTATTTGAGGGTCAGCATTACATGGGACTTCAATGGGGAGCACCTTTTCTCCAAGTCTCGCCTGTTTGTATGTCCACGCTTTTGAGACAGAGTACATTCAAAGCGAAGTCAACCCCTTCCAGAAAAATATATGGCTTTGGAGATGCTATATGGATGATGTGCATGTAATATGTAAGGGCACACCAGCAGAAACAACCACCTTTGCTAATTGGTTGAACACCCTCGATCCGCACTTGCGATTCACAATGACAGTTGGTGGTAATGAACTGCCTTTTCTAGACCTCCAGGGAATGGGAAGCTTACTACTGAAGTGTATTAAAAACCAACGGGAATTAACAATTTGTTACCCTTCGATAGCTTCCTTCCTCGCAGTCTATGAGAAAACCTACCAGTAGGTCAATTTCTCTGACTGCGACACAATTGCATTGAAAAAGAAGAGTATAGAACACACGTGAAAAACTGTGCCCAAAACTTCTTGAAAAGAATTACCCTGAAAGAATAGTTAAAGCACCGACAAAAGAGCCCTAAACAACAATAGGGATCAACTTCTTGAAACGTGGCCAAGGCAAGATAATGAGTGACTCATCTGTGTCTCTACTTATAGCACACTTTCTAATGCTTTCCAGAAGGTGATCCAAAGAAACTGGAATATAATACAAATGGGGGTCATAATATTGAGAAGCCCATGTTTTCATTCAAAAGAGGTAAAAGCATCAAAGCTCTATTGGTGCACACACGCCCCAAAACAATCCCAGTAAAAAACATGCAGTCTACACTATGGAACCTTTCTCCACCCAACGGACATTCACCATGTGGCAAGTGCAGAGCATGTCCCTTGACAAAGAGAGTGAAAGAGGTAGACATTGGCCTTAGAACACCGTGGAGGCTAAAAACTCTCACGAACTACAATTCAGAAAATGTAGTTCACATAATCAAATGTCCATGTAACCTTTTGTACATGGGTATGAACACAAGACATCTGAATAACAGAGCACTGTAGTACCATCCGGTGCAAAAGGGAAACAACCAGACTAACACAACAATACATAGAAGCAGGCCACAATGACAGCGGGATGTAATGGTATGTGTTAGAAAGACTCACACAAACACGCCCCGATAATAGTGAGCCAGTATTCCTGTTTAATCAGAGATGGGTACATAGATTACGTACAGATCTATATGGGCTGAACGATGATATACTATGGGGAGCTTAAAACAAAGTAACTAAGTCAGTTTGCCATATTAAAAATATTGCTGTAATTGGCATACATGAATAGCCCTGGTTTACCCATGCCATCAAAATAACTGATCTTATATCAGTTTAGAATCCTCATTCACCCCTAATTTGTATATGGTTGTATACCGAGGCCATATGCAGACTCCAAAAAACTGTTATCATAACAGTGATTGCAACATAACATGGTCTGTGTTGAACTGTGTTTCAACATACGATATTTTGAAAGTATGCACACAACAGACAGTTAGAGACAATATTGACCACACTGTCCCTAATGTGTCCAAAATGACCCACACATTTTTTCTTTTTTCTTTTTCCAAGATATGAGAAGTCTGTAGCATTAAACGACATGACACGGAGCGACATTAGTCCGATAGGAGGACTACATCATCCATGAGTACTCGCTGTTGTGGTTCCTTAGGGTACCTGCAATCACTTCCGCTTCCGCCTCAGCGAAGGCTGTAGAAGGCACATATTCAAAACATTTAAAAGCTACACCACATACGTAACCCCTTGTACCTTTGGCACAGAGCGGGCTGCGAACTCGGTGACATGAAAGGGCGCTCCCTTTGACGAAGTAAGTTTAGGTGGAGATACGCGAGGGACGATCAGAAATACTCTAGCACATAACTAGTTTTTAAATAATCTAAGGATTTTGCTTGCCATTTAGGAGTGTTATACCTTACTCTAAAGATGTGCACCCAAATTGAATTCTCCTAAATTGGAGAATCCATGTACATTGGCCCAAATATCTCTTTTAAAAAAAAAATATTTTTATTAGAAGATTGTAATACAGTACATCACTGGGTAAAGTATGCCACATGGCCTTGCCGTATCAGTGCAAGTCATATTATGGTAAACCAATATTTACAGAAGTGTGGCTCAATGGTTAGAGCGGCAGACGCTGATGCAGAGGTCTGGCCCGGGAACAGGGTTCAATTCCCGCCTCAGTGGGTCTTGGGCTCAATTTCCTCGCACCTGATAATTCTCACCTCGGTGCCTTTTCTAATCATGGGCCCCACTCTGCAACTCTGGGCAATAGCTTGCTTAATCTCCACAATGGCCCCAACAGCGCTAGGATGCCTGGTTGCACCTTGGGGGTGCACAGGAGTGGGCGCCTCACAGGGAAAAAGCCAGGAAGGGTTCCACAGCGGTATTCGTACAAGCGCCGGAGAGACCCCATGTACTGTGATTTGGGCGCTATAAAAGTAATACAACATTTACATTTACATTTACATATATCACAACTTAGCATTTGTATACCTTTAAACATACCCAGTATCATTCCTGCTTTCATTTTGTTTCGATTTAAAGAGAAAAAAAAACATCACCCATTTTCCATAGCTAGTTTTCATACAGCTCTGGCAGGATACATCCTGTGACACGATATGCCACCCAGAGAGCACTGAATTAACATGTAGCTAAGCATGAGAATTAAAAAAAACAAAAAAAATCTTACCAACTTCCCCTCCCTCTCCCTCCCCCCGTAGGCTCAGTGAATGAGAGACTATACAGAGTACACATCGTCCAGTTCTGCACATTGTCTTTTTGTTATCCACATACATTAGTATGCTGGCCTCCAGCAACCCCCCTGTGCGGTTCATAGAGTTCCAGCTCCACCTCCTTGCTGCCCAGCCCAAGCCTCATCAGAACACACTCTAGGGACAGTATTCTAGTATGTCCATAGCACTGAGCTCCTCCCAAAACAAATTCCGGTCCATGCATATAGGCGTCTACGCAATCCGTGCTGTTCCTCCCTTTTCAATTCCACTCCCTCAGCCCTGACCCACCTCGTCAGCTCGTCATACCAATCTTTCAATGCTGGTGGTCTAGCTGCTTTCCATTTCATTGTAATATTACGTTTGGACAGAATGAGCGCTGGCTCAAATATCTCTTCAGCAGTCTCTTCGACAGTAGCAATCTAACTGCTGAAGATTTACATAACCTAGTAAATGTCACAGTTGAACGGGTTCAGCCTTTCAATCCATCAAGAGAGCTGGTTACATGCAGACACAGGTGTACATGTGTGTGCACACGAGTAGTGGCGGCACAGGGGAGATTCCTAGTGTGCGGAGTCCAGGAACAGCTACAAAGTGAATGGTGTGGCAGGACTTGTGCAGAATTGGGTGCTGACATGGAATAGGCTTTATACACTGGGAAGGAACATGCCAGGGAAAGTCAGTGTGCTTTACTGTTTTCACTTCATTATTCCCCTTTGGAGCTGTGGAGCCCATGGGCTAGATTAACTTTCATAAGGCCTACAGATTCCAGACACGCACTAAAGTCCACTGTAATGATTGTGAGAAGTAGTATTCTGCAGACTCCAAAGTCATGTTTGTACTGCTTTTGGGTCATCCAGAAATGTCACATTTTTCTCAGTCAGTCATAACCAGGGCCTGGCTGAGGGCTGACATCAGCAGGATGGATTGATAACCTTTCATTCATAAGCTAAGGCCTCCTCTCCATGAAGAGAAGATGGGTGGAGCTACAGGCTTATCCATCAGCAGCTATCACTGGGTGCCAGGCACCAGGCTGCACCAGGGAGGGAAGGCAGCGTGGGGGGAAGTGGCTTCAGAGACCATGTGGCAAGAGACCCTGGACTATGCCATTTTGAACAAACCCAGAGGCTGGGCAGGAAGCAGGGGCAGTGAAGTGATGTGTCGCTGTTCGATAGGACAAACAGAGACTTCCTGCCAGCCCCCTACTCAACTTTTAAAAAGTGCTTGCACAGGAAGTGAAGCTCTCTCTGGGGTGTGGTCTGCTGAGGCAGAAGGTGCTAGAGCCTGGCGCAATGGGCAGTTGGAAGGAGGAACCCCCTGACTGCCCCCAGGATCCTGAACAGCACCAGGAGAAGAGTCCAGGACCAGTGTGCAGAAGCAGGGACCTCTGCGCAGCGAGAAGAGAGACCCAGGAGGAGTGCCAGGCGAAAGGCTGTTGCTGGGAGCAGGTGAAGACAGCTCCCTGCTGAATCATCCTCTTTGAGACCAGGAGGGCAAAGGAGAGTGTTCCCAGCAGCTGGTGCGGACCAAGAGGAGCAAAAAGAAACGTGAATTGTGAGAATCGGTCCCCAGGGGGCCGAGATATGCCCCCGAGAAGGCGACCTTTGACCCCTAAGTGGTCTGACTATGAAGTGCGTGGGGCTCCGCCACCGGTCTCAACTAGGCCCCCCGGGTGGGTCAGGTCTCGGGGGCTGCCCCCAGCTGGAGGGAAGCCGGGGAGCATTGCCGTGCTCCCCATGAAAAATGCCCATCAGTGGGGCCAGGAGCCCACCTTGGCCCCCGCCGAAGATGGAGCCAGGCGGTGAGCACTGTCGCACCCCCCACAAAGATTCTTAAGGGGGCCCGGAACCCACCCTAGCCCCCGCCGGCGAAGAGCGGCTGGGGAGCGCCGTCGTGCTCCCCGTGAAGAGGAGGAGGTGCCCGGGACCCCATATCCAGGCCCGCAGTGACCGTGATGGGGGGGAGCGCTGTCGCATCCCCCTGAAGATGTCCGGGGGCCCGGGACCCCATCCTCGGGCCTCAAAGAGGAGTAGGAGACCAGTGGAGTACCGCTGCACTCCCCAGAGGTCTCGACTGGACCGCGGGAGTCCTCACGTCTGCCCGCTGGAGTGGGCAAAACAGAACTGCTGTGCCGGCTCCTGCAGCAGCACACTAGGGTGCTGGCCTCACGGGGATCGGCGGGGGCAGCCGGGGGTGGGCTCCCCAGGCTGCCCTCCAACAAAGAAGGCAGGTTGGGTCCTGGGAGTGATCGGGGCCCCAGAAGAAGAGTGGGGGCATTGCGGGGCCCGGGTGGGACCGAGTCCCCACAATTCAGCCGTTCGTATGGGGGTGGGCTCCCCAAGCTGTTACCCTCACCTGAGAACCTGGGTGGGACCAGGCCTCCCACTGAGGCCCAGCTATGCCGCAAAGCCACCAGCACCACCAGCGCAGCTCTGCCCAGCACAGCGGGAGAGGCGCTCATCTAATATGCAAGGAAAGGGGCCTGAAACGCCACATAATGCCTTGCAAGGCAAGAGGAAACCTATGATTTGGGCATTTTGGTGGCCGCCAGAGGAGAGGGACCACCCCCATTTGCTGGAGAGGCACAGGGGGAGCTGCAGGAGCAACGCAGTCTCCCCCAGCACGAAAATGGTTGATGTCCCCCCCTAAGTTTCCTGGGGATTTGAAAGGAATAACTCCTCAAGGGCTCAGCCAGCATGTTAATTCTTTATGGGCAGGAACTTTGGTTCTACAGCTGGAAGAGGAGAGAGAAGTGCACCATGGGATGAAGGGCTGAGTTGGGGATGTCTGGAAAAGGGCATCCCCTGGAGGTGAAGAGGTGTAATTGCACCAGAAGTGCATTTACTAACAGTTATTTCGTTTAGAGGGACTGAAAGTCACATGTGTAATGTGTAGTATCTGTGTAAGGTGATGTCATAAGCAAGGTGGGGTTATGTTGTCAGACATTTCTGCTTAGTGTCTGGCTGTATATTTCTAATCCTGTGTTTTCATCTGCGTTGCCTTTAGGAGCTGTAATTGCAATGCATTCTAATGATACCCAAATGTGATGAATACTGTCATTCTAAAGTGATGCTTAAACTTATATTCTTGCTGCTCCGCTTAGGTGAAGAACCCAGAATGCTAGCCCTTAAGATGTAGAGGGGTATACGTCATGGTCAGTAGGAAATGCTCAGTCAGGGTTGTGTGTCACCAAGGCAGGGTTACCTATTTTAAATGCTTGTTGATATAATGGGGTGGGACGCCACTAGAATGGTGCCAGTGCGCAGTGCCCTCGCTCCAGGTTATGTTCAACTACCTGCATTGGGGGCAAGATGATGTGCATACATGGGAGTGGTGTTACTAGACCCCACCCCCCGCGGGAGGGGTGGAGAAGTTACGTAATGTCACAAATTAATCTGACAGCTTATGTATATTTGTAAATTGATGCATAGTATTGAGTAGTGTGTGTGTTTAATAAATGTACTCTTACTTTTATAAAGCAAAATACAGACTGGACAATCAATTATTGAGTGTTATTTCTGCGCACCTGCAAATGGCGATTACTAGCCCACACCACCTCCCTTGAGTAAGCCTCAGACTGCTCTGCAACGCTACCCTCTCAGAGTCAGGCACTACAATTGGGTGTTTGGTTCCTAGTGAAGGACAAATGTAGTCATGTTATATGTGCAGGCCTCAGAGATGCTGCCTCGTTTTCCAACACATAAATATTTAAAAAGCCATATATAACAAAACCTCAGCTCATGAACTGAGTTAGAAGAAAAACATTCCCAACAACTAACAATTTGGTTGGTTGAATGGTTGAAAAGCTTTTATTCGATATGCAAGATATCTTGAAAGCATACATACATATAAAAACAGCATTTCAAAACAGTAAATAGATATGTCAACATTTAGATACTAAGACAATAAAATAGGATTTAACCCTAGATAAATTAGCTAAAAAGTGAATTAAATTGAAATTGACAATCTCTTGCAGCGAATCAACCATGAGCTGTTTAAAAATTTGGAGACACCGCAAACAATTGGAGGGGAGGTATCAGTCAATAAAATACGTAGAGCAACCAAATGCCTACGTGTTCCCAGGCGTCTAAAAAGAGTATTGAGCCAGTATCTCCTAGGATTAGTATAGTCCGGGCACTCAAAGAAAATGTGTGCTACCGTTTCAAGCCTAGATGAACAAAGGGCACAGAAGGGCGATAAATGAACACCGGATTTCCATTTTGACACAAAGGCCCCGATCAGGAGGGTGCCTACCCTGAGCTTAAAGTACAGAGCCCTATCAACTGGCAAGGTGATTAAGTCCAGGTAGGGTTCGTAGGCTACCACATCCTTTATTTTCAAAAATACTGCAGTCGAGTTACAGTGGTTTGGGTTCCCGATAAGTTGGCCAGAGACCCAGTCCCAGTAGAGTTTTTTGAGGACAGCCTTTGGTGGAGCAGATTTTGTAGTCCAACAGTCCCCCAGGCCCAGCTCCCCCAAAAGATTTTTGGTGTCCCTCAGCCACTTAATCTTGGCCCAACCTCCCATGCTCATTACCTCCGCCAAGCAGTCGGCATAAGATTTTAACTCCGGGACCCTCCATATGCGGGACCATAAGAGCAGTGGTCGAAGGCGAGCCTGGTCTTTAATGCTCTTGCAACCCACGTCCAAGAGCACCGGGACTGTCGGGGTGCTCGAGGGGAGAGCTAGGAGGTCCTTCAAAAACTTGCTCTCAGCCTTGGATAGGGACTCCAAATTGCAGTGGCCCCACAACTCTGCCCCATACAATGCTGATGTTACGCCTCTGGCCTTGTAAATCTCGATTGCAGGTCTCACGAAATGTTTGGGTGATGCTCGAAATTCCCTAAGCAGAGCACCCCCTACCTTTTTGTGATTCAGGACCATCTTGTCAATATGGGAGGACCAACTCATATTGTCGGTTATGCGTAGCCCCAGGTAATCAAATTCAGAAACTTTCTCCAAGGGGACGGTGTACAAAACAGGCGGGCGTCCTAGTTTCCTTGGAGGGTGCAAAATCAGGTATTTAGTTTTATCCACATTGATTACCAGTCCTCTGGATGAACAAAAGTCCTGGAAGCGGGTCAATAGCTTCTGTAGCCCCTGGGGAGTCTTTGACATGAGGAGAGTATCATCTGCAAACAGCAGAGTAGGAATCCGTACTCCCCCCAGACAGGGTGCGTCCGCTGGTTCTTGCTGGAGATGCTCGACCACACCATTGACGTACAGCGAGAAGAGTGTGGGAGCTAGCACGCAACCCTGTCTGACACCCCTACAGACCGGAATCCTATCCGTTGTTTCCCCATTTTTCCCCCAACGGACCTGGGCATAGTTGCTAGTGTGAAGTTTAATGAGTAGGGACAAAATGTAGGGGGGCAGCCCCAGGCCCTGTAGTACCCTCCAGAGTTCCTCCCTAGGGACCAGGTCAAAGGCAGTCTTCAGGTCAATAAAGGCCAGGTAAAGACTGCCCTTGCCTAGTTCCACGACCTTCCAGTTTAAGAGTGCTAGCCTGAAAACCTGCTCAATGGTGCCCATTCCTGAGCGGAATCCGGCCTGGAAGTCAGATAGCACTCTGTTCTCGTCCACCCAGTGGAGAATCCTTCCCAGAATTGCCTTTCCTGCCACCTTTTGAGTGGAGTCGATCAGGCTAATTGGCCTATAATTCCCTGGGCTATCTCTGCAACCCTTTTTATAAATGGGAACGACCACCGCCCCTCTCCATGAGTCTGGTACTGGGCCACCCTTCAAGATGTCATTTAGAAGCGCAGAAATTACATTGCCCCAGTCAGATGGATATGCACACAAAAGGTCTCCTGGAGCCCATCCAGTCCTGCAGCTTTCTGTGGTGCCACCCACTTGATAACCTTCTCTACGACCCGTACCGTAAAAAGGTCAAGAGTGACATCCCCTAACGAGAAGGTGAGTGGGGCTGGGTCATTTAGGGGCCCTTCTACCGGTGAGTATAAGGTCCCAAAGTGTTTTGACCAGTTCTGGGGAGGGATGTTACATGTCCTCAGGGTCTCATCGGGTCTGTTACGGGAGCCCACCAGATTCCAAAACCCTCTTGCATCCTTACTTTTCCTGGCAGCCAGTAGGTCCACTCAGAACTTTTCCTCCCATTCCTTCTTAGCAATTTGGAGGGTCCTGGAGTAAGCCTTTCTGGCCTCCCTGGTCTTAATTTGCGATTTGGATTTGACTGCCTCTACCAGTCTAGTCTTCATCACCCTACATGTGTGGGTGTACCATCCCTTAACTTTCACTTGCCTTTCTTTGGTCCCTGATCTACTTGGGTGAGCAGTGAACAGATTAGTTAGGGCCTCGGTAAGGTCCCAAAAAACCCCACAGGCCGCCCCCACCCCTCCCGTAGTGGTCCCCAGATTTAGTTGTGCTAGGGCTAGGAGATGAGTTATTGCTGCAACTTTCTCCTCAGAGAGGGTGAGTTTCGTCCACTTCATTCGCCTCCCACAAAGTGATACTTGCGACTCGCCCAGATCTGCTGTGGAGGAGGGAGCAGAGCCTCCCCTGCCGGCTATCCACCAGGAGGCTAGAGTAAGGGAAAGTAAGTTGTGATCACTCTCTACTGAGGGGACCACAACCATGTCCCTCACCGAGTTCCACAAACACACATCAAGCAAGATGTAGTCAATTCTTGATGTGTGATTGGGCCGGTTGTAAGTGTGGGCCCCCCCCTTGTCCGATTCTGACCTCCCGTTTAGGGCCCTCAAGTTGAACTCCATACTGAGGGTATACACCTGCAAGGCCACCTCTGTCCACCTCTTGATGAGAGCTATCTCTAAAGCGGGAATCCCCCTCCTAGCATTCTCTTCATCCTGGTCCAGGGAGACGTCCGAGCCTAAGGGCTCGAACGTGCAATTGACATCACCAGCAACCAGGGTGCAAGCCTTGTATGGGGTTGATCTTAAGAGGCCCTCCAGAAGTGCAATTGTTGGGGACTGCCTTCCCCCCTTAGTACCTCGTGCATAAATATTGTAAATATTTAAAATAGCACGGCCCCTGGAGTCCTTCAAGGTAATATTAAGGAGGTCCAGGCAACCGGTCTGATGCTCCATTATCCTACAATTCAATGAAGCAGCAACCCAGATGAGGAGGCCACCAGAGGGGCATCCCCTCCCCGATTCTGAGCATACTGCTGGGATAGAATAGGCCGAATAACCCGCCTTATGAGTGGGCTCCGTGCTCCATGTCTCCTGGAAAATGCATATGGAATGCTCGTCCACCAATGCATTCCAGTCGGGCAATGTCAGCTTCCTTGAAATTCCAGCAACGTTCCAGCTGAAGAGCTTAAAGACTGGGTCCGTCACAGCTGGGATGCTACCGGATACAAGGTCATGACAGGGGGCCGCCCCTTGCGGGTCCACCGGTATTCCACATACACCAGTGGTTTCATGGGTCTCTACCATTCCCCCGACATTGAGTAGTATAGAATGGGTTTTGATTGGGGATGGGGATAAGGAATGCACTATGGTAGAGGGTGAAGACTCTCTCAACTCCCCCTCTACCGTCCCACCCTTGCCCTCAAGTCAATAGCCCCTGGAGCCCCAGGTCGTCTCCGGCCACCCAGCTTGGGGATAGAACTGGGGCGCCACAGAACAGCGTGGGCCTCCACTAGGGCCGTAGCAAGTCTCCCTAGTGACAGGCCTGAAAAAGTTAACAGCAGGCCTAGGGTAAAAGTATGTCAAATCCACTGCTCTAACACCAGGACCATCCGCCTCTTGATTTTGGCCACAGATTATCTTCGCCACTCTGTTGTCCTGGAAATTAATGATGATACAATCTCCCTCCAATCGCTTCTTGACCTGTCCCACCCAACCTACCCTGCGGACACTGAGGATTAATCCATCCACACCTATTGGAAGTGGTTTGTTTGTTTTTAACCAGTGGAGACTCTTATTTTTTAGGGCCTGGTGGGTCTCAATCTGATTAGCCTTCAGTGGTGGGACGCTGACAAGCACTACTACGTAGGGATGGCCATCAGGGGGAAGATTAACCGGAGGGCTCCGAGGGGTGGCCTTTGGGGGAGCAACTACAGTAGCGTCAGATTCCAAGTTGCATCTGGCTACCTTAGCTGGCGGTGCTGCCCCGACCCCCTTGCCATTGACACTCGGCTGGGCAGTTTGGCTGCTCTTAACCAAACCCGCACCGGCCGGTGTCTTTACCAGAGGTGGTTTCTTGTGCTGATTTTTGGAGACCACGGGGGGCTTTGTTTTTGTATGGGAAGTATGAGGGGCAGGACCTGGCTTAGAAGTAGGAGGGACCAGGGGGGCTAAAGATGGATCCCTGCAGGGTGCTACATCAGGGAGAGGAGTTGACATTGGTACAACCTGCACTGGGACAGGAACTGCAGGCAATCCTTTTCCCATGCTCCTACCCGCCAAATCCTCACTTACTCTAGACTGGTGTTTAATAAGAGTCTTGAGTGAGAAAAAATTATCAAGGGTGGATTATTCAAATTTGTCCACTCTCGCCCCCAAACCCTTGAGTTGATCCATCAACGGGACCAATAGACTTTTAAACAGGTCCGTAATTATTTTGAGGGAGTCAGGTTCTAGGGGGACGGCTAACCCATCATGGGCATTAGGATGTACAAGCAAAGTGTCAGAAGTTGTTCCCACAACAGGAGGCTCCCCTGCCCTACCATTGTGAGCTGGAGCTAGGCCATTTTCTGCTTTTGACCCAAAACCCCTTTGCCCCTGCTGTCTTGGACGCTTGTAGAGTGTGGTGTGACTACCTTTGCGGGAGCTCACAACCCTTTTCCTTTTCGCCTGTTTAGTGGTGCCTTGGAACAGGCCGGGCAATAGCGGCTCCATGGGAGGAGCCTGATGTAACGGTGGGGAAGTCTGGCCGATGGCGGTGCACGGTGAGGCTTGAGAGTTCGTTTCCCCCGCCGCCTCGATACCAACCACCACTGGCAAAAGAACAGCAAGATTCTCTAGTCTATCTATACATGCTCCTATTGCCGACAACCGAGGCTGCACTGGGGCATCTAAGGGGTAGAGAGATGGAACCCGTTCAGAAGTTGAGGACAAGGCCTGGGCCACAGCAACAAGGGAGGAGCGTCTAGCTCGTAAGTAGACCTCAGAGAGGCGACGTTCGGTCATCACGATCTCCTTCTCAATGACCGCTGCTACTCTAGTTATGAAACGGTCCATAGTTCCTATTGTAGAACTCCCAGCAGCTCCTCCCTCTCCCCCACACCTGAGCAATTTCCCGGAGCGGGTAGACATGGTAGGGTATACTCCCTCTGCCACATTCACGCAACCTACCAGGTCCACAGGCAAAATGTTAGGGACGTGGCCCAGCCCAGCCTCTGTCAGCCCCTGACTGCTACAGACTGCCCGCCCTTTGCTCGGGCTTCGCTCGGCGTCTCGCTCGCGTCCCGCTGAGCGTCCCGCATGGTGTTAAATGAGGGGCGTTGCAGGCGTGGTGGGAGTGTCTCGTTGGGGGCGCGGCCGTGCACACCTGTGCAGCGCAGGGACTCCTGGTCTTCCGAGTCCCTGCTATCGCGCTCCCTCTGCAGCCTCTGGTGATTCCTCCTCCTCCTGTTGGCCCCAGGCGGCCAGTCAGCTCCTCCTGCCCCTCGCCTCTCACTGCGAAGCGGGTGCGGCGAGCAGTAGCGGGAAGCGGCGGTACCCTCAGGGGGTAAGGGCAGGCTGGTGCAGCAACTCCGGTGGCTCCGATGGCTCCCAGGTAAGGTGTAGTGTTTTGGCGTGTCCCGCCGATGGAGGGGGGCACACGCCTTTTCAACTTGGTCAGGCGCGGTGGACGTGTCTCGCTGGGGGCGCGGCCGTGCACTCCTGTGCAGCGCAGGGACTCCTCGTCTTCCGAGTCCCTGCTAGCGCGCTCCCTCTACAGCCTCTGGTGATTCCTCCTCCTCCTGTTGGCCCCAGGCGGCCAGTCAGCTCCTCCTGCCCCTCGCCTCTCACTGCGAAGCGGCACCCGCAAAGCGAGTGCGGCGAGCAGTAGCGGGAAGCGGCGGTACCCTCAGGGGGTAAGGGCAGGCTGGTGCAGCAACTCCGGTGGCTCCGATGGCTCCCAGGTAAGGTGTAGCGTTTTGGTGTGTCCCGCCGATGGAGGGGAGCACACGCCTTTTCAACTTGGTCAGGCGCGGTGGGCGTGTCTCACTGGGGGCGCGGCCGTGCACACCTGTGCAGCGCAGGGGCTCCTGGTCTTCCGAGTCCCTGCTAGCGTGCTCCCTCTGCAGCCTCTGGTGATTCCTCCTCCTCCTGTTTGCCCCAGGCGGCCAGTCGGCTCCTCCTGCCCCTCGCCTCTGACTGCGAAGCGGCATCCGCGAAGCGGGTGTGGCGAGCAGTAGCGGGAAGCGGCGGGACCCTCAGGGGGTAAGGGCAGGCTGGTGCAGCAACTCCGGTGGCTCCGATGGCTCCAGGTAAGGTGTAGCGTTTTGGCATGTCCCGCCGATGGAGGGGGGCACACGCCTTTTCAACTTGGTCAGGCGCAGTGGACGTGTCTCGCTGGGGGGGCGGCCGTGCACTCCTGTGCAGCGCAGGGACTCCTCGTCTTCCGAGTCCCTGCTAGCGCGCTCCCTCTACAGCCTCTGGTGATTCCTCCTCCTCCTGTTGGCCCCAGGCGGCCAGTCAGCTCCTCCTGCCCCTCGCCTCTCACTGCGAAGCGGCACCCGCAAAGGGAGTGTGGCGAGCAGTAGCGGGAAGCGGCGGGACCCTCAGGGGGTAAGGGCAGGCTGGTGCAGCAACTCCGGTGGCTCCGATGGCTCCCAGGTAAGGTGTAGCGTTTTGGTGTGTCCCGCCGATGGAGGGGAGCACACGCCTTTTCAACTTGGTCAGGCGCGGTGGGCGTGTCTCACTGGGGGCGTGGCCGTGCACACCCGTGCAGCGCAGGGACTCCTGGTCTTCCGAGTCCCTGCTAGCGCGCTCCCTCTGCAGCCTCTGGTGATTCCTCCTCCTCCTGTTTGCCCCAGGCGGCCAGTCGGCTCCTCCTGCCCCTCGCCTCTGACTGCGAAGCGGCAACCGCGAAGCGGGTGTGGCGAGCAGTAGCGGGAAGCGGCGGGACCCTCAGGGGGTAAGGGCAGGCTGGTGCAGCAACTCCGGTGGCTCCGATGGCTCCCACGTAAGGTGTAGCATTTTGGCGTGTCCCGCCGATGGAGGTGAGCACATGCCTTTTCAACTTGGTCAGGCGCGGTGGGCGTGTCTCGCTGGGGGCGCGGCCGTGCACACCTGTGCAGCGCAGGGACTCCTGGTCTTCCGAGTCCCTGCTAGCGCGCTCCCTCTGCAGCCTCTGGTGATTCCTCCTCCTCCTGTTGGCCCCAGGCGGCCAGTCAGCTCCTCCTGCCCCTCGCCTCTCACCGCAAAGCGGCACCCGCGAAGCGGGTGCGGCGAGCAGTAGCGGGAAGCGGCGGTACCCTCAGGGGGTAAGGGTAGGCTGGTGCAGCAACTCCGGTGGCTCCGATGGCTCCCAGGTAAGGTGTAGCGTTTTGGCGTGATTACACCACTGCTTACACAAAAATCCTAAATAATTTGTTTTCTTTTCTTTTTTCTAACCTACCTCAAAGATGGTACCTTGCCATCGAAGAGAATGCGGTATTACAGTTGCGTTTGAAGTGGAGCAGTGGCGTAACACAAAAGTATGCCCCCCCACATACCATCCATATCTCTACCGCCTCAGAATGTAATGAGGCCCTCCTGAGTCTTCCATGTCTCAGAAATATTAATTAACCTGCCGTGCCAAGATGTTAGCGACTGTTTCCAGTCGCTAACATCTTGGCACGCCCACTTTGCATGTTATTAGTGATAAATTTCTCTGACATGCAAAGTGGGGCCCAAGATGGTCGCTATCTCCTACTAGCTGTCGCTAACTGGTGTTAGCGACAGCTAGATAATAGGGAGATAATTTTATCTCCGCTTTCTTGGCTTTTAAAGCCAACAAAGCGGAGATAAACCCCCTTGATAATATGCCCCATAGAGAGAGGAAAATGCCTTAGAGGATTGTTTTTGTGCAGGAAGGTGTTCCTGAAGGTTGCACCACGGGGGAAAGGTGGGTGCATTGGTGCTAGGCAGCAAGCACATTGGGGGCCCAGTGCTAGGAAAGGACAGGAATAAACCATATTATGTCAAATACGGAGCATTCGTACCCTGTCCCTTTCATGCAGGGCAGCGGAGCAAGGTGGCTTCCCACGCTGCGTGAAACGATGATAAATCTGCCCCTTCCTTTACCAGTGTACAGAGAACGAGAGAAACAATATTATAACTGTGCAAAAAAAAATGATAATTTGGTGAGTTGTTGCATATCGAGTCCAGAGCCACTATAAAAGTCTTAGATTTGTCTTATATCTGAATGAGAAGTAACGCAAAGTAAAGTAAGAACCTTCCTATATTAGTTTTAGTTTTCTCTTAACCTGTTTTTTTATATTTAAAATATGATTGGAGAGCGGAAAAAGGCATTGCTTTCTGCAATTCATCTCAAGATCAGCATCGTTTCCGTTTGAAGGGCAGTGCTTTATACAACGAAGGACAAAAATATAAAACAAACGTGGTAATATTGTTGTATGTCGTGAGGGTGACGCAGGATAAGGGTGGCGATATCCTGTACGTGACCTGATGCGGTGCAGGCAGTTTTGGGGTCAGTGATGTAAGGAGAGGCAGCTTCCGGGCCCCATTTCCACACGTCCTGCTCTCTCCCCTCCCATCCTGTCACACCCACCCTGAGACACCTTAGTACATTACGTCATGGTTGGCATTCGTGGCCTGTGATGTCTGGCCCACTGACAGAGCCGCTAGGCAGTAAGCAAACACGGAACAATGGATCCTTCCCACTGTCTAGACTGATAGAGGCCGGGGGCGGACAGGGCAATACCTTTACCAGAACTGGAGACCGGAAGTACATTTTTCACAACAGCACAGTAAAGCTCCCTTGACAACTCCTGTGCATGTGGTAGTCATTGCCAAGCACAAAGTGACAAATCCAGGGCTTGAAAGCAGGCCAGCCCGCGTGGGTGTTCCACTAAAGAGAGCTCCATTGAGGTGTGGTGACACGAATTGATAGCCGTAGATCTTTTGAGGCTTTAGAATCTGCCAACATTTCAGTCAAATGAAAAAGGGACGAAGATGCCTTTGGTTTTTAGGCGAATGCCATGTGAGCAACAGGTGGAACTGAAAATGTCATCCTTTCATCTACCAAAGGATAACAATGCCACTTTGTCTCCTTGTGCCCCTAGTTAGCCCAGTCCGATTTTAGAGGTTATATGTTGTGTTTTTTTTTTAAAGTAAGTTAATCAACCATATATCATATTAAACTGTGTTTTTTCAGAAGACAGCTGGATATGAGACGATGAATTAAAATAGAATTCCTTCTTGGCATGATGCTGGGCTTGGCTCTGCTTCATGACCTTTACTCTGGACACAAGTCCTAAAAAATATTAGAGGGCGGCCTACCTAGCACAGTCAAAACGCAATAATGTCACGTGAAGTGAGATCACAGCAAATGATATGATATGAAGTGACGTCATACCTTTTTCATTCAGTTATCTTAGGTAGACAAAACTTATATTACTTTTTATGTGATATATCGTGTATATGTCAGTACAAGTTTTAATAGGTCATTCGATCCTAAAATTTCCTTTTTGGGTGACATCGAATCAGTATAACGTGAAAGAAATGCCAGCAGCGTAATTTCGTTGCAGCTGCGTAGGTATTGTGGCAATAACTCTGTTATGGCTGTAACATCCCGAGGTTTTTATTACAACACATTCTGCCTCCATTGGTTTGTTCACAATACATGTATTTCTAGAACCCTAGAAGCAAGACAGGCCTCACCCTGGGTTGTCTCAACAAAAACCTACTCCACTATTTGTCTTGGAAAAACAATATGAAATACATTTACTACCAAGTAAAGCAATCCTTTTCTGAAAAGTCGACAGGATTGCGAGTTCAGGGATAAGTCACTCGCCTACCGGCCAAAAACTGGGAATACCCATACAGTAATTTGAAGTGATTGCAGGACAGTTCAGCAAAGCAGATCCATATTTGTACCCAGAAATATCCTTGCACTCATAGGTAACTTAAAATCTTTCAATATACAACAAGTATGTTAGTCATGTGTAATTTAACACTATTTCAGGTACAGCACACAGTGTAACCTATGTGCATGTGTGTAGGACATCAGATGAGGAAATGCCATGACAGTAATCATGTCAACAAACAAAACTGAAAAATGCATACAAAGAGTACTGCTGAAGTACAAACAGCAAAGGCAATTATGTGAGATTTACTGCAAGGTTGCTGCAAGTCTGGAACTCGCTTCTAGTCCACAGGAGGAACACTTCTCATCTGCTTGTGTTCCAAGAGAAAACGTACCTATTCAAACTAGTGTCAACATCACTGAAATCTTCTATGCTGCTTGGCCCATCTGATTCTGACCTCAAATCTCAGCTCACATTGACTTCACTAACTTCAAACACGACACACATACACCCACTTCCTAACCCCTACAGTCTCTCCAGCACCACCTAAACCAGGCCTTTGCTGATAACCATTTGATTTGTCCCTCACAGATAACAAAAAAACATCACTTAGAGAGTAGTATTTAAAATCAGATAATTAGGTACAGAACTATAATCTAACCTATGCTGAAAATAAAACTCAATTCGTCAGGAGGCCTTAAACTTCATCCAGCGTTTAATGCAATAAAGCAGGCAGATCAGCAAAAGAATGAAAGACAAATGTCATTTCAACTGACCAGGAGTCTCACTTGTAAAGGTCAGTTGGAAGATAAAAGCTAATACATGGATTTTTAGACCTTTATATATAGGCTTTTTCTCATGATAAGTTAATGGAGGTTAACCAACACACGTTCTCTCTGGAAACATGCCACGGTGGTCTGGGATACAATCTTTTCCCTCACCTCGGACGTCATCTTCCTCAGAGAAACCTGCCTCCATCCTGCATCCGCACCAGACATTGACACAGTCATCCCCGAATGTTGCAAGATAACACACCGGGAACGAACCAACTAGCACTGAGGTGGAATCACCATCATCCTTAGGAACACCATCCACTGCACAACATCCCTTGAAGACTCAAAACCGCTAATGGAACACCTCAACTTCCAAACTCCACACAGATGGTAAAAGCACCAACAGAAGTATCCTTGTCTACAGACCACCAGGACCCCGCCCCAGCTCCTGCAACACCATCACAGAAATAATTGCCTCACTCACAATTGACTCGGAGCACTACGTCTTCCTAGGAGACCTTAACTTTCACCTCGACGACCCCCAGCAATGCCCACTCTGTCGGTCTCCCGGAAAGCATGAGCAACATCGGACTCAAGCAGCTTGCCACCGACCACTCATACATTGCATGGCACACGCTCAACCCCAACTTGACCTCTAGTAACAGAGTCATATACACCTCCACCACACCAGTCACCTGGACGATCACCACAGGGTGCACTTCAGCATTGCAGGACCCAACTACCCCGGTGCCGGGCCCCTCAGATCCACGCGTCAAAACTGTAAAAAGATATCAGAAGCCCAGTGGAATGACGCACTCTGCACCCACCTCCCAGATTCCACAAATTACTCAGAACAGGAAGCAAAGGACTTTACCCAGTGGATCACGAAATGCGCTGCCACCATCGCCTGAAAGACAACCAAGGCTAAAGAACATAGCAAAAGAGCAAGCTGGTTCACAAAGGAATTACACTCCACCAAATGCAACTATCATCAACTCGAAAGAAAGTGGTGCATCAGCAGAAAAACTGAAGTCTGCACCACTTACAGGACTGCCATCAACCAGTACCTCCGCCTCCTGAAAG
The DNA here is from genome assembly GCF_964263255.1 of Lissotriton vulgaris. Lineage (NCBI taxonomy): Eukaryota > Metazoa > Chordata > Amphibia > Caudata > Salamandridae > Lissotriton > Lissotriton vulgaris. The sequence goes on from NC_141686.1 coordinate 53,763,324, forward strand.
AAACCAAGAACGCCCAAGCAGACTGCATCTAAGACTGCACAAACCACAGCAAAGAACTCTTTCCCCATCGTGAAGGAGGTCACCAATTTTGCAGTCGTCGAGAACTACATCACTTCCTCCCAAGAACTGTGCAACAACCTTGCAGACTTTCTCAATGACAAGATCTCAACCATCTATTAAAACCTCCTACTCTCCACCTTAGACAGCATCAACCAACTCAAATCCACAAACACAAACGACAAACACCTCCTCACCCACTGGGAACTCTTCACCACGTAGGACACCATCTCCATCAAGAACTCTGTGCACTTTGGGGCCTCCACAGACTGATGCACCAGCACGTCTTCAGCCTTTGAAGCAAGACAAAAGGCAACACGCTCAGTCAGGATGGTCCTAAACACCTTCATCACTACAGCCTCCTTCCCTGATGACTGGAACCACGCCGAAGTGAGGCCCCTCCTGAGAACAACATCTGCGGACCCTGCCAATTTGAAGAACTACCAGTCCATCTCATTGCTCCCCTACCCAGCAAAAATCTTTTTTTTTCTTCCTATTTTTTTATTTATCAGAACCCGAAAAGACAGGAGTCCAAATACAATAATACTGTACAATAAACAATCACTGTATGATTCATTCTCATATCGAAAGGGAAAGGAAAAATAAAAAGAAAGGAGAACGGTTGAAGAATTAATAAGGATGAAATTAATGGGAGAGAAGAACAGAAGAAATAGGGCAGTGAATAATCATAAGAGGGAACACATTACAGTATTTCATTATCACACTAGGCAGAGCCCCCTCCTCCAATTAATGATTGATTGCCAGATCGCCTTACCGCGTGTTGCGGATCTTAACCCTCTGGTGGCATAAATGGTGCTCTCCTGATTGAAGTCACCGAGAAGACGAGCTAACCACATTTGAAAGCTCGGTGGATCCGAGTCTTTCCACTGTGTTGCTAGAATTACCCTGAGGAGTGCAGAGCCTCTAAAAAGCATGACCTCTTCTTCCCTGCTCAGGCTAAGTGTATTATCAGTGCCTATCAGATATAAAGTGGAGGAGTCGGGTAATTTATGGCCAAACACTTCCTCCCAGAATTCGCAGATCATTTTTTTTATAAGTGTTAATTGGTCACATTCACTAAACATGTGTATTAGAGTTGCCGGGACTTTAAGACATCTAGGGCAGAGATTGTTCTCTCTTTTGCCCCAGGCATACAATTTAGCCGGGGTATAATATAGATTATTAATAGTTTTATAGGTCTGGGCTTTTAAACTAGCTGATATAAGCAATCGTGATGATAGACAGAGACTCATGTCAATATCTACATTTGGGTTGTCAAGTGTGTCTGCCCAGACAGTTTCTGTATGTTCTAGATCATCTTGTAACTTATCCAACAGTTGGCCACAAACTGTACCTATTCTTGCTGTTTTTTTAGCAATAGTTTCGATAATTTCAATTCTCCCCAAGTTGATGTGAGGGGTCTTATGTTTAAGCATAGTGTGAATCTGTATAAATTTAAAGTAGTACCCATTTGGAAGGTCAGATTTTTGTTGTAAACCTGTAAAGGTAGAAGCCTGGTTCACCCCCAGCAGGTCGCCAACTGAGGTAATGCCTACAGAATGCCGTTTCTTTGAGATAACGTTATTCCCTAGCTCGGGAAAAAGGTTAGAATGCCATAAGGGAGAATATCTATTAAGCTTTGGAATATGCATATGCTTCGCTGTTCTTAACCATATTTTCCAAGCACTGGTGATAACTTTGAATTTATTTTTTTTGTAATAACGTCTCTCCTCTTGTCTCTGAAAGAGACCTTTAGCTTTTTCACCTAGGGATAGCTCGTATATATAGATGGCAGTGGTGCAGCCTCCAGAGTCTTGGGACTAGGATTGTCATAAAGGAGCGGGCCTTCTGTTAGAGAAATGAAGCCCAGAGATAAAACAGAATGTTTAGAACTGCTAGTCCTCCTTTGTTCAGTGGTAATGACAAAAGCTTCAAGGATCTTTTAATTTGACCCTGTTGCCACATAAATTTAGACATAAGAGAGTCTAGTATTTTTAGGACCTTCTCTTCAGGAATCAATGGAATAGCTCGAAACAAGTAAAGCACCCTAGGGAGGATATTCGTTTTTAAAAAGTTTCTTCTACCGATTATAGATAACTGTAAGCTATTAACCCGGTCTAAGTCTTTCTTTATAATGTTTATTAATGGCTCATAGTTGAGTTGAGAGATTTGTGTGACATGGGGGCTTATACTGACACCTAGATATGAAGCATTATCGCTTTTCCTATGGTCATTGCAAATGATGTTATCCGTGCACAGGATGACTGTTTTCTCTTTATTCAATGAATACCCAGAGCAGAGTCCAATTGCTTGCGTTACTGCCTCTATTTCAGACATTGCCTCAGAAGGGTTAGGTGTTAGTACCTCAATGTCATTGGCGTAGGCCAGTACTTTAGTTTCATATTGGTTAACCACTATAGGTGTAATTAGTGGGTTCTCTAAAAGTTTCAAAATTAAAGGATTTATATAGAGGGCAAATAATATTGGAGAACAGGGACAGCCTTGACGTGTGCCTCTGGATATTCTAATTATACTTGATTCAGAGCCCATTATTTGGAGTTTTGCTGTCGGTTCAATATACATAGCCATGATAGACGTGACAAGAGGGGCGTGGCTTGGGCGCCGATGGCGATGGTCGCCTGAGAGCTCGGCTCCGGGACTAAGCCCGGAATTATCCTGAAAATCGGAGGCTGCGGGGCACCCCAGACCCCGCATTCTGCTGAGCGTGCCGACGGAAACCTGCCGGGGCCCCTGGTGAAGCTCGGACGAGGGTTGTTCCGGAGTAAAACCGAAGTTTGCGGAGTTGCGGAGTGCGACCCAACATGGCGCCCGGACCCCTTTGTCCCCCTATTCGGAACTACTGAGTTGAAGAGGTGCCGCGGGTGGCGACTGGCGCCCTGCTTCGCCATCCCCGGCTGTTCTGGACATTGGACATTACTGGATTGGACCTCTTGCAACGGATTTGCACTCGGTTGGACGGCCGGGCGGGTGCCCACGCAGTGGAGGGCACCGGGAGCGGACGCCCTGTGATCCAAGCGGTGGCCCGCCTCGCGACTCCGCGACTAGCTACGTCTTCCTGGCCAGTCCACCTACATGGGAGGCGCGACACTCTGGCGCCACAGATCACCCGAGGGAGTAGGTGGCCCTCACCCCGGGGTTATAGTGGGTGAACGGGTCTGCCCGACTCGACGACGGCTGTCTCCGCCCCCTCATCGGTGCCCTCGGACGCCGTGGCGATGGCGTGAGCCGAAGCGGCGGAGTCTCCACAGGCTCTGGAGAAGGAGGTCGCCCGGACCCGAATTGAGGACAAGCACCCGGGAAGGTCGTGGTCGACACCCGCACACGGAGACGCCAACTACGGGACCCTCACGGAGTGCCCCTGGAGGCATGGGGAAACCCAGAGGAGCCAAGGGATCCACCCAGACCGCCTCGGACTCTGAAGCCCAGGACAAAGAGGAGCATGGGGACCCAAAAAGTTCTGGTGGCGCGCCGATGCAGCAACAGTTCGACCGTGTCCTGGAGGCGATAGAGACCACGAGATCAGCCCTCCAACAGGACATTGCTCAGGTGGCGACGAGCCTGGGCCTCCTCAGGGCGGACCATGGCAAACTTTCAGACCGGGTCAAGGAGGTGGAGGGCACGGTGAAAACCTTGGAGCCGGCGCAGCGAACCTTGGCTGCGACGATGAAGGACGCCCTATCCCGAATTGAGACCCTGGAACGGAGGGCGGAGGATGCGGAAGGCCGCAACAGGAGGAACAACATCCGAGTGGTGGGCCTGCCGGAGAAGATCGAGGATGGCGACATGGTGCAATACTTGGAGACCTGGCTCCGAGACACGGTGGTCCCGGAGGGACTGTCCTCCTTCTACACTCTGGAACGGGCCCACAGAGTCCCAGCACGGCCCCCACAGCAGGGACGCACCCCAAGGCCGGTGGTGGCGCGGTTGCTGCATTTCCGAGACAGGGACTTAATCCTCAATGCCGCCAGGCACAATGGCCCGTTCAAAGTAGCGAACAGTCAGGTGAACATTTTCCCAGATTACACCTACGAGACGCAGCGCAAGCGGTTCTCCTTCCTGGCGGTTAAGCGCGAGCTCAGGAGCGAGGGCATTCAGTATTCACTCCTATATCCTGCAAGGCTCCGCATCATTGTCGATGACAAAACCCAGTTCTTCGACACCCCGGAGGATGTCTGTGTCTGGCTCGACCTATACAGGACAGGGAAAGATGGCTTTGGCTCCTCGTCCCAACAAGCAGATGAGCCGGAACAAAGGCGGCGATCCAAGAGGGTCAGGAATCGCCGCGGCCGCACGGGAGGGCCCTCGACTGCGGAGACATCATCGGAACGGAGGGGAGTGCTGGAAGTATTGTCGGAGTTGTCGGGAGCAAGGGAGGAAGTCATCGAGGAGGAAGAAAACCCGGGTGATGAGGGAGCACCATCGGACTCGGAGGGTTCAGTAGCAGATAGTGCCCATACACCGGTGATCACACCGAAATCGGTGGAGGACCTTTTGGATGGACAAGGGTAACGGGGTATACTGCTTTGTTTTGGGTGGGGGCCCGGCAGGGGGGAGGCGGTTGCCGTTCCTTACTGATGACAACGAGGGGGAGAGGGTTGGGGGGCCTCTGCTTTTGCCCCGGGAGGTCTTGGCACTGTTTGGGGCTTGTTATAGTCCTGGTGGCCTGGGCGACGAGGGCCCACTGCCTCCTCCCAGCCCGCACCTGGCCCATAAGGCCTTCCTACGGTGGCGACCGTAGGATTAGAGGGGGTTCTGGGGTTGATGGAGGACGAGGTTTGGATGGGATCTAGATGGTGCAGTTTGGGTCCTGTTCTGGGGTGGGTGGGGGGGAGTTTGGTTGGTTTTTGGGTTGCTTGGTTTGGGTTGGGGAAAATGGCCGCCATCAGCGCTGGGAGGATTGATGTCTTTTCTTTGAGGGGACCCGGATGGGGGGACTGTGCAAGAACAATCTGGGACAATGGCTGATGTTGCTAACTTGAAATGTGTTACTTGGAACGTAAGGGGGCTTCACACTATGTCCAGGCGCCACAAGGTCCACGCTTATTTAGTGCGTAGGGGAGTGCAAATGGCGCTGCTACAGGAAACTCATCTGAACAAGGCGGAAGGGGCGGCGCTTCAGCGTAGGTGGCGGGGGCAGGTCTTTTCCACGTCGTACTCTGCTTATGCCAGGGGGGCCCTAATATGGATCAGGGCAGGGGTCCCCTTCCAAGTCACGAGGACAGTATTGGATCCAGAGGGGCGTTTCGTGGCCATCTCGGGCACTCTAGGGGGGAGGGACCTGAACGTTTGCTGTGTATACGCTCCTAATGTAGACCAGACTGCCTTCCTTTCCAGGTTATCGGGCTCGTTGGCCCACTTTTTCGCCGGGCCCCTCCTGCTGGGGGGAGACTTTAACTCCGTAGTGGATGTGGACATAGACCGCTCGCATCCCCCGCTTCCCGATTCCCCGGTCCGTCGCACGGCTAAGGGTCGTCAGGATTGGCAGACCCGCTGGGGTTTGACGGACATTTGGAGGGCGCATCACCCCGCAACTAGGGATTATTCATATTTCTCGAGCCTCCATGAGTTGCATGTCAGACTAGATGGATTTCTTGGATCGCCCGAACTGGTTTCGGCAGCGGTCCGATCGGAGTACTTATCGAGGACCATCTCGGACCATAACCCTCTCCTACTGGACCTTCGCTGGTTTCCGGGGACGCTGGCGGTTCCCACCTGGAAATTGCGACCCGAGATCCTCGAGGACAGTGTCTTCAAGGCGGACTTGGGGGAGAGAATATCGGATTATTTTGCGTCCAACGGCGGCTCCGCGAGTACTAGGGCGTTAGAATGGGACGCTTTTAAGGTAGTGGTGAGGGGCTACTGTATCTCCAAGAAGGTGGGCATGAGGCGCGTCATCCTGGCTGATCTAGACACAGCGGACCGGGAACTCCGCGAGTTTGAGATTCGACGCCCCGGACACCCGGAATTGCAAGCACAAACGGCGGAGGCGAGGGAGAAGGTGGCAGTGGAGGTCGAACGGCTCTGCTGTTTTGATTATAAGGCCTATACGGTCCGGTCTATCGCGGAGGGGGACAGGGCGAGTGCGTTGTTGGCCAACCCTACGCGCCAGTCCCAAACGACGACAAATATGCGTGGGGCAGACGGAACCGAGGTATGCACCCAACCGGAGATTCTTAGTTGCTTCCGGCATTATTATGAATGTTTATACCGCAGTCGCTCCGCACGTGACCCAGACCGGCTTGATAATTACCTTCGCCCACTGGAGCTCCGCACGGTGGAGCAGGAAGTGGCGAAAACTCTGGGTTCCGACATTGAATTAGGGGAGATCCGCGGGGCCATTAAACGGATGGCGAGAAACAAGACCCCGGGCCTAGATGGCCTACCAGTGGAGTTTTATGCAGCTTACGCTGACCTACTAGCCCCTCGATTACTGGTGGTCTACAGGGAGGCGAAGAGGCTGGGGCGACTCCCGAGCTCGATGTGTGAGGCGCTGGTGGTTCCTCTCCTCAAACCGGGCCGAGACTCATCCGACCCGGGGTCCTACCGTCCCCTATCGATGTTGACGGTGGACTACAAAATACTGAGCAGCATCTTGGCCTCGAGGCTGCTGGGACACATGAGTTCTCTGGTGCATGAGGACCAGGCCGGGTTCATCCCACGGCGGAACACGACTATGAATATTCGTAGGTTGTTCCGTTTGCTAGGGGAACCATTTGTGGATGCCCCGTCCCCGGTAGTCTTATCGGTGGACCTGGAGAAGGCTTTTGATAGCCTAGAGTGGGACTACCTCTGCACGGTGTTACGGAGACTCGGCCTAGGGGAGGGATTTGTCCGATGGACCACGGTTCTTTATGCTTCTGCTTCGGCCAGGGTCCGAGCGGGCCCATTGATTTCATCGCGGTATCCGGTGGAACGAGGCACGCGGCAAGGGTGCTCCTTGTCCCCGCTTCTTTTTGCGCTGGCGGTGGAGCCACTGGCGCTGCACCTTCGCTCGGGAGCCCACTATACGGGCTTATGGACGTCTGCGGGCCCGCATTATGTCTCGCTTTATGCGGACGACCTGTTGCTCTTCCTAGAGGACCCGGTCGACGCTTTACGGGGAGCGGAATTGGCACTCACGGAGTTCGGAGAGGTCTCGGGCCTCCGAGTGAATTGGTCTAAGACCTGTCTTTTTCCGGTACGCAGGGGTACCCCCGCCCCTGCGCTGAGCAGGGAGATTAGATGGGAGCCCGACTGCTTTAAGTACCTTGGGGTATTCGTTTACCACGAACAACCCGACCTCCTAGATGGAAACATTGCCCGCTGCATTCGAGCACTCCGAGGTTGCATGGACTTTTGGGCCACGCTGCCGCTCTCAGTGGCGGGACGTATCGCCCTGCTCAAAATGGTGGCGCTTCCCCGGTTATTATATTACTTCCGGACTTTGCCGATCTGGGTCCCACCGGCCACGTTCCGTCGATTACGCTCTATGGTGGTCGGATTCCTCTGGGGAACGGGCCGGCGGAGGGTGGCCCTCAATACCTTGATGAGGCCGAAAGACGAGGGGGGGCTCGCTGTGCCGGACTTCGAAAAGTATTATCTGGCGGCACAGCTCCAGACCTTCACCCAGGAGATCGCCAGGGAATTCCGGGGCCCGGAAGACGGAAGAGGGACAGGTATGGCCAGGCATGTTCTCTCCTTTATAGCGCTGCGACAACGCTTAGTCCTGCGGGACTTGTCGATGGAGGAGCGGACTGTCCGCCTGTGTTGGAATCGGGCCCACGCCCGAGGCCAACTGAGAACACCATATGCGCCTGAAATACCGTTGGGGATGCTGACGGCCCTCCCCCACGGAGGGGATTGGTCACGTTTGGCGGCCTGGGAGGATTCCGGTTTACAGCTCGTTGGTGATCTGTACGAGGACGGCGCGCTCTTGTCCTTTCAGGATCTCATTGACCGCTTCGGGATCTCCCGAGGTGACTTTCTGCTGCACTCGGCCATTGTACGAGCGATCCAGGCACACTGGAAGAATGGGCAGGAGGAACCCCACTTATCTCAGGTGTGCCAGTACGTAATGATGTCGGCGGGCACGGTGAAGGCGGTCACTTGCCTATACGGCAGGTTGATTACCGAGGGATTGGCTCCTCTCACCACTTTGAGGACCCGCTGGGAGGAGGACATTGGTAGGGAGATTCGGAAACGACCTGGTCCCAGTTGGTGAGACGGGCCTGGAAGGGCACACGCAACGCCCGTTTCCAACTGGTCCACTATTATGTTCTCCATAGAGCGTACCTGACTCCGGTGAAAGTCAGGCGTTATTTTGCCACGGCCTCGGCGGAATGCCCTAGATGCCCGGCTCAGGAGGCGGACCTCCTACACATGTTATGGGCCTGTCCAGGACTGACATCCTACTGGCAGGAGGTAGCGACGACCCTGGAGGAGGTGACAGGGAGACTCTTATCATTGGATGCGGCGGTGGGGCTCCTACACTGGTTTCCCCATACCCCCAGGAATAACATTTCTAGTAAGTTTATCGACCTGGGGCTCCTCCTTGCTAAACGAGAGGTGACTAGGAACTGGAAGGCACGAGCTGGTCCGGCGGGCAGCAGATGGCACAGTGAGCTTTTGAAGTGGGCGGCGGGAGAGAGCGCACTGAGATATCAACTGGCTTGGAGGCAGGGTAATGAGAAGGCGCAGGAGGCCGCGTTGGAGTGGGAAATGTTGGTGCAGGCCCTCAGGGATTATAGTGCCCCTAGCGACTCTGAAAGTGAAGAAGCGACTCACCCCGAGTCCCGGTGAACGTTAGTACTGACAGTCCTATTGCCTTCCCCGTGGGTCCGATAGCAGATCCTATGTTGATAGCTCCCCGGCGCTGGTGGTGGGGGGGGGGGTTTCTCTTAGTTAGTAGACATTTATGGGGAGGGGGTTTATTTTGGGGGTTTTAGGCTTGTTTGGAAAAGCAGATGACGGACAGTGCATTATCCGGACCAGCTCCAGCATCCTACTGACCCCCATTGCAATTCGCCGCCCGACCCCAGGGTTGTGGGCTGGTTGGCTGTGTACAGACTTTATGGAGGGGGGCCAGAGGGCTCTATTCTGTTACTATTGCTTATGATACCATGCTGGTCGTTACTGTACTGATTTACTGATTCCTGCAATAAAAATATATTTAAAAAAAAAAAAAAAAAAATGATAGACGTGACAAATTTGGGACCGAAATTGTACCGGGTCAGTGCCACCCATAAGAAATTCCAAGACACCCGGTCAAAGGCCTTCCCCATTGCAGACATTATATCAAACAGGGAAATGACTCTCCGAGTATGATCGGTCATGCCTTTGCCGGGGATGAACCCGTGCTGCCATGGGGAGACCAGATGTTCGATAACCCGGCCGAGCCGGATGGCCATTATTTTGTCGTATAATTTAGAGTCAGAATTGATTAGGGAGATTGGGCGATAAGATGATAGTTGATCCGGAGGTTTGCCCTTTTTTGGAAATATAATTATATTTGTTTCTCTCCATGAGGTAGATGGAATACCACTCCATTGGATCCCTAAAAATAGATCGTATATAAGTGGACCTAGGGTATGGCTAAGAATTTTATATAGTTCCAGTGGAATTTTATCGGGACCTGCCACTTTCCCATAAGCCGGTGAAGACAGGGCAAGCTGGGCCTCTAAAAGTGTAATTTCTTTCTCAAGGTCTTCTCTGATATTATTGTCTAAAGTCTTTTTTGACTCTGGATGTTCAAGAAGATTATTCAAAAACAAGTCTGAGTCCGCCCTGTTAGTTCTATTATCGTCCTGATAGATGGTCTGGTAGTATTGTTGAAATGCACCAATTATATCAGGTGTTTTTGTGTGTGTCTGCCCTCCTGATTGTATCTTTGTGATGGCATTATGAGAGATTTGCTGGCGAGTATGTAGTGCGAGATGTTTGACAACTTTTTCCCCATTCTCTTATAATTCTTTCCGGTGTGTTTTATACGTCATTTTCACCTTGTGCTGTTTGCGCAATGTGTTCTTCCTAGGCTCTGGTCAAGTCAGCCATTTTTTGATGATACCCCATGCTGTTTTGCTTCCGCATTCTAGCTTCATAGCTTATTGTTTCACCTCTTAGAGCCGCTTTAAAGCAATCCCAGACAACAATCCTAGGGGCACTATATCTGTTCATATAAAAAAACTCTTGGGCCCAACTAGTAATGTGAGTAATATATTCCTTGTTGGCTAGTAGCTTTCTATCAAATGTCCAGTTCTGCGTTCCCTCTTAATGGATGTAAGTTTAACTGTAAAAGTTAGTGCATTATGGTCCGAGATAATTTTAGGTTCCTTTAAAATTGTAGCATTGTAAGCCAGATCGCTTGTAGCAAATAGATAATCAATCCTGACATATTTGCTATGGGGGAAGGAGTAGTACGTGTAGCCAGGGTCCGGGTAGTTCGTAAGATTCCATACGTCGCTTAGGACAAAGCTGTCACAGAGTCTGCTAATAGCTTTAAAAACTCTTGGCTTAAGGCCAGTATAGTGTGGGTGTGTATGGCTGCTAAATTGAGGGCCAAGCGAAATGTTCAGGTCACTACATAGTATAAGTGGGCCCTGAATAGTTGCTAGTTCAAGCTCAAGAGTCTCAAATATAGTAGGATCATCCTGATTAGATCCGTAGATAGAGCTGATTGTAATACCAATGCCCAGTTTAATAATTACCTATCTGCCATGAGTGTCTATTTTATGGGTGGCTTGTCCCAGAAAAGTTTTAGCAAGCACCGCTACCCCCCTAGTGTTAGACGTTTGTGTAGTACACGCTAATAAATTATATCCCCTGATTTTGAGAAGATGTCTTTTCGGCCAGGGCGGATGCGTCTCTTGAAGGCAGATAGTATCTGCTGGGTTTTGGTATATTACCTCGCCCAGTCGTTGGTGTTTATCTCTATCTAAGAGGCCTGCAACATTCCAGGTTCGTATAGTTAACTTCCCCATAATCCCTCGTTTAGTGGCCCATAATATGCCAATGACCTCAACTCACATTGATAATATGTTTGATCTGACTTGGTTTTGATTGCCCTATTCAGTGAGAGTAGTATTGATTGAGTATAGGAAGAAGGACCTGAATTGATTCTGGTTCTGTTTTTTTTTTACATGCTCCCTCCCTCCCCCCTTCGCCCCCTCCAGCCTTCCCTGCCCCCTCCTTCCCTCACCTCCCTGCGAGACGTCCTGGGTCATAGGGCACCGAGGTTTAGGCGTCGGTGTGAACAGAACATCCCAGCATGCACCGTGGCCCGATCAACAATATATACATTTTGGGTAGATAGAAAACAGTTAAGTTATTTCACTTTGTTGTCTTCCAAGCCCAAACTTTACAAAATGAGATGCATTCCCTCTTTATCTTAGTCTTTTATCGGTGAACTGCCAGTGTCTAAACCACAGGTGTGAGAGTTAAAAAAAAAAAAAAAAAGGAATTATTTTAATGGTTAAGTCTGTTCATTATTTGGTGCCTTTAAGTTCTTTTCTGATGTTCTGCTTGGTTTTCTCAGTAATTTCTTTCAAGTAGGATTCAGCCTGGATTTCACTTGTGAAGCTTTTAGTTGTACCTTTCCTTTGTAGATGACTTTTAGACGAGCCGGGTTTTGTAGGAACACGGTTGCTCCGGTTTGCTCAAATGGGGCGAAGAGTTGCCTCATTCGCCATCTCCGTTCAACTCTAGCGTGGGCGTAGTCGGGCCCGCAAAAAAAGGTAAGTCCCTTGAATTTGTTTTTATTTGAAGGTCTAGCAATGTCGTAGATTGTTTCCCTTAAGATGAAGTTTCCGAAGTAAACCAACATAGCTCTCGGGTAAAGTGGGGTTTGATGTATGCGCTTGGGGAGTACCAAGGGGAAGCGGTGTGCACGTTGGATCTCGTTGTTCATGTTCTAGGTTTGTAGTTCGGGAAAAGATGTTTTTAGAAGATCGGCCATGAACCCCCTTGGATCGTTTCCCTCGGCGCCCTCAGGGATGCCGAGAAAGCGCAGATTGTTTCTCCTGCCTAAGTTCTCAAGGTCTTCTACCTTTTGCATCAGATCTTTAATAATACCTTCATGCTCTTTTTCCTGGGTTTCGAGTTTCGTGACATCGAGCTCGAGGTTTTCTGTGCGGGTTTCGACAGAAGCCATTCGACTAGATATTTCAGAGTATGTTCGGTCTACTTTTTGAACAGCATCTTGGAGTTTTTGTATAGCCGCGCGATTCCTATTGATGTCCATTTTGACATCATTATGGAAACATTTGATTGAATTAAGTACTTCACTCAGAGATGGCTCATTTGTATTTCCATGTCCGTCACCATACTCTCCATTTTGTGCTGAGGCCGTTTCCTGTGGAACCCTATTAGAGCACATGTGTGGTTCAGCTTCTCCGGGATTTTTAAATGTTGAGTCATTCTGAGTGTGGTTAGGTGGTTTTGTCGTGTGATAATTTGCGATGCCCTCCGTGTCTTGTTCTTTTTTTTTTCAAGCTTTTTTTTGGAGTAGGATTTTGACACGCTGCCCCTGATTTCCCTGGGAATATGATATCGGAGACTTCCAATGTTGTTACTGCTAATTTGGGACTAGAGCTTTTTTAAATTGGATTATCTTCCTCCCCTGCCTCTCTTGAATCACTTGTCGCGTTATAAATAGATACTCCTGTCTCATAGATGTCTGAATCAGAGTCTACAGCGGGCATTTGGACTCTAGGAGTAGTTTTCTACTAGCAGAGGATGTATGTGCCATGGCCATGGTGGAAGAGTATTCAGGTCTCAGGGATTCCATTAGGAATATAGGCAGAAGGTGACTCTCATCACATGTGATTGCTGGTGAGGTAGTGTTTTCAATCGCACTTACTTTTGAATTTTCTGTTAGTCTGTTCTGCCTTTCCTTGGATAGTGGGGTAAATATGATAGAAATCCGGGCTGGGAGTCTTACTGCTGGTCCGTGTTTTTAGCTGCCGCTTTCAGATTTTTAATAGTCTATAATCTCTTTGCCTTTTTGGCCATTAACTACAGGTTCTCATTGTCGTTACTTTGTTCTTTGATTAGCATTGCTCTATCGTTTTCGTTAACTTTCTCATTGCTTTCCATTTTGTTCTTGTCTTTGTCTTTATCTTTATCAGTGTTTCTTTCCGGCTTCTTATCCAAGGCCTTGCCTGTGCTTTTTTCCGTGGTTTTGTTTTTGTTTTTGTCCTTGTTTTTGGGTTTCTCCACATTACTGCTGCTACCGCTGTTTTTTTTCTCTGGGTTTTCTTTAGCCTTGGACCCTCTAGTTTCCGGTCGTCGTTGTCCATCTTTTGCTTTTTGGACATTGTTAGAGTTTTGTTTCTCTAAAGTGGCTTTTCTAGTTTCTTCGGTGCTTCCGGATCACTTTGAAAGGTATTTGATTCAGTTAGAAGCTAAGACACTTGTAAGGATATTTGCTCAGAATCTTGTTCCTCTGCCCGAGCAAGATCCGCCATGTTGTATATCTGAGTGTTCCTCTGTGCCCTAATCAGGCCTTGGCCCGCAACTTGCCAACTCAGCTGTGTCTGAGTCCGTCTTAACGTTCTTAATGCGATTGTTATAGTGGCAGTTATGGTTACGATGGGTAATTTAGAAGATTTCGACCCCCTTGCTACTACTGCCTCAGAAGCCACTGATGCCGCTCCGGTATTTTTTATGAATGACAATGGATCCTGAGCAGCCCGCCCTCTTATGATGAGTCTGTCGCTTGGCACACAGCGGAGGTAGCACGGTATTGGTCTAGCTGGTTGGGCTTTGGCATAGGCGTTTGCCTGAATCGTCCGTGGTTTAATCTTCACAGGCACAGGAGCAGCCGTTAGTGGTGCCCCAGCTGCCCCCCCCAGCTTTTCGAAATGACCCTGTTGCCTGCCTATCATAAGACTTCCAAAAGCCTTTCACCAGTAACTCCAGACCGGGGGTTTGATTGCTTGGATGATTGTCTGGTTGCTTAGTTGCTCAGTTTATTGTCCTCTTTTGTTTTTTAAAATATTATTAATTATTTTAGGGGCGGCCCTCTTCACCTCTTTACCTATTTGTCCTATTGGTCCTATTAGTCCTATTTGCCTGCTACCAGTGCTGCCGAATGTCAAATGCTCCGCGCAGTTCCAGGCCACAGCAGAATTGCACAATAGAACAATAGCACAATAGCACATTAGCAAAGTAACACTGATAGCGTAGAAAGCATGAAAGTACCACTGGCCTTGGGTTTATTTTACCTTATTCTGCTTCGCTCCGTAGTCTGTAATCGTAAACCACTGCTGCGAGATCGCCTGTCAGTCTGTGCAGTCTGTGCAGTCCCGCACTTTCCAGGTTGACCCCTGCAGACCTCGGTAAGATTAGTGAGAATGACAATGCCACTGAGTACAGAGTTAGATGGTGCCAAAGAGTCAAGGGCACTTTAATCCTTAAATCCTTAAAACCCCGCGTCTCAGAGTCTGCAGATGATGAGGGACATCAGCCTGGGACAACCTGGGATTAGCTGCTCAGTTCGAACGCAGCGCAGGGAACCATGGAGCTGCGGACATGGAGACTGAGCCAGACTGAGCCAGAGAGCGCTTGGTTTGATTCACAAAGCAACACGCTGCTACGATGTTGCTACGATGCACATTTTACATGCCACGACCCTTCAAGACCTTTCAGACCCTGCGGCTGACAGGGAGGTACGTGAAAGTAGGATTTAGGGCCCTAAGCAGGGGTATGTGAGGTATTCTGCATCAGGGGCGGCGGGTTTTTAAGAGTAGAGCACACAGGGACTTCACTCGATGGGGAAAGAGCGTGGTGAGAAGCACTAGCTACCAGATGCTGCTGTACTCACTCAGGCTTCAAAGTGTCCTCTTAGTCTCGATCCCGACTCCGGTTCACATCCCAGCGGGTCATGAGTTGTGTGCTAATGGTGTTAACGGTATCCTTATCCGGTTAGTCTCTTCTCCCCCGCTCTCCAAGATGACAGATGACAGTGTTTTCCATACCTCTGCGCTGCTGCACTTTCTCTCTGCTAAACTCGGAGGGACAGCCTGGAGAAAGCACGTTTTTATGATCGGCAAAGTCTAGGGTCTCAAAGCGCCATCACACACCACATACCACATACCACTTTGATATCCATGCCAGTACCAGCTGCAAGCAACGTTTTTTTAAAGTCTTTTTAAGTCCTTTTGGTCTGACCCCCCAAACGTCTATGGCACCATCTGCAAGAGCTCAGTGATGGCAGAAAAAAGCGGGGATAACGGCAGTTAGCGGGAATTTTGTTCCAACATGGCTAGGAGGGGTTCCTGTAATGCTGATCAGGACTCACGGAGCAAGCAGCCGGCACGTCCACTCACTCCGGCGCCATTTTGCGTCGTCCTAGCAGCAAAAATCTTTGAGAAGGCAATGAACCAGCATCTAACCCAACACCAACAAGACCACAACCTCCTAGACCCCTCCCAATCTGGATTCCCAGCTGACCACAGCATCGAGGCATCCCAGATCGCAGCCATCAACGACATCTGAGCCCTCCTAGACTGCAGGGAAGCAGCAGCCCTCATCCTTCTGGACCTGCCGCTGCCTTTGAGACCACCTCCCTCCACACATCCTGATCAACAGACTCCAACACATCTGGATTCAATGAAACTCCCTCAAATAGATCACCGCGTACCTCAACGGCAGAACCCAAAGGATCTATCTCCCACCATTCACCTCAGAGCCCAAGGAGATAATCTGCAGAGTCCCCCAAGGCTCATCCCTCAGCCCGACCCTCTTCAACAGCATCACTGTCTGACACTCTCAGATCGCATGGACTCAACATCATCTCCTACGCCGATGACACACAGCTCATTCTCTCTCTTTCTGAAGATCCCTCCATCACCAAAACCAACTTCCACAAATGCACATTGAATGCTGCGGACTGAATGAAGGATAAGTGTCTCAAATTCAACTCAAACAAAACGGAAGTCCTTATGTTTGGGAGCAATACCTCACCTCGGAACGACTCATGGAGGTCCACAGAGCTCTGCACCCCCCTCTCCCCAACTCAACAGACCATAACCCGCAATCTCGCCATCATCCTGGACAACAAGCTATCCCTGAAGAAACCAGTCAACGCAGTTTCATTCGCCTGCTTCCAAACCCTTCAAATGCTCCGCAAGATCTTCAGGTGGCTCCTAATAAACACTAGAATGACCGTCATACAGGCCCTCATCACCAGCAGACTGGACTATGGAAACATTTTATGTAGAAATCACTGCACACCTTCTGAATAGTCTCCAAACAATGCATTGGAGATCAGTAACACAATTTACACTCTGGGCCATGTTCTTTTTTTAATTTCATTTTTTTTAATTTGCAGTTAGTAAAGGCAGACATAAATAAGCAATTCATAGAATTATCCTTAATATACATAATAAATACTCATTAATTAACATAAATACAAAATCTATACTTGTTTATATGTAACTTTGCATGGATAAGGGCATGCTTAGACCTTGCTCCCCCCCCCCCTATATTTCATAGAATTTCCTTAAGGCTCCGACACTTTGCGAATATAGCTTTTCTTTCAACCTGATACGAGACATCTTCGCCAGCCATTGTGAAAATGGCGGAGGATCAGCCTCCTTCCATCTTTGGAAGATCAGTGACCTAGCAATAAGTGATGCAATGAAAACATGCTGTTGTTGTATTGATAGAGCAAGTGTATTAGCCATACCTAAAAGAACCATACTTGGTTCGAACACCAAACTTATTTCAATCTTGTTACAAAGCCACTGATGCATCTGATTCCAAAATGTTGCTAAAACCGGACATGCAAAACAGATACGGAGCCAATCCCCAGTAGGATGCGTGCACCTGAAACATGCTCCTGAAATAGAAGAGTGCATTTTGGAAAGTCTAAAAGGAGTGTAATAAAGGTTCCCTCTGGAAAGAAAAGCCATGCGTTTAAAATTAGCACCCCTTATAGCTTTATGGGCCAGGTGTTATAAGCACCCCATGTTTGCATATCCAGCCTACGACCAATAGAATTTTGGATCATTTGTAAAGTTTTAGGCGCAGTTTTAATCTGAAGATAGCTAAGTAACATTTTGTACCAGTTGCCTATCCCTTGGCTTTCTTTTACATAAAAATTAAGACTAATCAGATCTGCTTGTGGATCTGAGAAAGGTGGTGAACTTCTTTAAAAGTTCCTAAGCTGAAAAAATGCAAAAAATAGTGCAAGTGGAAGTCCCGGACAGGACTATTTAATTTGATTCCAGGATTTAATACTCTTGGCCATGTTCACAGGTTATACTGCCTCGCATATGTGTAGTTCAATGTCATTCTGCCACAGGTCTTGATTCACAGCCAGAGGCCGTGGTCATATGGGGAGCCACACAGTGGACAAAAAGGCTGCAATTGTGGCTTTGGGCTGGCCTTGCATGCATATTATAGCAGCATTCGCATGCCCACTGCTGTAATATGCATTGACACCCATTAGCCGTGGAGGTATAATAACAGGGACGTTCTGATGTCAGCAGGCGCGCGGACCTGCACCAATGACCACGTGGGAGCTCATTGACCTGAATGGGACCCAATGGTTTCATGCATGCCAATGTACTAAAGAACATTTCTGCCCCTACTTTGAAGTTGAAAAATATTTGTAGAGGGCTCTACTACCAATCGGTTTCTTGGCGCTGCAAGAAGAAACTGAACCTGAGGAAGAAAAGGGGTAGAGTTAGAAAGGATATGCTAAGGAGTTAGAAGTAAAAAGAGTAGAAAGAGCAGTAATACATTCCACCATTCATGAGCGGTGGAATAGTGGGTCTGCAGTGCAGGCAGGGATATTTCTGTCCCATGTCTCGCTATGGACTCCCATGGAACAGCCATGCACTAGAACAGGACTGCTGTACGGATACTGGCGGCAACCCAGGTACAAACATAAGTGGATCAGCAAAGACAATGTGCATACAGAAACACAAGGGCCGATCCCTTGAATAGCAATGCACCAAAAACTGGTTTACCACCCCCTCAAACGTAGCCTAATATGCACTAAAATGAATAATGGGCACATACCTCTACCTGCCGCATCCTCATGAATGTCCAGAACAGAGATCAAACACAACCGCACGTGGGCAAGGCGGTTTGACACATGGAGAGCTTTTTATGACTTCACAAAATCTTTTTTTTAATTTAGTGCTTGCTCAAAATGCATTTTCTTGCCAATCACCCCTGTGCTGATCGAGAAATTAAAAATAAACACAGGCATTGTCACTTCAAATCTACCTGACTCCAGCTGAAAGTGTGCCGGTGCTTTGCAGCTGAGAGCAGCTCATAATAAGATTAAAGGTGCTCACCCAATTAAAGCAGGCTATTCTTTAGAGATCCATGTGTGTTGCTAGACGTCGGGCACGCACGACAGAACAATTTAAGCAAGCAAGGAGATGCACTGTGCAACCTGAAACTGTATACCGTGAAGAACCAAAAAAAACGATGTTTGAGGCAGAAGCCACAGAACTGTGCTTCCTCAGCCCCAAGCGAGGGCTGTTTGAGGAGCAGAGCTGCCAGATGTATATTTCTGCCTTAGCTCAAACACCTATCGCTTGATTGGCTTCATTAGATGTTTGCAGTAATCCCTCGCAACTTCTGTTTTCTTACAAACATAAACTGAAGAAAGCAATGTTCTTCTCCACCCCAGAGAGGGCCACAGCTTGTTTTGGGTTTCCAGGCTTGGAGTTCATCTGGGCGCTGTTTCAAAACTGCAGGAACAACATGCACGTCTGTACAGTTGATTCAATATTTACAAGGAAAGTTGTTTTTGTAAATGTGCCTGAAGGTGAGAGATTTTAGTAGGGCGATTCATTTTCATTTTTCACAATTTAACGAAAAAGTGTAAGGCACTCTAATGTTGCTTATCATGAAAGCTGCTCTATCGTTCAAAAGCATGACAGGACAATATTTTCCAACAATTAATTCAAAAATTGGTTTTTGGGTACACTGTAACAATCCAGAAGTACAAAACGTGGACATTTTAAGTGTTGCATGATCTAGTTGTGTTTTGTACAAAGGAACACTGACACAGATTTACAAGCGTGACTTTTGCGCCGCCGCTGCATCACTTTTGTCACGCAGCTGCGGCATACATGTTGCAGCCCATTTTCAATGTGACACATTCAGGGAAATGTGTCACGTTGTAAAGCCCTGCGTCACATTATAGCTGCGTCAGGTAAAATGTGTAGGAGAGTAGGATCTGCTTCTTATAGTGACCCCCACTTTTTGCTGATGTATCACTGTTTTCGACTTAGACTGACTGGGAGCCTGCTATCCAGGATCCCAGTCTAGCTGCTTTCTCCTCTAAATTGATTGCATGTACTTTAGGTACACTTCAGGTGGGGGTACCCTTATCACTCCCTGCTACATGGTACACCAGGTACCCAGGGCATAGATACCCCAGAGGCCTCCCAGGGGCTACAGCATGTATTATGCCACCCCTGAGAGACCATTCAAACTGACACCACAGGTCTGCTACTGCAGCCTGTGTAAGGTGGTGCATGCACCCCTTACTTAGATATAGGTTACCTATATCTATTCTAAATCACTGCACATATAAACCTATCAATCACCCCTAAGGCAGGCCTTATCAATCCTGAAGGCAGGGAGCTGGGTTTTTTTGTGCGAGGGTGCCCCTGCATGATCAGAGCACCTCTGTAGCCTTCTGAATCGATTCCCCGGGGTTGTCTGTGATGCAGCCAAACCATGTATACTTAAATGCATTATAACCTCGCGGTAAATGCTAACTTTAAAACGGCTGCTTAGAAACATGTCCGTGTTTGGTGTCAAACACCCTGGAATCATACCTCCACACCAGTAACTGGTATGGGAGGCATGATTCCTACCTTGTAGAACCACTACTGTGGGTCACCGGTCTACCCGATACAAGATTTCTGGAACTGGGCAGCCCAAAATGTACTATAATCACAAAGAAGGGGCGAGGGTTAAAGACAATTTATACTCTGCCACCCCGCACCCCCAGAGATCAATAGTGTACACACAAAAGGGGTGGGAAGAGTAAATAATAATACCATATGTGCTAATATGGTAAAAGATAGAGCCAGCCCCAATAGGGCAAATCACTCTATTTGGAAAAACTGCCCTCACTCACATACCAAGGTATGTGACATGCTTCATCATTGGGCCTGCTTACAATACGTCCTGGTGTACCCCACACAGGACGGAGCATAAGGGAGGGGGAAAAAAGAATAAATTCCACTTAACACAACATATAGTCAAACAAACTAAACAGACACAACACTTAACACATCCACTGTGGTGAAAATAGTGCAAACACCATGTGTTTCCAAACCGAAAAGTGCGACGAAGAAATTGTGCAGTATGAGGAGTGATTTAAAACTGATTAAAGGTGTCAACTAGAAATCCAACTTTATTAAACGTTACTTGGCACCTCTACCAGGATTAAAAAGATGAAAGAACAGAGGATGGGAAAATGCCTTCAGGAGATAATTAGGAACCTCAAGGCTTCCCTCCTACCACTGCCAGAGTCAACATGTTTCGACTGCTCTTGATGCGCCTGTATGGTCACTCCGGTCTTCGTCAGGACCGTCGCATTCGGTTTCTCTCGGGGTACCCCCGTAATCTGGGGGAAAGTTATTACCCCTACAGGGAGGTAGGTCCAAGCAATCCTTACCAATCCTGTGTAATCTATGGAGAGTGTCCCCTTAAGTGCGGGAAAACAATCACGAGTTTATGTATTACAAACACTCGCACTGGTGTCCGGTGTACAGGACGCCAGAGAACACAATCGTTCTGAAGGCTTGTCCTCGCCAAGTCTAGTACAACCCGTGGCACCGCGTAGATGTAAAATGTATGCTGCCAGACACAGACACGAGTCTGGCCTCCTTCTGCTGTGCTGAGCCCAAGCAGGGTAAGGCCTGACAATAGGTTTCCTGCCACAGGGAGGTGTGACCACCTTCCAGACAGGATTTAGTGTATTGGGGCACGGGCACGGTGGTTGCCCTCTGAGAGTGCCTGAATGTCTGCACTGGGGTCACATTTGGTGTTGTGCCTGTACATAGTCCAGCTCAAACTGGGTGCAGGAGCCATTTGCTCCTGCTCTGGTGCAAAACTGGACAAAGGACATGGATGTAACCACCCCTCTGTCCTGACCCTCCCATAGGTGGGTCCCAAGAGTTTGTCCAACCCCTTCCTTGGGTATAAAGTAGGAAACCTGACTACAGGACTTTAGATTTCACCTGGACTAAACTCTGCATGCAGAAACCAAGTACTTTGATGATCTGCACTTCGCTGGACGACAGAAGAATAACTCTTGGAGTAAAGGAGTTACTTCCCTGCTGAAGCAGGCCCCTTAACGCATCTGACCGGTTTGCATCTCCCAAGCTCCTGAGGACTGCAAAGATTTCTGCAACACAGGAGGTGGGTTCCTGAGCGTCTCTGAGGTCGATCTGCTCTCTCAGCAATTCTGAGACCAGTATCCCTCATGGGGACCGTGCAACCCTTTACTTTTGCAGCAGCATATGCTTTTTGGAAATCCCTGTGGCTGTGCTTTGGGCTACGTGTAGTCCTGACCCCGGGCAGTATTTCCACCAAAGATTTCCGACCTCCATTCCACGAGTGCTCCGTGGGCCAGTACTTCGTGATTCAGCTCGAGATCTCTTTACGATCCCATGTCCGTTGGCCTGTGGGTCACTGTGACGGTAACTTTGACTTCCCTTGGGCTTTCCTGGTTGCTCCAGATGTGGCCTGACTCCCCATAGCTTGGAGAGTCTCCAGAACCTTGCTGGTCCTCACCGTAACTTGTTTCCTATGCCAGTGTGGGTTGTATTTACCAAGGCTTGTTGGGGTTCAATCCAGACACTGTCCCCTCAGCACTCAACATCCTTTGTGAGACAGCTCACCTCCAGACGTTGGTCATCGTCAATGTACCCTGGTTCCTGTGGCTGCAGAGTCAAGCATCCAATCTTCACACCTGAAGCACTCGACATCGGTAGGCATTGATCTCCCCCTGAAGTGACCCAGACTCTGTCTCCACTGCTTTAAGGTTCTTCTCACCTCAGATCAAGGCTTGAAATCTACCGGACACTTTTAATCTTCCCGGTAGCAGCACTTCTTTGAATCACGCCATTGAAAACGACGGTTTCTGACACCACTTGACCCCTATGCACCCTGCTCCCCTGGGTTAGGTAACACAGGTACCTCGGTACTCACAAGCGTGCTGGCCTTAGAACCTTCTATTTTCCAAAGGGTTTGCTTGAAGTCCTCCTGAAGTGTCCTTAAACTGTAATTTTCCAACCGTGACGTACCTCTGCTTTAGTGTCCCATGAAGGTCTCGTAAGAAGAAGACAATATCTTTATCCACTCCCACACACAACAGGGTCTCCCATATCTTACTTCTGTTCACACAATCAAATTCAGAGGATAGGTCCATGAAGTCCAAATAGATGCTGCCGGGCCGGGTAACTCTGTAATTGTTTACAATCATAAACAAATTCATGCATTGGTCCACTGTTGAATTTTCCAACCGCGACTTTCCCATAGAGCTGTACTGAATTCGCGTCTGTGTTCGCACACTGCTCCCGTCCTCCGTGAGCTCCCTGTGTCACTCCTTTGAGATGGTGCCCGGTGGGCAATTGTGTACTTGTTTATAATCATAAACAAATTCAAGCATTAGTCCGCTGTTGACCTCTCCAGACGAAAGCCGTATTGGATGTCTCCTAAGACTTTGCTGTCATCTACCCATATGGTTAACCTGTCCAATAGAATCCGTCCCACCACCTTGACTGTTGAATCCAATAGAGAGATTGGTCTATAACAGAGATTACTATCCCTGTTACCTTTTTTAAACACTGGCCCCAGTAATTCCCGTGCTCTAGGCACTGTGTCTACTGAAGTCGTTGTTGTTATACCATTTCTTTAGTATATGGTTCTGTCTCCCCCTGGAGCCAGCTGTGTATTGTGCTATTTACCATTGTTCTATTTATAGAGGGCCCGATTCACAGAACTAACTTAAGACAAAATCCTAAACTTACTACTTTTGGTATTCACAGAAGTTAGGATTTTGTCTTAAGTTTGTCTAAAGACAAACTTAACACAGACTTAAGACAGACTTAAGTTAGGATTTTGTCTTAAGTTTGTCTTAAGTCTGTCTGTGAATACCAAAAGTAGTAAGTTTAGGATTTTGTCTTAAGTTAGTTCTGTGAATCGGCCCCTAAGTATTGGGTGCCTTGTGCTCTAACCTCGTATAGAGTTTAGTAGAGAGTGTTTAGTAATAAATACATATATTTTATATATCTCGTGTGTGGTTCTCCTTTCATTTGGTTATTCAGGAGGTTCTGATCTGGTAAAACAAGCTGCATTACATTCCTTCAAGACTTGGGCTGAAAGCTGCTCTCCACAGCTACCACTAGGATAGCTTTCTATAAAGGTTGTCTTTAACCTAATCACCAATAAGGGTTGTTTGGACTGGTACAGGGTGCCCACTTTAATTAGTGGACAGCATATACCAGGCCAACTTCTCACATAATGTTTGCAGGGTGGGCGTTCCCATGCAAAAAGCCATGTAGAACTGAAGAAATGAAATCTACAAAATGTCACTGTGTCACTCTATGCCTTCACTGCGTCAAAATCCCTAGGCCTGCTTAGACCAGGCGTAAGGAATGAGTCAGGGTTTTTTGAATGGGAATCACCAATCTATTGTGGTGCATTTCTGGAGTTGCATCACTTTCATGAGCAACTCCAGCAATGCAACACTTTTATGCCAACTGATGCGTCAGAATTTCTGATGCATCTGTTAATCCTTGCGCCATGGAGCACTTTATTGTACATTCCGCGCATCCATAGTGGCGCAAGGACATAAGGCGCTGATGCAAGGAAACTGATGCATCAATGCAGATGTGTCAGTTCCTTGTAAATCTGCCCCACTGTCTTTTCCAGGGACTGAGCTCTTAAGGGGTTGACTATTAGTACACCTTGGGCCCGATTCCGATGTTAGGTGGATGTCCACCCAACATCTAGGGCAGCAGTCCAACTGACGGATTATGATACGGCAGTCAGAATGTAGTGACTGCAGGGGGAAAGACCGCCACCTCTGACATGCTCAAGAAGCCCGTCGGAGAGTGATCGGAGCCTAATCCCTACAATGGAGGCGGTGACTGGAAGGCATCGCCATAGGTATTAGGATGTCGGTTTCCAGCAGCCTTTTCAAGGCGGTCCGACGGGCATGGAAAGGCTGTCAGAAACTGACTTTGGGGGCCCCTAGCTGGGCCCATCCCCCCTTAAGCCTCCACTATGTGGCCTGGGGGGCATATGTGGTACCCCCCCAAATATCCATGCATCGTGTGCATACTAATCTTTTGGGTGGGACCTCCGACTATTTGTCTAGTGGTCCCACTCTCACTGCGATGCAGTCAGATGCTCGTCCGACTGCCATCATAATAAGGCCCCTTGTTTCTAAAAAGCTAGGTGGGTTTTAAAACATCTGCAATGTGTCATGTGTTCATGTAACATCACTGGCCTCTAGAAGGCTTAGAGGTAGTTCTCCATGTGCTGGATGCTGTACTGCTGATGTTCATCTCCAGCTGGCTGCCTCCTGTGATGTGAAACAGGGGTGGGTGCTCTTAAATGGGGGACGTGTTGTTATAGGGGAAGTTGAAGTAGGCGATTGAAGCCAGCTTGCTGGGCACTGAGAGTTTTAAGCTTCAGATCTCTGAAGCATGAACTAGGTTGTGATCAGCCAAAGAAGGACGGTGAATAAAGTTCGGCCACTTTCACAAACGGAGGGATCTGACGATATTGAATGGAAGTGGGAGAGATGTTGTGGCAACATATCAAGAGGATGTTGGTTGTGATAATCGATTCTGGAAGGAGGAGGAATGTAGAACACAAGTTACCGAGATGGTTGTTCCTGCTCAAAAGGAGAAGGATGTAGAGCACCAACCCCGATAAGTTCGGAACAATGTGCCCAGCAGCCCTAAGCAGGAAGAAAAAGCAAGAACCAACATATCATTTTTGTCTCACATTACATTCTTTTATATTCATAAACATTTAATTGGAAAGGTTGCACGGCAAGAATGTAAATTACAACATTTGAGAAAGGAACTTGATTTTCAGAGCATAGTTCTTGGTTACTCCAACTGTACTCTGTTTGAGTACAAGGTATATTTACTTGGAATCCATTTGTAATGTGTGCCAGCACATCATGTTAACAGATTTTCAACCTCTAAGAGAGATGAGAAAAAAGTTAATTGAGCATGTTGCCATAATATAGATGGTTGAAGTCCATCTGCCCCTACAAATCTAACAACTATATTTGATTCTCAATTAGAGCACTGTGTACACTAGAATAAACGGTTGTTGCAGACTTCACACATTATGCAATAATTATCCAGGATTCCAGGAATCCAAAGTACACTAATCCTATGTATCAACATCCTTCAATTACACTTCTTCATTAAAATACACAATTAAAAATGCAATTAAGTACAGAGTAAAAAATACAAAAATAACCTTGCACCCAAACCTCCTCTGCCGACAATAATTAGTCATAGCACAATCTGAGCCTGACTGCAGCCTTTAAAAAGCTAAGAACAAAACAAAACTGAGCAACTCGTTCTCAGCTTCATAGACCACTCTTTCAGTCTCAGACTGTATCTCCAAAGATTTTTTATTATTTTTGTATTATTCAAAGGAACTGTTTTATTTTTCTTTTTACTTTTAAACATCCGACATTGATGTATAACGAAGTCAATTGATCATACTTTTTGTACTGTAATAAAGAGGAAAAATCAGATAGTTAAAAAGAGATCCGTGAATATATACATAAGGGTGTGTGAGAAAGTGCATGGAAACAATTCCCAAATAAACAACCTAAATCAAGAGGTTAACAGACTCATTCATCCACATTAAACAACATCATTTATACCACATATATTCAGTGTGCAAAAAGAGTGAAAAGTAGAGTCAAAGTGTGTGAGAGTAAAATTGGAAGGTAAAATCCCTGAAACAAGTCTTTTCACGATCCAGGGTTCAAATGAAAATGGTAAGATATTTCTCTTTTGATCGCCCTAAAGGTTTAGGCCGTCTTATATTTACAAACACTATAGGTCTAAGAAGACCGGGGAATCAAATTCCTTTTTATGGAAACACAATTTTACTACGTTAAAGTACAATAAGGTCAATACAAATAGGTCAAAAGAACACAAAATCAAATATACAAGGGTCAATAAAAAAAGGTCGCTGGGGGTCGCGTAACTAGTTAGCATGGCGGAGTCTTGTTCGTTATCAGAATTAATTTGAGCAGTATTGGCGATTGTTTTGTTGACTATTAATGTGGCTACGCTTAAGCCAAACCCTTCTTTGTTCAAGAATTTAAAAAGCTAAGAACATACCCTACCATACTCCCTGAAAGCATTAATGAAAAGGAAAAAGCAGTACGCACTTGTCTAAAATGTGCTTTTTTTAAAGAATTGAATATGTAGGTCTTCCTTGGTACGTCATAGTTACTACAAAACATAAAAAAATGAAGCATATCCTGTGGAGATTTGCCGTCACTGTCATTGGGCAACAGGGTCTCACTTTTATTTCTCCCCGTGGGTGAGCAAGAAGAAGATGGAATAGATTAAAGCGGAACCTGGTCAGTAAAACACAGTCATATGGTTCCCCAAATTAAGCAGTTTTCAAGATGATAAATCTATGTACACTGGGTTTTCTTAGCTCATGCTCTTCCCTGTCTGCCACCCGCTGTCTAAGGAAAGCCTCCTTGTCCCAAACCAGGTCCCTCCTGCTGACTGAGTCCGGGTTACTAAAGAGATCTGCTCTTCATAGACTCCTAAAGTCTTCCCCTATGTATTTGAGCCAGGGAATGTAGTGAACATGGTCTAGGGCCAGACAGTCCTTTAGGATTTCTTTATTTTAGGTAGGCCCATTACCTATCCATATTTTGAACCAGTGGGATGGGGGAAAAAGACAACAGGTCAGACAAATAGGCCATACCCAGTTCTTCATGTACAATAAAACTAAGGGTTCCCTGAGTTACACATAAAAGCCGCCTCAGGAACTTGTTTTCTACTCTTTGGAGCTCATCATGAGAAATATAACCCCAGATTTTACTACCAGAATATCCTATGCACTTGGCTCTATAAATCTGCAGAAGTGATCCTATCGATTTTTTACCCAGACGAGAGGCAAAATAAAAAATAGCAGCATTGACTTGTAAAAATTCCCCCGTCTTTCTTCTTTTTACTGGACCCCAGCTTAACTTGGCATCCAGCGTAATCCCCAGGTAAGAAAAAACACTGGTCTTTGGGACTAAAATAGATCCAATCTTAAAATTAAAGGGCTTCCTTTTAGAACTATTTCCCTCCTGACTTGGAGTTTTTAACCAACAGGTCCCGGTCTTTAATGAATGTCATGAAGGAGTTAAGTAAAGTTTGCAACCCCCTCTCAGTCCGGGCCATGAGGACAACGTCCTCCGCATA
Source organism: Lissotriton vulgaris (assembly GCF_964263255.1). NCBI lineage: Eukaryota > Metazoa > Chordata > Amphibia > Caudata > Salamandridae > Lissotriton > Lissotriton vulgaris. The sequence goes on from NC_141686.1 coordinate 53,790,839, forward strand.
CAATAAAACCGTCAAGCTGCACCATCCCATTTGGGGAGGGTTATCTTTGTGTCTATTAATACCTTCTCCAGAGTATTAAAATATAAATTAAATAAAAAAGGGTCTAACAGTAACATTCAACCCTGTCGAACCCCTCTCTGAAGTGAAAACCGCTGGGTCACCTTGCAATCATTAGTATATCGTACCTCTGCTTTAGTGTCCCATGAAGGTCTCGTAAGAAGAAGACAATATCTTTATCCACTCCCACACACAACAGGGTCTCCCATATCTTACTTCTGTTCACACAATCAAATTCAGAGGATAGGTCCATGAAGTCCAAATAGATGCTGCCGGGCCGGGTAACTCTGTAATTGTTTACAATCATAAACAAATTCATGCATTGGTCCACTGTTGAATTTTCCAACCGCGACTTTCCCATAGAGCTGTACTGAATTCGCGTCTGTGTTCGCACACTGCTCCCGTCCTCCGTGAGCTCCCTGTGTCACTCCTTTGAGATGGTGCCCGGTGGGCAATTGTGTACTTGTTTATAATCATAAACAAATTCAAGCATTGGTCCACTGTTGACCTCTCCAGACGAAAACCGTATTGGATGTCTCCTAAGATATTGCTGTCATCTGCCCATGTGGTTAACCTGTCCAATAGAATGCATCCCACCACCTTGACTGTTGAATCCAATAGAGAGATTGGCCTGTAACAGAATACTATCCCTGTTACCTTTTTTAAACACTGGGACAATGGTGGATATAGTCCAGATGCTAGGAGTTTCAGATCTTATAGCTGCATTAATAATTGACTTAAGGACTGGCACCCACAACTGTGGGTTCGAAATGTAAAGATCCGGGGGAATACCATCGGGTCCTGGTGCCTTGTTTCTAGACAACCCTTTGATACCCTTCCTGATGTCTTCAGCTGTTATAGCAAGAGCTAATTTCCCTTCTCCACTACCATTGGCTATACTCACATCTGATGGCTTTCAAAACATTTCCATTATTGCCCATCTTCCCATCTTGTCTACAGCGTTTTGGCCAGGGGTAATAACATTTCCTTTTACTAAAATCGCATCCCCCTAGTCCTAGTTTCTTGTGTATTATGACTAGCCACATTTAAGCCAAACGTGTTCAGGAGAGCCTGTCCTTACTAACAGCATGGGTTTCTTAGAGACAATACACATCTGCCCTTAAAAAGCTTAATCCCTCTTGAACCTGCCTTCTTTTAACTTTATCATTAAGCCTACAGATGTTAATGGAGGCAATTCGTAATCTAGCCACAGCTCATAGAAGCTATCAAAGCCACCCGAAGATTTCTACCCAGTAAAGCAAATGGCATACTACTGTCCAATCCAATATTTTATACTGGGTTTGCTTTACAATCACCTGCTGACCACCCCCTCTCCCGGCTATACCCATATTCAAATCCATATTCATAGTGCCGCTGTTTTTTGGAAAAAGAAAACTACATAATAACACATCCACTTGCTGTGCATTGATTATCACACCGTTACACCACCGGCCACCGCCCCACTCCCACCCCTCCCTGACAAGCCCCCAATCTCCAGCAGGCACCCACCTCCTCCTGCCACCCCCACTAGTGAAAGCATCCAGACCAAATGGGTCTGTGTGTCGGAGACCAATGGCCGGCACCATGGGGTCTCTCCCATCCCCTCTCAGATGTACCCCCCCCCCACACTCACGCTTCAAACAGTGCCCAGTAAAAAAGAGAAACAAAAAAAGAGGAAAAAACCAGCAGAAATAGGATAGCCATCCCCAATATTACGATGATCAGGCGGACTCATAGAGAGGGCCCCAGCATTTATACATTGCTACAGCCTGCCAAGACCTGACACAATTAATCTTTAACTTTAATTTCCGATATCAAGAATTTAACAGAGCCTCTGACAATCGGTTTCATTCTGGTGGGAGCCAATAGATATGCTCCGAAGCCTGCATCTTGAAACGGATTGATCTCCTGCCGCAGGCGGCACCGGCATTCGACCGTTATATGACAAAAGTCAGGGCTCACCATGATCCCAGGTATGTCCGTTTTGCATTTGGGCTGGCTTTCTCAACAATAGCTTGGCGAAGCAAAACATTACTGAAAAAACCTAAGATAGCCCTTGTTTGTCTTGAGTCCTTACAAGCCGGAACTGATTTATTACTGGTCATCGGGCTTTGGTGCATTCTTTGTACTTCAATAGCCCATTCCCATCCTAAGAGTTTGAGAAAGGCAGTCTTTAAAAGTTGCAGCATATAAGAGCATATATTGTCCCCCTAAAGACCTTCATCAGTTCTGAGAAACCGAAGATTATGCCTACGTTGCCAGTATTCCATGTCCTCCAGCTTCCACTGCACATCTGTTAATTGGGACTCATACATCTTGACTTGCTCTTTCACCTCGGTGACCTCTAAAATTTTGATCAGCACACAAGAAAAGTATATATTGAATACACAATCAAAACAGATTCTTCTTGTTATTCAAATTCCTTTATTGATTTCTCTGTTTCAATTTCCTTTCTTCCAAAGCACCATAGTAGCCAACGCGTTTCGTCCTCCTTTGAGGACTTCTTCAGGGCTACAAAACATAGACAATGAAGTCTATTAGTTAACTTTTTAAAATCAATTATGTACATAAATACATCAATTATTGTACAAAACAGTAAAACATTATATACATTAATTTACACTATAGAGACCTTCACAAGTCAAAAACACTTCAATAACATCTTATCTCTATTCATTGCGGAAGTGGCTGGATGATCATCAAATCCATATTTTTCACAAAAACACAGACACATTATATTCAGTTCAAGACATTATGGGAAACTCCCAAACCCAAAAAGAAGGGGGTAATGTCACACTTCATATCCACCCATAGTTAATTACAGGGTTAGTGCCTATATGTCGGTGACCTCTGCCTACAAGGCTGTGGTCCTGTCCTCAATACAGTTTAGGCACTCACCATTCTAAGAACATGCCTTCCCCATCTTCTGAATGGCACATTCCAGTTTTTTTGTTGCATGTCTTGCCTTTTTATTATCTACCCTTGTCTCAGCCTGATGTTCTTTAATGGACTCCAAAATTAGGCTTAAGTCAGAGTTTACAGACATGATGGCAGTTGACTGTGCAGCAGAAGGTATAACTGTCAGGGCTGGTGCTTCTTCTGGAGTCCCAACCGTCTTAGTATGGGAGTAGTCTCATTTCAGGCTGCTGCTGATCAAGTTCTTTGCTCTCCTCCTATGGTCTGTACTACCTTTATGGGTCTGTTGGTGCTTCAGGCGCTTGAGCGCCGTTTCAGATGCTTCCAGTGTGCTGAACCCTGAGGTTGAAGAGTTAGTGTCACTTGTTTTGCTGAAATATGAGTTAAGGGTCTCTGAATCTGACCCATCTGTCAGGGAGAAAAATTTATCCTCCCCATCCAAGGTGAGATCATTCACTGCTGCTGCTCCACACTGATCTGTGCTAGGCCCCTTGCTGCCACCCTCCTCACTACCCCCTGGAGAGTGACAGGTTGAGGGATGTAGTTGGCTCCAGCCCCATCAGATAGAGAGGCCTGTCCTCCCACGATGAAGTTACTCAGTGAGTCACCCAGCAGTTCATTTGAGGTTTGTTCACATGGCTCTGGTGACATCCCGCTTGAATCAGCCTGGTCTGATTCTCACACTAAGGCTGTCCCTGCCCATGCATCAGGGCCTGGGGCAGCACAAATACCTGTGTCACCCTGCTTCTCGAAAGTGCATGGGTGACTTGGACCTCCTCCAGGATTTTTAAGGGTAAAAAATTCAGTTATTACAGGCAGCGGCTGTGGTGTGGGCAGGGCATCCTTAGCAAGCCCACAGCTCCTTCCTCCATGCCCACATTTTCCCTGGTGCCTTTCCTGCCCCCATACTTTCTACCCTGTGCTTCCCCACATGAGGATCAGATGGCTTACCAAGCCCAGCAGTGGTCTATACAGGAGAAGAGTCCTGTCTGGCAGCCAGCACACGCGCAGCAGGTCTTGTGAAGATGAAAGCACTTCTCTGTCTTTCTTGGGTTTTGAAGATTTTGGTGGCATTTCAGCAGCCACCCAGACACTACTGAGGTTACCGCCAGCCACCAATCGAGCAAATCTTCTGGCAAGTCCCACCCACCTTCCAAACCACCGACACACTGCTGTGCAGCAAGCTCCAGGACTGAAGAGCACCAGCCCGCAATCCTGCTGTCTCCAGGAACTCAGTTAGCATACTGTGTTGGCCGCATACGAAGGAGAACTACAGTGTGAGGACCGTCACCCCTGAGCCCCCGGCACAGGTAACTCTAAACAGGCAGCATAAGTGGGAGTATGGGGGATGAGAGAAATCCACGGGAGAGATCCGCCGCGATGTAACTATGCAGCCACCATATTGCTTTCTGTCACACTCCCCAGGTAGCAGCCTTCTCTTCTTCTTAATGCATTTTCAAATATTTCAATTTTCTTATGAACTTATAAGGGTCCACTTTGCTTTGATAAAAATTAGAATAGATTAGTCCTAAAGACAATATCTGTGTTTTAGTAATTGTTAGTGTCTCTTGAGACAAAATTAATGCAGTCCATACATCAGGGACTATTTCCTGATATCAGCATTGTTCTCATATTCTGCTACCCTTGACTTTCTTGTTCCTTGTTCTCTCCGTCTCTCTTTCCTCCTTGTTTTTGTCTCATTGGGCTTTTTTCATGGCCTGTGGTTTGTTCTCTAGTCCAGTCTTGAAAAACTGAATACATCTGCTATTGTAGTATGTGTTAGTGTTCCTGATGCCCCTCTGCCCAAATCATCTTTCTCTACTTCCGATCCTGTATCTGAGCTCATATCACTAATTGATAAATCTTCTTTGGTCTTATTGTAGTCTCCAATACGCTATCTCCTGATAGAATAAAATCTTTTAGCGAACGTAGAGATATGTAGTTTCTCATAATCAACTCAATCCTGTTGGAATTCCACTGTTTTCCTAGTCTTGATTGACTCTCCATATTTCCTACTGCAACATTTTGCAACTCTTTCTTTTTTTAAACTTTGTCAATTAATTCATTGAGTTCCTTTATTTGTCGATGTCGATTGTTTCTCTCTTTATCAGCATATCTGATTAATGTTTTTAACATGCCCAACGAGGTAATCGCATTATGTTTGGCCAATTAATAAGAAGGTCAGATGGGGGTGTTAATAATAGGGTATAATCATTATTCTAAAGCCTCTGGGTAACCTACCCACATTCATATATTTCTTTAGTAAAGCACTTTCCCACCATTTAGAGAGTTCTCATTTAGATACATTTTCTAATGTTTGGCTCTCTCCCATGAGTTCAAGATCATCAGCATTAGTTCCATCATTTGAGCCCCAAAATCTCTGATGAGATTAAAAAGTGCAATTGATGCTTTGCATCTTCAGTTATATTTCATACAATATTTCAGATTCCACCTCGGCTGTTTGAAAAGACCCCCACATGGGCCTATGATCACAGTCCAACTCCCACACCACGTTGCCGTCTGAAACTCACTCGGAGGAGACTGAAGTGATGTTCATTCAATGAAAAGCAGACACCATATTGTAATACATGTAATTATTGCACTTACTATTACCTATTCTAAACTCAACATTACATTATATATATTACCTACTGGCAGTCGCCAGTAGGTAGTTATAGTTAGAACCTAGTTTCCATAGGAAAAGCATTTTTTGAATTGCTAATAGCTTTGGCGTCGTTTGATGAATCTTCGCAAAATTCTCAAAAAAAAGTCTATCCAGGTCAGCTCCTATCCTGAAAGTATGGAGGTGATTCGTCAAGTGGGGGCTGAGAAAAGAGGGGGGTTCCAAATTTATTTTCCCAATGTTAATTTCCATAGGACATTTTGAGACAGGCTACAGCCCGAACTGCTGAACGGAATTACCACAAATTTGGCAAAAAGGGAGTGCTTGGTTCAGAAAGCAACCTTTTTTTAAATGGTATAAATCCATTCAGTAGTTGCTGAGAAATTAAAAAAATAAGAGTCAAAAAATCAATTTCTCATAGGAAACTTTAGGCAAAGCTACAGTCTGAACTGCTGAACGGAATTACCCCAAATTTGGCAAAAACGTAGTGCTTGATTCAGAAAGTGACCTTTGTTTTAAATGGTGTAAATCCGTTCAGTGGTTGCCGAGCCCCGGGGACCACCACCTCCCTGGGGCTGTGCACTAGGTGGGAGGGGGGCCGCTCGGCCCCCCTCCTGGATCCCTTCATGGCCCAGGGGACCCCCCAGGGCCAGCTCCTGCAGTGTCCCGGGGTGCCCACCCCGGGACACTGCTCCCGACCTGTCATAGCAAACATTGGTTTAGATTTTGTAAGCGAGAGAAGGTTTGCTGCTCTCGCTTACAAAATCCAAACCAGATTGCTTTTCCACAAGGGAAAGCATGTTAGCAGCTCCCCTTCTTGAAAAGCAATGCCGGCTCCCGCAGGAGGCGGGGAGCTGGCGGGACCGTGGGGGAATTGGGGTCCCCCCACGGTCCCCAACGGATCGGGCCGGCCCCCAGAGGATGGGGTCCCCAGAAGTGGCCCGGAAGGGAGGCCACGTGGCCCACTTACCTTAAAAAAAAGAAAGGCAACGGGGCGGCTCCAGGGGATGGGGTCCCCCTGGCCATAATTGGCTTGAGGAGGGGGGCCACGGGCCCCCCTCTGAAAAATACATTTTAAAAAAGGATGGCCAGGGCCTGGGGGATGGGGTCCCCAGGGCCAGAAGTGGCCCGGAGGGGGGCCACACGTCCCCTCCCAAAAAAAAAAAAGAGAATAGATTTAAAAAATAAATAAATGCCGGCCCCGGGGGATCGGATCCCCGGGGTAAATAGAGGCCTCAGGAAGGGGGCCACAGAGCCCCTTCCATAAAAAATAAATAAATGTGGACATACCCCAGGGGATGGCGTCTAGGCCTGGGCAAAAAACTATGCTATGCTCACGTAGTTTGTGCAACTACACGCTACGCGAATTGCACGTAGCACAGTGCAAAAATGCATAGCATAGGTGCTATTTTTTGCTCGCTCGCAGTCCTCAATGTCAAGTTGGCAACCACGAGCAAGCAAAATGACATCCCAGCGAGGCTTTATCCTCGTTCTCGATCAGCAACATCAAGTTGCCGATCGCCAGCATGGAAAATAAACCTCCCGGCGAGATTCTCAACGCGGGGAGGTCAGGTTTTTCATTGTGAGTGGACGCGTATGCTCGCAACCGCTCGCGATGAAAAACTACCAGTCCCGTTGAGAAAGCTGCCGCTCGAGTGAAAATCTACTTGCGCGCAGAAAACAACTGATTGTACTGTGCAAGATGCCGTTTGCAATGATTGCACAGTGCAAACAAGCATCCGGCACTGTGCAATCATTGAGAACAGCATTTCCCTACCGCACTACGCAGTTCATGTAGTACTACGACTAGCTCGTGCAGTGCGGGGTGCACTTTGCATAGCTACGCGAAGTGATACTACGTGAACTACACTCAGGGTTAAGGTCCCGGGGCCAGATTTGGCCACTGGAGGGGGGGCCTACGCAGCCCCTTCCCGTTTACATTATTATTTTTTTTAAAAAGGGGTCAGGCCCTGGGGAATGGGGTCCCCAGGGCCCAAAAAAAGCAGAAAGAAGGGGGGCAACACAGCCCCACTTCTACAACTATGTACTATGTGATGTCATCAGCAGTGCATTGTAGGTGCGTGAGTTATAGTTGGCTGAACTAACTATAACAGTGGAATTTCTATGGTTTTGTACGATTGAAATGTCCAACTAACTATAACATCCCTGAAACCTATGGCTTTTTCAGTGAATATATATATATAGTTGAAGGGCCCGATTCACAGAACTAACTCAAGACAAAATCCTAAACTTACTACTTTTGGTATTCACAGAAGGCATTTAGTGGTAGTAAAGTCAGGATTTTGTCTTAAGTCTGTCTTAAGTTTGTCTTAAGTTTGTCTTAAGTCTGACTTAAGTCTGTCTTAAGTCTGTCCTAAGTTTGTCTTAAGTCTGTCCTACTACTTTTGGTATTCACGGAAGGCATTTAGTAGTAGTAAAGTTAGGATTTTGTCTTAAATTTGACTTAAGACAGAGTTAAGACAGACTTAAGACAGTCTTAAGACAGACTTAGGACAGACTTAAGACAAACTTAGGACAGACTTAAGACAGACAAGACAGACTTAAGACAGACTTAAGACAAAGTTAGGAAAGACTTAAGACAGACTTAAGACAAAATCCTAACTTTACTACTACTAAATGCCTTGTGTGAATACCAAAAGTAGTAAGTTTAGGATTTTATCTTAAGTTAGTTCTGTGAATCGGGCCCGAAGTTAGGACCATGTTTCCATAGGAAAATCAGTTTTTTACTTGACTATAACATTGGCATCGTTTGACCAATCCTCATGTAATTTTCCCCAAAAAGTGTGAGGGTAAGATTTGTATGTCATGGAAAGTTTGGGGGTGATCTATGCAGTTTGAACTAAGAAATCGGAGCACAAATTGAGGGTGCATTGTATTGTTAATTCCCATAGGAACCTTTAGCCACACCTACAGCCCGATCTGCTGAACGGACTTTCGACAAATTTGGCAGGAAGGTAGATGTTGGTTCAAGGAAGTGCCTTTTGCTGTAAATCTGTATAGTAGACATTATCTATACAGGCACTCATACACCCACTGATTTATCAATGGTATATCAATTTAACACTCATAAACATTTTCAAAACACTCACAGTAACTGGATGATGTCATCAGTGATTACATTTGAGATGTCATGAGTGATGTCACTGACCATGTCATGAGTGATGTAGAGTATAAGGTCACAAGCAGTGCATTGTGGGGGCATGAGTTAAAGTTAGCACAGCTAACTATAACTGTAGAATTTCACTGGTTTTGTACGAGTGAAAGGTCTGCTTAACTATAATGTCCCTGTAACCTTTGTTTTTTTGTAAATTTCTAGGGTTTATTTAATTCTATGTAACCTTGTTTTTTCACTATAAATATAGATATATAATTAGATGCCACTTGGCAGTTATGGTTAAGCTACAAAGGCATCTACATGACTTTGCAGGCAGAAGTCATCAGTGCACACAGCATAAAGATAGTCACCTACGCAGACAGCACGTAACTAAGTCCCTTTCAGATAACACACCCAGCACCAAGATCAATTGAAACGCATAGATGACTGAAGTGGCCACCGGCATGAAGTCTAACTGCCTCAAGCTGAACACTAATAATACCGAAGTGGTGATTTTTGGAAAAGATACCTTGCTGTTGGAGTCTGCCTAGTGGCCTAGAGATCTTTAACTTACTCCAACATTAAGCACACAAGCTAGAAAACTCAGAATCATTATCAACAACAAGCTGGTCAGGCCACACACGTCAACACAACTGCCACGTCCAGCTTCCAATCCTTTAGGATCTTGAAAAAGATATTCAAGTGACTACCCAGGAACACTAGGAAAACAGTAACCCAAGAACTCATCACCAGCAGACTGCACTAAGGGAACACCCTTAATATGGGAATAACCAACCAACTCACAACAAAACTTCGGCAAGTTCAGAACACAGCAGCCAGACTTGTCCTCAACCTCCCACACTGGTCTCACATTACTTCACACCTGAGGGAATACCTCTGGCTCCCAATAAATAAGAGCACACAATTTAAGCTCCTCGCCCACACGTGTAAAGCATTACGCAACACTGACCCAGCCCACCTGAATAACTTGGGCAGATCCTCCAACCCACCAGGTACCTCCAACTCAGCTGAACTCTTACTAGCACATCGCCCACGCATCAGCACAAGCAGATTAGCAGGTTGTGCATTCTCGTACATCACTCCTAAAGCATGGCACAACCCCCTACCACATCAGAGTCTCTTCCTCTATTCTTGATTTCCACACGAAGCTTAAGATCTCACTCTTCATGTAGATCCCACAGAGGATGGCCTCACACATTTGCCAAGGCTCCAGGATGTCCTCATAGGTGATAGTGTTCTATAAAAATACACATAACATGATGTGACATAATATAACATGTCATGGTATAGCATAACATAACGTAAAATAACATAACATTTTTTGAATTTACTTTAAACCCTGTGGATTTGCATGAAACATGCCAATCTATTAACTCAAGGCAGCTAAGTTCAGGCATGCTACGTTTTGTGAAGATCCGTCCCCGGGAAATAAAGATAAGGGGAGTGGAAAAGTGTATAATTTCCCACTTTACCTCCCACAGGAAATTTGCTCAAAGATAGAGCAAAAATACTTAAAGAATTTACAACAAAGTTATAAGGTAGAACTTTTCTCAGAAAGTGAGCGCTTTTTAATATAGTGGGGTTTAGAGGATTAACATATTTGTATACTTGTCATTTGAAAAGCCATTTGTTTATTTACTTCTAACTAGCACTGTTTGACACGAATGTCTGACATAATATCGACAGACAGAATATCGACATACAAAAATATCGGAACAAAAATATCGACATCAAAAATATCGGAATCCTATCTTCATAAAGGTAAGTACAAAAATATCGGAATTAAAAATATCGTTTTTTTTAAAGTATTAATAATAATGTAAAAATAATTTTAAAATACATATAATTTTACAAATATTAAATAAAAATATTAAAAGAAAATTAAAACTAATACATATACATTTAAAATAAATAAAACACTTAATAATTTAATGTAATTTTTTTTTTAATGTTATTAAATTGATTTAATGTAATTTTTTTTGTTTTTACCCTGTACGCCTGTACCCCAAAAACCCAAAACTGACCCTGAACCCTAAAAATATCCCTGTACCCCAAAAACCCAAAACTGACCCTGAACCCTAAAAATACCCCTTTACCCAAAAACTGAAAACTGACCCTGAACCCTAAAAATACCCCTTTACCCAAAAACTGAAAACTGACCCTTAACCCTAAAAATACCCCTTTACCCAAAAACTGAAAACTGACCCTGAACCCTAAAAATACCCCTTTACCCAAAAACTGAAAACTGACCCTGAACCCTAAAAATACCCCTTTACCCAAGAACTGAAAACTGACCCTGAACCCTAAACATACCCCTTTACCCAAAAACTGAAAACTGACCCTGAACCCTAAAAATACCCCTTTACCCAAAAACTGAAAACTGACCCAGAACCCTAAAAATACCCCTTTACCCAAGAACTGAAAACTGACCCTGAACCCTAAACATACCCCTTTACCCAAAAACTGAAAACTGACCCTGAACCCTAAAAATACTTCTTTACCCAAAAACTGAAAACTGACCCAGAACCCTAAAAATACCCCTTTACCCAAGAACTGAAAACTGACCCTGAACCCTAAAAATACCCCTTTACCCAAAAACTGAAAACTGACCCTGAACCCTAAAAATACTCCTTTACCCAAAATTAATTAATATTATTTAATTACCAATTAATTATTAATTAACAATAACAATAAAGTAAATATATTAGCACATTAGCTGTAATTAATTTAATTTAATAATTAATATTATTTTTCCAAATTAATTAATTAAGAATAACAAAAAAAATATATAAAAAATTACTATAATTAATGTAATTAACTAATTAATATTAATTAATTACCAACGAATTAATAATTAAAAATATGTACAACATTTTAATAATTAACTAATTAATCTAAATTAATTACCATTTAATTATTAATTAAAATATGTACAAACATATATTAATTCATTAATTATTATTAAATTACTTCCCACCCTATTCCCCTATAAACCCATAACCCGCTACAGAACATATTTATCAATTAATCAATTAATTAAAATTACTTAAAAATTAATTCTAAATTAATTAATTAATAATTCCTACTAATTAATAATTAATTTAACATAATTAAATTACTTCCCACCCTATTCCCCTATAAACCCACAACCCGCTACAGTAGTAAAAGACAATATTTAATTAAATTACATTAAAAATAAATAATAAAACATAATAAATACAATATAATATACACTAAATTTATTTAAAAATTGATATTAGTAACATCGAAGTTATTTATTTCGATATTATTGACATCGATATTTAAAACTTCGATATTACTGATATCATACTGATATCGATATTAAGACTGTCGATATTACTTACCTTCGATATTTTGTCCCATCGATATTTAAACTTCGATATTATTGTATGTCGATATTAAAAAATCGATATTTTGTCTGTGTACCGTTTGACACATATGCCTGAAATTTGGCAGACACTTAATATGTTCCGATACCTATAAGTATTTTCAAAATTGTGCATATCCCAAAAAGGGGGTGGGGCAGCAGTTGGTAAAAGGGAAGGGGCAAAACACATTTTTTTTTATAGAAAACGTTGGAACTCTGTGATGAATTTGAAAACAATTTGTAAGAAACTAGGAAGGTTAAGTTTAGTTTTGGTTTGCCAAGATTTGTGACAATTCATAAAGGAGGTGCATAGTTAAAGAGAGTCATAGTTAAGGAGGGTTCATTTGCATATAACGTTGATGCTCTTTGATCAATCTGTATCAAGAGTGACAAGTAGCTAACAAGTGATACAATGTTCAGGTATATAAGGTTTTGTGAAAATCTGCCTTAAAATGGCAAAGAACTTTTAACCCTCTATTGTTATTTTTAAGTTCTAGATTCACCAAGCGAGGCTAAGGGGAGGTTCGAAAAAGTATTAATTTGCTAATAACATTCTCACTGTGTGACAAATCTGCAAAAAATGTAGCAGAAGCTTGGAAGGTTCGATTTTTGTTACGTGTGTTAATTTTTGTGTCATTCAATCAAAGCTGGCAATGATTAAGAGGGATCAAATGGACATAAAAGAGGGTACCTATGTATCTGGATGCGTTCCTAAGTCAGGAATTAAACAACAAATCTATACAGAAATACATAATACATAAGTATTTATGTATACATTTAAAGTTTTAGAAGGTGCCTTGTAGCTAAATCACTGCTCTGAACAGGCAAAGACACAGGGCTTCATTAGGGGTAGAGCATAGGTTCAACTTAGAATATGAATGCGCCCCTGCCATGCACAGTCTTCTCATCAATGATGTAATTTCAAATATTGCAGTGATGTTTTCAATAGTGTTATAGAGCATGTCATGAGCGTAATGTAATATGTGGGGTAATTTGCTTGCATGGCGAGGGTCGAGTTATAGTTACCTCAGGGCATGAGTTAGTTTCTAGAGTGAACCATAACTGGTGCATTTCAGTGTTTTTTCTAGTTTAAAATGTTACGTTGTCACTGAAACTTTGACCTAACGATGATGTAACTTTAACCTTTGATTTTTTCAGTGAATTTCTACTTTTTTATTTTCATGTTAAGTATTATTTTACATAAAGCCAACCCCCTGCTGCACCAACCCTTGGCCAGCGATCGTGGGTGGTTGGCTGGGGGAGTTGGTTATGCCAGGCCCTGTGGGCAACCACCCTGCGGTAGCCAACCCCCGACAGAGATTTGCAGCATAATCTCACCTACGGGCACGCCATGCAGTCACTCCTTAGAAGGCAGCCAACACCCTGTGTGTGGCGCAGGGTTGGCTGCAAGGTCTTGCCTGTGAGCAGCCAACTGTAAACCACACCTGGGCTTTTGACATGCACAGTGCACACTTGGTTTTCACAAGAGCATATGTATGAGAGGCTTGGACCGCCATTGCATGACTAATTTTGACATGACAGCGGTGCAGGCAGTACTCCATATTTACAAGCCAACACATGTGGCCAAATGAGTCAATTTTTGTAGGCCTGCATCAAAAATACCTACGCCAAAACCGGCTGTGCCACTCAGAGATTAAAATTGGCAAGGTAGGTGTTCCCCCTGTAAATTCTACAGTTAAACCAATGCAGTGATATTTATGATTCTGGCAATGTGTGACGCATCATCAGCAAGCAGCATGCAGACCCTGCAATGCCTAAACATTCCTGTGCATTTGCATCCCAGGCATAGAAAATGACGCAGTGGCTGTGGTGCATAAAGACAAGCCACACAAAACAGTTTGGCAAGCACAACTATAACTTGGAGATGCTAATTCTGCAGCTGGGAGTTGTGAGGAGACCCATACACCACCATCACCACCACCATGTAGGCAGAGCAGGAGATGGGAGGGTGCTTTTTGCCAGCTGATTTCCCTCATTGACCTCAGGGAGGATTTTCAAATTTGTATTTCAAATGTGTTTTTATTTGTTTGATGAATTAAAATCTTACAAAACAGCTGACACTTTTACAAATATAAAATACTAAAACAATCCATATGTTCAAATACTTTTTGTCAGTCTAATATAATATTCAATCCTTTAAAATTGTTTTAGATTAATTTGGTAGATTCGTCTTGACACAGCTCATAATTTATTCAAGGACAGTCTTCCAACTTTTTTTGCACCATTTGAAGGAATTTCACGAAAGCTGAATTAATTGGTAGGTCTTCTGGATCTAAGCTTGCCATTAATGGCTGCCTACAAGTCCTTACATCACGTTCATTAAACAGTTTCTTAAGTGTACTTTTTCTTTCCGTTTCCAGATTCGGGCAAAGGCACAATAAGTGTAAGATGGCTTTTTGATCTGATTTACGTAGTCTACACAGACAGTTATCTTCAGATCTTTTCCATGGTGCCAAATGGCATAAGCCTGGAAAGTTGCCAAACCTAGCATTCATAAAAATGTGGGTTTTTTTTCCGACCAAGAAGTTTCCCGGTATGTTTGTATCTTTTTTTTCTTGAAACATTCACGATTGGCCATGCATGCTGTCTTTTAATGAAGTTATCTTTGTCCTTTATCAGGGAAAGACAATCAGTAAGTTTGTTTACTGTTTTTTTTTAAACTCTCCTGCACAACCGTGGTGTTCCAAATAGGTGTTATACCAAACTCATCAATTGCTAGATTTAAATTGGAGGTGGCAGTTAGGTTCCTGTTATTTCTTATTTTTTGCCACAGTAGACGAGACATTTCATTGTCCTGATCGTTTTGTATTCTGTTCCACACTTTCATTGTGTGCCCTTTTCTTGTATAGGATTGGTCGTTTAGCCTGAATTCCAATCTCACTTGGGCTTGTGAGGCATTCTTTGGGAGAGAAAATAAAGATCAATACGTTTTAGCAACCGAGGTGTTGATGATCTCTGCGTCTTTTCCATTGAGCACCTCACTGCCATATGATAGAGTAGGCAATGATTTTGCTGCAATTGATTTTAATAAGGGACGATAAGACAAATCTCCAATGGTTTTCTGAATTGATCTAAATGCACCGACAAGGGAGTTCGCTTTCCTTGTAATATCGAGTTTATGATTCTCGAACTTGCCGTTATCGCTGTAAGTTACTCCCAAGTACTTATAGTCATTTACTTGCTCCAGTTTTTTTCCTTGCAGGATCCATTTATGTGCGTGCTTTAGTCGTACGTTTTTTGTAATTACCATCTCTTTGGTCCTGGCATTGTTTATATGCATACCATTTACCTCAGAGTACTTAGAGATGCCATCAATCAGTTGTCGCATCCCTACCTTTGTATAACTCAGGAGTATGACATCATCCACATATAGTAAGCTGGATATCTGAGTTTGAGCTAACCTTGGCGGGTGGGCGTTAATGGCGTTTAGTTCAGTAGTAAGATCGGCTAAAAATAAGTTAAAAAGTAAGGGAGCCAACACACAACCCTGTTTAAGCCCACTCGATGTTGGAATTATTTTGGTTAATGTTGAACTGTTACCCGTCCTCACCCTAAACCAAGTTTCAGAGTGCAAGACCTTAATCATCTTCAACAGCTTTTCTGGTATTCCTTGTTTTACAAGTTTGTCCCATAGAAGTTCTCTATCAACACAGTCAAAGGCAGATTTAAAATCCACAAAACATAAATATAAAGGTAATGTATCTAGTATTGCTTTTTCTGTTAATATTGCTAAAATTAAAAGATTTGTTGTCGTACCAAGGCCTTTGACGAAGCCTGTTTGGTTTGGGAGTAATACCCGATTCTCTTTTGCTCAGTCAGTTAAATTCGTCAGGAGAATTCCAGCGAACAGCTTACCATCCGTATCCTGTAAAGTGATTAAGCGATAGTTTTCTAGCTGTTGCCAGTTGCCTTTCTTAAATATGGGTATTATAAGTGATCCTTTCCATGATTTCGGGATTTGTCCTCTCTGGACCACTTCGTTAAAAACATCTGTAAGGGGAACTGACCCAAAGTCGGGTGCTTCTTTGAAAAGTGCAAAAGGGATGCCATTCGGACCAGGGGCACCATCTTTTTGCTTTTTTATCAAGCTTGCCACTTGACTGTTGGTTATAAAAATCTCGCTATCTCCTTCTTTGTCGACCTTTGTTGAAGTAGCGTTGATATTAGGTTGTATCAGAGATGGTTGATTTGGATTTAGATGTGTTTTGAGAAACGTCACACATTTTTCTTCAGATAGACTGGTTCCAATTCCAAGTTTGTTTGGTCTAGCTAGGCCATTGATTATTCTCCAGAACTACCTTGAGTTTGCCAATGTACTTGCATGAAATATTTTGTCCACAGGTCTTGTCTGGTTTGCACTTTTCATTCCACATCAATTTAGTTACGGTTTGTATTCCTCAGTGAAGCAGCTATATCTTTGTTAAGCAGAGACTTCGTTAGGTGTCTCTTCAGCCTGTTTTGTAAGCATCTGAGTTTCCTTACAGCATATGGAAGAAAGATTTAATTTTCTCTGCCTTCCCCTTTTTCGCTATGTGCCCCTTCCCTTCTTTGTGCACCTGCTGTTTTGGTATTGTCAGTGACTACTTTGTGGGTAAAATTTTCCCATCATGCTCTTTGTGTTCAAAGTAAGTATGGGCGAAATCGAATTCGCAATCCGCAAAACCCGTGAATTTGTGCGAATTTGTAGATTTTTGCTTTTTTTGGTTGTTCGCTGGGCTTTTTGCGTGTTTGCGGGTCGCTTGCACAGCGAAGTTCCCCATGCGGTCGTGTATGGGCGCGGCCATCTTGTTTGAGTGACTTGTTTTCGTTTCCGGGCGCTAGTTGCATGCTCGCGTTGTATGCGGTGCGCGATTACGTATTCGCGGGTGTTTTCGCGGGCTCGCAAGGGAAATATCGCGCAAACTTACCCATGCGGTCCTCAATGGGCGCGGCCATCTTGTTTTTAATTCATTGCTATGGTTCTGTGCATGCTTTCTAATCCTCCTTTCATCTGTGTAATCCTTTCTTTCTTTGGACTATTTTTTTATCATTTCTACTTTATATCTATGCCTCTTTTTTTCTAGATCTATTTTTTGTGTTTTTTCAACTTTTCGTTACTTTTAATGCTACTTCTGTAAACTTTTTTTTTCTTTACTTTTCCCCTATTCTTTCCTTTTTTTTCTGCTGTACAGGACCATGGCAAAGGGAGCCGGGAAGGAGAAGGAGAAGGAGAAGGAGAAGGGGAAGGGTCCCGCACCCCGTACTCGGCTCCCTTGCGGGCGGTTACGAGGGGAGGAAGTGATGGCCAGGGAGATATTCAGCGCGGTGGAGGTGCCCGCAGAGATCTTTTATGTGCAGCGCCACCTCCCCAAGACCGTGGCAGCAGGGGGCAGGCTTGCGTCAGGGTATGGCCGCCGGGAGCGTCGCCAGCTGTGGGATAAGGTGTGCCGGGCCATGCGGAGGGAGTCAGGGGTCCGGCGCACCTACCAGCAAGTGACGCACCAGTGGTCGGACCTCCTTGACCGCGAGCAGGACCTGCTCCATCTGCTCGGTGTGGAGATCCCTGGCCTTGGTGAGTAGCTATTTAATAACTACTTTGTTTTTTTCTGCTCTGTGTTATATTGCTAATATATGTTTTCCCCGAAGAGCAAGAATGCTGCCAATTCGATTACATTGCTGGTAAATTAATGTTTAAATAGCTTCTGTGATTGCAGGTGCAATTGGAATGTGCAATGGAACATTTTCAGCCAACCAGTCAACATCGGTCCAAACGCGCTCTGCAGCTAGGCCCTATCTCCCCTTTCCCACCATGGATTTTCTTCAAATCACTTGCAATCAAAATTATGCTATCCCAGCAGTGCTCCTAGACCCCCATACTCCCCCCCCCACAAATGTAGAACACCCCCAAATAGCCCCCCAAAAACACGCAATACTGCTAGGCCTTAGTTTAAATTGTGCCAAAACGCTGTCTGCAACTAGGCCAAACCCCCCTTTTCCACCATGGATTTTCTTCAAACCACTCGCAATCAAAATTAGACTATCCCAGCAGTGCTCCCACAAATCTAGAACACCCCCAAACAGCCCCCCAAAAACATGCAATACTGGTATATTCAAAACATGGCAAATTGCGCTGTTCACAAAACATTGCTGTTTTCAGCACTTCCACTACTTGGACACTTGTTCCAGCGATTCCCAAGAATCTCAGCAAGGCTGAACAAAATCGAACCAATGAGCTCTTTAAAGAAGAAGAAGAAGAAGAAGAAGAAGAAGGTCTACGACTAGTTTTCACTTAGGTTTTACCCAAACACATGTGCCCGCATAACACCCAAAAAGGCCAAAATTCTGCTAATTCTGGACCAAAGAACACCAAACCCCCCTAAAACCTTGCCAACATCATTATGAACGAGCCTGCATCGGGCCCGAGCCCTAGACTCAGCGGGAACCATATCAACTTAAACCCAAAAACCCTAGTAAATCGCACTGAACCCTAAACCCTAAATATGCTTTGTCTGTCTGTGTCAAAGAGCCTAGGTATGCTACATCAGGAGGATGCTTCACTCAGTGGTGCCTGCCTTGACCGTCTGCATGGCCCTGCCGCAAGCATGGGCCAAAAATCCGTTCCGCTCAGGAATTTGCCATTTTTCGGTAATTTCGTGAGATTTGCGAAATACCGAAAAACAGCAAATTTTGCAAACATAACGGATGTTTGGCCCAAGCTTGAGGCAGTGCCATGCAGACGGTCAAGGCAGACACCACTGAGTGAAGCAACCTGATGTAGCATACCTAGGCTCTTTGTCAGACAGACACAGCATATCTAATTGTATGCAACCAGCCACATAGCCCCAATTTTACATGAACTGCTGTCTGGAGTGGACTCTGCCTGGCATAACAACAACAGTACACTGCCTCGCCCTTGACCACTACATACCACGAATAGACAGAAATGTATTTCTGCTGTAGTAGTGCTGATTCATATTGATCAGTGTTAACCTCTCCACATTTTTGGCCGAGAGGCGGGTCCTTTTTGAAGTTACAATGGCACCAGCAGCACTGAAAACACATTCAGAAGACACGCTTGCGAG
The DNA here is from genome assembly GCF_964263255.1 of Lissotriton vulgaris. Lineage (NCBI taxonomy): Eukaryota > Metazoa > Chordata > Amphibia > Caudata > Salamandridae > Lissotriton > Lissotriton vulgaris. Next base: position 53,810,041 of record NC_141686.1, read on the forward strand.
TGGGCAAGACAAATAATTTAGAGCCAGGTTGGTTATCAGTGGCCATAGAGGCATTTTCCTGTACCAATACAGCAATGGGTTCTTATTAACAAAGACCTCTGTTGGGTCATCCAGATAGGCCTGAACCATCGACTCAAGGTTCTCCATGATTGCTCCACTTTGCGTACCATCTAAGGCCTTTGCAGCACTGGAAAGAGCAAACCCTTGATGAGTTAGCCTATCCACTTCCGACAATATTATGTCTGGGCCTGGTGCAGGTGAGGATGATTATACAGTTGCTGCTGGTGTCGCTAACGGCTGTGAGGGAAAGTGACTCCCTTCGCCCACAGTTTCAGAAGTGGAACTTGACACCGGATGGCCTGCTGATTCAGTTGGCATTCTGCCGACTCCTTGAATTTTCTGCCGATCTTTTTTAAACCGAGTGGCTGACACAGCTAGCCAATGTTTGTACTTTGAAACATCTGCTTTATCAAAAGGAACGAATGCTTTGCTGGCCACTGCCTTTTTGTACTGTGGATCCAGAATAGTGGCACAAATTAAATGTTGTTCTGTATGTATGTTTTTAAGCCTTTCATTGTCAACTAGGCGGATTAATAACCTCTCCGCCAACTGATATGCGTCTTGCTTTTCAGCAGCATCTCTAAACGTTGAAAACACCGCCTTCAGTTGGTGCTCTAGCATGACCAACAATGGGATAGCTTTGCCCAAAGAACAGTCCTCCCTGCTGACTTCACGCGTGAAGACCTCGAAAGGACGAAGCATGTCTGTCAAGCTTGTAACTAGCTTCCATTCCTCCAACTCTAGCCTCATGTCTTTCATAGTAGAACCCCGTGGAAAGACATACTCATTGATTACCATGCACTGCTCCGACAGACGCTCAAGCATGTAAAAGGTTGAGTTCCAACGTGTTGCCACCTCCTGGATGAGTCCTTTGACTGGCAGTCTACGTACATGTTAAATGCCCCTCAGCTGCTTCCGGGCCTTAAAAGAATGGCTGAAATGTGTGCAGATTCTTCGGCAGGTGGTCAGTAACTTGCCAACTGTGTTTTTATTTTTCAAGAAATATTGCACCACTATGTTAATACTGTGCTCCAAACACGGCACTCTGAAATAGTCACCTTGTTGCATGGCCTTAACTATATTGCTGCCATTATCCGTGGAAACATAACCAACTATGCGATTTCTTGGATGCAGCCATTCAGAGACCTCCCATCAAACTCCTCCAAAAGGTTAGGTGCAGTATGAGTTTTCTCCATGGCAAACATGTCTAATGTTGCATGTTTCCGAGTAGCTTGAAAAAGTGTGTCCGGGTCAACACCTGCACTTGACTTGTCTCTAACCCCTGCAAAAGAGACCCAGTGTGCAGTGATGCACATGTAATCAAGGGCTTGGCAACTGGTCCACATGTCTGCTGTCAAGTGGATAGTGTGAACAGCACTCTTCTGCAAAGCTGCCCCAATCACCTCCAGCACATCTTGATGTAGTGCTGGAACCGCAACTCTGGCAAAATAGGACCAGCTAGGAACCTTCCATTTACGGCAGACTGTTGCCACTAATTGTAGAAACTCCACCCCTTCCACAAAAGAAAAAGGGAGAAGGTCCAGCGCTAGCATTTTAGCCAGCTTTGCGTTATACAGACGTACCGTTGAGTGGTTGCGTTCAAATGGCGCCTCCGACCACAACATTCCGCAAATGGTGGGCTGGATCAATTTTACGTGATGATGATGATGACTTCTTCAAACCAGTTAGGCCCAGTGTTGTAGTTTTTCGCATTGGTGTCTCTCCCAGACTCTTAGTGTGCCTCATATATGTTGCAGGGGTAGAGGGTGTGGGCGATACCACTGCAGTGCTGCTGCCAGGGGTACTGGGTGTACCAGAAAAAAGATCTGTCGCTTCTTCACCTCCCCCCTGCACGATCAGCCTCTCGTCATCATCAGATGCAATATCATGGGATACTTTTGGATTTGTTTTTCTTTTGGCTTCCTCGATCTTCCTTAGGTGCAACTCCCACTGGATAATGTGGTGTTTTGTTAGATGACCTCTCTGGCCTCCGGTACCATAGTTGGTACCAAGCTTACCCCGATTAACTAATGTTTTACAAATCGAACACACGACCATGTTTTCCGCACTTTGGCTAACAGTAAAGAAGTCCCAAACTGGGGACTGGAAATGTCTGCTGGTGGTGGAGGTGCTACTTTGAGTTTCAATGCCGGATGAAGTGGAGGATGGGCGTGGCTGAATTTGTTTCTGTTGTTCACTTACAGCACCACTACTTGAGGTCGAGCTGGATGGAGGTCCCTGCCGGCCCTTCTGACTAAAAAATATAGAAGCTGTAGGTAGTGTTGGTGTTGTAGTTAACTGCATTGGTGGTGGTACCAGTGCCACGCCGCCCACATCCCGCTCAGCAGCCATTCGGGATAGGGTGAAAATATCTGTCTGCTGCATGCCCGCTGGGGCTGGAGTGACGACTGTGATGACTGGGTCATCGTCAGACTGTTCATCAGCAGCAGAAGACACCACGTCTTGTTCGTCGTCATCACCCATAAGTCGAAGCATTTCGGGAACCTTCCTTTCAGGCTACCTTTGTCGGCTCATGGCGTGCCTCACTCTCAGACTGCATTTGTGGGTTCCAATCAAGATCAAGGTCATCAGAATGAAGAGGGCTTGAAGAAGAACTTGTAGTAGTAGTAGCCCTCCTTGACCTTTTTCTTGCTGGGGATCTGGAAGACAATGGATCATCCTCAGGAGGAGTGGCTTCCTCGGATGATACCTCCTCTTGAATATCAATTTCCTGATGTGCCCCTACTTCTGGAGGAACAAGCATTGTAGGCAGTTGTGCCGCTCCATGAACCTCTACTTGCACCTCTCCATGCACCTGTCCATGTGCCTCTCCTTGCGGCTCTACTTGCGCCTCTCCTTGTCCATGTACTTGCGCTTGTACTAGTTGCACCTGTGGTTGTCGTTGCGGCTGTGGTTGTTGAACACTAGTCAGCTGAGTTACACCCGGCGTTTATTGGGTGGTACTTTGATTGTGATGAGCCAAGATCACTGGTTGATGGTGATTGAACAACCAAAGTGGCTGCCGCAGCAGCACTCATGGTCTTGGACCTAACTTGGCGTGGTGGCACTGAGCCTAATGAAGCGGAGGTGCTGCTTCCAGCTTGGTCCCCGGCGGAGACAGCTGCTGCTGCAAGCGTAGGTTTTTTTTCCACAAAAAATGTGTCCGTGGGCACACCAGTCTCCTTGGTAGGTGGTGCCACTTGCTTCTTCTGCTCCTTCTTACTGGCAGTGGCATTGGCAACTTTTTTTGCTGAGGCGCTACGGCCACCTTTCTTTGGCGCCATCTTCTTCAGATGTCAGAACAGCATGCCGCAGTTGCACGAGTTGCAGAGTTGTCTTGTCTGTGGCCACACGTGACGTCACGTGATGTTGTGCTGCACACACCGCTGCAGGACTTCTTCCTGGCACTGGTGGTTCTCTTGTGCACCTAAAAGCAATGGAAGCCAGAGGAACATCAGTTAAACACCCCAAAAAGTCGAAAAACACACAAAAATCACCACAATCCAATGCCATCCATGCCCTCAATGATGTTTAAATTCAAGACACCCCACAGAAAGACTAGGTCCATGCACCACTGAGTACCCCTGGGCATAATGGTTGAAAGCAAAGCAAACTGGGTGCAGGCCTGAGCACACTGCCTGGCTTCGAAATGGCCCCTTGACCCCCACCACATGGCCAGGCCCTGCCTGTACCAGGCCTCAAAATGGCCCCCACCCACATGGCCAGGCCCCAAAAACACCCCAAAATGTCGAAAAACACACAGAAATCACCACAATCCAATGCCATCCATGCCCTCAAGGATGGTTAAATTCAAGACACCCCACAGAAAGAATAGGTCCATGCACCACTAACTACACCTGGGCCTACTGGCTAGTGAGGCTTTACAGGCACCCCAAAATGTTAAACAAATCAACATTTAACAGTGAGCTAAAATTCCATGACATAAATGAAAATTAAGTTAAAAAAAATCAAAGAAACAGTTGTATCATGCACCCATGACTAACCCTGGGCCTACTGGATACTGTGGCTACCCACAATGTATATATTTCTTAAGCTGTGAAAAAGGTTTTAAAACTGTAGTTGCCTCAACTGCAATGCCCCAAACAAACAACACCAACTTACTTGTAAAATCTCAAGTCCAAAACTGATCCAAACTCCAAAGTCCAAAAAGTCCTCAAATACAAATATCCAGCAGCAGTCACAAAAAGTAATCCTTCCAGCTCCAGATCCAAATCAAAAGTGACCAGGACATGGGCAAAGCACTGGGAGGAGCCTGCTGAACAGGAACAGGAAGTTGGAGACTCTGGGGCACTTCCTTCCTCCCACCCCCCCAAAAAATGGACTCCTTGCACCAAAAAGTGCAGCCAAATGTCAATCTGAGGAGTTATTATGATCGAAATCATCATTTTCACAAGGTTTATGCTTCCTGCTGTGGATTTCTTGTCCAGAATTGCAATTTTTGCAATATCGGGAACGCGAGCTGTTCAAATCTCCCACCGGAAGTCAGCTGCGCACCGCATCTACGTGCTCGGCATTGTTTACTCCTGCAATGCGTAATCGCGGGCCTTTATGATGTACTCGCGTTGTCAAACTCTCGCTGTGCAAGATGGCGAGCCACGATGACGTAATTGCGTTCGAAAAACTCTCACCCGATCACGCAGCAAGATCGAAATTGGCGCAGCACACGCAAACTGGGAGAAATACAACTCGGCGGACTCAGAATCACGGTAAGTAAACGCAGCACACGCGATATTGTATTTTTCAAGCGCGACCAAGCAAAATAATTAGCAGCTTGCAAATTTGCCCGCGAAACGGATTTTACGCCCACGCTTAGTTCAAAGCATCTGCTTGGTTATCTCCCTAGGTTAGGGAGTACCCCAAAATCGTCAACTCTTTCACTGCTTGCTATGCTTTAATTTTCACTTTTGTGAGATGACAATATGCATCTTAGCATGTAAAGATAGTTATTTTTATTGTTACTAAAGGTATCTGAGGTTTCTGTTTTATTCATTGCGATGAATTCATGCAAAAACTATGGAGTTGGCTACTGCATCCACAACCCTTTGATGAAACAGCTTTACTTTTACATGCTAAAAAGCATATAACCAATTCATAAAAGTGAGCTTTGAAAAATATCAGACAATGAGAGAGGAGATGATTTTGGGGTCCCCCCTAACCTAGGGGGAGGGCCAAGCAGATGCCTTGAACACAAAGAACATATAAAGCTGAACCTTTCGGTCGTGGTCCCATCCTCCTAGGTCCACCCCAAGCAAAGTTATTGGCAAATATACAATGCCAACCAAAGGCCCAGCAAAGCTTTATGGGGTGAGATGCCATAGTACAGTGAGTATTATAGTATTAGCTCTCAGCTGAGCCAGGGAGAGCTGCTGCACTTGAGGAATGCTTTGATATTGGTACTATAATATTCACTGCACTCTAGAATCTCGCCCCATAATGCTTTGCAGGGCCTTTGTTTGGGATTGTATTTTTGCCTCTCTTATTGTCAATGTTTACACATTTCATTGCCTTTGCATTAATTAAATGTGTGGACCCAGACTCTTCAATTTCCAGGGAAGGGAGGGACCCCTTGTCTGGGTCTCCAATTCACAGGTCTAGGCTTCAACTGCTACCAACATGAAGGGTGTCTGTGAGGACCTGCCCAGGCTGCAAGAGCTGTCCTGCTTGCCTTCGACCCTTCCATGGCCCTCCCTGCTCCCATGGGGTCCATGCGGTTTGTCATCCCAAGGACCTTGCTTGAGCATCTACTTTATCATCTACTTTATCCTTTCTGAGGTTGAGTCCTTGCATTTCGCTCCCACGGTACCCCTGCCGTGAGGCCTCCAAAGGGACCTGCGGGAGCTTCACATCTACTCTTTCTATGGCAGTACGCCTCCCTTGGTTCCCTCAGTGCCTCTGCTGTGCGGCATTACAAGGACACTGTGAGAGTCTTCCATCTACATTTTAGTAATTTCTCCTCTTTTTTCAACCTTTCTTGTGCTCCTTCCGCTTCACCTCTACCCTTGCGGCTGCGACGCCTGCTTCTTCTGGTGTGGGTGGAATTCTTTTTCTAGTCTGCGAGGGGGGGTTTGTACTTCTCTTGGGCCTTTTGCCCCTATTTATCCCCCCTCATCCTGTTCAGCTCACCCCCAGTTTGGGGGGGGGGCGGGCTCACCCTGGGATGACGAATCCTGGTCGCCCCCTCTAGCGGGCTGTGTAAATTGGGCGGGGAGGGGCATCTCGCCCCTGGGTGGCATTTGTCCCAGGCCCCCATTGGGTCCGGCTTCGCCTTCCCGGCCCAGGTTATAACCCCCACCAGGAGGTGATTTGTCCCCCTCTCCCCTGCTTCAAAAATTACATCCATGTTAACCCTGAAATCACACCATTGACAACGTGCTTGGTGCTTTAAAATGTCGCAGTTATTCAACATAACATGTTTATACAGTTGCAAAATTCATGGTCATACTAATTGCTCTCTTAATGTCCATGTTAACACAACCTCCTCAATTTCCAGGGAAGGGAGTGGCCCCTTTTTTGGGCCTCCGATTCATTGATCTAGGCTTCAACTTGCTACCGGACTTGGAGGTTGTCCGTCAGGACTTGCCCGTGCTGCAAGTGCTGTCCTGCTTGCCCAGAAACCCTTCATGGGCCCTCCCTGCTCCGATGGGGTTCCTGCCGTGTGGCATCCCCAGGACCTTGCTTGAGCATCCACTCTATCCTTCCTGAAGCTGAGTCCTTGCATTTTGCTAGCTTGGTACCCCTGTTGTAAGGCATCCCAAGGGACCTGCATGAGCATCACATCTACTCTTTCTATGGTGTTACGCTGCCATTGGCTCCCTCAGTGCCCCTGCCGTGATGCATTCCAAGGACACTGTGTTAACCTTCCCTCTACCTTTTAGTGATTTCTCTCTTTTTCCTACCTTTCTTGTGTTCCTTCCGCCACGCTAACTATGGTTTCCCGATCGGAGGGAGCTCCCCCTTCCCGGCCACCCCTTAATTTTTTTTACTTGAAACCCATTGGTTCCAGCACCCCTACAATATTCAGTAGGAACATGTCCATTCTTACCCGGTAAGGTGTACCCCATCCTCCAAGTGATAATCTGGTGACCTCAAGTTTATGAAACCGTGTCTAATGAAACCCCATCCATTGGCCCTACAAACCTTCGCCATGGTGATATTAAGTTTCCGTCTTGATTTTTCCACTGCCCCAAAGTCCAAGGCCCAATGCCATGCCTTCTGCACTATTATTTCTGAAAAAATTACTTCTGTTGACCGTATCATTCGAGCCAAGACTGTGAGGTTTTTCTGCATATTTTCTAGTAGGACCCTCCTCCCCAAGGCTGCCAAGTCATTACCTTCCAGTTGGACCACCACCGCATCCGGTCTGCCACCTTGCCCTATCGCCTCTTGCACTGCTGGAAGCAGTTGATCCCATTTAATTCCCAAAGTCCCAACCAGGCTACGTCGGTGTCCAGCAGCCAGATCCCGCTGCATTCACATCTAGCCTCCGCCTATCTTTGAGCTTGTGTCACGTGGGAGCGACCCAGGATCTATACCTTCTTCCGTAGTTCGTCGGACCTAGGAGGGGTGGGGGGAGGGAGGGAGAAACCGCACTCAGTATATCATTGGGCGTATGTAATGCTTAAATGCGCTGGATGCCCAGAGCCCTATCCCTTTGATTTGTTTGTTATCCAAACCTAGCCCTGCAGCTGAGGTGGCTCCCCGTATTCTGAAAGAGTGGGACCCAATCTCTCTAGCAGGGAGCCCCCTGCATCTAGAGTCTATATCATCACTGCTATGAATTGAAAGTGGCTGAGGAACGGTCCATCCCCGTGCCTTAACAGAGGCCTGTCACCGTAGTCCCCAGGTCCAAAGTATTCCCGCAGTAAGCACACTGGGTAGCAGGCTTTGTCCCTAATGCACTTTATTCTAGTCCTCCTCCCTCTGGCCGCCTGGTCTGTTTTAGATCGTCGCAGCAGGATGTCCATGTGTCCTCCACCTTTCTCCACGTCCCCCTGTTAATGCATGCTTACCCTGGGTCACTGACTGATGAGGCTACCAACTCGCTGATCCTGTAAGCCCCAAAGAATGCCAGTGTGAACGCTGCCCCAAAGAGCATGTTTTCCTGTCCCCAGGAGTATACTCCTCTTAGGAGCCCCATCATCCGCTGCAGTATGATAAAGTGGATGGGACGCCTTGCATCCTTCTTTGCTTGCTGCACCCTGCCCCAGCCTCTCAGTGCCATCCTACATTGGAAGGACCCAGCTAACTCCTGGCCCAAGAGGCGGTTTAAACTGTTGTGGTGTTTTTAAATTGATTCCCATGCATGTATTTGTTAACATGACCTGATTTCATATACATGCTTGTTCAGAGCATGAAATGTGTATTTTGAAATACCCTGCATAGGTGACGTGTAAGGAAGAATGTAATCAATCTCCTATCATGCTAACCTTCTAATGTGTGCTGCATTGTTCAGCACACGTAGAGAGTTTGACACTACCCTGGTTTAATTAACTCCAGAGAGTGGCCCTTTCAGGACAGGAATTTGGTACCACCATCAAGTGCATGCGCCCTTGCACTAAGTTGCAAGGTAGCAGGCTTTCCGGCTACTCAGCACTCTGTGCATCAACACCATGAATAGCACGAAATTGTCCATACAATGTTAATTATGGCATATATCTGTCCTTTTCTATTCCAGCTCTACTTTGCGAAGCCTACGGCCAATGGTTTTCACCCTTGTGTCATGGTGCAAGCTGGCATGAGATGATGCTTCAGGCATGTGATGTGAGATATCCCTGAGTGTCAACATCCGGCCACCTCTGCCATGTAAGTGGACTAGCTGCATAACATGTATACAGACAATATGTACATATGTGTGTCCAACGTGCTGAATATACCAGATGAGTGGGATGTCATGGTGCTGTGCATTATATGTAGGCTGTGTTTATTTGCAATATTCACAAAGCACTTTCACATTTTTGTGCTGTTCGTAAACCTGAACTGTGAAGGTGAGACCTTCAGGGACCCCAATGCAACCATTAAGTGTAAATAGTACATGGTTGTAGCTTTGTAAGAATTGTGTGATCTGTGATAGTCATAACACTGTGATGTGCATGGGGTTGCATCATTCACCTGTAACCAAATTTCAGTAGGTGTACAAAGACAACTGAAGTTGTACACATTAAAATGTTAAATGGAACAGGATTCATGTCAAAGTGTATGTAGGGACAATGTATGCAGGCCCACATGAATCATGCTTCTTTAACTGCTGCTGTGATATTTGCCCACCTACTGTTTGGATGCTAAAGGCACATGTACCATCACCTGGCTCTACATCTACAGATGGTCAAAACTTCTATTGTCTTTTACGGTTCACCAAATGTTGAAGCAAAGTGGATTGAGCTCGGCTCAGCTTATCAGGACACAGTATGCTTTCCTATGTCCATATTTGAGTACGATACAGGTGCTGGTGAGGTGGAACAACAATCCAGACAGCATTATTAATAGTCAACATAACAGTCTCATGTAATCAGAATTACAGTAAATGTATTTTTAAGTTTAACTTTGTTTTTATTGACATTCTGCAGCGAGAAAATAACTTGCAAATCAATACTGTGACAATACCCCAGCATGGCTGTCCCACTGGGCCCAGACCTATACAGCTCAGTAAACGAGACGCACGTGTTGTGTGCCCCATTTCCGAAGTTAGCTATGAGAAAGTCCATGGAATCTCCTTTTGTGTCCACAGCATAATATATCCTAGATAGGCAGATATGTCAAAAGGACAAAACAAAGAAGAAACAAGAACAGAATCTAACCGTCCCCCCCCCACCACGAACTGGTGTGCTTGAGGTCTACTTAAAATCTTCTTTCTGACAAGAGCAAGGAAATGATTCAGGAGGTTGAAGATGGTGTGACGGGATCTGTAAGGCAGAGGAGTCGGAGGTAATTTGGGTATGAGATCTCGTTCATCTCAGTGGCCAATAGAGATACTATGGGTGGGCAGATATCATTGAAATTTGTCGTGGAGTTAGTGAGAGAGGCCTGGATCCTTTCCATCCCCAGAATGTAACATAACCTGTGCAACCACCCTAGGTATGTTGGTTTTGTCTGGGTACCCCAGTGCGATAAGATGTTTTGGAGGGCTGCTTCCAAAACCAGTCCCATCTGCATTCCCCGTCGAGATCTTAAAGGATATGCAAGGGGGTTAGGTAATCCTAGTATTATATAAGCCGGGAATCTCGGGATTTGCATATGGAACTGTCTATCAACGTCGTCTAGTATCGCCTGCCAGTATCCCGCCAAATCTTTGCACTCCCAGAGCAAATGCACCAGTGTGCCATTCTCCCCGCAGCCCCTCCAGCAGGTCGGGCTACTGTCTGGGTTCCCCTTGTTTAGGCGGACTGGTGTTAGATACCAGTATGTGGCTATCTTAACTGCAGTCTCTCTGATAGCAATGTTACATGCAGTATGGTTGGCTCAGTAATAAATATCTTTCCAATCTTACGGGTGAGAGCTCTACCCAGCTAGTTTGTCCAGCATATCTGACTGGCCGTAAACTCCCGGGAGCTTGCGGGCATATCATATCGTACAGTTCAGAGATCATTTTCTTGTCTGCAGTCTTGGACAACAATCACCTTTCATATTTGGTCAATTTTCTAATCACTTTTGGCCGCACCGCTGGCTGGACGAGCCAATGCCGGAGTTGCATGTCGGGGAGGCCAAAAATCGCTTTAATGTCCGGGAAGGATACAATCCCATCATGGTTGAAGAAGTGCCCTTCTGCCTTGCACTCAGTTCCCCTCCATCCCAAGAACGCCTATGATTCTAATCCCAGTGTAAAGTCCCTGTTCTACAACTGAGGGGTCATGGGAGAGGGGAAAGACGTCAGTCCCTTCTTACTGGTGACACTATCCCAGACCTGAAGTTGTGTTTGTGTAATGGGTGATCCCCGTATGTTTGGGAGCTGATCGGTTCTTTTAAGGAAAGGGACCTTCCAGAGGGAGAGTTTTGCCAATGCTCTATCCTGGAACAGCCACTTCTTTTCAGATTCTGGCCGATGCCATTCCACCTAAGTACCTAAGCTGCGCTGCTCGAAAGTAGTCCAATAGGAACGCAATACCCAAGCCTCATCTGGCCAGAGATAGCCCAGGTCCTTTCTCATCCGGGGTCTTGCCCCTGCTCAAACAAACTGTTGTATCCCTTGCTGTAGTTTATGGAGCATACCCGATATGGGCCACACAGGAATTGTCTGGAACGGATATAGTGCCTTGGGGAGAATAGACAGTTTGACCACGGCTTCCCGTCCCAGGATTGACAGTGGGTGATGTTTCCATTGATGCAACTCCTGGATAATCTGAGAGTGTGACTTGGAGTAGTTTAGTATGAGTAAATGTATTTTTAAAATGCAACTTATATTATTGTTGTTTAGCTTCAAACTATGCTCATACATGCAGCATACGTTTAACCTTACAAGTAAAATGAGTTCAGTGTGAAAGACCATAGGTGTGAGCAGGCACTCATGCTGATCCACAACTCAAATGTTGTGTGATCTATACCTGTACCAGCAGCTATATTTGAAATCAAATTTTAAAATTGGACAAACTTGTGTGACCGTGACAGCAGGCTGGCCATCACAAACCAACACTTTTGCCTATGATAGTTGCTGCAAATGTTACAATGATGGGGCAGTTTTATTCCTAATCAATGATTAGAGTCATCACAGTGGACATATGGTATCTCAACATGTGTTGCTGTAAGGATGTTAGTACATTGTCAGTAGGAATCATTTACTTTGTTTCACCACTTTTTCAAAAATTAACCTGAGGTATCGCAGCTGTAATCCACCCTCAGGGTACCTGAGAATCCCTCTGAGGAGTCCATATCACACATAAGTGAGATGGGGTGACAGAGGAACGATTACACAGATGCTATGGAGGATGTAAGGATGTGGGCCAGGAACTATATTTTATCATAGTGTTGGACGAGTCACCATCAAACTGCCTGTGTGATGCACATTGAGAGTGTAGATATCCACATGGCAGGGTATGGACCTACGGATTGGCAGGTTGTGAGTGACAGGATGTAAGGAATCCTACCTGAGTGCAGATAGATTTGGTTAGAGTACATTAGGCACATGCCACCAGTCTGCACATGGAAATGCACTTAAATACCTTACTCATGGCCTCATATACCCGATATCCCATTTCTGGGGGACATTCATACATTGGCAAGGAGTTGTTGATTTTGATTCAATATGGAAAGGTCCGCATGCAGGTATGGACTGTGTTGGGGGCATACAGGCCATTACACTTCTCACCTACTTCTACTGGTTAGCACCAGCGCTGTCACCCTTGACTCATGGTGCAAGGTTACCTGCTAAATCCAGCACTTAGCACTTGTACACATTAGAATTGTAGCACGCACTCCTGACATGCATGGTCTTTTTATTAATGTGCATCAAGGAATGCAGCCTTGCTGAAATGTGTGTACAGCCACTAGTATATGTTAAGGTCATCATAGTATTGCTACAACTCCATTGCATAAGCTATATGTTAGGGTTCCTGGTATTTGCCTGAGTCTATAGTGTTGAAGTGTCAAATCTGTCTGTTTAACATGATGTAACTATCCCGCCTCCATCTATGCTTTGACTACCTGCCACACTTTATGCTTTGCAGGGAAATTGAACAGACGCGAATCTTGTCCTCTCCAGATCACCGATCCATCACTGTGAATTTTTGCACGGAATACGATGGTGCTCCTTATCTTCACCCGCGCTACAACTCAGAATATTACTGAGTGGGAAACATTATCCTTTTGATGAACGATCCCGATCATGCTATGTAATGACACATTCTATTGAATACAATAGGGCACCTCAGCTCCTCGCCACACACAGAGGGTAACTTAGCCACCCCTTCCCTGTTGCCCCTTACCACCCCAGTCCTGAAGAAGATCTGCACGGCAGAGGCTGCGAGATTCCCTTGTGCCCTAAGTCGGATTGAAACGTCGATGCCCTTGGATAGGCTTAGACTTACCTTTTATGTGTTTCTGGTCATGCGAAGTTGGAATTAATTTCTGTATTTATGCATATAACTCAAATAGTTTGTAAATATATATATAGCTAGGCCACAGATGATGGTGAATGACAACCGTTCATATTGTTTTTGAAAAGAACATGTAGTTCCTTCTTCCTTCTATGCCACTGAAATTATTTTCTCTATCACTGACCAACACTGAGCACTTCTTTCCTATTAGCACGTTCCCCCTTGTAGCAACCTTTATTCATCTATATTTCATGAATATTACTTGAATCCACAACGTATAAATAAGCATATTAAATTACCAGGAGAATATCATTTTGGTCTCAAGTCTGTTTATCCTTGTGTACATTTGATGGTTACATAATTGACTCAGATTTAAGGAGTTTGCACAAGATTTCTGCTAAAAACTCCATTCTAAACTAATGAATATATTCAACTATGTTATTTGACTTAATTGCTTTTGTTAATAAGGTTCTGGGACCATTGTTTTTTGTATTACTTGCCACAAAAGTCAGTTAATATAGCAGTGTGCATGCCTTGTGTATTTCCGGATGAGTTAACCAATGCAGAGGCACACCACCTGCACTTGCTTGGTGTACCTTATTTTACATATGTTAATAACTAAAAACAAACCCATTTGCATGCTGCAATGCCAGAACCAAAGTGTTCATATGTGGACCATTATCCGATTCCATGTGGACACAACTTCATGCTTGCAGCTCAGTCTCAGGAATTATATGGTTACAAGTAAATTTGTGTTGACACTGCCATATATCCCAACACTGCCCGCACTTGAGTACGTTCACTTTATTTGTTTACAAAAAGTATATATTTAGAGGGTATAATGTTCATATCTCTTTCTCAATATGTGGCTTTGGGCTGGCCTGCCACACACAATGGTCTGAAAATGTGAGCCTATTATTACAGACATGATGTACATTTTCATTTTTAGCTAATATTTCCTTTATCTCCCCAGAAAACATGACAATGGAAGAGGCAAAGCAGAACTACAGAAGATTGGGATGCTACCACCACATCCGTCATGTGACAATGGCGTACAAGAAGATGGGCACTATTGCAGGGATTTTGCTCAAGAACAAAGCAATGCTTAGGACCATAGAACATCAGTGGTTAGGGACTGAGGCACCATACCACCTCAGTACCATTTGTCCGAGTCCGACTAGCTATATTGTCTCAGATGCACTCATAACCAGAGGAACAAATGAATTGACCCCCCAGAACATTGGATCGCAGAGACAGGACACTCCCTTTTGTTCACACTCTCGCCCACAATAAGATATGAAAGAGACACGAAGGAAGTTTGAAATGTTTATTTAAACTATCATGCTCTGAATTGCAGATATGAGCAATAATCAGAAAACAACTGTCTAGCAAAAGTACCATCAGCATTGTCAATAAACCTCATATTATGAAAAGCACTGTCATATTATAGGACAGAATAGCCTACACTCCCACCCTTCTACAGAAGCAAACTGATTATACAGCAAAGATCTCTGGGTTTATCAGCATACCCCGTACCTAAGCACACACAGATTAACATTCTTCATCTCAGATACAGCCCTGATCTTCTCTCAGGAAATATCTGTCTCTTTCTCTCTCTGTATTACCTTGCTACACATACCTATATGACAAGGTTCATTTGCTCATAAACAACAGCTGCATTTCTGTGTTGGGTCTAGATGCGAGTGCCTGACAAGAGCAAAATAACAAGGGGCATTGTTGTTTGACCTTGTCCGCTGTTCAGACTAAATCCCAGGAAAAAAACGAATGAGAAACAAGCTCAGGTTCTGTGGGAAAATATAATGTAGCATAAAAGCAAACATGTTTATGTATTAACATTTGTAAAGCTAATGCGGCATGTGTTGTTAGGTTAACACAGGAAAGACTACAAAGGGCTCTATGTAGAAAACATGACATGATTGTATGTACAAGGAAAGGTGGCTAGAATCTGAAAGGCAGGCAGGCGGGGTCAACAGGGACATTCAAAGGCCAAACACAACAGAAGGGTGCCTAACAGCTGAAGGTTGTACCTCAGGCCATTCCAGGACCCTTGTTTGCCCATCCGGTGCAAGCCACAAAGGCCATGGACACAACCTCTGCCGTATTCTCCCTATTTGAGGCACAGGCCCTGAAAGACCTTCAGGAATTCAAAGACGGTTGGCAGCCATTGAGGGTGATCTGTCAAGTCTGCGGTACTTCATGCTAACATTACAGGAGGCAATGGAGTGCACCAGTGTGTTGATCTGATTCTCTCTCAGCTTTTCCCTTTTCCCATTTGATTACATGTTGTTTATTAGTGATAGTTATTAATGCACAGTGTAGATTAATATTTAGGATTGGTATAGTGTAGGATAGTGTAAATTTGTTAAATACTTTCTTAGGTGGTAGTTTTTAGGTGTGTTTTTCAATAGGTATGTTGTATAGGGGATGGGAGATTTATGTTTTCTTGTGTTTTAGCAAACAATAAAATAAAACAATATGCATTTTTGTTTCGATTTAAAAGTATAGGCAGTGTATCTTTATGATGAGGTTGTCTTCTCTATTGTGCTGATGTATATGTATTAGGGAGAGTGGGGGGTTCATGTTTAACCTGACAATTGTGTCCAATGGTTAAGATAGTTTAGGATACATTAAGATAGTGTATAGTGTAGAGGTAAGGTTAGGTAGGTTTATGTAGTTTTTAATTAATCAGCATGGTGTAGTGCATGTGAAGTTTACTTAGTTTAGGCTAGATAGGTGTAGTTACACTAGACTTGTGATATATATATAAACAGTTTCGACTTTAATTAGTATGTCATAATTTCTTACTAATGATTTGCTAGCATGGAGTAGGTTGAATACATGATGAAGCAATTCCCTGCAGTGTTTGTAAATGTGTCACTTCTTGAGAGGCCTATAGACAAGAGTCAAACTACCTCACAATTGAGTCACTTAAGGACTCTTTACCATTCTTTAAGCACTGTCTTTGGTCCTCTCGTCAGCAATCAGCAGAAAGAGGCAAAATAAAGTTGAGAAATGAGCAGGAAGATGCAAAATAAAGGTCAACAATGAGCAGAAAGAGGAAGAACAGATGTCAAAAATGAGAAGAAAGAGGCAAAATAAAGGTGAGAAATTAGCACAAACAGGCAAAATAAAGGTGAGAATCGAAGAGCAAGAAGCAGAATAGTGGTCATAAATGAGCAGAAAGAGGCAGTGTAGCGGGCAGAATGAGCAGAACTGCTGAGAGACACACACACTCACAGGCCCACTTAGAGACTCACATGCATACTCACACCCTCATGCAACCACTCACAGACCCACTCACACACTCATCCACCTACTCACAGACCCACCCAGAGACTCATACACCCACTCACAGATCTACTCAGTGGCTCATACACCCACTCCCAGACCCACTCAGACACTTACAAATTACCTCATTGTCTTACTATGAGACTCACGCAACCACTCACAGACCCACTCAGGCACTCACGCACCCACTCACTTTAAATAAAACATTTTTACAAATTCACTGAAAAAACAAAGGTTACAGGGACGTTATAGGTAGCAAATAACATAAAAAAAAACCTTATGCATTCACTGAAAAAAACAATGGTTATAGGGACGTTATAGTTAGGCTCAGATTTTACACATACAAAGCCAGTGAACTTCAGCATTTATAATTACATGAGCTAACTATAATGTATGCCCCTGCAATGCACTGCTGATGACCTCACATATTGCATCACTCATGAAATGGTCAGTGACATCACTGTTTGCAAATATTGCAAACTATTATCACCACGTCTGCAATATTACAAATGGGGGAAGTATGTTAGACCTGTTAAATGACCAATAAATACTCTGGAGCAACTATCACACAAGGGAGGGACACACATAGGTTCATGGGCTGCTAATAGTTTGAAAAATGATGGCCCATACCTGAGAAGATATGAAAACTATATGTTTATCCTAAAAGATTGGGAAATTCTTTATCAGTGTTGTGCCCATCTGCAATTGCTCGCATGTGACATCTACATTTCTTCTCTGTTTGCCTCAAATGCACTTCCAGGTCTCCACCCAGGACACTTGCAGTGACGTGGTCAATATCAAAAAAACTAAGGCTTGGGTCATTGGGATAGACCACCCCATAGTGCTTTGACATAGGGTATTTAACATTGCCATTTTTCAGTGCTTTACGGTGTTCCTTCCTTTTTCTATAACTTTAGGCTACATGTTATACTTCCCACATAGATCATATTGCATTTGCAGCCAATTACATATATAACAAAGCAAGTATTGCAATTGTTAAAGTGCGATAAGTGTGTTCATGAGATGTAATGAACCTGAACTGGTTGATTTGATTTCATTCAAATGGACATTCAATACAGACATTGCAAACATGAAAGCCACATGGCTTTGGTGGGAACCAAGTTGCCGTTAGCTGGGTCATTGTGACATAACTTGGGCAATGTCCACCCCCTCCTAAACACCACTGATGGATATCTGGGGATTGTATTGTGAAGGCCCGGAATATCCAACAAAAGGTGCCAATTTTTTTCTCAAAATGTTAAAAACCTTATTGCTATGTGTGGAATACCTTGTGATGAAAGCCAATCTATAGTATTCTGACCTGCATGTTTCTTTATGCTATGTTTGCTGGTTTTCAGTGTTGTTTATCTTGACAGCTAGTGTATCCTAGTCTCAGCATCCGCCAACACTCTATCATCATAGCCTCTCCTTTCGAAGCACATTTTGAAGTTTGCGATGCTGGCCCTGAAATTCAAGTCCTCGCTACAATTTCTCCTTCAACGAACCATATCACCATAAGGAATGTTCCTAATTGCAGATTTAGAATGTGTACTAGATGCATGTAAGACACTATTACACTCTGTTTCCATGCGGATCATAGTGCTGTGACTGTGCCAACCGTCACATAAAGATGTAGATCCAAGAAATTAAATTCATATTTGTGATGGTTCATAGTAAGTTTGATATTAAAGGGATTGTCTTTCATATAGGCAAAGTATTCAAATTAAGCCTCATTGGAGCCTGCCAAGAAAAGGATGATATCATCAATGTACCTCACTAAAAATACCATGTAATCAGTCCAGGGGAGGCACCTTTGCCCCAGGCATGCTCTCTCTCATTCCAGCCCATGAACAGGTAAGCATAAGAGGGGGTAAACCTGTTGCCCATTGATGGTACAACTGACCATCATGCAAGAAAAAATTCTTAGATAGAATAATGTCCATCATGTCAAGTATCATAGTGTTATACTCAAAATGGTCTGCTCCCTCCTTGTCCAGGAAAAATCGGGCTGCCATAAGTCCAAACTATTTTTGTATACACGTATACAGAGTGGTCACATCTAGAGTTACAAACTGCAATTCCAATCATGGAAAATCATTAAACTTTACCAAAATGTCTTTATTATCCTTGATGTAGGATGGTAGATTTATCACATGTTTCTAAAGTAATAAATTAACAATTTCTCAGTAGGGGACCATGCACCTGATATAATTGGTTGCCTAGGGAAGAAACTATCCCCCTTGTGCACCTTAGGTAAGATATACATACAGGGAAATCTTGCTTGACTGACCAATAGCTATCTTTTCTCATCGTTTGAAAGCAAGCAAATTTCCCCCATTCCCTCAGTTTCGTATTAATGAGAATGGTAAGTTCTCTAGTAGGAATGCCTTTTCTAAGATTCTAGCAATGGCTGTCTTTAAGCTAGTGGCTAATCTCATTCATGTAATGTGACTAGTTCATGACGACCACGTTGCAGCATTTATCAGCCTCCCTGATTACGACATCATTAGGTAGTCTCAAAGGTGCCTGTCTCTCTAGATCGATTATGCTGTTGTTGTGGGCCAAATATAGCGGGCGAATCCAGAAGATGTAATTCAGACATCACCCTATTATTAAACAGATCAATGCTACGGTGATATCTCATAGGTGGAATAAACTTAGACTTTGGTCTCAAACCACTGTCAATATCCAAACTCTCAGTTACATTACGTTCACTCAACAGAGATCTTATATCAATAGCATCATCATCGTCTCTAGAGAGAAGACACTCTGTAGTGTAGCTCCTATATTCCCAATAGGCTCTGCACATTGGAATAATATATCCTATAGTTTTGACATACGACATAAGTCAATAGGTCTCTATCGAATATACTAAACTTAATAGTGAGTGCCAGCTAGCTCAGAGGTCACTAGAAACTTTCTCGAATACACAAGAAGGGATTAGTTACTGACAACCGCATAAACATGACAACTTTGTTTCCCAAGAATAAGAATATATCTCTCAGAGTCGTGGAAACAATAGAGAACTATTTTACTCAGTCAATCGTGCATGCTTCGTTTCTACAGAGTTGCAGAGACATAGTGAGAGGGGCATTTTCAATAAAACAGTTTATTGAACAGTCTTCTTTCTCATGCAAGAGAGGTGAACTGCTACAATCGTTAGGCAGAAAGCAAAGTATAATGCGTACAGCATAAGCAGTAATATGAAATAATACTGTAAGAGCATTGTATGGTTTCTAAGCCATATAAAAATACATACATAAATAACATAGACTAAAATACTCAACTGGTGCTTCTAAAATACGCCTACCCCAATATACCTAACCTAAGTCTAGTACGTGGGAAGAAGTAAGTATGGTCTTTTGCGTAGGTTTAGTTTTGCCAAGAATATACCAACGTTTTCTCTAGGTTCTAATCAGCTCCATACCTGTTTAGAATGAAGGAGGTCTGGTATCTCTGTCTCAGGACTCAATTTCCCAACACCCCGCAAGGGGAGCCGGAAACACTGGAGCTGGATTCTTGGCAGAGAAGGGCAGCTTCCTGATCAGTGCGTTAGCTGGAGAGTTGGCTTCCTTCGGCACTTGCTGTAGCGAGCTGCGTCGGGCAAGTAGGTCGTCGAAAGGCTCCGTACTGTCGAATGGTCTTCGAACTTCTCCGAACAGCCGTACTTTTTTTTTTTTTGGTAGACCTTTATTGCAAAGATTACAAGGACACAGCAACCAGCCTAGGCTACAACCCATTAGCGGGGCCGGCCGCGGTCAACTTGACGGTGATGCAAAAGAAACAAATATATCGTCATATCGTACAGTCCACAATGGAAATGCAAAGATAGTGTCTTTCCGCTCTTCAGGTGTTACTTGCATCTACAACATCAATGTACACAAGAGATGTGGTCTCATTTTATGTTTTATACAGTTAGCAATTCAACATCCCAACCACCCACCACCCCACACCCCGTGAGTCAGGTTCCAGTAACTGCACATAATGCTTTAGGGTTCAGAGCTAGCATCATACATCATTTAGCTGTGTAGGACTTCAAGGAACCGCATCTCAAAGGCACCCATTTATTAACAACTGCTCGCCGAGCATGGCGGCATCATACATCCACCCTGCCCCACGACTCCACAGGGAGGCGGCCAACGATAGTCCGTAAATTAGAGAAGTGCAACCTATATTCATCACGCCACTACAGTGGTCCCCCCATCGCCAATTTACCCCGAACCGACTTTCCCTATCAGGGAGCCATCAGAGCTTCCGTCTGTATCCAAAGAGAGCATGTACGCCGTAAATTGGCTCCAAATATCGCGAGGGCGCGAATTTGCAGGGAGCCCCTCATGATAGCATACCAGTTGATCCCTACAATACGCCATGTCCTGCAGCCACAATCGTACCTCCGGTGCGCGCCTCCCTCCCCAGGCCATTGCTACTCTACGTTTAGCAATCTGTAATGCCAATAGCTGCAATCGTCTCACCTTAGCAGGCACTCCCGATACAATACCCAACAGGCAGAGACGGATATCAAGCGGAACCTCAACCGATATCATTTTAGATAGGGCATCTGTCACAGCAATCCAGAAATCATACACTCGTGCACAGCCCCAGGCCAAGTGTACAAAGTCCGCCCCATCCGCCCCGCATTGAACACACTGAGACGTCTCTCGCAGACCAAACCTCACCAGCTGCATTGGGGTGTAGTACCATTGATGTAGAAACTTATAGTGAAACACGCATCCCACCTAGTCTTCGCCGTCACTGCACCCCCCCTCATCCACCTACGAGGCTTTATAGAGTCTGGAGAGCAATTTAACTTTATCCGGCACGGTATACAGCAACTGCAGAGCACCCAACGTTAACGGTTCCTCCGGATATGTGGGATATAAGGTGCGAATGGCCGCTCGGAGCCGGGCATATACAAATGTGGACATAACCACATTTGGGGAGCGGTCCGTCACATCCCGCAGTGAGAGAAAGGAGGCTCCTGGGTAAAGGTCCCCTCTAGTGTTGAGACCCACCCCTTGAAGGAGCTGCAAAGCCCCAATCTCACTGGAGACTGAAATGTCCTCGTGATACAGCAGTGGCATAGCTGGAGCGTACAGTGGCAGCCGGTCCCCTCGTCTACCCAGTTCGTGCCAGGCATTGGCGGTGGATCGCACCATGTCTACCTCCCCCTTCTCAAATACAGAGTGCGAGTTAACAATCATTTTTTTTTCAATGGAGTAGGCAAAACCGCACTGGCCTCAAGCGCCACATGTGGGGTGTACGGTGGGGCCGATACCCAATAGGCAGCGAACTGCGCTTGCGTGAAGAGGTAATAAAGTTTCATATCCGGGACGGCAAAGCCTCCCAGGACATATGGCTTGGTTAGTACGTCCCATTTCACTCTTGGTTTCTTGCCAGCCCATACCAACGTTATCAGTAGAGACTGTAATAGAGCAAAAAAATACGATTTAAGCGGGATAGGAATATTTACAAAAAAATATAAAAACTTCGGCAGTATAACCATTTTAATGAGAGATACCCGGTCAGCAAAGGTGAGCGGGAGGCGGATCCAGCGCGCCACTTGATCTTCAAGTTTAGCTATAGCCACGCCGTAATTATCCCTAATAACTTCTTGACTGTCTCTGTGTATTAAAACGCCAAGATAGCGTACCGGTTCCTCGGCCCATTCCAAGGGGAACTCCAGTGGGAAAGGAATCGCCGCTTCCGTGAGTGGCAATATAACAGACTTCTCCCAATTTATGGAGAGCCCCGAGTGCCGGCCAAACCGAATAAACTCGCGCAGTATAGGCTCCAGATATCTCACAGGTTCCCGCACATAGAGAACCATGTCATCGGCATACATGTACACCGCCAGAGACCTAAGGGGGGATTTCAGGGAGGCGTCCGCATACCGCTGTCGCAGGACACAGGCAAGGGGTTCCATCACAAGTGCGAACAGTAAAGGCGACAATGGACAGCCCTGCCTAGTCCCCCGGTGCACAGGGAAGGGAGCTGAGACATGTCCATTCACCCGAACCCGCGCTACAGGGTTCGTATACAATAAAGTCACCAGTGACGTAAAAAAAAAAGGCACCCCCATACGATGAAGTATCGAAGAAGGCTTTCGCAGCATCAAGCATGACAGCCACCGCCGCCAGATCCGGTTTGAGTAGATGTAACACCGCAAAGAGAGCTCTCAAATTGTGAGTGGTGGACCGGAGAGGAATAAAACCAGACTGGTCCGGTAGCACCATGACTGGGAGAAGCAGACGTAACCTAGTTGCCAACACCTTCACTATAATTTTAACATCCGTGTTCATAAGGGACAGAGGCCGATATGATTCGCATTTGTTCGGCGGCTTACCCGCTTTCGGAAGAGCAACCAACGGTGCCTCCCTCATCGTGGCTGGGAACTGTCCCTGTTCCACCGCTTCCTCTAGAACCATCGCCAGATGCGGAAGCAAGAGATCCACATATTCCTTATAAAATTCGGACGGCAACCCATCGGTGCCTGCTGCCTTGCCATTTGGTAAGGATGCAATTGCATTCCGAAACTCCCCCTCCGTGACATGGTGCATAAGGAACTCCTGCTGACCCCTTGAGAGCCAGACCAGTGCAATACCTTCAAGATATTGTGCAATCTCATCCTCCTCCGCAGTCTCCTTATACTCATACATTCGTTCATAGTATTTGGTAAAGCAGTTTAGAATGTCAGTTGCATTAGTGACAGTAGTATCTCCGTCCTCTATCTCCTGTACCACGCAATGCCTGGCCCAGGGTTCCCTAATACGATCCGCCAGGCCCCGCCCAGGTCGTCCCCCCTCACCATAATAGCGTGCTCTGGATTGTTTGGACAGAAATTTCACCTCCTGGTCTGCTAGATCATTGAACTCAGTGACTTTCACATGAACATCAGCCAATATCGTCTCATCCGGGTGTGCCTCCAGTTGCCTCTCCAACATCATCATTTCACCCTCCAGCCTGGCCATCGTGTCTCTCAGGGACTTAAGCACACTGGACTGTAAGCCTATACATGCTCCCCTCACCGTCACTTTGAAGGCCTCCCACACAGTGCACATACTGTCAACAGACCCAACGTTTTTGTCAAAATACTCCTCGATAACCGCCCTTAAACGCTCACGCAACACCAAGTCACTCAGAGTGCCCAGCGGAAGTCTCCAGGTAAAAGGAGCTGGCACATGCGTCGGAATTCCCACCACCATACACACTGACGCATGATCAGAGAGTGTGCGGGGAAGATGTCCTACATCCAGCACCCATCTGCTTACATCACGGGTCACCAACCAGTAGTCCAGCCTGGACCATGTATCATGAGCTGACGTGTAACACGTGCCCTCCCTCCGCCCAGGGTGTTTCAACCGCCACACATCCACCATACCAAGCCCATCCAGACCATCCAACTCAGTGTCGGCCGCTTTCTTCCGCACAGACGGTCTATCCTGTTTCCTGTCTAATACTCCATCCAAAGTGACATTGAAGTCCCCCCCACAGATTATAGCTGACGGTGGCAACAGATAGACCTTATTCCACAAACGGACATAGAAGTCGGGGTCATCAGCATTGGGGCCATAGACATTGATGAGTGTAACCAGCGTACCACTTAGCCTACCCTGTAGAATAATATAACGACCCTCCTCATCTATTTCCTCGTGTATGGAGACAAAGGGCACATTTTTCTTGATCAAAATCATGACCCCTCGAGCATATGCTGAATAGTCCGAGGCCAGCCTAGTACCTGCCCACTGTTTCGCCACTGTTTCAGCCGCCCTCCCCCGCAGGTGAGTCTCCTGTATGAAAGCCACGTGTGCACCATGCCTGTTTAGAAAGGCCAGCATCTGCCTAGTTTTCTGTGGACGATTTAGTCCCCTCACATTCCAGGTAATGTAGGTCAGCTTAGCCCCCCTGTTCATGAATCCAGAACCCAAGTACAGCCTGAGAGCATTTGAAAAGGTGCAGTGCCCCACTCATAGTACATTCATCGTCCTCCAGCAACCAAACATGACTCAAGTCCATTCCCGCCCCATCCAACCCCGAATCAAAATACAGACCACAAATCGTCCTGACTCTCAAAAACCGAAGTCCCAACAACCCCCCACCACCCACTTCAGCACCCCAAACCTGCCAAAGCTGTCCCCTCCCCCAGAAACCCCAAAGCCCCAACAAATCAACCATTAATGTGTGGGGATCTCCCTTATGACGGGGGCGCAGAGTCGCCCAGCTCTCGCTAGCGAGCTAACGAAGAGCAGACCGTGAACATATGTGAGCATCCCACACCCTTCCCCCCACCCGACAGTAGCAAAAAGAACCTGAATTGCAGTGTGTATCAACTCTCAATCACTGTCAGAAGAAGAGCGTCACCACCATCGCCCTCCCTTCGCAGTACATGAGAATAAGTAGCGCTCTTCAACACAGTGCTCGAGAACCTGCATATAGTTCAGCTGCGGACTTAACGGTACAATGCAGGCCCACCCTGACGCAGTCACCCCTCTGCACAAATCGGCCCATGAGACCCTGGCTATTGGAAATGCAACAAAATGAATGCGGAATCATCTAGTCTCATTAAACCCAAACCACAATATAGATATAGGTGCTTGCTGATAAAGGAGAGTGTCACACAATCAGTGTCCTAGCATGTCAAGGTTGGGCCTACTCATCATCAGGAAGCTGTGCAACAGTCCGTGATCGTCCGCCATTAGCAAGGACCAATCGTGAGCACACTTACGCCTCCTCCTCCTGCAGAGCGTCCTCGCCGTCCGGCGCCATGTTGGAATCCCTTTTACGTTTTTCTGTTTTTTGGCGTAGTCCATGGCTGCTTTAAGAGATGCAAAAATCTTGTTATCTGAGGGAGGCCCAATCCGAAGTCTGGCCGGGTACAGCATGGCGTAAGGAACATTTTCGGCTCGTAAAAGCTGTTTTACTGAAGTGAACTCCTTACGCGCTGTTTGCACCGCAACAGTGAAATCCGGATAAAATTCCAACTTATTACCCTGATACTCCACAGTCCCTTTTTCCCGGGCAAGGCGCAAGATAACATCGCGGTCCCTGTAATTGAGAATGCGGGCAATGATAGGTCGAGGCTGTGCCCCCGGTACTGTTCTCTTCGCCAAGGAGCGGTGCGCGCGTTCCACGATGAACACCTTCGATAGCTTGTCAGCCCCAAAAACATCCACCAGCATACGCTCCATAAAGTCCTCCATTCTGCCCACATTAGTTGCTTCCGGCAGGCCTGTGACGCGGATGTTGTTGCGTCTGGACCTCCCTTCCAATTCCTCATTCTTAGCCTGTATGACCGCCAACACCCGCTCCATATTAAACACTTTCGTGGTCACCGTGGCCAGCCCATCCTCAGTGGCGGACACCCCCTGCTCCACCTCGCCCATGCGTTCATTCTGCTGGTCAAACTGCGTTGCCATGTGGTCCAACCTATGGTTAACCGATTCCATGGTGCCTTCTATCGATTGGAGTGTTTTTTGCA
The DNA here is from genome assembly GCF_964263255.1 of Lissotriton vulgaris. Classification (NCBI taxonomy): domain Eukaryota; kingdom Metazoa; phylum Chordata; class Amphibia; order Caudata; family Salamandridae; genus Lissotriton; species Lissotriton vulgaris. The sequence goes on from NC_141686.1 coordinate 53,835,928, forward strand.
TCGCTATTAAAGTGGCTTCGAGGTTAGGGGTGCCCCCGACCGCCCCAGGGGGGTCATTGTCCGCCGGCCCCTGCGAGGTGGATAACGCCGATTTCTTCGCATCAAAGGTGAGCTTGGGCTGGTTATGCTCAGGCCTGCCCATCTTGTGTCTCTAGGTCCTGCGACAGGTCCAGCAGTTATAGTTCAAGGGCAATACCCTAGCGTCCCGCTCTGTGCAGGGCTTTCAATGCAAGGAACAGGGTAGCCGGAACCCGCCAGATCACACCGGCCGCTTCCAAAATGCGACCTCCATCTGGGATCCGAAGCTCTGTGCAATGGCAGCCAAGGCCTCACCTTCGGGCCTCGTAGCAGTGCTCTCAGCAACCCGTAGTGTAGGCAGCGACCCCCAGCTCATGTGCAGCGTCCAGGAGCGTGCCCCCCAATATCCTCTCTGTCTGCGTGGCCGTCCCGTCCGCGTCCTCGCCAGTCACGGCTCGCCCAGCGCGGCCTAACGCGGCCCGGAGTCACCTCCGCAGCCCCGGGCTTGCGTAGCGCCCCACCGCACTCACCGCTCCCAGCTGGGCCGAGCTCCAGGCGCCGAGACGCTCGCTCCGCTGTTCCTTGTCCGGGGCTTCTCCCACGGCCCCCAGCTCTTGGCACCGGCACCTCGTCCACCCCCGTGAAGCGAGGGGAGCACAGCAGTTCCGCTAGCCTGCCGCCGGTCTCAGGCCGCACCGTCTCCCGCCTTCAGAGCCAGCCACGGCGCCGCTCCGCTCCGCCAGAAAGGCCGGTCAGGGTCCCGCTCAGTGGCTGCAGGACACCTCTCCGCTCACCGCTCCGCAGCAGCTATGGATACCCGTCAGGGTGGGAAGGTGTAGAAGCTGGAATCACAGGATAAATTAAGGATATTTCACGGTCTTGGCGGAGCCTCACGTATGTGCGGCCATCTTGCCTGGCGCCCTCTAGCGCCCCCCTCCGAACAGCCGTACTTTGCTATAGCAAAAGGTATATTTATACCTTGAAGGTGTTTAGGAATGCCATAGTTGACATAAAGTTATGAATGTCATGAATGAACCCCTGGGGAATAGTTGTTCATTGTAAAGTAACTGAGTTCTTGGAGAAATCAATATTCAAGCAAGGGCAAGTTTTTCAAGAAAACGTTGTGACGTTTGGTGAACGGATGGAAGTAGCCAAGTAGCCATGCCTGTATTTGAGTAGCATGGGCTATGCCTAAATAAGGGCTTGATTTCTTATGCCTATATAAGGGCAATGAGAATTGTACCTATATAAGGGCATGAATCAGGAAAATGCAATCAGAGCCTAAAACGCCACACAACAACTGCAGATCCCTTATTTCAGAAATGGTGTGTAATGATGGCAAGCTTCTAGAGACACGATTTACAGATTTTTGTGTTCAACCAGAGAAAAATTTCTTTAATTCCATAGATCTTACAAAAATGAATGTCAACATGCAAATCAACCCCACTCTTGGTGGCCGGAAGCCCTCGGAAAAGCACCCATCCCGACAGACCACGCACGGAACCTAGGCGTCATCCTGGACTCTTCACTCTCAATGAACAGACAAGTCAGCGCCGTATCCTCTTCCTGCTTTAACATTCTTCGCATGCTCAGAAAAACATTTCGCTGGATCCCCTCCGAAACAAGGAAAACAGTCACCCACGCTCTGGTCACGAGCCGACTGGACTACGGAAACACCCTCTACGCAGGTACTACCGCAAAACTACAGAAGAAACTACAACGAATCCAAAACGCCTCAGCCAGGCTCATATTAGACATCCCACGCAACGAACACATCTCTGGTCACCTTAAAGACCTCCACTGGCTACCAGTCAATAAGAGGATTACTTTCCGACTGCTTACCCACGCACACAAATCACTCTACAACATCGGACCAGAGTACCTCAACTCTCGACTGTCCTTTCACACCCCCTCCCGCCAACTTCGCTCTTCCAGCCAAGCCTTCGCCACTGTACCTCGCATCAACAAGACCACCATGGGTGGCAGATCCTTCTCATACCTAGCTGCCAAAACATGGAACTCACTCCCCGCTTACCTTCGCCTCACCCAGAATCACCTAGCGTTCAGAAAACAGCTTAAAACGTGGATTTTTGACAAATAATCCTCCTCCCCTTCCTAAGCGCCTTGAAACCCTCTGGGTATGTAGTGCGCTATATAAATGTTATGACTTGACTTGACTTGACATCACCCCTCTGTGTCGGACAAAAATGTAAACCTTTCCGCAATACATTGATTTCATTTGCATCCAGTAATCTGTGTGATAAGTTAATGATCTCCAAATCCCCGCAAATGGTAATGGCGCTCATGGTGAGAAAGTCAGGAGTGTTTGTACGGAGCCCCCCAAGCCAGAAGGTCTTGAGCACTTACAGGCTAGAGAAAGCTGCGACCAGCAACCGGAGTATCGGAGGGTACCCAGGATTTGAGGTAAGCGGCCATTAGAACCTGCGCTTGCAATGAAAAGGCTACTGGATGAGGGAGCTGCAAAGACAAAAGCAGCTAGGCAGTAAAACTTGAAAGTTAACGCATATAGTGAGCGAAATGGCTAACAAATGGTTGCAAGACAGGCAGGAGGCCGCCAAAAAGATGTTCCATGAAGATATAATGGTAAACTTTAGTGTACCGGGTGGAGGACCTACCCCTAAACCCCCAGAGATGGACATACGTGTGCAGCTACATAGACTCAAACAGCTACTAAAAAATTAAGTTTAAAAGTGATGGAAGTGCAAATCGAGCTAGAAATATCTAGAGCTGGGGCGCACTCCCAGAGGTCTACGTATACTAATTGCCCAGATATACAAGTCCTGAATCCTGTCATGCTTCGGGAATGGGCTTGACAACTGCTCTGAGTAATCTAGAAGGATGATGACGATCTTGAGAAACTATGCGAAAATGGACTGTGACAAGATCTTGGAGGAAATACAGGCATTGCAGCATGAGCTAAGTCAACATTCAGATCAAGAAGAAGTAAAGAAATATGATAAAGAAATGATGTGGCGATTGCAGAAGTATGAGCAAATGATGAGCAAATGAACAAGGATCACAACATGACGAAGGTCCTTAGGTACAAAATTGACTATCAGGGAGGGGAAATGTATACGTTCTTATGGAGATTTGACAATTTGCTGAGGCAGAAAATGTCAGAAAGATTGTTAAATGCCACACAAACAGTGACCACTGGGACCAGTTCTGAGGTAGAAACTGATCCTGAGGTGGGTACAACAGGTGAAACAGGGTCGGCCAGGGATATTTCCACAGTCATGCAGGATCTTCGTGTTTTAAGTTTCGATTGGACATTCAATTTAAGGCCACACCCTCAGAGAAAAAAGACTTTAAAGAGTGGAGGAACAGGTACAAGCGACACAGCAGAACCCAGATCAGGGCCAAAAACAAAACAAAGTCACTAAACCAAATAATGGATGTTGAGAACACCCAGACTGTAGTCAACATACTGTGCTTTGACGAACTTCAATAATGGGCAGACTCAAATAGACTTCTTCAAATTTATAAGAAGGTTGAAGCTACAAAAATATTTTGCCCACAAGAACACAAAAAGGTCACGGACAACCAGTGGCAGCACTATGACAACCAGTAACCTGGCAGTAGCAGAGCTAGAACTTTGCAAGAGTTAGAATAACTTAAGAGAGAGAACTTGGGTAATAACATAGTTACTTATACTCTAGAGGTGGTTGAGACATTTGTCTTGGAAATCTCTGGGAGTGTATCTACCTCATTTAAACCAAAACCAGTGTTCTTGCCTGTGTTACCAAGAGACTCTCTGGACATTTATTCAGATCTAGTCATTTCTGATATGAAGGGGCTTTCTTTAGAGACAGTTCAGGGATCCAAGGGTGATATATTGGCCCAGAAAGTCAAGTGCCATCAATTAAATAACAAACTGAAAATGAGGACAGATGTAGCTGTGCTTTAGTCAGACAAGCAGACATATATTGGTTTGTGTACAAAGTAGAAGCAGAACAATTGAGTGATACAAGATGTTATTGTAAAGTGACCCAAACTAACATCAAGGAAGCAAGAGATAACTATATGAGTGCATTATCCAGGTGGAGAGTGATGGGTGTGATTTCATGTGTAGAATATTTTTTCTCAAAAGTGGATTCTCCAGTAATACCTATTATATATCTTATCCCCAAAGTGCATAAGGATCTTCAGAACCTCCCCCTGCACACCCTCCGGGAGGCCAATGATATCTGTAATTGTTTTTTTTTTTTAGAATACATCAAGGTTTATAGACCATTTCGTGCAGGACTATGTCTAAACATTGCCTCCTATATTCACGATACAGGGGATTTTTCATGGAGAATCTACAATATCACCTGGGAAGACACCTATGTCTTTGTGACTATGAATTTCAATTTCCTTTACAAGAGCATTTCCCACAAGGATGGTCTGAGAGCAGTGAAACACCATCTAGGCATAAGACCAATCCATTTGCGGCAACACACCAAGATGCTTTTTGGAATGACACTGTGGTGCTTTCAAAACAATGTCTTCCTATTTGGCAAGGACTCATATAAGCAAGTGAGAATCACGGGCACGAACACCTGCTTAGCCCCCAGCTATGCCAATTTGCATTTGGGCTTGTAGAAGGAGCAGGTGCTTGCAGTAGAATATGCCAAAGAATGGTCAGAAGATGTAGTCCTTTGGACGCCTTTTATAGATAATCTTTTTATTTTGTGGAAGGGCATGACACGACAGCTAAGGTATTCACAGAGAAACTGAATGATAACAATTTGACACTTAACTTCACAGCAGACATTAGCAGCACAGAAACCCATTTTTTAGGGTTGGCCAAATATGTGACAAATAATAAAATCCACACCAAGACATACAGGAAGCCAATGGCAGGGAATTCTATTCTCCATGAGAATAGTTTTCACTCCAACAAACTCGAAAATAGCTTTCCGTATGCAGAAAACCTCCGGACTAGGCGCAACTGCAATGATGAGAATACATTGAGGAAGGCACACACTGAATTGCATGAGAGATGAATGAATGAATTATGAAATTGCTCGACTTACAAAGCACACCGCTACTCTACGGAGTGTCCCGGCTTTAATGAACAAGCAAGAGCAGAAAACAAAAGAAGGAACAATGAAAGAGTAAAAAGCCAAGCCTTCAGCTGTTTTAAAACACCGTTCACTTGTTACTGACCGTAGCTCGGCCGGCAAGCCTCCCCAAGCTTGTGGGCCCAAGAGCTAAAAGAATCTACCTCCAGTTTTTGCTTGCCTAACCCTAGGGAACTTAGCAAGATGACCAGAAGCTGAACGTAGAGTTGTAAAGGGAGAAAATAATGGAACCCTATTTGACAAGTACTCTGGCCCAGACCGATGGAAAGGTCTGTGCATAAGTCTCAGCATTTTAAACAGGTTCCTTTTCTGACAGGTAACCAGTGTAGATTGATCAGATGGATCATTATTGACACTTGTCTGGCAAGATGAAGTACTAAATGGGCCATTGCATTCTGGACCATCTGCAGTTTTTGCAGAAGATGCTGGGAAAGGCCTGAATACAGAGCATTGGCATAGTCCAGTCTGGACACTACCAGGACCAGAAGCACAGTAGTCCTAACAGGTAGAGAGAGGAATTGTAAAAAAATGTTGGCCATACCAATCAGGCCAAACCAAGTGCTAACAACTGTGTTAATCTAAGCTTGGAGGGTCAGCTGCTTGTCAATCTTGACACCCAAGTTCTTTATTACTTCAGCTTGGACCTTAGGTGGAGGGGTCTCATTTAGCCAGTGCCCTTGGATATTTGAGGTAAAATTTTAACCAAAGCTAAGAACCGAGGTCTTATCTGGGTTGCACTTAAGTTCATTAAAAGACCGCAGATATACAAGGCTTGATGGCATCTTGATCCAGTGATAATTCTTTTTTTAAATGAGAAGAGTAACTCAGTTTCATCGGCGTACCCCACTATTTTTGCCCCAAAGGACTTGACCAAAATGGCCAGAACGGTCACGCAGATGTTAAACATCGTAAGGCTAAGGGTCGAGCCCTGGGGTACTCCCACCGAGACAATATTCTTGCAGGAGGAAAAAGGAGGCATCCAAACCAGATCAAGAAAGGAAACCTACCCAGTCTAGCGCAGAACCCCTGATACCAATCTCGCAGAAGTGGTAAAGCAGCCTGGAATTCGGCACCGTATCAAAGACAGACGAAAGATCTAACAAGATCAGGGCTGCCTTGCCCCCTGTGTCTGGAGTATGTTTGATCTCCTCAGCTAACTCTAGAAGGGCCGTTTTAGTGCTAACTTTTGGTCTAAACCCAGACTGGCTGGGATAAAAGAGCTTCTTGGACTCTAAATAACAGGAGAGCTGACGATTCACAAACTTCTCAGCAATTTTTGATGCGGCCGGTAATAGGACAAATGGCCTGTAATTGTTGAAGACATTAGGATCAGCGTTGGACTTTTTTAAAAGCAGCAGAATCTTAAGCTGCTTCCAGATAAAGGGAATGCCATATAACTATTAATAAGAGAGTTCAGCACTGGGTTAATGACATCCACTACCTTCGCTAGAACAGATGAGGGACAAGGGTCACCAGGAGATACCGATCTCAAGTTGAGTATCATGAGTTTCTACTCCTCTGACATCGAGAGGAGAGGGTAGGCAGAAGTCAATAGGATTAATTACTCCAAGATTGCTTTGATTTTCTGTAATTTGGTTTTCAGAATAGGATGCCATTTGCTTACAATGTAAAGCAGACAAATCTACATTGTGACATACACTGGGCTAAAGGAACTTTTTCTTAAATCTTTTTATTAAACATATACGGCACAGTTGTATTTTGAGTCTTCACATCAAATACTAAATTTGTATCATACACTAATGCAGTACGCACGGTAGGAAAATCATCGCTTCATACATTTGTTACAGTTGTGGGCATGTTTGCATGCATTATAACGTCCTTTACTGTTAAGACAATTCCGGTTCACGAGGCATCGTTGGTAATTCACATAGCCCCCATCTTTAGGTGTTCAAGCCACCCCCAAATTTTAATCTATTTTTTTGGACAACCCCTCAGCAGATACACAGTTTTTTTCTGCCACCATGGCTCTGTCCATATCGTTACAACAGTTTGTGTGTGTGGGTACAAGTGCCCCCCAATGTTGGGAAATGTTTCTCTTAGCCAGCATCATTCCCAGTGTTGCCCATGTTTGCGCCATAGAGGTAAAATCTGTAGCCTCCCAGATATTCAAGATGCAGCGCTTGGGTTCAGGAGGGCTCAAGGAACTTTTTGACAATCTTAAAATTTTCTGTGGGCTTATTCTCTGCCTTATCAATCCTATCCTCTTAAAGGTTTTTCATGGTCAGATTAATTAAATTAGAATCGTTTTTTGAGAGCAGGCTTGTATTTCATTGTGTCCTCTGAACTATAATGGCACCCCCAAGCTCTTTCTGCTTTCTTGCAAGTTTTCTTGGCCTGTCTAAGATCTTCATTGAGGCAGGGAGAAGAGGACTTCATCCTATCGACTGGACAATTGGAGGAAAGAGCAGCCAGCAGTTATGTTGCAGAGCAAACCCAGTTATCATAAACAATGATGTCTGACTCAAGTGGACCAGAGAGAGAAGGTATTGTATTGTCTAGGGCAGTTACCAGACTAACCTGGGGGATCTTTGAAAAAAGCCAGGGTTTTGATGTGGGAACGATAACCCTGTTGGGTAGCGTCCCACCCAAAGTGAATTAAATAGTAGTTTGTCCATGGAAGAGGAAGGGGATCTGATATGCTTAATTTAGTGTTAGTAATAAATCAGATCAATAGTGTGGCCCTCAGTGTGGGTGGGGTTGGAAGCAAATTTGTAAAAGCAAGGTGGAGCCAAGGTATTCATAAGGCTGTACATATCTTTATTAGTAGGCCAATTCCAATGTATGTTAGAGCCCGCAAGTATGAAGCAGTGTGTAAAGCAAAGTAGTGATGGCATAAACTAGCAACATTTTCCATGAGAAGCTTCCAGACGGTGCTTACAGTCTCCCATTTTATTGACATTTATGGCAGGGCATCACGATAGGCATCACTATCTGCATATGTACCATTCATAGAAAATTACCAGTAGGCAATTGATACCTCTGCTCTTTCCGCTGACCGTGTTATTGACCGCTATCGACCGCAGACTGCAGACTGAGCTGTCGTACTGTGTAGTTGCCAGGCCTCACTTCCCGTAAAGTGACGCTGTGCGTTTACAACGCTGCAACACTACAATGCTGCCTCAATGCTGCCGGAGGAGCCTCTGAGTTGACAAGAGGCCACCCAGCACGATACTCAACACATCCAACAAGCTGGCGGTCGGCGGACAACGTGGGAAGAAGAGGACGCGGAGGGTGTACATGTCCGTGCCCAGGAGTCTAGATGAGCAGAGCTGGCTGCAGGTAGTAATTGTGCCTGAATGAAAGGAGCTGGCCTGAAGAGAAATGGTGGGGGGGCGAAAAGCGAGCGTTAAGGGAAAGGGAGCTGTAGGGCTTTTAAAGACCCTGGCTTACTGATATTACTCTCTCCTGCCTGAGTTTAGCTTAAACAGCCACAGAAGTAGGCTAAGCTGCAATAAGGGTCACTGCTGCATAAAGGAGAACAAATAATATTGGAGCTTACCTGCTGCTTGGACAGTGAAAAAAAAACAATTGAGGCTTAAAGGCATTTCAGCACCTGGTACTGGTCAAGGTCAGATAGCTACTGCACAGCAGAGGTAATTGTTTTCTGTACTTAATGTTATGGTACTCATAGATTATAGAAGTCTTGGTCATTGTTAATTATTGCTGCAGGAATACTTAGGCTGGGTACTAGTCTGAAAGCCCGAAAAGGGTGGTGGAGTTAATAGCGAAGCAACACTTTGGTGTGAAGGAAGTTTGAGATCTATTCGCCAAACCTAAATCCAACCCAATTTACAAACAACCACATAAATAACACGGAATACATAAGGGGTACTGAAGGATGGAGCCAAGGAAGTCAAAAGTATGTAAAACACGAAAAGACCCTTCCCCGATGGTCAAAAAGTCCTCAAGTGAAAATTTAACTTTGGCAGAGAGTATGGGAAGACTCAAAGAAAATGAAAAGAGGCCATCAAGGAGAAATATAAGGAAGAAAGTCGTAACTGGAAACACCCAATGGAAGCATTAGTGTCAGTGCCAAATAAAGGACTTTGTGGGCAAGCACTTTAAGAGAATACATACCCCAGTGAGAATCCCGAACATTAATAAAGAACAGTTAAATGAATACGATGTTACTGATCATTGTGTCCTAAATTCAGATGTATCATTTTTAAATCATAAAACTAACTTAAGCCAAATTGAACCCAATTTGGAACCTATCTTTTCTTCATCCCCATGGATTTTCTCTATGCCAGGTGAGGAAGAACCGGAACACAAGAGGAATATCACAGACGGAATAAGGAATGACCAGAAAGATGATTCTGACCTGCTTATAAAGTCTAGGCCTGATAAGAGTATGGGCCAGCCTTTAAATCAAAGAATTAGGCCCACAGAAGGATTGGCGCGTAACATTACATTGGGCATGGATATTTCAGCGGCACCCTCAGCCTCAATGCTTGACATAACGTTGATGCTGCAAAATACTTTGCAAGGGTTGTTAGAAGTTACTATGTTAAATAATAATATTCTAAAAACCCAGAAATCTAATTCCAGAAAATTGTGGTACGACCGGTTTCTGCCAACCGGAATCAGGGTAGTGCTGGGGAAACTGAGCAAGATAATAAATTGCAGGATGTGTATATCTCTAGATTCCTGATGTTGACAAAGAGACGGGGAGAACACACTTTATATAGGTACTATAACCCATGGAGAAAAATTGGAAGGTTGGTGTGGCAACAGGAAAAGTTAAAGTCCTTAAATAAAGGAAGGGGTAAAGGGGGTTTAAAACAAGTAACCCCGCAAGAGAGGAGAGCACCAACAATTAGTAGGGCAACGGGCGGAATGAAGAGTTTAACAAGAGTGGTGCATGTTGAAGTAGAAAAAAGGGCCAATTAAAAACTACTTAAGCGGGGAAGAGGGAGTAAAGTTACCATATAAGTGAAAACAGCTGGCAATATGTGGTTATACTACGATCCATTAGAAATAGAGAAGGGGAGGAAAAAAACAAGGAAGATCATACCCCTAAATCGGTCCCAGCTTCTATTTTTTCTCTCAAAATGTCTAAGTCTGAGAGAAATTGGCACAAAGGATCTGAGGCAGGTGAGTTTCAGCAACAATAATAAAGGGAAGGAAATTGCCAAACTTTTAGTGTATTCAGGGCTGGTAAAGGCAGCCATTGCAGTAGCAGAAAAGGAGGTACTGAAAGAAAGGATAAAGTTAATCTCAGAAGTGAAACTGGAGGGGGTAACCAAAAAGGAATGCCTTTCTGAAATGTCACGCAGGGTTAGGGAAAAGGCAGGTAAGGCTGATAGCTGGAGAGTGCTGTGACAAAGAAAACATCAAAATAGCTGTTGATATCTCAGAGTCTAGTAAACCGTGGGGTAACTGGAGCCTAGAAAATAGTTCTCTAGGTCCGCTCCTGTGGAATCAGGAGGAGGTTGATTTTCTTAGTGAAATTGACTAGGAAAATGGGTTGTTGCATTGTATGAAAATTATTTCATGAAACAAAAATGAGCTAGGAGGACAGAGAAAGTCAAAAGTATAAAACAACTAGCCCAGGGTGTAGATATAGGTCATATGTATCATTCAAAATTGCAATCGCAAACGCCGAAATTCGCAGAATTTCAGCATTTGCGATCGCAATTTAGCTAAGTGGGATGTATTAAGGTAAAACTGCCTCTCAAAAAAAGGAATTACAAAATTTGAGATTCCTTATTTTACGATTGCATTTAAGGAATCACGATTCCTTAAATGCAATGTAAGAGGCACAGAAAAAGTGCAATTTGGGCTTAAGGAATCGCAAATTACCCCAAACTTCAAGTTGGTAGTAATTTGCGATTTCTCTGAAAAATGCACTTTGTTGCATTTTTCAAAGTGCCAAGTGACGCACATACATGCCACATGTGCACACATGCACATTTCAGGGATGCAACAGGGTGTTCTTTTGACACCCTGGCACCCTTGAAATTGCATTCTCAATTTGCGATTCTCTAATTGAGAATCGCAAATTGAGAATGTCTTCCTATTCCTTCCTACTAGGCCCATAGGAATGAATTTGGGGACAAATGGGCTTTTCAGTCTGAATGGTAGGCTAGAAACCGACTGTCCAGCAAAACAAACTTTTAGGATGGGCACACAGCATTTCCCCATTGATTATGTTTTTATTCACACATGGAATTTTGCAACAGTAAAAGGATTTCGGGTAATTCAAAGAGACAGGAGTGACCATAATCCCCTGCATCTTGAATTATTTAGGGGGTCTATGAGCCACCTTGAAATAGCACTTCCCTAACAATTAGAGTACCCTGAATGCTCGACAACAAGACTAAAAGATGAATATGTAGCAAAACTGGCTAAGTTTCAACAGTAATTAAACATGGAAATTGCTATGGGTCAGAAAGTGGAATGGTTTGAAGAAACAATTGCACATGTTGTACAATTCCTCAGAGTAGAACTAACAAATTAGAAAGTATGCCTTTAACGCAAGGAAGACAATCAAGGGGTTCAATTTGGAATGTATGAATAAGAAAAGGTTAATAAGGAGAGAAGAGAGAAGCCTAAGAACAAAATATGGCCAGGGTAGATTGCTAAATGGGAATAAGCTGAGAAAGGAATACAAAATGTTAGTTAGGAACCAGAGGAGGATTTTCAAAAAGAAATGCTGGGAAAATCTGTTGGAAACAATTGAAGCAAAAAACGTATGAAAGTTTTGGAAGTTGATACAGGAAGCTTCAGGACAACCTCCTGGGGCTATGAGCTGCGTAGTGCAAGAAGCAGCATGGGAAGAGTGCCTAGGTGAACTGTATGAGACAAGTGAAGCGTCCAAAGTAAGCAAAAAATACATTGGCTTGGGGAGTGGTTGTCGAAGATATAAAAACGCTCTTCACTGTAGAAAATGTAAAGGATACTATAAGAAAGCTAATGCTAACCTGTGCAGTAGGACCCGATAACCGTCCTGCTGTCATAATAAAGACTCAGTTAAACTGGTGGACGGAATTCTTATCCCATATGTTCTTAGTCATATCCCCAAAAATTGAAGGAGGGCAGTAATTAGACCAATACACAAGAAGTGAGATACGAAAACCCCAAAGAATTATAGATTGGTTAACTTACTGGATGTTGTTGAGAAAGTCATCACCAAAATAATCCTGGGTAGATTGAAGGATTGGGTGGAGCAGTGGTCGAACATGCCTGTGGAGCAGGGTGGCTTTAAGGAAGGACACTCTATGATTGACCACTGTTTCGTCTTATGGCTGGTTGTACGGAAGTCCATGGAGCAAAGAGGGAAGTTGTATTGTTGCTTTGTAGACTTCCGTGCGGCATTTGACCTGTTTGATTGGAAATGTCTTTGTGAAACCCTGAAAAATTATGATATTCCAGAAGGACTGCTGGTTGTAATTCAGGAGTTACACAGACAGAATTGGGCCCAAATCATTAAAAGAGGCCAGAAAGAAATTGTATTCTGTTTTTGACAATCTAAAGGTCAGAATTGGCTAGCAGACCCTACAAATAGAAGCAGCAAATAGTGAACTCAGAATGCTAGGGAAGGAATTGTCTAGGATGGAAGACGTGGAGTATCTGAGAAAGAAAGAGTCAGTGAAATCTATGTTAAATAGTTGGATGAAAGAAATATGGGTCCCCTATTTGGTTACATTACTTAATCAAGTATTAAGATTGAGAATTGGTATTAACCCTGGTATGACAAATGGGAGAATAAAATAGAAATGATGCAACCCGATGGCAAATGTACATGTAAGTTGGGCACAAAATGCAATATTTTACAAATATTAGTGGATTGCTCAAAAGTGTTAGCTCTGTAGAAACAGTTTTTAAGCCCTATCTTTTTAAAATATGGTACTGAATTGCGTAAACAAGACATTGATCTTGTAACAGATATTCCAAACCTTGAATTTGCACTAGCTATTGGGAGATATATAGATGCCGTAAAAAGGTTTTTTATGGAAAATAAAATGGAAGGCTGGAAGCTATGATGAAAATGGATTTTACATAGTTTTATCTGAAATACAATTTTAGAAAGATACTTTATAATAGGAAGTTTTATTACCTTTAAAGTAATTATGTTTATTTACAGGTGTGCCCATGATTTACATATTGAGTATTAGCTATACCCCCACCTCTTCCATGCATGCGGTCAAGGTTATAGATCTTATACCCAACTGTAATTGGGGCTTACAGGAGGAGTTTGAAGCCAACCAAGATTATGTCATAAAAAGGACATCTAGTCTCTCATCGCAAAGGAGATCCTGAATACAGATAGCATGCTTAGGCAGAGACCGCAGATTTACCAGCAGGGCTTTGATTGAGGATTTAGAGGGAGTACTGCCACATGAATTGACACAGGTGGGCCTAAAGAGGAATACATTAGACTTCTAGAGACATGAGGTACAAACAAGGGAAGTAGTAGCCTCTAGAGGTACGGTATGTTTTGGCAAGGAGAGGGCTGCCAGAAGGCAAGAAGTCCTTCTTTAGAGTAACCTAATGTAGTCCTACCTTCTGGTAAAAAAGGGGCATATTGGCTGATGCTGGTCACTACCCGGACGCGGACATGTGCAGACAGGCTTGCCTTAGACACACCTTCTGTGCGCCAGTGGCCCGCCCACTTCATGCACCTCCTGTGCGTTCACAGCAGGCCCTTCTAAATAGCGTGAGGAGAGCAGCCAGAGAGCAAGCAGCTCCGCCCACAAAGAACACTGGAGCAGTGAAGTGCAAGGCACATGGCGTGGTGGCTTTACACTACTGCCATTGAAAAAGAGCCAAATGTTTTACTAAAGTTTTACCAAAGTTCCCACGCATAAAACACAAATTCCCAACTTCTTATGTGTGAAGGCGAAGTGCAGAGCCTCACGTTCCCTCTTTTTTAATAATTTCACAAGAAATATTTCCCATCAACAATTCCCCCAAATTTCCTAGGACAGTAGGAGCAGGATCGGTAAGAGTGGCAAGTACAGAGATACAAAAAAACATTTGCAGTTTCAAAAGCAATTTGTTCTGTGTGCAGTTTAAAAGAAAAAAACATTTAACCGCATGCGCGCTAGCGCAATTCCGCTTCTGTGCTGAGTTTTTTAAAACCGCACTTTACGTGACGAGCTGGGCTCGTCATCAGCGTGCGAGGAGGCTACGCCATGATGAGCCCAGCTCATCATCAGCGTGGAAGGGGGTAAAACAATAGTTAGGACTGCTCTTACTGGCACTGCTGTCTGCCATGGGCCCATCTCAATAGCGTGGGGAGAGCAGCTAGTGAGCAAGCAGCCCCACCGTCAATGAATACTGGAGTGGGGAAGAGCAAGGCACATGGCGTGGTGGCTTTACACTTTCACCATAGAAAAAGAGATAAATGTTTTCCCAAAGTTCCCACACTTAAACACAAATTACCATCTTCATTCCCTGTGAAGGCGAAGTGCAGAGCCTCAAGTTTTCCTTTTAAACAAGTTAACAAGAAATATTCTCCCATTAACAAATCCCCCAAATTCCTCAGGATCGGAGATTTGAAGCGAGAGATTATAGCTATATAGCCAGGAGGTAGTGGAGAGTGGCAAGAAGAAAGCCAACCAAAAGAAAAGGAAGGCATTATTGTTTGCCAGAAGAGATAAGAAAGTAACTGGTACAGGAGAGCTTAGAATGATCACAGGATTCCGCTCACATCGGAAATTGAAAAGAATTCTAGCTAGGCATTGGCATCTTATTACGAGTGATCCAGTGATAGACCACTCAGTAACGAGCAAACTGCTACTTGCCTTTAGACCCGCAGAGAAAATGCATCTGGAACAAGTGGTGAGTAGCTCTGAAATGATTAAACTTGACATGTGGTTGAGAGGGAACCCTGGGTTCCGGTGGTGCCATAAGTGCAAAACTTGTAGACCTGGACTTAATGTTAAAGAATTCATCTCATCACTGGCAAACACTCCACTCCAGATATGCAGTGCCTATAACTGCAGGAGTGATCATGTGTTGTATATTCTACAGTGCTCTTGCAGCACGATGAACGTGGGTAGTACAATGCATAAGATACATTGCAAATCTTGTGACATATAGTGGTCATACACTACAAAGAAAGGACCTATGCAGTTGCCTGCCACATGCATGAAACCCACAATGGAGATGCTGTTGAATTGTTCTATTATTTGATAGACTCAGTGCCCAAAAACATCAGTGAAGAAAACATGGAACTCCAGTTAAGGAGATTTGAGTCCAGATACATGATCATCCTCAACAGCAGGATCCCGAATGGATTCAATTCTGAGGAAGAATTATAAGGGGGTTTTGGGGGGCAGCCGAGCCTCGAGGTCTGTCCCCTGGGCAGATTGGGAGGGGAAGGGGGGTTTTTGGAGATGGCCACAGCCATTTTAGGAGATTGGGCTGCTTTGGGATACACCAACAGCCCAAATTTAGAAAGTAGCCCAAGGGGATTTAGGGGTTAATGGCGACTGCCCAGCCACCATTTTAGGTTTGGTAACCTGGTGGCTGGGATCGCGTTAGGAGAGGTTTTTTGTCTAGGTTTTGGCAGTTTCATGAGAGTAGCGTGGGCGTTTTGGAGGCGTTTTCGCTTACCTGGCTTGTGGTTCTGCGATATGTTGATGGAGGGTTTTCGTGTCCTGGAGGACATTCGCTTGCTCAGCGAGGCTGGGCGAATGGAACCTCCTTTTGGGGGGGGCGGCCAGTGAGGAGCGCGTCGGTGGGGGTGGCGGCGGCCGTTCTGGCCTGCTCGCCGCCCAGAAAGGTGGCCAGGAGTGAGGCAGGTGAGGTCCCCCGGACATGTGGAGGGGTTGGGCGGGTCTCTGGTGGTGGGGGCAGAGGATGGTGTGGGGTGGGTGGTCGGGGTAGGCCGATGCGGCAAGGGCGCTCTGGGGGTGTGCTGACGGGGAATGCGGTTGTCGTCTATGACTGCCCCGCTACCTCGGGGCGGTCACGGAAGTGCGGGGGGGAGGTCCGCAGCGGAGGCCGCGCCTCCGCCCGGGACCTCTGGTGCAGGCGATGGCGGGTTTGTGCGGGCTTCTGGGCGCAAACACAGGGCAGTGCGCAGAGCTCCTCCCCCGTGGTGGTGTCGGCGGTGGAGTTGGGAGAAGGTGAGCGGGCACCACGTAGGGTAGGCGCGAAGAGTGCTCCCTCCACGGCACGTGAGGAGCTGCTGGTGCGTGCGGGAGAGGCGGGTGGCAAAGCTAAGGCGGAGCGGCTGGTACATGCGGGAGGGGCGGGCAGGAAAGGTAAGGCATGTCAAGGGGCCGGGCGGGTCTCTGGTGGTGGGGGCAGGGGATGGTTGTGGGGTGGGGAAGTCGGGGTAGACCGCTGCGGCGAGGGCGCTCTGGGGGTGTGGTGAGAGCGGAGCGCTTCACCAGAGCAGTCCCCCGGGGGCCTCAGGGATGCGGCGATAATCGCTTAGTGAGGGGGGTGGCAGCCCCCTCCCTCGAGTGCAGGCAGAGCACAGGGTAGGAAAAGGGGGGGGTGAAGCCCAGTAGTGGTGGGAGGGGGGGTCGTGGGGGAGGACACGGGGTGTCAGTAAGTTGGGAGGGGGGGCAGGGGAGAGGGTGGGGGCGGGGGACGGTGACAGTAGGGTCAGGTGGACAAAGGGTCAAAGGCGGGAGGGGGGCCGGGGGACACCAGTGGATGGGGGGTGTTTTTGGCGAGGTGGTGCTAGAAAAGGCTGGGGGCTCCCCAGGCGAAGTGAGGGGGAGGAGTCTGGGGCCCAGGAGAAGGGAGGGTGGAGCCTCCCGCGGCAAACTTGGTACCAGCGGGGGATCCCGTTGCGGCCGGCATAAGAAGGCCCGAGACGGGCTCGCTGACCCCAGCACCTACTGGGCACCAGCGGCCTGGAGAGTCTCAGCGATGGAGGAGCGGCGCACGTTTTTCGCTTAATGTGGCTGGAAGGGGGCAGTCGGGTCCGCCGATGGAGCGAGGGTGTGGAGCTGGTTTTGTGCAAGTGGTAGAGGATGAGGATAGTCTGGAGGAAGGTAAGTTGAGGGATGGCAAGGGCGGAGGAGGGTACAATAATGTTGTAAATAGTGTTTTGCAGAGGTCACAGGGCCAGCGGGAGCGGATGGCCCGGACGTCTCGTTGGGAGCAGAGAGCGGCATCGAAGGAAGGGCATACTGGAGGACGGACGGTGGATGCATTGGTGACAGGTACGGGAGAGGCAGCGGCAGCGCTTTTGGTGTCCTTGGTGGTGGGGAGTGGGGGGGTGGGGGTGTGTGGCTGCGTAAAGGAAAGTATGTGACGGACAAGGAGTAGGGCCGGATGCTGTGCTCCAGGAGCCGGGTGGCGTAGGTGCTCTGGAGGGGGCGAAAGGGGCGACAGGGGCTTCGGGCGCAGCGGCATCGGGTGACGCGGGTGCGGCCGGGGAGGACGGCACTAAGCCGGAGAGTAAAGAGCTAAAAATAAATAGGCTCCCGTATATGGGGGTCACCAAGCCACTGGGGGCGCACTTGATGCTGGCTACGAAGGAACAGATTTGGAAGGGGGAGTATGTGGAGATTCTCAAGTTACTCCATAGGGAAGTGCGGGCGAAGAAGGGTTTGAAAGAGGAGGAGTATGAACTCCAGAAGAGGCCAAAAGTTCCCCTCACAATAGAGAATTGGACGGCGGCCTTTTTAATTTCTGCGAGCGTGTACTGCGAGAAATTTCCAGAGTGGTCAGTGTTCTTGTTTAAATACATGGACGTGGTCAGGAAGGCCGAGATCGCGGGGGCGGTTTTGCCTGGGCGCAGTATGATGAGGAATTCAGAGCGAGGATGGCCTGGGACCAGGAGGCAAAATGGGGCGAACTGGATATGGATCTTTGGCAACACATGATGGGGTTGGTGGGGTCCGGGAAGACCATTTTTACGGCGAGTGGCCTGTATATAATTTACCAGCCCTTTCAGGGCTGCCCCACCCAGGGAGGGGTGGGGGCAGGGGCAGGGCCAAAAAGCCAGTCCGGCGCGGCAGGCCCTTGTTGGGACTGCAATAAGGGTTTGTGTACACGGGAGCACTGCGGTTCCGGAATAGGTGTTCCAGCTGCGGGAAGTATGGACACCCCCTGGTCAGGTGCTGGGACGTGGCGGGCACATCCAAAGGGGGGCAGCGAGGGGCAGCAGGTGGTCAGCGAGCGAATCCCCAGCCGACGGCAGGGACGGGCAGAGGTGATAAGGGTCCTGGGTCCAAGGGCTCTTACGCCGGTTAGGGTAGATCGGCTAGTGGCGGTGCTACACGATTACCCTGACGCGGGGCCGCTGAATGTTTGCGGGCAGGGTTCCAGGATGGGTTTTGCTTGGGGTACGAGGGCCCCAGGTGGCGAAGGTGGGCCGACAACTTGAAGTCTGCCAGGGAACACCCGGAAGTGGTGCGGAACAAACTGGAGAAGGAGGTTTGCGAGGGACGCATTGTGGGTCCTTTTGAGGAGTGGCCTTTAGAGGAGCTCATTGTCTCCCTGATAGGGGTCGTGCCAAAGAAGGAGAGAGGACAGTTTCGGCTGATACAGCACTTGTCCTGGCCCGATGGGGCCTCAGTGAACGATTTCATCGATGAGCGGGAGACTACGGTCTCTTATTCCTCCGTTGATGCGGTCATGGCCTTGCTGGTGGCGGCGGGCTCAACGGCAAGCATGGCAAAGTGCGACATCAAGTCGGCTTTCCGGCTGCTCCCCATCCATCCAGACGATTGGGCCTTACTGGGAATTCAGTTTGACGGCCGCTGGTACGTAGACAAAACATTGCCGATGGTCTGCTCGATGTCATGCTCACTTTTCAAATGCTTCAGTACGTTACTGCAGCGGCTGTTCCTGGAACTGACGGGTCACCAAGGTGTTACACACTACTTGGATGACTTTTTTCTTGTCAGCTCCCCCGGTTCTGCGGACTGCCAGGAGGCGCTGGACAGGTTCAAAGAGCTCATGGGGGAGCTGGGGGTGCCGCTGGCACTGGAGAAAACAGTGGGGCCAGACACGGCGCTGTCCTTTTTAGGGATTGAACTGGACTTGGTGGTAATGGAGGCCCGGTTACCAGCAGATAAAAAGCAGCACCTGCTGGAGCTGCTGGAAGGAATGTTGGCACGACCCAAGGTGACTATTTTGGAAATTCAAGTGTTGCTGGGCTACCTCAATTTTGAGTGCAGAGTGGTGCACGTGGGGAGGATTTTTTAAAGGAGGCTGGACAGGGCTTTGGTGGGCCGGCACCTGCCGCATCACCACGTCCGGCTCCCGGCGGGAGTCAAAGAGGATTTACGGATGTGGAGTTTTTTCTTGCAGCATTTCAATGGAATTCCCATGCAGTTGGAGGAGGCGCTGGTGTGGGACGTGCAGATCCTCTCGGACGCGGCGGGTAGCGACGGGTTCGGACTGTACTGGCTGGGGCGGTGGTGCGTGGAGAAGTGGCCCCCGGAGTGGGCGGGGGGTAGAAGTATCATTTTCCTAGAGCTTTTTCCCTTGGTGGTGGCGGTGGCGTTGTGGGGGGAATTGCTGGCGCACTGGAGAGTAACTTTTCACGTGGATAACATGGCGGTGGTGGAGGTGGTCAATCGGCAGTCGGCGAGAGATGTACAGGTGGTGAAGCTGCTGCGTTTGTTTGCGCTGGGATGCTTGCGCTTTGATATTGCTTTCCGCGCGATGCATGTGCCCAGGGTCGACAATGACATTGCGGATGCTTTGTCTCGTTCACAGTGGAGGATATTCCGTGGCTTAGCCAAGGATGCAGAGCGGGAGCCGACCAGCATTCCCCCTCAGATGTGGTACGTAGGCAACACCGGATGTTGCAGCTGGTTCTAGGGTCCTTTGCGTTGTCGACGAAGTTGACGTACTTGACTGCTTGAGGGGATTTCTTGGCATCCGGGGCGCGGAGGCGGGATGGAACAAGGGAAAGGCAGGAGGATGTGGTACAATTCATTTTGGAGTTGATTGACAAGGGTCTCTTGCGGGTCACGATTGCAGGCAAACTGGCGGGAATAGCCTTCATGGACAAGTTGTTGTGGGGGTATGCGCCGTCGTTCGGGGAACTCGGGTCTCGCATGTTGGAGGGGTGGGTCAGAGAGTGCGGGAGGGGGTGCAGAATCCGCCAGCCGTTGTCGCCGGGGTTGCTGGTGCAGGTCATCGATGCTTTGTCGGGTGTGTGTTTCTCCGCTGGGGAGGCTTGTTTGTTTGCGACCCTGATGTCATGGATGTTTGCGGGAGCCTTTAGAGTTTCTAGTTGCTGGGGGTGAGGAAGGATGTGGGGTTGCAATGGACAGAGGTGTCGTTCGGGATGAGAGGGGTCAGCGTGTGGTTGAGGGGTGCGAAGACGGATCAGAGGGGTGTAGGCCGTTGAGTTTCCCTGTCGGCGGATGCGTCGGAAGGGGGGGTGCCCGGTGAGGTGGGGCTTGCGTCTGAGAGTGACAGGAGGGGCCGATGGGGTGGTTTTTTGACACGCGGATGGCCGTCGGGTGTTGGTGGCTCAGCTCTTGGCGGTTTTGCGTAAGGCATTGAGGATGCGGGGGCTGGATGGGAAGCGCTTTGGGACCCATTCTTTCAGAATCGGGGCGGCGTCGGAGGTTCATCGGCAGGGGCGAGGGGACATCATGCGGTTCGGCAGGTGGTCGTCGGACTGCTATCGGCGGTACATTCGGGAAGCGCACAGCGTTTGAAGCTCGCGGTGAATATGGGGAACATGGTATTTACTGTTTGTTTCTTTCTTAGGTTCTGTTGCGGGTCCCCTCGCCAGAGACATGGCGGTCTGGATCGTGGGGCATTCCTTTGTTAGGAGGGCCCAGGTGCAGGCGCAATCCAGTTTTTTTGGCGACAATTTGAGATTCAATCCGAATGTTTTTTCTATTGTTTGGAAAGGAAACGGGGGCATGTTGTGGTGGGAACTGGTATCCACACTCAATTGCATGGTAGTGGTGGGTAGGTGTAGGGATGTCCTGGTGTTGCATTTGGGAGAAAATGACATAGTGAGGGAGACTGGCCTGGTGCTGATGAGGGCCATGAGGAGGGATCTGGTGGAGATTAAAAGGAGGTGGTCAGGATGTATGGTGGTGTGGACAGAGTTTGTGCTGCGTCGGGTGTGGAGGGGCGTGGTGCATCCTCAAGCGATTAACAAGGCACGGAGGAAGGTCAATGTTGAGATGGTGAGGTTCTGTAGGCACCTGGGTTTCTCTAGGATATGGCATAAGGACATAAGGTACAACGCACCGGAACTGTTTAGGGGGGACGGTGTACATTTGTCTAATATGGGCATGGATCTGTACCTGCTGGAGCTGCGCGAGGTTCTGGCTCGGTATTTGGGGGTTCGTTAGAGTCGGGATGGTTTCTGGCTGGTGTTGGGGGGAGCGGGGTGGGGTGAGGGTGGGGGAGCAGGATAAGTAGGGAGGCGGTGTTGACACCTATCCTCCCAACTTTTCCTGGGTGGCGATGTTGGTTTTGGAAGTTGGCCAAGAATGGCTGGAGTTTTTTGGTAGTTAGCGTAAAGTTGGGGAGTTGGTTTTAGGATCGGGGAAAGGTTTAAACAGGTTGGAGGTTTTACAGTGGGGCTCATTAGTTACAGTTGCAGGAAGAAGGATAGGAGGTTAGGTTTGGGGGTCAAGAAGGTCAAAGGTTATAGGATAGGATGGTATTATGGTAGTTATGTAATGTATTTGCATTTAATGTATTGTCATCATAAATCTTTTATTCGGTTTAGCACTTGTTTTGAAACCATAAAAAGTGCATAACAATGACAATAAATTAATAAGAAAATTCAGAACAGAGTATAAAATTTCCCAATACATAACAAGTCAAACGATAATACTAACAGATTCAAAATTAATTAAAAATGTATCAAAAAATAAACTAAAATATGCTGCAAAAACAATGTGGGACTTGAAATATCGGTTGCATACATAAGAATAAAATATGTGGACTTGATAAAGATTAACCAAGAGCGTGACGAGTCATAATACAAGCTTTTAAAAAATTAACTATTAATGTATTGTGTTTTTGCAGGGTGGGGGATGTTTTATCATGTGGGGATCGTAGGGGCGGGGGGAAGAAACCCAAGGGGTCAGGTAACTCGATGTTTAGAGTGGTTTTAGTTTTGTAAGGCGAGGAGCCAGTAAATAAAGTTTGTGATATGCACCTGTTTCAATAAAGCTGCCTTTTACTCACACAATACAGTTGTCAGTCTGGCTTAACCCCCTCTTCCCCCCCTCTTCCCTCCCAAATGGAATGGGAAGCGGACGAAGTGACCTGAGGCCCACCAG
This sequence comes from Lissotriton vulgaris, assembly GCF_964263255.1. Taxonomy (NCBI): domain Eukaryota; kingdom Metazoa; phylum Chordata; class Amphibia; order Caudata; family Salamandridae; genus Lissotriton; species Lissotriton vulgaris. The sequence goes on from NC_141686.1 coordinate 53,858,243, forward strand.
AGGACTGTAAAACATTCAATTTGGCAGGGTAAAACAACGTTGATAAATACATGGCTGTACGGGAATGGAAGAATTGGGACTTCTACTCCCAGTATACCGCTTACTAGAAAGCGTGTGCCAGAAGGATAAAAGTGGAGGTCCATTTCATGTTTTACTAACTTACCGCCCTATGATTAAGGTGCTTGTGGCACTGAAACGTGTTAGGGAGATGTATTAATTGGGTTACTGACGCCGTCTTCATGAATAAAAGGTTTTTGTTAAACACACCTTCATGAAGTGCAACTTCGAAGCTCAGAGCTTTTTTTGAAGAAATATATCTATATATATATACTAGCAGCCCGTCCCGACATTGTCCGGGTATGAATTGCTGCCTGCCAGTAGTATATTGTTTTTTAGGATTTTGTTTTGAAAGCATTTCCTATCTGTGACAGGCCTGTGAAACGTTCCGATTCACAGTGCACTGCTGATGCACTTAAGAGTTCGCGTTCAGTAGTGTGTGAACTCGAGTTTCCCTACTTTATTTTTCCTTGCAATATTATATAGCGCGAACTCGACAACATGGCATGAGCACAATTTACATTACAGAAGAACACATTAATTTGTGGTAGGCACGGGGAGACAAAGCAATTTGCCTGGAATCACAGGATGTTGAGCTGATGCCGAGATTCGAACGTAGCTCCCCAGCTCTAAAGTTCGCAATTCTAGAACTTGTGGCGGGAGGTGTGTCTAAAAGTGTATGTCGGTGCTGGCCATCAATAAGAGAGACCTGTGCATTTTTCAAATGGGTGGTGAAAAAATATGAGTATGTTGCTGGAGATGTGGGCAGCCGTGCCATCAATGTACTTACCGGGGGAGGGTAAACCCCCATTATTCCGCAACTTTCTTTCCGCATACCATCACTCTGCATACTTTCATTACGAAAGTACCATGACTCCGCAATGCCATTATAACGCATGGCATTACATTTTATATGCTTTTACCACGCATACATTTACATCGAAATTCGTTGTAAATGCATGAATGGTAAAAGCATGTTTTTTTATGTTTGGATAAGGTAAGTATGGGTATAGGGGTATATGTTTTGGGGTACTGATGTATATGTTTTGGGGAGTTCTTGGGTATTTTAAGGGTTCAGATATAGTTTTGGGTTATGGGGTACAGGGGTAGTTTTAGGGTTTAGGGATAGGTATTGGTGTTGGGGTACAGGGGTATTTTTAGGGTTCAGGACTAGGCTTGGGTTTTGGGGTATAGGGGTATTTTTAGGGTTCAGGGGTAGGTTTGGGTTTTGGGGTACAGGGGTATTTTAAGGGTTCAGGGCTAGGTTTGGGTTTTGGGGTACAGGGGTATTTTAGGGTTGAGGGGTAGGTTTGGGTTTTGGGGTACAGGGTTATTTTTAGGGTTCAAGGCTAGGTTTGGGTTTTGGGGTACAGGGGTATTTTTAGGGTTCACAGGTAGGTTTGGGTTTTGGGGTACAGGGGTATTTTAAGGGTTCAGGGCTAGGTGTAAGTTTTGGGATACAGGGGTATTTTAGGGTTCAGGGGTAGATTTGGGTTTTGGGGTACAGTGGTATGTTTTGGGGTGTTTGGGTATTTTAAGGGTTCAGATATAGTTTTGGGTTATTGGGTACAGGGATAGTTTTAGGGTTTAGGGATAGGTATTGGTTTTGGGGTACAGTGGTATTTTTAGGACTCAGGGCTAGGTTTGGGTTTTGGGGTACAGGGGTATTTTTAGGGTTCAGGGGTATGTTTGGGTTTTGAGGTACAGGTACAGGGGTATTTATAGGGTTCAGGGCTAGGTTCGGGTTTTGAGGTACAGGGGTATTTTTCGGGTTTAGGGATAGGTTTGGGTTTTGGGGTACACAGTATATTTATAGGGTTAAGATGGGTTAGTGTTGAAGGTTGTTGGGGTATTTTAATGAGTAAGAGTGGGTTATGATTATGGGGTGCAGTGGTATTTAAAGGGAGCAGGGTGGGATTAGCACACAATATGAGATATGGCATGAAGGGTGAAACGTACCACACGCCCCCAGCGTTTGTCATGCCCCCAGCACATGCCCACAGCACAACGCAGACACGCCCACAAGGGACTACTTTGCTGGCACAGTTCTTTTACCTTTTAAATGTAAATGGTGAGCGTCTGCATAGCCTATGTCCTTCTGCTGCAACTGCCCTTTCCAACACTGTATTGGGTGTTGTGATTGGTGCTGTGGTTCCTGAGATTACCCGCCTCAAAGGTTTGGGCTCTCTCTTTATTATATTAGTATGGATATATATATATATCTATATATATATATATTAAGCCCATTGGAGGGCTGCCTCCCGAATGCAAACTCAAGAAACAGTCATATACCCACTGGAGGGATAGAAGAACAAACCACAAATACCACAATGCCCCGCGTGTACACACCAGCTTTTTGAATCAGGGAAGCCTTGAAAGTCACGTGGGAGCGCTGATAAATAATGTGGGACTGTGGCAGCGTTGTGGTGCTTCAAATTCACAAAACGCCTGGGAAGAAGGAGAGTGATTCTCCGAAATGCGTCGGCAGTGAGAGGGGGGTGTGAATTGGACTAAGATGCATGCTTGGTCCGGAGAATAGAACGGAAAGCAACCGACCTGGCTATGGAGTGCGGACTCATTTTGGGGACAAAAAATTGGTGATATATATATATATATATATATATATATATATTGGCGAACACGATCCTGGCTCCCCACCCACATACCCTTGCTGAGGCCACACGGGTCAGTTACGGACCACAAGGCGTTGTCATTTCTTGTTGACAGTACTTTATTACAGGAACAGATGTTTTTCAAACATTTTCTTCTCCAAACCGGTGCCTTGCATGACACGTTTCGACGGCTACAGCGTGGTCTTGATCACATGACGCACTGCCTCACTCGTTCTCAGTTTTATAGTGTATGCAAATTACCTGTGCATAATTGGGCAATACAACGACCAATGCACCAAACAACAGACTGTAAATTACTTTATAATCTACCAATTCATAATTTGCTATATCATATCATTATCCATTATAATTACATTTGAACAATACTATTAGTTGAACATATCTCTCTTTGCATCCATGTTTGAACCACATCTAAAATCGTGGTTACACATAGTGTGATTAAGATCATATCTCATCCATGAGATCTCCCTAACAAAATGTGCGCATTCCTGCCACATTGTTGCGACACTGCTATGCTCCATGTAGATTCAAACAATAAAACCTTTAATGTTCAGATATCACAACCATTGTATAAAAACAATTTGCTTTCATATGTTTGTCATAATAGCATATTTTTGGTCAAAAGCCAGTCGGATGAATTCATGTTAAAACCTTATATGTTGTTTGAAAAGTGCTGATGCTTACAGTATTGCAATATGCCCATAAAGTGCAAAGAGGTTGAAAAAGTGTTATAGTGCAGTAGAGTGCTTGTGCAAAATACATTTTTGTCCATAAGAACAACCGACAATCACATCACCATAAAGCCTCATGTATGATAATAAAGTGATAGTGCACAATAACAAATATCAATCATAAAAGACACATCCATATTAAAGAGCTGATGCTATTGATCCTTCATAGACCACATTTCTATTATCCAACCTCAGTAACTGTCAAAATTATTTACAGTACAGTTCATAATTTGTTGAACTTTTTTAACACATCCATTTGTATACCTCTTTATTGAAAATGGAGAAGATACACCTATTGCAATCCTGAGAATAGTGATCAGAATGAGCATATAACTAATTGTCATTACCATACAGTTCTGGATCGATGATGCATAGTTAAAGGAAGTTATGCACATCCTCACTGGTATTTAAACCATTCGGCATCTTAGTATCTTAGTATCCAGTTCCATAATGAACAGCACCTATAACAAAGTATTTCAGTTCCCTGATGTTGTTGTGATGCAATAGTTTGAAGTGACTGGCCACTGGCTAATTTGGATCGGAGTTCACCACAGCTCTCAGGTGTTGTGAAATCCTATTGAATACTTGGAGTTTGGTACTCCCCACGTACTTGAGTCCACACGGACATTCTAATACGTATACTGCGTGGTCTGTTCCATAAGTATAATGGCCTCTGATCTTAACAGGTTTCAGTCTGAATGTCGCCATGTATTCTGTGGTATTGACTCCAAACTTGCAAGTTCTACATGAGCTGCATTTGGAGAACCCCGTTTTGGTTGTCAGCCAAGTGAGAGCTGGAATAAACTCAGGATTGCTCCTTACTAGTGCATCCCTCATAGAGGGTGATTGCCTGAATGTCAATGATGGTTTTTCTGGAAGAATCTGGTTTAGTGTGATGTCAGTTAACAGTATAGACCAGTGAGTGTTGATCTGTCTAATTTGCCTTTCCTGCATGTTGTATGTACTGAGCATCCTGATCTCTAACGGGAGCTGAAGTGGGGGTAGTGATGCCCTTTCTAACTGTTAGGTAGGCTTTTCTTGTCTGTGCATTCGCTTTCCTTAGGTCTTTATGTAAGTCAGAACTCTTGTAGCTGCGAGCAATGAATCTCTGTGTTGCTTCATGTTGACATTGTGCTAAATCGATATCTGAGCTGCAAATTATGGGTATTCTTAAATACTCCCTTGCATGGAGAATCAAATTTCCTGCAGTGGTTTTTCTGTGGAGTTCAGTGTGAACCACACCGTTGTCATTATAAACCTGCACAGCTAAACATGATATGCTTTGGCCACTGATTTGAGCTGTGAACTTTAAATGTAATTCATTGATATTGATTAATGCGACAAACCTTTCTGCTTCCTCATTGGTGCCCCACCAAATAACACAGACATCATTGATGAACCGCCATGAATGCATCACATTTGCTTACCACATTGGTTTGTATTACACCCTGAGGACCTGTTCCTCCCAATAGCCCTCATGAAGACATGCATTGCTGGGAGAGAAGCAAACCCCCATCGCCACATATATTTCACTTAAACAAACAAAGGTTGTAAGGATGTTATGTTATAAATGTCATCAGTAATATAACGGAGAAGTGTGGCTCAATGGTTAGAGTGGCAGACACTGATGCAGAGGTCTAGCCCGGGACCAGGGTTCAATTCCTCGCCTCGGCGGGTCTTGGGCTCAAAATTCCACGGACCTGATAATTCTCGCCTCGGTGCCTATTCCAATCATGGAGTCCCACTCTGCAACTCTGGGCAATAGCTTGCTTAATCTCCACAACGGCCCCCACAACCTTAAGGATGCCTGGCCTCCACCTTGGGGGTGCCCAGGAGTGGACGCCTCACAGGGAAAGCCAGGATGGGTTCCACAGCGGTATTCGTACAAGCGCCTTGAGACCCTTGCGGGTGAGTAGTGCGCTATTAAAGTATCAATTTACTGACCATGTCATGAGTGATGTAATATGTGAGGTCATAAGCAGTGCATTGCGGGGGGCATAATGTATTATTAGCTTAGGTAACTATGACTGCCGAATTCCTATGGTTTTGTACTTGTGAAATCTGAGCCTAACTATGACGTCCCTATAACCTTTGTTTTTTTCAGTACATTTCTATGATTTTTTTTTATTCTATTACTTATTTATAATATCCTTGTGCCCCTTGATTTTTTCAGAAGAGGTAGAGGCCTCTCGGGGGAAGCGTTGGAAGGTATTTAATTAGAACAGCTTGTGCTTAAGGCATTTCAGACTTTTGGCCTTCTTCAGATGCCGCTGTGCACAAAGAATAACTCCAACCCCCACCTTTAAATGTTCAGAGTCTCTCCCATTGGCGGAAATCCGCTGACCGAAGGTCTCATAATTACAAAGCCACTGCAGGTCTGCCACAACTACAGCTCCCAGAATGCTACATAACCAGGTAAGTGTTGCTTGGGAGTGACTGAACGTGATTTACCCCTATGGGTATAGAATAAAATACTGGAAAGGTGCGGAGTGTCCAAATACAGAGTCTTTGCTGGAAAGTTGTCATCAATCTCCCTCTGGTCCCTTCAACCTTCTAGCCTCATTGTGCGTGTGCCTGCCGGACCGTGAGCCAGGATTGCAATGAACCTGCCTCCTCGTCAATGACAAGCTGTACCACGCAGCGGTCCATGGTTAGGAATGGACTTTGAGACAGGCCGGAGTCTGTTCAATACCTTGAAACATGGAAAAACTGCAAGCAGCGGGTGCTGGTGAAACTCCGGCCTCTTGTCAGAACGGGACCTCCAATGCACCTCTGGCTGGCGCAAACACCTCCAAAAAAGCCCACTCCGTACATATATATATATATATATATATATATATATATATATATATATATATATATAATATATATATATATATATATATATATATATATATATATACTCCACAGCTTCCCAGTGCCTTGGTGCACTTAAACAGGAACACGGACTCGGTAATAAGCCGAAATCAGATTTTTTTATTAATTCATTTCTTCAAATACGTGGAACGGTGCATGCCTCAAGACGCGTTTCGGACATGAGGCTGTGTATATATACAGGTTTTTTTAATACTAATTCCTATAAGGCCTGAAACCTATGGTTTTTTTCTGTGAATTTCAATGGTTTTTTAAATGCTAATTCCTAACTATATCAGACTTGAAACCTATGGTTTTTTCATTGAATTTCGAAGGTTTTTTTAAAGGACAATTTTTAAATGTATTAATTGTTATTTTTTTATACAGATTTACTACATTTTTGCAGGCAGGTGTTCAGAGGGCACGCCCCCTTTTTACAACACTCTGCAGCGCAGCTCCATGGCGCTTACTGGAGATACCTGTTGGACTAGTTCCCTCTAGGGGACCTCTGGATGGAACAGGAATTAATTCCCCAACTTAAACTGTGCTAATACGCCCTGTAGAGTGTTCTAAATTGGGGGATTAAGTTCCCCTGCATACTGGGGGTCCCTATGGGCCACCTAGCCCACCATGAGCCGCCATTATGCGCCAGGGGGCTGCGGTGCTTTTCCCCAGGGGCGGGGGTCCCCGGGGCAGTGTAGGGGGGATTGGGCCCCCCCACACTTCTTTATCACTATGCCCCCGCGATTTTGTCCCCCAGGGGTAATTTGAAAACAAAAAACGGGTTTTTATAAAAAAAAAAAAAATTGGCCTTGGAGTCAGTGATGTCATTTAAGATGTCATCAGTGATGTCACTGACCATGTCATGAATGATGTAATATGTGACATCATCAGCAGTGGATTGCGGGTGCGCAAAATATAGCTAGTACAACTAACTATATAGGAGCAATTTCAATGGTTTTGTATGAGTGAAATGTCCAGCTAACTATAACACCCCTAAAACTTATAGTTTTTTGAGTGAATTTCAAAGGTTTTTTAAATGCTAATTCCTAACTATATAAAGCTTGAACGTATGGTTTTTTCAGTGAATTTGCAAGGTTTTTTAAATGCTAATTCCTAAATATATAAGGCCTGAAACCTAAAGTTTTTTCAGTGAATTTGCAAGGTTTTTTTAATACTAATTCCTAAATATATAAGGCCTGAAACCTATGGTTTTTTCAGTGAATTTCAATGTTTTTTTTTAATGCTAATTCCTAACTATATCAGGCTTGAAACCTATGGTTTTTTCATTGAATTTCAAAGGTTTTTTAAATGACAATTTTTAAATGTATTAATTTTAAAAATTGGTGGCCCTTGTTGGACCACCTGGGCTGGCCTAGGGGGTCAGGGTGTTTCTACCCTGCCCCCCTTTGGTGTTCTACACGTTTGTTTTTTTGCTTTCTTGTGCCTCGGTCTACCGAGCACAAGATGGCTGCCAATACTTCCTGGTTTGAAGTGTTGAAAGCCAATGAGCATGCAGCTCCTGCTCAGAAAGTTTTAGAACTCAAAAAGGGGCCAGGGTAGAAGCACCCTGACCCCCTAGGCCTGCTCTGGGGTCCCACAAGGACGCCCAAGGCCACAAACATTTTTTTGACCAACAGGTATCTCTAGTCTGCGTCTGAGAGCTGCGTTGCAGACAGGGGTTCTGAGGCCACGCAACTTTTTACACGTCTCTACAACGCAGCTCCATGACGCTTACAGGAGGTACCTGGTGGGCTAGTTGACCCCCTGGGACCCTCAGGATTCAAGGGGAGTTAATCCCCCAACTTAAAACGCGCCAAGGGAAGGTGCAGAGCCACAGGTGATGTGTGCAAACACGCCCTGTGGCTCGTTTTACGGTGGGGAAATAATTCCCCTTCAATGCAGAGGGACCCTGGGGGCCAACTAGCCCACCAGGTGCTTCCAATAAGCGCCAATGCGCTGCATTGCAGAGAGGTGGTGCTGGCCGTGCCTCTCTTCACACCTCTCTGCAATGGCGCTTACTTGAGGTACGTAGTGGGCTAGTTGGACCCTAGCGACCCTCAGGATTCAAGGGGACTTAATCTCCCAACTTAAAATGGCCACAGGACGAGATTACACAGTTGTGAAGGGAGGGGACGGGCCTGAGGTGACGTGTGCAAACACGACCTGTGGCGTGTTTTAGGTTGGGGAAATAATTCCCCTTCAATCCTGAGGGCTCCGGTGGGCCAACTAGACCACTAGGTGCTTACAGTAAGCATCACTGCACTGCGTTGCAGAGAGGTGGTCTAGGTCGTGCCCCTTTTTACACCTCTCTGCAACGCAGCTTTGTGGCGCTTACTAGAGGTACCTAGTGGGCTAGTTGGACCCTAGGGACTCTCAGGATTCAAGGGGACTTAATGTCCCAACTTAAAACGGCCACAGGGCGCGTTTACACAGTGGTGAAGGGAGGGGACGGGACCTGAGGTGCCGTGTGCAAACAGGCCTTGTGGCACGTTTTAAGTTGGGGAAATAATTCCCCTTCAATCTTGAGGGACCCTGGGGGCCAACTAGCCCACCAGGTACTTCCAGTAAGCGCCACTGCGCTGCGTTGCAGAGAGGTGGTCTAGGCCGGGCCCCTTTTTACACCTCTCTGCAACGCAGCTCTGTGGCACTTACTGGAGGTACCTAGTGGGCTAGTTGGACCCCAGGGACCCTCAGGATTCGAGGAGACATTATCTCCCAACTTAAAACGCCCACAGGGCGTGTTTGAACATATGTCACCTCAGGCTCTCCCCCACCCTTCACCAGTGTGCAAACGCACCCCGTGGCACATTTAAAGAGGTAGCTTTGATCCCCCTGCCCTATTATGTACTAGGGGCTTACAGAGGAGGTAATGCTAATCACAGGGGTACCCCAAAGCATAGTGTTCCCTAGTGTATGTAGGTGTTTTCACTGTATTCTAAGTGTCTTTTAGCATACCACTGGCTCTAGGCCTGGATAGTCAGAGTCAATTAACACCAGTACCCGTCTGAATAAGTTGTGGGCACAGGATGGTTTTGTAAAAAGGCCTCTTTCTGCTCCTTCGTTGCTTCTTTGTGCACATGTCTTGATTCTTCCTGCACTTTTCTTCGTCTTTGAGGTCTTCTGTTGCTTCTTTCTGCATTTCTTTTTTTTCTTTCTGGGCGTTTTTACTTCTTTCTTCACATGTCCTTCCTCTGTAGGCATAGTTAGAAACTAGCATTTAAAAAAGCTTTTAAATTCACTTAAAGAACCATAGGCTTCAGTTACGTTAAAGTTAGAAGTTAGCATTTAAAAAACCTTTGAAATTCACTGAAAAAAACCATAGGTTTCAGGCACGTTATAGTTAGGAATTAGCATTTAAAAAACCTTAGAAATTCACTGAAAAAAACCATAGGTTTCAGGGGCATTATAGTTAGCTGGACATTTCACTTGTACAAAATCATTGAAATTCCCCCGTTATAGTTAGTTCGGCTAACTATAACTCGCGCGCCCGCAATGCACTGCTGATGACGTCACATATTACATCACCCATGACATGGTCAGTGACATCACTCATGACATCACTGATGACATCTCAAACGACATCACTGATGATTAGGAATGAGCGGAAAATCCGTTCCACTCGCGGATTTCGCGGATTTTCGGTAAATCCACAATCCGCAAACTCCCGCGAATTTACTGAAAATCCGCGAGATCCGCGAGCGGCGGATTTGGGGGGCAAAAGTTCAAGCCTGTTGAACTTTTAACTATTTTAGGATGGCGCCGGCAAGCTGCTGATGTGATCAGTGATGTCAAATGAGATGTCATCAGTGATGTCATCAGTGATGTCATTTGAGATGTCATCAGTGATGTCATCAGTGATGTCACTGACCATGTCATGAATGATATAATATGTGACATCATTAGCAGTGGATTGCGGGTGCGCAAAATATAGTTAGTACAACTAACTATATAGGAGCAATTTCAATGCTTTTTTAAATGCTAATTCCTAACTATAGAAGGCCTGAAACCAATGTTTTTTTAAGTGAATTTGCAAGGTTTTTAAAATGCTAATTCCTAACTATATAAGGCCTGAAACCTATGGTTTTTTAAGGGAATTTGCAAGGTTGTTTTAATGCTAATTCCTAACTATATAAGGCCTGAAACCTATGTTTTTTTAAGTGAATTTGCAAGGTTTTTTATATGTAATTCCTAACTATATAAGGCTTGAAACCTATGGTTTTTTCAGTGAATTTGCAAGGTTTTTTAAATGCTAATTCCTAACTATATCAGGCTTGAAACCTATATTTTTTTTCAATAAATTTCAAAGGTTTTATAAATGCTAATTCTATTAGCAGATAACGTTTATATATGTTATTATCCTTCTGATACCACCTGAGCAGTCATCTTGTTTCTCAGGAGAAGTGAGGCACAAGAGAGCACAAAACAAGAGTGGAAAACGTGAAAAGGAGGCAGGGTTGAGACCCCCTGACCCCTAGCCCTTCTCAGGGGCCAGAAGGACCACCAAGTGCAAAATTGTTTTTATTTTATTTTTTTAAATCGCGGGGTACGCGCACGGTACGCGTACTGTACGTGTACGGTGCGCGTACCCCGCGATTTTTTTTTTTTTTGTCCTTGGGGGTCTTTTTGGGACCCCCTGAGAAGGGCTAGAGGGTTGGGGGGTCTCTTCCCTGCCCCCTTTTCATGTTTTCCACTCTTGTTTTGGGCTCTCTTGTGCCTCAGTTCTCCTGAAAAACAAGATGGTGGCCAACACGTCCTTGTTTGGACAGTTTGGAATGTTGACATTCGACTGCCAGCCAATCAGAAACTCGCTCGCGCACGTAAGGGTACACGCACGTATGCGTACGGTACGCGTACGGTGCACGTACGGTGAGCGCATATAGATATATAATTTGCACAAATTCAATTTTCTCAACAACTACTGTAGGGATTTTCACCAAATATAGAAAAGGCACTACTGCATACCTGTCCCTACCATTTTGCCAAGTTTGGTGTAATTCCATTCAGCCGTTCGGGTTGTAGGCGTGTCTAAAGGTCCCTATGAAAATTAACTTGGGAAAAACACGTTTTGGGACACCCCTTTCCGCCCCCGCTTGACGAGTCCCCCCGAAACTTTCAGGGAGGAGCAGAGCGGAGCTGGCCAAAATTCTGGAAAATTACATACAGATTCCTCAATTGGCGCCAAAGTTATTCCCAATAGAATGTTGAGAGCATACAGATATATGATTTGCTCAAATTCAATTTCTCAACAACTACTGGAAGGATTTTCACCAAATATAGAAAAGGCACTACTGCATACCTGTCCCTACCATTTTGCCAAGTTTGGTGTAATTCCGTTCAGCCGTTCGAACTGTAGCCGTGTCTAAAGGTCCCATAGAAAATGCCATTTGAAAAAATTCAAATTCAATTTTCTCAAGAACTGCTGGAGGGATTATCACCAAACATACAAAAGGCACTGCTGCATATCAGTCCCTACCATTTTGCCAAATCTGGTGTAATTCCATTCAGCCGTTCGAGCTGTAGCCTTGTCAGAATGTCCCTGTGGAAATTACCATGGGGAAAACACGTTTTGGGACTCCCCTTTTTTCTCAGCCCCCAAAACTTTCAGGGAAGGAGCGGAGCGCAGCCAGGCAAATTTAAGGAAAATTATAGGCAGGTCCCTCAATCGGCCCCAAAGTTATTCCCAATAGAATGTTCGGAATTTCCTATGGTAACTAGGTTCTAACTATATATACCTACTGGCTATATATATATATATATTCACTGAAAAAAACATAGGTTTCACACCAGTTATAGTTAGGAATTAGCATTTAAAAAACCTATTAAATTCACTGAAAAAAACAGAGGTTTCACACCAGTTATAGTTAGCTGGAAATTTTGCTGACATAAAACCATTGAAATTCCCACGTTATAGTTAGTTAGACTCACTATAACTTGCGCGCCTGCAATGCACTGCTGATGACGTCACATATTACATCACTCATGACATGGTCAGTGACATCACTCATGACATCACTGATGACACCATCCAGTGAATGTGAGTCTTTCTGAAAAATAAATATGTTTTATATATGTATTTGTAAAGGACGATGGAAGAATAAATGGTTAAATAAGTGTGTAAATGGATTTTTTTTTAAAAGAATTGATTGGTTAACTGCCTTATTAAGTGTATCTTAGTGAATACATATATTAGCTAGTAACTTTTAAATATTGTAATATATGTATCAGTGTTTCACTTTGTGTATAAGTGGCTGCATGGGTTGGTGACTGACTCACTGTTTGTATGTGTTTTGAAGACGGTATATGTGCAGGACTGTATGGGTGGATGAGTGTGTATATATCTGTGTGTTAGTGAGTGAATGACTGTCTCACTAGTGTCTTTATCAGTAACAAGATATGTTTTAATCTAGTATATTTGAGTATTGATGTATATAAGTGAGTATATGAAAGAGTGAGAGATTGTAAGAGTTCCTGTTTAAATAAGTATGTGTTTCTAAAGTGATTGTTTAAGTGAGTAAGTATGTGTAAGTTTCCTTAGACGTAAGGTGGTAGTGTGTGTATAGCTCTATATGCAAATAAATGGATGTTCAATAGTTTATTTGCATGTGTGAGTAACTTTTGGATGACTGTCGGTGTGTAACAGGATGTATAGGTGTATCACTACATATGATGAGTGAGTATATGTATGAGTGACTATATAGAACTGTTGGTGAATGAGTGGATGTGTATATAGATGGTGGAATTACTGAATTGGTTGTTGTAACTGGTATGGGTATCTCCATTTTTTTGAAAATGTTATTTTCTATTTTTGAATATGTGTTTCAAGGGTTACATTACACTGAAAGGATATCTGTCACTTTCTCATAAGGATGGTGTCATCAGTGATGTCATGAGTGATGTTACTGACCATGTCATGAGTGATGTAATATGTGACGACATCAGCAGTGCATTGCAGGCGCGCAAGTTATAGTGAGTCCAACTAACTATAACTCGGGAATTTCAATAGTTTTATGTCAGTAAAATTTCCAGCTAACTATAACTGGTGTGAAACCTCTGTTTTTTTCAGTGAATTTAATAGTTTTTTTAAATGCTAATTCCTAACTATAACTGGTGTGAAACCTATGGTTTTTTCAGTGAATTTCACAGGTTTTTTAAATGCTAATTCCTAACTATAAGTCTCAGTTTATAAGTAAGACTGTTAGCGCTCTAGTTGTTCTTTAGAACACTCTGGGACATTCCGTCATTGGGCTATAGTTGGGCTACATCTGGCTGATATTTGGGCTACATTTGTTTTTTTTGTCTCTGGTGGCCTTCTTTGGGCTACATTGGGCTACATTGGGCTACATTTGGGCTCTAACATATATATAGCCCAATGTAGCCCAAAATATATTTTTTCAAAGTTAAATTTCGTAAAAACCACTTGAGCATATATCTTGAGACATAGCAAAGGCACATCGGGCTACCAGTCCCTACAATTTTGCCATTTTTTTTTGTATATTCTTTTTTTTGTATTATTTTTTTGCCTTGGAGCGCTCCCGGTGCGCGCCCCGGTGAGCGCCCCGGTGAGCGCCCCAGAAAGCGTAGTATTATGAAGCGCACCTGGGCGCGTAGCGGGGAGCGTCCCGTAAGTGCCAATATCGCGAACGAAAACATGATCGTGACGTATCGCGTAGCCGCGTCCGCGTGATACGCACGGCGTAAGCGCACCCGGAAGCACTCGAGTGAATATGATCGCGCAACGTAAACATCCATCGCGCTTACGCGACGCAACCCGGGGCGCGCCCGGGGGCGCGTAGCGTAAGCGCGTCGGGTCATGTGACCTGAAAATAACACTTTTCATTGGTTTATAACAGTTTTAGTTTCATAATGATGAAGCGCCTGGTCTTGTGACCTGAAAATAACACTTCTCATTGGTTCAGGACAGTCTTTTTTTCAAAATGATGAAAGACCCTACCTTTTTTCCATATTCTGACTTTGTCCTTTGACTTAGGAAGACCTGTTTGTACCTCTCTGTACCTTTTTGATCTATATAATGGCTTCAGTAGCAGCAGCAGCTGGTGCATCTGCACCACCACAACCATCAAGAGGACCTCCACAAGATTACATTGGTGGTCAACAAGAAGAGGAAGTGGAGGAGGAGGAGGAGGAGGGGATGAGAAGATGGCTTGAAGAAAACAATACCCCATACCAGCCAAGACCACACATTATATGGGAGTTTTTTTCGATCCCAGAGGGGAAGAAAAAAGTAAATGCAGCCAAGGTGACTTGCCTAATCTGTGGCATGGAACTTTCTAGGGGGAACCCTAATAAAAAATATTCATTTGGAAACAACACAATGATTAGGCACATGCAGCGCAAGCATCCAATAAACTATTCTGCTGCAGAGATGAGGGAACTGGCCAGAAACCCTCCACAAACTACAAGCACCTCCTCCAAAAGAAAGGAACGCACTCCGTCAGGACAAGAGGCAAGAGAGACGATGCCTTGCATTTAGCCACGGTTTGCAGATTTCCGAATTATCTGTAAATATTGTGGGAAGACCATCTCCTACGGAGAACAGAGCGTAAAGCTCATCGTCCTTGCTGGGGACAACCACAAATGCCCCAATAAACCCTAATTATTTATTTTCTTTTTTTTTTGCTCCAGTTGAGCCATTTTCAATTCCCTGTTTTTTCGTTTCTCCCCATGAAAAATACAAAAAAATATAAAACTGTTCAGAAAACCCAAAAAAGTTTAAAATGTTCAAAATAACAAAATAACAATATAAAAAATATAACAAAAAGAAGAAAAAAACAGTTCTTTATAGAACTACCTCCAATTTATAAAAAAAGGCTACATTTTTTTTAAACTCTGTCATTCTTTTTTCCCCATGGTCCGCTCCCCGGTCCGCTCCCCGGTGCGCGTACCGGGCGCTCCCCCCGCACAAATAAAAAAAAAATATTTTTTTTTTTGCCCCGCTGGGCCCTTTTATGGCCCCCACATCAAACCTAGGGGGTCAGGGGGGTCTATCCCTACCCCCTTATGGTCATTTCCCCCTTTTTTTCCACCTCTTGTGTCTCTATCCTACCGAGACACAAGATGGCGGCCGGTCCGGACTGTTTCGAATGTTTACAGACACCCGAGAGCCAATCAGCTTTCCATGCGCACCTCGCGTGGCGCGCCCGGAGCGCTCCCCGGTGCGCGTACGGGGGCGCTGCCATAGATATATATATTTTTTTGAACCTAAATTACTCAAAATCCACAGCATATCTTGAGACATAGCAAAGGCACATCGGGCTACCAGTCCCTACAATTTTGCCAAGTTTGGTGCAAATCCATTCAGCCGTTCAGGCTAAAAGTGAGTTCGACCGCCCTATGGAAATTAACATGGGGAAAACACGTTTTGGGACCCCCCTTTTATCTCGGCCCCCGCTTGACGAATCCCCCCCAAACATTTAGGGAAGGACCGGAGCTTGACGAGGCAAATTTGAGGACATTTTCAGGCAGATTCGTCAACTGGCGCAAAAGTTATTAAAAATAGAATGTTGAGATTTTGCATTGAAAAAAATCCTAACTATAACTACCTACTGGCGACCGCCAGTAGGTTATATATATATATATATATATATATATATATATATATATATATATATATATATATATATATATATTTATGTACATATATATATATATATATATATATATATATATATATATATATATATATGGAAGGACTTCAAACGATGCTTGATATTGCCCATGAAGAATCACCTCAGGATACGCCTACTGTTAGCCAAACTACCACTGTGGATAAAACTGCTCCAACTCCTTTTCGGGTGAAATCTACACTTTCTCCCCTCATGCCAAAAGATGCTATCACCGTATTTAGTGACAGGGTGATAACGGAACTGAAGGCTCTAAACAAGGCTACTTTGGGATGTAAAAAACAGGTGGACTATAATAATCAACAATATCAGAAATTGATTAAAAAACTGCAATCAAAGCCCAACATTATTGTAAAAAATTCAGATAAAGGTGGGAATACTGTTCTTTGGGCCAAAGACGCCTATATACAAGAAGCAGAAAAACAACTTTTTGATCAAACCTGTTATTCTAAATCCACCAAATTTGCAATGTGCAAAAGTGAAGAAAAAACAAGAAAATGTATTCATCTTTGCTATAGAAATGGGCTCATTTCCAGTGAAGAGGAAAAATTTCTTAGTGTTGAATTTCCAATCACACCTTTGTTTTATCTTCTCCCGAAGATTCACAAATGTATCAGGCCAGTACCGGGCCGCCCTATCATCTCTGCCCAAGGGAGTATGAATGAGAACATTTCTAAATACGTTGATTTTTTCCTTCAACCCCACATGAAATCATTACCAACCTATTTAAAAGACACAACTGACTTGAACAAACAGGAACAACAGGAAGTTGAACAAATCAAATGGTGCCCAAACTATTGTTTTATTGTTATGGATATAGAGTCACTATATACTAGTATACATCATCAACAAGGGATGGTAGCTACTAAATATTTTCTTGATCAAAGGGAAGCTTTTTTCCGTGACCATAATAACATGCTCCTCCAGATGATTGAGACATGTTTATACAATAATTATTTCCAGTTTCAAAATGTCATTTATCATCAGCAGCGTGGTGTGGCCATGGGCTCTTGTTTCTCCCCCAGTTATTCATTTTTACATGTTGGCTGCTGGGAGGAGCACGAGCTCGTGACCAGACATGCTCAGTGGGGCCAATATCTGATACATTACTGGAGGTTTATTGATGATGTATTTATTGTTTGGAGTGGCTCACAAGAACAGGCTTTAACTTTCGTCAGAGATGTAAATCAAAATGATCGTAATTTGAAATTTACAGCTACTGTCACCACTGACTCGGCTGAGTTTTTGGATGTCCATCTTTTCATTAAAGCAGGGAAACTCCATACTGAATTGCACCGTAAGGAGACAGGTGGGAACTCCATATTACATGCTCGGAGTTCCCACCCTGCTCATACCATCAGAAGTATTCCTTACGGTGAATTCATTCGAATAAAACGTATATGTAGTGACACTGATGCTTTGAACACATGTCTCAATGAGTCATATTCTAGATTCTTGTTAGTTCTAAAATTCTGGATCAGGACTGTTCCAAAGCTAATGGCAAATCAAGAATTGAACTATTACAACCAAAGTTGCCAACTACAATAGAACCTAATATAATTGGCCCTGTACGTTTGATCACAACTTTCTGTAACCAAGAAAGAAAAATCAGACGTATCCTCTATTCTCAATGGCCGATCATTCTCACAGACAATATCTTAGGACCTATTTTACCGAGACTACCTAATATCACCTTTAGGCGTGCCCCATCTATGAAAGATGCACTAGATAGATCCATGCCAGAGAACATTTTGAAACCATCCTGGTTGTTGAAGTTGGGCTTCTTTAAATGTACCTCGTGCCGCGTGTGCACTTTCGCTAAAAATGGCACATATTATCAGTCTGCATTTAGCGAAAAAAGAATTCTAATTCGCGAGTATTTAACCTGCCGCTCTGAATTCGTGATTTACAAACTGAGGTGCACATGTAATTTAGAATACATCGGGAGTACGAAACTCCCAGTTAACAAACGTATTCTACAGCACATACGTGCAATTGTCAATTCAGACAATAATTACCCTGTGGCACGTCATTTTAGAGCAATTCATAACAACCAACTTAAAGATCTGGAATACACTGTCCTATGCTCTGTCCCTAACCCCATTAGGGGTGGAGATCGTGAGAAATTATTAAGGCAGAAGGAGACACATTTGATATTACTATTAGATACCAGAGCGCCTAATGGATTGAATATTAACAAAGGGCTTAGTAATTTCTTATAATGTGTTTAGAACTGAGTGGAGGTGTCTGATATTTAGCTTTACGCTAATTGTTGTGTAAATTAAATTTAAATGAATTAAAAAAAGTTTTTCTAAAAGTTCAATAACTATGAAATCCAGCGGCTGCTGTATTTGAGATCAATTGTTAGACATGTTTATTGTCTATATTGTATTAATTGTTTCATTAGGTTATCTAGTGAGGGCCACTGCTTAACTGTTTCTAGTGCCCCCTTTTTAATAACCTTTTATAATAATCTTTGCTCATTATTTTTTCACTTTATATTGCCATGTTCGGATGACTACTTAGAATACATAATGAATGATGCAAGGTAATTTGTCAAAATGTTAAAGGTGGTTATATTGATGATTTCTTCCACTTGGAGAAACTGGTTTCATAATTCAGAAAATGAATTTTGTGAACATATGTAGAACATGTAGAATGTATTTTCATTCGTTTCGCGGTTGTGGTAATTTACCTGCCAATTTGAGAACTATGTTGTTTTTCAGATTTGAATTTTTTTGTTCATATATAGATTTCAGGCACTTGCCATAACTCTTTGATGCAATATGAACATTTAGGTTTTTTGACCATTGATTCTACATGTCTGTAGGTTACACACCATCGTGTTTATCTATGTGTCACTTTTGTAACCATCTAATCATCCGTTCATGGTTTTTGTACTATTTGCACTTTTTGAATTTCACCTTTCAGTCATGTTTTTCAAGCTGATAGGCTTTTACTTCACTTATAAGGCACAATCTACAGTGGCGCGTCATGTGATCAAGCTCTGCTTGTCAGAGCGAAACGCGTCAGGGAGGGCAGCTGCCCGTAATTGCACTGAAAAATAAAAATATGACTGCTTGCACTTCAGTGCGTTTGATGGCCCGTTATTAAGCGTCTCAATAGCTTGCTTAATCTCCACAACGGCCCCTCGCGGCGGGATGCCTGGCTTTCACCTTGTGGATACCCTGCCGGGGCCTCTCACAGGGGAATACCAGGACGGGTTCCCTAGGCAAGCGCCAGGATGCCCTTTGTGGTGACAGGTCGCGCTATATAAGTATACCTACATTTACATTTACATATTTCTGGGGAAGAGGTCGTTACCTGCTTGGTGCCGTGTGAAATTCAGCGGCTCAGGATTTTTCTTTTTTATATATATATATATTCACTGAAAAAACCATGGGTTGTAGACCATATATAGTTAGGAATTAGCATTTACAAAACCTTGAAAATTCACTGAAAAAACCATAGATTATAGACCACATATACCCCCACATGCATCAATCTAGGATTTTGCATTTCTTAAATAGCGAAAATTAAGGAATCGCTATTTAGGAAATGCAAAATGCTATGCATCAAGAAATCCTAAAAGTTTTTAGGATTTCTTAATTTTCGGAAATTGCGATTCCTTAATTGCGAAGTGCAATTAAGGAATGGCATTACATTGATTCCTATGGGCCTAGAGGCCCATAGGAATCAATGTAGTCAATTGGAAGGCAGTAGCAAATTGCGAGTGGCACTTAGAAAATTTCATGGGTGCAGGGGGGGGTCCAAAGGACCCCCCCCTGCACCCCTGAAATGCAATTGAAAGTGCATGTTTCACACACACATGTCCTAAGGACATGTGTGTCTGTAACTGGACAGTTTAAAAAATGCATTTTCAAGCATTTTTAAACAATTTCGCAAATTACCACGAGGTTGAACCTCGTGGTAATTTGCACTTCCAATTTGAATAATCGCAATTTTTTTTTTAATGATGCATTGCTTTTAAGGAATCGCACATTTGCAATTCCTTAAAAGCAATCGCATTTTTGGAATTCGGTAAAAATACCGAATTACTCAAAAATGCTTGATGCATCCCAAACACATATTTAGGAAGTGCAAACGGCCGAATTTACCGATTCGCACCGTTTGCACTTCCTAAATAGGTTGATGCATGTGCCCCAATGTAGGAATTAGCATTTACAAAACCTTATTTTACTCACACAAAACCATTGAAATTTGCATATATAGTTAGTTGCACTAACTATATATCGCGCACCCGCAATCCACTGCTGATGATGTCACATATTACATCATTCCTGACATGGTAAGTGACATCACTGATGACATCACTGATGACATCATCCAGTGACTGTATTTTTCTGTAAAGTTAAAATATGTCTTACATATTTAAGAATGAGTGGATGTATAAGTGTCTGGATGAAGGATTTAGTAGGTGCATGACTGACTGTATGAGAGAGTGATTAAATGTGTCTCACTGAGTGCATGGGTTAGTGACTAAACTGTCTTAATTTGTGCATCAATATATCTGTTGTTCTGTAAACTGCTGCATGTGTTGATCAGTAGCTATATGAGTAACTATATGGGTTATTGATTGGTTGCCCAAGTATTTGTATGGGAGAGTGAGTGTGTGTGTGTGGGTGGCTGGGAGGTGTGTGACTCTGTGCATAGATGTGTGAACAGTTGATTCACTAGATGTATGGGTTCAAAACTGCATGTGGAAACAGCTGTATGGGTGGTTGACTGTGTGCATGAGTATATTGGTGAGTGAATGGATATCTCGGGGCTACATGTCAAAGTAAGTACATATGTAAAACACAGTACATGTGAGAGTTGACATATATAAATTACTGTGTATAAGAGCCAGTGAATGTGTGAGTGGCTGCATGGATCATTGAAAACTTGTATCAGTGATTGTATAAGAGAGTAAATATGTGTTAGAATATGTTTGATTAAGTAAGGTGTGTATAACTGTATAGTTGAGGAAATGGAGGTGTGATTGATTCTTTGCATGACTGACTAGGTGTATGAGTAACTCCATGGATGAGTGACAATCTGTGAGTGTCTGTTTACACTGAATGTATCTAAGGTTATATTAGAGTCTGAAGAGGTTCATCGTATTATCACATGAATGATGTCATCAGTGATGTTGTCAGTGATGTCATTTGAGTTGTCTACAGTGATGTCATCAGTGATGTCACTTACCATTTCATGAATGATGTAATATGTGACATCATCAGCAGTGGATTGCGGGTGCGCGTATATAGTTAGTGCAACTAACTATTTATGCAAATTTCAATGGTTTTGTGTGAGTAAAATAAGGTTTTGTAAATGCTAATTCCTAACTATATGTGGTCTATAATCTATGGTTTTTTTCAGTGAATTTTCAAGGTTTTGTAAATGCTAATTCCTAACTATATATGGTCTATAACCTATGGTTTTTTCAGTGAATTTCAATGGTTTTTAAATAGCAAATATCAAAAGCTGCAAAATGTATTATTCTTTTAAAGGAAAAATATATTTTATATGTTTTTATTTTAATTTTTTTATGCATCTTCCAAACCCTGAACCTCTTAATAGTGCACTGTGGTGGAAATGATTTGGGCACTATGACTGGGGTTGGTCTGGAAATGCTTTTAAAGGACACCTTTCATCAATTGATGACACTTTTTCCCCAAACTGCCTTGATATATTCCAATATATGTCAAAGACAGAAATGGAACTGGTCCAACCAATTTTGTCCACAATTTGAGAAAGCACGGAAACATGTGAATAAATCTGTTTCTACTTATATGAGAGACTTTAGAATGGGTTCAATATTCAACAATAACTTGCGTTACAACATGCAAGACATCTACAGAGGAGATGGTGTGCACTTGTCAGATGAGGGGAATAGAATATTCCTCCTGAATTTAAGACTGTGCATTGGAACATACTTGTAGGTACCTAAATCAGCCACAGAACCCAATAGCTCTTTTCAGAGCTACCCTACCTCTGATCATCATTCTAAACGTTTATCTTTTTCTAAATTATTTCACTATTTTTCACCAAAGTACGCTCCCCGGTACGCTTACCGGTGCGCGTACTGGGCGCTCTCCACGCGATTGTTTTTTTTTTTGCCTATTTGAGCGTCCTAAGTCCCCCTCATTAAACCTAGAGGGTTAGGAAGTGTCTACCGTGCCCCCTTCTACCCATTCCGAACATTGTTTGCCCTTAAGCATGGGTGAATTTTGCGAATTCGCGATCCGCGAATTTGCGGATTTGCGAATTCGCGATCCGCAAAATTCGTGAATTTGTGGATTTTTGTTTTTTTCCATGTTCGCTGGGTTTTTTGCGTGTTCGCGGGGTTTTTTGCGTGTTCGCGGGGATTTTTGCGTCTTCGCAAGCCGCTTGCATAGCGAAGTTACCCATGCAGTCGTTTATGGGAGAGGGAGAGAGAGATAGATAGATAGATAGATAGATAGATAGATAGATAGATAGAAAGAGAGAGAAAGAGAGGGAAAGAGAGAGGGAGAGAGAGAATGAGAGAAAGAAAGTGAGGCCGGATCTCTGAAGGGCCAGATTCCTGAGTTGCCCCTGCAGAACATACAGCTTTTTATTTTTAGCAAAATGCATATGAAAATTGTGCTGTAAAGGTCTCTTTTAGTTTAACCCCTCCTGACAACTCAAAATGGGTGTATTTGCCATCCTCTCCCTTCTTCCTGTTTTTTATATCTGTAGTGCTTCCTGATGAGGTTTAATTCCTTGGACAGGTGCCTCGTTGCCTACTTGTAACTATTCTCTGACCCTGCTTCAAGGGTCAGAGCAGGGTCAGAGAATAGTTGCAAGTAGGCAACGAGGCGCCAGGAAGCAATTAGCAGCAGGTGTCCAAGTTGAAGTTAATTTGTTTGTAACCCTTTTGTAAAAGGTTACAAAGAAATTAGGTTCAACTTTTGCACCTGCTGCTGTAACCCTTGCTTGGCTGAAAATTCGTCCCCGATGATTCGCGGATTTTACCGCGATTTCGCGAGATTCGCGGATCGCGAAATCGCGGAAAATCCGCAAATTCGCCCGCAAAACCGATTTTACGCCCACCCTTATTTGCCCTCCATCTTGTGTCTCAATTCTACTGAAACACAAAATGGAGGACTCCCGTAACGCTGCCGGTACGCGTACCGGGGCGCGCACCGGTAAGCGCTAGATAAAAAAAGGTGGGAAAGTAATTTACAGAAAAACCACTGGAGACTCTTTCATCAAATATAGAATAGGCCCTACTACATAGCAGTCCCTACCATTTACCCAAATATGATGGAATTCCATAGAGACATTTATGCTGTAGGCCTGACTAAATATCCTGAGGCAAATTACATGACAAAAACACATATGAAGTGTTAGAATTGACAACCAATTACTTTCATTTTCTACTATTATTTCATGACATTTGATTGGTTATGTACCTGAATATATATAAAGAAAGAGAGAGAAACACCGCCATTTTGACTACTACTTCCTGAAGTACATTTCAAGAGCATTTTCACTGACAACTTAAACTTCTTTTTGAAAGGTAAGATTTTATTTTTAAAATTTGAAAGGAGAACTATGTTATGCTAATTTGGGAAAACGTTTTCAGATAGTTATATACTGTCCCTCTGTAAGAGTTAGAGATTGAGATAGGCTTCTCTGTTATAATTATGGATTGAGTTAGGCTTCTCTGGTATAATTATTAATTTACTTAGGATTCATCACAGGCACTTTTTAATAGTTCTACTTCCTGCCTGAAACCATACAGTGCCCAAGTATAATTTCACTGTTAAAAACTCACAAGTACCTGTTTGAAATTAAACCCAACAGTGCCCTATCTCTACTGATAAATTTATTTTTTATGCAATTTACAGCAAGAAAATGGAAGCACAACAGAAAGAAAATAATATTTCCTTTCAAATTAAGATTGAAAACAAACCGAAGGAAGAAAATTAAGAAATTGAGTTTTTGGACGACACTTTAGACCAAGAATTAATTAAATGTGTTGAAGAACGTGAATCGTGGAATGAAAAGGAGGACATTCCAGATGAATTAATGTTACAAATTCTTTTAGATTTTGAAAAATCAGACCAATAAATTTAATTTTTAAAAGTTAAAATTGTTTGAGACATTATTCTTTTTTATATGAAAATTATGAAATAGTACCCAAAAAGATATAATATAAAGTGAGACTTAAAATACACTGTGCAACTTTTTTGTGTTACATAGTAAGTTTGCTCATAGTTACTTCCTTTCTCCAACTATATTATCTCAAATGTCTATTTATCATGTCTTTATCATCTCCTGCCTCCATATTGTTTCTGCTTTCCTGACAGACTATGATATGAATTCCATATCCCACAATAACTTCTGAAACAACATGCAAGATATCTACAAAGGAGACGGAGTATATTAATTTTTTGACTCTGCATTGGTACCTACATGTTGCTACTTAAATAAAAATAAAAAATAAAACAACAAAAAGAACAACCAATAAACATACAATATTTGAAAAGTCTATCATTCTTTTTTCCCCATAGTACGCCCCCCGGACCGCTTCCCGGTGCGCGTACCGGGCGCTCCCCCCGCAAAAAAACGAAAACATTTTAAAAAATTTTTTGCCCCGCGTGGCCCTTTTAAAGCCCCCACATCAACCCTAGGGGGTCTACTCTGCCCCCTTATGGTCATTTCCCCCTTTGTTTTGGCCACCTCTTGTGTCGCAATCCTACCGAGACACAAGATGGCGGCCACTCCGGACTGTTTAGAATGTTTACAGACACCAGGGAGCCAATCAGCTTTACGCGCGCAAGTTGCGTAGCGCGCCCGGAGCGATCCCCGGTGCGCGTACCAGGGCGCGCTTACAGATATATATATTTTTTTGAACCTTAATTACTCAAAATCCACTTTTGCACATATCTTGAGACCTAGCAAAGGCACATCGGGCTACCAGTCCCTACAATTTTGCCAAGTTCCATAGAAATCCATTCAGCCGTTCGAGCTAAAAGTGAGTCCAACCGCCCTATGGAAAACTCAATGTTAAAAACACGTTTTGGGACCCCCCTTTTTTCTCGGCCCCCACTTCACGAAACCCCCCCAAACTTTCAGGGGAAGCTCAGAAGCAAAATGTGCCATTTTCCAGAAAATTTCAGCCAATTCCGTCCTTCAAAGCCAAAGTTATTCAACATAGAATTTTCAGAAATCCCTATTCAAAAAAATCCTAACTATATATACCTACTGGCGACCGCCAGTAGGTAATATATATATATATATATATATATATATATATATATATATATATATATATATATATATATATTTCCACAACACGATCCTTTCAAGCATGAGAGCACTCGACAGTGTGTGCCCGTCCCAAGGGCTGGATCAAAGCCCGAATTTCAATTTAGAACACAAGGAGGGCGGCACAACCGGATACTTTTTAAGAAGCCTTTATTAGCACTTCACAACACTCCACTGACGCGTTTCAGCCTCACGGCTTTTCTCACGTGAGAAAAGCTGTGAGGCTGAAACGCATCGGTGGAGTGTTGTGACGTGCTAATAAAGGCTTCTTAAAAAGTATCCGGTTGTGCCACCCTCCTTGTGTTCTAAATATATATATATATATATATATATATATATATATATATATATATATATATATATATATATATATATAGATATATATATATATATATATATATATATATATATATATATCTATATATATATATATATATATATATATATATATATATATATATATATATATATATATAGATATATATATATCCTAGTGGTAGTAACCAATAGGTAGTTATAGTTAGGTGAGCTATTCCATAGGAAAGGTCAAAGTAACGTCCTTTAGTCCTACCTCTATGTCTGGCCTGGCTTGGTTTTTGGTTCTCAAAATCTGGTCACCCTAGAACCGGACATCTTAATTTGCTTGCTTTTCTTTTCTGTGGCTTTTGTTGATACGTTGAATCTTGATCTTGTAGGTGCGAGGAGGGGAACAGAGTTCCTCAATTTACACCGATTGCATTAGCTGTGAGGTTGAAGATATGGGCTGAGCCGATCAATGAGGTATACAGTTAGCTAGTACTCTGAAAGATCACTGAAGCTTTTTGGAGCAATATAAAATGACAGTGAAAACAAACTGCCTCGTGCATTCTGTGTCACATCTTCTTTTACGCTCTTTGTGGGAGTTACAACAGGTATTAGATTCAACCACAGGCTTTTATTTGTGGTTATAAAAGATTTACACCTTCCCTGAGAAGGACTAACATATAGTGCAAAAACTGCAATTGGATATATTGGTTCGATTTAGTGTATATTTGCAAATTCGTAGTTCAGTTCCCATTGGAATTGTGGCATTCTGCCACTTCAAATCTCACACTTTAATTGACAAATATGTGGCTTAATCTGCTGGTGTGACTGGCACAGACTGTAGAAATGAAGTTAACGCAGACACCAATCTTAGCACGTATTTCCTAGGTCTGTTAGCCTATTCCTTGGCTACTCATAGCATTTTCATCATTGAAATAAAGAAAAAGAATTCAGTGCGCTCTGATTCATGTTGCTGTTGCGTCTGTGTGTTCTTTCCTTTAAGCTTTAAGATGTCCAGGATTACAACATTCCCTGCAGAGGAGGTGTTGGTTGTTTATTGATTTTAAAGGAAACTGTCATATTACACAAATTGATTGTTTCCTGTTGCACGATTGATAGAATAAAATATGTAAATCCTGCATACCTTACGTGCTCCAAAGTCCAATGTAGAAACATCTCTAAGCAGAGTGTGCATGTGTGCATACTAGGGTCAGTCAAAGTCTAGCAAGCCATGCAGCCAAATACACGCAGGTGCGGCCTACCTTTAGAACAAAACATTATGGGCCCCTATTCACAGAACTAACTTAAGACAACATCCTAAACTTACTCCTTTTGGTATTCACAGAAGTTAGGATTTTGTCTTAAAACAGACTTAAGACAGAATCCTAACTTAAGTCTGTCTTAAGTCTGTCTTAAGACAAAATCCTAACTTCTGTGAATACCAAAAGGAGTAAGTTTAGGATTGTGTCTTAAGATAGTTCTTTGAATCAGCCCCATATATCAGAACTTAAGGGAAAACATTCCCTTCTTGTTTTTAAGAAAGCAGGAAGATATATTTATTATTATCCATTGGTTTTAGGAGGTGTCTCAGCGCAAATGTGTGCACTGCACCCTCGGTCATTCCATGCATTTCTCAACAGATCGGCCAATATTTTGGTAATGCTGCACTGGCAATTCAGCGGCATATTTATGGGGATTTGTCGCACGGCAGCGCAAGCATGTGACCTTGCTGTGCTGTCCTGCGCCAAAGGGGAAAGGGAAGGAATGCAACGTATTTTTAGGCATTTGTGCCCACATGCATCAATATCGGCTTTTGCGATTTCTAAATTGCGAAAAATAGCGATTCGCAGTTTAGAAATCGCTAAAGCCTGTGCATGATTATTTTTTAATTTTTTATGCAATTCGGTAAAAATCGCTATTTTTACCCAATCGCATAAAAAATGCGAATTTCAAATTGCGAATTCGCAATTCCCATTCATTCCTATGGGCCAAAATGCCCATAGGAATGAATGGGAATTGCGAATTCGCAATTTGAAATCGCAATTCATCAATCCATTTCAAGGGTGGAGAGGGGGGTCCAAATGAGCCCCCCATGCACCCATGAAATGCACTTTTACCTATAAGTTACATACACACATGTCCTAAGGACATGTGTGTCTGTAACTTAACAGTTTAAAAAATGCATTTTTGTGCATTTTTAAACAATTTCGCAAATTACCACGAGGTTCAACCTCGTGGTAATTTGCACTTGCAATCTTTAAATTCGCAAATTTTTAAAGAATGATGCATTGCATTTAAGGAATACCAAAATTGCGATTCCTCAAATGCAATCGCAGTCTAGAAAACCGCAAAATTAGCGATTTTCAACAAAAACAAATGATGCATCTCAAAAAGCATTTTTGGAATCGCAAACGGCTGATTTTGGAAAGGGGCGACCATTCGGTCCCCCCGAACGTATGGCCGAGTACCACGAGCCCCCCGGGAAGCCATTTTGGGGCGGGAGGCGAGCCTCGGCTGGTATGCCCGAAGCGGCGTAGCCGGGGCGCGCTGTTTCCCGCCCTCGAGTGGGCTGGCCTAGACACTGACGCGGCTGGCCACGCCCTAAGGGCAGGCAGGGGCGGGTTTATGCCCGCCCTGAAGACGGATAAAAGGAGCAACAAGCCAAGAACGCATCCTCTTGTTCCTGTGCTCTGAAGCTGCACCCCCTCGCTGCACGTGAGCTCGAGACGGAACGAAGAGCCAATTTTGAACGTTTTAATCTTTCTTGTTTGTTTTACAGATATTCTGTTCGAGAATGCCTAAGAAAGTTGGAAAGCGAATGACTACCGACCAGATGCTGCGGGTTCTTATGAAAGAGGTGACCGACTTAAAGAAGAGTATGGCGGAGAAAGACGGGGAAGAGGGACCGAAACGTCCGTTGGCTGAAGCAGCTCCGGGAGGAAAAGGCAAGAGGCCCAGAAGGGGAGCAGCTGGAGGGGACATCCCGGTTCCCTCTGCCCCACTCGAAGAGCCAACTCCGGTGCCGACGGAGGGGAATCCGATTCCCGTGGTGGTCACCCCCGTGTCCGGGGAGGATTGTGTTATATTCTCACCTTTTAGTATTTCCCTTTTAATCCTTCCCTGTATATATTTCCCTTTTAATAGAACCTTTGTCCCATGTTGCACATGCACACCATTCAGGTAGTTCCATTTAGAATTGTTATGATCTAAAATGATATACTGGATCTGTGAGTTTTGAAGGTTGGAAGTACTGTGCTGCAGCTGAATAAAACCTGGATTTATCTACATTTCTTTGGATTTCTATTGCTTTATTACAAAAATTGGCGACGAGGGTAAAAATACTTTAAAAAGGAATATTTAACGTTTCTGCTGCACACTACCGAAGAGCGGAAATCTATTTACATCGTAAAAGTACTTTTAAAACGCGCCTGTCTATAACTGTTTGCAACGCGCGTAGAAGGTGATTTAGACAACGAGATCACTGCACAAGAAGAATTACCACATGGTGCAAGTTTAAATACCACGTTGACTTATTTTCAAATTTCGCTGATGTACACAGCTTGTGTACTCATTTAATTATCTGTCATTAATTTATAGCTATTTGCTCTCGTTGCAGTACCACTATTTATACAGTTTATTTTGCAATTATTTTGGCTTTTACTAATTAACATGCAGTTCGATCCTCCGTCAAAATTTCTGCAACACAAAGGTGATCCTCCCATCCCATGGAATAGATGGAAAGAGGAGTTTGTGACATATTTAAAAGCCATTGATGGTGAAAGAATGGGAAATGAAAGAAAGAAAAACATTTTTTTACATTGTTTGGGATCCGAGGGGCAAGCTATTTTCAGAAATGTACCACCCATTCCTGGCGATAATGGGGTTTTTGATGAAGCTATGCTTCGTGTAGAAACACGTTTTAAACCCACCACTAGTCTAGCTTTAAACCGGTATAAATTTTATACCAGAACGCAAAGAGAAAATGAATCTTTTGATGATTTTCTAACAGGTTTAAGAGCTCTAGTAATGCCATGTAATTTTGGTGATATGACAGATGAGATGCTTAGAGATAATATTATTGTAAATGTTAAGTGCAAGAAAACACAAGAACAATTGTGGATTGTTGGCAACCCAACTTTGTTGGAGTGTATCTCTACTGCTAAGGCTTTTGAACAATCTAACAAATGGATGAAGACGATAGAGGAGACAAGCAATAAGAGTAGTAAGAGTGATAAGTTAACTGAAGAAGTGTGTGCAATGAACAATGTTGCAAAAGGTCCCCCAAGTCATAAGTTTGGACCACGTAGCCGCATCGTGTGTTTTAGGTGTGGGAGTTACAATCATGTTGCTACATTTAAATTTTGCCCTGCTTTGGGTAAAGAATGCAACAAATGTGGAAAGGTGGGTCATTTTTCCAACTCATGTAGAGAAGACAGAAAGAAAACAGGGGATAAAGGGAGTTACTTCAAGAAAAAAGAAGTTTCTTGTGTGAGAGATGAAACAGACTATGATTCAAGTTTAGTTAGATATGAACATGTTGTGTCTGATGAACCCAATAGAGTAAGTGGGATGATTGTGTCGATTATAAGTATAAGTCTTCTTGAAGAAGATTATTTGGAGTCTCCAAAATGTATGGTGAGATTTAAAGGAGTAGAGTTAGAATTGATGGCTGACTCGGGGTCTCCTTGGACAATCATAACTGAAAGGTATTTTGATGAAATGTACAGAAACATTATTGCTAAGAGTGAGTTAAGTCCCCCTGATGTCATGGCAAAAGGTTTTAATGGTTCTAGCATTGATTTTATAGGGTACATTGCCTCCATGATGTATTTTAAAGACCAATCTGCATTTATCAAACTGTATGTAGTTGTGAAGGGAGTGAATGTATTGGGGTGGCGGGATCAGTTCAGACTTCACATTACGTTGAATCCACGCAACAAAGATCCTGTCATGGTGTCATATGATTCTGATATGTCAGAGGACAAAGTCAGATCTGTTGAAGAGAGTAATGTTTGGAAGACGCTTTCTGATGAGTTTCCTAGTGTGTTTTCGGACAATTTAGGTAAATTAAGTGGGTTCACTCATGTCATTAAGCTTAAACAACGAGCCATACCGGTTGTACAAAAACTTAGGCCTGTACCACTTAATATCAGAGAAGAATTAAGTGATGCACTGAATGACATGCTAAAAAATAATGTCATAGAAGAAATAGAGTCATCTGAATGGGTTCCGCCAATGGTTTTGGCACGCAAACCTGACAAATCTTTGAGGTTGTGCATAGATTTGAGAGCACTAAATGCTAACATAGTGGTAGACTGTCATCCCCTGCCCAATATCAACGAGGTTGTGAGTATGCTGGGAGGTGGTATGATATTTTCCACGTTAGATTTGAGATCGGCGTATCATCAGGTGGTGTTAGCTGAGGAGTCACGTCATCTTACTGCTTTTATCACACCTCAGGGTTTGTTCCAGTTCAAACGGATGCCGTTCGGTTTGGCGTCGGCAGCCTCTGTTTTTCAGAGGTCTATGTACCATATATTTAAGGACATGAGTGAGTACGTGAAGTGTTTCCAAGACGATATTTTGGTTTTCTCCAAAGATGATGAAACACACATGGAGCATTTGAGGAATGTGTGCAAGATGTTGGAAAAATTTGGACTTACCATTAAGAGTAAGAAGTGTAAGTTATTTCAAAAAACTATAGAATATTTGGGACACACTATTTCTGGTAAGGGTGTTGCTCCAAAAAGATCCTTGGTGGATGCAATCTTAAAGGCCCCTGCACCCGATTGTAAGGATAAGTTGTTGTCGTTCCTAGGACTGTGCGAATATTACAGTAAGTTTATTGCAAACTTTGCTACAAAGATGGAACCGTTAAGGGAGTTGACAAGGAAGGAGGTAGAATTTTTGTGGGGATCTAAGCAGCAGGATGCTTTCGAAAGTATCAAACTCGATATGGTGTCAGCACCAACTTTAAGGCCATTTTGTTTAAATAAACTTTGCATTCTGACAGTAGATGCCAGCCTTTATGGTTTAGGTTGTGTACTTTCACAACGTTCTGGAAAGGAAGATTGGAATGTTGCGTTTGCGTCCAGATCGTTGAATCAGACTGAAAGACGGTATGCTGTCATAGAAAAATAATTGTTAGGATGTGTATGGGGTGTTGAGCATTTCCGAAATTACATCTGGGGTGCAAGGTTCCTCATACGCACTGATCACAAGCCATTGGTGAGCATTCTATCACCTGGTGGTGGTTTGAATGCCACAGCTCGTATTGCAAGATTGATGTCACGTTTGCAAGAATATAGTTTTGACATTGAATATGTGCCGGGGAAGCTAAATGTTACCGCAGACTGTTTGTCTAGGTTGCCCTGTACTAGTTCTGGGGTTGATGAAGATACAGAAGTTGTAACCAGCATTTCTGAAATGTTTCCAGAAAAATACAAAGTTATATCAGAGGATATGTGGAAGAGAGGTATGGATGAGGATGATTTGCTGTGTAAGGTCAGAGACTATGTGAGGTTGGGATGGCCTTCCAAAGAGCGTGTTCCTGCTGAGATCACACCATTCTACAATGTTGCTGATGAGTTGGCAATTGAGGGAGATCTTTTGTTCAGAGGTGGGAAATGTATTCCACCAGTGGCTATAAGAAGTGTGATTTTACAAATGAGTCATGAATGCCATATGGGAATGTCTTCTATGAAAAGACTTATTAGGTCCAATTTCTGGTGGCCAGGGGTTGATAGAGTAGTGGATAAGTTTGTCAGGGAATGTCCTGAGTGCATTGAGAGTGATAAATCGTGTAAGTGTGATCCCGCACCTTTAGTTCCTGTAAAGTGGCCAGATCATCCGTGGCAAAAGTTAGGAATTGATATAGCTGGCCCTTTCAATTTTTTACCACAAGAATGTAGATTTGCCATTGTTGCTGTGGATTATCACTCGAAGTGGCCTGAGGTCAAACTAGTGCCTCATCCAAATACTGAAAGTGTTATCCTATTTTTAAAGGAGATTTTTTCCAGAGAAGGTTCTCCGGAGTGTATTGTATCTGATAATGGGGTACAGTTCATGTCCTCACTTATGTCGGAGTTTTTGAGCACGTATGGCATCAAGCATTGTACTACAGCTCTCTATGAACCACAAGGTAATGGTCTAGTGGAGAGGTATAATAGAGTCCTCAAAGAAGATTTGGTTTGGGCTCGCAAATCAGGAGGTCTGTGGAAAGATAAGTTGAGAGAAAAATTATGGTTATACCGTATTACACCTCATGCCACTACTGAAGTCTCTCCTTTCCGTCTACTAAAAGGTAGAGACCCTGTTTCGGGATTATGTCCTTGGTGGTTTAAGAAAAGTAGTAGTCAACAAATGACTGATGTGAACATCAAGGATGTGGCTAAGAAAGTGGAGCTCAAACAAAACAAGTACAAATGTAATTATGATTCTAGGATGAAGGTTAGACAACCAGCATTCATGGTTGGTGATGTTGTCAGGATTCGAAAACCAGGGTTCATTGTTAAAGGAGAGAACAAATTTGGTAAGCCAATGAAAGTTATGCGTGTCTATCACAATAGTGTTGTTACGCAGGATGGAAAAAGATGGAATGTTAGAAGAGTCTCGAAATGTGTACCATAGTTTATTTTGCATACGCTTCCTATGTTTGATTGCACTTTCTTTTCTTTAAGGGGGGAAATGTGTTATATTCTCACCTTTTAGTATTTCCCTTTTAATCCTTCCCTGTATATATTTCCCTTTTAATAGAACCTTTGTCCCATGTTGCACATGCACACCATTCAGGTAGTTCCATTTAGAATTGTTATGATCTAAAATGATATACTGGATCTGTGAGTTTTGAAGGTTGGAAGTACTGTGCTGCAGCTGAATAAAACCTGGATTTATCTACATTTCTTTGGATTTCTATTGCTTTATTACAGATATGCCGCCCGAGCTGGCAGCACAATTAGCAGCGTGGTTGGGTAGAAATAACGAGGGCGCCACGGCTGACGACGCACGGGTCTTGATGAGGCAATTGCGCGAAACAAGGGAGGCGGCTAAGGCAGCATCGCCAGTCATCACGCCGGCCGCGGCAGGAGGAAAGCCACCTGGGGTAGGCTCAGCCGCAGATACAGCTTCCGGTTCAGGTAAGCGGCCATTGCCGATTGCGAGGGATGAGTCTGCCCCGTCAAGAAGGGAAAAGTTGGGTCAACATGTCCCTCTAGCTATTAAGGAGAAGATATGGGCAGATGAGTATGTAAATATCTTCTCGTTACTTACCGATCATTATGAGATGGAATATGTTAAGAGCCAAAAGGAGCTCATGCATCCGAGTGTTTGGCGCGCAAAGATGGCCGCCTTCAAGGTAAATGAGAACATTGGCAATTGGGGCAAGGCGTGGGGGATTTTTACATCATCCTGGGCGAACGTAGGCCCGAGTTACTGTCTGAGTTGCCGATTTATCAGTCACGTATCATGGGGTACTCCGTGTCACATGGGGGCAATCAATGGTTCTGTTACGATAATATTTTCAGCAAAGCGAAAGAACATGATAAAAACTTAACTTGGGATTGTTACGATTCTGTGTCATGGTCAAAAATGGCGGATACTGGTATGTTGAATTTGCCATTAGTAGGGAGTAGTGTGGGGGAGTCTTCCCGCCAATATTCCGGGACCTCCTTTCGATCAGGCGCGAGTAACGAATACCAGTCCAGGCCGAACGGCACCACAGGTAAAAAAGGGAGTTGTTGGAACTTTAACAGGGGTAAATGTACGAGGCCCCAGGGGTCATGCAAGTTCAGGCACGAATGTAGCGGGTGTGGGCAAGCGTCCCATCCTGAGTCCATGTGCAGAGCCAAAACGGGTGATAACGGGGGTAGAGGAGGCGCCAAACAGGTCTGAAATAGTCCGAGGGGCGCCTTTACCTACTCCGATTGATACCATGGCAATGATTCCTTGGCTCAGCGAATACCCGGACCACGCTTCCGCTGGGGTGTTGCGGAACGGGTTTTCATATGGTTTCCGCATCCCAGTGGGGGAGTTTCAGGGTTTAGCAAAATGTAAAAACCAAGTATCAGTCTTGCAGCACACGACCGTGGTACAGGAGAAGATTGGGAAAGAGGTGGCTCGAGGTCGAGTCGCCGGTCCGTTTAGTGTGCCACCGGTTGCTAACTTTGTTTGTTCCCCCTTAGGGGTGGTCCCCAAGAAGGACCCGGGTGAGTTTCGGCTGATACATAATTTATCAGCCCCACGTGGTCTTTCCGTAAACGATGCGATAGACCCGGCAGTGTGTTCAGTACGGTATGCATCTTTCGATGAGGCCGTAGCCATTTTGAATCGCCTAGGGCCCGGTGCGCTGATGGCGAAATCTGATATCGAATCAGCGTTCCGGTTGCTCCCGGTACATCCAGACGATCAGCGTCTTCTTGGTTTCATGTTTCAGGGACACTATTACATGGATAGATGTATGCCAATGGGTTGCTCTATATCTTGTTCCTATTTCGAGCAGTTCAGTTGTTTCCTGCAATGGGTCTTCACAAGGAAGACGGGGTTTCATCAGGTTATGCATTATCTCGATGACTTTTTGTTTCTAGGGGCAGCCGGGGATCCGGAATGTGGTCAGGCTTTGAATGAATTTTGTGTTTTAATGAACCATTTTGGTGTGCCATTGGCACCCGGTAAGACGGTGGGTCCTTCGACTTGCCTCGAGTTTCTGGGTATCGAGCTCGACTCGGAGGAGGGTTGTTTTTGTTTACCAAGAGAAAAAGTGCTCAGGTTCAGGGCATCCCTGGAGACGTGTGTTAGTCAGTCCAAGGTTAAGTTGCAGCAATTACAACAATTGGTGGGACAGCTGAATTTTGCCCTGAGAGTAATACCGATGGCCCGCCCCTTTTCCCGCTCGATCGCTCAGGCCATGGTCGGCCTGAAGGAAGGTCACCATCGCACGAGGCTCTCGGCCGAGGTTCGCCAGGACATGCG
Organism: Lissotriton vulgaris; assembly: GCF_964263255.1. Taxonomy (NCBI): domain Eukaryota; kingdom Metazoa; phylum Chordata; class Amphibia; order Caudata; family Salamandridae; genus Lissotriton; species Lissotriton vulgaris. Next base: position 53,893,730 of record NC_141686.1, read on the forward strand.
CATTTGGTTGGCATTTCTGGCGGATTTCAATGGTCGAGTTGTCTGGAACAAACCGGCGGTGTCCTCCGAGGAGCTGGGGCTGTGGACAGATTCGGCAGGAAGCATTGGTTTTGGTGCCATCTTTGGCACACAATGGTCGGCTCAAAAATGGCCGTCATGGTGGCATGAGGATGGGTTGACGAGTAACATTGCTTTTCTTGAACTGTTCCCCATTCTGGTGGCCCTGAAAACTTGGCCTGAGGGGTTTAGAGATCACTCTGTGGTATTCTGGTCTGATAACATGACCGTGGTTGAGTGTATCAATAGCCAGGCGGCACGATGCAAATGGATCCTGAGGCTGCTGAAAGAAATTGTCTTGTTGAGTATGCAATTGAATGTCCTATTTAAGGCAAGACATGTGCCGGGGGTGATGAACCAGGCGGCTGATGCGCTTTCTCGTTTCCGTATGCAGGCCTTCTGGGGTTTTCTGCCCACAGCGGACCCGGTGGCGGCACCCTTCCCCGAAGCTCTCTGGTCTCTCGGTGCCCCGAATTACGAAACCTCGTGGGAGAGAGTTTAGCACCCAGGACAAGGAAGGCGTATGAAGGGGCGTTCCGTTCCTATTTGGCCTTTTTGGGGGCTGCTGGAGGGGAGCTTTGGGGCCAGGAGGAGGGGGTAGTAAATTTCCTGTTGTCTTTACATCAGGCAGGCAAATCTGTGGCTACTGCCCAGAGGCATCGGGCAGCCATTTCCTTTGTGGCAAGGGCTTATGGGATCCAGGACCCGACAGCGTCTTTCGTTGTACAAAAAGCGCTACGTGGGTGGCAACGCCTTGAGGGTCGCAGAGTAGATGAAAGGCGCCCGATAGGTCTGGATAGGCTGGCCCTGTTATTATCTGTACTCCCTTCAACGTGTTCATCCCAGTATGAAACAGTGTTATTCCGAGCCGCTTTTGCGCTGGCATTCCATGGGGCTATGCGGGTAAGCGAACTAGTGGCGAGGAACAAGCGGGATGTGACCGGGGGACTGTGCCAAGAGCACGTTCAGGTCAGAGGGGAGACAATGTCCATCTCGTTTGTCAGGTCCAAGACCGACCAGGGTGCGATGGGGGACTGCATAATCATACAAAGGATTCCCGGGTCCTCCATGTGCCCGGTAAGTTGCGTAGAAGAATATTTGGCGCAAAGGGTGGCATCATGGGGGGGGACATTGTTGCGACACGCTGACACCACCCCACTGACGAGGTTTCAGTTTCAGCGGGTGCTTGCGATGTCAATCTCCGCTGCGGGCTTGAACCCCGGCGAGTTTGGGACCCATTCCTTTCGGATAGGGGCTGCTACAGAGGCTACAGCCAGGGGCCTGAATGTCGAACAAGTTAAACGTGTGGGGCGTTGGTCCTCGAACTGTTATAAAAGGTATGTGCGGTTGCACATGTTATGAAGCTGTAATGATGTACTCACGCTTCTTGTTTTTCTTTGGTTTTCAGTTGCGCAAGCCTACGAGGCGGGGCGGACTGGGCAGTCGACCCAACACCAGGTCAGCGGTCAGACATCACCGGCTGTGAAAAAGGAGGTGTGGGTCGTGGGCCACTCATACGTGAGGCGGGCCGCGGACGTATTCAAAGCAGGTGACATGATTCACGTGGCTGGGGAATACGGGTACAGTGTGTCCTTCTACGGAAAGGGCGGGCTCTGTATTGACCAGTTTCATCATTTTTTGAGGGTTTGTTAGGGCGGACGAGGTCACCGCCGTCTGTAGTCATAGTACATCTTGGGGGCAACGATCTGGTGTCCACTGGTAGACGACTACTTCTTGAGGCAATGCTTTCCACTGTAAGTTGGTTAGCGAGAAGAGTTCCAGGGTGCACAATCGCATGGTCCCATATGATACCGCGACAAGTGTGGCGGGGTGCTCTTTCAGTTTCTGCTCTGAATCACTCAGTAAGGAAGATTAACAATAAAGTGAGTCGATTGTTCCGTTCAAGTACACTGCATTCTATTTCGCATGGTTGTATTAAAGGGGACAGTATGTATTTGGGTGATGGTATTCATTTGTCCCGGGTGGGGAACGAGTTACTCATAGGTGACCTGATAGCTTGGCTGGGGACTTTAAGACATGACCTTTAGGTAGGAGTGTGTGGGGGGGCCGGATAGCCGGTCAACTATCCGGCCTGTGGCGGTAAGGTCATGATCGGTGAGCACTAATTAGTAGATCCCTATGAGTGGGCGTCACCCATTACGGATGGGAGCGCTCGAGGGAGGTGGCCATTGGCCCCTCAACGGGTAGGCGGTCCCTTCTAAGGATGGGACGCCGAAAGGAAAGGAAAGGCGGTCAAGGCCCCTTCCTGGGTAGGAGGGGCTACAGCCCCCTCCTGGGGAATTTCCCGGGGCCAGGATATCTGCGACGGCAGATGTGGTAAGTTGTGTGGGGTTTGGGAGGGGGTCTACGCTACCTTCTAGATACCTCACACGAGTCCTCGAACGACCTTTAAGTGGCGTCGAGTTTATTGGGGCCCCCGTCAAGTCAAGGGAAATTGGTAGTTGCACTTGAGGTACACCTCTGTGCGGTCGCCCCTCACAAGTGAGGGGGATTTTCGGGTTTAGGGATCTTGACACCGGTTACGACCTTGCCGTTGGCCCTTAAACGTTAGGATGTACAATTTCAAAATTTCAAGTTAATGTTTTGTAGGATGTTAGTTCGGCTAGGAGAACCTTTGTATTAGAGAATATGTTAAGGTTAGCCAAACATCGCAATGTGGTAATGAAATTGTACATAATATGAAACTGTTATTTTAATGTTTTAATTTTGTTTCATATTTTAATAAATACGGCCGGGAAGGGTAACTCCCTTCCCGCCTTCCAAAAGTTTAAGAACTGTTTCCGGTTTCCCATCCTTGGGGAGTGTGTTGAGAGGGGGTGGCGGGTATCGCGGCCATATAAGGAATCGCACCATTTGCGACTCCAAAAATGCTTGATGCATGTGGGCAATGGTGTATTCCTGTCTTTCCCCCCCTGCGCCTGCGCTGTTTTGGCAGCCTTTCGCCAATGCAGGCACCCTTGAACCCTAGTGCAAGGGTGCCTGCGTTGAATGCATGATTGTTTTTGTGGAAAAAGGGCCACCTTCCTGCACAAAAAGAATCCTAGCAGGCTTTTTTCACTTTCTTTGTGTGCTGCACAGTGCAGCACATATAGAAAGAGGAAACAACGAGGAGAAATCACGTTATTTCTCCTCGTTGTGCCTCCACTGGGGAAGTGTAATGTTTGGCGCATCCCCATGTTCGCATGGTCTTGAAAATATAGAGATGCATCAAAATCCATTAGCGTTACTTCATATATATGAGGCCATTTAAAGACACGTAATGTGGCCTCATAAATATGATTTAGCAATTTGCGCCACCATTGCGTCACAAAAAGTGATGCAACGGCATCCAAGGGGCGCGTAAATATGTCCTACAAGGTCTGGGTTGGGGTGGCAGTTGGGGCCCATGCCTCATCGCCATTTGCCCTTCCCTCCATTTGACCATACTACCAAAGTTGTTTAATGCCATGTGCTAGACGGCAAACCAGAAAAATAGGGCAGACATCGCACCTTGCAACGCACAATAAAATACCCAAGTACATTTCACGGCAAAGCAGAAATTTTTAGGCAATTCATAAGCCTATAAGTTTGCAGAATATGTCTACATTTGGCTTTCTTTGTATGCGTGTATGTATTTATACAGGCATATGTCTATTCTCACACACACACATGCTTGATGGCAACCCACTGTAGGTGTGTCAAACCACTTTTTGTCTGGAGCCCATTATACGCCCACCCCCATAAAAATCACTTCTAGAGCCACCACTGCCATGCCACAAATGCTTGATGGTAACCCACTGAAGGTGTGTCAAACCACTTTTTATCTGGAGCCCATTGTACGCCCCCACCCCATAAAAAATCCCTTCTAGAGCCACCACTGCCATGCTACACATGGTAAGCAGTAGAGCTGCAGGCGGAACCATGAGAGGGCACATGTAGAAAGCCATACACTGCAGGAAGTGGTGGCTGTCTGCAAATGCTGATATGATGGGAAGGTACATTTATATAGGAGTCCTGAAAAAAAAGAGATGTTTTACCTCCGACAATTCAGGTTTAGGCCAGGAATGAGGTAGGGCTAAATGTCTACGACACACAGACATACATTACAATCTATCCAACGTCCATACAATGGTTAGGAATGTAAGCAACTTAGTGATATAATTTAAAGAACATGTGTCTGTAGACACATGAGACCTGTCAGAAATGGGGTAAAAAATTTGGGAGTAGTGGACCCACTTTGGTTAGGTCAAAACACGGTTCCAGAAGAATTTCTTCTCAACACCTGGTAGCTATGACACTAAGCAGCAAGCATGCTGTAGAAGTGTGTTCTAAGATCAAGCAGTACCCACAATTTTAAAATTAAGAGCGCAAGATAATAAAATTGCCGAACCAATTTAGAAAAATAGAGAAAAATGTAAAGAGCAAAAAGACACCAAAATCATCAGAATAGGATCCAAAGATATGGTCTTTTAAACTTTTAATGCAAAAAGTGCCTAGAAAAAGTCAAGCGATAGGGAAAGACAACAGTTCATTGTGGCCCGAGACCTAGCCAGACTTTCAGGACAGCTGCCATGGAGTGCTGCGTTTTACCATCAGATTTCAGCCGCAACTTCCGGGAAAGTCAAAAATTATATTTATTCTTCCAGTAGGGCCTTCTTCTTCAGATGGAGTCTTTTCACATCTAGGAACATTCTGAGGAGGTGGTGGTGGAGTTACCAGATTTATTATTTGCACTAGGCAGTGAAAGCAGGAAGTTTGTTGAACTATCCAAATAATTTAACCCATCACCTACTTCTGTAGCACTTCCTGTTTGTCTTAAAGTAAAATTACCCAAGAGTCCTTGTTTTAGGATGGCAGGACCCAGTTGACACCAGGCAAGCCTGTCTTTATGTGCTTTGCCACTCGCTTACCTTACAAGGCCAAGATTGTTTTTTCCTCTGACTGTGGCAGGAGCCTAATTGTCTTGGAGGGGACTGGGGATGAATAGAAAAGCCATTGTTGGCATCCCCAAGTCAAAGGAGCTAGGGCTAAGCTGCCCTTTGTTCTGCCATCTTTTCCTGTTTGCTCCAGGTAACCAATTACTGCTAGATGTTCAGCAATTAACAGCCATTGGCGTTCCGGGGCCCAGAGGCAAGAGATTATCTGCTGAGCCGGAGTTGTTTATTCTCCCAGTCAAAGATGTGTATTCCAGCTCTGAAAGTGTGATAAGTGGGAGAACTCTCCCATCACCCCTCCCCAATGTGACTGGGGATGGCCTGTCTAGGAGGATCCTGGGAATGAAGAGGAGAAACCCTCCCTAGCACTTTCAGGTTAAGAGCTGTGATGCTAAAACTGCCATTTCTTCTGCCAACTATTCCTGTCCACTCCCAGATAGCCAATTATTACTAAGTTGTCAGCAGTTACCATCCATTGGCCTTTTCTTGGCCCACAGGCAAATCATTGCCTCCGGTCCAAGGAAAGGCCCAGAGTCAGAGTTTTCAACTCTCTTAGTCCAGGATGTTTATTCCAGCTCTGGAGGTGTGATGAGTGGCAAAACTGTTTTAAGGCAGTTCTGCCCTGGGCCACCTAAAGTACATTTTTACAAAGATACTTTTCTGCTTAAGTTATCAAAAATCTCACTTCACTATAAAGAAAGATTCCAAACACTAAAAAGAAAAGAACTTTAAAAAAATGTTCAAGCCCTTTTCTACGCAAAGATGGAAAATAAAGGTTTTAATCCCACCCAAGACTAAAACATATAGCCTGACCTACATAGTGAAATAGCTTTTGGATGTTATTTAACTGTGAAGGCACCCTAACCTCAATTCATAGTGTGCTCCTTTATTTTTATATATGACCGCCTTGGCTGTGGGTCTACAAGGCATACCTTAAGGATAACTTGAAAATACCATATTTTTGTCATGCATGTGGGTGTTGTAAATACATACTGCTGTCCATATATGACATTTAACTTTTCATGCGAAAAATGCACATAAGCACCATTTGCAAAGGAATTAAAGGGAAGTTAAGTAGGACAACTAGGAACTTTTAATATACAGCACATGTTTTAGAGGAGCAGCACAGGCAGGCAGCTACTGTTTAGCAGTGGTAAAATGTTTTAAAGCTAGCAAATCCCTACATGCAAAAATTGAAGGACAACAACGAAAATTGATTCTTTTTCACAAGAAAATGGTAATCCTTTTGAACAGCAAATGTATAAACGCAGGGACCCAACCAATAAGATGAGCCGAGGGGTAGCCTGAGGTTTGGTACCACTCTGCTTTATAATAAGTGTCATAGTATTTACTCACACAGATTCTCCATGTGCAGGAACATTCAACCCACCTAGACCATCTGGAAACTTGAAAGATATAATTGCTTAAGCTTTGGCTATGTGAGCAGCCAAGCCTCAAACCCAACCCAAGCTGATCCCCTTTTGCAGCATGTAAACTATGCAATGATCCTCCTCCCTCCTCAGTTTCTCCCCTCACCCCGCCATTCTACCTACCTTACACCCTGCACCTCTGCCTACTCTCATTTGCCTCTTGCCTAGAGCAAATGGGAATTTTGGGCCTTAAACTCCACAGTTTTGGGAATTCCATACAGAACTGTGGCCAATGAACCTTGAGCCACACAGTTTTCCCCCTATTATTTGTTCCTAGTTCTTTTGCTTTAATTCATAATAAGATATAAGTGCAGTGTCATCTTAAGGGTTTGGGGTCCTGGGCAAGAAGCATTTTGGGGGCCCGTTTTAAAAAGCTTTGAGATTTATTACCCATTTTTTGCTAACTTGCCTATGTTGCCTAACAATATTAAATTATACTTGAAAGACTTAGATACAAATGTTCACAGAAGTGGGCAAGAGAGAAAGTTCAATTTCTGGGGTCTACTCGGAAGCTGGGGACCCTGGGCAATTACCTACTTTGCTCATGCCTTAAAAAGTATCTGTGTAAGTGTAGAGATACTAGCCAAAAATGTGTTGGCACCCAACATCTCTGCACATATATCCACTGGACTCCCAATCGGCCCCTGTGTGTCCTAGTTTTCAAAACCCGATCATCAGTGGGATCAAGGGTATTGAATAAGCCTATGTCCGTTCGACCCCTCAACTAATTGAGGTTTTTCATCAGGTCATCAAGAGTAATGTTTGATGAGGGTCAAATAAGTAAAAATTACTATAACATGCGCAAACATTGACATAAATTATCGAAACAATACTCTCTGGTACCTATGACACATATTTTGCACTAAATAATGGGCTTATTGTGCTTTACTAGAAGATGATTCCAGTTTGATGTCTGATGTGAGAATTGTCATCTGATTGTACAAGTTCCTATGGTGTATTTTGTCATCTGCAAATGAAAGCATAGACACAGGCAACCTAAGTATTCCTGGGCTTAAACTCAGTGCACGTTTACACCATTCATAAAGTAGTATCACCGAGGTCCTGCTTTCTGAAAGAATGGGGTCATTATAAGGATTATTAGCAAAGCTAAGATCTGCAAGGCATGCATATGCATTTGAAAATCACCTCTCGCTCTTTTCCAAACAATAGCACCAAAGACTTGTCCCTCAGAAATAATAAACTTATTTTTAATGGATTCCTTTGTAGGTTTGTTCTGGTAGCAACTTTAATTGTCACACCAACATCATGTAATCAAAATAATTCATGAATAAAAATACATACATTCATAGATAAATGTCCTTTGGGTCAGCCCCCTTGATCCAATGGTCTGCTCAGCAGCCATTCACATTCTGCTTTGTCCTGCACCACATACAGAACAATTGTAAATTGATACTTGTATAGCGCACTACTCACCCGCAACGGTCTCAAGGTGCTTGTACGAATAACGCTGTGGAACCCATCCTGGCTTTCCCTGTGAGGCGTCCACTCCTGGGCAACCCCAAGGTGGAGGGTCCACTCCTGGGCACCCCCAAGGTGGAGGCCAGGCATCCTTAGCGTTGTGGGGGCCGTTGTGGAGATTAAGCAAGCTATTGCCCAGAGTTGCAGAGTGGGACTCTATGATTGGAATAGGCACCAAGGCGAGAATTATCAGGTCCATGGAATTTTGAGCCCAAGACCCACGAGGCAGGGAATTGAACCCTGGTCCCAGGCCAGACCTCTGCATCAGGGTCTGCCGCTCTAACCATTGAGCCACACTTCTCCACAGAGTATATTGCTTAGTCCAGCTATTGGCTCTCTTTCACTATGACTGATGACAATTTGCTTGATTAAGAAGCTTGAGTGAACTTGATTGACATTTCAGTGCCAGAGCTGTTGGCCCAAAACTTTATTTTGCCATTATGTCTCCTTTCCATGCGTTATCCTGTATTATTTGTAATCATCCTTATATGTTAAAGCTATAGCTTCAGGGTATAGTAATTCAAAGTCAATAGTGCATTTTATGTGCATCAATATAAATCATATTTTCTATACCTGTTCTTAGTACACGTATGTGCTAGGAAGCATCAGTACTGCGCTATTAAAGTTATGTGCAATAGCAATACACTTTCAACTTATTTTTTCAAGCATATGGCTGCCACATTACGGGGGTGGCAGTGCTTCTTTTTTTTTCTTCTTTTTATTTTTGTGATATATGGTTGCATGTTGCAACAAATCTAAAAATAAAAGTTTAAAATTAAAGGTATCCATTTAACTAGTGCGTCACAGCCAGGCATAGTGGCTTTGCTAATGCTTGTTAAATATAGAAACTTGGCTTACTTGCCTTTGTTTTGAAAATACTCTCAAGAATAATTTATAGGCTTAACTACCTTTTAACATGTGTAAAAAATACCTTCAATTTACAATGTGTAACATTTACTTAAACATTATTTTCACATTTTAGGTCTGATTGTATTTACACAGGTAGGAGGGTTTCGGGACAACTAATAAACACAGAAAATAAACGCAAATCTCTAAGATAACTGGATAAAAAACTGCACTCATGTACCAAAACACATTTTTGTATCACAAATAATGAGGTTCAAATATAAAATACAACAGCATATGAGTGCACAGCCTCTTTAAAAACGCTGTGCATTTTTTTTTTTTCAGTTTCACTGCACGGCAGGTATGATTGAATAACTGGAATAAAGTACCCGGTGTTGTGCATTTTATATAGAACTAGCTTACCCGTCGCGCGTTGAAAGGAAATTCAAGGAAACTCGTTATGATAACATTACATTTACTTTGTGTCATTTGTTATTGAAACGTATTAATTTTATTTTTGAAAATATTTATAAGTGTGGCTTGAGCAGTTCATCCTCGATTGGCTTCCAATCTTGATTCTGGTTGCTCTCCTGTTTCATTCGAGTAGGCTTGAGCAGTGCGTAATTGATCGTTTTCCAATCTTGATTCTCGTTGCTCTCCTGTTTCATTCCCGCGGGCTTGAGCAGTGCGTAATCGATCTGTTTCCAATGTTGATTCTCGTTGCTTGTTTGTTTGAGAAGATCGGGCTTGAGCAGTGCGTACTCGATCGGCTTCCAATCTTGATTCTTGTTGCTCGTTCGTTTGAGAATTACGGGCTTGAGCAGTTTGTATTCGAACAGCTTCTAATCTTGCTTCACATTGCTTGTCTGTTTCTGAAGCTCGTAATGCCTTTTTCTTTTGTGCTTCTAATGTAGATTGACCAATCAATTTCCGTTTGTGGGTCATAACTGTCGACGATGCTCGCAAATTCGCTGTCTATTTCAGTATTCAAAAGATTATGAGGGCTCTGGGGGGCCATTTGAAAAAAAAATTGACAGAAACCTTCGCGGGAATGTACTCAACAACTTCCCAAAGTTTCATGGCGATCGGATGAATGGTGTAGTAATGCATTTAGGAGAAACAGACAGACAGACATACTTTCATTTTTATATATATAGATTACTAGCTTACCCGTCGCGCGTTGCTGCGATCTCAAAAGAAAGGAAATTTATGGAAACTTGTTATGGTAACATTCAATTTACATTGTGTCATTTTTATTGAAACTTATTCATTTTAATATGGAAAACATTTTAAAGTGTTGTTTTAAATCTGTTTATTTATTCGAGTGCTTGTGGATACACGGTGTTTTTTGTTTTTCCGTCTGGTGCGTACACAAATAAATAAGAAGGTTTTCTGACGCGTGAGCTGGCCACATACAGTTGTCCATGTGAGAAGCACGGATTGTCCAAATTTAGTCCACACACTTGCAGCGATTGTCCTTTTGCTTTGTTGATGGTCATTGAAAAAGAGAGTCGCACCGGAAACTGTAAACGTTCAGTATTGGAAAGATTATGAGTGCCCTGGGGGGACGGGGGGACGATATTTAACACATTTTTCTTTTTTTTGCCAGAAACCTTCACGGGAGTGTACTCAACAACTTCCCAAAGTTTCATGCTGATCGGATGAATGGTGTAGTAATGCATAAAGGACAAACAGACAGACATACATTCGTTTACATATATATATATAGATGGATGGGCAGCAGGAAATTATGGGTATGTTTTTCACTGGGGGTTTCTGAGTGACATCAAGTAGACAATGAAAGCCATTAATGCCAATCAGAGCCCTGAGGTGAGAAACATCCCTGTAATTCACTTTTTAAACATCTATTATGTTATGCTGTGTATGGACCCCAAAGTCATCTGTCTCAGACTTCACCTACTATGCAGGGAGAGAATAATAATGTGGGACACTTTTTTTCCTTGTCGCAAATTTAAAAAAAATACATGGCCTCCTGCCATCTACACCCACCATTCTATGCCTTCCCTTTCCTCCCTCCTTTCCAGTGCTGCTCTGACATGCTCTCAGAGAGCCCAGACAGAGCAATCTGGAATTCCTTTATGATGTAGCAACAGTGGTTAACAAGTTATGTTACCCACTGTTTCTACTCATAGCAGTGATTTACTGGATTTAAAATCCAGTTGTCCACAATAATGACTCTTTATGAGAGCCATACCTAATGAGGATAGGGTATGTCACAAAGGAATTCAGTGACCATATAGAGGAACAAGTCCAACGCTGACTTCCTTTCTAAGGTCATGGAAATCCAAGGTGACTTGCAATATGGCCTTATAGCCCACCATAGAGGGCTATACCGGCCATCAAAGGCCTGCTCCCGCGTTAAGGACCCGGGCTGAAGGCGATGCCCTTTAACAAGAAAGCAGGCCTTTAATGGCCGGTAAAGCCCAGCTATGGCGGGCTATAAGGCTATCAGAACTTTTCCCCACTAGAGGGCAGAATGTTCTAATGAATAAAACAAAGGCCTCATTAAGCCCGGGGGAATGTAAATTCCCTCTGGCTCACTGAGCCCTTTGTAAACAGCAACATCTGGGAATGACAGACATCAAAATGTTCGTGGGCCTGATTCACAGAACTAACTTAAGATAAAATCCTAAACTTACTACCATTTTGGTATTCACAGAAGGCACTTACTCATTTCAGTATCCACAGAAGTTAGGAGTCCTAACTTTAGGACTCCTAAATGCCTCTGTGAGTACCAAAAGTCTTAAAGTTCGGATTTTTCTCAGCTTAGCAGTAGTAAAGTAAGGACTCCTAACTTTAGGACTCATAAATGCCTTCTGTGAGTAACGAAAGTCTTAAAGTTAGGATTTTTCTCAGTTTAGGAGTAGTAAAGTTGGGACTCCTAACTTTAGGACTCCTAAATGCCTTCTGTGAATACCGAAAGTCTTAAAGTTAGGATTTTTCTCAGTTTAGTAGTAGTAAAGTTAGGACTTCTAACTTTAGGACTCTTACATGCCTTCTGTGAATACCAATAGTCTTAAAGTTAGGATTTTTTTGAGTTTAGGAGTAGTAAAGTTAGGACCCAATTCGAACCCCAGACCTCAGATGAGTGTACAGGAGGTGACTATACCAGATAAAGGTGTTGCCAAAGTTGGCTTTACTGAGAATCGCAAACAAGAAGTCCCAGGCCACAGAATCGAAACCCTTCTTGAAATCAACTATGAAGAGTGCCAAAGGGCCTTGTAGTTCATTGATCAAAGCCAAGGAATTGTACAGTCTTTGGATGTTGTGGCATGAACCTGCATTGTACCTTATGAATCAGAGAATCAAGAACCATCAAATGCTGAGTTATCAGCAACCTGGTGTGCAGCTTTGCCTCAACATTAATGAGCTAGGTAGGGAGATACCATCCACACAGGTCTGGGTAAAGACAGGGTATAGGGATACAGACTTTTTTGGCTAGCTGAAGGTCAGGTGGCAGAACCACAGCATAAAGCGCCTCGTCAAGCATTGCTTTGATTGTTGGAATGTACCGGGAGGCTGTAAGTCAAAAGAACTCTGCTATAAATCCATTGGGACCAGGTGACTTTCCACCCTGGAGTTGAGGCACAGCCTATGTGAGCTCCTCCTCTAACTGGGCTCCTAAAAGATTGGAAAATGAAGGGAGCAGTAGGGTTTGAATGAATTTGTCAATATTGCCAGATCTGAGGGGGCACACTTAGCATGAAGGAGCGGAATAAAGTGAGGTGTATTCAGGCAAGACCCTCTGACCCATCAGCATTTGCCCTTCAACATCACATATCATGATAAAGTGTCTGGGAGACTCTCTGTGTCTCCATAGCCAATGAAGTAGTTTAGAGTCTTTGTTACCCAACTGATAAACCTTGTTTTGTGTAGATACCCAAGCAGAAACTTCCCCCAGCAGCACTTGACAAATTCTGATTTAACGATGATCAGTATTGGTGACTGGGTCAGGATTCAACTGACACAAGATTGCATCCTTGAAAGCATAGTCTCTAAGTCACTTCTAAGTCATTAATTTCCAAAGTACGCTGTGAGTTGCAACCTGCCAAATCGCTAATACTTCTACTATGCTTATGCACCCTGAAAGCCTCCCCGAGACTGACCTGGGATGTTAAAGAGCCAATATTTTGTGAAAAAAACAGTCTCATTACTAAGAAACTCTTGAAATGCTGGGTTACTTAACCACGATACAGCTACCCACCAACCCTTTCCATGCACATCTTTCCAGCCCCCTCTATGTTAATTTGGCTGGGGAATGGTCTGAAAGGCTAGGGGCCAAGATCTGAACGGCCAAGACATTCTTCATTTTAGCAACCCAGCACCATAAGGAAATCAATTCTAGAATATGTTCCATGTGGACAAGAATGGAAGTTATATTCTCCATCCTAAGGATGGGACCTATGCCAGGCATCCCACAGTCCCATTGACCTCATGAGTAAGCGCACCAGGGGGGCATGGGACTTCCCTGTGTAGGCAAGATCTATCTAATGTCAAATCTGCAATTCCATTAAAGTCTTCACCCACCACCATGTGGTCCACCAGGAGATGTGAGATACGGCAGCTTAGGCATGTAAGCAGAGGAGGAGACAGTGGGGGAGGAGCTTACATGTTACCCACTAAGATTGAAACTCTTCCCAATGCTCCAGTGATGGCTATGTAAATTGTAAAGCAGGACTTTGTTGTGTTTAAGGTTGGACACTGTTTGTATTTAAAGTTAAAAAATATGGCCGTCAGAATTATCAAGGCTGTGTAAGCTTAAACTCGTTGATGCTATTTTTAAGCTCTGCACTTCTTGTGAATAAATGTATTGATTAGCTGACTCCAGAGTGCTGAGTCATTTGTGGGTGAAGTGGTACTACTAAGATAATATAGATATATCTCTTCCCAGTCGCTTAGATATATATGCGACTGGATAGTTATAGTTAGGACCATATTATATAGGAAAAACATTAAAGTATTTATTGGTTTACCTAAACTTTGGCACCATTTGACAAATCTTCAAACAACTCTCCCAAAGCCAAGTTCAACCTTCTCAGCACCTTCTTGGAAAGTTTTGGGATGGTCTATCAAGTGGGGCTAAGGAAAAGGGGGGATCCCAAAATCCATTTTCCTCATACAAACTCATTACCGCAAAAACAGCTAACACCAAATTTGAAAGATCTTGGTCCAGAAAGTTAGTTTTGTGTGACATAAATACACATCAGCGGGGAGCCATTATCAACTAGCTGCATATCAATTTACACATACACCTTCACTCTTTTCACTTTTTATTTTTCCTGAAAAACAATTTATTTATAAAAATCCTCTTTTTAATACCAGTACATTTCATCCAAAACTTTTTTACATGGTTGAATTTTTAATGACATTTAAAACAAACGTACAAGTCCCATGAATAGTTCTTGATACTTGTATACAGTCACAGCCAACTCGTGTTTCACGGCTCACCAACCACTTCTTCAGTGTTGTGGAAAGTGAGCATACAAAGCACCTTCAATATCACTTATTATTTACATTCGAATTTTTATGATAATACCAAATAACACACAAAAAATCATTGTGTAGCTAGATACAATAAACACATGCTAAGAGTTCTTTTAAACCTGAAAAAGGAATTCCTCAAATCTAAAAAGAGTGGTAAACCTCAAGACATTTTTCTCTATTGTATTGCAAAATAAGTTTCAAACTCTAATCAGCATGACTTTTTTCTATCATGTTCTCATTGTCAATATGCTTAGCTTATGATATCTACTTTGAAGCGTCTTATTTTTGTACCCATTAGTTCTTTTTCTCTTCACTTTCCTCACATGAGGTAAGAGATCCTATAATAAGGATATGTCTGCTTAGAACTAGTCCTCCCAGAAAGACAGCGAGATTTCAATATATAGCGTTGATTGAGAGGAACCTTAAGTAATTTATAAATGAAGTAAGGCGCAGTGGGACATTTTAAGGTATGTAGAATGGGCTCAAAACTTTTTAGGATGAGGAGTGGGGCATGCAGTACCCTCCCGAGCCACAATTCGGCCTGGGAACCCCTTCCTCCTGGGCCTGTGTGTCTGTTTTTTAGGGGAGGGAGCATGTAGCCCCTTTCCATGGACTGATTTCAGCCTCAGGGACCACATCCTCTGGTGCTCTGAAGGGAGCAGTAATCCTTCCACCGGGTGCGAGCAAACATTTTCTTCTTTTTCGGGCAGGGAAAACTGTTTGCTCCTGCTGCATGAGGAAAGGAAGAAAATGCTCCCGCACAGCAGGCGCATACTGGTTGTTGGCTCCCACCAGCACCCACAAAGGGTGTGGGTGGGGAGCTGGCAGGGACCCCAGGGACCCTAGGGCTCCCCTTCTGGTCCCTAATGTATTTAAAATGTGTGGGTACCGGGGACCCACAAAAACAAAAGGAGTCTGGCTCCTACTAGGGGTGGGGACCAGGGACTCACAAAAACAAAAGGAGGCTGGCTCCTACTGGGGGATCCAGTGGTGGCCACAGGGTCCTGGAGTTTCCCCGCACCCAACAACTGCTTATTCATTATTTACTTCTCTGGGAAGGAGTGATCCTTTATGCCCTTTGTGGGCTGCTTTAAATACCTTTTTATTCTTGGTGGTGCACCAATCTGGGCAGGGGCGCTACCATCTTATTTTTTATGTATTGTGAGGGCCTGCAGGGTTTACAACAGCCCCCCAGAAATACCTATAGAAGAATTAGTCCTATGTTACCTGGGATCTTTAAAACTTAACCCCCAGAGTATTTGTTGATATTTTCAAGCATTCCCGGAGCTGGAGCTTTTGCTCTTCAGCTTGGGAGTGCAGGGAACTTATGGTTGCATTCTGAGGCTTTGGAGAATGTAAAAGAAAGAGCTTGACACTTGTTTAATGTTGCTTTTACTACAAATGCATTATTTAAATGATTATTCACAAACATTGCAATGACCCAGTGACAAATCCAATAGTTCTGCCTTTTATATTTTGACAGTGACTTGGGGCCATATGTATTAAGGCCAAATGGGTTCGCAAACGCCGAAATTCACAGAATTTCGGCGTTTGCAAAATGGTATGTATGAAAGAATTTGGGTGCAAAATAAGGAATCGCAAAATTTGCCATTCCTTATTTTGCGATTGAATTTAAGGAATCGCAAATTTTGCGATTCCTTAAATGCCATGTATGAAGCAAAAAAATAATCAAAAATGCCCTTAAGGAATCGCAAATTACCACCAACTTGTATTTGGTGGTAAATTTGGAATTTCTTTTATAAATGCACTTTATGCAATTTGTAAAGGTGCCATGTGACGCTCATACATGCCCTTAGGGCATGTATGTGCGCCATATGCGCACACATGTCATTTTCAGGGGTGTAGCAGGGTGTTCTTGAGACACCCCTGCACCCTTGAAATTATTTTCAATTTGCGATTAGCAAATTGTGAATCGCAAATTGAGAATCATTACATATTCATTCCTATGGGCCTCCTGGCCCATAGAAATGAATGGGAAATTATTCCTTAATTGCGATTAGCAATTTGCTAAACGCAATTAAGGAATTTTAAGAAATCCCCCCAAAAAAGCGAATTTCTACATACATACCATTTTGCGATTTCTAAATAGGGATTCCTTAACAATTGTTATTTAGGAATCGCAAAAGGGAATGTTGATACATCTGGCCCTTAGTTTAAAAGAATCCTAGAAATTCACTGAAAAAGCAAAAGGTTAAAGAGATAGTTAGGTATTCAAACAATTCTTAGAAATTCACGGAAATAATCAACGTTTAAAGGGACACTATAGTTAGGTGAAGATTCCAGCTACAACATACCACTTTAAACTAACAAAACCACTGAAATTTACCAGTTATAGTTATCTCAATTCACCAGTTACAATTATCTCAAGTAACTAATCCATGCCCTCGCCATGCACTGCTAATTACCTCACATACTACATCACTGACGACATGTCCTAAGGCATCATTGCTAACATCACTGCAACATCTAATATGAAATAATTTATGACAACACTGTGCATGGTGAGGACCAGATAAGGTTTCCAGTGAAGATCAACTGCCGGAACTACTATCCAACGGGTTACCTTTATGCATTAATACAGCCCTTTGGGGGTGTTCCTATACCAAGCACTTGCAAGCAGGGTCCAGAGCTGTTGAGCACTCAAAACTGTGTGCCAGCTCCATGGACCCTTGCTTTTCACTCATTGTCTGCCAGGGCCAGAATGGCTCAAGTGACCGCTGCAAAAGGGGTGCAGGCCACACCAATCTTTTACTGTTGATCTCAGATCTCAGGAAACATTCCTCTAGCAGTTGAAGTCATGTCCTTGGCTCCTCTAAGTGTCACTCTACTGCTTAGACCTGCCCACTATCCTTGGTTATTGGGATCACCGCAGTGCTTGTTGGTAAACAGCAGATCCACACCCACCCTTACACCACTGGTTAGGACAAGCCCCTGCCGGTGGACAGTTACTTTGTTTTTGATTCTGGAACTTTGGAAGGGAGCCAGGTTAAGCATACTGAAGGGAGGAGAACTTAAGTCGGCCTGGTTTATCCCTTGCTCGAGCCCTTAGATCCCTGTGCAAATGGCGGTGGCGCTATTAGTATTACCTAGGAACACAAACATGTCCAACACGCTTTACGGTTATGCTGCCGCTTGTTTGTTGCCCACGTCTGCTATAGCAGACACATTGGTACTTTTTGCTTCACACAATGAGAACTTCCTGCACAGTATTTGTATGTAGTAAGGGAAGCAGAAGAGTTCTATGCCTGGCATAGACATACAAAACCGTATTGGCATTCCAAGTGAGGTTTACCAAATGACTTATTGTCACCAAGGACTCAACGCTACAACCGTGCAATTTTTTCTAATAATGCACTGTTTCATGTGAATTCCTCCCACAATGTAATAGGTTCTCCCAGCAGTGAAACGCACAGACCTTAGTGAAATTGGGTCATCTGGCTCACTCAATTACCAGAATACAGTGCGGAGGCACACACTTGTCTCCAATGTTTTTGCAAATTGTTTCTTCAAATAGCTAGGTGCAGACATTTTATAAGGTTTCCTCAAGTACAGGCGAAGCCAGAGAAGGGACTTAAAAACAAAACAATTACTTTTTTTTAATGGTAAGGCTTCGGAGGCCTCAGTCAACCCGTGCTGGAGGAGTGTCAAATAAGTAATGCTCAAAGGTTTCTTTGCTGTGTGTGGGCCCGATAGAGTCGCTGTACTCTGCTCTCCAAGGGCAGTAAACTCTTTCTATGCTAATCGCGTTGAAGGTAGGGCACGAATCAAGCATAGGCTTGCGCAAATTGACCCAGACATACAAACCTTTAAAGAAACATGGTGTTGCGATGAGTCACGCTGTTAAAAATGTTTTATTGGGCCTAATGGTGACTGTTAAAGTGCTGCGAAGGATTCTTCTAACAAGAATTCGTGTTATATGGTCATTGCCGAGCATCTTTCCTGCGTCCCAACTTGTTCTTTCGCATGGAGGTAATTCCTCTCTGAGAACGTAACTTGCTGTTTATAGCAGCCTTATCGGTGGCTCATCCTGAAGACATCCTCACTGTATACGAAGGGTGATCTTTTGAGCAAGAGCCTTGTTCTGGGAACTTTCACAGTGGAACAGCTTGGCATATTTTCTTTCTGTAAATAGTTCATTTTTTTACAGTTTTGTTACAAGCAGGACAGTTTTTTAATTGGGGTTTGAATCCTAGCTCTAAAAATATTTATTTTCTAGCGGTTTTCTCATTTATTGCATATTGTGTTATATTATTTTATGTCATGAATATACCACTAAGAGCCTATGGCTGTAACCATATGTTGTACGGTATTCATGAGCTATTATGAAACATAGAAGTGCTCATATCCCTGGTATCAGAGCCCTCCAATAATACTGGAGGCCCTTTCACGTCAAATACGTAGACAGTGCAGCAGATCTCTACACTACAAAGGAGACATTTATACAAAGAAATACCTTTACTCTCATTTTACAAGTCCTATGTGGGGATTCAGTTCCCCAGCTAAGAACACCCTCTAAGCATTCTTTTAATGTATTGTATATTTTTATGGCTGCTTGAAAGCAGATTGCTGTACCCGGAAGTGTTTGCTTTGGTCACTGTCCCTGGACAGACGCGGCAGTGTGACGTGATTCTGGTCGTGTCTTTTATTCTGAGATGTTGCTTCCTTTTGAGGCAGAGAGGTGCCTTATATAATGGCTGTAATTGTATGGATCACTGCTTACCTTTCCTTTTTTTCTGGCACAGTTGCCTCTGCAGAGAAGGAACCAGTCTGACAGGAGGTCACAGTCACGATGGGAGCTTCTATGGTGCCTGAAATGGGCCCTTAAGGGTTGGCTACTCTATGGCAACTTGGCAAGAGCAGCAATACAAACTTTCGAATAAGTATCCATAAGATCTGCGGTGCAGATATCACAAAACGTCAACATAGTTCAAGAAATAAGGAACAGAAAGATCCATGGCACATTGCTTTAAAATGCTGAAAGCTAAAACAGCAGAAAAGGTTTAGGATTTTAAAGAATAATGGTTTAGAAAGTAACAAAGCAAGTCAAGGGGGAAGTAAAACATCTTTCAAAGTATAAAGCTCCCTCATAAGACTTCAGCAGGACAATGTGAGACTGAACAAGCCAGCAAGGACTGATAGAAGAGGGGGCTTGGTCCAGTCAAGGATAAATACCTTTGAAAGCAGAGTGCGTGTAAAAGAAAAATGTGTCTAGCTGGACAAACAAGGGTGTAACGATCAATAGTGAAGTTGATGAAATAGCACTGTGGCCTACGGCCTAGAAGCATAATATATAGCTGTTTTTACTAAAAAAAATAGGGGATATGGGCCCATTTTTCATGCTTGCATTAGGGCCCATGACACCTTTGCTATGCCACTTGAGACAAAGATAACGGCTGTGTCTGTCAAGGCGTCCATGAGGTTGGATGTGCCATGTGGGAGCCTACAGTCAACTCAGGAAACTCGGGCATATTTACAACAAAGTGATGGAGTGCGGCATTAGCCTTCCTGGCTTAAAACGGCACTCCGCCACTTAGGAAAAGGAAGGCTGCACCTTATTTATAACAATATGGTGCAGCCCTGCGTTTCCCCCCCTGTGCTGGCGCTAAACTTAGCAGCCTGGCACCAACCCAGACACCGTACTGCAAGGGTGTCTGCATTGAGGGGTAGATTGTTTATGTGCAAGAAGGAAGGACAATCTTTAAATGACGTTTTGTAACTTTTATGTGTGTTGCTTAATGCAGGACACATAGAAGTTGCAATATGTGTGGTGACCCTTCCTGCACATAAGCAATCAATGGCAATTTGCTGTGTCTATTTGTGCTGCACAAGGCAGCATACATGGAGACAGCAAAAACAAGGAGAAGTAAAGCATTTCTCCTCGTTTTGCATGTTTAAGACCAGTTTTCCCTGGTCTTAATTTTGGCGCTGCCTCCTATTTAAACCTCTCTTGTAAATAGGGGGCAGTGTCAAAATCAATGGGTGTTATGATGGAATGCCCACCTCAACACCCATTGCCCTCCCCTTTCACACTAAGTACAGCATGAAAGGATGCCTTATTTACAAGGCAGTATTAAACCCAGTTAAGTGGCTAAACGCTGCCTTGTAAGTAAGGCAAAGCCCCTATCGCCACCACAACGTCACTAAAAGTGACGTGGTGGCGATAGCGGCTTGTAAATATGCCCCTCAATTTTGTAGTCAAGTGAAGGTGTGTTTTCTTAGACTATGCTAGTCCTAAGTCATCAATATCATTGGGGCCATACCCAAGATTACTATTCTTTTACAGGTTTTCTGCAGATTTTGTGTGGCCAGCGATGGCTATAAATAGTTGGCAACTAACACAGGCTCCACAAGATCGGCCTGTAGATGTCAGCAGTCACACCATGATAAAGTGCAGCAGGGATGATGTTTCTCCAACTGGAACAAAACACCTTACAGTTTCAAAGAGACTTAAACTTTGATAGCCAGATGCTACAAACCCCTTAGTCTTCAAAAGTGCATCAAAAGTAAATCTGTGGTGCTCCTTATAACAAAAATAACACCTATGATAATGATTCGATTACTTACCAGTAATTGCATGACTTAAAGTTCTTTTCTTGCTTAGCTACCTCACACATGAAGCCTCTGAGCCTCTCTCGACCCTTCCTTAAGTATAAAAGCCACCTCCCTTAATTCCTGTTTCCTCAACAAGCCCATAAACACAATTGGCCTCGGCTATCAAGACTGGGAGGGAGGTAGGGAAGGAGGTAGGAATCTAAGTGAGAGAAGAATTTGGGGTAAATGCAATCACCGGTAAGTAATTGAAGCATTACCTCCTCGTCTCTTTCGCTTAAATTCCTAACCAATGAGATGTATCCTAGCCAGAAAAAGCCAGGACAACTCAGTAGAAAGCAAACACATCATACTTTATTAACAAAAAGGTAACTACAGTTACAAAATGCCAGACCGCACCTTGGACCCAAACAGATCTTCAACAGCAAGACCCTGAATGATCGGGTAATGTTTGAGAAAGGTTGAGGGGAGTGCCCAAGTAGCCACCCTGCAAATTTCAGAGAAACACACTTACTTACACTCAGCAAGAGAAGCTCATAATACCTGTGTTGACTAACCGGGAACCTCCAAAGTTTAAGCAATACCAAACTGGGAGTAGACTCCTTCTTTTCGAAGTTTGGGTGGTATGTTTCAGACCCTTCCGAGCAGGTCCAAAATTGACAAAGAGAAGTCCTGCCTGATTGCTTCCATCCTCTCCAGATAAACTAGAACTACTCTCCAGATGTCCAGGGAATGCATAGCAACTTCCTTAGGATACTGATGATCTGGATAGAAAACCAAAATAACCTCCTGTTGGGAATGAAAGGAAGAGTTCACCTTCAATCAATCAATCAATCAATCAGGGGATTTGTAAAGCGCACTACTTACCCGTTAGGGTCTCAAGGCACTGGGGATGGGGGGGGAGGAGCTGCAGCTAGTGGTCGAAGAGCCAGGTCTTGAGCAGTCTTCTGAAGGCCGGGAGGTCTGCGGTCTGTCACAGGTGGAGGGGGAGGGCGTTCCAGGTCTTGGCGGCGCGGTGGTAGAAGGATCTGCCCCCAGAAGTGGTTCTGTGTATGCCCGGGACGGCGGCCAGGGAAAGGTCGGTGGAGCGGAGTTTCCTGTTAGGTACGTAGAAGGCGAGCCTGTTGTGGAGATATGCTGGGCCGGTCTTGTGGAGTGCTTTGTGTGTGTGGATCATGAGTTTGAATGTGATTCTTTTGTCGACGGGGAGCCAGTGCAGGTCTCTCAGGTGTGGGGTGATGTGGTCCCGGCGTGGGACATCAAGGATCAGGCATGCTGAGGCGTTCTGGATTCTTTGGAGTCTGTTTTTGAGTTTGGACAGGGCTCCGGCGTAGAGGGTGTTTCCGTAGTCGAGTCGGCTGCTGACAAGGGCATGGGTGACGGTTTTCCGTGTGTCCGCTGGGATCCATCTGTAGATCTTGCGGAGCATACGTCAGGTGTGGAAGCAGGAGGAGTAGACTGCGTTGGCTTGGTTGGTCATGCTGAGCTTGGAGTCGAGGATGACCCCTAGGTTGCGTGCGTGGTTGGTTGGTGCCGGGGGGTTCCCAGTGATGCTGGCCACCAGGAGTCGTCCCACGCTGAGGGGTTGGGCCCAAGGATGAGGATCTCCATATTGACCTTGGGAATAGAGCTTGGCCCTGAGCGCAAGACAACTAGATTCTCAAAGACACCAAAGAATGGAGTCCTACAAAGAAGTGAACCCAGTTCCCAAAATCTCCCTGTCGAGATAATGGCCACCAGAAAGAACCCTTTTAATGAGTTAATACTGATATTAAATAAAAGGAGAGGTTCAAACGGGGGATAACACAAGGCCCGCAAATCCACAAGAACTTCCCGGGCCAATAAACCAGAGACATTCTAGGGTGAAGATTAGAAAATCCGTTGAGCAACTTAGGCACCACATCCTGAGGGTCTTCTGAGGAACCCCATAGAGCCTGTAGTGCCTGAAAAGCTGCCCATTGCAACATCAAGATCAAAGTATGAATGCCCAAAGAAAACCCATCATGTAGAACACCTGATGAAGAGAAGCTGAAAGAGGCAACACCTCCTGTCTTTCACACCATTTCCCAAAGAATGGAATAGGATGCCCCAGTGGACAGCCTCTTAGAAGCCTGCATAGAGGAGGAGACAGTGAGGGGACAACCCTGAAACATCAAACCTGCGCCCGGCCTCCAAACTGCCAATTTTAGATGAACAAGGGACTCCTCCTCGAGAACTTTGAATACCAGAGGAGAAGGAACCATGGGTAACAGCAACTTCTAGCCCCTGTTCACTGTCACTAGAAGAGGAAAGCAGACGGAGCGGGCCCATGCCGGAGCAACCAAAATCACTTGAACTTCCTCCTTCTTCACCTTGATCGGAAACCTTTGGCTTAAATGAAAAGGAAGGAAAGCAAAGAGAAGACCCTCTGGCCAAGGACAGGGCAGAGCATCTATTCCCCAATTTGCAGCCTCCCTTGTCCTGCAGCAAAAGAAGGATATAAGAGTGTTGAAGGAAGATGCAAAAAGATCCACTACCGGACACCCCCACCTTTGACATATCTGAGTGAACAAAAGGGGAGAAAGATAAAAGTAATGGGAAGAGGGAGTCTCCCTGCTCCCAGGCACCCCTTAATATAAATTGCCATGAGAGAAAAGAGACTGGTCGGGCACCATGAAAAGATCTGATCTGAAATGGCCGACATGGACAAGGTCTTTGTCGCTTTCTGATGGAGGAGATAAGATTTAGCTGTGGTATTGTCGACCCAGATTAAGATCACATGGTGCAGAATCAAAGGTTAAAAAGCCATGAGATTGAAACATATCGCCTCGTGCTCCTTCCTGTTGGCAGACCGAACACTCTGAAAGGACAGACCGAATGTTCTGACTGGACATCCAAAGACCCTGGACCAGATGGGAAGACATCCAAGCACCCCACCCTTTCTTGCTCACATCCATAGTGATTATCAATGGAGGTGGGGGGGGACACAAAATGACCCACTTCATGAGATGGAAGGGGTCCAACCACCAAGCTAGTATTTGCCTCATTGAGTCTGATACCAGGAGGAAGACAGGCATATCATGAGAGGCAGGATCACAGTGTTAAAGAGAGAACAAATCCACTTATTTAAGTGGATCTGAGCCCACGGTTCTAAAAACACAATGGCTGCCAAATCCCTTTGAACTCTCTTACAATCCGATATTCTGCAAGAGGAGGCCGTCAGGAGATGCAGAACATGAGACTAAATCTTCTGCACCCTGTGTAACCACTCCCAGTCCGTCCCAAAATCTGTCCCCATAAAGACTCGATCCTGCGCCGAAACCTGTGAGACGGCAACATGTGGACCACCAGATGAACATGTGCTGCCACCACAAGGCAATCGCCGAGATAGGGCTGAACACATACACCCTGTAGATGAAGAAGTGTCATCAACGGAGCCAGCAACTTCATGAAAACCAGTGGCGTAAGTTTCAACCCGAATGGGAGGACATGGAACTGTAAGTGGGAACCTCTCATCTCAAAATGAAGAAACCATTGATGTCCTTGCCAGATAGTTGTGTGCAAGTATGTGTCCTGCAAATTGAAGGTTGCCAGACAGTTTTGTACAGAGACTAAAGGAAATATGCTTTGCAGGATAACCATCTGAAAATGAATCGTTCTGATCCATCATTTGAGTTTCTTAAGATCGAGCACTGGCCGATAGCCTCCTGGCATTTTGTGAACTAAAAAAGAGAAGAGAATACTACATGTGTCCCCTTTCGTCTGGAGGAACAGGAATAACTGCATTTTTGGACAGTGAAGCCAAGATCCCCTCCTACAAGGCCTTCCTCTTCACCGGATCCTTGGGGACTAGGGATGCACCCTGAATCTAGAGGCAGAGAGACGATGTCTGAACTATGATCACAACCCATCATTAGGAGACTTAAGCTTCCCAAACGCTGGCAAAATCCATGAGACTTCCTCCCACCTTCTCCAAAGTCAGAGAAATTGAATAGTCAGGAACGATGATTGTGTGGTTAAGATTTACTTGACCAGTCTAGCACCTTCCTAGGTTTGTGCTGCTGGAACCTGTGAAGTCATGCAGAATACAACTTAGAGTCCTTCTTTGGATAAGATTATAAGGTTTTAAAAATGTCCTCATTTCTTATTTAATTTGATGAGCACTGATTGACTCAATGCCTGACATGGTTCTTAGAGTGTAATAACAGAGCAAAGCTCCTCTGGGTTCTCCGAGTTAGGCAATATTCTTATTGTACCTCGGTAAGATAAATATCTTATTTTTAATACCTGGCAAGACTTTGCATGAGTGTGAATATAACACAGTGTTTGGACATTTTCCCCACTGGTGACATGGTTGCAGCCATATTTGAATAATAATGCTGGCCTCCACCATTGCCAGCAGGAAGATTATAGCCTGATCACCAACATGCATGTGTTTGTGTGTTCCACCACTCAACTATAGTGTTGTGTGTTGTAGTCATTGTCTCATATTCATTGTAAGTTAAGTTATTGTCTTTGGTTGTGAGATTTTACATGGCTTTTAATTAGGCGTTTTTCTCCACAGAGCATAGTTCTTTAGAGGACATATATGTATGAGTAATTATACAACACATTCAATGGTTTTAAAATGTAGGGTTTAATAGCCAGTCCCATTGGGTTTCATAGAGAACAGCAAGACAGACGACATACTACCTCCTAGTGGAGGGTTTTGTTAACTAATCACCCAGAGACTTTAGGTCCTAAAGAACTAACCGTGAACCTCCAAAGTTTAAGCAATACCAAACTGGGAGTAGACTCCTTCTTTTCGAAGTTTGGGTGGTATGTTTCAGACCCTTCCGAGCAGGTCCAAAATTGACAAAGAGAAGTCCTGCCTGATTGCTTCCATCCTCTCCAGATAAACTAGAACTACTCTCCAGATGTCCAGGGAATGCATAGCAACTTCCTTAGGATACTGATGATCTGGATAGAAAACCAAAATAACCTCCTGTTGGGAATGAAAGGAAGAGTTCACCTTCAATCAATCAATCAATCAATCAATCGTTTTTCTCCACAGAGCATTGTTCTTCAGAGGACATATATGTATGAGTAATTATACAACACATTCAATGGTTTTAAAATGTAGGGTTTAATAGCCAGTCCCATTGGGTTTCATAGAGAACAGCAAGACAGACGACATACTACCTCCTAGTGGAGGGTTTTGTTAACTAATCACCCAGAGACTTTAGGTCCTAAAGAAGGCTGTTGATCTTGTTAGGCATATTTATGATGGTTGAAACATGTTGACCATGATGGGATGACAGGGTTACTAATCTCCACGTCAGAGCATCCACTAATAAATTAATAGATTAGGATAGCTCTAGGTAGTTTTCACCTTTTAGTTCTATATCACTGGTTGACGTGGAGTATATACTCCACTTTAAAGAACTATCAAAAAAACGTTTAAAACCCTTGCTCCCACACTTTGTGTGGTAGAGTTCACCTAGGACTCCTTTGGGTCTAGCGTGTGGAAAGTCAGATGATGTGGCATGCCACATCTGGATGTGAGTGAGAGACTTGCTTTTCCCAGAGAGATCGCTGCCCATGTAGACAAAAAGGCAATACTAATGATAATTGTGGAACTCTTATCATGTGTGTTTACTTGTGATAGGATGAGAAGGGTTTGGCATTGATTACCTCTCTCCTCTTCTTTTGTGATAAAGAGATTATTGAAATGAACAAACACTTCATTTCAAAATATTATAGTGCTCCTGAAACAACCAAAGAAGATGAGGACAATTGGTCTCACATCTCAAGTTTGGCCAGTGATTATTCTCCAGATGATCCCCCAGATTTGAGGGTGAACTCTACTTTCCTGACAGACACAACAGAAGTTACATAAGAGTAATGGTTAAAAAAAATATGATTTATACTTGATGTGCAGCTAACACCGCTACTGTAAATAAGAAACTGAAATGGAGTTGACCAGTGTGCATGGCACAGATAGTAAATCAAGGAGGACACTGCAATCATTTAGCCAGGGCTGGCTGAGTGGTGAGTACTGAGAAAAACTAAAGCTTCCAATTAACCAAAAACACTGAAATGAGCAAATGATGACAGCCTGCAGCAATAGAAAGATATTATTTACTAAAAAGAAGTTTAAGAAGATGTTTCCCATCCCTATCTTTTGTTTCATTAACTTGTTAGGCTGCCAGTGAAGATTTAAAACATTGTTCTATATTGTGGATCGCTTCCATGGAGAAGGTAAAAGCACACCACACTTGGAACAGGTATTTTACTTGCACTAATGACTTTTACCAAATACATGATTCATGTTCTGGTGGCTTGGGTCGTATGGCAAACTAAACTTTATCATGTAATATTTGAGGGAATCATTCTCCATCAACGCTTGCCTTTCACATTTTACTGAGACATATCCTTTAATTTCCCTTTTGTTAGCCTAAGTCCATCATCTCTAGCTTCTTCGGAGACCAATCAGTTAATTTAGAGAGACTAAACTAACCATCCAATTTTCTTGTTCAACAGTACACAGTTGTATCTCTTACAGATCAAATCTTAAAGTACCGTGGTGAACAGCCAGAAGAAGGACCATTGTCAATCTGCTTCAATGGGAAACAAGAGGGCTCAAAGAAGCATACTGATGTGGACTGGAGAGAGGTACATTAATTAGGAAAAAGCAAAGAAGTAGCTGAAATGGCAAACTCTAATAAGTGGTTGAATTTTTGTCTGCTTGACTGTGTGTTTATGGTTAGAGAGATCAGCAGATGGCTGTCTAGAATTGGTGGTAGAAGATTGATTCTTCTCACTCCTTAGGAAATAGCACACCACCGCACCAGTCAATACTCTGCCCTCCTGCTTCTCCTTATGTACCATGATGCTAATTACTTACCTTGACACTTCAATATTGACCTTTTTTTTGCATTCCACAGACCATATCTGCTGTAAGAAGAATACTCTATAGTGCTCCAGCTTTGCAATTCAGCCCTTTGCCTAAGACATCCAATGCCAGAAGAATGGAGATGCACAATCCATTTGTATACAGTATCATTTTTCTTTCCCTGATTATGACTAAGTTTTTAACTATGAGGGTCCTCCCTATTTTGCATTTTTCAAGCCTAAGTAAAAAAATCGAATGCATTAGCTAGATGATACTAAGAAAAAAGAAAATAACATGCATTGTAGTACTCAAAGCAAACAATTGTTTATATACAGTTGCACAGTAGCAAAACATTGCTGCTCATCAAACTAGGGCCAGGAAGTTTTTTTTGTGTGCTTCTTGGCTACAGGACCTACGTTTTACACATACTTAACCTGATACAGTAAGTAGCTGTGTAAGGTATATATTCATCGAGGACCATCACCGACCACTAGGTATTCTTTACAGGCAAACAAATATACTACCTGACAAATCATTCCTTTCCTTTTCGTTACTAAAAATAAAATGATTCCGTCTTACAGGCAGTTTCCTAAAAATGGTGTTCGTCCTTGACTCGCTTCAAACTGTTTTGCTATTTTGTCTTGTCACTCTGAAATCTAAGGGTAAATTCCGTCTCTCTGTATATATAACCACCGCACAGAGAGAAAGGAAGATCTGTACCAGAGTTGGGGGGTAAAATAAATTTCTGCCTTCATAACAAAAAGGGGTGGGTAAAGAAAGTGACAGACAGGAGGAAGTCAACTGTGGAACAGGCAATAAAGAAAACACAAAGAACTATGCAGGGATAACAAACACTAGCTCAAGTAAAGTTGAGAATATGGTACCGAAGGCACTAGTATATGTTAGGTGGGAATAGTTAAAAGCAAGAAATAATTAATAAAGATGAGGAATGACCAGCTCCAGCAGGAACGGCTTCTAAGGCTGGGACATCTCCTGCAGCACTATTGCCCTGGGCGCTGGCCATGCTGCTGGCGGTCTTCCCCCGCGTGACCTGCTGCATGGTTCTGTTCATTTCTTTTGAAATGAGGAAAGTTAAAAAAAATAACAATGATTACATTTAGCAGTACCCTCTGCAGAAGGGCATATTTACAAACATAACATTGTAAATAATGTCTATCTGACCAATCCTGTTCCTTCCGTCAACCTTCATCATAAAATGAGTTCTCTCTCCTACTCATAGTTGTCTCTCTTTGCCTACTGCACCTCATGGAGATGAAGACTGTATTAGCAGCATAAAGTAATGGAGGAACGCAACAACCCTCATATTAGACTAGTCTATTGACTCCCCTTAAATCAACCCAAGCAAGCATCTGGATCACCCTGGAACAGAATCCGGGCAATATGGTGTTCTCTTCATCCACTCCCAATCCTCTAGTCCCACGCCCTCCTTGATAAGCTACCAACGTGCTCTACTGCTCTGCATCATATGTACTCCCCAGAGAGTATATCTGGCCTCTTCACTACAAACAACCTACTAACCTACCAACTTACTATATTCTAATTAATTTATGTAATGTATATTATGATACACATTAAATGCATATAAACGCCTAATACACATGCATACACTGATATTTTAATAAATTCATTGATTGATGTTTTCAATATAATGATAATCTAAAACTATATATTTTTAATTTATATCAAGGGGTGCATATATATAAGTGAGCTTTATGTATTTAACAGCATAGCGTACATAAACACAAATATATATATATATTCACTGAAAAAACCATAGGTTTCACACCAGTTATAGTTAGCTGGAAATGTTACTGACATAAAACCATTGAAATTCCCACGTTATAGTTAGTTGGACTCACTATAACTTGCGCGCCTGCAATGCACTGCTGATGACGTCACATATTACATCACTCATGACATGGTCAGTGATATCACTCCTGAAATCACTGATGACACCATCCAGGGAATGTGTGTCTTTCTGAAAAATCAATATGTTTTATATTTTAGTTTCTATTTTTGAATATGTGTTTCAAGGGTTACATTACACTGAAAGGAGGTCTGTCACTCGGTCACAAGGATGGTGTCACTGTTTTTTTAATTCTTTTTTGTTGTTTTATATTTTTTAGTATCAGTATGAGTGTCTGTATGGTTTGGTGGGAATATTACTTAGCACATAGATGCATCAATGACTGACTCACTGTTTGTATGTGTTTTGAAGACAGCATATGTGCAGGACTGTATGGGTGGATGAGTGTGTATTATTATATTATTATTATTATTATTATATGAAACTTGTAACGCGCTCAGCTTACCCGGGGGCATCCCGGCGCGAATATATGTGTGTGTTAGTGAGTGAATGACTGTCTCACTAGTGTCTTAATGAGTAACTACATATGTTTTAATCTAGTATATGTGAGTATTGATGTATATAAGTGAGTATATGTGAGAGTGAGAGATTGTAAGAGTTCCTGTTTAAATAAGTATGTGTTTCTATAAGTGATTGTTTAAGAGAGTAAGTATGTGTAAGTTTCCTTAGAAGTAAGGTGGTAGTGTGTGTATAGTTGTATATGCAAATAAATGGATGATCAATAGTTTATTTGCATGTGTGATTATGTGTGTGAGTAACTTTTGGATGACTGTCGGTGTGTAACAGGATGTGTAGGTGTTTCACTACATATGATGAGTGAATATATGTATGAGTGACTATATAGAACTGTTGGTGAATGAGTGGATGTGTATATAGATGGTGGTATTACTGAATTGGTTATTGAAACTGGTATGGGTATCTCTATTTTTTTGAAAATTTTAGTTTCTATTTTTGAATATGTGTTTCAAGGGTTACATTACACTGAAAGGAGGTGTGTCACTCTGTCACAAGGAGTAATACCCTCACCAAACCATCCAGACACTCATACTGATACTAAAACATATAAAAAAACAAAAAAGAATAAAAAAAACAGTGACACCATCCTTGTGACCGAGTGACAGACCTCCTTTCAGTGTAATGTAACCCTTGGGCCTACAGGGGTGAGCTGCCGGCTGGGGCTGATCGTGTTCTTTGCGGGCTCCCAGCGGCAGCGGGCGCCATCTTGGCTTGGGCTTAGCTTCCCATCTCAGCCCTGCCACTCCCCCGCCGCTCCACCCCTATTTAGCAGCGTGTTCTCTCTCGCCCTTCGTGTTGACCAGTGGCCCGGTGGCAGTGGGCTGATTGGTTTATGCTTTGCGAGTGCTGCTTTCTTTCACAATTCGCCCCGCTGACTGCGAGCGGAGGCGCTACTCTGGCGAAGCTTGAATTTTAACTGTCACTAACTTACTTTTAAAATTGTGCAGGTCCTGACTTCTTTGGGCTTACAGGGGTGAGCTGCCGGCTGGGGCTGATCGTGTTCTTCGCGGGCTCCCAGCGGCAGCGGGCGCCATCTTGGCTTGGGCTTAGCTTCCCATCTCGGCCCTGCCACTCCCCCGCCGCTCCGCCCCTATTTAAACTGGCAATATGAGGCAGCGCAGCGGGCGCGACGGAAGCGCGCCGGAGTTGCGCCTGAGTTAAGCCCGTCTGCGCCCGTCCGCGGCCGACCGGGGCCAGGGGCACGAGATGCTGCTACTTTTATCTCTTATTCTTCGTCTCAGCTATGTACCTACTGGGCCTCCGGCAGTATTAGCCCCTCTACTACTACCCATCTACAGCACCTTGGCCTATATAGCTCCCCCCCACACTCCCCCCCTGGATTAGTATCACACCTAGCCGCACCAGTCCTCACACCCCCACCTGTCCTCCCTCCACTCCCAGTCCCCTCTGCTCAGTTGTTTACTACCTCGGCTACCCTTTTAAATACTAGGTCTGCTATAAGCCATCAATACGAGCTATTTGATTATATCGATTCCTATGAACCAGATCTCCTCTTCTTAACCGAGACCTGGTTCAAGACCGACTCCCTGCCTAATGTGCTTGCCGCCTTACCATCGACATATTCCGCCACCCGTGCGGACCGTCCCTAGGGCAAGCGAGGTGGTGGAGTGGCCTTAATAGCCCGTACTGATTTCAATTTCCAAATCCTTCCCTCCCCTCCTATCACCGATGTTGATTTCCTTGTAGCTCGTTCTACTTCCTATCAAATTCCCCTCACTTTCGTTCTTATTTACCGCCCCCCCCCAGCCCACCCCTTCGTTTCTCCCTGATATCCAGTCCCTCTTGGCCACTTTGGTAGTTAATAATTCTTCCGTACTGGTTCTAGGGGACCTTAATTACTGGCCCAATGACCCTGCCGAAAGCCCCCAATCTAAGGAATTTACCTGCCTCATGAAAAGTTTGAATTTTGTACCGCTCATCCACAGTCCCACCCACTTACATGGCCACATGTTAGATCAAATCTAGACACTGAATGTTCCATCCACACCTCCCACTATATCCCCTTGTCCATGGTCAGACCATTCCACCATCGCGTTCTCCCTTGCCCTAGCGCCTCTGGTCAAACCCCCCCTTCCCAAAAACACCTGGGTTCGGAGATGGGGTAAGGTAGACATGCGTTCCTTCTGCTCAGCCCTGGCCAAGACCTGTCCTGATCTAAACGGCCTGACAGCCACCCCACAGTTGGCCGTAATTAACAACTGGCTTACGGTGGCAGGTGATGAATTCGCCCCCCTCAAGCGGCTTTCAGTTAAACGGGCCCATGCAGCCAATCGGTGGTTTACTTCCGACCTTAAAGAAAAAAAACTAGCTGCAAGAAGGGCCGAACGTGTCTGGAGAAGAACTTACAACCCTGCCCAAAAAACCATCTACCTGGCCGCTCTGCAAACCTATAAAAAGAGCATCCTGGAAGCAAAAGCTGAATATTACACCAACAGGATTATGGTTGCTGAGTCACAATCGAAGGAAATCTTCTCTACTGTCCATGAACTTGCCTCATCCACCAGAGCTACGGCTACCATCCCCCCGTCCCAATCCCTCTGTGACTCGCTCAACGAGTTTTTTATAGACAAAGTTGTTAAAATTAAACACAACATCCCTCCGCCCTCCTCCACCTTTGTTGATCCTTCCCCTCCCCTCACCACCGTCAAACTGACTAATTTCCCACTTCTAACCGCTGACACCCTCTTCCCTTTGCTCCAACGGGTCAAATCAGGCTCTCCCTTGGATTTTGCTCCTGCCTGTACCCTCAGGGAAGTTTACTCAGCTTGCCCTACTCCCCCTCTGACCCTTCTTAACGATTCGCTTATCCACGGTCACGTTCCCAGTCTACACAAATCGGCGGTTGTCATCCCAATTTTAAAAAAATTGGACGCCGATCCTTCCTCCCCCTCTAATTACCGCCCCATCTCACTCCTCCCCTACCTTGCAAAAGTCCTTGAATCCCACATCACTTCTACTCTGAGCACTCATATTGAGGCAAATCATTGCCTCTCCCCTTGCCAAGCGGGTTTTCGTCCCCTGCATTCTACAGAAAAAGTGGTCATCTCTGTCATGGACAAGCTGCGTGAAGGTATCGACATCAACCTTCCGCAAGCCCTGATTCTCCTAGATCTATCCGCCGCTTTTGACACAGTGGACCATACCATCCTCCTTAACCGTGTCAGGGCGGCGGGTATAGAAGGCTTAGCCTTTTCTTGGCTGGAGTCCTTTCTTGCTGGGAGAACGCAGGAAGTCCGCTTGACTGGCTTTGCGGCGGCCTCTCGCAAGGTAGAATGCGGGGTTCCACAGGGTTCATCACTCTCCCCTCTTTTGTTTAATCTGTACATTTTTCCCCTCATTTTTATGTTACAGCAACTGGAGGTCACCGTGTTTAATTACGCGGATGACCTCCAGTTAATCTTCAATCTATCCCATTCATCTTCATCTGCCCTGAACGTTCAAACAACCATGACTCTCATTCAAGATTGGATGAACTGCAGCCACCTCAAACTGAATCCGGACAAGACCGAGCAGGTCCTGACCGGAGGTGGCTGCAGTCCCTGGTCCCCTTCCTTCTGGCCCCCTTCCCTTGGTGCCCCACCACTTCCTGTGTCCAAAGTGAAAACCTTGGGAATCCTTCTTAATCCTCAGCTCACCGTTTGCCCACAGGTCAGCTCCATGGTTTCTTCATGTTTCTTTTCCCTGAGAGTTATTAGGAAAGTCTCCCGTTTCTTTTCCCCCTCAGGACTGAAAATTATTATGCTGGCCATGGTATTGTCCCGTATAGACTATGGCAACATAGTCTTCAAAGGAGCCCCTGCATACATGATCCATCGACTTCAACTGGTGCAGAACCAGGCAGCCCGCCTGATCCATGGCCTACCCAGACACCATCGGGTCACTCCACTACTCAAAACGTTGCACTGGCTACCTGTGAGAGAGCGTGCCCTGTTCAAACTCGGTTGCCTTACGTATCAGGCTAGATCGGGCACCGCCCCCGAGTTCATCCGTTCTCTCATTAAGCCATATTGCCCAGGCAGAGAACTCCGCTCGGCCCATTTGGCCCTCCTTACCATCCCCCGCTTTAAAAAGCAGAGGGCGGGCGGAGCGAGATTCGCTGTCCTGGCTCCAACATTCTGGAACTCCCTCCCGGTTACTTTACGCACTTCACCTTCTTATCTTTTGTTTCGAAAAAACCTTAAAACCTTTCTGTTTACACAAGCCTATTCTTAAATCTCCTGTTGCTGCCACTTACTGATCACCACTAGCGCCATGAAACCGCTGGGTATGCGAGCGCTGTACAAATGTTTTTAAATTCAAATTTAAATTCAAATTGAAACACATATTCAACAATAGAAACTAAAATATAAAACATATTGATTTTTCAGAAAGACACACATTCCCTGGATGGTGTCATCAGTGATGTCATGAGTGATGTCACTGACCATGTCAAGAGTGATGTAATATGTGACGTCATCAGCAGTGCATTGCAGGCGCGCAAGTTATAGTGAGTCCAACTAACTATAACGTGGGAATTTCAATGGTTTTATGTCAGTAAAATTTCCAGCTAACTATAACTGGTGTGAAACCTATGGTTTTTTCAGTGAATTTAATAGGTTTTTTAAATGCTAATTCCTAACTATAACTAGTGTGAAACCTATGGTTTTTTCAGTGAATTTCAAAGGTTTTTAAATGCTAATTCCTAACTA
Organism: Lissotriton vulgaris; assembly: GCF_964263255.1. Classification (NCBI taxonomy): domain Eukaryota; kingdom Metazoa; phylum Chordata; class Amphibia; order Caudata; family Salamandridae; genus Lissotriton; species Lissotriton vulgaris. Next base: position 53,928,517 of record NC_141686.1, read on the forward strand.
TAACGTGTGTGAAACCTATGGTTTTTTCAGTGAATTTCAAAGGTTTTTTAAATGCTAATTCCTAACTATAACGTGTGGGAAACCTATGGTTTTTTCAGTGAATTTCATAGGTTTTTTAATAGCAAATTGTTGGGCTATATCTGGCTGATATTTGGGCTACATTTGTTTTTTTTTGTCTCTGGTGGCCATCTTTGGGCTACATTGTGGGACCCTTCTCTTGCAACTCCTGCAAGTTCGACGGCAACAAGAACAACTCCTCATCCACGAACACAAAACAGCTATCTGACACCAACCACCTAAAATGCATCCTGCTCAATACCCGCTCGGTCCACAGGCACGCCATCGACCTCTGGAATCTACTAGACACCATCTCTCCGGACGTCACCTTCCTAACAGAAACATGGATGAACGCCTCATCAGCCCCAGACATCACCATTGCCATCCCGGAAGGCTACAAGATCATCCGCAAGGACCGCATCGACCGAACAGGAGGAGGCATCGCTATCGTCCATAAGAATTCCATCCGCATCTCAACCAGCTCAGACGTCAACCTCGCTAGCGCCGAGCACCTTCACTTCCAGATCCTCACCGACCCCAAGACCACACTTAGAGGCACCCTCCTCTACCGGCCTCCAGGACCCCGTGCACAATTCAGTGACGACATCACTGACTTTATCACCCCACACGCCCTCCCCTCTGAGGAATACATTCTTTTGGGAGACCTCAACTTTCACCTGGAAAAGAACCATGACAGCAACGCCACAACCCTTCAGGACAATCTCGCCAACCTTGGACTCAAACAACTTGTCACTACCCCCACCCACATTGCAGGTCACACACTCGACCCTATCTTCACCTCCAGCAAACATGTCTCCTTCAGTCACACCACAGCTCTCCTTTGGACGGACCACAGCTGTGTTCACTTTATCTACAATAAGACCACAACCCACAACCATCCTCAACCTACTCTGCGTAGAAACTGGAACAAAATCACCATCGACCAGATCTCCTCATCGCTTCTTCAAAACCCCCCTGCACACTCCTCAAACCCCGACCAAGCAGCCATTAACCTCACCCAATGGCTATCCAACAGCGCCGACCTACTAGCACCGTTGAAAAAACGTCAAATTAAACTAGGCAGCAAAAACGCCTCCTGGTTCAACGATGATCTTAAGAAATCTAAGAAACTCTGTCGCTCCCTCGAGAAGGCCTGGAAAAAAGACCCAAACACCAGCACCAGGGACGCCTTCAAAAACGCCACCCGCATACACCACCAACTGATCCGGACTGCAAAGAAAGCGGCATTCAAAGATCGACTAGACAACAACGCCCACAACAGCAAGGAATTATTCAACATCGTCAAAGAGTTTACCAACCCCACTGCCAACTCCAACGACATCACTCCCTCTCAAACCCTTTGCGACTCCCTAGCTTCATTCTTCCACAACAAAATCGCAGACATCCACAACAGCTTCGACAACCGACCCGAAGACCAACCCACCCAACCCTCTGCAGGACCTTCACCCCCCTTGAACATCCTTAACGACTGGAACCCAATCTCCACTGAAGACACCATCCGCTTAATGAACTCCATCCACTCAGGATCCCCCACAGACCCTTGCCCTCACCACATCTTCAACAAAGCAGACTCCATCATTGCACCACACCTCCGAGACGTCATCAACTGCTCCCTCAACTCCGCCACCTTCCCGGAAAGCTGGAAACACGCCGAACTCAGCGCCCTTCTGAAAAAACCCACAGCTGACCCCACCGAACTCAAAAACTACTGCCCCATCTCGCTCCTTCCATTCCCGGCCAAAGTCATCGAGAAAGCTGTCAACAACCAGCTCGCCGCCTTCCTCGAAACCAACAAATCCCTCGACTCCTCACAGTCCGGCTTCTGAGCCAAACACAGCACTGAAACCGCCCTCATCGCAGCAACAGACGACATTCGAACCCTACTGGACAATGGAGACACAGTCGCCCTCATCCTCCTCGACCTCTCCGCAGCCTTCGACACAGTCTGTCATAGCACCCTATTACAGCGCCTCAGAAACATCGGAATCCAAGGAAAGGCACTGGAATGGATCACCTCGTTCCTCACCGGAAGAACCCAAAGAGTCCGCCTCCCACTATTCAAGTCAGAAGCCACTGAAGTCATCTGTGGCGTGCCACAAGGATCATCACTCAGCCCCACCCTCTTCAACGTATACATGAGCCCCCTCGCAGCCATAGCACGCCAACACAACCTCAACATCATCTCTTACGCTGATGACACTCAACTGATCCTATCACTCACCAAAGACCCTAACACCGCCAAAACCAACCTACATGAAGGAATGAAAGAAGTAGCCGAGTGGATGAAGCACAGCTGTCTAAAACTGAACTCTGACAAAACAGAAGTCCTTATCCTAGGTACCTCCCCCTCCGCCTGGGACGACTCTTGGTGGCCAGAGGCCCTTGGAAAAGCACCCGTCCCGACCGACCACGCACGGAACCTGGGCGTCATCCTGGACTCCTCACTCTCGATGACCAGACAAGTCAACGCCGTTTCATCATCCTGCTTCAATATTCTTCGCATGCTCAAAAAAACATTTCGCTGGATCTCCACCGAAACTAGAAAAACGGTCACCCACGCACTGGTCACGAGCCGCCTAGACTACGGAAACACCCTTTACGCCGGTACCACCGCTAAACTCCAGAAAAAACTCCAACGCATCCAGAACGCGTCAGCCAGACTCATACTAGACATCCCGCGTAAAGACCACATCTCTGGTCATTTGAAAAACATCCACTGGCTCCCCGTTAATAAGAGAATTACTTTCCGCCTCCTAACCCACGCACACAAAGCACTCTACAAACTTGGACCCGAATGCCTCAACACACGACTTTCCTTCTACACCCCCTCCCGCCAGCTACGATCCTCCAACCAAGCCCTTGCTACTGTACCTCGCATCAACAAAACCACCATGGGAGGTAGATCCTTCTCCTACCTGGCTACTAAAACCTGGAACTCACTTCCCACTCACCTTCGCCTCACTCAGAACCACCTAGTATTCAGAAAGCAACTTAAAACTTGGATATTCGATAAGTAATTCCCCACCCTTCTTCTAGCGCCTTGAGACCCTCTGGGTATGTAGCGCGCTATATAAATCTTTTGACTTTGACTTTGACTTTGACTTTATATATATATAGCCCAATGTAGCCCAATACATATTTCTTCAAAGTTCATTTTCGTAAAAACCACTGGAGCATATATCTTGAGGCATAGCAAAGGCACATCGGGTTACCAGTCCCTACAATTTTGCCAAGTTTGGTGGAAATCCATTCAGCCGTTCGGGCTAAAAGTGAGTTCAACTGCCTTATGGAAATTAACATGGGGAAAACACGTTTTGGGACCCCCTTTTATCTCGGCCCCCGCTTGACGAATCCCCCCCCACATTTTCAGGGAAGGAGCGGAGCGGAGCAGGCCACGAACTTTGAGAAATTCGCGAAGATTCGTCCACTGACGCCAAAGTTATTCCCAATAGAATGTTGCGGATTTCCTATGGAAAGTAGATCCTAACTATAACTACCTACTGGCGACCGCATGTAGGTAGTAGATATATATATATATATATATATATTGACCACCAAAAGAAATTATTGTCCGCACTCGCTCAATACGATAGGGGGTTCATGTGAGTCTCTTGTTTAATAAACCCAAACTATCGTATTGAGCGAGTGCGGACAATAATTTCTTTTGGTGGTCAATTTTAAGTAGGGGGACGTTCATCCCTACTGTCTGGCACCAACCATGCAAAGTGTGCACCTCCCAGTGAACGGATTGGTGGATAAATATATATATATATATATATATATATATATATATATATATATATATATATATATATATATATATAAAAATATATGAACGCTCCAACTTGCCCTCGCAAAAAGCAGCACTCAAACCCAGCGTTCCTTGAAAGGCTTTTATTCAGGTACAAACGTCCATTGCCACACGATGTCGGCTTCAGTTGTTCCAATCTTCATCGCCTGACGCGTTTCGAAGGAGTTCCCTTCTTCCTCAGAGGCTGGTTGGAACAAGTACGTCCACGTCTCCCACCTGTTTAAGTGCATGTTTCCACACCCTCTCCCTGGATCGGAGGTCACATGGCCTGTGGAGCATTGTGGGAGACGTAGTTTATTCGTGCTGTCCTGTTAAAGTTCAAAGCCCGCAGATGAGCCTCGTGTGGTAATCTTTGTTTTAAATCCTTCGCTGGTTTTCCGCAATGTAGTTCTTGTGGATTCTGAACTTGCGGCCCCCGTTGTGGGGTGGTGCCAGCTAAGGCGGCAGGGCCACCGCCTAATATGAACGCTCCAACTTGCCCTCGCAAAAAGCAGCACTCAAACCCAGCGTTCCTTGAAAGGCTTTTATTCAGGTACAAACGTCCATTGCCACACGATGTCGGCTTCAGTTGTTCCAATCTTCATCGCCTGACGCGTTTCGAAGGAGTTCCCTTCTTCCTCAGAGGCTGGTTGGAACAAGTACGTCCACGTCTCCCACCTGTTTAAGTGCATGTTTCCACACCCTCTCCCTGGATCGGAGGTCACATGGCCTGTGGAGCATTGTGGGAGACGTAGTTTATTCGTGCTGTCCTGTTAAAGTTCAAAGCCCGCAGATGAGCCTCGTGTGGTAATCTTTGTTTTAAATCCTTCGCTGGTTTTCCGCAATGTAGTTCTTGTGGATTCTGAACTTGCGGCCCCCGTTGTGGGGTGGTGCCAGCTAAGGCGGCAGGGCCACCGCCTAATATGAACGCTCCAACTTGCCCTCGCAAAAAGCAGCACTCAAACCCAGCGTTCCTTGAAAGGCTTTTATTCAGGTACAAACGTCCATTGCCACACGATGTCGGCTTCAGTTGTTCCAATCTTCATCGCCTGACGCGTTTCGAAGGAGTTCCCTTCTTCCTCAGAGGCTGGTTGGAACAAGTACGTCCACGTCTCCCACCTGTTTAAGTGCATGTTTCCACACCCTCTCCCTGGATCGGAGGTCACATGGCCTGTGGAGCATTGTGGGAGACGTAGTTTATTCGTGCTGTCCTGTTAAAGTTCAAAGCCCGCAGATGAGCCTCGTGTGGTAATCTTTGTTTTAAATCCTTCGCTGGTTTTCCGCAATGTAGTTCTTGTGGATTCTGAACTTGCGGCCCCCGTTGTGGGGTGGTGCCAGCTAAGGCGGCAGGGCCACCGCCTAATATGAACGCTCCAACTTGCCCTCGCAAAAAGCAGCACTCAAACCCAGCGTTCCTTGAAAGGCTTTTATTCAGGTACAAACGTCCATTGCCACACGATGTCGGCTTCAGTTGTTCCAATCTTCATCGCCTGACGCGTTTCGAAGGAGTTCCCTTCTTCCTCAGAGGCTGGTTGGAACAAGTACGTCCACGTCTCCCACCTGTTTAAGTGCATGTTTCCACACCCTCTCCCTGGATCGGAGGTCACATGGCCTGTGGAGCATTGTGGGAGACGTAGTTTATTCGTGCTGTCCTGTTAAAGTTCAAAGCCCGCAGATGAGCCTCGTGTGGTAATCTTTGTTTTAAATCCTTCGCTGGTTTTCCGCAATGTAGTTCTTGTGGATTCTGAACTTGCGGCCCCCGTTGTGGGGTGGTGCCAGCTAAGGCGGCAGGGCCACCGCCTAATATGAACGCTCCAACTTGCCCTCGCAAAAAGCAGCACTCAAACCCAGCGTTCCTTGAAAGGCTTTTATTCAGGTACAAACGTCCATTGCCACACGATGTCGGCTTCAGTTGTTCCAATCTTCATCGCCTGACGCGTTTCGAAGGAGTTCCCTTCTTCCTCAGAGGCTGGTTGGAACAAGTACGTCCACGTCTCCCACCTGTTTAAGTGCATGTTTCCACACCCTCTCCCTGGATCGGAGGTCACATGGCCTGTGGAGCATTGTGGGAGACGTAGTTTATTCGTGCTGTCCTGTTAAAGTTCAAAGCCCGCAGATGAGCCCGTGTGGTAATCTTTGTTTTAAATCCTTCGCTGGTTTTCCGCAATGTAGTTCTTGTGGATTCTGAACTTGCGGCCCCCGTTGTGGGGTGGTGCCAGCTAAGGCGGCAGGGCCACCGCCTAATATGAACGCTCCAACTTGCCCTAGCAAAAAGCAGCACTCAAACCCAGCGTTCCTTGAAAGGCTTTTATTCAGGTACAAACGTCCATTGCCACACGATGTCGGCTTCAGTTGTTCCAATCTTCATCGCCTGACGCGTTTCGAAGGAGTTCCCTTCTTCCTCAGAGGCTGGTTGGAACAAGTACGTCCACGTCTCCCACCTGTTTAAGTGCATGTTTCCACACCCTCTCCCTGGATCGGAGGTCACATGGCCTGTGGAGCATTGTGGGAGACGTAGTTTATTCGTGCTGTCCTGTTAAAGTTCAAAGCCCGCAGATGAGCCTCGTGTGGTAATCTTTGTTTTAAATCCTTCGCTGGTTTTCCGCAATGTAGTTCTTGTGGATTCTGAACTTGCGGCCCCCGTTGTGGGGTGGTGCCAGCTAAGGCGGCAGGGCCACCGCCTAATATGAACGCTCCAACTTGCCCTCGCAAAAAGCAGCATGCACTTAAACAGGTGGGAGACGTGGACGTACTTGTTCCAACCAGCCTCTGAGGAAGAAGGGAACTCCTTCGAAACGCGTCAGGCGATGAAGATTGGAACAACTGAAGCCGACATCGTGTGGCAATGGACGTTTGTACCTGAATAAAAGCCTTTCAAGGAACGCTGGGTTTGAGTGCTGCTTTTTGCGAGGGCAAGTTGGAGCGTTCATATTAGGCGGTGGCCCTGCCGCCTTAGCTGTCACCACCCCACAACGGGGGCCGCAAGTTCAGAATCCACAAGAACTACATTGCGGAAAACCAGCGAAGGATTTAAAACAAAGATTACCACACGAGGCTCATCTGCGGGCTTTGAACTTTAACAGGACAGCACGAATAAACTACGTCTCCCACAATGCTCCACAGGCCATGTGACCTCCGATCCAGGGAGAGGGTGTGGAAACATGCACTTAAACAGGTGGGAGACGTGGACGTACTTGTTCCAACCAGCCTCTGAGGAAGAAGGGAACTCCTTCGAAACGCGTCAGGCGATGAAGATTGGAACAACTGAAGCCGACATCGTGTGGCAATGGACGTTTGTACCTGAATAAAAGCCTTTCAAGGAACGCTGGGTTTGAGTGCTGCTTTTTGCGAGGGCAAGTTGGAGCGTTCATATTAGGCGGTGGCCCTGCCGCCTTAGCTGGCACCACCCCACAACGGGCGCCGCAAGTTCAGAATCCACAAGAACTACATTGCGGAAAACCAGCGAAGGATTTAAAACAAAGATTACCACACGAGGCTCATCTGCGGGCTTTGAACTTTAACAGGACAGCACGAATAAACTACGTCTCCCACAATGCTCCACAGGCCATGTGACCTCCGATCCAGGGAGAGGGTGTGGAAACATGCACTTAAACAGGTGGGAGACGTGGACGTACTTGTTCCAACCAGCCTCTGAGGAAGAAGGGAACTCCTTCGAAACGCGTCAGGCGATGAAGATTGGAACAACTGAAGCCGACATCGTGTGGCAATGGACGTTTGTACCTGAATAAAAGCCTTTCAAGGAACGCTGGGTTTGAGTGCTGCTTTTTGCGAGGGCAAGTTGGAGCGTTCATATTAGGCGGTGGCCCTGCCGCCTTAGCTGGCACCACCCCACAACGGGGGCCGCAAGTTCAGAATCCACAAGAACTGCATTGCGGAAAACCAGCGAAGGATTTAAAACAAAGATTACCACACGAGGCTCATCTGCGGGCTTTGAACTTTAACAGGACAGCACGAATAAACTACGTCTCCCACAATGCTCCACAGGCCATGTGACCTCCGATCCAGGGAGAGGGTGTGGAAACATGCACTTAAACAGGTGGGAGACGTGGACGTACTTGTTCCAACCAGCCTCTGAGGAAGAAGGGAACTCCTTCGAAACGCGTCAGGCGATGAAGATTGGAACAACTGAAGCCGACATCGTGTGGCAATGGACGTTTGTACCTGAATAAAAGCCTTTCAAGGAACGCTGGGTTTGAGTGCTGCTTTTTGCTAGGGCAAGTTGGAGCGTTCATATTAGGCGGTGGCCCTGCCGCCTTAGCTGGCACCACCCCACAACGGGGGCCGCAAGTTCAGAATCCACAAGAACTACATTGCGGAAAACCAGCGAAGGATTTAAAACAAAGATTACCACACGGGCTCATCTGCGGGCTTTGAACTTTAACAGGACAGCACGAATAAACTACGTCTCCCACAATGCTCCACAGGCCATGTGACCTCCGATCCAGGGAGAGGGTGTGGAAACATGCACTTAAACAGGTGGGAGACGTGGACGTACTTGTTCCAACCAGCCTCTGAGGAAGAAGGGAACTCCTTCGAAACACGTCAGGCGATGAAGATTGGAACAACTGAAGCCGACATCGTGTGGCAATGGACGTTTGTACCTGAATAAAAGCCTTTCAAGGAACGCTGGGTTTGAGTGCTGCTTTTTGCGAGGGCAAGTTGGAGCGTTCATATTAGGCGGTGGCCCTGCCGCCTTAGCTGGCACCACCCCACAACGGGGGCCGCAAGTTCAGAATCCACAAGAACTACATTGCGGAAAACCAGCGAAGGATTTAAAACAAAGATTACCACACGAGGCTCATCTGCGGGCTTTGAACTTTAACAGGACAGCACGAATAAACTACGTCTCCCACAATGCTCCACAGGCCATGTGACCTCCGATCCAGGGAGAGGGTGTGGAAACATGCACTTAAACAGGTGGGAGACGTGGACGTACTTGTTCCAACCAGCCTCTGAGGAAGAAGGGAACTCCTTCGAAACGCGTCAGGCGATGAAGATTGGAACAACTGAAGCCGACATCGTGTGGCAATGGACGTTTGTACCTGAATAAAAGCCTTTCAAGGAACGCTGGGTTTGAGTGCTGCTTTTTGCGAGGGCAAGTTGGAGCGTTCATATATAAATATATATATATATTACCTACTGGCGGTCGCCAGTAGGTATATATAGTTAGGACCTAGTTTCCATAGGAAATCCGCAATATTCAATTGGGAATAACTTTGGCGCCGGTTGATCATACTATGTGAATTTCTCAAAGAAGATGGCGCGTTACGCTCCGCTCCTTCCCTGAAAGTTTCGGGGGGATTTGTGAAGCGGGGGCCGAGAAAAAAGGGGGGTCCCAAAACGTGTTTTCCCCATGCAATTTTCCATAGGACCTTTGGACACGGCTACAGCCCGAACAGCTGAACGGAATTACAAGAAATTTGGCAAAATGGTAGAGTCTGATTCGCAGATCACGCTTTTGCTTAAATGGTGTAAATCCCTCCAGTAGTTGCTGAGAAAATTCAAGTTGAAATCAATTACATATCTATAAGCGCGCACAGTGCGAGCACCGTGCGTGCACCGTGCAAGCACCCCGCGATTTTTCAAAAAAAAAAAAAATACTTTTTAGGGGCCTTGGGGGTCCTTGTGGGACCCCCTGAGCAGGCCTAGAGGGTCAGGGTGCTTCTACCCTGCCCCCTTTTTGAGTTCCACACATTTGTTTTCCTGCTTTCCTGTGCCTTAGTCTAATGAGGCACAAGATGGCTGCCAACTGTTTCTGTTTTGGAGTGTTGATAGACAGTAGCAGCCAATCAGCATGCCTTCCAGAGAAAGTTGCATGCTCATTGGCTGTCAACACTACAAACCAGGAAGTGTTGGCATCCATCTTGTGCTAGGTAAACCGAGGCACAAAAGAAGCAGAGCTCACAGCCCACACAGCTCTCACAGCCCACACAGCTCTCACAGTCCACACAGCTTTCACAGCCCACACAGCTCTCACAGCCAACACAGCTCTCACAGCCCACACAGCCCTCACAGCCCACATAGCCCACACAGCCCTCACAGCCCTCACAGCCCACACAGCTTTCACAGCCAACACAGCCCATAGAGTTCTCACAGCCCACACAGCTCTCACAGCCCACACAGCTCTCACAGCCCACATGGCTCACACTCTCACAGCCCAAACAGCTCTCACAGCTCTCACAGCCCACAGAGACCTCACAGCCCACACAGTCCTCACAGCCCAAACAGCTCTCACATCCCACACAGCTCTCACAGCCCAGACAGCTCTCACAGCCCGCCTAGGTAGACCGAGGCACAAAAGAAGCAGAGCTCACAGCCCACACAGCTCTCACAGCCCACACAGCTCTCAGAGCCCACACAGCCCTCACAGCCCACACAGCCCACACAGCCCTCACAGCCCTCACAGCACACACAGCTCTCACAGCCAACACAGTTCTCACAGCCCCACAGGTCTCACAGCCCACACAGCTCTCACAGGCCTCACAGCCCACACAGCCCTCACAGCCCACACAGCCCTCACAGCCCACACAGCTCTTACAGCCCACACAGCTCTCACAGCCTTCACAGCCCACACTCTCACAGCCCAAACAGCTCTCATAGCCCACACAGCTCTCACAGCCAAACAGCTCTCACAGCCCACACAGCTCTCACAGCCCACACAGCTCCCACAGCCCACACAGCTCTGGCAAAGATAATACCAGCAGAGAACAAGCACTGGCAAAGACAATAACGGCAGCAAACAAACACTGGCAAAGACAATAACGGCAGAAAAAAAAGGCAAAGACAATAATGGCAGCAAAAAAAAACACGGACAAAGGCAATACCAGCAGCAAACCAACACTGGCAAAGATAATACAATGAGGGGGGCAGGGGCGCAAAAAACGGCACAATCAGGGGACAGAAGGCCCGACAAACGGCACAATCAGTGGGCAGAAGGCAAGAAAAAACGGCACAATTAGTGGGCAGAAGGCAACAAATACGGCACAATCAGGGAGCAGAAGGCAAAAAATACAGCACAATTAGGGTACAGAAGGCAAGAAATATGGCACAATCAGGGTGCATGAGGCAGGAAATACGGCATAATCAGGGGGTCAGAAGCCAAGAAATACGGCACAATCAGGGGGGCAGAAGGCAAGAAATATGGCCCAATCAGAGAGCATCTTGCTTCGGTCCAAAAATCGGATCCCTAGGGCTGCTCAGGTGGTCCCACAAAGATATTAACATATTTAAACGTTATCCGCTAATAGAATTTGCATTTTCAAAACCTTGCATATTCACTGAAAAAACCATAGGTTTCAGGCCTTATTCAGGTAGGAATTGGCATTTAAAAAACCTTTGAAATTCACTGAAAAAACCATAGGTTTTAGGCCTTATATAGTTAGGAATTAGCATTTAAAAAACCTTGAAAATTCACTGAAAAAACCATAGGTTTCAGGCCCTATATAGTTAGGAATTAACATATAAAAAACCACTGAAATTGCTCCTATATTGTTAGTTGAACTAACTATATATTTCGCGCATTCGCAATCCACTGCTGATGATGTCACATATTACATCATACATGACATGGTCAGTGACATCACTGATGACATCACTGATGACATCTCAAATGACATCACTGATGACATCACTGATGACATCATCCAGTGTCTGTGTGTTTTTGTAAAGTTTAAATATGTTTTACATATTTAAGAATGAGTGGATGTATAAGAGTATGGATGAAGGATTTGATTGTATAAGTGAGTAAGTATGTGTTAGTATATCTGTGAAAATGTAAGCTGTTCTGTGTTTAACTGTATAGATGAAGAAATCAAAGTGTGATTGATTCTTTACAGGACTGACTAGGTGTGTGAGTAACTCCATGGATGAGTGGCAGTGTGTGAGTGTCTGCATAGGTGTATGAGTGCATATGATAGTGTTGTAATGATGAGTGACTGTATGTACGAGTGATTGTATGGCTGAATGAGTGAATGTGTGTGTAGACATAGGAATCAGTGAGTGTGTATGTAGTAACTGGTATTGGTGTGTCAATGGTTTCATAAATGATACTCTGTATTTAACACTAGGTGTAACAGAGGTTATATTAGAGTGTAAGGAGGAGCATTGTATTATCACATGAAGTATATCATCAGTGGTGTGATCATTGATGTCAAATTAGATGTCATCAGTGATGTCATCAGTGATGTCATTTGAGATGTCATCAGTGATGTCATCAGTGATGTCACTGACCATGTCATGAATGATGTAATATGTGACATCATCAGCAGTGGATTGCGAATGCGCGAAATATATAGTTAGTTCAACTAACTATATAGGAGCAATTTCAGTGGTTTTTTATATGTTAATTCCTAACTATATAGGGCCTGAAACCTAAGGTTTTTTCAGTGAATATATATATATATATATATATATATATATATATATATATATAGTGCATAATATAAATGTACACATTCGCATTTATATATAAAATACATTGTATTCTCTCAATAATATGCATGTGTGTTATATATAAAATATATTTGTATATATTATAAAATACATAATTATAGTTATATGATGTATACATTATTTTCTATATATATGTATATAAAGAATATACACAATGTAAATGTCCCAGTAATGTAAAACGCCTGACTAGTAATACATCACTCACCTGGCCCCACCACTTGGCTGACGAGCAGGTCCAGCAGTTCTTGCTCCCTGTCCAGAATGTCAGCCCGGCGGTGCGTTACTATGAGTGAATGAATGAATTCGTACTTGTATAGCGCACTTATACCCTGAGGCGTCTTGGCGCTGTACGCATACCGCTGTGGAACCCTTCCTGGCCTTTCCCTGTGAAATGCCCACTCCTGGGCACCCCAAGGTGAAGCCAGGCATCCCAGCGCTGGTCGGGCCATTGTGGAGATTAAGCAAGCTATTGCCCAGAGTTGCAGAGTGGGACCCATGATTAGAATAGGCATAGAGGCGAGAATTATCAGGTCCGAGGAAATTGAGCCCAAGACCCGTCAAGGTGGGAATTGAACCCTGGTCACGGGCCAGACCTCTGCATCAGGGTCTGCCGCTCTAACCTTTGAGCCACACTTCACACTAGCTGCATTTGCACAAGACCCCAGTGTGGCGGCGCATGCAGTGCCACACTCCCCCCCCACTGCAGCTGCAGCTTTGCCAAGCCGTAACTCTTGCCGTTCCACTGCCAGATGCCACCATCAGAGGTAGGTGGAGTTTCTCAAAACAAATGACCACCACCTCTGAAAAACGTGGCGGGGAGTCAGGCCATCATGCTGTCGTCATCTACGGGGGTGTGGGACACCATAGCAGTGTTGTCTGCCTCTGCTATAGCTGAGTTGGGTGGGGTAGGTGTAAAAAAACTGTAGAACAAATATATAAAATAAAGATACATGGGAGTGAGAGACTATTATAAAAAAGTGAAAATATAGTTGAAAAAGGGTGACAGATGAAGCAGAATGGGTTTAGAATGGGTTGGACGGGGCCTTAGGGAGCAGGAAACATGAGAGGATGACTAGGCATAGTGACAGCAAGGTGCAGTTTGTGCTGTTTTTCATTGTGATATGCATTACCAGTGTCATTTTTCTGACTCTACGTGCACAAGATGCACCTGGCGTAATTCATCGCAATCGCACAGATTTTTTTTTCCGCATAAGTACCCTACACTGAATTAAACAACAACCCTGATACCTCGGACACCCACCGGAGATCAAAGAGAAACGTAGTCTAACCATCCATTTAGGAACTCGTGCTCAGATTCTTATCCTTGCTGATTCAGCAGGTAATGAGGAAAACATGGTTGGGTGGTCATGCCCTGTTACTGTGCCCTCTGAGTTTTCCAAGGACATATTTGCTGGGTTAAATCTGGTAGAATATTTCCATTAAAAGTCACTCAGAATTTGGGAACAACCTGCAAAAAGTGGAGCGGAAAACCGACTTCCACTGTAATTCACAATGCGACAGGGAAAAGGTAATTATTTTGAATCCTGATGCCACACTGGTGATTTTGGGTGTGGAACTAACAACTCATAATTCAGTGCAAGTGTCTCAGAAGTAGGGGTGGGTGAAGAATTCCACTCTGGCGGTGGAGTTCATGGAGTTTTGCCCACTCGGCGCTCTGCGCAGAGTGCTTAGTTTCTAAAAACTCCACAAAGTGACGTTGAACTGAGTTTTTTCTCTCGAGCAGCTTGCCATCGGTAAGTTGCCGAGCACCCGTGACAAAAAATCATGCTCTAGACCTCCGCCTGGCATGATTTCTCATTGTGGGCAGTCCCGGCAGGTCGCGACCGCTCGAGTTTAGAAATCAGCCATTCGTGTTGAGGAAGCTGCTGTTCCAGTAGAATGTCTACTCGAGCTGGCAGAGCGCAGCAGCATCCTCTGGAGTGACACAGAGTGCCATTTGTGCTCATTTAAAGAACAGGACTAACTCATGGCACTAAAAATCAGTGCAAGCAGTGTGACTTAACACACTACCACGGCCGGAACTCGGCCGAGCGCAGTTTTTCTGGCACTTTGAGGCATTCCGCGGAGTAAAACTCTGCGAACTCTGGGGCATATTACCAAGCAATAGCGATAATTATCGCTATTGCTTGGTTAGCGAGAAAAAATTATCGCCGAGATGCGGCGATTTTTATCGCAGGTAAACCTTGGTATTACCAAGGTTTATCGCAAATGCGATAAAAATCAGCCGCAATGCATGAATATCGCTGAAAAGTCAGCGATATTTAGGCATTACCGGGCTAATGCTCTTAGCCATGTTATCCACCTCCCATTGGATAACATGGCTAAGAACTGCTCAGGGCAGGTGTTTCCAGTCGCTAGCATCTTGGCACGCCCACTTTGCATGTCATTAGTGATAAATATCACTGACATGCAGTCGGGGCCCAAGATGGTTGCTATCTCCTACTAGCTGTCGCTAACTGGTGTTAGCGACAGCTAGGTAATAGGGAGATAATTTTATCTCCGCTTTCTTGGCTTTTAAAGCCAAAAAAGCGGAGATAAACCCCCTTGATAATATGCCCCTCTGCCCAGGTGTCAACAGTGCTTGAGAAAAAGCTCCATATGTTCGCACCGTTTTTAGGAGTCTTAAACAAAATTTTGAAGCCTGTAACCATATAAAGGATCCTTTCGAAGTACCAGCAGCGCAGAACATCGGTACCAGAATCACCCCTTTAAAACAAGTGCGTTCACTTTTCGTTTAAGAAGAATTCCCCACACAAAGAGGCAACGAAGGCCTCAAAACAATGCCACACTGTGCCTGGACACTAAAGTCTATCAGCATTAGTGTCATAGAAAATTGACCTTAACTGTTTCCCCAGCAATACACAGTAATAAACATGCAACAAAACTGTGTGCACACCCTGGCTTCCCACACATATAAAATCCTGGCTCCGTCTGGAAGTGAGAGTGAGATTCCCATGGAACCCTGCCAGTTGGGCCATGGCTCTGCCACCCAGGCTGGAAATACTGCATGAAAGGCACCAGGAATGGCGCAATAGATGCCAGTTGCAGCCTGATCACAGCCCCAGAGGATTTGTAATATTAGGGGCAGATGTAAGGAGGGGATTAAAGATGTGACAGGCTGGTGTGATGAACGTTTGCAGCAGAGAATTAACTGCGCGCTTCAAAACTTGAGTACCATTGCCATTTTGAAAACAGATCTGATCTATTTGAAAGTTTATCATTTATTCATTTTATTTACTTCAGGGATGTTCAGAGCTGACAAGCTTTGGTTTTTCAGATTTCGAGAAAAGTGCAAATATATTGAGGTTTCCGAAGATTTTCGCAGGGGCTTCTGTTTGAAGTTTAGGACACTGGCAGTAATTCTAATTTAGATACATTATTATTTAGATGATGCCATTGAAGATACACTGTGCAAAAATATTTCTCATACTTTTGTTTCCTCTGCTTTTGTTCGTAAAAAATCTGCTGTGTTGGGTCACCATGCACAGCATTCCGTACTTTAAGTTTGGTTCACATTCCCACGGCCCTCTCTTTGAAATGATGCTTGTGTGACAATATATCGGGGTCGATAACATTGGCCAACAATATAAATCCACTACATTGCCTACCACTACATCATCAAGGTAAGTATGTAATTATTAGTCTTCCATCGACAGACACTAACTTAGATTTACCTTGCGATATAATGGTTAGGATGATACAGTGAACGCAGTGTTATTGACATGCAACATGTTATTAGATAATTTGGAGATCTACCTCTTGGATATATTTATATTTTCATTTACCTTGATTTAATGCACCAGAATGCATCACATGTAGGAAAGGAAAACAGAATAAATTATCAGACTTTAAGTAGGCATATGTGTATGGATATCAAATTCAAATTCAAGATAGATATGAATATCTTAGATGAGCTAATACCTGGTGAGGTGTCTTAGCACAAAAATGGAACACACAGCCAGCATTGGATAATTTTTTTAATATCTTTATTTTAGTCTTTTGTGACATTTCCATGTTGTGACGGTAGGGTGCAATATAGTTCATTTTGTGTCAGATGCATTTCCTAGGTGCACTCAGTCAGCTGTGGTAACTGACGATGGTTACAAGGATTGATGTCTTTGGGGAACCTATGTGGGTGTTTTGTACTAACAGATGAGAGTCTGGAATAAATAGCCTGCTGCTTTGTTTTGAGAAGGAATACATTCAGTTTGCAATTTCTAAGAATGTTTTCATATGTCTTACTCTTGTCCAAAACATTCTCCCACTGCAGAGGGAATTCCGTTGATCTCAATCGAAGCTTGTTGCCTGACATTACCTCTTTCTCCTTCCTCGTTAGTGTCCTTACTCTATGAGGGACTGTCTCCACCCTGAAGACAGGCAAAGCCATGTTTAGCACTCTACAGAAACGTGTTTACATTGTTTTTTCCTTGTTTATATATAATATAGGTTCCTCCAGAGCGATAAAGAATAGGATGTCTCTTATTAGGCCTGCCTTGACAGCGCAGCTATTGCCAGGCCTTATGTGATCATCTTGGAAACAGCCTCCAGGAGTACCACAGAGAGGCTTTAGCTCTGCCAACATGTTGAAGGATAGGAACGAATGTTTTGATTGGATAGAAATGGGAAACATCCTTTACAACGAAACATTTTCCACGCAGTACCTTAACAACGCAGGAATTACAACGCAAGTCGTTACATCGACTTGCGCTGGAGGGCGCTGTAGGATAGGGAATAGTTTAATTTACTATCCAAAACCTTCCCTACTATCCACGGGGACTGGAGTTGGAATAGTAAATTAAACTGTTCACCATCCAGCGCCCCCCCGAACGCAAGTCGTTGTAACGACTTGCGTTGTAAAACCTGCGTTGTAAAGGCATGCGTGGAAAAAGCCTGCGTTGTAACGACATACATCAGATAGAAATGATGTGCTTCCACTGAAAAAGTTGTTATCCTCCAAGAGCTGCAATCATTTGTTTAGCTATTGTGTTACAACAGAGCTTGACCTTCAGGCCAAACACAAATCAAAACAATGGTATATATCTCTGCTTACTACCTCTTAATACCATCCTTGCCTGAAGACTACAAACTCTTTACAAACTCCTAATGGTCTCTCAGGGTCCTTACATGCTGAAAGAAGGGAGAGCTCGAAGGCGAAATACTGGGAAGAATTTGGAATCAACATTTCTAGGGTAAGCCTCAAGGCCTCATTCGTGGTCTCTGATATTCCTATCGCCCCCTCCCTCCATGCAGTTGTCAATGCCCCTGGTATCAGGAACTCTGGGAAGGAGGTTGTAGAGAGCCAGTGTAAGCACTCTCAGGAGTGCATTTTGCTGTTTATGTAAAGTGAAGCCATGCCGCAATGCCATTTGGGAGAAAAGAGTTCCGCCCCACTAATGGATTCAGGTATGGGATGTTGGATGTTTTGCTGTTATAACACAATTCGGTGAAACCGTTATCATGACATTGCTGCATCTTTAGACATAAATGTTCAAACTCTGTCTGTGCTTATTGGTATAAAATTAGCATCCGCTTTTTGCTTGCCCCCTGGTACTAATAGGTACGGAATTCACAACATTTTTTTTTTAATGGAAAATGATTGGTAAATGCACTGAAAGCCCTTATTCACACATGTCACTGGATTTTTTGCAGCTCCCCACATATTCTAAGTGACCCCAAAGTAATATGTCAGCCAATGACAGAATACACCAAATATTAGTATATGACTATTCTCAATTTTTTCATTACAAAGAAGGCCACTGGAATGATACAATTTTGAGGTTGCATCGTTTTCCTCATGAACATAGATTTTCCACTTTTGCCACTTAATCCATCATCTGATGCATGATTTGCAGATTTACAAAAAAATGCCTAGCTCAAAAGTTACTAAAAGAAATGACATGCAGTGAGAAGCCCTTCACAAAGGTTGACTGGTCTCTTTTCTGTAGCTTTTTTCTATATTTGGGTGTCAAAGTGGTACTAATGAGGTGAAACTTTGACCATATAGTGTTAACTTCTGTAAATATTCCAAAATAATGAGGCATCACTCACACAAAATGTGCCGCATTATACTGTATATTTTGCCTTTTTTTCTGCATAATTTAATCAACCCTGCCACATAATTTGGCCCGCCACTGCCAACATAATTATATTGACACTTGTTATAATGGTTTATCTAGGTAAGGTAAATTTGACTTTTCAGGTCTGACTTGACAGTGCAGCCAACTAGATGACATCTTTTTAGCGATTCTTTAAAATATGCAAAGAGTTGGCTTTGGCTTGACTCCATACAAAGAAGTATTACTCTCTCAACTCATGCTATAAACTGGAGCTGTTATCAGTCCACTTTCCAAGAAGTGCTTGCATTAAAATGCAAAAGGGATTATTCTAAATCTGAAAAATAAACTCAAGTATTATGTTTGTGACAATAAGTTATTTTTCTCCCATATGCATTCTACCCATATATATATTATATATTAGCTACTTTTCCCCAGTATTAGCAAAGGCAGTAGGGCAGGCTTTAAAATGATTAACAATATTTGAGCATGCGGTGCATGCAAAAAGCATTTGCGAATGCCTGTGCTTACATTTGTTGGTATAATACATACATTTTATCAGAAGCTGTCAGATGGGAAAGAGAAGTGAATTCACTTCCCAGATTGTGCTGTGTTAGTTTTTTCCCATATTGGACAAGGCATGCCCAAAGGCAATTCCTCAGGGTCTCCATGCAGCCCTGTTGCTGTGCTTGAATTGGAGACGGGCAGGTGAGTCTGGCGATGAGGTTTTGGAGAGGCGGCGGCGAGGATTAAAATCCACTCTTTTCTAGTGGGCTCATGCTTGGTTCCTCCCTGAACCTTCAGAAGCTAAAACATGACAGTGAACCCAATTAGCATTCCGAGAGGATGGTTGCCCATGCATGGGAGGGTTCTAAGCAAAATTTAGGGGCACATGCATCAAGCATTTTTGGAGTCGCAAACGGTGCGATTCCTTAAAATCGGCCGTTTGCGATTCCAAAAATGCTTTTTGGAATGCATCAAGCATTTTTAGAAATCGCACATTTTTGCGATTTCTAAAAATGCGATTGCTTTTAAGAAATCGCAAATTTGCGATTTCTCAAAAGCAATGCATGATTACTTTTATAATTGCGAATTCGCAATTAGGGTGTCAAATTTACTGAGTGGTTGAACCACTCGGTAAATTTGCAAAAAGTGTTAAAAACGCTGCAAAAGCAGTTTTTTACACATTCATGTTACGGACATACATGTCCTTAGGACATGTGTGTGTGCAACATGTTGCGAAAACAACATTTCATGGGTGCAGGGGGGGTCATTTGAACCCCCCTCTCCACCCTTGAAATGCAATCAGGATTTGCGATTAGCAAAGTGCGAATTCGCAATTCCCATTCATTCCTATGGGCATTTTAGCCCATAGGAATGAATGGGAATTGCGAATTCACACTTTGCTAATCGCATAATATTTGAGAATCGGTAAAAATTGCGATTTTTACCGATTCTCAAATATTTTGAGAAAATGTACATGCATCCCATTTTGCATTTCCTAATTTGCGATTCCCTAAAAATCGCAAATTAGGAAGTGCAAAATGAAACAATGATGCATGTGCCCCATAGTGCTTTCTGTAGAGACGAACTGTGACAGCCCTTCACCCCAGAGTTGGGCAGCCCGTCCCCAATGATAGGGAATCAAATGAGAGATATTTAATCTGCATTGCTTGCTTTAGCAGCCCGGAGTATACAAATGAAACAGCTAACAGAGCATACCAATTCCAAAAACCGAATATTCATTTTCGGGTTCAAAGGTTTTCTCTTCTCCATACCTTTGGAGATGTCTGGGAGTAACAGTGGCTATATAATTTGCATTAGAGGCTATTTCTAAATAGTCTATGATTTTCCTCCCACAGCTGATGGTAATCGGTTATTATCCTATATGTGAATAGAGCCATATAGAACATCATCGTACTGTTGAGTTTGGCGTTTCATACATGTTTATCTTGTGGTCTGGTCGTGGGTGGATACAAATGACTTTGGTCGGATCCAGGGGATGATTTCAATGAAAACTGCTCAACAAACCTCCTGGCTAATGGCGCCAGCAGGTTCCACAGTGAGATATGCCATACTTATAGCCAGACCGTACCGCTGTCAGCTGGTTAGCATGGTCTTGCCTTTCACCAATGATGCAAGATGCATCAAGATCATCTAAGCTCTGACCTTTGTCGAGCCTCTCGCTGCACCTGCTTGGCTGCTTCGGATTGGTCAAAGGTGGAACAGAGGTAGTTCCTCTTCTCCGGGCCAAATGTTAAGCGTAGGAATGTGTCACTGGGATATTATGTAATATTATGTTGTAGTGTCCTTACAAAACACATTGTCACCTAAGACTCATCGCTCTGTAAAACCCCAGCTGTCCTTCTGTAATAAACAAAGCGAATAACTTTACATTTTACAGCCGTGTTTTAACTGATTCCTAAATACAGTGTGAGAAGTTTGGTAATAAAGAAAAAAAGATAAACAGTAGACTGGTTGCTGGCTGGGACTGAGAATGCTGCCTACAGGACACTTTTTACATGTGGTGCAGAACACGCGGTTGTGACACATTACCTGTTTTAAGGCAGTGCCTGGTAATATGCTGTTCACAGTTGCAGGACCAAATAGCAGAGGATTGGATGTAGACCGCCTTGTGAACAATCATGAAGGAGTTAAACGAATTTCTCTTGTGCACTAGTAACCAGTGCAACTAGGAACATGTGTGAGAAATGTGGTTCCATTTGTACCAGTCTTGCTGCAGCATTCACAATCAACTGTAAGTGGTATACAACTTTAAAGATGCTCAGTACTCCCTTTGCCTGCTCAGGATTGAACTAATGCAATCACTATTCACTATTGCAGCAGAGACAGGTGTTAAGAAATGGGAGAATACAGCAAAGTATTCATAGTTGATGAAAACGAGTACTGGTTAAATCAGCATCCTGAGTCTGAAAAGACAATTTAGTATTTAAATGGAGCCCAAGATATCAAATAGACTTGGTCAGAGTAGGGTCAATGGTCATAGGTAGTGGCATCTCATATATATACCTCGAGAGGGAAAGAAAGTGTCAGTAAGATTTTTGTTTCTGCTCGATACAAAAACTCATCCATGTGCACCAATTTAGAGCTCTCAAACAAGTTTGAGGTGAGCTGACTGGTCTCTGAGCTGAGTGGGGTTACTCTGCTTGACCAATATGAACATCGAATGCAAGTCCTCTGCATAGATATAAAATCCCACCCCAGGAGTGTGCAGACGACATGGACCTACCTGCATAAAATACTGAACACTTGTGATGAAAGCATGGTCCCCCGAGAAACTTTCCACCCGAGTTTGAGAAAATGAAGAATGTGTCACTGCTGCCATTTGGGTTCTGTTAGGTATGATCTTAACCAGAATAGGGCCTTGAAGCGGCATCCAATGTCAAATGAGGAGCTGATGCTGGATTGTGGTGAAAGTCATTGGGTGGAGGCCTGGCCATCATATATCGGGATACCTACTCCCTTAAATCAGAACCAGTCCCTTCTAAAATATGTGAAGCCTGCTGCTTCAATATTCTCAATTCCTCACCTGCCCCCTTTCAAAAGGATTCTCCTCTATCGCCCCCCAGGATCACGTTCACAATTTCTGCTCTCCTTAGACTCCCTATTAGAATCAGTCGCAGGGGAGAACAACTTCTCTATTATAGGCAACTTTAATTTTCATCTGGAGGCACAAGGGGATCAAGACACAATAACTCTAAGGGCCGAATTAGAGGCCGTAGGACTTCCACAACTGGTCACTTTGCCCACCCATATTGCAGGACACATTCCTGATGGAATTTTCTCTAATAATCCAAATCTGATACCCTGGACCGACCACTACGCAGTATTTTTTGACATATATTTTAAAAATGATCAGGCCACCCGTCCCACTACCCCACTCCCGAAACAGTTTAAAGCATGGAATAACATCGATTCTCTTGAATACCACACCTCGCTGCTCTCTAATCAACCTGATCTTGCCCCCATCGACCCTGACCTAGCAGCATCTCATTCACTAAGTGGATAAAAGATGCAGTCATTAAGGCGGTACCGATTAAACGTAGATCTAATAACAGAATCACACCTTCTGCACCATGGTTTAATGAGTCCCTCAGGTGTGAAAAGCAAAAATGCTGAAACTTAGAACACAGTTGGCGTTTCAATTATGACCCCTCCAAGAAATTGATCTATAAACAGTCTCTTGTTACTAATAAACGTCTTTTAATTACAGCGAAAAGTCAGTTCTTTTGTCAGCAAATTAACTCTCCACAAAATTCTGCTAAACAACTATATCAAGTGGTATCTAAACTAGTGGGGCAAGGTTTAACACCCCCTACCATCGCGATGCAGAAACTCTGCAACTCTTTAGGAAACTTATTTCCAAGAGAAAGTATGTTCCATCTATAATGAATTCACAAACACTAAGCCCTCCTTACTGGATTAGAGTGACCCCAGCATATCTTCGCTCTCTAAAAGGGATTTTATCCCAACCTTTGATGAATTCATCTCAGTATCCACTGATATCATCCTACTCCTCATTTCATCATCAAAATCAGGATCCCCTGAGGATCCATGTCCTACGGATATTCTCAAACTTGACCTAGATATCATTGGAACATATCAGGCTTCCATAATCAACTCTATGTTTAGGACTGAAATCTTCCCTACTGTATGGAAAAAGACCATTATCAAGTTTTTTATAAAAAATCTAACCTAGATCCAACTGACAGGGCTAGCTACAGACCGATTGTTTCTCTGCCCCTCCCGGCAAAAATTGCTGAAAGGGTGATGAACAGTCAATTAACTTAGTTCGTCGAGCAACATCATCTTCTAGATGACACGCAATTCGGTTTTAGAAAGGGACATGGGACTGAAACCGCACTTATTAAGGCCGCAGATGAGATTAGAAAAATAATCGATAATGGAGGAGCCACGGTTCTTGTCCTGCTTGACCTTTCAGCGGCATTTGACACAGTCGATCATGCTGCTTTGATCGACCGTGTCACTGCATTGGGAATTGGACATAATGCTGGAGCTCTGCTAGCGTCTTTTCTGGCAGATCGCTCACAATCTGTTATGCTAGGCACTTTAACATCGCCTCCTTTTTCATTTCCCTGTGGTATCCCTCAAGGATCTTCGCTAAGTCCAACGCTATTTAATATCTATATGCTGGACTTGGCGAGAGTCATCAAATCCTATAATATGGGCCTTATCTCTTATGCTGACGACACTGTTATTGTTATTGTTATTGTTATTGTTATTTTTGATTTGTAACGCGCCCAATCACCTGCAGGTCTCTAAGCGCTCGGAAATCGATGGTACAAACAACAACTTTAGCAATACAGAGAAGGCGTCCACTAGCCTAGTTGGCACTCAAGGACTTCCTAAACAGCAGCGTTTTTAACCCCTTTCTAAAGAGTAGGAGGTTCTCTTCCCTGCGCAGCGACTCAGGTAGTGTGTTCCATAGCTGAGGAACTAACACCGAGAAGGCTCTTCCTCCCTTGGTGACAAGTTTGTACCGAGGGCAGACCAATAATTGAGAGTCTGAGGATCTAAGAGTTCTCATTGGACTGTACACCGCCACACGATCTTTGATGTATGCGGGCACCATGCCATAGATGGCTTTGTGGGCTATACACAGACTTTTAAATTCCACTCGCTCCTTAATAGGGAGCCAATGAAGGCTCTGTAACAGGGGAGATGCTTTTGTTCGTCTTGGCAGTCTAAAAATGAGGAGAGCAGCATCATTGATCACAACCTGTAGCCTATTTGTCAGGATTTTTGGCAGGCCAAGGTAGAGGGCATTTCCGTAGTCTATCCTTGAGATCACGGTGGCTGCGACAATAGAGCGTAACATGGATTGGGAGATGACGGGTACTAGCTTCCGTAGCTGTCGGATGATGTTGGTGCAGCTACCCACCACTGAAGAGATCTGGTTGACCATTGATAGGTCACAATCTAATTTAATCCCCAGGCTCTTCACGTTCAGGCTGGGTTTTGGGGTCGGGCCTAACTCTGCGGGCCAGTAGAGGTCACACCATGGTGAGGTGGCGGATGGAATCACCAGTACCTCAGTCTTGTCTGGGTTGATTTTTTAGAAGATTTCCTGTCATCCATTGGACCGTGTACCTCAAGATGTTCTGAGTTTGGAGTTGTGCGGCACTTGTGTTGTCGACACTCAGCAACAGCTGCGTGTCGTCCGCGTAGTTAAATACTGTGCAGCCCATGCGCGCCAGAGAAGCAATCAGAGGTTGCAAGTATAGGTTAAATAGAAGTGGGGACAGGGCCGAGCCCTGGGGCACCCCACATTCTAATTTCCCCACTGCGGAAGTTTCTTCCCCAAGTTGTATTCTTTGGGTCCTTCCTAACAGAAAGGACTGCAACCAACTGAAGGCCAGGCCTTTGATGCCAAAGTCCCTCATTCTTTCCAGAAGCAGAGCATGGCTGACGGTATCGAACGCCGCTGAGAGGTCTAACAAGATCAGGGCGCTCGGTTTTTTACCGTCAGCCAGGCCTCTCAATTCATCCAGCACCGAGAGCATCACCAACTCGGTGCTGTGATGCGCTCTGAACCCTGCCTGTCGTTCATGAAGTAGATGATGAGACTCCAGATACATGGACAGGGATTTTAGTACGTGTTGTTCCAGTACTTTAGAGAGGAATGGTAACTGAGAGATCGGCCTGTAGTTTTTTAGTACTGCGGGGTCTGCGCCTGGCTTTTTCAGCCAAGGTCTTACACGCGCTTCTTTAAGTTCTGCTGGTAATTGCCCTGTCTCCAAGGACCTATTTAGGAGGGAGATGACACACTCCTCCAATAAGGGACGGGCTGCCTGAAAGACTTTAGGTGGACACGGGTCCGCTGGAGATCCAGACTTGATTCTATCCATCAGCTGTTGCAGACTCAGAGTGTCAATCTCTGGAAACAGTGTGATGGAGCAGTCAACTGATTTATGAGGGGCTGTAGGTGTAACCATCCCATTTGACATACCACTTTTTATCTCCTGGATAATGGTTCTGACTTTCTCCAGAAAGTATCCCTGAAAGGAATTACAGTTTATGGGGGACTGGAAGCTGTCTGGTTTTTTAGTCAACTCCGACAGGATCTTGAAGGTCTCTTTCTGCACGTTGGCTGCC
Source organism: Lissotriton vulgaris (assembly GCF_964263255.1). Taxonomy (NCBI): domain Eukaryota; kingdom Metazoa; phylum Chordata; class Amphibia; order Caudata; family Salamandridae; genus Lissotriton; species Lissotriton vulgaris. The sequence continues at coordinate 53,954,068 of NC_141686.1, forward strand.
TTACTTAGGCGGGATTCATAATATTCGGCTTTGGCAAGAGTGATATGTTTTTTATATGCATTAAGGGAGGTTCGGTAGAGGTTCCTGGCTGAATCCTGTTTAGTTTTCCTCCAACCTCTTTCCAGGGCTCTGAGTTTCCTTTTGTGGTCCCTCAGCAAAAGCGTAAACCATGGGGCCTCCTTACCAGGTCCTTTTATCAGCTTCGTTCTCTTAGGTGCTATCTGGTCAATAACTAGAGTCAAGCTCCGCGTTAAATCCGCGTATTGCTGGTCCAGACTATGGTCTCCACTTGTGTTAGCTATATACAACGATGGTGCTAGAGTTGCAGCCAATTTCCAGAAAGGAATGCTTGCTATAAGCTTCTGGATGGCAGATCATTTCTGGAGGCTGAATTCTAGCAAGACAGAGGTCCTGATCTTCGGTAATCTGACCCCGGCGTGTCAGCTCTGTGGTGGCCATCCGACCTAGGAACACCCCCTATCCCAGTCACCAGAGTAAGAAATCTGGGAGTCATTTTCGACACCAAACTTACTTTTATGCATCATGCCAACTCTGTGGTCTCATCTGCATTTCACTCTATCAAAATTATAAAAAAGCTTCTCCCTTATCTTCCAGCTTCAGCTGCCAAAATACTGATCAGTACTTTAGTAATGTCCAAAGTGGATTACTGCAATGGACTCCTGATCAATGTATAAGAAAAAGTGCTCAACAAACTCCAGCTAATTCAAAACACGGCAGCTAGACTCCTGACAGGCACCCCCAAATTTAAACCTATTTCCAAAGTGATTCGCCAACTCCATTGGCTGCCGATCAGAAGCAGAGCTAAGTTCAAGGCGCTCAGCATTGCCTATAAATCCATCTACACAATTGGTCCTAAGTTTTTCAAGCAGTCTCTGTTCCCCTACATTCCCTCCAGACAACTTCGATCATCCAGCACTAATCTTCTTATTGTTCCACGGACAAAAAAAGCTTCATGGGGTGACAGATCGTTCCTACATTCTACCACTAAACTTTAGAATAGACTGCCCTCCAACATCAAGACGACCCCTTCCCTGCTTGTTTTCAGGAAACAGATAAAGACTTGGGGGCAGATTTACAAGCCCCTTGTGCCGTTTTTATGCCGCCGTTACATCACTTTTGTGATGTAGCTGCGGCGCAAAAGATGCACCATGGTGGGGGGTATTTACTAAGCATGGGCGAATTTTGCGAATTTGCGATCTGCGAATTTGCGGATTTGCCAATTCGCGATCCGCAAAATTCGCGAGTTCGTGCGAATTTGCGGATTTTTTATTTTTGCGTGTTCGCGGGTGTTTGCGGGTGTTCGCGGGGTGCTTTGCGTGTTCGCGGGTTTTTTTTTGCCTGGTTAATCACTGCCACCCTCTCGTTTTTTATGCCCTTCTGCCCTCTGTACCACTCGTTTCTGTGCCCTTCTGCCCTCTGCCCCACTCATTTTTTGTCCCCTTCTGCCCTCTGTCCCACTTTTGTGCCCTTCTGCCCTCAGCCCCACTTATCATGGCGCCCGCAAGCTGCCAGCGCCATTCTAAAATAGCTACAAAGAGCTTCAACAGGAAGCACTAGTAGATAAAGTAAAGCAGGTGCTCCAGTTGAAGGTCAAATTAAGTTACACAATCATTAATCACCCCAAGTTTGGGGTGATTAATGATTGTGTAACTGAATTTGAGCTTCAAATTGAGCACCTGCTTTACTTTATCTATTAGAGCTTCCTGTTGAAGCTGACTTTTGTAACTATTTTAGAATGGCTCTGGCAGCTTGCCGGCGTCATTCTAAAAGAGTTACAAAAGTCAGCTTGAACTTTTGACCCAATCCGTTCTGCTCGCGGATTTTGCGGGAAATCCGTGAATCTCGCGGATTGCGAATTTACCGAAAATCCGCAAAATCCGCGAGCGGAATGGATTTTCCGCCCATGCTTAATATTTACAACGTGACGCATCTCCCAGATGCGTCACGTTGTAAAGCCCTGCGCCAGAGGAGGCGTACCATCGCTGGGGGAGGCGTTCCGGCGCAGGAACGCCTCACAAAAGTGGCTGAGTAAAATCTACAAGATTTCACTCAGTCACTTTTGGGCCCATGCTTGCGTCAAAACTCTGTGCCTGCTTGAAGCAGGCGTAAGGATTGACACAACATTGTAAACATAGGGCCCCCTGATCATTGATGGAGCTATGTCGCGCTTGCGATGCAACTCCAGCAATGCGCCGCTTTTACGGCACAGATGTGTGACGCATCTGTGCCGTTTTTGCCCCATGGTGCACCGCATTGTAAATGCGGCGCATCAAGGGTGGCGGAACTGCGGCGCACAATTACTGGCTCATCCTTGCCGATATGCAGGGATGCGCTACAAATTGTAAATCTGCCCCTCGGTTCTTTAACCAGTGATCCATCTGGTCCCCTCTGCTTTGTTCTTCTGCAGCGCCAATACACCTCCTGGTAGTTGTGCGCTTTATAAAATGCATAAATACATAAAATAAATAAATAAATTGGGTGATCGACTACAGTCAAGAATTCACCCACACCAAAATACTTCTTCGTTATGGCCGTTCAAGCGAGGAAACACAGCCAGACCTGTGCATCTACAAGGGAACTGGCCTACTTGAGCAGGATCAAGGAAGTGGTACTCTTCTACGTAAACATGGAGCTAGGACATCACTGCATTTTTACAAGAATGTTCGAAGGAAATGCCGTAGGTAAATTAATAGAATGTATCTGGGTCTGTTGGGCATAGATTCAGCTCTTATGCTAAGGAGTGGCATGTAGTTTTCCATGGCTAAGGAACATCGCTCAGATTCAAAGGACTGTTGAATAATGAGGAGATTGATGCTGCTATAACTAGTATATATACATTAAATTAATACACAGGGCAAGGGTCATGGAGTGTGCCAGAGGGCCAAGAAGAAACAATGTTTTCAGCCTTCATAGCTGTGTGCATTGTTGCCGCATTTTCTCAAACGATAACAGGGTGAAATAATCTGTTACCTCTTGGGGAAGTTTGCCGAAGGGCACGGAGAGTTTTGGTACTGGTACAACCTAAGACCAGTTCAAAGAGCTCTTTAGACACATTGTCTGACATAGTGACTTCAGTGCTGTATAGGATGGTTTCTTCTTTAGCAGAAAGAGCTTCTGTTTGATATTATACAAAGATGGATACCCATAGAGTGCCTCTCCAGCTGATGCTTTTGAACCTATGAACAATTAATCTGTTTGACCAGGTGTTCAGAAAACCACACACTTCTAGATTGTACAGAAGAAATGATCCTGTAGCAATGTTGATGCTGATCAATGAGACAACAGGTAGGTCCATATATATAGGGGATGTGTGGTGAATTTGTGATGCCTACGTAGGCTTCCACTACTCAGTATAACAGTGCGTGAACAGTAAGAACCTTAAAAACTCTTAGAAAACTTCAGAAAAACATGAGGCATAAGTAAGTTCTGAACACTAGATTGTTTTTCATCGTCTGCAGGAGGCAGGAATCGGTGGTGCTGCCTTGGAATGGTTTAGATCTTTCCTCTCTGAAAGGACTTTTCAGGTGTCTGTGCCAGCCTTCTTCCCACGTGTCCAGTCTGTTGGACAAGGTGTGCCACAGGGCTCTGCCCTGAGTCCTGTACTTTTTAATCTGTACATACAACCTCTGGCAGTGATAGCCAGAGACAGGGTTCTCTCCATTGTTTCGTATGCTGATGACACGCAGCTGGTGGTGGTTCTCTCTGACGATTCCACGCATGATGCCCCTAAATTTAGGTGCAGTCTGGCGGCGGTCGCGGAGTGGACGACCCCCCCCACTCTCTCCAGCTTAATGCTAATAAATCGGAGGTGTTGTTGGTAGGTAAAAACATCAAGCTTTGGAGCGAGAACTGGAGCGTGGCCTAATACCCTAGGGTGCGCTACCATCCCTAAATCGATGGTGAAAAAACCTAGGGGCATGGATGGATTCAACCCTTAGTCTTCAGGATCACACTAAGAAGACTGCAGGCACATGCTTTGGCCTTTTACGGGGTTTGAAACCCCATCTGGGCTATTTTGACTCATCCACTAGACAACTAATTGTCCAGGAGGCCATATTGTCAAGGCTCAACTATGCTAATTCACTTGTTCTGGGGGTGAACAAAGTTGAGGTCATGCACCTACAAAGGGTCCAAAATGCGGCAGTCAGAGCCCTTTTGGGTCTCCCACGAAGGCGCCACATTTCGGGGGTTATCCGCAGATTACACTGGCTGCCTGTGGCTAAGCGTATATAATTTAAAGCCCTCTCCATGGCCTTTAACGACCTAAAGTTCTCTTCCCCTTGTATTCTGTCCGACTTGTTGGTACATTACAAACCCTTGTGCCCTCTGCGCTCTATGGGGTCATGTTTGGCTCTGGTTCCTCGGGTAAAACGTCTCCGTGCTGGGGGACGATCTTTACGCTATCTAGCGGCCAAGCTTTGGAATTCTCTCCCCCTTCACATTCACAGTCTGGATAACTACTTGACATTCAGAAAAGCTATAAAAACTCATCTCTTCCCCGTGGTTTAGGCGCTAGTTTCTTGCTGTCTGCCTGTAGTAAGCGCTGGGACGCCGCTTCGCTGAGGCAGCTGTTGCGCTGCACAAATCGGACTAACATAACATACAACAAGCTAGCCAAGCATTCTTTTGTGGGAGTCTCTTCCACACTCTCCTGAATCCACTTAACCTTTCCCCTATCCTGCCTACCATTATCTTTATTATTTCTTTTATTATACAAATTATGTTCTATAACATTATTGGCTATGCAGTCAACATTTTCTTTTATTTTCCAACCACCCTTTTTTTCTTATTAAATTATAGTATTTTTCAGTATTATTGGATTATATTGTTTTCAGCCAAACTGTATTTTTAATAAATAGATACACTGTTTTTCCTCCATAATGCCTTTGATTATTTGGGGTCTCAGTAATGGGGTTTAGTTACTTTATTCTATGAATTTACATACTACGAATCAGTATGTAAATTCATAACAACCAAAATGATAGAAAAAGTGAGATTCCAAATAATGAAAAACTCTTTTAGTGGAAGCCCAGATAAATAGAAATTGATTGTTATGGAAAACTAAAGTAAGGCATCGAAAAGGGGGAAAGGTAGAGAGAAGCAGGATAAGATTATAGTAAAGAGGCGCAATGAGGGTGTACAAGCCCCCCACAAAGATAAAGGGGGAAAAGGAGGAGCATGGGGCATGTCATTACAATGAATGGCTTTAGCATGCATGCTTTTACCACACAGATGTCTTTACCATTAATGGTAAGTATATTTAGTGATTTAGTGCAAGTAAACACACCCACATATATATATATATATATGAACACGAGTCATGCAGCCCTGCTGGGCCAGAAGCACTGTGAATAAAAGCCTTTATTAATTTCCTCCAGAGAGCGGGTGACTTGTGTTCGAGTATCCTTATTTATTTATCCTGACCCGGTACCACGCCTGGCACCACGCAACCATAGGGCACAGAAAGAGTGGAGTACAGCACGTCGTATAGATATATATATATATATATATGTATATATATATATATATATATATATATATATATATATATATATATATATATATATATATATATATATATATATATTTATTTTTTCCCCACTTGAACTGGATGCTGAATTTAACAGATCCACGAACCCACTTGATAAGGTAAGGTAAATTTATTTCACAAAGACGAAAGTACGCGTTTCGACCATGTCCATGGTCTTGATCATATATGTATATATATATGGTGGTCGCCAGTCGGTAGTTATAGTTAGGACCTAGTTTCAATAGGAAGAGAGTTTTTTCTTTTTATCATTATCTTCAAAGCCTTTTGATGAATCTTCACAAAAATTTTAAAACTAATGGGGTGGTGAGGTCAGCTTCTGTGTTGAAAGTTTTGGGGTGATTCGTCAAGCGAGGGCTGGGAAAAAGGGGGTCCCAAAACACATTTTCTCCAAGTTGCTTTCCATAGGAAACTTTACACACAGCTATAGCCCAGACTGCTGAATGGAATTACTCCAAATTTGGCATAAAGGTAGCTCTTAGTTCAGAAAGCCTCTTTTTTTATTAAATGGTGTAAATCCATTCAGTAGTTCCTGAGAAATGTAAAAATGTCTCAGATATACAAATATGGGCACAGAGAATCCGTGAACCCTCCCGATCTTGTGCCTGAGATCTGATTGGCTGCCAACAGTTCAAACCAGGAAATGTTGGCAGCCAGCTTGTGACTCCGTTGAACCTAGCCACAAGAAAAAAGGTTAAAAAAGGATTAATAACATGAAAAGGGGGCAGGGTGGAAACACCCTGACCCCTTAGGCCTGCTCAGGAGGTCCCACAGGGACCACCAGGGCTAAAAAACATTTTGAAAAAATGTTCAGCAGGATTCCCGCACAAAAACTAATAATAATAAAGCCCGGTCTCCTGCGCTTAGTTTCTTTTAAGCCCCAGCGTGGGCCAGTTCCAGGGTGCAATGCCAAATTACGATGCGAGGCCCCAGCAGCCACGGGGACCGACACCTCCCAAGGCTTTATTTTTAAAAAATAGGTCGGGCTCCTACCCCCACATGCAGCCCCGGGGAACGCCATCTCCCCGGGGCTATAGTTATTAAATGCGGGGGCCATGCAACCACCCCCAGCCTCTGGGAGAACCACCATCCTGGAGTTTTATTATTTAAAACAAAGGCATGGGGGGCTTTGTTTTATGCAGCCCCGGGGACCACCACCTTCCTGGTGCTATATGCATTAAATGTGGGGGGGCAAATGGCCCCCACAGCCTCGGGGACCACCACCTCGCTGGGGCTATGTTTAAAAAGTAAAGTGAAGGGGGGCTCGAGTCCCCCCACCACAGCCCATGGACCACCACCTCCCCGGGCACCAATTATTTAAATGCCGGGTCTGTTGTGGACCCCTAGACCCGGGGACCACCACCTCCCCAGGGTTACACAGTTGATGGAGGTGGGGCCATGCAGCCCCCATCCAGGAGCCCTCCATGGCCCCGGCAACCTGCACCACCGAGGGCTGGCTCCAGCAATGCCCAAGGGTTCCTAGCACTGGGACATTGCAGTTTGCTATGGCATGGTGGGAGCGGTGCTCCCGCCATGTCATAGCGAACTCTGCTTCGCTCCAAAAGCAATGCCGGCTCCAGCAGGAGGCGGGGAGCTGGTAGGGACCATGGGGGTATTGGAGCTCCCACTGCCGTCCCAAAGTAAGTGGCCATGCCCCGGAGGATGGGGTCCCTGGTCCAAAAGTGGCCCGGGAACCACTCAGCCCCCCTCCCTTTTGGCTATACCCCATGGATGGGGTCCCCAGGCCGAAATTGGCCTGGGGAAGGGGGCTGCTCAGTCCCCCCTCCCTTAAAAACATAAAAAAATCAATTGAAAGGCCCAGTCCCGGGTGATGGGTTCCCCGGGGCATCTATTCACCTTGGAAGGGGTGCCACATGGCCCCCTCCCTTTTTATTTAATATAAATATACAAAAAAGGGTCAGGCTTGGGGGATGGGGTCCCTGGGCCCAAAAGCACCAAGGGAAGGCGGGCCATACAGCTCCCTTTCGTAAATCAAAAAGAATATTGGAACCAGCAATTCGGGAGAGGCCCGCTACCTTTCTGCAATACTCTACAAAGGTGCCTCCTGGTACGCTCTTGGTTGGGGGATGAAGTTCCCGTTCCTACTGAGTGTCCTTAGGGGCCAACTAGCTCACCAGGTGCCTCATGTAAGCCCCACACAGTGGGATTGCTGGGATGTGGCTGGAGGCCATGCCCCTGACCGGTAATAGTTCAAAAGAGCCCCAGCATCACAAAATGGATGCTGCAGCCACACACATGAGTCTGACCTCCTGCTGCTGGACAAAACTCCAGCATGGGAGGCCTGGGCAATAGGTTTCGTGTCACAGGGAGGTGTAACCACCTCCCCAGACAGGCTTTAGTGTATCTGGGCTGGGTGGGTGCATTCAGTTAATGCTTTTCAGACAGTGTTGGGGGCACACTTGGTGTCCCTGTGCATAGCCCAGTTCAAACCAGTTGCAGGGGCGCTCAGCCCCTGCTCTGGTGTGAAACTGGACAAAGGGAAAGGCGTGTTACTACCCCCTCCCTGGATCCACCCACAGGGGAGTCCCTAGAGTAGGTCCAACCCCTAAACTTAGTATAAGTGTGGAAACCCAGTCCTTAGGACTTTAGATTACCCTGGATGAAACTCTGCAACATACATCCTGGACCATCAACATTCTTTTTCGACTTGAAGATGGAAGAATATCCCTTGGGGTCAAGGAATGACTCCCTTGTTCAAACAGGCACCAAAGAAGCATCTTGCCAGTCTGCATTTCCAAGGCTCCCGCCGGTTTCCGACAGATTTGCGACACAGAACACAGACTTTCAGACATCTCCGAGGTTGGCACAAGATTCCAGCAAAGCTGAGACCCGCAGCTATCACGAGAGACGTGGGACCTGAACTCCTGGACACTGTGCACATTTGCAAGTGCATCAACTTTCTGAGCTTTTCTGAAGTTGCGCATTGGGCTACTCGTAGTGCAAGCCTGGAGCACCCTTTGCACCAAAGATTGTGAGCCTACACTTCACGAGTGTTCCGTGGGCCTGCTTCTAGCATTTCCGCTCGAGGCTCCTTGACGATCTCTGGTCCGTCAACTGGTGTGTCTCCACGAAAGTAACTCTTCTTTTTCTTGGATTTTCCTAGTTGCTCCAGATGTGCCCTGACTCCCCTCCAAAGGGTGAGTCCCTCAGACCTTGCTCGTCTGCACCAAAGCCAATCTCTGTTTTCTGCGTGGGTTGCTGTTGCCAAGGCGTGTTGGGTCCCGTCCAGAATCTGACACCGCAGCACTCGACATCCTTTGTGGGACAGCTTGAATCCAGCTCCTGGTTGTCATCAACACCTCCTGCTCCTCGTGGCTGAAAGCCAAGCTTTACTTTCTTCACCTGAAATCACCCGACATTGGTTGGCATCATCTCCTCGCCTTCCTGCTCACTGGATAGTGACCCAGACTCTGTCTCCTCTTCTTTCATGTTCTTCTCAACTCCGATCCAGGCTTGGATCCATCCGGACACTTTCGTCTTGGTCGCCTGCAGCACATTCTCGCAGCTTGCCATTAAAAATGACGACGAAACCCGAAACGAAAAGACACCTATGCACCCGGCTTCGCTGGGTGAGGTAACATGAGTACTCCGGTGGTCCCATGGGTATTGACTCTGGAACTGCCTTCTAAGTGTCCTTGGTTTGTAATTTTCCAACTGCGACTTTCCCCATAGAAGTAAATGGTGATTCGCGTCTGTGTTTGGACACTGCTCGCGACCCTGTGGGTCCCCGGTGTCACTACCTTGGGCGGTTCCTGGTGACCCCTTCGGTTCTACAGGCCCCAGGCCTTGTATCTATGACAGTCGTGGTTCTTATACACTTTCTTAGTATATGGTTTGTGAGGCCCATGGAACTAAACATATACTGTGCTAATTTACTGTGTGCTAATTAAGTTTAACTGATGTACTTTTGCCTCTAGCCTCATAAAGAGACTAGAGGAGTGTGGAGTGTGTTTAGAATAAATACATATATTTTATATGTATACCTGGTGTGGTTCTCCTTTCATTTGAAACTGGTTTCAGTGCCAATGTTCTTGGTCTGTCTCCCCGGGCACTAGGATATATGCTGTGTTTCCAGCTAAATTTTCATAAATAAAGATGCTTTGCTACATTGCTTGGTAGTTGCTTGTAATAATTTATTCATATAATCACGATGTTGTATTCACATCCTTTTTTAAATTGATTAGTTTCAATGTTCTGTTGCTTTCAGTAAACGTGCAAATCAATGATTTTTATGCTGACCCAATGCATTTCGGCGAGGCTTCCCCTTCATCAGGGGTTAAATCTGTGAAAGTTACAATGGAGGTTTTTAGTGCCAAACAGCATAAAGAAAAGGCTTTATTGCACAGTGATTACGAAGATGAAATGAAAATATTCCTTATGGAATTGCTAGAATTTACTTTAATGCACAGCTACTTCACCTACAAAGACAAGTGGTACTTACAAAAGAGTGGAACGTCGATGGGAAACTGTGCAGCCCCGACATATGCTAACATATACATGAGAGAATTCGAGGAAATGAACATTCTGCAATAGAACAAATGGTTTTGATTTTAGTTACACCCATGAGTAGGGAGTGATTCCCAGGAGCACAGGACACCTGAATAAGCTTTGATCTAAACTATGCAGTGCACAACTAAAATTAGATCGTATATACGTTTCATCTACTCATCAGTCATAGCACGCGATATCAACAGCCATGCAATATGAAGAGATTACACACCTTATGGAAATCAGAGCGGAAACATTTGCATTTGCGGAAGAAGCAAGTGCACGCATCTATTCACTAATACAAGAAGAAACCACAGAGTTTGCCACCGCCAAAACTAAGGAACAACATGTCAAACAATTTTTATATCTCACCAGAAAAGAAATAAATCAACGCCTGCATGTGAGCACAATGATCAGATATCATAATGCTCAGAGGATTCTGAGGGGCCTCAGAATATCCCTCAGACCATCATTATGCAAAAACTCTAAACATTCACAGAAAAATGGTATGCTATCCTAAATAAATGCAGCTTGGATTTAATCCTCTTGATCATCGAAGAACTGTCGAACATATTGGAAGAACTCAAAACAGAAATAGACAAGGTCAAACAAGAATTGGACAAACTAATCACACCAGAGGAATTGTCAAAAATTTTAGAAGCTATCAATAACCAATTGGTTAAACATACACAAGAAGTAAATGACAGAAAAATTTGAAAATATAGAAGAGACACCTTGGATTATAAACTAGAAGAGGTATATACATGGGCTGACATATATGCAAAAAGGAGACAGAACAAAACTTATACATCACAAACCGGCACATCATCTCCGGAAAGTGAGGCATCAACAATCCATAGACCACGACCGACGCACACACAGAGACCATTAGAAAAAGGATGTGAATACAACATCGTGATTATATGAATAATTTATTACAAGCAACTACCAAGCAATGTAGCAAAGCATCTTTATTTATGAAAATTTAGCTGGAAGCACAGCATATATCCTAGTGCCCGGGGAGACAAACTAAGAACATTGGCACTGCAACCAGTTTTGATTTTAGTTACACCCATGAGTAGGGAGGATTCCCAGGAGCACAGGACACCTGAATAAGCTTTGATCTAAACTACGCAGTGCAAGCCTAATTTATATTGTATATACGTTTCATCTCCTTTCATTTGGTCATTCACAAGATTATAGACAGGTAAAACAAGCTGCTTTACATCCTTCAAGACTTAGCCTGAAGGCTGCTCTCCACAGCTACCACTAGGATAGCTTTCTATAAGGTTGTCTTTAACCTACCATCAATAAGGGGTCGTTGGTCTGGTGCAAGGTGCCCACTAGAATAGTGGAGAGCATATACCAGGCCAACTTCTCACACTTAGTAGCAATCAATGGGTGCACAAGTTGCATTAAAGCCCCATTGGGTTTAAAGTGCATGTTCATATTTTACGGAAACCATTAGCTTAAAAATATACTTTCCTATTTTAATAGGTCTTACAATTGTAACCCTGCTTTTGCTCTTATAAGGCTCACATTAAACAAGAATCTGCTAATGCTAAAAACAACCGTTTGAGATATATCCGTTTTCAATATTCTTCCTGCCTCTAGACAATGTCTAATATTCATATGTTTACAAATGGGTTTGATCCATTTGTTCCTTGGTTTTACATACTCCGGGCAAGAGAATAAGATACGTGAATCATTTTCCTTAGACATATTTTGACATAATCACAATATTCTTTGCTGTTTCCATCTTGGGTTGTGACCCAGTTTAATGTATTCATATTAGTTCGTAGCACTCCATATCTGAACTTTAAATATAACGATTTGGCCAATTGTGGACAGACTTCATCTAGGATAGACTCAAAGCTGGCTACCTACTTGAAAAGAAGGAACTTGGTTGTTAATGAACCATTATCTGTGCGGCGAAACACATTATTTTGGATGTAAGCCCAGAATGTTGATTTTAGCAATTGCCTAGATATTCGTGTCAGCTGTGTCGGGTGTTCTCACAAATGTTACAGGCCTAATTTCTCAACATTTGCAGAGTGGTGTTAAAAAGGTGGCATGGCCTCAGACCAGTCTCAGCAATCCAGCTGTGTGGGGCTTACTAGAGATTACAGGAGGGCAAGTTGGCCCCAAGGGACCCTCAGGAGGCAGGGGGACTTCATCCCCCAACCATGAGCACACCAGAGGCACGTTTTCAGAGTGCTGGAGGAAGGGGGCGTGGCCTGTGTCCAGTCTCAGGAATCCCACTATCTGGGGCTTACTTTTGGTGTCAGGTAGGCTAGTCAGCCCCTAACGATCCCCAGCAGCAAAGGGGACTTTAATCCCCATCCAAGAGTACGCCACGGCGCGCGTTTGCAGACTAGTGGGCAAAGAGGGCATGGCCTGCTTTTTGAACTCAACAATTCTCTCACTGGAGGAAACACGAGGGCTAGTTGTCCCCTAGGGACCCTCAAGGTGGCAAGGGGACTTCATCCCCCAACCATGAGCCCGCCAGGAGGGGTATTTAGCGGTTGCTGGAGAAAAGGGGCGTGTCCATTCCTTTCCAAGGCCCACTTTGTCAGCTGTAAGAATAGCATGCAGCATTCACACAGTAACGAGCACATGCATCATTGTCATTTGCATTCCCAAACGGTGCGAATCGCAAATTTCGTCCGTTTGCGAATGCAATTGACAAAATTGGGATGCAACATGTTTTTCGCATGTTTAGAAATCGCAATCATGTTGCGATTTCTAAAATTGCGATTGCATTTAAGAAATCGCATTTTGCGATTTCTTAAATGCAATGCAAGAACATTTTAAATTTGAGAATTCGCAAATAGGGAGAGGTAAATTACCATGAAGTTGACCTTCATGGTAATTTGCGAAAACTTTCAAAAATGCACAAAAGTGCATTTTTGAAAGTTTCTTTTTACACACACATGCCCTTGGTACATGTGTGTGTGAAAAATGCACTTAAAGTTATATTTCAGGGGTGTGGGGGGGGTCCCCCCCCTGCACCCTTGAAATTGCATTCTCAATTTGCGATTCGCAAATTGCTAATCGCAAATTGAGAATGACTTCCCATTCATTCCTATGGGCCTCTAGGCCCATAGGAATCAATGGGAAGGAATTCCTTAATTGCGCTTCCCAAATTAGGAATCGCAATTAAGGAATTTTAAGAAATTGCAAAAATAATTGTGATTTCTTGGTGCATAACCGTTTGCGATTTCTTAATTGTGATTCCTTAATTTTCACAATTAAGAAATCGCAAACGGCAACAATGATGCATGTGGCCGTAGGTGTTGCTAGCCTCATTATCACTACTCATATTTGTTTGAAAATATATAAACTATAGAATATGCCCTATTGTAAGGACTATACTTTTGTTTTCAGATTTCTAATTATTATAAGGAGCATTGTTGGCTTCTTCCTGAAACCACCATCATAGCATTGTAGTTCATCCAGGGTCTCACAGCATTATAAATGCCTGAAGTAAGTAACAAATTCTCTTGACTCAGCTCTAAATAGCTTCCTATTGTAGGAGCTCTTGGGGTTGGTTCTTCCATATCTCACTAGATAGACATACACTTGACCACCGGTCCATTGGCTCACCTAACGGTGAGAACCTTAGGTCATTAAAACATCAAGATGCAACCACTAAGGCTTTCATTTTATTTTCAAACAGTGTCTCTTTAATGTGAAAATGGCCATCTTTGAGCTACCTTCACAGATAATGCTAGAGTCCTTCACGGGCACCAATAGGACATTCCTCACACCACATATTTTTCTGAATTTTAGTTTGGGCTTTATACTCTTTAAGTATTAAATAATTATTTTATTTTGTTCAAATATGATTTTATTATAGTAGAAGATTTGACCAAATTCTGCTCTTCAATCTTTGGCTCTACTAAGCTCCTTTTATTCTTTTTCCATTGTATAGTTATAGTCCCAATGATGTAGTGGCTACTTTGTTTATAGAAAGGAAATAAAGAAAGTATTCTAAAATGTTTTGTATCGTATTATATGTCAATCGCATTGAAGAATGTATAAATATGTATTTGTATTGTAAATTCGCATACGTTGATTGTCCGACTTTGGTTTCATCCTGTGCATTGAATTATATATAATGATGAGAGATAACTCTATATTCTAGGTTTTGTGCGTGTTTGTGTATATTTGCACATGAAATTAGCAATTGCTATACATATATACATGTATATATTTTTATTGGGAAGGTGTAACCACAATGTACTGTTTTGTGTTCTCTACAGTCTTTGTTGCAATAGACGGTTTCCTGACAAAGGCAGAAGTGCCGAAACGCGCGTAGTTGTCATCTACCGCTAGCCTTCATCAAATCTGTCAAGTTTTTAAATATATAATCATTGATCGTATGAATTGGATTGATTTTTTTCTTTTCATGTATATATTATATGTGTTTATCCCTTCTGTATAGATGTATATTTACACAATTGATTAAGAAAGAAAAAAATTCCAAGAAAAAGAGATTTGATAATTAAATAAACATATTTTCAAAGTAAGAAATAAGATACTGTCTCCGTCGGTTGTCATTAGTGGTTCATTGTTGGGTTACACTTGTTTAAAAGATACCTAGAATGTTTTACCTCCAGAATTAATTGAAAGCTTGCTATTGTTTCTTTACCCAACAGTGACATCATTGATGACAACAATGATGATATCTCAGATGACATAACTGATGACATCGTCCACATACTCTCTAATGCAGCCACTTACACCCTAATATAACCTTTCATGCACCCACTCCAAAATTCAGACTGCCCTTCTCGTAACCATAGACACACCAATACCAGTTAGTACTGGTAGTGGATATGTATATTGACCACTCACTGAGTCATAGGTCAATATACATATCCACTCACTCACCCCTACAACCACTCATACATCCAGTCACTCACCAACACAGCCACTGATATATTGACTCATAGACCCATACAGACACTCACACACTTTCAGTCACCCATCGAGCTGCTCACACACCTAGTTACTCACCCAGAGTCAATCACACTACCACTTATTCAGTTATACAACCCCCCCCCCCTATCTGGAGCCTGTATAGGCCCCAAGGAGCTTCAAAAATGAATAGGGGAGTGACCAGTCCCTGCCCCCAAACCAGCAATGGGCCTCTGGAAGCCCAACCTCCTGGGGTAACATGTTAGTGTAGGATAGGGTGATGCGTGACACCCCTCCCCGAGTCTTAAAAGCCCTAGGAACCACATTTCCCAGGACCAGCTCTTACAGTGTGTACCGGGAGGCACACCCCAGGACACAGTGGTTTCTCTGGCAGGATAAACAAGTCTGCTCCACTCAGGCGGGAGCTTTGCACATGCTCCTGTAAATGTAAATGTAAATGTAAATGTAATCAGGCTCCAGCCTGATGGGAGAACACTTGTTTGCCTGCCCATTCTCTTGCAGGCAGAGAAACTCAGAATGCTCCCACCCGGGGCGAGGCAGCAGAAACAGCTGTTCTCGTCCAAACGGGAGCAATGCCGGATACCGCATCACCCAGGATGTATGTATGTGGTGAGACAACAGGGCCACAATATGCCCCAAAGTAATGATTAGTGGGTGCCCTGGGTGGACACTGGGGTCTCACTCTGGAGCATATGAGGCCCTGTGGATGGAGTCCCTGAGTCCATGATAGGCTCAGGCAGGAGAGCCTCACGCCTCTCTCACCATTATAAATGCAGAAGGCCTCAGAGAATGGGGTCCCTGGGGCCCAAATTTGGCGCGCACACCCTCTCCACTTTATAAAAAAATTAATACGGCCCTTAGGGGTGGGTTCCCTGTGGCCAGTAAAGGCTCGGGAGGAGGGCTGCATGCCCCCGCCCCTTTTCTTTTTACAAATGAGCCTAGGAGTGATTTCTGCATTATTGCGGTCAGACCCTGCAGCCAACACTGCCCCCATTTAAAGTGGGGTGTCGACTGTCCGCAGGGGTTGGTGGCCGGGCCTGGATGAGGTCCTGGTCCTGCGGCAAAGCTCACGGTATGAAGGACTGAAGGCTTGCTTCACACCGGTTCCCTTCCTTTCCTCCTGTAGGAATTAATATATGTCCTCTCCCTACAGGAGGAAAGGAAGGGAACCGGTGTGAAGCTGATGGCAGCTGAATCTCTACCCTTTTCTTGAGACCATCCTCTGTCACACTCAAATTCACAGATAAGATCTTATTTTGCACTTTTTAAATAATATATATAGTTGACACATGCCCAGGGGGTATACACAGCAAGAGGTAAATGACTTGGATAAACTGTTTCTTAGGATATAACCACTAACAAGGTTCAGACATTTATTGAACATTTCTTGTATGTCCCAAGTGCACTGTTGTCAACAGAACACCCACCAGTCAGGGGCTACTTTCATGTTTCCTTATTGTGATTCATCCCGATTCTTCTGTATGATGTTTTACGAGCCTTTACCCACTAGCAAAGGTGATATTATGCATTGTGTATAAATGTTGATTTTACAATTGTGATCAACACGAGTGCTACTGGCAGACACTCGAAGGGCTCAGGATCTACTATAGCGGCAATACATGTAATTTTCTTATGGCCAATAGCTCAGAGAAATAGTAGTTGGGCAACCTCCACGAATGGCATATTTCAGATACCTAAACGCCACGGCTGATGTCGTTATAATAAGACTTTTGTTTTCACACTTTGGAACTTTTATTTCATAGTAGTGTAAACCAAGGGACATGCGCCGCTTAAATGTAGTGTGAAAGCACTCGATATTTTGACAAAAACATTGTTTTAACCCCTACCATGCGGCCGCGATTCCCATGGTGTGCTGTAAACAGCACGAACAGGGGTGGGCCGTGACGAACCCCAGCCGTCATCAGCACACGAGCACCGTAGTGCATGACGGCTGGGGTTCGTCATCAGCATGGAAGGGGTTAACATTCAAAGATGGCGCGCATACTCAAAACATATTGTTTACTGAAAGTCCGTTTTCCATGTCTATGAAATGTATGCATGTAACGACGAGGCTGTGTTGTGGAACGCTGTGTGAACAAGCCATCACGGTGTTGAAACGCGTAGCGATGGGTTTATGACTTGAATAACCCTCACTTTTGCTGCACCTTTCCTGTTTTGCTGTCTCAATCAATCTCTAAGAGCGTGAGTGTTACTGCGGTCCTTGAAATGTTAATCACCGGCTGACTCCTCCGGTCTCACGCCACCCGGCAGATTGAGAGAGGTTTTGGAGTAACTTGGAGAAATATATACATATATATATATATATATATATATATATATATATATATATTACCTACTGGCTATCGCCAGTAGGTATATATAGTTAGGATTTTTTCCCTATGGGATTTCTGAAAATTCTATGTCTAATAACTTTGGCGTTTGTGGACGGAATCATTTTGTTTCTGAGCAGCCCCTGAAAATTTGGTGGGGTTTCGTCAAGGGGGGGCTGAGAAAAAAGGGGGGTCCCAAAACGCGTTTTTTGCATTGAGTTTTCCATAGGGCGGTTGGACTCACTTTTAGCTCGAACGGCTGAATGGATTTGCACGAAACTTGGCAAAATTGTAGGGACTGTTAGCCCGATGTGCCTTTGCTAGGTCTCAATATATGTGCTCCAGTAGTTTTTGAGAAATTAACGTTCAAATCAAGATATATATCTGTAACAGCGCTCTGGGCAGCGATCCGGTCCGCTTACTTTTCGCTTATCGGAACTTTGCGCGCAGAAAGCTGATTGGCTCTCCGGTGTCTGTCAACATTCTAAACAGTCCGGAGCGGACGCCATCTTGTCTCTCGGTAGGATCGAGAGAGAAGAAGAGGTGGAAAACGAAAGGGGAATTTAATGAAAGGGGGCAAGGTATCCCCCTCTTGACCCCCTAGGAATGTTGTTGGGGTTATTAAAGGGTCCCGTGGGGAAAATAAAAAAAAAATGATTTTTCACGGTAGAAGCGCGGCCGCGAACTGGTAGCGAAACGGGAATTCGCCATTTTGTGCTTCGTTAATTAAATTACTAGTTATAAGTGGGTGCGGGAGACGTATCCTAATCCCCTATGTTTCCTGAGGGTGGCTGAGGAGGCTGATATATGTTGATACATCTCTTCCAGCGGCTGTGCGTGAGCTTTTTTTTTTTTTTGCTGCGTGACAGTCCGGAGCGGCCGCCATCTTGTCTCTCGGTAGGATCGTGAGAGAAGAAAAGGTGAAAAACTAAGGGGGAATTTAATGAAAGGGGGCAAGGTATCCCCCTCTTGACCCCCTAGGAATGTTGTTGGGGTTATTAAAGGGTCCCGTGGGGAAAATAAAAAAAAATGATTTTTCACGGTAGAAGCGCTTCACGGGCCGCGAACTGGGCCGCAAACTGGTAGCGAAACGGGAATTCGCCATTTTGTGCTTCGTTAATTAAAGTACTAGGTATAAGGGGGTGCGGGAGACGTATCCTAATCCCCTATGTTTCCTGAGGGTGGCTGAGGAGGCTGATATATGTTGATACATCTCTTCCAGCGGCTGCGCCATCTTGCCTTTTTTCGAATGCCACAATTTTGTCGTGCACGGCAGCCATTTTAGATGCCAGGCTGGTCCCAGGCTATCACCTAACCCTGCGGATGTAGTTTATGGCCCCAGCTGTAGAGAATTCAGACATGCCAATCCTCCTGATTCAGGCGTGTGAGTACTGATTTCAGTGCTAGTCTCCCGCCTCCCGATTTCTGCAAGCAAAAACCCGGGGGCATATTACGAACAACTAGCGATAATTTTTGTCTCTAACTTGTTTAGAGACAAAAATTATCGCCGCACATCGGCGATTTTTATCGCAGATAAACCTTGCTATTATCGCAGAAAAGTCAGCGATATTCATGTATTATCGATCTAATGCTCTTAGCCATGTTATCCACCTCCCATTGGATAACATGGCTAAGAACTGCTCAGGGCAGGTGTTAGATTTTGGAGATATTCGCGCTTAGCGCGAATATCTCCAAAAGTTGGTAATAGAAGGTAGCGATGTTAGGGACTGTTTCCAGTCGCTAACATCTTGGCACGCCACTTTGCATGTCATTAGTGATAAGTATCACTGACATGCAAAGCGGGGCCCAAGATGGTCGCTATCTCCTTTTAGCTGTCACTAACTGGTGTTAGCGACAGCTTGGTAATAGGGAAATAATTTTATCTCCGCTTTCATGGCTTTTAAAGCCAAAAAAGCGGAGATAAACCCCCTTGATAATATGCCCCACGATTCCTTGGGGGTTTCAGCTGACAGGGCTTGGTATTGTGTTACATGGTAATTTTTCCATGAAACGTCAGAGGGTCGATGCAGGGGTTCTAGAAGAGGTGATAAACCATTTAAGCCTCATGAACAAGCGCATGGTCTTTTAAAGATTTGTGAAGTACTCGGGGCGGCGGTGTGTGTGTGCCCTCTTTCAGGAGCGGGCGGGGGGGCACTGCCAGCAACTTGCCAGGTCAGGTAGTGTTCAACACGTGCATCACCCTTTCTCTGCCTGCTATTGCGCTCCATGCTTCGGAAAGGTAAGAAAAAGAACGTGCATTTGAGTTTGAAATGTCCGATCCTGCAGCAGCACACTTCCAAAGCCCACACATGACAATAACCCGATTCAAGGCCCCATTCACCCGTTTTTAAAAAAATAGATAACACTCCAACAAAGTAAGGTTATAAAACTTTATTAACTACTAACTTTAACGAACGGAACAAAAACTAAAAACATTTAAACATTTCTCAACACAAAAAGCAACAATGGTTAGAAGCTGTCTTTTGTGCGAATAGTCCCAAGGCAGCACAACGTGCAGAGTTCTGGACGGCACCCAGGTGATGTCGCCTGGGTGCCGCACTGGTTTAGGGATCCTACAATGCTGCTCCGAAAATTGGCGTGGGGCGTCCCGGGTGGGGCGGGGGGAGGCCTCGTCAGTAGCGGTCTGTTGTGCGAATAGTCCCAAGGCAGCACAACGTGCAGAGTTCTGGACGGCACCCAGGTGATGTCGCCTGGGTGCCGCACTGGTTTAGGGATCCTACAATGCAGCACAGAAAAACAGCGTGGGGCGTCCCGGGTGGTGCGGGGGGAGGCCTCGTCAGTAGCGGTCTGTGTCACATGGCTGACACAACATGTACGACAGGCACCCAGGTGATGTCCAGTAAACTGCCGCACTGGTTTTGGTATCCTACAATGCTGCTCCGAAAATTGGCGTGCGGCGGCCCGGGGGGGGGGGGCGTGGGGGAGCCGGCGTGAACGGGCCTCCCCAGGTGGCGGCCATCTAGCTGAGTTGCGCTCGCTCTTGCGGCCACAGCGTCTCGCTCACCATGTTGTTGAGTTGCTCCCACTCTTGCAGTGCAGCGATAGGCGGCTGCCACATGGCTCTTAAAATGGCGGACAGCTCCTCGGTTTTAGGCCTGGTCCACTGAAATGGTCCTGGGACACTTTGGAACTCGGACGCTTGCCTGCTAGGGCTTGGGCTCCATTCTCGAAAAGCGTCCCCTCAGCCGTGAAGATTCTATAAAAGTCTTGGGGGCCCCCGACTCCCGCAGGCTTCCGGTGGGGAGCGGCTGCCATGATTGCTCGCGGAATGACCACGACGGAGCCACGAGATGGTGGTGCTCTCATGCTGACGCCAGCTTCAGTCTGAATGATCCAGAAACAAGGTGGGGCTTTCATCGTTTGGGAAAAAAAAATGTTCTAAACCAATGAAAAGTGTTATTTTTAGGTCATATGACCAAGCCTTCCATCTTTAGGAAACCAAAAGTAAAATGAACCAATGAAAAGTTTTATAAACAAGTCACATGACCTGTTATGCGGCATAGGGCTACAAAAAGCGTAGAAAATCCGTTGGCACGTGAGGCGGCGTCAGTAGCGGACCGATGTGCGAATAGGCCGAAGGCAGCACAACGGGCCGAGATCCGGATGGTACCGAGGTGGTGTCCAGCAAATTGCCGCACTGGTGTGGCCATCCTACAATGCTGCGCCGAAAGACGGCGTGTCCAGCTGAGTTGCGGTCACTGTTGCGGTACAGTGACTCGAACGCGCCGAGATCCGGATGGCACCGAGGTGGTGTCCAGCAAATTGCCGCACTGTTGTGGCCATCCTACAATGCTGCGCCGAAAGACGGCGTGTCCAGCTGAATTGCGGTCACTGTTGCGGTACAGTGACTCGAACGCGCCGAGATCCGGATGGCACCGAGGTGGTGTCCAGCAAATTGCCGCACTGGTGTGGCCATCCTACAATGCTGCGGCGAAAGACGGCGTGTCCAGCTGAATTGCGGTCACTGTTGCAGTACAGTGACTCGAACGCGCCGAGATCCGGATGGCACCGAGGTGGTGTCCAGCAAATTGCCGCACTGGTGTGGCCATCCTACAATGCTGCGCCGAAAGACGGCGTGTCCAGCTGAGTTGCGGTCACTGTTGCGGTACAGTGAGTCGAACGCGCCGAGATCTGGATGGCCCCGATGTTGTGTCCAGCAAGTTGCCGCACTGCTGTGGCCATCCTACAATGCTGCGCCGAAAGTCGGCGTGGGGTGCCCCGTTGGCTTATGAGGTGATGTCAGTAGTGGACCGATGTGTGAATAGGTCGGAACCAGCACAAGGCACCAAGATCCGAATGGCAAGTCCTGGATGTTGAGTGCCTCAGTTGAGAGTTCTGAGCAGTGCTTGTAAGACTGTCTGAAGCTTATTTGCACCTGCTGCAGCTTCACTAGGTCCGGCGGAACTTTTTTCCTTTTCCTTTCTGCTTCTTTTCCTACAATGCGTTTCATCTGAAGACACGACCAGGTCCCTGAATGTGTGCAGGGGGACGTTATTGATTGAATGAAAATGGCGGCTTGACACAAAGCTGACTCAAGCGTTACTGTTGGTGCTATACAGACAAAAATTGGTTTTCAGTTTGTACATTCTTCAGGTTTTTTTTTTCCATCCAAGTCTGATTGAGAGTTTGTAGAAAAATGGCTTCAGATTTTCCACATACTACTCTTCAACATTCTTCCTAAATGTAACAATGTGAAACTCACTAGGAGAACGGCTGTTTCTGTTTCCTTTCAAAATGCTGCCACCAATATTTTCTGAATGGAAGACACCATCTTGTAGCATAAAGGGCCGAAAGGGGTTCTGGTCTGGCCGATGGTTGGTGGAGACATTTTGACTATATCTTGGACCTGCCCGGCCTCGTCCAAAATGGCGCCGGTATAAATGGGACTCGTAACTCCTTGCCCGCAAATGTATATCTAGAAAATGTTATTGTAAGTGGCCCTGTCGTATTTTAATTACAAAATGTACGTCCACCGATTCCGCAACTGTTAGACACCTTTGTTCTTGTCACCTAATGGCCCGCTCGTTACGTTCTTCGACAGTGTAAATGTCTCCTCATCATATACGATTTCAGTTTGCTCCGTGGCCGGCCCACGTGGTTATAGGCCCGTATTTGTATACTGACATTTTCACAATAAAGGTTTTTAAAACAAAACACGGTAGTAGTATTTACATTTGTAAAGTTTTTACTTTTAGTGACTGTTTTCGAATCAGTAAAAGGCAAGTGAAATAAAGCAGTCCAATTACATGACGGATAAAAGGTATAATATGTAGGAACGCAGTAAAGATAAATGGTCAAGGGCAGTTGTGTTTTTCATGTCTGCAACATAAAGTGATCGATAAGAATCTGATAATCAGGCGTATCGGCGACTAAGACAGCAGGCCGAATCTCTTTTACTCAACGGCTCCGTCATGGAAGGAAGAAACGCCCTTTTTCTCGAAAAAGGAATATATTTTACTTGCAAGACAGTTGTAAATTTTCCGGGAAAGTACATTAGCCTGGAATATTATAACATATGTTTGAAAAAAAAATATTGTTCGAAAATAATAAAAAGCGTAATTTTTAGGTCATATGACCAAGCTTTTCATCATTAAATTAACAAAAGTAAAATGAACCAATGAAAAGTTTTATTAACAAGTCACATGACCTGTTATGCTTACGTTACGCGCTGCGCGCCGCGCCTCGGATCACTTCCGGGTGCGCTAACGCGGCGTGTCATAAAACGCATTACGCGACAACGTAGGTCAAGAATATAGTCTAAATGTCTCCACCAACCAGCGTTCAGAACACAACCCCTTTCAGCAGTCCAAAAAGTTCTGTTAAATGACAACAGAGGGGACAGGCAACAAGAACCATCAGTCAAAGAGGGGAGGGCAAGTTCTTCTCTTCCGGGTCATGTTGGGGCGCTACCGGAACTGATCGAATTGGTAGTCTATAGTGTTTCTGGATGTTTCAGACTAAAGCTGGCGTCAGCATGAGACCACTACCATCTCGTAGCTCCGTCGTGGCCATTCCACGAGCAATCATGGCAGCCGCTCCCCACCAGAAGCCTGCGGGAGTCGGAGGCCCCCAAGACTTTTGTAGAATCTTCACGGCTGAGGGGACGCTTTTCGAGAATGGGACCCAAGCCCTAGCAGACAAGCGTCCGAGTTCCAAGGTGTCCCAGGGCCATTTTAGTGGACCAGGCCCAAAAGCCATTTTGAGAGTCCTGTGGCAGCCGCCTATCGCTGCACCGCAAGAGCGGGCGCATCTCAACTACATGGTGAGCGAGACGCTGTAGTCGCAAGAGCGGGCGGTAAACAGCTGAATGGCGGAAGAGGCACAGTGTAGCAAAAGCGGGCGGAATGGCAACTAAAACGATAAAGGGGCGCCCCACTACAGCTTGTCTTCAGGTCAAACGGATTGTGGGACAAGGTCCAGAATTGAAGAGTCATCAAAAGGCAAAAAGTTCCGCCGGACCCCGGGAGCCGGCCGCCTATGTCGGGGGCGATCTCAGGCTACACCAGTGCTATAAGACTTGGGGAGGGTGTCGGAGCCAAGCGTCTTCTCCGAGTCCATGGCCATCACACCGCCCCTCAGGGGCCTCCGTCAAGCTGTTTAGGAAGGTAACATATCACATTGTTTTCTAATGCAGTCAGGTCCACAAACGACACTCACTTACTTTGAGAATAGTGAAGCTGCAGTAGGTGGAAATAAGCTTCAGACAGTGTTACAAGCACTGCTCAGAACTCTTAACTATGGCACCCAACATCCAGAACTTATGCTATTTGAGAATGGTAGTGACATCGAAGCATCTCAGGGACCAAAACCATTAACGTACTTTCACGTATGAAAATCTTACTTGGGGAGGGGGCAGGAGCGAAGCGCCCCCTCCCAGTCAGCGCCACCACACCGTATGTTGAAAATCTGAAGCCATCGTTCTACAAAGTCAACCAAACTTGGATTGAAAAATCTAGAAAAATGTACAAACTGAAAACCAGTTTTGGTCTGCATAGCATCAGTAGCAACGCTTGAGTCAGCTTTGTGTCAAGCCGCCATTTTGATTCAACAAAGCACAGGCATTGAAAAAGGCTGAAATTCAGAACTCTAAACTATGGCACCCAACATCCAGGAGCTTGCCATCCGGATCTTGGAGCCTTGTGCTGTTTTCGATCTATTCACACATCGGTCCACTACTGACATCATCTTATAAACCAACGTTATGTAAATAGTTTTTTAATAAAATGTTTTACCCTGTTTCTTTGCTGGTGTGTTGTCTATATTTTTAATATTTGCATAGGGTTTGTCGTTATTTTGTGCGGGATGGGTGATGGAGCCGAGCTGTCTTGCAGCCCTCATGGTGTGGAGCTCAGTTCATCTCACTATTTTCGTATTTCTCATGAAGGGTTGTTCCTAATATTTCTATTTTAGCGAGGTCAAAAAGAGATCCAATTAGTGGCCTACTGATTTTGCTCGATTACTTTTATTTTTTTACACGATTTTTCACTATCTGCAAAGACTAAACAGAGTATTGCGACTTTGTGCTTGTTTGTAAATAGAGAATGATCCAAAGAGAACCAATTCTAAAACAGTAAATGCTTGGACAACAATCAATCAAATGGAGAGACAAGGAGGCACGACGGATTACAACGGGGGTAAAGGCCTGCGTTAACTACCCTTCAGTATCTGCAAAGAGAGAGTACTACTAAGACAAAAGAGGGGAGGGGGGGGGGGTGCAGCGTTCAAAGCACATCAGCGTGCATAAATACGAAAATGTTTTTATCTATCACGTACTTGACATTTTAAAGCTTTTCATATTTGCTATTAAAAAACCAATGAAATTCACAGAAAAAACCATAGGTTATAGTGGATATATAGTTAGGAATTTGCATTTACAAAACCTTGAAAATTCAATGAAAAAACCATTGGTTTTAGGCCATATATAGTTAGGAATTAGCATTTACAAAACCTTATTTTACTCGCATAAAACCATTGAAATTCCATATATAGTTAGAAGCGCTAACTATATATCGCGCACCCGCAATCCACTGCTGATGATGTCACATATTACATCATTCATGACATGGTCAGTGACATCACTGATGACATCACTGATGACATCTCAAATGACATATATATATATATATATATATATATATATATATATATATATATATATATATATATATAAGTTTACCCAAAGGCCGGCACGCCCAGGTAAGTTACGCTTCTGAAATTTAACGGCAATCCAAAGGATACTTCCCCACAGTTCATTTGGTCCGACGCGTTTCAAGCAGTTAGCCCTTCCTCATGGACCTAGAAAGACATGACAGCAGCTGTGTTGATTACTAATGCAGTCCCTCTTTTATTTTCAAATGCACGTTCCAGTGAACAACAATGATGCATGATGGGATTAATAGTGTCAGATACCCCCCAGTGGGTCGCACACTGCCATGAATCCATTCGACAAAGTTCTTAGTGGGTACAAAATCAATCCTTCGCCTGCCGCTTTTCAAAGAGAAGCGTAACTTACCTGGGCGTGCCGGCCTTTGGGTAAACTTTGGTGAAAAATATATATATTGGTCCAGTGGAAGGCAGGAGCCGAAACGCGTAGACTGTCCTTTTTTGATGCACGTTATATTTGCACTGGTGTGTAAATAATAAAAACGCTAAAAACCAACTGTTGCTGTGCCGTGTCCTTTGATCTGCAAGAAGTGGAGAGAAGAAGCTGTGGCTATATATATATATATATATATATATATATATATATATATATATATATATATATATATATATATATATATATATATATATATATAATATATATATATATATATATATATATATATATATATATATATATGCTGCGAGGCTCGCCTTCAGGAGGACGAAAAGACGAGGAAGACCCAAATTTAGTGCAAGTTTTAATTATTTATTTCTGTGCTTGCCATATCATCACGACGCGTTTCGGCAGATCCCTGCCTTGGTCACATGACAACAGTGTCGTGAGATACACCTCTATTTAAAGTGACAGTGCAATAAATAGGCATAAACGAAATACTATCATTTCCTTCTCATATTCAACATTTCTGTAAAATACATTTAAAAAAAATCTGTCAGGATTTCTTAATTAAACTCTATTGAGAAATACATGATACAAAATTGTTGTTCTATTATAGGAAAGAATGGTTTGACATGATATTTCTACTTAAATGCAATAGCCTGTGGCTTCCTTATCAACATTTGATCACCAAACCATCATTATTATATGTATCTAATCAAAAATGCCTGTACAATATACACAGTGTATCCCTAGAACCCACCCTTAAAAAAGAATTATTTCTTGTGATATATATATATTTTTTTTTGTGTATTGTTTTTTTGAATATATATGGAACAGACAAACAGAAAAGTGCTCCCTGAACGTGAAAAATAAAGTGAGACAAAAAAGTCATCAAGGCACTAATGTGCAGTCAACACATTTCAGAGATCAGTGATCAGTATAGCTTGAATTATGCTTCAACTGTAAGAGAACAGCTTTCCCTTATTTTAACTAATAAGATTCCATAAGTATCATCGTGAATGTTTCCCACAATTAATCATATATGCCAACTGGTTAACAATTAATTCATCCATAAGAAAAATAGAAATTTTTAGAATCATCTTCATTTTAAGATATGATATCAAAAATATATATCTCTGTATTTACAATATAAACAAAGTTAAAAGAAATTCTGTATTTCATTTCTTATATACAAAGTTTAAAATTGTTGCAAAAATTCCTGTTAGCATACTTTTTCAAACAAGATTGATGGACTTCGAACAGTTAATGATCATGTATCTATATATGTTTTTGTACCGTCAATCAAGTTATGTGTACAATTCCTCACTCATATTTAAACCATTCGGTTGTTTGGTATCCAATAGGAGAATATAATGAGTCTCTAATCTACGTAACATCCTCTCTCTGTCACCTCCTCTCCTTTGTATTGGTACCATATCCAACAGAAAATATCTAAGGTCTTTAGGTTTGCCACCATGGACATCGTGGAAGTGCCGGGCTACAGGATAACTCTGGTCATTGTTATTAATTGCCCTTATATGTTGCAATATACGTCTATGGCCCGGTAACTTGGAACTTCCTACGTATTTCAAATTACAACTGCACTCCAAGACGTACACCACATATTCACTTTTACATGTAAGATGGTGTTTGATACTTTGTGGTGTCGTGCTGAAGGCAGTAAGATAGGAGGTCCTATTTACTCCATAGGTGCAAGCTTTGCATTGGGGGCATTTATAAAAACCCTTCCGTGCCAAAGATAAACCTGTGGAATCCTTGTACTCAGGACTGCTCATTACCAACACGTCGGCCATGGAGGTGGCCTTACGATATGTGATTGCAGGGAATTCTGGGAGAAGGCTACCTATCACTGGATCATCCTTTACCACATGCCAATTACGCTGTATGATTTTACGTAAATCCTTGTGCTGTCTGTTGTAAGTTAGAATCAGCCTGGGGGGTTCATGGGTTGTTTGAGCATTAGCAATCTCTAATTGCCTACTAATGACTGTACTTTCTATGAGCTCCTCCCTTGGTTTGACATTGGATTTGGCAATTGCAGCATCAATCACTTTTGCGCCATAGCCTCGTTCTAGGAACCTGGCCTTGCTCTCCTGCTGATTCTTTTTTAGTTCCTCATCTCCACTGCATATTCTCCGTAACCTTAACATTTCCCCATACGGAATACTGTGTATAAGGTGTCTGGGGTGTGCACTGGTTGCATGTAACAACGTATTCCCTGCCGTCTCTTTTCTGAACAAGGTTGCACATATCTTGTTGTCTATTATATTTACAGATACATCCAAAAAGGATACCTGACAATTGCTGATAGTGTGAGTCAATTGTAAATTGATATCATTGACATTGATCTCTCTAATAAAATCCATGGCTTCATCTCTGGTACCTTTCCACACAATTATCAAATTGTCTATGTATCTCAGCCATGAGACAATGTTTCTTGTGTATACGTCCCTATATTGCCTCTTGAGGACCAGTTCCTCCCACCAGCCCATAAAGAGACAGGCGTAGCTGGGGGAAAAACTGACCCCCATTGCTACCCCTTGGACTTGGCGATACATTTGCTTATTAAACAAAAAATAATTGTGTTCCAAACAAAAAGTTAGCAAGTCCATAAGCATTCTGTTGTGTTCTGCAAGCTCCATATTCCTTTTACCTAGGAAATAGTTCACTGCTCTTAACCCGTCTTGGTTTCTGATACAGGTATAAAGTGATGATACATCTAGGGTGATGAGATAATACCCATCTTGACAGTTAATTTTATTGATCTTGAATAGGAAATCACCTGTGTCTTTTATAAAAGATACCAAACCCACCACATGCTCCTGTAAAAAATAGTCAATATACCTGGATAGATTTTCAAGTGGGCCATCACAGGCTGCAATTATAGGACCAGGAGGTTTTGCACGGTCCTTATGAATCTTCGGTATGAAGTATATTACCGGTGTTTTGGGGAATTCTTTTTTCAGATACTTGAACTCATCATTGTTTAATAACCCCAAGCTCTGGTAACATAGCATTGGGTATCACCTAGATGTTTGTTCGCTTCAATAAGATATTCCGAGAGGGGCCACAACACAATATTCCCTCCTTTATCAGAGTTTCTTATTACGACATTGCCTTCATTTTCTAATTTGTCAATTAATAGTCCATATTTGATTTCTTGATTGGAACGTTGTCTTTTTGTGGATTGGATTCTCCTATTCAATTTTTTCACTTGCGCCACTACGATTTCTCTAAAGACATCTATCGAATCTTTCATCATAGCTGGCACAAACTTAGACTTGATCTTAAATGGTGTTTCCGGTTTGGTGTTACCTAGACTGCGTACTTCTTGTGAAGTCAAAATTGGAAAAGGTGTTCCAAAATTCTCACTTTCCTGTGAAGTTCGATATTGTGATGCCATGTCAGGTGAGTTAACGATGCTTTGAGCTGCCGCTAGGGTTTCAAAGTCGCTGGACACCAGGTTGATATTCTTGTTCCCTGTATCAACCCCTAGGTATATTTTTCGATTTGCCCCTAGTTTGCAGTTTGTGAAATTTCTGGAGCTTTAGCTTACGGATAAACAGATAAATATCTGCTCTAGTACGTGTGTACTGGAAGTTCGATTCAGGGCAAAATGATAAGCCTAGTGACAGTAATTGCTTTTCCGCCACTGTGAGGGTTACTTCAGACAGATTGATGATGGTATTAGAATTTGTTCCAACTTCCACCATATTGTTTCTTCCACCTCTCATAGGTTCTGATTTTTGGTTTTCTTTCTCCATGAATTTCCTCGCCCTGTCGCATTTCCTCTGGGCGGTCCTCCTCTCCCGCCTGCTCCTGGTGCGCCGTTTTTTGCCAGCTGCGCTGTTGTTGCAGAACGTAGTCTCCCCCCTGCTCTGCCGTATATACTCAATTTCTTCCCCCATCGTAGGTTTAATGGCATTACTGTTTCCTCCTCCTTCCTCCGAGCCACTTTCCGAGTAAACACTTGATCCTGAGACTGAGGAGGTTTCAGGTACAGTATTGGCTGATTGATGCACTGACCCAATGGGTTGATTAGACATTTTTCTTGCATTCTGCCTCACCACATCGTATTTGCGTGAGAATGTGTAAATCCTTCCATTGTCGTAATCCTCCTTGTCTCGTCTAAATTTGTACGCTTTGCGCACTTTGATTTTTTCTTCCTCTTTTTGTAAGCGTTGCTGCATTTCCTGTTCAAACTTGTCTTTAGTTTCTTGTGGGTCATTAAGCGCTTCTATTTCTCTGTGCAGCAAGTCGATGTTGGGCAAAATTTCTTCGCGGTCATTCTCCGCATGCCTCACTAGAATCTCCACCAACCTCCTGGAGTTATCTAGGTTACATTCTGCCCATTCAGCCATTAGGCGGGGATTCGGTGTGTCATAATTAGGGGCTATCATTATCCTGAGCCCATGAGGTATACGATTGACATCCAAATAGCCTTTTAAAGATTTGGCCTCCCACCATTTAGCTGTTTCTCTGCGCATTAGTTTTTCAAGCGCTTTGTATTTATCTCTTATTCCTGTTCCCCCGGCAGTGATATTCAAGTCGGTACCCGTCTCTGTTTGCGTTGGCTGCACTGCCTCATCAGAGAACATTCCTGCCGCTGCATGTTCGCGGTTCTTAACTACTGCCGCCGACATGAAAAAATTGCACGTATTGGGTTTGCCGCTTTTCACCACTGCTTGCTTCGCACACAGATATCGGGCTTTTTCTCTGCCCGTAGCTACTTGGGCGCATATATATATATCATATATCTGATTAAGTTCCAACATAATCAATTTATGCTGTAACACGTATTGCATTGAGATCTATGGTGTATTATTTTATTTGCAACCATGCATTATTGCGTCCTATTAACATGTATGCATTGTGATTGGCTTGCATATAATATGAGTATTTGTACGAATAGTAAAGCATACAATTATATGTGAGTCAAACTGATCACCGCGCTATATATGAAGTGTGCAAGAAGGTAAATTTATGATAATGAGTTTAATATTTACCTCTCGGGCACATCAATGCGAGCAACACTAGCATTCTGAACATTGGAAATGCTTTAAGATGGTTGAAATGTTAAAATCTGGTTAAAATCTGGTTGAAATAATCATATGCAGTAATGTGTTGCAGAACCTATGTTTTGATGGACAGGGTAAACATTTGTTATGCATCGTTGACCATTGTAATATGGCCCCCACGAAATGGGATTGGATGGAGACTTAAAAATGTTAGTCCACCTTTTATGTTTACTAGTGCCTGCAAAGGCGCGAAATTCGAATGCTTACCAAACCTTTTTAAACATGACCTCCGCATTATCCGCTCATCAGTGAGCAAGGACGCATGTCCGAAACGCGTCTGATGACTGGCACCACCACCTCCATTTTTATGGAATAAATAACTCTCATATTTAAGACTGGTTTGCGGTGATTATTGCTTGGAGTCTGTGTACCTGTGCGCTGACTGACGGCTGCAGCCGGCGACTCGTTGGAGTTCTATATGTTCGGGACAAGGTCGGTTTCCCGATGACACAGACCCCTCCACTAGAATGCGAGCTGACCTGATACGGACCGCTTTGGATATTTGTTCCGGTGAGGAGCAACTTTGGTCAGCCCCCTGCACGGTACGGAGAAAGGCGCCAGGAACCATTGAGGCACAGCTGAGGGAGAAGTCGGCGGACATCACCCGGAAGCAGAGCTAAGGTGATTTTGAACGCATTTTGTTACGTGTGTAGGTTGTGGAGGTACCGCGATAAGCCAGCAATCCGGGCGCTGAGTTACAATAGCACCTGGAACTTTGGGGAATAACGTAGTCTTGGTGGTGCCATGTCGGAGGAGCGGGAGAGAGAAAAGGCATTCGAAGAACTCTTTTTGAATATGCCCAAAATGAAACAAGGTACGATGGCAGGAACCAGCAAAATGATTTATAATGAAACAGAAGTTAAGAAACTGATGAGGGAACTTGAGAAAAATCGAAGGGGGGAGCTCACCAAGTGGAGGGAGATCCGCTCCCTAGAGAAATACCACGAAGTTGGGAGAGTGCCCCGTGGCCTCAGGATCATGTTAGTCCCGAGTTTCGAAATTCCGAACCCGGATTTATTAAAAGATTGGGCCGAGAGTAATCTCGAGGCGTCAATGCGCCTACTATGTTTGCTGGTCAAATACGCAAAGGTGGACCGCCAAAAAAATCTTGACGAAATAACCAGAATTAATGAAGAGCTCAAGAAAGACATCTATAATGCGGATAAAGCCTATATCGAACAAACCAACAATGAAATAACAGAACGCCTGAAAAAACAGGAGGCGACAATTAAAACAAGAAAGGCTTATAAATTTGCCCGGGATGAGCAGGACTATGCTCTGGGGCAGATATACACTTTCGCGAGGAAATACGACCAGCTACGCAAACAAAGAAAAGCAGCACCAGCCAAAGGAATGACATCAGCACTACCTACAACTACGGCGGTTATGGACTCTACCCTATCAGGCTCGGATATAAGTCTGGTACCAAGCAGCGATGGCTCAGATGAGGGCGCATTAAACACATGTGGTGAAGACTTGGGCCAATTAACGTTGGCGGAGGAAATAGAGTACGTGAGAC
This sequence comes from Lissotriton vulgaris, assembly GCF_964263255.1. Classification (NCBI taxonomy): domain Eukaryota; kingdom Metazoa; phylum Chordata; class Amphibia; order Caudata; family Salamandridae; genus Lissotriton; species Lissotriton vulgaris. The sequence goes on from NC_141686.1 coordinate 53,986,601, forward strand.
TCCAGAGGAAGCAAACATTGCGAGCACGTATTCCAAACTCCGCGCAGTCCAAAGACTGAACAGGAGACGCAAGCAACGCCGCAAGTGCGCCAAAGCCAAGAGGGCGACAATCCAAGAAGAAACAATGGCAGAACAAAAAGCAATAAATGAGAACACCATAATCAATTTATCAGCAGTGCAGTTGGATGAGGCGGAAAAACAACTACTCTCATTGGGCCTATCATTCTGCCGTGAGAGTAATTTCAATTATTGCAACACCAGGGTGGATGTCTTTAAATACATCAGAAAGATCAAGCTCAGAAAATATTACGCCATAAAGAGGAGCACGAGTACTAAGAACAGTAAGGAAAAAGAGAAAAGTGCTAATCCCAGTGGCCTGGTAGCTAGAGACATCACCTTGATGAAGACAATGCACCAACTGCACATGGATATGGACGATACTATTGGCACACAAGACATGGCTGATTATGAAGAACTAGATGTGGCACAAACAGCAGGTACCCCTTTCAAAACGGCATCAACTTTTGTCCCAAACATGCCCAGGGATGCTATTGATGTTTACGCTGACAGACTTGTTAATGAACTCAAAAAACTTCAAATCAAAACTATGAAGCAGCGTAAACAGCAAGATCACAGAATGAGAGCTTACAACAACCTTATGGATAAGTTAAAAAAGGACACCAAGATTGTCATAAATCAATCAGATAAGGGAGGTAACATAGTCCTCTGGGCAAAAGTGTATTACATCCAAGAAGCATATCGTCAGCTCAATGATCCTACCTGTTATATTAAGATCGATTTCAGAACAGCCAAACTCATTGAGGAATCATATGCTAAGAAATTACATCAATGGAAAAGGGATGGATTGATATGAAGGGATGAACTGAAATTTTTGCATAACACACACCCGTTGTTACCAAATATATATTTCATACCGAAAGTCCACAAACAGATAACACCAGTGCCAGGAAGGCCAATTGCATCTGCCATCAAAAGTGTTTTTGAAAACACTTCCAAATACATAGACTTTTATCTGCAAGACTTTGTCGTCAAGTTACCAGCATACCTTAAGGACACCACTGAATTCTTACATAAACTCAATCAATGTACTTGGTCTGAAAGTTACCTCCTTATCACCATGGACGTTGCCTCACTCTATACGAGTATTGACCACATGGATGGCATTAGAGCGGTAAAATATTACTTAGAACAAAGATCTATTGAGGTCCATCGCCATAACACGATGCTTTTATCCATGATAGAGACATGTCTCAATAACAATGTCTTTGTATTCAATAATGAGGTATTCAGACAGCTAAGAGGGGTGGCCATGGGGGCATGCTTTTCCCCTACCTACATGGGGCTCCACGTGGGGTGGTGGGAGGAGCATGTCCTCAAGGTCACTCATGAAACATGGTGGAACAACAATATCATTGAGTATTGGAGGTATATTGATGATATTTTCATCATATGGCATGGCAGTGTTCAAGAAGCTGAAACATTTGTTGCTCACATCAACAACAATCAATTGAATCTCAAATTTTCAGCAGATGTTAGGAAGGATGAGGCAACTTTTTTAGATGTGCATGTAAAAATTAATGATGGGAAAATTACAACTAGCCTGTACAGGAAATCCACCTTGGGTAATACCATCTTGCATGCCCATAGTTTCCATCCTAAACACACTATAGCTGCCATCCCCTATGGAGAGTTTTTAAGAATCCACAGATCATGTAGTACAGTAGAGGAGAGAGATCATCATCAAGAGGAGTGTAGACATCGGCTCCTAGCGAGGGGTTATGATAACAGGAAATTACTTTCTAGTATGATTAAAGCCAACAGAATGGACCGTCAAGAACTTCTTGACCCCCTCAGATTCAACAACAATGCCTCTCCTAATGAGGAAAATGAAAATAACACCATCCGTCTTATAACAGGCTATAGTCGTCAGGCAAAGGAAATAACAAGAATGATAAAACGCGAATGGCCCATCATTCTAACTGACAATGTCCTTAAGGACATTATGCCACAGTCCCCCACCATCACATTTAGGAGAGCGTATTCAATGCGCAATGACTTGGTCAGCAATAGCCCTGAAACACCTTCAGATAATTGGCTATCTCCCCGCAAAGGATTTTTTCCTGGAGGCACAGAATGCACAAACTGTGATGTCGAGCCTCTAAAGACAGAGCAGGAGTGGGATGACAACGTAATAAATGGAGAACGGACCCCCGCATTCTGAGGCCCATTTGAGGGCTTTGAATAAATGACTACAGTGATAAATATGTGCCTCCATCTGTGGAGTTTAATCTCTGAACACGCACTACAAGGCCCAGAGGACCTAGCGAAGAACTCAGCCCATCGGAGGGCGCCTAATTTAGCAATTATAAACTGGGTGTGTCAAAATGCACAAACTGTGATGTCGAGCCTCTGAAGAAAGAGCAGGAGCTCTGAAACGCGTCAGACTGATTTCGACATTCAGGCTGTTAATACATATTGGTATGCTGGACTCTGTTCTCTAAAATAAAGGGCTTTTCTGCCAGTTGCCGTCTGCGTGCATCCTTGCCTTGGGGGCATCCTTGCCTTGGGGGCACACTGGTTTTTCGTGTCTGGATGCAAGGAGTTTTTCGAGGATATATATATATATATATATATATTTATTCACAGAAAACTAAGGTTACAGAGACGGTATAGTTAGGCTCAGATTTTACTCAAACAAAACCATAGAAAGTCGAAAGGCATAGTTACCTGAGCTAATTTTAACTTGGGTCCCTGCAATGCACTGCTTATGACCTCACATATTACATCATTCATGACATGGTCAGTGACATCACTGATGACATCACTGATTATATCATCCCGTCGGTGTATTTTCTGAACATTTAATATACTGAATGCACAGGTTCTTTGAAGTACTCTCTGTCTACAGAAATCTAATTTCATTTAGTTTAATCATAGTTTCCTCAACCAACGTACAGCATGAAAGTGTGAGCACATGCTATTCATTTGGCAACCGCAGAAGACACTTCATTAGTAATTATATGCACGCAATTGTTGAATGCATTATGGGCTAAAATTTTAAGATGCCCATATTTCCTCCAACAAACTACACTAATTTCACCAAAAAATGGAAGTGTCATATTGCAAATAATTACCAAAATATATTAATTGAACACTTACAATGTGAGCATAATCCAAGTATTTCACGTTCTGATATCTTTTATCAGAATAAATGAAAATTGGAAGCAAAGGTGGTACAGTGAATACGATTTCGGAATCAAATGCCCATTATTTGTATGTCAGGGGTGAAATGTGCTACCCAAACAAATGATGGTCAGGTCTTTTTCTTGTATACAAAGAAAAAGCCTATTTAGAGGTTCTCAAAATCAAAGCAGAATTTATTAAGCATAAGGCAGTTATGTCACCATAGTAAATGTAAGAATCTGCGCGAAAAACTTATTTTTACTGAAGAATGCATAATTAAACAAGCACTGCAAAGCCAATAGGTCTGGCTTTGGCAAGTCGTTTCGATGGTTAGACTAGTAAGGTCTGGCTTTCGCCAAGACCTTTTCATTTTACTAAAATAATTAGTCTGTTGTTGTGTCAGTCCCATTTTGCTTCAGCACTCTGCAGCATTCAGGAGGATGAAATGGGTCAGCCTACATAAGCCTCTGATTAACATCACTTTGAGTGACTGCATTTTGCTCTTTAACAAGGTGGATAACCACACTCAAGCTAGTTCACTTTAGTGTTAGTGCTGCCTGATGTAATAGTAGGACGCATTTGAAGTGACCACAGGGCACACTCCAGCTCTATCAGTTCCTATGCTGTTCTAAATGCCTTTTGAAGTAGACTGCTGCTGTTTCACATTATACCACATGGTGTTCCAGGACTTGGGTTCACCAATGATTTTTTAATAAACTTTGGCCGGAAAGAAAACCAAACTTTATTGTGTTTAATTTGCAGCACACCTGAAACAGTTTTATTTGAACATAAGAGAGATGTAATTTTGGTTATAGTATCCAATATTTTATAATGTGAGCCCTCTTTACTTCTGTCTTTCCATCTATTTTTCTTTGTTTTCTTTCTTTCCTTTTTTTAATCTTTCCTGTTTCTGTTCATTTTTTCTTTAATTTTTGACATATTTTGCTCATTCTTTCTTTTTGTCTTTCTTTGTTCTTTCTTTCTTTCCTTCCTTCTTTTTTTTGCCTTCTTTTTATTCAATTCTTTCCTTATTTTTTTTCTTTCGCTGTTTCTTTCTTTTTTGCCTTCTTTCCTTCTTTCTCTTTGTTTTTTGTTTCATTTTTTTGCCTTCTTTCCTTTTTTCTTTCCTTCAGTCTTTCTTTCTTCTCTGCTTTCTTCTTCTTTCTTTCTTGTTCCTTCTTTTTCATCATTTGCCTTCATTCATTCTTTGTTTCCTTCTTTTGTTTTTGCCTTCTTTTGTTTTTCTTTCCTTCGTTGCATGTTTCATCCTTATTTTTTCCGAGTTTTTAACATGACAACCTTTCAACTTTCTGTCTTTTGAGTTTTTTGGGGGGCTTTAGTGTATATGATCTCAGTCATTGTCTCAATACACTGCAATGTAAACTCTTTGACCACATGCTCTTGCAAGATGTAAGGTAAGGCTAAATCTCAGGTCAGCTAGGTAGGGTCAACCTACTCCAGGTCTCTGGACTATTACTTCTGAATTGTAGCTTGTCCAATGGTCACAACTTTAGTGGACTGAAGTGAGAAGGGAATGAGAAAGTTATCAAACCAACATACAGCTCAGAGGATGAGTTTCGAATAACCCCTGTTTTTCAATGAGGATGTCTAGCATGAAGCCTTTCGTGTACCTTGGGGTTGTGGTTGATTAAGTGAGGTTGTTGTAGAGTAAGAAAAGGGATAAGAGAAATACAGTCAATGTTTATGGTCTCCCTCGTGTAAATTGAAGTCCCCTAAGAAAAGATTGTTGCTGGAAGTCATCAAGCCATCAGAGATGTGTTGAGACACAAATGTTATGCATTCACCAGGGAGTTGGTATACAATGAAGAGTTTAGCAGGTGTTCAGTCTAATATTTATTTTTCTATTAACAGACATTGAAAAGTCAGGGAAAGACATTTTTTACACTCTCGTGTTTTATGGAGTTTCTGTGGATGACTGACTAACCACTGTCAGTTCAGTGTATCTGTTAGCGTTGTCTTTTCTATCCAGGCAGGCAATTAAGTATTCTGGTGGGACTTAAATGACTAACACAGGTTGAGGGCATTCATTCTTCTAGGTTTTAGTCAGAATAGTGTTGCCTGGATTGTTTGAAATTATTAAGTCTGCAAATTCCTGTTTTGTATTGCAGACCTGCAGTTGTGTAGAAGCATTTGAGTGAAAATCCTTTCTTTGTCCTTTGGTGTCATAGTTTTGCAATTGTGGTGTTCTTGTTTATTGTGTGGTTTGGACTTAATGATTAGATATGTGCATGACAGAAGATGGACTTTTATAACATTTTGAAGAAAGTAAACTGTATCACAGGCTTACATTATTCCTGCGCTGAGTGATATCACTACTCTGATGAGAGTGTTCATTGTGGAAGAAAATGTGTCATACTTGTGTTGTAAGACTGAGTTCACATGGGAAATGTTCTCCCCTGACAACCCTCTAAGAGAGATTTTGTCTGTGGAGCAGGCGCATTATATTCTGATGTCCCATCATTCTTGACGAAAAAGATTACTTTACCAGTGTTCATGGTGTGTGATGCTGGCTGTATGTGGAGGAGGCCTGATTCATGATGGATCCCTAAGAGGAAAATCCAGTGAAATGCCCTTTATTAATGTGAAGATTGAGACCTGTATATTTGAGAGTTATGTATCATCCGCCTGAATCCAGAACTTACCCGGTTTAAGAATGAGCAGTGATCCATATTTCGGTATCTATCAGAGCATCCTTGAGTCATCATGAGGGGGTGCAGTTGGCTGGACGTACTGGGCAGATGTGTGGTAAATGAGGGTAGACAAAAAAAGAGCACGTTGGGGAGGCATAATCCTGTGCTTAGGTGGTTAACGTAAGCAAAGAGGGATATTTCATCATGGGGAGGAGAAAACCTTCCATGTGGCAAGAAGATTATGAATTTGAGAGTAAGCTGTTCATGGTTATCATCTGAAGACTGTATAATACATCTTAGTGTTTTGAAAGATTGAGATTAAAAGGTTGACCTTGAAGAATGTGGCATGGGGTACATAGATTTTATGCCAAATTGTGTTTTAGAATCATGCGCCTGATATATACTATTACATGTTCACCTCTGTCCATCGTGGTGATGGCGGTTATGACGTCTGCCACCCTGAGGGACATAACATCTGCCACCCTGACAGACAAAAGACACCATATTTAAAGGTCCCCACAAGTCCAGCGGCGATTTAATACATGTTCACAGGAGCCACTGCCATATCGGCCATCATGAACATTGTAAAAGTTCCATTTACTGCCACCGCCTTTTAGGTGGTCATGCACCAAACTTTTTTTTCAAAAACCAACTCCCGAAGTGGATGTTTGTTTATGAAAAACAAAACAATAATGGCTCCAGCACTCTGCATATTCTCTCAGAATGTCTGGGTGATCATTATTTTATTTCTATTCATGACTGTTGGGTCATCACAGCTGGTCAGAGCAGGCGTGGCGTCACAGACAGTAATAGCTGTAGCATCAAGATGCTGTTGGGCGTCACAAACGGGCGTTACTGGAGGTTCGCATTGCCCATTACCGTGGATTGTGGGAAGTGCAGATCTGATGTTGCCAGTCATCACTGGCGGTCATTGTAGAGTGAAGAGTCTGCTTCATCAGATCTTCCGGTTGGCGATAGGTGGTAGCAAGATCTTGGCACAAATCCAACATCCCAAAACATCAGGATTTCTTCTGTTGTTTGAGGTGGAGTTTAGCCGAAGCCACAACAATGGTCCAGGACCTGGGGGCACACAAATTGGGGATCAGGAACTCACTCCAGCAGAGCCCAGAAGGGCTCAGGCAGGTCCAGTTGCAAGTCCAAGTAGGCCTAGTTGCAGGTCCAGGCTGGTCAATTTGGAGCAGGTCAGCGTGGCCATTGCAGAGAGTCCTCTGGAACTTGTTATGTCCCTGTAGCTCAGAACAGGAAGTAAGTCAGTTGACCCTTCCAGTCACTACAGCTTGGGATGAAAAGAGAAGATCCAGCCTTCCTTCTCAGCAAGCAGAGCAGGCCTCAAGAAACAGGGCGGCCTTCTTCTGTAGTATCAACAGGTCCAGGAGTGTACTGAAGAGTGGGTCTGATGGTCTTCTTTTTATACCTGGTGCCAAATTTGAAATGAGAGAAGATTCTGAGTTCAACCCTACAAAGGTATCTGGAGTTTCCTGCCTCCCTGCCCTGGTCCCAGTCTACCTGGAATACAATAGACTAGTGTGAAGTCCTTTGTGTGTGACCTGAGCCAGTGCCTTTGAAGTACAAGTGTGGTGACAGCTCCACCACCTATTAGGCCAGAGCAGGCCCGTTCTGTAGATACCCAGACCATCTATTGTGATGCTGTCTGGGAGGAATAAACAAAGGACTAGATAAACAAAGAGAGGAGTACCATCATGGGAAGGTCAAAAATGAGATTCCTAATGTGGTAGTAGATTGACAAAAGGAAGGAATTTATCCTTTTGTTAAAAACCCCTCACTCACCAGCCTAGTGGTGACATGCTTCATCATCGGGGTCCACCCTAGTGGCCTAGCGTCACTAGGGTGTGCTATGACACCTGAGTTACAGTGGAGCAGGTTGTGAATGTAAGTGCAGAAAAAAATGTTAAAAATTGTCCTGGTTTAACTTGATGGGAGAATACATTTTATTGACAAGTAACTGGACAGTGTTAAAAAAAAAGTGGGGCGAGATACTGTGAGGGTATATTAAGGCCAAGAGTATCTCTTATATGTCTGTTGGTCTACATGTTTCAACCGTGATTGGGATATACCAGGTTTTCATCAGGACTGGTTAAGCAGGGAACTGGACGGTCTGTGCCCCCTAAAAGGCACGCCCTATCCTCGTTCTCTGTGACCCAAAATAGCAAAATTCGCTAAATGGCGTAGAAAAGACTCTGGCCGCAATGGGTGAGTCCAAAACAATGAAAAAGACCTGTGGGAAGAAAGAAGAAAACAGACATCAGTCAGACGTGAACTGCGTTACATGCCTGTTATGTAGTGCAGTGTCGTGTCTTTCTTATTTTCAGGCTTACTACCACTCTCATTAGAAGAAATACTGTGAATTTGCTAAGTGAAATTATCACCATGTGACATGACCCGTTGTGGGCTGGTAGTCAGGGTGGCGCACGCATATATATCAAGAGGTGCGTGCTAAGCGGCAGCGTGATTGTTGCAGTTTCTTTATATTTATTCAGGCTTGCGTTCTGATCATATTATTTAGGTGCAGTGGTATCACAATCTCGCCATTCATTTATGGTGGTCGCGAATCAGGATTAAAAGTGCGTAATTTATCTGTGGCAATACACTCGACACACTCGGACTTACATGACATATAACATAGACATATACAGACACATACTGGTTGTAAGTGCTAGGCTTACTACTATTCCGGAGTCTTATATCATCGGAGGGCGGCAGGGGGTATCCCCACTACTCAACCGATTTCTGTAAAAACATGGGTAGAGTCGTTAATTTGGCGAGTATTTTTTCAAGGAACTGCCGCGTTGTGCGGTAGAAGAAAGTGGGTCATTTTCAGTCTCTTCCTGTAAAGGGAAGCAATTCTACTTACAGTTCCTTCGTGGTGGAAATGCCGTTTACCTATGCTTGTCCTCCACTGCCCTGCTACGAAGCTGTTCTGTCTCGTGTGGGACTAAGTAACGGCTAAGCTTCCGGGTTGGGCGGGGACGGCCGTAGGTCACGTGGTTTGTTGCTATAGCAATACGTGAGCGTCTCTATTCTACGGAGGCCGTTAGTTGCCAAGAAGTGTCTACGGGTTGCCGGCAGACAGTGACGGTCCCAGCGAAATTAATCTATGGCTGGGATCGGTTTGGTCATTAGGAATAAGAGTTGTGATGGTCTGATTGACATAGGCGATCGCCTTACAATCTAAAGGTTTGTAGACCTCATAGATTTAGAGGCGACCCGTTGGCTGTAACAAGTACTTAGGTTATGGGCGTGTACCGTGATTGGTAGCGTTCCCTGTACTTGGGCGTGAGAAGATAGAGTGAGCCCCCACATCTAAGTAAAAGCTCATGCGGGGTGTTTATGTACACACAGGATTAATGAACCTTTTCATAATCGATAGTGGCATAGTAACTTGATTCCAGGTTATATGACCAAGATGTGAATAGGGGCAGATTCACAAAGCGGTTGCGAATCGGGGGTTCCTATTGGCTATTGGTTTCTTCATGTGTATCTTAGTGGTAATCTTGGAGGTCCATAGGTGCTCATTTCAGAACAGTGGCCCAAGGAACATTGTCATTTATTCCCGTCTTATTTGTGGAAAGTCTATAAATCCATCTTTGTTCCTTTTCAAAAAGCCGGTTTTGCGAGTTTGGGCCTGGTTGTACCTGCTCAATGACTGTCCACTTCATGTCATTTGGAGTATGATTTGCTGTCAAAAAGTGTTCCGTGAGTTTGGTGATATTCTTTTTGCAACGTATTGTGCTCCTATGTTCACTTATTCGTTGTTTCACTTTTCGCGTTGTCATACCTATGTAGGGTTTTCCGCATACACATTTGATCAAATACACCACATTGGTACTATTACAATTGGTATGAGCCCTTTGTTCCCAGATTTTTCCTTGCTCAAGGTTTAGGGTTTTGGTGTTCTCTGTGAGGTGGCATACGCTACAGTCACCACATTTTGAGTGTCCTGTTACCGGAGGGAGCCCTCATACTTGTGTTATGGTGGGATTCGTGTTGGTGGTTGTTATTTTGGGTCTGGTGTTAACCAGGCTGTCTTTTAAACTCCGTCCTTTTTTGTATGAGAATAGGGGTTTGTCCCACTTGAAGTTGCCTGTGTTAAGTATCAACCAGTTTTTGTTGATGCTTTTGCTCACTTGGTTAGATAATGCGTTATAAGTGGTAACGCAAGTTAGCGGTGTCTCTTCTGGTTCACTAATTTTGTCTTCCAGCAGAGCGTCTCTGGGTTGATTTCTCGCTCTCTTCTGACATTTGTTTACAATCTTCGTTGGATAGCCTCGCTGCCTCAATTTTCTTGTGAGGTCCTCTGCTTGGTTCTTGTAGTCTGCGAGTTCACTGCAGTTTCTCTGAAGGCGGAGGTATTGTCCGTAGGGAAGGTTTTCCCTGAGTGGGCGCGGATGGAAACTCTCATATCTAAAGAGGTTATTTTTAGCTGTGGGCTTGAAGTGGGTTCTTTTTGTCAGATGCTCATCTTCCCTACTGATCTCAATGTCCAGAAAGACAATTTTGTCCTTGTTATGACAGTGTGTGAACCGTAGGTGTGGGTCACGTGTGTTTATCCATGTTATGAACTCAGCAAGTATTTCTGGTGGTCCCTGCCAGATTGCTAGGACATCATCAATATATCTGCGCCAAAACTAAATGTGAGTGGCGTAAGGATTGTTTGGCTGGTAGGATATGTTTTTTCTCAAAATCATAGACGTATAGTCCTGCTACACTGGGGGCATAAAGACTCCCCAGGGAAGTGCCCCCTATTTGTAGGAATAATGATCCTTCATACTCGAAAAAGTTCCCTTTCAGCGCGAGTGTGGCACATTCTAGTATGAATTTCTTTGGTGTTTTGTGTTCCCACTCGGCTTCCTCCAATGTTGTTTTCAGTACTGTGATAGTAGCATTTTGAGGTATGCTCGTATAGAGACTCTCTATGTCAAAGCTTACAAGGATGGTATCTGTCTCCATTTTGATATCTTTCAGAAGAACCAGGAGGCTTTTTGTATCCTTCAGGTATGTTGGGGTGCCTAGCACTATTGTTTTTAGGAAGAAATCACAGAACCTGGATAGTGGTTCCAGTAGCGAGCCTATCCCCGAGACAATCGGTCTACCGGGGGGGGGGGGATTTTTGCCTTTGTGCATCTTGGGCACGGTGTAGAAGTATGGGATTTTGCCTTCCGTTTTGCTTAGGTAATCAGCTTCCTGTTTCGATATCTTCCCAGCAGCCTCAGCTGTCTCCACGAGTTGTAGGATTTCAATTCTCAAGTCTTCAGTGGGGTCGGATAGGAGAGGTTGGTAGTTCCTGGTGTCTCCTAGTAGTCTTCTACATTCTGTATTGTAATTGACCCTGTCCATTATTACAAGGCCTCCGCCTTTGTCCGCAGGTTTGATTATGACGGTGTTGTCTTACTTGAGATCCGCTATGGCTTTGTTTTCTGCTCTGCTGTTATTATGGTATTGTTTGGTGACTATCATTGATTCAATCTCGTTGAACACCGCTTGCTCGAAGGTGTTGATTTCGACAGGGATAGTATGGGGTGGTGGTACAAATGTGGACTTTATCCTTCCATGGGGAGTGTTTTTGCCCCCAGTGTAGCAGGACTATACGTCTATGATTTTGAGAAAAAGCATATCCTACCAGCCAACAATCCTTACACCACTCACATTAAGTTTTGGCGCAGATATATTGATGATGTCCTAGCAATCTGGCAGGGACCACCAGAAATACTTGCTGAGTTCATAACATGGATAAACACACGTGACCCACACCTACGGTTCACACACAGTCATAACAAGGACAAAATTGTCTTTCTGGACATTGAGATCAGTAGGGAAGATGAACAGCTGACAACAAGAACCCACTTCAAGCCCACAGCTAAAAATAACCTCTTGAGATATGAGAGTTTCCATCCGCGCCCACTCAGGGAAAACCTTCCCTACGGACAATACCTCCACCTTCGGAGAAACTGCAGTGAACTCGCAGACTACAAGAACCAAGCAGAGGACCTCACAAGAAAATTGAGGCAGCGAGGCTATCCAACGAAGATTGTAAACAAATGTCGGAAGAGAGCGAGAAATCAACCCAGAGACGCTCTGCTGGAAGACAAAATTAGTGAACCAGAAGAGACGCCGCTAACTTGCGTTACCACTTATTACCCATTATCTAACCAAGTGAGCAAAAGCATCAACAAAAACTGGTTGATACTTAACACAGGCAACTTCAAGTGGGACAAACCCCTATTCTCATACAAAAAAGGACGGAGCTTAAAAGACAGCCTGGTTAACACCAGACCCAAAATAACAACCACCAACACGAATCCCACCATAACACAGGTATGGGGGCTCCCTCCGGTAACAGGACACTCAAAATGTGGTGACTGTAGCGTATGCCACCTCACAGAGAACACCAAAACCCTAAACCTTGAGCAAGGAAAAATCTGGGAACAAAGGGCTCATACCAATTGCAATAGTACCAATGTGGTGTATTTGATCAAATGTGTATGCGGAAAACCCTACATAGGTATGACAACGCAAAAAGTAAAACAACGAATAAGTGAACATAGGAGCACAGTACATTGCAAAAGAATATCACCAAACTCACGGAATACTTTTTGACAGCAAATCATACTCCAAATAACATGAAGTGGATAGTCATTGAGCAGGTACAACCAGGCCCAAACTGGCAAAACTGGCTTTTTGAAAAGGAACAAAGATGGATTTATAGACTTTCCACAAATAAGACGGGATTAAATGACAATGTTCCTTGGTCCACTGTTCTGAAATGAGCACCTATGGACCTCCAAGATTACCACTAAGATACACATGAAGAAACCAATTGCCAATAGGAACCCCCGATTCGCAACCCCTTTGTGAATCTGCCCCTAATCACATCTTGGTCATAAAACCTGGAATAAAGTTACTATGCCACTATCGATTATGAAAAGGTTAATTCATCCTGTGTGTACATAAACACCCCGCATGAGCTTTTACTTAGATGTGGGGGCTCACTCTATCTTCTCACGCCCAAGTACAGAAAACGCTACCAACCACGGTACACGCCCATAACCTAAGTAATTGTTATAGCCAACGGGTCGCCTCTAAATCTATTAGGTCTACAAACCTTTAGATTGTAAGGCGATCACCTATGTCAATCAGACCATCACGCCTCTTATTCCTAATGACCAAACCGATCCCAGCCATAGATCAATTTCGCTGGGATCGTCACTGTCTGCCTGCAACCCGTAGACACCTCTTGGCAACTAACGGCCTCCGTAGAACAGAGACGCTCACGTATTGCTGTAGCAACAAACCACGTGACCTACGGCCATCCCTGCCCAACCCGGAAGCTTAGCCGTTACTTAGTCCCCCACGAGACAGAGCGGCTTCGTAGCAGGGCAGCGGAGGACAAGCATAGGTAAGCGGCATTTCCACCACGAAGGAACTGTAAGTAGAACTGCTTCCCTTTACAGGAACAGAGACTGAAAACGACCCACTTTCCTCTACCGCACAACGCGGCGGTTCCTTGAGAAAATACTCGCCAAATTAACGACTCTACCCATGTTTTTACAGAAATCAGTTGAGTAGCGGGGTTACCCCCTCCCGCCCTCCGATGATATAAGACTCCGGAATAGTAGCAAGCCTAGCACTTACAACCATGATGTGTCTGTATATGTCTATGTTATATGTCAAGTAAGTCCGAGTGTTTCGAGTGTATTGCCACAGATAAATTACGCATTTTTAATCCTGATTCGCAACCACCATAAATGAATGGCGAGATTGTGATACCACTGCACCTAAATTATATGATCAGGACGCAAGCCTGAATAAATATAAAGAAACGGCAACAATCACGCTGCCGCTTAGCACGCACCTCTTGATATGTATGCATGCGCCACCCTGACAACCAGCCCACAACGGGTCATGTCACATGGTGATAATTTCACTTAGCAAATTCACAGTATTTCTTCTAATGAGAGTGGTAGTAAGCCTGAAGATACGAAAGACACAACACTGCTCTACGTAACAGGCATGTAACACAGTTCACGTCTGACTGATGTCTGTTTTCTTCTTTCTTCCCACAGGTCTTTTTCATTGTTTTGGACTCACCCATTGTGGCCAGAGTCTTTTTTACGCCATTTAGCGAATTTTGCTATTTTGGGTCACAGAGAACAAGGATAGGGTGTGCCTTTTAGGGGGCACAGACCGTCCAGTTCCCTGCTTAACCGGTCCTGATGAAAACCTGGTATATCCCAATCACGGTTGAAACATGTAGACCAACACACATATAAGAGATACTCTTGGCCTTAATATACCCTCACAGTATCTCGCCCCGCTTTTTTTTAACATTGTCCAGTTACTTGTCAATAAAATGTATTCTCCCATCAAGTTAAACCAGGACAATTTTTTTAAAAAAATTCTGCACTTACGTTCACAACCTGCTCCACTGTAACTCAGGGGTCGTAGCACACCCTAGTGACGCTAGGCCACTAGGGAGGACCCCGATGATGAAGCATGTCACCACTAGGCTGGTGAGTGAGGGGTTTTTAACAAAAGGATAAATTCCTTCCTTTTGTCAATCTACTACCACATTAGGAATCTCATTTTTGACCTTCCCATGATGGTACTCCTCTCTTTGTTAATCAAGTCCTTCGACAGGGGAATAGGAGTACTCTCCGTTCACTCCTAGTGAACACGATCCCTTGCTCTCCCCCTTGTTAGCATAGGAATAAACAAAGGCCAACTGCATGCCAAACCTAGTCATGTGACCCAGGAACAGGCTAAGGCACTTAATGGTTAGGACAAGAAAATGGCAACTTTCTAAAAGTGTCATTTTCAGAATTGTGACTTAAATTACCATAAAAGATGGTTTTAAATTACAATTTCACAGACACCAAACGACTTTCCTACCTGCTCCCAATCAAAGGTTATCACTTATTGAATGTAATAAGGTAACCCAATGTTATCCTATGATAGAGGTAGGCTTTGCAATAGTGAAAAATTAATATAGGAGATTTTCAATATCAGGACATGTCAAACTAAAAGGTACATATCCAACTTTTTAAATACATTGCACCCTGCCTTCTGGGCTGTCCAAGACATACTCAAGGGGTGACTTATATGTATTGAAATGGAAGGTTCAGGCCTAGCAAAGAATGTCTTTTGGCAGATTGAAATGGCCGTTTAAAACTGTACACAGGCTCAAATGGCAGGCCCTTGACATGTTTTAAAAGGATACCACAATCAGTCCTGCAGGCCCACGGTTGGCATTTAATGAACAGGCCCCGGGTACCTGTAATACCACTTTACTATGGACCAATTTTACCATGTTTAAAGTACAAGCAATTTAGCACTGGCTAGCATTGGTAAAGTGTGCAGAGGCCTGTGGCCAATAAGAAAAAAATCTGCAAAACAGGAAGAGTGAGGGCAAGAAGTTTGGGGGTGATCCTGCAAAGAGGGCTCAGTCCAACACAACCCCCCTCCAGCCAAAAGCCAGGGTAGACTGATCAATACCTTGATGGGGGTACTTGCTAAGGCGATAAAAATTGGACAAAGGCTGTTTTATGCAGTGACACTTACAGATCTATGCCCCTTGAAGTCATTTGGATACGTATGTCTATACTCATCTGAGCCACTGGACTATCCCACGGGGAACCCATCTCCTCATCTGTGGACCCCATCTGTACAGCTCCTAAATTTAACTTGCTCACAGATGCATCCCAGTAAGCACCAGTATCTCTCAGAGCAGTGACTAGGATCCTATTTACTATGATCGGATGTAATTGATGACTCCCACCTCCATGATTCACAACCTACCCTTCGAGTCTTAACTCCCAACTAAGGGAGACTAAGGCATGTTCTGCCATCTGCCCCTGATGACTACTTGCACTCTGAGGTCACCTTGGTCACTCCTGTAGAGTTTGCACTAGCGGGTGGTGTCTTGGTGCAGACAAGGTCCTCTTGCTTGTTCCCCAATTGGGAGCAATCGAAGCACCAGGGTTAGAAATAGGGTGTCCTGGGCCACTGCCTACCAGAACTTCCCTTCCTATAATTAAGAGAGGTAGAGGAACTCTTTTCACCCCATACTATTCTGGGATCTGTCTGGGTCACGGTGGACTTAACCTCATGCTCTGAGCAACCCTCAGACACTCTGGTATTAATCCAGATACCTTCCTCCGTTGCAAGCTCCTTGAGGTCAGCGAGATTGTGGTCAATCAGGTATTGTCATAGCTCTGGAAAACAATTACAGAACATGTGGTCTCTCGTAACTAAATTGTACAGCCCTTCATTAGTGTTTATCTCACTACTCTTCACCCAGCCATCCAGTGCCTTCCAAAATTATTAACAAAATCCACCCAAGACTGGTGAGATAGTTTCTGACTGGCCCACAACTTCTGCATGTACTTTCTGTGAAGGCATAAAGTTAGGCAGTGACCGTGCAGAGAGAGCCAAGTCCAACAGCTGTTTCTAAAAACCAGAAATGTTAATTTATAATATGTAGTAAATGTTCTCTTATTGAGCTCAACAAGGCAGCAGTACAAAAACGTTTTTATACACAGAGAGCCCTAAAAAGGCCTTTTCCCAGAGTTGTTTCCTATAGCTTTTGCTAAAGAGTCTAAAGAAAGAAGCAACATGAAAAAGGTTGTTCTTTCATGGGTTGAAAGTACTTGAGGGGATTGAGATAGTGAATGTGGACAGATTATATAAATCGTCTTGTTTCTCTTTTGTTATGGTTTGGGATGGGACGGGAAGGAATATCGTCGTCAGAGCTTCGTTTGAAATAAATAGAAATAAATATTGTGTCCCAAATATCGTTTGCTAAATTAAATTACTGCCCCATTGAAGGTAATACGTTAATAATAGATAATCTACAACCGACAGGAAAAAAACTGGTAAATAATATGTAGGACACAACATGCTAGCCAATATTTCTGTTCATGATATTCTGATATGCAACCCTTTTTATGGGGTATCCTCTATTTAGGAGCAGGGATGTACTTAGTTCCTGCAGACCTTCACTACCGCACCACACACAGGAGTATCTTTTTGGTTCACTAATTGCTACACCACACACTATGCTGTTTCTTTGACACCATGTCACCAGGACGAGATACACATTCATCACTGATGGCAGGGCCAATGTTGACTTTTACAGTTTGCAGACTCATGTTTATGCTTTTTGATGATGCTATGTACAGTGTCCACCTCTATTGCTTTCAAAGGAAACATGAAACTAGAGCTAATGGTGAGTGAGGCCACTGTTGTGTGAATGACGCTAGTGTTTTGGCTTGATGCTAAACAGCAACTGTAAGAAAAGGGCATGCATTTTTTAGATTATGAGCTAGAAGGCTACAATACACTCTGTGCTTCATTCCTGCCGCTGTGTAAGGGAAACATGCATCCATCACTTGTCATTAAGCTGGTGTTGGTATGTTTATGTTTGGGATAATTGTTCCCTGCTCATATTTTCAGTGGCGCTTGCTGTAGTTTTAACTGTTTGTAGCCCTCATATTTTGTTTGATAAACTGTGTCACGGGCTGCTGTGTCTCCATATTTAAAAGTGTACAAAGAAACATTGGAAAAGCCTGTAGGTTTTGCCCATAAAAGGCTGAGCTATTGTCTTTTCAATGTGTATTTGCATTTGGCACAAGCCATTCCTTACATAGTCACAAGTGCATCATGACCTATGAGCATACATGCATGCACGATGACACATGCACACATATGGGAGCACCTGGGCAGTCATGTTAGGAAGGGGTTTCTGTTAAAGAGAAGCCATTCCGACATGGCCGCTATGGATTGTGACATCCTTGAGCCGACTGAAGATCCCCCACTTTAAATGGGCGGACAATAGGAAGTGGGAAGCTTTCCCTATTTCTGGGGCCTACCCTCAGAAATTCTCTTCCATCATCAGTTCTCTCAAGTTAAAGCCACATGAAGTTACACTCATCTCTAAAATTCTCTTTTCTGTTGCCTCTCCCCTCCGTGTCCTCCTCGGGTTTTCTGGAAAGGTTGTCGTCTCTAGAAGCAAGAGGCTCCCGAGCAGAAGCTGTACTTTGCCAATAAAATCATAAAAACGCTTTTTGCACACAAATTGCACTGTATCAAGACCAAATACAGAAAATGTTCACACATTGCATCGCATTGCTTTCATAACGTTTGCTGTTACGTCTGCTGCAGGCTTTGCAAGGCGAAGCACGAATGAAACTGCATGGTGTTAAGGAAATGCTGTGTAATATTTGGACATCATAACGTGAACATTTTTATGTTTCTCAAAAATAAAACCATGGAGAGCAAATTCTGATCGGAGCCACTGGGGTAACCGCACACCCACATAACAAAAGAGAGCCTGTTATGACCTATGGTATAGAACATTTCAGTCCGCACTGGAGTGATGAACAATGGGAATGAGTGGGAGGGCATGCGTGATAAGAGTCTGAGGTGTGAGCAGGAATTCTTGACCTATTGCGTGGTGTTTGTTTTGCCATCCGTGGCCACCCATCGATCACTCCATCGAATTGTTTTCAGACAGTTGTATTTGCTTTTCTTTACTGTTCTCAGGCTCAGTGAAAATTAGACGTTACAAAGTCAAAGAGGCTGTATTTATTTTTTCCTAGAACGCTGTTTATTGTATTGGTTAAGCTCCATGGCCATACTTCATAACAATACATAATTTTCAAAATCAGGAAAATCATGCACGCCATGTTAGAACTTCAGCAAAATGAACTTTATGCCTGCATCTAGACACAAACACTAATTTTAACAAGGCCACAGACAAGGTTGTTACCTGATTTAACCTTTATGGGTGCTGTGGGGAGGGTTTGTCAATGTGACCTTATCTCAAATCAATGAATAAGGAACAAAGAAGGAGAACAACAGTAAGAATCTATATGGAGAAGCCATCTGACTCCAAGCCCTGACAGTTTTCATGCATTTTATAAGCTGGTATATAAGAATGTGGTGGGTGAGCCAGGCATAGGAGAGAGTGAGCCCCAGTGAGCGCCCTCACTTGTCCTTGTGCAGCACAGGTAACTCGAAGGTGACGTGTAAGGCCATTTTTATTAGTTGCCCAGAGTGGAATTCAGAGTCGCAGCTGGTATTTACTAGCGGTGGGGGGCGGGAAGGGGGCGGGTGGGACAGGTCGCAAAGGGGGCATGAGTTGAAAATAAAAATACACTCACCTGTCTGCTTCTGTCGTCTCCGCCTTCTCTCGGTCCTCTTCCCCAGCAGGGCAGGAAGCAGGAAGCTCCCCGCCTCCCAATAGCCAATCACAACGCTGCAAGGGAGTGGAGGAGCCGCCACTGGGTATTCCTGGGAGTCAGTGAAGAATAGTAGGAGTTTCCCAGGGTCTCTGGGCCACAATTATAAGGCCTGCAGATGCCAAACCCGTTAGTTGCGAGCCCGGAAACACCAGACCTTTGTACAGGGCAGTGAGGGCAGTGAGCAGCTACCGCACCCACACCCAGAATGTAGGGGAGCAGAAAAAGACACACACAAACACACACCCAACTGAATCTAAAACAGCTCGTGCCAGCCAACGCTCTGGCCCTGCACCAAAGCTGAGAGAAAGGGCCCCCTCATCCACACTTTTACCACCTGCAAAGTAGGTGGTAAATGTATGTAGATTTGGGCCTTTTATTTCCAGAGAAGGAGAAAAACACGCTGAAATGCACGTGGTATTCCTAGGTATGCACGTTATTACCCATTACTCACTTAACAATGAAAAGGGAAACAAGAGCTGAAAACATTCAAAGAGAATTCTAATACCCTTGACATTTACACAGGTTTGTTAAGCTGTAAACTCTTCTGCTAAAGAAAGAACTGCTGCTTGCTATAACCAGCAAGCTGCTGAAAGAATTCTAGGAGCATGCCTCCCCTTCAATTGATCAAACATCAATAATCTTAAACAAAAAAGATCACGACTGACAAGAAAGATTAATACACAGTGCAGATACATGACAATGATACAGACAATATGAACATGTTTGCATGACCAGTGCATGTTTAGTTTTAGTCCTGCTTGTTTGGAGTGCCTCTGTGAGGTGTGCTGTGCCCATCCTATCCACCTCCCTGTCTTCTGAGATGTTTATATTAGTTTGAAGTGTGCATTATCAAGCCGTCATGAATATACTTTTCATGGTCCACTCCGAATTTACAATTCCCATATTAAACCCCTTAAACTCGCAGCATAATTTTCAGTCCTTTGATTTAGCGCCATGCACTCTAGAAAAAACATATAATGCTAAAATATTATGTTTAGCTTACGGTCAAAATTGCTTTCCAGCTGATTTATACTAGGTTCCTTGTGGTTCAGGTAAGGAGGTGTTATTTGTGACATCACTGGCGCCCTGTAGACACGCAGCGAATTACGCAAAAGTTACCATTAATTGATATAAAATACTAGACAACATGCCGGTAGTTTTGTCTGTTGATCCACAGTAAAAATCCTTAAAACATCCAGAACAAAACATTAAATTAACATAAATACAGCAGACGTCGCTTTCTTTAAACCGCATCTGGATATATTCAAATATATTTTACAACTACAATAAAACAATCTGAAATAACAAATGTAGCCACTGTGTTTTTGCCAAGTGAATGTTTCCACTGATGGATAAACGAAGGACATTCATCCACTGGAGTACAATTAAATCCGTCGCCAACATGTGCCTCTAGCTGGTCCCTGCACTGGCTACAAGTCAGTCATGCTGGCAACCACAGGAGTATGATCTGCACCACTGGGATAAACCCTAACAAACGCCGAGCCCTTAATGCTCACCAGTGCTGCTTTTTTGCTGTAGGAGACAAGATATCTAAAAAAGCATTAGCATCTCTCTAGAAGAAAGCATGCTCCCATCAGCTCTGAAATCTGGCCAATTATTTCACTCCTCTGGAAACACGAACCCAAGTGACCGCCAGAATTTCAGACCAACCTCAAACTACCATTCCTGGGAAAAAAAATGAAAAGTCACATGTCACAAATAACCACCTCCTTGTTAGCAAGTGGGTCTCTAGTTAGCAGTGGCATGCCCCCTGTCCAAGTAGGGACCCTTATTCGAGTCAAGGTAAGGGAGTTACACACCTAATATAAACCCTGCTGCACCAGCAGTTAGGCTTATCTCAGAGGCAATGTGTAAAAAATGTGTACATAAACAACAGTAACACAGTGAAAATACTACAAAAGGACACCGCACCAGTTTAAAAAAAGAACCAATATTTATTGAACAAAACAAGACCAAATTGACAAAAATCCAACATAAACAAACAAAAGGTTTGAAATTGTGCAGCCATAGGAAATTATGGATGCATCAATATTATCACAAAGTACCTGGGATGCGTCAAATCAAAGATTAAAACAGGCACAGGGGAGAGGAGGCGCCTGAAAAGCAAAGTGATGCGTTGGTTAATTACTCCCAGAGGAGGTGATGCGTCAGTTCCTTACTGTCAGGGGAGATAATGTGCTGGTTTCCGAACACAGGGCGTTGGTTCCTTTCTGCTGGGCTACGTCGGTGAAGGACTTGGTTTACAGGTGTAATGTGTCCAAAATTCGGACACGCTTGGTCAATGCGGCAGTGGAGAAACAGGTGCTGTGTCGATTTTCCAGCCATGTGGTAGGTGGCGCATCCATTTCTTCAGCTGTACAGCAGGGCCTGCGTCTAAGTCGAAATGGGTACCGCTGCACCGCAGTGATGTGTTGGTTTTTCACCTGCACAGCATTGCTATGGTGGGAAAAAGAGGTGCTGAAGGTCGATGCGCAGATTTTATCCAGTTCTTTGCAGCAAAGCCACCTTCAAGGGCCCAGAACTGGAAATGGCTCCACTTGGCAGGTGTAAATTCCAGCACAGGAGTTCAGGAGCTGCAGCTGTAGTCTTTGATGACCCGGGGACAAGAGGCAAGCACACACAAGCCCTTGGAGAACATTGGCAATCAGGATACAGAAAGCAAAAGAATAGTCCTCTCACTGCCCAAGACAGAAGCAGCAAGCAGTAGGCTAGCACAACACAGCAACAGACAGAGTTGCACTTCCCCTCCCAGAGCTTTTCCTGTTCTTCTTGGCAGAATCTCCTCTTAGTCCAGAAGTGTTCTGAAGTTATGATGCCATAGCTACAGTACTAATACCAGATCCTGCCTTTGAAGGAGGCAAACTTCAAAGGGTAGACGTTGTAGTGCACAACATCCCCACTGTGACCCTTCCTCAGTTGTGAATTCCACAGACAGACAGGCACAGAATGGTAAAGCAAGAAAAATGCCCACTTTCTAAAAGTGACATTTTCAAACACACAATCTAAAAACCAAATCGTGAGATCAGGGACCCCAAACTCCAAATCTCTACCTCTTCTCAATTGGAAGTTACACCTGCAAGGGGTTACAAGGCAGCTCCAATGATAACCTACGGAAGAGATAGTCCTTGCAATAATGAAAAACAAAATTAGCAGTATTTCACTATCTGGACATGTAAAACACACTAGTACATTTCCCACCTTTTAAAGTACACTGCACTCTGCCCATGGGGCTGCCTTGGGCCTTTCTTAGGGGTGTCTTATATGTAGTAAAAGAAAGACTCGGGCCTGGCAAGTGGGTGCACTTGCCAGGTCGACATGGCAGTTTAAAACTGCAATCACAGACACTGCAGTGGCAGGCCTGACACATGTTTGCAGGGCTACTCGTGTGGGTGGCACAATCAGTGCTGCAGGTTTACTAGTGCAAAAAGAAGAACTGATGGATGGAAAGCTGAAACAATGGCAAACATTCACCCCCAGTACAGAGATCTGGGCCTAAATCAATAATTGTTTTGCACACCATGCCATTCCAGTTTAGATCTAGCCATTTGCAAATCGGTTTTGACACTGATTCCCATGGGAACAGTCCAGTCCAAATTGCCAGGCCAGGTCCTCTCTGGACCGGAAACAAGCACCCTGGGACCGGTTTCAGGGTATCACCCCTCATCCGCCAGGCTAGCTTGCCTCCAGTTGCCTGGTGAGCACAAGACCCACGGCTGGGTATATCCTTTCCACTTAGAGCAACAAACGCAAAAAGAACAATTGATGGAAAGAATGTTGAACAATGTCAAACATTCACCCCAGTAAAGACATCTGGGCCTGAATATGCCCATCATTTGTTGCTGCACCATTTTTTGCAGGCTTACTATTAGCATTTGAATTATCGGCCTTAAGCACACACAGTGCGCTTTACTAGGGTCTTACCAGTAAATCAAGTATGCCAGTCATGGAAAACCAATCATAATCACAATTTACACAGGAAGTACATGCACTTTAGCAATGATCAGCAGTGGTAAAGTGCCCAGAATTCTAAAACCAGCAAAAAAAAATGCAGCACACAGTCAAAAACAGGAGTTTAGAGCAAAAAAGAAAGGGGAAAAACACACCAAAGATGCCAGGTCTAACACTCTAAAACCAATTTTATTCTGTTTTTTTCACTCCAATTTAGTACAGAAACAGCTATCATTCAAATAATGGGCGAGGTACTAAAAGTCTTAGACAGCAGACATGAATTCCTACTAGTTCTTTTGGTCTTTCTGCAGTGTTCAGTATGCTTAACCACAGTTCTCTCCTTCAGTCTTCGGTTCATAATGGGAGTAGAAGGGAATGTATTGAACTGGTTTAAAATATACATTTCTTTAGGATGTCAAATTGTTCAAACTGATGCTGTAGAACCTCCCTCACTTCGAGGGAAATACGATGTACTGCAGGGAGCCCATCATCGCACCTATTCAACTGATATATGACATTTTCAGACACAATACTTCAAGAAAATTCCATTTTCTTTTATCAGTATGCTGACGACACCCAACTATATCTCAGAGTTTCTGAGGTATAAAACTGCTAACTCAGAAGTCTTTCCTTTGTAAACTATCAGACTGAATGCAATCACTCACTGAAACGGAACCCTCAAAAGACCGATGTCATTCTCATATTCTTGACCAGATCACCCCACCCTATCATTATCTGTTATATATAAATACATTAAGTAAATAAAACAATAAGGGGTGTAAACACACAGGAAAAGATCACAAAATGCATTGCTGAAAGGATCAAATTTCTTATTGAATAGGGAGTTGATTTGCTGGTTCTTTAGAAGGGGAGGTGCTGCGAATACCTTATATATTGAGGAGATGAAAACAAGCAGTTGACATCTTGAGCATAACAAAGTTATTTACATACATTTCCCTATCTGAAAAGTCCGATCCCTGGCTATGCATGAAGCGGTTAGGATGTCAGAGTAAAAGATTTGGGGAGAGACAGCGTTTATAAGACAGAGAGGAGTGTTTGTGATGATGAAGTTAGTGAGCGGGATGAGAGCAGTTTTAGTTGATTGTAGACAGTGTGAGCTAAAGGGAGGGAGTGTCTCTGGTTGTGTTAAAGGGATAGATTATAACCTGTTTGAACACAAGCTATTACACAGTTTTAGAGAATAAGGACAGAACCCAGAAAGAGATATTTAGAGGATCTTTATGGATCTACTGTTTGACGCCTACTAGTGTTAATGACTGTTTCAAGAGATGAGTAAGGTGACTGATTTTGTTGTTGGCAGGAGGAAGAGTTTCAGGGTTTGTGAAACAAAGAGGTCAAGGGTAATGAAGTTATTAGAGATGCGATTCTGGTAGTAGGATAGCCAATGGAAGGAAGCAAAGAATATTTTTGAATCAAGTTACCGTGGAAAATATGGGTGGTGTAATCGAGCTGTGGTCTTATTGAAAGAGTGCTACAGGGGTTCGGCGGCATGAGGGTATAGAAAGGGGTACAAAGACTAGCTAATAATAGTTGATATTAAGAAACAATATAGGAAGGCTCCAACTATGGTTCTAAGTTATCCAAAATGATGAAAACCATAACCTGTGTCTCAAGGGAGGTTAAGAAAACCTCTCATATGGTAGAAAGCTCTGTATCTCCTTTGACTTGTAGTGTAGTTCCTACTTTCCCTATAGGCCCTGTGCATTGGAATAACATAAACAGCAGTGTAGACATAGGACTGAGGTCTTCTAGGTCTCTACTGGATATGTTAGACTTAATTTAGGTTTGCGCCAGCTAGCTCAGAGGTCACTGGAAACTTTCTTGAATGAATAGGAAGTGATCAGCTTCCCTGGCTCAGACTAGAAGGGATTCAGCTTCTGACAACCGCATAAACATGACAACTTTGCTCCCTCAGAATAAGAGTCAATCTCTAGAGTCCTGTGAAACAATAGACAGCTATTTCACTCAGTCAGATGTGCATACTTAGTTTCACCAGGGTGCAGAGAATAGAGAGACGGGCGTTTTCAATAAAAGGTATTATTTATTGAGCAGTCTTCCTTCTCATGCAAGAGAAATTAATTGCCACAATTGCAATACTTAATGTAAAGTAAAG
Source organism: Lissotriton vulgaris (assembly GCF_964263255.1). NCBI lineage: Eukaryota > Metazoa > Chordata > Amphibia > Caudata > Salamandridae > Lissotriton > Lissotriton vulgaris. Next base: position 54,011,839 of record NC_141686.1, read on the forward strand.
TACGTACAGTAAAAGGAGTATTATGAAATAATACTGTAAAAGCATTGATATGGTTTATTAGCCATAAGACACTTTAAAATGGATAAAATATATATATACATATATACATAGGCTAACGTGCTCAACTGGTGCTTCTAAACTACGCCTACCCCGGTGCACCTGACCTAAGCCTAATACGTGGGAAGGAGTAAGTAAGTAGCAGTTTAAGTTAAGTCGGTTTGTTGCCAAGGATCTGTTCAAGAATTCTCTCTACGGGTTCAGTCAGCACTGTACCTTGGGAATAGAATGTAGGCCGTCTGGTATCTCTCTCTCAGGACCCGATATCCCAGTCACCCGCAAGGGTAGGCTGGAAACGCTGGAGCTGGATTTTCTCGGCAGGAGAAAAGACAGCGTCTTTCTCAGCACGTCAAAGAGGAGGGGCAGCGTCCGTGGGCTTCTCGCGTCTGCTGGGCTCTCGGAAAGTAGATTAGCTGCTCTGCTCCAGAACCACCACCCTGTGTTTGCTTAAGGCAACGTTGGTATATTTATACCTGAAAGGTGCCGAGTTTGACGTAAGGTTTGGACATAAGATGTCAATAAAGATGTCACTAAGAACTGGCCGTTCTTACAGTGCTCGCAGGAGTTCTATTACAAATCAAAACAAAGCAAGCGGGGATTTCCCAGGTTGCTGGAGGTTTGGTGTGTCGAAAGTACTTGGTGTGCTCTCTAGGAATCTAAGGAAGTAGCTTTTGCCATGCCGTGGGCTGCAGGGGCGAATTACTGAAATATGGATCTGATTCTTATGCCATTATAGGGATATTATTGATTATAGCCGTACAGGGCATAAAAGTCACAATATTGAATCGGGTTCCTAGATAAAACACATCAGAGTCATCATGGAATTGGCCCTAATATCCTTTGGGGAGGCAATTATTTAAAAATGTTGTCTGTGAACTTAAGATATCTATTTAAACTGATGGGTAAATACTAGACCGGCTGAGGTTTCTCCAACATACTTGTGCTTATCTAGTGCTATCATAACGGTGAAACATTGACTGCCACATTGGAAAGGCCTACATGAATGGAAAAATTGCCCATGTGCAATGTCAGAGGAATGGGAGTTAAGTGAGGACTAAAAGTTTGCACCAGTGATATGATGACTTTAATTGATGTCTCTACTGGCCACACAACCAAAAGTAAACCCACACATCTTATTACATTTATGGGGCCAATATGTTTTGTCGCTCCCTAGGAGTCCATGATGTTTTGAGGGCTCAGTAAATTTTTATTGCCAATGCTAACAATATCTCACCCCCCCAAACAGTGTTCGGTAAATATTAAGGGTAGGCGGAGTTGGCAGAGTGGCACTATGCAGAATTCCGCTGAGGTGCCTAAAAACTCAGTGGAATTCCGCTCCACTCTGCCCTACAGTAATATAACAACGGGGTTTGTCCTAGTACCCCTCCAGCATCTGGTCAAGGAAACATCACACTATACAAAAACAGTGATGTGGAGGAATTAATACATTCACATTAACAATAGGACACAATAAATGCAATCCTATTCTATGGTACACAGTCCCTATCTACTTGTATATATTCATAGTAGGACACATACCAACTCTGATTCCAAATTGGAACAATTAGTACATTCTTTTAATTGTTCTCAGATTTATGTAGACACAAAACAATACATAACATATATCAATACACACATAAATAATCACAATGAAAAATTGTCACAATGAAACAAACAATTACATACTACTACACATAATCCTATATTCCTTCCTACCCGCAAATTCGGAGGTTCATGTTTGCTCTATAACTAATAGCAATCCACTATGAGGTAATCCTGTACACACATGAGGTACAAACCTCACCTCTGAAACAATTCACAGTGTGAATATAGTTTTTAACATTCCTAGTATAATCATTTAAAGCAACCCCAAAAAAGCTTTCTATGTGAACTCCTGGGAACATCATGCAAGATTTGCTGTTTTCCCAATGAAAAAGTTGTATGCTTTTAAGAAAAGCAGCACTTTGATCAAGCGCCCTTCTTTTTTGTTCTTTTTACACAGGTAAAACATTGTCCCACCATGGGAAAATAACTTTTCCTTTTAGATGTATTTCACTTCCTTTCCTCCCTGAAGGTTAAAGTTACTCCAGCCTTTTGTTGGAGTAAATCTCCAAACATTTCTAGGATAGAAACGATCATTAAAAGAGGAGATAATGAATGTCCACAAACTACGTTTGTGAGTGTTTATGAACTCTCAAGGCAAACCAGGTGATGATTCATCCACTTACCACCTACTGCGTGGGATTTATTACAGCATATATATATATGCCCTTGTGGCGCAAAATTATTCAGCAAGAAAAAATTTACACCTTTTGTGAATACCCAGGAGGTGTAAATTGAGCTACATTTGATCATTAAAAATAGTATTATGGCCACTGTGTTTGTTTTTAAGGTGCCTTTTGCAACATCAACAAAGTTTGTCTCTATGCCCTTTAAATGATACTTTGCAGACAAGGTCTATAACACGAATTCTGGGTGAGGAAGTCTGAGCTCCAGTCTTAACATGTGGACTTCTCAAGGGCCTTACTCAAGGGTGCTTTTTATTGGACCAGGATAGTTTTACAGTACTCAGAGAGGAGGCCAAGGTGGTGGCCTGAGACGGATGCTAGGCCATGAGGTCCATTAAACCACTCCAGTATCACTTATCCTGCACTGACCCTCTATCCACCCAAACAGGGTGATGGCAGCGTGCCCTCTGATTACTCCACAGACAGATTGAGTCCATGTGGGTGGTATCGTTTGTTGAGGCCTCAGTTACGAGATCCAGTGATGATAATTTGGAGGGTCTCTCATACAACAACAATATCTGCATCGTTGGGCTTCCTGAATGTGCAAAGGGCCCCAGCATGGAATTCTTTCTGAAAGACTGGTTGGTCAACATCATGCTGGGAGGCAAACACTCCACATTTTTCTTAGTTGAGTGGGCCCACAGGGTTCCAGCCAGGCACCCCTTCAAGGCACAACCTATAGTGACAAGACTATTTAATTATCCATATTGGGTTCACAGCCTACAGGTACCCCGCACAGAAGGTCTGTGGACTATTGAAAATAAGATGATCACCATCTTTCCAGACTGCACCTCGGAAATAAAAAATAGGAGGGAATTTTTCTACAAAGTGAAACAAAGCCTCTAAGAACTGAACACTCGTTACAAGCTTAATATCACAGGTGTTTCTCTTCTGCTTCAGTGCTACGTTGAACTCGCCTTGCCCTTCTGATTGGTGTTGATGTATGCTTCCTGCCGTTTTTCCTGTTAGGTGCTTGTTCTGCCCCTGACTCTGTGACAGCTCCTTCTTGTGTACACCACATGTTCAACCAGCTCTATTTCTGTTTAACGGTTCTGTTATGTATCTTGTGTTCCTCTTAACTTCCCTTTTGCATCTTGTGCTCCTCTTACTGCTCTGTTTTGCATCTTGGTCTCTTCTGTCAGTTTTTGCCTCCCAACTTGCTCCTCTACTCTACCTTGCTGCTCCCACCAGACTTTTACACTCTTCCTGACTGAATTTTATAGTCTTGCTGAGCCCCTCCTGCACTCCTCCCATTCTCCAAGGCCCTACTTAATGGAGGCCATAGTGCACCTGCAGCGTAGCCGAAGGCACGCCATAGGCAAGCCTGTCTGTGCCCACCTACACCTAGACTGCACCCAGCTCCAGGAACCCTGGTCCAAATACCTCCCACAGCAACTCACTGATAAACTCCACCTGCTCAACCCTTGATGCTGCCACGAGTGCTGCTGCTGAGCTGCACTCTGACACAGCACCCCACACCCACCCCACACTACAACACTCACTCGCATGCATGCTCCTCAACACACGCTCACTCTGCAAGCACTCCATTGAGATTTGGGACTTCATCAACTTCAATGTACTGAACCTCCTCTTCCTCACAGAAACCTGGCTTGACCCCACATCAGCACTAGACATTGCCGCAGCCATCCCTAATGGATGCAAAATCCTGCCCCAGGACTGATGCTATAGCCAGGAGGAGAACTCACCATCATTCATAGAGACACCATCAAGTGTACCTCTTACACTGGCCCAGAAATAGGCCTGTGAAATATAATTCTGCTTGCAGAGTTCGCACTAAATCCCCCATCCGGCGCATGACAGAACTATTTTTCTGTTGACGCATGCAAGCCTTTTTTAATGCACGTTGGCGAGTGCAAAGAGATTTGCTGGCCAATAGACAGCACAATCAAGATTTGCTGGGCGCTAGTGCGGCTTTGGGTCACCAGGGCACCTTCCAGTGCCATTTTCGTGATGCAGGCAAGCACAAACAGCCGTTGCTCCATCTCGAGCAGATTCTCTAATCGAGAAGCTGCCAAATTTACTTGAAAATAAGTTTTCAAACTAATATTCTACTCCAACGGACTGTTTCGGTTGTTTTTTAGTATGAGAAACATTTTTTTTATTTCATTTTATTTAACAAGAAAGAAGTACCCCAGAGACGCCAACTTCCTGTTCCTCTCCAGCAGGCTTCTCCCAGTGCTCTGTCTATCTCCTGGCCCCTTTTTATTTGGATTTCGAGGTGAAAGAATCATTTGTTGTGTCTGCTGCATATATACTATAGGATTTAAGAACTTTCTTTTTGTGTTATCACAAGTAAGTTCAAAAGCGATTGTATACAAGTGTTGTTTATTTGATAAAGGGCATTTGATAGAGGGTTTCATGTGGCAGGGCTTAAGTCAAGTGCAGCGGCGAAGGCAAAAGAGCTCAAGTGGCAATACCAATGACCATTCAGAGGATGTTCCGGGACTATCTGGATGATCCTAAATAGATCTACATGAATCAAATCCCATGGTCTATTGGTATGGGAAGATGTGCCAATGGCCAGAGCTCAGCAGGCTGACAATAGAGTATCTGGCTTGTCCGGTTGCCAGTGTGTCTGCTGAGTGTATTTTCAGTGCACCTGGACAGTTATCACAGTGGGAAGGACCAGTCTCTCGCCTCAAAACATTGAGAGATTCATACCACATAATTACACGGCTTCTGAAATGCCATAGGATGAGGATGAAGGTGATTGGTCAGACTCAAGTATGTGTTAGATGACCAACTTCTGGGCAAAACATCTGAGTTTGTGAGCGAACTCTCCTTACCTGGCTGAGTAGGACACCATGAAACTTTTGGATTATTTATCGTCAAAATTCTTGTTGAATTGCACAAAAAGTTTTTTATATATCTAGGGAAACATTATATATTGTATTTGTGTCTCATTTATGCAGCCCCACAATTTTTAGGCACATGTCTGGGCAGGTTGGAGTTATACCAGTGTGCAGTGAAGAAGTCTCCTGATTCCCTTCAAGGTCATTGGAGAAAATGTCTGCCTCCATCCCATGCCTAGCTTTCTTTTTTTTCATCCCTTATTTGTGTGGCCCCAGGAAAGATAATTTGATTTTCAACACAACCAATGTGTTGTTTGAATCAAAGAGGAGATACAATTGTGTACCACCATGCTTGAATTGGAGCAGGTAACTATTGCACCAATGAATGATATACTACTGAGTGATTGCGGGTGATGATTCATGTGGTGGCAGACAGCATGGTAGGGTGTTCAACCAATTTGTATACTTGATTTAAATGATTTACAATGTTTGGGGTCTGATAGGTGATCATTTTCCCTGAAGGGGTTTGGCCCTTTCACACTAAGCAAATTTACTTGCAAGGTCCACTACTTTTGTTTGGTTCTTCAGAGACCACACCAGTTAGTTTAAATAACAATCACAAGTCTACACAAAATACTGGAATTCTATTTCTCTTTTTGCTCATCAACAGCAGTGGACTAAAGGGATATCTCTCTCATTTGTGAGGGGACAGAGTTGGACTCATTAATTACTAGGAGTCAGGAGGAGGATGGAAGGGCTCAAAGTAGGACTACCTCAACCCCCAGAAGAAGGAAATTATCGACTTTAAAGGGAAAACAACATGATGATTACTCCAAGAGGCCTACTACGCTCTGTGGACTGGAGAGATGCGTCAATTCGGGAAACGCTGCTGAATGTGAATGCTGGCTGTTAGAACCTGCTGTCTCTAGTTGGCAGAGGTATACACTTCTGACAAATAGGGACACACCTTTTCTAGTCAGGGCAAGGGGATCACACCCTTCGATAACCCCTGCTCACCCCCTTGGTAGCTTGGCAGAGCAGACAGGCTTATCTCAGAGGCTGTGTGTTAAGCATTTATGACCACATACAGTAATAAAGTGAATACACTACAAATGGACACGACACCGTAGTATTATAAAAATAAGTATTTTTATATAAGGCTTAGCACAAGACCAAATAACGACAAAAATGTACACAATCTTAATAAATACTCTGGGAAGGGAAAAAGGATAGTTCAACTGTAGTTTCTTCTTTAGCACAAAAGTCTTTAGTATCAAAGCAAATCTTCTTCTTGGCAATACAGTTCTTAGCAACAGGGTAACCCACACGGGGGCTACACGACGTCGAGGCAAAGTTAATCCAAAGGTTCGGCGTCGACCGCGAGGAGCGCTACGTCGAGCCCGGAGTCACACGGACCCCCAACAACACAGTACCTTTGGATAATGAAGCACACGATGATCAGCGGCGTCGAGCAATCCGGCGTCGCGTCTTCGGTGTCGATCAGGCCTCAGCAGGCGTTGTCGTCGATGATGCGGTTGCACAGAGTGAGCAGCGCTCACGGCGTCGAGAGGGCACGAGGCGATGCGATCAGCAGCGGTGCAGACACGAGGTCCCTTGGAGCTGGAGCCGTACTCACTACTCACTGGCGTTGCTGCTGGTGTCGATCGGGCCCGGCGGCCGGTCGTCGAGGAAGCGGGACACTTGAGCCGTTACTCACTATGTCGAGCTGGATTCGGCGACGTCCGTCGGCGTCGAGATTGCTGGTTCTTTCAGAGGTGCCGGATTCACCGGTTCCAGCAAATAGCACTTTAAAGAGATGAAGTCTTTTAGCCCTGTGACTTCAGCAGGAGACTGGCACTCTTCCAGTCCTTGGAGATTTTCTTAGCAAGCGTGAGAGTACACACACAGTTCCTCTCTCCTGGTTCTTTGGCAAAAATAAAGAAGCACTGCAGGATTCCCCCCAGCAACCAGCACACTGGCAGAAGGGGTAGGCAAGTCATCAGATCAGCAGGCTTCTTGTCCTTGGTTACAGGGTTCCTTGTCAGAAGTGATCTAAATTCTTGGTTCAGGGGTCCTTCTCTTATACCCCTTGTCGGCTTTGATCCCTTTGCCCATGCAGGGGAATTTCCCAACATCCTGGGTCTGTTGTGGGTGGAGCCAGGCAGAAGCACCTGGCCTATTCACTGAGCAGGGCTGGGTCCTCAGACGCCCAGCAGGAGGTGGAGCCAGCATTGATACTGGCAGGAGCAGAGCTATCGGCCTCCTGGCAGGAGGTGGGGCTAGGATCGTCCATGGCAGGCACAGAGCCATCAGGCGCTTGGCAGGAGGTGGAGCCAGCATTGTACCAGGCAGGGCAGGCTATTAACAACTACTCTCCCCCTACTCTCAACGCAAATGTCCCACTCATCCCACACTGACTCATCCAGACCTCTTGGAGCCACCCAGCTCCTGTCACACACACATAAGACCAGCAGCAACCAGAAATGGTTAAACACGAAAATAGACACTTTCTAAAAGTGCTATTTTCGAACCCAGAGTCCAAAAACCATCCACACCAGCGGATGCGCAATTAAACCCCGAGTTCAGGGATACCAAACTCGACATTGCACCATGCTCCCCGAGCCAGCTAGGATCATAGCATTAATAATCCCGGCGATCCATTCTAACTAATGGAGAGCAGGCTACCTCGCAATAGTGAAGACCGAAGATGGCGGTTGTTCACTATCAGGACATGCAAACTTGGTCAGGCGTGTCCTACCTTACACTTACAATGCACCCTGCCCGTGGGCCTACCATAGGGGTGACTAACATGAAGTCAAGGGAAGGTTTGATGGGCTGGCAAGTAGGCTGCATGTGGGTCTCGCAATGACCGACCCGTAGACATTCTTTTACGAGGCCGCTCCTGTGGGTGGCACAACACGTGCTGCAAGCCCACGAGCAGCATTTGTATTTACAAGTAGGTATACTTGCGCAGCCTGCGTGACAGCACTAGGCTGCACGTGGGTCTCGCAATGACCGACCCGTAGACATTCTTTTACGAGGCCGCTCCTGTGGGTGGCACAACACGTGCTGCAAGCCCACGAGCAGCATTTGTATTTACAAGCCCCGGCACTCCTGGTGCACTAGACTAGGGACTGACAGTAAACCAAATAAGCCAAACATGGATACAATAGATACATCAATTTAACCTAGGGAGCACTTGCGCTATGGCACTGATCAGCAGTAGCACGGCGCCCAAAGCATATACCAGCAAAACATCGTAAAACAGTGGAGGCAAACAGAAAAAATGGAGGAGAGACTCAAGCCAATGATGTCAGGTCTAACACGTGTCCCCTCCAGCTGAAATGTGGGGAGAACTACCCTTGACCTAGGGAGTGAAGTAGTGTGGCTCACTGGTTAGAGGCGGCAGACCCGAGAGCAGAGGACGGCCCGGGACCGGGGTTCGATTCCCGGCGCGGCAGGTTTCTGGACCAGGATCAGCGGACTCGATAATTCTCTCGCCTCGGTGCCCACTCTGATCAGCGATCACACTCGGCAACTCTGGGCATTAGCTTGCCTCATCTTCACTAACGGCCCCACCAGACCGCTGGGGGTGCCTGGTCTCACCCTGGAGATACCCATTAAGGGACCATCTCTCAGGGAAGCCAGGAAGGGTTTCGCAGCGGTCGAAGCGCCTTGGGACCCTACGGGTAAGTAGTGCGCTATATAAATGCCAATACATTTACATTTACATTTACATTTACAGTCCTCATCACTAAGGCGGAAAAATCTGGACAGACCATCAGCATTGGCGTGATCGGTACCAGGGTGGTGTTCCACCGTAAAGTCCATCCCCTGTAGGGAAATGGACCACCTCAACAGTTTCGGATTCTCACCCCTCATCTGCATCAACCATCTGAGGGGCCGGTGGTCTGTCTGAACCCGGAAGTGAGTCCCAAACAGGTAGGGTCTTAGCTTCTTCAGCGCCCAGACCACAGCAAATGCTTCTCTCTCTATCGCACTCCACCTCGTTTCCCTGGGAAGTAACCTCCTACTGATGAAGGCTACAGGCAAGTCTCGGCCCTCTTCATTTACCTGAGCTAGAACAGCCCCCACGCCATGCTCTGAAGCGTCCGTCTGGACAATAAATTCTTTCGAAAAGTCGGGTGCCTGGAGTATAGGTGCTGTGCACATTGCAGTTTTCAGGGTGTCGAAGGCCGTTTGACAGGCATCAGTCCAGATCACGTTTCGTGGCTGCTTCCTGGAAGTCAGCGAAGTTAAGGGGTGCACAATGTTACCGTAATCCTTGACAAACCTCCTGTAGTAACCCGTGAGTCCTAAGAAGGCTCTCACCTGAGTTTGGGTTTTGGGCGGTGCCCAAGCCAGGATGGTATCAATCTTGGGTTGCAGGGGGGCAACCTTGCCGCTCCCTACTTGGTGCCCCAAGTACACCACCGAACCCTGCCCAATCTGGCACTTACTGGCTTTGATTGTGAGGCCTGCTCCGCGCAGGGCCAACAACACTTCCTGGAGGTGGCGCAAGTGTTCCTCCCAGCTGGCGCTGAACACTGCGATGTCGTCCAGGTAGGCGGCACTGAAATCCTCCAGTCCGGCCAGGACCTGGTTGACCAACCTCTGGAAGGTGGCAGGGGCATTCTTCATCCCAAAGGGCATCACCCGGAACTGGTATAGCCCATCTGGTGTTGAGAATGCGGATCTCTCCTTTGCCCCATCAGTCAAGGCGATCTGCCAGTACCCAGATGTTAGATCAAACGTACTGAGGTACCGGGCAGCCCCCAACCGATCGATGAGCTCATCAGCTCTGGGGATGGGGTGCACGTCAGTCTTCGTGACCGAATTGAGTCCTCGGTAATCCACGCAGAACCGGAGTTCTGGTGAAGCACCAGGCGCTGCAGCCTTCGGGACCAAGACCACTGGGCTGGCCCAAGGACTACTAGAGGACTCAATCACCCCTAACGCAAACATTTTGGAGACCTCCTCCTTAATGTATGCTCTAACCTTGTCAGTCACCCTGTAAGCCTTGTGCTTCACAGGAGGGCTGTCTCCGGTGTCAACGTCATGGACACACCAATGAGTGACACCCGGAACCAAGGAAAACAGATCCGGGAATTGTCCCAACAGGTGGCGACAATCCTGTTTCTGCTCAAGGGTCAGTGTGTCAGAGAGGACCACACCATCCACTGACCCGTCTTGCTCTTTAGCACACAGGAGGTCAGGAAGAGGCTCACTCTCCTCCTCCATTCCAGCATCTGTAGCTAGGAGCATGCCCACTTCGGACCTTTCTAAGTGGGGCTTCAAACGGTTGACATGCAGGACCCGCAAGGGGTTCCTGGGAGATTTCAAGTTCACCAAGTAGGTGACATCGCTCTTCTTCTCCACAACCTTAAACGGTCCAGTCCACCTGTCCTTGAGCGCACAAGGTTTCACAGGGGACATGACCCACACTTCCTGACCAGGCTGAAGCTCTACCAGAGTGGCATTCCGGTCATACCAACGCTTCATCTCCTCCTGGCTGGCCTCCAGATTTGCCTGAGCAAGTTCTCTGAAGCGCCGAGTCTGGTTCTGAAAGGCCAGCATGTAACTGTATACATCCTGGGGAGGTTTCCTGGGAGATTGCTCCCAGCCTTCCTTGACCAGACTCAAAGGCCCTCTTACCGGGTGACTGTGTAAGAGTTCAAAGGGGCTGAACCCTAGGGACTTCTGCGGCACCTCTCGGTAAGCAAACAACAGGCATGGCAAGAGGACGTCCCATTTCCGCCTCATTGGTTCTTCAAGACCCATGATCATGCCTTTCAGGGTCCGGTTGAATCTCTCAACCAGCCCGTTTCCTTGAGGGTGGTAAGGAGTGGTGAACTTGTAGGTTACCCCACACTCCTTCCACAGAGACTTCATATAGTTCGAAATGAAGTTGGTGCCCCGGTCTGACACCACCTCTCTGGGGAACCCCATCCGGGAGAAAACACCCATCAGTGCCCGTCCCACCACGAGGGCCGTCACTGTTCGGAGAGGGATGGCTTCCGGGTACCGTGTGGCATGGTCCACCAAGACCAGGATGAACCTGTTGCACAGGGCTGTCTTGGGGTCCAGGGGCCCAACAATGTCAATACCCACCGGTCAAAGGGGGTACTGACCACTGGAAAAGGTTGGAGGAGAGCCTTCTGCTTCCTTCCGCTTTTCCCACTTGCCTGGCAAGTGTGACAAGTCTTTCAATGGATTTCTACATCCCTTCGCATCTGAGGCCAGTAAAAATGGGTGACAAGCCTGTCATAGGTCTTGTCCTGCCCCAGATGTCCAGCTAACGGAACGTCATGAGCCAAACCCAGTAGGAAGGCTCGGAAGCGCTGGGGTACCACCAGCACACGGGCTGACCCAGGCTCAGCAGCCTTAGGCTCACTATACAGGAGGTCGTTCTCCCAGTACACAAAATATGACCCTGACTGATCACCTGCGGATTGGGCTGAGGCCTGCTGCCTCATGCCCACAAGAGAAGGGCACACCTTCTGTTCGGCACAGAATTCCTCCCTGGAGGGACCTCCATCCTGCTGCCAATGGGTCAGCTCGGGCAAGTCTCCCAGTTCGGCAATTTGTTCCCCTGTGGGCTCCAGGGCATCCCCCTCAGGGTCTACCTCCTCCTGGACCACGGGAACTATGGGGGCCAGTTTCCCGCGCCTCCTGCCTCTTCTCTTCACAGCCGGGTCCTGGGCCGTACTTTCAGGCTCCGGGACCCCATCAACACCCTTACTCGCTCTGGCACGCCCAACATTTTCAAGTGCGCCTCTCTCTCCACCTTCGCCCAAGGGGAGTCTTCTAAATCATTGCCCAGGAGACAATCGACAGGCATGGCGGGCCTCACAGCAACCTGAAGAGTACCTGAAACTTCCCCCCATTCAAAGGAAACCTGAGCTACTTCACACTCTTTCTGGGAGTTGTCAGCAGCTATCACAGGGTAGAATGCGTGGGGAACCACCTGCTCTCTGGACACCAAGTGACACTTGACAGCTGTCACACTCGCTCCGGTGTCTCTGAGAGCTTCCACTCTATGGCCATTAATGGTCACCCACTGCCTATATTTACTAGTGTTACTAGGCAGAGGGGGTGGAGGGACCATTTGCATGTCTCCTAGCGAGACCAGGGACATTTCTGCGGGACACCTCCCACCATGGACAACCATCTCCTCCCCTCCCAGGGCTACACTCGCCAACTGACGGGGGGGTGCACTCGGTGGTGCATTCGATTTCTTCATGGGACACTGGGGATCGTAATACCGGTGTCCCACCTGCCCACAAGTGTAGCAGGTTAGGGGGCCCCTATGAACAGGTTTACCCGTCGGGGCCCCTGGCTTCTTTTCAGGGGGAGGCTGGGAACCTTTCCCTTGGTTCCCTTGGGGATTACTTTGGGGCCCTTTCTGGGACTCTATCTGTTTACCCTTGTCCCCCCCACTCTTCTGCTGGGGACCCTGCCCACCTTTGGCTGAGTCTCCCACTGGACCCTTGTGGACCCTGGTACTGACCCAGCGATCCGCCTCCTCAGCAAGTTTTCTAGGGTTAGATATCTTGCTATCAATCAGGTGCTGGCGCAGCTCTGGAAAAAAGTTATTAGACAAATGCTCCCAAGCAAACAAATCATAAAGAGCTTCATAACTTTCCACTTTGCTGCCCTTTACCCAACCATCCATGGCTCTGCAAAAATAAGACACATATTCAACCCACGTCTTACCAGGCAACTTCTTACATTCTCTCAAAGCTTGTCTGTACTTCTCGGGGGTTAGGCCATACCACAACATTAAAGCATCTTTCATATGAACATATGACATCCTATCCTCAACAGGCATGTCTAACAGGGTATCTCTCCCCTCATTCACAAAGCGACCCCACAACCCCGCTCCCCAATCCTTCTCAGGGACCCGGTGGGCTATCAATGCTAACTCATACGCTTTAAACCACTGACCAATATCTTCGTTCCTATGATAATCTTTTATCACATCTTTGGGAAAGTAAAACTTACTTTCTGCAGGCCCAGATGGAATGCTGCCACCAGCGGGATTCAATTCTAACTTCTTAGCTTGGATGTCCAACTCCCTCAACTTGGTATCACGCTCCAAAGCTAACTTCTCTCTTTCAAAATCTAACCTTTTGGTCTCCAAATCAGCTTCTCTTCTACCTCTTGCATTTTCTAACTCCAACTGCCCATTTATCTTTAGCCTTGCCATTTCCATGTTGTATGCACGCTCCTTCGCCCTTTCTTCTCGTTCTTCAGGGGAAAGACCTTTGGAGGAAACACTGCTTCCGGGAGAGGACCCAGGCCCATTCGCTGGCACCTCCTCTTCCACTGGCGGCACCACCACCGGATCAGTGGGATCTCTGGACTCCAACCAGGCCTCCAGTGCTTTGAAAAATCCATCCTTTCTGGAGATGCCTGCGGTAGGAACTTTAAACTGCTTGCAAAAGTGCTGCAGCTGCTTTTTCCCGTATCCCTTCATCTTCTATCAAATTCCTCCACAACAACGACAGGGGTAGTGACTCCGGTGTCACTCATGGTCAAAACTGGCAGTGTTCAAAAAATATCAAGTTTCAGAAAAGCGGATAACCAAAAATAGGATCCTTCCCAATTAGATTGTGACTGCGCTATGGTCTGCTTTCACTATGTAGCGCACACTAATCACTGCACATGGGTCATGAATGCAAGGTCCAAATCCTCACCGCTGCATCAAATGTTAGAACCGGCTGTCTCTAGTTGGCAGAGGTATACACTTCTGACAAATAGGGATACACCTTTTCTAGTCAGGGAAAGGGGATCACACCCTTCGATAACCCCTGCTCACCCCCTTGGTAGCTTGGCAGAGCAGACAGGCTTATCTCAGAGGCTGTGTGTTAAGCATTTATGACCACATACAGTAATAAAGTGAATACACTACAAATGGACACGACACTGTAGTATTATAAAAATAAGTATTTTTATATAAGGCTTAGCACAAGACCAAATAACGACAAAAATGTACACAATCTTAATAAATACTCTGGGAAGGGAAAAAGGATAGTTCAACTGTAGTTTCTTCTTTAGTACAAAAGTATTTAGTATCAAAGCAAATCTTCTTCTTGGCAATACAGTTCTTAGCAACAGGGTAACCCACACGGGGGCTACACGACGTCGAGGCAAAGTTAATCCAAAGGTTCGGCGTCGACCGCGAGGAGCGCTACGTCGAGCCCGGAGTCACACGGACCCCCAACAACACAGTACCTTTGGATAATGAAGCACACGATGATCAGCGGCGTCGAGCAATCCGGCGTCGCGTCTTCGGTGTCGATCAGGCCTCAGCAGGCGTCGTCGTCGATGATGCGGTTGCACAGAGTGAGCAGCGCTCACGGCGTCGAGAGGGCACGAGGCGATGCGATCAGCAGCGGTGCAGACACGACGTCCCTTGGAGCTGGAGCCGTACTCACTACTCACTGGCGTTGCTGCTGGCGTCGATCGGGCCCGGCGGCCGGTCGTCGAGGAAGCGGGACACTGGAGCCGTTACTCACTATGTCGAGCTGGATTCGGCGACGTCCGTCGGCGTCGAGATTGCTGGTTCTTTCAGAGGTGCCGGATTCACAGGTTCCAGCAAATAGCACTTTAAACAGATGAAGTCCTTTAGCCCTGTGACTTCAGCAGGAGACTGGCACTCTTCCAGTCCTTGGAGATTTTCTTAGCAAGCGTGAGAGTACACACACAGTTCCTCTCTCCTGGTTCCTTGGCAAAAATAAAGAAGCACTGCAGGATTCCCCCCAGCAACCAGCACACTGGCAGAAGGGGTAGGCAAGTCATCAGATCAGCAGGCTTCTTGTCCTTGGTTACAGGGTTCCTTGTCAGAAGTGATCTAAATTCTTGGTTCAGGGGTCCTTCTCTTATACCCCTTCTCTGCTTTGATCCCTTTGCCCATCCAGGGGAATTTCCCAACATCCTGGGTCTGTTGTGGGTGGAGCCAGGCAGAAGCACCTGGCCTATTCACTGAGCAGGGCTGGGTCCTCAGACGCCCAGCAGGAGGTGGAGCCAGCATTGATACTGGCAGGAGCAGAGCTATCGGCCTCCTGGCAGGAGGTGGGGCTAGGATCGTCCATGGCAGGCACAGAGCCATCAGCCGCTTGGCAGGAGGTGGAGCCAGCATTGTACCAGGCAGGGCAGGCTATCAACAACTACTCTCCCCCTACTCTCAACGCAAATGTCCCACTCATCCCACACTGACTCATCCAGACCTCTTGGAGCCACCCTGCTCCTGTCACACACACGCAAGACCAGCAGCAACCAGAAATGGTTAGACGCGAAAATAGACACTTTCTAAAAGTGCTATTTTCGAACCCAGAGTCCAAAAACCATCCACACCAGCGGATGCGCAATTAAACCCCGAGTTCAGGGATACCAAACTCGACATTGCACTATGCTCCCCGAGCCAGCTAGGATCATAGCATTAATAATCCCGGCGACCCATTCTAACTAATGGAGAGCAGGCTACCTCGCAATAGTGAAGACCGAAGATGGCGGTTGTTCACTATCAGGACATGCCAACTTGGTCAGGCGTGTCCTACCTTACACTTACAATGCACCCTGCCCGTGGGCCTACCATAGGGGTGACTAACATGAAGTCAAGGGAAGGTTTGAGGGGCTGGCAAGTAGGTATACTTGCGCAGCCTGCGTGACAGCACTAGGCTGCACGTGGGTCTCGCAATGACCAACCCGTAGACATTCTTTTACGAGGCCGCTCCTGTGGGTGGCACAACACGTGCTGCAAGCCCACGAGCAGCATTTGTATTTACAAGCCCCGGCACTCCTGGTGCACTAGACTAGGGACTGACAGTAAACCAAATAAGCCAAACATGGATACAATAGATACATCAATTTAACCTAGGGAGCACTTGCGCTATGGCACTGATCAGCAGTGGCACGGCGCCCAAAGCATATACCAGCAAAACATCGTAAAACAGTGGAGGCAAACAGAAAAAATGGAGGAGAGACTCAAGCCAATGATGTCAGGTCTAACACCAGCTGACATGTGAAACTCCTCTATTATGTGGCTGTGGTTTGAGGGGGGCCTGGTGTAACTGGAGACAGACATGTGATGTTACATCGGTATCATCAAATGTTATGATGACAGTTGTTAGATTGTTCAGCCCAGTACATGCTGCTACTTGCCCATGATTGGTTGTAAATTGCCCTCACTTCTCAGTTAATTGTACATCAGTCACAAAATGAATGATTGCAGAAGCCTATGCTCTTGCTCTGCCTCTGAGTCTTGGTCCACTCTTCATAAAGCTTGCCTTCTGTCCTTCTCCTTGACTCTACAACATTGATTCTGTTTTACAATCCACAGGCCTTCTCTTCTTTTGCATGAAAGGAAAAAGCTCCATAACACTCCTGCTTACCTTACTAGACCAGTTCAGCAAGGCCCACAAGCTGAACATTGGGGGCAGAATGCAGATGCACCGTTCAATTTGGCATTTACAGTATTATTTTTCTTTTAACAATCATTAATTTTCAGAACTGTGTCGGTTCCTGCCTCTTGTGTTTTTCAAACATAGATGACAGAACAGTTAAATATATAATAACTTGGGTCTTCGGGCTTAAGGACTGTTTGCAATGCTTTTAAATTAAATGTCATTTTTTCATTTTTTTCCACAACAGATTTTATGATTATGATGTACTACTCATCACCTTGATGAGTATTGTTGGTGTGTGGTGTTTGTCTTTGTCACACCTTTACCCAACTACCTTTTCCCATCCATTCATCAAACTTCTAACCCTCTTCCCCCAGGCTGTGTGATTTACTGAGCTGTGACTTAATTTACACACATAAATAGATCACACACTTGGAGGGGCAGATGCAGTGAAAGCGCTACCAACTCACTGCGGGATCTTCCATTACCTGAGCAATAGCCCACACCAGCCCCACTTACCTGCCAACACATAAAAGGGATCTATAAGTTAGATATCACAATATTTGTCAACATCATCATTCTGGAAAGGGGCAACCACTCGGTCCCCCCGAACTTATGGTTGGGGGCCCGGATCCTCCCGGGAAACCATTTTGGGCGGGGGCGTGTCTCGGCTGGTATGCCCAAAGCGGCGTAGCCGGGGCCCGCCTTTTTCCCGCCCAAGAAGGGTTGTCCTAGACACCTACACCGATGGCCACGCCCAGTAGGCGTACCAGCGGAGGGTTCACGCCCTCCCGATTAGGAATAAAGAGAGCAGGAATCCGAAGAAGCATCCTCTTGTTCCTGTGCTTGGAAGCTGCACCCACTCGTTGCACGTGAGCCCTCGACGGAACAAGAACCAATTTTTGAGAACTTGTAATTCTTGTGTTTCTCTTTCAGCGACTTCGAGGCTAAGGATCCAGGACCGTGTTGATCGACTTGGAGCGAATATTCGAAAACAATGTCTGGCAAGAAGGCAGGAAAGAGGTCCGAGACTGACCAGGTGCTTCGCATGTTGGTAAGCAGAATGGCGAACATCGAACGAAACGTTGGTCAGGTCCCAGCGCTTGGCCGAGATATGGCGAACATGAAGAAGCAGATGGCTGCGATGAACAAGCCGGGTAAACCAAAGAAGGTAATAGGCCCCGCATTGCCGGGAGTCGCCCCTGAGGGTAGGGGGTAACGGGTCAGGAATAGGGCGGCAGGGGGGGGAGGTTCCGGTCCCCGAGATACCCCCGGTGAGCCCTGCCATTCCAGTCGAGGCCCCGGTACCAATCCCGGACGCGGGTCAGCCGATTCCGGTTGTGATTACGCCCGCCAACGAGGAGGACATGCCACCTGAATTGGCCGCCCAGTTGGCCGCATGGCTCGGCAGAAAGACAGGGGGTGCTACGGCACCTGGAGACAGGGCCAAAGAGGCCAGGTTACTAATTCAGCAGTTGCGGCAGTCGCGAGATGCCGCAAAGGCGAATCTCCCTCTTGTCCCCCCACAGGTGACCCCGGAAGGACCGGCAGCTGGCATCGGAAAAACAGCGGGAACGACAACCGAACCGGGTAAGCAGGCATTGCCAATTGCGGGGGAGGGCTCATTGCCCTCAAGACGGGAGAGAGTGGTTCAACATATCCCGTTGGCCACGAAAGAATTGATATGGGCTGACAAGTATGTTAATATGTTTTCTCTGTTGACTGACCATCGCGAGATGGAGTATGCTAAGACGCAGAAAGATTTGTGGCACCCGAGTGTCTGGCGAGCCAAGATGGCGGGATTCAGGGTGGATGAGACAATAACAAATTGGGCCAAGGCCTTTGCGATGTTTACTGCAATTATTGGGGAACGTAAGCCCGAGGTTTTGCCTGAATTGTCTTGCTATCAGGCACGAATAATGGATTTTTATTAAACATATGAGGGGAATGAATGGATGGGTTACGACATGAAGTTCCGTAAGGCCAAAGAGTACGATTCATCTCTGACGTGGGATTGTCTCGACTCGATTTCTTGGCAGAAGCAGCTCCTGCCTGGCGCGATGAAGACGTCCTCGCCAGGCGGGAATGGGTCGGGGTTTTCCCGCCAACAGCCCGCGGTGCCCTTTCGAGCGGGCGCCACCGCCACTCGAAAGGGCACCGCGACCACCAAGCAAGGACCGGTGGGAATGGGGGAAAGAGGGGGGTCTGTTGGAGCTTTAACAGGGGCAACTGCACCAGACCACAAGGGACATGTAAGTTCAGACATGCGTGTGCGGTTGTGGGAATTCCTCGCACCCGGAGAGTTTGTGCAGATCCGAAAATGGCGGGTCGGGAGGTAGAGGAGGGTCCAAACAAGACTGAGGGGGACCACTGTGTACCGTTACCTACCCCCGTTGATATCATGGCAATGATCCCCTGGCTAAACAAATACCCTGATCATGTCTCCGCTGGGGTGTTGAGGAATGGATTCTTATATGGTTTCCACATCCCGGCGGGGGATTTTCGTGGGGAACCACTTTGTAGAAACCAACTATCGGCTCAGCATAATCCAGCGGTGGTAGAGAGGAAGATTGCAAAAGAGGTTACCCTGGGCCGGGTTGCGGGCCCATATCGGCACCCGCCAGTAACAAATTTCATCTGTTCCCCGTTAGGAGTAGTCCCCAAAAAAGACCCAGGGGAATTTAGGCTGATCCATAACTTGTCAGCTCCGAAGGGTCTCTCAGTGAACGATGCGATTGACCCGGGAGTTTGTTCAGTGCGGTACGCATCCTTCGATGATGCCGTCACCATGTTGAATCGCCTGGGGCCCGGAGCGCTGATGGCGAAGTCAGATATCGAGTCGCGTTCCGGTTGCTCCCGGTACACCCACAGGATCAGCGTCTGTTAGGCTTTGTGTTCCAAGGACGTTACTACATGGATAGATGTATGCCAATGGGTTGCTTCATTCTTTTGTGCTTATTTTGAGAAATTCAGCTGTTTTTTGGAATGGGCATTCACCGAGGCCACTGGGCATAGCCATGTTATGCATTTCTTAGATGATTTTCTGTTCTTGGGGGCAGCCGGCGACACAAAATGTGCGCAGGCGCTACAGGATTTTTGCATCCTCATGAGGGAATTCGGAGTGCCATTGGCACCAGGTAAGTCGGTGGGACCATCTACTTCACTCGAGTTTCTGGGAATTGAGCTCGATTCTGTGGAAGGATGTTTCCGTTTGCCGGTGGGGAAAGTAGCAAAATTTAGGGCTTCCCTGGAACTGTGCCTTAGTAAGGAGAAAGTGACCCTGCATCAGTTACAACAAGCAGTGGGTCAGCTTAACTTTGCCCTGAGGGTGATACCAATGGCCCGCCCCTTTTCACGCTCTATTGCACAAGCTATGGTTGGTCTCAAGGAAGGACACCACCGCACGAGACTGTCTGCAGAGGTTCGCCAGGACATGCGCATCTGGTTGGCATTTCTGACGGACTTCAATGGTCGAGTAGTGTGGAACAAGCCACCAGCGTCTTCGGACGAGCTAGGTTTGTGGACTGACTCGGCGGGGAGCGTGGGATTTGACGCCATTTTTGGTAACCGATGGTCGGCGCAAACATGGCCGACATGGTGGCACACCAGCGGTCTCACAAGTAACATTGGGTTCCTCGAGCTATTCCCTATTTTTGTGGCTCTGATGGCATGGCCGGACGAGTTTAGAGATCGCTCTGTGGTATTTTGGTCCGACAATATGACTGTTGTTGAATGTATAAATAATCAGGCAGCACGCTGCAAGTGGATATTGAGATTGTTGAAGGAAATTGTACTACTTTGCATGAGACTGAATGTACAGTTCAGGGCGAAACATGTGCCGGGTGTACTGAATCATGCTGCTGATGCACTCTCTCGTTCACATATGCAGGCGTTCAGGGGTTATCTACCTACTGCGGACCTAGCGGCGGCACCATTCCCCGAAGTACTCTGGCTACTCGGTGCCCTGGATTACAAGACCCCGTGGCAGCAAGCTTAGCCCCCAGGACGAGGAAGGCATACGAAGGAGCGTTTCATTCCTATTGTGCATTTTTGGGTCCGGCAGGGGATCAGAAATGGGGTCAGGAGGATTGCTTCCAAAGGTTTCTGGTAGCACAACACAGGGAAGGCCGATCAGTGGCAACGGCCAATAGGCACCGGGCGGCCATTTCATTCATGGCGCAGGTGCATGGCATCAAGGACCCAACATCTTCCTTTTTGGCAAGGAAAGCCCTTTGTGGCTGGCAGCACCTTGAGGGTCGTAGAGTAGACGAGAGGCGCCCGATTGGGTTAGAAAGGTTGTCCCTGCTTATGGCGATACTACCCACAACATGTTCCTCCCAATTCGAAGCAGTTCTGTTCCGGGCCGCTTTCGCATTAGCTTTCCATGGGGCTATGCGGGTGAGCGAACTGGTCACAAAGAATAAGAAAGATGTGGAGGGAGGTCTGTGTCGGGATCACATCCTGATTAGGGGTGATTCAATGGTAGTCACAATAGCTAAGTCCAAGACTGACCAGAGAGCTATGGGAGACAGTGTTGTTGTCCAGCGCATGCGAGGGTCCCCCATGTGCCCGATAAAGTGCATTGAGGAATATTTGGCGCTGAGGGCGGATACATGGGGTGGGAGTTTGCTGAGACACATCGATGCCACCCCACTGACGAGGTTTCAGTTTCAGAGGGTGCTAACAATGGCAATCGCAGCGGCGGGCTTGGACCCGTGCGATTTTGGGACCCACTCCTTTAGGATAGGGGCTGCTACTTAGGCTACAGCCAGGGGTCAGAGTGCTGAAGAGGTGAAACTGTTAGGACGATGGTCCTCGAATTGTTTTAAAAGGTATGTGCGATTGCACATGTTGTGAAGTCAAGTTACATGCACTCACGCTTCTTGTCTTCTGTGTGATGTACAGTTTCGCGAGCATGTTATGCGGGGCTGAATTTGCAGTCGACCCGGCACCAGGGGACCAGCGGTCAGAGATCACCGGCTGAGGAGAGAGTGGTGTGGGTCGTGGGCCACTCATACGTGAGGCGGGCCGGGGACGTATTCAAAGCAGGTGACGCGACTCACGCAGCTGGGGAATACGGGTACAGAGTGACCTTCCACGGAAGGGGCGGGCTCTGTATTGACCAGTTCGAATCTTTTGTCGAGGGACTCTTAGGGCGGCAGAGGTCACCGCCATCTGTAATCATAGTACACCTGGGGGGCAATGACATGGTGACACTCGGTAGGCGAGTATTACTCGAGCGAGTTTTGTCTACCGTTAGCTGGCTGGCGAAAAGAATCCCGGGGTGCACGATTGCATGGTCCCACATGATTCCCAGGAAGGTATGGCGAGGGGGCATCTCGGTGGCAGCACTGAACCATTCAGTGAAGAAGGTCAACAACAAAATTGGTAGGTTGTTTCGCTCGGCGCAGTTGCACAGTATTCCGCATGGATGTATTCGGGGTGATCACATGTATCTCGATGATGGGGTTCACTTGTCCCGGGAAGGGAATGTCTTACTCATAGGAGACTTCTTAGCTTGGCTAAAGGGTTTAATGAAGCATGACCTTTAGGAGGAGTTTGTGGGGGGGCCGGATAGCCGGTCAACTATCCGGCCTGTGGCGGTAAGGTCATGATCGGTGAGCAGTAATTTCAAGGTCCCTAGAGGGGGGCGCCACCCACTATGGATGGGAGCGCCCGGGGGGAGGCGGCCATTGGCCCCTCCCACGGGGAGGCGGCACCCACTAAGGATGGGTTGCCTAGGGGAAGACGGCCATAGGCCCCTTCCAGGGGAGGTGGCGGCTATATGCCCCGCCTACGAATTTCCCGGGGCCCGGATATCCGCGACGGCGGATGTGATAGACAGTGTGGGGTGGGGGGGAGTCCACGCTGCCTTCTTACATACACCTCACACGGGTCCTCGGACGACCTCTAAGATGGCGTCGAGTTGTAATGGGGGGCCCCCAACAAGACAAGGGAAATTGGAGTTGGCACAGAGGGTACAGTCCTCTGCGCGGCCACCACTCACATCGTGAGGGCGAGAGTTTTGGTAGTAGGGATCTGACACCGGTTGCGACCTTGCCGTTGGCCCGTAATGCTAGGATGTACAATTTTAATTTAGAAAGTATGCATTTGCAGGATGTTAGACTCGGCTAGGTAAACCTTTGTATTAGAGATTTGTTAAGGTTAGCCAATGAACATGTCTTCATCGAAATGTAATAAATGAAAATTGTACATGATATGAAACTTTTATTTTAATGTTTTAATTTTGTTTCATATTTTAATAAATACGGCCGGGAGGGTAACTCCCTCCCGCCTTCCAAAAGTTCAGAACTGTGTCCGACTTCCCATCCTTGGGGATTGTGTTGGGAGGGGGTGACAGGCATCCCGGCCATATGGAAAGGGGCGACCACTCGGTCCCCCCGAACGTATGGTTGGGGGCCCAGATCCTCCCGAGAAACCATTTTGGGCGGGGGGCGTGTCTCGGCTGGTATGCCCAAAGCGGCGTAGCCGGGGCGCGCCTTTTTCCCACCCAAGAAGGGTTGTCCTAGACACCTACACCGATGGCCACGCCCAGTAGGCGTACCAGCGGAGGGTTCACGCCCTCCCGATGAGGAATAAAGAGAGCAGGAATCCGAAGAAGCATCCTCTTGTTCCTGTGCTTGGAAGCTGCACCCACTCGTTGCACGTGAGCCCTCGACGGAACAAGAACCAATTTTTGACCCACCCACCAGCCCCTTATGGCAATGTTAGTCTGCAATAAAGCCTTTTTTCTCTGATAAACATCTTTTCCCTCTGGGTTGGGGTATATAAGGTAGTTTAATGATATGATATCTGTCTGTATGTACTGTTTTTCTTGTGGTATAGACAAATATGTCAAGTAAAGTGGATGATGTTTTTTCCTTAGTAGGTAATCAAATGTCGTATTTATTTTTTGGTCGGGCGGTAAGGTCATGATCGGTGAGCAGTAATTTCAAGGTCCCTGGAGGGGGGCGCCACCCACTATGGATGGGAGCGTGTGGGGGGAGGCAGCCATTGGCCCCTCCCACGGGGAGGCGGCACCCACTAAGGATGGGTCGCCTAGGGGAAGACGGCCATAGGCCCCTTCCAGGGGAGGTGGCGGCTATATGCCCCGCCTACGAATTTCCCGGGGCCCGGATATCCGCGACGGCGGATGTGATAGACAGTGTGGGGTGGGGGGGGGAGTCCACGCTGCCTTCTTACAGACACCTCACACGGGTCCTCGGACGACCTCTAAGATGGTGTTGAGTTGTAATGGGGGGCCCCCAACAAGACAAGGGAAATTGGAGTTGGCACAGAGGGTACAGTCCTCTGCGCGGCCGCCACTCACATCGTGAGGGCGAGAGTTTTGGTAGTAGGGATCTGACACCGGTTGCGACCTTGCCGTTGGCCCGTAATGCTAGGATGTACAATTTTAATTTAGAAAGTATGCATTTGCAGGATGTTAGACTCGGCTAGGTAAACCTTTGTATTAGAGATTTGTTAAGGTTAGCCAATGAACATGTCTTCATCGAAATGTAATAAATGAAAATTGTACATGATATGAAACTTTTATTTTAATGTTTTAATTTTGTTTCATATTTTAATAAATACGGCCGGGAGGGTAACTTCCTCCCGCCTTCCAAAAGTTCAGAACTGTGTCCGACTTCCCACCCTTGGGGATTGTGTTGGGAGGGGGTGACAGGCATCCCGGCCATAAGGCCTTGTGATGCATAAACGCTTAACCTTATCCACTCCTAAGTCTGAGTTCACATCTCCTAACTCAAGTATTTCGTAAGTGTAGTCTAGCTCCCCATTGCCCAGAAGAATTTAGTATTGCTAGTCTTTGTTATAATAATAAAATAATATTTTTGTTATATTAATATCAGGTATTTCTGACATGGTGGTAATCTGGTCTCAATCTTTGTATAGTTATGATATATATAAATATATATATTTTTTTCACTCCAAAGTTTGTCCAAAAAAGAAAGCACACTCCATAGCAGATAACTCATACCGGGTTTCTTGTTTGCAAAGGCAATAACTGCCCATATGCGTTCAGAAATGTTTCATACCTGACACATTTCGGGCCTCCTGGCCCTTGTTCACAGGCTTATATGACAAACGGAGCACCAACATATCCCAGCCTTCATCTTCACTCCAGTGGGGCCTAACAGGTGAGTTAATTTCTCTCTGTGCATGATGGAACTTGTTGTGCCCCAATATATTTATTACCCTCCAGTGGGTGTGCTCCACTTTCATCAATTTTGTAATCATTATTCTGAGCCCTCCAGTGGGCCTCTGAAAATAATGCCCAGTTTAATTACTGACTGTTGTTTGCAATCTGAGGCTGTGGCTGGTTCTGTTCTCCTGCGGCTCCACTTCACATTCGAGTGGCGGTGTGACCTTCATGGCGCAACAGGCGTCATATCTTTGTAAAGCTATGATATATATATATATATATATATACATATATATATATTTTTTTCACTCCAAAGTTTGTCCAAAAAGGAAAGCACACTCCACAGCAGATAACATATATCGATTTTATTGTTTGCAAAGGCAATAACTGGCCAATCGTGTTCAGGAATGTTTTATGCCTGACACGTTTCAGGCCCCCGGGCCCTTGTTCACAGGTTTACATGACAAACGGAGCACCAACGTATCCCGGCCTTTTTCTTCCCTCCAGTGGGGCCTCACAGGTGAGTTAATTTCTCTCTGTGCATGATGGAACTTGTAGTGCCTCGATAAATGTATTGCCCTCCACTGGGTGTGATCCGCTTTCATCAATTTTGTCATCATTATTCTGGGCCCTACAGTCTATATATAATAATTCAATAGCTCCCAAATTGCAGAAGTATCACGGACACATAGATTTGTTGCAGCAAATAGTTTATTCAAGCTGCACAGCAACGCGTTTCAGCTTACCCCTTGATCACGGGTAAGCTGAAACCCGTTGTTGTGCAGCTTGAATAAACTATTTGCTGCAACAAATCGATGTGTCCCGTCTATATATAACAATCCAATAGCTCCCAAATTGCAGAAGTATCACGCACATATCAATTTGTTGCAGCAAATAGTTTATTCAAGCTGCACAGCAACGCGTTTCAGCTTACCCCTTGATCATGCGTAAGCTGAAACGCGTTGTTGTGCAGCTTGAATACACTATTTGCTGCAACAAATCGATGTGTCCATGATACTTGTGCAATTTGGGGGCTATTGGATTGATATGTTACTGGGTTTCCCGTACCCTGAATGCGGACTGCCCAATGGTGAGAGCCTCTACCCCGACCCGACTCTCTTTGGTATTTAACATTGAAAAAAATTTTATATTGACAAAAATCCTAACTATAACTACCTACTGACAGTAGGTAATATATATATATATATATATAGATA
The DNA here is from genome assembly GCF_964263255.1 of Lissotriton vulgaris. Taxonomy (NCBI): domain Eukaryota; kingdom Metazoa; phylum Chordata; class Amphibia; order Caudata; family Salamandridae; genus Lissotriton; species Lissotriton vulgaris. The sequence goes on from NC_141686.1 coordinate 54,037,783, forward strand.
TATATATATCTATATATATATATATATACATATATATATATATATATATTATATATATACATATATATATATCTATATATATATATATATCTATATATATCTATATATAGATATATATATAGATATATATATATATATATATATATATATATATATATATATATATATATATATATATATATATATATATATATATATATGAATCCAAATCGATCCTTTCCAAGCCTGAGAGCGCTCCACAGTGTGTGCTCAACCCGGGAGCTGGATCATAGCCCCAAATTAATTTTCGAACAAAGAGGGCGGCACAACTGGATACTTTATGAAGCTTTATTCACACACAAACAATCCACCAACGCGTTTCAGCCTCACGGCTTTTTTCACGGTCAGCAAGTCCTTTTTTGCTTTTTGTTTATATACTGCCCCATGTTAGCCATTAAGTGGCATTATGGGATATGTAGTTCATCAAGCAATATGTTGCAAACAGTTAAATTAAAACTAAGGTTAAAACAAAGGACTGGTGTGCTATGGTTATATGAGTATAGTACTCAAAGCATCTTAAGTTGTTTTACTTAGGGCTTATTGCTTTACAGTTCATAATACTTTGTCATTGGGTATAGTACCCTTTTACAGTCAATCAAAGTTCATGCTGGGTTCAGTGTCACTCCAGATGTATGTGGAGATCTTCTCCAAAGTTCATGCCTCTGGGATGTTTTGTTCGGAATTGGATTATGAGACGGGATTCCATTTGTCTTAAGAGACGTACTGTGTCTCCTCCTCTTTCTAGTTTGGTCAGCATTCTTAATCCATAGAAACTCGTGGCTCGCCAATCCCCATTTTGACAAGATTTCAAGTGTTTGGCTGTAGCATATAGCAGATTGGAGTTCTTAACAGCTCGATGTGCTCCAAGATTCTTTTTTTTAGCATACATGTTGTGGATCCTATGTATTTCATACCACATTTGCATTCAATTGCATACACTACATTTTTAGATGTGCATGTGATGTATTGCTTGATTGGCATGTATTTTCCATTGGGCTCCATTACATTCTTCATTTTTTTACCTATCTTACAGGCTTTGCATGTAGTGCATGGTTAGAAGCCCACACTTTGTTCAGTCCACCATTTCGGTTGTTCTTGCATCTGAAAGTGGCTTTTGACTAACAAGTTTTGCAGAGAGGTGTTCTTTTTATATGTAATGGAAGGATATTTCCCAGCTAGTGGCCCAATGTCTGGATTGCTGGTTATTAAATGCCAGTATTTTTTCATTTTCTTTGCAATCAATCCACTTTCCTTGTTGTAAGTGGTTATGAATCTTGGAGGATCCTTGTCTTGTGGGGATTTTTCTTTTTCAATCAGTGTTTCTGCTCTGCTGATTTTGTCGACTTTCTTTTTACAGTCATTCAATACATAATCTTTGTATCCTCTGGATTGGAATCTGGTTTTACTTTCAAGAATTTTTCTCTCCGCATCTTCTACTTTCGAGCAGTTTCTCTTTAGTCGGACGTATTCTCCGTACGGGATACTTCTGAGCAGTGATTTCGGGTGGAAACTGGTCCCATGGAGGACACTATTGGTAGCTGTTTTCTTGTGGAACAACGTGGTTTCTAGTTTACCTTCTGAGACATAGACTTTGGTGTCTAGGAAGTCTATCTCCTTGGTATTAGTTGAACATGTAAACTGTAGCCCAATCTAAGCATAAATGGGATTGAACACACGTGGGGAGCACTTTTCCACACCAGTCATCACGCCCAGAGGAAAAAGTGGACAGCTTTGAAACGCGTCGGCGTAAGGTGATGAATATGTGACCTTAAAAGCAATAAATAATTGAATTACCTGCTGCGGAGTGCGTCACTGAAGGGCAGAGCATTTGGAGTAAATATATATATATATTTTGCACAGAGTGTATATGTTTACAGATCTTGTTTCTTTTAATGTGTTCATAGGGTAAAACATTTTTAAGATATAACAATTAATTTTGTATTGAAAGTTTTTAAGTATTTATACTTTTATAAACAGAAATGCCTATTTTGCACATAATGTAAAGGTTTACAATCTGCATGACATGGCACTTTGCACTTTGCACTTTAGATGATAGACTGTTTTAGACCAAAATCATGCATTTATGCAGATACAATCCTGTGCCAAACCATCTTAAATGTAAATGAATTACCATATTTATTTTGTGTATTCATATGAAGAGGATTTTCACTATGGCAGTCAAACCTTCCATGAGATATAACCCAAACCGTAATAGTATTTCATCTATGTTTACTATTATCACATGGTGTGCACTAGCAATTTAAAAAACCAGGCATGTAGGGTAAATGTGTGACTGTGAACAAGGGCTATCGCCCGAAACGCGTCAGTCTCGTATGCTGCCTTTGCCTAAATAAAGAAGAATTTGCCTTAATTTTGGGACTCGTGTCGTTTTCTGAGTCTGGGGCTCCAGATTTCAGTATTCGTGCTTTGCCTGCATCTAATCCGCGGAGGGTGGTTGCCTCCGCCTCGAGTCCACTCCCCAGTAGCTGTCCGACGGTCTCAACCAGCAGCTTTTGTCCATGGAAATGGAATTTATCGACGGACCCTGCCTGTGAAAATCGAACACACCCTGCCTCGCAAGGTTGCTCACTGAACGTGCTGCACGCCAGAAAAGTCTTCGCCAGTGACGGATTGGGCGAGGAAGCAGAGCACAACGCTGCGCACATTTGAGCAGGAAAAGAAGAGTGGGGTGAGGGTTTCGCAACGTATTACCAGGCGGTGGGGAGGACCTTAGGCATACGCGAGGGTACTTCTCGGCTTAAACACACTTTCTGCCGTTTTGTACACCGAACGTCAAAACTCTCTATTTATAAATATCTCGGCACAATGGCAGCAGCGGGAATGTCGGAGGAGACAATGAGGGGGCGTGAGGCAGCGTCATTAGAACTATTTACCAACTTGCCTAAAATTACTCGGAAGGGAGCAACAGCGGAAGCAGGTACATCAGCAACTGCACAAAGCAACAGTCCCTCGATAGAAACACAAATAAAGGCCCTTATGAAACGTCTAGAGAAAACAATGAGGAATGAAGTTACAAAGTGGTGGGAGCACAAATCCCTTTCAATGTATATTGCAGAAGGAAGAATCCCAAGGGGTTTAAGAATTTTACTTGCTCCTAGTTACGACAAGCCACACCCAGAAATGTTGAAGGAGTGGGGTCATAGCAATCTGGATGCCTCCCGAAACTTGGTCCAAATCCTAATAAAATATGCGGAAATTGACCGTATGGAACTGCTTAAGGAATTGGAAGAAATTAATGGAGAATTGTCAAAGCTAGAACCTCATGATCTCATTGCCACAATGAGAAAAGAAATCCAAGACAAAGTGAATAAACATGAGGAAAAAATAAAAGTGCGCAAAGCGTGGAAGTTTGCGCGTGACAAAGATGACTATGAGCACGGCAAAATCTACACTTTTGCTCGTAAGTTTGACAATGCAAAACGCTTAAAAATGAACCAAAAGTCAGCCCCTTCAAAATCATCAACGAGGGTAGAAATGACTGCTGGTGGCTCTGGCACGGATTTGCAGGCAGATGCAGAAACTAACAGTGATTCCAACTCCATAAGTAGCAACAGAAGCAGTGTTTATTCGGATGATGAGGCCTTAACAACAGGTGATGAAGAAGGAGGACCCTCCATGGTTTTGAATCTAGGTGAAGAGGTGGATTTTTTAGCGAATGCGCGGTTACAAACGCTGCGCCCACGAAATCAGCAAAATCATCAGAAAAAAGGGCAAGAATCAACCGCCGCCGCAAAGAGCGCCGCCACAAACACAAATGTAAACAACAACAACAAAAAGAAAAAGCATTGGCGCAAGAACAGAAATTAAATGACAAGACCGTTATCAACTTGTCGTCTACCACCCTCACCACTGCTGAAAACCAATTATTAAGTCTAGGCCTCACTTTTTGTCCGGTAACGGACTTCAACTACACAGCCACCAGAGTGGATGTGTTTCGGTTCATTCGAAAATTGAAGCTCCGCAAATTCTTTAATATCAAGGAGGCCCCCAATGCTATTAACACAGAGGACTTGAATTCAACCACACCAGTGTTACAAGCCCGTGACATCAGAGGCATGCTTACCCTTCACCACCTAAGTGAAGACAATAATGAACCTAGTACCAGCACATCCACACAAGAAGAGCTCAGGGAGGCCAATATCTCCCAGATCGGAGCGGGCGCAAGTCCATTCAAACCAACGTCGACATTCACACCCACCATGCCCAAAGATGCAATCGATGCATTCCATGATGTGGTAACAGCAGATTTGAAAAAACTTTACCATCAGGTTAAACATCGGAGGAGAGTAAAGCGAGAGCACGAAAACCAATATTGGCAACTCATGAACAAGTTGAAAAATGATCATCGGAATATAGTCTGTGGCTCTGATAAAGGAGGAAACGTTGTTATATGGCCCCAAGATCAGTATATAACAGAAGCCAACAGACAATTATCAGATCCCAACTGTTACATGAAGACTAATTTGAAAGAATATGACCTAGCTAGAGAGAAGATACGCAAAATGCTCTTCAAATACAGAAGGGAGGGCCTAATCTCTATGCAAGAGTTCAAATTTTTGCACACCGAGCTACCTATCATGCCTAGATTTTACTTAATCCCAAAGGTGCACAAGGGGACATTTCCAGTCCCAGGTCGGCCCATTATCTCGGCAATAGATAGCATTGGTGAACATCTCGCCCAATATGTAGATTATTTCCTACAACCTCTGGTATCTAGTCTGCCAACCTATATCAAGGATACGGGACATTTCCTACAGAAGATTAAACACACCGCATGGACAGAAGACTCCCTTCTAATAACATTGGACATAGAAGCTCTTTATACGAGCATTGAGCACTCCACTGGTCTTAAAGCTCTAGAATATTTTTTAAATACCAGACCAGCCAATTGTTACAACCATAACAAAATGTTGGTGGATTTGGTTAAGTGGAGTCTTCATCACAACTTCTTCATGTTCGGGAGGGATGTCTTTTTGCAACGGAGGGGGGTGGCCATGGGGGCCTGCTTTTCCCCTAGCTATGCGTGCTTGCACGTAGGCTATTGGGAGAAGCAGGTCCTCATGGGGGAACACCAGGCCATCTTTTCTGAACATGTGAAACAGTGGGTCAGATTTATTGACGACGTGTTTTTAATCTGGAGAGGTGATGAAGCCAGTGCGTTAGATTTCATAAAGATGTTAAATATCAATGATTATAATCTAAAATTTACGCACCACATTAGCAAATTATCTGTTAATTTCTTGGATGTTAGAGTTTACTCCAAGAATAAGCGTTTGGCAACCACTCTCTACAGAAAAGAAACTGCGGGCAACTCTACGTTGCACGCGAGTAGTGCCCATCCGAAACACACCATTGATAACATCCCATATGGTGAGTTACTCAGGATTAAAAGGATCTGTAGTGTGGGAGAAGAAAGGGATAAATGTATAGAAGAATCCATCAGCAGATTCAGGGCAAGGGGATACCATGATAAAATTCTTAAAACAGCGGTTACAAAAATCCAACAAGTAACCAGAGAATCCCTTCTGTCCCAAAACCATAAGACTCTGAACGATAAGGAACATTTTGAAAACTCTGATATCAGGTTCCTTACAGCTTTCAGTCATCAGGACAGAAAAATAAGATCTATCCTTACGAGAAACTGGCCCATTCTGCAAACAGATGGAGTTCTAGCAGGAGATCTTCCAGCCAATCCAATTGTTACGTTTAGGAGGGGACCCTCCTTACGTAGCCATGTCTCCAACCCCTTCCCAGAACTTACTACACAACCCACCCGGCTATCTCCCAGAAATGGGTTTTTCAAGTGTAACAGCTGCCGGGCATGTAAGTTCGGGATAAATACATGTTCATATACTACTCCATTCAGTCCAACTCCCCTGCAGATCAAAGGGAATTACAACTGTAGGACTGAATATGCAGTATATGTCCTGACCTGTACTTGCGGCCTGAGGTACATTGGAAGCACCCGGCCAGCAGTACATGCCAGGATATTACAACACCTGCGTGCAATTGTTAACAACGACAACGCTTATCCTGTTGCCAGGCATTTCAGAAAAGTGCATAATAACAACTTGGAATGCCTGAACTATTTTGTGTTAACATCGGTTGCACAACCAAGAAGAGGGGGAGATAGAGACAAACTTTTGCGCCAGATGGAGTCTAGAATGATACTAGAGCTTGATACTAAGGCTCCAAATGGGCTCAATACCACGGAGGATCTCTACCATTTTCTTTAACTGATTTGTGAGTTTTTGGTCATTTGCTTTACTCACACCCACTTCTGACCCAGCAGTAGTCCCTTACCCTGTGGGTGTGCTATCACAGTTCCTCGCTCTTCTCCCCTCCCTAGGCCCTTGCCTCCCTCCTCTACTTGTCAATTCCAGTCTATTTTTCTTTCCCTCCCTTTCTTATATATATTTTGCACTGGGGTTCACTCAAATTAAATGGATTAGTTTATGTTCCATCCTGAGTTTAACACATGGCACTATGGTGTTATCAACACATTTTGAACATTAGATATAGAGATCTACCAGACGGGGGGTTAATCTAGGAGAGCAATAGGGCTGCCATCGTTATTTGATGTCCCTTACTATTTAATTAGGATGAACAGGGTTGCCATCATCTAAAGATGTCCCTGCAGGATTGATAACAGTACTTATTTTGATCTTTACGGTTCTTGTATTTATATTGCAATTTTGCACAGAGTGTATATGTTTACAGATCTTGTTTCTTTTAATGTGTTCATAGGGTAAAACATTTTTAAGATATAACAATTAATTTTGTATTGAACGTTTTTAAGTATTTATACTTTTATAAACAGAAATGCCTATTTTGCACATAATGTAAAGGTTTACAATCTGCATGACATGGCACTTTGCACTTTGCACTTTAGATGATAGACTGTTTTAGACCAAAATCATGCATTTATGCAGATACAATCCTGTGCCAAACCATCTTAAATGTAAATGAATTACCATATTTATTTTGTGTATTCATATGAAGAGGATTTTCACTATGGCAGTCAAACCTTCCATGAGATATAACCCAAACCGTAATAGTATTTCATCTATGTTTACTATTATCACATGGTGTGCACTAGCAATTTAAAAAACCAGGCATGTAGGGTAAATGTGTGACTGTGAACAAGGGCTATCGCCCGAAACGCGTCAGTCTCGTATGCTGCCTTTGCCTAAATAAAGAAGAATTTGCCTTAATTTTGGGACTCGTGTCGTTTTCTGAGTCTGGGGCTCCAGATTTCAGTATTCGTGCTTTGCCTGCATATATATATATATATATATTACCTACTGGGGGTCGCCAGTAGGTAGTTATAGTTAGGATTTTTTTCAATGTTAAATCTCAAAATTCTATTTGGAATAACTTTGGCGCCGGTTGACGAATCTGCCTGAAAATTTCCTCAAAATGGCCTTGCAGAGCTCCGGTCCTTCCCTGAAAGTTTGGGGGGGATGCGTCAAGCGGGGGCAGAGATAAAAGGGGGGTCCCAAAATGCGTTATCCCCATGTTAATTTCCATAGGGCGGTCGATTTCACTTTTAGCCCGAACGGCTGAATGGATTTCCACCTAATTTGGCAAAATTGTAGGGACTGGTAGCCCGATGTGCCTTTGCTATGTCTCAAGATATGTGCTCCAGTGGATTTTGAGTAATTTAGGTTCAAAAAAATATATATATCTAGAGCCGCGCCCCGGTACGCGCACCGGGGAGCGCTCAAAGCGCGCCACGCGACTTGCGCACGGAAAGCTGATTGGCTCTCAGGTGTCTGTAAACATTCAAAACAGTCCGCAGCGGCCGCCATCTTGTACCTCGGTAGGATTGAGGTGGTAAAAATCAAAGGGAGAAATGAGCAAAAGGGGCAGGGTACACCCCCCCTGTTTGTTGTGGGGGTCATAAAAGGGCCGTACGGGGCAAAAAAATTTTTGGGGGGGATTTGTGCGGGGGGAGCACCCGGTACGCGCACCGGGGAGCGGACAGGGGAGCGTACGATGGAGAAAAAAGAATTACACTTTTTTTTAAAAAATAGCATTTTTTTATAAATTGGAGGTAGTTCTGAAAAGAACTTTTTTTCGTTTTTGTTGTTTTATATTTTTTTATACTTTTTAAAACGATTTTATATTTTTTTGGGATTTTTTACAGGGGAAAAACAAAAACAGGGATTCAAAAACTGCTCAACAGGAGCAAAAGAATGAGAAAATTTAGGGACGGGGAGAGCATTGGTGTTCCTGTCTCTTTATTGCAATGAGTTCAACGCTCTGCTCCCCATAACAGAGTAGTTCGTCACAGTCCACGCATAAAAATGTTATGCCTGCAAAGACCGGCTGGACGTTAGGGACCATTCTTGCACGTGTTGAACCTGAAGGTGTTGCTCCACCAGTGGAGGTTCTGCCACCATCTCTTCATGCATTCTCTGCCAGCTCCCTGACACTCTCCCTGGAATAATTTTTTGGGTGTCTTCTGTTGACATGCCTAATTAAATTGGCATTTCCAATGCTGTATTTTTTAGAGGATTGCCTCTGGATAAAATACTGCCACATATTTTACAAGTTACTTTACTTGCATTTACTTTTTTTTGTCCTTCAGGGATGTCATAAAATTTCCAGATGAAGTGGTTCTTTGTTTTCTGGTGAGGAGGGTCCTCTTGCACAAATCCATCTGAATCACTGCTGGATGACTCCCTTGCAGCCATTGCTGTAGATCAGGAAAGTAATGAGTTGAAAATTCACAAAACACCTCTTGCTCTCTCCAAGTGCAAATCAATAGTGAGAGAAATGGGTGGGTTTCTCTAAATTTAGAAAAAAATAATTATTGAACCAATGAAAAGTGCTATTTTCAGGTCACATGACCATGGGCTTCATCATTATGAAACCAAAACTGTTATGAACCAATGAAAAGTGTTATTTTCTGGTCACATGACCCGACGCGCTTACGCGACGCGCCCCGGGGTGCGGCCAGCGGCGCGCCGCGTAAGCGCGTCGGACGCCTACGTTGCGCGATCGTATTCGCTCGAGTGCTTCCGGGTGCGCTTACGCCATGCGTATCACGCGGACGCGGCTACGCGATACGTCACAATCATGTTTTCTTTCGCGATATTGGCGCTTACGGGACGCTCCCCGGAGCGCGCCCCGGGGCGCTTTATGAAAGAACGCTCTCGGGGCGCACCCAGGGGCGCGCACCGGGAGCGCTTCATTGCAAATCAGTGAGGTCATGAGTGATGCCACCGACCATGTCAGGAGTGATGTAATATGTGACGTCATCAGCAGTGCATTGCACGCGCAAGCTATAGTGACTCCAACTAACTATAACGTGGGAATTTCAATGATTTTATGTCAGTAACATTTCCAGCTAACTATAACTGGTGTGAAACCTATGGTTTTTTCAGTGAATTTAATAGGTTTTTTAAATGCTAATTCCTAACTATAACTGGTGTGAAACCTATGGTTTTTTCACTGAATATATATATATATATATATATATATATATATATATATATATATATATATATATATATATATATATATATATATATATATATATTTATTTTTTACCACTAAAAAACCATAAGTTAGTTCAGCTAACTGTAACTCGGGCGCCCGCAACGCACTGCTGATGACGTCACATATTACATCACTCATGACATGGTCAGTGACAACACTCATGACATCACTGATGACATCTCAAATGACATCACTGATGACATCACTGATGACATCATCCAGTGAATGTGTGTCTTTCTGAAAAATAAATATTTTTCATATATGTATATCTAAACGTTGACCGTAGAATAAATGGGTAAATAAGTGTCAAAATTGATGTTTGTTTTATAAAAATTATTGCATAAGTGACTTATTAAGTGTATCTTAGTGAATACATGTATTAGCGAGTAATGTTTAAATATATAAATATCTGTATCAGTGTCTCACTTTGTGTATAAGTGGCTGCATGGGCTGGTGACTAGCTACATGAGTGTCGATATGGGTTATAAGTTGGTTTTTAGAGTATCAGTATGAGTGTCTGTATGGTTTGGTGGGGGGTATGACCCCTGGCCCACGAAGACCCCGACCGACCCGCCTGACGTACTCAGCCGCCACCCTCAGCGCTCTCAACACCGGCCGACACCCAGAATGCCATCAAGCCACTCCTAGACGTACCAACGGACCTTTCAGCTGCCACGCCTGCAAGTTCTCATGCATCCGGTCCTGCCCCGCACCCACCAAGCCGAACACCAGCAGCACCCACCTCAAGTGCATCCTGCTCAACACCCGCTCCGTCCACAGACACGCCATCGAACTCTGGAACCTCCTAGACGCCACAGCCCCTGACGTTGCCTTCCTCACGGAGACCTGGATGAACGCCTCTTCAGCTCCCGACATCGCCATCGCTATCCCAGAGGGCTACAAGATCGTCCGGAGGGACCGCAACGCCAACCAGATGGGAGGAGGCATCGCCATCATCCACAAGAACACCATCCGTCTCACGACCAGCACCGACAACACCCTGACCAGCGCCGAACACCTGCATTTCCAGATCCACACCAACCCAAACACCACCCTCAGAGGCACCCTGATCTACCGACCCCCGGGACCACGCACACAATTCAGCGAGGACATCGCCGACTTCGTCAGCCCGCTTGCCCTCCCCTCCGCTGACTACATCCTCCTGGGAGACCTCAACTTCCACCTGGAGAACAACAACGACCACAACACCAGCACCCTGCTCGACAACCTCGCCAACCTGGGACTCAAGCAACTGGTGTCCACCCCCACCCACCTTGCCGGACACACACTCGACGCCGTCTTCTCATCCAGCACAGACATCGACTTCAGCCACGCCACAGAGCTTCAATGGACGGACCACAGCTGCGTCCACTTCACCTTCAAGAGAACGACGACCCACCATCACCAGCAACAGGCCGCCCGCAGAGGCTGGAACAAGATCACAGCAGACCAGCTCGCCACCTCCCTGAGCCAGCACCCTCCTGTCAGCTCAGCGAACCCCAGCCAGGCCGCCGACAACCTCACGAAGTGGATCAGCAACTGCGCGGACGAACTCGCCCCACTGAGGACCCCGCCCAGCAGACCCGGCAGCAAGAAGGCCCCATGGTTCAACGACGAACTCAAGAGCTCCAAGAAGAACTGCCGAGCCCTCGAGAAAGTCTGGAAAAGGGAACCGACACCGGACAACAGGACCTCCCTCAAGCTTGCCACCCGGAAGCACCACCAGCTGATCCGCGCCGCCAAGAAAACAGCATTCAAGGACCGGTTGGACAACAACGCACACAACTGCAAGGAACTCTTCAACATCGTGAAAGAGCTTTCCAACCCCAGCGCAGGAAACAACGACATCACCCCATCGCAAGACCTCTGCAACTCCCTCGCTTCATACTTCCACAACAAGATCACAGACATATACAGCAGCTTCGACAACCAACCAACGCACTCCATGACCGAACAACCACCCCTCACCACCACCCTCCACGCCTGGACCCCGATCAGCACCGAAGACACCATCCGCACGATGAACTCCATCCACTCCGGATCACCGACCGACCCCTGCCCTCACCACGTCTTCAACAAGGCCGACGCTGTCATCGCACCCCACCTGCGAGACATCATCAACACATCCTTCAACACCGCCACCTTCCCGGAGAGCTGGAAGCACGCCGAACTCAGCGCTCTACTCAAGAAACCAACAGCGGACCCCACCGACCTCAAGAATTACCGCCCCATCTCGCTTCTCCCGTTTCCAGCCAAAGTCATCGAGAAGACCGTCAACAAGCAGATGGCCGCCTTCCTCGAGACGAACGGATCCCTCGACCCCTCACAGTCCGGCTTCCGAGCCAATCACAGCACCGAGACCGCCCTCATCGCCGCCACCGATGACATCCGGGCCCTGATGGACAATGGAGAAACAGGGGCCCTCATCCTCCTAGACCTCTCCGCGGCATTCGACACGGTCTGCCACCGCACCCTAGTACGGCGCCTCAGCAACGTCGGAATCCAGGACAAGGCGCTGGAATGGATCATCTCCTTCCTCGACGGAAGAACACAGAGAGTCCGCCTACCACCATACAAGTCAGAGGCCTCCGAAGTCATCTGCGGCGTCCCCCAAGGATCTTCTCTGAGCCCCACCCTCTTCAACGTCTACATGAGCCCCCTCGCGGCCATCGTACGCAAACACAACCTCAGCATAATCTCCTACGCCGACGACACCCAGCTGATCCTCTCCCTGACCAACGACCCCGCCGCCGCCAGAGCCAACCTACACGAAGGGATGAAAGAGGTAGCCGAGTGGATGACGACCAGCCACCTGAAGCTGAACTCGGACAAGACGGAGGTCCTCATCCTGGGCTCCTCACCCTCCGCCTGGGACGACTCCTGGTGGCCTCCCGCCCTGGGCACCGCACCCAAACCGACAGACCATGCACGCAACCTGGGCTTCATCCTGGACTCCTCCCTCTCCATGTCCAGGCAAGTCAACGCCGTCTCCTCGTCGTGCTTCAACATCCTACGCATGCTACGGAAGATCTTCTGGTGGATCCCCACAGAGACCAGGAAGACCGTCACCCAGGCCCTCGTCACCAGCCGACTGGACTACGGCAATGCCCTCTACGCCGGCACCACCGCCAAGCTCCAGAAGAGACTCCAGCGGATCCAAAACGCCTCAGCCAGACTCATCCTCGACATCCCACGAACCAGCCACATCTCCGGACATCTGAGAGACCTCCACTGGCTCCCCGTCAGCAAGAGAGTCACCTTCCGCCTCCTCACCCACGCACACAAAGCCCTACACGACCAAGGCCCGAGCTACCTCAACAGCCGAGTCAACTTCTACGCTCCCAAACGCCACCTCCGATCAGCCAACCACGCCCTCGCCGCCGTCCCCCGCATCCGAAGAGCGACTACAGGAGGAAGGTCCTTCTCCTACCTGGCCGCCAAGACCTGGAACTCCCTCCCGACCGACCTGCGCCTGACCCAAGACCACCTCTCCTTCAGGAAGAAGCTGAAGACCTGGCTGTTCGAGCAGTAGCGGCACCCCCCCCAGCGCCTTGAGACCCTACGGGTATGTAGCGCGCTCTATAAATGTCACTGATTGATTGATTGACCACATAGATGCATGAATGGGTGACTCACTGTTTGTATGGGTTTTGAAGACAGCATGTGTGCAGGACTGTATGGGTGGATGAGTGTGTGTATGGGTGTGTTAGTGAGTGAATGACTGTCTAAATAGTATCTTTATGAGTAACTATATATGTTTTAACTAGTATATGTGAGTATTGATGTATATAAGTGAGTATATGTGAGAGCAAGAGATTGTAAGAGTTCCTGTTTAAATAAGTATGTGTTTCCTATAAGAGAGTAAGTATGTGTACGATTCTGTAGAAGTAAGTGTAGTGGTGGGTGTATAGCTGTATATGCAAGTAAATGGATATTTGCATGTGTGAGTATGTGTGTGAGTAACTCTATAGATGAGTGGCGGTGTGTAATAAGATGTATAGGTGTATGAGTACATATGATGGTTGAGTACATGTATGAGTGCCTATATAGAACTGTTGGTGAATGAGTGAATGCGTATGTATATTTTGGAATTACTGAATAGGTTGTTCTAACTGGTATTGGTATCTCCATTTTTTTGAAAATTTTAGTTTCTATTTTTGAATGTGTGGATCAAGGGTTATATTACGCTGAGAGGAGGTCTGCCACTCTTTCACAAGAATGATGTCATCAGTGATGTCATTAGTTATGTCATTTGAGATGTCATCAGTGGTGTCATGAGTGATGTCACTGACCATGTCATGAGTGATGTTATATGTGACGTCATCAGCAGTGCATTGCGGGCGCGCAAGTTATAGTTAGCTAAACTAACTATAACAGGGGAATTTCAATGGTTTTGTATGAGTGAAAGGTCCAGCTAACTATAACATGTGTGAAACCTATGGTTTTTTTGTGAATTTCTAAGGTTTTTTAAATGCTAATTCTTAATTATAACGTGTGTGAAACCTATGGCTTTTTCAGTGAATTTCAAAGGTTTTGTAAATGATAATTTTTGCACTGTATTAACCCTTCGATGCTCATGAAGAGCTCAGCTCGTCATGAGGCACACTGGAGCTGTGCTTATGACGAGCTGAGCTCGTCATGAAATGCTGCTTTCCAAGGTTTTTCAGCACAGGACGGGAAAAGCCATAGCAGCCAAGGTGTTAATTGTCATATTTTTTATACTGATTTACTACATTATTTTTAATTATTTATTTTTAGATATTTATTTTTTAGATTACATATTTTTTATATAATTTGAAAAATATATTTTTTTTAAATATTGAAATTTTCATATTTTTTTATTTAATATTTTTTTTAATGTATATATATATTATATATCAGGCAATGATATCCTATATAAGGAAACTCAAGTTACTGTTAGTGTGGTTAGAATTACTTTTCAGGATCAGTAGTGCGCTCAAAGATGCAGCACTGACGTTTCTTGTGATAACTGGTGAGTAAATTGGAATTTGTAGTTCGGCAGAATTTACAGGAATATTTTGCTCAATAGTGAAGGAAGGGGGTGGGGCCTGAAGTAACAAATGTGCAAACACGCCCTCTGGCGCGTTTTAGATTGGGGAATTAATTACTCTTCAATCCTGAGGTCCCCGGTGAGCCAACCAGCCCACCAGGTACCTCCAGTATGCGCAAGGCAGCTGTGTTGCAGAGAGGTGTTCTAAGGGCATGCCCCCTTTTTACAACACTCTGAAACACAGTTCTGTGGAGCTTACTGGAGATACCTGTTGGACTAGTTGCCCCCTAGGGGACCTCTGGATTAAACAGGAATTAATTCCCCAAATTAAAACGCACCACAGGTCAGGTTTGCACTCACATCACCTCAAGCCCCGCCCCCTACCTTCACTACTGTGCAAACGCGCCCTGTAGTGTATTCTAAGTTGGGGGATTAAGTCCTCTTGCATACTGGGGGTCCCTGGGGGCCAACTAGCCCACCAGGAACCTCCAGTATGTGCCAGGAGGCTGCGTTGCAGAGAGGTGTAATGAGACCACGCCCCTTTATACATCTCTCTGCAACACAGCCCCCTGGCGCATTTGCAGAGGGAGAACTAATTCCCCTTGCATACTGGGAGTCCCTGGGGGCCAACTAGCCCACTAGGAACCTCCAGTATGTGTCGGGGGCTACATTGCAGAGAGGTGTAATGAGGCCACACCCCTTTTTATACCTCTCTGCAATGCAGCCCCCTGGCACGTTTGCAGAAGGGGAACTAAATCCCCTTCCAAACTGGGGGTCCCGGGGGCTAACTAGCCCACCAGGAACCTCCAGTATGTGCCAGGGGGCTGCGTTGCAGAGAGGTGTAATGAGTCCACGCCCCTTTTTACACCTCTCTGTAATGCAGCCCCCTAGCGCTTTTTGCAGAGAGGTGTAATGAAGCCATATCCCTTCTAACACCTCTCTGCAACGCAGCCCTCTGGCGCATACTGGTGGCTCCTGGTGGGCTAGTTGGCCCCCAGGGACCCCCAGTATGCAAGTGGAATTAGTTCTACCTCTGCAAACGCGCTATGGGGCGCGTTTGCAGAGAGGTGCAGGTGCGTGTCCTCCTCCCGATCCTGTTTAAAAAAAAATACTTTTAAGAAGGGGGACAGTGTGCCCCCTTCTTCTTTTTTTTTGACCCTGGGGACCCCATCCCCCAGGGCCTGTCTCAAATTAATTTTTTTTAAAATGTTATGTTAAGGGGGCCCCTAATCTATGCATCCATCGTAGCACAGATAAGTTTGTTTTTTACGTAGGGGGTGTACCTGATGAATCAGTCTTCTCATAAATGCCATTTTTTCAGCTGGACTCAGATCGTATAATGTCATTTGGTTCTTCGTCTACTGCTGTAAAAGAAACGTGTGTCTCGTGAGTATGATGGTGTCCCTATTCTTGTGATGTCAATTGCCTAAACCTGTCTCTATCTTAGCTGCGTTTAGTGGGACCTACATGTCTATTGTTCTCTGTTCAAACACATCGCAAGCTATATGCAGTAGTTTACGGGCATGCTAAATTGTTCAAACACTAGGTGTCAGGAAGCGTATGTAACGTAAATATAATTGTCCTCTCATCGCGGTTAGATCAAGTGCCGTTTGTCACTAAACACTGTTAGCCAGTTTTGTATTGTTACCAGCTTTCACATTACTCAGGCTAAGAACGGCGACTTCTGAAACTGCTAAGTTGCTCAAACGCTTTGCCAGTCAAGTGCCGTTTGCCACTAAATTCTGTTTTTATATTGTTGCCAGCTTTCACATTACTCAGGCTAAGAGCGGCGACTCACGAAACTGCTTAGTTACTCAGACGCTTGGCCAATCTTACCGTATTTTGAAAGGGGAAGCTCCCGGTTTAGTTCTCACGCTGCCAAGTTGTGGAACAAACGCTGCTCAAGTCGCGTAAGTCGGCTGCAGCGCGGCGCGTTCATAACTACGTCAAATTTCGCAAAGCCTCATGGGACTTGTAGTCTAGTGCGGCACGGGCAATATGACTATCTTTTTTGTCCCATATTGAACAGTCACAAGTCGGGAAATTGATAGAGACCTCTGTGGCTCCCAAGGTCAGGCAGGCAATCTATATCGGCCCACCAATGAACTTAATCACAACAATGGTACACTGGGCAACTCTAGGCAAATTCATCTGAAATTCCTTTGGTATTTATAAAAAAGGCTCGTATATAGCCCAATTTAGCAAGTATATCTTAAACGATGTTCAGGGCTGTTCATCTGGCAGTTAAAATCATGAAGATGAGCAGGGTGTACAGTACAACTTCGGATATATATCTATGATTTTACTTTTGATTTTCTCAGGAACTACTGAACGGAATTACACCATTTAACAAAAAGGGTGCTCTGCGAACCGAACTCTACCTCTCTGCCAAATTTGATGTAATTCCGTTCAGCTGTTCGGGCTGTAGCCCTGGCTAAAGGTCCTATGGAAAATTGCATGGGGAAAACACATTTTGGGACCCCCCTTTTTCTCAGCCCCCGCTTCACAAATCACCTCCAAACTTTCTGGGAACGGAGCAGGCCATTTTTTTGGGAGAAATTCGCGAAAATTCGTCAACCCTGTGCCAAAGGTATTCCAAATAGAATGTTGCGGATTTCCTATGGAAACTAGGTCCTAACTATAACTACCTACTGGCGACCACCAGTAGGTAATATATATATATATATATATATATATATATATATATATATATATATATATATATATATATATATATATATATGTATATATATATATATATATATATATATATATATATATATATATATATATATATATATATATAGACTGTCTCCGGTATGATTCCTGTGTCAGCCTTAAAAATGGGCTGCCACGGGGCACGAACGTTCAAGGACACAGTTACATCAATGAATTTATTTTGCACCACCAGCTGGAGGGTTTTGAAATAGCCTGTTCACGAGTACTACAGGTTCCAGCATGCTGAAATTCCAACCCTGCCCACCAGAGGGACAGCCCACCAGAGGATCATAGAACATTTATAAAGGAAATCGCTGTAGGAATCTGCACAGGAAGAAAGCGTGCGGCTTACCTTTGATAAACTTCGAGTCTGAACAAAACGCATCAGGACTGCCGTTACCAACGTGAATTCTAATAAATAATTGCCCGTGAACCAAGAGAAGTGCGAATCCAGTTCTTCATGTGATGGAGAAGTGGTTACAATTTTAAACTGTGTGGTTCAGCCGCGGGCGTCATGCACAATCAGTGAGAGTGCCATACTTTCCCGACAAGAACCTCAGGTGTTTATTCGTGAAGGCGGATTAAAGGGAAAGTGGCTGCCACCGAAGACTGTCTCCGGTATGATTCCTGTGTCAGCCTTTAAAATGGGCTGCCAAGGGGTACGAAGGTTCAGGGACACAGTTACATCAATGAATTTATTTTGCACTACCCACTGGAGGGTTTTCAAATAGCCTTTTCATGAGTACTACAGGTTCCAGCATGCCAAGATTCCAACCCTGCCCACCAGAGAACAGCCCACCAGAGGATCATAGAACATTTCTAAAGGCAATCGCTGTAGGAATCTGCACAGGAAAAAAGAGTGCGGCTTACCTTTGATAAAGTTCGAGTCTGAACTAAACGCGCCAGGACTGCCGTTACCAATGGGAATTCTGATAAATAGTTGCCCGTGAGCCAAGTGAAGTGCGACTCCAGTTCTTCATGTGATGGAGAGGTGGTTACAATATATATATATATATATATATATATATATATATATATATATATGTATTACCTACTGGCGGTCGCCAGTAGGTATATATAATTAGGATTTTTTCTCTATGGGATTTGTGAAACTTCTATGTCTAATAACTTTGGAGTTTGTGGACGGAATTGGCTGAATTTTTCAGGAAAATGGAACATTTTGTTTTTGAGCAGCCCCTGAAAATTTGGGGGGGTTTTGTCAAGGGGGGGCCGAGAAAAAAGGGGGGTCCCAAAACGCGTTTTCACCATTCATTTTTCCATAGGGCGGTTGAAATCACTTTTAGCTCGAACGGCTGAATGGATTTACACGAAACTTGGCAAAATTGTAGATATGGTTTGCCCGACGTGCCTTTGCTATGTCTCAATATATGTGCTCCAGTGGATTTTGAGAAATTAACGTTTTAAAAAATAAATATATCTGTGACAGCGTCCAGGTTAGCGCCCCGGTTCGCGTACCTGACGCATAACGGAACTTCGCGAGGAGAAGCGGATTGGCTCCCCGGTGACTGTAAACATTCTAAACAGTCCGGAGCGGCCGCCATCTTGTGTCTCGGTAGGATCGAGACACAAGAGGTGGCAAAAACAAAGGGGGAAATGAGCATAAGTGGGCAGAGTACATCCTCCCTGACCCCCTAGGTTTGATGAGGGGGCTTTAAAAGGGCCCGCGGGGCAAAAAAAAAATATTTTTATTATTGGTTTTTTTACTGGGGGAGCGCTCGGTACGCGCACCGGGAAGCGGTCCGGGGAGCGTAATATAGGGAAAATAGAATGAAAGAGTGTTCAAATAATGTTTGTTTATTGATTGTTCTTTTTTTTAATTTAAGTACCAACATGTAGGTACCAATGCAGAGTCTAAAAATAAAAATACACCGTTTCCTTTGTAGATATCTGGCATGTGGTTTCAGAAGTTATTGTGGTATATGGAATTCATAGCATAGTCTGTGAGGAAAGCAGAAAGAATATGGAGGCAGGAGATGTAAAAGAGATGTTAAATACACATTGGAGGTAAAATAGTGGGAGAAAGGAAGTAACTATGAGCAAACTTACTATGTAACACAAAAAAGTTGCACAGTATATTTAAAGTCTGACTTTACATTATAATCAATTTGGTACTGGTTTAAAAAATACATATAAAAATGAATAATGTCTCAAACCATTTTTGAATTATTAAATATAAATTTATTTCTCAGATTCTTTTTCAAAATTTAAAAGAACTTCTAATATTTGATTGTCAGAAATGTCCTCATTTTCAATCAGGAAATCTACTGATTGTACACATTGAAGTAGTTCATAGTCCTGTGATTCATCCATGAATTCTGAGTCATTGGGTTCAATAACTTTATCATTGTTGCTTTCCAGAACAATTTCGATGGCATTTTTTTTGCTCTCCTTCCATTTTTGTGCTGTAATTTTAATTTAAAAAAATATATCAGTAGAGATAGGGCACTGTTGGGTTTAAGTTCAGACAGGTACTTTGGTTTTTTTAACAGTGATTTTATCTTTGGGCAGTGTATGGTATCAGAGTGGAAGTAAAAATATAAAAAAGTGTATGTGATAAAGCCTAAGTAAATTCATAATTATACAAGACAAGCCTAACTCCATCCATAACTATAACAGAGAAGTCTATCTTATTCTATAACTATTACAGAGGGATAGTATATAACTATCAGAAAATGTTTTCCAAATTAACTTAAAGTGCACAACATACTTCAGTTTTAAAAAAAACATCTTACCTTTCAAAAAGAAGTTTAAGTTGTCAGTTGAAATGCACTTGAAATGTACTTCAGGAAGTAGTAGTCAAAATGGCTGTGTTTCTCTCTCTTTCTTTATATATATTCAGGTACATAACCAATCAAATGTCATGAAATAATAGAAGATAATGAAAGTAGCATTTTAATTGGTTGTCAATTCTAACACTTCATAAGTGTTTTTGTTAGGTAATTTACCTCAGGATATTTAGTCAGGCCTACAGCATAATTTTCTCAATGGAATTCCATCAAATTTGGGTAAATGGTAGGGACTGCTATGTAGTAGGGCCTATTCTATATTTGATGAAAGTGTCTCTAGAGGACAAACAATGTTCGGAATGGGTAGAAGGGGGCACGGTAGACACTTTGCGACCCTCTAGGTTTTCTGAGGGGGCTTAGGACGCTCATATAGGCAAAAAAAAAAATCGTGTGGGAAGCGCCCGGTACGCGCACCGGTAAGCGAACCGGGGAGCGTACTTTGGTGAAATAAATAAAAAAAAGTTAGAAAAAGATAAACGTTTTGAATGATCAGAGGTAGGGTAGCAATGAAAAGAGCTATTGGGTTCTGTGGCTAATTAAGGTACTTACAAGTAGGTTCCAATGCACAGTTTTAAATTCAGGAGGAATATTCTATTCCCCTCATCGGAGAAGTGCACACCATCTCCTCTGTAGATGTCTTACATGTTGTAACGCAAGTTATTGTTGCATATTAAACCCATTGTAAATTATTTCATGTAAGCAGAAACAGATTTATTCACATGTTTCCGTGCTTTCTCAAATTGTGGAAAAAATTGGTTGGACCACTTCCATTTCTGTCATTGGCATATATTGGAATATACCAAGGCATTTTGGGGAAAAAGTGTCATCAATTGATGAAAGGTGTCCTTTAAAAGTATTTCCAGACCAACCCCAGTCATAGTCCCAAAATCAATTCCACCACAGTGCACTATTAAGAGGTTAGGGTTTGGCAGATGCATAAAAAAATTATATTACAAACATATAAAATATATTTTTCATTTAAAAGAATAATACATTTAACAGTTTTTGATATTTGCTATAAAAAAACATTGAAATTCACTGAAAAAAACGTAGGTTATAGACCATATATAGTTAGGAATTAGCATTTACAAAACCTTGAAAATTCACTGAAAAAACCATAGGTTATAGACCATATATAGTTAGGGATTAGCATTTACAAAACCTTAGTTTACTCACACAATACCATTGAAATTCGCATATATAGTTAGTTGCACTAACTATATATCGCGCACCCGCAATCCACTGCTGATGATGTCACATATTACATCATTCATGACATGGTCAGTGACATCACTGATGACATCTCAAATGACATCACTGATGACATCACTGATGACATCTTCTCAAATGACATCACTGATGACATCTCATTTGACATTACTCATCACATCACTGATGATATCATTTATGTGATAATACAATGAACCTCTTCAGACTCTAATATAACTTTAGATACAATCAGTGTAAACAGACACTCACAGACTGTCACTCATCCATGGAGTTACTCACACACCTAGTCAGTCATGCAAAGAATCAATCACACCTCCATTTCCTCAACTATACAGTTATACACACCTTACTCATTCAAACATATACTAAAACATATTTACTCTCTTATACAATCCCTGATACAAGTTTACAATGATCCATACAGCCACTCACACATTCACTGGCTCTTTTGCACAGTTATTTATATACATAAACTCTCACATGTACTGTGTTTTACATATGTACTTACTTTGACATGTAGCACTGAGATATCCATTCACTCACTAATACACTCATGCATACAGTCAACCGCCCATACAGCTGAATCCACATGCACTTTTGAACCCATACATCTAGTGAATCAACTGCTCACACATCTATGCACAGAGTTACATACCTCCCAGCCACCCACACACACACACACTCATTCTCCCATACAAATACTTGGCCAACCAATCAATAACCCATATAGTTACTCATATAGCTACTGATCAACACATGCAGCAGTTTACAGAACAGATATAATGATGTACAAATTAAGACAGTTTGGTCACTAACCTATGCACTCAGTGAGACACATTTAATCACTCTCTCATACAGTCAGTCAGGCACCTACTAAATCCTTCATCCAGACACTTATACATCCACTCATTCTTCAATATGTAAAACATACAGTCACTGGGTGATGTCATCAGTGATGTCATCAGTGATGTCACTGACCATGTCATGAATGATGTAATATGTGACATTATCAGCAGTGGATTGCGGGTGCGCGATATATAGTTAGTGCAACTAACTATATATGCGAATTTCAATGGTTTTGTGTGAGTAAAATAAGGTTTTGTAAATGCTAATCCCTAACTATATATGGTCTATAACCTATGGTTTTTTCAGTGAATATATATATATATATATATTCCAAACGACATTGCTTGCACAATTGAAGATCCCACTCACAATGTTGTCTTTGACATCTTTATTCGGTCGGCAGCAGCACATAAACACGAATTCCCATCGCAAGTCTTTTAGCCATGTTCGCCATACGTGTTTCGGGGAGGGTTTCCCCATGGTCACCGGCTTGGCATGGGGCAGGAAAACAGCTTACGGGTATTTGCAGGTGATTTAAAGTTCATAACTCCGCCCCCATGGGCGTGTCTGCACTTGGCATTGTAGATGATGTAGCCCTAATTCACACCAAAGTGGTATTGCTGTCCCCCGTCCTCCGACATTGAAATCCAGTTAGGTCGCCTCAAAGAAACTGGAATGACTTGTTGCTTTATTTGCGCCCAGACGAACTGTCTCGTTGTTCCTTCTGTGTGTCACATCGCTAGAGACACACGGACCCCCTCTTCATGCGGTGGGGAGTCCTCGTGGCCAGAGCAGGCCACATAAATTCCAAACGACATTGCTCACACAATTGAAGACCCCACTCACAACGTTGTCTTTGACATCTTTATTCGGTCGGCAGCAGCAAGTAAACACCAATTCCCATTGCGAGTCTTCCAGCCGTATTCGCCATATGCGTTTCGGGGAGGATTTACCCTTGGTCACTGGCTTGGCTTGGGGGCAGGAAAACAGCTAACTGGTATTTGCAGGTGATTTAAAGTTCATAACTCCGCCCCCATGGGCGTGTCTGCACTCGGCATTGTGGATGCTGTAGTCCTAATTCACACCAAAGTGGTATTGCTGTCCCCCGTCCTCCGACATTGAATTCCAGTTAGGTCGCCTCTCAGAAACTGAAATGACTTTGCTGCTTTATTTGCGCCCAGACGAACTGTCACGTTGTTTCTTCTGTGTGTCACATTGCTAGAGACACACGGACCCGCTCTTCATGCGGTGGGGGGGTCCTCGTGGCCAAGAGCAGGCCACATACATTCCAAACGACATTGCTCACACAGTTGAAGACCCCACTCACAACGTTGTCTTTGACATCTTTATTCGGTCAGCACAGCAAGTAAACACCAATTCCCATCACGAGTCTTTCAGCCATATTCGCCATACGCGTTTCGAGGAGGGTTTCCCCTTGGTCACCGGTTTGGCTTGGGGGCAGGAAAACAGCTTACCAGTATGTGCAGGTGATTTAAAGTTCATAACTCGGCCCCCATGGGCGTGTCTGCACTGGGCATTGTGGATGCTGTAGTCCTAATTCACACCAAAGTGGTATTGCTGTCCCCCGTCCCCGTCTGGGCGCAAATAAAGCAGCAAGTCATTCCAGTTTCTGAGAGGCGACCTAACTGGAATTCAATGTCAGAGGACGGGGTCTTCAATTGTTTTAGCAATCAATGTCATTTGGAATATATATATATATATATATATATATATATATATATATATATATATATATATATATATATATATATATATATATATATATATATATATATATATATATATATATATATATATATATATAGTGCTCCAAAGAACACCAAAAGCCAGTCACTCTTCCAAGCGAGTGCTGCAGCGCGGTGGTGTACCGCGATATTTATGAAGGCTCCACAACTTTCCAGTCTCAATGAAAAGAAAAGGCAGCACTCCCGGGATTTCACTGCTCACAGGAGGGACCACGCGACCCGGCTGGGTCGTGATTGCTGATCCACAGCAAGATTACTTTTTGAATTTACAGATAACCATGAAATGTATTGTTGTCTGAGAAACTCTGATTTTGTAAATACTTCACTTACAAATGGCGCTCCTCACATAGAGGTATGTGCGGGTGTCCCTCGTTTGTGTTTGCTTTCTCTGGCCAGATGCTTGGTTAAAAATGGCGCCGCGCAGAGCGTAAATGTTTGACACCGGGGAAGGGAGCTTTCCCGAAACGCGTCTGTCGTGAAAATAAAAACTCATCTGTGCTGAAATCCCGGGAGTGCTGCCTTTTCTTTTCGTTGAGACTGGAAAGTTGTGGAGCCTTTCTGTGATAAGTGCGCTATATAAAAGCATTTGACTTTTGACATTTGACATTTGACAAGCAAGGTCCCACTCCAACAGTAGGATTGATCAAAAGGATTATCCATTACATTCAACTATATATATATATATATATATATATATATAAACCCACTAATTCTGTGTTTTCTTTCAATGTAGTTGAATGTAATGGATAATCCTTTTGATCAATCCGACTGTTGGAGTGGGACCTTGCTTGTCAAATGTCAAATGTCAAAAGTCAAATGCTTTTATATAGCGCACTTATCACAGAAAGGTCTCAAGGCGCTCTGCAAAAGAAAGGCATTAACCAACCAGAGTGAGGCAAATACAAAGAGACTTTATTGGGAAAAGAGCCACGTTTTTATGCCCCTTCGAAACTCTAAGTGATTGAAGAGGGACAGGAGATATGTAGGTACTTGTTCCAGAGTTGGGGAGCCACATATGAAAAGGATCGACGTCCATTCCTGGACGTCCGTACTCTAGGTTGGGACAGCAGAAACCTAGAGCTAGAGCGAAGCGCTCTGGACGGGGTATACCAGGCAAATTTTTTTGTTAGATAGGAGGGGCCGATGCCATGAAGGAGTTTATGAGTTAAACTCAAAATTTTAAAATGGCATCTTTGGCGCACAGGGAGCCAATGTAGTTTTTTAAGAATAGGTTTGGAAGCAGACCTGGGAGGCAGACCGAGCACTAGCCTTGCCGCTGCATTCTGAATAGTCTGCAATTTAGTCAGCAGTAGGCATGGGCGAATTTTGCGAATCTCGCGTTCACGAATTTTGCGGATTTGCGAACTCGCAATCCGCAAAATCCGCGAATTCTCGCGAATTTGCAGATTTTTTTTTGTGTTCGCGCGGGTTTTTGCCAGTTCGCGAGTGTTTTGTACAATTTCGCAAACGCGAACTTACCTGTCGGGTCGCAAGTTTTGTAACTTGTTGTTTCTACGTGTCCAGCCTGTTTGGGACACTCTTCTTCATCACTGCCACCCTCTGTCACCACTGCCACTCTCTGACTACTCATGCCACCCTCTGGCCCACCCATGCCACCCTCTGTTTCATCACAGCACCCTCTGGTTGTCCAGTGTACATTATTGTGGCAAAGCAAAGCACACCTTCCCTGCCTCAAGTGACATGAATTAATTTGGGGCTGATTAATGTGTCACAGAATATTTTTTTAGCTGGCACCTGCTTCCTTAGTGCTTCCTGATTAGTGATCTTTTGCACTTGCTAAGTGCCAGCAATCGCGCTCTACAAATCGACATACAAATACAAATACAAATACAAAATTAGTTACAACACCTGCCCTGCCCCAACTGACAATAATGAATTAGGGGCTGATTAATGTGTCACTGGATTTGAACTTCCAGCCTGGCTCCTGCTTGTCTCCCTTAGCTGTAATTCAGGACCTTTGTGGCATATGTGTAACTATTCTGAGGGTCAGAGCAGGGTCACATAATAGTTGCAAGTAGGCAACTGAACTCTGGAGGGGCCCCTCAGGAAGCACTACAGGAAATGGCTACTAATGATGAGCTTGAACTTTTGAACCTGGTAAGTAGTTTCAGTTTTGCTAAGATTGTATTTCTGCAATTTAGCGCTTATTCGCGGGGCGCGAAGTTGAACTGGGAAGCCGCGAACTCACGCGAACAGTGCGAGCAAGCCATAAAATCCGCTGCTCGCGGATTTGCGGATTTTGCGGGAAATTCGCGAATCTCGTGGATTGCGAATTTACCGAAAATCCGCAAAATCCGCGAGCGGAACGGATTTTCCGCCCATACTTAGTCAGCAGATTCTCGTTGATGGAGGCAAACATGGCATTTCGATAATCGAAGTGTGAATGTGGGTGGGTCTGCACACCTGAAAGTAACCAATGTTCTCAAAATATAGAAAATGTTATCAAAATATGTGCGTGCGAAGCATGGGGAAAGGGTACCACAACCCCTAGGTACAATGTATGAAAAGAGTCCTTGAAACCAAGGACTATGCAACGCACAGCTGTCAGGCAATCATGCCTCAAAAGTGATAAACAAATCATTTAAACTAGCATTAACTGACATTAAACACATTTATTTTCAGTTTTTTAGCAAATTCTCAAAAAACATAATTACACAGTACTCAAAGAAATTCATTCATTGATATGTGAGATCAAAATCAATAAGCCACTCCTTTGTGAAACAAATTGAAAAACATTAACCAAATCAAAACAACCCAATGCATTTCGGGTTCATCAGAACCCTTCTTCAGGGGTTGAAGTAAAGTTTCAATGTTCAAAATTTCCGGGCTGGTTCAGGTAACGAATCTACAACAGAAATACATTGTGTCCACAATTAGATGAGTATAACGCATGTTATATATTAATAGTTGCCAACAACTCCAGCCTTAGGGTTTGCATTCTCCTATGATATCAAAGTCTGTGTGAAAGCTCTAGACAAGACCAAAGAATCGAAAGACCAAAAAGGAAAAGGAAATTGGACATATTCCATACTGTGAGTTAAAAATATGATTAAAAGTTGAGTGAGCAAGATGCTAATCCTTAGTGAATTATCCCTGTTCAATCGTGTCCTTAAAGGTTAAGTGTCAAAGGATTTATTTGTGAAACTCGTGAGATCACCGTGCTCTAAAAAAGATTTACGACATGCTTAACGTCACAAGCCGTGTCAACAAATACCTTACTGTCTGCACTGCAATAGAATAGTTGAGAGAAACCATCCGTTAAATGACGAAATAGATCTGTGAACAATACAAGCAATCTTTATTGTTGTGAGTCTCCATATTATGTACCCCAGTTCCTGATAGAGATGAAATAAAACAATAAACCTACCATCTTTATATAACCAGGTAGAACCTACTCAATTCCACGGTACTCCAATATAAACATCCTCAATCCAAACCTGTGCACAAATTACAAAGAATCCAATGTAACAAATGCTTATTAACCAAGCTTACTAGTAAACTAAACATCGGGAATTAATTCCCTTCTTACCAGTATCAGCACGACAGAAAACTTATCCAACTTGCCAATTTCAGTTGTAAAGAGCTCGCTTCTGGCGAAAGTACCCCTAAACAGAACGAAATACTATCAAATGTGAGTTCGTTTTGTACGTTACTCGCTCTACAGCAACACAAATATTATTTCAGCGTCACATACCTTTAGGAGAATCCTGCATCCAGTAATTCAATATCTGCCTCCGAAGTAAGACGTCTCGAGAAAAATGCGCGAGTCTTCCATGTACTTAATGCAATGTGAAGCCGAATGTAAACATCAAAGGTGGACTAAAAGTCAATAACAACCTATTTCAATCTTGCGGTCCGAAACTGAATGAATTATGTTTATCAGTGCAGGGTTCGAGGCTGCCCTAAAGTGTTCCAAACCCGTAAAAAACCGCACAATGACAAAATAAAAAAATAATGAAGAACTAATAATAAAAATGAGAAAATGGGGGGCGTGGCCGAGACAGCGATGTGAGCAGACATGTCTCGACCGAGCTCCGTCGCCCCGCTGCTCTAATTAGCCTGTTTTAGCGTAGTTTCGGGGGGCATCCACTCCTGGGGACCCCCTGTGCACCGCCGACCCTGCTAGTGATCCTTCCCGGCGGCGAGCCGCGGCTGTGAGAAATCCCGCGGTCGCAGCACTAACCTCCGGGATCCCAGCGATCGGCCGCTGGCCGCCATCTTGCCGTGGGTCCACTGCTGAGACGTCTGGACTGGCTCCCGAGGAGAGGACCGGCACTGCGACCCGGGTGAGGCTCCGGAGCACCCCTGTTCCCACCCCCCGCTCCACACCACCAGCGGAACCAGCCTGTCGCCAGCGGAGTCGCACCGAAGCTGCCGGAGCCGGGCTACCACCAGCGGGGCACACAGCGGCGGCCTGGACGCCGCGTCTACGAGAGCCCCCGGCTTAGGCGGGAATAGCAGGCCCAGACCCGAGGGGTCGCCGGCGGCCCCCTGCCCACGAGCCCTGGTCACGGCTCCATCGCCCGTCGCTGGACCCACCCGGTGAGCTGCAGCGCGCCGCCCCCTCCCCCCTGCCATTTCCCAGAGGGGCCCGGCGATTGCGGGGCTCGACCGCTGGTCTGCCCGCCATCTTGCCCCCGCATATAGACGATCCCTGCCTGAGTGCTCCCTGCTGCCCTGGACACATAGGCAGCGGCCTGGGGAGCAGACCAGACGCTGCGTGTTGGCGAGACCTGAGCCTTGGTGGGCCCCAGCTCTACAGGACACGTCCCCTGGCCGCCTCTCCGCTACAGCCCCGCCCTGCCAAGCCTGGTGGGCTACAGACTGGATGACCCTGCCATGAGCACACAGGGACCCCGGGGGCCTCTGCCATCTGCTACCCCCTGGCACTGGGCCTCTTGCTGCTGGGATGCTCGGACGCCCGGGGGGGCCCTCCTGGACACTCTTCGGCTGCTGCGGTGGGGCCGGCTGGGCGCCGCGCTGGGGGTAGGCCCTGACCCAGGCGGGACCGGGAGACTGCGCCACACCACGAGTCATCGGAGGCCCTCCGCCTGTAGGCCCCAGGCCCTGCCTGCCGTGGACCACCTGCTGCCATCGCCTACCTGACGCCTCCCCTGCCTACACGCTACTTGCCTCCCCGGTTGCGCCATCTACCCCCGCTCCAGCGGCCCCTCCACATCCTGGACTTCTCCTGCTTGAGTGCGTCCCGCGTTTTGTCAGCGGGCTGATCCGGCTTCGGACCTGTGAGGGCTGCGGCGCGCACCGCCATCTCCTGCATCGTGGTCTTGAGCCCCTGATCGAGTATCCCCCACCTCGGACCGGGGACTGTGCGCGGTAACTGACCCTACCCCCCACTGCCCTGTGACACCTTGAGTGGACCATGACCCGCGGCAAGGGGAACAAGCCGGACCCCCCACCCACGACGACCAGAGGAGCATCAGTAGCTTCTATGTGGGGCAAGGCAGGCTCGCCGTCATCCTCCGGGGCCCCTCATCATCATCAGGAGGGAAGCCCCCACCGCCAGCCGACTCTCCACCGGTGACACAGGCCTTCATGTCCTCCTTCATGGCTGATTTAAAGACTGAGATTGGGTCCCTCAGTACGGAGGTCCACACCTGCGTCAAAGAAATGCGCAAGGAAGTCACCGACCTCGGCGATCGGGTCGAAGGCCTGGAGAAAATGGTCGCCTCCCGCACCGAAGACCTAGAGCAGATCTGGCAGAGAGTGGCGACCCTTGAAGAACAACATATCCAGCTCCAGATCAAGCAGGAGGACTTGGACAACAGGGGACGCCGCAACAACCTCCGCATACGGGGTGTGCCACTTGGAGAAGAGGGGACTAATACCATGGCCTATGTGGCCCTGCTCCTGCAGGCGGTGTGGGGCGAGGAAGACGCCCCCCCCACCGCGCCTCGACCGCGCACACCGAGTCTTTGGCGCGGGAGGAAAAGCGGGCCTCCTGCCCGACATCGTCACTAGACTCCACTACTTCACTGAGAAGGAGGCCATTTTGAAGGTGGCTAGGGACAACCCGGACCTGCGGTACGAAGGCCACAAGATCCAGATCTTCCAGGACTTAGCCCCCACCACACTCCATAGACGAAAGGTCTTCCGCCCGATCACAGAGAGGCTCCGGACCCTCAACATCTGTTATCAGTGGGGCCATCCTTTTGATCTCATCTTCAGGTGGGAGGGCAAGCGCAGGGCACTCAGGTCCTACCGAGAAGCGGCACAACTGCTAGGCATGCCGGAGTCGCCGGATCACTCGCCCTCCCCGCTCGGAGAAGGCCCCCCCGCACTCAGAATGGTCCACTGTGCGCAACCGTCGACGGTCCCCTCCGGTGGACGCACTCTCTGCCTCACAGACCAAGCAGGACATCATCGCACACATCCGCTCCCTTGAGGGCGACCGCGAGGAGCAGGCCTCCCAACTTCTCGCTTCTGGCTCTGAGGGTGGGGATCGCCCCTCAACTCCGGAAGGCCGCTGATCATTGCTGTTGTGACTCAAGCTACCCTGAGCGCACGCTCGCCCACTGGGCACTTGGATTTGTCCTCATGCGCCATGGTGACCTCACCCCACTGTTCTTGGGGGAGGGGCTCCCCCCTCTCACTGGCGGGCCACATCCGTGGCTTTCCCCCTCCCCGCGGGGGCCAGAAGGAATGGACGACACCCTTTGCCTCCTCCAGGCCATGTACCGCATCACCGAGCCCCAGCGCCCCATGGGCGCCTGACCAGGCCGAATGGACCCCACGGCCCGACACACCCCCGGACTACCTCGAGGCAGCGGGGTGGATGGGCTCCGAGACGACTTGATTTCATTACACTTAACCAGATCTCCGCTCCCTCCCTTTGTCCCGTAGGAAGTGACATTCCTGAGTTCGTCCAAACCCTCGGGTAGAGGATGTCTGGTACCTGGGACACTGTACACTGGCCCTGTTGGCCTGTTTTGGTTCTGTTTCCCCTCTGCGCCTTTTCTCTTTTTTCTCTCTCTTCTCTTCCTACTTTTCCCTTACACATCCCTCTCTTATTGTTCTCTCCCCGCGCTTGCGGAGGGGTGGCATGGTGGGTCCTGCGGGGGTTGACGCGCTGGAGACGAGATGACGCTGCCGCTGTCCTGTCTGCGGGGGGTCTGCTAGGCTGGGTCTTGTGCGACTCCAATCCCCCTTAGTGCTATGACAGCGAACATCCCTACACCCTTGAAGGTCCTTTCCCTCAACGTCAAAGGGCTCAACTCTCCCAACAAGCGAAAGCAGATATGGCGCTACCTCCTACACCACTCCCCTGACATTATTCTCCTCCAGGAGACGCACCTTCTCAGGGGGGACATCAAACGCATGGGGCACCCTAGATACCCCACACAGTTCTGGGCATCCTCTGACACCAAGACAGCGGGGGTGGCAATCCTCTGCAGGGCTGGCATTAGGCGGGGACCCGTGAAACCCTTTAAAAGCACTGACGGGCGTTTCCTCCGAGCCACGGTGCAGATAGGCTGTGCACAGTTCACTCTAGGATGTGTGTATGCGCCCAACCAGTCGCAGGACAAGTACCTCCAGACACTTTTGCGGGATCAGCTCCCATCGGGCGATGCTAATGTAATCCTGGGCGGAGACTTCAATCTTGTTTGGGACCCCGAGCTAGATCGTGCGGGTGCCCCCTTTAACGGCGCAGGAGCAATGTCCTCCATCCTCAGAACGCAGCTTACAGACCTTGGACTAGTGGACGTGTGGCGCTACCACAACCCGGGGACCCGAGACTACTCCTTCTACTCACATTCCCATCGGACATACTCCCGAATCAACTATCTCTTCACCTCCCTTGAATTGGCCCGAGACTCCTTAGCTGCCGCTATATCCGACATCTCCCTGTCGGACCACGCCCACGTGGAGCTTTTGCTGCAGGACCCCCTGGCTCGTGCCACTCGTGAACGCAGATGGGTGCTCCCACCGAGGGTCCTTCGAGACCCGGATGACGTCGCCAGCATCCGTGACGCCATAGACTCGTATTTCACCGTTAACGACACCCCTGACCTGCCCTTTCACACGGTCTGGGATGCCTTCAAGGCCACCATTCGGGGCCACATCACCTCCCTGGCGGGGGCGCGGAGGAAGGAGGCGTTCAAGATGGAAACCGACCTGGCCAGCGAGATCAAGCTGGCGGAGGCCCGAGACCGAGACGCCCCTACACGGGCGACAAAGAGAACTCTCGCCAATCTCAGGGGGCAACTCCGCACCCTGCGCACCAACAAGGCGGAGCACTCCCTGCTAGCGCTCAAGCAACGGTATTACGAGGGAGGGGACAAGGTCGGCCGCCTACTGGCCGGCAGGCTGTGGGCACGTGCCGCTAGGGCCCACATCGCTAATGTCAAGCGGCAGGATGGCACCTGTGCCACCTCTGAGAGGGCCAAACAGGCTGCGTTTGTCGATTACTACTCCTCTCTGTATGCTGAGGAGCCCACCTCTGCGGAGGCACGGGAGGCCGTTCTCGCGGACTTCGAGGGGTCCCCGCTGTCCCCGGCGTGTGCAGCCACGCTAGAGGGCCCCCTGCAGGAGGAGGAAATAACGGAAGCTGTCAAAGACCTCCCCGTGGGGAAAACCCCGGGGCCGGATGGCCTGCCGTTGACCTTCTATCGCCTGTTCCTGACCCAGCTCCGCCCGCATCTGCTGCGGCTCTACAGCTCCTTTTCTGACACCACTGGCCCGTCCCCCGATATGGGCCTGGCGGAAATTGCCCTGATCCCCAAACCTGGGAAGGATCCCGACCTATGTGCCTCTTACCGCCCCATCGCCCTCCTTAACACCGATCTCAAGATCTACACTAAGATCCTGGCCAAACGGCTGGACCCGCACATGCCGGGATTGGTGAACCCGGACCAGGTGGGATTTTTACGGGACCGCCAGAGAGCCGACAATGTTCGCAGGTTGGCGCACTTAGTGGGAAAGGTGCACCATTGGAAAATCCCGGCCTGCCTCCTCTCGCTGGACGCAGAAAAGGCCTTCGACCGGGTTGACTGGGCCTTCCTGCGGGCGGTCCTCGAGAAACTAGGTCTTGGCCCTAACATGATCTCCAGGTGCATTGTCCCTTACCTTGGGCCACAGGCTAGAATTCGGGTCAACGGCCAACTGACACCGCCGCTCTCGATTCACAGGGGCACGAGGCAGGGATGCCCGCTCTCGCCGCTCCTGTTCGCCCTAGCGGTTGAGCCGCTGGCGGACCTGATTAGGCGCGCTCCTGACATCCATGGCATCCCCCACGGGGGGCGCACTAACAAAGTAGCGCTGTTTGCGGACGACCTGATTCTTACTCTCACGAACCCCCGGGTCTCCCTCCCAGCGGTGCATGAAGTCCTCTCACTGTTCGAGCAGGCGTCCGGCCTTAAAATTAACCACACCAAATCTTGGGCGCTTAACCTCACCATCCCCGAGGAGGAAGTCTCCTTCCTGAAGGGGGTCACGCCCTACCGTTGGGCGGATGACCACATTAAATACCTGGGTCTGGACCTCACACCCCACCTTGACTCGTGGTCCTCGAGGAACTGAGCCTCTTGCCGTAAGGAAGTCCTGGCGGACCTGCGGAAATGGAAACCCTTGATGATTTCCTGGCTGGGGCGGCTCAACGCGGTCAAGATGTCGGTCCTCCCCCGCATTCTGTATGTTTTCCAGTGCCTCCCCACCCCGATCCCGATTCACTGCATCAGGAACCTCCAACGCGACCTCACGGCCTTCATATGGGGGGGCAAACGACCCCGGTTCTCGCAGAAAGTCCTCATGGAACCGAGAGACAGGGGCGGCCTCGCCTGCCCGAATCTTCTCCACTACTATTGGGCGGCGCATCTCCGGTTCGTGATAGAATGGGGTGCACGCGAAAGCGACAAGCACTGGTTCCACATGGACCGAGTGGTCACGGGGCGCACCATATGGGACCTGCCTTGGTTACCGCGTGTGGCACGCTCCAGAAGTGCATACATGGCGGTCCCCACGAGGACGGTTCTTGAAGTATGGGACAGAGTGGCAGTGTCCAAAGGTCTAACCACGTTCCCCTCTCCACACACCCCCATTGCAGGTAACCCGCACTTTCCCCCTGCTGCTCAGACCCGAGCTTTCGAGAGATGGATACAAGGAGACTGCAGGGTTGCAGGAGATCTTTTTCTTGGTGGGTCGCCTAAATCGTGGCTGGACTGCAGGGAAGAATTTAGCCTCCCTTTAACCGCCAGCTTACAGTATGCGCAGCTGCGCCACTGGGTCTCGGGAGACGACATGTATCAGGCTGCTACCAGGGCATATACTCCATTTGAGAAGTTGGCACGTTCCCTCGGGGGACTGAAACGGCTCATCTCCCAGATCTACAACATCCTCCAGCACCCCACCACTCCGCCCGCGCATCCCTACCAGAGACAGTGGCAATCGGCGACTGGCGCTGATATCACGCCATCTGAATGGACTCGGCTCTGGAACGACATCCCCAAAACCTACCGCAGCATCCCGCAGAGGGAAAACGCATACAAGATGCTAACGCAATGGTACTACACCCCCCTGAGACTCAGCAAAATGTTCCCCACTTCCTCGCCACTGTGCTGGAGGTGTGGCACTGCGACTGGTGACTTCGTACACATCTGGTGGTCGTGCCCTGCCCTGGCTGTCTTTTGGAAGGAGGTCCTTAGTCACATTAAGAAGATGTTGGGTTTTCCCCTCCCTGAAGAGATTTGCACACTCCTGCTGGGCATTCGGCCCCCCACACTTAGGGCCCTCACGCGCAGCGACTGGATCCTCACCCATCACATGTTAGGCGCTGCCAAGCAACTCATTGCTCTGTACTGGAAGCGGGCTGAGGCACCGCCGATAGCATCCTGGTTCGTGCGCCTCTGGCAGGTCCTGACTATGGAGCTGCTCACGGCGCAGATACAATCGAGGGGGGTACGCTTCAAGGCAGTGTGGGAACCTCTCGTGCGTCACCTGTGCTCCATCAGCTATGCCCGCCACATGCCCCCCAGGCTCCGCGCTCTGCAATTGTTCGAGGACGCCCTCATCCCTGCTGACCCGAGCAGACTAGGCTCTTAGGCGCTTCCCCCAGTACTGGTTTGCGTTTCATATCTCCTATCGGCGACCGCAGACACACCCCTCTGACCCCTCTCAGCCCCGCCACTGCTCACTCCTCTTCCGACTTTTTCTTCTTTCCTGCTTGCCACTCTGGCTTCCGCCCCTCTTCGGGGCAGTTTGGTCCCTGTTGGGCCTTTGAAAATGTGACACCATTGCTCTCCCTCACATACTCGCCTCCCCCACACAACGACGCATTGCCAGCATATGGCCGCCTCCTGCTGTATTCTCCCCTAAGCCATGCGGCCGGCCCCCTCCGGGGGTTGTAGGCAGGGCGCTGTGTTAATGGTTCTACCTCCCCTGGTTAGCTATACCTACTGGTTTTTCTCTGCGCTGCCGGCCCCGACACGGGGTTGGAGGCTTATCGCTGTGTTCACAATAAAAACAGATTTGAACAAAAAAAATGAGAAAATGAGTAAAAATCAAAAAATAAGCATGCATTAAAAAGTGACACATCAACCTGATATGACGAAAGAATGCAATAATACCCTTTACAATCTCAAATCCATATGAATATCACAGGAAGCATAAAAGTTCATAGTGGTCATTCAGACCCCCCGGGATTATGGTCCCCAATTTTTTTATCCATTCTGTCTCTTTTCGGGCTAGTGTGGTGTTGATGTCCATGCCTGAATGCGGTGTGATGTGTTCTAAGATGGTGAATCGTAGTTGAGGAATGGTGTGTGTGGCATTAACCCAATGAGCAGCTAGTGATGAATTCATGTTTTTGTTCTGATGCGACTTTTGTGCTCTATAATCCTTGTTTTAATTTTTCTTCTGGTCCTGCCAATGTAGACTAGGCCGCATGGACATTTGATTGCATAAATTACATTCTCTGTTGTGCAGTCATATGTATGTTTCAAGGATATAGATTTTCCAGTCTTTGGATGTCTAAAGTCCTTACCCGTGATAACATTTCCACACTGGCCACAGTTGTGGCACTTTCTCATGCCCTTAAAAGTCTTAGTGCGTTGTTGTGTTCCGGGCTTTTTCAAAAGTTCTCGTAAGTTCTGAGCACGAGTGTGCGCAAACAATGGTGGTTGCATGAAAATATTCCAGAAATCAGGCTCATTTTCTATCAATTCCCATCTCTTCCGTATTATAGACTTTATCCTGGGAGCCTGAACTGAGTGTTTTAGAACGTACACCTCTCTTTTAACTGAAGATTTAGTCTGTTTTTTCAGAAGATCATACCTTTTCCTGGTGGACACAGTCCTTTTGGCTTCGTTCAGTGTGGATTCAGGGTAACCTCTACTCTTACATTGTTTTATGTGTTCTTCAATCTCTTGTTGGCATGCTGTGTCATCTGAGGTGATTCTCTTAATCCTCATTAGTTGTGAAACCGGTAGGTGTTGTTTCAAAGTTAAAGGATGGGCACTTGAAAAATGCAAGGCACTATTCACATCAGTAGGTTTGCGATAAACTCTCGTTTAGAGACCTTTATCTGTTTTGAGAATTTCAATGTCCAAGAAATGTATCCTGTTCGTATCAATCTCTGATGTAAATTGGATTCTATTATTGAGTGTGTTAAGTTCAACCAAACATCTCTCCAGTTGTTGTCTGGATCCCTTCCAAATTACAAGGATATCATCAATGTATCGTATAAATAAAATAGTGTGTTCTTGCCATTCAGGATGATTCAGGATAAACTGATGCTCAAAGTATGCCATTTATGTATTTGCATATGCAGGTGCCCCCGGAAAACCCATTGAGTTGCCTGTCCTCTGTATATAGAAATTGTCCTGCCACTTGAAGTAGCTATGGTAGAGAGCAAAGTGTAGAAGTTCAAGTAAAAAACACACTTTTGTCACTTGAAAGATTTGAATCCAGTAATCTCCATTCTGTTGCCTCTAATCCTTCTCCATGGGCTGTGGACGTATACAACGCCACTAAGTCGATGGTACACAAAATTATATCATCATGAAATTTCTCCTGTACTGCCTCGAGCTTTTTCAGACAATCTGTCGTGTCTTTTACATAAGTCGACCACGTTTGTACAAGTGGTTGTAAGTGATGGTCAAGAAAATATCCTAAGGCTTCGTGTATTGATCCGCATCCTGCTACTATGGGGCGAAATAGTGGATTCTTTCTGTTCTTATGCACTTTAGGCAACATATATATCGATGGAATCTGAGGGTATTGGTTGTACAGAAATTCGCGTTCTTTGTCATTATTCACTCCCATCTCTAGGCCTTTATCCAAGATTTTTATCAAGATCTGTTGAAATTCTTGTGTTGGATCATATGTCAACTGAATATAAGTGTCATCATTCTGGACATGTGTGTTTACACCTTGATGATAAAATTCAGTGTCGAGTATTACCAAAGCTCCTCCCTTATCAGCAGGTTGAACAGTTATGGAAGGGTCTTGTTTCATTTTGTTGAGAATCCTTCTTTCCTGCAGGGTAAAGTTACAGTGAGTCAGTGTCCTATATCTCACTTGTTCCAAATCCTTTTTGACCAGAACTTCAAAGTTGTCCAATATCTTGTGTGAAATAGGAGAGAGGAATTTGCTCTTTGGTTTAAATTGACGTTCTGAGGAAGATACTGTTTCGCTGATAATCTGAGTGGAGAAAAACCAACGTAATCTTAATTTTCTCATAAATATAAACAGAGACACTTCGGTCATTAACTTATTCGTGGTATAAGTGGGTACAAAAGATGCTCCTTTGTTGAGTATCTGAAGTTCAATTTTATTGAGCATTTTATGAAAAATATTAATCACCAATGATTCATCCAAGCTCATTTCTTCACTTCTCTCCTTGGTCTCCCTGTTTCTGTCTGTGTGACCTTTTTTGTTTTGTCCCCTGCGGAACCTCCGTTTCCTGTTGTTGATTTGTCGGGAGGTATTTTGTCCTCCTGGCCTGCCTCATAAAAAGGCTGTCCTGTCGATGTACTTGCAGGTGTCTCCTCCCTTGTTTTTGCTAGGTTCTGTGCCCCTGCTGTAGCACTTGGTCTCTGCATACACAAATCTTGGTCTGCTGCGACACTCTCCTCCGATGAGGCGGTCCCTGTTTTTTTAAAGATTCTTTTCTGAGCATAATTCTCTGCCCACGTATAGACCTCATCTAATTTATAATCTATTGTGTCTCTTCTAAATTTTCGCCTTTTACGCTCATGTACCTCACTGGCATGATTATCCAAGGTCTTGTTGATATTTTCTAAAATCTTTGTCCAGTCTTCTTGTTCCACTCTGTTAGATAATTCATCCTTTAGATTGTCAATGTCCATTGTAAGTTCCTTGAGAACGTTCGATATTTCCTCGATAAGCAGTAAGATTAGATCAAGAGAGCACTTGTTAAGGATAGCGTACCAACGTGCCCTGAACGCTTTATCAAATTTAAATAACGTAGGACGCAGGGCGATCCGTAGTCCTCGAGGAATCCTTTTGACCTTGTGATATTCGATTAAGGTCATTGCGTGTAAACGCTGATTAATTTCCTTTTTCATAAGGTATTCAAGTTGTCGGAGTTGATTTGTTGTAGATCCGGTTGCTGAACCGAATTCCCTGACCTCCTTGACCAGAGCATATATGGTATTGGCCTCTTCAGTAGAATAAGCTTTTGTTGCAGCTTGATTAGTGGTGATACTCGAATCCACTTTTGTGGATCTTGCACCCTACAAATATGTGGCAAGCCGTGATGGAAACGGGGACCAGCACAAGGAAGGTCAACAGGTAAGGATCATGCATTCTTAATCACCGCAACACTTTAAAAGCACAGAAATGCACAAAGAGATATTAGCACGGTCGTAATCACCGCTGATAATGTTAAAATAATGCACGTAAAAACAACTTATTGGCCTTCACAGATTTAAAGCTTGTGATGCCTTCCCTGTTAGCACGCTAGCTTGCTACTACTACCACCACCATTAAGAAGGCACCAAGGCACCTCGAACCTGCAGCAAGGTTTTAGAAGATTGAGAGGTAGCAATCATCGCTTCATCTATTCAGGTAAGAGAACTACGGAGTGAAGTGAACTAGTTAAGTTAATAATTAACTAACTTCTACTGCAGATAAGTTCTTATTTAGGTTGTTGTAGGCAATATAGGCAATGGCAGCATACACACGAATGGTCAATATAGTTTCATGGAGAGTAGGACAAGGGCATAACTAACTATAACTAACTAGTATACACGTTGATAAGTGGATTAAAAAAGAGGCTGTGCAAAAAGGAAGCATAGCAAAGTAAAAGTAAGACACAAAAAACGTTTTCAGCATAAAGTATCGGAATCATTTTTCCCTTTACTCTTTCTTATGAACAACAATATGAATAAATCCCACTCTCTGCACCTACAACAGCCCAACCCCTCTCCCCAAACAAATCACTCTGTCCCCAACCAATGTTTAAAATGTCCAAAGTGCCATGCACTTCCCAATTCTCACCCTCTCCCCACACAGCAAAAGTTCCTTCCACCAAAACAAAAAATAAGAAGAGGGCATCATGAATTCGGGTCAAACAGGGCAAGGGCATGGGAAGAAGGGAAGAACTGGTTCAGACGCTGATAAACCAATCTACTGAGTACAATGGGGACTAGTGAGTTGTGGTGAGAGGGGGTGCTAGAACACCCATTACAATAACGTGCATCCTGATTGTCTGCCCACACAAGCTCTATATACTGAATTGTTGTACATATTTGGAACACACCGGTGGGACGGAGGGGGGCTGGAGGGATGGGGGGATTCTTAAGGATTTGTTTGCTAAGAGGTAACAGACTACCAATGTCGGTTGTTTGCCATGTACGTTGGTTAATATTATGCCGCGATTCCAAATTGGAACATGGGGAACATAAGACATGAACATTATTTGTCAGTAGTGTGGACATATACCTGAGTCTGCAGATACTAATTTGATGGGGGAGAGGGATGTTTGATTATTGTGATGGTGGATATCTGATAGCTGCAATGAAAATCAATAAAATATGTTTACAAAACAAATGAATTTGGGTCAGGAGTCTTCCCAATTCCTGGTGTAGGCTTGCACCTCCTGGTGAAGCAGTTAGAGCTAGTGCACCACACAGCTTTGAAAGACATCTGGGTTGGAGGGGGGCACCAGTGGTGGATCCCAGCTGCCAGTGGTGCTAGCGATGTGGTGGCTAGGATGGAGATGCTGGCAGCTTGGTTGAGTTACTCGGGACCGGGGCAGAGGCCGATGTCGTCTCCGCCTCCTCCTCCGCTGGAGCCACCAGCTGATGGTATTCAGTCTGGGTGGTCTCTATTCTCTTCCTCAGAAGGCGGGCTGCTATCTCCTGCTGGGATTGTGCTGGTGGACCAGCAGGAGTAGCTATATCAAGAAAGAAACAAAAGGAAGAAAGACAGATTGTAAACAATGTTCTGTGCAAAAACTTGTTTAAATTTATATAGTGGCACAGCAACAATACGTTGCTGTCCCATAGGGCCATTGGTATTTTTGAAGTGATTAGGAGTCACAGGGACATTTTTTACCCAGAGATGCCTCACATAAAAGCACTGACTGGCTGCAAGGAATTAATGCAGAATACCACCAGATTAAAAAAATAAATAGATTTTTTTTCTTTTAAAGCATTTCCTAGTAGAAAAACTAAACAGACATTTTCTGTGTAAAAATAAAAATAAATTACCTCTAATTAATGAGTAAGGCATTATGCACTATGCAGTATAAGCCTTCTTGTGCTAAATTAATGGAGGCATGCTAGCTTGTCAGGTTCTTTGCTACTCTCTGCTGTCTGCAGCTGGGACAGCTGTAATGGACAATTATCTTACCTTAATCCCAATAGCCCTGATCTTCTCCAACTGCCTTTCAATTCTACCTTGACTCCAAAGTGTCAGATGAATAATAATGGTACAATGTCACACACGTCATGTATAAAATCTGGATATCCTGCCTGCCCTAAGTAGACGGTGGGAAAAATTATGCACTGCAGTACTAACGGAAAGGAACAGGATTTTGATTTTATTTGGCTTGCTCCCATCCGCAAAACTCGAAATCAGGCACTCGTTACATTTTACGCCCTAGTCTTGCCCTCCACCGCAAATTATTTTCAACAAATACATTTGCTTGGCAGTAAGGAAAGGAAACTTGACTTACTCTACTGCAGGGTAAGTTAGAGGGATAAGGCCAGGAAGGTAGAGGTTTTGCTTTAGAATACTGGGTGTTGCTGGTCATTTTGTGCAAAGCTTTTGCTTAATCAGTCACTGCTGTTGATGACTGTCGAAAGGGAAACATTTGAAGAGGTGTATATTGGTTATGGAAGACATAAAATATATGTACATAAATCAGTTGGACTGAATAATGTGGCACATGCCAAGAATTGATTATTCAATTTTGTTTCGTAGGCTGAGACATAACCTAGAAAATAATTAAGGAGTTAAGTATTAGGAAGTGAATGAGTGGGCACTGGCAAACTCAACTTGTTTTTGGTTTGCAATGCGTTGAAAACGTTGTAAATGCGGCATTAACTGAAGCAGATACACACTGCACAGCCAACAATGCAGTGTGGAATTGAGCCATGCTTCAGTTAGGACATGGGTGGCGAAGTGTCATTGGCAGGGACGTGATGGATGATGATGGGTGGGGGACACATCTGCATTACGCCCCAGTCACCAGCAAGTTGGACTAAGGGAACATCTTCTTAGCATGGATCACCAAATAACTCACTCGCAGATTCCAACCATCCTGAATATGGTGCCAGACTCATCTTCAACCTCTCACACAGAATTCACACCACACCTCATGGAACTACACTGGTTCCTGATACACAAATGTGCTCAATTCAAAATCTTCACACACATATTCAAGGCACTACACAACTCAGGCCCCACATACCTTAACAGGCACATCTTCTGTTACCAACCACCCAGACACCTCCGCAGTAATCCTACGCCACACACCCCACTCATACAAACAAGTAAATTAGGAAGAGGGCATTCTCTTACATCACTCCTAAAGTGTGCAATGACTTCCCACTGTGCACCAAAGCATTCTCCTCTCTTCCTAAATTCCACAAGGGGCTGAAGATATGATTTTTCAATTAAAAACCACAATAGGCATGATTAGGCACACACACTTACTAAGCGTCAGGATATCCTCATGGGCGATAGTGCACTTCACAAATACACATAGCATACAATTGTTGACTGGGCACTTCCACCAGAGTGGGGGCTGGAATTCTGCAAGCCCCTGAGCAAGGTGTGGAATACTGGTGCATGCTTTGAGCATGATATGATGCTGGCTCCTTTGAATTCTGAGCTTACTTAGGCCTTTTTATGGACCATCAGCAGCAAAAGAGAAGCTGCCTTTGCATGCTGTGGCCCTTTATAAAGGAAAAGCCAAACTGGAATATCACAGCTCTAAGTGTTGGCTCCTGCCACTCTGCCTTCAGTGAGTAGGTAGTGCACAGCATCTTGCTGGACCACTAATCTAGAGCAGAGACAGGGACTCCAGCCGGAGTCAACCATAAATAGCAAACGGTCTCTACACAACAAACGTCATATGGTGAGCCTATGCTAGGTTGAGGCCATTTAGTTTGAAGAGATTTGGGGGCAACTGGAATATCATTGCAGTGAATGCTGGGCAATGAGAGACTCAGCACTAACCATCTGCTGTGTCTTTTTGTCCGTGTTATGGACTGCTGCTTTCGGCTCATGACTGCTGCTAGGAATTGCTAAACTGCAGGTTATCTGCATTTAATAGTTTACACAGTGGCTGCCAGCACAGGTAAGACTGGTGGGGCAGTGGGGCGGGGAGGGGGAAGTTAACAGAAAATAGGATAGGCAAAATTAAATAAAAAAATTAAACCACTGACCTTGCACACGCTGCATCGCATACTCAGCGATGCAGCGAGTGCAAGGTAAGTGTTTTTATTATTTTTTGTATTTAATTTTACCTATCCTGCCGCCTGTTGATTCCCCCCACCTCACCCGACCCATCCCTCTTACCTCTGCCAGCTGCCACTAAGTTTACACAAACACATGGCGTGATTGTGACCAGGCGAATGTAAAGAGGAACTGAGTGGGCGATTACGATGGCGGTGGGACTCCCACCATCAGGCCATTAATGGTGGTCCCACCGTCCGCAGCCCCTGCAGAACCACCCACCGCGGTAGGATGCAGTGGGCAGAGGCATGTGCCAGAAGGATCATCTGCCTCACATCTGATGGGCTCAAGGTGCCTGTTGGACCGTTGGAGAAACTGCAATCCCTACATTGGTGGTGGTGCCTGCTTGGCACTGCCGTAGGGATTACAATGTCCCTTTCCACCAGCTGTTTCATGGTGGTTAACCCACCAAAAAAAGGCAGACAGAAAGTGACTTTGGCGGCCTCTAGCAGACCCCCTAAACCCCTGGCCCTCCACTATGGGCCCTTGGGGGCATCTATGATTCCCCCCTGAGCAGCCCTGCACCATGTGGCAGGCACCTTATGGGTCAGGGATGTTTGAAATGTGTTTGTTTTGTATTGCGGCATGTGCTGCTGCCCGCAGTCCATGGCGCAATACAAAATATACACATTGCGACCCCTGGGAAGGCGTTTACATCC
Organism: Lissotriton vulgaris; assembly: GCF_964263255.1. Taxonomy (NCBI): domain Eukaryota; kingdom Metazoa; phylum Chordata; class Amphibia; order Caudata; family Salamandridae; genus Lissotriton; species Lissotriton vulgaris. The sequence continues at coordinate 54,081,350 of NC_141686.1, forward strand.
TAATGTGGCCAGCTGGACCTCCGACTCCTAGTCGGGCAGTCCTACTTCCGCATCGGTGTCAAGTGGATGTAAGTCCCCCCGACATCAAAATCAGGTCCTAAGTTCGTACGGTTTTGTAGCAGCAGCGATTATCAGAATAATGGCTGTGATTTCTTTAAGTTGAAGAAGCCCCTATTTCATGAGCCAAGCCTTGCTTTTCTGTGACCTTCTGCTCGCGAAAGACACTATATGGATATTAGAAGAAGAGTCATGGAGAGGATGTAGCTTAATGGTCAGAGCGGCCGACCTTGAAGCTGGAGAACTAGGTTCGAGTCTGGCGGAAGGCTCAAACATCCTATGATTCCGGGCAAATCACCTAATGTCCCCATGCCTTAAAATAAAACAAAAGTGTCCGTCTGTAATGCAACTGGTGCTCATGCAAAGCACTCTGAAACTTTTGGGTGGAGTTTGCGCTATACCAAACTGCAAGAAAAAATATGAGGTCATGCAGCCACTGCTCCACTATGCATAGGTGGCCAGCCCTGCAAGCGAAAGCACCTGCAGATGCAGCCAGGTCCTCCAGGGCCGGCTTTAGGCATGTGCAAGCTGTGCACCTGCACAGGGCCACCAAACTCCAGGGGCCACAACGCCAATATATATCCTTAATATATTAATCCTCTGAGGATGGATACATATTTGCGTGGTGGCCCCTGGCAGGGATTTGGCGGCCTCCGGCTCTGTTCCACTTCTAAACACCCTGACACCCTCCCCTCTTTACTGGCCTGCGCGCTCCACCCCGCCCGGACCCCCTCTTCCGGGCCCCCTACCTACGCTCCCTGCCCAGGGCCACCATGAGCCTAGAGCCGCCCTGCAGGTCCCCCTATGAATACGGATCTACAGACTCATGAAATGTGGCTAAACCCGGACAAGAGATGTTCCGTCCCTAGCAGTGGGTTATACTCTTTTTATTGTTAGATAAGATAATAAAATCCTTCAACAGAACACGAGATATACAATTTTAACTTCATGATCAGCTCATACAAGTCCATTAGGACCAGGAGGAACGACCCTCCTGGTCGCTCCTCCTGCCGCACGGTCCCCGTGTGCCAGGGCCTCCCTCTGCCTGCCGCCTCCTGCCAGGTCCTCCCGCTGCCTACCTGCCTGGTCCCCCTGCTGCCTGCCTCCAGCCCCAGGCCAACCTCGCACGTTCCGCGTGCTTGGCCCCCCTGCTGCAGGCTGCCTGACCCCCGACCCTGCCATTGCACGGTCCCCGGGGGCAAGCTCACCCTACTGCCGACCCGACCCCTGCCCCTGCCCCCTGCCCGCCGCCTGCTAGTGTCAGCCCTCAGGCCTCCCCCCTCGCCGCTCCCCCGCTTTCCCGCCATTTTTTTCCCGACAATCCGACCCCCACCCCTCCTCCCCCCGCCGCTCACTTCCCCCCCTCCCCGCCGCTGCCCCCCTGCGGCCCGCCCCCTCTTCCCTCTGCTCGCCCCTGATTAGCCTCCCCGCTCCCACCTCCCAGCGGCCCCTCCCTCGCTCCACCCCCCCACTACGCCTTTTATGGCGGAGTCCACACGTACGTGCAGCGTGCACGCGCAGCGGGCGCGCCCTAAGCGCGCCGAAGGTGCGCCAAAGGTAAGCCCGTCTGCGCCCGTCCGCGCCTGGACCGCGCCCAGTGCCAGGACCCCTGGTCCCCGCAGACCCCAGCCGGCCCGCCGTACGTACGACGCCGCCACCCTCAACGCCGGCCGAGTCCCGGGCTGCTACCGAGCCACCCCGAGACGCACCCACGGACCCTTCTGCTGCAACTCCTGCAAGTTCACCTGCTTCCGGACCTGCACTACTCCAGCACCAACCAAGACCAAGACGAGCAACAGCAGCAGCCACCTGAAATGCATCCTGCTCAACACCCGCTCCGTCCACAGGCACGCCATCGAGATCTGGAACCTACTTGACACCACAGCCCCAGACGTCGCCTTCTTCACGGAAACCTGGATGAACGCCCCCTCAGCGCCCGACATCGCCATCGCCTTCCCAGACGGCTAAAAGATCATCCGAAGGGACCGCATCAACCACACTGGAGGAGGCATCGCCATCATCCACAGGAACACCATCCGCATCACGACCCACACCGACGACACTCTCGCAACCGCCGAGCACCTACACTTTCAGGTCCACATCAACCCCAAGACCACCCTCAGAGGCACCCTCATCTACAGACCCCCGGGACAACGCACACAATTCAGCGAAGACATCGCCGACTTCATCAGCCCGCACGCCCTCTGCTCCGCTGACTACATCCTCCTAGGGGACCCCAACTTCCACCAGGAGAACAACAACGACCGCAACACCACCACCCTGCTGGACAACCTCGCTAACCTCGGACTCAAGCAACTGGTGACCACCCCCACCCACTACGCCGGACACACACTCGACCCCGTCTTCTCTTCCAGCAAGGACATCGCCTTCAGCCACGCCACCGGACTCCACTGGATGGACCACAGCTGCGTCCACTTCAGCTTCGGAAGGACCACGATCCACCACCACCAGCAACAGGTTGCACGCAGGAGCTGGAACAAGATCACAGCCGACCAACTCGTGACCTCCCTGAGCATGAACCCTCCCACCAGCACAACGAACCCTAGCCAGGTGGCCACCAACCTCACGAAGTGGATCAGCGACTGCGCAGACGAGCTCGCCCCCCTGAGGACCCCGCCTAGCAGACCCGGTAGCAAGAAAGCCCCATGGTTCACCGACGAACTCAAGAGCTCCAAGAAGTTCTGCCGAACCCTCGAGAGAACTTGGCGCAGAGACCCAACACCGGACAACATGACTGCCCTCAAGCTCGCCACCCGAAAACACCACCAACTCATCCACGCCACCAAGAAAACTGCATTCAAGGAACGACTGGACAACAACGCACACAACAGCAAGGAACTCTTCAACATCGTCAAAGAGCTCTCCAACCCCAACGCCGGAAACAACGACATCACCCCTTCGCAAGACCTCTGCAACTCCCTCGCCTCCTACTTCCACAACAAGATCGCGGACATACACAACAGCTTCAGCACTCAACCGACGAACGCCACAACCAAACCACCGCCCCCCACCACCACCCTCCGCGCCTGGACTCCGATCAGCACTGAAGACACAGTCCGCACGATGAACTCCATCCACTCCGGATCTCCGACCGACCCCTGCCCCCGCCATGTCTTCAACAAGGCCGACACTGTCATTGCACCCCACCTGCGGGACATCATCAACAACTCCTTCGACACCGCTACCTTCCCGGAGAGCTGGAAGCACGCCGAACTCAGCGCCCTACTTAAGAAACCATCGGCCGACCCCACCGACCTCAAGAACTACCGCCCCATCTCGCTGCTCCCGTTTCCTGCAAAAGTCATTGAGAAGACCGTCAACAAGCAGCTGGTCGCCTTCCTCGAGACGAACGGATCCCTCGACCCCTCACAGTCTGGCTTCTGGGCCAACCACAGCGCCGAGACCGCCCTGATCGCAGCCACCGATGACATCCGAGCGCTGCTCGACAACGGAGAAACAGCGGCCCTCATCCTCCTCGACCTCTCCGCGGCCTTCGACACTGTCTGCCACCGTACCCTAGTACAACGCCTCAGCAACGTCGGAGTCCAGGAGAAGGCACTGGAGTGGATCATCTCCTTCCTCGCCGGAAGGACACAGAGAGTCCGCCTCCCTCCGTTCAGATATGAAGCCACCAAAGTCATCTGCGGCGTTCCTCAAGGCTCCTCGCTCAGTCCAACCCTCTTCAACGTCTACATGAGCCCCCTCGCAGACATCGCACACCAGCACAACCTCAACATCATCTCCTACGCCGACGACACCCAGCTGATCCTCTCTCTTACCAACGACCCCGCCACCGCCAGAGCCAACCTTCACGAAGGGATGAAAGAGGTAGCCGAATGGATGAAGACCAGCTGCCTGAAACTGAATTCGGACAAGACGGAAGTCCTCATCCTGGGATCCTCACCCGTCGCTTGGGACGACTCCTGGTGGCCCCCCGCCCTAGGCAGCGCACCCAAACCAACAGACCACGCACGCAACCTGGGCTTCATCCTGGACTTCTCCCTCTCCATGACCAGACAAGTCAACGCCGTCTCCTTGTCGTGCTTCAACATCCTGCGCATGCTACGTAAGATCTTCCGGTGGATCCCCACCGAGACCAGGAAGACGGTCACCCAGGCCCTCGTCACCAGCCGTCTGGACTACGGCAACTCCCTCTACGCCGGAACCACCGCCAAACTCCAGAAGAGACTCCAGCGGATCCAGAACGCCTCAGCACGACTCATCCTGGATATCCCCCGTCGCAGCCACATCTCCGGACACCTGAGAGACCTGCACTGGCTCCCGGTCAACAAGAGAATCACCTTCCGTCTCCTCACCCACGCACACAAAGCCCTGCACAACCAAGGCCCAGGATACCTCAACAGCCGCCTCAACTTCTACGCTCACAAACGCCAGCTTCGATCGACCAGCCACGCCCTCGCCGCCGTCCCCCGCATCCGAAGAGCCACCACAGGGGGACGGTCCTTCTCCTACCTCGCCGCCAAGACATGGAACTCCCTCCCCACCCACCTCCGCCTGACCCAGAACCACCTCGCCTTCAGGAAGCAACTCAAGACCTGGCTGTTCGAGCAGTAGCGGACCCCCCTCCCCCAGCGCCTTGAGACCCTCTGGGTGAGTAGTGCACTATATAAATGCGATGATTGATTGATTGATTGATTGATTGATTAAAAAAGTATAAAATTATTTTAAAAATAACCTCACTTAAAAAGGGGACATTTATAATAAGAGGATATAGTCAACCCACGTATATTTTGTTATGGATTAAGGTTGTTCAAACTCCTTAGTGCCAGCTGAGTGATACGTTTCGTTAACATAGGCCAGAGTGTTTAGTTAGAGAAAGAGAATGTGGGAGAATGTGGCCTACCGGCTAGGGCGGTCGAACCGGGTTCGAGTCTAGGAAGGGACGCTCAACATTCTGGGATTCGGGGCAAATAACGTAATCTTCCGGTGCCTAACAAAAAATGAATGAGTTCGTCTATAACGTAACTGGTGCTCATATAAAGCTCTCTGATACCCTCGAGTCTAGTTCGTGCTATATAAAACTCCACAAAAAAAGCCTCCATTTTAGGGAAATTCAAGATGCAAAAAAAAACTCGTGATTCCAGAATATTTTAACCTGGACCAATTGGGGGGTACAGAGGCAGGAGCAAACCTTTACAATGATGGTGTCACACCACCAGCTGCGCCACTCTCTCAGCGGTGCCTTGTTGCTGCGCACATGGCCCCACCACATGCACCTGGCCCACAGCATTTTTATTGGCCTCTTGCAGAAACCCTCTTGCAGTGTTCTCAATTCAAGGTCGCTGCAGTTTTTCTAAAACCTTAAGAGTAAGTTCTTTCACTAATAATCAAAGAATGTCCTCGTGGGTTTATACGTTCCAGCTTACAACTTTGTGGTAAGTTTGTTCGTTTAACTAGCCATTTTACCATCAACCTGAGCCGAAAAAAAAACAACTGCTGATCAGACGAACTAGGTCATAAAATGATAGAGTGAATATTAAGAAGGGTCTATTCTCTTGACTATAATTCTAAAGACGGGGTTTGCGAAGCTGCAAAGCTTTTCTGTTGCAAACTTCCAGTAACTCTTGCTAATATTGTGACTAATAATAGTGCATTGCGAAGTTTTATGCTGTATTATTAAAATCAAGATTGTTGTGCCCCTTTTAAGTTGTTTTGAGAAAAAAAACATCGCCAAATATCTATCCAGTTTCAAAGTCGTGAAAAAAATCAATTTTAGAAATTACTCTTCAAATAACAATAAATGGGAAATAGTGCCACTTTCTGGAGGGAAACTACACATGGTCATGCGCAGAGGCAAAGCAGGCTTCTCACGAACTATTGACGCAGCAGGAATTGGAATCTAGGCGTGACTTTATTTGCTGAAATATAACATTGCGCATCGCTGGTCTGCGGCCTTGCTATGTATGGTTACAAGTAGAAATGCTGGTATGAAAATCTGCTCGATTGTTGCTTAATGAAGATAACAGCTTGTGCAGAAAATGTGAGAGGAGTTCAAAGTTGACTTGCACTTTTTCCAAATGCAAAGTTTGAGTGGGGAGTTCTTTTAGGCCCTTCGACCAACTTACATTTAAGTTTCCCACCCACGAGAAATTTGGGGACTACTAACTAATTGTTGCCACAATCTGCTTGTTGGAGAACATGAGAAATCTGGTGAAGATCATGTAAATCTTTATTGATCAGTGGTAAAATCCTAATTCGAACACTGCCTGCTTCTGGTTAGCCAATAAAAAACTCACATCATTTCCTGCAACTCAGAACACAGCGTCAAGGTGTTTCTGCCGAAGGGGCCACAATGCAGCCTTACTGCGTTTACAATTAGCAATAAAAGGCAGACAGCTTCCCCGTCGTGTTAGTAAGAGACTACATTGTTTTCACTTACACAAGGTTTAAAAAAGGTGCCTTACTCATAACCACAATAACTCCAACATGGCCACTCAAACTTTATGGACACCACTGGAGAGGAATGAATGAACAAGTGATTGTTTTGAATTTCCATCCTATTGCAAGAGAACCTAATATATGGGTGCTTAAGGATTATGGCACTGACGACAATGCAGAGGATAGTCGCGATTCGCCTGGTATAGAGTTTCAACTTCCGCTTTAAAAGTGCACTCCTTGCGACACCCCACACAGAGCTAAATGCTGACGGAATATCAGAGTGGGAAAATAGATCAGGTACAGAAAAAAAGCACAATTCCTACTGTAATTCCCACATGTGGAGCAAGTCACAATCCATGGTATTTCCTCACCTCAGTATTACTGATACCCGGGAGCTTTGAGTGTGCAGACATAAGGGTCAATCTGGCAGCACAAGTGTTTTACTTCTTTTCAGTGGTGGGCACTGGTTAACAGTAAAGCACTGGGGACGGATTTATCAAAATGTCACGCTACGCAATGCAGCAAGGCAGGGAGAGAGCAGAAATGTACCAGATCTACTAACATCCGACGCATTTCCGCCCTTTTCCTGCGCTTGCATACTGAGGGGCATATTACCAAGCAATAGCGATAATTATAGCTCGAGCTTCGAGGATTTTTATCTCGGATAAACCTTGCTATTAGCAAGGTTTATCTCTGAAACGATAAAAATCGGCCGAAATGCATGAATATCGCTGTAAAGTCAGCGATATTCATGCATTACCGAGCGAATGCTCTTAGCCATGTTATCCACCTCCCATTGGATAACATGGCTAGGAACTGCTCAGAGCAGGTGTTAGCTTTTGGAGATATTCGCGCTTAGCGCGGATACCTCCAAAAGTTGGTAATAGGAGATAGCGATGTTAGCGACTGTTTCCAGTCGCTAACATCTTGGCACGCCCACTTTGCATGTCATTAGTGATAAATTTCTCTGACATGCAAAGCGGGGCCCAAGATGGTCGCTATCTCCTACTAGTTGTCGCTAACTGTTGTTAGCCACAGCTCGGTAATAGGGAGATAATTTTATCTCCGCTTTCTTGGCTTTTAAAGCCAAAAAGGCGGAGAAAAATCCCTTGATAATATGCCCCTGAGTGTGTGCAAGCTCCAATGCAGGCGTCCTGGTGCCATTGTCCAAGGGGGCCTGAGATACAGCCATGATTGTTTTTGTGTACGGAGGGACACTCTACTGCTCAGAAATAAACCTTCGAGGCATTTTCTTCTTTCCGCAAGCGAAAATGATGAAGAGAAATGAAGATAATTTCGCAGTTGCGTAGGAGTATTATTTTGATGCAATCCGAGGTTTACTACCCTACCTGCACTAGAGAACACATTCTTCTATGAAACTCAATATGAATTATGTTTATACAACATGATTTATATATTCAGGACCACAGTAGTTATGTGATTCTGTGGCTGCAATATTTTTCGCATGATTATGGATATGCCGCATTTGTCACATAATCCATCACCTGCTGCAAAATCTATAGGTTTTACAGGAGCGGCTCCTCCAGTAGAGCGGAGGAGCATCGCTCCACTAACAAAAATGCCCACCGAAAAGCACCAGAGATGAAAAATAAAATGGTAATAACGTTAATTTATTACCATTTTACCCAACTTCTGGACATCACATACAGGAGAGCTAATTCCATGCATGAGGCTGTTGTGAGAAGCAGCCCTGAAATAGGCACCAAAACTAACTGGCTATCTAACGTTAAAGGCGTTTTCAAGTGCAGCAGTTGTAGTGCGTGCACATTTAGGGTTAACACCAGCCAAGTCATAGCTCAGTTCAGAAGCACACCCATAGTTATCAAACACAGACTGACTTGTAGGACAGAATTTACAGTCAATGTTCTTGTCTGCAATTGTGGTCTCAGGTACGTGGGCAGCACGAAACTTCAGGTACATGTTTGCATCCTACGACACCGGAGGGCGATAGTCAACAGCGATCCCACGAACTCTGTTGCAAGACACTTCAAAGAAGTCCAAGGTAACATTTTAGACCACCTCAGGTACTTTGTAATAGACTGAGTACCACCACTCAGACATGTTGTCAATAGAGAGAAACTACTGAGGCAACCGGAATCTAGGTACATTCTGGAACTGAATTTCAAGACCATTTCGAGGCTCAACATTAGCGAGGACTTGCACAACTTTCTCTAATCTCACATGACACAGTGTCTCTACGACGTTTTTTATTTAAGCTCCTCATCATTTGTATACCTTGCAGTATTTCCCACTTTGGCTTGCCCTAGCCTGTCTCCTTGCATTATGTAATATGTAGATGTGACTCCTATCCTCTGTTTCGTTATATTGGAGTTAGGTTTTGAGTCGGCTTACTCGCGGTTGGTTGTCCCGCTTTTTTAATGTTTAACACACATTTGTATCATTTCACTTAACATACGTGATTTTAACTCACATGCACTATTTACACTGCACTAAGTTAATGCTGAACATTGATGCCCAACACTGCAGCACTTTCTTTGCTTTCCCGACCCCCCCATCACTCTCAGCATGACTACTTTAGTCAGTGACCCGTTACTTTGTGCTTACACTCTGCATGGCACATATCAGTATGAGGGTTGTGTTATCACACTTTTAGACTTTGACTCCTAGCATTATGCCGGTAGCCATTTCACATCTGTGGCTTTGACCTTTCCGCAGTAAGCTGACATTTAGTAGTTCCCCAGTCTTGAACTGACCGTTTCTCATTGTCCCTTTTTAGGTCGAGCCTGGCGTAAGCAGTGCGAAGCACTGCTGTCACCAGCGAGCTCTATTGTTAGGGAATTGCCTTGGATGTGGGACAGGAAATGGGCACGCGCAGAGCTTTCGGCGATTTCAGCAGGTGTACACGCACGTACAGCCAGGCGCTGTGCACATCTCCTGTCCCGCTTCTGAGGCCAGTCAGCCTCCTGCAATCTCGCTCGCACACACACACACACACACACACATACACCCCCATTCCCCCCAGCCATGGTACAACTAAGTCAGCCTCCTGCAATCGCTCGCTCGCACGCACACACAGACACACACACACCCGTGCAACTAAGCCCCACTCACCGGGCTACAGGCTCGGTCACACTCAGGACTCCCCTGGTGTAATCTCCGCCGCATCACCTGGCACACGCGGGGCTTCCCTCACTCATGGGAGTCCCGCACTTACATCGGTGGCCTCAGCCACCACTTCTGCTCCTCCTTTCGTGTGCAGCCACAGCGGTTCTCTCCCTCAGGCATGGGAGCCCCGCATCACCACTGCTACTCTCTGCCAGGCACTTCATGGGCGCGGGCTTCCGGCAAAAGGCGGAAGTCCCGCCCCACGACCGGCTTCACGCTCCCAAACTTCTGGTTTTCGGGCTGGCGGCAGTGATACCTTAACTGCTCTTGTTTCCTCTGGGAATGCATCCATTTTAAAGCAGAGGGCTCTGGATTGGGCATGAAGGGGGCGTGCGGGGACCCCGCCAGCAGCAGCGCTGCTCCAGAGCAGCGCTGTGAAGCGCCGCTGTCTCTTTGTCACCCGCCTGCCTCAGGCCGCAGTAAACGGCAGCTCTTTGTACTCCAGGCATTCCTGTGGATAGTTTATGTTGTGAATCACCCGATTCACAGGCAGGGCTCAGAGGTGGGAATTACAGCTCATTCCCGGGGTTTGCTTGCTGTGTGTTTTCGGTGTGTTTGTGTGCCTTTGGTTTCTAAAACATTTTGCTCTCGGGTTCTCAGAAGAGGAGCACGACGCCCGGACGTGCGGCCTTGCAGGACCGGACGCGTGGGTGCCTCACCTGCATGCAGTCTGGTAAGGGCTCTGTTTTTATTTCACACTACACTTGTGGCCTGGGTGTCTGTACTCTTTGCTAGTTAGTCTATGAGCAGGCGGATATGTCCTAATATTGCACCACCAGCCCACTCCTTTTCTCGCATACCTCGGCTGTGTATTTACTGATTATGCAAGTGCAACATTAAAGGCTTAATTGTATCTCCCACATGCCATCTCCAGGTCAGTGACACTCGAGAGAAGCTTCTTACCCTTTTTAATGTGACTAGGCCCAAATCATAAGGGCGAATTGCTGACTTGGTTTATTGACACAACCTGACCCCACCAGGCAAGCGAAGTTAATAAAGCATCCGTTCCCTTCAGCACGCTGCTGATGCTTAATTTGTACAAAAAAATAAAATAAGTGCAGAAACCCAAAGGTCTTCTTATTACCCTCATGCAAACGTCCATTGAACCATTCGAGTATTTTATACAGCACACTTTCTGAAGTGAATTTCTTCAAGGTTGTCTCTGATGTAATGCTTAGTTAAAATGAGCTACAGTGATATTTCATAATTTTCCTACAATCACCCAATTTAGTCGAGTATGGAAGACAGTTTTGAACTCTCGATTCCTGTTGACATATTGTGCAAATCATCCACTGAATGACGCTTTCTTTCTGGTTCTACCTTATCACCAAAGGACAATGCTTTTCCTGTGCTCTGATGGATTAACAGCAATTGGAAAAAGAAGGGGACCCCTGAAGCTAGTGAGAAGTACACCTAGACAGGGAAGGTATACCTGGTCCAACTAAAAGCCCTAACAATCCATTTCAACAAAATTATCAGTGTCTTGTGGTCATTGTGTATCATATACCATCCATATCACTTTTGGTGTGACAAAGGAATTATGACAACTAATGTTGTGTGTATGTTTGAAGGTTATATGGTATTGAGTGAAAGTGGTAAGAATGTTGTGCGTCTGTTAAAGTCTCTGTAGTTAAGGTCTGTCATTTTAGTTCTCCAATGTATTTATATGATTGTGTATAATATATCCAATAATTAACAATTATCAAAAAATTAATAAATATTTTGTATTTTTCTAATATAATTTTGTCTTGAGTGTCACTGCTGTGTCTCCCTTAATCAAGCTACAGGGATATGCTAATGTTCATGAAGTACCCTAGAAATTTTACATATTTAACAGCAATTGGAGTCACTATGACCAAATCCCTTCTTCTCGTGCACTCAAGTTCCTGCATGGCTTTGAAGGCACATCGTATTCTTTCCAGCATCAGCGTAGCTAGGACAGACATAATGCCAACGTCACACTTTTTCAGTACTGACCGTGCTCGCATTCTGTCTCTTTTTACTCTGGGTTTTGAAGCATTTATTTTGACAGCATTTGTTCAGACTGTTTTGAACCATTTTCATTTCATTAGGTTATTGTTTTTTAAGTTAAGGTCAGACACTTTGTGTGATCTCTAGTTGGAAGTCTATTGTTTATGTCTGTTGAAATCTCTGCCCCACGATATGTGCCTAGTCATCGGTTGATGACTATGTTAATTTACTGCATGTCATAATGTTTGTGAAACAATGTCAAAGTCACAATGGAAATAGTAGAGTCACTGCCTCATGGCTCTATATAATCCGTGTCTATCCATGCAGCGTCTTATGTGATCAAGACCTCAGGCTTGCGGTCGAAACGCACCATCTTTGACATGAACATTCAATAAACTTCTTTGTTTGTAACAACTTCGGAGTCTGTGCCTGTGTTTGACCCGGCGTTTCCTGGTTTTATATATATCTCTCAATATATATATATATATATGCCGGTTAACTCTTCCCACTTAGCCCAATTTCTCCAGGCAAAGGAAGAGCGCAGACCACTGTGGCTAGTCATCTGCAGTTTATTCAAACTCCATAGTTAGTGCATCAGCCATGACGCGTTTCGTCCCTCACAGGGGACTTGAGCACATGACGCGCTTCTGGCTTGACAGTTGGTTTAAATATTTTTTCAGGTTTTTTTTACTGCTTATACCATGTGACAAATCATTAAAGTTCAATTTTCAAACATCAATCTACGCTTTGATAGTGGTTAGTTATGCCACCCTAGGGCCATGATTACTGCATAAATGCATGACAGCAACTAATTTTCGGACAGAATAATTACAGCGATGTACACATATGACAACATTCATAAATAAATAAATATAAATATAAAAATATAAATCTCTTATCAAAATTATGATAAAATCTTGGAAATATAAAACCAGTGTTTGTGTATACATTGATGTTACCACTATCTTAGTTATATTACTGTAGTTGATACTGTCTTTCATCATGGTATAAATACCATTGATTGCCCCTTGTATGTTCATAATGAATATGCATGATGTTTGCTCAAAGCCAAGTGCAATACATTTAAAGTGCAATAGTGATACGACTGTGCAAAACCAAATAAATTACTAAAGGGAAAAGGACATTTAAAATCAAGGCATTTTACAGCTGCTATGTTGCCTATAGATTTCATTAATGACATGAAGATCTAGAAGAAAAGACAAAAATATCAACAGGCAAAACCTTATACTGTTTTTGATATAAATACCTAGAGAGATGGGAGTATTTAAGATATTAAGATATTAATTCAATACTAAATAGAGTATTGTATATAAAGGGGATTCCAAAACTGTGCAAAATTATGTATCAATAAATATATAAATAAATACATAGAGAAATATTTGAAAATAAATATGACACATTTCCAATTGTGAATTGTGCATGACATGTGTCTGTGTTTCAGAAAAACCCTGAATGTCTGTAATCAATGTTATTACATACATTATACTCAAACCCATGTAGTATATCTTTTGTCCATACAGGTTCAAATCTAATTACTGAACATATAAATATATATTCAAACTCACAACCTGAACCAAATTGTAAAATCAAATATATAAATAAATAAACATCCATAAAAGCCACCTTAAAATGATTGATATAAAATCCAGTTCCTGATTGAACTAGGCTCATTATTCATCCTTTCTTTGTTATGCATCAAGGCAAGTGTGCAGTTCTTCTGTGGCATTTAAACCCCCTGGATACTTAGTATTGAGGTTTAAAATATACGTCATCTCTAGTCTACGAAGTGCTTTTGTACGGTCCCCACCCTTCTTTGGTATTGGGACTGAGTCCAATAGATAATATTGTAGCCCCTTCGGACTGCCTTCATGTTTTTCATTACAGTGACGTGCCACCAGATAGTAAGGTTAATTGTTCTTGATCGCTCGGATGTGTTGTAACACCCTTTTATGGCCATGTAGATCAGTACTTCCTACATATTTTAATTTGCAGGGGCATTCCAATACAGAAATTACATGGTCAGATTTGCAATTCAGTACTTTATCAATGGAAATTTCCATGTCACTAAAGGGGTTTTGTATTTAGTCATGGACACACCGTGCTGACAGGCTTTACATGTTTTACATTTAAAAAAGCCTACCCGTTGTGATAACCATGTATTTTTGATTGGTGGTCCGTTCGGGTCATTCTTCACCAAAATATCCCTCATGGACTTACCCTGGCGATATGTAATTGCCGGTTGCTGTGGAACTGTAGAGCCAATAATGGGATCTTGTTTGATTAGGTGCCAATTTTTCTTTATTATTTTCGTTACCGCACCTTCCTGTTGATTACATTTTAAAATGAATCTGAACTTGTCCTGTGACTTGTTGTTCCTCGACTCATTATGTTTGATTCTCACCAGATTTTTTCTAGATTCCTGCTTGCTTTTTATGAGGGCTTTATCCAGACATTTCTTACTGTACCCCCTCTCTTGAAATCTTTTTATGCATTTGCCCTGGGCTAGTAGTAGGTCCTGCTCATTACTGCATAGGCGTTTTAAACGCAGTAATCCGCCATACGGGATACTTTGAATTAAGTGCCCAGGATGGGCACTGCTAGCATGTAAGAAAACATTTCCTGCTGTAGGTTTTCTGTGCAAGCGAGTCTCAAAGTTACCTTGTTCAATATAGACTTCCATGCCCAAAACATTCACTGGTTTATCACTGATGCAGGCACTAAAATTAAGATTTAGTTGATTTACATTGATCTCAGCAATGAATTTTTCAGCTTCGTCTTTAGTGCCTTGCCATACCAGGAAGAGGTCATCAATACACCTCCACCAGGTCCTAATATGTTTGGTCCTCCATGAGAACCAGCTCCTCCCACCAGCCCATATGCAAACAAGCATAGCCTGGGGGAGAAGCTGGCTCCTATTTCGACACCTCTAGCTTGCTGATAATAAGCATTTTGAAACAGAAAGATATTATTGTTTATGCAACTTTCTATCATGTTCAATAGCATGTTGGTATGCTCGCTGTATTCAGGACCCCTGGGTGACAGATAATATTGGATGACTCTAAGACCATCTCTGTATCTAATTGATGTGTACAACGATGTCACATCCAGTGTAATCAGTAAGTAATCATCATACATTTAAAATCAACATTTTTTGCAAGAAATCCCCAGTGTCTCTTATGTATGATTTTAGAGACTGAACATATGTTTGGAGAAAAAAGTCAAAATAACTTGAAGTCCTTTCAAAGATACTATTTCTGGCTGATATTATGGGCCTACCTGGGGGGTTTGTTGCATCTTTATGGATCTTAGGGATGAAATATAAAATCGGTGTTATTGGGTTATTGTTCCTCAAATACATATATTCATCCATTGATAATAGTTCAGTACTCCTCCAGGCTGATAACTTCAAGTTGTAGACTCCATGTACTGTCATTAAAGCTTGTTTGTTGCAACGATTGTAACAGTCCATGTCATTCAGCTGCTCATTGGCCTCACTGATATAATCTTCACGTTTCCATAGGACTACGTTGCCCCCTTTGTGCGCACTCCTTATAACTATATCGTGATCCTTTTTGAGTTTGGTCATTAGTTCATGATATTGGAGCTCCTTTACATTTTTTTGGGTGGTTTTTGTCAACAGTACTGGTGCTTTGAATCTTCCTATTTAAGTTTTTCAAATCATGCACCACTTGATCTTAAAAGCTGTCAATTGTGTCCTTTAGCATCATAGGGTAGAAAGTAAAGGGTGGCTTGAAAGGTGTATGTTCAATTGTTTGGACATTGATAGGTGACAAAGGTGTTTCTTGTATAATAGAGGAGATGTCTCCTTCCTCCAATAAAGCTTCCAATACAGACTCCAGTTGTTTGTCTGGTTCATTGTTGCCTGCGCCTGTATCATTTTGAAATTGCAAGGCAGAATTGGCGCTTGTTAATGGCGGATTTGTCGTTTTAGACCAATTGATTTGTTTAAAATACTTTTGCAATTCTAGCTTCCCCACACTCTCATAAATATCAACTCTCATGGTGGCATAGTTGAAGTAACTCTTGGGGCAATAAGAGAGTCCCAAAGATAAGAGTTGTTCTTCTGCCTTGTTCAAAACAACCTCAGTTAGATTAATCACTGTTTTAGGTGTTGGTTCAGCAAATTCAGTGTTTACTTGCGCCAACATTTTTTCTGTTGCTGTTTCGGTTGCCTTTTGCTACTGTTTTCTTCTGCGCCGGATTGCCTTGCGCCTCTCCCTGCATTTTCTGCTTCTGTTACTGGAGGGTTGCCGTGTGGTTTCCGCGGGCGTAATGTTTGCAGGCGCTCTTGACATAAAAAATCCACCTTTTCTGTTAGTGAACATTTTCTAGCTCCCTCTTTCCTGGTTCCCCTTCGATTCTCCTGTTCCTGTTCACTGTCTGCTGCGGAGCTTTCATCAGATGCTGATGTTAAATCCGTTTGCATGCTTGAGATATTACTTCCTATACTTTTTTTTCGTTTGATGCCTTGTACCAGCTTTGTCTGCTTTCAAATTTTCATATTTGCGGGCAAATGTAAATATCCTGCCGCATTGGTAGTCACAACGTTCTCTGTGGAATTTGAACGCCTTGCGTTCGCGAATAATATCCTCTTCTTTTTTCAACCTTTTTTTCATATAGTTTTTTTTTTCTCCACTAGTTCAGTTTCATCCATTTCCTCAAGTTCTTTATTTAGTTTGTCTATCTCCTCTGATAATTTGGTACAGTCTCTCTCTGCATATTTTACCAGGATAAATAACAGTTTACGCGAAGACTCTAAGTACGTCTCAGCCCACTCGCGCATCATGTCGCGATCAGGTGCTTCGTAACTTGGGGCCAGTAGGATTCTTAATCCCCGCGGTACACGACCCACATCTATGTAGCGCTGCAGGGATTTTGCCTCCCACCACTTTTTTTGCTCTGCTCGCATTGCCTTTTCTAAGAGCTTACTTTTTCTTTTATCCCGGTATTTGATGTAGTCATTGATGCCTTCTGGGTAGTTGAGTCTGTACTCGACATGTTGTCATCACAGAACATAGCAGCTGCTGCTGCCTGTTCTCTCTCCATCAGCGCGTCGGCTGCCATTGCACGTTTCTGGAGTTATGTTGTGAATTCCAGTTTAGTTCCTGACCACCGGAGGAACCGCGTAACGCAGCAAATGCCGTTTTTCGTTCCTCCGTTGTGAGAGAGGCCACAACTCTGCTCCCAGCTTTTGCTCCAACCTTCCTGCTCAGAGCTCGCCTGTTCACCCCATGCTGCTACCTAAGCGCGCCGCGTGTCAGCAGACCCGCACCTGCCTACCTGAGCAGCGGAGGTGTCACCTGCTTTCAGTCCCGGTAAAGTACAATCCTGCTGGGAAAATAATCCTCCTGGATGCTGAATAGAAGTTTGTTGCCAAACCAGTTCTCCTTTGACACAATAAGCCTGGGCTTGCAGAGGGGTCCGCATTTGAGATCAGAGGAGATGAACCGATCTCGTCATATACCGGTAAACTTTCCCCACTTAGCCCAATTTCTCCAAGCAAAGAAAGAGGCCGGACCACGGTGGCTAATCAGCTGCAGTTTCTCCAAACTCCATAGTTAGTGCAGCAGCCATGACGTGTCATGCCTTGGGATACTGGTTTTATATATATACATATAGCTGTGGTGCTTTGGTCCTGTGCCTGGAGGGATAAATGGCTTTTGTCATTTTGCAGCTCAGCAGGGACAGCATTGTGCTAGTCCTATGCTTAAAGACTTTGCTGTAGAAATGGCAAAAGACTTTGTCCTTTTCTATCTCGGCATGGATGGCACTTTGATAATCCTATGCTTAAAAACTTTGATAGAAAAACAGACATTTGAGGTGAGCAGATCTAGAGTGTCGCTGGCGTTGAGAGTGCTCTAACAGGAGCTTCTTTCCACCTAAACTGAGAACCACCCTGAGTTCTCTCCTTCTTTTTTGCATATATATATATATATATATATATATATATATATATATATATATATATAAATGCCTGAACTGAATCCCGAAGACTGATATATTTTGTTACAAAATAGAAATGTACTTAACATGAAGAAGTGTAAATATTCCAACTAAAAGAGGGAAGTTCCCAAAATTAGAACCTCTATTTGGGATATAAAAACTTGACAATATTGTAACATATTATACAAGATAATCAAGAACTGGAAAAGTCCGCCATGGGACAGAAAAACTTTGGGGGAAAAAAGACAGACTCTAATTCACTGAATTGAAGTTATAGCCATGGAGATATGGAAATAGAACCCTGATCCAATCATTGGAACAAAACGTTTTCCCTCTTTCTTATCTTCTTTCCTTCCCCATTCTTCTTCTCTTCCCAACCCCATCTCTTCCCTTCTCTCCCCTCCCTCTCTTTCTTCTTTTTTGATAGCATAATGGAAGACAACAAATGAAGAAATATAGAACAATGTAATGAATAACAATCATTAATTTTTGATGTTCTTCACCATGACTTTAGGAGTTGTCTGACATATTCTCCTATATGTTCTCATCTCTTGGAAGGCCAACATGCAGAGAAAGTTTTTGATTTTTGATTTTTGATTTTTGATGTGTACTTTGTCAGTATTGTGATATTTAGTACTTCACTGTAATGAAATAAGAAAATGGTGACCACTATGCTGCCACGAACTGTAAGCAAGGTTGACAGTCTAGAGGAGCAATGGAAAGGGAAAAAGGGTACTGCACATAGCACTTTAAAAATGGTCAAGACTCCAGGGACTCTATGGTCCAGTGGAAGGCTAGGAGTAGCCGAAACGCGTAGGCCGTCCAATTTTCTGCACGGTATCTTTGCACATGGTGTGTGAATAAAAAATCATTTAAAAAAAAGACTTACCTGTTGCTGTGTCGTGACTCAGCCGTGAGGCGAGAGATTCTTAAGGAATATATATAAATATATATATGATTTTTAATTGTTTTAAATTTACTAATATAACAAGTAACAAGTTCTCCGCCTGTGAACAAGGGCTTTCGAACCCGAAACGCGTCTTTGCTGAAATTCAAAAATAAAGAATCTTCACTTACCTGATCCTGTGGTCTGTCTTCCTGCTTCGCCGTTCTACGGGATCGGAGGTTGCTGTGGAGCTGTCCCGTGTATATATATATATACTTGTTATATTAGTAAATTATTAAAAAAATGTAAATAAACTCCGTGTGTGGTAGTTGTCAATGCCTGTTTGCATTTTGATGGAAAAGCTGTGATTTATGATTTGCTAAAAACTTCACTCCTCCTGAACCTCCCAATGAATTTTGTTCATTTTCTTGACTTACAATTCTTCCAAAATAAGACCTATTTTTTTAAATTGGTGTTGGATTTCTTTTGTTTAGCGTTCCTTTCTCATGCAATTGTTTTGGCACTTTTTTAATCAGTTTCTTTGAATTTCAGCAGTAGCACACATACATGATAATAATAGACCGATCAATGTCGCATATGCAGAAGTGGTGTTCCCATCCCACATATTACACACCTCCCTCCTGTGCAAGCTCCTTTTATAAAAAAAAAACTCACACCAACTCCTTCAGTTCAACACACCACTCATCCACACACTCCCCCTCCAGACTGGTGAGACAGTTCCTCACTGCCCCTGACTCTCAACCTGTACCCCTCTTACTGAGCACCAGGCACCATACTCTGGGATTGGGACTTCACGCACTGGACATATTTTAGCTGCCACCACTGGATCCTACCATACTGGGGAATCCAGACACACACACACTACACTCAGGGGATAACCACCCTCCCGAGCTAGCTATTTCTCCTCCACACTCCCTCTCTTCCATCTACCCACACATCTGGGGACAGGAACAGGGATTGGGCACTGGACCCAGCAAGGGATTCCTTATCTATGGGAACCGCCCCCTCTACTGGCATCCCGCCCTGTCATTTTCTCTCTTCTGCCACTAAACATAAAGCGCAGGAACACCATTTGAAAATGACACTCTTGAGGAAAAACAAAATCACAAACAATAATCCTCAACATGTGACTATCTAGAATGCAGAGTTTTGTAATGTAGCCCGTTGTGGCTGTGGCACTGCGCAAACACAAGCCCTAATCCTCACCACTACCACCTATGTTAGAACTGGGATTTCTGGTAGGCTAAGGCTTACGCCAAAGCCAGGCAGAAACCACCATTCTAGTCAGGGCAAGGGAATCACACGCCAAGATAACCCCTGCTCACCCCCTTGGTAGCTTGGCACGAGCAGAACAGGCTTATCCCGGAGGCAATGTGTAAAGCATTTGCGCACGCACACAACAGCAACAACATCCTAGGCACACCACAAAAGGAACTCCACACAAGGTTATATAAAAATAACTTCTGTATTGTCAAAACACATCAGATAGTAATCACACGATATACATTGTGCCAACTGGCATGGGCAATATTCACAAGGGATTATTTACACCAGGGCAGGACCACGTAGGCCACTGTCAGAATCAGCACTTAGTAGAACTAGCATTTAGAATAACTGTAACACCAAATAACAATTAAAGGTCACAACCAGTAACCACTGGTGACAGGTAGGTACACACTACGCAATACTAATAACCATAGGCCTAGATCACGCATGGACACAAGCTCACTAGTATAACATACTAGGCAAAGCAAACTTCTAAGCATGAGCACCTTTAGAAGTATAACACAAGCATAAAGGCAAAGCACATTACGCATAATCACATTTAGGCCTAACCAGTAAAAATACAGTAGGCTATCTCTTCACTAGTCTAACCACATTAGACCCTACCCCCTTAGCATAACTCACATTTAGGGGCGTAAATCATAGTGAAACACAATCTCACTAACACAAACCTCCACAGGAAAAACCATATCTAGAGGTATCAATACAGGGTGCGTAAAACATACTAAAGGAATTACATTTCCTAGCACCACATCACACTAGCCCATAAAACACATTAGGCAATTACCATCAAAAACATAGTAAAATCCCATTGTGCAAAAATCACCTTAGGGCCTTGAGCCCGACCCACATACCAGCCTCCCTGGCCAACTGACCATCTCAAGAAGGGGCTCAAATGCCCTGTGTCCAGAATGTC
Source organism: Lissotriton vulgaris (assembly GCF_964263255.1). Classification (NCBI taxonomy): domain Eukaryota; kingdom Metazoa; phylum Chordata; class Amphibia; order Caudata; family Salamandridae; genus Lissotriton; species Lissotriton vulgaris. The sequence continues at coordinate 54,102,037 of NC_141686.1, forward strand.
AGGGCGCGCTGCCAATGCAGTGCCAGTCAGGGGTGCGCCACCGGCGCAAACCTAAACGTTGCAGATGCCCACTAATTGCTGGGCAGCTGATGACAATCCCAAGGGCCTAAACGCTGCAGCTGGCACTAAGTACTGCGCAGCTGTGGAAGGCCTGGCACCTCTGTGCCATCTCCGTCGCTCACAAGGACTTTCACTCAAATGGCGCTTAAAGGGCGCAGCTGCCCCCTAATTGCTGGGCAGCTGGGAAACAACAACACTGCGACAGGGCCCTCACTGACCCTAAAAACCAAACTGCGCCCACTGTTTGAGCCCTCTGGCTCTGAGAATGAACAGGTCCCCTCAAACACTGGGGACAGGACACAGGTCCTCATAGTCACATCTGCGTCAAAACGTGGGAGTGGCCCGCTGCCATCTGGGGCCGCTTAGGACAAAGCGCAGTGCCCTCTCTGGCACCTCTCAGGAAAACAATGGGGCCCCAGGAGCACACTGGCTCCTTAATTAAAACAATCTGGCCCCGGAGTGTACTGGCTCTAGAAACAACTGGGGGGGTCAAGTGGAAGCGGCCCGCTGCCTTCTGGGGCCGCTTACACAGGAAGAACAATGCCCCCTTCTACGTTGGAGTCCCCCTCGGGGGACTCGAGAACAACTGGGGCACTTTGGAGCCTCTCAAGGCTCGTCAACAAATATGCCTCCATGAGCCTCTCCGGCACGTAAATCAAAGTAGGCGGGTTGAGCCTCTCGGGGCTCGTAGCATAACAAATGCCGCCTGGGTGGAGCCTCTCGTGGATTCCAAAACTAAGAAATGCCCTCTGAGGCCTTCTCAGAGGGCTCGCAATCACACTTTGGCCCCCTGAGCCTCGTGGGCTCTTCTGCCACCCCGAGCGAAGGAGCGGCCCCGGGGACGCCCGCACTCACCGGCTGTCTGCCCCTCTCCGCTGGGCTTCTCCGGTTGGCGGTGGAGGGGCTCCCTCCTCAGGGGAGCCTCACAGGGGGACAGCGTTTCCTTCTTCTCCGGACAGGAGCGCGGGGTGGCCTCCCGTCTGCTTCCTGGTTCTCCGGCTCCTCCCCCGATGATGCGGCGGGAGGCTCGGCCGGCTGAGCCAATCCCAGCGCGGACTTCGGTGGATGCCGGCGACTGCCTTCTCTTGGGGAACTCGGCCGCGGCGGTGATTTTCCCCTGGCAAATGAGGGGTGGGCACCCCGAAAATATACAAATATGAGCCAACCCTGCAGGGGGGTCTTCTGTGAGGGGAACAAGAAGCGCTACCAAGCGCCTAGGCAAAATAAAGCACTCCCAGGCGCTAGTGTAAAAATAAAGCGCTCTCAAGAGCTAGGGGACAAATAAAACGCTCCCAGGCGCTAGTGGCAAAATAAAGTCTTCGAGTCCCCCATGCAAGGCAGAGGGGTCACAGGAATTCCTCCAGAAATTCAAGGCATCCAGGGGCTGGGCAGAGCCCAGGAAGGCAAGCCTTCCCCTGTGCCCAAGTAACTGCACGACCCTGGTAGATTCCAGTCAGAAACAAGAACACTTTACAAGAGGTCACAGCCTCTTTTTATACACAAAAATCCCTTTGTCTAGCAGGTTGTAGGCAATGTAAGAACCAGCTGCAACTGGTTATGGGGGACTCCCTTTCACTGGCCAGGCTAGGGACATCAGACGCACCACAGGGGGTGGAGCTAGCATTGTGGAGGGAAACCCCAGCCCGATTCAGGTCCCAGGTGCACCCCTCCCTCACATCAGCATGCTAATCTCTCACTTCACCACCGGGACAGACCCATCCTGACTTCTGGAGCCAGGCTCATCAGCCAATCACACGCAAGACACAAATTACACTAACATGCCAACTTCTAGAAGTGGCACTTCCACACTAGACACAATCATGCCGCATACATCATCGCGCAGCATTCAATCTCACGAGTTCGCACATACCAAACTCGATCCTGCACTCCCCACACATCAGGAACTACCATGGTCACACATATTCCCCATGCATTCCTATGGGAGGGCAGTTCACTCTCACCACACACACAGAGAGCGCACGCACTTTACACTGGACTACAGTGAAAAAGTGTGCAGAGACCTAAAATCACCAACACCAGGTTACAGAAACAGGCTAGGCAAAAGCAAAATGTTTTGGGTGAACTTGCCAAAAAGGGCCAGGTCCAACACAAGGTTTAAAAAGAAAAAAATAGATAACCAATATAGACATTAAAAGTATAAAGTGGCATATGGCGAGCAGTATATTTCAAGTCAATCCTTAATTACACAGATCTTAAAGACAAACTTCTAATATGCCACATAGCATTTAAAAACCGTGATACCCCAAATACAATTACAGGTTGAGTATCATATTTTAAAACTCTAAAAGCCTCGGCACAGCGAGTGAAATCAAGATTTTTGCATAACTGGATTACCCAGCGTTTTTGAGGTAATGCATATGCCGGGCAGAAACATAAAACATGGAGCTCGGTTTCCGCCATTTATTTACAACAAGGGCAGAGAGTTGAATTCTCCGAGGCCCATGAGCTAGTAAGAGGTAAGTTCCCCCATCCAAATTGTGCGTACAATTTCCTCGCCAAAGGGGGGTGGATGACATTTTGTGCCTTTATTTGTAGGAACTCCCTGGTCAACCTGCCCTCTTTGGTACTCTCCTGTAATAACTGCAAATTTGATAGCCTAAGCCGTTTAACAAGACCCGCCCTCGATATTGTTATACACGCTAGCTCAGCATGCATTGAGCCACAACACAGATAGCAGGAGTCATTGGTCCTTAATAGAAACATTCAAACAGTTAGAAATAACAGGTCAGACCAGTGGCATTAACACATATCTGAGTACACTAAGTATTTTCGCAAATTTCATCTTCCCGTAATGCTTTCATTTGGCACCTTTTTATGGCATCGTACATTCCGATGTTGGCATATAACGCAGTATTTGATTATTTCATGCATTATATGGCTTGCTTATAGTGGAAAGGGGGACAGGGAGGGAAAGGTAGAGGGGGGCGGGGGTTAGAGGGTGGGGGAAGGGAGGGACATGCCTGACTGTACTAGGTATCGGGGTGGGACTAGAGATGAATGTGATTGTGGGCTAACCAGAGAGTTCCTCCTTATATGCTTGCAAGTCATGGAGCAGCATCTCCCAATCAGCAGCTGTGGGGATTTTGTGCAATACGTGAGCCTCCTTGCATCTTCCTGCCCCAGCCTCTGCCTTCTCTCATTTGAGTGTCTCTGCGCACCATTGGGAAAGGCTCAGTAATGTATGCATGAAGATGAATCTGCAGGTCTTTAGTAGTGCTAGGTCAATGAAATGATTCATAGCTTTCACAGCTTTCGAATGCGTTAACAACCCTACCAGTGAGCCCTCCCTAGTACACACGTTGGTTCGGCTAGTCACTTTTGTTAGTGCACTTGCAATTTCCTCCCACAGTGCCGCTGCCACAGGCAGCCCCCGGTTGTTGACATCAGGGACAGCCAGAGGTATACCCAAACATATGGTGGAGGTTTGCCGGAGCAAGGTAAGCCCTGTGCTGAATATTAGGCTGTACGTACTGAAATGTAGTGTGCATGACAGTTTTCTTGGGTATATCAGTGCCCCCTCCCACTCTTTAACTTGTTAGCTCCCAACCCATGTCCCTTTCAAACCCCTGCGGGTTGAGAACAATGGCTCATATGTGGTAAATGCTAGGGCTCATACAAACCATGTGATTAGTCATGACCGCTGCCCATGGCATGGAGCGGGTGTATTAGTGGGTGTTGGTACAGCTTCGTATCTGTGATGTGCCACATCCAGCCCAATTTAGCTAGCAGTCAGCCACGTACCAGAAAGTGACCAGAAGGGAGTTCACAATCCTCCTGCAGCCTATCAAAGGGTATGAGCGTGCTGTCCTGGAATAGAGCTCCCAATGTGCCCATCCCCCCAGTCTCCCAGGTCAACAGGCCTTCCCTCCTGGCCATTCTGCAGAAAGATGCGATGGAAAGTAATCGAATTTCAGAGGAGTATTGAGGGATGGGTAGCATGAGGTTCAGGCCACAATGGAAACCATTACATGCTGCACAAAGCAGTTTCAAATGTTTTGGCACTTCTGAATGCTTTGACCTTCTTTTTTTGAATAAGCCTCACTGCTCGAAGCCACAGCTACTCAGGGTTGAGCTAAGGTGTTACAAATGAGCCTGACTGGACTTAAGACAGGTTTGTGAGTTTATTATGTGGTGAGATCACACAACCACACCACATAATAAATAGACCACATTCCCTCACATTGTGCTAAGCACTTCAGGGTCCCGATGGTGCAGTGAAAAAACCTTATTAATTACACCCTCATGGTCCCTACCCTGACCGCTTATTTCTATTTGTTATTTGCTTCCCAGGACATGAGGGCTGAGTCCCTAAGTCATCATGCAATGGCTACCACAACTGTCTCTTAATTCTGCAGTCAGTCAGTCAGATCACATGCTTTGAGCTTTCTGTACTGTGTTGCTTAGGCGGGCAAGCCCCTACTATGCACAGACTTTGCACTCTATGGAACCCTTCGCAGGTAGCCCACCTCTTGTTGGGGACAAACCCCACATGATGTGCATGGCTTTTCCCTTTATTCAACCATCTTGGAGAGCACAATCCCTCTAGACACCAAACCCCCTTAGTTGGCATATCCCCTTTAGCCCTTGACCTGTACCCAACTCTTTGTGGGTGGCTAATCTCGTGTGGGCCACCAATCACATACAAGTGAGCAATTGCCTGTTGTGCACCTTTTACACCATCCCTCTCCATGGACAGCCCACTCATTGTAGTCATGTAATGCAGTTTAGTTGGCCAAGCCCCTCCTACACACCATTCGCCCTTTACACAACTGTTCACAGAAAGCCCCTCTCTCTAGACACCCAAGCCTGTTTAGGTGGCCATGCCCTTAGTAAGCACAGCCTTTGCCCAGTGCGCAACTGTTCATGAAGAGTCCAGTCCCTCCACACACCCAAGCTCCATTAGTTAGGTAAGCCCCTACTAAGCACAGCATTCCCTCTGTACCAAACCCATTGGCAGATAGCTGACCTCTCGTTTGTAGCCAACCACACACAGGTGGACAAGCACCTGCTGCGCACAGTGTTTGCCCTGTGCACAACCCATTCACAGAGAGTTCACTCACTCTAGACACCCAAGGCCCTGTAGGTGGCCAAGCCACTGCTACTCACACTCATAACCTTGTGCAGAACTCTTCATGGAGAGCCCACCCTCTTTAGCTGCCCAAGTCCGATTAGGTGGCCAAGTCTGTACTATAGACTTCACTGGATGGAATGTTCTTCTACCCTCATAGTCTTTCTGTCTCAGGCATAGCCACTGTTCTTCATTCTAGACACCCAAAGCCCCTTAGGTGGACACGCGTTTTTACTACACATAGCTTTTGCCCTGTCAACAACTGTTCATAGAGAGCCCACTATTTCTAGACTTCCACAGCCCCATAGGTTGATAAGCCCTTACTATGCTCAGCCTTCCTCTAGTGCAGAACTATTCATGGAAAGCTCAGATTCTCAAGACACCCAAGTCCTAATAGGTGGCTAAGCCTCTACTATACACAACCTTCAGCGTACCTCTAATGGGGAGCTAACATTTACTGGTGGGCAAGTACCTGCCATGCATGGTATTCGTACTGTGCACAATGCCTCCCATGTGAGCACAGGTCCTGTAGATTCCCCAGCCTCCTTGGGTAGCCAAGACCCTGTACTTAACCCTCCTGGATAGCTGACTTTCATGGAGTGCCAACCACATATGGGTGGACATGCGCCTGTTGCGCATGGTGTTTGCCCTGTGTACTTCATTTTCATAGAAAGCCCATTCCCTACAGACAGGCAAATAACTTTAGTTGGTAAAGACTCTATTATGTACAGCGTTCGCCCGGTACACAACCCATCGCTGATCCCACTCCCACTAGACACCCTAGGGCCCTGAGGTGGCCAAGCCTCTACTAGGCACAGACTTCATTCTGTAGCAAGTTCTTTGTGGATATCTGACCTTTCATGGGAGAACCAACCATGCATGATGTTTGCCCTGTGCACAACCCATTTAAGAAGAGCCCACTCTCTCCAGACACCCAAGCTTCCATAGGTGGGCAGGCCCCTCCTACATACATCCTTTGCCTTGCATATAACTCTTCACTGAGAGCCCACTTCCTCTAGGCACCTATGCCCATTAGGTGGCCAAGCTGTACTACGGGCTTCACTGGATTAAATCTTCTACTACCCTCATAGTCTTTTATCTTATGCATTACTGTTTGCAAAATCCTCTATTTGTCATCACAGGCCCTCACCCATATAACAGGCTTATAAATTTCGGTGGAGGGCTTTTAAAAAACAGACTATAACACTATAGTGTTACAGGAATCTTGAAAGGAAGGACACTGAAATTATGGTCTGGTCATTTGGCTTTTATCAGTCCCAAAACAATGGGACAGGGCAAACACCTAGATTGTTGGGCATTTTCAAAACTCTTTCTGAGTATATGGGTGGTAGTAATTACCACACACACACACACACACATGCACACACACCCATACAGCAAAAGCTATGTTGCTGGAGTTTGTTTTGTTCTCTATTAGTACATTTTACACTTAAAAAGCTGAGTGCAATAGTTGTATACACTATCATAATTGCATGTATCTGCTATTAAAAGCCTGCTCTCTTGTTCTAAGTACTTGTTTTTCACCTGGGAAGATACTCTAGATTGGGCCTTTTATGGTTAGTGTACGATACATTGTCATACTATAAGGATAAAGGAATACATTCGGCTGTCATACAGCAGAATGTTCTTATAAATTGTTCTTGTACATTTTGAGTTGTGCTGCATTATGGTATTGCAATTATTAAAGTGCCAATTCATTATTATAAGTGTGTGAATCGTGTTTACATTTATAACAGTAGACATCTTTCATTGTTTTGTATAGATGGCTTTAGCACACAGACATGGCAAACAACAATAAATATTTCTATTTTTAAACCAATAAAGGTGTTTTTTTGTGTTTTTTAACTTTTTTGTATTTTTGTGGGCTACTCAAATTTTTTAGGGAATTTTTCTTCAACAATCAAAGCATCTCAACATGGAGTTTAAAAAAATATATTTCTTGTGGCATTGATGCTCAGAAACCAACTTGTCCCTCATTGAAATGCTTTGATCCTCTATGACGTCCATATTGGAACACTTGCTTCGGGTATATGACGGTACAACGCGTACCGTCACAACGCATCCTTTACACCGCATCCCTTACAACGCAAGTCGTTACCACGACTTGCGTTGGGAGCGCGGATTTCGAATAGTATAATTTACTATTCTAACACGTGGTAACGACTTGCGTTGTAACGGCCGCGTGGTAAAGGTACCGCGTGGTAAAAACTTCGTGGTAAAGGATGTTTACCCTTGCTTCAGTATGTCGCTATGTTTTGATAAGCAGAGTTGTTGTCACTCTGCTTCGACAGCACTTCTGTAGGTACATAGTCCACAGGTCCAATCGAAAGTCCAACAGATGATGTAGACACTTTGTTCTTATCTGGTGCCAGGATGCAATTGTCTGGTGTGTTTTCTCAAGTCAAAAGTAGCATAGTAGTACTTTTTGGCAGTACCCCAGATACATTCTTTGTGGCAGAGATTACACATGACCTCCTTAGCTGAGACTTTTTCTCTCCTGGAGGGATAGAGACAAATTGCCACACAACAGACTCTCTGGTGGTCTTTGGGATCTCCTTCTGCTCTTCTTCCAGCTTCTCTGATCTCTCCTCTCCAGATATAATTTTTTTCAAAGCTGGAGTCCCCCAAAAGATTGGAAACAAGCAGCAGAGCCTAGCACAGGTTGTGGCCACACGCCAGTGCTAAACCCTCAATGCAGTTGAAAACGTGACAACTTTCTGTAAGTGGAGCAAGACAGTGATGTCTTTCCTTTGTGTCAGCCAAGAACAACAAGAGAGAAAGGGTTTAGATGTACACTCTCACACCCCTTATCTTACTATTTTTAAACAACAGAAGAGTGACAACACAATAAAGGACAACTTCGTAGTAAAGTGTCTAAAAAGAAAAGAAAAAGGAAAACTCCAAGGGGAGGGACACCACAAAAGAAATTTTTAAGAACCCTCACTTTCCCAAAAATTTTTTTACACTTTCTCCTCACGGCAGGGTGCACCTTAGGGTGTGTACACCACCGGAGGATTACACTATTAAGGTCCTGAAGAAAGCTGAGCGACTCGGTCTCAATAGGAGCAGAAACATGTCGACCAAATTCACCTATATGGACTAGGGGTCTACCATAATTAAGGCCACACCTATGGTCCATTCACCCTTGTTTTTAACCAGTGCAGACCGGACAAGTAATAAAATATTTGAAAGTCACGTGCTTGCACTTTTTAATTAATTTTTTTCTATTTCTTTGCACTCACTTAGCTTAATTTGGCTTCACTAAAACACCTTCAACACACACTAAACCAGCTCCGCTGTAACACAGGCATTGAAGCACACTGGAAAGACATTAGGTCTTTCCAGTGGGAACCCAGTGATGAAGCATGTCACCACTAGGTTGGTGAGTGAGGGTTCTTAAAAATTTCTTTTGTGGTGTCCCTCCCCTTGGAGTTTTCCTTTTTCTTTTCTTTTTAGACACTTTACTACAAAGTTGTCCTTTATTGTGTTTTCCTTTGTGTCATACATACTGGGGTACCATATTCAGCTACTGCAATACCACTACACCCAAAAGTGAGGAAACGTCACAAAAAGACATAAGGCATCCTCATTAATAGCTTAGGGTTCAAAGTTAAATTAAAATCGGTCTTTCATACCCTAAACAAGTGTTTTCCCAACAGGAACAGGAAGGTAAACCACAGGATATTCCAGTAGGACCATTCCATTGGTTCTATTTCTCAAGCAGTACCTGTAGAAAGTAATAATATATATATATAAATTAATATTGGCCATTAAATTGACAATGTATTAGACACAACTGAAAATCCACTGGAAAAACGAAACATAAGAGGATGTTATACTTAAAAATGCTAATAAGACCTTACTTTACGTTAAAATAACTCTAAAAATTTAATAAAAATAACAAACTCTAAAGTGGTGTTATAGTTAGGTAGATGGTAATACCATCTGTATGTAAGAATCAAACAAAAAATGAGCTGAAAAAATAAAGTTTAAAGTGAAGTTATAACTACATGCAGAAAAATTAGCATTACTTACATAAAAAAATGTTTTTAAGACCTAGAAATTCAATTAAAAAAACAAAGGTTACATTCCCTCTATAGTTAAGTGTGGTAATAAGATCTTATTTTACATTATTTCACATAAAAAAAGCTTTCAAAAATTCAATAAAAAGCAATGGTTAAAGTGATGATAGTTAGGTATATAAAAAAGAGCTTAACCCTGAAAATTCAGGTGCAACAATATCAATCATAACGTTAACTTTTTAAACCAGCGAAGATGCTGAAATTCACCCATTAAAGTTAAGCTACCTTTACTTTGCATTAACTTGCATTGGGTGCTATTGAAGTTTGGAAATTCCTAGCAACAAGTATGTCCATGGGCATACCCAAAATTCGGTCTGTCCCTGAGTCTAGTACAATCATTTGGCGATTTACTTTATCAAACCTGGAGTAACTTCCTGTCCTCATGTGCTTGAGGGTAGGGGAAGACATTTTTTCATAAGCAAAATATTTTGCCATGGAGGAAAAAACTAGGCCTGAGAGAAATTTTAATTACGCCTGAGTAATCATAGTAATTATGGTATTTTGTGTTATACTATGATGCGGAATTACCAATAGCTATGCATTTATGCCCATTCGACAATTGAGGAGCATTTTGTGGGGTTGAGAATAAAAACAGAACCAACTAATTTGGTGAGAGCGAGCAACTGCTTGCACTGCACTTTGTGTTGTTTTGCATTTAGAGCTATTTTCTGAGCACAAAATGCATCCTCATATTCATTTTGCCCGTGAGAGTGTATTTTGGGTTAAGAAAATAGTGCTAAATGTAGTGAATACGTTGGGGGAAATCATGCTGCTATTCATGTTCTTTTGCATTTAGTCAGGGCTGAATCTGAAAAAAACATTAGTGCCACGGCCCTCATCTACAAACCATGACACTCCTACAAGTGTGACAATCAAGACTATTCCAGCCCCAAAAACTGTAAAAAATAGCTTGAGTAGCAGGTATTGGTAATTTTTAATAAATATTGAATTAGTAAACAACTGTTGTTGTGCTCGATTTTAAATTAGACTAACAGCACTACTATGTAGCACACAATCATAAGTGTCGTTATTAAAAATTAAGGGCCAGTGCCTAGCACTTGAAACCACCAGCTCAAATTAAGCACTGCATTTAGGGTCATATGTAGGTACCGGATTTCGGCCATTACTGACCGGTATTTAGGGTTTGAGATGTAGGAGGCAGGTTTAAGTATATTCTGTAATTACCGATTCCTTAAGGAATCGGTAAAATACTGATTTCTTATTTTAAGGAATCAGTAATTACCGAATCCAAAAAGCTATGTAGGAGGCACTCAAGTGAGGGCCTTCCTGCATTCAGGATTTGTTATTTACCACCAACTACAAGTTGGTGGTAAATATCGAAAACCTTTAAAAAAGCAATTTTGTGCTTTTTTAAAAGTGCCATGTGGCAGACATACATGCCACCCATGAATATGTGCCCCTTATTACTGATTCGGTATTTACCGAATCGGTAATAGTGAATGGCTTCCCATTCATTCCTAAGGGCCTCCAGGTCCATAGGAATTAATGGAAATTACCGAATCGGTAATACCGATTCTTAAATACCGAATCGTACCGATTTGGTAATATTTACCGAATTGTTTCCTATATACCATTTACTGATTCTGAAATACTGAATCAGTAAAATTCGATTTTTTAGAATCGGTAAATGTAGATTACCTACGAATGGCCGTCAGTGCTGAGTGCAAAATGTATTTTTAGTTTCGTTTTGTACGCGAGGGATATTTCTACACTTAAAAAATATCACTAAATGCTGAATCACTCTTTTCACTTCATTAGGCAGAATCTCACAAAGTTTTGCGGTAATTCGCGTACTGACCCTACAGCAAATGATGTGAGGTACGCCCACCCTTAGAAAAAACATAAAGGGAGCATTTTCCCAGCTTGATCCATTCGCCATGTGAAAGCTTCTGCTTTCTCTAGAACAGCAAATAATGGAAGTAGGAGCCAATTGTATGGTGGCATGACACTCCCCTTGGTATGCCAGCAACTTGTGCCTGGTGCAGCTTTCCAGGTATGTTTCTGGGAATATCGATGAATAGGAAAGACATGAAAATGCAACAGGCGGTAATGCAAATCTCTGCCCGTACTTTGAGTTTTTTTTGTGAATAGGCGCCAAAGTGATCTTGTTGCCAAGCTACAATGTATTTGTACTTCAGAAAAGTGCAGGGAGCAGGATGTGGCCGTTTCAGGTCATTTCCGGCAGGAAAATAGCAACGCCACTCATGGAGCTTTCTCATTAGATCTTTTGGGTTACTTTTATTATCAGAAAGATTGCTTCTCTCCTAGCTTGAAATAATATTCAGACAGTAGTCTCAGCATTTCTGGGTTAAGCTCTTATAGCACATGGTCTGTCAAATTTGTTTTCCTTTTCCTGCATTGCTGATTTGCCATATATTGCTCTTCCAAAATTGAAATGCTGTCCCTGCAACATATTTGTGTTCAGCAGAATATGACTCCTGGCATACTTCCTATTCAACTCACATTACGAAGGCACATCTGCCATTCATGCTGGTGGACATGTATTGCACGCATGCCTACGAGAAGCGAGGTGGAACACATGGCTGCCGTCTATGGTAAGAAGGCTGCAGTGACGTTGACGCAAAGAGCTGCAGAGCAATGACAACACAATTAGGTCCTAAATGTACTAAAAATGAAATAGGGTGTAAGATCGAAGAGAACTCAAAAAGGAGTGACATTAAAAGCAAATTAGTGATTGGAGGTCATAGTAAAATTAACAATAAATGGGGTAACAATGAAAAAAAGTAAGCTGTAGGAAGTTAAATAGAGAAACATTATAAGTGGTGAAGTGGGAGATAAAAGATCAAAATGTTCATAATTAATGCCACCTCTGACAAAATAGGGATACATTCATTTTTACTACCCGGATTTTATTTTCCAGTCATAACTTTTTCTATTATTATTTTTATTTTTTACAGTTTCCGAGAAAGACACTATTTCAATTCATTTCAAAAACAGAAAGCTATTCAGTATTGTACATACCAACTCGTTGGCAATACTCAGAACATCAAGATGATTCATAAGGGAAGTCCAAAATAAGTCAAAATCGCGAATGAAGACAAAGTGGTTAACATAGTTCTATTTAAAGTGCAGAAAGCACTTCTGAGGAATAGTCGAATCCTCTCCACCAGTGTGTGGCAGGGTAATGTTGAAGAGCAGAATATCTGGCGCACAAAAGTCTATCATTTGACACAGACATCTGGCATGCTACTACCTCTTACCTGGATTCCAAATAACCTCCACGTTAGGTGAGGACAAGGAGGGCCGGAAGGAAAGGTCCCAGCTCATTGTTGGTCCAAAGGCCGTGCTCTGGCTCTGCTTTCCTAATAAATAAATCCATGGGGTAAGAGTCAGGCTGATGTAAGGATGGGTGAGGCGCATTGGGTCCCATCCAGCCTCCTCCTGCTCCCAATGACTCGTTGGACGCTCAAGCCAGGGGTTCCTAAAAGTTTCCAGCCCAGCTAGCAGTCCCAGGCCATCTGTGACTCTTATCGGGAGCCATTTATACAAATGATGGTTGGAATATCAAGATATGCTCTTATCTACAATTATTGTGCTAATGTAATTGACACATTGGGCCCGATTCACAATGGTAAACTGAGAGGAAAGTCAAGCTTTACGACTTTTGGTATTCACAAAGGGCATTTACGAGTAGTAAAGTTTGACTTTTGTCTCAGTTAAACTTAAGTTTTGGTCTTAAGTTTAAATGAGACCAACACTGAGAAAAAATTCTAACTTCACTACTCGTAAATACCCTTTCTGAATACCAAATGTCGTAAAGTTAGACTTTCGTCTCAGTTTACCTTTGTGAATTGGGCTCATTGTTTGCATTTTCCAGGTGCCATTGTTCCTCCTGTGTGAACTTTACATGGCAAATTGAACCTGTTCAAAACTGAATCTCGTTTTAAACCCCAAGTCTTACCCTGTGCAAGAACACCTTGGATGTCAATTGTTGAAATGCTAGCACTCATGTAGGATATATGCGCAGAATATTCAAGTCGGAGTGAAATTTGGGAAGAGCCCTCATTACTTCTTAAGATCATACGTTTTAGGAACACAGTTGTGTCCTAGGGAATGACTGCAGAGCATAGGAACCAGCTGAACTATCAGGGAGTCCACAAATAAATTGACTTTGGCCTAATGCAACTCCCTGGTACAGAAGGGGGGCTGACATTTTGCACCTTGTTCTGCTTGATATTTATCGAACAAAGCTAACACATTGATATCTCTAGTAGGAAAAGAAGTCCTCTTTCATTGAAAAAGTGATACTAAATTCTGTATTTAAAGAGCCCTGTGTCGTAAATTAACTGGAATCCCAAATACATTTATTGTGCTAAATGTGATTTGAGTAGCAAAATCATTCCAAGGCTGGTTGTGTATCTCATAGAAATGACCAAAATGTTCTAAAAAAATTAAAAATTTGTCACTCACGATACAATTCTCCACACTTGTTCTGTTTTTTTTCTTGAATGACTTACCAGTTTAACAGTGGCATAGCTAGCCACTTTGCCGCCTGTGGCGGTCTCTGCCTTTGCCGTCCTGCGGTGACCACATCGCAGAGCGGGGGTGGAGGGTGCGGGCGATACTCCTGAAATTGCTGCCCCGTGGCAAACGCATGGAAGAACGGGGAGAGGGTGGAGGCCACAGCCTCCGATACTCATGCCGCCCAAGGCGGTCGCCCCTCCCTGGCTACGCCACTGCAGTTCAGCAGTGTGTGGTGCATCAACTGCTTCATATTCAGTGTTGTGGCATGCTGAGCCTACTTGACACGCGGCCACACTGCTCTATGAGACCACATGGCAGAGGCAAGAGTACGTGGATTCAGAGGGCCGTTTAGGATGGCATCCGACTAGCTCAAAGGTATGTGAGGCTGTTCTTCCGGGGCAGAAGAGGCAGTTCCAGTGTGTTTGCAGCTTGATACTGTTGCAGAGGGTGTTGCGAGGCTATAAATGCCAATACACCCAATTCAGTGGTAGAGTGCTGATTTCGTAAGCCAAAAACAGCTTTATTTTGTCTGCCTCCAACCTGAAATTGCCTCTGCATCAGTAGGAGTCAATGGGGGAAATACATTCTCCCAAATATTTTTTTTAAATCTCTCACTTTCCTCCTCTAAAATGTTGGCATTTATACAAGGCTCTCCTTAAGCTAAAGACCAGCCTTTGGACCCAAGACTTATTGCCTCTGGTGCCCCTTCGAATGGGCACTGGATATTTGCTTGGGTCTGCTGACGCCACCTCCTTTGGACATGTAGCTAAGGATGAGTCCATTAGTGATCCATTTTCAGAGTGGTCCCTTGGGCCTACGGCTCCTTCACAATGCAAGCTGTGAGCCATTTCTTCCAATGGCAAGGAGTGCATTAGCACATGGATCACTAAGTAATAACTCTAATGACACAGATGCAGGTTAAGCCATTACTTTGTCAGCATTGGCTGACACCGAGGATCGTGCCTGCTATCTGCAGCTTCTGAATTGGGCAGTTGAACTGTCAACGTCTATGGAGACAGATTCCGTTCAGGATTCATTCGCGTTTCAACTTTCAAAAAACATTTTGGGTACCTCCGACACAACTTGATTTGGCTACCTTTTTAAAATTGTCATGTTATATTTTTTTAATATACTTTTTTTGTATAACATGTTTATTAGAAAATTCATGATTTTGATTATCTTGTGCTTTTTTTATTTAGTTTTTCACCACGTTACTGTCCCGACCAAGGAGGAGTGTGATATATGTTCCCTATATGACCCATTCAGGTTCTCCGCTATGCTAGCCTAAATGTGCACATTATAGCCTGCTTTGCTTTGCACATATTACATACAGCATGTTTGTTTTTGAGGTCACAATATTATTCTAGAAATATATTGCACAAGTTTTATTATTCAGAGTTTCTTCCTGGGATTCAATCTGAACATTTCGGACAAGGTCGAACAACATCAAGCCCTGTTTTTCTCTGTGGTCGGTCACTGATATTTAGACATAACAAAGTTATGCTGCTGTTTGCGAGTACGGCATTTCTTATCTTTTAAACGGAGACTTGCTGTCTTGAAAACAGAGACCAGAAAGTACTTGCATAGGAGAGGTCCAAGGCGGATGCGATGGCTCTTCAAAATCTGAGATAAAGACCAATTAACTACAAATGCCAGGTATGGGGTCCGGTACTAATCCCAGAGATCCCTAATATATCACTGTGCTCACATAGCCTCTTAACCGCGGCGGCAATTCTGCAGCAGTGTGATGGTTTAATGGAGTGGGCGGGGTCGCGTTGGCCAACGGACGTGCGCATCACTACGGAGTTACTGCTCTCGACGGTCGTTGGCCGACAGAATCAACGAAGGGGATAGTGAGGGTAGGCTCAGGAATATATAAATATACATATTTAAATATTTCAACATGACTGGGCTTTTCATTGTAGGCAGTTTATTGATAATGTTAATCACATTGTTTAGTTGCATGTGTTTCCTAATTGCTGAACAGTTACTTCATGGTGGAGCACAATAGTTCTAATAAATATTGTAAATCTACCTTCTATTAGGTAAATTGGCTTCTGTGAGGCATCTCTGGCTCAGTCTTGCAAATTTGATTCAAACATTTTTTCATCATTGAATTGCTTCTGATACAAGTGCGACAGCAAGAAAACAACAAAATATGGGAATAAAAATAAATTAATTTTTCAAATCAAGAGAAAAGGCCCGCAGCAAAATGTTCAAATCCAGTTGGTCCCTTGGATTTTTCCTCTGCAGCAGAATTTCCTTGTCCCCATAATCTTATTCACTCCCCTGCAGGTGGAAAGATTTTTGTAAGTGTAGGCAGAATAAAATGTCAGCTGCTAACTGAGCCACTGACTTTCTGCAATGTAGGCCACAGTGGTCTCAGTTTTATGACCTTCTTCATCCTCCACCCTCACAAGAGAAGCGCCAAAGGCAGTGGTGGCTGGTGAGGTTTTTGAGTTGTGCGGCTGGGATTGGTTGGGGTGGGGGCTGGGAGCCCGGCATGTGTTTGGCAGGATGCCAACATTCAAAATAAACGTAGCCCATTGTGTTACCACCCACGATGTCCTCACCAGACACACATTGTGGCAGCCAAATAAATGATCTTTTATTAATACATGATGGTCTGCACCAGCAAAATAATATATCAATATGCAAATTCCGGTCAGGGCTCGCTGTCTCAGTCCCGGTCAATCAGATTTAGGGCTTTACTTATAAGTGTCACAATATATATTACTGATAAGTGTCACAATATCTGTTAGAATTCGGGGTCTTTAGTTGGCACAGGTAGGTACTTGTGACAAATAGGGACCCTGGCCTCTAATCAGGGTAAGGGGTATACACTCTTTAGATAACCCCTGCTCACCCTCTTGTTAGTTTGGCGCGAGCAGACAGGCTTATCAAAGGCAAAGTGTAAAATATTTGTACCCACACTCACAGTAATATAGTGAAAACACCACAAATGGACTCCACACCAGTTTAGAAAAATAGAAGTATTTAATCTAAACTGAACAAGCCCAACATGACGAAAATCCTACATACCCAGTTCAAGGATATGATTTTAAAAGAGTTCTAGGGTTTGCGTCAAAATAATCCACAGTTGCGTCAAGTTTAGCCAAAAGTACCTTTAGATGCGACAAAAGTTCCAAGTGAAAGCTGCAGCGTTGAAAAACAAGCGATGTGTTACTCCTGAGACCCTGGGGAGGCGATGCGCCAACCCCCCTGGACGCAGCAGGCGTGTTATGGTGACTCCGGTCTGTATGGGGAGGGATGGGATACCTGGTATTGATTCCGGTGCACAAGGTTCATTGGAAGCGTCTCACAAAGGTACGATGCGACGATCTTCAGGACGGCGGCGATCTCAGGTGCGGCGGTGATGGGCAGCGCAGCGCCGATCTTCTCCTCTCGCAGCCCCTCGATTCGATGGCTCTGCAACGACTCTTGCAGCGACATGATTAAGCATGGGCTGAAAATTCGTTCTGCTCGCGGAATTTGCGGATATCCCGCGATTTCGCAATCCGCGAATCTCGCTAAATCGCGGTAAAATCCGCGAATCAGCGGGGACGAATTTTCAGCCTAGGACTTACAGGGTTACGGCAGCAGGTACAAAAGTTGAAGCTAATTTTTTGTAACCTTTTACAAAAGGGTTACAAAGAAATTAACTTCAACTTGGGCACCTGCTGCTGTAACCCGTAAGTGCTTCCTGACGCCTCTTGCCTACTTGCAACTATTCTCTGACCCTGCTCTGACCCTTGAAGCAGGGTCACAGAATAGTTACAAGTAGGCAATGAGGCACCTGTCACGAAAATTAAACCTCAACAGGAAGCACTGACAGATATAAAAACAAGCATTTGCAATGCAATAGGTCTCGCATAAGGAAAGTTTGAACTATTGGTCTTGTAAATGACTTTTTTTTTATTTATGTGTTGGTTTTGAAAATAGCTAAATTAATAGCTTTGTCATTTACAATGCCAATAGTTATAACTTTCGCAAATGTGACACCTATTGCATTTGTAATGCAACATGTTTTGTATTTACGTGACTTAGATGTATCGATAGTACAAATTACAATGGCTTTTAAGTTTTTTAAAAGAAATAATACTTAAACAAAAGTGATTTTAATTAATAATGGCAATAGCTTAAACTTTTGTGAAGATTATGTTCAGTGTATTTTATTGTGACGAAAATCCAAAAACAGAAGTGAAATATTAACTTCTTTTTGTGTTATTTGTAATAAAGCTTGAAACATTGAGAGAACATATTTGAACCTGTTGTTCTTGAATGGTTGCGCAGATTGATGCTGGGGTGGCGCTGAGTGGTGCTGTGGTGGTACTGAGTGGTGCTGGGGTGGTGCTGAGTGGTGCTGTGGTGGTGCTGAGTGATGCTGTGGTGGTGCTGAGTGGTGCTGCTGAGTGATAATGTGGTGGTGCTGAGTGATGCTGTGGTGGTGCTGAGTGATGCTGTGGTGGCGCTAAGTGGTGATGTGGTGGTGCTGATTGGTGCTGTAGCGGTGCTGAGTGATGCTGTGGTGGTGCTGAGTGATGCTGTGGTGGTGCTGAGTGGTGCTGTGGTGGTGCTGAGTGATAATGTGGTGGCGCTGAGTGATGCTGTGGTGGTGGTGAGTGGTGCTGTGGTAGTGCTGAGTCATGCTGTGGTGATGCTGAGTGATGCTGTGGTGGTGTTGAGTGATGCTGTGGTGGCACTGAGTGGTGCTGTGGTGGTGCTGAGTGGTGCTGTGGTGATGCTGAGTGATGCTGTGGTGGTGCTGAGCGGTGTTGTGGTAGTGCTGAGTGATGCTGTTGTGATGCTGAGTGATGCTGTGGTGGTGCTGAGTGGTGTTGTGGTAGTGCTGAGTGATGCTGTGGTGATGCTGAGTGATGATGTGGTGGTGCTGAGTGGTGCTGTGGTGGTGCTGAGTGATGCTGTGGTGGCACTGAGCGGTGCTGTGGTGGTGCTGAGTGGTGCTGTGGTGATGCTGAGTGATGCTGTGGTGGTGCTGAGTGGTGCTGTGGTAGTGCTGAGTGATGCAGTGGTTATGCTGAGTGGTGCTGTGGTGGTGCTGAGTGGTGCTGTGGGGGTGCTGAGTGATAATGTGGTGGTGCTGAGTGATGCTGTGGTGGTGCTGAGTGGTGCTGTGGGGGTGCTGAGTGATAATGTGGTGGTGCTGAGTGATGCTGTGGTGGTGCTGAGTGATGCTGTGGTGGCACTGAGTGGTGCTGTGGTGGTGCTGAGTGGTGCTGTACAATTAAAAAGGTCAGGCGGACTTGTAATAAACTGAGGAAGCAGCTAACATCGCTCCCGGATAACGAAGAAATTCGAAACCAATTTAAAAGCACCAACAATAACTTGAGCAAATTGTTGTGGAACGAAAAAAATAATATTCAGCAAGAGCTGTGGACAAAAATCTTTCAGGCACGTAATCAAGCAAACTCCAAGGCATTTTGGAAAGTTATTAATGGTTTGAATAGACCTAACAAATTTGTGGTAGCTTTGCCAATAACGGAAGAGGATTGGCTAACATTCCTCAAAAAAACCCATCATGCCGAACCAGAACTACGCCCTCTGGGTGACACTCAGACAATGAAGGTCAAAAAAGAACAAAAAATTGATCTGGTAAATGCTTTTTTGGACACCGAAGTAGCTAATTTAATAAGAAGACAAAAGGATGGAGCACCGGGACCCAATGGAATTCAGTTTACATTGTATAAAGAAGATCCCGATCTATGGGCTATATGTTTGACAAAGGTGTTTAATGTAGTGGTCCGAACAGGGCAAATACCGGAATCCTGGAGAGGGTCATTAATATTGCACATCTACAAAAAGGGTCACTGGCAACTACCTGAGAACTACCGTTTAATCACTCTCCAAATCACGGATGCAAAGTTATTTGCGGGTCTTCTATTAGCAATTTTATCAGATTGAGTCAAAGTAAAACAAATATTGCCCCCAAATCAAACCGGGTTCATTAAAGGTTTAGGAACTTCAACAAACCTATTAACTCTATCAGTGTTAATGGATAAAGCACTCTTAGCTAAACAGTCTCTCTATTTTTGTTTCGTCGATTTTAAATCGGCATTTGATCTCGTAAACAGGAATTTTTTATGGAAGAAACTTAAAGACTATGGAATTCCGGACTCACTACTAAACCTTATCCAATTATTGTATTCCGAAAACTGGGTCAGGGTGAGGATTGGTGATGGCCGAACATTATCTAATAAAATACCAGTAACACGAGGACTAAAGCAGGGTTGCGTCCTTGCACCATTACTTTTTAACTTATTTGTAGCCGACCTCACCACAGCACTAAATGAAGTTAACTCACATCCACCGAGACTATCAGGAAAACAAATGTCAAATTTGCTGTATGCAGATGACGTGGTGCTGTTGAGTCAGACCAAAGTAGGGCTGCAAAGATTAATTGATCGAACATCGAGGTATGCAAAAGATAACCAAATGGTAATAAATGAGTCAAAGACGAAAAAAATGGTAGTCACAAAGAACAGAAAACAGAAAAATAAATGGATGTTGGAACAAACTCAGCTAGAGCAGGTTAATAATTACCGGTATCTCGGTGTCCTATTTAATGAAAGTGGAAGTTTTCTCCCTCAGAGGAAAGATATTACAAGGAAAGCAAACAGTTTAGTGGCTGCATTTAGAAGCATACAAAAGAAACTAACTACACTGTCATATGGTCCTCTTTTAAAAATCATATCTGTTAAATTATTACCAACCCTGACATATGGCTCTGAAGTTCTAAACGGTAAGGATGCAGAACTAATTAACAACGCAGTGGCGAAAACCTACAAGATACGATTCCAGCTACCATGTAATGCCTCACAAGCACAGGTAAGGCTGGAGTTTGGGATAAATAATCAGCAATATGCCCGGCAAGGTCAAATCCTGAAAGTCTGGAATCGTGTAAAAAAAGACCTGGACAATCAATTGTCTCAAATATTATGGCAAGAAGTAAGAGACAACCGGAAGCTGCAAGCTTGGGCATACTTAAATAAAGCAAAGGAAGAATTTGGAATAATACCGATTTGGGAAAACACAATTACACAGGAAAGCTTCAAAATAACAATTAACAAGCTGACTATTCATCTTTCGCTGGTAAAATACAAAGAACTAATGGTAAAAAGAAGGGACGCATGGCCAAATATAAATGATTACAAAAAAAAACAAGTCCAAAAATATCTTGAAACTCCTTGGTCACAGCAAAGTAAGCAAACTTTTATAAAAGTACGTTTTGGACTCTGGCCAGGTTTGTGCCACCTGCCACCATGGAAGACTATTGAGGACAATACAATATGTAGGTTATGTAGATGTGGTCAAGAAGATATTTTGCATCTGCTATGTCTGTGCCCTGTAATAGAGGTAGAAAGGAAAGTTACCCATAAGAGATTATTTAATGCTAGAGGTATAAGAAAATGCAGACAAGCGATGATGGCATGTCTAAACCCGAATGATGTATTAATGAACTCTGCATTTGTAAATTTTTTATCTGTGATTGCTAAAAATCTTAAGGAAAACATCATTTAGATTTCATTTAAATTATGTAATATTAGAATAATTACGTGCATGGTGTTTTTAAACTTTTTATTGCTTGAAGATATTTTAAAATGAAATTTTGTAAGATTTTAATTAATCAAACAAATAAACTTGACATGACATGAGTGGTGCTGTGGTGGTGCTGAGTGGTGCTGTGGTTGTGCAGAGTGATGCTGTGGTGGTGCTGAGTGGTGCTGTGGTGGTGCTGAGTGATAATGTGGTGGTGCTGAGTGATAATGTGGTGGTGCTGAGTGATGCTGGGGTAGCGCTGAGTGATGATGTGGTGATGCAGAGAGCAGAAAGGCACAAAAATCAGTATAACAAAGGACTGAAGGGCAGAAAAACAAGGGAAAAACTAGTCTAACAGAGGGCAGAAGGGCACAAAAAAACAGTCTAACAGAGGACAGAAGGGCAGAAAAACAAGGGAAAAACTAGTCTAACAGAGGGCAGAAAGGCACAAAAAACGAGTCTAACAGGGGGCAGAAAGACACAAAAACAAGTCTAACAGAAGGCAGAAGGGCACAAAAAACGAGTCTAACAGAGGACAGAAGGGCACAAAAACAAGGGAATAACAGAGGGCAGAAGGGCACAAAAAACGAGTCTAACAGAGGACAGAAGGGCAGAAAAGCAAGGGAAAAATGAGTCTAACAGAGGGCAGAAGGGCACAAAAAACGAGTCTAACAGGGGGCAGAAGAGCAGAAAAACAAGTGAAAAACAAGTCTAACAGAGGGCAGAAGGGAAGAAAACAGGGGAAAAACGAGTCTAACAGAGGGCAGAAGGGCACAAAAAACGAGTTTAACAGGGGGCAGAATGAATCCCGCCCTGCGTGTTTGTCCACGAAGATGCCACCTTTTTGTGCAATACCTCTACTCAACTGGAGTACTTCCTACTGTCTAATCAGTAAGTGCTCCATTGTTGGCTAAATATATAGGGGCAGATTTACAATAACTGGCGCATCCCCAGGGATGCTCCAGTTATTGTGCGCCGCAGCTCCGCCACCCATGGTGCGCCGCATTTACAATGCGACGCACCATGTGGCAAAAATGGCACAGATGCATCACGCATCTGTGCCGTAAAAGCAGCGCATTGCTGGAGCTGCGTCGCAAGCAATGCTGCGTCAAGCCTTGCGCCTGCTTCAAGCAGGCGCAGGGTTTTGACGCAGCATTGGCCTAAAAGTGACTGAGTGAAATTTTGTAGATTTCACTCAGCCACTTTTAGGAGGCGTTCCTGCGCAGGAACGCCCTCCCCTGTGCCAGAACGCCTCCTGATGGCGCGGGGCTTTACAACGTGACACATCTCTCAAATGCGTCACGTTGTTAATACCCAGCACCATGGCGCATCTTTTGTGCTGCCGCTGCGTCACAAAAGTAATGCAACTGCAGCGCAAAAAAGGTGCAAGCGGCTTGTAAATCTGCCCCATAGTGCTTTTACCACACTGTAGCTGCGTAAAGGGCCAGAAGATGTGTCTCCAGTGACCATGTGTGCCTGTGCCTGTGTTACAAGCACTAATGGTCACTGGAGACATATCTTCTGGCCCTTTACACAGCTGCAGTGTAGTAAAAGCACTATACATTTACCCAATGAGGCAGCACTTACTGGATTAGCCAGTAGAAAGTACTCCAGGGCAAATTGGAAAATAATCCGCGATTTTGCGGGAAAATTCTCATATTCGCGGATTTTTTTTGCGATTTCGCTGGGAAATCAGCTAATTCACGAAACGCAAATTCGCAGATTTCACCCATGCTTAGACGTGATGCGGTTCGCAAGCAAGCGGTGCGACGATCTCACCCCGTGGCGACAGGCTCTGCGACGATACTCGCAGCAATGGTACTCGTCCCGCACAGAAGTGATGCGTTCCGCAAGCGAAGGATGCGTCGGTTCTTGCAGCGCCAAAAAGGCACTGCGACGATCTCGATCTTCGCGGCGGCGGGAATTTCCTCGCACTGATTGGGATGTGCTCTGCAAGCGAGCGATGCGTGAAACTTTGCAGATTGTCTTCAGTTTCTTCTTAGCCAGCTTCCCAACAACATGTACAACTTCCAGAAGCACAACAACTGGCCCAAGCACTCTAGGAAGGACAGAACTCTCTCAGTAGAGTTCAGGGGAAAGCTAGGGGGGAAGTCATTTTTTTCCTGGGACTTCTTCACAGGGATCCAGCTCTACTCAGGCCCTTGGAGATCTCTTTCAGCAAGGGGACACAGCACAAAGCAAAGTCCTTCCCCTCTCCTTGGCAGCAAAGCAACTTTAGGTCAGCCCACAAACGCAGCAGTGCAGTCCTTCCTCTTCAGTCTTCCAGATTTCTCCTTGGCAGAGGTTCCTTCTTGATTCCAGGATGATCTAATTTTCTGTAGTCTGGGGTCCTATACTTATACCCCTAAAGGTCTTAGTTCCCTTTGTGCAGGAGGGTTCTGAGCTCGGTCTGAACCAGTTCTGGGTGTTCCTTGAGCACTTTGTTTTCCTGGCTTCTCCTTTTCTTTCAGAGAGAGGGGCAGGGTTGTCAGCCGCCCAGCAGGAGGTGGAGGCAGCATTTTGGTAGGCAGGCACAGCCCTATTCAGGCACAGGTTCTACCCCCTCCCACCACTCTAGATGCAGATGGAGCTATTCAGCCTAGGGATGGCCCGCTCAGCCTCTCGAAGCCACCCAGCCCCTGTCACTCACAAACCAGACAGTCAATTCACAAACAGGCCAAGGCACACAGAAAGGTCAGACTAGAGAAGAACCACTTTATAAAAGTGCTGTTCTCAAACACAGGATTTAAAAACCATCTTTCCTAAAAGATGTGTTATTAAATTCTGAGTTCAGGGATACCAGACTTTGATGTCCTATCTTGCTCCTATGGGAAGATATGCAGGTAACCACTGTACACAGCATTCCCTATTATAGCCTATGGGCAAGATAGCCTTACAATAGTGAAAAACTAAAATGGCTGTAATTCACCACCAGAGCATGTCACCTGCACTAGTACATGCTCTACCTTTCACATACACTGTACCCTGCCCAGGGGGGTAACTTGGGCCTTCCATAGGGGTGTCTAATGTGTACAGAAAGGGAAAGGTTAGGCCTGGTCAATGGGGACACTGGCCAGGTTGACATGGCAGTTCATAGACTGCACACAGGCACTGCGGTGGCAGGCCTGAGACACCATTTTAGGGCTACTCATGTGGGTGGCACAATCAGTGCTGCAGGCCCACTAGTACCATTTGAATGACCACCAGCCCTGGCACACTCAGTGCAATTTATTAGGGATTTCCTGGTAATACAAATACGCCAATCATGGATAACCAATTACACTTACAATTTACTCAGGGAGCGCTTGCACTTTGACACTGAGCAGCAGTGGCAAAGTGCCCAAAGCATCTAAACCAGAAAAAACGAAATCCAGCACAGCATCAAAAATACCAGGGGTAGTGGAAAAAAAGACAGGGGAAACCATGCCAAAGTTTGCTAGGTCTAACACGTGTCCCCTCCAGCTGAAAATGGGGAGAACTTCCCACCCTCTTGGGAGTTCTCTTCACTAAGGCGAAAGAATCTGGACAGACCATCAGCATTGGTGTGTTCTGTACCGGGGTGGTGTTCCACCGTAAAGTCCATTCCCTGTAGAGAGATGGACCACCTCAACAGTTCTGGGTTCTCACCCCTCATTTGCATCAACCATCTGAGGGGCCTGTGGTCTGTCTGAACCCGGAAGTGGGTCCCAAACAAGTAGGGTCTCAGCTTCTACAGAGCCCAGACCACAGCAAAAGCCTCCCTTTTAATTGCACTCCACCCCTGTTCCCTGGGAAGTACCCTCCTACTAATAAAAGCTACAGGTTGGTCCCAGCCCTCGTCGTTGATCTGTGAGAGTACTACTCCCACACCATGCTCTGAAGCATCTGTCTGCACTATGAACTCATTGGAGAAGTCAGGTGCCTTGAGCACAGGCGTAATGGACATGGCAGTCTTCAGGGCATCAAAAGCAGTTTGACAGGTACCGGTTCAATTCACTCTCCTGGGCTGCTTCCTTGCAGTCTGCTCTCTCAAGGGGGCAACGATGGTGCCATATCCCTTGACAAACCGGCGATAATACCCGGTGAGACCTAAGAAGGCTCTCACCTCTGTCTGGGTCTTGGGGGGCTCCCAAACCAGAATGGTATCAATCTTTGCCTGTAGGGGCACCACCTGGCCGCTCCCTACCTGGTGTCCCAAGTACACCACAGATCACTGCCCTATCCGGCACTTACTGGCCTTGAAAGTAAGGCCTGCCCTTTGTAGAGCCTTCCACACTTCACAGAGGTGTTACAAGTGTTCTTCCCATGTGAAGCTGAACACTAAGCATGGGCGGAAAATCCGTTCCGCTCGCGGATTTTGCGGATTTTTGGTAAATTTGCGATCCGCGAACGCTCGCGAATTTACCGGAAATCCCCAAATTCGCACACAGCGGATTTTTTTTTCTTGGTGATACAATTTTGCGGCGTAAGTTCGCAATTGCGAACATGTAGGTGCGGCCGGCAGCAACAATCTCGCACTCGCGAAATTACAAAATTTGCAATTCTGCACAAGAAATCCACTAGCAAGCAGCATAGACCTTCTGAAAATGATGATTTTTTATCAGAATAACTCCTCAGGTTGACATTTGCCTGCCCTTTTTTGGATTTGAGGCCTTTTGACTTTCTATGGATCACTTTTGGATTAGAAATCAACTTTCACAAGTAAGTTTGTTTGGGGCATTACATTTGCTGTTCTGCAGAAAAACGAGTTTTGCTAAACTGAAAGCACTCAGCAGGTGCAAAAGTTCCAATTCATCATTAGTAACCATTCCCTGTAGTGCTTCCTGACTGGGGCCCCTCCAGAGTTCAGTTGCTAGTTGCAACAATTGTATGACCCTGCTCTGACCCTCACAGCCGGATCATAGATTAGCTACAAGTAGGCCACAAAGGTCCTGGAAAAAAAATTTGCACTGCAACAGAAAGCAAATTACAGATAAGGAAGCAGGTGCCAGACTGGGATTTTAAAACAGTGACACATTAATAAATCAACCCCAAATTAATTCATGTCAGTTGAAGCAGGGCAGGTGTGCTTGCTTTTCCCCCCCATAATCTACAGTGATGATGATGAACCAGAGGGTGGCATTGATGTACCAGAGGGTGGCATGGGTGAAACAGAGGGTGGCAGTGTTGAAACAGAGGGTGCTGTGAACCTGTGATGATGAACCAGACGTAGAAACAACATAGTCGCGACCGTTGCGTGCCGACAAGTAAGTTCGCAATTGCGAACTGGTACAAAATCCTCGCGAACTGGCAGAAACCCTTGCGAACACTATAAAAACAAAAAAATCCGCAAATTCGCGAGAATTCGCGGATTTTGCGGATTGCGAGTTCGCAAATACACAAATTCGCGAACGCCAGATTCGCAAAATTCGCCCATGCTTACTGAACACAGCAATGTCATCCAGGTATGCGGCGCTGAATTCCTCCAGCCCGGCCAGTACCTGGTTGACCAGTCTCTGGAATGTGGCAGGGACGTTGTTCAACCCAAATGGCATGAAACAGAACTGGAAGTGCCCCTCTGGCGTTGAGAACGCATACTTCTTTTTGGCCCCCTCAGTTAAGGCGATTTGCCAGTACCCAGATGTTAAATCAAACGTGCTGAGGTACTGGGCAGCTCCCAACCGATCTATGAGCTCATCAGCTCTGGGGATGGGGTGTGCGTCAGTCTTGGTGACCGCATTGAGCCCACGGTAATCCACACAGAACCAGAGTTCTGGAGTGGCACCGGGCGCAGCAACTTTTGGCACTAAGTCCACTGGGCTAGCCCAGGGGCAGGTGGAGGGCTCAATTACCCCTAGCGCCAACATCTTGGAAACCTCTTCCTTGATGCTGGCCCTGTAAAATTTCTGTTTCACAGGGAGAATATCTCCAGTGTCCATGTCATGGACACACCAATTGGTGACACCTGGGGTCAAGGACAACAGGGAGGCAAACTGACCCAACACCTAGCAACAGTCTCTCTGCTGTTCTGGGATCAGGGTGGGCAAGAGGACCACACCATCCACTGACCCGTCTTGCTCCTTAGCTGCCAGGAGGTCAGGAAGAGGGTCACTTTCCTCTTCCATTCCAGCATTTGTAGCCAGGAGCATTGTCACATCAGACCTCTCAAAGTGGTGTTTGAGGCCGTTAACATGCAAGACCCTCAGGGGCTGCCTGGGAATCTTCAAGTTAACCAGGTAGGTTATTTCGCTCTTGTGCTCCACCACCTCATATGGCCCAGTCCACTTGTCTTGGAGCGCACAAGGCTCCACTGGCGCCATCACCCACACTTTCTGCCCAGGTTGAAATTCGACCAGAGTGGTATTTTGGGCATACCATCTTTTCTTTTCTTCCTGGCTAGCTTCTAGGTTCTCCTGAGCGAGTTTCCTGAAGCATTGTGTCTGGTTGCGGAAGGCCATCACCTAGCTGAACACATCCTGGGGGGTTTACCCGCGGGATTTCTCCCACCCCTCCTTCACCAGTGTGAGAGGTCCTCTAACAGGGTGGCCATATAGAAGTTCAAAGGGGCTGAACCCTAAGGACTTCTGAGGCACCTCCCTGTAGGCAAACAACAGGCATGGTAGAAAGACGTCCCACTTCTGCCTCATGGGCTCCGCTAGGCCCATAATCATACCTTTCAGGGTGTGGTTGAACCTTTCAACCAGCTGTTTCCTAGAGGGTGGTAAGGAGTGGTGAATTTATAAGTTACCTTGCTACTTCGAGTGAAATCACACCCGACCACTGTGCTCTGTTGCAGGAAAAAGTTTTCCAATTTGTTTTTCAACCAAAATATAACTTGTTTTTTCAAAATAAGAATTTTATTCACTAGTGCAATAGCTTTTTCAGAAACTGAATGCCTTATCTTAGTTTTTAAACATTCATTTTTTCATAGATTTACATATTCATTATTACATTCATGGGCAATTAACAGCCAGAGGTTGAATTAACAAAACGAAAATACTATTTTTTCAGGCATAAACATTGTATCCAGTTTTCATGAATGCCTGATGCATTTCGAGCCCAAGATGGCTCTTCTTCCGGGGCCTGAAATCTAAACAAATGGGACACTCTTTTTGAGTTAGGTTGTGAGACAAGCATGGGGCCATGTAATATGCATTTGAAAATCTTAACGTCATTGTGCACCAAGAAATTAAAATAATAGATAGGAGTGACATAAAACCTCCACCTTGTGCCCGATTTACCCTAGTGTTGAATGAAGCTGCAAATGGAGCTTACCCTCCTGGTAGTTCAATGCCACTTTCTCACGTTCTAAAACAATGGGTATGAAAATTATAAAAAAATCTACACTCTTAACGGCCATCTCGCAAACACTAAGGCTTGCGCAAAATTCAAAAAAACTCACCCTCGGTTAATTTGTTGCTCACTTCCTGTTCTGCTGCTAATACTCGTGGTTCCGCTGAAAGAGCAGAAAACAAAGCGACCTTAGAATGCCTAATCTACAACCCGGTGGATCTACAACAACGTAGCCAAACTCATACTAGCGCATACCTCAATTACACCGTCCGCATTTTCTACCGCCTGTTCCCAAAGTTTCACTCGATCAAGAAACTGCTGTCAATTAAACACAGCTGTAGCCTCCATCTTTACGCTGCCTCCATAAAGCTATCAAACAATCCGGACCCTACGTGTCCTTGCCACGTCATGGAAAACACTAGAAAGCTGACCTGATAGTGAGAGAATGCTGCCGATGTACGTAAAACACAAGCCCGAAGCTGCCAATCACTGCGCTGCTATACGCAAGAAAAACACTGACCCGTGAGTTAGTAAATAGAAGAACGGCTTGATTAGCAATCCTATAATCATGTCCTTCGCGTTTACAGCACCAGTTTCTCACAAAATTCTGGACGCTTTCCAAAGATCAGTACGGAATGATTTTCAAAAAATCAACATGCAAAAAGCCAAAAAGAATAATCTTTCAAATCAGGATAGAAATATTTTGAAATCATTACAAGAAAACACCGAAATTTCAATCCAGAAAGCAGACAAAGAAGGGGCAATTGTGGTGATGAATAAGAAATTTTACATTGACAAAGTGGAAGAACACGTCTCAGATACCTTGACCTATTTACAACTTGACAAAGATCCAACAGAAGAACTTAAAACAACTCTTCAAAATATTCTGAAAAATTCTTTTGAGTTGGGGCATATTTCATCAACCACTAAGCAGTTTTTAACAGTGGAACATCCCAGGAGACCACGTCTCTATATGCTCCCCAAAATCCATAAGGACTTAAATAATCCACCCATGAGACCAATAGTGACAGGGTGCGGTACCATCTTTGAACCCCTTGGGCACTATATAGATCAGTTTCTTCAACCTTTTGTCCAACAGTGGCCTTCATATGTAAAGGACACAACCGATTTTCTACTGAAACTGCAGACTACATCAGTGGACAGAAAGATGCTGCTTTGTACAATAGATGTAAAATCTTTGTATACTTCTATCCCACATCAGGCAGGCCTGGAAGCTGTAGAATGGGCCCTGTTGTGCCAACTCACTATTAGAGCAGACAAAGTGTTTATTTTGGAAATTCTTCACTTCTGTTTGTATCACATCTACTTTCAATTGGAGGAACGGTTCTTTTTACAACAGAACGGAACATCAATGGGTTTTGCAGGGGCTCCTGCATATGCGAACACTTTTATGGCAAAGTTCGTAGCTTGATAGCATAATAATAGCGTTGGTGCGATTGAAAGCAGACAACAACGTGCAGGCGCTGCTAAATGTGTCCCGGTGTTTGCAAATGACATCGGGACGAATTTTTTCATATTTTTCAGTGGGGCCCACCTTCTTGGCAGTGTGGATGGCATCCACCCTGTGAAAATAGTGAGTGGACACCGTCCACCTGCGTGTACCCCCAACTCGTGCCCTGGTCCTTGTAGAGGATCATATTGTCAATAGCCCTTGGAGCATCTTCCAGACTAATTGATCCCAGTAGACAAATTGGCAGACAAATCCCCCCCACCCTTTATGAGATAGTTGGGATGTCTTCAGGACAGCAATCATCGATACCTTCTTTTGTTTGGGTACTTTGGTTATAGTCAGCGCTGTGTAGGAATTTTTTCACTAAGCACCAGCTACATTTTTCTTCTTACCTGTCTAAACTGCCACATCTTGCATACTTTCCTGTGCAGGAAAATTCGGTTGGGCTGACCTAAATCAAATGGAGATAGCACCTCTGTGACCTGGCGGCCCTGTGACAGTTGAACTGCCGGGTTAAAGGTCTCTGAGCACTCTGCCAGCTGAGTTTTAGCTGCTGTAAACCTGGCGATTCCCCCACTTCTCAACTAAATAGGGCAGGTACAGGCGACCCGCTAATTTACGATGAGACTCCCACTTTGTCAAAGTGTAAATGAAGCCCTGAGTTTGGTATTATAATATTACAAAGAATATTAATAAGCAAATACGTCGTTAGGAAACATGGTCCTGCAGCGCTAAGCGCTATGGTTATATTATATTTTACTTCACTAAAAAATATTAGGCATTCCTGTCCCCAATAACCTGTATATGATGGTATGTAGAGGGAGTGGGCTGCGCTGTCTTAGCGAATGGTCATTGATAGCAATCAAGCTCAGTATAGTACCAACAGATCATACTAGTGCAGGCTTCGAACAGAAATATGCAGCTCTAGTCCCTCCACTATTTCACTGCTCCCACTGCTACATGGGGGCTGAGGTATAAGCTTGGGTCACGAGGACAACTTTTGCAGCCGCTCTTTTGTAAGGTGGCCAATAGAAAGTAGTGGGAAGGAGGTGCAATGCAGGTAGATTCACAATATGTTTGTGTAACTTCTGATTCATACTTTAAATTGACTCTCTCCTACCTCACATGGCGGCGGGCGTGGGAGTCTTGGAGAAAGTGACTCAGTTTTTAATATGGGAGTATTCCACCCTTCTTCACTCTCAAGACAGTGAGCGCCACTTGCTTAAATAACCTGTTCACATGCTCCCTACATAAAACTGTGCATGTTTAATGCCTCTTTTATGAGTCTAACACCTGAAAAGTTATATGCACTATTTCCCAATAAATATTAGTCCAGTGGTTACTCCCGAGTCTGGTTAACGAGTTCTTTTGTTTGGCTGCGCCACATGAAGCAGTAAAGAGGCCCTTCTAATTGCACCTGGAAGACAGAGCACATTAAGGAGGCATAGAGCTATGTTTAAGTCTAAATATGAAATATAATTTATTTTTTGGGGGTGAGTCATGCTTCAGCGACCCAGGGCGGGATTGCCAGGTTGGTTCTTATTGAATGACGTATTTTGTACCAGTCAGGTCTTTCAATGTATCCGGCTCAGAGACAAAATCTGATGCAAGGGGTGGGGAACCGAAAAATAGAAACAGAATAGTCGTGGTATCCCTCGGACCTGGTAAACCCTTCCAGCCTCCTAATCCATGCAAGTTAGTAAAGGTGTTCTGGGCGTGGGTTCCCTAGAAATGACGACAAGAGTGAAAATAACTGCATGGCCTACGGCCACATGGCCTCATGTTTGAATGTTTGTTGTAATTCGTTGTACCTGGCCACAGACACCCTCAATTAAGAAGCAATCATAATTTGCAACGCTCGCTGTGCTTTTTTTAATTTTTTTATCAAATTCTACCTACAGTCACATCATCTTGTACACATACTCTTGCTTTAGGCTGCTTAAGCCGTATTAGCTGCTCGGAGATACCTTGAAGTGTATTATATTTTCCAAGAATGATATGCCTTATATCTGATAAAATGGAGGGCATTGTTTTGAAATGATTTAAGAACAAAATAAATACGTTTGAAAATGGTTTCAGCATCATTCAGTTGAGGGCATGGCTGTCTTTAGGTTAGCTGCGCTCTACCTAGGAGAAAGAATTGAACGAAACACTTTGCAAAATGGTTGTTTGGAAGTCCTAAGTGGGCGATTTTTTGGAACACTTGCTGAGGCTGGAAAGGTTGTTATGACCTTTTAACTTCCGGTTAAATGGTCAGAATGATCCATTTGAAAGTCAAGATACCAAGATTGGCTATTCATAATTGCCCAATTGCAGGAGGTCGTAAATGAAGAATTTCTTGGCAAGTAAGAGGGGTGGAAGCTTTTATGTGGTCCCATATCAGACTTTCACACAAATCTAACTTTGATAAATAACAGGGTTGTGGCTCTAGAAATGAAAATAGATTGCTTCTTTTGTGATAGGAGAGCAGGTGTAAATGAATGCACTTCACTAAAGTAGAAACATATGTATGTGTGTATATGGTATTGCTATAGCGTGAATCTAGCCAAGAGGCAGTAGAACCCCTACGTAGTCCCAGACAAACATAAAGTCAACCAGTGATAGGAGAGGAAGCTGGAATGTGATGGTTAATGCTTTGTATGTAGTGCTCTTTAAAGAGGTGGTCTTTATGGCATGTTGTTCCAGATCCTGAGTGCATAGGAGAAAACGACATGCTGTCTTGTTTTTTCTTTTTTACACTTCTTAGTCTGAAGTCTGATGGTGTCCTGGTTCTGGGTGTGTAGAGAACCACCAGAGATTGAAGGACCGGGTTTTAGAACCCATGGGCGTCAGGGAAAACTCCCCTGCCTTGGCAAACAGAGACACGGGATACTTCTTGATGACGTCAAAGACCAAAGTTTATTGGCTGCAACCAGGAACAGAGATCTTCGAAGCACAACACGGGTGGTTCGCTAGAGACTGCACAAATTCAATGAGCGGAGCATGGTCTTTTATGCCAAAAATGAAGCCTCAGGCAACATTCCAAATTAGCATTGGGTTCATACAAACTGACCAATAGAAATGTGACATTTTGAAAGTAACGTATGACGACAATCCCACTTTCTGTTGTCCAGCCCACCAGAAATGACCAAGCACATTCCAATATTCTTGTTCGCTCAGGCCGGACAAACCCATCATAAAACCCTCAACCCAAATCAGTGATTATGTCGTAAAGGAAGGAACAGAAACAGATTGGAAGCAAGATAGAAAGGTGGGTGCAGTGTACCATAAACTTGGGCATGTCCTGCTCTTTGATCTTTATCTGACCAGCTGCTTAACAAGGAACTGGCTCAGCGAGGTCAGCCTCGGGCAAGGGAGTCAGTTCGGCCAGGTCATCCAGAAGTCAGCTAAGGTGTACGTGTCTCAAGGACTCGTTCGGCCGCAGTCATCGGCCTATGTGAGGGCAACCACACAAAATGGCTGCCGTACACAAAATGGAACCCGAAGGTTCAAACGAAATCCCCGAATACGTAGTGTTCTCACAGATCGAATAATGCGAAAACACTCGTACACACTACACTCGTCATTTGCGGTCTGCTGACACCAAAATCGTCTATTTCCGACGACCTTTATTGAACGGGTTCGGAACCACCAAACCTCACTCACAAACCATGGAACTACAAGATGGTGAGCTTGTTTGCAAGATAAGTGAGGATGCTGGTCCTAATGGCTCTGTTAACGATGCTGCTGGTTTTAAAATGATGTGGGACAGCAAAGGGATACAGAATAAAGAAAAAGTTGAATGCAGTACAAAGAAATTATGCATGAAATCGCTAGTAAGGCCCACATACAGATATAAAGACAGACAGATTTTTTTTTTAATTAGGCAAGCCTAGGTGAAAACCTAACAGTCAAACTCATAATGAATACTGACAGCATCCCACTAGAAAATCTAAAGACAAATGGACAGAGTCTCACGAGGGAAATGGAAGTTACTCCCAATGAAAATAAGGAAAAATATCCTCTGCAAAAGCCAGAAACCTGGAGGTTTTACAGACAAATCACAAAAACTGTTAATAGATTCCTCAAATGCAACATGGTGCAATCATGGTTATGTTTGCACTGGCAAATCGCATTTATGTAATTAATAAGGCATTTACATTCACCATTTTCTTAAGGTAACAGAATTCTACAATCTTCTCCCTCAGCACACAAAACCTTCGGAGATGATCAACATAAAACATACCTTTATTAATGGCTCATTCACTTCAACACTTCCAGGAGAAGTCCTTGAAAATGATAATTTGGGTACATGGGGGAGTTTCATTCTCAATATATTCTTTCTAAAAATGTTGTACTTCACTATTACAGTTGAGTCAGTCACTTGGTATTCTGCACAGGCAAGGGATGGAGCAAATTTACAGAGAAACACTGATGGGAGGAGTAGTGAGCAGAACAAGTTGAATATATCATCAGAAACTACATCCATATTAGAAATAATGGCATTGCATGTGAAAATGTTGCATAACTAATTGTCTCATTATCTACTTTTCTAAATGACTTAGGACATTTGTTTTAGTGGCTAGATCATTAATTCACCAGTTACGACTCTATGTATTATATAAAAAACCAATTATGAGAAATAATTTTCCACGAATTTACAAATGTTTCATATTTTCAAAACCGTTACCACAGCCCAATATGAAAAGGGAGAGCGATTGCCCAAATGCTACCTTATCCTATAGCATACGTTGGTACCCTTACTGTAAACAAGATTCAAGTAAATTTAGGAAATATTTAACGTTGCAGGGATGAAGTGTTAAATCTTGAGGAGAATCCACTGTAAGATTTATACCACCACAAGGATACGATGGTGGAGGAAATTCTGCCAGTGACTTCTACCCAGGCTTTTGGACTTTCTTTTAAAAATCCGCTGATTTTATATTGCCAATAACCTCTAAATGAATCCCTTAATTTCTGGGCACCACAGGTGCAGAATTATTCAGTAACAACAATGGATAAATCCAGGATCACAGTGCCTGGCAGCTTAATCTGGGTTAGAATCTATTCATGCTGAACTTGTTCCATGGCACATCAACTTTTGGCAAACTCCATACTGCCAAGCAATCATGTAATGTAATGTAATGTATGTGTTCTTGTAAAGCGCACTGCTGCCCTGAGGCATCGTGGCGCTGTAGACCGCTGGGGAACCCATCCTGGCTATCCCTGTGAGATGGTCCCTACTGGGTATCTCCAAGGTGAAACCAGGCATCCCCGGCGAATGTGGGGGGCCGTTGTAGAAATGAGGCAAGCTAATGCCCATAGTTGCCGAGTGTGATCCCTGCTTAGAGTAGGCACCCAGGCGAGAATTATCGAGTCCACTGACCCTGGTCCACGACCCTGCCGGGTCGGGAATTGAACCCTGGTCCTGGGCCATTCTCTGCTTCCGGGTCTGCCGCCTCTAACCAGTGAGCCACACCACGCCACATCATCCTACGACTACTATCTCACCATGCATATAAGACTATCTGCATTCCTGAAATACTACTTACTCTGCTGTGGTGCACAAACACTTTTCTCAGGATTTCCTTCAAGTGCTACAGCTAATGCTGAACTCTTCCGCTGCTTCTAAACACTGAGGGGCCAATTCCGATCCCGTCCGGAAGGCCTTCGAATCTGGTTTGGCAGTAGCGGATCCAACTCAGAGACTTATTTTCCGACCGAGTCGTACACAGGTCAAAGTACAATGCAAATGAATGCTTAAGTGCCGACCGACCCGTATCCGGTTACGAACCGCTCCTTAACACCCTTATGGACACGATTCGTACCGGGCAATGGAGACAATTCACAACCGAGCGAGTACGATGCACAAGTCGGACAGCCAAATCGAGCGGAAACCTTTGACTTGCAACACTGGAAGCTGCCTTTGGGGCGCTGTATAGGGCCCCCTTGCACCCGTAGCCTTACGAATCGGTCACCGGGGAGACCCAAGGGTCCCCCCTACACATGCATGTACGGTGCGGATGGCACCAATGCTTACACACTACAGGGGGTGCCCTTGTTTGCAACATACCCATTCGGTCAATGGCATCGTACTCGCTCGGTTGGACTCCAGGGGCAGGCTCGGTCGGAAAACCCTCCGGATCCGACTCGGACAGAGGGCTTTCCCAACAAGATCGGAATCGGCCCCTGTGTGTGAAATCCTATGTGTCTAATTCCTTCATTCTCTGCTAGAACTCAGGCACCCCAACCAGGCCCCAGCTACTGACTGGCCCACAGAAACTGTATGATTTCAGTATTTCAGCCACTTACATCAGCATGAGAAGAAGGTAGAAGACCGTGGGCATTTGCCTAAAGAACACCTGAAGGGACTCAAGGAAGCTCTAACAACACAAAATGTCCAACTATCCCAGTAGCCCACCTATATCCATTCATCATGCAAGGTACTGAGAACTATGTGCTGTGGAAATTGATGAAAATAATAATACAGTAAGGATTGCCACCACTTTAGCCAAAACGCGCCCTGGTAATATAGTACACATATTAGACCATCTTCACCCAGATCTAAAGAGAGATCTACCCTCATTTGTATGGAGGAATGAAATGACCAAAAAAGTAAACCAGGGAGTGTTCCAGAACAATTTTTTATACTCTCCTTAAAGTGAATCGATGACCTGCGAATCTGTCAATCTCGGTTGGTAAACAAGATATAAAACGATTAAGTGGACTCCCAGCACAAAGATATACAGCATTGACGTATATGCTTAGATGATAAAAGTGCATATATGCCTAATAACAGTCACCAAAAGGAAGAGTATGTAAACAGTATTTTATTATTATGAATGTTCTACTTGATAATCAAAAAAGCATATTAAAATATTTAAACAGTGAATTCAAGAAAGCATATTATAATAGTGTGTATTGTATGAAATAAGAGGGATTGAAGAAAAAACTCGAATTGGGCTGATTTTTACAGTTATGTATATAGATGCGGGCAATGTTAATTCTTTTTACCACATTGACACGCATTTCCCTCCACATCACACGTGAGATACTTGTTGCACAAAAATGTACAGATAACTGGATGGTAATTACGTAAGTCCGTAGCTCTGAGAAATATAAAGTAGCTTTTTGGAAACATCTGTGAATCTTTAAAAAAACGTATGTTTTTAGATTTTTGCCTAGTTTGCACTACATGTCTTTGGTGACTCTCCTGATATCTGCCATTTTAGTTAGGAAATCCACTTTTTAACACTAGCATACAGCCAATGGGTCTGATTCACAAAGGTAAACTTGCACTTTTGTGTAAGTTTACAATTGTTTGCTATTCATAAGGTATTTTACTAATTGTATCTTAAGAGTGCGTATTCTATGCACATAAAAAATATAGGACTGACCTATCTTTTTATGCATGGAGACTCCGCAGTCATAAATATACTACTAATAAAATACCTTTGTGACTATCAAGCAGCCGTAAACATATGCAAAAACATACATTCACCTTTGTGAATCAGGCCCTATGAGTGCACACAACAAGCACTTCTGATGGAAGCAAGTGAACTCTCCCAATTTGAGTTTGGGGAGGCAGCAGACAAGGTCCTTGCTTGGAAGTTAAAAGCTGACAAGCACGCAATTATATCAGAGAGATAAGGGTGGAGGGTGAAGCTGTCCCCAGGGTTTCTAATTTAGACATCGGGGGGGCATTTCAGGATTTCTTTCAGAAAATATACAAGGAAGATATTAGGGCAGACCACGAAGGGACAAAAGCCTGGCTTAATACAGTCTCTCTACCTAGACTGTCACCGGACCAAAGCAGGCGGTTGGAGGCAGAAATCTCGGAAGAAGAAGTGAGTAATGCTATCAGTCACTTGAAGCGGGGGAAGGCGGTTGGTCCTGATGGTCTACCAGGGGAACTCTACCGCTCCCTCCGCGGGGCTATTACCCCATTCCTGGTAACTGTTTTTAACAGCATTTCGATAGAGGGAACGGATCCTCCAAAATCATGGAGTGACTCTCCGGGTATTCCACCTCGCCTTAAGGACAGTCTTGCAATGCCTTTAAGGGACGCCAGGATAGTGAGTTGGGGAGACTTGTAGTTAGGGGGTTCTATGCTTACTTGGGATGATTTGTTGGAGAAAGTTGGGTCAGGCCTTTCTAGATTCAAGTACTTGCAGTTGAATAGCTGGGTCCAAGCACTATGTAGTAAGAGGGTCCCTCTGGGTAAAATTAGCAATTTGGAACATCAGCTGGTGATAAAACCGGGGGGCGGCAAGGAGATTTCTATTTGGTACTGGATGCTTCTGGAGGAGATTGATGGAAATTTTAAACTCCCGGATGATCTATGGGGCAGAGAGATCGAGATCCAATGTGAGCAGCTGTGGATCGATTCGTTTAATCTCCTGTATAAAACTGTAAAACCAGCTTGGCTGAGACTAAATCATCTCTTCACGGTACATCGCGCTTATATGTCTCCCCTAAAGTTATCCAAGTACCAGCCAGGGAAAAAATGTAATAAATGTGGCCTGCCATAGGCATCTGATGTTTATATGTTTAAGGACTGTCAGGCTAAAGCTTGCTTCTGGGAGGAAGTGAAGGCCTCTTTGGACTCTATCCTCAAAATCTCCTTGAATATCACTCTTCCACTAATCATTTTTGGAATGGATGACAATATTCGTGGCCACACAAGATCTCTCCTCTTTTACGCGATCCTTTTGGCAAGGAGACAAATCTGTATGTTTTGGGTTGATTCAGCTGCGCCAACACATGCTGATTGGCTTACGTTCCTCTACCAAGTCTCCAGGGTGAATATGGTCAGATCATGTAGCAAACAGAAAGTAGCCTTCTGGGAACCGTTGGTACTGTGGAATTAGGATTTCCGTTTTTTTTCTTTTCGTTTTTTTTCCCCCCCGGCTCCGATGATTATGCCTGAAATACTCCACGGACCTTCGGGTTTGGTTCCCTTCGGTAAATATCGTGGTCCAATAGGTGGTAAAACAATGGTATGGAGTCACCTAGCTAGCCCTTAAAACGCTGGTAACTTCTTCCGCCATTAATATACCTGTGCCTTGTAGCGAGAGATATGAGCCTAGTGTTAGGGGCTCATGCTCATGCAGACAAGTAAAGGTGGTTTGGAGTTTTTTTTCCACCCTTGAGGGTTAAGGCAAATGAGGACAAAAAAACCGAAAAAAAAAAACCAAGCACTTCTGATACACTTTATATGCTTGTGTTCTCTTAGTGTTCTCCAGGGAAGACCTGGATTTGGCAGTTCGGGCTGGACTATTCCCATGAGGAAAAGGGTCAAGACTGATTTGCATGTGGCTGGGTCCAAACTGGAGTGGTGTGGTGAAGAAAAGAATGATGGATTATACACCCATATCAACGTGACTGGGGATGAATGTTTGCATTGTTCAGCATTCCGACCATTATTTGATTCTTATGCCCAAAGTGCTCACTGCAACACTGGAATCAAGCTGGCCATGGATGATGAAGGGTGATGCCCCGTAACTGGTCCCAGAATGCTTGTTTCTGGTCCAGGGAGGACCTGGCTTGTCAGTTCGGGCTAGACTGTTCCCATGAGGAACAGTGTCAAGACTAATTTGCATATGGCTGTGTCCAAACTGGGGTAGCGCACTGGTGAGCAAAAGAACGATGGATTATACCCAGATCTTTGTGATTGGGGTTGAATGTTTGCATTGTGAGCATTCTGTCTATTATTTGTTTATTTTGTTTTTGTGTTCTCATGTGGAGCATATTAAGTAGAGTGCAGAGGGTAATAGAGAATGTTACACCATCAATATGTTGACACTCTTTCTCGCCATTGCAAAACCAGACGATTGCTCACTGATCCTAAATGCTATTTTATTTTTTATTCACTCTATTGGTTTATAGGTGCAATCAGTGTAAATAGCAGCGATAAACTACAGTCCAGGTAACATGAGCACAGATCTATACTTAGGGCAGATTGGATCTCGGCCAGTGGGGTCATTAAGAGAGCACCTACTCATTTTGGATGAAGCAAATGGTCAAACAACCTCCCCCATCTTCTCCACCCATCTGAACCAAGCCCTACCAAACACCCTGTTGCCAGGGAAACAATTCAAATGCTATTTCGTCTATCCTATGATAAGAATAAAGGAAAGAGTCTCATCATGGTAAATTCCCTGCAGGGCTCAGGGGGTAGGCACACCAATATCCTGTTGAGGGTCAACCCAGATATCGTCCTTGGTACCTGACCCTCAAAGAGCCTCTTTCTGGAATAGGAATTCTGTCAATAGCATAATATTTAAAATTTTCAGAAGCCTGGCATCTTTATTGTGGCATTCCTAAAAGTGCCTCAAAATAGGACATTTGCGATCGCTCTCATGTGCTCCAAAATTTGTGTTAGGGTATGTGAACTAAGATGTTTGTAATCTAAACTGATTATAAAATATGAAACCAGGTATCCAACAGGTTTAAATAAGGATGAGGAATTATCCGTTCACTTCGGTTAACAAATTTAACTTATAATTAGCTAAACTCTGAAGGGTTTTGATTAGGGGTGGGCGGACATTTCCGTTCCGCCCACGGAATGTGCGGAAATTTGCAACTTCTGCAAAGAAGGCAGAAAAATGGGGCAAATTTCCGCACATTCGCGGGAGGAACAAAAGTTGGCCGCCTGCCCGCCCGCTTCCCGCCCTCCTTATTAAATTATATTTAAAGGCTAAAATACAACTTAAATAAAACTGACCTTGTTGCGCCACAAACTTCCCCATCGCGGCTTCATCTTGGAAACTGCGCATGTGTGGGAGCCTGCCCATGCGCCATCCTGGCGAGGAATGCGCATGTTTCCAAGATGAAGCCGCGATGGGGAAGTTTGCGACGCAATAAGGTAAGTTTAATTTAAGTTGTATTTTAGCCTTTAAATATAATTTAATAAGGCAGGCGGTACGCGGGCGGCAAGCGGGCGGTGGGCGGGCTCGTGTAATTGAAATATCGAGGAGAGGCACGGAGATTGGTTCAATCTCCGTGCCTCTCAATGATAGTCCCTTCCGCGACTTACGCCCACCCCTAGTTTTGATACAACTATGTAAATGCTACGAAACCTCATGCACACTCTTATGTAATGTTTGTTGTTTTTAATGGTAATAGGTTGATTATTGACGATCTTGCACTTGTTTTTTTAATTTTTTAGGAGAAGGAGATATCATCATGTAATGAAGATGAATTCAAAAGAGCTACAGTATTAGGGTGGCAGTGTGTACATTAAGGGGGTCATTAGGATGTCGTGCGGATCGCCATCGCCTGGCCTGCGGAGGCAGGCGGTGCCAATCCGCACATCATCACAACACAATTTACCTCCGCCATATTACTATGGCGGGGTCACCGCGGCAGACGGAAAGTCCGTCTGCCGCTTTTCCACCAGTCGGATTGCTGGCCGGGCTGAAAAGGCACACAATATGGTGTTGGTGCCTTCCAAGCACCACCATTCATATTATGATTAGGGCTCCCGGTTTTCCGTTTAAACGGATTTATACATATAAATACAGAAGGAAAACTTGTATTCCTTTGTCTGTATTTATAAATAGAAACGGAAAAATACTAATCAACTGGCTTTATGGTGTGTATGTGCTCCTCTGTAAAATTAGTGTCTGAGGCACACGGGCCAAGGAAAGAAATTTGAAACCGCTACTGCGATGTCCTGCAGATTATTCTCCCCTCTAAATCACCCCGCCCTTCCGAGTCTGGGCTAAGCACTCTGCTGCCAAGGGAGACTGATTAGTTAATGAGCGATCCTCTGTACCTCCCAGACAGCAGCAGGCCGAGAGTGCTTATCTGCCTTTAACAATACATCACACGCTATTGACCATGCCACAAAGTTAATTGACCCCAACACGCCCCCAGACAGCCTTTCAACACCATGACTTTGGTCATTAGTTGTCTCACTATCATCTTGTAGTAACTGCATGTCCAGAGCCATAGTTTAAAGAGCAAAGAAATGGGCAAGCAGCAGGACAGTGATGTTCTCTTTGTCTTCGAATTACGCATCTTAAAGTGCGTGTGAACATCTGCACATCTGATGTACAGCAGAGCCTGGTTCACAGCTACAGCCTAGAGCCAAACACAACACCGAGGTGAATTACAGGGTGGCAAAGGCAAGCATGCATTTCAGGCTGATTGGCATACCGGCGGAGGAAGGTGCAGCGCTCTGCCCGAGATGCTGAAATTCCAACGATGCAATGATCACCTGTTAATGCGCGCCCAGGTCGTAGTTGTTTCTTTTCAAATAAATGGACAATCTTAAGTCACTGTACTTTGCAGACCTTGCAGGTAGTCTAACTTGCTGCTAACTGTAGCGTTTTAGTACACAGGTGTAACCACAAGAATACTGAAGGGGTGAGGGGGCACAAGCACACTAGGGTGACTTGTTGAGTAGCTCTCAGCATGTAAAAGCTGCATAGATGTCTAAAAGTTGATGGTACACATATCTGTAGCCTGATCTCTAATTGTATTGAGAAAGCTGGAGCCCCTTAATCTTGGCGGCCTAAAGTGTCAACCTGTAGAATCTGTCTTTACATTTATTTTATTAATTATATGGCAATGGGTGTATACATCAACCAAAAAGGTGATGGGTGGAGGAAATGGGAGTAGTAGATTTGAAGGGACTTGAACGCGTCTCTGCCACAGGAAAGGGGGGGCCTGGGACTGCCAAATCTCAGATACTATCGTTGGTCTTGTCTCCTTACGCAGATGGCTATATTATTTGATCCTGTGGGAAATAGTTCAAATACCTCGAACCAACAGGATGCTATCCCCTCTATGTTTGAATTGTTGCTTGGCAGCGAGGCTACCGGGGTATTACTAAGGAAAACAGAAAGATGGTATTACAAAAAACAAGATATAAAATACTCGAAGGGATATGGGGGGTTTGGGCTGCAGCTCAGAAAACCTTGTCAATATCTAAATATCTACATATAACCATCACACTCCACTTTGGAACTCTGGTCTCTTTCCTAATCTAAGTAATGACAGGTGTTGGAGACACTGGGAGCGACAGGGCATCTTGACACTGGGGCAAGTTATGGTAGGGGACGAGTGTAGATCTCTTGAAGACCTGAAACAAAGGTATTCCCTCCAGGGTAATCAAGATTATAAATATGCTCAGATGGTCAGCACAATTAGATCAAGAAGGCCTCGCATCATTTTAAACAAGAGGTGTAACATACTGGATTATCTGAAGGGGGAGACTTAAGAAGCAATGGAGTGTATAGGCTGTTTGTGGAGGCATCCCAGGATGTATGTATGTATGTATGAATGTATGTATGTGTGTTCTTATATAGCGCTCGACTTACCCTAGGGCATCTTGGCGCTTGCATTGGGAACCCGTCCTGGTTTTTCCCTGTGAGATAACCCGTACTGGGCATCCCCAAGGTGAAAGCCAGGCATCCCACCGCGGGGGGCCTTTGTGGAGATTAAGCAAGCTTATTGCCCAGAGCAGCATAGTGTGAACTCGTGCTTAGAGTGGGCACCGAAGCGAGAATTATCGAGTCCGTGGACAATTGGGCTCAAGACCCTGCCGCGTCGGGAATTGAACCCTGGTCCCGGGTCTGACCTCTGCTTCAGGGTATGCCTTCTCTAACCAGTGTGCCACACTTCTCCACAATGACATGGACATGGGTAAAACTGAGGCAGCCTGGGCCTCTAAATTGGAGGAGCCAGATATCGACCTGGATAGAGCCCTTATAATGGATGGAAGATTCTTACGATCCTCCAATTTAAGAGCTCAGCACTTCAAAACATTATTTAACCTGTACTATACCCCTTCCAAGCTCTATGATTGGGGCAAGAG
The DNA here is from genome assembly GCF_964263255.1 of Lissotriton vulgaris. Taxonomy (NCBI): domain Eukaryota; kingdom Metazoa; phylum Chordata; class Amphibia; order Caudata; family Salamandridae; genus Lissotriton; species Lissotriton vulgaris. The sequence goes on from NC_141686.1 coordinate 54,145,878, forward strand.
GCTGGATCATAACTGTCCCAGATGTTCTAAAGGTCCGGCTGACATTATTCACATGTTTCATCAATGTGAGAAATTTGGATCAATTAAAAAGGAAATTGAGGCATTCTGGGAGGGGTTGTTAGATGTCAAAATAACCCTGTCCCTAACACTCATGATCATAGGATGTGAAAGTAAACTGAATTTAATTATTGAGACTGAAGCTTTAGTTTTTATCTCCACAGCCATACTTCGTATCTTAATCTCAGCTGCCTGGAAAGATACTGAGGCTGCAACCTTCCAAATGTGGATGTCTAGATTCTTAGGAATACATAATGTTGAGATGGCCCTGTATGAACTCAAGGGTAAAAAACCAAAATAACTGGGACTGAAGATTTGGGCAGCAGTGGCTGCTTGGCGGGCAAACAGAGTGTAGCGAGCTAATCCGGCCCTCAAAACGTCTCAAAAATATATGATATCGTATCTAACTGTTTATTTAACATTTAAATGAAGCAATTTAATCAGATATTAATTTATGTATGCAGCCAAATCGATTCTGCATTACTTTTGGCTTTATAATGATGGTTGACTGTATATTTTGAATTCTGTCTTCTTTCCTCTAATCCTGTAAATTGGTTTTCACTGTGTATTATGAATTCTCAATAAAAAAAAGGAAGAAATCAGGAATCTAAGAGCCCTGTTTACGTTCTTTGAATATCACTCAGCTTTATTTTCTTAGCCTCACAGCAGGATTTGAGTGACTTGTGTGGGGCTAAGAGTGGATGTAAATCTGTGATGGCAAAAGGATTGTGAGGTCACCTTCACTACCCATAGCACTGGGGTAAATTAACAACCATGAATGTGAACATATAGGCTCAAGTCTTGGGTTTGGCTCACCGTCCTATGATTCTGGCCAAATCCCTTAATTTCCCAGTGTCTGTAAAAATCAAAATGACCTTTTGTAATCAAACTGTTGCTCATGTTAAGCACTTCAGTACCTTTGGTGCAAAGTCACGCTACAAAAAACGGCAAAAAGAGTGCATTGTCTAGTTAAATAAATGTGAAAAAATACTAGCTTCAGTGTCTTCTTTTGCGTGCTACAAAACTAAATGCGTATAAATACAGATAAAATGATTACAAAATAAATATGGATAAATACAGATGGAAATGTGAAAAAAATAAATACCATAGAACTGGGAGCCCTAATTTTGATGTATGCGGTGCATAGACCTTTTCCATGGCGGAGACTCCCATGGTACACCCCTTCATTGGCATGCACAAGGTGCCACTGCACAACATGCAACTTTTACATTGCGGCGGGTGCTGCTTAACGCACAGCCCACCAAAATGTAAAAGATGAGGGATGCGACCGTCAGGGTGGCGTGATCCAGCGGGACACAAACTTGCAGACAAGTATCACTAAAATACACACATTCTGGCCCATAAACCACTCTCACTAACAGTATCTGGTTGATGAAAACCCTGCTGGGGATCAATTTTAGGGCTTTTCTATATGCTTGTTTTTCCTAAAGAGTTTGTACTTATTTATTTTCTAAGCCCTACCTTACTCATGGATCTAATTTAGTTGAGTTAGAGTTGATAATTAAGAACATTAAAAAACATTTACCTATTTCTTTAATTAAATAACCACAGACTCAGTTAAAGTTTAAAATGTTACCTGAAATATTTAGTGAATCAAGTACAAATTACAGTGTTAACTCCATCGTTCTGGAAAGGTAAGGTTCAGTTACCTAAATTAGACTATACATTTTAATGACCAGCACCTCAGGAAGAGTCGACAGAGAGAAAAGGCACATTGACACAATACACATTTATATTTACCTAGAAAGGCGTGAGATCAGACCCCTCTGACCAAGAGTTTGGAACCCACAAAATATCAGGTAACAGGTTCAGGACAGGATTAGGTCAGGACCGCCACCTCGTCTGGATTTAACACCAGCGTCAAACCCCTCTCTGATACTAGTTTCCCTCCTTGACTATCTTTCACATCTCGTTCCTAATTCCCTCACCTCCTCGGTCCTCTTCCACAACCATCCATTCCTAGGTTTTATTTGAAAAATGTTAAGTCTGCTTTCAAAATGGATTGATCAGCAATCGGACAGCATCTCTATCTCTCCTCATTCTGGCAGCGATCAGGCTACTTCATTTAGCTAACTATCCCAATTATACCATTTGGTGGTATGTTCCACCCCCAAATGTTTAAAACTTGTATAATTTGTGTATTCTGATTTGACAAGCCAAGGGGCTGATTCTCACACCATACTAAGTTTATTATTTTTCTTAAGAGCATTGTCCTATGTTCCCGCGCATTTAATTTGTTTCACCCAAGCTTTATTCCCACCAGTTTTTCATGTTAATTTCCACATTGTATATCATTTATACATTTGTTCATTGAGTCTTCAGGATGTTCCGTCATATTTCTGCATATGAGAAAATATATTTTTTGATCAGGTTCCAAGACTTGTGATCACGACTCCAGGGTTGCTTTCTACTGTGACTGTGTGCTTTAGCCACGAGGGTTTAGCCTCGTCTCTCATTTTAGTCCCGATTATGAACTAACAGAGAAGTCAAAAAGACAAGATGTTAGATTCAAATAAAATGCTTCATTGTATACCCCTTATGTCTACTCTAATTCCATTTAATCAAAATAATTATTTATGCATTAGCACTCAGTATAAAACACAGTTTAGTTTCAAGCAAAGCAGATGCTTAGCATGTGAGTTCGTAAGCGGCCATTTTGGACATTAGTGGGCAGAAGCAAAGCTTTCCCTCCAAGCGTTATGACATCATGCAGTTGGCACATGCGCAATTAATTTCCCGCTTTTTTTTTAGCCCATTTTAGTCTCATTCCAGTTACTTGTTACTAGACACATAGGCAAGCTTCCCCTGCTTCTACATTGCGTACGAATTTCGAGTAAATTAGTATAACAAACATTTATTGGTACTTTTTTATGATTATACAAGCAGATTCATCCAGCAAGTTGCTTATATGCAAATCCTTGCTCCATCAATCCCCTCTCTGATGGCACTTATGCCATCAGCAACTACCCATACCCAAAGCAAATGCCAGCTTTAGCATATTTCCATTCCTTTCTCAAATTTGTCCACTTCTGTTTTTTCTTTCCCTTCCATGTTCTTCATTTTCTTATATAATTCATATTTTAGTTCTTCACGCCTAATGTCTACATATTTTTTCCCTGCTTATTTATCTAATATTTTCTTCTACTTTTAATGCATTTGCACCAAATCAATAGTATAAAACATATCAATGTTATTCCAGGTATAGGTAGTATTATTTGAGCTATTACTCCTTTACCAAAACTAGTAAACCATGACCCTATTGAAGTTAAACTATTCTTTAGCCTTTTCCATGAATGATCAACTTCCAGTCACTTTAATTTTCTTCCAAATTAGTAATATTCTTAATATATTTCCCAATTTCTATACTTTTGTCTGTTATGTATGTGTAATAATGTTGCGCTTTCAACATTTTATAGACTCCACCCTCTTTTGCTAATAATATATCAAGGGCAAGTCGATTTTGCAAAACCATAGATCTGATAGCAGCCATTTCAGTATTAATCATTAAAAACCCTCCAGCACTGTCAGTCGATGAGCGATCCACTACTGTGGCTAATTTACAAATTCTTTGTGTATTTAGAGCCACTCTCACTGAAGGTATCAATGCACTGAATATATCTCCACAATTTCGACAAAACTCCCTTTTTTACTAAGTATTAGTTCATTATTGCTTTCATTGCTTCCAATGATTCTTTTTACATGGTAAACTTTAGGAAATACTATTCCAAAATAGCAACACCAATAACACTTTTCAGGTAGCTTAAAATAAGCTTTGTTCACACATATATAATACATTCCAGGAAATACTTGATCTGTTCCTCCTTTTAGTCCCCATCCTCCAATAAGCAAAAACATTATGTTTACATTCACTATAACCAAAAAAAATACATTGTTATAGTCAGTTTTCAAACTTTGGAGACAAATCTTCCCCTTCTTTTCAAAATCTAGTGCCATTGCTGCCTGAGCCTTGCCAGGTGTATACAAATTTCCTTTCTCCGCCCATGATGGAATTTTGGGTTTCTTTTCTTTGGCTTTCTTCTGGAAATATTGTCTCTTGTCTTCTACTAAGTTCAAAAATATTTTTCTTCTTGTTTTAGTAAACATGTTAGATTAAGTTTATGAGCTTCTGATATATCTATTGCATTTTGTGCTAAAAATAATTCTCCCATAAACTGTGCAGCTAGACTAGTGAGTACAGGATTCATATTTTCTTTAACAGGAACTTATGAAAATATCACATCTAAGTTTGAATAATACTGTAATTTGCCTGCTCTATAGAACAGCCATGTTAGTATACTACATGATATGCCATAGGTTAAATACGTTAACGGTAAATGGTAATATGTGACTCCTTCTGCTACTGAAGCTGGTAATTTCATGCATACATAAAAATCACTAATTTCCATTGTATCTACATATTCAAATAATAGTTTTGTAAAAACATTTAGATCTGTGTTATTATGTGTTACTATTTGATGATTTTCTAACTCATCTGATGCGTCTAATTCTTCTCTATTTTTTTTTGGTAACTAGCTTTCCATCTATAACTGTAACGTTTTTCTTTTCTATACTCATCAAATATGGTATTGCTATGGTTAATCGTAACCATAGTATAATCACTAATAGAATGCTACATATGGATACTCTACAACAATTTTGTTTTGGTCTTTCAATAACTTTATTTTTAGTCATAATTTAAAAAGATTTTTCTTCCTTCACAGAGAATTCACAATTATCGGTCTGTTTCAAGAAGGTTTCACCTCTTCTTCGTTAATTTGATCTACAATTATTTCTTCATCACATTCTTCATTTAAGTCTAAATTTTCAAGATCTTGAAGAATAATATAAGTCCATTCAGGTCCCTTGAATTTATTATTCAATAATCTTAGTCTCTGGCTTCTTTGCTTTTGTTTGTCACTATTCTGTCCTGATTGACTAGTGATTTCATTCACTTGTTCAGGTTCTTCATCAATAGTCTTAAGGTGATACCTCAATCTTTTGACATATCTGATCCAATTATAATTTTTTCTGATTCTTTTGGGTTGCACTGTATTTTCACTTTCCTCTTCACTTTCAATTATTCTTTAATTTGTATTTTGTTGTGGCACAACTTGATTTCCTTCGTCTTTTGAATCCCTCTCTAGTTGATCGAATTCAGGACTTTCTGAAGTATTACTCTTCACCTGAACATGGTCCGCATTTTCTAACTGACTTTGTTTGGATTCCCTGATAACTTGTTCTTCTCCCTGTTCTTGTTTCTCTATTCTTGTTTGGTTTGGATCACATTTTCCGTCTTCAGAATGTTCTCTTAAATCAGTGTGTGTGTATTTTTTTGTTCTCATCTGTTCTTGTTCAGAGTCTTTAATATATTTCTCTATTCCCTGAACTTGATCTCCTATCTCTATCGGATCCTCATCAATTTCTAGCTTCTCTGCTTTTGTAATGCTCCTTGTTTTTACTTCTACATCAGGTAAATCGATTGCTGGTACCCAATTCCCCTGACTGTGCTTGGTTGTTCTTGATCTGCTACTTCAGAGTTTTGTTATTCTAGACTCTTCAGCTCTACAACCTTCTGCACCTTCAACTTCAATTTCTTGTGGTTGATTTTCTTTATCAGGAGCTGGTACTTTCTTTGTATGGCTGGCACGTATCCATTTAGGAAAACCTGCCCATTTCACTGCAGTTGTTGTAACCAATATGACCTGTTTTTGGGTAACCCACCTGGGTGCGAGACACGTTTCTCGGGTGTGATTCTTTACTACCACCCAGGCAGCTGGATTTAGATCATGTGCTTGATCCTCCTGCCTGGCCTCAGCGTCTTCTCAAACATGGTGAGAGACAGAACGCAGTAGGTCAGCCAATCATTTACAATAATCCAATACTGGATCTTCAGTTATGCTTACCAATCTGTGTCTAGGTATGAAAGCTAATCTCATTGTTCTTCCCATGAGTACTTCATGGGAACTCAACCCGGTATTTCTGTCAGGAATGTTTCTGAGTCCCATCAGAACAAGAGGCAATGCATCTGGCCAATACAGTGAAGCGGATGCGCACACCTTTGCCAATCTTGATTTTACTGTGCCATTCAATTGTTCCACTATCCCAGAAGCATCTGGACAATAGGCACAGCGCAACCTTTGTTCAATCTAGAATACTTCACAGATCAATCATATTATTTCATTATTAAAGTGAGATCCTCTGTCTGATTTCACCATTACTGGAAAACTAAAACACGGAATAATCTCCCTTACCAATAGTTTGGCAACTGTTATACTGTCATTTCTCCTTGTTGGGTATGCTTCCACCCATTGTGAAAATAAATACACTATGACTAGTATGTATTTTAGTCCTCTACATGGTGGTAACTAAATGAAATCAGCTTGCAACCTTGCAAATCGTCCCTCTGCTTTCCTAATCCTTCCCCAACTGACCACTGTCTTTCTACCTGGGTTATTTTGTTGACAAATTAAACATCTCTAGCAAAGGCTCTCTGCAGCAGTTCTAAACTTTGAATTGTACCATTCTTGTCTGAAAAGTCTGATCATAGCATCCCTACCTATGTGTGTGTCTCCATGATACATTCTTGCTAATTGTGAAATTAAACAATCTCCCATGACTGGCCTGCCATCTGGATACATCCAGACACCATCACCTTCTTTTCCTAGAGATCCTAATTTGACCCACCCTTCCTTTTCGCTTACTTTTACCTCATCTCGTAAATTTCTCATTTCATTCCATGTTTCTAATGCTGAAATAAGCATAAGTTGGCATCTGATTCCTGTAATTTCAATTTTCTTGTTTACTGCCATCTTTGTTTTAGCTCAATATTGAGCAACTTGGTCAGCATAACGATTTCCAGCAGTCACACAGTCATTTCCTGACTGATGTGCATCACATTTGATCACAGCTACTTTTTTGGGCAATTCTATGGCTTCTAAAAGCTCTTTCACATATTGTCCATTTTTGATAGGGGTTCCAGAAGAAGTCATGAAATCCCTTGGCATCCAAAGTTGGCCAAAGCCATGCACAACCCTGTAACCATACTGACTATCAGTGTAAATAGTTTTTCTCCCATTTCTCCCACTTTTGTATGCTTTAATTAAAGCAATCAATTCGGCTACTTGTGCAGACCTAACTCCAGGTAAATTGGATGCTTTGACTATTCCAGCCAATGTACACACAGCATAAGCAGCACTCAATCCTCCTTCTTCATGCCTCAGGCATGAGCCATCTACAAATAATTCATTTTCACGATTGATCAAAGGTTCTTCTTGAATTGTCTGGGCGAGGTTTTGTACAATATTCTGTTACATCTAAACAATCATGATCAGCAACATCCCTCACTTCTTCTCTGTACACATCAGGTAAGAGAGTAGCTGGATTTAAGACTGTGCACCGGATTGCGGTCACATTTTCTGCTCCCACAATAACTCTCTGATATTTTGCCATTCGACTTGGTGTGAGATAGTGGGTTCGAGTTCTTTTCAAAAGAATTACAACTGAATGTGGGACATATACTTTAACAGGATGTCCCATTACAATTTGTTCACTCTGTTCAAGACTTGTGCAAGTAGCAGCTACTGCTTTCAAACAACCAGGTAATGCAGTGGCTACTGGGTCCAGAGTGGCAGAAAAGTACGCCACAGGACATATCATCAAACCATGTCTTTGGGTCAAAACTGACAAGGCACAATTATTTTGTTCACAACAAAATAATGCACATTCATTTGTGTAATCTGGCATTCCCAAAGCAGGAGCTTCACATAGACATTGCCTTAATATTACAAAAACTTTCATGCCTTCATCATCCCATTCTACAGGATCTTTTGCTCGTTTCTTTGTTAAGTGAATCAGAGGTTTGGCCAGTAGGAAAAAACCCTGCAATGGACTGCCTACAATATGCAACAACACCAAGAAACATTCTAATTTCCTTCTGGGTCTGGGGTAACTGCATCTGTTTTATTATTCTGATTTTTTCATGTGTCACGCTACTTGTTCCTCTTTCTAGTTGATGTCTCAAATATTTTACATTGTTTTGATAAAACTGTAATTTTTCTGGTGACACTTTGTTCCCTCCATCTACCAGACGCTGTAACAATGCAATAGAATCCAAAACACAATCTTCTTGTCTTTTTGAGTCCACTAATAAATCCTCAATATACTGGATCAAAACTGAATTCCTGGGCATTATCTGATTAAAAATTATTGAAGGACTTTCAGTGTACCCTTAAGGAACACAATTCCACACATAAATTTGGTTTTCAAATTAAAAATTAAAAAAGGAATTGACTATCTGGGTGTAATGGGATAGAGAAAAATGCATGACACAAATCACTTACTGTGAACCATCTTGCATTCCATGGTGAGTTAAAATCACTGCTGGATTAGGCACTACTGAACAACAAGGTACCACTATTTTATTTATTATTCTTAGGTCTTGCACTATCCTATATTTTCTGTTAGATTTCTTAAAGCCAATTATGGGTGAATTACAAGAGCTGCTCATTATTTCTTTCAAAATGCCTTGTTGTATCATTCGTTCTATTTCTGCTATGACACCTGATTTTATTTCTCGACTCATTTTGTATTGTCTTGTATTTGGGTAAGTGGCACCTTCCTTTACAGTCACTTTCACTTGATCCATATCTGACATTAATCCTACTTCTTTTCCAGTGAAATCCCATACTTTTGGATTCATTGTTAATTTTAGCTCTTCTGGTAAGTCATCTTTTGTCATCATGGAGTACATTTCATCTACCTTCATTCCTTGTTTTGCTAACATCAATTTATAGATACTATCTTCATCGGGGTTTGGATTGTCACTCCATCCGGTGTACAGTATATGCTGCAATTCATTTTACAAAGTAAATTCCTACATAACAAGTTTACAGGACTGTAATCACAAACCACAAACTTATGCATTTCTTTAAAATTCCCTATACACACTTCCATTGGTTCTGTAACTGGGTTCTGATCTGTCTGTTTGAAACTCCAACTACTTGGATGGCTTCTCCTGAGAGGGGCGGGTTTGAGATGTATGCTGTTCTCACAGTAGACTGGGTAGCACCAGTGTCCAAAAAAAAGCTGATACATTTTCCTTCTACCTTCCCATCAATATATGAACCTGACTGATCTACCGGTAAGGATGCGCCAAGTACGTAATCTTCTTCCCCTCTCCTCAGGCACTGTCATAATTCTTCCTCCGATGAACTACTAGACTACTAGTCTGCAAAAGAAATTGTGAAGTTACAGAATTTGGTTTACCACTTTCTCCTTGAACTCCAGTGTCCACACTGTACTTTGCTCTGTTCACAAGATTTGGTATAGGGGCAGGTGGTAACTGATTCTGTGGGCTTACAGCCAGTTGTGGTTTACTCAGTATCACCTCATTCTGCGTCTGTGGATTTAAATTTTGATTTGGTCTATAATTATTTTGTTTATTTTTACACTCTTTTTCCCAATGCCCCAATTTCCCGCACCCATGACAAGGAAACTTTTTCTTTGCTTCTTCTCCACTCATTTTCCCTCTTAGTTTAGCCTCATTATTTTCATTCTGTCCTGATATTTTATTTTGTTAATTATTTATCTTCAATTCTTGTTCCGCCAGTTTTACTTGTGCCCACATTACATTTTCTTCTAACTTTTTTCGTCTATTTTCTATTTTGTCTCCACAATATTTTGCATACTTCAAAACCTCATCTATAGGCTTTGTTTGCCAGCATAACATGTGGGTCTGAATCATTTGACACATTTCTGGCCTTAATCCAGATACAAATCTATATACAAAATGTCCCATACTTTTATCACCAATGTTTTCACCAATATTTTCAAATCCACTATACAGTTTAAACACTTGCAATAAAAACTCGTAGTATGCATGGACAGTCTCATTTATTTCCTGTGTTGTTCCTGTGATATTCTATCTATCTTTATTCAGCCAGTTTCTTTTGGAGGTATCGTCCCTTTAAAAATGTAATTACTTGATTATATTTCTTCATTACTTCTTCTGAAGGTGCACCAGTTTTCATGTCACTAGGCCAATCTACTGTAATTTTACATTCTGTCCATAAATCAGTATGCACCACTATGTCAAACAGACCATCTAGATCCTTCAACAAAACCTTCAAAACTTTCACAAACCTTTTGACTTGTCTGTACCATTCAAGAGGCTTCTCTCTTAATTTTGGAAATCATTTGTAAATGATAAAATATCTTGCCATGTCCATGGAACATGTACATATTCTCCTGCGGGTACTCTCATTGGGCACAATCTTTCTGTCTTTTTAGTTTCTCTTAATACATATTCTGATGGGGCTTTATTAGTTTGAGTTTTCTCCTTCTTTTAAGGCCACCTTGCCTTCATCTGTCTAATTCCCCCCATTTCTGCAAAATAGTAATCAATTCTTTAATCTGCAATTTTCTTCCTGACATGTTCATACTGTCTAAATCCTTGTCAGTGAACTCTGCTCTGTAGGGTTTTTGCAATACTTTGGATTTCTCTATGTCAATTCCCATTTCGGAAGCAAGTTCTTTTATTTTCTCATGAAATACCGTTACATTTATTGTTATGCTTCGGCATATAAATAGTAACTTTTCCTCACAATATGTATTTAATCTGTCTATTCCCACATTCCCAGCTATCATTTCTCTAATTCTATTTTAATCTATAAATACCCAGAATCTTTGGTGGTGGTACTACCTTATCTACTCCCTGTGCCTATCTTTCTAATTCTTCTGGTGATACCAGGGTAGCACTTCTAGTTCCTGTAGAAGTCTCCATTCGTATGTCTCGTGAACAATTTGGGGTAACTCTCTTTGGAGTCTCATTTACCTGTTCTCTAATTGGTATATCCATTAATGATATTACTGACTCGCATTCACTAACTTGATTTTCAATTAATATATTTTCTTGGCTCTTTTACAGAAGTAGTCATAACTGGTAACAATTTCTTTTATCCCCATTTAATGGGACAACAGGACCTACAGTCAGTGGTATAGTTAATACTTCTGGATTTACACTCAGTTGGGTTATTTTCTGTATTAATTCTTCTGTATTCTTATTTTTGGCTTCCCTTTCCTTTTTGTGTAAAATTCTTTCATTTAATGAATTATGCAATACTTGTGGAACCAAAGGAGTCTCTAAAGCTGGTGCACTTGGTATACTTCTATTGGATCTTTCCTGATATGGCGGAGGATTCTTTGTTAAAATATCTTCCATAAACTCATCTTCAGATTCACCACAACCTGTCATATGTTTAGTTTTCCTTGTAAACTTGCTTCCTGATTGCTCATCTGACCATGGCCTGTCTCTAATGTTTCATTTGATCTTCCCGTTTTATGTGTAATGTCTTGGGATAGAATCCCCTACGTCCCCTATTTCTGTCTCAGGCAAATGCCTCCATTTCCCATTCCTCTAGTGCTTCATATAGAGTTAATCTAAGTTGGGTTCGAATTCATTCACCCTATTTCTTAAATTATAAAGGATTCTGCCATTGACTGTACCATGTCCTGGAAAAACCAATATTCCATCACCTTTTCTGTATTCAATTCAATTTTCTAACCATACACAAGTATGATAGGCATGGGCGGATTTTGCGGATTGGCAATCCGCGAATTTGCGGATTTGTGAATTTGCGGATTGCGAAAATCTGCAAAATCCGCGAATTCTCGCGGATTTTGCGGATTTTGTTTTGTGTTCGCACGGGTTTCTGCAAGTTCACGAGGGTTTTGTACAATTTCGCAAATTGCGAAATTGTACAAAACCCTCGCAAACTTGCAGAAACCCGTGCGAACACAATGTGCCCAGCCTACTCATGTAACAGACATGCCGGCTGTGTGTGCGCCCTGGAAAGCCCACGGGTGGGGGGTGCACAGCACTTGCATCACCCTCTCTCTGCCTGCCATTGCGCGCATTGAAGCCCGTACATGCCAGTAACCCGATTCAAGGCCCCATTCTCCCGATTTTTTTTTTTAAATCTCCCACTTTGCTCTTCTGAAATGTTGGCATGTATGATGTAACTATTTTACAATGGCGCCAGCAAGCTGCCAGCGCCGTTGTAAAATAGTTACAAAGTTAGCTTGCACAGGAAGCACTTAGATAAAATAAAGCAGCACCTGCTTCGTTTTATCTAGTGGTTCCTGTGCAAGCTAACTTTGTAACTATTTTACAACGGCGCTGGCAGCTTGCTGGCGCCATTGTAAAATAGTTACATGAGTGGGGGTTCAACTTTTGAACCCGTTACGTCCGCGGATTTTTTTTTGCGGGTTTTGCGGGAAATCCGCAAAATTCGCGGATTGCGGATTTCCCAAAAATCCGCAAAATCCACGGGTGTAACGGATTTCCCACTCATGCCTAAGTATGATAACCCTTCTCCATCATCACAAATGAAGCTGGTCTCTGGGGTGGTGGGATAAGAATTCCTTCTCTAGTTTTAATAGGTTTATTTTTCTTGAAATTATTTTTTAATTTCTGCATAAAGGACAATTTCTCTTTTCTCCGTACATGTTATAAGTTCTTCTTATTATGAATTCTTGCCTAACAAAACCTAGATGTTTTTGTATCCAGGCGATTCCCTATTAAAGTGGATCGTTTTTCCACATATATTTCTTATTGTACTTTCTTATAAGTTGGACTTTTTTGTTTGTACTTTGTTCTCCAATCTTATTGACGCTTATATTCTGTTGCTCCAATCGGGTTTAATTTAACAAATTTCTTTCGTCCAATGCTAGCGAGGCTTAGTGTAACGTCAGTTTTCACTCCTCACTACTGACCCCTCCTTTACAAATCCTTCATAACTTACACACTTGCTGTCTTGAACAAACCCAGTGTGGCACCTGATGAGGTCAGCGCAGCAACTACCCCTCCTTTACAATTCCCTGTCGTCTCACCCACACCCGCTGTCCAATCCCAGCACGGCAATTAGTGACATTAGTGCAACTCCGGCAACTGACCCTCCCTTCACAAGGTAATACGAAAATTTATTTTCTTTAACTTTTTACATTTTCATTAGATGACAACATAGATACATTCGCAACTCTGTTGATTTTATAAATCTAATACCTTGTTTCTTTTATTACGAGTAAAACCTTCCGCTTACTCTTGAAACACTACGAGCAAAAACTCTTCTGTTTGCTCTTCACACATGCTCAGAAGAACCTGCTACTCTTGCAGTTTTACCCTTTCTAGGTAAATTAACACCAAAATTTCAACAGCGAACTCTTCACTGTCAAATACTCTCACTGTATCTCAACTATTTCTAAAAATCAAAAAGTAACCTCACTGCAGTGTGATTTCTATTCATCACCCACTATATATTTCCAAGGAATTGCCAGACAACATTTAAACAATTAACAAACAACTTGTTAATACTTAAATCTATAACCAAAGAATGTTTGCAATTGAATTCTGAAAGGGAGCTGTTGCTGTACCGGATGGTTTTCTTCTAATCTAGAAATAAACCTGGAACTATTCTCCAATACTTGCCTTTTTGTGTGATCCTTTCCACCTACTCCAAGGATCTTACACTGGCGTAGTCGGCAGCTGCAGTTTACAAGTTTATTCAATAGAAAGAAGATCCCAACATTCTCAACAATATTGATCTGCCTCTTCAAGAGGTAGTTTGCAACTATCCCCAGGTACTGTGTTCTTTACATTCTCCTTCGTTGGGATTATTCTAATTTGGAGAGAGACCGAGGTTAAAGAATCTTTAACCGGCTTCTTCTTCTCTTTTTGGGACATTTATTCAAATTTGTTTAACCCCAGACTTATTTAAATTACAAGTGTTTTTGTGAACTGTTTGGGCTCTCAAAGAGGAAGGTGTTTGTCTTGCCACTTGAGTGAAATGGGAACTGGATTTACAAGTTTTTCTTTTCGGTACCCTGCAACTTTAAACCATCATTAATCTTATGCGCACATAATTGCTGCTTTAGATTCAGTGAGTGCGGTTATTTTTTAGAAATGTTTCCAGTTCAAATTGGATTTCAAATAAAAATGAATGGCTGCACGAGGTTCTGAAAGACTGTACTTTATTTCTTAAGCCACGTCTGGAGTGCGAAGCCACGTTTGATTAGTATTAAAGGAAATAATCAATAATTAATGGTCAATAATCAATGGTACCTTCACCAGAGATTATTTAGGCCATACTGTGTCAGGTGAGGGAATTACGCCTAAATCCAACCTGGTTGATACCATCTCCAACTAGACATCCCATCCTCTAGGGAGGAACTCATGAAATTCTTTGAGATGGTAGAGTATTATAATAAATTTGATGAAAGGTTTTCAGAAATATCTGACAATTTCAGGACGTTTCTTAAGGAAAGGGGTTGAATTCAAATGATATGAGGTTTGTGAGCAAGAATTTGTTGCTACCAAGCTTAAAAGTGTTGACCCTTAGAAGATTTCCATAATTACCACTGATGCGAGTGTTAAAGGTTTAGGGGCTGTTCTCCAACAAGAAAGTGAAGGAGGTTTAAGAACTGTCCTGTTCGTGTCTAGGGGGCTAAAAGATGCTGAGTCACGTTACTCTGTAATCGAGAGGGAGGCCTTGGCAGTGTTTTGGACAATTAAGAAGCTAAAAAAAAATTCTTTGGGGCACTAAGTTTTTGGTAAAAACTGACCATAAAACCCCTCTGCGAAATTTTCACTAAAAATGGTATTGACTTAGCTTTCAGCACAATAACCAAATAGGCGATTGCTCTACAGGAGTAGGATTTTAATATTAAATATATTCCTATCAATGAAAATGGTGCGCAGACACTCTGTCAAGACTAGTAGAAAAGGCTGATGAGGCCATATCTGATGAAGACTTTGAGGGAAATGATGTGCATGTTTGTTTTGGTAGTCAGGAAATTATTGATGAAGTTCAGTGGCATCTTGAGTTATCCTTGGATACTGTTCGTAATGAAATTGTGTCTCTTATTCACAAAGGGTGGCATTCTAAGAAACAAGCACCAGAAGACGCTTCCAAGTTGTGGGTTTTGAGAAATGAGTTGAGTGTTTGTGATGGATTCCTACTTCATGGGACAAGACTAGTTCCTCCTTTCAAAATTGGAAAACTTTTAATTGATTTGGCTCACAAATCCGATGGATTCCTACTTCATGGGACAAGACTAGTTCCTCCTTTCAAAATTGGTAAAATTTTAATTGATTTGGCTCACAAATCCCATTCCGGAATGTCAAAAACCAAAGAGAGACTTTGCGCCTCCTATTGGTTGCCGGGGATGGAGTTGCAGATTTAGAGAGTAGTTAGAGACCGTAATGTGTGTGCAATGTCTGATAAGTCCAAAGTGGTAAGAGTGCAACCCATGGTGATGAGAGAATTACCTTATGGGCTGTGGAAGGATGTGGCTTTAGACATACTTGGGCCCATTGAAGAACCGGGCCTTTGGGCCTGGCGGTGCCGGGTACGCCGGAAATCTTCGAGTTCCCCTGCCTTGTTGCACAGAGACACGGAATACTCTGTTGGCGTAGAAAGACCGAGTTTATTAGCTGCAGCTAAGCACAGTTGTCCAAGTAGGTTCTCATGAGACTGCCACTTTACTCAGTGGCTCACAAACTTTTATAGCCAAAATACATCTGTACAAACATACACCCAATGCACAAAGTTTTAGCCAATCAGAAGAGTTTGAAAACAAGGTGTTGTGCAACCAGAATGCTCTCTGCTTACATGTTGTGTGTTATCCAGCCCCAAGAGTTAATCAATACTGGTACCCATGGTTCAGTGTTGCAATGGCAGGACATGTCTGTATGCTTCAAAAGAAAGGTTGTGAAATAGGAAAGCACAGGGAGAGAATAGCGAAGGCCAAAAAGATAAGATAGGCAAGAGAAGAATACTAAAGGCTAACAGATAGTTGATACGGGGATTAGGTAGTCGAGACAAGGATTAGTTAGGCCGACTAGTGTTTGAGAATGGTTTCAAAACAAGGACGGAGAGGGTTTTCGACACGTTGCAGTCCAAAAGGGGAGAGATACTTCGTTCATTGAGCAGCCTGTGTAAAGGCAACACAAAATGGCGGCATATGTAAGAAAGAATCGAAATTAAAGAACCTCACCATTCACTCTGAAGGTAGACAGGTTTTTATTTGAGTTCTGATGGATTTGTTCTCTAGATGGCCTGAGATACAGTTTACTACAGGAGTATAAATGATAAATGTAATAAAGTTTTGGGAGGGTCTCATTGCTAAAGAAGGTTATCCTGACACCATTCTCATAGATAATGGTGTCCAGCTTGTCTCACGTGAAATGGATCTTTTATTGAAAAATCAGGGCATCAAACATAAGAGATCTTCTTTATGCCACCCAGAAACCAATGGAATGGTTGAAAGGTTTAATAGAGTATTAAAGGAAACCATTTCATGGGCTAAGAGCTCTGGTCTCAATTGGAAGGAGGAGGTTCTGAAAAAAGTTGAGACTTATAGGATGACTCCACATACTACAACTAGTAAGACTCCTTTTATACTTTTCAAGGGAAGGCCTCCTTGTACTATGGTGGAACCATCTTGGGTGAGGAAGTTGGAAGAATCTGTTAGTTTGTCTTCTAGTAAAACTGTTCTTCCTGACAGGTGCCAGAGGGAACAATTTAAGAATGTTACCAGGAAACCCTTACTTTGATTCAAGAATCTGCCAAGGTTAATACTGTAAAGGTGGATGACATGGTTGTCATCAGACAACCAGGTCACAAGGTAGGTAGGCCCATTCGTGTCATAAAAGTGTGCACTAATGCCGTCAGGACACAAGACCATTGTGTTTGGAATTTGAACAGGGTTGCACTATATACTGGGTCTACCAGTTCTGATGATTCTTCTGTTGGAGAAAAGGCTGTTCCTACACCAAGTATGTCTTAACATTTTTCCTCTAGAATTGTGAAGAGGTCAATTTACTTAAAGGACTATGTTTCATGAAATCCACATTGCTGAAGTATAAGTTTTGTTTTCATAATTTTCTGTAGTATTATCGTTTGCAGTGGTAGTTTGCATTTGTTTCTTTTATTATTCTTTTACTTTGTTTGAGTTTACGGGGGAAGATGTGTGGCATTCTATGCCTGTGCTGCCTCTTAGGTCATACTGGCATGACAACCTGGGAACCTGCATTTGTGGTTGGTATGCCAGGTGTAAGAATGTTTGTAATTGAATCCTGAAAGGGAGCTGTTGCTGTACTGGCTGGGACCTGGATGGGATTCTTCTTATCTAGAAATAAACCTAGTACTATTCTTCAATACCTGCCTTTTTGCGTGATCCTTTCTACCTACTTCAAGGATCTTACATTTAGTTACCTAAATTAGACTATAAATTTAAATGACGAGTACCTCAGGAAGAGAGGACAAAGAGAAAAGGCACATTGACACAGTACACATTTATATTTACCTAGAATGGTGTGAGATCAGACCCCTCCCGCCAAGAGTTTGGACCCCACGAAATATCAGGTAACAGGTTCAGGACAGAATTAGGTCAGGACGGTCACCTCTTCTGGATTTAATGCCAGCGTCAAACCCCTCTCTGATACTAGTTTACCTCCTCGACTATCTTCCGCTACTCATTCTAATTTCCTCACCTCCTCAGTCCTCTTCCGCAATCTCGTTCCTAAATTTTATTTGAAAAATTCTAAGTCTGCTTTTAAATGGATTGATCAGCAATCGGACAGCATCTCTATCTTGCTGCATTCTGGCAGCGATCAGGCTACTTCATTTAGCTAACCTTTTGGTGGTATGATCCACCCCCAAATGTTTAAAACTTGTATAATTTGTGTATTCTGATTGGACAAGCCAAGGGGCTGAACACCATACTAAGTTTATCATTTTTCATAAGAGCATTGTCCTTTGTTCCCACCCGTTTTTCATATTAATTTCCACATTGTGTATCATTTATACATTTGTTCATTGAGTCTTCAGGATGTTCCGTCATATTTCTGCCTATGAGAAAATATATTTCTTGATCAGGTTCCAAGACTTGTGATCACAACTCCAGGGTTGCTTTCTACTGTGACTGTGTGCATTAGCCACGTGGGTTTAGCCTCGTCTCTCATTTTAGGCCCGAATATGAACTGAGAAGTCAAAAAGACAAGATGTTAGATTCAAATAAAATGCTTTCACTGTATACCACTTATGTCTACTCTAATCCCATTGAATCGAAACATTTCTTTATGCATTAGCACTCAGTATAAAACACAGTTCAGTTTCAGGCAAAGCAGATGCTTAGCATGTGAGTTCTGAAGCGGCCATTTTGTATTGTATTGTAAGGGGAATTTGTAAAGCGCGCTGACACCATGGGTTTCCTTGCGCTGGTTGGAAACAGAAAGACCAGGGGGACTTAGCTGGATTGAGGGAAAAGCCATGTTTTTAGGGTTTTACGGAAAAGAATGAGAGAATTAGAGGTTTTGAGAGAGAGGGGAAAGGAATTCCAAAGTTTTGGGGCCAGGAATGCAAATCGCCGGCCTCCAGATCTGCAGAGTTTAATAGGGGGGATAGACAGGAAGTGAAGGTGGGAAGATCTCAGGTTCCGTGAAGGGCAATAGGGCTTGATGAGAGATTTCAGAAAGACGGGGCAGGAGCCAGATATAGATTTAAAGGTAAGGCAGCCGATCTTAAAGGCTGCCCTCGAAATGACAGGGAGCCAATGCAGTTTGAAAAGAAGGGGTTTGGTGGATTGCCACTTCGGGATCCCAAGGGCCAGTCTCGCCGCTTGATTCTGAACAGATTGCAGTCTGGAAAGAGATGTTTTAGGCAGACCATGGTAAATAGAGTTCGAAAAATCTAAGCGGGAGAGGACGAGGGCCATGATGACTTGCAGAAGGGCTTCAGGAGTGAGGAGATAGGCCACCTTCCTGATCCTGCACAGCTGAAACATGCAGGAGGAACCCACCGTCCCCACTTGGGTCCCGAGAGAAAGGCCGGAGTCAATAGTGACCCCGAGACTCTTTACCGAGGCCACGGGGGTGGGGGGGGGCCAAGGTCTGCCGGCCAAAAGTGCGGACCCCAGTAGGTAGAGCTCCTGCCAGGAAGAAGGAGCTCCGTCTTTCCGGGGTTCAGTTTCAGCTGGTTTTGACACATCCACTGAAGGATGTGGGACATAGCTGCCTGGAAATTAGGGATAGCGGAGGGGGAGTTGAGAGGAAAGATGAGTTGCAGGTCGTCCGCGTAATTAAACACAGTGACATCCCACTGCCTCAGAGAAAAAAGAAGGGGTCGAAGATAGAGATTAAAGAGAAGAGGGGACAAAGAGGAGCCCTGGGGGACCCCACGGGGCGAGTGCTCCCTAGGAGCTCTGAAAGTGCCCAGGCTGAGGGTCTGAGACCTCCCGGTCAGGAAGGATTTGACCCATGCCAGTGCCAGGCCCTGGATGTCAGCCTGCTTGACACGGTGGAGAAGGATGTTGTGGTCCACCGTGTCAAAAGCGGCTGACAGGTCTAATAATACCAAGGCCTGTGGGGTACCCTTGTCAGCGCCGTCTCTCAAGGCGTCCAGCACGGCCAAGATCACAGTCTCCGTAGAGTGGCCGAGTCTAAAGCCGGCCTGGTTGCCCTCGAGGAAGTTGGAGCTCTCGAGGAACTGTGAGAGACAGGCGGTGGCGTGGGCTTCCAGGATTTTGGAAAAGAAGGGCAAGAGGGAGATAGGACGGTAATTCGCCGGAACGGCGGGGTCAGCACCAGGCTTCTTCAGAAGAGGCACCAAAATGGCCTCCTTGAAGGAGCTAGGCACTGTACCGGACGAGAGAGAGGAATTCAGCAGGGGAAGGATGCAATCGGGTAGAGAATGGCAGATGTCTCGTAGTATGGTGGGGGGACAGCAGTCGTCTGGAGATCCAGACTTAGTGCGGGTAGCCAATGTGGCCAAGGATTTGGGGTCTAAGGGAGGGAACTGAGTGAAAGAGAGGGCATTGTGGGGAGGAGAGACAAAACCAGCGCCAGGGGAGATAGCCGGGATGGTGTCTTTAATCAAAGCAATTTTGTCAATGAAGAAAGTACTGAGCGCGTTACAAGATTCCTGTGTGGGGGCCTGAGTCGGGAGTGTCCTAGGGTCGGAAGTGAATTCATTAAGAACTTTAAAAATCTCTTTGGACTTGCAAGGGGCGGATAAGATTCTTTCTGAGGCGTAAGCTTTTTTGGCTGCGGAGATGGCTGTTTTGTACTTATTGCGCGCAGTGACGTATACGCCTCTGCTAGGCGAGCAATAGTCTCTCCTCCACCTGCGCTCTGACCGGCGGAGTTCCAATTGCAGGGTCTTGAGATGGGGGGTGAACCATTTGTGAGAGTTGCGATGTCGGGATCGGGGGAACTTAGTTGGAGGGGCAAAAATATCGCTGGCTGTCGTGAGCCAGTCAGAGATATGCCCGTAAAGCTCGTTGGTGCTTGAATCATTGGGAAGCAGGGGGCGTGTAAGGGCAAGGTGAGATAAGAATTTAGAGGAATCGCGGCTCTCCACTTGCGGGAGGTGCCGCCCTCCTGCAGTGGGATCCTAATCTGGCCGACAGCCAAGAAAGTGGTGTCAATCAAAAAGTGATCGGACCATACACAAGGAGTTATAAGCGGACAGGAGGACTTGACCCCGTGAACCCAGATGTGGTCAAGAATGTGGCCGCCACTGTGGGTGGCGGACCTGACTAATTGAGTGAAGTTCAGGCTCGAGAGGGCCTCGAATAGTTCGGAGGCATGGGGGCCGGCGTCCTCATGCTGGAACCAATAGTTAAAGTCACCAACAATGACAGTGCAGGGG
Organism: Lissotriton vulgaris; assembly: GCF_964263255.1. Taxonomy (NCBI): domain Eukaryota; kingdom Metazoa; phylum Chordata; class Amphibia; order Caudata; family Salamandridae; genus Lissotriton; species Lissotriton vulgaris. Next base: position 54,166,661 of record NC_141686.1, read on the forward strand.
GAGGAGGTGGCCAAGTTAGTTAACTGTTCAATAAAAGATGAGGGTAATGAAGGCATGGGGTGGGGAGGACGGTATAGTACCATAAGGGTAACTGCCCCGACCGCGGTCCCGAGACGAAGGACCAGGTTATCCACTTCAGGGAGGGTCATGGAAGCGGAAGCGATAATCTTAAGATTCTTGCGTATTGCTGCTGCCACCCCTCCTCCGGAGCGGTCCCCAGGATGGTTGGTGTTCAACAGGAAGTAATCTGGGGGTAATGCTGCGAGGATGTCAGGGAGGGAGTCGTCGGTGAGCCAGGTCTCAGATAGTAGGAGAACGTCTGGCCTCTCCGTTAAGAGAAGGTTAAGAATATCGGCTTGATGCCTGACCAAAGAGCGAGTGTTAAGGTATAAAACCCGGATCTGCGACTCAACAGGAGCAGGTGCTATGAGAGGTAACGGCGGCCCCAGAAGGGGGGGGGGTTACCTGCTATCCCCAGGGAAGAAATCCTGGCCCAGGTAACGGGAGATAGGGGGCATGCAGAAGCTTGTAGACTCATAAGAGCAGAGTGAGGTTATTGAAATTTTCATGTAGCCAAAGTGTCCCCCAACTCGCACCCTATCCATGCACCCATGTTCCTTGTATGTCATGTAACTTCTTTCCTGTTCATGCTAGAGAGACGCAAATTCATTTGCGTCCAACGTTAACATGTCAGCTATCCAGCCATGCATAAATATCCTGTTAATTAGGTTTCTAGACCTACGGTGCCAACGTCTTTACATGGTACACTTTCACGCTTTCGTCCACGTTTTCTGGCCCAGTCGAGTTAGGCCCTTAAACGAGGCCCCGAGTCTCATCTCTCCTGTCTCTGAAAGCTGTATGCATCCCTGACCCTTGCCTTACTTCCTGCCTCAGACGAGCGGTGCCCGGCTCGGCCTGGTTCGCTTGCCAAGATGATGTTTTACCTACAAGTTATCTGTCCAGCCTCCTCGAAAACACATTCCAGTCTAGTGAAATAGGTAAACATATTCCCGGCTGCAGAGCAAAGGGCCCTGCCTTCCTGTCTCCATGCAAGTAATTTACTGCTCCTGTTACCATGGTAGGCCCATGGCCCCCGCACTCTACATGAAGATCCCTTTGCACGCACTTGCATTTAGTGTTGAACGGCCCTTGCCCAAGAGACCTTTTACTCCAGACGCTACATCCTCAAACATACGATATCAGATATGCTATAGGTACAGGTCGTTTTGACACCCCAGACATTAGTCTCCTCTACTCGTGCAAAAGTCAAAGCCCCCAGTTCTCCCCGGTTACACGTCATGCTCAGCTGCGCGCGCATATAGGTTAGAGGTTTCTGCTGATTCTGCAACTTTCTCTATGCATCCACCCACTTGTGACGTTTTATGTTACGTTTCTCTGACATGTCCAGTGCACGCCCATGTGTACGCCTTCTTACACGCCTCCTGTTACGCACATGTGTTCTTAGCACCTCTTTTCACCTGTTACGCCTACTGTATTCACTGCCATGCATACTGTTTTACTATATATATTGTGTACTGTTAATAAAAAGTGAGAATGTCCCTTCCTGAACCTTAGAGGTGATGGAACATGATGCTCCATCCTCGAGGATTATTCCATTAAAGCCCGTATGACTCAGATTCCACGGACTCTGCCTCTCATTTGAATGAGCTGTCTTGTATTGATAATTATATGGAAAAAATGATTAGGTAAAATTTATTTACCACATAATTTGGCGCCCGAATAGGGACCCCCCCTTCCCCACTCGCCGGTGAAGTCACGCGGCCTTTGACCCCTTCTACAGCCCCGACGGAAACCGTGCACGTTTGCGGGTATTCCTGCTATCTTCCCTCGGGCCCTCGAGGGAGACGGAGACTGCGGTCCGGCGTCCAGACGAGGCGGTGAGGAATGCGGAGGATCCCGACCAGAGCCCCTAGCCGAGAGAGCAAAGTCCGAGGTGTCCAGAGGCCCACCTGTTCCGAAGCGCATGCGTAGGAGAATCGTCACCTGACGCAGTCCAGTCCAGTCCAGTTTCCGAGGCCTTCAGTTTCTGCTTCCCGGTGAGTACCGTTATTGGGAACGCATCTAGACGGGTTCATTAATTTGTTCCCGGTCAAGACAGGTCTGGGTACACAGACCTGGTCCGTACGTATTCACTTAGGTGGATACGGTCCGACGTGTCCCTTTATGGGACCGGTCTGTACTGTTATAGCAGTGCATCTAGTAATCCAGTGATTCAGTATTCTAGTGTTGCAACTCGAGTTTTCAGTCTCGCTTTTATGTGTTCTCTATGTATCAGGTAACATGTTTTTAATGTGTTTTAATGTTGTGGTATGAATGACTGTTTTGCTATTCATTACTGTGTTTTACTGTGTCCACGTTTAAAGTAATCCAACCATGCCGCTGTTCTCAAAATTACGTCAGATAGGTACTAGGAAAGGGATATTAGAAGAATCGGTTCCTGTCCCGCCTAGGGACACTCCTGGTCATTTTATGTATAATAAGCATGGCTTAGATGCCATACTGTACCTAGAATTATGGGCAGACTACACCAAGGGTCTGGAAGAAAAATATAGATGGCCTGTCTCAGGGACATGGGATGCAGACTGCATCATGAGAGTAGAAGAAGCACTTTGGAAAAAGAAAGCCAGACAATCCCAGAAAGATGCCATAGAATTATGGCGTAAAGAAGCTCATAGACGAAACGAAAAGGAAATCAGAAAAGCCGAAAGAAGTAGAGAAGAATCAGAAAAAGCCAGAGAGAAAGAGTTACTAGAAGAAGGAGAACGAGTCAGAATAGAACAACAGGACAGACAGAGAAATGCACTTATTACAGGACTGTATCCAGTTTTGGCCGAGGGCCTGCCCAAGGCGACCCCGGAAGCACCATGTAACTTGCCACCACCATTGGTTCCGACTAAACTCCGTCACAAACAGACCGCAGCAGATATTTTCCTTTCTTCCTATTTGGATGATGTAGCTCCAACATATACCAATGTACCCGTACCACCCGTTAATAATGCACAGCAGCCTGTCCCGGCTGTTCAATCCACGACCCCTCCACGCCAAGATTTGCTTCCCGCGCCTGTTGTCACTTCCCCTTCTGCTGCTACTGCTGCTACTGGCCCCCCTACTATTGGTCCTCACAATCCCTTTTCGACAGATGCATCCCAGAGTCCAACCCCATCACATGTACCTTTTCCACCCGCCATGACGTCAGGTCATGCCCACGCTTCGGCTTCAGGAGGTGCCGCAGGAGGCCATCCTCACACCCCGCCACAATTACAACGAATGACAATCAGAGACTTAGCAACGCAGCATACTCCTAAAGCGATGCCACATGAAAAGCTTAAACAGTATATTACAGATTGTAGATATGATCCAGTACCCGGCAAGAAAGGAGACATGATGTTAGCCTCGTTACGTTTACGACGTGTCACCGATTATTTGTTGACATTACCAGAAATGCCAGACCATCTAGACAAAATATATCATTTTATTAGAACAGGGTAGAAATCAGAATGTATTCGTGAGGCCATGGCATATCAGAAAGTTGAGACACAAGGGTTAATATTAAGATTCTTAATTAATGGTTTGATAAGGGAACACGACCCTCCAGGTGTAGTTCAGGAAGAGATGGATGTACTGACTAAATGGAGTCAAAATATTGCAGACTGTAAACATGATAAACACAATTGTATAGATGCCATGACCAGAAATATCCGTAAAGAAATAGTAGCAATACATAACAGACAGAAGGCTGAACAGGAAGCCGAGTCAGACAAGAATGAATCCTCGGAGGAGGAAGAAATAGAGAATCCAGACAGAATAGCGTACGTAGGTAGAGTGAAACTCCCAAAACAGTATTCCATGGATAGACCGCTTGACAGATCCATTCGTCTAGAAAACAAGAAACGTTTCCTTTCCCCGATACCAGAGCAATGTTCTCTTGAACATTTGTTCCAAGCCACTGACAAAATCCTAAAAGATAGAATAGGTTACAACGAACTTAGTACAATGCGTGAACAAGAACTAGCACGGTCCGCAGTACAGTGGGCTGGTAATAGTAGTGTATATAAAGATGATTCAGTAGCGCAAACATTTCTGAGTCTTACTCCAACTGAACAACGTTTAACTGGTATATACATGATCCAGCATATCATTATGCTATATGAGAGTCAGCATTCTGATCCAGGTCCCCTATACAATATATTGGATGAATTACTCCTGAATAGATGGAGAGGCCTAGGTACTGATTTGATTAATGTGATTCTTGAACAACGTCATAAATACAGAACATAATTAACTCCACATTTTGTTCCCGTTCCACCTCCAGTAAACCATCCTTTTCACATAGACAGACAGAATCCCTTACGAGAAGTTCATCCCGTACAGACGACTCCAGGGGGTGCGCTTCAACGCGTATTTGTATACACGCCCTTAAGTAAAATGGAATTATTGGAAATGAAGAAAATAGTGCCCTGCCATGATAAAGATCCAGCAGGGTTCCACCGTGAATTAAAAGACATGTTACTCATGGGAGATTACACATATCCCGATATTATGAAAATGTTAAAGGTATTGTTACCGGCAGGTATTTACGAGAAACTCAAAGAAAAAGAATGGGAGGTGGGAGATAAAAAGATTAACTGGACTGAATTAGAAAACGAAGAAATGGGACGTACCCCAGGTTTAGGTCTTGGGGACAAAACCAAAGAATTACCAGGATTATTAGTACAGGTTTTGCCGAGGTTATTGGCAACCAAAAAGGAAGACTGGGATGCAATCTCAGCCTGCAAACAGAAACAAGACGAAGACACTAGTGATTTTTATTCGAGATTTGAGAAATGTTTTATTATTAATAGTGGCCTGAAAACAAGTAGCGAGTCATATCCACATCTTTTTGTGCCCAAATTAGTTGAGAATTCCTTACCCCAGGTTAAGAATAGAGTCCTGAAAGTCGAAAGTACATGGCAAGCAAATACACCTTCCCAAATGTTACAAATGTTACAGTACCACCAGAACCGAATTAGAGAGGAACATGAACATGAACAGAGACGTATGAAAGACACGAAAATGAAAGTACTAGTAGCCCAGACTGTTCCAGCAGATGGTCAAAGAAAGGGTACAGCACCTCCAGGTCAGTCTGCAGCTCCCGTTAAAGGGAATTGCAATTACTGCAAACAGCCAGGTCACTATATTAATGAATGTTTGGTTTTGAAGCACAATATTGCTACCGGTAAAACGAAAGAGAGACTGCGTCCTCTTAGACAGGACCACGTCCCACAGCATGTCGCACAGAATACACAACAGTCACCACAGCAAGCTTCACAGACAGTAGCTGTACCCCAACCTCAACAGCAACCACAGCCTATTGCTGCCCCTCAACATGTCACGCAACAAATGTATCAGTATGCACAGTCAGATTACCCCGATTACCTACAGTAGACATGAAACAGCCTAGAGAGGGAGGTTGGCTTGCCTCTTATTGAGGTTCCTGTAGATCAAGATGGTCCCTATGTACATAGTCAGGTATTAGGGAAAGACAGAAAATTTTTGATTGACACAGGGGCAAGTAGAACGACCATCAGTCATGACGAAGTTCCAGGGGCACCCCTCTCAGGCTCACAGAATGTTTCCCTGGGTTTTTCAGGAAAGCCTATTGTTAATGAAGTATCAAAGCCAGTTTCTCTTGAAGTTGGTCCATTGTCCCGAACTACTGACCTGTTACTTACGAAAGCATGCCCTGAAAATCTGCTTGGTATTAAAACGTTGAAAGCTTTAGGGGCTGTCATATGTTGTTCTCCGGAAGGAGTGAGATTGTTTTTACGTGACTTTAAGGGTCACTATGTGTTACGTGATTTTGATCCAAGATTGAAAAATGTACCAGCACATTTATGGGCAAAAGGTCCAACTGATGTAGGATGTATGCACATCACACCTTATCGTGTCACTCTCAAGCAAGGTGTTGTACTACCCCGAATTCGACAATACAAATTGCCCCCAGAGGCTGTAGTGGCCTTATTGAAAATCATAGACGAATTGATTGCCCAAGGAGTAGTTATAGAAACTGACTCCAATGTATGTAATTCCCCAATCATCCCGATTCTTAAACGAACAGACCCAAATGCACCTCCAGTCTACAGACTGGTGATCGATCTTCGCGAGCTAAATAAATGCATTGTTCCCCAGTACCCAGTAGTGCCAGACATATCCTCTTTGTTGACTGCCATTGATTCCGAAGCTGCGTTCTTTACTGTAATTGATCTTAAGAACGCCTTCTTTAGTGTCCCCATTCATCCGGAAAGCCAACTTTTGTTCGGATTCTCATTAAATGGCCGAAGTTTTAAATTTGCACGTGCACCTCAAGGGTTCACGGAAAGTCCCAGTATTTACAGTCAAGCCTTGAAAAGACAACTAGACAGTATTCACATGCCTGCTGACACTGCTCTGCTCCAATATGTAGACGACTTATTGATAACTGCACAATCCGAACCTGATTGCGAGCACGCGTCACTGATTGTCCTATGTTTCTTGGCCGAAAAGGGGCACAAAGTGTCCCCTTCGAAGCTACAATTCTGTGCCCAGCAAGTGGTATACCTTGGGCACTTGCTGTCCAAATGGGGGAGACAACTGACACCAGAACGTATCCAGTTCATTGCACATCTGCCACAACCCAAGACACAGAAGGAGGTACGGGCCTTCATTGGCCTCACCTCGTACTGCAGACAATGGATTCCCCAGTATGCATTTCTAGCTAAACCACTCATACAGTTAACAACACAGGAGGCAGCAACTTTGACTGTCCTCCCTTGGACTCAGGAACACACACAAGCTTTTGACGAATTAAAGAAAGCCTTATGTCAAGCACCTGTCTTAGGGACACCATGTTACAGTAAGCCTTTTACACTTTTTGTTACAGAACGCGATGGCACAGCATTATCTGTTCTCACACAAAATCAAGCAGGACACCATAAGCCTTGTGCTTATTTTTCAAGTACACTGGATCCAGTAGCCCAGGCTCTGCCTGCGTGCCTAAAATCAGTTGCAGCGACAGCTCTAGCAATCAGACAAAGCGACTCAATAGTATTAGGACATCCCCTGACAGTACAAGTTCCACATTCCGTGGAAGTTTTTTTAAACCGAACCCAGACTCAACATCTGACCATAGCAAGACTGACTGGATACGTTTTGACATTGTTTCAGCCACACATAGAAATCAGACGCTGTAACATACTGAATCCTGCCACATTGTTACCCTCGAGCACGATTGACCCGACACCACATGACTGCGTAGAAGTCATCAATACAGTAACGAAACCCAGACAAGACTTGACAGACATTGCATTACCCGATCCCGACCTGACACTTTACGTGGATGGTTCATGTATGAGAACAAGTACAGGAGAGTTAGTGGCCGCATATGCAGTGACCACTGAAACTGAAGTCTTAGAAACACATCGTATTGACACACTGTCTGCCCAAGCAGCAGAGCTCATCGCTCTGACCCAAGCCTGTATACTAGCCAAGAACAAGAAAGTAAACATATACACAGATTCGCAGTATGCATTCGGAGTCGTTCACGACTTCGGTGTTCTTTGGGAAGAAAGAGGTTTTTTAACTTCTCACGGTACCAAGATCCAACATGGTCCCCTTATTCAAGCTCTGTTAGAAGCAATACACTTGCCTACAGCCATAGCCATTATGAAATGCAAAGCACATACAAAAGTTACCGATACTATTTCCCAGGGTAACGACCTAGCAGACCGAACAGCCAAACTCACAGCTCAGACAGACATCCCAACGGACATGACAAAGATTGACGTAATATCACAGACACATTGTATGACAGTGAAGGATCCCATTCTAGATGTGCTTGACATACAGACACATGCAACTCCAGATGAAATAAAGAAATGGACTGAACAAGGAGGGATCCACACAGATCAAGGATGGATGACGAAGGGAAGAGCCACATGGTTCCTCCCCGACTCTATGGTTCAAGTTATTATTAATACAGCACATAGTCCAGCACACTTAGGAGAAAAAGCTATGTTAGACAGCATTCAAAACCTCTGGTTCAATAAACATTTACGAACAGCAGCAAAACAGAAAGTGCGTACTTGCATGATCTGTTGTCAGTTCAACCCAGGCAAAGGTGTTCCCGTGGAACAAGGTGGTTTCCACCCTCCCGATCACTCTTTTGAAGTCCTCCAGATGGATTATATCCAGATGGACAGATGTAGAGGTTTTAAATATGTCCTTGTAGTTGTATGTGCCCTTTCCCGATGGACAGAAGCATATCCAGTCCCAGATTACACTGCCGCGACCACTGCCAAGCAGTTGGTTCGTGAATTTTTCCAGCGATACGGCCTGCCCCGTGTCGTGTACTCAGATAATGGACAGCCATTCTCGTCCGAGCTCATGAAGCAGGTTTCACTCCTGTTAGGTTACCAGTGGAAGTTCCACTGCGTACGACATCCTGAAGCAGCTGGTCTCGTAGAGAGACATAATCAGACCCTGAAAACCCGATTAGCCAAAATATGTGCAGAGAAAGGTGTAGATTGGATCGTAGCATTGCCAGTTGCACTCTTTTATATGCGTATGGTAGCCCATTCTAGGACAGGATTGTCTCCCTATGAAGTAATTTTTGGGCGGCCTCCCAATATGTGGGGTACGCCTATGCCAAAGAAAATCACAGATGTTGACAGTTCTATGCTGACAGATTACTTGGCCTCCTTGATGTCTGCACTACAATCTTGTCGTTCACAGGTCGCTGCTGCCTTCCCAGACAACACCCAAGTGAAACTGCATGAAGTGGTCCCCGGCGAGCACGTCCTTGTGCGAAATTTCAATAGGAAAAGTCAGCTGGAGCCGAGATGGAAACAGCCTAAGTTGGTTTTGATGATGACGAGGACTGCAGTCAAGCTGGAAGGCAGGAAGGGGTGGGTGCACTCCAGCCACATAAAGAAGATTCATGGACTGTGTCCAGATACTGTGATTAAGGACTGCCCCCTCCCGGACATTGACTCTAAACTTCCCCTGCTAGAGAAAACTCCCCAAGAGGAGTATCGTGTAAAGCTGAGGTCTAGTAAGTCAGACAGCGTTTAATTGTTTAAGTCCCCCTCGGGTGAAGCGGTTAGACAGGTTTCTGTCATGAACAAGATAGACCCAAGTAGTCAGAGAGATAGGCGTAACGAGAAAAGAAAAAAGCACTGTAAAGTTTTGCACAGCGGATGCATAATCGCCTTATTCTCCATGTTTCTTCTGAGTCTTACGATAATATGTATAAGTTTAATGTTACATATCTTTTTCCCTCTTGATTCATACGTACATGCTTCCTTTAATGACACTGTGGAGCACACTTTCAGCGACCTGCCTCCCCATGAACTCTCCTATCGATTAGCAATGCGCAACAATACATTCATTCGTATGTTACATCATACTCATCAGACCAGCAATACAACTAATTGCTGGGTATATGGCCGATTCCCACCTTACCAGAAATACAAGGGAGCTCTGCCTCTCTTTCCTTACCCGTTCACACATAATGGTTCATGTGGTGCATGGTTTGCTTTAATGTCTTCCCTAGATAATAAGTCCAAGGTTTCACAAGGTGATTGGATATGGGGAAACCTGAATACAGTCATGAATAAAATATGTTTCCCAGACCAAGAAGGTCTTCCCCAAAGGACAGGGACCGATCTAGAAAATGAAGTGTATGGATTAGGTAATTTTACACTAAACCTCATGATTCTGAATGTGCAGTCTGAGACTAATTCAGACTTGCCGTCTATTTCAGTTTTGCCAGTGAAAGGTGAATTATGTGTCAGAAAGAATGGCTCAGTACATCTGGGACACAGTGATTGTAATACTGTGGTCGTATTCAGCGACAAAGGAAAGTCTACTTTCAAAGCCTCACGCCATTCTTATTTTATTTGTGGACATACAGCTTATGTCCATCTGCCCCTTGATTGGGATGGGACGTGTTATATTGCGTTCCTCCTGCCACCTGTTTTCCTAGCCCCGCCTGATTATCATCGAAATTCACGGCTTGTGAATATTAGACATAGAAGAGAACTACCTCCTGTTATTGATGTTTCTGGTTCTCCATGGGATTATGTTAAAAGATATTTCTGGTTCATAGGTCCTGTCCAGAACAGTAAATTAATACGCAGGTTAACGAGCACACTTGAAACGGTAGTGAATGAAACTACCTCTGCCTTAGGTAACCTAACTGAAGAACAATCTGCTATGAGACTCGTAGTTCTTCAAAATCGCCTTGTCCTTGACGTCATCCTGGCCGATAGGGGCGGGGCTTGTAGAGTCATCGGATCCAGTTGTTGTGTTTTTATTCCAAATAACACGCCATCCGTGTATAAGGCTATTACTAGGCTTCATGAAATAGCTCACCTGATTCACCAGAATCCAGACACCTGGACTTGGTCCGGTTGGCTCTGGAGTGTGATATCTGCTTGGGGATGGAAATTGCTATCATTCCTAGGTATAATATTGGTTATAGTATTCAGTTGTTGTCTCTGTCTGCAATGTGGGCCAGCGATTTGCGGCTTGTGCGCCACAGCCTTTATTCCAGGTCCAAGTTCCCGTTCCCGAATGATAAAAGATGAACAAATGATGTTATATGAACAGATAGATGGTCTCATGAATATAGATATATCCTAAAGGGTGAAGTAGGGGCCAAGGAGGGAATGAGGTAATAGAAATTTTCATGTAGCCAAAGTGTCTCCCAACTCGCACCCTATCCATGCACCCATGTTCCTTGTATGTCGTGTAACTTCTTTCCTGTTCATGCTAGAGAGACGCAAATTCATTTGCGTCCAACGTTAACATGTCAGCTATCCAGCCATGCATAAATATCCTGTTAATTAGGTTTCTAGACCTACGGTGCCAACGTCTTTACATGGTACACTTTCACGCTTTCGTCCACGTTTTCTGGCCCAGTCGAGTTAGGCCCTTAAACGAGGCCCGAGTCTCATCTCTCCTGTCTCTGAAAGCTGTATGCATCCCTGACCCTTGCCTTACTTCCTGCCTCAGACGAGCGGTGCCCGGCTCGGCCTGGTTTGCTTGCCAAGATGATGTTTTACCTACAAGTTATCTGTCCAGCCTCCTCGAAAACACATTCCAGTCTAGTGAAAAAGGTAAACATATTCCCGGCTGCAGAGCAAAGGGCCCTGCCTTCCTGTCTCCATGCAAGTAATTTACTGCTCCTGTTACCATGGTAGGCCCATGGCCCCCGCACTCTACATGAAGATCCCTTTGCACGCACTTGCATTTAGTGTTGAACGGCCCTTGCCCAAGAGACCTTTTACTCCAGACGCTACATCCTCAAACATACGATATCAGATATGCTATAGGTACAGGTCGTTTTTTTGTCACCCCAGACATTAGTCTCCTCTACTCGTGCAAAAGTCAAAGCCCCCAGTTCTCCCCGGTTACACGTCATGCTCAGCTGCGCGCGCATATAGGGTAGAGGTTTCTGCTGATTCTGCAACTTTCTCTATGCATCCACCCACTTGTGACGTTTTATGTTACGTTTCTCTGACATGTCCAGTGCACGCCCATGTGTACGCCTTCTTACACGCCTCCTGTTACGCACATGTGTTCTTATCACCTCTTTTCACCTGTTACGCCTACTGTATTCACTGCCATGCATACTGTTTTACTATATATATTGTGTACTGTTAATAAAAAGTGAGAATGTCCCTTCCTGAACCTTAGAGGTGATGGAACATGATGCTCCATCCTCGAGGATTATTCCATTAAAGCCCGTATGACTCAGATTCCACGGACTCTGCCTCTCATTTGAATGAGCTGTCTTGTATTGATAATTATATGGAAAAAATGATTAGGTAAAATTTATTTACCACAAGAGGGGGAGTAGGAAGTGAAAATGGCAGCGTCCGTGGCCCCTGGGCCTGTCCGGCTGCGGACGGGCTCAGACGGGCTGGACTTTGGCGCGACTTCGGCGCGCAGACGGCGTGCCCGCTGCGCCCGTCCGCTGCCATTTTATAGGGCAGATGGTTGGTGTGAGGCTCCGAGCGCTAGACCGCTCGCCTAGTGAGCCTCCTCACCCAAGATGGCAGCCAACTGTGAGTCCCGGCAGGACTTGAATCTCCTGCAGGACCGAGTGGTGAAGAAGGGGAGTAAGTGCAGCGCAGAAAACGCCCAGCGCGCAACCCCAGAGGTACCTGCACAACAAAAAATGTTATTAGCAGCAAAAACGGTAAGATTTCATTAAAATGCGCCAAGTGCGCAAATTGCCTCTAGCACATAGCATAAATCCCAAAGACTCGCTCTGGTCAATTTCGAGCGTCCTAACCATGCGCAGAAGCATATAGGCAAGCTTCCCCTGCTTCTACATTGTCCACGAATTTTGTGTAAATTAGTATAACAAACATTTATTAGTACTTTATTATGATTATACGAGAAGATTCATCCAGCAAGCTGCTTATATGCAAATCCTTGCTCCATCAGTGGCGGTTGCATTCTAATTGGCCCTGAAGGACCGCCACACCTCCGGTGGTCGGTCCTGTTGTCCGTTACATCATAATGGGGCCCTTAGTTCTTATGTGCAGAGCTTTTGCGCAGACCCACTGGGGCAGAATAGGAGGGATTTCCTGTGATTAACTGCTGTTTTAATTAGCCTGCTTGGGCATAATTAAAGTATTTTGCTGTATCAATTGCTGTTTTCATAAGCCCAAGGGGGGCAGGATTGAGGAAGAAAACAATGTATCGATTGATGTAATTACTGTTATTTTGTTGTGACAGCGATATTGGCAGGTGTGGTTATCTAAACAACTCCCACATAACATGGATGCATATACAAAATGTATTGTGTTATTACGATTTGAGATACATAATGTATATGAATTGACCCTTTTGACATGGATGTCGGTATGCGATGTATTATATATGATACAGTAGTCCTACTTTCATTTTGACACTTATGTGCACTATATGTAATTTGTGAAAAAATAATTTCTTGACCCATGACCAAGGAGTAGCTGTTGCGAAACACATTGAGCATTTTACTGCATGGAATAAATAAACCACGCTTAAAAGAATTGGGCTCAGCATTGTTTGTTTACACACAAAGGACTGTATTGATATATATAGATATATATATACATATATATTTATATATATACTCAAACTTCTCTCTTCCTTGCGGCCAAAGACTCAAGGGACACGTCGGGATATCAAGGTTGCTTTATTAGGTCTCTTCCACAACCGGTTTCAGCGTTAGCCTTCGTCAGGTGTCATCGTCCTAAAATCGTGTGCTCCCCCTCTTAAATGTTGTTACGCAAGCTCCTCCTCCTGGTGGTTTAGGAACCTCGCCTGCATTCAGTTCCACCTTCATCCCCCCTTTTTGGAGACTACCAGTCCCACAATGCTTCTCAAAGGCAGTCCGATGCTCAGGGGAGTCATGTAGTTCTTGTTGCAATTTTCTCTCTGACCCCCATTCTCTCATAGCCACGAGCTTTCTCCTGCGCTCCTTCGGGACACTCCGAACATGTTCCAGCGTACCACCTCACAATGTAGGTCCGCCGCACTGCAGCAGCTTCAGGATGCCGGGTAAGTTCGTGGTGGGTCACAGTAAAATCCAATGCCTTGGATAACTTCTACTTTTTGCCAATAAAACCGTGTCCTGCTTCTTAGGGAGGGTCCCTTGCACGCTCACTGGCAGACCGTAAAATAAACTCAGACTTCTCTCTTCCTTGCGGCGAAAGACTCAAAGGACACGTCGGGATATCAAGGTTGCTTTATTAGGTCTCTTTCACAACCGGTTTCGGCGTTAGCCTTCGTCAGGTGTCATCGTCACGAAATCGTGTGCTCCCCCTCTTAAATGTTGTTACACGGGGCTCCTCCTCCTGGTGGTTTAGGAACCGCTCCTGCCTTCAGTTCCAACTTCATCCGCCCATTTAGGAGACTACCAGACCCACAATGCTTCTTGAAGGCAGTCCCAGGGACTTTGGGGAGGCGTGGGGGGTGCACTTGGGGGGTACCTATGGTACCCCCTTGCACTTCACTGTACAACGTGGCAGGCATCATGCGGTGCCTGTCACGTTGTGCATTGAAGTGCACAATATGTATTTTTAGCATTGCAGCGGGCGGTGCTTTCAGCACCGCACACCACGATGTTAAAAATGCGGGATGCGCCCGCCAATGTGGCGGGCGCATCCTAATTTCCCCACGGGACTGCCGCCCTTATGGAGGTCTGTCCCGTTTTATGTCGAGATCCGCCATCCTAATGGGACCCTAAGTTGGGGAATTAATTCCTCCTCAATCCTGATGGTCCCTGGGAGCCAACTAGCCCGCCAGGTACCTCCAGTATGCGCCATGGGGCAGCATTGCAGAGAGGTGTTCAGAGGTCACGCCCCTTTTCACAACACTTTGCAACGCAGCTCCCTGGCGCTTACTTGAGGTACCTGGTGAGCTAGTGGGCCCCCAGGGAACCTCAGGATTAACAAGGAATTAATTCCCCAACTTAAACCAGGCCACAGGGTGTGTTTGCACGCATGTGAACTCAGGCCCGCCCCCTACCTTCACCACTGTGCAAACACGCCAGTGGTGTGTTTTAATTTGGGGGATTAACTCCCCTTTGAATCCTGAGGGTGCCTGGGGCGCAACTAGTCCACCACCTACCTCTAGTAAGCGCCATAGAGCTGTGTTGCAGAGAGGTGTAAAAAAGGGCATGGTCTCAGAACACCACGCTTCAATGCAGCCCCCTGGAGCATATTGGAGGTTCCTGTGGGCTAGTTGGCCCCCAGGGACCTCCAGTATTCAAGGAGAATACATTCCCCCTCTGCAAACGTGCCAGAGGGCGCGTTTGCAGAGTGCTGTATGAAGGGGGCATGGCCTCCGGAGCGATGCCAGTGTTTTTCTTCTTTTTTTTGAGAAGGGTGGCTGTGTAGACCCCCTTCTTTTTCTATTTTTTGGGCCTGGGGACCTCTTTCCCCCAGGGCTTGACCCCTAATTTATTTTTTTTAAATAAAAAAATGTGGAGGGGGGCTGCGTGGCCCCCCTCCTGAGGCTTCTTTCAGCCCCAGGGGTTCTGCCTCATTTTTTTAAAAGATTTGTTGTGTAGGGCGGCCACTCGCGGGCTACTTCTGGCCCCGGGGATCCCATCCCCCAGAGCCTGGACTCTCGTTGGGGACCGTGAGGGGGTCCCCAATCCCCCCACGGTCCCTGGCAGCTCCTTGCGTCCTTCAGGAGCCGCAATTGCTTTTCTACATGGGGAGCATAGAAAGGCAACAGTCTTTGGTTTTTCTAAGAGAGCAGGTTTCCTGCTCTCTCTTCCAAAAACCAAAGCAGTTTGCTATGGAACGGTGGGAGTCGCGAGGCTCCGGCCCTACCATAGCAAACTACAGTGTCCCGGGGTGGGCACCCGGGACACTGCAGGAGCCGGCCCTGGGGGGTGGTGGTCCCTAGGGCCACCACAAGGCTCGTAGATGGGGGCAGTGCTGTCCCCCTCCCAACATTTAAAAGCCCGGGGGGGATAGTCCCCGGGGCTGGGGGGCCCGTCACAGACCCCATATTTAAACATTTAGTGCCCCGGGGAGGTGGCAGCCCTTGGGGCCTGTTGGGGGCTTGAGACCCCACACAGGTTTTTAAATTTTTTTTTTTTAAAAGAAGCCCGGGGGTGGCAGTCCCAGGGGCTGTGGGGGGCCGAGTGCCCCCGCATACATAATGTTAAAGCCCCAGGGGTGGCGGTCCCCAGGGCTGGGGGGGCCCTCTGGGCCCCCATTATTATAAAAAAAAGAAGCCCCGGGGGTGGCAGTCCCAGAGACTCTGGGGGGTCCATAAGCCCCCCGCATACGTAATGTTAAAGCCCAGGGGTGGAGGTACCCGGGCCCCTCTGGGCCCCCCATTATAATTACCTACATTGTCCCCGGGATTTGGTTTCCCCCCGGGGTTAATTACAAATAAAGGAGGCTTCTGGTTTTTTTTTTTACGGTATACGTGTATCCTACGCGCATCCCGCGATTTAAAAAAATATATGCCTAGGGGGTCAGGGTGTTTCTACCCTGCCCCCTTTGCGTCTTTTGCACACTTGTTTTTCAGTTTTCTGTGCCTCGGTTCTACCGAGACACAAGATGGCTGCCAACACTTCCTGGTTTGGAGTGTTGACAGACAGTTGACAGCCAATTAGCATGCAGCTCGTGCGGGTAAGGGTATGCGCGTGATCCTAGGAGGACACGCGTACCCTACTCCATCCATAGATATATCTATGATTTTACTTTTGATTTTCTCAGGAACTACTGCATGGATTTAGACCATTTAACAAAAAGCGTGATCTGTGAACCAAACTCAACCTTTTTGCCAAATTTGGTGTAATTCCGTTCAGCAGTTCGGGCTGTAGCCGTGGCTAAATGTCCCTAAGGAAAATTGCATGGGGGAAAACATGTTTTGGGACCCCCCTTTTTTTCTCGGCCCCCGCTTGACGAATTACCCCGAAACTTTCAGGATAGGAGCAGAGCAGAGCGCCCGATCTTCTTGGAAAATTTCCTAAAGATTAGTCAACCGGCGCTAAAGTTATTCCAAACAGAATGTCGGGAATTTCCTATGGAAACTAGGTCCTAACTAGGTAATATATATATATGTATATATAGAAGTATATATATACATATATATATATATATGTGACCAAGCTCCGCCTGCGGAGCGAAACGCGTCGAGGAGAGCATTTGCTCTGCACTTGCTGCAATAAATTTTCCACTGCTTACACAACTGATGGTGTGACGGCGCTTTAATTCAAAGCCTAATTTGTGTCAATGAGAAGAGGTCTGCGCCTGCTGTGTTACCGCTTCGACAGCGGTCAGGAGCGCTAATTTGATATATATATATATATATATACATGCCAATGACATAAAATATATTTTTTTTAAATCTACTATAAATTAAGACATTAAACTATTAAAATCTTTAAACTTAAATTTACCACTCCAGTAAGTGCAACAGTAAGGGAAATGTTGGGTAGCGGAGGGGTAAAACTTACTATTCCCACTCCACTGAGTGCAACAGTAGGGAAAGTGTTGGAAAGCAGAGGAATCAAATTTACTATTCCCACTGCAGTCAGTGCAACAGCAGGGAAAGGGTTAGATAGCGGAGGGGTAAAAATTACTATTCCCACTCTAGTGAGTGCAACAATAGGGAAAGTGTTGAACTGCAGAGGGGTAAAAATTACTGTTCACACTCCAGTGAGAGCAACAATAGTGAAAGTTATGGATAGCAGATGGAAAATGTTGAATAGTGAAGGGGTAAAAATTACTATTCCCACTCTAGTGAGTGCACCAATAGGGAAAGTGTTGGATAGTGGAGGGGTAAAGATTACTATTCCCACTTCACTCAGTGTAACAGTAGGGAACGTGTTGGAAAGTGGAGGGGTAAAATGTACTATTCCCACTCCAGTGAGTGCAACAGTAGGGAAAGTGTTGGATAGTGGAGGAATAAAATGTACTATTCCCACTCCAGTGAGTGCAACAGTAGGGAAAGTATTAGATAGCGGAGGGGTAACATTTTCTATTCCCACTCAAGTGTGTGCAACAATAGAGAAAGTGTTGGATAGCGGAGGGGTAAAAATTACATTTCCCACTCCAGTGAGTGCAACGGTAGGGAAAGTGTTGGATAGTGGCGGGGTAAAATTTATAGTTCCCACTCCAATCAGGGCAACAGTAGGGAAAGTGTTGGATTGCGGAGGGGTAACAATTAAAATTCTCACTCCAGTCAGTTCAAAATTTAAAAAATCAAAATATTAACAGAAATTTTTTTTAAAATCAAAATAAATAAAAAATATATAAATATGTTGAAAATTAAAATACAAATATATTTAATATTACAAATTAAAAATATGTATTATAATGTTAAATGCATATGACCAACACTTACAAATATTATATTAAATAAAAGAAAAAATAAATTTCATACAAATAAATATTTTTAATTAAAAATGATTTAGAAACAAAAACATTAAATATTACATACATTTACTTTTTTTATTTCCCAACAGAATAACACCACACAATTCACAACCCATATCGAAATAAAATATAAAACGTACTTACATAATTAACATAATTAATTACCAGTTAAAGAAATATTATTAATTAAAAAACAAATTAAAACTCATCAAAATTTATAAACATCCCTCACTTTTCCCCTATTACCCCCACAAATCACAGCTAAAATTAAACTGCAAAAAATGTATTACAGAATTAATACTGATAAAAAACTAATAGTATTTAACAATTAATTATAAAGGAAGTCAAATGTATTTACTCCCCAACCTTTATCCCTATAAAAGTAAACCCCACAAACAAAAAAGTATAAACAATTACCCTAATTAAATATCAATTAATTAATTAATTAATATTAATGATCAACTAATTACTAATTAATTAAACATACATTACTTCCCCCCATTACCCCTATTAAACCCCACAACCCGCACCTAAAATTAATTACACAGTTTCCATATTTAATTTTCAGGTAATTAATTAATACTAATTAACAACTTAATTAATTAACACTAAATTACTACCCACTGTTTACCCCTATGAACTCCACAACCGGCACCTAAAAAAAATGCAAAATTACCATAATTAATTAGCAATTAATTAATATTAATTAACAACCAATTAATACTTAATTAATAATAAATTACTTCCCACAATTAACACTATAAAATCTCAATTAAATAAATATTAATAAATAAAAAAGAATCATTAATTTATTATGATTAAGTTACTTCCCTCCCGATTTCCCTTTAAACCCAAACCCGCTACGTAACTAAAAAAGGCTAAATGTAATTAAAATAAAATTGATAACTACTAAAAATATAACACATATATTAAAAAACATAAACAATTCTTATACAAAGAAAATACATCACAAACATTGAAAATATATACTAAAATACATCACACTCATTAAAAAAATTATATTTTAAACAACTATATTTTTGCAAACAATACTAATGGCTTCAATATTTTTAAAAACGAGATTTATTACCTTAAAATCAATATTTTTTCTTTCTGACTCACGATATTTAGGACTAAATATTTCTATAGTTTGACATTCTGTCTGCACACCACCTGGGGGCAGAGTATGCTGGTCCCCCTTTGAGTACTCCAGGCGAGGGCCGGTGTGATGCCCCTGTGGTACCCTCCATTTCACTGTAGGCCTCCCAAAGCCTCATGCTGATACGGGGCACCACCTGCTGGGGGAGGGACCACAAAGTGCCCCCAAGGCCACAGGAATTAGAGACCTACCTCACCTAGTCCCTGCACATCATGTTGAATAGTGGCACGAGTAGTCTCGGTGTGCAACAGAGCACAGGATGAGTGCCCCCAGTGCAGCAGAGTGGGATCCAGCAGGTCTCCTCGAAAGAAAGTCAGGTTCAAGTGTGACCCGAAATCCAGGGAAGGATGCACTGGTGCCATGCAAAGCCCAGCGGGGAGACGCCAGAGGGCCACTGTAGTAATGAGCAAGGTTTTCAGTCAGGCCCAGGCACTGCTGGTGCACAGTGCTTCCAGCATCAAAATCTGAAATGCTCCCAGAGCTCCACAACAGGGGGCCCCCATATGGAGTGATGTAGTCATAGCAATCCTGTCCCAGCCTCCCATACCCACTAGTGTGGTACCACAGGGCTTAGGTAGGCCTCAGTGTCAACATCCACGGGCCCCCAACTCCTATGGGCCTCTCCTACTTAAATCTTGGGACCCCCTACAGAGCAGCTCACCCTTACCCGGTATTGCCAATGTCCCCAAGCGTGATGTCTATGTGCCCAGTAGGCTGTGCAGGCTACATAGTTCCCACGTGTTAGGGCCGGCTGCGACCAATGTGAAGCCCGCAGCTCAAACTCTCCAAGGGGCCAGCCACAGCTGAGCAGCTTCATGAGGGTTCCCCCAACCCCAATGGATATTCGTGATCCGGGCTGGCTGGGGAGCTCCTCCACTAAGCGCCCTGATCCAAAACGCTATTTATTTATGACAGAAAGACTAGGTTTATGTATTGGAGCTGGTTTACATAAACATTTATGAACATTTATGAGTAAAAGAGTGTTACAGCAGTACTACTTTGTGTAAATGTCCTAGTGAGTTGGACACATGGTGTACTCGAAACAAGACATAATGCATAGATAAATGTTTTTTTTAATATTTACATAAAAGGTGGTCCACACCTTGGTGTTAAGCCCCTTTTTGAACATTGTGCACTTTGGGGCTTATTATGATGATGGTCATCGTAGCCATCGTGAGCATGTTTTCCGCCTGCCACATTAGGGTGGCGGGTGGAGGTGTGGCGGTAGGGAGACTGACCGCCAGAGATCGGATGGGCTCAAGGAGCCAGTTGGACTGTCAGAGGGGATTCCGATCCCTACAATGGTGACAGGCACCACCGTAGAGATTATGATTTTCCCTCCCCGCCGGCTGTTTCATGGCAGTTTACCTGCCATGAAAAGGCATGCGGAAAGGGACTTTGGGTGCCCGTAGCGGGTCCCCTCTTTCTCCCTATCCCTAAGTGTTGGGTTGTGGGGGCACCTATGGTGCCCACCTACATATCCCTGCACCATGTGGCAGGCACAGCATGGTGCCTGCCACATAGTGCTGACATATGAAAAATGTGCGTTTTTAGGACAGCGGCGTGTGCTGCAACCAGCAGCACACGGTGCAATACAAAAGTACACGTTGCAACCCCCTTGAAGGCTGTTGCATTGAAATTCGAGGTGCAGGACCGCCAACAGCTTTCCGGGCGGTCCCATCTCCGATATGATGGCGATCCGACATCAGTTCGACCACCATCGTAATCAGCCCAATAGTTCTTATGAAAAAAATAATCAGTCTATATTTGCACCCTTTCCCTACAATGTGGTGATTGTAGTGGTATCTGGGATTTCTGAATATAGAAATTACTGCAGCTACACTTTATAATTGCTATACTTCACTCTTCTACAGTGGTCTGATGCCCGAATTGTTATTAAGAAGGGTATACCCAAAATCACTGGGACCTGGGTGTAGAACAGTATAGAAAGTGGTGGTCCCAGTATAAATACATTTAAAAGTAATAACAAAAAATCAATACCACAGAAAGATTGATTTGTGCTAAAGTGTTATTTCATCACACTAAGCACCTGATATATATTAATGAAGGAAACAATTTACAGAAAACATTAGCATAAAAAACGTTGGTGTGCCCAACTGGGTTTGGGGGAGGGATGAGGGTGACTTGAGTGAGGTAGTGAGGCAAGTGATATACAATATTCAAGAAAGCATCACAATCAAATTGTTGGGCATGTTACTCAATGCCACACATTCATAATAAAGTTCATAACAGATAGTTTACAATCGTTTACATAGCCATGTACAATCGAAAGTCTCAGTGCAAAGTGCACTGTTGATGATACTGGCATCAATGATGTGTCAACGTTTTGACCCCTGAAACCATGTAGGTTGGTTCTAGTCCTTACTAACCGGGTCTTCCTCAGGATAATAGTGAAGGTGAGTGCAGAGAGGCACCTAGGGGTAAAATGAGGAATTTGTCAAGTCCAATAATTGGATTCAAGGACGAGAACAGAGGTAGGCAATATATCTCTAGATTTACCGTATCTGATGTGAGAAAAGCATAGTAGGTACAAATTGTTGTCAAGGATGATGGGGCTCCAATGGCTCCAATGGGAGTAGGTGAGAGTAATGTACAGTAACATTAATCACAAAGACTGGGTTACTCGTGTATATAGGCAGCAAAAATCAGCAGAGCTTGATCCACTTAGTGAGAATACTTGCGTGGAACCCATCAAACTAGTAGAGACATTCTAACAGTAATGCGAGCCCTATCATATTATACACATTTTATGGAAGTCCTTGTAGACAACACCATTACAGTGGCCAATGGTAAATTGGTGTGTTAAAATAAGTGTCATGAGAACACAGATGGTAGGGAACATGTGCTAGTTATACCATCAAGTATATACTTGTGTAGGTCTAATTAAAAACTAATCAAATCAGGAGTTTGTTAAAGCGCGACTACTCACCCGTAAGGGTCTCAAGGCGCTAGGGGTGGGGTGGGTGGGGGGGGTGCAGGTTCCATTCCATCAAGGAGGGGGGTCTGCCGAAGAGCCAGGTTTTGAGGTTTCTTGCGAAGATGGGGTGCGATGTTGTCTGTCTGAGGTGGAGCGGAAGGGCGTTCCATGCTTTGGCCGCGAGGAAGGAGAAGGAGCGGCCTCCCGATCTGGTCTTTCTGGTGCTGATCGTAGGGTCCTTTGGGGTGCGTGGAATTTGAGTCGGCTGTTCAGGTATGCTGGTCCGGTGCCGTGGAGGGCCTTGTGTGAGTGGGTGAGCATCTTAAAGGTGATTCTTGCCTCGACGGGGAGCCAGTGGAGTGTGCGCAGGTGCTGGGAGATGTGGCAGTGTTTTGGCAGGTTGAGAACCAGTCTTGCGGCGGCGTTCTGGATGTTCTGTAGTTGCGGATGAGGTTTTTGTTTATTCCGGCGTAGAGTGCGTTGCCGTAGTCGAGTCTGCTGGTGACCAGGGCGTGAGTGACTGTCTTTCAGTGTTCGAGGGGGATCCATTTGAAGGTCTTATGAAGGAGGCAGAGGGTGTGGAAGCAGGAAGATGAGACAAAGTTTATCTGGCGGTCCAATTTGAGCTCGGAGTCCAGGATGATTCCCAGGTTGCGTACGTGGTCTGTGGGGGTTGGCGGGTTTCAAAAGGCATAGATCATTATATCATGCAGTATCCTGGCCTTAATTTTCTGTTGTGTCTTGGCCATGTAGTCTGCCCTCTTTGTGCAATTCCTGCGAATTCGTAGAAATCGTCCCAACGGAAGATTATCTCTCAGGCCACGTGGGTGGTAGCTGTTGTATCTAAGGAGAGAGTTGCGTTCAGCAGGTTTCCTGTAAAGTGTGGTGAATAGTCTGTTGTCCTCACAGCAGATTTTAATGTCGAGAAAGGCTATCTCATTTGCGTCTGATTGGATAGTGAACTTTATATCCTGATCACATAGGTTTAGCCACTTGTGGAAACGACCAAGTTTGATTACATCACCGTTCCAGACAAGTAGTATGTCGTCTGTGTACCGTTTCCATATATCCGCGTGGTGGTAGAAGGGGTTGTTGAAAACATACAGCTTCTCAAAGTTGTCCATATAGATGATGGTTAGGTCTGGGGCGAAGGATGCCCCCATCGCCACGCTCTTCGTCTGTATGTAGTAGCATCCTTGGAAAAAGAAGACATTTTTCGTCATTGCAAAGGTCATTGGTCATGGGTCAATTGGGCATGGCACTAACCATTAAGACCGCAAAATATAAAATAAAAATGAACTGGTGATTTACTTTTGTACTGTGTCTGCATATACTAAAAATATGAAAAAAAATTTTTTAAATACACTTTTATTAAAATGTGTTTTTCCTGTAAGTGACTTTCCACAAGGGAGGGTAAAGGGGTCGGTGAGTGAGTCAAGTGGCAGGGGACTGGACCAGGAGAGCTGCAACAATAGATTTCCAATTTTGGATAACTTCGAATGTCAATACTTTTTTAAATAAATGAGATTGCATATTGAAAAGATCCTAATGTAATTCACAACAATAAAACCTTATTTTGAATCACCAATAACCTTAAAGACTTGAAAAAGTTTGGGAATTAGTCGGTAAAATTCTATGCACAAATTGTAGTACGTATTCAAAACTAATCACCAGCATTTTACAAACGAATTTCATTTTCGTAAAAGGCAACATTTTTGTACCTTTAAAAAGTTACTTTTCGCTGATTAAAAAGTTGCACAAAATATTCACAACATTTTTATCACAATTTCCGAATGTTTAAAAAAAATGAAATCATTGTTAAAGTTTCTTTTCAATAAAAAGAGGATTTTGGAAGCAACATTTTATGTGATTCCATCTGTTCCGTTTGATAGAATATGTAAAAAATACGAATACTTCTTGGATTTAAATGAAATAGAAAAAAAAACAATGACAACGTGTATGCTAGAAAAAAAATGTGTACCATGAGTGGTAAAAGAGGAACAATGTTTGTGTTTCTTGATCACAGGTGAATGATTGCATTGTGGGTGCTGCGCTGCAGGCTATTTCAGTAATGGGGAACTCCGGTGGATTTTGTGAGTGAATTTAGCCCTCATTAAAGGTGCCAGAAACTGCAGCTGTTGGTTACTTTCTGAAATATCGTGGTTTGTGGTTTATTATTGCAAGCAAGCAGAACATCGCATTATTGACAGTGTAATGTTACTGTATGGTGCCAGCGAATTGACAGCAGCTCTGGTAAGGACACACCACCTCAGAACGCTGGACATCAACAAGCCTTGACATGGCCACACACGAGTTGACACAAGTCTTTGTTTTGTCTACATATTTTTCCTCATGGTAATAAAATGTTGATGTGAGATAGCACAAAGTCACATAGTGTGCACTATCTTGTGAATGGGAGCCATTGTTTTGTTTTCCTGTGCACAACCACCATAACAATCGCTGTGTTGCACAGTCAAAAAAAGCATTGGTAGGCCTGCCTGGAATAGGGCCAGCCTTCTGATGCTCTGAAGTTGGCAGCACTTTCTCGTATGGGCTGCTGGCATGGGTACTTCCATGGTGCAGCCAACTTAGATGCTGCCTTGGTAAACCGAGCGACACCCTGTCTCTAACTTAGGTGGAGAACTGCAATGTATGCAGGGTTGAGGAATCACAAATGTATGGTAGTTCTGCCATCCCACCGAACTCTAAATCCTCCTTATTGTTCTTTTGTTTTACAAAAGTTCAGCAAAGGTAGATTCTGGATCGGAGAAAGAGCAGAGCAGCCTCTCCCTGGTTTTGGTTTTGATTACTCAACATTTTCATCTGGGAATCCTTTGTGATTTGAGGGCTTTAAACAAACAGAAGCAAGTCGATGAACCTGGAAAGGGGCTCCTGAGTAGAGTGTGGATCCAAGGCAGCATCATTTACCTCTACTCAGATAGCATGGCATTTACAATTTTTTGTCTTGTATCTGTCACCTGTTGTGAATCGGGTGAGAGCAGTCTGCACTTTTTGAGTATTTTGTCCTTGACCCCGTGTGCACTTCACTTTTTTTTAATGTACCTCATTCCTATTTCCGGTGTCTCTGTTTTTCTCTGGATGTATCTCTAGTTTGCTTCTTCACGTCTTAGTGGGTGGCTATCAGGATTGAGGGCCCTCTTTAGAGGGCCATTTTTTGGGGTAAAGTAGAGTTGACTCTGTGACCCAGTTTCTTGTGACCCTACTCTTTCTACTTTCTTGTGTTTTTTGTCCCATTGGGGCAGCATTCTATGTTTCCACTGCTGTAGGATTGACCCAATGTAGACTGAAGTTCAAATAGACGTTTTCCAGGTGTGTTTAGGTGCCGCATTCCACACAATTACCCTTTCACCCACTTTCCGACACATCTAACACTCTTGGCTATGCATATCTTGAAGCTCCAGACAGGACCCCAGGCACTTCACTTCCCCTGTGGCACTGTCCATAGCTGTGTCAGCCCTGTTGCCTGCTGCTGGGACACATAACATGTTTTCTGGGTTTTAAATGGTGAGTTCAGAAGGACCTCTATTATATTAAGGCATTTCTTGAAAGTGAGAATGTCTAATTTCCAGAAGTCATTTGATGTTTTCAGAGGGCTCTGCTCCCTCTGATGAGCACACTGCTTACCTCACTTTCCTAAGGGGGACTTGACAGGGGACTTGATTTGAAGCAGGTGGTAGAACAATTCCATGTTAACTTTGACTGAGATTCTTGCCGCTCCCCTTGTTTCAACATGTTTTCATGAATTAGTGCAGAGGAGATGTGTCCATTTCCAGATAAAAATATGCTTTTTCCTTTAGCTTTTTCCCTTTGCTAAAAAGGAATGTTCCCTTCTGCTTCCTGTTTTTCACATTGCCTCCTAGTAGATACTACTTGCTGAAAGGCTATGGACGGGTTTGTTCACTGGGTGTTCTTTGCCAATACTCGGACTGCATCTCTTAAACTGAAATCCAAAGTGTAGCTTTGGGGTGAATGTCCATCAGGGGCCCAAACATCAAATACGTCTAAATAGGGATGTGCAGAAATGCTAAACAAGATAAAGAGAAAGCAGTACTGAGAAAATACTGGTCAAAGTAACAAGAGAGCCCAGGTGTACTGATGTTTCCAGCGCTTCGTAGGGCTCTTCTATTGGTCCTCGGCCTCTTTTGGCGAATCCCCACGGATTGTTGTGTTTTGCAGCTGGCTATGGTTCGAGTCTCCTATTCATTTTGGCTGCTTACCTTGTCTTCATGCAGCCCAAAGGCATACAAGGAGGGGGGTCCCTGAATGAAGAGCTCCAGCACCCAGAGCTTTCTCTTGCTTCAGCAGAGATCAAACCTGGCAGCTCCACTAAGCGCAGTGTACATGGCACAGCACATGTGCGCACCCAAAGGTCCTTGTTGTCATTCGGGCTTCCACAAACTGCACTCATCCAGTACTTAATTTGCAAAAAAATAAGTGCGAGGGCCTTCATCAAGAAGCCACTGCAGCTTGCACCATCCATTGGCCCTGCCAGCGCTGCCAATGACCAACACAACTTCTAATCATCACATTCAAACAAGTGTTACAATTCAGACAATTGAAGCCCTCCAAAGCTAAAAAAATGGCTTGGGAGGCAGGTATTAGACATTTTTTAATTATATATCTAATTAATAAACAGCTGTTGTGCTCTTCTAAAATTAGACAAGCAGCGCCACCATGTGGCAGACTGGATTAAGTTCCAGTACTGGCAATCAAGTTCTGGTGCTGTGCACCGGAAACCAACAGCTCAAATTAAGCACTGCTAAGCCCTCTTCCTGCGAGGGGCAGCATTGGTTATATCTATCCTAGGGCAGCTGTGAATAGTACAGCAGCACCAGGCCCAGACAGGTGGGAGTCCCAAACTGCTGCACTTCAGTTATTTATAAGAACACCTATTCAGAGTTTATTTTGCGACTGCCTGAGTGGGGCCTTAGTGAGTAGTCTTGTAGGGACGGGGGTATGGACCGTGGGGAGTGCTAACCACACCAAAAGCAGGCACACTTTCCGAACTTGCCTTGAGCTCGACTGCACTGCACTTGGACGAATGCAGCATAAGTCCTGCAATGATAACGCAGCTGTAGCTGCAGCCAGCGCGAGCTGGAAGCGCTGTCAGCCCCGGCTGCACGTGCCAGGTCCGTCGCCCGGAGGCACTTCCGCAGTTTTTAGAGAGCACATCTGCGAGTGACTGTCACCAACACAGGGCAGTTATAACCGCAGCGTTTAGCTATAACGCAAGCAGTACAAGGTGAGAGACACACAATGTGCCTCAGGGCCAGTTGTGGTGCTGGAACAGCCACTGCGCTCAGGGCCCCTGCCAAGAGCCCAAAAATAATTTCAGAATCCCTAAGGGCCAATCAATATGCCTGTGCCCCAGTCTCCATTGTGTAAGGGCAGGCGTTTATGCCCTCATTACTCCAGATGCAAGCCATCCTTTGACGTCAGAGGTAGAGCTCTCTGTAGGTTTTTTTTGCAGAGTTTTATATAGCTTGAACTTGACCCGAAACGGGTATCAGAGCGCTTTACATAGTACCAGTTACGTTACATGAGGACACTCAATCATTTGTGTTGGGCACGGGGAGATTAAGGGCAGATGTAGGTAATCCATTTTTACCGACTCTTAAATACCGACTCATACCAAATCGGTATTTAAGATTCGGAAAACTAGATGTAGGTAAAAATTTGGTAAAAATTACCGAATCGGTATCACTCGGAAAATGAAATCGGTATTTACCGAATCGGTATTTTCCGAATCAGTAAATACCGAATCGGTAATACCCATTCATTCCTATGGTCCCCCTTGCCCATAGGAATGAATGGGAATTACCGAATCGGTATTTACCGAATCGGTAAAACACCGAATCGGTAATATGAAAAAGAACCCATGTGAGTCTGTGAACCAATCAGGAACACCTACCACACCCCACAACAAAGCTACAGAGGATCCAACCAATCAGATGCAACCACCCCTCCCCAGTACCTGGGAGTGGCCACACATATGCAGGTGCAGAGCAACTGAACTGTTTGCAGAGCAGGAGGAAACAGAGAGGAGCAAGCATCCCTGAGCATACCTGATCACCAGAATGGAGTCCCAGGATGGCCAGAAGGATGGAAAGGGGCGACCAATCGGTCCCCCCGAACGTATGGCAGAGTACCACGATCCCCCCGGGAAGCCATCTTGGGCGGGAGGCGAGTCTCGGCTGGTATGCCCGAAGCGGCGTAGCCGGGGCGCGCCTTTTCCCGCCCTCGAGTGGGTTGGCCTAGACACTAACGCGGCTGGCCACGCCCTTGGGGCAGGCAGGGGCGGGTTTACGCCCGCCCTGAAGACGGATAAAAGGAGAAACAAGACCAGAAGGCATCCTCTTGTTCCTGTGCTCTGAAGCTGCACCTCCTCGCTGCACGTGAGCTCGAGACGGAACGAAGAGCCAATTTTGAGCGTTGTAATCCTCTTGTTTGTTTTCTAGATACTCTGCTGGAGAATGCCGAAGAAGGCGGGAAAGCGGATGACTACCGACCAGATGCTGCGTGTTCTCATGAAAGAGGTGACCGACTTAAAGAGGCGAATGGATAAAGACGAGGAAGGGGGGCCGAAACGTCCTTTGGAGGGAACAGCCCCGGGAGGAAAAGGCAAAAGGCCCAGGAGGGGAGCAGCTGGGGGAGATATCCCGGGTCCCAGTGTCCCGCTCGAAGCACCCACTCCCGTGCCGGAGGAAGGGAATCCGATTCCCGTTGTGGTCACCCCCGTGTCCGGGGAAGATATGCCGCCCGAACTGGCAGCACAATTAGCAGCGTGGTTGGGTAAAGGTAGCGAGGGCGCCACGGCTGTCGACGCGCAGGTGTTGATGAAGCAACTGCGTGAAACTCGGGAAGCAGCGAGGGTATCCACGCCGGCTGCGGCCGTAGAGAAGCCACAGGGGACGGTTGTAGTCGCTGAGACGGCGTCCGGTTCAGGTAAGCGGCCATTGCCGATTGCGAGGGAAGAATCGGCACCCTCTCGAAGGGAGAAGTTGGGTCAGCATGTCCCTTTAGCTATTAAAGAAAAGATATGGGCAGGGGAATATGTAAACATCTTCTCGTTGCTTACTGATCATTATGAGATGGAGCATGTTAAAAGTCAGAAGGACCTCATGCACCCGAGTGTTTGGCGCGCAAAGATGGCCGCCTTTAAGGTAAATGAAAACATTGGCAATTGGGGCAAGGCGTGGGGGGTTTTCACATCAATCTTGGGAGAGCGAAGGCCCGAATTGCTACCCGAATTGCCGATTTATCAGTCACGGATCATGGGGTACTCGGTATCACACGAGGGTAATCATTGGTTCTGCTATGATAACCTTTTCAGAAAAGCAAAAGAGCATGATAAAAACTTAACTTGGGATTGTTATGATTCTGTGTCCTGGTCCAAAATGAAGGATACTGGTATGTTGAAATTGCCATTAGTAGGGAGTAACGTGGGCGAATCCTCCCGTCAGTATGCGGGGACGCCCTTTCGATCAGGTACGGGTACCGACAATCACTCGAGGCCTACCGGTAATGCAGGTAAAAAGGGGGTTTGTTGGAACTTTAACAGGGGTAAATGTACTAGGCCCCAGGGGTCGTGCAAATTTAGACACGAATGTAGTGGGTGTGGGCAATCATCCCATCCTGAGTCCACGTGCAGAGCCAAGACGGGTGATAACGGGAGTAGAGGAGGTGCCAAACAGGTCTAACATAGTCCGAGGGGCGCCTTTACCTACCCCGATTGATACCTTGGCAATGATTCCCTGGCTCAGTGAATACCCGGATCGTGCTTCCGCTGGGGTGGTGCGGAACGGGTTTTCATATGGTTTCCGCATCCCAGTGGGGGACTTTCAGGGTGTGGAAAAATGCAAAAATCAGATATCGGTCTTGCAGCATACGACCGTGGTACAGGAAAAGATCCGGAAGGAGGTTACTCGGGGTCGAGTCGCCGGTCCGTTTAGTGTGCCCCCGGTTGCTAACTTTGTTTGTTCGCCTTTAGGAGTGGTCCCCAAGAAGGACCCGGGTGAGTTTCGGCTGATACATAATTTGTCAGCCCCACGTGGTCTTTCCGTAAACGAAGCGATAGACCCGGAAATGTGTTCGGTGCGGTACGCATCCTTCGATGAGGCCGTAGCCATTTTGAATCGCCTGGGGCCCGGTGCGCTGATGGCAAAATCTGATATCGAGTCAGCGTTCCGGTTGCTCCCGGTACATCCAGACGATCAGCGTCTCCTGGGTTTCATGTTTCAGGGTCAGTACTACATGGATAGGTGTATGCCGATGGGATGCTCTATTTCTTGTGCCTATTTCGAGAAATTCAGTAGTTTCCTACAATGGGTCTTCACTAAGAAGACGGGTTTCCAACATGTGATGCATTATCTCGATGATTTTTTGTTCCTGGGGGCAGCCGGGGATCCGGAATGTGGGCAAGCTTTGGCTGCATTTTGTGTTTTAATGAATCAATTTGGCGTGCCATTGGCACCAGGTAAGACGGTGGGTCCTTCGACTTGCCTCGAGTTTCTGGGGATCGAGTTAGACTCCGGAGAAGGTTGTTTCCGTTTACCAAGTGATAAAGTGTTAAAGTTCAGGGCATCCCTGCAAATATGTATGAGTGAATCTAAGGTTAAGCTGCATCAATTACAGCAGTTAGTGGGACAGTTGAATTTTGCTCTAAGAGTTATACCAATGGCCCGCCCTTTTTCCCGTTCGATCGCTCAAGCCATGGTCGGACTGAAGGAAGGCCATCATCGCACAAGGCTCTCGGCAGAGGTCCGCCAGGACATGCGCATTTGGTTGGCATTTCTGGCGGATTTCAATGGTCGAGTCGTCTGGAACAAACCGTCCGTGTCCTCTGAGGAGCTGGGGCTGTGGACAGATTCGGCAGGGAGTATAGGTTTTGGTGCCATTTTCGGTACTCGATGGTCTGCACAAAGATGGCCGGCATGGTGGCGTGACAGGGTACTGACAAGTAACATTGCTTTCTTGGAACTCTTCCCCATTTTGGTGGCCCTGAGAACGTGGCCTGAAGGGTTCAGAGATCACTCTGTGGTATTCTGGTCTGACAATATGACCGTGGTTGAGTGTATCAATAGCCAGGCAGCACGATGCAAATGGATTTTGAGACTGCTCAAAGAAATCGTATTACTGTGTATGCAATTGAATGTGCTATTCAAAGCAAGACATGTCCCGGGGATAATGAACCAGGCGGCTGATGCCCTTTCTCGTTTCCGTATGCAGGCCTTCTGGGGTTTTCTTCCCACAGCGGACCCGGAGCCGGCACCCTTTCCCGAAGCTCTCTGGTCTCTCGGTGCCCCGAACTTCGTAACCTCGTGGGAGAGAGTTTAGCACCCAGGACGAGGAAGGCATATGAAGGGGCGTTCCGGTCCTATTTAGCCTTTTTGGGGACTGCTAGTGAGGAGCTTTGGGGCCAGGAGGAATGGGTAGTGAACTTTCTGATGTCTTTACATCTGGCAGGGAAATCGGTGGCCACGGCCCAGAGGCATCGGGCGGCCATTTCCTTTGTTGCTAGGGCTCATGGGATCCAGGACCCGACAGCGTCTTTCGTTGTGCAAAAAGCGCTACGTGGGTGGCAACGCCTTGAGGGTCGCAGAGTAGATGACAGGCGCCCGATAGGTTTGGATAGGTTGGCCCAGTTATTATCCAGACTCCCTACAACATGTTCATCTCAGTTTGAGACAGTGCTGTTCCGAGCCGCTTTTACGCTGGCATTTCACGGGGCTATGCGGGTAAGCGAATTAGTGGCGAGGAACAAGCAGGATGTGACGGGAGGGCTGTGCGCAGAGCACGTTCAGATCAGAGGGGAGACAATGACTGTCTCGTTTGTGAGGTCCAAGACCGATCAAGGTGGGATGGGTGACTGCATAATTATACGCAGGATTCCCGGGTCATCCATGTGCCCAGTGAAGTGTTTAGAGGATTATTTAACACGAAGGATGGCATCATGGGGGGGGACCTTGTTGAGACACGCGGACGCCACCCCACTGACAAGGTTTCAGTTTCAGCGGGTGCTGGCGATGTCAATTACAGCTGCGGGCTTGAACCCGGGCGAGTTTGGGACCCATTCCTTTCGGATAGGGGCTGCTACAGAGGCTACAGCCAGGGGTCTGAATGTAGAACAGGTTAAACGGGTGGGGCGTTGGTCCTCCAATTGTTATAAAAGGTATGTGCATTTGCACATGTTGTGAAGCTGTAATGATGTACTCACGCTTCTTGTTTTGTTTGGTTTTCAGTTACGCAAGCCTACGAGGCGGGGCGGACTATGCAGTCGATCCAACACCGGGACAGCGGTCAGACATCACCGGCTGTGAAAAAGGAGGTGTGGGTCGTGGGCCACTCATACGTGAGGCGTGCCGCGGACGTATTCAAGGCAGGTGACATGGTGCACGTGGCTGGGGAATACGGGTACAGTGTGTCCTTCTACGGAAGGGGCGGTCTCTGTATTGACCAGTTTCAATCATTTTTCGAGGGTTTGCTAGGGCGGACGAGGTCACCGCCGTCTGTAGTCATAGTACATCTTGGGGGCAATGATTTGGTCACCACTGGTAGACGACTTCTCCTGGAGGCGATGCTTTCCACTGTAAGTTGGTTAGCGAGGAGAGTTCCAGGGTGCACAATTGCGTGGTCCCATATGATCCCACGAAAAGTGTGGCGGGGGGCTATTTCTGTTTCTGCTTTAAATCACTCGGTGAGAAAAATTAATAACAAAGTGAGTAGGTTGTTCCGGTCCAATGCACTGCATTCTATTTCGCATGGGTGTATTAATGATGACAGTATGTATTTGGGGGACGGGGTTCATTTGTCTCGGGTGGGGAATGAGTTACTCATAGGAGACTTCATAGCTTGGCTAAAGATGTTAAAACATGACCTTTAGATAGGAGTTTGGTGGGGGGTCCGGATAGCCGGTCAACTATCCGGACCTGTGGCGGTAAGGTCATGATCGGTGAGCACTAATTGGAAGATCCCTATGAGTGGGCGTTACCCATTACAGATGGGGGCGCTCGGGGGAGGTGGCCATTGGCCCCTCAACGGGGAGGCGGTCCCTTCTAAGGATGGGTCGCCGAAAGGAAAGGGAAGGCGGTCAAGGCCCCTTCATGGGTAGGAGGGGTTACAGCCCCCTCCTGGTGAATTTCCCGGGGCCAGGACGTCTGCGACGGCAGATGTGGTAAGTTGTGTGGGGTGTGGGGGGGGGTCTACGCTACCTTCTAGATACCTCACACGAGCCTCGTACGACCTTTAAGTGGCGTCGAGTTTTACTGGGGCCCCCGTCAAGTCAAGGGAAATTGGTAGTTGCACTTGAGGTATGCCTCCGTGCCGCCCCTCACAAGGGAGGGGGATATGTCTGGGTTAGGGATCTTGACACCGGTTACGACCTTGCCGTTGGCCCTTAAACGTTAGGATGTACAATTTCAAAATTTCAAGTAAATGTTTTGTAGGATGTTAGTTCGGCTAGGAGAACCTTTGTATTAGAGGATATGTTAAGGTTAGCCAAACATCGCAATGTGGTAATGAAATTGTACATAATATGAAATTGTTATTTTTAATGTTTTAATTTTGTTTCATATTTTAATAAATACGGCCGGGAAGGGTAACTCCCTTCCCGACTTCCAAAAGTTCAAGAACGGTTTCCGGTTTCCCATCCTTGGGGAGTGTGTTGAGAGGGGGTGGCGGGTATCTCAGCCATATGGAAAGGGGCGACCAATCGGTCCCCCCGAACGTATGGCAGAGTACCACGATCCCCCCGGGAAGCCATCTTGGGCGGGAGGCGAGTCTCGGCTGGTATGCCCGAAGCGGCGTAGCCGGGGCGCGCCTTTTCCCGCCCTCGAGTGGGTTGGCCTAGGCACTAACGCGGCTGGCCACGCCCTTGGGGCAGGCAGGGGCGGGTTTACGCCCGCCCTGAAGACGGATAAAAGGAGAAACAAGACCAGAAGGCATCCTCTTGTTCCTGTGCTCTGAAGCTGCACCTCCTCGCTGCACGTGAGCTCGAGACGGAACGAAGAGCCAATTTTGACCCACCCACCAGCCCCTGAAGACAGCGAGTGGTTTTAATAAAGTTTGATGGATAACTGTGATTTTCGTTTACAGGTTGTGGTATTATCGTGAAGATTTTGAGTATGCAATAAAGAATGGTCGATTTGTGTTATGTTTTGCAAATAAAGTAATTCTGCTTTAGTGTTCATCAGTACGCATGCGTTTGAATAAAGTTGTTGTTGCTACTGTTGGTTAGATGTAGTCATTTAGTATTTAGTTAGCATTGTCGTATTTATTTTGGTCGGGCGGTAAGGTCATGATCGGTGAGCACTAATTGGAAGATCCCTATGAGTGGGCGTTACCCATTACGGATGGGGGCGCTCGGGGGAGGTGGCCATTGGCCCCTCAACGGGGAGGCGGTCCCTTCTAAGGATGGGTCGCCGAAAGGAAAGGGAAGGCGGTCAAGGCCCCTTCATGGGTAGGAGGGGTTACAGCCCCCTCCTGGTGAATTTCCCGGGGCCAGGACGTCTGCGACGGCAGATGTGGTAAGTTGTGTGGGGTGTGGGGGGGGGTCTACGCTACCTTCTAGATACCTCACACGAGCCTCGTACGACCTTTAAGTGGCGTCGAGTTTTACTGGGGCCCCCGTCAAGTCAAGGGAAATTGGTAGTTGCACTTGAGGTATGCCTCCGTGCCGCCCCTCACAAGGGAGGGGGATATGTCTGGGTTAGGGATCTTGACACCGGTTACGACCTTGCCGTTGGCCCTTAAACGTTAGGATGTACAATTTCAAAATTTCAAGTAAATGTTTTGTAGGATGTTAGTTCGGCTAGGAGAACCTTTGTATTAGAGGATATGTTAAGGTTAGCCAAACATCGCAATGTGGTAATGAAATTGTACATAATATGAAATTGTTATTTTTAATGTTTTAATTTTGTTTCATATTTTAATAAATACGGCCGGGAAGGGTAACTCCCTTCCCGACTTCCAAAAGTTCAAGAACGGTTTCCGGTTTCCCATCCTTGGGGAGTGTGTTGAGAGGGGGTGGCGGGTATCTCAGCCATATGGAAAGGGGCGACCAATCGGTCCCCCCGAACGTATGGCAGAGTACCACGATCCCCCCGGGAAGCCATCTTGGGCGGGAGGCGAGTCTCGGCTGGTATGCCCGAAGCGGCGTAGCCGGGGCGCGCCTTTTCCCGCCCTCGAGTGGGTTGGCCTAGACACTAACGCGGCTGGCCACGCCCTTGGGGCAGGCAGGGGCGGGTTTACGCCCGCCCTGAAGACGGATAAAAGGAGAAACAAGACCAGAAGGCATCCTCTTGTTCCTGTGCTCTGAAGCTGCACCTCCTCGCTGCACGTGAGCTCGAGACGGAACGAAGAGCCAATTTTGACCCACCCACCAGCCCCTGAAGACAGCGAGTGGTTTTAATAAAGTTTGATGGATAACTGTGATTTTCGTTTACAGGTTGTGGTATTATCGTGAAGATTTTGAGTATGCAATAAAGAATGGTCGATTTGTGTTATGTTTTGCAAATAAAGTAATTCTGCTTTAGTGTTCATCAGTACGCATGCGTTTGAATAAAGTTGTTGTTGCTACTGTTGGTTAGATGTAGTCATTTAGTATTTAGTTAGCATTGTCGTATTTATTTTGGTCGGGCGGTAAGGTCATGATCGGTGAGCACTAATTGGAAGATCCCTATGAGTGGGCGTTACCCATTACGGATGGGGGCGCTCGGGGGAGGTGGCCATTGGCCCCTCAACGGGGAGGCGGTCCCTTCTAAGGATGGGTCGCCGAAAGGAAAGGGAAGGCGGTCAAGGCCCCTTCATGGGTAGGAGGGGTTACAGCCCCCTCCTGGTGAATTTCCCGGGGCCAGGACGTCTGCGACGGCAGATGTGGTAAGTTGTGTGGGGTGTGGGGGGGGGTCTACGCTACCTTCTAGATACCTCACACGAGCCTCGTACGACCTTTAAGTGGCGTCGAGTTTTACTGGGGCCCCCGTCAAGTCAAGGGAAATTGGTAGTTGCACTTGAGGTATGCCTCCGTGCCGCCCCTCACAAGGGAGGGGGATATGTCTGGGTTAGGGATCTTGACACCGGTTACGACCTTGCCGTTGGCCCTTAAACGTTAGGATGTACAATTTCAAAATTTCAAGTAAATGTTTTGTAGGATGTTAGTTCGGCTAGGAGAACCTTTGTATTAGAGGATATGTTAAGGTTAGCCAAACATCGCAATGTGGTAATGAAATTGTACATAATATGAAATTGTTATTTTTAATGTTTTAATTTTGTTTCATATTTTAATAAATACGGCCGGGAAGGGTAACTCCCTTCCCGACTTCCAAAAGTTCAAGAACGGTTTCCGGTTTCCCATCCTTGGGGAGTGTGTTGAGAGGGGGTGGCGGGTATCTCAGCCATATGCAGCAGAGCGCAGGAGGAAAATAAAATTCAGTCCAGCAGAACTGCAGGTGCTTGTTGAAGAGGTGGTCAAGCACCACACCCAAATATATGGTAAACAGTCTCTGCATGTTGCAGAGTCTGTGAAATGTAATACTTGGCTTTACATCCACACAAAGGTCAATGCCATTGGGGTGACGCACAGGGAGATTGATGACCTCAAGTAAAGATGATACGATCTGTGTATCATCACAAAGAAAAAACTTGCTGCACAAAGAAAGGAAGCTGGAGCCACAGGTGGAGGAAAAAACAGAGCACCAAGACTAACAGACCTTGAGGAGCTGGTGGAATCCACCCTGGAGCCAGAAAGCATCTATGGAATTGGTGACGCTGATAGCTCTGCCAGAGCACCAAAGAAGCAAGGTAAGATGCATGGACAGTAATGTAAATGTAAATGTAAATGTAATGGTACTTATAGAGCGCACTGTCACCAGACGTCACCTTGCGGTGTCGCCTATACGGCTTCCTGGTGCTGATACTCATACCGCTGTGGAACCCCTCCTGGCTTTCCCTGTAAAGTGGCCACTCCTGGGCACCCCCAGGGTGAAGCCAGGCATCCTTAGCGCTGTTGGGGCCGGTGTGGAGGCTAAGCAAGCTATTGCCCAGAGTTGCAGCATGGGGCCTGTGATTAGAATAGGCACCGAGGCGAGAATCAACAGGTCCGAGTAATCCCCACCCATTTCCATGTCCCCCTTCCCCACTGTGTGTAAGCATAACACTCCAGAACAGGTTTTACTGATGTCCAGCACTGCATCATGGGAGACGTAGTCATAGGTACATACATTCAATGCAGTCACCATAGAATTCAGCAAGGCATGCCACACAGTACTTTGAGAAGCTGATGTAGACTGGGCAATTGTGTGACAGAAATATAATTTAATCATGACACATAGGTGAACGACACCACTGACCCAATGTCCATATCTATCCACAGGAGAGTCCCCACGCAGTACAGTTCCAGAAAGGGAGGAGAGGGCACCAACAACTGAGAGGAGGGAAAAGAAGAAAGAAAGAGCAGGTCACAGAGCTGTTGAGAAAGACAACACCACAGCGCAGGAAGCCACAACACCTGAGCGACCCACAACACCACAGCCTCAGTCGCCTCTGTTGTTTGGTACACCAGAGTTGGAACCAGCAGCACTTTCCCCAACACCAACAACACAGTCATCTGTGCAGGAAAGGCCAAGGAGGCTTCATGTGCCCCCTCTGAGGATCCTGCAAACCTCAGATGAGGAGGATGAGGAGGGTGAAATACAAAATAATCCAGTTGTGGCTGACAAGGCCAGGCAGCAGAGTACTGCAGGCGCTGAGCGGGCCAGTATCCTTGGCCGAAGGGCACGGGAGAGAGGTGAAGGCCAGGAAGGAGAGGGGGTCTTTAGTGGACTAGAGGCCACCATGGTAAAGGTGCAGCGCCTGCAGGCGAAGGCAATGTTGGCAGTGCACAGGCAGGTGCG
Organism: Lissotriton vulgaris; assembly: GCF_964263255.1. Lineage (NCBI taxonomy): Eukaryota > Metazoa > Chordata > Amphibia > Caudata > Salamandridae > Lissotriton > Lissotriton vulgaris. The sequence continues at coordinate 54,204,605 of NC_141686.1, forward strand.
CATATCAACTGCAAAATATCTAACATTGACCATCGAATTGGCAACATGGCTGTGAGCATGCAGTCAATTGCAAAGGGGATGACAGACATCACACAGTACATGAGTGTTCTCTGTGACAAATTGGATAGAGACCACTCAGAGCGGTGCAGGGAGCGCCAGTGTATGCGGCAGCAGTCTAAAGCCCTGAACCGCTTTGCCACATCAACCTCACTGCTGTGCCGGCGTTCTGTCGCAATGCAGGATGCAATTGGGCACTGCTGCACAGATTTGACAAGGTGGATGGGGAGAGTCACCTCTGCCATGGAGCAGAGTCTCACAAACCAGGCAGGCACTGCAGGAGACACAGGTGTCAAAGAAACTGAAGAGTCCACCAGCAGGAGTGCCTCCAGCACTCCTGTCCCTGAGATACGTAGGAGCGGCAGGTGCCAAATTTCAGACCCAGGCACCACCGGAGGTGTTGAGACCCAGCCACGTGCATCCCGCACTGTAGTGCGTGGGCGCAAACATTGAAAATGGCCTCAACCCACAGGACAGGTCACAGCGAGGAGAACTGGGAACACCCAGTCATGGACACAGACATTGTAGGATTATGGTGTTGAATCTTTAACATGCTGTAGTGACAATTAAACTACATACTTCACATACTAAACATGTCTGTGTCTCCTTACTTACTTAGATATATCGACGTGTGATCTCTGCCTGTCTCAATCTCCCATCTGTTGCTGCTGCTCCTGTTGCATGGGGCCTGTTCTTGGTCATCATCAATATCCTTGTGATGTGTGAGCTCCACCTATGTACTGTGAAGAAAATGTAGGGAGGGTCAATAGGGCATGTTTAACGACCAGAGCTATTTGTGCCCTAACTACAACTAGCAAAAAAGAAGAAATAGCCTGGTCTAGATGACTGTAGGTGTGCCGTGTTGAGTCTAGAACCCGGAATCCATTAGTAGCACTGGAGTGATAGCACTGGGCAGGCGAAAATTCCCATCAGCCCACCCGTCTGGTGGAGGATCGTCACTTGGGAGATGTATCATCAATCCAGATCTCAACCAATGCACCTATTGATTGTGCAGAGATGGATTATGTGATGTAAACTCAAACCACGGTGCTTCACTGGTGATGCTAATGGGGTGCAGTGCAAGTGAAAAATTAATATGTGAGAAATGTGAGGATAAAATTGACTCCTAGGACCAAAAATAAGTTTAATAGGTATGGTACTAAGGTCAAAATTAAAATGCCGAAAATAGTTTTAAATAATAACTATATGAAGGCAGAGTTGGTGAAGGTCGACATGTTTCAGCTAGATGGACTCTCTGATCCGAGCTTTCGTCAGGACCAAATGAAAAATGCGACTGCAAAAACAAAAACAAAAAAGTGACTATGTACACTATATATTGGATAAATCTACCAGCTCCTCTGAGCCCAGATGTATACTGGTGGTACTCCTCTACACCAACATCCGAGAGGGTGTAGAGATACCGACGGACAGAGCAGGGCCTCCTTCTTCCCGAGTGGGTGCCGGGTGAGGTGAGGCAGACTCCCACACAACGCTGGGAGACAAAACAAGACTTGGAGTACCACCAGTATACATCTGGGCTCAGAGGAGCTGGTAGGATCTATCCAATATATAGTGTACATAGTCACTTTTTTGTTTTTGCAGTCGCATTTTTCACTTGGTCCTGACGAAAGCTCGGATCAGAGAGTCCATCTAGCTGAAACATGTCGACCTTCACCAACTCTGCCTTCATATAGTTATTATTTAAAACTATTTTCGGCATTTTAATTTTGACCTTAGTACCATACCTATTAAACTTATTTTTGGTCCTAGGAGTCAATTTTATCCTCACTTTTCTCACATATTAATTTTTCACTTGCACTGCACCCCATTAGCATCACCAGTGAAGCACTGTGGTCTGAGTTTACATCACATAATCCATCTCTGCACAATCAATAGGTGCATTGGTTGAGATCTGGATTGATGATACATCTCCCAAGTGACGATCCTCCACCAGACGGGTGGGCTGATGGGAATTTTCTCCTGCCCAGTGCTATCACTCCAGTGCTACTAATGGATTCCGGGTTCTAGACTCAACACGGCACACCTACAGTCATCTAGACCAGGCTATTTCTTCTTTTTTGCTAGCTCCACCTATGTGCCTTCCTTGGTGGCAAGATTGTGCAACATGGCACAGGTCGCTATCATCTTGCAGCACAGGATGGGAGTATACTGGCGTGCACCTCCACTCTTGTGGAGGCAGCGGAACCTGCTCTTGAGGAGTCCAAATGTACGCTCCACTACGTTGCGTGTAGACCTGTGAGCCACATTATAACGCCTCTCACTCCTGGTAGTTGGATTGAGGTAGGGTGTGAGCACAAAGGACCGCAGGGCATATGCACTATCGCCTAGGTTGAAATAAAAGGTCCATTAGTTACATACTCATGATACATTCATCTGCTATGTCTATCAGGGTGTGTCACAGTTATTTACCTAGCAGGTATCCGTCCCCAAACTCTCCAGCAACAAGGCGTGTGTATATCCCACTGTTCTAGAATATGTACGAGTCATGGGTACTCCCAGGGAATTTAGCCACAATGTCTGTAATGATGTTGCCAGCATTGCATATCACCTGCACATTGATGGACTGCGTTGACTTACGGTTCCTGTATCTGTGTTCAGTGGCTGCAGGTGGACAGAGTGGAATGTGGGTGCCATCTATGCAGCCTATCATGTGAGGGAAGTGTGCCAATTGATACAAATCAGTTTTGGTCTTGGCAAGTTCCGCAGGTGTGATATGATATGAAAAAGAAATTTGTACAGCGCACGTTCACCAGCGGCTTCTTGGCGCTTTAGGACAGGCCAGAACTGAGAGTAGGGCAGGAAGATTTTACTCAAAAGCTAGTGAGAACAGCCACGTCTTTAGGGCTTTCCTAAACGCCTGATAGGAAGGGATAAGGCGGAGATCAAGTGGGAGAGAGTTCCAAAGGTGGGGGGCTTGTGAGGCAAATCGTAAGCCCCCAAGCCTTTTGCGCTTATACGTACATGTGGAGAGCAGTTTGAGCCAGCCGATCGAAGTGCTCGGGTAGGGGTGAATCTGTGGAGCAGAGAGGCAATGAAGGAGGGGCCTTGTTTGCTAAGTGCTAGGTAGGTAGTACAGCCCACCTTGAAGATACTACGCTGGACTACAGGTAGCCAGTGTAAACTTCTCAAAAGCGGTTTCACAGAGCAGGACCTAGGCTGCCGAAAGACCAGCCTGGCGGCCTGGTTTTGAGCAAGTTGGAGTCGGTGGGACTGGTAGAGAGGAATCCCAATATAAAGAGAGTTTGCATAATCAATGCGAGACACTACTAGACCCAGTGTGACGTGGACCAGGGCATCATGGGTAAGGAATCTGCTAATCTTTCTGATGCGGCGTAGGTGGAAGAAGCACGCCAAGTCGCCAACATCACAGATTTGATTTGATGTTTCATGGATAGATCCTTACTGACGGTAACGCCAAGACTCATAGCCGAGTTTGCTCAGCGGGGAGCGCAGCCCAGCGTGCGCGGCCAGAAGCTGGGATTCCATGGATTGTTCAAAGGTCCAGTGAGCACCAGCTCAGTTTTGTCTGGATTAAGCTTGAGCTGGTTAGCACTCATCCAGCAGCTTATGAACGTCATTGTGTTCTGGAAGTTCTCATTTGAGGCGGGCAGGAGTCAATATTGAAGATGAGCTGCAGGTCATCTGCGTAATTGAAGATGACCACTGGTTTCTCCTTAAGTTTGGCAATCAATGGGAGGATCTAAAGATTAAACAATAAGGGGGACAAGGAGGAGCCTTGGGGGACCCCACAAGTAAGGTCCTTTGCCTCAGACGTAAAAGGGCCAAGACAAACTGCCTGCTTGCGGTCTTGCAAGAATGAAGCAAGCCACCTAAGCGGGGTGCCCCTGATGCCGGCGTGCTCGATCGCTGAATAAGAATGGAGTGATCAACGGTATTGAACGCCGCCAACAGGTGTGTCAGGGAACCGGATGTAATGATGCATTCTCTGCATCATGGCCTCAAGGAAGTTCCGGAAAAAACGGGACAGGCAGTTCTGGGACACACCACCAACTGCAGCTATCACACTCTGGTAGCTCCCATAGGCAAGCAGGTGTAGGCTACACAGCACCTGCACATGGGGTGGGATGGTGTGCGCCCTTGGTGTTGGGTGATTCAGGTGTGGGTGGAGGTCCCCAATCAAGTCCAGAATGGTTCTGAGGTGTAGCCTGTGTCTCTGCAGTATCTCTGGCTCAGTCAGTTGGAAGAGCGTTATCCTCTGCCTGTAGACCTGCTCCTCCCTTCTCCATAACCTCTCTCCCGCTGCCTGTAGCCATAGCCGCCTTGCTATGAAGTAGAATGCCGCCATTCTACTTCAGAAAGTAGCAAAAGCAAAAGTGACGCATTGCTGGAGTGTGTCACAAAAGTGGCGCAACTCCAGCAATGCGTCCTTTCACATGGGGAAAGCCCCATGTGAAAGGGCTTGCGTCAGTCTTACGCCTGCTGTGAGGCAGGCGCAAGATTTTGACGCAACAGCATCCTAAAAGTGACGCAGTGAAATCTCATAGATTTCACTGCGTCACTATTACGAGGCTTTTTGCGGGGCAACGCCCCCTCTGCATACATTATACATGACGCAGGTATAATGTGGCGCAGGGGTTTAAAAAGTGACGCATCTACCTAGATGCGTCACTTTTTACATATGGCGCAACAAGGCGCATATTTTACGCCGCTGGTGCGTCACAAAAAGTGACGCACCGGCGGCACAAAACTGATGCAAAGCCTCATAAATAAGGGCCCTAATTTTTAAGTTGTGCCACGCTTGCACCGGGTGGTGCAAGAGCGACACAAAGGCGCTCACAAATATGCTTAATAATTTCAAACAAATTACATAAACTGCAAGTTGAAATACATCTCAATTTCCCATTTGACCATTGCTAGCTCCTGGTTTCATATGATGCTAGGATACAGTGTAAAGCCGGGTGGTGCTACTTCATGTGACTTTAGTTGATCTGGCTCTGCACAGTGCTTGCACTGTTCCCACCCCTTTATGCCTGCTTTGCATGGATTACCAAGGGTTATGCACTATATGGCACAGTGCCTAGTGTTGTTTTCATATATTCATTTGTGAATGAAAGCTTATGGGCACTACCTTTGTGTCAAACTACTTTGTGTTATGTGAGCATCGACGCTACACCATGGTACATCTTGTCCCTACTTTGTTAAATGGTTTGATGTCTCTATTGTATCGAGCATATTGATCAGAGTAAACTTGTGTAGACGAAACTCAAATCTAAATCAACTCGTGTAGGTCCATGTTGATGCCTTTAATTCTCCATTGGAGTGCTCATACCAGAACTGTTGTCAATTAACTCTTGGCATGCAACAACATTAGACAACAATGGACTATCATTAAAGTGTTGCTGTGCTTGCTTACAATAATAAACCGCAAACCACAATGGCTGACGCCAATAAACTGCTACAGTTCTGGGCGCTTTTATTGAACACTACATTTTCACACAAAATCCAGTGATGTTCCTAAGAATTAATTTGCTTGCATTATTTACACTGCTATAAATGACTGACCCATAACAATCTTTGAAATATATTACTCTAACTGGGTAGTTATAGTTAGGTTAGCATTTCCATAGGAATTGCCTTTTTTATTTGCTAATATCTTTTGCATAGTTTAACGAATCTTCACAAAACCTTCCCAAAACGTGCTCTTTTATGCTTAGTTTGTGCATGGAAAGTTGGTGTGATCTGTCAAGTAGAGGCCAAGAATAAAGGGGGATCCCAAAACACAAAATCCTTCTACAATTTGCATGAACTTTTTTAGATAGCGCTAGCACAAAAACTGCTGACCGAAATGACACCACATTTGGTAGGAAGCTAGATCTTGGTCCAGAAACATGCTATTTGTGATTTGGTGTAATCGGTACAGTAGTTTTTCAAAAATATTTGTGCATCTGGACCGGTGGGTTTAAGGTGCTCTAGAGCCAGTCCCTCAAACCCAATTTTAAAATATAGAGCCTTTTGATTGGCCCAAGAAGCTTTTTCCCCTTGGTTCAGTTCACTCCTGTGGGGATCAGATGCTCGTGGAAATGAGTTCTCTGATTGGCTGCCATGAACATGAGAAAAATGTTGCTGGCAGTCAATACAGAACTCAAGGACTTAGTCTAAGACTACGTTTTAAAGTAAAAATCATATATGGGGGCAGGAGACCCACCCTTGAGGCCAAATGAAAAAAATCACCAGTTTTTTGCCTCAATCTTGTGGTACTCCCATGGGATCATGGCAAAATAAAAACAAATGGCAGCCTGCCATTTTACTATAAAAAATATTTGGGGAGGCATGTGTGGGTTCCACCTCCCTTAGCTCATTTTCTGCCCCAGGGACAGGTGCATTTCGTAAGGACCTATGGCGGCCCTGAATGCCCCATCCCCTGGGGCCAAAATGTGGTAAAAGGGGACTGGGGCCATTCAGCATCCCTTCCCCAAGCATGTTTAGGCCCCTGAGGATCCTATCCCCTTAGCTTATTTTTTAATTTTTTAAAAGAGATGGGGTCTCCTGGGGCAGAAATTAAGTTTACACAGAGGGGAGCAGCTCCCTCCCTGTGCCTTTGAAGGCCCAGGAGACCTCAGGAGCTGGTTTAATTACTCTGTCCCAGAGAGCTTTCCCGGCCCGCACTAGAGTGGGCAGGGAAAAATATGTTTGCTTCTGACTGATGGTAACATTTTTAAATCTCCTGCCATACAGGAGCAAAAATGCCATCCCTGCCGCTGGGTGGGAACAGACTTCAGTTTCTGTGCCATTACTCCTGTGGGCAGGGAAGCAGGTTTGCTCCCGCCTTGAGTGAGCATGCAAAGAGAGCTGCTTCTTCCAGGTGAAGCATTGCTGCTCCCGCAGTATGCGGGAAGCCATCTGGAACTCTTCCCACAGCCCCCAACTTGAGGTTTCTGGAAGCCCTGGGTGGGCACCGGGTCACCCACCTATTGTACTGGAGGATGGGGTCACTGGTGCACAGACAAGCCTAGGTAGGGGGGTCACATGCCCTCCTCTCCTGTTTAATTGCATTGGTCTCCAGGGCCTAACAAAGCTTGGGGAGGGGGCTGCAAAGCCCCTTTTTCTGTTTAATTGCGTTTGGCCCTTGGGGAAAGGGTCGGGCCTCATAAGACTCAGGGAGGGGGCTGCACGCCCATCCCCTGTTTAATTGCATTTGGCCCCAGAGGAAGTGGTTTCAAGGGCCTAATAAGTCTTTCTTTTTTTTTATTATCCTCATTAGCCTCTGACCCCCGCAAACTAGTAATCTGCTGGTCATTTGAGATGTCATCAGTGATGTCACTGACCATGTCATGAATGATGTAATATGTGACATCATCAGCAGTGGATTGCTGGTGCGCGAAATATAGTTAGTACAACTAACTGTATAGGAGCAATTTCACTGGTTTTGTATGAGTGAATTGTCCAGCTAACTATAACACCCCTAAAACTTATAGTTTTTTCAGTGAATTTCAAAGGTTTTTTAAATGCTAATTCCTAACTATATAAGGTCTGAAAACTATGGTTTTTTCAGTGAATTTCAAAGGTTTTTAAATGCTAATTCCTAACTATATAAGGCCTGAAACCTATGGTTTTTTAAATGAATATGCAAGGTTTTTTAAATGCTAATTCCTAACTATATAAGGCATGAAACCTATGGTTTCTTCAGTGAATTTCAAATGTTTTTCAAATGCTAATTCCTAACTATATAAGGCCTGAAACCTATGTTTTTTATAGTGAATTTGACTTTTTAAACGACAACTTTTAAATGTATTAATTGTTATTTTTTTATACTGATTTCCTATATTTTTGCAGGCAGGTGTTCAGAAGGCACGCCCCTTTTTTACAACACTCTGCAGCGCAGCTCCATGGCGCATACTGGAGATACCTGTTGGACTAGTTCCCTCTAGGGTACCTCTGGATTGAACAGGAATTAATTCCCCATCTTAAACTGTGCAAACATGCCCTGTAGAGTGGGCATACCTATGGGGTCAGTGTGTTTCTACCCTGCCCCTTTTTGTGTTCTACACGTTTGTTTTTCTGCTTTCTTGTGCCTCGGTCTACCGAGCACAAGATGGCAGCCAACACTTCCTGGTTTGAAGCTCTGAAAGTTTTAGAAGTCAAAAAGGGGGCATTGTAGAAGCACCCTGGCCCCCTAGGCTTGCTCAGGGGGTCCCACAGGACCCCCAAGGCAAAAAAACCCAAAATTATTATATTTGTTTAAATTGTGGGGTGCGCGTACGGTATGCGCACCGTACCCGTATGGTACGCGTACCCCGCGATTTGTTTTTTAAAAATATTTTTTTTTTGCCTTGGGGGTCCTGTCGGACCCCCTGAGCAAGCCTAGGGGGTCAGGGTGCTTCTACCCTGCCCCCTTTTTGAGTTCTACACGTTTGTTTCTCTGCTTTCCTCTGCCTCAGTCTACCGAGGCACAAGATGGCTGCCAACAATTTCTGTTTTGGAGTGTTGACAGACAGTGGCAGCCAATCAGCATGCAGCTCGTGCACGGGAAGGTACGCGTATGGTGCGCGCACGGTGCACAATTATAATATATATATATTTTTTCTCTCTTAATTTTCTCAGGAATTACTGGAGGGATTTCTACCATTTAAGCAAAAGGGTGATCTGCGAATCAGACTATACCATTTTGCCAAATTTGGTGTAATTCCGTTCAGCGGTTCGAGCTGTAGCCGTGTCTAAAGGTCCTATGGAAATTAACATGGGGAAAACACGTTTTGGGACCCCCTTTTTTCTCGGCCCCCACTTGACGAATGTACTTGAGACTTTCAGGGAAGAAGCGGAGCAGAACGGGCCATCTTCTTTGAGAAATTCACGTGGATTCAACAACCGGCGCCAAAGTTATTCCCAATAGAATGTTGCGGATTTCCTATGGAAACTAGGTCCTAACTATATATACCTACTGGCGACCGCCAGTAGGTAATAGATAGATATATATAAATAGATATATATAGATAGATAGATATATATCGAGAGAGAGCGCTATATATATATATATATATATATATATATATATATATATATATATATATATATATATATATATATATATATATATATATATATATATATATATATATATATATATATATATATATGTATACATATATGTGTTTATATATATATGTGTGTGTGCATATATATATATGTGTGCAGCGATTCCTTCGCAAAAAAGAAGAATAGGGTCGTACTCAAGCAGGTACAAATAGATAGTTAATTTATTCTTGAATCATTTCAAAGTCCGCAAACACAGACTCAACCAACGCATTTCGGTATTGCAAAATACCTTGGTCACGGTTGTTTGTTTTGCGCAGTCCCCCTGGTTTTTAAACAAGCGTTTTCTGAAGAAATGCTTTAATGTCATACTATGTTTAAAATACAGAAACCCAATGTAGTGCCCAACATTAACGTGTCCTTGTGTCTTATTTATTCCTTCACGGGTATTCCAGTTTCGTCGTGTCTGGGATCATGCCCTCCAGTGGGTATATCCTGTTTTGATTTCAGTTACTAGTAACCCTTTCACTGGATTTCCAATTCTTGTATCCATTTATGTTCTATTTATCATATGTTGTACTATCTTAGAGTGATCAGCAATTTTTTCAATGATGTACTCTCCAAAAGCATAAACCTCCATATTCCAGCTGGGTATTTCACTCTCCTGGTGTTACAATATAATCATTTGCGTCACTGTTTTGTATGGTGGGTTTACTGTATATTTGTTTACTCACTACAGACTGGTCAACATTTCTAAAGATGTATGTACAATTCTTCTGACTGGTTTAAACCATGCGTTGCCATGCTCTGGAAATGATTAATGTGGCGCAATTCTTTTTGCCGCAATAATTTCGCCCTGTTTCCACCTCGTGCATTCGCTGGTACCGTCTCTATCCCATAAAATTTCATGGATTTCCAGTTGCTGTTGTGGTATAGCTCCATATGTCTGGCCACAGCATTATTTTTATTTCTGTTTTTTGTGGCTCAGACATGTTCGAGTATTCTTTTCTTTAATTCGCATATGGTGCTTCTCACATATTTTAGCATGCATTGGTACTCAATTACATAGATTGTGTATTGACTTTTGCACAATATCAATTTCTTGATTTGCCAGATTTTGTTGTTGGCCATAGTTGTTACCATTGTTGGTTTTGCGATCTCGCCGGCCTTGCAATTGTGGCATTTAATGAACCTTTAGTTTTAAGCCATGTTTCCTTTGGTTGTTTTACTTTAAAATGACTGTGTACGAGTCGATCTCTTAGATTGCTTGCTCTACGATATCTTATCGTTGGGTGTGGTCCCATTCTTTCACCCATTGTGGCATCTAATTGCAAAATATTCCAGTTCTTTTTTTATTATTCCAACAATTTTCTTTGGTTCCTGGGTTAAGTCCATTATTAGCCTTATGGGTTCCACCTCTGAATGCTTTATCTCATTACTCGGTATAAGGCCCTCCTCTCTTGTTTGTCATTTGCTCTTTGCCAGCACCTATTTACTGTTTTTTTGCTGTATTTTCTGTTTTTGGATCTCTTTATTGTTCCTGCACTGTGCTTCTTCCATTCATCCTCCTCACTACATATTCTTCGTAAATGGAGAAATTCTCCATACGGTATGTTTGATATCAAAGAGGGTTGATGAAAGCTTGTTGCTTCCACAGTGCCATTGGTTGCTCTACATTTTCGGTGCAGGGTGGTTGCAGGTAATTATTTTTTCACATTAATTTCAGCATCCAGGAAAGTTACCCTTTCCTTGATGATCTCATATGTGAATTTTAAATTAGGTGTGCTGTTGTTTAAATTTTTTTTTAAAGTCCTGGAAATCTTCCACATTCCCGCTCCAGATAATCAAAAGATCATCTATAAAGCATGTCCAGCGAACTATCTTCGTGATATATTTCTCATATTTGATATTTCATGCCACCTCCTTTTCCCACCAACCCATTACCAAACATGCGTAACTAGGGCTGAAGGAAAAGCCTATAGCTGTCCGTTTTTTTTGGCGATATAAATCCTCACCAAATAGGAAGATATTGCATCTGAGACATAATGAGATCATATCCAACAGCATCTTATTATGTTCGTTGCAATTGATATTTCTTTCTTGCAGGAAATAGTTGATTGCTTTTAGGCCCACATTGTTGTCAATTTTCATGTATAGAGCAATTAAATCCATCGTTATTAAGTGGTAAGTGCTTTGCCAAGTTACATTCTGTAGTGTTCTGAGCAAATCTTTCGTGTCCTGAATATATGAGCGCAGCTCCGCCACATTAGAAATAAGGAAATAATCAATGTAATTTGCCATAGGTTCTAAGAGGGAGTCTTTTGCTGACAAAATTGGTCTCCCAGGAGGTTCCTTTTGGTTTTTATGCAATTTTGGGAGAAAATACATGGTTGCCAGTTTGGGGAAGTCAACTTATAGGTATTTGCTTTCCTCCTCATCTATCAATTTTTTTGATACCCAAAATCTCCATTTTCTTTCAGTTTCAAGTCTGTCTGACGTAGTGGGGTTTGTAGACAATTTTTCATAAAATGTGTCATCCTGTAATTGTTGAAGTGCTTCTGTGGTGTACATGGTCCGATCCCATATCACCACATTACCCCCCTTATCCGCCATTTTGATCTCTATTTCATAGTCATTATCCAGTTCTTCCAAATCTTTTCTTTCCATCTTTGTTAAATTATCTCTGTATTGGGGTTTCTTCATTTTGTAGAGATCATGAATGACGGCCTCTTGGAAGACATCTATTTTATTTCCCAGGGCTAGTTTTGGGTAGGTACACATGCTGTCTCTAGGGTTATTTCCTCCCCCTCTTCTGTGTTTAAGTTGAGCAATATCAAAAAATCATTAGATACTTTTCCCAAGAGTGTCGATGTTGGTGTTTCCAATGTCCTTTCAATTTTTGGTTTATTTTTATTTTCCCAAAAATGTTTTGGCAGTTTGATTTTATGTATGTACAGGTAGATATCTACCCTGGTTTGTGCTACATCCATTCTTTGTACTGGACAAAAGTGTATCCCTCTTTTTAACAGTGATATTTCAGCTGGAGATAATTCACGCTTTGAGAGATTAACTACTTGGAGTTCATCAATCATTGCTCCTTCCTCTGTCTCATACTTCTGGTCATTGTACCAATCCTTTCGCTTGAGGAACTTGCTTTTTCGTCCCCTTTGTTGCGGTTTCTTTGATGCCAAGTTTTTCCTCTTCCCCTCCCACGTGGTTGTCTTTACGCCATTTGATTGTGTTCCCACTGGCACTGCTGGAGGATGAGGCGCATGTCCCCTAAAAAAGCCGATCTTGCACCATCTGTTGAGGTATCTAGTTCTCCGGTAATTAAGTCAGTGGATGTTAGAGAAGAGAGACTACTTGATGCCCCTGGAAAGATAATCCCAGAGCCCTGTTATTTGAATGGATCAAACTTATGCGCAAGGCGAATATTCTTCCTTCTGCGAAATCAATTGTAATACGCACAAATTTATTATATTTTCTCTGACATGCCACGTCTTTATGTTTGTCAATTTGGCGTTCTAGATCGTCCTTTAATTTAGACATCTCAGTGTTTAATTTTAAAGATTTAAGTTCTTTTTCCACTTCTTGTAATTGCTCTTTGATTTTTTGTAAGGGTATTTCACTTTGTTTGACAAGTATTTTGATTAAACACAATGATGAATTTAAAATATATTCTCCCCATTCTTGTAATAAATCATTTGTCGCATCCTGGTGGCTAGGCATTAACATGATTCTTAAGCCTTTAGGGACTCTTTGTACTTCCAAATATTTCTTTAGGGTTATCAGTTCCCAAGATTTGTTAATTTCTTTTTTGCTTAGTTTTCGTTTTAGTTTCCATCTTGTCAAGAATAAGGTGGGCGTCCGTGCTGCTACATGCCACCTCTGGATCTCCTTGTAATTCACGCAGTGCCACACAGGAGATGGAAATCAGGCATGAAATAGCGGCATGCACCAGCTTTAAACCTACATCAAAATTTTTACCGACTATAGCCCATGACAATATAGATACCTTCCAAGAACAGGTCGGCAGTGAACTACTCGATTTCATATAAAATAATTTGATGAAAAAAATGAAGAAGTTTAAACATAACTTGACTTTTGCTAAGAAAAAGGCTATGAGAGAATTGGCAGCGGATAACAGTATCATAATCAGGCCCGCAGATAAAGGGGGGAATATTGTTATTCTATAACAATAGAATATATATTAAGCAACAATCAATCCTCTGTCGACATTGGCCACCAACCCTGCAGGGCGGCCTCAGCTGGCAGGGATAGACATCCCGTTAATCAAATGCAAAGAAGGATTGCTGATGCCAATTCACGGAAAACTTCAGCGTTCGTTTATTGTCTCCCTGCTGTGACATAACCTCTAACAGTATTAACTGCTTCATTGGCCTTATGATGTTTATGCCCAGCATGAAAACGTGTCAACTGGATGGTCTTATAAAAGGTATATGTTATATTTTTTAATTTCCTGGGCTGTCTGTCATTTTTTTATTTTTTTATTTGTAAACTGATGTACAACACTATCCTTCTGTCCTGGGAATCCTGGATTGGAGATTGCCATTGCCTGATCCTTTATAGGCATCGGTAAACTCCCGGATGAGGTAGCCCTGTGCTCACTATCAAGCCTCCTTATTGATATGCATGTTCTGAAAATAAATTGCTAAAACTCTGACCAACATAATGTTCAACGCATTCTACTCCCCAGGCCATTTGTTGGAGGGAGGTGAGGCACCTAGCAATAGAAGCCTTAGCATGTGTAGATGTATTACACACCAGAAGAGTGAAAGACCAACAAACAACCACAAACAAATATGTGAGGGTTAAGTGGAAGAGAAAGAAAGATAAGGGAACTCAACACATATAAAAATGATTATTTAAGAACCCTCACTCACCAACCTAGTGGTGACATGCTTCATCACTGGGTTCCCACTGGAAAGACCTAATGTCTTTCCAGTGTGCTACAATGCCTGTTTACAGCGGAGCTGGTTCTTGTGTGTGTTGAAGGGGTGAAAAGAAGCCGGATTGTGCTAGGTGAGTGCAAAAAAGTGTAAAATATAAAAAGTGTGAAGTCATGACTGTCAACTACTTTATTAATAGTCCAACCAGCACTGATTAAAAACAGTTATGAGTGGAATCGTAGGGTAGGTCTCATCTATCAGAGACACCTAGTATACAGTGAAAATGAATTCAGGTCGACATGTTTCTGCTTTTGGGAGCACGAGTCGCTCAGCTTTCTTCAGGACCAGACAATGTGATCCTCCGGTGGTGTACACGCCCTAAGGTGCACCCTGCCGTGAGGATTTTAGTGTTAAAAAGACAAAAAAAGGGTATTTCCCATTATACTCATGGCCCGAAGCCGTTCAAACCCAATCAGCAATTTGCTAGGGTCAGGTACCTGTAAGGAAAAATGTTTTCAAAGTTAGAAAAACCATTTACCATAATTACAGTATGATACTGGATAATACCGATCAATCCCTTCACCAAAACATCCACCCATATGGTGAAAAGTCCAGAAATTGGTGTGTAAGTACTCACAGGAGCGAGCACTTTATGCTACTTGTATTTACAATAGCAGGTAATATAGTCTACCTTCAAAACGGTAAATGTATGGTAGATATGTGCAGTTTATCGTGCCACTAAGTCTCTGTGGTGACATGTGAAATCCACCGAATTTATTTTAATAAAAAACGTGGAAGTATTTGCTACTAGCAACAAGCTAAAGATGCACTCATTTGAACGAAAGGGTGGAGTCTCGAATGGGCTCCATAGGGGAGGGGGGGGTGGTGGGTTGGGGGTTCTTGTGAATTAACCCACGGAAGATAGAGAGGTCCACACACTAACTCACACGAGGAAGGCGATTCTCATTCCACATGGGCTGACGCGATGGGGGGGTTTTTTCACGTCGCATATCTGGAAAACAATTAGCCATGCAAACGTTTTTAGAAAACAATCAGCCATGCGAACGTTTTTAGAGTTATTGCTCAAATACCACACTGTCAGGCTTTAAGGGTAAAAGGGGGAGTTAAATGTTTGTCCATTATCACCCTATACTCACATTTTTGCTGACGATTCCCCGCAGACTACCTAGTCTTCACCACCGCGGCCCGACTGAACGCCGAGTGCGCGCGCTGCTGACAGACGTAGCGTGTAGTGCGGTCACGTGATTTGATCACGTGGCCTCGTGTATCAGAAATTTAAAGTCGCCATATTGTTATTGTCCTCACTCGAGTTGTCTTCTGTAGTTGCTAACAGTATGATTACTGTAGTATGCAGCTTTAGTAGAACTATGCTGGTACTTGTAAATATTTAATTTCACGGTCGTTGGATGAACGATGTTTATGATGTAGTGATTGCGCCCGATTAGGTTGTTTAGAAAATTAAAGATGTTTCCGCTAAGACTGACCACCAGCTGGTGTAATGCTGGAGGGGACATAACCCTGAGAGGAAATATGTTGATGTTAGTGTCAGGGGAATGACAACCGAGTTTTTGGTGTATATATATTGAGTAAATACATAAGTGATGGAAGGGTAGTGTTCCCATTAAAAACAAGAGCGAGTGGGGGGGGGGGGAAGTAGAATGCAACCATCATCCCTTCTTTTAAGAGGATTCTACTTCTGGTGGTGGAACTATCCTTAGGTTTATTGGAATGCAGTCTGGGGTGAGGACCTTGCTATATACTTCATTGGAAAAGGATGTTTCATATGCGGGTTAGTCTAAGATATCAGCATTTTAGCACTGAACCCCAAGCGATGTCATCGTTAAGTCCTAAGCGATGGCTGGATAAACGATGGATCCATCGTGGTTCCTTTTCGAAGAGCATTTTTTCGTCGCCAGGGACATGTTCCAAAATGGTCTAACGCATGTCGTTTGGCGTGTGATTACTTTCAATGAAGTGGTTTGTAAGCTTGGTCGCATTCCGTTTGCATCGGATACTGCTTCGATGTTCGCAGATTCTGAGCTTGACATGTCTCGTGGTCATACCAACGTATTTCAAACCGCAGGTACAGATGATCAAGTACACTACGTTACTGGTGTTACAGTTGGTTTGACTCTGTTGCTCCCACTGCTTACCAGATTCTAAGTTCAGGAACTTGGTGTGGGTGGTTAAATGGCAGATACTGCAGTCCCCACACGGGAAATGACCCATCACAGCAGCTAATCCCCAAGTAGACCGTACAGTAGGGTCTTGATTTTTCTGTTTCTTAGCTGGGCGTCTATGGACTAGGGAATCTTTCAAACTAGTCGCTCTCTTGTAAGAAAAGAGTGTTTTTTCCCACTTCAGTTTGCTGCTCGTCACAATCTTCCAGTTCTTTTGAATGCTTTGGCTCCCCACATTGGACACACTGTTGTAAGTAGTTACACAGGTTAAAGGGACTTCCTGTTGCGCATTTTTAAGGTATGTCTCCAAAAGGGCATCTCTATTTTGGTTGAGTACCCTCTTCCGGCTTTTTTGGAGTATCCTTTTCGGGTAGCCGCGCGCCTCCAATTTCTCCGTTAGGTCATCTGCTTGTCTTTTGAAATCAACCAGATCACTGCAGTTTCGTCTTATACGAAGGTATTGTCCGTAAGGAAGATTCTCCCTTAACGGCCGGGGATGGAAACTGCTGAACAGCAGCAGATTGTTTTTTGATGTTGGTTTGTAGTATGTTTTCGTATGGAGCAGATGATCCTTTTTGTTGATGGTGATGTCAAGAAAGGTAATACTTTCTCTGGCGTACTCCTTTGTGAATCACAAGTGAGGGTCACAAGTATTTACCCAGGCAAAGAAGGGGAGTAAGGACGCTTCGTCTCCTTTCCATAATAGCAGGACATCGTTAATATAACGTTGCCAAAGAACGATGTTGGTGGAGAAAGGGTTTGTAGGGGCAAGGATGTATTTTCTTTCAAAGTTGTAGACGTACAGTCCTGCCACCGAAGGGGCAAAAGTGCTGCCCATGGAAGTCCCTGTTGTTTGAAGATATATCTGGTTCTCATATTCAAAATAATTCCTCTTGAGGGGTAAAGAGGCACAATCCACTACAAAACCTCTAGGTGCTGTAAAGTTCCAAGTGTTTTGGTCAAGAGCCTCTACTACTACTTTGATGGTATCATCCTGCGGTATGCAGGTATAAAGGCTCTCGATATCCAGAGTAACTAAGAATATAGGTTCCTTTGGTATCTCGATGGTTTTGAGCATAGCCAAGAGGCTCTTGGTGTCCTTGATGTAGGTCTCAGTCGATTGGATTATCGGTTTTAGGAAAAAATCGCAATATTGCGAGAGGGGTTCCAATAGTGAACCAATCCCGGAAACAATTGGACGTCCAGGTGGAGGTGAGATGTTCTTATGGGTTTTCGGCAGTGTGTAGAAATATGGTACCTTGCCCGTTGAAGATGTAAGAAAATCGGCTTCTTGTTTAGATAGCCATCCGTCAGATTCAGCCCTTTTGGAGACATACCCTAAAAATACGCAACAGGAAGTCCCTTTAACCTCTGTAACTATTTACAACAGTTTGTCCAATGTGGTGAGCCGAAGCATTCAAAAGAACTGGAAGATTGTGACGAGCAGCAAACTGAAGTGGGAAAAACCACGCTTTTCTTACAAGAGAGCGACTAGTTTGAAAGATTCCCTAGTCCATACACGCCCAGCTAAGAAACAGAAAAATCAAGACCCTACTGTATGGTCTACTTGGGGATTAGCTGCTGTGACGGGTCATTTCCCGTGCGGGGACTGCAGTATCTGCCATTTAACCACCCACACCAATTTCCTGAACTTAGAATCTGGTAAGCAGTGGGAGCAACGGAGTCATACCAACTGTAACACCAGTAACGTTGATCATCTGTACCTGCGATTTGAAATACGTTGGCATGACCACGAGACGTGTCAAGCTCAGAATCTGCGAACATCGAAGCAGTATCCGATGCAAACGGAATGCGACCAAGCTTACAAACCACTTCATTGAAAGTAATCACATGCCAAACGACATGCATTGGACCATTTTGGAACATGTCCCTGGCGACGAAAAAATGCTCTTCGAAAAGGAACAACGATGGATCCATTGTTTATCCAGCCATTGCTTAGGACTTAACGATGACATCGCTTGGGGTTCAGTGCTAAGACGCTGATATCTTAGACTAACCCGCATATGAAACATCCTTTTCCAATGAAGTATATAACAAGGTCCTCACCCCAGACTGCTTTCCAATAAACCTAAGGATAGTTCCACCACCGGGAGTAGAATCCTCTTAAAAGAAGGGATGATGGTTACATTTTACTTCCCACCCCCCACTCGCTCTTGTTTTTAACGGGAACACTACCCTTCCATCAATTATGTATTTACTCAATATACATACACCAAAAACTCGGTTGTCATTCCCCTGACACTAACATCAACATATTTCCTCTCAGGGTTATGTCCCCTCCAGCATTACACCAGCTGGTGGTCAGTCTTAGTGGAAACATCTTTAATTTTCTAAACAACCTATTCGGGCGCAACCACTACATCATAAACATCGTTCGTCCAACAACCGTGAAATTAAATATTTACAAGTACCAGCATAGTTCTACTAAAGCTGCATACTATAGTATGCATACTGTAAGCTACTACAGAAGACAACTCGAGTGAGGACAATAACAATATGGCCCCTTTAAATTTCTGATACACGAGGCCACGTGATCAAATCACTTGACCGCACTACACGCTACGTCTGTCAGCAGCGCGAGCACTCGGCGTTCAGTCAGGCTGCGGTGGTGACAGACTAGGTAGTCTGCGGGGAGTCGTCAGCAAAAATGTGATTACAGGGTGATAATGAACAAACATTTAACTCCCCCTTTTACCCTTAAAGCCTGACAGTGTGGTATTTGAGCAATATTTTCTAAAAATGTTCGCATGGCTTATTGTTTTCAAAAAATGTTCGCATCGCTGATTGTTTTCCAGATATGCGGCGTGAAACCCCCCCCCCCCATCGCGTCAGCCCATGTGGAATGAAAATTGTCTTCCTCGTGTGAGTTAGCGTGTGGACCTCTCTATCTTCCGTGGGATAATTCACAACCCCCAACCCACCCCCCATCCCCTATGGAGCCCATTCGAGACTCCACCCTTTCGTTCAAATGAGTGCATCTTTAGCTTGTTGCTAGTAGCAAATACTTCCACGTTTTTTATTAAAATAAATTCAGTGGATTTCACATGTCACCACAGAGACTTAGTGGCACGATAAACTGCATATATCTACCATACATTTACCGTTTTGAAGGTAGACTATATTACCTGCTATTTTAAATACAAGTAGCATAAAGTGCTCGCTCCTGTGAGTACTTACACACCAATTTCTGGACTTTTCACCATATGGGTGGGGTACACTGTCAAAATATCGATTTTGTTATTTCGACTTACACTTATATCGAGTTGCTAATATCGATGGGACAGAATATCGGTGTCCAGAATATCGATGGCCAGAATATCGACCCTAAGGTAAGTAATATCGAAATTACTTATATCGATAGCATACATATCGATGTAAGTAATATCGACATTACTTATATCGATAGCATATATATCGATGTAAGTAATTTCGATTTACTAATATGTGTTAGAAATATTAGTTAAGTATTTAAATTAATTGTTATAATATGTGTTTAATATGTTTTTATAAAGAAAAAATATATAAAAGTAAATAATATGTTTTACTACCAGAGCGGGTTGTGGGTTTATAGGGGAATAGGGTGGGAAGTAATTTATTTGTAATTAAATAATTATTTTTTAATGATTAATTTATTTTGCTATTCAATAGTAATTGGCAATGAATTATTTTAATTGATTAATTAATTGCTAATTTATGTATTTTTTTAAAGTAAATTATATGTTTTACTACTGGAGCGGGTTGTGGGTTTTTAGGGGAATAGGGTGGGAAGTAATTTATTTGTAATTAAATAATTTTTTTTAATGATTAATTTATTTTGCAATTCAATATTAATTGGCAATTAATTATTTTCATTGATTAATTGATTAATTAATTGCTAATTTATGTATTTTTTTAAGTAAATTATATGTTTTACTACTGGAGCGGGTGGTGGTTTTTAGGGGAATAGGGTGGGAAGTAATTTATTTGTAATGAAAAAATATTTTTTAATGATTAATTTATTTTGCTATGGAATATTAATTGGCAATGATTTATTTTAATTGATTAATAGAATAATTAATTGATAATTTATGTATATTTTTAACTAAATTATATGTTTTACTACTGGAGCGGGTTGTGGGTTTATAGGGGAATAGGGTGGGAAGTAATTTAATTGTAATATTAATTTATTTTGGGTAAATGAGTATTTTTAGGGTTCAGGGTCAGTTTTGGGTTTTTGGGTAAAGGGGTACTTTTAGTGTTCTGGGTCAGTTTTGGTTTTTGGGGTAAAGGGGTATTTTTAGGATTCAGGGTCAGTTTTCAGTTTTGGGTAAAGGGGTATTTTTAGGGTTCAGGGTCAGTTTTCAGTTTGTGGGTAAAGAGGTTTTTTAAGGGTTCAGGGTCAGTTTTCAGTTCTTGGGTAAAGGTGTATTTTTTGGGTTCAGGGTCAGTTTTCAGTTTGTTGGTAAAGGGGTTTTTTAAGGGTTCAGGGCCAGTTTTCAGTTTTTGGGTAAAGGGGTATTTTTAGGGTTCAGGGTCAGTTTTCAGTTTTTGGGTAAAGGCGTATTTTTGGGGTTCAGGGTCAGTTTTCAGTTTTTGGGTAAAGGGGTATTTTTAGGGTTCAGGGCCAGTTTTTAGTTTTTGGGTAAAGGGGTATTTTTAGGGTTCAGGGTCAGTTTTCAGTTTTTGGGTAAAGGTGTATTATTAGGGTTCAGGGTCCGTTTTCAGTTTTTGGGTAAAGGGGTATTTTTAGGGTTCAGGGTCAGTTTTCAGTTTTTGGGTAAAGGGGTATTTTTAGGGTTCAGGGTCAGTTTTAGGTTTTTGGGTAAAGGGGTATTTTTAGGGTTCAGGGTCAGTTTTCCCTACTGTTGCACCCACTGGAGTGGGAATAGTAATTATTGTTAAGTAATTATATATTATATATGATTTTTAATTATTATTTTTTAAATTAAATATGTATTATTATTTTTTTCCCATTATTACATATATTTAAATATGTTTAAGTAATTAATAAGTATTATTTACAGTATTTTTTGTTATTTTAAATAAAAAAAATCGATATATTTAACAACGATATTTTTAACATCGATATTATTTTTTCGATATTTTGGTACTTACCATGTTGTACATAGGGCGTCGATATTTTTGCTATCGATATAATCACGCCGATATTTGTGTAGGTCGAAATTCTGTCTGTCGAAATTCTGTCATAGATTCTATGGGTGGATGTTTTGGTGAAGGGATTGATCGGTATTATCCGGTATCATACTGTAATTATGGTAAATGGTTTTTCTAACTTTGAGAACATTTTTCCTTACAGGTAACTGACCCTACCAAATTGCTGATTGGGTTTGAATGGCTTCGGGCCGTGAGTATAATGGGAAATACCATTTTTATGTCTTTTTAACACTAAAATCCTCACGGCAGGGTGCACCTTAGGGCGTTTACACCACCGGAGGATCACATTGTCTGGTCCTGAAGAAAGCTGAGCGACTCGTGCTCCCAAAAGCAGAAACATGTCGACCTGAATTCATTTTCACTGTGGACTAGGTGTCTCTGATAGAGGAGACCTACCCTACGATTCCACTTATAACTGTTTTTAATCAGTGCTGGTTGGACTATTAATAAAGTAGTTGACAGTCACGACTTCGCACTTTTTATATTTTACACTTTTTTGCACTCACCTAGCACAATCCGGCTTCTTTTCACCCCTTCAACACACACAAGAACCAGCTCCGCTGTAAACAGGCGTTGTAGCACACTGGAAAGACATTAGGTCTTTCCAGTGGGAACCCAGTGATGAAGCATGTCACCACTAGGTTGGTGAGTGAGGATTCTTAAATAATCCTTTTTATATGTGTTGAGTTCCCATATCTTTCTTTCCCTCCCACTTAACCCTCACATATTTGTTTGTGGTTGTTTGTTGGTCTTGCACTCTTCTGTTGTTAAAAATAATGTAGTAGGGGTAAGAGAGTGAATGATTATACCTTTACTCTCCTGTTGTTAGTTTGTGATGTATTACACACAACAACCATATATTTTCAAGATGTACCCAACCTAAGATTTTTCTCTCTGGGTACCAGACCTTCTGGTTGGTTTGACCACACAACGCATTGAAAATTATGTTGGTGAGATTTTCAGCTATTTCTTTCCAGAGATATGACAATTACCTTGTGTTAGAAATGGGGTTCTTTAGTTGGCAGATGTAGGTACCTTTGTCCAAATAGGGATCCTTGCTTCTAGTCAAGGTAAGGGGGATGCACACTTTAGATAACCCCTGCTCACCCCTTTGGTAGCTTGGCACAAGCAGACAGGCTTATCCCAAAGGCAATTTGTAAAGTGTTTGTACCAACACTCACAGTAACACAGTGATAACACCACAAATGGACACCACACTGGTTTAGAAAAAATAAGGTATCTTTATATAAACTTAACAAGACCAAAATGACAAAATCCAACATACAAGTATTAAGAAAAAATTACTATCAAAAGACCTTTTTTAAAGAACTTGTACCATAGAAATCTATGGATGCGTAACTTTTCACCAAGATGCATCATAAGCTACCATGCCAAACTAGCGCAAATTTGGAAAACAAAGAGATGTGACACTCCTGATACCCGAGGAAGGCAATGCGACAGTTCTGCGGTCCACAGAGGATGAGTTGCATCGGTTCCGGTCTGTATGGGGAGTGATGCATCGGGAAAGTGTGCTGCACAGGTACGATGCGTGGATCTTCGGGATGCTTCGGTGATCAATGCGGCGGCTTCGAGCGGCGCTGTCTCAGTCCTCTTTAGCTGCGATCCCTTGATGAGTCAATCCTTGCAGCAGTGACAGGCGCTACTACGGCTTTCGTAGCGATACGGCGATGCGTGGAAATTCTTCTTGGGCAGTGGAGATGAGTCGAGAAAACAACCGCAAGAAGAGCAATGCGTTGATTTTAGCAGTTCTTAATATTTCTTCTTTCTTTCAGCTCCCAAACAGCAGCAACAACCTCCAGAGGCCCAAAGCTAATACAGGCACTTATAGGCACATCAGACCTCACAACAGCAGAGTTCAGGGGAGCTGGGTGAAGTCTTTGTGTCCCTGAGACTTCAGAACAGGAGGCCAGCACACACTGGCCCTTGGAGATCTTCTTCAAGCAGGGGACACAGCACACAGCAAAGTCTTTCTTCTTTCCTCGGCAGAAATAGCAACTGCAGGCCAGCCCCAGACACACAGCAAGTGCAGTACTACTCCTCAGTTTCTCCAGCTCTTCTCCTTGGCAAAGGGTCCTCTTGAATTCCAGGAATGATCTAAAGTTCTGGGATTTGGGCCACAATATTTATTTTACAAAATCCTTTGTTCTCTGGTGGCATAGAAGCCCTTTACCCAGCTTCCTGGCAGGAGGTGAAGGCAGCATTGTGGAAGGCAGACCAGGCCTATACAGGTGAAAGGAAATCTCCTCCTCCACTCTAAATGCGGCCCAGGTCTATTCCGCCCAGCCCTGACTGATCAGGCTCTCTGGAGCCACTGCTTCTCCACAGCCCCTGACACTCCAAAACCCAGACAGGCAATTCACATCTCAGCAGAGGCACACTGGAAGGCTGAACAAGAAAATACCTACTTTCTAAAAGTGGTATTTTCAAACACAGAATGTTAAAATCACCCTTACTAAAAGATGCATCTTAACATTCTGAGCTCAGGCACATGAAACATTATTTTCCTACCTAGTTCCCAGGGGCGGTTATGTTTATAAGATGTTATAAACAAACTCCCTATTCTGTTCTATGGGAACAAGTAGCTTTGCAACAGTGAAAAACGAAATTGGCAGTAATTCACTATCAGGACATGTTACACACCTCAGTACATGTCCTACCTTTCACATACACTGCACCCTGTCTCCTTTGAGCTCTGCTCACTTCAACTCTATTTGAAGATTTTCCAGCATTATTTCTTCAGGATTGTTAGGTGTTTCATCTAGAAATGTCTGACAAGGAGAAGAAAGCCCTTTCCAAGGATTGTTCCACCTGTGGCATGAAAAAGCTGTATGTGGAGGACAGGCATAAGGACTGCATTATTTGCCTGTATCCAGATCATAAGGCTGCGGACCGCAAGATCTGCCACACCTTCTCTTCGAAGACCCTCCGGGACCGTGAGGGGCGCCTCCTCAATTGGCTCCAGAAATTAAAGTCAAGGAAGGAAACTCTGTCAAGTGACAGTGAGGACTCTTCAACTGCAACCTCATCTAGAAAGTCAGTCAAAAGGGGTAGGGCTTCCCCTTCACCTTCTTCAGAATGTCCAGTTAAGGCCTCAAAAAAGACCCCCGTGAGCTGGAGTCCTAGCAAATATCCTCACCATGGTGTAAAGGAGGGGGATGGACTATCTACAGGTACAGCAGTGGTGGAGGCTGCTAAGGCGTTAAGAAACCCTCTTCTCTGTCATCTGAGAAGTCAGAGAAAGGTTCCAAGTCGTCGACGACGCTGCAGAAGACTCCGTCGACGAAGGCTTTTAAATCGCAGGTGAAAAAAGTTACACCGTCGACGGGCACGTCGGCTGTGCAGTCGTTGTCGACGGGAGCGTCGACGAAGGTTACAGCGACGTCGATGAGGATTTCGATGAAGGTATCGACGACGACAGCGGTGACGATGAGGGTGTCGTCAACGGCAGTGGTGATGACGGTGTCGTTGACAAGAGCTTCTACGACGACGACTCTGATGATGACAACGGCAGGAGTGTCGACGGTCTCGTCGATGGCAGTGTCGACGACACCCATCTCGTCGTCGACGATTCAACCGTTGACTGTGGATCTTCCATTGACGACCTCGTCGACGAGTTTTTCTCTGGCAACACCATCGCCGACGGTACCGTCAACGACATCTTCATCGACGGAAAGGATTACTATTTCCTTGAAAAGGATAACACCGGACATGACATCTCCAAGGAGGGTTACCCCCTTGCCTCCCTCACTGTTACTGGAGGAAGAAGAGGATTCTGATGGGGATGATCAGGACTCTTTTGGCTATGCACATATTCCTTCTCAGTTGTTGGTGAAATGCCAAGAGACTGATTCTGAGGGCGAGTATCTTCATGAACGCTCTTATCGACGTCAAGAGAGCGCAGGCCAGGAAATGGTTTCAGTTCCTTCTTCACTCTTGGCAGATCTTCATGGCATGTTACAGGATTATAAGGCCAGGTTTTCTCAGGCTCCACCTCCTGTTGCCTCTGTCGTGGCAGTCCAGGATATACCTGCTCCCACAGCTTCAATAGTGGTTTCTCTGGAAGTGCCATTACAGGTGGTTTCTCAGCCACAGACACCAGTTCCAAGTATACCTCCAGTGATCCAGGTGGTTCAGGATGATTGCTCGGATGAGGATCAGGATGATGGCAACAGGCCTAACCAAGGTTTGGAATGGGATGATTACGTGATCCTGGGTCCAGCGTCACCTAGTCCGGACCCAGTGGAGTCTCCCCCAGTGGATATTGGGGGATTTCACAAGTTGATAGAGAGAGCCTCTAGTTGGTTCAAACTACCTATGCCATCTGTACAAACAGAGTGCTTCCTCTATGATTTTAAGGAGCCCTATATGAAGGTGATCAGGTCAATACCCATTGTTAGTCATGTCTGGGAGGAGGCTTTAAAGGCAATGAAAAACCCAGCTACAGTAATTCCAATTTTGCAACGCCTGGAAAAGAAGTACAAGGCCCCTGAGGATCGTCCGGCGTCTTTGACTGGGCAGCCGAAACCGGATTCAGTAATATCGCAAGCGGCACAGAGAAAGTCTTGTAATCCTTCGGCACCCCAGACAACTCCTCCTGATAAAGAGGGCAGGCGTCTTGATAATGCGGGGAAGAGATTTTCCTCTATGGCAAGTGTTCTGGTGCGAGCGGAAAATGCATTGGCGATCCTTGGCAGGTATGAACGCCAAATGTGGTGTGATCTATCACCATATTTGGACCAACTTCCCCAGGATTCCAAGGGGGAGGCCAAGAAGATACTGCAGGAAGGGGAAGCGACATCGGCATAGGTGATAGACTGTGCCATGGATATTGCCACTGCTGCTTTCCGTTTGCTAGCTGGTGCAGTGGTTCTTTGTCGCCAAAGATGGCTCAGGGTGACATGGTTCAGGCCAGAGGTTCAAAACAAGATCCCGGACCTCCCTTTTGATGGTGAGGCATTGTTCGGGAAGCACATCGATGATGCCCTCCAGGATATAAAAAAGGATACAGAGACGGCTAGGTCTCTTGATACTCTTCAGTATCGGAAGGCTCCTTTCCGGGGAAAGAGTACTACTTCATACAGAGGTTCGTACCAACAACAACAGTACTCTTCTTATGGATCAACGTCTCAATCGTATCGGCAACCTTACCAGCAAAAACAAGGCCAAACCTCGTCTTTCTCTAAGTCCAATGCTAGAGGAAATCAGAATCGCCAGGGACGTGATACTTCCAAGAGACAATAGCGGTGTTCTGGCTCTGACTATTATATCCACCTCCCCAACAAGATCTGTGGGAGGCAGGGTGTCTCAATACCTCCACAACTGGAAACGGATAACATCAGACCGTTGGGTGCTCAGCATCATTCAAGAGGGCCATACATTGGAGTTTACTCAAGTCAAAGGATCTTTATTCGGTGATTAAAAAACACCATAAAAGCACATATATATATATATATATATATATATACACAATTTAAAACATAACAAAATATTATCTAGACCCCGACTAATATTTATACAAATGAATTAAAAAGCTTTACAAAGTCCACGATCAGGCCGACCCTCTTGTTTTCCTTAACCTTAAAGAAACTTTCACAAAATTCATTACACAGCACAATGCACTGGGGTCATTGGCCCTTTGCAAGAAGAGTAGAGCGGCTTTAGCATGTCTCAACTTGGTCTGTTTTAAGATGTCCACCAGAAATCTACGCCTAGGTGTTACATAAAAAGAACACAAAAATACAAAATGAAGGGTGTCCTGCGGAGACCTATAGTCGCAGCCGCAGGCACCCTTCTGCTCAACTGATGAGGTAAAACCTGATGGATCAGCTAACAAATTAGATAAAGGTTTGAGCCTAAAATGAGACATTAAAAACCTCTCCTGGACATTATACATGAGATAGTGGTATGGCTCCATTCCCTCCATGCTCTTGACAAGGCCATAGGCAATTACTGAGCGTTTGGTTCCTTCAATTGCTGCTCCACGGATGGCTCTCCAGTCCAAAAGCGCTCTTTTAATTTTAGGTTTGTCCAGGGGTAAAATTACTGTTGGGTTTATAAAAAGATCCTTCTGGTCTAGGTCTTCCAAGGTGGTCTTCACATACTTCAGCCACGGTATTTCTGGGCCTTTATCCCTATCCAGGCAGTCTCTTAAAATTTGCCTGCTCAAAACTGCCTCGGGGTTTGCTCAGATTTTTATCCATGCCATAATCGGTCTGAGCTTAACCAGGTCCTCAATATATGGCCTCCCTAGTTCCCTGTGAGCAATTACAGCAGGGGTACTCCGAGGTATTTTCAAAATCGATCGCAAGTATTTATTTTCCTCCCGCTGCAATTGGTCAACATTTACAAAACCCCACACTTTGGAACCATATGTAGCTTTGGAGCAGCATATAGAACTATACAAATTCATAATTTGTTCCGGGGACCAATGACCCAGCCTACGCCCAAAGCCTGCTAAAGCACCATTTGAGGATACTAATCTGCTACATCGTTCTTCCACCAGGGAATCAAATTTTAATGACCCATCAAATAACAGACCGAGATAGGAAAAAGACTGCACCTTTTCTAATGTGTGGTTCCCTATTCTATAAGAAAACCTTTTGCATGGTTTTGTGCCAGCCAGAATTACATAGGACTTGCTTAGGTTCACAAAGAGATCTAATGTTTCCATAAATCTGGCAAATCCATCAATTAGGGTCTATAAGCTCTTCGGGGTGCGGGCCAGTAGGATTGCGTCATCCACGTACAAAAACACCGGGATGTGGACAATCTGTCTTCAAAGCAACCAAAGCCTGCTCTAAGTTGTTAATATAGAGCGAGAACAAAAAGGGGGCAAGAATACAACCCTGCCTCACCCCGCTAGTGCACGGGAAGGGTTCAGTATTCTCCCCCTCCGTGTTATAGCGGACCTTGGCGGTGGTATCCCACTATAGTTCTCTGAGGATATTGATCAGGCCCGGGTCGATTCCCAGATTACTCATCAGGGCCCATAGTTTTTCCCTGTTGACATGGTCAAAAGCGGCTGCCAAGTCCATAAACCCCAAGTAGATCACTTTGTTGCTGGTTTTAGTGTATTTTGCCACCAGCAAATAAAGGTGCAAACATTGATCACTTGTGGACCTCCCTGTCCCAAAGCCATACTGAGCGTCCGAGATGATGTCATGTTCTTCGGTCCACTCAGTAAGACGCTTAAGGATTACCCGACCCAGAACGGATGTATGACGTTACTCCGCATACTTTTACTCCGCATACCGTTACAACGCGACTTTTACAACGCATACCACTACAACGCATAGCGCTTTGAGGTGCTGGATAGTGGTAAGTATAATTTACTATTCTAACTCCAGTCCCCGTGGACCCTAGGGAAGGTGTTGGATAGTAAATTATACTTATTCCCTATCCTAGAGCGCCCCCCAGCGCAATGCGTTGTAATGGTATGCGGAGTAAAAGATGCGTTGTAATGGTAGTGCGGAGTAAAAGATGCGTTGTAACGGGTGTATACCCCCAGAACTTTGGCGGAGACATCAATTAATGAAATAGGCGGATAACACTAGGGGTTGTCCCTATTGCCCTTTTTATATAGGGTCGATTATTGTCGTGGACCAAGAGCGGGGTAAACCCCACCTAATAGCCGCATTTAGCACTCTAGTAAGAATAGGCGCCCATAGGTCTACATTACTCAAGTACAAATCTGGAGGTGTGCCGTCAGGACCTGGTGCTTTATTTCTTGTCAAGCCCTGGATTCCCACAGTAATTTCCTTCTAGGGAGAATTCTACTACTTGGCCCTGCTGGCCCACACATCCCCCCTGCAAAGCAATGTCCTGGCTGTGATTTTACAGGCCCTTAAAGTGTGTGAGCCATTGTTCTAGTAGAATATTTGCACTGATCTCAGGGGCATTATTATCCTGGAAACATGGCTTGTTAATTATTCTCCAGAATTCTGTCATGTTCCTTCTATCTACAGCCTCCCTTAAATCTGCCCATGCAGCTGCTTGGAGAGATAACTTCCTCTTCTTTATTGCGCTCTTATATGACTGTCTGCACTGCACTACTCTTTGTTTGTCCCTAGTATTGTTTTTTTAAACAAATTTTTAACGCCTTCAGGGCACACGAACAATCCCTGTCAAACCATCTTGGGTGGGTGATATTTTTCCTGCGGGAACTTGTCTTCATAAGCCCCTCAATCAAGCTAGTTACTAGCCCAAATGCCCTAACCACCAATGGCCCCTCGACTGCAAGATCAAGACACTCGCCAATAGGTACTTTCCCATTGACCATTAGTGGTTTATAGAAAGCCTCACCATCAATTTTTGACCACCTGAGCTGTCTTCCCTGATCCGTTACCCTCACAGAGGTGCCAACCACGGGTCTTATCATAGGTCGACCCAGGTACTTGAGCTCTAAAACCAGATGATTATGGTCACTGAATGGGCTCCACTCAATCCCCACCGATCTAATCCAGTTTTTAGAAAGCCTGGACGCTAAAATTAATATAGTCAATATTTGACGAGCACCCTCTCCCTTTAAAAGTTGGGGCGAGGGTTCCTTCTTTCTCCAGTCTAATCATATTGATGGTTTGTTCCAGGACATGTGTTTTTAGAAACTTACTTAAGGCCATTCCCTCAGTTGCATGTTTAAAATGAAGGTCTTTTTCTACTGGACAACCGGACCATTCTGCATTCAGGGGGAACAACGTTGAACATAAGTGGCAATTAAAATTACCCATGACAAGAACAGTGGGTTCTAAGGCCCCTTTCCTTTCGGCTAGTTCCTGGTTGAGTCTATTGTCTAATTCCTGGGGTGTGGGATTATTTTCTCCGAGGGCTCCCGCTACCCCTAAACCCCAATGCCTGGAGGTTATGAGATATCCAGGATGGGCTAGTCCATGTTTCTTGCAGGTTTAAATCTACATATTGCTCTTCCAGATCTCTATTTCTGGGCGGGCATGAAAAAATATTTCTACCCTGTCATATGGAAAAGGCTATTATCCACCACCCAGGTCTCTTGTAAACTAATTATCTGGAACTTGTATATGTATTGCTGCCATTCAACATTATCAAATTTACTCGCTAGGCAGGCTACATTCCATGAGATTATTTTTAACCCCCTTTCTAGTGACTGATCACAAACTGGTCCTTGAGCACTTAGGCTTCCAGTATCAGACCCGTCATCTGCCCTTAAAGACATTGCTAGAGCCCCTCAACACTGTACTGAGAGCAGGGATAAATCATCCCTTAACTCTACCTCACAGCTAATAACTCCCGATGCGGAACCGATCTTGTTTTCTGGCGTACTGACTGGTTTCACCACCAAAAGCTCCTTTTACTATATGAACCTCTTCTATAGGGGAAGAATTTGTGAGGGCAACCTGTGGCCCCCTCAGCCCCTCACCTTGCGATCCCTGCGGGTTCGTGTTCCCATCTCCTCTTGGTACTGCCTTCTCTGCTGTGAGGGGGCCTTATCAGTCAATCATTTTCCTCTAGGGACGTCAAGGGGCTAAATCTGTTGGTCCATTTAGATAGTTCCCAATCTCTTGCCACAGGGCCACTCAAAGTGTGGTACCGAGCCTTATTTGTACTTGGACCGTCCCTTGATTTCCCAAAGAGGTAGGCAGGATCATAGGGGGCATTTTGTCTGGGGTAAAAATAACCTAAAGGCAGAGATCTTATGCTACTTGCCTGGTTAACCGTCCCACAAGTTAAAATGTGCTGCACTGCACTAATTTCCCTGAAATTCAGAATAATACAATTCCCCACTATATCTTTAGATCTGGTGCCAATCCAGCTCACCCTTCTAACGTGGAGAATTTCCCCGTTTCTGTTACCTACAAGAGACCTGTTCTAATTCAGCCAGTATATAGTCTTATTTCTCAGTTCATTGTGTGACTCACTCTGTTCTTTCTTTAGGTCTGGGACCCCCGCAAGTACTACTATGTAGGGGCATTCTTTAGGTGGTAAATTTATGATTGGTAGGGTTTCACTAGTTGATATATTGGCCACCCGCCCAGTCTGGTTTGCCACTACTACTTCAGGTTTGGGGGAATGATTACTTGGCCATTCTATTGATGGCTCAGGAAGTCCCGCCCCTGCCCGTGAAACCCCCTCTCCAGAAGCCATGCCCCTATCCGAATGCAGGGGAACACCTAGTAGACTAGGGGCCTGTGTGACCGTAGGAATTACACTTGACATCCTGCTTGGTTGTATAACCATCTGTTGATCTTGACAATTGTCAATGATAATCTGGTTATTCGTGGTACCAGTATCCAGGGCTATACCCTGTGCCCTACCCCTATTCTTTAGTTCATTTAGAATGTTATCCAGCCTACTGGCTAGTGTCTTTATCTGACTGACAATAAATTCTTCTAATTGATTTTGTAAGTCTAAGACTATTTGGGCCATCCAGCTCGGGGGGGCTAGCGGCTGAGGCGAAGGTTGGCCCCAGTTCCTTTCAGCGAACTTCCTGGTTCAGATGGGGGAAGGCTAGTTTTAGTTTTCTTAATTCTTAGTTTCTTTGGGCAAACTCTTCTTTTCCTACTAGTGACAGTTTTTTTGCCGGGCATAGAGTCCACCCCATCTTCAGCAGTACCCCGCTGCGCACAAGTGATATCCTGATCAGAGGGCTCTAAGGAGGTGAGTGGGGGGTGGCCATAACGTCATTCTCTAGTTCCTGGGGCAGAATGGGAAGGTTGAATATTGGTGTGAGCGTCTTTCCGTGCGCTCTATTGCACTTGATGCTACCCCAATGGCTTTCCGCAACATGCGATCAATTGCGGTGGGCTGTGCAATAAAAAGGGGCGGTATGCTTTTATCATGTGGGTCCACCTGAGGGGTGGGAGGGGAGTTCAGCTTTGCTTTAGTAGAGCTGGTTTTAACTTTACCGGCCATACTGGGAGAAACCGATACAAAATACCCAGGATGAAACTGATTTAACAACGTCCACACACTCAGATTAATTCTCCTCCCCCTACCAGAATACAATCCAACATTGGAAAGAGAAAATAAAGAGCACAATCCAGCCCCCCAACACAGTCCCTCTCAGGCAACTTGCATTTCGCTAGGCCCAGTGCCACTATACAGTATGCCTCTCCTCTATTCTTTCTTCTTTTTCAGTCACCGATAGTCCACCTACTCCGATGCCAGTTACCAAATCCACAAGGGGGGCCCAGCCCGGCCTCCCTTGGCCCCTGACGGCCACAGATGGCCCGCCCTTTACCCTAGCTTAGCCCGACGCCCGCCTGCGCGCATCCCGTGGTGCGGGATGGGCCTTCTAAATTAATACCCCTCCGGTGATTTGGGGGAGGGGCTGCTGGTCACGCCGGCCACCTCCTGGAGTTATGGGCTGTGAAGTCCCTGGCCCCCGCTGCCCTGCCGCCACACGCCTCTGGCCGGTTAACTGAAGCGTCCCCCGCAGAGCGGGAGACGTGAAACACTGATGAAGCCTCCGATAGCTTGGGGGAGGGGCTGCTGGTTGTGCCGGCTGCCTCCTGGAGTTATGGGCCGTGTAGTCCTTGGCCCCCGCTGCCCTGCCGCCACATGCCTCTGGCCGGTGAACTGAAGCGTCTCCCGCGGAGCGGGAGGCGCGAAACGCTGATGAAGCCTCCGATGGCTTGGGGGAGGGGCTGCTGGTCGTGCCGGCCGCCTCTTGGAGTTATGGGCCGTGTAGTCCTTGGCCCCCACTGCCCTGCCACCACACGCCTCTGGGCCGTGTGAACTGAAGCATCTCCTGGAGTTTACTCAAATACAACCTCCAAGCTCCCTGCTGCCATTCCTTCGAAACATCTGCGTCTTTTGCAGCTCGAAGTTCCTCAGATGCTCCTCAAGGGAGCTGTGGAGCTGGTTCCCTTATCTCAAAGAGGGGAAGGATTCTATTCCAGGTTCTTCCTGGTAAAGAAGACGCTGGAGAAGTGGCACCCCATTTTAGATCTCAGGGAGCTAAACACCTATCTCATTTCTCAAACCTTTTGGATGGTTTCCCTCCAGGATATCTTACGTCTTCTCAATCCAGGAGATTTCATGGCCACTCTCGATCTCGAAGATGCGTATTTTCACATACCCATTCACCCAGCTCACAGGAGGTTTCTTCGATTCACAGTAGCCAAGAGCAACTTCCAATTCAGGGTTTTACCCATCGGACTTTGCTCTGCCCCGAGGATCTTTACCAAGGTGCTGGCACCGGTGGCAGCTTTCCTAAAAAAACAGCATTTTCAGGTATTCCCATACCTGGACGACTGGTTGCTGAATGCCCGGTCTAGGGGGCTGCGGAGGAAACAGTCAGGGCATGTACAAACCTATTCAGGAACCTGGGTCTCACTCTCAACAGGGAGAAATCGTCTCTCCTCCCTTCCAGGACAGCACGTTTCCTGGGAGCTATCTTGGACACGACTCTCTGCAAGGCCTTTCCATCCATCGAAAGGCAGGAAAAGCTGAAATCTAAGGCTCAATTGAAAGAAAGTGTCTTTTAGTACGCCGTTAAAAATCCCTTCTAGGAGTGATTTCTTCATGCATTCCTCTGATACCCCACTGCAGATTGAGGATGCGATCTCTTCAGGAACAACTAGACTGGCAATGGCGGTAAGTTCACGGCTCATTCGATGACAAGGTGGTGATTACTGCGGCAATGAGAAGGGCAGCCTTATGGTGGACGAAGGAAGAAAACCTATCCCAAGGTCAATCCTTTGTAAGCAATCCAGCTCCTCAAGTGGTAACGACAGATGCCTCGCTGGAAGGCTGCTGTGCAGTGCTTCAGGATCTACATGTCAGCGGGCATTGGTTGCCCCAGCACCGTCATTTTCACATCAACCTCCTGGAGCTCAGAGCAATCCGCTGGCGCTGCAAGCATTTTTTCCATGATTGAAAGGGTCGGCGGTTCTCGTCCACACAGACATCACCACGGCCATGCACTACATAAACAAGGAAGGGGGTACCAGATCTCTTCCATTATCTCAGAAGGCCGGCCCAAGAAATTTGGGAGTGGGTAATCCTACATGGAATATCGCAACAAGCAGAACATCTGCCAGGAGTGCTAAACGAAAAGGCGGAACAGACTCAGCAGGCTGTCGTCAGTCAGCCACGAATGGGAACTGAACCAGACGGTCTTGGAGGAGATTGTTAATCGGTGGGGTAGATTGTTAATCGGTGGGGTAAACACTTAATAGATCTCTTTGGCACCCCAATGAACAGAAAATGCCAGTTTTACGCAAGCACATCATCGAGGGTCGCTGGGGAATGCGCTTTCGATAGCTTGGTCAAGAGCATTTGTGTACACCTTTCCCCCCATTCCTGTGATTCCAAGGCTACTCAAGAAGATCAAGGCGGAACCATGCAAGATGATCCTAATAGCTCCTGCTTGGCCGAGGCAGTTCTGGTTCACAGAGCTCCACCTCCTTTCTCTGGCCCCTCCACTTCCTTTGCGGGTGATTCTGAATCTTCTCACGATGTCCCAAGGTCAGATTTGGCATCCGGATCCTCTTTCCTTACACCTGACAGCATGGCTCCTGAACAGCGAGAGTTCCTAAACCTTCACCTCTAGGATGAGGTAAGAGAGGTTCTGTCTCAAGCTAGAGCCCCTTCCATGAACACGACTTACCGTTCAAAATGGAAAAGATTTTGCATCTGGTACCAGAAGAAGGGTGTTGCCCCTTTTACTTCTCAGTCTCATCAGGTTCTTCCTTATCTCCTGTCCTTGGCTAAGGCAGGATTGGCTCATTCATCCATAAAAGTTCACTTGGCAGCAATTTCTCGCTACAGGCGCACTGCATCTGGGCCTTCTCTCTCGTCATCCAGAATTGTCAAGCAGTTTCTCAAAGGCCTGTTTCGAGTCTTTCCTCCAGTGAGGCCTCCGCTTCCCACATGGCATTTGAATTTGGTTCTCACCCAGCTGATGAAGCTGGGTGAGATTGGCTCATTCATCCATAAAAGTTCACTTGGCAGCAATTTCTCGCTACAGGCGCACTGCATCTGGACCTTCTCTCTCGTCATCCAGAATTGTCAAGCAGTTTCTCAAAGGCCTGTTTCGAGTCTTTCCTCCAGTGAGGCCTCCGCCTCCCACATGGCATTTGAAATTGAACCCAGCTGATGAAGCATCCCTTTGAAACGATTCATCAGGAAGACATTAAATTTCTTTTATGGAAACTGGCACTTCTTCTTGCTCTCACATCGGCAAGATGCATTGGGGAATCGCAGGCTCTCACAATACAGGAACCTTTTCTCCAGTTCAAAAGAAATACTGTGATTCTAAGGACTAATCCGAGGTTCATACCAAAAGAACCTTCAGACTTTCATCTCAGTGAACCAGTGATTCTCAAGTCTTTCTTTCCTCATCCTTCCATGCCAGTGGAAAGGGCACTCCATTCACTGGATATACAGCGGTGCTTGAAATTTTATCTGGCTCGCACCAAGGGATTTCGTAAATCTTCTCAATTATTCATCACATTTAGTGCTCCTCGCAAGGGCCTTCCCCTGTCAAAGCATGGTATTGCTAGATGGATCTCCAGTGCCATTTAGTATTGTCACTCTGTAGTGGGCAAGCCTCTAGAAGGCAGAGTTAGAGCACACTCCACAAGATCCATGGCTTCCTCTATGGGTCTCTTTGCGGGAGTGCAGATCATAGACATTTGCAGAGCTGCGACTTGGAGCAGCACCCACACCTTCACGAAGCATTACTGCCTGGAATCCTTGGCACAGGAAGACACAGATGTAGGCCAGGCAGTCCTAAGGAACCTCTTCCATTGTGTGAGCTTTCCCTACTATCCCTCCTTCCTATGATTGCACATTTTGTATCTAATGATAATACTGATTACTGTTTCAATGTGTATTTATTTATTTCTTATGAAAGTATGGATACTAAGGTATTTCTATATTTATGTCACAAAATGTGCTTTATTGCTTACTGCTAGCTATTCTGATACAAGCTGTGGGAATCTATGAAAGTTCCAATACTGGGGCAAGAAAACAAGTTACTTACCTGTAACTTTGGTTCCCCAGTATTGGTAACTTTCATAGATTCCCATGCGCCCGCCCTCCTCCCCTGGGAAAGTTCAGCCTTCAGAAGATGTGGTTACTGTGACACAACGGCTACGAAAATCTGAGGCTTCGAGGTTCTCTCAGGAGGGTTCTATGGGGTGAGGCTATTCTGATTGGCTGCTGCTTAGTTTTGGTCTCTTTTGCAAAAAGAGGTGGATATGCTACAAAAGGGAATGAGGCCTAGGCCTTTTTCTTTCTCTTGTGTACCTACTGCTATATTATTTTGTTACCAAGACTCCTATTCCAATGACGGGGAATGATACAAGCTATGGGAATCTATGAAAGTTACCAATACTGGGGAACCAAAGTTACAGGTAAGTAACGTGTTATCTTGCCAAGCACCCCATGAATTGGGGTACCAGACATCATGGGCAGTTCATGGTGTCCACAGGCCATAATCTAGGTGCAGTGCATGTGGGACGATTGGATGAACTGAAAGTCAAATGTTGCATCAGGGTACCTGTATTTTGGCAGCAAGTGTCTCCCTTGTGATGGAAACAACCCAAGGAAACATGCTATAACCAGATATTTTAACATCTACACATCCTAAGGCTTCTATTGCAGAGTGCCTCACCTCCCCAGCATAGGAGCCCTCCTCAGCCATCATGCGAGTCTGGGGGGCTAGAGAGAGGACACAATGATGAAGCATGCCACCACTATGGGTGAGGGTTTTGTTTCCTTTTTGACAATGTGTGAGGAGGGCAAAATCGGTAGATTACCTCTACAGATTATATAGGCCTATCTCACTTTATTTTTTGTTTCCAGCATATTAGTAAGAAGGAGGGTGAACTGGCCTATATAATATTATGCCTCGGTTCTTTATTGTACAACACTGCCCACACAATTAGAAAATGTTTTTATTTGGGCCAGCCATCTTATTGTGTATTCTTATCTGTAGATACAGCATTGATATATACAAATGTGGCTCATTTCAGTCAGCTTCCAGTGCCCGGTGATTATCCAGGCCTGCGGCTCCGAATCAAACATTAATGTTGCATGATTCAAGCTGAACTAGGAAAAATATTTATTTAAATACATATTTTGGCATGTTACAGGGCATTGCCACTTTCATTTCCTCTGTTTTTATTTTTTTCCACATACAGATGTTATTTGAGCAACATATTTTTCCTTTTTATGTTCCCTATTTCTTACTCACACTTAAATCTGAAGAAGTTCCAAAAGATGTGTTTATGCCATGGTGCCTAATTAGGTATCACGTTTAGAACACTTTGGTAGTTTGATAGATTTACAAAGGAAAAGGATGAGAACATGTTTTATTTCAATGTGTGAGTTTTAAACATGGAAGCTCTCACAACCCACATCTGTCACAGACCGGTGGTTGCCATTATTTTAAAAACATCCCTGGTTCCAAGTGGAATCCATGCCTCAACCCAAGCAACACCCCATTTAGAATGATCTGTGCCTTTTGAATGTCGAGAACTTTACAGTCGCTTGTACGTCTTCACCACAAATCAGATCTTCTTGGCATAGGCTTCATTTTGCTTTAGTTTTACCTGTATTTAAGACTGCCTGTTCTTTTATATTCATTGGTGCAAACAAATTTGAAGAGCAACTTCTAAAAATTACCATCCTTTCTGAGACCAGTATGACCTGATTTAAGTGATCAAGAAAAGCCTTACATCTAAATGAACTTTGCCTCTCTGGTTCTGAAGGGCACCCAGTAATCAGAACATCCACTCAGTGAGGTTTTGTGTAAAGCTTCTCCAATTAGCTAACAGAGCGCTCCAGCAGGTGCCTTCGAGAAGGAAGGCTATGGGAGTAATCCAATAGCTCTGTTTTTACTATTGGCGAAAGAGGACCTTAAAAAAAGAAGAAAAAAAAAGAAAGAAAAGCATTATTTGAAAGAGACTCCATAAATCCCAAAGTGTTTTGGACTACTTTCCCTCGTGCTTGTGGGCAACCTCAGTCACAACTACTACTCTGTTCTGGTGTCCCCGAATCAGCTGGGGTCACCATGGAAACCGTACACATAATGGTGTTAGTCAAAAAGATGCCCATGCTTCTCAACGGAAAATGTCTGTGAATTCTGTGTTGCCACAAACCCATAATCCTTGATGCTGTCTCCATGGCACAAGTTGGAGGTTCATGCAGGTAGACAGCATCCACCCACTCAAGAAGTTGGGCCCCTCTCAAATATGCTGAACTACCCTCATGTAATTTTCAGACATTGTGACAAATTCAGCAGTCAGTGCCATGTTGTCTGCTTTCGTTCCGAACAGCAACATGCAGACGGCAGGTCGCTTTTATTTTAAATTCCAGCTGGGCCCAAAACAAAAGCCAACATTAAGGGGCCATCTGACCTTTCTTCATGGATGGGATCTATCTAAAGCTTTACACCTAGATGTAAATGCAATGGAGGGGAAACAAAGGCACTAAACGTATTACTTCCCAAGCATGGTTTTGACTTTGTACGTTCACTGCATATAAGAGATATGCATGCGCTGTAAGAATGTCAAATATGTTGGTCTCTCTCAGTATTTACACAAATACCAATTTAAATGCCAATATTTTGTTTTATTTCTTTTATATTGCAACTCATCCCAAAGCAGGGTGTCAGAGCACTTTACGTTACTGTGTAAACAGTGTACAGAATGCGTTATATCAGACAGTGAGTGTCATAAGGTGTAGGAGGTACATGCCCTTCATAGCACACTGTGCTATATTAGAAGGTTTACAAATTATGAACTGCTTTGAATATATGAATGTGTTAAAATCAGTAATCTACTTACCTACCTACATGAAATAAAAATCTGCCATCTGCCTGATACATGATGCGCTTTGCAGGACGTACATAAATACTTTATACTACTTACCTACATGAAATAAAAATCTGCCATCTGCCTGATACATGATGCGCTTAGCAGGACGTACATAAATACTTTATACTACTATGACTCAAAACAGGGATTATACAAAACGCAGATCTCTCCAGCAAAAGCGTTAACCTCCAGAGTTATCTTACCATCAATATTATTCCCTGAGATTTACTGGGCACACAAAGATCACTGCAGCACACAAAGATCACTGCAGCAGATGCCTTAACCCATAACCTACTTTAAAATGCAGACTTTGCAACCAATTGAGCAGAATGGATTTACTGCCATGATTCTCCTTGTTGCCAATTTCTTTGTGGTAGAGTTTTTTAAAAAAATGTATGAATTGAGGCCTAGATTTTGCGTCACGGTTGAATCATTTCGTTTGCACCTGGCATAATCTGACACAAAATCTCATTTGGTAAATCTCATAGTGTGCTTAAATATACTCATTATAGACCAGCTAACCATAGGTGTGAGGCCTTAAGATCTGATGTCACTTCTAGTGATGTCACTACCTGTGAGGCCATGGCTTGTAATGCCACGTGCGATGTCACACATTTATATTGTCAAATGCCGTAAGTCACATAGTGTGATGTCATGCGCCAGGATGTCACTTGCATACTGCCTAACTTGTTTAGTCCCCAACTTCTGTTTTTTTAGGACTTGTGCTCCGGATGTATCTCATGAGAAGTCAGAGCCTCTCTCCAGATGATGGATTCAAAGCTTGCGTCTCAATGCATGGCAAAAAACTGCATACACTAGTCTGTGTGACAAACAACTTTGCGCACCACTTACCAGCACCCAGCCAAGTAAAACTAACAGGAACGAAGAATAGATTCACAAGTAACATTTATGCTTAGATCACAATCTTAGAGCACAGGAAAACCACTAGCACAGCACTGCTTAGTGCATAATTTTGCACTTGAATTCCACGTGCAGTTGCCGTGACATACTTGAAATTCTACTGTCGCAGCACAATGAGAACATACTGTTTCTTTTTAAATTTTAATTGAAAATGGATATGCAGGAAACAGCTGTATTAGCCATTCAGCATTGGGCATTTTCATTTTGCAGTTTCACCAACGCCATCTATAAAAACCACACTCCAACCCCTCAACCACATCAACCTACATGATAGGCATGAACTCCATCTTAATATAAACAGAAATGGCATAGTCACTCAACTGCATCTGTCTCCATCAATCAATCAATCAATAAGGAGTTTGAATAGCTTGGATCTCACCTGTGGGGGAGGGTGAGTGCTGCTGATCCACCTGGGTGTGGAGGTTCAGTCGAAGAGTCAGGTCTTGAGATTCTTCCTGAATTGGGTCAGCAATGGGGATTGCCTGTGACGGAGAGGCAGGGAGTTCCAAGTCTTGGAAGCGAGGTAGGAGAAGTCTCTTCCTCCAGTTCTGGTCTTGTGAATCCATGGGAGAGTAGCCAGGGCAAGTTGGGCGGAGCGAAGTTGTCTGGCGAATTTGTGAATTATAGCTTAAAAGATTGGAAACAATGAAACCCACATTTCTTTTGGACATGATGAACCTCCTTAAGGAACTTATCTGGATTTACATTAGCCTTGGGTGAGTCAAATAGCCAGTCCTTTATCAATGGCACCCTTTTACTGCCCTTGCACAGGGACAGATCGGCGTTCACCCAAACAGACTTAAGTGAATTCTTTGTCACACCCACCACCAACACCGTAGGGCCACTCTGAATTAATACTTCAGCAAAAAAAATCATGGTGCCTACAATCTCCTCTCAAAAGGCTGTTATACCTATTTGGGAAAGCAGTACTCTTCATACACGTTTGAAGTACATTAATTTCTGCCTGTAAATGAAGAAGACAAGCTTAGTTTACTGACGCATATAAGCCTACGGGTCATCTGTTAGTGGTGTGGTCCCATTTTTCTCCCAGCCACCCATAAGTCTTGCAGTGTCTGGCTGATGAGGGTTACAATCCTTTTCTAACTAATACTTTTGTATG
The DNA here is from genome assembly GCF_964263255.1 of Lissotriton vulgaris. Lineage (NCBI taxonomy): Eukaryota > Metazoa > Chordata > Amphibia > Caudata > Salamandridae > Lissotriton > Lissotriton vulgaris. The sequence continues at coordinate 54,245,823 of NC_141686.1, forward strand.
AGGTTTAATGTACAACAAGGGTCATACATTTGTTTCCTATGTGAAGGCTCTATATGTCAGCCCTATTCTTTGCTTACACTATATTTTTGTGTTCTGGGGTGTTGTGTAGATATATGCATTCCCTTGAATTCAGAAGATCACAAGGAGAGTGTTTTAAAATTAACAGAAACTGTAGATTGTCAGACCTATTCTTATTTCCACTAAATGGACAATGTACAAGCTTAATGATTTAGTGCCTTATCTAGAGTTCTAAGGTTGGGTACCTCCATCACAAACGTGACGGATATCTTGTACGCCGTATTACAAGTGCATTATATCCAATGGCCCTTGCAATTCGAGGTACAAAATATCTGTCAAGTTTTGTGATGGAGAAACCCGTCCAACGAACTCTAAATCAGGCCCCTAGTGATTTTCCACACATAAAAAAAGTTTTCCTTGGTGAACTTCACATTCCGTAATATACATATAATCCAAAATATATTTGAAGCACATTGGGCCCGATTCATAGAATGAACTTAACACTCAATCCTAAACTTACTACCATTTTGGTATTCACAGAATGCACTTACTACTTTTGGTATTCACAGAGTTAGGATTTTGTCTTAAGTTTGTCTGCAGACAAACTTAAGACAGACTTAAGACAGACTTAAGACAGACTTAAGACAAAATCCTAATGTCTGTGAATACCAAAAGTAGTAAGTTCATTCTGTGAATGCCAAAAGTAGTAAGTGCAATCTGTGAATACCAAAATAGTAGTAAGTTTAGGATTGAGTCTTAAGTTCATTCTGTGAATCGGGCCCAGAGAGTGGCGAATGTGATTAGGAATGTGTACGAATTTTCACAAGGATCCTACTTTGTGGGTGTTCCCAAGAATAGTAGCGGCTACCATTACCCAACCCTAGAATCAGCCATTTTCCCACCCCTGTTTCATAAATACACCAGCAGAAAATCCAGTCACCTGTATATTTCCATTGTCCTTGCAAATTTTCGTAGACCGTGATTCTGTGAAACAAGATCTGTCTTGGGTGCCACTTTTTGCGTGACTTAGACACCACAGCACAGATCATACAAAACAATAATAGATATTATTTTTTATTGATTTTTTTTTTTAAACCGTTTTTATTGATATTTTCTCCCAACTGAACAGTGCAGTCATCTCCAACACATTGTGTATCATGCATTTCCCCCCATCTCCGCCGCCCCTTCCCTGCCGCTACCCATAGGAAGGCATGTAATTCACATACAAAAATAGGCTCGAAATAGGTTTTCCACAACATCAGTGTTACCATTAGTAGAAAGTCTCTTTGCCCTCCGAGTTGGACCTCTCGTAATGAACCCTCACAGTCCAGCATCTAGTCCGTGGTAGTTTCGCCATTTTCCCCACACTTTTCTGAACTTCTTGGGACACCCCCTTGCCTTATATGTAACCCTCTCAGCCGCCATGTACATGTCCAGGCCACCCCTCCATTCCTCCAGACGTGGTAGATCTGGCGCCCCCCAGTATTTTGCAATGTCCCTCTTTGCCACAACTAACGCAAGTACTAGGAAGGACAACTGAGGATGCGGGAGGTCCACATCGATTGACATGCCCAGTAAGGCCAGCTTGGGGTCGATCTGTAATGGGGTCTCCAGTACTGCAGACAGTTCCGTAAAAACATCCGACCAATACCCCTGTATCCTAGGGCACGACCACAGGACGTGAAAGAAGTCCCCCCTGGGGTCTTGACATCGCAGGCATTAGGCATCATCTATCTTCCCCATCCTCTGAAGTCTTACCCTGTCGAAGTAGGTTCTGTGTAGCACATTAAATTGGATAAGGCGAGGCGGGATTTAACTGCCACCTCTCTAGGGTGTGTTAAGACCAATTCCCAGTCAATGTCTTCCATGCCTCCCACGTCCGGCTCCCATTGCTGTCTTAGTCTGGCCAGGTCTCCCAGCATGTTGTTTGTGAGGGTCTTATAGGTCAGAGATACCGCCTTCTGCTGAATATGTTCCTGTAGAAGCCTGCCCTCAAGCGGGGCAAATTCTGCCAGACCTGTGGTGTCAATATTCTGGGCCTTCCATGCGTGTTGTAGTCTAGTGTATTTGTACCTATGTGTGGGGTGTAAGCCGAATTCCGTGGTCAGTGCCGTGAATGGTTTCAATCACCCTTTGGCCAGGATGTCTCAATTATTATTGATTTTATCTAAAAAAAAATAATAATAACTTTCTGTGGAGCTTTACCCTGCATGAAAGCAGCACACTTGGAGATTAAATAGGACAGATTGGGAAGCATTAGACTTCAGTTTAGGCATGTGACTTGCATGATAGTTCTTAGCGATGTTGTGGTTACTAGTTTGGGAGGGTCCATGGAACTGTTAGTCCATCCTGGTGATCCAAGTAGTGAGAAAAAGCCCCTGTTGTTCTTTTGGTGTGAGCTGTGACATATGCCTTAGACAAGAGGAAACCTCGCGTGTGGACGCCAGGAACCACCATGGACAGCTCACCCGGTTCCGCCAGTCACTCAGCCCAGCAGGGTTTACAAACACTGCTGGAGTCACAACCTGCTTGGCTTTATCTTGGTCCTGGAGGGCTGCCATATTCCACTGACTACTCCACCACCACAGAGTGCCAGCTGCAGGCCCCACAGACCTATGTATAGCAGCGACAGGTTCTGTGAATTAATATCCCACTCCCTGGCTCTCGCAGCAAAATTACTCATTCTGGTGTCTACTACGATCTATAAATACCAGACTGCAGATCTGCAAAACTTTATTCGGCTTCCAACCCAATTTTCTTGTTTTTGACAAATGAAAGACATGGCTTTTTTTCTTTAGCTTAAATACGCCAGGGAACTTTTTGCTGTGGTTTCGCTGTGGTTTTGAGACTGTGGTTTTGTTGAGAGAAGCCAATAACTGAATGTGAAAACGGATATTTTTTTCATGTATTTACATTTACCTTCTACACGAAGGAGATGGGTAAGAGAGTTGTCATTTGTAAAGTTGCTTACTTCCGGATTTCTTTATCTCCGATTTCCTGTTCTACAATCCTTCTAATCAAATGTAGAAGAAAACTTACAATTCAAAAGATATCATAACATAACAGATACTAATTAAACAAAGTATTTTAAATGGCCTTTTGTGACATACTTATCTCACAGTTGGCAATAAAGGGATGGGGCTCACAGTTAACATGGCTAAACGTTACACCAAACACAAGGCAAATAATTGTGGTCATAGAAAGCTATAGCCATTTGTTTGCAGTTGCATCCTATACAATGATGTGCAAGACATGATTTAGTTTCCGACTCGACTACACCAAAATAAAATGCTTGACATAATAAAATCATAATATTATTTTTTTTCTGAAATATATATTGCCCTTCTGGTTCGTAAATCTAACAAATCATATGCCAAAATATTTCTCAATAGGTTCCTGAATTCTTCTTAAGATCCACACGTTTGTTAATGTCATCCCATTTCGGTGTCTCCATTAGCCCGATGTCACATGGTGAACTTGAAACGATAAAAAATCATCAATATAAGGCTCAAATAATATTTTACTTGTTGTTTGCTATTTCAAAGCAGCGCTGGAAGCAGTCACTGGTACCTTTATCTCGGTGGCAGCGTTTAGTTTTGTTTTCCACAGCACCAAAAAGCTCTACGAACGTTCTAAAAATAAATTCACATAACATGACCCAATCATTGTCACGTGATGCAGCAAGGGCATGGCGGACCTCTTTCGCTAAAGATTAAAAGTGGGAAGACATGGTATCTGTTCGTGGAAGCACAGTAAAGTGTTTCTTACTTTTTAGGTCGAGCCTGGGCAGCGCATGCGCTGCTTTGAGAGGCATGCTGTATTTAGGTTGGGACTTTGAAGCTCCGCCCACTCTCCACCCATACTTTTCATTGGCTTATGTCATTGTCCACTGTAAACTGTGGCTGGTCATTGGTCAATAGGCTATGTAGTCCCTCCTTACTACTGCCTTGTCTCATTTTGTAGCCTCCCATGGCAACATCCCCTGTTACTCTCTAGGCTTTCATTACAGCCTCCAAGCAATATTTTCTCAAATAGATTTGTTCTGCCTGCTGTTGCAGGCAGGACACGCTCTCTCCAAACACTTCGTTTTTTATTTTTATAGTATGAACGCATTTGCAATGCAATAAGTCTCGCATTTGCGATAGTTTAAGGTATTGGCATTTTACATGACAATGCTTTTTATTTATCTGTTTCAAAAACAACCCATACATAAAAGGCATTGTCATTTACAATGCCAATAGCTCAAACAAAAGGTCTTGCATTTGCAATGCAAGACCTTTTGCATTGCAAATGCGTGTTCAAGATAGATCTCCACTGGGAGAGGAAGTTGTTTGATATCATCCTCTTCCTCTTTAGATATCTGGTGACAGCAGAAACTTGCTTTTTTGAGAAAATTGATTTGGGGCAAATGAGTGATGTTATCAATAAAATAAGATAGTCATTTTGGCAAACTTAGGCCTAGATGTAGGTAATTTTATTTTACAACTTCTTAAATACCGAATGTTACATATTCGGTATTTAAGAAGTGGTAAAATAGAGGGGGGGGGGGGATGTAGGTATTACAGAATCGGTAAATACCGAATCGTTAAGATCCAGCATTTACCGATTCTGTAAATACCGATTCGGTAATACCCATTGATTCCTATGGGCATTGAAACTCCTAGGAATCAATGGGCATTACTGAATCGGTATTTACCGATTCGGTAAATACCGATTCCAGCAAGGGTGCAGGGGGTGTCACTTTGACACCCTCTAGCACCCCAAATACAGGCATGTGTGCCATGTGGCACCCAGACATGCCCTAAGGGCATGTCTGTCTGTCACATGGCATAGGTGTGCATGCACACATGTGCATGCACACCTGGATTCGGTATTTTAACACCCAATTGGATTGGGTGGTAAAATACCGAATCTGAAAGGCCTTTGGGACTCAGAAGAGTCCCACCTACATCTAGAAGTTACCGAATCGGTAAAATTGGCCCCCTACATCCCAAAAACCCATTTACCGGTCGGTAACGGCTAAAATCGGCCGTTACCGGCCGGTAAATGGACACCTACATCTGGCCCTATGACTTTTTAGGAGGACTCGAGTGGCCATTTGGATAAAAACGCGTAACATTTAAGCGTTTCATATTTATTATTTTCAGTAGCAAATGAGTGTCATTTTTCAAAGTCAATATGTAACATTTTGAAAGCATTTTTGTAACATTGTTTTTTAGAAAAATGGGTAAACTTTAGAGTTGGTAAAGTGATAGCATTGTAGCACGAGAGGAATGAGTTTGGTTGTATCTGTTAGGTAAAATGTATGATTATTTTTAGGCCAAGTGCTAAAACTTGATGGTATCAAATAGAAATGTTTTACTGAAATGTGTGACATGTGGTAAACAAAGGTACCATTTTAAACAAACATAAGAATACATGAAAACAGAACGCTTTAAAAAAAACAAGAATTTCATTATGTTGTGTTTATGGCAAACAGTATGAAAATGCACTCTGCAGTGGAAGTTGTCATCCAGCAGATAATTTGCTACGCTCATAAATAATGGATTTCAGCCCTAATAACACATTTAATTTTTATGGAAAGTCTGTTTTTTACTCAAATAAATAAAGATGTACATAAACACCAATTTGTGGTGCTGTGTCTATTTAACCACTGAATTCTAAATAACTGCACACTTTTTAGAAGGTAAACTCATAGCAGCTATTTATACGTGTGAGGAGTTGTTGATGACAATTGGAAAAATATAGAGGAAAAGAAAAACAATAGTGTTTTTGTTGTTTCTCAGGGTCCAGATCATATAAACTTCCGGGGTGATGCAAATTTGCACTCAGGTGCACATTGGTACTCCATGCCATATTGTAATATGTTGCTACCTTGGATGAATTTCTGTTCATGTGCTCCTTTGTGATAGCAAAAAGCATGTTTCTGATTTTGGCTATGGATTCATGAAAACTGCATGGAATATATGAGATTTTGTGTCGAAGAAAATACTGTCGGTGGTAGGAGGTGCTTGTTTTGAGGGCCAGAGACAGGCTAAGACATGTGTGCTCTCTTGTGAAGAGGTATGATGAGTTAGGCATGTCTTGTTTCGATGCTGATGATTGGCCTATCCAGAGATTCTTCTTTGGACCCATTGTTCTTCACATTCGAAACGAAACAGAACTTGAAGTTTGGAATTTTTAATTAATGTACAATTTAATCAAATCTGCATCTCTTTCAATTAATCTCAGCGTGATTGCACAAAAACGTCTCTGTTTCTCCATTACCTTGCTCCCACTCTTCTGTAGCCTTATTCAGCTGCATAGCAGGACTTGAGCTCAGCCCATAGAGCTCGTACGGGCCATCTACATGCAGTGGGGAAGTGCTTAAGGCCAATTGCGGAGTCATCTGCAGTGCTTCTTTGTTTCCTCTGCTGACTAATGTGTACTGAATTTAGAAAATCACATTTTTCGAGTTAAGGACTAGGCGAGTCAAAGTCCAACAGTCCAATCATTCATATTTTTCGAGACACTTTATTAAGGGCTTTTAACTTTAATTTCTAAACCTGTTGGCCATAAATGTGCTTTTTATTTATGTGCCCTATAATTCTTTGGAGTGTGAAAGGAGGATAGGCTCTTCCCAATGTACCTCCCACTCCCTGCACAGTTTTGTTCTACTGGGTGGTCTGGTTACTGACCCCCAGAGCATGTGCAAGGGTATGAGCAGCGATGTAAACCAGGCTTGTGCATGTTTGGGCCCTTCATGTGCCAAAGGCAAGCCTGTCTGTGCCCGTCCTCACCTGGATGCGACCCGTGCCCATCTGGTCTTTTTTCTCAAGACAATAGGTATGTTTACACCTCTGAAAAATTATACCTTCTAAACAACAAACATAAGCACTACCACAACTGCTCCCATTCATTGTAAAGGGGCCATGATAGGAGGAATGTGTTCATTGCAAGTTCTCTGTTGGTCACATACCAGGAGTCAAGTTGTTTGTTCTGACTAATATCAACATGTGCGCTGACACTGATTATACTCAGTCTAATAGTGTACGTTGCTTTCAGATTAATGTTAGGTCCCTGGTAAAACATCACACTGACGTTGTCGTAAGGTTCATACTTCCTCAGAAAAACTGTGTTTCTTGGCCATCATAAAAGTCAAAACTGTCCAAGACTGATTCTACGTACACCATCAGGATATTTTGGCTTAGTCCTGCTAGCTGTCGGTGCACCATCTGTAACCCTAACCTGGCAAGGCAGCAGTGGAATGTACATCCTCAGAACATGCAAACTCTGACTCCACAAGAAACTCATGGACACAGATCTAGAAGCCTTTCATTTGTAACTCATGCAAACCCAATTCAATATTTAGGGAAGCATTATGATTCTAGATTAAAATATATGTGCTGCAATAATCAATAGAAGGAAACAATAGCGTGATCCGCATTACAAGAATGGTGAAGAAGATATACAATTCAACCTTTGTGTTGTTACAGGAAATATATGCTCACATATAAGCACTGTTATATTTTGTGCTCCTACCTAGCACTACCTATCCTAGTGGACCTAGGAAGGTGACTCTGCCAGAATCCCTGTAGGGTGATCTAACTTCCCTGTTACCTGTGGGTAATTGTAGTCAGAGAGCCCATCTTTGGTGGAGAGCAGGGTCTCATCCCTTGTGAGAAGTAAACAGGAATCAACTGGACTGGCATTTCGGCATGGGGGCGATTTCAGGATTGTCAACGAAATGCTCCTCTGCCTTAACAAGAGATTGATGCTGTTTATATAATAAACTGCTCTCATGTAATCATGCCAAAGCCCCAGTCAGGTCGATATTGCTGATTCTCTCATGATAGCTCAGTCGGCAAGTGGACAATAACAAACAATAGCATTTTGCATAGCAAACTTAGATCTTGTGAAGATTGTACAAAGCACTTGACAATTTACCTACGAAGAAGTGTAAATGTAAGCAAAGCAACGGTCATGAAAACCTAAACAGCATTGTTCTCTTTAATAATAGAAGCCTACAGGAAGCCAAATTGTAATAAAATCAATATAAAAAGTGAGTCAAAATGTATTTAAAAGCAATTTAGACTTGTAAAAAACAGGCCAAATTAAAAAGAATTGTTTAAATGTTTTTAGGTGTAGACGAAGCATTGCTGCTCCCAGCATCAGCAGACGATGTTCCTGGTGGCACCCATCAAACCAGCTTTCATAAAGCAAACATGTTTAAATTCAACCACCTCAGCAGCGGTCGAAGGAGAAACAGCCATCCACAAATTCGCAGAAGACAAAACAGGATCCAAATCACCCGGAGTTGAGGCAATCTTAAAAATGACAGTCAGTCATTAAACGTTCAACAAAGATTACTTTTGGTTTGAATACTTTTTGTTTCATAAAAAACTTCATTATACCAGTTCGTTTTGGTATTTTCTACGCTGTGCGCATGGGGACAACCCCTAACAAGAGTTGCATCTGTAGCATCCCAGGAAGGCTCATAATATACATTTTGAAGCAATGGCAATCGCGAAGCGCATCAAGGCAAGTGGCCTTTAGGTGACCCACCAGCAGTTCTATGTCTGTAGATTGAACCAGTTGCATTCCCAAGCATCTGTCCAGAGCGCACTGGAAAGTGCACAGCGGAATATGGGCTGCATACAGTGTAGCCAGACAAGTTGAAAAGAGAAGAACCAATTTTTCTTTAGTTCTTGGAGAAATGGTGCGCTAAAGAACTGTACCATTCTCTCATGACAGGAGCACGTGTGGCAGTGCCAACCCCATTGGGCCCCAAGATGAAACTTCCATTGCGGAGCCAATAAGCAAAAATCAGAGTCTCAACAAGTAGGATCAAGACAAGCGGTAAGCCTCCAAAAATGATTACAAGCATGGAGTTTATAAAGGATGGATTTTTCTGAAGACAGTCTGGAAGGTGCTAAACATATCCAACCTGGAGCCAATTGTCTTTAAAAAGTGTACTACTCCTGCAGTGTGTTAAATGTTACAAATTCAGTGCACTAGTCCCTCAAAATGGTGTGGGAAATGGGTGTGGAGTATCTCAGAGGAAGACCTTGCAATTTGAAGATAAAACATCTCCCTTGCAGATGTTTAAGGCTACATTCGTCAGTAACAAATAGTCTTTCAGACTCAAAGCATCAAAATTCCCATTTGAAACCTTAATCAAAGGCAAAACTGCTGCATTCCTAACTCTACGGGCTGGGGGAAACAGTAGTTGGGCACAATAAGTCACGACAGCAGAAACAGTTACCAGATAGGAAATTTCCAGTTTCATCCCACATAAGCCTTGACCGTACAAACATCAAATATCTATAAGTGGAAAGCAATGTGAATGTCGGACAAATCACAGCAGCTGGGGAACCCTTCAGACAACAGGTCAAGTTTGCCCTGGATGCATTACATGCACCATTGACAATAACCTTCTGCAAACTAAACAAAGGCCTAGAGAATTCTCACACTCTGTACTCCTTGTCAAAGTTGCTGCATCTGTATCTGAAAGGTAAGATCCATGATTCATGAACAAACCCCCCCTCAGCGCTTCATATCTACCCACTTGAAGGTGCTATAAGTAGTATTTAAAGTGAAACATCGAGATTGGCAGAAAAATATACCCATGTGTTAACCAATCTGCTGATGGAATTTCTGAACAGTAAAGAGTAATTTCTCAAATGTTTCTATGTGTAGCCCAGTGTATGTCGCATCTTTCCTAGCCATAGTTATATTGTATGGTAAAAACAAACTACTAGCATTTTGGTGTTTCCATGATACTCAACCAGTTCGTAGCATCTTTAGAGTCTAACTTAGTTGTATTATAGACCTAAATTGTGATTGCCAATGGTGCAAAGAGATCATGTCTCTCTGGATGATGTCAATAGCGATAACACAATTTTACCAAGAGAATATATCCTACTGGGTAAGGTGGTCATTGTCTACTACTACTAGAGCCTTTTCTAAATTGCTCTGTAGGATGGCTCAAATTCCTCCTTGTCCACAATTTTCTCCTGGACCAGATCACCGATCTTGGGAATCCAACCAGGAGTTTTCTGGCTCTTCCTTCACTTCAAATAAAAAATTTCATATAGGGAGGAACCCTTTTTATAGGAAAAGGGGATGGGTTTACAAAAGACAAATACAAGAGTCCCTTTTCCTTAATATGTAAGGAGAAAATATCTACAGGTCTTGAATGAATAGTAAATTAAAGTCCAGTAGGGTATAATGTGGATTCTCACAGTAGATCAACAAATTTACAGCTATATGATATCTAAACCAAAACACATTCTCAACATTATGCAGTAAATCGCAATAAGGGCAATAGAGCAAGGAAAATAGATTTATATTTCTTATTTTATTTATCCCACTTTTCTTTGTGTATTATTAAATCACATTTATAAAAACATCATCATATTTATTAAAAAAACATAATACATAATAAAACAATTCATGTTCTAGGAAGAAAATTTTGTCGATGCGGCGTTTCGGTGAGTGAAATCGTCACCTTCGTCAGGACACTATTTTCATTTTAAAAACAATCTAAATCAAAGAAGAATATAAAACATATATTTTAGCCACAGCTGACTTGGCTCTTCACATCAATATTTTTATTAATTATTCTACTACTCCCAGCTGCTGCCCTTAATTCCTTTACATCTTGTTGAATTTACATCATCTTTATTTTGTGTTAACTATCCAGAGCATTTCTATTGACCATGTACTTTCTAACAATTAACACAACAGTATTCCTGCTTGGGGTCCCTTTCGTCATCATACATAAGCTTTGGTTACATTCACATAGACTATATTATTCTATTGTTCTATCTACACATTCATTAACACTCTAGAGAAAAAAATCTTGTTTAAATTATAATGATGCTAATTAAAAAATATCTATCTAAACATGATTCATGCCTAACCTCTACTCATTATATATCGTTTCATTGTTATCTACCCAACTTTTCTTCCTAGAACATGAATTGTTTTATTATGTATTATGTTTTTTTAATAAATATGATGATGTTTTTTATAAATGTGATTTAATAATACACAAAGAAAAGTGGGATAAATAAAATAAGAAATATAAATCTATTTTCCTTGCTCTCCTGCCCTTATTGCGATTTACTGCATAATGTTGAGAATGTGTTTAGGTTTAGATATCATATAGCTGTAAATTTGTTGATCTACTGTGAGAATCCACATTATACCCTACTGTACTTTAATTTACTATTCATTCAAGACCTGTAGATATTTTCTCCTTACGTATTAAGGAAAAGGGACTCTTGTATTTGTCTTCCTTCACTTCACCAGTGGTGGAACATTTCTGCTAGAAGTTGCTCTGAGCATCTGGGAAGTTGTTCAGCTCCTCTAAAAACATCCAAACTTTCACTGATTTCATTGGGAATCTGACTACCCAGGGAATTTCTAGCCAGATTATTGAAGGCTCTCTGGACCCCATATAAAAATAAAAAACTTTACCTCCGACCTACACCCTGTCAACAGGGGCGTCCCCCAAGGTTCAGTGCTCTCACCTCAACTGTTCAACATATACATGGAACCCCTCACCAACCCACTAAAAAATGCTAATATCCCTTTCCACCTTGATGCAGATGACACCCAATTCTATCTTGAAACCTCCTTTGATGACATTCACAGACTAAATGTCACTCTAAATGAAATCCAGCATTGGCTGTCGCTTAACCACTTAAAACTCAACCGAGATAAAACCAAAATACTTCTCATCTCCAACAAAGAGGAGAACCCTCATATTTCAGAATGGCTAAAAGCTTTGGATGCTCTTAAAGGCAATCACACTCTGACCCACTCCGTTAAATCATTAGGCCATACCCTCGACTCAAAACACGCCATGGCCAATCACATCAAGAACTCTGCAAAGAGTGCCTTCGTCAACCTGAAGTTACTTAACAAAATAAAACCATTCATCCCAACCAATGACCTCAAACAAGCCACCCAATCACTGGTGCTATCCAGACTCGACTATGGGAATACCGCCATCACTGGTACAACAACATCTCATAGTGAGGTAGTGTGGCTCACTGGTTAGAGGCGGCAGACCCGAGAGCAGAGGACGGCCCGGGACCAGGGTTCGATTCCCGGCGCGGCAGGTTTCTGGACCAGGGTCAGCGGACTCGATAATTCTCTCGCCTCGGTGCCCACTTTGATCAGCGATCACACTCGGCAACTCTGGGCATTAGCTTGCCTCATCTTCACTAACGGCCCCACCAGACCGCTGGGGATGCCTGGTCTCACCCTGGAGATACCCATTAAGGGACCATCTCTCAGGGAAGCCAGGAAGGGTTTCGCAGCGGTCGAAGCGCGGAGATACTCCCCCGGGAGTGATTCTAGCGCTATATAAACACGCAAATTACAAATTACAAATCTCACCTAGCCCCCCTCAAAACTACTCTCAATGCAGCAGCTAGAATGTGCCAGATACAGAACTGCCTGCCTCACATATAAAGCCCTGCACACAGGAAACCTGAGTATTTGGCTGCCAAACTCAAGCGGGCTGGTCAGACAAGGAACCCCAGGAGCTCCAGTACCCTACTACTCATCCCCATGAAAACACGCAAACAAAAAACTGCTGCCCCGCACTTTGCCGGAAATGCACCCAAAATCGGAAACGCTATCCCAGTCGGTATCAGGACTATCCTGTCCTTCACAAAATGAAAAAAACAACTTAAAGTCCTTTTCCTCATCCGCTCCCTCCCGAATGGATAGCCGCCATCAAAATGCTATCCCCTGCTCGTTGTCTCTTCCTGACACTGTAGCTCTAAGACTTCCCTCCCCCCTGCTATTCGACCCCAACTGCTCCTCCCCCCTTAAGTGATTCAATCCCATGACAACGTGCACTCTATGAGGTTATCTCAGGACACACAGACTACCTTAATGCTTCTCAGCACACTTGGACTTTTGAACCTATTATGTAGAATCCTGCTTTATTGTATCAACACCAAGACAATGTGCACTCTATGAGGTTATCTCAGGACTCACGTACTATCTCAATGCTGCTCAGCACACTTGGACTACTGAACTTATATGTAGAATACTGCTTATTGTATGATACTTGCTCAAAAACTGTACCCTCGGGCCAGGCTAGCGCTGTATAAAACTCCTTAATAAATAAATAAATATAGGTGGCTAACCTGACTGCAACCTGAACTTAATACCCTAGCTGTTAACGACAGCTTTAAGTCTCAGTTCTTCCTCAGAACTACCACATTTCCCTCAGGACGATAGGGGGAAGAATACTGCACAGTCACACCCAATGTTGCCAGGGTGTCCCTGTCAGCCCTAGAGATGAACACTGGATCCTGGTGATAATGAAATATGGGTACTGCATATGTGCAGATGAAGACTTGCAAGTTTTTTTATAACTGTCCGAGTCGCAGTGGATCACTGTGGCCATACCCATAGGAATTGAGAGCAGGAATCCACTGCTACCATGATGTATTTATAAGATCCATCTGAATGAAAGGGTCCACAGTGGTCCAAATCGACACAAGCCAGGGGCGTGTCTGAGATAATTAGAGGTTATGTGGTGGGCATGCAATGGTGGAAACCTTCATCTGCTGCAAGATGTAGCATTTAAGGACAAAGTCCTTTGTCTGTTCGTAGAAACCAGGCCACCAATAGCGTTGCTGCAATAGTGAAATTGTGGTCGCCACCCCTGTGTGAGCAGAGGCTAGACCCTCAGGTGCTGCTAGAATGAACCCTAACCTGTGATCTGAATTAAGTATTACTCTAGCCCCCACTCTGGGAAAATGAGCAAATAGAGGGGGATATTTACAAAGAAGTGGCAGAGTGAGGCATTAGGCATCATGGCTTAACGCCTCACTCCACTACTTCAGAAATGAAAAACTGCACCATATTTACAAGGATATGGTGCAGACTTGTGTTCCCCCCTGCACTCGCGCTACAATTAGCATTGTAGCACCAATGCAGGCATCCTTGCCTCATAGTGCAAGGGTGTCTGCGTGCAGGGGAGGATTGTTTAAGTGTTGTAAGGTGTCCCCTCCTGCACATAAACAATCCTGAAAGGCATTATGTCACTTCTATGTGTGCTGCTTAATGCAGCCGACATGAAAGTTAGAAAATATCATTTTTTTAAGGATTGTTTATGTGCAGGAAGGGTCACCTTCCTACACATAAACAATCCAAGGTGTTTTGCTTTTTCCATGTGTGCTGCACTAGGCAGCACACATGGAAAAAGCAAAAACGAGGATAAATAAGGCATTTCATCCTCATTTCGCCAAGTTTTGACCAGGTTTTCCCTGGTCTTAATTTTGATGCTGCCTCCTATTTACGCTGCCCTTGTAGATAGAGGGCAGCGTTGAAATCAATGATGTTGCGGTGGAATGCCCACTGCAACACCCACTGCCCACCCTTTTCACGCTAAGCAAAGCGTGAAAGGGGGCCTTATTTACAAGGCAGTGTAAAGCCACATTAAGTGGTTTAACGCTGCCTTGTAAATAAGGCAAAGCCCCTATCCCCAAGGAAATGTCACAAAAAGCGAAGTTCCCGTGGCAATAAAGGCTTGTACATATGCCCCAGAATGTTTTGTTCCCTTAACTTGTAGAATTGTTTAGTTGGAAAGCCTTTTGGCAAGAGGATGCCATCGCACATTGCTTTGACAGCCGCCATGAAGAGTCCATCTATCCTCATAATAAAACAAGAAATCACAACACTGGTGCTTTTGTAGCTTCCTCAGCCTTGGAATTCCCTACAATATGAATCCCTACATGCTGATGACTCAAGCAAACAAGCTTTTAGTTTGGCCACCTGTTCCTTACCGTGTATCCTTGGAGTCTCTGAATCCATTCTGGCTTCAGTAGTATAAGTACTCATTGTAAGACTGGACACATTAATATGAATCAAAAGCTACAAGTGTAGGTAATCCAAGATCGATATTCTCAAGTGCCAGAATTAGAGCTTTTAGTTCAACCAGCTGTCCAGTGCAATCACCTAGTGGCTGTGCGTATGTTTTATGAGGTTGAAATTGTCCTTCCTGCATTCTACCCTTTACCGCAAGCAAATGTGTGTCAAATATCAGTGTTTAAGAAAAGAGGGCAACATTTAAATGTGAGCATGTAAAATTGTGGGATACTTACACAGGCCTACATGGGACCACATGAGAACATTGGGGGGTGCTCTCTGACTACCACCCTTATATTTTTGTCCTCATTTTGAGTTTGTGCCATAGGGCAGCGCCACAAGCCTTCTTGCGGGCTGCCCTATGGCAAAAGAAAAGGGCAGGAATGTACTGTATCTATCATATATGGCACATCTCTGTCCTATTCCCCTGCGCTGGTTCACAATGGGCTGCCATGCTCCAACACAGGGTGCTAGGGTGCCTGCATAGCGGGATGATTATTTTTGTGCAAGAAGGGAACCCTTCCTGTACAAAAGCAATCACAAGAAGCTTTTTCCTCTTTCTATGTGTGCTTCAGATAGCAGGGCAATTACTCTTTTTTATCTTCCACAGTTCCGAGAAGTGTTGTGATGGGAGGTGCTGAAGGTGCTACTTGTATCCCAAGTGCCATCCCATGAGTGGGGAATGCCCCCTTTGTGCAGTCCTCCTCCTTCCCTTGGTTTGGCTTCAAATTGGCTAGAATGACAAAAGGCAGACAGGTCTAGGTGTGAACTGCATTTGTTAGTGGCAGGGCAGACAGCCCTTAGAAGTGAGGAAGAGGATGGGCATAGCTCTGAGGCTACTTTTTGAAACTTAGGAAGGCTACTATTTGAAGCCCAGGACACCATGCGCTGGAAGGAGCACCCTGCCCTATATCTAAGGCCCCTTTGAACCCATGTCAGGAATGATAACAACAAACACCGCAGGAGAGCCATTCATAGTCATGTGACTCTGGACACAGTCAGAAAGTCACATTTGGGTCAGGCAGGAAAATGTCACCTTTTAAAAGTGGCATTTTCAGAATAGTAACTTAAAATCAGATTTTAACATTAATGAGGATTTTGAATTACAATTCAAATGAGAAGAAGCATCTCTCTATCTGGTCTCAAATTGAACTTATCACAGTTTAAGTATAATAAGGTAACCCAAAATTATTCTAGGGGAGACAGAGCCTTACAACAGTGAAAAACAGGTTTTGGCGGTTTCCACTGCCACAGCATGTAACTCTTAAATACACATGTCCTAGTTTTTGAATAGCATGTACTCAGCTCTCGGAGTGGTTAGAACCTAACTTAGGACTTACTTATAAATATTTAACCCGTTTACCGCGGCCGTTATTTCGGAGCAGTGCGGGCTTTCTGAGGAGTGGGCGGGCCGCGTTGGCCGTTCGCAACACCAGCCAGGTAGTGCTTGCGACGGCCGACGGGAGCACGGAAGGGGTTAAAAGGAAAGTTTAGGCCTGGAAAAAGGTTTATTTCCCCAGGTCAAAATGACAGTTTAAAGTTGTACTGCAGGTTGCAGTGGCAGGCCTGAGACATTATTTATAGAGCTATTTTAGCGGGTGGCACAATGAGTGCTGCAGTCCACTACAAGCATTTAATTTACAGGCCCTAGGTACATGCATTACCATTCACTAGGGACTTATAAGTAAATTAAATATACCAATCAGGTGTCAGACTATGTAACCATGTTTAAGGGAAAGAACACAAGCACTTTACCTCTGGTTAGCAAGGGTAAAGTGCACAGAATCTTGATAGCCAACAAAAATGGGTTCAGCAAAGAAAAGCAAGAATCTGGGGTGACCCTGCAGAGAGGATCTGATCCAACAGCTATCAAGAAATACCATCCAACATCCAATCAGTTTGTGCAAGTTTTTTCATATGCAAGAAAGTGCCAAGTACCCTTCCAGAGGGGTCTTTCCCATTGTGAAGAGCTTTCTCGTTCCTTTTGCCTGCTCTAATAATATAACCCACTTGCAGGACTTGTCCGACAATCTAGCCGTCTTTTGTGCATGACATCTCCATAAGCATTACCACTGGAGGCGATTTAACTGACTTTATTAATCCCATTACCAGCCTGTTTGAATTCCCTTCTATGTCTATAGAGATACTTAAATCACTTATGATTATCATTAAATTAGGTCCACTGATGGATCCCTGCCTCGAACCCTGGCTCTTGCCAAGGATTTATTGGCCCCCAAACTTGTGGAATTCTGCAATAAATCTCTTGCCACACTCCCGTCTAAATGGGAACATGCTTTCATAGTTCCGCTGCCATAAATCTATCATTAGACTCTACCATGCATGCAAACTTCTTTAGACCTATTTTTTGCTCCCTTATAAAACCAATCTGATCGGAAGCTACGTCATCTCCCAGCTAACTTGCTTGTATTTTTTTTATCTCCTCTTCATTAGTTGACTTTAGTCTTACCTGCAGGTTCTTCTTTGAGGCCAAATCTGGGTGAACCCCAGAGGTGTTTCTTCATTTATATGCAGGCAATTTTGACGAATATAGTTTTCTGAAACTCAAAGGGGAGAAAACCAAGATACTCCTATTTGGAGTTAACAGCTCCACATGGTGTTCTAAATGGTGACCTGAAGAATTTGGTCTCTTACCCACTTCCACCTGCAGTGCCAGAAATCTGCACATGTTATTTGACACTGATATTTCATTTTCAGCACAAATCACTACTGTAGCATCTAAGTGTTTTAGCCATGCTTGGGCCACCCATAACATTTTTCCATATTTTCTCAGCTCTTCTAACAAAACTATGGTTCAGACCCTCCTTTCTTCTCACCTGTACTATGTCAATTCTTTATATCCAGGTCTGCTCGCATAATTTTTCAACAGACTCCAAATAGTACAGAATGCAGTGGCTCATGTAATTCTTAATCTCTCTCGCAAAACCTCAATTACATCTTTACCTCCTATGCTTCACTGGTTACCTTTTTGGCAGAGGTGTGTCTTTAAGCCATTTCATTTTAGTTGTCAGTTTGAATTATTTCAATTCATCAACAACATGCGAGCATAATTATATATGATAAAAATATAACAATGATAAAAACAGACATAGAATAAAAACTTTTTGAATAAAAAAGAAATAGCAGCTCGAGAATTTACAAAAAAGTTTGTCAGTGGGTAGACATTCATGAATAAAGTGACCAGTGCAAAATTAATGCAAATGTCCAATCAAGAATGCATGTTTCTAAAGAGTATGCTGACAAATAAGGAAAGATTTTAAGAAAAATACCTCCTCAAGCTTTTGGGATCAAATAACAGCTGGGAAACAGTAATCAAACGGAAACAATAACTAGTACAAAGCTAATACTTGTGCAAAATAAATGTTGACACGACAAACACCACCATAGGATGGGGGTCTGATCTGCAAATACTTGCAGCTTCCTAATAATGCTTACGCCACAAAGAGAGACATAGAGGTCTAATCCATTTTAGTCGCTCTGGCATATACACAGGGCAGAAAAAGAAAGAAAGAGTATTGATCCTCCTTATGTGCTGCAGTGCAACACATCCCCGACTCTGAAGCTTGCATCGCAGCTCGCGGTCTCCTCAGAACCACCACTGTGTGACTCATCATCAATTAAATGCTTTGCAACGCAAGCTCCTCATTGATGGCATCCTCAATGATGGCTCAGAACTCTGCATCGCAGCCCTGCAGCTTCTTTGGAACCACTGGTGGGCGTCTCATATTCAAAGCAGAAATTCATATCGCAAGCCCCTAATCAAAGAGGATGCAGGACTCTGCACCGCAGAATCACAGCTCCTTGGAACTGCCACTGCACTATGCAACCTTGACGTGGGATCTCTCAACACTCCATAAACTAGGATTTAAGATACTTTGTTCAGCAGGCCTAATTGTGTTCACGTATCTGGCCAATGCTCCATCACAGTCGGCCTGAACTTGTGACTTTGTCCCAGTGCTTCTAAACATTATTTTTTACTTAAAATGATGAAAATGCATAACTTGGTTCTACTGTTTGGATTTTTGTTGTTTTGGGCTTAAATAATTTATTATATTTTTACTCGATTTTTCTAAATTGGTTTGAGATTTCTCATGTGTTGTGTTTTCATTTTACTGCTGTTTGAAGTGCTGAATAGATACTTTACACATTTACTCTAAGTTAAGCCTGACTGCTTTTATGCCAAACTACCAGGCGTTTGCTTGGGTCACAGCCTGGCAGAGAATGTGGTTGTTTGCTGAGTATGGCTTTACCCCCCTCAACCAGCAACCCACTTTCCAACAGCTGCCCTCTGGAAGGCGTATCAGTTTCATCCAATCCCAGATTTTCAAACCTTTGTAAATCTGGGATTGCGTGAAATCCATGGGTGGATCCATCCATCTATGGGACGCCTCCCAGAACAATATATAATGCAAGGCAGAGCAAGCGCTGCGTTACTTTTTTACATTAAGTGATGCAAGGCGGTACAAATCACCCCCTGTGTGGCTTTCTAGAAAAGTGGCTCAATCACAAAGCAAAATATGAGTAAATCTGACCCTAGGTATCTAGCAAAAAACTGCTTAGAGGCTGGGGGAAACATTACTGTGTTGTTCTGATTTTAGTCACTATTACGGAGCTGCTTAAGTTCATTGCTTGCAAGTGTTTCATGTTCCAAGTAGCTGTCCACTTTTTGGGCCTCATTTATGAAAAGTGTTGCATCACTGCGTGAAAGCAGGAATACAACACTTTTCAATGAGCCCTCCTTGTAACCCGATGGATGTGCCATATTTATTCTACGGGGCACCGTGTCTCAAGGAATGACAGGTACGTCAGGAATCCTGATGTATCTGTTGGCGTAAAGTAAAACATGGTATTTTCCCTATGGGAGATACTTTTTTCTGGCCCTAAGCGGGATTCAGAACATCATACTCAATCTACAACAATCACTCAACTCGCAATCTGTTGGCTAGGAAAACACTCACCAGAAGGAAAAAACAATCTATATGTAAAAATATACAGTTTATTTCAAATAAAAAACATATGAATTCTCATGCATTGCTAATTAAAAACATATAATTACACAATTAAAACCACCTAGTGTGGAAATGGAGAAAGAATGGGAAAAGACACTGTTATCTGTCTTAATCATGTCACTTCGGGCCCCCGTTTGGCAACAATAGGAGGAATAATCTTTCCTTATAACCAAATCATTTGTTGACAACTGCGAATATGACTTGTTGTAAATGCGTCGACGCGCTTCGGAAACCTTAGTTGATTATGGCTTCCTTCTTCAGGACAGTCTCTATATGTTTCTCCAAAAACTGTATCTCACCTAATACACAGATAAAATATAGCTATTAACTCCTAGTTTTCAAGTGCTAACTTTGCATATTTTAGCTAGATCGTATAATAACATTCTGACAGAATTACATCTCTACATATCTAAACTTAATACTGTAATGTCTTTGCAGTAGAAAAGTTCCATTTCTGTGATAGGGCCTATGTATAAGATCAATACATTTATATTCACTCCTGTGGCTTTCATTTCCTTCAATTAGTGGATAGATTCTCCCAGCTTATTAGCCCCTGGGGTCAGTTGAACCCTTCTTTTCCATAAGGCAGTATTACATCATCTGATTTACTTAGTTTGTGATATTGTATACATCTTTTTTATCACCATTATAACTCGAGGACACTTTTGATAACCGTCCATATAAAACAAAGCTGTGGTACATACTCATTTTTCTACAATGGAATTCATAAGGACAACATAGTATCACATCAATCATGCCTGTAGTTTATACTTTTATACAAGAAATGTTATTATTCGTCCCCTTATTTCCTACATGCCTATTACTAGATTCATAAACCGTCTGGTTAGTGTTGACCCCACCATTCTAACAGCCGTTCTTGCCATTCACACAACATGTGTTCACATTTAATTGTTACTGACCGATGCCGTTGCATCGTGAAGAGTAGTATACGTTGTTTATTGTGTTTCTGTTTGGGGTCGCATTCAGATATTCACGATCTCCCACAGTCCTGTATGTTATCAGGGAGAATACTGCATTTAGTTATATTAAGTTATATCGTCTTGTGGTATAATTAATGTAAAGACATTTAACTATTACCTCAGAATAAAAACAGAATAATGATCTTGATATTCGTTCTCGATTCTTATTTCATTTTCAATTTCAATTTCAATTGTATCTTCGAGATCCTACTTAGAATAAAGAATCCAAATGAATTTCTTGCATTATATGCAGAAATCAAACTACTGGGGTAACAAAACAACAAGTGTTTACCTCACAAGTTTCTCACAGGGCGTACATGTATTAATGTCCCCATCCAGACGGGTATCCGTTCTGTTTTTGTTCTGTAAGGGATACATTTCTTTTAATAATGCGTCTAATTTCCCAATGACCAAAGTGAGTTTATACATTCCCAAAGGTGCTTACCTATTTTAAAGCGAAATTCTTTATATAATGGTTCTTTTGGCGCAGCCGGGTAGTTTATGCTCGTGGCTGTGTAAAAAACATATATATATAATTTTACGTTAATCCGGTGGATGTTTATAGATAGTTGCCATGATTACTAATATTTAACAAGATTCTCAACACGATCGATATTACGCTATACCCCGGATAATGTTAAAACAAGGGGTTAACGTATTTTACTATGCATATTTTACCGCGTGGCGTCTAGCATGTTCGATTTTAATCGCTCGTATTGCTCTCTTACCTAATTATGTCACACGGCACGTATTCCCGGACTGCTGCTGTGGCGTCTGTGCGATCACCGTTTGTGAAATGGATAAAGAACTCGTGTGGCGCGTACCGTCGCCTTTAAGCCACGTAGTTATATCACGTGGTCCTAGATTAAGTCGTCATTGTGGTGCGTCGTTCCGGGCAAATGCGGAGTACTTTTTTTGAAAGATGCAATTTGTGTTTACCTCTGAGTAACTTAATTGTTCATTGTTGTAAAGAACAAACGAGGCATCTATACATATTAGCTCAAATGAACCACGGAAACGATGTTACTGAATCAAGTTTGTAAAGCGCAAGTTGTAAAGCACAAGTTGTGTATTTATTTGCTGGCTTTTATTTCAATTATTATTTTCTAGCGGGCCTCCTGGTCTTCTAACTAAAGTGAACATGTCATCTATCAACTCTCTTCAAATATCACTTTCTTATGGGAAAAACTTAATTGTTTAAATTTCTCATGTATAAACTACAAAGCACCTGCAAAATTAATACAAAGTCCCATGTGTTATACATAAAAGTTTTTCCAATTTCATTTTTTATACTATTTTTATTTTCCTGTATTTTCCAGAGTCTACACTACTATTCTCCAGAGTCTACACTACTATTCTCATCCAATCGTGTTTGGTGTTCAAACCTCGATTCACTGTATCTAAAGTGGAGATATACCACTGTTCTCTGTTTTTCCTTTTTATATCTAAGTTGTCCCCTCTCTTAGACGCTGTAATTTTCTCTATCACTAACCACGAGAACTCTGTGTGTTTGTGTTTCAGTTTGGTGAAATGTTCAACCACGGGGGCATTTTCTTTGCATGTTTTAAGGGCTGATCTATGTTCTAATAGGTGTAATCTAATTTCTCTTCCAGTCTCTCCTACGTAAGCCAATTTACAAGGGCACAATAGTATGTACACCAGGTTACTACTTCTACAGTTGTTCAGTGTTTTGGAGGTCAAGGTGTAGTTATTGTAGGTCAATGTTTTCCCAACAATGCAGTTCTCGCATATTGAGCAATTACTGCATTTGTGGTTTCCTACTGCTTTAGTACCATTTATCGTCAGCTGATTAGTTTGGTTTCCTTCTCTGTATGTATGTACTAAATTCTGACGGATATTTTCGTTGTGCCTAAATGCAAAGATCGGTTTAGGGAGTTTATCCTCTTTTCCATCATTTAAAATGTGCCAACTTGAATGGATTAAATGTTTCAGTTTGTTACTGATATTTGAAAATTTACTCACAAATACCAGTTTTGAGCCTACCACCGTTTTTTTCATTGGATTGGATCCCGGGTGTATCATACTTTCTCGGTTGTAAAATTGTGCTCTTTTACATGAATTCTTTATGAGTTTTTTGGGATATCCTCTATCTTTTAGTTTTTCACTCAGTTTGTCCGCATGTTTTAGATAATCCTCCATATTGGAACAGTTCCTCCTGAGTCGAAGGAACTGTCCAAATGGAACATTGTCCAGTTGGGATCGTGGGTGGTAACTACTGTAATGTAGTAATGTATTTTTGTCATTAGGTTTTGTATATAATTCCACCTCTAAATTACCATCTTTGTTCTTTATGGTAATGTCAAGAAAATTTACCGAGTTTCTGTCATACACAGCTGAAAATCTGAGGTTCCTGTCCCCTAAATTCAACCACTCTAGGAATTCCTCAAGGGTATCAGTTTCTCCTTCCCAAATGAAGAAAATGTCGTCAATGAAGCAACGCCATAGTGAGATGTTATCAGAAAATGGCGACGCTTCATTGAACACATGTTTTTCTTCGAACTTGGCCACGTACAAACATGCCAGGCTCGACGCACAGGTGGCCCCCAGGCGTAAAACACACTCATTGCTGGAGTTGTGTCGTAAGCATGACGCAACTTCAGCAATGTATGGGAGAGCCTATTCCCATTGCCCTGCGCCACCCCTACCCCTGCGGTGAGGCAGTCGTACGGTTGTGATACAGTAGCGCCCTAGAAGTGGTGCAATGGAATCTGATAAATTTTACTGCGCCACTTCTACAAGTCTTTTTCACGTGGCAAAGCTCACACTGCATACATTATACCTGACACAGATATAATGTAGTGCAGGCATTTACAAAGTGATGCATCTGCTCAGATTAGTCACTTTGTAAATATGGCGCAACGTGGCGCATTATTTACGCTGCCACTGTGTCACAAAAAGTGAAGCAACGCAGAAGTGTTGCAAGAGTTCATAAATAATGCCTTTCATGTTTACCTTTATATAGGCTATAAATTCATCCAATTAGCCCAAATGGCTATCCCACTAAGTATAAAAATCCAAAGTATTTCAAAAGCATTAGTCTGAAGACCATGCAAAGATTGCTTGAAAAGGTTGTTTTTGAAATTCTGGATTTCCCAGCGTTAACAAATTCACTCACCCTGAATATTGTTAAATATTAAACTAACATACTAGATAATTGTGGTGAAATGTAATATGTTAAAGCTGCCTTTGCAGCAACATTTTCCTTTATAGTAAAATGAAAGCAAGTTATGTATTACTAGAGAAGAAGAGCCCCTCAAATCCACACTTTTATCTTATCTTTAACTACACTTAAGATGTTGGTTGGAATGGAAAACATCCATTACAACGCAGTCATTACAACGCACTACTGTTACAAAGCAAGGGTTACAACGCAACTGCCTTTACATCGTATGCCATTTCAATGCATGCCATTGCAACACATGTCACTACAACGCATGCCATTACAACGCATACTATTACAACGCATGCCTTTACAATGCATTATAAGGTAAGTAATGGAGATTTGTTTGTTTTAGGGTGGGTATGTGTTTTGGGGTACATAAGAATAGTAATTTTGAACCCTACACTATCCTACACTTTCCATACTGTTGCACTCACTGGAATGGGAATAGTAATTTTTACCCCTACACTATCCAACACTTACCCTACTGTTGCACTCACTGGAGTGGGAATAGTGAATGTTACCCCTACACTATCCAACACTTACCCTACTGTTGCCATAAAAGTATAATGAGTTTTAATGGTATGATTTGTAATGGAATGTGTTATAATGGTAGTTTAAAAAAATGTGTTGTAATGGCATGCATTGTAAAATCATGCAATGTAATGGTAGTTGTGATGTAAAAACTGCTTTGTAAAAGCATGCAATGTAATTGTTTGCCTTGTAATGTCTCACATTCGTTGGAACACCATCTTAACTTCCAAAAGGGATAAGAAACAAAATAATTGACTGCTGCTCTCATCCTCAACTTGTCCTCTTTTATCCGTGTGAAATACCTTAACATCTTCCATGCTCATGACGGAACGGTTCCGTCATGAGCGTAAGATGGCATGTGCTTATGACGGAACCGTTCAGTAATGGTTCCATAGGCCCAATGGAACGTTCAGCACCGCAGCAAAATTCGCGCAGCACAGAAGGGGTTAACTAAAGTGGAATGCGCATCAACATACATAGTACAGTCCAGGTATGTTAACTAAAATATCTGCACACCGATCCTATTGATTCTCAAGAGTAAATGTAGTAAATTATTGAGCTTCGGCAAGTATTTGTGCTCTGGCCCCATATACGTCACATGTGACAAGAGATTGCCTTATTTTTGGGAGGAAAACCAAAGCAGCCCAGCAGTGTATCACTGTTCAGCACCTAGTGGTACTATGTGCAGCTCTCATAACAACAGTAATAGCTAGAAGGGAAAGCTGTTACTGTAGGAAGTAAAATATGTGGCAAAGGGTTCAGGATATTTTAGCAATAGTGGAGCCAGAAATGGTTCTCTCGACTATCACCTTAATATGTTTCTTAATATTAAAAATTATCAAAACCTTCCAGTCATCCTAATTTTCCTACTTTTTTCTTATTTTTTTTTCTAGGTCATGCTATGTGAAATTTTCTGTATAATCATTGTGGTGAATGGGATGTTGTTACTCTGCAAACCAACTTACTGGCATTTCCTTTGGAAGGTCGATTTGCGATCTTTCAAAAAAAAAAGAACATTGTATTCTCCGATGGGAATCAAGTTAATCAGGTTTATTTTTTTCACCTTGGAATCCAAAGTGAAAATTGTTTTCCCCACCATCAGTCTCTGGGCTGATATCAGGGTTATTACATAATTTCTTTTCTCTCAATCTGGTTTTGCTGTGCTCACAAGGTCATCTTTCTCACAAATTCATTAATCTCTCCCTGTCAAGCTAAGCAACCCTCACTTTTCATTCTATTGGATCTTTCAACATTTGACATTGTGGATCACTTTATGCTGGTCTCTAATCTCTCTTTGCGTTATGCCTCTTGCTCTGAAAGTGCCTGTCTTTTACTGGTATCTTTCTGGGTGCTCCTATTCTGTATGTTCTGCTGGTCAACAACTTAACTCTCTTCTTTTTCTCTGTGAAGTACCCCAAGTTCTGCCTCTGGCCCTCTTCTAATCTCCATTTAAAGCTCTCCCATCACTTCCCTTATTTTTGTATTTAGACTACCTAACTATATCTTTGTGTGTAACTCTCATAAGTAGGTCTCTTCTATAAATGACCTTATCTCTGATGGTATTTCCACGATTCAGGCTTGTATGGTAGCTCCACCTTTGTGGATGGGATGACCGGAACCCCAGATGAGGTCACCCACAGATTCACTAAACCAGTCTCACATAGAGGGATGAATGGGAAATCCGTTTACCTACCTATTACTCCGCCTGACACCCAAAACTCAATGGGTGTGCCACATGAAGTTCCACCAATGCAGTTGTTCTAAGGTCACACCAATCGAACTTCAAGGACAACTGTGTTATCTGGTTACTTGAAACCATGATGATGTTCTAGTCCCCTGTAATCTAGGTATGGTACAACAAACTGTAGGCATACTTTAAGATACTATTACCATTCTGACCCCATATGGCATGATGGAAAGATTATTACGCGATAATTATATGAACTTAATTGATACAAGTTTTTATATCTATGAAGGTAAATAAAGGCAGGGAAACATACATTACTGTGAGTACGGTTGTAGCTAACCCAAGGTACAGTGAACTAACATGCAATACATATATGTTGATGACAGCAAGATACAGTATCCAATTTAGTTATTCATAGGTGTTTGAGAATATTGTAGCCACCACATGATACACAGCTAGTAACTAGAATTGTAAAGTGTTCTAGGCAATAGTTGCAAGAGGAATCTAGTATCCTCATGTTTCTTAGGCTGGTTGATAATTCTCTTCTTCAACGTAGACTGCAAATCTTATAAATCGTCTGCCAAGCACAGGAGATAACACACCACATACACGGTGCTGCAGTTAATAAAACTGCAGTTCTTAAGTACTTTGTAATGTAGCAAACTTTGTTTTTACAGACATCATGTTTACTAAGTGCCTCATTTGATTGTTTTCCGAGTATCGAAATACCTTGTACTGGTTCAAAAAGTTTGTAAGGAAGAGACGTGAAGTTATAGTTAAACAGGTAGGATTTTCAATCTCTAACATGCAATGGCATACACATGTAAAGCAAAGTCATTGTATCATATACTAAAACATGTTTTGGACTGTCCATGGAAAACTATATCTTTTAGACTATCTTGATTGAGTTTAAATACATTTAAGTCTGATTCCAAAGCTATTTTCATGCATAGGTTTTTCGTTCATGCATAAATAATCTTATTTACAAGTGTAAATCTACCTTTGTAGTTTACAAAGGATGCAGGCTTGTAGCCATGAGTATAACTTTGGAAGGGATGCATGGGCGTTGCTAATGACACAAATCCAAAAGGGATTTGGGAGGAGTGTGGAGTGAGTTTTCCCAATACATTGATCAATCTTCTAAATAAGGAACATAAGTCAAGATAGGATAGAACTTTGCTGGGGTTTACCTAACACATTTCTAGGATGGGTTTGGCAAATCATACATTTTAAGGCAGTTTAGTTCAGTACTGTTGGTGAAAGCTGGAAGCGGCAAAATGCACTTTTATAAGGGAGGATGTAGGGGCCTCCCTCAAATAATGTTTGGGGGGGAGGTGTAGGGCATGGTGTATTTTGCGGAAGAAACATCGGTCAAAGCATGACAGAATTCAAATAAAACTTTCAAATATTAGAAGGTTTACTCCCCAAGGATGCGGAGGCATGAAACAATATATGCTAAATAGCTAAAACGTGCACATGATTGGATTACATTTCCATCAATTTTGGAAATTAAAACTGTTAATATTTTCATGCACAAGTGCCGGATAGACAGGAAAGATAATTTTTGTTATTGCACAACAGCTCGCCTGCTTAGGTTTAATGCAGTCAAGGGGCCCGTCTTGTCACCACCATATTAATAGGAGCACTTTCAACATTGCTACAAAATATTTCATTGGAAGGACCAGTTCTTTGTAATAATACTACTATTTTCTTTAACAATACCACCACTTCTCAGTAGGGCTGCCATATATTTATTGGAGAGATTAATATATTGTACAGGTCTGTTGTGTTTTAAAGTAAAGTACAAGCAGTGCTTGATTTGAGCCGGTTATTTTCGTTGCTCGGCATCAGCACTTAATTGTCAACAGCTGCCTAAATTAGCCACTCTGCCACAAGATGGCACTGACTGTCTAATTTAGAGATGACGACAGCAACTGTTAATTATTAATTCAATATACATAAAAAATGAGTATTACCTGCTGTCCAAGCCATTCTTATAGCTTTGGGGGCCTGAAATAGTCCGAATTGTCACACTTGTAGGAGTGTGATTGTTAGTAGTTGTGTTGTACTATCATTGGCAACATAGCAGGAGCAATATGTTGTGCAAACTGCGTGGCCTCTTGGCGGCAGCCCTGACACTTAATTTTTGTACAAATGAAGCAATGAGTACCAGCATTTTACGTGTGGACTCCTGCATCGAGTCAAAGCATAGTCATTCTTCAGAAGACATGCCATATAATTATTGAGCACTACCAACACTATTCAGCTTTGCAACTATTAACTTTGTATGGTCTCAATTACAAGTACTCTTCAGGGCTGTGAGAAATGATTGGACAGATCTAATACTTCTCAGTTGGGCTGCTCTACTCTTGCTGGAATAGTGAAGACAGCTTTCAGGTTATCTGCTGCTTCTTCAATAGACAATATCAGCACTGCTCAGCAGGCCTGTTATTCTTTGCATGGGCAGGACTAATACAGGCACATGCATCAACCTTTTTTGCGAGCGCAACCGGTGCGATTCCCAAAAATCGTCCATTTGTGCCCGCAAAAAGGGCTTCTGCGATGCATCAAACGGCAAGGCACTCGTAATGTAAGAAATCGCAAATTATTATGATTTCTTAAATTGCAATTGCATTTCAGGAATCGCAAATTGTGATTCCTTAAATGCAATTGATAAAAGCACTCAATCCAGGAGAAGTAGGAGTTGTAGAGTAGCTTTAATGTACAACCATCAACAAGCAGAAGTTACAGCAAACTGAATCTTCAACAATTGGAATGTAATCATTCCATTAATGATGTAATCAACCAGGACACTCTTAAAGATACAGCAACATAACACATCCCCTATAGATAGTAAAAGAATAAAAATAAAGTTTGAAAAGAAGGTATAAAACATCAAACAGGGAAAGAATATATAACAACAGAATGCATTAATGCATCACATAATCATTGAACTTCCTAGGAAGCTGTAAAGAACTCCTAGGAGTATTTCTCTGGCAACTAGTAGAAGGAGAAACATTAGGGTTGCTGGAGAGTCTGAAACTATCATTGAAATGATTGCTGACA
The DNA here is from genome assembly GCF_964263255.1 of Lissotriton vulgaris. Lineage (NCBI taxonomy): Eukaryota > Metazoa > Chordata > Amphibia > Caudata > Salamandridae > Lissotriton > Lissotriton vulgaris. The sequence continues at coordinate 54,275,196 of NC_141686.1, forward strand.
TCATTGCATTTGGCTAGTTTAAACATATTCCAAGTGTAACCATTGTCCAAAGTGACAAAAACTTTTCTAATGGAAACAATGGTGAAAGGACCAGTAAAGTTCGAAACACCTTTGTGACCAAACTTCGGTTTTTTCACAAGAACACTGTCACCCACATTCCATTTCCTAAGTTTGACAACCATCTTAGCATCATAACGTTGCTTATATTTCTGCTGATAATTTGTCAACACTTCTCTCCTTCTCACTTCCCTTTCAATGCTGTCTTCACCAACCTTCTCTGGAAGCCAAGTAGGATTGAGCTTCGAACAAGCTAATCTACCCCTTAACCTCTTGGGTGCTAATGACAAGGGTAACTCGTCATGAACTTTCCATTCATTTCAATGGAAAATTAATGTAAAATGGCATTAGTGCCTTAGCAGTAAAGGGGTTAAAGCCTCAAAAGAAGATCTCTGCATGACAGCATTGGGAGTCGTGCGGTGTGCCCACCACTTCTCCCTCAAGACACTGCTAAACGAAGCTTTGGATTCCAAAGCCCTCTGTGCGCAATTCTTCACAACCCTATTCATCCTCTCCGTGAGGCCATTTGCTTGTGGAGAGTAAAGAGCTGTTTTCTGGTGAATAATACCCAGGCTTTTCAAGAAACCATCCATCTCACTGGAGGTGAATTGTACCCCATTATCAGTGAGCAAAAACTTTGGAACTGCCTCCGACACAAACACATCTTTCAAGAATTCAATCACAGATCTAGAATTAACAACACTCATGCATTTGGAAACCACCCATTTAGAAGTGTAATCCACCAATAACACAACAAATCTCTCATGTGAGGGCATAAGCTCAAACGGACCTGCAATGTCAAAGCCTCATTTTGTCCATACAGCAACAGGAACCTCAACAGGTGACAATGGAGACTGACTAGTGGTACGTGACTTGTCATTGACTGCACACAAATGACAGTCTTTGACAACAGTTTCCACCATGCGATCCTTACCCGGCCACCAGTACCTCTCCCTAATGCGAGCCTTCGTGAGATTTCTACCCAAATGCCCTTCATGAGCGAGATTAACAACTCTCTCTCTTAAATCACCTTGAGGCACAACTCTGTCACCCCTCATCAAATTGTCTTGGAAGAAAGTCAAATCATCCCTCACTGTCCAAAAAGGCTTCAACAAACCCTCAAGAGCATCATAGTTTGGCCAACCATTCCTGATGACATTCCTCAACAATTGAAAAACGACGTCATCATCAACATTCTGTGACCATTCCTCCTTGGAAATGCTAGACTCCAAAACCCAATTTATACAAGTAGCAACACCATCTGTAACACAATCTCTTCCAATGGAAAGACGCGATAAGCAATCAGTAGGCTTATTGTTCAATCCTGGAATATACTGTACAATAAAATTGAACTCTTGCAAACCTTCACTCCATCTTTTCAACCTAGGCGTCATATGATCACTTTGATGACATGAGAAAATTTGAACCAGGGGACGATGATCAGAATTGACCACAAACGGGATCCCCCACAAGTAAAATTTAAAGTGGAATATAGACCAAAATACTGCCAACGCTTCTCTCTCGATACAAGAATAATTATGCTCAGCTTCCTTTAAGGCTCTTGAAGCGAAATCAACAACAACTTCTTCACCATTCACAACTTGGAGAAAGTACAGCACCTAAACCCTTAAGGCTGGCATCAGTTGTCAAAATGGTTTTGAGTTTGGAGTCAAAATGACCCAGAGTTGGCATTTTACCTATCTCCTTTTTAACCAATTCAAAAGCTTTCTCGCAATCAACAGACCAAGAAAAATATACACCCTTCTTTAAAAGAGACCTAATGGGCTCAACAAGACTGGCAAAACCCTTAACAAACTAGGAATAAAATTCCGCCATTCCTAAGAATGACTTGACTTGGTCTTTATCCACAGGAGTCGGTGCCTTGACAATGCTCTCAGCTAACTCCAATTTGGGTTGAATTCCACTCTCAGAAATAACATGTCCCAAATATGTGACAGACTCTAAACCAATACGACACTTTTCCTTTTTCACTATAAGCCCACCCTCATTTAACTTGTCAAAGACAGATCTTAACACTTTGTCATGCTCACACACAACCACACCATGAATCAAAATATCGTCTTGAAAGAACATCACATTGGAAAGACTGCCCAGAACCATCTTCATCACTCTTTGAAAACAGGCAGCAGCCGAAGCTAAACCAAATGGCATTCTTAGGAATTGATAAGCACCTAAAGGCGTAACAAAAGATGTTAAATGCCTGCAATCCTTATGTAAAACAATTTGGTGGTAAGCTGAAGAGAGATCAAGTACACTGAATATCTTTGCACCTTTCAAAATGCTAATACTCTCAGCTATATTGGGTAATGGTTGTCGATCTACCAAGATCCACTCATTCAATCCGCGCAGATCCACACACATCCTAATCGACTTCCCACCATCCTTGGGTGGTAAAACCACTGGGCTTAACCATTCAGACGATTCAATCTCTTCAATCACACCTAAATTCAACAATCTTTCAATCTCATGCTTAAGTGGCTCAAGCATCATGTTAGGTACTTTCCTCACCTTGTGCACACATGGTCTGGCAGATTTCTTAAGGATGATTCTGTGTTCAAAATCCTTTAAACACCCCAAATTATCAGAAAAGACTTTCGGGTAATCAGAAAAATATTTGTCAGACCCACACACAAAATCTACCTGAGTGGAAAGAGAACCAGAAAGGAAATCTTCCATTAGCATGACCTGGTTTTTTGGATCTTCAGCTCCAGGATTAAGAATGATACCTAAATCATGCTGATGTCGCCATCCAAGAAGATTGTCATCTCTGACAGCAACATCAACCTTGCCAGAAATACTCTTACCTCTGAAAGAAATGTTGGCTACAGTGTATTCCAAAATCTCTATTTTTGACTTAGTATAACTGAGAGGAGAGATATCAGGAGGTAACAGTTGAACATTTTCTAAACCTACCACTTCATCCCAAATCTTATTTCCAATTAAAGTAAAAGGGGACCCTGAGTCTGCCATAAGTTTAAATACAAATTTGTCAATTCCTATTTCACAGAATGGCATGAAAATATGTTCTGTGTCAACCATTTCACCTTTAACATTAGAAACCACAACTGTACGTACAATATCAGAGACAGATTCACTGGTTTCCCTCTTTTTACCAGACCTACATACAGGTGCATAGTGTCCTTTGATACCACAGTTAATACAAATGCTGTCTTTTGCAAAACAATGAGGAAAATTAGAAGTGTGAGAAAAGCTCCCACACCTAAAACAACACATCTTTTGGTTACTTAACCCCTTCAGCGTTGATGACAAAGCCAGCTCGTCATGGGCATTACCTGCGCTGTGCTTATAACGAGCTGGCTTTGTCATGAACAATGGGGATCTAGGATCTTCAGGACCCGGCGGGAAAACCCATAGCACCCAAGGTGTTTTGGGACGTTGTTGACGAGAATCACGTTCTTTAGAGAAATTAGACTCTTTAGAAGAAGAAGAGCGATTTTCAAAGGTGCTTTTCTGGGAAAATGTCTTTTGAATAAGTTTGCTTTTAGAACCAACACTGACTTTAGCACCTTCTTCATGACACTCACCAATCAGTTCATCTTCTTCTAACATATGTACAGAGTCAGGAGCTTTCTTTTTATTATCACTAACAGTGTGACTTTCATCTTCTTTATTTTTTCTTATTTCTTTGACCCATGCAGAGGTGTTCTCCATGCCCTCTACAATAGCTACAGCTTCTTTCAATGTGGGTTTTTTAGATAATTACTTCTCTTGAACCCTAGAACTGTTTGTGCATCGAACAAGTTGATCTCTAACAAGAGATTCAGATAAATCTCCAAAATCACATGTACGTGAAAGAGTTTTCAAAGCAGCAACATATGTCCCAACACGTTTACGAGAACCTTGGACACGAGTAAAGAATCTATGCCGTTCTAAAACAACATTAATTCTTGGACCAAAATATTGTTCTAACATAGTCATAGACATTTCAAAAACATCCGCAGGTTCCCCATCAGCTCCACCAACAGGTATACTGTCCATACTATCATAAGTATGTCTACCTTCAACTCCTAAATTGTGTAACAAAATGACTTGTTTTCTAACAGCCGAAAATTTCTCTCCACCAATAGCAACCAAATATGAGTCAAACAAGTTTCTCCATCTCTTCCAAGGAAGAATGGGTTCACCTTCTTCTGAAAGAAATGGAGGTGGTTGTGACATGCTAAATGTTGTAGCCATAATGAAGAAATATTGAATATAGATAAAAGCACAAAATAATGAGTATCTTTAAAAAATGCAATAACCTCAAAATAATAAAAGGAATGAAAGCTGATAAACTGTGGCAAGTATCTATGAAATACCCAATTTACCAAAATATAACTGTGCACAATAGATTACAATACAGGAAATAAACAATGTGTAGTTGTATACATCAGCGTAAAATGAGTAGTCCAAACTTTAAAAAAAAACAATTGATGTGCAGCGGTGCACATTAACGTGGAAATTACAGTACAGAAAATAAATAATGTGTAGCTGTGCACATCAGCGTAGAATGAGTGCTTTTATCACTGGCGACCTCGTCGCCAGTGATAACAGCACTCAATCCAGGAGAAGTAGGAGTTGTAGAGTAGCTTTAATGTACAACCATCAACAAGCAGAAGTTACAGCAAAATGAATCTTCAACAATTGGAATGTAATCATTCCATTAATGATGTAATCAACCAGGACACTCTTAAAGATACAGCAACATAACACCAATGCATGATGAAATCGCAACTAGTGATATCGCTAATTGGGGCCGCAAATTACCATCAATTTGAACTTGATGGTAATTTGCAAACACTTTGAAAAATGCACTAAAGTGCATTTTGCAAAGTTGTAGGTTACACACACACATGCCCTTGGGGCATGTGAGTGTGCAACATGTGTGCACAGATCAATTTCAGGGGTGCAACATGGTATCTTTTTGACACCCTTGCACCCTTGAAATTATATGCTAAATTTGTGAGTACCTATTGGGTACTTGCAAATTGTGCATGCAATTTCCTATTAATTCCTATGGGCCTGTAGGTAATAGTGCTTTAACTTCCATTTTGAAAGATGTTTTTGAGGGGTTCATTCTGATTTTAGCGGGTACAGAGTTCTAAGTTCTCGGGGCACTACGTGGGAAAGCTCGATCAAAGGTTTTTTTTAATGGAATTTCTGTGGTTTCACCAGTTGGATGCTGGCACTTCTGGAGGATATGGAACCACCAAATAGCAAAAGATATTGTGCAAGGTATAGTGGGGTGATAAAGTGTAAGGCTGTGTGGGTCATGCAGGCAAGTTTTAGTTGTATCCTTCCTTCAAACGGGAGCAAGTTTAGGGATTTCAGCTCCGGCGTGATATTGTAGTTTCTTTTAGAGCCTGTGATGAGTCTTGCAGCAGAGTTAAAGGAGGCCCTTAATGGAACCATCTTAGATCTAGGCAGGTCACAGAGAGTTGTGCTTCCATAGTCCAACTTGGACATCACCAGAGGTAGCACAGCAGATTTGAAGTCATTGGAGGGGAGACAAGGTTTTTATTTTCCTTAAGATGCTCATTTTGAAGTTTGCTCTTTTGGTGAGCTTCTGCTTGTGCTTCTACATGTTCAAATTCTTGTCCAGCATTATGCCCAGTGAGCTTGGGGAGTCAATGATGTGTGGTATGCAGTTAAGCGATGTTAGCTGATTCATCAACTCTTTGATGCCTGGTGACTATTTAGGTGGGGCGATTAAGAGGAATTCCATTTTAAGAGCATTTAACTTAAGGCAATTCAGTATCAGCCAGTTTTGGGCTTTTAGTAGACTGGTGTTGAGGGACCTGATGGAATTTGGGGGGGAGACTTTCAGGTTCAGTTGCGTTTCAATGGCATACATGTGATAATGGATGTTGGATAGTTTCAACATTTCAGTTAAAGGCTACATGTACAAGTTGAAGAGAGTTGGTGAAAATGTGAACCCTTGTGGTACCCCTAGATTTACTGGAGAGGGATTAGATAGGGACTGATTAACCTTGAAACTTTGAGTTCTATTGTGGAGAAAAGATGTGAGCAAGTTTAGGACAGGCCCTGAGAGACCCATCCTGTGTTCCAGTAGGTCAAGTAAACAGTCATGGTTAACTGTATTGTAAGCTGACAATAGGTCAAGGAGGATCAGAAGGAAGGAATCGTTTTGATACAACATTTTGAGTGCAACATCCACAATGTGATTAAGAGCGGATTCAGTACTATGACCATGATGGAAGCCAGATTGAAATTGGTCAAGTAGTCTGAATTGTTCTATGCGGTTACATAGCTGGACGTAGACACGTTTCTCTATGAGCTCTGCCAGGGTTGGGATGTTGGAAGTTGGGCAGAAGTTGTTTAGGTCAGTGTGATCTGCTGTAGGTTTTTTAAGAAGCGGTGTAACCTGTCCAGCCTTAAGACAGTCTGGGTTAGAGCCTTGAAGCAGTGAGGCATTGATTATCTTGGCCCATAGTGGGAATAAGAATGGTTTAATCTCATTGAAGAAATTTAATGGCAAAGGGTCACAGTAGTGGTTGGATGGCCTTGATGCTGTAAGAGTTTAGAAAATAGTGTTTTCATCCAAGATTTGCAATAATCTCCAAAAGGCATTGTTCTTGGGGGTATGAACTGGCGTGAACAAAAGACTGAGGAGGGTGGGGGCTGATAGGTGGTGAGATCGGCAGGAGCTCCTTTGCAATCAGAAGATCATATTCTATCTTTGTTGTCTTTTCAGTGAAGAAAGTGGAACAATCTTCGCAGTTTGGCTGTGGACATGATCCCAAAGGGGAGTCATTGAGTTGGCTATTTGATTGAAGGTTAACAATTTCAAACAATTTTTAGTTTGCTTAAGTTGGTTTCTGCAATAGTTATCTTTTGAGATTCTAATGCGTTTGTTATAGATGTTCCTTAATGATCTCATATGTTTGAGATGTTCAAGTGACAGCGAGGATCTCCACAATCTTTCCGCTAGTTTCAGATTTCTTCTTTCAGCGTTTGGACTACCATTGTACCGGGATTTGGAGACTTTGGAGGACATTCTTTTTAACTGTAAAGGGGCAATTGTGTCTAAAATACTTGTCCTGGGCCAGTTGTAGTGTTCAGTGAGGTCATGGGCATCGGACATAGACATATCTACGGAGGGAGGGGGGGTAAAATGATATTACTGAGGGTTGTCAGATCATCTAGGTTAATGTATCCCCGTGTTCTTTGCCAGTGGTTTTTATTTAGCTGCATTTTATTAGTACATCTAAGATGAATCTTCCTTTGGGTGTGTATTTCCTTCATTTTATGTGGACAATGGAGCTGTCTAGCACTCTTGTCTTCCTTGATGCGGGACTGCTCCCAGCCTGTCAGGCTCTCTAAGGTACTTACTACCTCCCGCCAAGCAACAATTCCCTCATTAAGGATGTATCTTAGAAAGCTAGGAGCAGGAGTACCATGGACACTACTGGGCCTTAGTGGAAGGAAGAAACAGGGGCACCCTTAACTTCTTGTAGAACTGTAAATTTCAGCCGTCATTGCTGTGCAGTCATCCTAGTGACAAATTGAAGCAACGAAAATGTACCCACCAAAGGTCTGATATTAAAAACATGAATCATTGAGATGCAGGGGGGCCCTCACGCTCCTAGGCTCAAATGCTATTGTACCCACTGCACTTTTGATTGCAGCAGCCCTAAGTGAAAACCTCAGAGCCCTGGGCCCAAGTCCCACTGCACCTGCTGCTCCGCTGTGCCACTGAACCTGCTGTTCCACTGTTCCACTGTTCCACTGCACCTGCTACTCTGCTGTGCCACTGCACCTGCTGCGCTATGCATAGTAACCAAACAAAAACATGTTTTGCTTTGTTGTACTTTTCAGCAGCTTTAACATCTCTGTGGCAAATCACCAGAAAACACCCACTGTTAGTGTATGCCGAACAGCGGTCCTGAAAACTGCTAGAAAACCGCAGGCTGGACTTAGGATGAGGTTTTTCATAAATTTAATGTTCTCACATGATATTCAAATGTAGGATCAGAAACATAGCATGAGTGGATCATGTGGGTTAACTTTGTGTTACACAGAAGCAATTTTAAATGAAGGTGCTAGTGTTTTCATTCTGTTAACACACTTATAGCAGTGCTTAGTTTGAGCCAGTGGTTTCCGGTGCTCTGCACCGGTACGTTATTCTCAACACCTGCTCTAATGACAACCTACCACATGGTGGTGCTGTCTATTAAATTTTGAATTTTAATAATTTATTATTCATTTAAAATGCACAATATCTGCCATCAATTATATTCTTATAGCTTTGGATGGCCTCGATTAGTCAGAATTGTCCCATTTGTAGAAGTGATAGGGTTATTAGTTATGTTGGTAGTGTGATTGTGAGCACGCAGGGGCAATGGGTGATGCAAATTGAAATTGAAATTCAAGCAGTTTATTGGCGTTGAGGATACACTTCCGTGGGAGAGGCAGCAGAAGGGCGCTAGTGTGGAAAGGCTTGTGTAAAAAAGAACGTCTTAAGAGCTTTCCGGAACTCAAGGTAGTTGCAGAACGCAAGCTGAAGATGCCTCCTGAAAAGGGCCCTGGCACTTAATGCTTTACACATTAAGCACTGACTTATAGCACTTAACCCCCCCCCCCCCAAAGTAACTTAAAGCTGCTATCATTGTGGAACTGTATGGGGAGGTAGTAGACATTTGAAGAATGGGAAGGTTTTGAGTAAATAAGATGCAAGGCAACATTCTTTAAATTAAAGAAGAGGTGGCGTTACATTAATAAACAGTGTCAAAACTGGAAAGGAAGGGCGAGCCAGCAAATTAATAACTCATTCATACATTAGATACCTCAGTGTTTATATTGTGTACACTATTCAGATTCTCATCTTACTCTCCCAATCGAGCCCTCCCTCCCTCCCACAGCTACTGCTATAGGGTGGGCATGGAGGGAGAATGCCATGAACGTTTGCACACCCTTAGAAATATACTGGTTTGAGAGTATTCATATTGTTTTCTTGGTCCATTTCTCCTGTGGGGAAGTCAGCGATTTACCCCTATCAATAGCAGGTTTAAATTCAATTCCGTGGTGGGAAAGGAAGGGACGCACCACCACAACAGGAGGGGGCTTAGAAGGTGTTTTTCTCTCTCTGCTACCAGAATGGATATCTTCCCATAGGGAGATAGAGGGACATTTTATAAAGTTTTTTTTTCAAATAAATAATATTTTGAAATAAAACAAAAATGAAAAATCATTTTTAAAAAGTAATGCTAACTACCTAGTAATCTTAAAGATTAATATACAAAACACTTCCTCCTAAAATGACCTTTGTATTAAACGGTAAGTTAATTTAAATATACTAATATATTTTTTAAATAATATTTTTGAACACCACTTTAAAAATCACATTCTCATATTTTTTGTTATTATTTAGTTTGTAGCTACCTTTGTTATAAGTTATGTTCTAATCAATGATAATACATTTTAGACTTTTTAAACTAAGTTAAAAGATTAATTTCTTTTGTCCTATATGTAAGTGTATTAATACATTAAGAAAATAATAAAACAATTTAGCAATAATTATACTTACTTATTACTGCAATTCATGTTTGTATATACATATATATTTAAATGGATGATTACTTTAATTGTTTACATTATTTACATATCAGAGTTTAGTCTTATAGCCTGCCTCCGTTGCTTTCTGAAGGAATGCGTGGGAGTACCAGTGGTTGCCTTTGTGAGGTGCTTATCATACTACAGGACTGGGCTGTAGTACATTTAAGCTTGTTTGTCACAAACAAAGTATTAAAATTATTAAAACTTATTAGGGTTGTAGTAGAAGTAGAAGTGTACTTTGCGAATAGCAATTATCCTACACTTAGGTGGGTGGGTGATTTGTATTAGCGTGTCCCTCTCTAAAACCCTCTTTAAATTTGCCCTAACCTGCCCTATTTTGAAGTATTTATTCCTCATTTTGCACCCACTGCTCCTAGGCCCTGCAACATTTAGGGCCTCATTAGGATCGTGGACGGACTTGCGTCCATCCACGACCCCAGAGCAGGAGGGAGCCTCCGCATGGCATGCGGAGTTCCCTCCTGTGCAATTAGGATGTGACCGCCAGGGTGTTTTAACATTGCGGCGGGTGCGGCTTCAAGCTGCGCCCGCGGCAATGTTAAAAATGCAGGTGTTGTATTTGTATGCAGAAAGAGGCAGGCACCGCGCGGTGCACAGGTACCCCCCATGTGCACCCCCCACACCCCCTTCACCTAGGGGGCCCGCAACGGGCCCCCGCAGTGAAGTTACACATGCTTTTCCACGGCGGAAAACCCGCCGCGGAAAAGCATCTGAAACAGGCCATCCTAATATGGAAGACGGTGTCTGACAGACACCGTCACCTTATTAGAGCTTTTCCACCGTGGTTGTAAGCCAGCCGCAGCGGAAAAGCTGCGGACGGAAACCAGGACCCACCAGCCATCCTAATGTGGCGGTGGGTCTTTGGTGGGTCCGCTGCGGTTTTTCCGCATCCTCCGTGCCCAGAGGATGCGGAAAAAACGCAATCCTAATGACCCCCTTAAGTATTAAATGATATACTTACATGTGCAGAGATCCCCAGCACCGAAGAGCAGATCTTCATACTATTAAGATGAGAGAAGCTGAGCTGGAGATCTATGGCTATCAGGTTGTGACTTGCATTTTGAACTATTTAGTAGCATTTTGTGTATCAAGCCCCTGATGCCTGCAGCAAGCAACATACGGAGAACAAGGTTTCATGAAATTGATGTTGTATATACATTGACAATAGGCCTTACCATAAATGCAATAAGATCACTCACCTCCTCTTTGACAGCAATCCTCTGAGTAGAACCGGAGATTGATTCCAACTGCTCTACTGAGGATATGACACTTTAGAACAAAGACATAAGGGAACAGCAAAATTTACACAGGATTCATGGACTGATGATTCATGTAAATTCTTTTGGTCAATGCTTTGTGCAAAGTTCGGCCTCCTACTTTAATTACCCCTTGTCTGCATAAATATTCTTTTAGGCAGGTTTGGAATATGATGCGGATGGCTGCGTATGGTGTTGTAAACATAATTTAAGATGTATGTCAGAAATGAAAAACAATGTAAATTTTATGTGTGCAACTATACATAAATTTAATAGTCAAAATATATTATCAATTAAAAAAATTATTCTGAATTTCGGAACCAGGCATGAGTGATGTATATCAGTATGCAGACACACCTGATAGATTTCTGTTGGCCCCAATGCTCATGGTTACAGCTGATGAGTCTAGCAAACCTGAGAAAACAGTTCTCCCGTGAGCTATTTCCCAGACAGGGTTAGTTTGTAGACATACCATCAGTCCTGCAAAGTCTCTGCCCGTTATTTGCAAATAAGTCCATCTTTGGCATCAGTACACACCGGCGGCATAATGTTGCATTGATTGTTACAGCAATAGTACATGCAAATATTAAAAAGCAAAATAACATGAAAATACCAAAATGTGTTTATGAACCCTACAAAGAAACCTGCCCCACTGTTCACAAAATTCGGAAAAATTAGCCATGCATAGCATTTAAGACGAACCACTGCTTTTCTGTGAGCTGCTATCAGGTGAACGTCCTGCAGATTGACTCCCTGCTCTACACTTTTTATTTAAAAGACAGTCTATTATAATGACTAACATAACGTAAATAAAAAGGTCTGAAGAGGTGGAGACTGTTTTGTGTAATGCCATGATATGAAATCCTCAAAAATATGTGTGGAGGACCATATGTGTATAGAGCACAATACAAGCAATAGGAGTTCAGTTTGCAACACACAATGACTACATAATAAAACATATTCAAAACATGACAAACATAGCAAATAGTACAAAGAACACATAATAGAATGGTGTCTTGTGGGGAAAAGGTCACAAGCTATAGGTCAAAGGTAAGGTCGCAAAGATCATTGTCACTGATGAAAATCTGTGATATTGTCCTTCTACCAAAGCATGAACATGCTAGGCCTAGGCTCCATAGCCACACCATATAATTGTCTTGACATGTCATTACTAAATTTGAACACATTGAGGAGTGGGGGCTTATCTAATGGAAACATGTGACTGCACATTTAAAGGTTCTAGGCATCATTGACCAAGTGGCTTCCATTGAAAATTTGCATTGTACCTAGTATGGTATGTGAGTCTTGAATGTGAGGTGATGACATCAGTACCACATTTGTCATATGTTTACATATTATATGGCAGGTCTTCATTAAGGTGTTAATCCCAAAAGTCATGATCAGTTTATAGGTGATCAAGTACCTCTATGCATTTTAAGTAAATGATACACATTGGACTATTAGAATGAGTGGCATATAAATAGGAAAATGAATCTTTTGTGATTGTTTATAGCCTCCTGTTAGTAAACAAGTCAATTTAAACTGTAGCTCTGGTATAGGATTGGTCTTCAACAACTGACAACATGATGGATCAGAGAATTACCCGAAAGGCTGCAGCTCATATGCTGCCCAGTCTGTTGTGACCACTTTGCCTTCTTGTCCTTGATTCTTTACTGCAATGGACAGGTTATACATTTTAATGACCTGATTGTTTTTGCCCCTGTTGGTTAAAGTAGTTGTTATTGTGTCCAGTGTATATATGGAAAATACCCACTACCCTTTGTCGGAGACGGGCCCATTTGTAGGCAGGCAAGGCAATGGGCATATGGTTCCGAAAGGACTATATAACAAGGTCATAATCATCGGGTTGAAGATGCTGCTGTGAAGGGGGGACCTGAAGAAAGAAATCCTAGTTGAACTCTGGCTAAAAGAATAAGAACGGATTGATGTTTCCGCCAACTTGAACCTGGTAGTCCCACTGCCACGGTCAGCTCATGGAAAAGCCAACTCATATTGCGGATGGTGGTGAAACTTTCCTGTACCACGCTATGGCAGCTGCTTTTCACCAAACGCACCCACAGTGGTCTGCGATATGGGGTATGCTGGCGGTGCCGGCAGTTAAGCCACGGTTTTTCCAAATGCAATCTGCACAACTTGTAATAAGGCAGTCGGACAGCCGAGCTTGCGGCGTTCAGACCACATGTATCAAACTCGTAATAGGGCCCTAAAAATCCATTTATGATTTTGCCCATTATTTGTATACTGTTCCTTCATGGCAAACTGCTTGTTTTTAATTCAGTGAGTTTCCTGATACATCTGCTTTTTATTACTTCTGTATTGTACCTTTGAATTTTGTAATAAACTTTCATGGTTTTCTAATTTCTAATCTCTTACTCCCTTTTTCACAAGGTCCTTTCTTATTGATTATATTTTGAAATGGTGTTTTGAATGTTGCCTCTAAAGAGACTTTAAAGTTAACACCCTCATCGAACCACCCAAAAGTTTGGGTGGGCCACTGAAATGCAGATCAAGGCCCTGCGCACCCACACTTAGAAGTCTGGATCTTAAGGTCTGGAATAATACTGTGGAAGCAGGGCCCTGTCCCCGTTCTCAAATATATCCAAACTAAACCTCCTTCATCTAAAAGCCTTTCTTGAAAAAGAACGATGATGGATTCAACCCAGATCTGCGACTGGGGGTGAGTGTCTGAAAAGTTTCAGCATTCCGTCCATCATCTCCTTGTGTTTGCCAAACCTCCTTGCCTGTTTTGTGGAACTCATAAATATGAACAGTAGTTAGAGCCATTAAAGTTGTTTCTATCCAAGATAAGAAGCACTGTACACTCTTCAATTTGCCTTATTGCCTTTGTGATCTCTCTTTATTTCGGTTCTACCTTCCATCTGGTGGGTCAATCATATCAGGTCTGCTTCCACAAACAGTGAAGAAATTTTGAGATACAGCAACTGAACTTTGGGTCTTGAACCAAGGCTTATTATTTAAGCAGGATCAGTAGTGAGGCAGATCTTTGAGTAAAGGACTACAAATAGCGTAAGAACAGAACCCTCTTCTCACTTGATGGAACATCCCTCCAGATGATCCAGTGACCGTCAGTGTAGAGAAACTAGTGTGGTCTTTGTAAGAGGAGCACCCCGGTATGCGCTAAGCAAGGCATAGGGCCACAGGTAGCCAAGCCGCTAAATATTTTGTTAATTCCTGTTTTCTACATGGCAAAGAATTTTACCCATGCATGAATTACTGTGTTCAGTGCACAACTGTGCATTGTGGATTTCCAGCACCTTTCTGTCATGGCACAATTTTTGTCTCTTCTGTTTTTTCTACAGGGAATTTATTTTCTCCAATGCCTCAATCCCTTCCTCTAAATACCAATGAAGTTTGTGAGTCCTTCATTTCCATTTCTCACTAGGAGTTAATTACTCTCTGACAATATTTAAAGTGGGAAGGGACCGTGTTGGAAATTGAGCTCATAACATTTATATGTATAATCTACTCTGGGGTGGCCAGTGCCCATTCCTTAAGTAGGGTTTACCAGGCTCTATATCGCCCATTTTTAGTTAATACTGTGCATGCAAGTAATTCGGGCAATTTTTGGGAAATCGTTGCACCCTTTAATCAAGTCGTTTGCATTTAAACAGAGAAATGACTTTCTGATTGAAAAGTTTCAACCAAAGCCTCAGTTAACATCATAACCACGTGAAAGAGGAGGACAGCAACCATTTCCTGGCAGGGCCTCCTACTACTCTCCTGGGGCCTGCTATAACTCTCATGGTGCTTTTCATCTGCCTTGCAGCCGAACAGAATATATATCTAAAACAGAATTAGGTGAAGGCTTTATGATCACTTAAAGACTGCTGTGCTAATAGACAGCAGATGTGCATTTAAAGATAACATCAATTGCCACGCAGGTATTTGCATGATTTAGGATGCCAAGATTTCTGCACTCCTGGGATTAATGAAGTTTCGTTTCTGAGTAAAGCAATGACTTTGCAAACTTTGGGGAATGTGACAGGATCTATTAAGTAAAACCATCAATACAAACTAAAACAAATTAAAATAAGTGTACGACTGACTACCCTAAAAAGTATTGTCAAAAAATATTGGTTGACCATAATATCTTGGTCAAATATTGTGATAAAAAATATACAAGATAAGTACTTTTTTTTTTTACAATACTATAGTAGTTAAAATATAGTTTGATAAAATATTGTTTTTTAATTGTGATGTAATATATTACGCTTTAATTTGATTATTTATGAAATTTATTTTTAATTATTTTCTCATTATATTGTAGTATTTATTTCATATTATGGGTGTCAATGCTTCTAAGGTATGAATTTAAATTGATTAATTTAATATTTTTGTTATTTATTTAATTATTTAATTGATTTGTAAATTGATGATTTAATGAATTTAATTGTTGTTATTTAATTGTTCACATATTTAATACCATTTCAATTGTTTATTAAACTGTAATTTCTGGTGGGGGGTTTATTGCAGGTTTTAGTGGCTAGTGTCTTACTGATTTATTAATTAATTTAATTTGATTACATGTTTAATTTTTATTTTTTGTTTACATAGTCAATATTAAATTAATCAATACATCTTAATTTTGAGTTGTCAGGTTTTTTTCATTGATGGGGTGAGTAGTATTTAAGTAAAGTGCATTTGAAATTGGTATTAATTGATTAATGTACTATTTATGTTACTTTTATTTTTATCTCTCTATATTTTTAATTATTTTATTTTCAATTTATAAAAATGTTTTATACATAATTTGGTAGTTTCATTATACATATTTTTGTGAAGTTTTTATTTTATTTATTTTTCATGGATAGTGTTGTGTATTGGGCTTTTGGTTGGCATTATTGCTTGTAAAATATTTGGTAATGATTGTTACTTGTTTAGGGCCTGATTATGGTGTCAGTCGGAGGTGCCTCAGACGACATCTGCGGTTTCGGAACCGGTCAACATTGGGTCTGCGCGATGGTCGGAAACCGCAATTACATTGCAGTCGCAGACTCCCATTTCGCTATGGGAGCTTCTGCAACGGTCAGAAATCGGATCCTGCACAAGCTCCCATAGAGAAATGGGAGTTACTGTAAATCCCTGCCACGTGTTGTAGGCTCAACAACCGTAGGGCGCGGAGGGAAGGAGGCCCTGCCAAAGTCGCTTTCTGACAGGATTTCCATGTCTGAAAGACCGACAACTACTTAAAAGATAGGTCTGAAAGTATGACTGTTGGACCTATTCTCAACGAATCAACTAACAAACTAGTCTCATCAGATGAAGATATTGCCGAGGTTTTTCATGATTATTATCAATCTCTTTATTCTGATGATACATTCCCCAGCACTCAAAATGTAAACACTTTTTTCTCAGGACTCCCTTCACCACCATCTCTTCCTGATGAGGTTGACGCATTAGAGAAAGATATTACTCTTCAGGAAGTAATCAATGCTATCCAATCTTTGAAAGAATCGAAGGCACCAGGCCCTGACGGATTACCTGTAGAATTTTATTATACCTTTCACTCCATTTTTGCCCCCAAACTCTACAACTTTTTAACTCCTTTATTGCTGATGCTAGAGCCTCTGGGCCGTTTATGGATGCCCTGATTGTTATAATTCCTAAACCTGATAAGGGTCATTCTTACTGTAAAAATTACCGCCCTATATCATTAATCAATTATGACTGTAAAATTTTTGCCAAGATTCTTGCGTCCCGCCTTGACACCATCATTCCTCTTTTGATCAAAACTGATTAAGTTGGATTTGTGAAAGACAGATTAGTTTCTGATAATGCTTGGATGTTCACTAATATTATTTCCTAAGGCAAAAAATATAAGGATCCCCTTGCAGCCCTATTTTTAGATGCTGAAAAAGCATTCGACCGTATTAATTGGCAATTCATGTTTCAAACTCTCCAATGGTTTGGTTTTGGACCCTCTTTTATTTCTTATATTAAACTTTTGTATTCTTGACATCGTGCCAGTATTTTTGATAACAACTATTTCTCCAAATGTTTTTCTTTATCTAGAGGTACAAGGCAAGGATGCCCTCTTTCTCCTTTATTATTTTATTTAATGCCTTGAACCATGCTTAGAGCGTATTCGGACTAACTCTTAGATTACTGGCTTTACATTTACCTCTGTTGAATCTAAAATATCTGCTTATGCAGATGATATCCTGATTCATATGTCCAATCCCGTTGACTCCCTTCCGCATTTTATGAATGAAGTCCAACTTTATTCCTCTATTTCGGGTTATAAACTTAATCTAACAGAAACAGAAGTTCTACCCTAAATTCTATGTGCTATCAATTTATGTTTAGTGATACTAATTTTGCTTGGTGCCACTCCAAAATTAAAAATCTTGGCATCTGGTTCTCATCAACCCTAACTGATACTATTAAATTCACATTTTACGCATGCTCCTCGTGTGTTATATACAGTGTCTATACTTCCTATTAAAATCTCTAATGTATATTTCTCTCGATTAAACTCTATCTGTACAAAATTCTTGTGGAATAATAAACACCCACGTATTGCTCTAAACAAACTTATTCAACCTAAAAATAAAGGTGGGGTACGCTTTCCTAACTTTAAAGCCTATCACTCAGCCTTTTTGATTAAACAATCTTTTTCATTAGCTTATGATTTTTTGTATTGTCCTGTTCCCAGATGGATCCTTTTTGAATGCTCATTATTAAAAGATTTTTCTTTTCAACATGTTAATTTTATGTCAAATTGTACCTTTTTGTCCAAAAACCCGGTTTTGAAATACTCCCAAACCATACTCTATAATATATTTTCTAAGGATATGACTCCTCTTCAATGTTTTTTATACTCTATTGTATGGTATAATACATTTCTCAAATATAAAGTCAAATCTTTTTACTACAAATATTGGAAGGAAAAGGATATCACTTTTGTTTATCAATTTCTCCATATTTATTCCATTATCCCCTTTCATGAACTGCAAACACGTTATCAGTTACCTGACTCCTTTTTCAAAAACTTCAATGCAATACAATCTCATTTAGCTTTTTTTGCACTCCTACCTGACTCGCCATCTTTAACCCCTTCTACTCGTTTGTATCCTTTATTTTCAACCCATAGACCTAAAGCTGCCCTTGTATATAAGTTATTGTTATCTAATGTTACTGATTGTTCTAAATCCAATATTGAGATTGCATGGGAAAATGATCTGTCCGTTTCTTTCCCTGTTATAACCTGGGAGAAACTGTGGTCCAAGTTATTTAAAGTTTCTGCCGCTGCTCGTATAACTCAATCTTTATATTTTATTTATCATAAAGCTATTGCTACCCCTGCTAGCATTTGTAAGTTTTCACCAACCTCTTCTCCATTTTGTTGGTCATGTTCTAGTGAAATGGGCACGTTAAAACATCAACTTTATGAGTGTTCTTCTGTTTCATCTTTTTGGAATTCAATTTGGAATGTTTGCATGTCAATATTTAACTTCAATGCTACTTTATCACTATTTCATGTTAGTTAGGATCTTTATCACCTGATGTGGATATTGCATCCTCTGTTTCTAGACTATTCGACCTTTTTATTGCTTTAGCTTTTAAGGTAATTTTATCATCCTAGAAAGACAATTCCAAATTATCGTTACTCACTTGGTGGAATATTATATGTGATGAACACAGAATTGCTACTGTTTCTTCTTCTTCTGTTTCTCAAAAAATCAAATCTGATATTCTTTAGCTTCCCTTTACTATTTATCTTTCTTCCAACCCTTCTATATGCTAACTCTTTTTCTTTCTTTTACTGTATATTATCCTATATCATTTTAGTACTTCCTTTCATCTCTTTCTTTCTTCCTCTTTACTTCTTTCCTTTTCTTTCTCTTTCTCTTTCCTGCTTTCCTTTCTCTTTTATCTCTTTCTAATCCCAATTTTGCTATTTTTTCATATGTTATTTGCCTGATTGTTTTATTTTACTTATGTTAAATGTGTTTAATTATGGCTTTTGTTCTTCTTTCATCATTATCATTTCCATTTTCTTTGTTATCTTATGTATTTAAACAAAAAAAGACGAGACAACAATGGTGTGAGAAGACAGCCCTGTTTCAGGCAGTTTGTTTTTGTGGGGATGACAGATAATAACCCCTTGTCCCCCCATCAACAGTTGGCACCAGGTGGCTGAGTGCAGTGCAATGATTAGCATAACAGAGTCCCAGAAATACCAAGACCATGCTATTTTCTCCACAGTGTGGGACAGATGACTTTGTTGAATGCTTAGATAAATCAATAAAAGCTGCATATATCAAAGAACCTCTAGTTTTCACATATGTATCTGTTAGAAATTGAAGAGCAGAAAAAAAAAACCATATTGCTCTAATGGAATAATCATTTTCATCTCCACCCAGGAGTGTAAATGCTCCAAAATGCTTTTTGAAAACATTTCTACTAGGGCAATTTGCCTATAGTTGTTTGGCAAATACAGGATCCCTTTTCTTGCAACAGAACCATAACAATCTCTAACTAGGATGCTGGAACAATAGCGAGAATAACAATGTTCAAAAATGGGAGCCAAGAATTTTGTCCAGAATTCGTTTTTTTTTCTTTTTATAATAGATATTGGGACTTTATCTGGACCTGCATCACCTGAACAGCTCATTGATCAAATGAAGTCCTCGATCTACTCCACCTCGGGAAAAGGCATAAGTTACTGTCTCTATATTTGAACTGCGATCAATGTATTCTATATGCAGATCCTTCTTATCATTAGCTGCATATAATTATTTAGCTGCTCCAGTGCTCTTCCTTATTAGGGATGGGGAGTGAGCACGCTCTCGTCCCACAGCATTTGGAAATGATCTCTCAATCAACCCTCATGTCCTTATGGACATGAGGACTCAATCCATTGAGGACTCTGTGCTCAATCCATTTGTGGTCAAACACATGTTTTATCAGCCCCTCCGTTAGTCGTCTTGTTCTCTCCTTTATGAGAGTTATTAGTTTCCCTCTTTCAGCCACAAAAAAGATAAGTTGAGTTCTAATTGACCTATATTTCTTTATTTAGGGCTGAGAGTGGTTGTTTTGGGAATTTATAATGAGTGAATTTCTCTCTTTGACATGCCCGACTTACAAACTCATTAATTGACTGAGAGTACTGAAGAGTACATCCAAATTCCAAAATTCCCTACTACTAATAATCTTTCCAATAACCCTTTTATTTTTTTGAGCATAACTGGCATCTAGCGGGTTCTACCTGATAACTTCTCAGAGCTTGTTGTGTTCCCATTAAGCTTCCATGAACCCACCATCAGCGAGCAAAACTCTATCAAAAAAGAGAGATCTTTATAATCACTGATGGTGATGTCACTAACATTAATTTCCAGAATAGTATTAAAAACCGAATAAGAGGCTATGAGATAGTCAACTATAGAGCAAATGGTAGTAAGTATGATTTCTCTCTGCTACCTATTCTCCTTTGTCTACCTATACCCATGTAAAGCGCTCTGATACCCTCCGGGGTCATGTCCGCGGTATACAAAACTTTTTTAAATTAAAAAAATATATATACATATATATATATGTATATGTATATATATATATGTGTATATATTATTCTAACTAGTACTATTTTCACTGACTCAGAAATCAGCATCTTGTCTAAAGGATTGTCGTACAGCCCACCCAGCAGTTTCAATTACGTAAACACAAGAATAGATCTTTTTAAATTCACACGTAAATTGAAACTCAAAAAGCATTTTGCCAACAGTAAATCTCGGGGGACTGGTAAAAGGCCTGGGACTGAGTCCGCTATTCAGGGTCTGGTAGTGAATGATATTCCTCTGATGCAGGACCTGGCGGTTTTGCGAGCGGAAGCTCCGAACACTCAGAACACTCAGGGGGAGGTGAACACGCAAACCAGTGGCCTAAGCAACCTCAAGCCACGATCCACCTTTACCCCTGTAACTCCATACGACAATATTGATATCTTTCAGGATGCTGTAGTTAAACAAATGAAGGCTTTGCATGTGAAAACATTGAAATCCAACTATGGTAAACATCATGGTAACAGCGAGTACCAGAAACTAATCAGCAAAATAAAATCGGATGGAAACATGATTGTCAGACAATCTGACAAGGGGGGCAACATCGTGCTCTGGCCCAGATCATTATATCTGGAGGAAGCCTACCTCCAGCTCAATGACCCGAACTGCTATAGACACTGTGACATCAATGCACTCAGGAAAGCACAATCAGATTTCCACTCTCTCCTGATGGGATGGCGATCCAGTGGACTTATCAGCATGGATGAGCTAAAGTGCTTAAAGAATGATCACCCTGTAACCCCTGTGCTGTACCTGATTCCGAAGGTGCACAAGAATGCGATTAAGCCGCCAGGTAGACCCATCATATCGGCGTGCGGGGGTCTGCTGGAAAAAGCCACCACTTACATTGACTTGTTCCTCCAAGAGCATGTATTGGCACTTGATTCATACATTCAAGATTCAAGTGACCTGATGAGGAAATTGAATGAACTTGAGTGGAAAAATGATTTTTGGTTGATTACCCTAGATGTGTCATCCTTGTACACAAGTATAGTACATGCAGATGGGTTAAGGGCTGTTGAGTTCTTTTTGGGCAGGCGACCTATAGAATTAGTCGAGCACAACAAAATGTTGCTCGCCATGATTGGTTTCTGTTTGCACCATAATTACTTCATGTTCCTGAATCGACATTACCAACAAGTCAGGGGGGTTGCCATGGGGGCCTGTTTCTCTCCCAGTTACGCCTGTCTCCACATGGGGTACTGGGAGAGACAGGTCCTCAATGGTATTCACCATGACATCTGTACTCGTCATATCATCCGATGGTACAGATACATCGATGATATTCTGATGATTTGGCGTGGAACCTATGAAGAGGCTGTTAGTTTCATTGATGTTTTGAATACCAACTCATTCAATTTGTCCTTCACATCTCATATAAGTCAGCAGTTAGCACACTTTCTTGATGTCACATTGGAGGCCAGTCAAGGCAGGCTAGAAACCAGGCTTTACAGGAAGCCTACAGCGGGCAATACTATTTTGCATGCGGGAAGTCATCACCCCCCACATTTGATTCGGAGCATCCCCTACGGGGAGATGCTTAGAATCCGGCGGGTGTGTAGTACGGACTCCCACTGCACAAATGAACAAGCCGCTAGCAAACAAAGGTTTCTAGCCAGGGGCTATAGTGAAAATCTGATTGATACAGCCATCAGAAAAGCTAATGGCCTGTCCCGTAATGAGGCACTGATCCACAAGAAAGTACAGAAAAATATCACAGCCAGTATTGAACAACCAGTCAGACTTATTTGGACCTACAGTTGTCAGCATGGGGCACTTAGGAAGATCATTAACCAACACTGGAATCTGATTAAATTAGATCCAGTTATTGGTGAACACATGCCTAATAGACCAGCGATTACCTACAGGAAGGCGTTCTCCCTACAGGATGCACTAGTCAAATCTAGTCCTGAGGTAATACCCCCCAAAAACTGGCTAGCTGCCAGTCGAGGGTTTAGGAAGTGTTCCAGCTGCAAAGCTTGCTCTCAAGGGCTCAACAAGACCGAGTTCTTGACGGCATTTTCTACAGTGCCTCGTAAGATCAACAAGCAACTCACGTGCAAGTCAGAGTATGTGGTGTATGTGCTGGAGTGCCCCTGTGGCCTGCAGTATATTGGTAGTACCAAATTGCAGGTCCACAAAAGGGTGCTCCAGCATATCAGGGCAATTAACACAAATGACGCCACTTACCCTGTAGCTCGGCATTTGAAGGAGTTCCATGATAACAACAGTGGTCTCCTTAAATACTACGCTATTGACTCTGTGGGCCCGCTGAGGAGAGGTGGTAACCGGGATGGGATCTTAAGGGCACTTGAGACCAGATACATCCTGGAGATGGACAGTAAAAGTCCGAATGGTCTGAACTCCACGGAGGACTTTTACACTTGTTTGTAGGGCCAATAACATCTAAGGGGCTCCCAAAACCCTCTCGCCACCCTCCCAGATGAATTACTACTGGCTGTAATAGATGTAACCTGTCATAACCATCAAAAGGTGTTTAAAGTTGATTAGATATGACTATGTAAGATAAGAGATACCAGGTTATACAATCAACGTTGATAAATGTAGTTGCTAAGTATCCTCAGTATAGTTGTGTAACTATATATAATCCTAGAACTTCAGAAAAGTTTGGTTTTAATTGCACTTGTTCATATTAGCACTTTCAACGGCGATGTTTTGGTTTAGATTTTTTGTAAACATCGAAAAGTGGGCCATGCAGGGGATTGTTTAAAATGCATACATGCTTGTGCCATCTTTATCCGACTATCGCACTACTACAAAACAGTGATTTAGTTTGACGGTAGTAGTTTGGAGTATTTATACTGTATATAGGTGTATATATATGAAATTCTGTGTATATATTTTATAATAGGTTCGGGGGACCTTTAGGTATTCTGTGCATTAGCATCTATTGAATTTAAGGCATTTATGCCGTCAGCTTTTAGATCATTACAAAAAACACAATTTGATGGACAGAATGTAGATCAATGTCTTACATTCACCCCAGTACAAGGATCTGGGCCTAAATCCATCGTTTTTTGCACTCCACACCACCCTGGGTTAGATAATGGCTTTATGCAAATCAGCTCTGACCCTGTGCCCCATGGGAACAGTCCAGTCCGAACTACACTTCCATATCTTTCCCAGACCGGAATCAAGCATCCGAGGACCGGACCGGTTTCGAGGTAACACCTCTCATCAGCCCGGCTAGCTTGACTCCAGTGGTGTGGAGGCTCTTTAGATAGCAACTCTTAATTTACTTGCTTGTTGAGGTTGTTCTTTTGCACATTTTGTAAATATATGAAATGTTTGTCATACATTGTGAATACCCCGTCTACCCTCAGGATAGCAACAATAATTTTTGCGAATTATCGGACAATGTAAATGTATTTAGACAGTTATTTTTACGAAAGGCACTTTGTAAATATATTCGTTTTCCCCGTTTTGCAATTGCAAGGAAATGTGTATTATCATGTTTAACACTCCCACTGATTAAGCTGTAACCAATAAGATGTTTCCGCTGTTGATGCATGAGCACTTTAAATTTCACGCAACTCTCTCAGTGCGTTATGTGACCAAGGCCTCTGTGCAGGCCGAAACGTTATGCTGGCGTGGTGTGCTGAGAAATAAAAAACTCACCTGCACTCTGGGTCTTCCGTGTTCTTTCTGGTCGATGGCCAAGGATTGAAGGTCTGTCACAGCAAGGGTGCAAGTGCGGAAATATATATATATATATATATATATATATATATATATATATATATATATATATATATATATATATATTACCTACTGGCTATCGCCAGTAGGTATATATAGTTAGGATTTTTTCCCTATGGCATTTTTGAAAATTCTATGTCTAATAACTTTGGCGTTTGTGGACGGAATCGGCTGAAATTTTCAGGAAAATGGCACATTTTGTTTCTGAGCAGCCCTTGAAAATTTGGGGGGGTTTTGTCGAGGGGGGGCCGAGAAAAAAGGGGGGTCCCAAAACGCGTTTTTCCCATGTTAATTTCCATAGGGCGGTTGGACTCACTTTTAGCTCGAACGGCTGAATGGATTTGCACGAAACTTGGCAAAATTGTAGGGACTGTTAGCCCGATGTGCCTTTGCTAGGTCTCAATATATGTGCTCCAGTAGTTTTTGAGAAATTAACGTTCAAAACAAGATATATATCTGTAACAGCGCTCTGGGCAGCGATCCGGTCCGCTTACTTTTCGCGAAACGGAACTTTGCGCGCAGAAAGCTGATTGGCTCTCCGGTGTCTGTCAACATTCTAAACAGTCCGGAGCGGCCGCCATCTTATCTCTCGGTAGGATCGAGAGAGAAGAAGAGGTGAAAAACGAAGGGGGAATTTATTGAAAGGGGGCAACGTATACCCCTCTTGACCCCCTAGGAATGTTGTTGGGGTTATTAAAGGGTCCCGTGGGGAAAATTAAAAAAAAAAAGATTTTTCACGGTAGAAGCGCTTCACGGGCCGCGAACTGGGCCGCAAACTGGTAGCGAAACGGGAATTCGCCATTTTGTGCTTCGTTAATTAAATTACTAGGTATAAGGGGGTGCGGGAGACGTATCCTAATCCCCTATGTTTCCTGAGGGTGGCTGAGGAGGCTCATATATGTTGATACATCTCTTCCAGCGGCTGCGTCATCTTGCCTTTTTTCCAATGCCACAATTTTGTCGTGCACGGCAGCCATTTTAGATGCCAGGCTGGTCCCAGGCTATCACCTACCCCTGCGGATGTAGTTTATGGCCCCAGCTGTAGAGAATCCAGACATGCCAACCCTCCCGATTCAGGCGTGAGACTACTGATTTCAGTGCTAGTCTCCCGCCTCCCGATTTCTGCAAGCAAAAACCCGGGGGCATATTACGAACAACTAGCGATAATTTTTGTCTCTAACTTGTTTAGAGACAAAAATTATCGCCGCACATCAGCGATTTTTATCGCAGATAAACTTTGCTATTATCGCAGAAAAGTCAGGGATATTCATGTATTATCGAGCAAATGCTCTTAGCCATGTTATCCACCTCCCATTGGATAACATGGCTAAGAACTGCTCAGGGCAGGTGTTAGCTTTTGGAGATATTCGCGTTTAGCGCGAATATCTCCAAAAGTTGGTAATAGGAGATAGCGATGTTAGCGACTGTTTCCAGTCGCTAACATCTTGGCACGCCCACTTTGCATGTCATTAGTGATAAGTATCACTGACATGCAAAGCGGGGCCCAAGATGGTCGCTATCTCCTTTTAGCTGTCACTAACTGGTGTTAGCGACAGCTTGGTAATAGGGAGATAATTTTATCTCCGCTTTCATGGCTTTTAAAGCCAAAAAAGCGGAGATAAACCCCCTTGATAATATGCCCCACGATTCCTCGGGGGTTTCAGCTGATAGGGCTTGGTATTGTGTTACGTGGTAATTTTTCCAGGAAACGTCAGAGGGTCGATGCAGGTGTTCTAGAAGAGGTGATAAACCATTTAAGCCTCATGAACAAGCGCATGGTCTTTTAAAGATTTGTGAAGTACTCGGGGCGGCGGTGTGTGTGTGCCCTCTTTCAGGAGCGGGCGGGGGGGCACTGCCAGCAACTTGCCAGGTCAGGTAGTGTTCAACACGTGCATCACCCTTTCTCTGCCTGCTATTGCGCTCCATGCTTCGGAAAGGTAAGAAAAAGAACGTGCATTTGAGTTTGAAATGTCCGATCCTGTAGCAGTACACTTGCAAAGCCCACACATGACAATAACCCGATTCAAGGCCCCATTCACCCGATTTAAAAAAAATTTATAACACTCCAACAAAGTAACATTATAAAACTTTATTAACTTTTAAATATAATGAACGGAACAAAAACTGTAAAAACATTTAAACATTTTTCACCCAAAAAAGCAACAATGGTCAGAAGCTGTCTTTTGTGCGAATAGTCCCAAGGCAGCACAACGTGCAGAGATCTGGACGGCACCCAGGTGATGTCGCCTGGGTGCCGCACTGGTTTTTGGGATCCTACAATGCTGCTCTGAAAATTGGCGTGGGGCGTCCCGGGTGGTGCGGGGGGAGGCCTCGTCAGTAGCGGTCTGTTGTGCGAATAGTCCCAAGGCAGCAGAACGCGCTGAGATGTTGATGGCACCCAGGTGATGTCCAGTAAACTGCCGCACTGGTTTTGGTATCCTACAATGCTGCTCCGAAAATTGGCGTGCGGCGGCCCAGGGGGGGGGGGCGTGGGGGAGGCGGCGTGAACGGGCCTCCCCAGGTGGCGGCCATCCAGCTGAGTTGCGCCCGCTCTTGCGGCTACAGCGTCTCGCTCACCATGTTGTTGAGTTGCTCCCACTCTTGCAGTGCAGCGATAGGCGGCTGCAACATGACTCTTAAAATGGCGGACGGCTCTTCGGTTTTGGGCCTGGTCCACTGAAATGGCCCTGCGACACCTTGGAACTCGGACGCTTGCCTGCTAGGGCTTGGGCTCCATTCTCGAAAAGCGTCCCCTCAGCCGTGAAGATTCTACAAAAGTCTTGGGGGCCCCCGACTCCCGCAGGCTTCCGGTGGGGAGCGGCTGCCATGATTGCTCGTGGAATGACCACGACGGAGCCACGAGATGGTGGTGCTCTCATGCTGACGCAAGCTTCAGTCTGAATGATCCAGAAACAAGGTGGGGCTTTCATCGTTTGGGAAAAAAAAATGTTCTAAACCAATGAAAAGTGTTATTTTTAGGTCATATGACCAAACCTTCCATCTTTAGGAAACCAAAAGTAAAATGAACCAATGAAAAGTTTTATAAACAAGTCACATGACCTGTTCTGCGGCATAGGGCTACAAAAAGCGTAGAAAATCCGTTGGCACGTGAGGCGGCGTCAGTAGCGGACCGATGTGCGAATAGGCCGAAGGCAGCACAACGCGTCGAGATCCGGATGGCACCGAGGTGGTGTCCAGCAAATTGCCGCACTGGTGTGGCCATCCTACAATGCTGCGCCGAAAGACGGCGTGTCCAGCTGAGTTGCGGTCACTCTTGCGGTACAGTGACTCGAACGCGCCGAGATCCGGATGGCACCGAGGTGGTGTCCAGCAAATTGCCGCACTGGTGTGGCTATCCTACAATGCTGCGCCGAAAGACGGCGTGTCCAGCTGAGTTCCGGTCACTTTTGCGGTACAGTGACTCGAACGCGCCGAGATCCGGATGGCACCGAGGTGGTGTCCAGCAAATTGCCGCACTGGTGTGGCCATCCTACAATGCTGCGCCGAAAGACGGCGTGTCCAGCTGAGTTGCGGTCACTCTTGCGGTACAGTGAGTCGAACGTGCCGAGATCCGGATGGCACCGAGGTTGTGTCCAGCAAGTTGCCGCACTGGTGTGGCCATCCTACAATGCTGCGCCGAAAGTCAAATGAAATCAAGTGAGAGGCCTAATTTCACTTGTGTGTGTTGTCGACGCACTTATTATAAGAATCAAACTAAGTTGAAGACTGTCTGAAGCTTATTTGCACCTGCTGCAGGTTCACTATTGCCCTGGTGTGGCCAAAGGTCGCATATGACATAGGCGGCCGGCTCCCGAGGTCCGGCGGAACTTTTTTCCTTTTCCTTTCTGCTTCTTTTCCTACAATCCGTTTCATCTGAAGACACGACCAGGTCCCTGAATGTGTGCAGGGGGACGCTATTGATTGAATGAAAATGGCGGCTTGACACAAAGCTGACTCAAGCGTTGCTGTTGATGCTATACAGACAAAAATTGGTTTTCAGTTTGTACATTCTTCAGGATTTTTTTTTCTATTCAAGTCTGATTGAGAGTTTGTAGAAAAATGGCTTCAGATTTTCCACATACTACTCTTCAACATTCTTCCTAAATGTAACAATGTGAAACTCACTAGGAGAACGGCTGTTTCTGTTTCCTTTCAAAATGCTGCCAAAAATATTTTCTGAATGGAAGACACCATCTTGTAGCATAAAGGGCCGAAAGGGGTTCTGGTCTGGCCGATGGTTGGTGGAGACATTTTGACTATATCTTGGACCTGCCCGGCCTCGCCCAAAATGGCGCCGGTATAAATGGGACTCGTAACTCCTTGCCCGCAAATGTATATCTAGAAAATGTTATTGTAAGTGGCCCTGTCGTATTTTAATTACAAAATGTACGTTCACCGATTCCGCAACTGTTAGACACCTTTGTTCTTGCAACCTAATGGCCCGCTCGTTACGTTCCTCTACAGTGTAAATGTCTCCTCATCATATACGATTTCAGTTTGCTCCGTGGCCGGCCCACGTGGTTATAGGCCCGTATTTGTATACTGACATTTTCACAATAAAGGTTTTTAAAACAAAACACGGTAGTAGTATTTACATTGGTAAAGTTTTTACTTTTAGTCACTGTTTTCGAATCAGTAAAAGGCAAGTGAAATAAAGCAGTCCAATTACATGACGGATAAAAGGTATAATACGTAGGAACGCAGTAAAGATAAATGGTCAAGGGCAGTTGTGTTTTCCACTCCTGCAACATAAAGTGATCGATAAGAATCTGATAATCAGACGTATCGGCGACTAAGACAGCAGGCCGAGTCTCTTTTACTCAACGGCTCCGTCATGGAACGAAGAAACGCCCTTTTTCTCGAAAAAGGAATATATTTTACTTGCAGGACAGTTGTAAATTTTCCGGGAAAGTACATTAGCCTGGAATATTATAACATATGTTTTAAAAAAAATAATGTTCGAAAACAATAAAAAGCGTAATTTTTAGGTCATATGACCAAGCTTTTCATCATTAAAATAACAAAAGTAAAATGAACCAATGAAAAGTTTTATTAACAAGTCACATGACCTGTTATGCTTACGTTACGCGCTGCGCGCCGCGCCTCGGATCACTTCCGGGTGCGCTAACGCGGCGTGTCATATAACGCATTACGCGACAACGTAGGTCAAGAATATAGTCAAAATGTCTCCACCAACCAGCGTTCGGAACACAACCCCTTTCAGTAGTCCAAAAAGTTCTGTTAAATGACAACAGAGGGGACAGGCAACAAGAACCATCAGTCAAAGAGGGGAGGGCAAGTTCTTCTCTTCCGGGTCATGTTGGGGCGCTACCGGAACTGATCGAATTGGTAGTCTACAGTGTTTCTGGATGTTTCAGACTAAAGCTGGCGTCAGCATGAGAGCACTTCCATCTCGTAGCTCCGTCGTGGCCATTCCACGAGCAGACATGGCAGCCGCTCCCCACCAGAAGCCTGCGGGAGTCGGAGGCCCCCAAGATTTTTGTAGAATCTTCACAGCTGAGGGGACGCTTTCGAGAATGGGACCCAAGCCCTAGCAGACAAGCGTCCGAGTTCAAAGGTGTCCCAGGGCCATTTTAGTGGACCAGGCCCAAAACCGAAGAGCCGGCCGCCATTTTGAGAGTCCTGTGGCAGCCGCCTATCGCTGCACCGCAAGAGCGGGAGCAACTCAACTACATGATGAGCGAGACGCTGTAGTCGCAAGAGCGGGCGGTAAACAGCTGAATGGCGGAAGAGGCACAGTGTAGCAAAAGCGGGCGGAATGGCAACTGAAACGGTAAAGGGGCGCCCCACTACAGCTTGTCTTCAGGTCAAACGGATTGTGGGACAAGGTCCAGAATTGAAGAGTCATCAAAAGGCAAAAAGTTCCGCCGGACCCCGGGAGCCGGCCGCCTATGTCGGGGGCGATCTCAGGCTATACCAGTGCTATAAGACTTGGGGAGGGTGTCGGAGCCAAGCGTCTTCTCCGAGTCCGTGCCATCACACCGTCCCTCGGGGGCCTCCGTCAAGCGGTTTAGGGAGGTACCATATAACATTGTTTTCAAATGCAGTCAGGTCCACAAACGACCCTCACTTACTTTGAGAATAGTGAAGCTGCAGTAGGTGGAAATAAGCTTCAGACAGTCTTACAAGCACTGCTTTTGTAAACATTTTTTTTTTTTTTGTATTTTTGCACAGTTTTATATTTTTTTTTTGTTTTTGATGGAGGGGAAACAACAAAGCACAGGCATTGAAAAAGGCTCAAACTCAGAACTCTGAACTATGGCACCCAACATCCAGGAGCTTGCCATCCGGATCTTGGAGCCTTGTGCTGTTTTCGACCTATTCACACATCGGTCCACTACTGACATCATCTTATAAACCAACGTTATGTAAATAGTTTTTTAATAAAATGTTTTATCCTGTTTCTTTGCTGGTGTGTTGTCTATATTTTTAATATTTGCATAGGGTTTGTCGTTATTTTGTGCGGGATGGGTGATGGAGCCGAGCTGTCTTGCAGCCCTCATGGTGTGGAGTTCAGTTCATCTCACTATTTTCGTATTTCTCATGAAGGGTTGTTTATAATATTTCTATTTTAGCGAGGTCAAAAAAAGATCCAATTAGTGGCGTACCGATTTTGCTCGATTACTTTTATTTTTTTACACGATTTTTCCCGATCTGCAAAGACTAAACAGAGTATTGCGACTTTGTGCTTGTTTGTAAATAGAGAATGATCCAAACAGAACCAATTCTAAAACAGTAAATGCTTGGATAACAATCAATCAAATGGAGAGACAAGCAGGCACGACGGATTACAACGGGGGCAAAGGCCTGCGTTAACTACCGTTCACTATCTGCAAAGAGAGAGTACTACTAAGAGAAAAGAGGGGAGGGGAGGGGGGGGCAGCGTTCAAAGCACATCAGCGTGCATAAATACGAAAATGTTTTTATCTATCACGTACTTGACATTTTAAAGCTTTTCATATTTGCTATTAAAAAACCAATGAAATTCACAGAAAAAACCATAGGTTATAGTGGATATATAGTTAGGAATTTGCACTTACAAAACCTTGAAAATTCAATGAAAAAACCATTGGTTTTAGGCCATATATAGTTAGGGATTTGCATTTACAAAACCTTATTTTACTCGCATAAAACCATTGAAATTCCATATATAGTTATAAGCGCTAACTATATATCGCGCACCCGCAATCCACTGCTGATGATGTCACATATTACATCATTCATGACATGGTTAGTGACATCACTGATGACATCACTGATGACATCTCAAATGACATCACTGAAAACATCTCATT